>NC_090829.1:137832071-140332071 GCF_028021215.1 Eschrichtius robustus
CTTGGACCTCCCTCCCCCATCCCACCCATCTAGGTCATCACAGAGCACCGAGCTGAGTTCCCTGTACTATACAGTAGGTTCCCACTAGCTAGCTATTCTATACATGGTAGTGTATTTATGTCAAACCTAATCTCCCAATTCATCCCACCCTCTCCTTCCCGCCCTGTTTCCACATGTCCATTCTCTATGTCTGCATTTCTATTCCTGCCCTGCAAATAGGTTCATCTGTACCAGTTTTCTAGATTCCACATATATAATGGAATATTACTCAGCCATAAAAAGAAATGAAATTGGGTCATTTGTAGAGATGTGGATGGGACCTAGAGTCTGTCATACAGAGTAAGTCAGAAAGAGAAAAACATGTCTTTTTTTGTTAGTTTGTTTTGTTTTGGTTAATTATGAACCTTTTCAAGGATACATAATAGTTGAAAGTATTGTAGAGTGAACACCCATATAGCCACCATCTAGATCTTACCGTTGTTCACGTTATTTTTGCTTTATCACATATCCACAACATATTCACGCACCACCCCTTATTTTTCTGATGCACTGACAGTGCATATTTTAACTCAGCAGTTCCACTGGTGGTCTCCTAGTCCCCTCCAGTACCAGGTAGTGGCTCCCCTAGAGGGCCAGTGTCCCAACTTGCTCTTGGAGTCCTTCAGATGACCCCCCTAGAGCCCCCTCCTCCAGCCCTCTGACAATTCTGTAGGCCCCTCACTCCATGTACAGTCTGTTCTGCCACAAGGCCTCTTTCTAAGACTCCAAAATAGCTCATGTAGGACTGGGAGTCAGGGGATGATGTGACAGTAACATGACAATTGTCTTGATTCATACACAGTTTTTTCTGAGCAAGAGGAACAGGAAAAGAAAAATCTTCAGCTCCACAACAGAATGCTCCTCAACTCTACCCTAAGAAAATTAAAGATGATTGCCTGCACCCGCGGCTCCCTCCCCCCAGCAGAGACGCCCCCAGCCTTGCAAAGCTTTGCGCAGAATAGGTTGCTCTTCCTTCCAGGTTTGGAGTTTCCATCTGCATTGTCTCAGCCCCAAAGCCAGCATTTTCATTCATTTGTCTTTATTCATTTTAAACATCCCTGAGGCTAACTCCGGCCATGTTCAGTCACCTGTCCAAGTGCCCTCTGAGGTTCACACCATTGCTTTTGCTGGTGCCCTAGATGCAAAATGACATAAGTTTTGAGTGATCTGTCTGCACTGAACCTATATATTCTGTAATTATTAATTTTGAGAACACAAAGTTGTGGGTTTTTTTTTTTAAGAACACAAAGTTTTTAAGGAACACAAAGTTTTTAAGGAACACAAATACTGGGTTATAGAAGAAATAACTAATTTTTAAATTTTTTTTATTTTTTTTTAAGTGAAGTATAGTTGATTTACAATGTTTTGTTAGTTTCTGGTGTACAACAAAGTGATTCAGTCTTTTTTTTTTTAACATCTTTATTGGAGTATAATTGCTTTACAATGGTGTGTTAGTTTCTGCTGTACAACAAAGTGAATCAGCTATACATATACATATATCCCCATATGTCCTCCCTCTTGCGTCTCTCTCCCACCCTCCCTATCCCACCCCTCTAGGTGGTCACAAAGCACCAAGATTCAGTCTTATATATATGACTTTTTCTTCTTTTTTATATTCTTTTCCATTATGGTTTATTGCAGGGTATTGAATGTAGGTCCCTGTGCTATACAGTAGGACCTCGTTGTTTATCTATTTTATATATAGTAGTCTGTGACTACTCATCCCAAACTCCTAATTTATCCCTCCCCCACCTTTCACTTTTGGTAACCAAAAGTTTGTTTGTTTTCTATGTCTGTGAGTATGTTTCTATTTTGTAAATAAGTTCATTTTATCATATTTTAGATTCCACATATAAGTGATATCACGTGGTATTTGTCTTTCTCTGTCTGGCTTATTTCACTTAGTATAATAATCTCTAGGTCCATCCATGTTGCTGCAAATGGCATTATTTCATTCTTTTTATGCCTAAGTAATATTCCAGTGTGTGTGTGTGTGTGTGTGTGTGTGTGTGAATATATATACATATATATATATATATATATATATATATATATATCACATCTTCTTTATCCATTCAATAATCCATTCGAATTAGATTTTTCTCTGGATATGTGTCCAGGAGTGGATTGCTGGATTATATGGTAACTCTATTTTTAGTTTTTTGAAGAACCTCCAACTGTTTTCCACAGTGGCTGCACCAACTTACATTCCCACCAACAGTGCAAGAGGGTTCCCTTTTCTCCACACCCTCTCCAGCATTTATTAAGAAATAACTATTAAATCAATCTCTGCTTAACACAACTAGAGTCACTCCTGTCATCTGCAATTGAAATCCAACTGATACAGAAATAAAACCAGATCTCCCATCCCACTCCAGTCCCCAGCTCCAGGCCCCAGAAATAATCACCAAATATAGGTTTTTGGACCCTTCCACCTATGAGATCATATAGTACATGTTGTCTTACGCGGGATTCTACTTAACAGCATTAGTTGAGCAGTCTCTCCAACACCAGGACTTGTAGCCTACCTCATTGTCTGGATTTATCGTGATTTACTTAAACAAAATACCACCTGTGGACACTTAAGATATTTCAACTGTTTGCTATCATTAAAAATGCTGTAATGAACATCTTTCAACACACCACTTTATGTACCCAGCAGAGCATGGATGCAGGATACATTCCTAAATTCCAGAAGGAACGTTCACTGTTGCCCGGCAGAGAGGATCTTCCATTGTATTCCCATCAGGCCAGTGTGTATACAAGCATCATCGCTGGGCAATCTCAAATATGCTTTTGTTGTTGACTGTCTGATAAATGAGAAAAACTGGCATCTTGTTTTAATTTGAGATTCCTAATGTTGAGAAATGTTGAATAGTGTTTGTTTACCAGTTATTTACCACTTCTTTTCCTCTGTGGATTGCTTGCTCTTTCATTTTAAATTGATTTGTAAATATTTTACATAGCAATGAAATTTACCTTCTGTCCTATATATTTGAAAATGCTTTTGCTGGCTCACCATTTGTCTTATAGTATGTTTTTCATGCAGAAGTTTTCAACTTTTAAGTAAATTCATCAGTCTTTCCCATTATTTACCTCTGATTATTGTATCATGTTTATAAATTCCTCTTCCTTCCTAAGAATGGATATAGATAGGGATAGAGATTTAAAATTCTTTAGTAATAAAATGGTTTTGTGGTTAAATCTCTAGTTCATCTGAAATTTGTTTGATATTTAGGAGTGGGATATTTTTAACCAAATGGGTAGTAAATTAAGCAAATGTAATTTATTGAATTATCTTATTTTGCTGATAAAATGTTGCCTTAATGTACTTAGGGTTTTGTGTATTTGTGCTCCCCATAAATTATGAGCTATTTCTGGACTATTCTGTTCAATTGACATGTCTGTTCTTATTCCAGTTCCAACTATATAGATATTGTAGGTAATGCTATAAAAAATTTCAATATTTGGTGGAGATAGTCTTACCCTCCAAATACTCTCCCCCAATCCCACTTTTAAAGAATTTTCAGGACTATTCTTAGATATTTATTTTTCCAGTTGAACGTTAGTATTAATTTTCAAGTTCCTGGGGCTGGGGTGGCGAGGGGGGGGAGGGGGAAGAAGCTTGATTTAATTTTTAAAGGATTGACATCTTTAGACTATTGAATAATACTGAGTCTCCTTAACCAGTGACAAGCTATGTCCTCTATTCATGAGTCTTAATTTTTTTAATGTTCCTTAATGAGGCTTTTCTAGGGTTTTTTTTTTTTCCACAAGCATTAAACAGGTCTTAAAAAGTTTATTCCTAGATAATTTATATTTTGCTGCAATTCCGAGTGCGATATTTTTCACTGTATTTTCTAATGGCTTGTATGGTTCCTAATAGTTTTCATGAAGAGGTCAGTGTGACTCAGCTTAATTTAAGTTTACATATCTCTGTTAAGAATGCATCAAGGTTGGGCTTTGGCCTTGATATTCAAGAAAAATCTTTTCACCCATTTGAGGTCCAAATAGCTGTATGACTGCAGTATCATTTCTGGCATCCCTAATCTTGTCTGTGATCCATAAACCTGGGAGTGCAGTCGTTTGCATCCTATCTAACCAGTGTTACAACATCAGTGATACTTATGCGTGATGCTTAATTTTATGTGTCACCTTGACTGGGCTACGGGATGCCCACATAGCTGGTAAACCATTATTTCTGGGTGCATCTGTGAGGGTGTTTCCGGAAGACATTAGCACCTCAATCAGTAGCCTAAGTAAAGCACACTGTCTTTCTTCCAGTGGGCATCGTCCAATCCACTGAGGGCTTGAATAAAACAAAAGGCAGAAGAAGGGTGAATTTGCCCTCTGCTTGAGCTGAGACATTTATCTTCTCTTTTCCTGGTTCTCAAGGCTTTAGTCTCTGGGACTTACACCATTGGTTCCCCCAGTTCTCAGGCCGTTGGATTTGTAGCCATACCTCCAGCCTTTCTGGGCCTCCAGCTTGCAGACAGCAGATGGTGGGACTTCCCACCCTCTATGATTGTATGCCTCAAACTCTCCCAATAAAAGTCTTTGTATATATCTCTATATATCTTATTGGTTCTGTTTCTCAGAAGAACCCTAACTCATACACCATGCTGTTTGGATTTGGATTCAATATCTGACAATTTACTTTAAATATAGGTAGGAGAAGAAAACATTTCCTTACAGGCTTTATATGCTAAAATTCCATCAGCCAGTTTAAGGTTAAATGAATATTTATTTGTTCAAGAGTACCTGTTATAAAGATTAATTATGACATTAAAAATGCATATTTTATGTTAAAATAATTATTAAGAATGTACTAATAGGGCTTCCCTGGTGGCGCAGTGATTAAGAATCTGCCTGCCAATGCAGGGGCATGGGTTCAAGCTCTGGTCTGGGAAGATCCCACATGCCATGGAGCAACTAAGCCCGTGCGCCACAACTACTGAGACTGCACTCTAGAGCCCGTGCTCCGCAGCAAGAGGAGCTACAATGAGAAGCCCACGCACCACAACGAAGAGTAGCCACTGCTCACGGCAACTAGAGAAAGCCCGCACGTGGCAAAAAAGACCCAACGCAGCCAAAGATAAATAAATAAATAATAAATAAATTTTTTTAAAAAAGAATGTACTAATAGTTAAATTAATGTGGAGAGGGGAAGATTTCGTGATACAACTATTAAGAGAATGTGTTACATAACATTCTAAAATCAAGAAATATTTATAGAAATTTAAAGAAACTTATAGAATACAGAAATTAGATTATATTGCAATTATAATCTGTGTACAATTGTTTGGTATGCTAGCCTTCATAGCATTAAGTAAAATATCTATTAGTGACTGTATTGAATTTTTAGTTATTTAGCTCCATTTAGGCCATGAATCTTTCAAGAAAAGTCCATTTAAAAATTCTTAATATCTCGTCAGAATGAAATGCATAATGTCAATTTTGCTGGCTCAGAGTTTCATGATAAGGGAAAAGAATCACACACATAATATTCATGAATAATTATCTGTGACTCAAAATAAAGATTTTAAGACTATTTTTTAAAAAGAGAAAATATCACAGGAGAAAAGTCTTTCTCCTCTCTGAACCTTAATTGAAAGTAAACATCTGCTTTATTTGATAAATATGCCTTCAGGGACTTATTGTTTCTGCACTATGTCAAACTTTTAAAATATGACTAAGACTTTTATATTTTTTTTAATTTTTATTTTGAAAAAAATTTTCAGACCTAGAGAAAAGTTTCAAGAATAGTACAGTAAATACTGATACAACCTTTACTCAGCCCCTCATTCTCTCTCTCACCCTCTCCCTCTCCCTCTGTCTTCCCATTCCTTCCTCTTTCTCTCAGGGAATGGACCATGCTGGGAAAAAGCTCCAGACTAGGGGTAAGGGATTCAAGGGTTCTTATTCTGGATCTGCCTGAAATAAGCAGCAAAACTTAGATGACTCTGTTTACCTCTACAGATCTCTATTTCTTCATCCTGATGATCAAGAGTTTGTACTGAAATCTCATTTCATTTATCATCATTTGCTATGATCTGTAATGATTGTATAAATACAGTTGTCCCTCTGTATCCGTGGGGGTTCCAGGACCCCCAAGAAAACCAAAATTCACAGATTTTCAAGTCCCTTATAGGAAATGGTGTAGTATTTGAGTATAACCTACGTACATCTCCTGTACACTTTAAATCATTTCTAGATTCCTTATAATACTTAATACAATGTAAATGCTATGTCAATACTTGTAGATACAGTGTAGTTGGTAGGTAAATTGTTGCCAGCACACAGCAAATTCAAGTTTTGCTTTGGGGAACTTTCTGGAATATTTTGGTAATATTTTTGATCTGTGGTTGGTCGAATCCATGGATGCAGAATCCATGGATATGGAAGGAAGGCCATACTGTGAGAGAATAAATGATAGCGTGGAAGACTTGGAACCCTTCAGGAAAGTATGAAGAAAGCAAGCTGAAAGGTGGAAAGTGGTAATTGCTTAGAATAATAAGAAACAATCTTTCTAGAATAGTGTTTTCTTAATCTTTGGGAAAGTTAAGAAAACCACTCCTTGCTTTCAAACACTAACTTGGTAGGAACAAAGCCCCATCTGTTTGCCAGTGACTAAATATCAACACAAAGTACAGTAAACCTCATTAATTTTCCCTAATTGGGTGGAAAGTTTTGAAAAAGTCTGAAGTAGAGAAACATTTTCACAAAATTCAGCTTAATTTCAAGTTCATATGGCAACAAGGATGACAGGGCCCCCAAGGAAAGGAAAGAGCATACTGTCTTAGAGAATTTTTAATAATAGATTTTTAAAGAAACATTAGGAATTAGAACATTCATTGTTTCACAGAAGCGTTCAATTTCAAAGAGGGTTTACAAGTGTTTAGAAATATTTTTTGGCCTTCAGCCTTATAAAGACTATATATTTCCCTTGTTTATACTTTTAATTTGCTTGGCAAACCCTTCCTCTACTTCTAGCCCTAATGTATCAATGCATTTCACCGGCATTTTAAATGTATCCCGGATTCTGAGTTAGTGGATTTCTCATTGGCCAGGGTCATATAGCTCTTTTCTAAAAATCCTCAATACTTTTAAGCTCCCAGGAAACGCACCTGTCAATATGGCATGTGCATGCTCTCATTTTCTTAAAAGCAGGAACTAGGTTTCATTTTTCACCCTTGATTCTAAAGCGGTTGGAGAGCTTGAAAGAGAAGGGGGCCGTCAACAGAGCGCAAATAAATCTAATCGTGGTGAAAAGGTGATGAAAGACTTGTGCTTACATTTCCTCAATTTGTTCTTAAAATAATCCTTGACACACTCTTTGATTAAGGACCAACTCTTGCTTTTCCAAGGCTGGGGTCATAGAGATCAGGAACAAAAGACACAGTAATTTTAAAACACATATTTGAGCAATTAGCTCCCACCTTTCCCTCTCCATATTTCCAAAGATTTAATAAGTAGCTAAATGGACCTCTTTGAATTCTGCTTCTGTTCCTTTCCCCAGCCCGCTCTCTAACAGGTATGCTGTTGAGGAGTAGACAGGTTAAGAGGAATGACTTGAGAAAAGTCTAACTGAAAATACCACCACCAGCCACTTAAGGCCTATGAGTGCTTCTAGCAGACCTAACAGCTCAGGCATGGGTTGAAAGGGAAAATAATATATATGAGTAATATTGGGAGGAGGAAGGACTAAAACTGGGGAGTGTGACAGATGCTATCAATGTCACACCAGGGTCCTGAGACACTTACTGTCCATACCATGATCTATACCTGCAACTCACCTCCTCCACCGTGGATTTCTCTCTCACAGTGTAAGGAAGACCGGAAGTGGGAGAGAATTAATGCCCCTGGATCAGCTCCCAGCCCATAACAAATGGGAATTAGAGGATAAATAGTCAACTGTCTCCCCTGTAGGGTGGGACAGCTCTGAAAGCACATTCTGCTCTGTCTCTCAAAGACAAATCTTCCAAACAAGGCATTGACTGCTCTTTGTTCTGGAGTACCTTGTCATGGATGTTTGTATAGCAAATAGCCTTGGAAGATAGAGATAATATCTTCTCCTGGAGCAAAGGGTAAGAATGCTTACTGCTCATTATGTAAGATTTGGGTTCCTTAAGTACAAGGTTTCAACCCACTGATTGCATAAATAAAATCTAGGCCCATCTGCACTATACCCATGGTATAAGGGGACAAGGAGAACCAACGCAGTGATGCTCACACTGCTTGCTGCGCCATATGTAATGAAGTCATTTGTCTCCGACGTAGAGGTCTCATACCTTCTGCCAGCATCCATGAAACTGTGTTAGGCCAACATGCTAGCTTGAAAGTATGGTGGAGCTCTCAGACCCCACTGATCTCACACCGTAGGCCATGACCAACTGCAGGACTGAATTTGAATTTGATCTAAATTTGAATTTGGTCTAAATGAGAATAATCATTTGCTGAGAAAATGTATTTTAAAAAATATATTTTGCTATATTGTTCAGATAGGATCCTAATGAAAGTTGAATATTTTGAGAAATAGATCTCCAGGGTTTCTCTGGTCACCAAACTTGAAGGTAGAGCCACCTAAGCTCTTAGCTACTGGCAGATATACAGAGTTAGTACACTCATTCTCTCAAATAGTGAAGTTGTTCAAAGATCCAGGAGACAAGTACAGCTCCTTCCCCTGAGACTTTAAAAACAGAATATTGGGAATTCCAAGTGTAACAGTCAAACACAATGAATTCATCACTTTTGCTTCTTGCTTATGGAACTGTGGGTCAATATATATTTTGTTGGCTTGTTCACTTATTTGTTACACCATACAAAAGTCAATCTCTTTAAGCGTATGCATTAAAATGACAATGGAGAAAAAAAAGTACAATTAATGGTGAAAAGAAGAAAAGTTATTGAGGCATTTGCAGGTTGGGAGGGAAGGAAAAGCATGTGGCTAACACTGGGATTAGCAATAAGTTTGAAGTCCAAAGGGTTTTCATATTCATTCATAGGTGGATAAAAGGGTATGAGTATCCCCATGTACAGAAGAGAAAGAGGAACTGTTGCCAAGTTCATCAGCTCTCAGCAGCTCCATGGAGAGCAGTAAGCTTTATTTTACAGATCACTGAGAATGAATCAGGACTTGTCATAGCTTAAGAACCCTGGTTTGCTTTAACTAAATATGTATATATTGTATATTACATATATAAATTATAATGTAACGTCATACTGTTACATTATTATGTAATGATATACATTAGAACTATGTTAGAATTATATATGTAGCATACATATTTTAGTAACATATGTAGTTAACTTTAGTAACTTCAGTATAGTAATTTCAGAAAAAGCTCTTTCTAGACTAACCATAAAAATAAAGGCTTACTTTACTATTACTGGTTCTCTGTATTGTATTTAAACTTCTACAGTTGTGTGTCAGTTATAAAACATACCGTTAAGATAACATTGAAAAGGTTATATTAGTAAACTGCACTATAAGTATGATAATCTTCAGTTCAAATCAGAGACCAAAAAGATCCAAAGCTAGGGAAATAATTTCACCCTTACTTAATACGCTTTTCAGATTAATCTAAGAATGACACCAAAAGGCCAAGATAAGAAATGCAGGCAGTGAATGCAAGCAAAATATTTTTTTAAAAGACCATTTTAATATTGGAAATCAATGTACCCATGTAAGTGATCAAATAGTAGGAATTAACAATGTCCTAAAAAACTTCCGTTTTCCACCATTTTATTGGTTTGAGGGCTTTTAGTTTCAAGCAGAAATAAAATGAGCTTTCTTCCCTGAAGATATAATAGTCGTTGTCCGGCCTGATTTTGACACTGAATTTATAAGTTATTTGGAGAAGAACAAACATCTTCAAACAGACAGTTCCTTACTGAGCACCTGTGATACACCAGGCGTTGTGCTCAGGGGTGGATTCAAAGAAGAAAAATGTCCTTGAAGGGCTCAAAATCAGACACATATTTTTTTAAGATAAAAAATAAACATGTGACTTAGTTTTTTTCCAAAGGGCCTGCAAATTGGACTTTATCCAAATTCCCTGCAAAATAGAAATCCAGGGAGAAATTAAGCAAGGTTTTATCCAGCATGTTATCTACACGTTCTTAACTATGGTAGGAGCCTCCATTTTCCTCACTAGCATGGGAAGAGAAAAGATACTAAAAGTTCTTACTTCCACACACTTCTTTTTGTGTCTCCCCCTAATTTAGTTGCTTCATTTCTTGAAATTCCTGCTATTTTATTAGTCCTGTGTGAGGAAAATGGAGGTCAAAGCCAAGAGTCCCTCAAGATGAGGTAAAAGGAGGGAGTTGGACTCCATGTAGCCCATCCAGAGCTTGAGGACAGAAGACTCAGCTAACAATAAAGTGGGTCCCTTTGCCTGGAGGGTCCTTAATGCTAAAGACAGACTGTGAAGAGCTAGATGATTTTACAGGTATAGTCCACAAACTGTCCTCTTTTAGACAAATGATTCCAGGGAGGGCTCCCCACTTAAATTTATGAGGCTGGTATAACCTAGGCACCAAAACTGGACAAGGACATTAAAAGAAAAAAGTGTTATAGGCCAACCCATCTTATGATCATTAATGCAAGAATCCTAAATAAAACATTGGTAACCTAAATCCAGCAGGCTATTAAATAATTACATCATGGCCATGTACGGCTTATCACAGGACTACAGATTAGATTAACATTAGAAAATCTACAAATATAATTCACAACATATTATAGGAGAAAAGCCATATGATTATCAAAATATTCAGAAAAACACAAAAGTAAAATTCAATACCTTTCTGGATAACAAAACAAATACCCTAAACAAGTTAAGGATGGAAGGAACCCCTTTAACCTGATCAATGGAATCAACATAAATCATACACAATGGTGAAGAATTAATAACATTCCCTTAAAAGAACCAAAACAAGTCAGGAACAAGAAACAATGCCTACTCTCACTGCTTTTATTTAAAATTGTACCAGCAATCCTAGCCAGCACAATAAGGCACGAAAAAGAAATAATCGATATAAGCATTGGAAATGAAGAAATAAAATTGTCATTATTTGTAGACTAAAGAATTATTTATGGAAAAAAAATAGTTCAAGAGAGCTTACAACTTATTAGAGAAAAGAAATAGTGGTAGAAAAAGAGAACAAATGAACAGATTAGAGAAATTTACAACAGACCAACATATCCATGTGCACTTCATATATGAGAGAGGTGCTAATATAAACCAGAAAGAAAGAATGAACTATTCAAAAAATTTTCTGGGCTGACTGACTACACATTCGTAAAAACATCTTGCCTCATGCCAGATTCAAAAATAAATTCCAGATGGATTTAAAATATAAAGTTTTTTTAACTTAACATTTATGGAGGAAAAAAATAGAGAATAGTTTTAGAACCTCAGGATAAAGAATCACTTCTAAACCAAGACAAAAGATGACAAGGAAAGAAAGAATGATACATTTTTTGCTACATTAAAATTAAAAACCTGTGTATGACACCATAAACAGAGTGAAATCTATAAGCCAAATACTGGAAAAGACAGCACAAATACCTGCAAAGGAGATTTTCCTGTAGGTCCTATTGGCCAGAAATGGGTCAGATGACCAATCACTGCTTATCTGTAGAAGCTTAGGGAAGACCTGCCCTCATTTCTTGGGACATTGCCACCTCACACCTCAACCAAATCAGGACACTTTTAATAAGAAAGAAAGCAGGGAAATGTTGGTTGGGTAAGCCAACTATTACATCTGCCAAAGACAGTTCACAAGCAATTGACAGAAGAGTAAACCAGAATGATTAATAAATCAATGAAAAGTTCTGGACTTCACTAGGAATCAGAGGAATACAATTTAATGGTTGGGGGAGGGAGAGAGGAAGAGAGAGACAGAGAGAGAATATCATACAACTATCAGATTGAAAAAATTCTAAAACATGTAATAACACCACATTATTGGGGTTTGAAGAGGCCCATCTCCACTTAGATGCCTTGTAAGCCTCTCAGTTCAATGTATTCAAACCCAAACTGCTTCCTACAAACCCTTCTTTCCAACCCAGTCAGTGGTACCACCAACAACTTAAGGGAAAGACTTGAGTCATCCTTAACTACTGTCATAGCTTCACGGCTCATATCCAGTCACCCTGACATACTTGTAGGTCCTTCTTTTCTGTTTCCACAGTGCTAAGACCCATCTCCACTACCTGGTGGATGTCCTCATCATCTCCTGCATGAAAATCCTCTACATCTTCTTAACCCATCTTTTTGCTTCCTATCTTGCTGCCTTCCAACCACTGTTCAGCAGGTAGTGGAGCTGACTCTCCATGCTTAAATGTTCCCAACAGCCATTGTTATAAAGATCAAGTTGAAATGCCAGATGGGACGTCCCTTAAAGATCTGTCTATAGCTCTTCCAGCCCCATCTACAGGCCTCTCTAGGAGTCCACACCTTCCTGTTGGGTTCAATTTTCTTTTCCCCAAGTACATTCATTAAGAGTTATTTTAGTGAGGATCTATGAGCAGTAAATTCATCTAGCATTTGTATGAAATTGTTTTTATTTGCTTTCATCCTTGAATGATTATTTATTCCATGTTCATTGTTATTATCTCTCAGCACTTTGAGGGCCAAGGAAGGCCACTAATGATGGCACCCAGGACACAGACCAATGATGCAGAGTCAAAAAAAAAAAAAAAATGACTTGCCTTCCTTCTAATTTCTGTCTGACCAGCCTTACTTATAAAACAGAGTGTACTTCACAAAGAGAACTCCATAAACTCTAATCAACATCTTTGCTTTGCTTATCTCTGACAACACAATGCTCTTCCAAAAACAAAAAACAAAAAAACAAAACAGCAAGGGGCACACCGTCCTGACTATCTTTGTAAGGTAAGAAAAGTTTAGAAATACTCTTGCACCTTGCCATACTTTAGAGGCTGTGATGCCTAGCTTTCTATGATTATAAAAAAAAATTTTATAAGTTAAATAAATATGTTAAACTTTCTATTTTAATTCTAGATGTAAGATCCAGACATGAGATTCAATGCTCAGGACACTGAGGCTAACTTATTTCTGTAAAATAAATCATTTCCTTTCAGCTGGTAAGCTGAAAGGGAATGTATGTTATTCATTAGATTACCAGTACCCACATATCAGCACTATTGGGTAATTCTTTTTCATCTCTAAAACACCAATATTTGTGCCTAATTTAATTGATTTATGCCAAAGATGCAGGTGAAAATTGTTTTGAGTTTTATTACATTACAAAACTATTAGCTTAGTGTTTCAGAGAGGAAGAAAAAATGTTTTGAAAAAATAAAAAGAGATCCAGGGGCCCATTGGCCAAAAGAAAACACACCAAGGAGTGACATGCACATAACAGGCTTCTGGGTACAAGTTTAAATCAAATTTTCTTAGGAGAGGCAGACATTGCTTATATTTTACAAAGGATATATTTGACCTAAACATGCATAAAACATAGATGATCATATTATAAACAGCCTAAAAATATTAACTCATTTCCCCCTTATTTGGCATTTCCTTTGGCACTTTTGTATGCAATCTGAAATCCACTGTAAAGCACTTGGCATACATACATATAGTCTCATATGTGCCCTCTTGAAATGTGAATGTATATAAACCATGTCTCAATGTAAGTTGACTATAAATTCTTTTCAGGCAAAGACCATGATTTTTGTCGTTATTCTTTCCTAATTATTAAAAATATCTCAAAATACCCACTTTGGTGCTGTGTTTAGATTTATATGATAGATTTGCTTTCCCCAAATGCTGTACTTCTCTTACCACCAGGACTTTGCGTGTGCTCTATCTGGAACATTCATCTCATCCTTCAAGAAATAGACATTAAAAATATGGTCAAAAGATATTATGAGAAACTTTATGACAGTAAACTTGACAATTTATATGAAATGAACACGTTCCTTGACAATCACATCTTACCAAAGCTGACACAAAAAGAAAGAGAAAATATGAATAGCTCTATATTTATCTAAGAAATTGAATCTGTAAATAAAAATATTTCCACAAAGAAAATTCTAGGTCCGGACGGCTTCACCTGTGAGCTCTTTTAAATATGTAAGGAAGAAATGACATCCGTCATACACAAAACCTTTCAGAGAACAGAAAAAGTCCAGCTTAATCATAATATCGAAATCTGCAAGGGCATTACAAAATAAAGAAATTATACATCAAATTCACTTATCAGGTACAAAATCCTGAACAAACTATTTGCAAACTAAATTTAGTAATGTATAGAAACGGAAAATACATTATGGTAAATTTGGGCTTATCCTAGGAAGGCAAAGTTGGATTAATATTAGAAAATTCATATAATTAACTGCATTAACAGATTAAACATGAAATCATCATATGGTCCTTCCAATAGATGTAGAAGAAATGATTAGATAAATTTCAATGCTCATTTATGTGAAAAAAAACACCTTTAACAAACTAGGAATACGAAGGGACTTTCATAACCTATAAAGAAAATTCATAGCAAATATACTTTATGATGAAAGTTAAAAACTCTCCTGGGGAGTCAGGAACAAGATTCAAATGCATGTCATAATTTCTATCAACATTATAGTGGAAATTCTAGCAAGTACAAGGAAATATAAACTAAATGCATAAAGACTGTTATGAAAGAAAACTTTCATAACTCACAAATGATATGTTATCATGATTTTAGCATCTATGTTCATGAGTACATTTGCATTGTCATTTTTCATCCTCATTCCTGTGAGGTTTGGTCAAGTTTATTCTAGTTTCATAAACTTTTTCAATACTCTGGTATACTTTTTTTATGTATTAGCCGTGTCTCTTATTTTCTGATGCTTTGACTTTAGGAGGTCTTGCTGCTCCTAGAGGGACTGCCCCGCCCCACAGTGTTAACTAATTCCCAAAGATAGTAAACAACTCACCCCTGAGGGTGCCTGTCAAATGTAAACCAATCCAGAGCCCACACACCTAACTCCTTCTTTATCAGGCTTTCATATACCAGGACACTATCCACCTGCCCCAATCGCTCCAGGGTCACGTACCAAACACCTAAGGACAGCTCCTATGCCCCAGAGCCTCCTGAAATCATTCAAAGTAATCAATCTTAAACCTGTTTACCCTGCCTCACCCATTCTTTTGTCCATTGTGGCAAGAAGCCACAATAAAGGTTTATGCCACTGTTTTCCCCTCTCCTCTGCCTCCTGACCACCTGGTGCTTCCTCATGTGCCCCCCATGCCGGGCCATGTCCCTTCTGCTTGCGACCCTTCAGTATAACAACCTGTCTTTACAATGGTAATATTCTCCCAATCTGTTGACCTTGACAGAACTAAGCAATAATAAAACCTCTTATTTTAAAATATATAAAATTAGAGTCATTCGTGAGAACTGGCCCTCGTCCAGCTCCCCTTGCATTACTGTTCCCTTTCTTTTCAGGTTTCAGCGGCACTGGACTTCTTCCTTTTCCTCTACATGCCTTAGGGTTTTTGCTCCCATGATTCCCCCCACCCAGAATTCTCCTTCCCCAGAACCCTGCTGGTTCCCTTATCACCATCTCAGGCAAGCCTTCCCTGGCCATGTGGTCTAAAGTAAACCCCTCCCCTGCAGCCTCCTTTCTTTATTATCAATATATTACTTTATTTTATTTTATTTTATTTTATTTTATTTATTTTATTATCTTGTTATTCCATTGTACTTATTGCAACCTGAAATTATCTTTGTTTCTTCTTGGTTTACTTTCCTATAGTCTGCTTCCTTGAAAGCCAGAAATCCACCTGATTTTCACTGCTTTAGCCTAGGAGAGTACTTGACACACAATAGGGGCTCATCATCATTGTTTGAATGAAGAATTAATAAATGGACACAAGTATATGCCACAAGCCATGGCAGGTATTTGAGAAAATAGTTTGGGAAAATAGTGAGGGGACCATATCCCTTAGAGCCAAGGTCCTTTAGGGGATGGTGGGGAAGCAAGTCCGTAGGGAGCCCTGAGCACCCAGTGGGAGAGTAAGATAGCTTGGAGCATAAACACCATCCACACTCGCCCCCCAGCTCTTGAACTGAGACTCAGTATCTGGCTGAAGGCTTGCAATGAATTCGCCTCTTGTGTCACCTAGACTATAGGCTTCAGATAATCGACAGGGAATATTGTAATCAGTGACTATTTTTAATTCCAGAGAGACCCAAACATGCAATTCTATTCTTCCTTAAAATAAGAGAAGACATCTTAGAAAACGAGACGTTTAAAACACAGATCACTAAGCATCAATTTGGGCATTATCTGAATCCTGACATCATAAGTGAAAACAGTTTTAACTCCACTTAAAAAAATGTCAGATTCAGGCAGTTTTACAACAGGAAATGGGAAAAGGTTAAGGCCTTAACATGATTCAGGTGTCATTTGATATATATACATAGGAAATAAGGTCAGTTAAAATAATTTTTTTCATCAAGAAATTTACAGCTCAGAATAAAATGATGTTTCAATCCATTTTAACCAGCGTTCCAACTCATTCATGTTTCTTAACATTACTCTGTACTGACCACTTAAAAGCTGCAAACCATGGAAAGTTCAAAGAAGACCTCTGTGCTTATTTCACTAACATTTTAATTCTGGTAAAGTTTAAACTACTGAATGCAGCTATTTTCATGACAAAAAAAAAAAGAGTCTGCCATTAAAATGTGGGTGACTGGAATAAAATGGAGAAATTCATTAGCATCAAAGTTCCTTGGTTCATGAAACAAACCGGTTCAAGGGAGGAAGCCAGAGAAGTGTGAATAAACCTCAACGGTTTTGCTGTTTATTTATAAATATCTATGCACATATTCAAGACCCAACTCAAATATCACTTCCAGGTGACTACTTACTTTTTCCTCTCCTGTTTTCCAGTGTATAAATCTCTATTCTTATGCATATTTCCTTAGATAATAGATATCTCCTCTACTCAACTTTTGGCTTCATAAAAGCAGAAGTCCTCTTTTTGTCGATTTTGAATCCCCAGGCCCTGGCATAGTGTCATACTTTCAAGAAATGTTTATTGACAAAGTAAAAGGGTATTTTAATCAAGGGCCTCCTATATATGTACTAGGTGCTGGTCATTGTTGCTTTAATAGTAATTTTTTTTAAAAAACCCTGATCTGCCCCTGTCCTCAAGAACCTTATGTTCTGATTGTGGAATTTAAAGAGGCAGAGGGTTTGTTTACTAGTTACCACTCTGTCTTCACCCACCCAGTTTGCCAGGAGTTTAATAGCAACCTGCCTGTATTTTTTTCACAAAGGGTTTATACTCCAAATATAGTCTTCATCATAAAAAATCAGGGGATTGTGTCACACCATCTTAACACTATCCTTAATGGTATCTTCAAAATTAAGGAAAAAAATCCATAAGATTCCAAATTGTTTATTAAAGAAAAGCCCTGATTGACGAAATGTTTCAGACCATGCCTGCCATATTTTTTAAAGAAAGGAAAATTTTAAATGTAACATGTGGAAGTCACTATATTAATTTAGTTATAAAATATATCTAGTAAAGAGCTGCTTCTAGGTATAATTTATACAGTTAATACATCCAACTATAAATCAAAAGCACTCACCGTGTGGTGTTTCTAGTGAAATTGTCCCACTCTCCATTAATTTTACTGACTGGAAATTCAGTCGAAGATTAAGCAGTTGATTTTTCAAGTAGTAACACAAATTCTCTTTTCTCTTAATGGAAGATGGTGAAAAAGGGTGTTTTCCACATTTCTGGCCTATGAGGAGAGACAAAGCAGTTTTATTGTACCGGATTGGAAAGACAATGCTCCCGTTTGGATAGGTTGGGTTTTTTTTGTTTGTTTTTTTGGTTTTTTTTAGTCACCTATACACATAGTGTAGAGGCTGAGAATTTTCTTATTCAAGGGAATTATAAAATATATATTTTTAATGGGGAAAATCTGCTATACTAAAAATATAAAAGCTATGTTGTCCCAATGTGTGAAATAATTGTGATTTGAAGTATTAGGGTCCATTATCCCCATAGAAACCCGCACACCTATCACAGGTTGGGTTTTGGTTTTTGATTTGGAAAATATGGACCCTATAATGCTCCATCGCACTCTGTCACCCAAAATGTCCCACAATAAAAGTGTGTGGTAACTCAATCTTCCCCATGGGAATTAGCCAACTCTGATGTTATGAGCAGGTCTCAGTCTAATTTTTTAAAGAGCTACTTGCCATATATTTCCCACCAGACAGTCTTAAAATTTATTGTGACCTTATACACCATATGAAAATTCAGGGTAGTATTGGTAGATCTTTCTTAATTCCAATAATCATCAAGCACCTTTTAAACACTGTTTACTAAATTATTAATCTCCTATTTTTTTTCAACATCTTTATTGGAGTAAATTGCTTTACAATGGTGTGTTAGTTTCTGCTGTATAACAAAGTGAATCAGCTATACATACACATATATCCCCATATCTCCTCCCTCTTGCGTCTCCCTCCCACCCTCCCTATCCCACCCCTCTAGGTGGTCACAAAAAACCAAGCTGATCTCCCTGTGCTATGCGGCTGCTTCCCACTCGGTACCTATTTTACATTTGGTAGTGTATCTCGTATTTTTAACATGGGCTTTTCTAAATTGTTTTCCTAAATCCTGGGAAAAGCACTCCAAAATGATATCTTGTGGAAAGAGAGCATAAACGTACAGCATACACACAAAATAAGTATTTGTAGTCCACTTTCAATTTATTCAAAATATACTCTTCTCTTCCAGTTAAAGGAGAAAATAATTACATATTCGGTTATCTTGAAATAATTAAAAGGTCATCAATTTCCTGTCATGGAAGTGATATGGTTTAATTACATTGTATAAATGTATTGACCAGGCCATGGGGGAGAGTATCCCCCTGAGAGGTTATTATCCTAACAACAATCTGACCTCCACTGAGTGGGATATAAGTGTGTACTTAGAGATTTGTGTATATGTGTGGATTTTAAAATAACTGTAGATTTGGGATTAGCAGATACAAGCTACTATATATAAAATAGTTAAATATAAGGTCCTACTGTATAGCACAGAGAACTATATTGAACATCTTGTAATAACCTATAATGAAAAAGAATATGAAAAAGAATATAACTATATGTATGACTGAATCACTTTGCTGTACACCTGAAACTAACACAATATTGTAAATCAACTCCTTCAGTTTTAAAAAAAAGAATCAAATAAATATAGCAGCATTTTATCTGAAACAACAATAGAAAATAAAAAATAAAATTGCATTTAGGGCAATTGTATTGAGATTAATTAAGGTTTGGTTTACTACCCAGAGTCCACAAGTCAAATATCATCCAGACTGACAATATAGGGTGAAAAGTAAGGACTCTAGAGTTCAAAATATAGGGAAGTCAGTTGAAAAAACAAAGGATTAGAGTAAAAAAATAATGACTATAGAGTCTCTGAATGGTAAAGCTGGTTGGAACCAGAGAGAGTTTAAGATTTGCTCATATTTTTCTATGAGAAAATAAAATACTTATTCATATAAATACAGAATTCATTTATATTAATGTATACAAACTTTCCCTTTGCAAGGACTTTCATCCCATCAGACTAACTATTGAAATTGGGCAAAGAAAATGGCCAATAAAAATGGCAATTAAATAGAATATCCCTCAAGGTAATCATATTTTCAGTTTCCCCTAATCTACCCTAAAACAGCTAAAAGGAACAAGTCTCTAAGCTGAAGGGTTCATTCTGATATCACCCAGTCACGAGTCTACATGAGCTAGGGAAAACCTACATAGTAAGTAGTGTGGAAAAACTCCATTGACTAGCTAGAATGTCAAAATGTAGTATTTCTACCCAAAAGTTTTGTTACAACAAGTGGTAGCATACAATAGTTTCCAATACAGAGAATTTCTTCAAAGTGAGGTCAATTAGAGTCTTAACACACCGTTATTAACACATGGATTAATAATTCACAAAACAGATTTTTCTCCTCTCTTTACCCCACATCACTCCATGCTTGAGGCTTAACAGATCGCTTGGATACCTCTACAAAGGCCGTTTCTGCTTCATTCATTTGATCCTGTGCACTGGTTGTCTGTTTCCTGGATGCCACTCCCCACCTCTCTCCCATCCCCACCCGGTAAACAGACTCAACTTGAAGATCAAAGTTCCTAGTAAAGCCCCCAGAGCTGGAGCTGGGCATTTCTTCCACTATTTACCGTATTTACCTCTAGCCATGCCTCAATTATGCAAAGCAGCACAGTAAGGAGTCAGCTCCCTGTTTTGTCACTTACCACCTTTGTGATCCTGAGGAAGCTTCCCAATCACCCAAGCCTTGGACTCCTTATGTGCAAAACTGGGATAATAACACATAACTGAAAAGTCTTACAACAACTAAAAGAGAGAATTTGTGAAAAGCCCAGCACAGCGCATGGCACACAGGGGCACTCAGCAAATGGTACACCTTCCACAAATCCCATCTCCCTTCTCCAGGGTTCCTTCCAATAACCCTGCAGCCCACCAGAGTGGGGACCCCGGGGACGATGCATCCTATGTTAGGTCAGCACCCTGCTTGCTGCCCCCTGAAGCCCTATGCAGACATGAAGTTTCCTCTGGGTTACAGCCTTCTCCTCCTCCTCTGTCTCCCCAGCTGATCCCAGCTTCCAACACAGAGACTGTGATCCACATCATCTGGGGTGAGGTCTGCAGTTGAGTAGTTTTTATTTTTTTAAACTTTAAAAGCTTTTATTTTATATTGGAGTATAATTGATTACAATGTTGTGTTAGTTTCAGGTGTACAGCAAAGTGATTCAGCTATACATATACATATATCGATTCTTTTTCAGATTCTTTTCCTATATAGGTTATTAAAGTATATTGAGTAGAGTTCCCTGTGTTATACAGTAGGTCCTTGTTGATTATTTTGTATATAGTAGTGTGTATCTGCTAATCCCAAGCTCTTAATTTATCACTCCCCCCAACCTTTCCCCTCTGGTAAACATAAGTTTGTTTTCTATGTCTGTGAGTCTGTTTCTGTTTTGTGTTTTGTTTTTCTTGGGGCGGGCTGGGATATTAACTTTCTTTTTTTAATTTCTATTTTATATTGGAGTATAGTTCATTTGCAGGGTTGTGTTAGCTTCAGGTGTACAGCAAAGTGATTCAGCTATATATATACATATATCTATTATTTTTCAGATTCTTTTCCCATATATGTTATTACAGAATATTGAGTATAGTTCCCTGTGCTATACAGTAGGCCCTTGTTGATTATCTATTTTATATATAGTAGTGTGCATATGTTAATCCCAACCCCTTAAAGCCCTATGTATACATGAAGTTTCCTCTGTGTTACAGCCTTCTCCTCCTTATCTGTCTCCCCAGCAGATTCCAGTTTCTGACACAGAGGTTGTGATTCACATCATCTGGGCTGGGGTCTGCAGTTGAGTATTTTTTAAACTCCTAGGAGTTATTCTAATGTGCAACCAGGATTGAAACCCAACACATCCTTCTGTGATCCCTCCACCTAACAGAGTCCCTCTCCAAATGTACTGTAATTGTTTGTTTCCTAGATGGCAACACCCTTCAAGGTCAGCACTGTGTTTCATTCAACTTCAAATCACTAAAATCTTAACACAATGTCGAGCATTTTGCAGACCCTCAAAATCTTAATAAGTAAATAAAAGGGTAAAATGTTGGATAAATGGCCCACCTTGCTAGTCCTCTTTTCTTTTCTGGAGAATGTGTATAATATTTCTCTTACTCACAAAGACACTGAAAAATTAAATCAAGTTTTTTTAAAAAAAAGCATATGTTGGGCTTCCCTAGTGGCGCAGTGGTTGAGAGTCTGCCTGCCAATGCAGGGGACACGGGTTCGAGCCCTGGTCTGGGAAGATCCCACATGCTGCGGAGCGACTAAGCCCGTGAGCCACAATTGCTGAGCCTGCGCATCTGGAGCCTGTGCTCTGCAACAAGAGAGGCCACCATAGTGAGAGGCCCGCGCACCGCGATGAAGAGTGGCCCCCACTTGCCGCAACTAGAGAAAGCCCTCGCACAGAAACGAAGACCCAACACAGCCATAAATAAATAAATAAATAAATAAATAAATAAATAAATAAATAAATAAATAAATAAATAATTAAAATAGCTTTACCTTTAAAAAAAAAAAAAAAGCATATGTTTGGGTGGGATGAATTGGGAGCTTGGGATTGACATATATACACCACTATATATAAAATAGATAACTAATGAGAACCTACTGTATAGCACAGGGAACTCTACTCGGTGCTCTGTGGTGACCCAAATAGGAAGGAAATCCAAAAAAGAGGGGATATATGTAACCATGTGGCTGATTCACTTTGCTGTACAGCAAAAACTGACACAACAGTGTAAAGCAAGTATACGCCAATAAAAAAATAAAGAGCATATGTTTAAATAAATATGTACTGTATAAAGCAAAAGCATTGCCAAATTCCAATAATATATGTTCATATTCACTTTATACAATAAGAAAGCTGAAAGTAGGAATGTTTGTGAAAACGTATCAGTTTAGTCATTCAAACGTCTCTCTTGAACTCATTTCTTTTTAATTTGTGGCTTTCAGCAGTAACCCTGGAAATAACTTCTTTAAAGTAGAATTCATGGTCGCGGTGACTTTGAACTCAGCTCACAGAGACTGATAGATGCTGAGCTAAACAGCATCTCACTTGAAACAAGACTGGCATGTGAAGCTATGGCCACAGAAGAAGAAGGATCACGTGAGCAGTCAGTGCCACTCCTGGCCCCGGAGCTGGATCAAATTCGAAAAAGCAGAACACAACCAGAATCTACTCTCTAAGCATCGTTCCTCAGGTAAGGCTTGGACACCTCCAACTCTGATCCCCCCACAGGGGACAATTCATACCTGAACGGTGCCCTGGGTGAGTCTATTACTGCTTTTAGGATGTGGGGAATAGCAGTATTCATTTCCAACTGGGTTCTTGACAAATTACCACAAACTTAGAGCCTCAAAAACTGATAGCAAAAACAGTCCACAGATTTATTCTCTAACAGTTCTGGAGGTCAGACATCCAGAATGAGTCTTAAGGGACTAAAATCAAGGTGTCAGCAGGGCCAGTTCCTTCTGGAGTCTCCAGGGGATAAGCTGTCCCTTGTCTCTTCCAGCTTCTGGTGGCTCCTGACAGCATCACTCCAATCTCTGCCTCTGTGGTCTCATCACATCCTCCTGCACGGTAGTCAAGTCCCCTTCTGCCTCCCCCTTAGGTTTACATTTGGAGCCACCTGGATAATTCAGGATAATCTCTGCATCTCCAGGTCCTTAACCATCACATCTACAAAGTCCTTCTTGCCATGGAAGATGACATTCACAGGTTCTGGAGATTAGGACGTGGACATCTTTAGGGGCCATTATTCAGCCTGTACAGACACATAACTGGATGAAAGTAAGATCTGTCCACAAATAATTATAATACAAGGCAACACATAAAGATGCTCTAAGAGAAGGACAGGTGAAGACATACAGAAGTAAGAGAGGAAATAAGTCCTTCCCACTAAGAAGGGTCAGGAAAGGCCCTGTGGGCTGTAGGATTTGACCTGGTCTTGAGAGATGGGAAGACTCTGGAAAAAGTAAAACTCAAAATACGTCAGTAAAAAAGTCAATAATCGATACTCATTCTTCCTGTGGTGTGCACATACGCATACACACACACAGTAAAATAAACCAAAACAATTTTTTGAAAAAGAATGATTGGGAGTATTCTGGACCCTTCAGCCAATGGTATAAATTGATACCAATGGTATCAGTTGTGACCAAGGGTATAAATCGATATTATATAAAATATTGAAATTCTGGAACAAGGTTAAACTGAAATCTACAGAACACAATAGTCAAGGAACTGGCTATCTTACTGCATACATATATATTATGTATGGTAAAATAAATATTTTAAATAAATGAGAAAGGGGTAAGTCATTTCATAAATAAATCCCCCTGGAACAATTGATTATTTGATGAAAAAAATCTATTTAGATTCTCACCTAAAATCGTTCACCAAAAAATATAAATTCCAAGGGAACTTTAAAATTAAATATAATATATCAATATATAAGAAATCAAGAAGAAAAAACTTTTTAAATTTACCATCATTGGAGGAGGTACAATTTACTAAAAGTAAGATGAAAACATTATTATATGTTACTAAGTTTAAATTTTAAGCTTCTCTTCAATCAAAATAAATAAATAGAACAAAATTAAAAGGCAAACATCATATTTGGGGAAAAATAGTCACAGGAAATACTATCTAGACAAAGTACTAATATCATTATATATATAAAAAGGTTAATCAAATTGAATTTTAAAATACTGAAGCTCCAATGGATAAATTGACAGAGGATGTGAATAGGCAATTTCCAAAAAGGAAATATAACTAATCAACAAATGTGTGGAAAATGTTTTCCTTCACTAGTAATCAAGGAATGGGACATTAAAATAACAATGAAGTAAACTTTGACCCCTATCAAATTAGCAAAGATTTTTTTAAAAATAATAATTTCCACTGCTGATGAGGGGACTGTGAAAAAGGTACTCTCAAATATTGCTGATATTTTGGTATAATCCTTTTGCAAAGCAATTTGGCAAAGAGCCTTGCAATGTTTATACTCTCTAACTCAGCAAGTCCACTTTTGAGAATGGAGCCTAAGAAAGTAATTCTGAATATTCAGAAGCACTATCTATAAAAAGAAAAGAAAAAAATCAGAAGTAATCTAAATACCAGATACAAACACAGTTTTTACATAAATTGTGTATATTCATTTCATTAATTATAATGTAACTTTTAAAAATTATATTTCTAAAGAATATGCAATATATGGAAAATATAAGCATTACAATGTTAAATGAAAAAAAGAGTAGGATAGAAATAGTATATACATGATCTTTCCATTTAGAATGAAAACAAATAGAATAAAGATTAGATATAAATACAAAAAAATATTAACAGTGTCTGTCTTTGGATAGTGAAACCATGGATGAAATAGATAGATAATAGATAGATGGATAGATATTTGTTGGTTTTAATTATAAGATATCCTTTTGTCATCATTGTCAAACTCTTACAGTTTGTCACATAAAGCTTCATTAAAAACTAATTTTAAATGCCCCCAATTAAACTTTTTTCCTACTGAAAATTTTCAGGAAATAAATTTTTTCCATTTTTTAAAAATAAAAACCGGTTTTTGTTTTTAATTTTTTTTGTTGTCTGTATGTAAATAACACAAGAATTACAAATTTAGAATCTCCTTCAAGAGAATACCCAGACCACTTTCCTTCTAAGACAATAGTTATCTGGTACAGCATTTTAAATCTCCATTGATTACACCATAACCCTCATAAAGTGTTTCTACTTGCTCATAACTTCTCCCATAAGCTCTGAAATTCAAATAAGTTATGCAGTTTTTTTAAAATTCTAATCTAGGTTTTGATACATATCTGTCTAGAGATAAAAGCTAAGTTGATTTCATGTCTTTAAAAAGACCCTCAAATATTACATGTGCTTCTAATCTCATTAGCAATTAGTTTTTAAACTGTTTGCTCATTGAACGTAACATTTGCAGATAATTTTAAGAAATGATTTTTCAAATTGCTTTAATAAATTCATCAAATGACTCCCCACTGTTGGATTTGGCAAAAATGGAGTTTGAGGTTGAGGAAAAGAAGGGATGCAGGCCCAAGAGCCCAGACAATCCGGGAGCCAGAAACCAGTGGCCCAGCAAGATGCCTGGTCACATCCAGAACCCAGGAGCCACTTGGCACTGGGAACGAAATGCACCCTTCTGTCTTGGACACCAGACCTGGGATGCAGCCAAGAACGGGGCTTGCCTTGGGGGACTTTCAGGAACCTTCCTGCACCAGCCCTGCCCCTTCTCTCGCTGGAGCTCTCCCCTCTGCTGGGGAGTAGCCAGCCATGCAGAGCAGCGTCCAGGCCCTCTCGGGAGCCCTGCTGCCACGGACCAGGCAAGGAGCCCTGGTCAAACGTGACATTGCCTTTAGGACACAAGGAAGACTTGAATATCTCCCTGAACTTCTCTTGCCTGGTTTGTAGCCGTGTTGGATCAGGCCGGAAGCTGTGACCTCCTGATACACAGTGTCTAGACAGTATGACATCCAAACCACATCAGCAGACCTCATCTCCTCATCAAAAATGTCAACATTCTGGAATTGCCCCATCCAGAATTGTAGCCGCTAGCCACATAAAGCCATTTAACGTTAACTTTAAATTTATTAAAATTAAATAAAACTTAAAATGCAGTTCCTCTGTTGCAAAAGCCATAGTTCAAGTTCAGCCAGAGGTGTCTGGTGGCTGCCACCTCAGACAACACAGGTCTAGACCATTCCCACCATCACAGAAAGGCCCACGGGGCAGCACTGTTCCAGAACATACTGGCTCTAGCAGGGAGTCAACGGGCCCACTTCCCCCATTTCTAAGACAGTAAAACTTAGAGGATCTGACTCGAAAAAAAAAAAAAAAAAAAAAAAACACAGGGAAGAAGCTCAAATGCTGTCACCATTTAATTAATTAATTAAAATTTGCCTTCAGCCCCATCCATATAAAATAAACTCCTGACTGTGGTCAGCGGTTACATGCAGACTTTGTCATTTTGCTTACTGACTACACATTTTCATTGATCAATTCTAAATTGGATTATTGTTAGTTTTAAAAGCGCCTGAGCAGCAGAAAGTGGCCATGTGGCAGGCAAAGGGGAGATTGATAGCAGAATAAACAGGGAAAGTGACAAGATTCGAGGCTGAATTGATCACTGTCAGCGGGTCCGTGGTCAGCTGTCTGCCCTTTAGTGCCCAAAGTAAACATCAGAATAATGTTTAGACAAACACATTTGATTTTTGAGGTAATGGGTATGTCAACTAAATGACAAACCTTAGAAAGGTCAAAGGGATAGCCATTTTTCAGACTCTTTCAACCATTAATCGTTGATTTTGGTAACAGTGCTCTGGTAGGCGGAGCGGGGAGAGAACGTCGACTTGTGTGTGCTGTGTGATGCTCCAGACAGACCTCCCCAGGATTCACCTGGTCGTCAAAATAAAATGCTGTTGTAAGCGAAGAGCTCCTCCTTTGTAAATGGCACTCAGCATCTCAGTTGTCCAAAGACAATCCAAAATGCAGCAATCTTATTAATCCTTTGAAGGGACTCAGTCCATCAGCACCCACTAAAATCATATTTCTGTGGCCTGTTATCTACAGTAAAACAAAGCACAGCAAATCCATTCCTAATCATCCATTAGCCTCTGAGAAATTTATAACATTGTTCCAAACACAGGAAATCACTGGTGAATCACAAGTATCCGAAATTATAGTTTGGTACAATTCACCACTTGCTGGGTCGTTTTTAATGTGATTTTTTTCCCTTTGAAATATCATACATTAACTATGACTTACAAGGCCAATCAGCACTGATGGTGACTATTGCGAGAGTCCCAAATTCACCTGGCTTATCTGATCACACAAAGCATTTTTTTTCTTTTGCCTAGAGGGATGTGACAGATGAAACTGGATGGGAATGGAATGTAGGTAGAGATGTTCCTGCCTCCAGAAGGAGCTGAGCATGACCCTGCTTCTCACAGAAGAATGTCACGGTGTTCTTGTGTGCTGGCAGTTGCTGCATGCAAATCATAATTTATCAATCTATTGAAATTATGTCACTTGCCAAAATGTTAGGACTCTCTAAACTCATCAAGCACATCAATGTACACAGGAAGTCAGAGAAATGTGAAGTGTGTATTTGAGTCCTACCTGTAAACATACGTGCCATGGCATGGAGTATACATCCCTCAGATAAAATAGTGTAATGAGTAGGAAGCATAAACCATATAGAGGTCTATTGTTTTGCTGTGTAAAATTCCAGCAAACTCACTGTGCAGCTTGGGTACTTAGGAAATAAGTCTTTGAATATATCTGCAGAGTGGGAGTGTCTTAGTCAGCTTCAGTGCCATAACAAAATACTTAGAGTGAGTGGCTTGAACAATAAAACTTTATTTTCTCATAGCTCTCAAGTCTAGAAGTCCAAGATCAAGGAGCCAGCATGGTCAGTTTCTGGTGGGAGCTCTCTTCCTGGATTGTAGACAGCTGCCTTCCTGCTGTGTCCTCACAGGGCAGGGAGAGAGAGAGAGAGAGGGAGAGAGGGAGAAAGGGAGAAAGCAAGCTCTTTAGAGTCTCTTTTAATAAGGTCACTAATCCTACCATAAAGGCCCCATCCTCATGACCTCATCTAAACCTAATGACCTCCCAAAGGCCCCACCTCTGAATACCATCACGTTGGAGGTCAGGGCTTCAACATATGAATGTGGGGGGCACACAATCAGTCCATAGCAGGAGGCATGAGGTTATCAGCTTATGGAGGTGGATGTTACTGATGTTCACCAATTTCTAGTTCTTGTCTATTTCTAGTGATGTCTTCATTACACTTCTCCATACCCTTGGAATTAAGTTTGGCCATGTCATTAGTCATGGCTAATGAAATATGAGGCATGTCACTTCCAGGCTAAAACATGTCACTGCTGTTGCTCAGCTCTCCTGTCATCTCTTACGCTATCAAGGTAAGCCCTGAGCCCCTTGTGATGGCGTCATAGGTGGTATTCTAGTTACCATGCTGCAGAAGAGCTGAGCAGCTTAAAAAAAGCATTGACTTATATTCATGGATGCTGTGGGTCAAGAATTTGAACAGGGTAAAAAGAGGATGACTTGTCAATGCTCCATTGTATCTGAGGCTGGGAAGTCAATGGCTAATGTCTAGAATCATCTGAAGGCTTGTTCATTCACATATCTGGTGCTGGGGAAGATGATTCAAAGGCTAAGACTGCCACCTTGAGTGCCCACTGTAGACTCTCTAAGTGGTGGGGACTTGCTCACAAACGGCAACATCAAGGCAGTCAGATTTCATACATGGTGGCCCAGGGCTCCAGCAAAGAAGGCAGAAACTACATGGTCTTTTGAAGCCAGCTTGGAAGCCACACATATTACATCAGGTATACGCTATTAGCTGAAGTATCAATAAGCTGGCCCAGGTTCAAGGAGAGGGGACACATATACCATCTCTCCACCAGAGGAGTGTCAAAGAACGTGTGTGCATGGCTGGAGTCGGTGGGGAGGGGACTTTTTAAGACCACTACTGAGGGTGTGGAATGCCTGTTTGGAGCAGAGCCCCACTGCCCTTCCACAAAACCATGTGGAATAATAATAAATTCTTACAGTGTTAAGCCACTGAGGTTTTGGTGGCATCTGTCCATGCCCAACCCAAATAGAATATCTCCTTAAGTCCTCAAAGAGTTAATGAGCTTCCTCCATAAATATCAAATTAACCAAAACAGGAAAGGCTTCTGCTTCAGAGGAGTATAGCTCCAGTACTAAATTCATGCTTCAAAAGCAATCAGGTTGGAGTGTATAACTGAGTTACTTTGTTGTACAACAGAGATTGGCACAGAATTGTAAATCAATTGTACTTCAATAAAAAAATTTTTTATAAAAAATAAAAGTAATCAGGCTACGCAACTTTAAACCAACATCCCCCAAACTGTGTTTGGAGGAACACAATATATATGTCCAATTTTTTAGCAAGAAAACAGAGGTTCCCAATAAAGCCACAGTAGCATGTACCTGCCCCAGGTACCTGCCCCCAACTGCTTGTTAAGTGGCCGTGTCAAACATCGCAGATCAGTCGCAACACTGACCGTCAAACAATCCTCTCCTGAGTCCCAAAAACTACTTTCTCTAAGATTCATTCTAGTATAGTTCCTCTCCAAACCCACATTATGTTTGTATCTTTGTGTATGTAAATTCCTGTCTTTGGTCTACTTTGGTGCAGAGGAGAGAGTATGGGTTTGAATTATACTATTTGACCAGTTATTTCCAATAAGTATGTCAAAGTATAATTCTATGTCTAAAGTTGAACTAAAAGCTGGATTGCGGGGTGAGGGATCTACTGAAGACTTGTTAGCAAAGGCTAAGATCTGAAGTAGCTTTTCATCTCCCTAGGGAGGCAAGATGGGCACACAAAACCATATTAGTCACCTGATCGTGTATGATAAGGACATTATCAGAGTCACGAGAAAGGAGATGAGAATTGGTTAAAGTAGAAGGATACAGCTTTAGAGAGGGAACTGGATTCAGCTTGTCTTTGCAAGGAAGACAGATTGGACTGTAAGGGGAGGAGAAAGAATGCACAGAATGTGTAGAGGCAAGAATGCTCAGGGGAGGATCTGGTGCAAGGAAGAAACCAGACAGCTGGACTATGTACAGTGTCCTCACAAAGCATCAAGTTATCAAAGTTATTGATACTTCCAAAGTCATTGTGATCCAGTGGAGAACCTGACTCAGCCCACTTCCCAAGGGCTTCAGACCAGATGGAAAACTAGGTTCCTCTTATTTTATTCTATGACCTGGAGCAGCTTGAAAAAAGCAAGAAAAGTCAAGAGCCTGGGAGGAGGTGGGCTGTGAAACAGAAGGTCCTGGGCACAAATCCAACTCTGCTTCTCAATCGCAGATGAGGACTTAACTCATCCACTCCTCAGCTTCCCCTTTTGCCAAATGAGTGTGAAATTCTCATGAACATGACTTCTCTGTGGATTAGTTTGACACTGTGTGTAAAGTTCCCAGCACTGTTACAGTTACATGGTAGATGCTCAAAAGAAGGTGTGTGTTATCATCACCATCATCATCATTATCATCACCATCACCTCACTAACAAAATGAAAGATCCCAAGGATAAATTCCAAGCTATGCTTTGGAAAGAAATAGACTAGAAAGATAGAGATTTGTAGAGAACACAGGGCTCATGAGTCCTGAGTCAGCAATAGAATGTGCTTCAACTAAAAAGTTAATTTAAGAATATTTTCCATCCACGGTTTGTTGAATCTGCAGATGCGGAACCCGCGGGTATGGAGGCCGTGTCAAACATCGTAGTAATGAAACTGTAGTAATGAAACAAGGAAAGAGCAGCATTATAAAATCCCAATGCAAGTTAGTGTTGACTTCTCAGGAGGAGCGGGGAGGACAGATGTCAATGAACATTATAGGCAGTATTCTAGTTCTTGGATTGTGCAGAGGCTTGATGCCTGTAACGTATCATTAATAAATGAATAAGTAAAATGGGAGAGGGCCATGCACGAACCGATGATGATAGCTCAAATATCAAGTAAACTCAAATACTGCCCAGTTCTGTACTTGGTTATGTGAATGATGAGAAAATGTCCTCATGTAGGAGTCTTCCATCCTCTGAACACTGAAGCAAAATAATTATACTCATTAAAGAAAAAAAAAAGTTAATTTAAGAATATCATTTTAAAAAAAGGAAGTACTAATGTCTGCTGCAACATGCAACATGGATGAACATTGGAAACACTATGCTAAGTCAAAGAAACCAGATGCAAAAACCATATTGTAAACTAGAGATGATCATACTAAGTGAAGTAAGTCAGAAAGAGAAAGACAAATAGCATATGATACCATTTATATGTGGAATCTAAAATATGACACAAATGAACTTACCTATGAAACAGAAACAGACTCACAGACATAGAGAACAGACTTGTAGTTGCCAAGGGGGAGGGGTGTGGGGGGAGGGATGGAGTGGGAGTTTGGGGTTGGTAGACGCAAACTATCAATGTTATATATAGAATGGATAAACAACAAGTTCTTACTGTGTAGCACAGGGAACTATATTCAATATCCTGGGATAAACCATAACAGAAAAGAATGTGAAAAAAAATGTATATATGTGTATAACTGAGTCACCTTGCTGTACGGCAGAATTTAGCACAACATTGTAAATCAACTATACTTCAATAAAAAAAATTAGAAAAAGACCGTATTGTATGAGTCCATTGATATGAAATGTCCAGAACAGACACATCCATAAAGACAGAGAACAGATTAGGGTTTTCCAGGGGTTCTGGAGAAGAGGCAATGGGAGTAACTGTTTAATGGGTTCGAGGTTTCCATTCGGGGTGATGAAAAGTTCTGGAACTAGACAGTAATGATGGTTGCAAGACATCATGAATGTACCTAATGCCACTGAATTGTACACTTTACAGTGGTTAAAATGGTAAATTTTAAATTATGTGTATTTTAACACAATAAAAAAGTGGCATCCAAATATATTAGCAGAAAAGTAACATTAAAAATCAGGGAACTACTGGGAAGCAGCCACATAGCACAGGGAGATCAGCTTGGTGCTTTGTGACCACCTGGAGGGGTGGGGTAGGGAGGGTGGGAGGGAGACGCAAGAGGGAGGAGATATGGGGATATACGTATATGTATAGCTGATTCACTTTGTTATAAAGCAGAAACTAACACACCATTGTAAAGCAATTATACTCCAATAAAGATGTTAAAAAAAAAAAAAAAAAGCAAGGAACTAACTCTCTCCTAACACTCAGAATTTAAGACCCTAGTGAGATGACGGTACAGTATGGATGCATGACGTTAAAAATGACTGATAGAGAAACTGAAGAGCAATAAAAATAATAAAAAGCCTAGAAAGGAGACACTGTACCAAAAAGTGGTCAGAGATGGAATGACTAACACAGACAGAGGAGACAGCAATAACGTGTAGAAATCGGAGAGGTTATCTGAGATTATCTGACTGTCCATGTACGTTCTATTAAAATAACAAGATTGTCCTTGCATAATTCCCCACTCTAATTCATTTCAGCAAAAGTCCCACCCCAGAACCACTGGGGCACTGAATGCCAACTATAAATAAACCGTGTTTATTTGTAAACAATACTGTGAAACAATTCTGTATTGTAATCATTTTTCGTATTTTCCCAAATTTCAATGCATAGAGAAACTCGAATCTTGGTGTAATATTTTCCCCACGAATAGGGGAAGTTGATACTTTCACCATTTGGAAGACAGAGAGAGAAGGATGCTTTCTGGAGAAGGAGTTAAAAGATGTTAAACGGAGTAGAAGGTGGACCACTGTGCACAACTCTCCCCTCACTACAGCTGGTCATCTGCTGGAACCAGTGAGCAGAGTGGCACTTGCAGTCTGAGAGGGAAGTGGCTGAATTAGGAAAGCCCTTTATTTGGAGGAAAGCTTTGTTAGCAAGGACAGCTACAGGGCTGTGATCAGAACGCCCAGCTGAGGCTACCCCAGGAGTCCTGTAAGAGAAAGGCCTGAGCTCGTGCTGTCAGGCTCAGCTCTGGGTCGGCAAACAAATATACAGTTTTTGAGTTAAACTTTCATGTAGTGCTGTAATAACTAATCTTGCTTCGATGTTCATAAGGTCATCATTTTGGAATCTGTAGACTGACAGTAATAACTCCATGTATCAGGCTGCCTGAATCCAATTACAAATATCTCATCTATAGTGGCAGCAACTTGGAGTGAGGTGAAACTTGGAAGAAAGGCTGGAAAAGTTCCATCCGGACCGCTAGCCTGAAAAAAATGCTGATAAACATGAAACTTATCAACAATTCTGAAATGTCTTTCCCAGATAGAAACATTTTACGCTATGAGCTTTTTGAGGACTCTTTTTCGGAGAAGCCTTACTGCACACCATGGGTTCAGAATGCAAATCACCACCTACAGTGGAAGAAAGAGATAAATTTAAAAAGCAGATTTTCAGAGAAAAACCCAAAGGAAGACAAACAAATGGACAAATGGGGTAGGGGAGGTGAGGTGAAGGGACGGAGTGAGATGAGGAGGGACAGAGATGAAAATAAGAAAGATCCCAAAAAGGAGACTCACTTCATCTCTTCAAATTTCCTGGTGTCCTGATGGAGTAATGGGAGATTCCAACACAGCTGGCAGGATCTAAGTAAAGGATCAGGGGACATCAGCTGGCTTTTTATTTGTTCCCAGACCCAAGCGGTGTCCACCTCTCAGCTGACACCTCTGTCACCCATGGGTGGCCCCTGATCTGCTCCAGCTAAGTTTGTTTCCTTGTTGACCAACACGCCAACACATCACAACAAGAAGTTGGCATGGAAAATGACTTAAAACATGCATCATGCTCATAGGAAGAGAGTCAGTCTTCTTATCTGCCCCTGCAAAATATGAATTGCACAAAAGGACACTTTGTCATCGTAAAAGAACGATGGGCAGCCAGGCTGACCCGTATAGCTAGGGCTTGGAGAACGAGGAGGCCAGTCAAGGCTCTATCTCCCCTGACACCAGGGTGCAGGGCCACACTCCCATCTACTCACTTAGCTGTGAACGCCAAAAGTTCTGCAATCCTTTCTAGACTTTAGAACCATAAGGATTACAGTGTCCTATCTCAAGAAGAAAGGAAGTGCCTTTTTTTTTGGATTAGGTTTGGTTTGTTGTTTGTTTTGCTCTGTTTCCACTCGCTCTCAGGTCAGCTACCCACTCTTCAGAACGGAACCAGACTTCCTCTGCACCGTGAACAGGACCCTGGCTTTTTCCCCAGGCCTCCTGCAGAACTTCTAGCACCTTCCTCACACAGATTGCAGGTAGGAGATTAGAAGCACAGAGCTCTGGAATTGGAAGGATGGAAAAGAAGATGTAAATAAAGGTCCACCTTTCAATCTCCTGGGACTCCAGTTCAAATTTAAGCGCTCAAAACAGTGACTCTCTCCTAGAGAAAGGGAGCTGCTGTTCCATCCACAGTGCAACAGGCTGTTTCCTGGCTGGTGCTGCCCATCTCTGGGCTAAAGCCAGAGTGCCCGCTGCATGAGCTGTGAGCACACGTGGTCCAGCAGAAACCCCTTCGTTTTCCACATCTGTCTCTTTAAAATGTCGGTAAGGTCCACTTTCTCCCTGCATTGCATCTGTTTCCCTGGCATCCCACGTTTCTGTTACAGAGAGCTAAATCCTTGATTTATTGCTTTCTCTTTTTAAAAGTAAGACAATGTAGGTTCAAGACATTTAGCAAATGTCTCCAGCTAAGCCAAAAATTTAAAGATGAGGAAGGATTTGGAATTCCCTATACTATTCTCCTGTGACCAGGTTGTGTGTTGTTTGTTTCCCGGGCATGTTGTGATACGAGGCTCTTTGACTACATATAAAGATGTCTTAATTGGTCTCAGTGATTTCCAGCTTGCAAGACATCACCTAGAGCTAGACTGGTGCAAATTTTTAAAATTTTTAATTAGCATTTTAAAAATTAAAAATAAACCTTAGAGTTAGATCAGTCCATATTCAAATGCTCTGGGCATCAGTCGCAGCTACTCACCAGTTGGTGACTCGAGACCAGTTACCTAACTTCCCCACGCCTCAGTTTCCCGCATCTACAAAACTCTGATGAGAATTCCTGCCCTACCTACTTGGCAATACTAAAATGGGAAAATGCTACGAATTATAAAGCATTCAAAGGTGCTGTCTTATGACTGAGAATACCAACTTGTTCACTGGGGCACTTGCAGGTTATGCTCAAGTCATTGGAGAGTACGACACAAGTAACTTCCTACTAAACTACTGAACTACAGGGCTTCTTCCAGAACCCATCCGTGTGAGTGCTAGTAGCTACCTTTCCATCTACGGTATGGAACACCTCTGAGTGCAGCTGTTTCCAAATCTAAAAATAAGTCAAGGTATAAGCAATCTTTTAATTTTTAAATTATATGGTAAAGTCAACTTTTTCCCCTTTGGTGTACATGTCTATGAATTTTCATACATATAGATTGGCCTAACCAACACCCCAATCAGCGTACTGACCAGTTCCATCACCTAAAACATTCCCTTAATGGACACATTCTTTCTCCCTCTCCCCACCTCACAGCACCTGCAAGCATGGATCTGTTCTCCACGTCTATTCTGACCTTTTTGGAAAACATCATCTAAATGGAATCATACAGTATTCAGCTGTTTGAAACTGGCTGTTTTTCACTCAGCATAGGATCTTTGAGAATCATCATCAAAGTTACTGTCTGTTTCTTTTCATTACTAAATAGTATTCCCTGGTACTGATGTACCACAGTTGGTTTAACCATTCACCTGGTAAAGGACATCTGGTTTATTTCCACATCTTAGTGATTATTAATAGAGCGGCATAAACATTCACGTGTAAGTTGTTGCGTGAGCCTAAGTTTTCATCTCTCTAGGGTAAACACATAGGAGTGGGATTGCTGGGTCATCCAAATCATTCTTTTATAGTGACAGGTAAATTTCAACATCACATTAAATCTCCAGATTTTTTTTTCAAGTCAATCTCTTAAAATAAGAGACTAAAAACACTATTAAACAACACTCAAAAACTCATGTACTCTACGCTCTCTCAAAATTTGAGGTTTTGATATTTTTGTGCTATTTTTGAGTGTTTTCCATAGATATTTAAAATGTCATTTTAGCACATTGTAAATAATTTTCAGTGATTCTATCAAGAGTTATTTTTATCAGCTAAGAAACATCCATTTGACTTTCTGAAATAAAGACAAAATAAAGCTAAGTAGAAAGGGGGTTCAACATCAGAGTTTGAGTTAACACAGACCAGATCTAGCATAATTTTGAAGCCACTAAGGCTGAACTTTATGAAGAACACTCCTTCAACACTACTCATCAAGTAACCCTTGGGGTGTTTGAAGATACTTTTTAGGAGTGCCCCCAAAGGCCTGGATTTAGCATTTGTTAAGCAGTCCTGGAGGAAGCCACAGTCCCTGGAGTTTTGTGAGCCAGTCTCTACGTGGTATCTCTTGCCCTGAGCCTCATGGGTCCCACGGGCCCCAGAACAATCTTCATTCCCATGGTTGAAGATGACAGCATAATGTCAGTGTACTTAAAATTCAATTTCATTCTTCCTAATCTATGCTCCATTATGCAGGCCTTTGAAATAGTCTCCGAAGAAGGTAAGCCTTCTATTGATTCCCATTCTCCTACATAGCAACTGGTGTGTAGCAACCCATAGTATAACATGAGGGGGAGAAAATATTGATTCTAGGAAACTTAATATTATTAAAAGACAGTTGTATTAAATCTCTTTCCTGGACTTAGCTGAGCGCTTTTTTTTTTTCTTTCCCATTTTCAGAAAATCAATGAAGCTAATACCCTTGTTAGTTTTAGAGTTTCTACGACAGCAGTTTCATGTCATCATAGAACCATCGGAAGGTTTGTAGGCTCAGCGCTCGAAGCTTGCAGCCCTTGACTGACTGACGATAATAACATTCCCCTCTTTAGTTTTTTCTCTTTAGCTATTCTGCCACTCAGAGGGGGCAAGTTGTATTCGAATTACATTTTCCATGTTATCTGTTTTCTCCGATGTGTAAAAGTCTCAAGATAATGCTTAGCCTTCACCATAAAATGCCTAAGTGCCTATGATAAAGTTCATTTCACAAATGCAATTTGCAGTTTGAGAGAAGTCTAAAGAAATAAAACCAACAGGAATCAACATGGCGGGGGTGGGGGGGGGTTTGCTTGATGGAGAACACCTGCCAACTGAAAACCCCAGAATCTGCTATTTAAGACTGTGTAAGTCACATTGGTTTTTCTGTGGACCATCCAAACATGAGCTTTCCTTTTTATAAGAAGCAGCTGCTTCTGATTTGTGACAAGATTAAAGCATTTTGGAATCTCTTTCCAGCATCCAAGTTCTGATAGAATGTCTGCTATGTCATTATCAAATATAACAAGACTGTAATATGGCTCCAGAGTCAATGAACCAAAGACTGGAATCTTCTTCTAATTATATAGTATGAAACTTCTTGTAATTCTGATGCCATGAATTTGGAATTTGTGATTAATATGAGTTAGACTGCTAAGCAAGCATTTTCATCATAGATACTGCAAACAGTATTTTAAAAATAAGATGGCAAGAATAATGCTGAAACTATGTGAAAAACAAACTGTTTTCAAACCCCCTCAAAGACTTTAGAAGCCACAATTAGCATGCAAATATTTGTGGTGCTTTTTATAGTTATTTTATATCCCTTTCCTCTGGCTCCTCTTGAGAGTGGTATTCTCAGCTGCCAACTGACCAAGTCCACCTGGACATTTCAGACACCATGAATTGATTTGCCCCAAACTGGACTGGATATTTGTATTTCTTGCTCACTGTCTCTCTTCCTGTTTTCCCACTTTCCATGAAAGGACTCATCTCTACCGTCACCTAAAAGAGAAATCTGAAAAGCAACCAAGGACCATTGGTTGACGTTGACACTGTTTAAGAAATATCTGTCTAACTTGACTCCTCTCCCCTAGAATTCATCCTGTTGCTGCTTCCTCCCCACTCACCGGACCCCTGAAAGGCCTCTTACTTACCAGCATCTCTGGTCCCAGAGACACCCTCCTGAAAAAAGCAAAGCATCAGATCATATTGAAAACTGCCCTTGGCTTCATATCGCCCATCAGATAACATGCCGAGTCACCAGCACCCTGTGCTGGGAAGGCTCTGGACTCAAAGATGATACACATGAGCTTGAGCAGATACCAGAGCAGAAATGCCTGCGTCCTCTTTGGCTGAAGGTAGGAGACCCAAATGGCTCGAACAGGAGTTTTTGTCAGTGATACTTATACAAAATGGGTCATAGAGGTGAAGGGGGTCCAGACCAGTGGAGACGTGAAAATCAGCCTGAGACTTTTTGACTGTATCCCTCCATCCGTGGGGAATCATGGTATGTCATGAGCAGAAGAGGCAGAGAGAAGCAATGTCTAATTGGGAACACCAATCCCCTCCCCTACTGCCACACAAACAACTAAATGATGTCATTAGGCTACTAGCTATTTTTGCTAGTGACTACTTCATTTGTCTCTCATGGGAAACAAGGACAGAAAGAGAGATTTATTGACAAGTAACTCTTTAGGAGCTTCCCTTGAATACACTTTGAATTTTTAAGTAACACTTTGTACTGGCTCTACAGACATAAATACTGTTTCACAGATTTACAATGTATTAGTAGTGGTATATAGCTTAACTGTGATGGTCCTTTCTCCAGAGGATAAAAAAATAGAAATATAGTACATCATCAGATAAAGTACTAACATATTAATGAGGGGACTTCATTTCTTTGAACCAAAGAAAACAAAAAAATATGATGAAGAATGCATTAATGAGTGTTTCAAACTTAAGTGCCTGGTCCTTTTAGTCCAAAGGCATTTTATCAGATAATCTCATTCAAAGTAAGACACAGTGGTCCTATGTGTTACCGCCTCCATTTGAGAAGATCATTTAAAAATCATTTAAAAGGGAGTTGGTATGTATACACCACAATTTGTTTATCCGACCATCCACTGATGAACATTTGGGTTCAGTCATTTAAAAAAACGAAGTACTGACACATGCTATAACACGGATGAACCCTGAAACATTATGCTAAGTGAAAAAATCCAGAAACAAAAGACATGTTGTATGATTTCATTTATATGAAATGCCCAGAACAGGCTAATCCATAGACAGAGAAAGCAGATTTGTGGTTGCCAGGGGCTGGAGGGAGAATGAGGGATGACTGCTTAGTGGGTACAGGATTTCCTTTTGGGGCGATGAAGTTGTTTTGGAACTAGATAGAGATGGTGGTTATACAGTGCTGTGGGTCTACTTAATGCCACTGAATTCTTCACTTTAAAATGGTTAATTTTGTGTTATGTGAATTTCACCACAATTTTAAAAGGGGGGAGGTGGTCTGTAGATGGTCATCCAGGAGGCTGTTACAGTGAAATTTCAGACATTGTGGCAATAGGGTAGAGGTTTCCTATTAAAGAGCTTTCTCAGGGTCCCTAAATCACAGGAATGAGTTTGCCTTTGTCCAGGACTGAACTTGCCTCAGATAAAAAGTCCTCACTGTGGCTTGTCTGGGAAGCCAAGGTTAGCTCGCAAGAAAGGAAGGAGAGTTGGCCTCAACCTTCCACTGGCATGGATCCATCCTCTGTGCAGAAAAAGAAATAATAAGTAACTAATGCTGACTGGAATTAATTTTATTATTATCCTTATGCTATGCTGACCTTTTCTTTTCTGTGGCCTAAAATTAGATCTTGTGTTGTTTATCCAACTTTTGCCTGGGATTCTTTTTTAAGTTGTATTGATTCCCTACTGCTGTGGCAGCAGAACCAAGCCAAGGCGAGACCTGGTGGTTACACACAGTTTACTTTATGGTTTCACCCTCGGACACAGACCGAGGCAGCGACATTTGTTTCTGGTTACTGATGACATATGTGTTTCATCTTTCTTTCTCATGCCCCAGGCTAACCTGGGAAGCCTACCCAGGGCCTTACGCAAGGGAGCCCCTGGTTGCTGAGGCTGCAGACTATAGAGTCTAGAAGTCTGAGACTTGAAGACCCACCCACCCGATTCCCATTGGACAAGAATGCCAGCCTTTCTCAGGGCAGGAAATCAACATCGTGAGGGCAAAGGATAAAGAAGAAACTAGATGGAAGTGAGCTTTGAGTAGGTATAGTTTTGCTGTCCTGCTTTTTGATGTGAGTGGGTGTACATTCAACTTTGCCTTTCAATGAAAAACATCACCAGGAGGAGGGCACAGCTGTCAGGGTCCATTCAAACGACAGAAATCATTCTAGTTATTTTAACAAGGAAGATGTAATGCAAAGAAATGTTAACTATAAAAGATGTTTAACTATTTTATTTTTAAAAAGGGACCCTAAAGAAGTAGCATTACCTTTAGGATGAGGAAGAGAGATAAAAGGACAAAGAATTAGGAGAGAAGCCCCCTCTTGCCACCCACAAGGCTGAGACTCAAGAGCTCATCAGAGGGGACTCAGCTACCACAAGAACTTACAACCTGCTGGTGGTCAAGAAGCATTCTGGAAGGCAAAGGCCAGAGATGGTCTGGAGAAGCAGCCTGTCATTGTAGGGGTGTGTGTGGGAAGAGCTTCTGGGAAGTGGCCACCAGCAGGGAGAACATGGCCGGAGGTCAACAGCCAGAGTTCAGCTGCATAGGCCACTGGGCCACTGCAGAGGAGGGTAACGCTGAATCCAGAACTCTGAATCCAGAACTCAGGAGCAAAGAGCTTTCACCTTGCATTCCCATTCTAAAACCTTCCTGTGATGAAGTTAACATTTGGCCAGTGGGCAAAGGAGAAATGTTTAGAGGGTCCAGCTCCAGTATCACAAATCAGGGCAGAGAAGAGTCAATCTGGAGCTGGGAGACAATACATTGACACTTTGCACAGATGGGGACCCCCATTCTAGATCTGGTCTCACTTCAAGGGCAGGCAGACCCTTCACCTCAGTGAACTGCTATCATGGTATCTCCATCCCTGGGAGGAGCACAGACAACATTCTTCATCAACTCCATTTGCCAGTACTCAGTGATATATCCGGGTGAGTCAAGGGACATCATTAAACTTTCAAAAACAGTGGTTGATAAATATTTTCACAGCATCTCAGGTGGAGGAGAAAGATAAAGAGGAGGACTTTCGTAAACTTAGATGTGGCCCCAAATGGCTGTATCTTCACCAAAATCAGTTTCCTTTTCCTCCTGAGCATCCAGCTAGACTCTGTTCCCAGCTTCCTCTTACAGTTAGGCAGAGGCCACATAACTGATTCTAGCCAATGGGATGTAAGCAAAAGTAATATATCCCACTCCCAGGCCTGGCCCTTGGAACAGCCCCTGCCCTTACGTCCTCTCTCTTCCAGGACCCACTAGCTGCTTGCAGAAGAGGGGCTCTGCGGTCTTAGGGAATGGCAGAGCTTCTAGGGAAGGAGCCTAGGGCCCCGAGTTACCTTTTGGAGGAGAGGATCCCTGGAGAGTTGCCCAGCCAGATACACCCACATTGGGCCGTGATGACGGAAAGAATGAGCCCTTAGTGCACTGGTTTCCAGACCAGCAGTGTCAGTATCACTTGCAAACTTGTTAAAAATGCAAATCCCCGGCTTCGACCAAGGCATACTCAATTAGAAACCCTGCGAGAGGGTTTCTAAAAGCCCTTTATTTTAATAAGGAGATTTAGACACTCTAAAGTTTGAGAACATCTGCCTTATTGTGTAAGGACACTGAGATTTGGAGGGTTTTTGTTAAGTCACTTAGATAACTATCTACAGGGAGTCCCAACATAAAAATCATAAACTGAGTCCTTGGTAACCAATTAAAATTTGACTGTTGCTTCACTAGAGACCTTTGTCACAGCTCCATTAATTCCAAGCCTGGACCAAGCTGATTAGGTCTTCATAAGGTTGAAGACTTAACTAACCTCGGGTATCACCTGTGACATTTGACCGGGAACCGGAAAACCAGGACTGGGTTCATTAATTGAATTTTTTTTAGACAAGTCACTTAACCTGCTCATTTTATTGCCTCTGCAAAAAGCAGATCAATTCCAACCCATTTAGTAGTTACCTGGAGGAAAAATCCTCAGACAAGCATGAGCTAATAGATTGCATGTCCATGTTTAGAGAAGTTCCATATGATTGTTTTTATATCCATCAAACTTTAGAAAACAGAAGACAAAACCCAGCAGCTCTTCAACTCCATACACCAGCTGCAAACAGGGGACTGCACAGAAACAAACGATCTAGGTTAACTCACTTTCAATTTAGAACTTTCCAAATGCGAAGTTTTCTATTTCAACTGTTGGCCAAAATGTAATGCCATCTCTACAAAAATTGGGGTTGTTTAACTTCCCAAATATAAAGTCCAAATTTTAGGGTTTTTGAAATCACATTTCCCAGGGGAAAAAATATCATCATTTCAGGGAAACGGGAAGCTTGGAAAGAGCATCTAATATCAAAGCAATGTGTTTAATTAGCCACGTGGGTAAACAAGGGCAGCCAGGAATGCGGCGGAGAGTCATGGCATTTAGTTCCAGCTCCGTGCAAAGCCACATCTTCAGCACTTAGTTCAGAAGTAATTACCATCTCGCTGGCCCTCGGGTGGAGGGAGAAAAGAAATAACTATATTCATCTTGTGATTAAATGGCAATTAGCAGCTAAGTGCCCTGCAATAATGTGGCACTTACCACCTCATCACAGTATCAGCAGCTTCCCTGGCCAATCCCACCAGCCCGCTGGGTATCAGAGCACAGTGCTGCACGGCTAGGACCCTAGGGAGGACCCGGGCACCAGCAATCATAGGTCAGAGTGAGTGAAGCGCAAGTTAGTGGATAAATGGGGACTCTACAGCCAAGCTGCCTGGGTTCCAAATACAACCCCGCCACTTATCAACCTACCAACTTGGCCGAGTTACTTAAATCTTTCTCAGCCTCAGTGTCCTCATCTGAAAATTGGGGGAAAGAGTTGTTTCTAACACATAGCACGGTGAGTGTGAGGCGTAAGTGAGTTAATAGATGCAAAGCGTTCAGGAGAGCTCCCAGAACACGGAATATTCTCAGTCAAAGATGGCTAATGTTTCCCCATGCTTCTCCTTCATGGGGCTGGGACAGATTAACTCTTTCCAGCCATGCATGATTTAATGCCAGAAATAATTTTAAATGTATTGTACTGCCAAAAACAGAAACAAACACAAACACAAACAAAAAACCCTCTCTTATACTAGCCTGTCCCTTTGGTTCTGGATGAATTCTGATTTATCCTGTACCTGCGGGACCACCCTCAGTTGTTCCAAATTGTGAAACAAATAGAAGCAACATCCGGGAAGGCCTGAATGGAAATTTTTTATTTCCCAAAAAGAACAAAGCTATGGATTCAGAAAAGAAACTGGGAAGTTCAACATCTCAAGACAAAAATGAATGAGGATGGACCTAAGGAAGGCCAAAGGGATGATGGGTGTGGCCAGCTCTTGATTATCTACATTTATAGGCACCGGTTTCTTCTCAGGCTGACGTCTCCTCTCACCACAGATATTGTGAACTTGGTGCACAAATGATTTCTGAAATTAGTTTTAAAACATAATAAATGATAAATCTGTTGCAAAACCATAGAACTTTTTTAAGGTTACCCATTTTGGGCAGCAGGGGTCACTTGTCCTTAGATGCTTTCCTAACCCCTGCCCTACTCTGCTCTGCACCGCTGGGACCTGCATTTCCCATGCTCCTTGCCAATTAGCTTTGTCCAACACGAGACAATGGTAAGACTGGAGAGTCTTACTCTACCTGTAACAGAGATTCCAACAGTGCCTGCACCTCCTTTCAGACAGTCCTCCACTCTTAGTTCCCAGCTCCAGCCAGGACATCCCCACTCTGGGGCTCCAGTTCAATATCACATCCTTGCCATGTCCTTCTCCAGCCCAAGAGGTGGCAGTGGAATGTTCTTATTGCTAATCACTGATTGACTAATGGTTCTCTGGTGGTTTCTTAGCTGTAACATCACTTATGTAACCAATTCTCTTTATTAAATTCCTTCTGTTTGAAATACCTAGACTGGATTTTATTTCCTGAAGAAACACTGACTGATAAACCATCGCTTCATCTATGTTACTTTCTCCCTCTTCCAATATCTCAGTGAGAAAAGCACTGGACTAGGAATCAGGAGCCCTGAGTTCTGGTCCCAGTTCTGCCACTAACTGACTGTGTTACCATGGGCATTCTTCTCTGTGCCTCAGTTTCCTAATAAATAAGATGACTGGACTTGGGGATCTCAAATAACACTTTCAGCTATAAAGTTCCCGGACTAGACATTCTGACCAGTGTCACCTGGCACTTCAGAATGTGGGAACCCGTGGCATTGACTTACTCCCTGAGTTGGCTCGCACACATTCACTAGTGTGTCATTTTACATCAGCAGCTGAGTTAGGGCAAGGTGGTCTCGTCTGTTTTGTAGGTGAGGGGAGGGTCTGCATGTGTGGAGGGGTGGCCACACATATTCATGTATGTACTTGCGATTCCCTAAGAAACATTCATAGGGGTATTATTCTCTCTCTATGCATGATTTAAACTTATAAAAACTGAGCATGTTAACATTGCGAGATGAGGATTGGTGAGGATGATACTATCCAAATTAACATTTCAGCCAAATTAATATAAAGATACTAAATAATAAGCATGAATCCATGATACATTTGGAGCCTCAGCAAGTAGATTTCTATTTTCTTTCTCTTCTCCGAACTAGCAGTTCTCGTTTTCTCCTCACAAGACAGCATGATCAGTTATGGGTCACACATGGGTATAGCCAGGGAAAACTTCCAGTGTGCTATATGTAACCTGACCCCTTCTGCTTTTTCTCATCATTATGCAAAAATTCTTATTGTTTTCTATTGCCTTCAATACTTACAGAGTTAGCTTTTAATTCATTTTAGGCTAGAGTTACAATCAAGTACATATTTAAGTCAGTTATCAATTCATGTCCTTTACTGATAGAACTTTTTTTTTTTAATTTTTATTTTTGGCTGCACTTGGTCTTTGTTGCTGCACGCGGGCTTTCTCTAGTGGGGGCTAGTCTTCATTGCGGTGCGCAGACTTCTCATTGTGGTGGCTTCTCTGGTTGTGGAGCACGAGCTCTAGTCATGCGGGCTCAGTAGTTGCTGCACACGAGCTCAGTAGTTGTGGCTCGCGGGCTCAGTTGCTCCACGGCATATGGGATCTTCCCAGACCAGGGATCGAACCTGTGTCCCCTGCATTGGCAGGCGAATTCTTAACCACTGCACCACCAGGGAAGTCCCTAGAGCTTTTAAATATAAGTTTATATGCATGCATGTGTGTTTACATACATCTCACACACACACTCACAAAACTCAACCTTGAAGATATTTCTACAGTGAAAAGTCTCATAAAGTTTTTCTTCTCATCAACATAGTCTTAAACTTCACCCAAAAGTAATCCATTTTCTTTTAACTGCTCAGTGCTTCATAAAAAGACTGATATCCTCTTTTTATCAGAAACCAGTACTGAAATATTCATCTATAACTGCAATGTCCAATATGGTAGTCACTAAACACATGTGGCTATTGAGTACATGAGATGTGGCTGGTTCGAATCAATTTATGGCATAAATGTAAAAGCACACCAGATTTTGAAGTCCCAATATGAGAAAAATAAACATAACATAATCTCATTAATATTTTTATATTGACTGCATGTTGAAATTATAAAATGTTGGACACTTTGTGGTGAAAAAATACTGTTAAAATTAATTCCATGTGTCTCTTTTCATTAGAAAATTTTAAAATACATCACATCCTATTTCTACTGGGCAACACTGATTCTAGAAGTTAAAGGAAATGAAAAGATGCTTCTACCGTGTTTTCTTTCCTTACAGAAGAACTTTGATGAGAAGCAGCAGTACTGACCACAGTTGATGGGGGTGGGGGCACGGAAGGGCTGAATTCATAGGAAAGATGGTTGTGTTAGGGTTTCAACTTGCTGACACCCAAATCAAACTTCACTCTATACAGAAAATAGCAAAGACCCAATTAACGGTGCTGTACACTGGAAACAGCATCATTGTGTTAATAGCTTGTGCTTTCTTCAAAAGTCCAAGAGAGAAGAGCTTAAGGCACTTTTTCTTATTGACTGAAAGCTGAAGAAAGTAAGGATCTCTGAGTTAAAGTTTCAGAGGCTTGAATTCCCACATGGCCACCCATTTCATTATCATTCAAAAGCACACATCAAGAATAAATCTTACAAGTATACACAGGACTTCAAAGCTTTAGGATATTCAGAGGAATAAGATCCCACACACATTCCACCTTACATCTAAATAATTTTATTCATCATCTCAATCCTTGGGCATAGCATGAAGCCTGGTACACCATGGGTGCTTAATGATGTTTGCTAAATTGCACCAAAGGAACAACTTAAGCATGTCAATTACTGAAAGTTGGACCCACTCATGCTGTTTGAGACAATGAAGCAAAGATGCAGCTCCAGAAATTCAGAAACACAGTTGCAGAAATTACCAAGTACATGCCGCAGCCATTAGAAAGATGAGAAACTAAATCAAGCTTTCTCGGAACGCCATGTTGTTGCTCTATTAGCTAATGAGGATCTCGGTTTTTCTGCTAGGTTGTGTAATAACCATCTTGGTAGTTCCTTAATAGGAGAAAGAAGCCGGGTCTCTTTGCCATCTCAGTCTGTACTGGTTTGCATTATTTTTGTCCAAGCCTTTTACACTTACAAAAAAATCTATTTAAACTTTGCATTCTTTTTCCTTCGAATGGATCATGTGGGCACTAGGGTGGAGCTCAGGGGCTTTTGGGTGGATAAGACCAATAACAGGAATTGCTAATGTGGTTTCTATTGAATGTGATGGATTCATTAGGTAAAATCATTTGATAAATCAAGAGTACTACATTTTTACTCCTTTCATCTTTGTCTTTTGGATTCCAGGGCGACATTGCTGACACAAAGTACCACTTTGAGCTAAATGAGCAGCCTTGCTTGAAGAAGCTGGTTTAAGGGATAAACACTGCCATTCCTTGATTCTCACAAGCCCCTGCATTTGCCTTGAAGTCACGCTGAAGCTACACTACACAGAAGAGCCCTCATTCTCCCCAATGAGTTTTAACGATAAGCCCCAAACCTTGGGGAATTTCTTCTTTGCCCTTTCACATAGTAGTCAGTCTGGATGCAACCAGCATGGTCCTTAAAAATCCCAGTTGTATTATTTTTAACAATCAAATGGAATTTGTTAATATATAATACATATATATAAAACGTTGTACCCCATAACCAAGTGGAATTTTTTTAACATCTTTATTGGAGTATAATTGCTATACAACAGTGTGTTCGTTTCTGCTGTATAACAAAGTGAATCAGCTGTACATATATCCCCATATCCCCTCCCTCTTGGGTCTCCCTCCCACCCTCCCTATCCCACCCCTCTAGGTGGTCACAAAGCACCGAGCTGATCTCCCTGTGCTATGCGGCTGCTTCCCACTAGCTATTTTACATTTGGTAGTATATATAAGTCCATGCCATACCAAGTGGAATTTATTCCAAGGATGCAAGGCTGGTTCAATAGGCAAAACTCAATGTAATACAGTGTATCAACAAGCTATAGAAGAAAAATCGGATATTCACGTCAATGGATGGAGGTAAAGCACTGGACAAAATCCAACACTCATTCATGATAAGAAAAATCTCAGCAAATCAGGAACAGAGGGAAACTTTCTAGACTTGATATGGAAACTCTATGGAAAATAAACTTGCAGCTAACATTGTACTTGATGAAAAACTGAACATTTCCCCCTTAATATCAGGAACCTGTCAAGGAGGTCCTTTCTTTTTTTTTTTTTTTTTTTTTTAAACATCTTTATTGAAGTATAATTGCCTTACAATGGTGTGTTAGCTTCTGCTTTATAACAAAGTGAATCAGTTATACATATACAATATGTTCCCATTTCTCTTCCCTCTTGCATCTCCCTCCCTCCCACCCTCCCCATCCCGCCCCTCTAGGTGGTCACAAAGCACCGAGCTGACCTCCCTGTGCTATGCGGCTGCTTCCCACTAGTTACCTATTTTACATTTGGTAGTCTATATATGTCCATGACACTCTCTTACCCTGTCACATCTCACCCCACCCCCTCCCCATATCCTCAAGTCCATTCTCGAGTAGGTCTGTGTCTTTATTCCCGTCTTGCCACTAGGTTCTTCATGGCCTTTTTTTTTTTTTTTTCCCTTAGATTCCGTATAGATGTGTTAGCATACTGTATTTGTTTTTCTCTTTCTGACTTACTTCACTCTGTATGACAGACTCTAACTCCATCCACCTCATTACAAATACCTCCATTTCATTTCTTTTTATGGCTGAGTAATATTCCATTGTATATATGTGCCACATCTTCTTTATCCATTCATCTGTCGATGGACATTTAGGTTGCTTCCATGTCCTGGCTATTGTAAATAGAGCTGCAATGGACATTTTGGTACATGACTCTTTTTGACCTATGGTTTTCTCAGGGTATATGCCCAGTAGTGGGATTGCTGGGTCGTATGGTAGTTCTATTTGTAGTTTTTTAAGGAACCTCCATACTGTTCTCCATAGTGGCTGTATCAATTTACATTCCCACCAACAGTGCAAGAGTGTTCCCTTTCCTCCACACCCTCTCCAGCATTTATTGTTTCTAGATTTTTTGATGATGGCCATTCTGACCGGTGTGAGATGATATCTCATTGTAGTTTTGATTTGCATTTCTCTAATGATTAATGATGTTGAGCATTCTTTCATGTGTCTGTAGGCCATCTGTATATCTTCTTTGGAGAAATGTCTATTTAGGTCTTCTGCCCATTTTTGGATTGGGTTGTTCGTTTTTTTGTTATTGAGCTGCATGAGCTGCTTGTAAATCTTGGAGATTAATCCTTTGTCAGTTGCTTCATTTGCGAATATTTTCTCCCATTCTGAGGGTTGTCTTTTGGTCTTGTTTATGGTTTCCTTTGCTGTGCAAAAGCTTTTAAGTTTCATTAGGTCCCATTTGTTTATTTCTGTTCTTATTTCCATTTCTCTGGGAGCTGGGTCAAAAAGAATCTTGCTGTGATGTATGTCATAGAGTGTTCTGCCTATGTTTTCCTCTAAGAGTTTGATAGTGTCTGCCCTTACACTTAGGTCTTTAATCCATTTTGAGTTTATTTTTGTGCATGGTGTCAGGGAGTGTTCTAATTTCATACTTTTACATGTAGCTGTCCAATTTTCCCAGCACCACTTATTGAAGAGGCTGTCTTTTCTCCACTGTATATGCTTGCCTCCTTTATCAAAGATAAGGTGACCATATGTGTGTGGGTTTATCTCTGGGCTTTCTATCCTGTTCCATTGATCTAGATTTCTGTTTTTGTGCCAGTACCAAACTGTCTTGATTACTGAAGCTTTGTAATATAGTCTGAAGTCAGGGAGCCTGATTCCCCCAGCTCCATTTTTCGTTCTCAAGATTGCTTTGGCTATTCGGGGTCTTTTGTGTTTCCATACAAATTGTGAAATTTTTTGTTCTAGTTCTGTGAAAAATGCCAGTGGTAGCTTGATAGGGATTGCATTGAAGCTGTAGACTGCTTTGGGTAGTAGAGTCATTTTCACAATGTTGATTCTTCCAATCCAGGAACATGGTATATCTCTCCATCTATTTGTATCATCTTTAATTTCTTTCATCAGTGTCTTATAATTTTCTGCATACAGGTCTTTTGTCTCCTTAGGTAGGTTTATTCCTAGATATTTTATTCTTTTTGTTGCAATGGTAAACGGGAGTGTTTTCTTAATTTCACTTTCAGATTTTTCGTCATTAGTGTATAGAAATGCAAGAGATTTCTGTGCATTAATTTTGTATCCTGCTACTTTACCAAATTCATTGATTAGCTCTAGGAGTTTTCTGGTAGCATCTTTAGGATTCTCTATGTATAGTATCATGTCATCTGCAAATAGTGACAGCTTTACTTCTTCTTTTCCGATTTGGATTCCTTTTATTTCTTTGTCTTCTCTGATTGCTGTGGCTAACACTTCCAAAACTATGTTGAATAATAGTGGTGAGAGTGGGCAACCTTGTCTTGTTCCTGTTCTTAGTGGAAATGGTTTCAGTTTTTCACCATTGAGGACAATGTTGGCTGTGGGTTTGTCATATATGGCCTTTATTATGTTGAGGAAAGTTCCCTCTATGCCTACTTTCTGCAGGGCTTTTATCATAAATGGGTGTTGAATTTTGTCGAAAGCTTTCTCTGCATCTATTGAGATGATCATATGGTTTTTCTCCTTCAATTTGTTAATATGGTGTATCACATTGATTGATTTGCGTATGTTGAAGAATCCTTGCATTCCTGGGATAAACCCCACTTGATCATGGTGTATGATCCTTTTAATGTGCTGTTGGATTCTGTTTGCTAGTATTTTGTTGAGGATTTTTGCATCTATGTTCATCAGTGATATTGGCCTGTAGTTTTCTTTCTTTGTGACATCTTTGTCTGGTTTTGGTATCAGGGTGATGGTGGCCTCGTAGAATGAGTTGGGGAGTGTTCCTCCCTCTGCAATATTTTGGAAGAGTTTGAGAAGGATAGGTGTTAGCTCTTCTCTAAATGTTTGATAGAATTCGCCTGTGAAGCCATCTGGTCCTGGGCTTTTGTTTGTTGGAAGTTTTTTAATCACAGTTTCAATTTCAGTGCTTGTGATTGGTCTGTTCATATTTTCTATTTCTTCCTGGTTCAGTCTCGGCAGTTTGTGCATTTCTAAGAATCTGTCCATTTCTTCCAGGTTGTCCATTTTATTGGCATAGAGTTGCTTGTAGTAATCTCTCATGATCTTTTGTATTTCTGCAGTGTCAGTGGTTACTTCTCCTTTTTCATTTCTAATTCTATTGATTTGAGCCTTCTCCCTTTTTCTCTTGAAGGGAGGTCCTTTCTTACTACTCCTATGGGTTGAATAATGTCCCCCCCATCCAAATATATGTCTAAGTCCTAAGCTCCCAGAACCCATGAATGTGATCTCATTTGGAAAAAGGGTCTTTGCGGTAATTAAGTAATAAGTTAAGGAGCTCAAGATGAGATCATCCTGGATTTAGGGTGAGACTGCCTAAATCCAATGGCAGGTGTCAGAAGAGAAAGGCACAAGGAGTTGACAACAGACACACAGGGAAGAAGGCGTGTGAGATGGAGGCAGAGATTGGAGTGATGCATCTACCAGCCAAGGAATGCCAAAGGTTCCCAGCAGCCACCAGAAGCTAGGAGAAAGGCATGGAATAGATCCTCCCTCCAAGCTTCCAGAAGGAACCAACCCTGTTGACAACTTGATTTTGAACTTCTAGCCCTCAAAACTGCCAGAGAATAAATTTCTGTTGTTTTAAGCCACTCGAATTGTGACAATTTGTTACAGCAGCTCCAGGAAATGAATACATCAGGTGACAAAGCTCAGCAGAACCCAGGGACCAAATGAATCTGATGGTTTGTACAGAGAGGCTGGGAGTAAGCTTACCTTTGCCAAGTCCGTGAAGAGCAGAAGTCCTGCTCAGCAATTTGCGTTCTCTATAAGACTAAAGTTTCTTAAATCCCCTCAAAGTCGCCACTGTTTCTGAAATACATTATTCAGATTTATTCATGACATCACTCTCTCTGTCTGCACCCATGTACCTCTCAGGAGTTCACTCCCTCCTGCAAAGGCATCCACCCCTGGGCTCCCCTGTGAGCCTCTGGAGAGAAAGAACTCTGCTCTTAAGCTCCTTATGGCCCCAGCACCCAGGGCCATGCCCAGCACATACAGGGGCCTAATAAGTGTCTGCTGAGTGGACAGATGGAACCAATCTGTGATTAAAAGTGTCCTCCTTAGAGCATAAATGTGTCTCCCAATACCACCTGTGTCTCCGTTCTAGCTCTTTCCCTAAATACCTCCACCATGTGTGCTTTTTCAGGGCCAATATGGCGTCCATGCATCAGGCCCGCTCCCCTGACCTGCTGAGGCTTCATCACATAAGCCCTTAGCCTGCTGAGCAGAGGCCCTGAGCACACCATGCTCTTCTCCACACATTTTCACATTCAGTGCTGTTCCTTTGTTCAAACTCCTACTCCTTCAAGTCTCAACTCAAACGCAATGACCTCTAGGAAGCCCTTCTGAATTTCCTTGAACAGCTTTGACCTTCCTCTTCCATCACACTTGGAAACACTTAGCATTGACAGCTAGCTGTGTGCTTTTTGTTGGTGGTGGAGGAGGTGGTGGTATCAATATGATTGAGCCTCTGCTGGGTGTCCTTCCCTTCATTATACCAATTATCCAGTTTTATTGTAATTTCTTGCTTGTCTGCCCACTACGTTAGAAGCTCCAGAGGACAGAAGTCTTTTCCCCTTGAAATCTGGCTTGTAATTTCACTGTGGCTTCAATTTCTTATCTGATGACCTCATCTCAGCTTACCCAGAAATTCTCCCAAGGGCTCAGGAACCGTTTGGACCACAGATCCAGCCCAGACCGCCCTGATGGAACAAATGCCAACCACACTCCAAAAGGATGCAGTTTCTTGTTTCTAAAGTATTTGCGGGCTTCCCTGGTGGTGCAGTGGTTAAGAATCCGCCTGCCAATGCAGGGGACACGGGTTAGAGCCCTGGCCCGGGAAGATCCCACATGCCGCGGAGCAACTAAGCCCATGTGCCACAACTACTGAGCTCACATGCCACAACTACTGAGCCCGCACGCCTAGAGCCCGTGCTCCGCAACAAGAGAAGCCACCGCAACGAGAAGCCCGCGAACCTCAAGGAAGAGTAGCCCCCACTCGCCACAACTAGAGAAAAGCCCACACGCAGCAACGAAGACCCAACGCAACCAAAAAAATAAATAAAATTAAATTTAAAAAAAAAGTATTTGCTAGTACCTCTCAGATTTTAAACATTTCCCCAAAAGCCATTATAAATGGAGTCTATGATTTTTAGAATATTATTACTTCAGAGGAAGGAGGACTCACGTCATTTGCCCATGCAGCCAAGCCGGCACAAAAACCCCTGGTGAAAAATAAGTCTCTTAAACAGAAACCAGTAACTGGGCTGAGCTGGTACAAGTAGCTCCCCCTTATCCGCGGGGGGATATGTTCCAAGACCCCCAGTGGATGCCTGAAACCAGACTGAACCATATTTATGCTGTTTTTTCTATACATACATATCAAAAATTTTAATTTATAAATTAAGTGCAGTAAGAAATTAACAATAATAGTAAAATAGGAGAATTATAACAATATACTATAATAAACGTTCTGTGAATGTGGTCTCTTTCTCTCAAAATATCTTATTGTACAAATTTAATGCCTTTTCCATCCTAAGTGCTTACTGTGCACCGTGGCCATAATTTTTGCACTTTGAAGCGTGAGAGCAAAACTAGCACAAGTTTTTCTCTCTTCACAGTTTCACAGATAAAAGATTCCTTATTACCGTAGGTCTTAGCAACCTCAGCATAGGATTTTTCTTCTTTCCTTAAGTCGAGAACTTTCACCTTTTCACTTAAAGAAAGCACTGTACAGCTTCTCTTTGGGGTATCCAAATTGCGAGCATCACTGCCTTTGTGCTTTGGGGCCATTATTAAGTAAAATAAGGGTCACTTGAACACTAACCCTGTGAGCGGTCCGATGACCCATGCGGCTACTGAGTGACTCAGGGGCACCGGACATAAGGATGATTCACGTCCCGGGTGCGATGGCGCAGATGGCATGAGATCTCATCACATTACTCAGAACCACTTAAAACTTAATGAGTTGTTTATTTCTGGAATTTTCCACGTAATATTTTCAGACCATGGTTGACTGCAGGTAACTGAAACTGCAGGAAGCAAAACCATGGATGGGGGGGGTGGGGTGGGGTTACTGTATAGGAAACATGTCTGCAGCACAAGGAAGGGAACACAGCCCTGTGCAGATGCAGTGGAAGTCCGCCCACAGTGTGATGTGCATGTGTGTTCACACTGAGTGTAACTAAATACCCCCGGCTGGTCTACACTGTGTTCTAGGGTGGGGGGGATTTCATTCTTCTCCACTGGAGTAAAGTTGGTTTCCACGAGCACTTTCAAGTTGCCTATCTTTGTGTTTTTATTACTTCCTTGTTGCCCATTTTTATAAGTAAAACTTTTCTCTGATAATGACTGCATCTCCCTAAAAGCTTCTTCTGAGTTCTTATTTTCAAAGCAGTTGGATCCATCTTCATATTTTCCTGCCATAATTGCCTCAAGCCAATTTCTTTTAAAGGAATTAAAAATGCAAATCTAATATTCTAATTGCATAATAGGATCATCTTGGCAGCTCGATCAATACTATCTCCCACTGTCAATACTATGGCCGGGCTGTGTGGATGTCAGAGCCCACTGGTCTCACTTTATCACTGGCCCCATGGCCCATCCACATCTATAAGATGTGACATTTTATTGGTGGCCTTCCATCAGTCAGCTCTAATTTGTGCATCACAGAGATGCACGTTGTCATCTCAGCATCCGCGTTGCCCTGGGCACCAGACAGCACAGAGTTGAAGCCTTCATGTTTCCAGGGACTAAGTTAAATGGCAAGAAAGAGGCTGGTTGACAACCACACACAGGATTTTTTTTCCAGGTCACCGTCCAATGGAATTAGAAGCAAAGGACCTATGACAGGTCACCCCAAAGATCCTAAACCTGTCAGTATGGCTACAGATCATTACAAATGACACAGGTCTGGAGTCAGGAGACCCTGGCTGACAGATCCAGCTCAGCCATTCCCCAGGGGTCACCTTGAGCAAGTCACCTAGCCTCTAGGCGCCTCAGTTTCCCCTCCTACAAAATAACCGTGTTCACCTAGGTTGAATGCTAAGGTCCCTAGCAACCTACAACTTATTTTACTTCTAGAAGAGTGAAGATCATACTCTAAGTAGCAAGGATGAAGGATATTGTCAGTTGATTGAGATAAGAAACATCGTTACCACTTCTGGGCTATTTGCCAATTAACAGTAGAAACATCATAATTAGCACATATCATGCAAATTCTACTTCTGTTAAGAAGTGTTTTTCCAATAGATGTGTTGGGAAAAAAAAGAGAATGTTTTCCCACACTCTCTTTCCAGCAGAATTTTTTTTTTTTTAGGTTTCAAATACCGTACTATTTGATCCAAAACACAATCATTCAATTTACCCACCTAAGCCAGCACAAAGGTATAAAAACTATGCCAACGATCATAAATTTCCTTAAATAGAGCTAAGCAGTTGAAGTGTAGACAAAATTTCAGGTTCTTATTAAATCTGATTTTAGGGTAAGCTGATTTTGAATAGACAATCAGGTCAAAATCTCTTAGATTCTCTGAAGAACACCTTTCTAAAATTATGACAGCACACACTAAGTCTCAAAATGTAATTTATTTGGCTTTGGAGGAAAGCACTCTGTGTATATATGTGGGTATCTTACATGTAACTATAATAAAATTCCTTATTTATGTGGTTCTTTGTAGATTATTCAATTAACAATTATCCATTACATGCTGGGCATTGTGTAAGGAGCTTTCATAGACATTTCTTTATTGGGTTCTCAGGGTGACCTCAGGGGCCAGATGAGAGTGGCCTTGTTGTTTCCAGAGGAAGAAACTGAGGCTGGAGGACAGTAAGAGGCTCCCCAGGAATTATCAGGAGACATGAAAGTGACAGAAGACTCAAGGATTGTTCAAGAAAACAAGAAGCAAAGGAAAGATTCTGAAGAGTTGAGTCAGCAAAGGGTTCAATTTTCAGAAGGGTGGAGGGGGGGCTTGGAGATAAGGAGGGAGAGAGAGAGGAAGGGTTATTCTGTGAAATACAGATCAGTGGGCTTAATATTGATCCCTGGCAGAAAGCGAGAACTAATCATTACTGGTTGATCTGTGAGCTCAGGGACGAGAAAACAGCGACTGCCAAGAGGCTGCCGTCTCCTACACAAGCCACCCCAATCTAATCTCGTTTCCTCTCTTGATAGGGTTATTAGGCTGGTTGATCAGTGGATCTGGGTTTCAGCAAGGCACTTGACAGAGTCGCTCAGGATATTCTTGCAGACAAGAAGGAGAAATGGGGGTGGGGCTAGAGGACAGTTAAGTGAATTTGTAACTGGTTGAACAAGCGTGTCCAAAGCGTTGATTAATAGAGTGATGTCAGCCTACAAGGAGGAAGCCATGTGCCCTGGGGCTCTGTGTTTTGCTCTGTTCTGTTCAACCAGCTTATCAGTGTCTTGAATGATGTTGTAGGAGGCATGTTTGTTAGAACATGGAAGGACATAATTATGGGATCAGGAATCAGGATCCAAAATGTGCTCACCCTGCTAGTCCAATGGCCCCAGAACCTTACAGAAGAAATGTAAAAGGAATGAGTTGTATAGTCCTTTGATTGATTCCCAGATCAACAGCACAATAGAGAATCCCGGCTTAGGAGCAGTTCAAGGAGACAAGACTTGGTCCCAGGCAAAATATGCCCTCGTAAACTGTTGTAGCCAGTAGCAAAATCTAAGGGGTCTTGGACATCACTAGTAGATTTCCAGGGCCCCCTCTAGAAGTAGTTATGATCTTGCTACCTGGTGGGCTGGTAGAGATACAGGTTCAGGTCAGGCACTGCATTTTAAGGCAGGTAAGAGACAATTCATAGGAGGGGAACAATACAAGTGAGAGATATGGCTACTACTCTAGGTGAAGAATGGTTGACATGGTTGGTGATATTTACACGAGGAGAAGCAAGGTGGCAGTCTTCTAATATCTGGAGAGCTAACATAGGAAGAATGAGAAAACACAATTTTCACTGCTCCGTAAAGATGGAGGGAGTTACAGAAGATCAGAGATAGAGTTTCAGGGCAACCAAAACACAGATGTTGCCACATGAAGGACTGAGTTCTCAATTCTTAGTTCCCAGTATTGAGTTTATAGGCTGGGCTGTTGAGGGCACTATTTTTTTCTGGAGTGAGAATTGCCCTGTGTGATTCTACAAGGCAAAATATTTGATGTGTGTAGATGTGTGGACAGGAGAATTGTCATAGAGCCTGCTGATAAAATCCAACACACAAGCACTAGCAAAGTATTACTTCAAGGTACTTTGTGTACATAGAGAAAGTGTGATGGAAAACTAAAAATGACCATGACACATTGCTTTCCCTGGAGGAGCTTAAAATCTAAAGACACGTAAGTAAATATGTAATTGGCTTTAAATAAAAGGCAGAATAAAGTAGATTGTAACAGAGGCTCAAAGAAAAGATCAGCAGGATAAGGAGAGGGTCACAGTTAACTTTAAGTTGGGTTTGGAGGCCCATCAAAGACGGCTTCATGGAACAGGTAGCATTTGACTCAGTGGGAGTTGGATTTCCAGCCCAGACCTCCAGGCAGCTCCACCGCAGCCCTACTGACATTCCAAAGGTCCCCATCCCTGCACCTTCTTCCACGTTTACCCTTTTGAAACTTCTTCTCGTCTGTGTCGTTTCTTTGACCAGATTTTGTTCTCTGTCCACACCTGCCACTGGCAGCTTAAGATGTCCTTTGCTTCCCTACTTCCCCATCACCCTCATTGCTACCCAGGACTTGCCTCCATTCTCTGTGCCCCAGCCCTGTCCACTTTCACATCTGACAGAGTCCTGGAACAGGGTGTCACTTCATCACCTTTGCCATGTTCTGTGGTTTAGAAGCAAGTCAGAGGTCCCACCCACATTCAAGAAGAAAGGATTATACCAGGTATGAATATGAGGCCACCTGAAAGTCTGTCTGCCACAGGTACCGAACAAGAGTCATTAAGACACCTGGAGCAAGGAGAGGAAAGATGGGACAAGGGCACAGATGGCTGACAGTTGAGTGCAGGGTGCGGGTTCGTGGAGGGTGTTGGGCCGGCCCTGGGGGAAGCATTTAGAAGTGCCCTTGTCTTCCTCTTGGCTCTTGCACAGACAAATGGCTTGTCATCCTATGAGTATAACAAGGGGACAATTTAGGCACCGAGTAATCACCTCTGAAGACTTGTTTAGTTATCAGTAACTAACTAAAAAGACAGTAAATACTTTCAGGCATGAGCAGGTGCCCATCACAGGCAGCACGCAGCCTTGCGTTCTTCCCCTTCACAGTTCTGGAAGGCTTGCACCCTCGAGGGCACTAATCCACCCAGCTGTGGCGGCTGACACTGCTGGGATTTACACGTCTTGGCCATCATACAGGCCCCCAGACTGTGGTTAACATTATCCCCCCAGCCATGTGTTTACATATGGGAATTCCTGTACATTACCAGCTGTTTAGACATAACATTTTATTGCCAGCGGTTTAAACTCCACATCGCACTCGGAGCTTGTTGCTGGAGCCTCTCCCTCAGCTTTCTCACAGTGCAAGGTGTTGTCTCCCTTGAGAACTGAGCATTTAAAAATTAATCACCATGATGTTTCATTCCACAATGAAGATCCTGTTCTATTTATTTCCTCTTCTTAAGACCTGACCCTGGAGATCTCAGGGGAAGACTGTGTGTTTTGTTATTTTCTCCTTCTGTAAAGTGGTCTGAAAACTGCAGAGAAGATAATCAGGAGATATTTCTAATCCCAGCCATTTCCTCTCTCCAAATATGGCTCCCTCTTTGGGGAAATGGTGTTTCCAACAGTGAGTAAGTGCCATAAGTCTGCTGCTCTTTGGGGGCATTGACTAATCATAAGAGTAGCTCTGTGATAGGCTGCAAAATGGCCACAGTCCTTCGATTCTCCATATAATCACATCCTTAGCAATGTGACTTTGTGACTCTTCTCATCAAGAAATGGAGTCTACCTCTCCCTACCTTGAATCTGGGTTGTTGTTATAACTTACTTCAGGCAAAAGAATAAAGTGGACATGACAGGGTGCCAGTCTGGGGCCCAGGCATCAAGAGGCCCTGCATACTTCCACCCCTTGGAATCCTGCAAAGATCAAGCCCAGGCTAGCCTGCTGGAGGATGAGAGACCATGTGCAACAGAGACTTGCCATCCTGTCTGTTGGCATCTCAGACTAGCCAGGCCCCAGCCAACCCAGAAGCCGACGGCCGACACATGAATAAACTTGGATGAAACAAGAAAAACTGCCCAGCTGAGCCCAGCCCGAACTGCCAAGCCACAGACATGTGAGAGAAGAAAATGGCTATTGTTTTTGCCTACTCCGTTTTGGGGTAGTTTGTTATGCCATAAGAGCTAACTGATACAGGCGCCATAGTTTACCAACATAAACATCAGGGTTCCCAGTTTGAAAGAATAATGAGGCAAAGACACCTACTAATGATGTCCCAACCTGGCTCATTCTCAAACACTCAGCAGGCTGATGACGTCTCCATTCTTTTTTTCACTAAATCTTTTGAACCCATTTTCGTGAGCCACCAGAACCTCACGCTGAAACTGGAAGGAAAAGACCTCCAGGGGATGGGTTGGGCTGCTATATCTTTTCCTTTCACAACAACCTTGCAAAACATACTTCTTTTATTTCATCCTTGGATGACTGCCTTCAATTCTTTGTTTCATAAGCTTCTGTTCTTCCAAAGAGCCATGACAGCATTGATTTCAACCTACGATTGCTAGTGAAATATTAAACCTTATTGATTCGAAATTAAGGATTAGTTGCAAGTTGGATACTCTGCATATTTTGAAGATGCACAATTTTATTTCTTCTAGTTGAAAAGTAACTGCAGCTCCACAATATGATTCTTTTTTTTAAGATGGAGTCCTTCAAATCAGCTTTCTCATTTTGTCTTGCCAAAATTGTCAAATACATTATGTTGACTAACCAATTTATTCTTCCAAATGAAGCATTCATATTTCTTACTTGTAAGTGTGCTAGTGTGAAAACACATGTTCTTTTCATTAACTACACATTAGGATGCCTCTGCATCCCCCAAACAACAACAAAAACCTCATTGGCTAGAAGTAAAGATATTCTGAGTAAGAATTCAGTAGATTTTTTTTGGTCAAATCAGCAGAGTTTATCATTAATTTGATGTTTCATTGAGAGCATACCACTGCTCCCTGAGACTCATACATTTAAAGCTCACCTCAGTACATGGTTACGATGGAAGTTCTTTCTTCTAAAATTCTCTCATAAAATAGAACACCACACCACTGAAGTAAAATCTCTCAGGATGACTCAAGTCTTGGGATCGGCAATGTGCTGTCCAAAACCAAAGTTCACCTGAAGATGCAAAGACATGAAGACATGCATGCAATAGGATACTTATTTCCCAGTTCCTAACTCATAGCCGCATTGCTCTTAGGCATCCACAAATATATACTCCTCTCCAAAACGCAGTTGTTAAACAGTTTTTTTCCTTTGAAGCGATCTGAATGGCAACATTTTTTTTATTGAAGTATAATTGATTTACAATGTTGTATTAGTTTCAGGTGTACAGCAAAGTGATTCAGTTATACAACTGTATATATATATTCTTTTTCAGATTCTTTTCCATTATAGGTTATTACAAAATATTGAATAGCGTTCCCTGTTCTATACAGTAGGTCCTTGTTGTTTATCTATTTTATATATGGTAGTGTGTATCTGTTAATCCCAAGCTCCTAATTTATCCCTCCTCCCAGCTTTCCCCTTTGGTAACCATAAGTTTGTTTTCTACATCTGTGAGTCTATTTCTGTTTTATAAATAAGTTCATTTATATCATTTTTTAGAGTCCAAATGTAAGTGATATCATGTGATATTTGTCTTTTCTCTGTCTGACATACTTCGTTTAGTATGATAATCTCTCGGTCTATCCATGTTTCTGCAAATGGCATTATTTCATTCTTTTTATGGATGAGTAGTATTCCTTTGTATGTGTGTATATATATATATATATGTGTATATATATATATATATATATATATGTGTATATATATATATATATATATACATATATATATATATATATACACACCACATCTTCTTTATCCATTCATCTGTCAACGGACATTTAGGTTGCTTCCATATTAAACATTTTAAGGGAAGTAGATAAACAAGCTAAGCACCTTTCCTTAATATATACATCTCTATATCATAGCTGTATTCGACCTAAAAAACGGTTGCCCTGGTGTGTTCCATGTAGACAACACAAACACAGAATCTCTTTCCCTTTCCCCACCGGCAGTCACTGTTTAGAATCCTCCACCCCTTTCCCCTCCCAGAGCTCCTCCCCCGAGCTCTGACCCTTACTTCTCATCTCTAACTGGCATTCACTTGGGATGAGGGAACCTCAGCCCCCCAAGCCCCGCGTCTTCCACAGAATGGTATCGTCACTCTACTGTCTTCCCATCCTCCACACCGGAACCATGATGCTGACTCCTGAGGTAAAATGTCTAGAAAGCGGGGTTGGAGGGTCCTTTTGAAATGTAGGTGAGGTGTCTTACGTCCTTATTCTCAGTCTTTAGTCTCAATTTATTCTTTGATCCATTCCTGAATTCCTCAACTGGGACTCACTGGGCTCATCTGACAACTGCAAGGTAGACAGAGAGACAAGCCCAAGTTCTTGGCCTCAAAGAACTAAGAGTCTTGAGGGGAAACACCATTGATCTTGTCCCTTTCCCAACAGGCTTGCAGATGAAAATGAGAAGAGGAAGAGCAGACGAGTCCATTCACTGCTGTTCGTGTCCGTATCACGTGAGTAAATACATAAATAAAGCAAAAACTCTTGAGACTGTAACCAGTTTACTAAGGAGTCTCAGAACATGGGGTTGCAAACACAACATGCTTTTATTTCTTCTAAACACTGCCCTTCTCACTTTGCTCTGCTGAATCATCCTTTGAACACCCCTTAACAGTATCTTGGGCAGATTCCACACCTTCCCAGTCACTGGTGCATTCCAAAGCTTCAATCCCAATCTTGATGTAAATCCCATGTCCTCCTTCCCTCTATGCAGACTTGAGCTGGGACCTTAAATGTTGAAGGGTGGGTGAGATCTGCTTCTACAATGCCCACACCCTGCTGCCTGAGCTCTCTCAGTGGATGGGGCAGCGAGGAGGCACCAGAAAGGGACACAGGCCTATTCACTTAAGTGGTCGCTACTGGCATCCTCTCTTGGGTGGTTCTTGAAGCTCTGCTGGCTGCCTGGCTTATGATTCCTCTGAATGGCAGCATCCAAATGCTGGCTGTCTTGTGGGGTGCATGTATGAGCTGAGGGCTCTGTCAGCTCCCTTCTCTGCCCCCACCTACTGCACAATTCCCTGACATTCAGAACCTGGTCCTGGGTTGACCTCTTTCACCCCTGCCCCATTGTTCCCTACATCAGGGGAAAATCCCAAAGCCTCTTACTGCTAGGATTCCTGTGCCTGATGGACACTCCTCTTAGCTGGGTACCAGCAAGATGGTTCAAGCTCAGCTTTCTTTCTGGGATGTCTACATGACTCACAAGAAGCTCAGCCTGCTTCACGCCCACCCTCTGTCCAGGCCGCCTCCCCTCCCATGTCTCTCAGAGAGGCAAATCGGCAAGTCCACTTCTTAAGCCAATGTCCAGCGGGGGAAGGCAAGTCTCCCTTTCTTTCGGGCACCTCCAATCTTTTAGTATTTCCCTGGGTTGTCTCACTTGTCTTCATGTTGAGAGGGACGTCTCTTACTCCAATGTCCTCCTTCTCCCCTCCCAGCTTTATTAGAAACACTGGGAAGAGGTGCTGGGTGGGGGCTGGTAATAGGTGGGGTGGGCAACTGAAAAGCCCCACTCAAACCTCCTGGTGCTTGTTTCCAGGGGCTTCCATAGCAGATAAGCTAAATGGAGGGCCTTAAATGACAGAAACTTATTCTTTCATAGTTCTGGATGCTGGAAGTCCAAAATCAAGATGTTAGGAGGGCCACACTCCCTATGAAAGCTCTAGAAAAGAATCCTTCCTTTCCTCTTGCAGCTTCTGGTGGTTTTAGATACTCCTCAACCTCTTCTTAACTAATTATATCTGCAAAGACCCCATTTCCAAATAAGGTCACACTTGGAGGTTCCAGGTAGTCATGAATTTTGGGGAAACACTATTCAGTACAATCTTGTTACAGAAAACTTCCAGGTCATTTGCTTGAGAAGCAGAAGAATCAGAGAGAAGCTTTGAGATGTGTCTTGTTCTACAGAGGGCTTCAAGGGAGAGAAACTTTAGTGAAGGTGATGGTACAGGATTCATGAAGGCCCATCACTGGCATCTACAAAAAAAGACGACAAAAAAAAAAAAAGGTGGCGGGGAGATAGACAATAATAGGTCATGAAGATTACTGGCTAAAGAGATATCCCTGGACCCTTTAACTACCCTGGACCTAGGAATGACCAGCTTCTCACTTGCCAGCCCCCAATCGCCTTCCTTCCACTCCTTCCAGCCACCACCCTGTAGGTGACCATGACGGCCACCCCAACCCCCATAGCCAGCCCCTGGCAGGGAAGGGGAGAAGCCTACATCACGCCTCTGGAAGGAGGTATTTGCCCAGCACATGTTAATACTCCTGATACACTTGCCCGTGGAGTGAATGTACCTGTGGTGTTTCTTCTAGCCCAGTTTGGATGATGTGACACAGCTCAGGTGGGCTTTAGTCACCTGTCTTGGGATCCTGCCATTCTTTGTATGAGGAAGAACATTCTAATCCCCAAAACTAACTTCTAAATCTGCCCTTCCATAATGCATGGATTCCCTAGGGCACCACTACTGGGGAAAGACAGTTTATATAGCAATGAGATAAACCTTGAAATGTCCAACTTAATACATCAAGCCAGAGGAACGTATTAAAGATTGAGGATGTAATCTAGGAGAACTCTATTCTTACTCATTTTCTCACTAGAAGTATGTTTAAAACTTAGTTTACATCCTTCTCCCCAAAATAGTGATAAATACTTCCTTATATGTGTCACTAGCTATTAAAATTAATTATTCAAAATAAATAATGCATCATATTCAGGATTAAAAATGGAAATTGTATTTAATATTTTTGAAAGCTTGAGGAAAATATTACTGAAGCTCAATTTCACTTAAACTAGATAATTTGTTACAAATGACATATCATTGTTAATAAATATTAAAATATGATTCTTCCTTTTTAATAAATAGACCTGAGCACAGACTTTGGGCAGAAGCTGGAGCTCTATTCCAGCTCTTTTTCTAACTGTGTTAACTTGTCAAAATAATGGCCCCTATAAGCCTCAGTATTTTCACCTGGAAAATGGGTTTAATGATACAATCTACCTCAAAGTGTTATGATGAGATTAAACGAGTTAATGTACGTAGAGCTCACAGAACAGAGTCTGAAACACAGCAAGCACTACACAAGTTCTACTGTTGTAGTTTTTTGGTAGGCAATTCTGCCTTGCCTTTTCTTTCTCTCCACTTTAAGTTTCCAAAGTACAGAGGAAAAAATACCAGCAATTATCTCTCCCCAAGCCCTCAGCATGGTGCTCAGCAGAAGCTGGGTGCTTCTAGCGCTGTGGTTGAAGTTGTGGAATCATTTACTTTCCTGTGGCATTCTGATACAGTTCAGAATTATTGATCTTGGTTTCTGGGGACAATATGGTTACATATCAGATATTTTCAGACAAAATTTTGTCTTCTCCTAGAAAGATAAGGTAAAGAGTCACAGCCTCCTAGTCTTGACACAGAGAAATGATCAGTTGGGAGTCAGGAGCCCTGGCCTCGAGTTCCATCTCTGCTGGCTACTAGTTACGGGATCCTTTAAAAAAAACATCACTTTTCCCACACAGACCTGGGTTCTCCCATTTGACAGTAAGAAAAGTTCTTCCTGTGCGATTGTGTCATTAATAATAATGACAGTGACAGCCATCTCACCTCTGACGTAGACCAGGCATGAGTCAGAGTGCTTTAGAATTACCAACTCCTTCAGTCCTCAAGATACGGTTCCCACACCAGGACTTTAGAGTCCCCACTCTCATTATCCCCATTCTATAGCTGGGGAAACTGAGGCACAGAGGCCCCACTGCTGGTAAGTGGTAGGACCTGAGTCTGGTTCCAGAGCCTGACTTTTTAGCCATTACCCAGTACTGCCACCTCCAAGTTCATCAGCATCTGCAATACAAACAAATCCTTAATGTGCATCCCCTAAAGCTCAGCATATGTTGGACCCCGTGCCCTCAGGCCTCTGTGACATCACTAGAATAATCCCTCAGCTCATCCTTCAAGAGGCAATTCAATGTCCACTCTCCTGAAGCTTTCCTGAGTCTCAGTGCCAACAGACATCACTCCTACTTTGACACACATTCCAACCCTGGGGCTGGTATGGCCATTGCGGTGTCCTAAGTTGGTGGCCACTGTTTTATATGAATTGTCCCATCTCCCTGCGCACATGATTACGCTCTGACGTCAGAGGCTGTGTCATCCTCTATTGGCATCTCCCTGCTGGAGCACATAGAAGGCTCAGTAAATATCGTCACAAGTCAGAGCATCACCGGCGTGTGGTGCATCCTGGTCTGACGTCATCTATTGATTAAGCTGATAGGATGTGGGACGGGGGGTGGGGAGAAGCCTGGGACTCCTAAATTCATGGTGCAGGAACGGAGTGGAGGCAGCATGGTGAACCAAGGCTGGCACTGGAGGAGGACAGCAGTTATTCAGGGAAGACAAGGAGTTAGGACACAACAGGCTTATTTCTACAAAAGGGTGTAAGAACGCAGCACCAGACAGACGCCTAGTTGCCACAGGAGCTTCCTGAAGGACCCTTCACTCAGTCCACAAGAGTTGCCCTGGAGGAGCAATGCATCACTCGTAATGCCATTTCCATGTTTACATTTTTGAAATATTAATGGCCTTGGCTGGCCTTTGTTCTGCTGATCATGGACACAGAACCTGTCCCTAGAGGAGGCGGACTCAGAGCCCAGGATTGAAATTCCATCAAGCCTTTTGGTCAGTAGAAATCCTTTAAGCTATGACAACAACTCAGGTCCACTCCTTCCTTCATTTAATTCCAGAGACTTGGAGGAAGTTTCATCCCTGAGACAGAATTCCATTTCATTTCTAACACCACACACTGTGGCTTAGAGACAGAAGGCTCACCAGCAGGATCGAGGGTCTACAATGTACAGGCCATTCACCATAGGCGGCTGAAGCTGCAAGTGTCATGTACTGGGCACAATGGTTCTCAACCCCACAGCCTGGGAGGAAATTTCATTTTAGGATTTATACCAGGAGTACACAAATGAGAAAAGGGTTATATCTTTCTGTGTATCTGGTTTGAAGCTCTGCACCATATTGTTAATATCAGAAGACCATCTGAACATCTGTGGATGTGTCTCTACATCAGTGCTGTCCGGAAATGGCTGTTGGATCCACACTGAACAAAGCTCTCGAGAAGAGAGAGCGGACAGAGGATGCTTCTGGTAGAAGCTACAGAAGGCTAGAGTTTCAGGAATGAAAACCAAGCTGCAAAGACAGAGCTGGAAAGTGGGATATTGCTGCTCAAGGGATCACCAAAATGCCTGGAAACCCCAGAAAGAAAGGACAGTCTCAGTGAGAGGGTTCCAAGTAGTGACAGCAAATGTGCATCCAACTCTCAAGCATTTGGTGGTTTCCCTGCATCCCGTATACGGACCAACTATTGTCTATTGTCGCAGACTCTGCATGATTAAAGGCCCTCTAGTGCAGTCCCCGTCTAAAGGCCACATGCGTAACCTCACACACACACACACACACACACACACACACACACACACACACACTAGCAGACACCACAGGTGCCCTGTCCATATCCCTTTGGCCCTTCCCTTTCCAGTGCACTCTGGCCCAAAGTCCAACTTCCAGCACCTGCACTTTTTTGCCTAAAGGCTTTCTCTGGCCACCAGAACCTGATCTGCTCATAGACATTTCAGGTTGGAATTGACAGGAATTAATGCTACTGGGAGCAGCCAGTGACTGATGGGAGTTAGTGGGTACATACACCTCAAGGTGGGAAAATTCCGTAGTTCAAGTTCAATAGCATTTTCCAGAGCTTGGATATATATTACACACAGGCAGACAGACAGACACACACACACACACACACACACACACACACACTCCTCTACTATTCAGAGAAGGTTTAAATTGTACAACACTCATATCTTCACTTCAATTTTATTATTGTTCTTATCATTTTACTTTAGAAATGAAGAAACTGAGTCTCAGAGAGTTAATAGATACCAAAGTTATATAGTGCACTCAAAACCACTTCTAGGTGCTTCCAGTGCCTTCAGTTTTTCCACTGTGCCAGTGCTGCCTCAATGGAAGGGACAAGCAAGGACACACTTCCAAAGATCTCATTTATTGTCACTGTGTCTCTTGGTGAAAGGCACAATAGATATAAGGGTAGAACAAACATTACTCTAAACTCAGTGGTGAATCAGTTCTTACCTATTCCCCACCATCTACTGGCACACACTACAAACAATAGTAGATGCTTAATAAATACATGGTGGATGAATGGATAGATGGATGCATGGATGCATGGATGCATGGATGGATGGATGATGGATGGATGAGTGGATGGATGGATGCGTAGGTGGATGGATGGATGGTGGATGGAAGATGAGTGGATGAATGTATAGCCATTATCAGTCCTCAATGAATATCTATGTCTACTGCATCCTGAGCAAAGAACAAGGGTGGAGTTACAACTTATTAAATATGATTTGCATATAACCTATTGCCTATTTTACGTCCCAGCACCAAAGACATCTGAGAGGGTTTGTGTGAGAATGTCATCTATTGGGGTTGTCAGAGCAGAAAAAGTTTGAGAAAAACAAGTCTCAAACAGTCACCAGAGGCTAGGTTGAAATCCAGTAGCAGTTTTTATGCCTAAGTGTGCATAAAAACCACTTGTGAAACTTGTTAGAAATGCTGATTTCCTGCCATAAGTCTAAGGTTCTAATTTAATAGGAACCCAGGAATCATGCAGTATCCTCAGGTAATTCTGAAGACACCACAAGGGTTGTGATGCTCTGAATAGGGATGAAGGGATCCCCTTCACAGAGACCTTTTCTTCTCTCCTTTAGTTTATTGTCAGAATTTGCCTTATTGTGTCAGCATCACAAATACACATGAGGCTTGAAGAGGGAGTCATAAGTGGGATATAAAAGGCATCACTCCCACCCTGGGTACTCACTGAAAGTGTCAGGGAAAACACAGCATCAAAGCCTTAGGTGTAGATAGGGTAGATAAGGAGATTAGGGGCCAGAAAAGTCAACCCCCGACCCAGTCCATCAATCCCTTATAAAGCTGCCAAAAGAAAGTGGTCTCACTTTTGCTTGAACACTTTCTGCAATAAGAAGTTCTCTACCTCCTGAAACTGTCATTGTTGAACAGTTTGGTTACACGTTCTGAGTGGTTCCATTTCTGTTTACTGAGGCCACAAAGATGAGGTCCAATTCTCCATGCACCATACAACTCATGGAATATTTAGGGACAAATGGCATGTCTGATCTAAGATAAGCAACCCCCCCCCCATATTCCTATAAGTATTCATGAGATAGAGATTGACAACTATTAACATCTAAGTGATGCCCTCTGGACCTACCTTTGAATTTAGCCTCCCAGCTGTGGTCAGATAAGAATAAGTAGAGAGGGTCTATCACACTATCATACCCTTTTATGGACACTCTACCTCCATTATTGCCTTCTAAAATCACATTAGCTGATCTAGTAGTCAAATCCTATTGAGCCAAACCTCAATTAAAACCCCAAAGTCTTTTTCACAAAACCTCTCTGTGTGTGGCCATTGATTCAGTTATCAGCACTCGTTGAGTAAAGGCAGTCACCCATGTTGTGACTCATCTAACTACTTAGCCTGCATTTTGGCATCTCTCCATCTGCTCCAGTAGGAAGAGGCTCACTGCTTCTTCAGCCTTCCTGTGTTCACTAAATCTGGGTAGAGCTATCAAAATCAGCTCTCCCACCCCTGCCCCCTGGAGATACACCATCATTACGTCAGTGGAGACTCTTGATCTGGGATCTGATCATATCTGCAGAAAGACATGACAGATAAGACTTCATTTCTTATGAAGATAAGAGTGAAATGAAGGGTTCTTGTCATGAAAAATTACTTCCTCCCATGCTGACACTGGAGAATAGGGCAACCAGGGTGCTGTCAGAGTATCCAATGAATGAGGGAACTTTTTTCCTGTCTCAATGATGGTTTAATAAAAGTTTAATCCATTTATATTTACTTTGGTCTATTTTAGCTTTCACTTCCCTTGCTTTTTTTTCTGTCTTCCTTCTTTCCTGCCTTCAGCTCTGTTTTTGTTTCTTTTTTCTTTTGAAATTATATAGTCACATTTCTATACTTTTATTATTATAGTATTAAGCATACACAACTATCTTTTTTTCAGATTTTGATGCTAACCAATAACTCTACTCTCCCACCGGATAAGAATCTTTAATTCCACCCTAAATACTGCCTTTCTATCACCCATGACATTGTGGTCTAGAATTTTAATTCCTTCTCATTTCAAATATCCCCTCAAATATTATTATTGCTATTCTTATAGTAGATTTGCAAAATGTTTTTACCCATTTCATAACTTTCTTGCTTTTTGATGCCCACTGATTCCTTACAGCTTCCATTTTCTTCTTTCAGTATTGCATTATTTTATTTGCTCTCTCAGGTAGTAAGTCTCTTAGTCTTTGTATGTCTGAAAATACATTTATTTTACCTTTACTCATATCAGGGAGTGAAACAATTATATTGAGAGAGTTCTGAGGGTAATGAAAACAGGGGAAATGATGATGAGGACCCTTGACAGCAGCCCTGCCAGCATCCCAGGCTCATAGCTGCTGGGAAAAGCTTCCCTCCTCTTGAATCATCATTTAACTGAGTATAGATATGAAGTTGATAGTTACTTTCTCTTACCATTTAGAAAATAGTATTTGATCATCTTCTGACATGTGTTGTTGCCAATCAAAAGTCTGCTGTCAGTCTGATTGCAGCTCCTTCTCAGGTACACGTTTTATCTAATTTAATTTAATTTATTTATTTATTTATTTGGCTGTGCCGGGTCTTAGTTGCGGCATGCGGGATCTAGTTCCCTGACCAGGGATCGAACCCGAGCCCCCTGCATTGGGAGGGCAGAGTCTTAACCACTGGACCACCAGGGAAGGCCCAGGTACACATTTTAAAGATTTTTATGTCGTCTTACATATTCTGTAATTTAATTGCAAGGAGTTGGGTTTGGACCATGTTATGTATCCTCTTCAAGATTTAGGGTTCTACTGCAAACTGGTTAATGATTTTTCATTATGGAAAATTCTCCACCAGTATGTCTTTGACTATTATCTCTCCTTAATTCTATCTCTAATTTCTTTCTGGAACTCAGCTATATTTTGGAGCTTCCTGTTTTGTGTTCATTGTCTCAATTTCTGTTTCATATTTGTACCATCTCTTTGCCTCTTTGAGCTGTATTTTGAGCATTTTATTTTTTCAGCTTTATCTCCAAAATTATTTCTTTCTTCACTTGCATTAGCAATCTTTGTTTCTTTGTCAAACCCAACTGCTTTTCATCTTGCATTACAAAATCTATTTGTACTTTTCACCTTGATCATCTAAACCATGCCTATTTTCAAATTCTTTGGACATTACTCTTATCTGCAGTTCTTAGTGAATTCTCCCATTTGTTGTGTCTGTTGACCCTCTCTCAAGGGGTGAATGTCATTGTGGGTTTTGTAATTTTTTAGTTACTTGAGGGAAATGAGAACATACAAGCTTGCATGGTGTGTGAGATGTAAGCTTGTCTCTGGCATATGTAAGCCCTTGTGAGAATTCCACCTGTGTGCCCTGGGTTATGGAGGTCACCTTAGGGGGACAGTCTCACTTTGGCTCCTGCAGACTCTGTGGAGTCCCAGGCTAGTTTTTACATTCACGTTGTGCTAGACTTGTTTTCAGTGGTATTTTTTGGCTTGAGATCTGGCTGTGTACATTTAGTTTCACACTCATACTGTGCAAGCTTGTGCTTTCTGATTTCCCCCAAGTAACTCTTGCTACCCAAGGTCCAGAGCATAAAGCCCACATCTGGGGCGGGTGGGTGGAGTTTTAATCCCTATTTCATTGATGGGCAGTCCTTATCTCTGGGAGTTCAGTCTCTCCTCCTGCATCCAGGGATCTTGACGCAACTCCCTGCCAGTGCATGGTTACAACCCAGACCCCTGGGAGACCCTCCATCCACAGTCCCCAGGCCTCCTTCTCCTCCAACTCTGGCTTCTTGTTTCGGGCATCTGGAGATCTCCCTTCCCAGCTTTTGAGCTCACCTCTGGATTTTGTTTTTGTTATTTTTGGAACAGAAGGGGAACTTTCCCAATTATCTTGGTCAACCATCTTGATCAGAAGTTTAAAGGGTCTTTGAAACGTTAGAGGATTTAATTCGTGGGCAATGCTTTCCCCTTAGCCTTTTATCGGATGTCTTTATAGCCACCCACCTCTGCATCCGAGTCCTGTAAGAGCAAGCAAGTACCTTTATAGCAAGACAAAAAAATCACACACATTCACGGGGGCAAAAGCCTAACCTCACAGGAACTGCTCTGAAAGGGAAAGCACCATGTGAAGAAACAAGTTTTGATATGTTCAGTGAACACTAGTCTTGGTATCTTCTGTGTGCTCATCAAATAAAAGATGTTGAAATGAAAGGGAAGTTTCTCTGCCTCTGTGTTCCTGGCCTGGAAGTGAAAGGATTTACATTATAAGAAGCACCATTTGTCTTGGAAATATAATTTTGAAAATAAGACTCTTTCTTTGCAGCTCCTCATCCTCACCCCAGCCCTGGTCAGAAACTCTGAGCAGTTGCAAGTGTATGCAGAGCTGAATGTGCCTGAAGTTCAGTCGTTCAATAAGTTACAATAGAAATGTTAACAGCAGTATTGATTTTTTACTATGTTTGTATTGCCTGTTTAATTTTATTTTCCTTGCAGGAAATTTTTAAATCAAAAATCCAGTTATTGAAATGCCCCATAAGCCAAGTGATACTAGTGAGGCTAGAGGAACACAGGCATTAAATCCCTCCTGGTTTTCTCTCTTCCACCTTTGCCCACCCCCCAGTCCAAAACTGAAAGCTCCTCCATTTCCAGCTGAGAGTAAATGCATGTGACCTTCAGTTCCACAGAGGTTAACCTAGTCTGATTAACTTTTCCATGTTATTCCATTAAATAAAAACAGTTTTGACACCCAGAGACTAAAGCATCCTAGAGATAATACAATAACCCTATGCAATCATTGCAAATTGGATTGTAATAATTCATTTAGGTGACCATACATATTTGTTATATGTAATATGAAACATCGCAAAATGAAATCAATAGAAATGTTTCTTGTTAATGAAGATATACTGGGCTGTTATGTGTGGGTTGCGGACTCAATACCACAGAAATCTTATTTGTATTATAAATTTCAGGGTATCCTGAGTGTTACAAATGAAGATAGCATTTCTTAAAGAAGCGATGGCTGGTCTTTTAGAAAATTATATCATAAATTTTATGTCATTTCTTGGTCTTTCAAGATCTTTGCACAGCAACACAGTCTTATAATTCAAGTAAAAATTCTGGCTGAGTGATTGCGTTCAACAATTTGCAAACAAACTTTTACCCAAACTTCCATTTTAAAATTACAGAGTTCAAAATAATTTAGCTTCGGTAAGTCTGAAAGATGTTACCCCAGAAGATTTTAATATACTTTTTAGGGTATTTCCTTCCTCCTAACATAAAAACTGAAGATGTAGAGGTAGAAATTGATAGGTATAGGTACAGATATGTAACTATACACACATCAACCACCATGACTGTAATGAACTTCACTATTAGAATACTACCCTTACCTTCACAAATGAAATACAATATAACATAGCATTATATAGTATACTATAGTATGATAATATAACGTATATGTTTATTTATATGTATAGATAAATAAAATAAGATTGTTTTAACTGTGTGTTAACTAAACTCACGTGGTATTTTAAAAGGCCCATTTTAATAGTAAGTTCTTCTGCATTTTGAACAATATTATGGTGATATTTCAGATGAACAGTTGGCAAATATTGGCAATAGGTGCAAAGAATTAGTGAAGTCATAAGTTATGACGCCACTTACACTTCTCCTGTCAAAGCTCCTATGCTTTCCTTCTAGTGAGACCTGACACGTTGATTAAGGCCCATAAGAATGGCATCCATCGCCCTCGTGAGAAAGGAGGATTACAAAACGCAAGTAGAGTTATTTGCAATAATTAAATGGTTATCCTGGATAGTATAAGTTTAAAACAGACCCATAACAGGTAATTGTAATCATGTTTCTCCATCTGTTATCTTTTTGATTAATGCTACTCTCTCCCGTTTCTACTGCACCCCCTGAAACCCTCAACTTTAGGTAAACACAGACTAAAACAGCATCTGCTTTAACTGATTCGACGACTCTCAGCTGAAATCTGGTTCTACCTGCACCCCTTGTGAGCCTCTTGGACTTGGCTGGTGCCCACTTCCACACCCACTGACGGTCTGTCTGAACGGACAGGAGCTGGGGCTGGCTTTGCCTTTGCCTCCTGCTGTCAGTCTTTTAAATATTTTGAGTCTGGGGTCTTCAGACTACACTGCCCTCTAACTTTCCTCTGCACTGTTTTCTACCTTCCCCTCATTTACCCCCTACACTCACCGGAGACTTGGGTTCCTATGTTGGGGTCATAGGTGTCCATCCATGAGCTTCTCCAGGCTCTTTCACCTGAGACTTTCATCACTGGGACCAGCTCTGCCTCTGAAATGGGAAACTGGGATTCTGTCTTTACACCTTCTACTCCTCTGACTCTCACCTCTGCTTCCAATCTGGTGTCTCCACCTCCTCCAGAGCTTCTCCTGTGTATCATCACAGGTGTCTGGAACCTCCCCCTTCCTCCTGACTCTGCCCTCATCCTGATAACTTGTTCTAGCTCTGCCTGCCTTAAAAAAAGAGAGAGGCAATTCTCTGGATCTGGACCCCGAGATCCTCTCTAGCCACTTCTCTCTTGCCTTCCCTTCCCAGTGCAATTTCTTACACTTCTCTCTTCTTCTCCCCTCCTCACATGCCACCACCAGCTCCCCCTGAAACTGCTTTGGCTGAGTTGCCAATGCCCTGTTAATTTCCAAATCCAGTGGAAACTTGTCTGTCTGTCTTTTTCTCTATCTCCCGTGGCCAGGAATTCCCATTCCTGCAGCATTCTGATTGCACGAACTCATGAACTCCTCGATCCGTGGTTGCTGCATCTTTATCCATGAAAGATCTCTCTTCCTCCATCTGTTCTTTTTTCTTAATTTGAATTTTTTTTTAAATGATGAATTATTTCAAACATTCATAAAAGTACAGGGAATAGTAGGTTCATCTCTGATTCTCTTATTTTCTCATCCTCTGCAGTTGTTCCTAGTGGCCTCTTCCCCCTGCTAGTGTTAACTACTAAATCCTTTCCATCTCTTCCTCCTGACCTGCAGGTCTGTGTCCTCCCACATCCAGACACCCCCACTGGACGCCCTACAGGCTGCTCCACCAAACTGACCTCTTCTGCACACACAAGCCTGCTCTCCTCTTTCATCATTTGTATTGGTGATTATCTGTGTTGCCAACCAAGTTGGATAACGGAACGCTTCTGGCAAAGTTGTGTTATCACATCTCAGAAACCTCTTCATACCCTATCTCTCCTCCCATGCCCAGCCATGGCTTTGGTTCAGACTTTTCTCATTTCTGGCTGGATTTGATATAACAGTCTCCTTGTTAGCCTAGCTCTTCAGTCTCGCCCCAGCACCTTCCAACCCAGCTTCCACCCATCTCTACACAGATGTTTTTCTTCATACAATTAAAATCCTATCATACAATTAAAATCCTATCATGCTAGAAACAATAAATGCTGGAGAGGGTGTGGAGAAAAGGGAACCCTCTTGCACTGTTGGTGGGAATGTAAATGGATACAGCCACCGTGGAGAACAGTATGGAGGTTCCTTAAAAAACTAAAAATCGAACTACCGTAAGACCCAGCAATCCCACTACTGGGCATATACCCTGAGAAAACCATAATTCAAAAAGAGTCATGTACCAAAATGTTCATTGCAGCACTATTTACAATAGCCAGGACATGGAAACAACCTAAGTGCCCACCATCGGATGAATGGATAAAGAAGATGTGGCACATATATACAACGGAATATTACTCAGCCATAAAAAGAAACGAAATTGAGTTATTTGTAGTGAGGTGGATGGAGTTAGAGTCTGTCATACAGAGTGAAGTAAGTCAGAAAGAGAAAAACAAATACAGTATGCTAACACATATGTATGGAATCTAAGGAAAAAAAAAAAAAGGTCATGAAGAACCTAGTGGCAAGATGGGAATAAAGACACAGATCTACTAGAGAATGGACTTGAGGATATGGGGAGGGGGAAGGGTAAGCTGTGACAAAGTGAGAGAGTGGCATGGACATATATATACTACCAAATGTAAAATAGATAGCTAGTGGGAAGCAACCGCATAGCACAGGGAGATCAGCTCGGTGCTTTGTGACCACCTAGAGGGGTGGGATAGGGAGGGTGGGAGGGAGGGAGATGCAAGAGGGAAGAGATATGGGAACATATGTATATGTATAACTGATTCACTTTGTTATAAAGCAGAAATTAATACACCATTGTAAAGCAATTATACTCCAATAAAGATATAAAAAAAAAAAAAATCCTATCATGCCTCTTCCCTCCTTGGAAGGCATTGGGATCCCTCCTTGAACTCATGATAAGGTCCAGACTATAACATGGGTACCAGATCCAACTGATCAGTCCCCCCACCCCACTCACAAACCCTCTGCTCTTCCAAGCTGGTTACCCTCTCCTTCCAAGAATGCCACTCCCCTGGGTTCCCCCCGACCGCAACCATGGAGCTAACTCTAAGTCTTCCCTTAAGACTTAGAATCTTGAAGTGTTTCCTCTTCTGCATCACCTTGCTAGGTCTCGAGTTAGGAATGATGCTTCTCCTCTCTGGATGCCTCTATCACTGCTCTTACCTCGCTGCTACTACCATTTGCATGTTGGTCTCCCTGGCCCATCTGTGTAAGCCCAGAAAACAGGGACTATTCTGACCTCTGCATAACCAGGATTTAGCACATTTCCTAGCATTAAGTCCTCGATAAGTACCCAACATCTCCTGACTCAAGAACTTGTTCATATGCACAGAGATGGTGTGCTGGGCCTTAATACAAAATCAATAAAATTGCAGAGGATTGTAAAAACCCCACTAAGGGCACAGTGTTCAGTATAAATTAAACAAACATTTAAATTCAAGAGCCATGATTTCTACTGCTTTAAAGCAAGTCAAGGGAAGTTAGCATTATATATTACTCCCATGTCCTTGAATGCTATTACTTAGGAACCGATAGGCAGATAATCAAATGCTCACTTTATAGGTTGAACCCTTGTCTTATCACAGAAAACTGGATAGTTTTGAATGAGGTGATCCATTGATGATAAACCTTTATCCCGGGACATAACTCTGAAATTGTTCATGCTGTGCTGCTCTGTGACTCTGGGCAGGAACTGGGGGCTTGGTTATTTAGGTGAGGGGTGGGAGAAGAGAAAGGAGGACAGGATTTAAGTCAAGGAGGCCCTGCCCCAAGTGGCTGAGAATTAAGGTCATCTTAGCCCCAGGGAGGCTAAGGGTTCTCTTCCCCATATCACAGGTTATGTATTGGCATGCCTCTACTGCTTTGCTGAATAGAATACCTGCATCACCCAAAGATAACCTATTTTCTTTTCTTCAATTAATAAGATTGAGCTTATAATTTATTGAAAGTGAATAGGTTATTATGAGTTCTCCAGAGATAGATTCCCATGCGACCTGATTATTTTCTTTTTGTTCACCCCCATGTCCCATTCTCTGGGCTTCTCTTTTTTGTTCAGTGTCCCAGGAGGCTGGGCCTATGAACTTTTCTAGTGAGCTTCCCTACCTTGTGGTTTCTGGTAGGGTTCTGACAATGGGAGCCTTGGCAGAAGATTAGGGTTGGAGGAGGGAAAGACCAGGCACTTACTTCTTCTACACCCTCTCTGCCAACCCTCAGTTTTGCCAATGGCTGCATTTCTCTGCCTGTAGCCCCAGCGTGCATCAGGGAGGCATCTCCCATAGATCTCAATTCCTACCCCTGCTCTGTTTAAGCCAAAGGGAACTAACAGATTCCCACTGATGCTCACCCTTGGGTGTACCACCTTGCTGATTCCTTTACCGTTTGACCTCTGAAATTGTCTCTTCAACGAACCCCTGTAGTACACAGTCTATTTCCTGCCAGGAGCCTGATGGGGAAAACCTCCTTGATTCCATCCCTCATCATAAGCCTGACTGCAGTAGCCACACCACCTTCAGGACAGTTATGCTTGGCACTGTGGTCACTGGACAGACAGATCTCTCTGATGGTTGGCCTCGATCCCCGAATCCCTCCCCTCCTCGAATCAGTCATATTTCTCCAGAGAAACAGAACCAATAGGGTATTTAAGGAATTGGCTTAAACAGAACCGATAGGACATTTAAGGAATTGGCTTTTACAATTATAAAGACTAGGAAGTCAATTGGGAGATTGGAACTGACATATACATACTACTATATATAAAATAGATAACTAATAAGAACCTGCTGTATAGCACAGGGAACTCTACTCAATACTCTGTAATGGCCTATATGGGAAAAGAATCTAAAAAAAAAAAAAAGAGTGGATATATGAATATGTATAACTGATTCACTTTGCTGTACACCTGAAACTAATACAACATTAGTAAATCAACTAGACTCCAATAAAAAACTTTTTTAATTAAAATAAAGACTAGGAAGTCCAAAATCCATAGGGCAAGCTGGCAGACTGGAGACTCAGTTAGGAATTCATGCTGTAGTCTTGAGTCTAACGGATGGAAACTCAGGCAGAATTTCTACATTGCCCTAGAGGCAGAATTCCTTCTCCTTTGGGGAACCTCAGTCTTTGCTCTTAAAGCCTTCAAATGATTGAGTGAAGCCCATCCACATTATGGAAGATAATATGGTTTATTAAAATCAACTGATTGTAGATGTTAATCATATCTAAAAAATGCATTCACAGAAACATCTAGATTAGGGTTTAACCAAACCACTGGTCACCACAGTCTAGCCAGTTGACACATAAAATTAATCATCCCCCCAGCCCCCATCCACCACATACACTCAGTTTCTTCTGGGTAAGGAGGTACCTCTTTACCTCAAAAGCTAACAAGGACTTAGAACAATTTGTACTCACTTATATCCTCTTAGGAGGTAAGGATAAGAAATACCTAGTGAAATAACAAAAACAAACACCTTCATGGTATCAGAGAGACCATCCAAAATCCATCAGGCTCTGCACAAAGTATAACCCTGTTACATTTTTTTGTTGACACTGATTGGCTTGTGCTTGAAACTGCCCAAGAAATTTAGAAATATGGAAAATAGGATTAGAAGGAGTTTGAACTATGACCCAAGAGATCAAACCCTGACAACTTGGTATGCTAAACTATATTAAAATGTATGACTTTGAAGGAAGAGATCAATATTTTTTTCTGTTTGTGAAGAGCCTGCACTAAATGATAGTGAGATATAAGCAGCCTGAGAATGTAAACATATCCTAAGGATTTCCATGGCTTGTAGTTGTCCAAGGCAGCCATCTATAGAAGGGGAAAATGTGACGAGCTTCTAGAAAGAATAGCTGAGACATTTGCTTGTTTGTTTATTTTAAAACCAAGAACAGATTTATAAATTACTTATGTCTTAAAAAACCACATGACTACCACTATGGACCTGACCCAAGACACTCTTTTTTAAGTATAGCAAAATACAACTGAAAACGCAGCTTTCTCTTAGCCTGAGTGCCACGGAGGTTTCTGCCCAGGGTATTTATTCCTTCTGTGCCGCCATACGGCAATGGCGGCACTCCTCTACCTGTAGCCACGACCCCTTCAGGAGTCTCTCTCCCCCACGTACACCTTTCCTTCCCTACCCCGTCAGGCCTAAGGGAGGTGCCAACTTCCTGCTAAATGCATCACCAATCCTTCTTGCAACCAACAGAATCTAGGAGAAACAACAGGCCAAGAATGGAAAATCTTAAGTCCTAGGAGAAGTACCAGTCTGGCCAATCCCAGAAATCCTTCAGTCTTTAGCCAACACGTGTTCTTTTTCTAAAACAAGCTCACCAAGGAGCTGGTCACTCTCTAAGGGTCCCTCTCTGAACCTCCACATTTCCCTTCACATTTGTTCCTGTCCCTACCTACGTCATTTTCTCCCCCTTCTTCTCCTTCTCCTCCCTCTCCCTCTCCCTTTCCTTCTCCTTCTTCTTCTTCTTCCTCTTCTCCTCTTCCTCCTCCTTCTCCTCCTCCTCCCCCCTCCTCTCCCTTCTCCTTCTCCTTCTTCTCTCACTCTCCCTCTCCTTCCCTCTCTCTTTCCCTCTCTCCCTCTATCTCTCTCCCTCTCTCTCTCTCTCTTTCTCTCTGTCTCTCCCTCTCTCCCTCTCCTTCCCTGTCTCTCCCTCTCTCCATCTCTCTCTCTCCCTCTCTCTCTCTTTCTCTCTGTCTCTCCCTCTCTCCCTCTCCTTCCCTCTCTGTCTCTCCCTCTCTCCCTCTCCCCCTCTATCTCTCTCTCTCTTTCCGCTTCTCCTCCTCTACAGACAGACAAGCTTTCTTAATGCAAAGGGCTACTTGAATGCAGAAGAACCTCTTCACCATATGCCTCTATTACAGTATCACCAACTGAGGTACGCCAATTACAACAAAAGGAAATCAACCAACTCTTATTCTCTTAGCGGAGATGGTCCTCCAGCAATCATACACATTGAGTCCAAGACCCAGATTTTCTCATCCATGCACCATAACAAAGGACTTTTTATACGCAAAACAAAACATGAAGGGGCTGCCGGACCAATTAAATGTAAGTGATTTGCTTTATGTTGTGATTTCTTAGCTAAAATATCTCAAAACTTCCTTCTGGAATACTGATGCTTTCCTTTCTCTGTGTAATTTTTGTCTTTGATTATCAAGGTTGCTTTGCCTAGCTTTGGTTTATAATTTTATGGTCTCACACTACCAAGCAAAGTGAGGACTGCCTATACCTAGACCCTCCGACCTGCCGTGAGAACGAGATGGAGCTTTCTTTTCCCCCTTTGTGAAATCTTTGCAACTGCTTAGCAAATAAGAGCCAAAAGAGGCCAGATGTTGGGAAAAGAGGGCAAAAAAAAAAAAATTGCCTTTAAACAAATATTTTCCTTTCTCTTGATACAGAGATGCCATCCACCCTATATCGCCAAATAATGCTCTTCTGGAAAATGCTGTCACTGATAGGAGGGGAGAGCACACTTGCTGCATGTGACCAGCAGGTGCCAGAATTTATCATCTTTCCTTCGCAGGAGGGAAGGGAGACTCGATAAGGGATTTCCCCAGCGGTGCACAGCTGGTGGGGTCACCGTGACTCACACTCCTCCACAAGATGCGGAACCCCCTTGCCCTCCACCCACCCCAGTGCGAGTTGGGGACCCTCGCTCATGCTCCTGATCTTGGTCATCTTGGGTCAAATCTTACTCACCTTATGAGATGGTTGGTTTACTCTCTGCCCCTTCAGGCTGTGAGCCAAGCAAAGTCAGAGAATCTTCCTTTCTCCTGGGGACCCTCAGGTCCAGCCCAGTGCCTGACTCATCCAAGGAAAAGTAAACTCTTAGTCCAGGAGTGAGTCATCCCCCCACCCCAGGTTGAGTTCAGGCCTCTGTCTAACACTGAATCAGTGACCTTTACTGCCTATGGTTTTGAAATTAGGTAAATGTACCTAATTTTGATAATCTGCTTTTGAAAAGAATCTTTTATTTCTTAGCCTGGGAGAAACCAAAGTCCTCTAACTGGGGAATTTTCCTAATGCAGCCCCAGTGACAGGCTGACCCCAGGACTGTAAGGAGGCCATTCACTTCCTCCCCTGATGGCTTGATAACAGGGCTGAGAAGAAATGCCTCTGTGAGCCAAGGCTTCTGTGGGCCCCTCTGTCCTCTGTCCCCTGTCCCCTGTGGACCTGTCTCTGTGAAGATTATCTTCTTTTTTGTTTGTTTGTTTATTTTATTTTTCCAAATAAACTTTTTTTTTAATATATGGAGTATAGTTGATTAACAGTGTTGTGTTAGTTTCGGGTGTACATCAAAGTGATTCAGTTATACATATACATGTATCTATTCTTTTTCAGATTCTTAAGATTATCTTCTTTTCTAAGTCCCTACAGTTTGCTCTTGCCTACACGATTACACATTGGGCAACCCTTATATTTTCAGCAGCTCATCTCATAGCTGCCTCCCACCCCTCAGAGGGTGAGGTTCAGCCTCTGCCACAGACCGATGTGGGGAAGGTTCGATTCCATCAGAGCACATTCCTGCTACTCAAGCATCCCTGATGGATGTATTCTCTTGGTGCCCTTCATCATCAGCCTCTGACCCCACTCTGTCCCTTGCTCTTGCTCTTGTAGAGCTGGGGATGCACAACAGTCTTGAAATTCCTTCATCTCCTCCTTCCCCTTCCACCCAGTTTCAGGTCTATAACCACCTTCTTTGCATGTATGATCCCACAAATGCCAGTCAAGGGCACCCTAAGCACAGAGTTCCATCCCAGCGTTCCCCAAGTCCCCGTTTCTTTAATTACTTCCCCTCCTGACACATGTTTCAATAGCACTATTTACGTCTATCTATTCCTCTTGAACTGTAAAAGGTTTTCATTTCTTTCCAAATCACTTAACTCTGCTTGGTGTGTTTAATAGCATTCTTTATTGAGCATCTTTTTTCCAAAGTGGTTTCCAGAATTTCTTCTCTCAGTGTCTCCAGAGATCAGCCTTGTCTTCATTGGCTTACAGCTGGGTAAACTCCTGAATGGAGACCTTATCTCACTTGCCAGCAGTCACTCAGCCATTCAGTAACACTCAAACATAAAGATTCTACATTAAAATTACTGGTCTCACAACTATTGGTACCTTCTCTGGTCCCAAGGAAACAAGAATAGGCTTGATAGAAAAAACAATGTTCACTCTAAGTAGCAGTGGCACACCGTGCAGTATATACAGGGCAATGCTTAAAATTATCATCTTTGGGGTTAGACTGACCTAGTTTCTGTCCAGTTCATCCAAGCTTCAGCTGGGTGACTTTGTGCAAATTACTTAACCTCGCTGAGCCTTAGTTTACTTATCTATTGCATGGGAATGGTAATACCACCTCGCAAAGTTGAGAAGATAAAATAACAAAAATGCTTAGCCCAGTGTCCGGTATAAATGAAGTGGCCAAATAATAGTAGTGATCATTAATTTAAAGAAAATAATCATATAGCTGAACTTAATTTTTTTAAAAAAGTATATGAAGAAATGCTCAAACTCATAGAAATCAAATAAATGTAAATTACAACAGTGAGGTGCTGCTTTATACCATCACATCAGAATGGCAAAAATAAAAAATGGCTAATATCATGTGTTGGTAAAGATGGAACATTTCTACATCACTGGTACCACCATTTTGGAGAATAATCTAGCTGTATTTATTGAATTTAAATATATATACCTTATGAAAAAAAATAAAATATAAAGATAGAAATTAGATGGCAGGTGTGCTGAAAGTTATGTCTTCTCTGTGGTCACTCCATGAGCCCCTCTTCTCCCCTCCTCTGCTCCTCCCGTTGACGTGGCATCCTCTAAGACTTGCACCTGGATCCTCTATGACTTCGCCAGATTTTCTTTCTCAGGGAGCTCAAGTACTTCAATACCTCGATTCTTTTTGTTGTTGTTGATTAAATTGCTTATATAGGATCTCCATCTTCTCCCTAGTTGCCAGGATCTCCTCATCTATGGCAGTGTTTCCCAACCTTGCCTGATCACAAAACTTACAGGAAGTGGGAGTGGGGGGACCTTAAAAAATCTCTAAACCCAAATCTGCAATGGGTGTGGGGATATGCAAGTTTAACAGGCCCCCTAAGGTAAGTCTGTGATCAGGCAAATTTGGGATAAAACAGCCCATTCAGCACAGCCACCATGGTCTCCTAACCCAGGTCTCATGACTTATGAAGGAATTTGCACCACTATCTCCTGCAAGTAACAATCAGAGGGAAAGAAAAATTGGAATCAAAACCCTGGGGATGTTGTGATATTTCTATAGCTTATAAAGACAAGAGCTGGCACACTTAATATTGAGAATCTTTTGAAATACTTGAAATAAATATGGCCACCATATCTGCAGGACACTTCTGTATGAGAATCCCAACTTTTAAAACTAAATGTGCCAACAGAGATCAGCCAAGATAGTGGAGTAGAAAGACCACAAGCTCACCTCCTCTCACAGGTACACCAAAATCACAACTATTTATAAAACAACCATCGGTGAAAAAGATGGTTTTTGAACCCACTAGAAAAGATCTTCTACAACTAAAGATATAAAGAAAGAACCACAACAAGACAGGGAGGAGGAGCAGAGTCACAGTATAGTCAAATCCCATACTCCCAGGTGGGCAACCCACAAACAGGAGAATAATTACATTGCAGAGGTTCCCCCACAAGAAGTGAAGGGTCTGAGCCCCATATCGGGCTCCCCAGAACGTCTGGCTTTGAAGGCCAGCGGGGCTCGCTTTCAGGAGTCCCAGAGGGCTGGGGGAAATGGAGACTCCTCTCTTAAAGGGCACACGCAAAAGCTCACACTCCAGGATCCAGGGCAGAAGCAGTAATTTGAAAGGAGCCTGGGTCAGACCCACCTGCTGATCTCAGAGAACCTCCCAGAGAGGCGGGAGGCAAGTGGAGCTCACCCTGTGGACACCGACACAGGCAGCAGCAGTTTGGGGAGCTCTTTCTGCCACATGGATACTGCTGCTGCCGAGCATCATTTCGGAATCCTCCCTCTAGCTTGTTAGCCTCAGAACCCAGCCCCACCCCTGCCCAACAGCCTGTGAGACCTGTGACACCTCAGGCCAAGTAACTAACTGGGCAGGGACACGGCCCCACCCACCAGAAGAGAGAACTCACAGACGTCCCTGGACACAGCCCCGCCCATTAGAGGGCCCAGAACCTGGTCCCACACACCAGTGCATAAGCACTAGACCCGGGACCTCCAGTGCCCTGCATCCAGAGACCCCAGGACCCAGCTCCACCCACCAGTGGGCGGGCACCAGACCCCAATCCCTGGCCCCTCCCACCAGTGAGCCTGCTCTAGCCTCAGGACAAGCCTCACTCAGCAGCCGGCAGACAACACTGGTGTTCCCTCTATGCCCACATTCTAGAGAGTTTTTATAATAAATGGACTTTGAATTTTGTCAAAAACTTTTTCTGCATCTATTGAGATGACCATATGATTTTTATTCTTCAGTTTATTATGATGTATCACATAGATTTATTTCTAGATATTTGCTGCATCTTTTTTGGGGGGGGGAGCAAAACTGTCCCTAGAATCACTTGCCCTTGTGCTTTCTTGGGCAGAACTGATGAACAGACCCACCCCTACAGGAATAATTCCATTTCCATACAGGAAATGGAATTATTAAGTTTGCCTTGAACCAGTCATGGTCTATTCCTGAAACTCACCTTCCCTGAGAGTATTTCTAGAATACATTTAGGAAGAAGAAAGAGACCTATCATAGATAGGTAACCAATGGAGTCTTGAAAAATGCACAAGATCATAAGATCACAAAATAAACATTTTTTTTCATTTCTTGATTTGCAGAGTGTTCATGCCAACAAATTTTAACCACACACAATTTCACTTCCAAACAAATGTCTAAGTCCTTCAAAGCAAATTTATAGTTTCATTTGTATTAGATTGCTATGTTGCATCTGGACTCTTAATTACAAACAAACTAAACTCCTACTAATACTACAAAGAGCATATGCTGGCCTCAGGGAGGTAGAATGGAAGTAGAAAGGTCTAGTCCAAGCTTCTCCCACCCAAGTGTGGGTTCTCAGTTGACGGACAGAAGGTCTAATTAAGGTCATGACCGCCGTTCCGTTTACACAAAGATATTATTAGAGGGTCCATCTTTAGATCTTGGTGGCTGGGGGGGGTCAATATATATTTTTATTCCAAAAATAAAAAAGCTTTTATCTTTAAAAAAAAGTTATTGGAAATATCATAAGAACCCTCTCTATATTTAATTATTGGATAAATGTTGATATTTGTTAACTTATATTCTCTCCCTTTCTACAAATGATTTCGAGAAGCTTATAAAAAAAAAAAAAAGAGCCAATCTGAATAAGGCTAGTGGATTGCACCAATGTCAATTTCCTGCCTGTAATATTTTACAATAGTTGAAGAAGATGTTATCATTGGGGGAAACTGGGTAAACAGTAGCCTGGATCTCTCTGTATTCTTTCTTACAACTGCATGCGCATCTACACTTATCTCAAAATAACAAGTTTAATTTAAAAATAAATAAATATAATCAAAAGGGTAAAATATAAAGAACTGAGCATATCATTGGCAGCAAAAATGGTACATCTGAAAGCAAGAAAAAGCAGAGACATGCAAGCCAGCAGTCCTCTGCAGTTGTTAGCAGGGGTCTGAAAATTTGGTCTAAGCTTCCCAGTGGCCAAAGGAAATAGGGAATTAGTTACAAGGATCACAGTGCCCTAAAATTTTATTAAAAGGGGGGAGGAGAGACTGCATTTCTGATACTGCAACCTGAGAGGAATTTGTTCCCTTTACAGATACGTTGTGTTGTACCCAACAACAATCCTACAAGAGATAAAATAGAAAAATTCATAGGACTTTTTTTTTTTTAATGTTCTTGAACCTGTAGAGACAGTGGAACTCCATGGTACATTTCAGAAAAAAATAAAATTCTGAGGGGCCAATAAGTTTCACCCATGGGTAATGAAAGGAGGCACAGTGACTTCACTTGATCACCTTTCTGCCATAATTACTCACAATTATTGAATTACGTTTTCACCCTGACACTGTGAAATACATGTTCTTCAGGAGCGACAGGCAAAGGTGGCTCTTCAATACATTTTCTAGAGTCTTCCTTTTGAGCAAAAGTCAACGGCTTGCCAGCCATCTCCTGTCCTCCCGGCTCTTCCCTGTCCCCAGTGCCATCCCCAGCATCATTTCTGGGCTGCATAGCTCCAGGGGAATTGGTTGCAACACTGGGGAGTCTCTCCAGGTCCCTGGACAAAGGAGCCACGGCAAAGAGCACACAAGGGAGCCGCTGAAGTTCCCTCTCCCTTGTGAACAAGAGCAGAATTGGGCACTTTTTTAAACAGTCCCTGGGTAAATGCTTCTGCGCTAGGTGTTACTTTGCCTCGGACAGGCACAAATCCAGCATGCCCTCTCAAGCACACATTGGAGAAATCAGGGTTGAAGAAACATTTTAAATGATGCTGTTAAGTTCAGACATTACTGATTGATGGGGATCAAAAGGCAAAGGATCCAACTCATGGTCTCTAACCCCCTGAAGCTGATTATCTGTTCAATGCCAAGTATAGATAAGGTGCCGGAGAAGCCACACAGAACTAAATCAGAGGAAAATCCAAGTGTTGTAAACTCAAGATGTAAGTGCTAGGTTTGAGGGAGCGATCTGAGAAATGAAACCAGAGAGTGAGTTTTAAATGAGGTCTTGGAAAGAGGGAGGAATTACACAGACTGCCCGTGAGGAAAGGGTATCCCTCACAGGAGGTACAGCAGAGAGAAAAACATGAAGGTGGGATTCGCAATTCATCCTCGGGGGACATTACACAGATTGATTTGGTTGGCGAAGCAAGGCCATGGTGGAGAGTAATGGAAGAGAAAGCTGGAGAGATAAGACCAGCTAAGGCAAGTCTTTGAATACGACACTATGGCATTGAGAGGATTCACAAAGAATGATATCAGCACGTACATGCCAGCCTAATAAAAAAGTAGAGACAACGGACTGTCTCGTGCATCAGAGGTACTCTGCCTAAATTATTTTTGATCTATTGGTACATCTTTTATGATCTACTAAAAAATTAAATTTTTCATTCATCTATTGTATTCAACAAGCGCAAGTCATGAGCCCAGATTATTAATGATGTCAGATCTTGTATTACTAAAACAAATGCATAAAGGTTCCATTTCTGATGACAAAAAGAGAGTCATTTGTTTCAATCATGGAAGACAATCTTATTAAACATTGCCAACTTACTGCCAAGCTGGCTGGTCACCAAGGCACAGCTACAGAACAAATGGAATTGAGAGGACTGTCAATCTTCTGACAGTGTCACAGTCCCCAAAATAATAAACTTAGGGAGAGATAAATCTGTTATGACTTGGACACTTTTACTTCTTAATTCTGGAGTCTTTCAAGTTCACCATTTTCATAATCCTTTCATGTAACAACTAAGCTGTTTGGCAAATGCTAGTGAGGATGGGTAAAATGGTCCTATCTGTGTGGAAACCTTATATATATATATTCAGATAAACTGACTTAACCTTTCAGGAAAGTAATTTAGTAAAATAGACAAAAAGCCTTAAAAATGTTTATACCCTTTGACCCAATAATTTTACTTCTCAGTCTACGGAAATAATCTGGAATGCAGAAAAGGCATTGTGATCAAGAATGTCCATTACTCTGTAGCTCTTAATGGCCAAAAACAATGGAGCCAACCGATTTTCTAACAGGAGGGGCATGATTTAATAAAGTAACTTCCAGCCGTGGAAAAAATGCTTATGACATATTACATATATGCTACACTTTCAAGTATACAAACAAGGTTCCCAGAAAGTATATAAATAAGGTTCCCAGAATGAAGACTAAAAGATAACTGCCCCCAAATTTTGACAATGGTCTTTCAGATGTTGAGATTTTATGTACCTGTTTATTTTCTTCTTGTTCTTTACTATAGTACTTTCAAATTTGTCTCAGTACTCATGTATTACCTTTAAATGCAAATAGAACTCTTGAAACATTTCTGAACAGGTTCATTCTAGAAGGTCCTCTAGATGGGGGGCACCAGGAAGAATGAAGGACAAAGAGCACAAAAAAACCAAGAAGGATGGTAGTTCCTATTACATCTGAAAGATAAACGTGTTTGTTCCAGATTTGCCAAGAGAAGCTTGGAGGGATTCCCAGGGAATGAGTCCAGAGTTAAGGTGCTGCCCAGATCCCAAATAAGGCCAGCCCCGACCCAAATGGCCTTGAGGTAGGAGAGATAAGATAATACAAATGCCAGTTAGTTTTAGGGGAACCCAAAAAAAGAGGGTTTCATGCTCCGATTCCTATTTGGAATTCTGGGAGAAGACCACTTTGTGGGATGCCCAAAGGCAACATGAGGTAGTCTCACTAGAGCAAAAATGGCACAGAGTGGGGTTTGGAGCCTCTGAAGTAGTTCTCACCCCAGATCTCCACGGCCTAAGCAGCAAGGCACAGAAAGATCCAGAAGTTCCCATGAGACTCCATGGTGAACAGGCCAACGAGCTGAAGTGGCCTAGAGTTGTGACAAAGAGTGGCCAAGTGATGACGCTAGTGACCAAACTGCCCCAGCATTAGTGGCAGATGCAGGCACACACCCGAGGCCAGGAAAAATTCACTATTTTTTCTTTAGTTTACCCCTTTGATCTTCAGATGCACAGAATTAACTTAATCATACTCCTAGTTAATGGCATGCCATCATTTAGTGGCACACTCTCATGGTCAGTTTGTGATGAATTATGAATGATTGATTGATTGATTGCCTTTCATTCCCATTCTCATAACCATCTTTCTCTCCCACCATGGGCAGTCACCCCATTGTATTTGACTAGTATTCTTGAGTTTGTATGTACCCTTGAGAATTACAAAGTTTCAATTTATATAAATGGTAATGTGCTAAAGTTGACATTGTGTTTTTACTTTCTTTACTCAGCACTAAGTTTTTAAAGTCTATTCATTCTGATGTGTTTATGCCTAGTTTGGCATCTGCATAATATTCCTTGATTTATTTACACATTTTCCAAGTGACAGACACTTCAGATGTGTTCAACTCCAGCACAGACACTGCTGCAATGGATATTCTTTTGCATGTCCACTCATAGACCCTTAGGAGAATTTCTCTGATACGTATCACCAGGAGTGGAATTTCTGGAATAGATGAAACACACCTACTTAACCTAATGACTGACTACTGCTTTTAAAAGTGGCTTCATAAGTCTTCAGTATGAAAAATAGTTGAAGAGTTACAGTACAAACACATACACACACTCACACACACACACACACCATGCCTATGACAGAGGCAGAGCTGTGTTGCTCAGATCCCTCTTCAAGGATGGAGGGAGTGTGGTCCACAGTCAGCCTCCAGCTGTCAGCTCCCACAGGGTCCATCTCCGTTGTGGAACACGTGGTCTCTAGCCTCTTGGGGTTGATTATATGACCAAGGCCACATATAGATAAAGACTTGGCTGCAGTTCTTACCTTCCCAGGCCAGCTATTTCAGCCAAATGTCAGCAACACTGAAGGGTAATTTCCACTCCAGAGGCCCTGGCTGATTGGCCAAGGCTTTGCCCTGCCTGCATCACATCTCAACTTCTTCTGCCCAGTACTGCATCCTCCCCATGCCTATCTCAGGTGCTGATCCCTGATAAACTCTGTCTCACTCTCTGCTCCTGGAGCGCCAACATGCCACAGCACCACTCAACTGCCCAATCTTGCCAGTCAGCTGTGTCTCTCATTGTTCTTTTAACTTTCATTTCTCTGCTTCCTAATGAATTGAAATGTTTATTCATATACTTGTTAGCTGTTCAGTTCTCCCCTCCTCTGAACTGATTTATCATATCCATTATTCTTGGTTCCTTGGACTTTTTCACGCTAACATGTAGGAATTCCTTGATTATCCTGCATAAGCCTTCCAGTTTTAGATGTCGCAAATATCTTCTTCTAACCTGCTATCTGACTAATAACGATGTCTCTATGAGATTCTACAATGAACTGGATTCTTAAGTTTGATGTAATAAAATCTACCAAGTTTTTACATTTGGTTGTGATGTTGAGGTCTTTTTCCACCCTGCCAGGCTCCCAGTTATGGGATGTGTCTGGTACTGCAGGGTACCTTTGAACAAACAACTGGCCATTTCCATGTATCCACATATTATTGCTTTGCTACAAGGAAAATATTGTAACACTGACCATTTAATATTAGAATACTGACCCTATCTTATTAAGTGATCTACCAGTTGTTGGGCATTTCATTACTATAAACAACCTCAGAATAATAAAACCAAAAGCCAACTCAAGCACAATCACAGGGAAAATGCTTTCAGTGGAAAAGGATGAGCATTTTCTCGGCATCATCATGTATCTCAAGATTTAGTTCTATAGCCAGAATGAAAAAATCGGGGAGGCATACAGCAAGCTGCCCCTCTGGCCTGTCCCTGGAGCTGTGCTCCAAAGGGCACCAATCATCTTCAACCAACAGATCCGATGGCTCCTTCTCAGCATGGTCCTGTCAATCCCAGCACAGCATTTAATGCTGCGAAGCACACCTTCCTTCCGAAATGGCAGCCTCTTCTGGCTTTGGGGATAACTCTCCCTGACCACTCTTTTTTCTACCCATAACCAAATGCTGCTGTTCACCAAGGCGCTTTCACCAACTTTTTCTTCAAAGCTTTTCCGGGGGAAAGTTCATCACCCATGTGATGATCGCTCTGACAGAACTCTCTACAAAGTTCCAACGCAAAAATTTCACTTTCCAATTGTACGTCTTCCACCTTGCATTTTAAAATTTAAATCCATTTCTTCCTCACTGATTCCACCAAAAAAAATCTGATCCCTTTTCCAAGTTCTCTCAGTTAATGTCACCATAATATACCCATTTATTTGGGTTTGAAATCTCACAGCCATCTTTCACTCTCCTTTTTTTCCTATATCTAATCAGTCACCAGCTCCTGTCAGTTTTACGTCCTAAAAAAGGTCAAATCTTGATTATTTGAGGTTGAATTAACCACGGTGAAGACTGAGCAGTGACCTGGGACCCTTTACCTTTCCAGCTGAGTGACAGCGCTCATTGTTGGCTGACTGCTAAGCTGGGAAGAATGGACCCAAAATGCAGAAGAGCTGCCTTTGATGTCAGCAGGAAAGAGAGACCGAAACTCTACTTGGCCTACCTGGCTCCACCTCCTGCCTTCACCCCAGGACCTGACCAATCCCCAGAGCAGATACTCTGTAACCATCTGCCAACCACAAGCATGTCCTAGCTATCTTCTGAGTCTTAGCCATAGTTGTTCCACCACTGGAAAGTCAAGAGTTGACAGTAGTTTCGACCTAATTGTAATTAGGAACTAATATATTCTTCTTCACCACCAATCTCTCCCACTTAATGGAATCTGGACTCTGATTCCAGAATCATTCCTCTCCTTTATTACTACCATAGTCCGAACTCAAATCTCCAGTATCTCTTCTCTAAATGGCTGCATAAATAGCCTACTGGTCTTCCTTGTTTGGAGTCACTCTCCAATCCAATTCAGCCCCAACCTTGATTCCTTCTAATATACACCCTGGACCTTATCGCTTCTCTACTGAAAGCTTCAACGGTCAACAACAAAACATTGCTTAGATATCATTTACAATGCTAGTATTCCTGCTATAACAAGTTCTTGCTTATTCATAATCCATTTAGAGTAATACAAAAAAAAAAAAAAACTGGCAATAACCTAAGTGCCCACCAACAAGAGAATGTTAAATAAATTCTAGTACATTCAAGATATGGAACATTAGGCAGTCCTGAAAGTCCTTTGAAAGAATGAGATGGTGGCAAACAAAGATATCCACCATATATATGCCTTATTTTTATGTTTTATAGGCAAACAAAATTTGGGAGAACACATACCAAACAGGGAACCTATAGACACCACTGGGGAGTGAGATTGCAGGAGGAAGGGAGCTTTTATTCTTAGTTTATAAGCTTCCATGTTATTGAAATGTGTTACAGCAAGCTGATATTATTATTAAATACCCAAAGCTAATATAGGGTTTATAAATACATTTGTTATCTGAGGGCTTCACTTAGAAATTGTCCTCATTGTATTTTGATTTGGGGTACATTAACATATCTATACATATAAACCTAAAATTTAACCATATAATGTCCTCACTAGACTGTGTTCTCATTGATCATTGAAGACAGAGTTTGATCCAATTCATCTTTGTATTTTCCCAGAATTCTTTGCATGATTTCCCAGAATTCTTTGCCTGGCATATATTAGGAGATATACATATATATAATTTCACTACCAATTTCTCCCAGTTAATGGAACATGACGGAACATGGACTGTGATTCTAGAATCATTCTTCTATTGCTCTATATAAGCCATATATACAACTGTATTTTTGCATATTTGTATATGCAAATATATATGCAACCAAATGGGAGAATGATCGGCATTTTGTTAATTTGCTGACAAACCTGTCTTGCTCACTGCTATGAGATCTCCAAATCACCAAGTGCTCCTGGAAGGACAAGAGCCATTCGCTAGGGAATGAATCCTTATGTTTGGAATGATGGGCACAGGCTGGCGATAACTCACAGGTGAGTCAGGGCCATTTGGGAATCAAGTACATCAGCAGGAAGCCTCTTTCTGTGAGACTGTCATTGAGGAACTCAACCCCAGATTGAGGGAGAGGCCCTCAGAATCTTTGGAAGGGAAGGAAACAAATTCCTAACCCCAAACCTATTGGACTGAAAAGGGAGTGGTCACTTTATACACACATGTCTCCAAAATCCTGCCCAGTGAGTAAAAAGCATTAGCTGGTGTTTAACTAAATATTTAAAATCTCATAGAGGCAAAAAGGATCACCATAGAAAGGAACAAAGAAAAGCAAGCTCAGCCTTTGCCCTATGGCAGTTGATTTCTCTCCCAAACCCCAGGTAGCTGAAAGGTGGAAAGTCTAGGAACAGAATCGAACATGTCTAATCTCTTTTATAACAATGTTCTTATTTTAGCCCATGTCATCAGGGGAAATGGCTGAAAATAGTGACAAATACAACATCAATAAACATAATAATAATTGATTTTCCAGAGATGAAATATTTGAAATTAGTGGACATTTCCCCCCAGAGTATTGGTTGATTAATTTAATGTTCATCTTAGTCTTTCAAAGATATCCTCTTGCTGCTCATCTGCTCTGCCGCGCTTTGTGATGGGTTTTGTGGTTAGGACTCCATGGTTAAAGTATATTGCACAGTTCTGCAGTTTTTTAAAATTTATTTTATTCAAGTATTGTTGATTTACAATGTTCTATTAATTTCTGCTGTACTGCAAAGTGATTCACACACACACACACACACACACACACACATATATATATATATAAACATTCGTTTTCATATTCTTTTCCATTATCATTTATCACAGGATAGTGCATATAGTCCCCTGTGCTATACAGTGGGACCTTGTTGTTTATCCATTCCATATATAATAGTTTGTACCTGCTAATCCCAAACTCCCAATACATCCCTCCCCCTTGGCAACCACATGTCTGTTCTCTATGTCTATAAGTCTGTTTCGTAGATAAATTCATTTGTGTCATATTTTAGATTCCACATATAAGTGATATCATATGGTATTTGTCTTTCTCTTTCTGATTTACTTAGTATGATAATCTCTAGGTCCATCCATGTTGCTGCAAATGGCACTATTTCATTCTTTTTTATGGCTGGGTAATATGTCATTATATATATGTACTACATCTTCTGTCAGTTCATCTGTCAGTGGGCATTTAGGTTGTTTCCATGTCTTGGCTATCGTAAATAGTGCTGCTATGAACATTGGGGTGTATGTATCTTTTTGAATTAGAGTTTTCTCCAGATATATCCCAGGAGTGGGATTGCAGGATCATATGGCAACTCTGTTTTTAGTTTTTTTAGGAATCTCCATACTGTTTTCCATAGTGGCTGCACCAATTTACATTCCCATCAACTGTGTAGGAGGGTTCTCTTTTCTCCACACCCTCTCCTGCTATTTGTAGACTTTTTAATAATGGCCATTCTGATCGGTGTGAGGTGGTACCTCATTGTAGTTTTGATCTGCATTTCTCTAATAATTATCAATGTTGAGCATCTTTTCATGTGCCTGTTTGGCCATCTGTATGTCTTCTCTGGAGAAATGTCTATTTAGGTCTTCTGTCCATTTTTAGATTGGGTTGTTTGGTGTTTGTTTTTTGTGTGTGTTTGTTTGTTTGTTATTGAGTTGTGTGAGCTGTTTGTATATTTTGGAAATTAAGCCCTTGTCAGTCACATCATTTGCAAATATTTTCTCCCAGTCTGCACGCTGTCTTTTTGTTTCGTTTATGGTTTCCTTTGCTGTACAAAGGCTTGTACATTTGATTAAGTCCCATTTGTTTATTTTTGCTTTTATATCTACTGCCTTGGGAGACTGACCTAAGAAAGCATTGGTATGATTTATGTTCACAGTCCTGAAGCTTTAAAGAGAATCCTGATTGTTTAAGGATGGCTGCAGCCAACAGCAACAACAACTACAACAACAAAGGAGGTTAAGACACATAAAGTGATTAAGCTTCCAGAGATTGGGGTTTCAGGTTTTTCACATGAGATATAAATTTGGTGACTGTGCTACTCAACATTTTTGTAACTTAAGTATTCAAGAAACAGATTTTTGAGAGCTTCTATTTGTGCTCCCCCAGAGCACCCAACTTTCACTGAATTAATTCAGAAATCTCAACACAGAGCAAAGATGAGATTCAAGTGACTATTTTCCTTCCTTCCTCCTTCTCTCCCTCTCCACTTTCCTTCTCTTCTTTCTTCCTTTCCTCCTTCCCTTCCTTCCTACATTTCCCCCTCCTTTCCTCCCTTTCCTTCCTTCTTTTCTTCTCCTTTGCTATTATCTGAATGTTTATGTTCCCCCAAATTCATATGTTGAAATTCTAACCCCCAAAATGATGGTATTAGGAGGTGGAGACTTTGGGAGGTTATTGGGTCATGAGGGTGGAGCCCTCATGAATGGGATTAGTGCCCTTATAAAAGAACCCCAGAGAGATCCCTGCCCTTTCCACCATGTGTGGCTGCAGAGAAAAGACAGCAGTCTAGGAAATGGGCCTCACCAGACACTAAGTCTGTTGGCACCTTTATTTTAGACTTCCCAGCCTCCAGAACTATGACAAATAAATCTTTGTTGTTTATAAGCCCCTCAGTTTAAAGCATTTTTGTTATAGCAGCCTGAATGGGTTAAAACACCCTTCCCCTTCCTTCTTTCCCTTTCCTTCTGTAGCTCCCTCTTTTCCTCCTTCCTTTCTTCCTTCCCTCTATAACTCTAAAACAATGTTTTAAAATCACCTTAGACTATTTCAAGGTTTTATATTCATATTTATGCTGGGAGATAAGTGGAGTGAATATTGTTTCATTTACTGTGAATAAGTAAAGTGAAACACAGAGAGGCTCGGTGACTTTTCCAAGACACTATGGTGAATGGGTAAACAATCCAGAGAAACAGGTTGACCTCTAGAGTTCCAGTTGAGCACTTTCCACGAGTTGTTAGCCCTTCCTGTCTGTCAGGGAGAATTCCAGTTGGTCTCACTGACAATAGCTCGTCTTATAACCAGTAAGCACAGACTGACTCCTGTATGGAGCCACCCATCTGGTGGGTGAGGCAGAAAATCTGTGTCCACCCTCACTTCTTGTCCCTTCCCAAATGTCACATCACTCAGAAATATGTACTTTATCATTCTAAACATGTAAAGATAAACTGGCTTCCCTGTTCTTAGGGGCTAGGAGTGGAAACTCCCCTTTTATCAGATCTCTTCACATCATCACCTGCACAGGTGAGTTTAAACCAGTGCTTTGGAAACGTGAGCTATGGCTCCTGGCACTGGTTGCTTGCTCTCTTCCCTTCTGGCCACCATTAATATTTGTTGTAACTTGACTTCTCTTAACGCCATTGCTCTGCAGTGTGATTTATCCCGTCTAGAACCTGGGGGCACCCAGCCTATGATCTTCGTCCCCTACAAATCGATCAGAGCTGCCTCTCTTTCCCAATTGCGTACACTTTGACTCACCCTCATCTTTCCTTCTGCCCCATCCCATGGTCCCCACAATTGTACCCAGGAGACATAAGACACCTTCTGTGAAGACATATCTAGCCTCCTAACATCTTGCATTTACAATTTGGTTTTTCCCAGCACAATTACCCATCTATAGCCTTCATTAAGACAGTGTTATTCGTCCCCAGTGCATTTACCAAAGGAGATGAATTGGGAGTTTTCATTAATGGAAATGAACTTCCCTTTTGACACTTTGAACAGAATGACTCTCCCTAAATAAGGGTCACAGTGAGATGGCAGCACTGTAAGTCACCGTCAGGTCAAGCTCCCTAGGTCAGGTCAGCATCAGGCATTAAAAAAAAAAAAAAAAAAAAAAGTCTCTATTAAGTAAATGAAATCATTTCACAGAAGGGAGGGGAACATCATCACTTGTAAGAATGCATTTTGTAAACTTCCTTTCATTAAGATGTCTTTCCAAAATGGTTCAGAAACAAAGAGAAGAAAACCTCTTCATTTCCTTTCCTAGGTTTTGCCTTTCAGAGCTGTTGAGGCTGAGCGATGCTGGGAATATGAGGAAGTCATACAAATGGGGGAGGGCAGAGCTGGGGGAATCTAGTTAGAGACACAACCTGTGTCAGAGTCATGGTCCAAGCATCGGCGCCATTTATAACCTGTTCTTTAACTTTGTTTATCTTTGTAGTCATTCACAGGGGCATCTTATTTTCTAGAAGTTGGGGCCCTATAATCATTACCTGTCTTTGGAGAAAATAAGATTATGAACATTTAGTTCCTCTTCTCAGAAAGTCGACAGTGTAATAGGTCGCTCTTCCCTGACCTTCCACCTCCCACCCCGGTGGGGCTGCTGTATTTTCATGGTTTCCTCTTGGCCCTGGTGCTATAAGCACAACCAACAATGGTGAGATCTTTGATTCTTAACCTCAATCATAAACAGAAAGGGGACAAGAGGACCCACTTTCTCATTTAGGATTTGTGATTGAGACCCTCAGCATTTCTAGGAATGAGCACAAGTTTCTGGAAGTGAATACATATGTTTGGCTATCTGGCTTATATTAGTTTGCTACAGCTGCCATAACAACGTACCACACAGCCTGAGTGGTTAAAACAACAAAAATGTATTGTCTCACAGTTCTGTAGGCGAGAAGTCTAAAATCAAGGGGTCAGAAGGTGGGGTCCTTCTGAGGGCCTGGAGGGAAGGATCTGCTTCAGGCTTCCCCTCTTGGCTTGTAGATGGTCATCGTCTCCTATGTCTTCATAGCTATGTATCTTCCCTCTGTCACTGTCTGTTGCTATGTCCAAATTTCCCCTTTTAATCAGGACACCAGTCATACTGGATTAGGGCCCACACAAATGATGTCATTTTAACATTGATGACCTCTGTAAAGACTCAATCTCCAAACAATGTCACATTCTGAGGTCCTAAAGGTTCGGACTTAATATATGAATTTTAGGGTACTCAATTCAACCTCTAACATAGCTCAAATAAGTTGCCTCAGATTCCAAAGAGAAATTGGTTTTTGGTAAAAGGTGACCAGCAACCACACTGGATTTCTTTTCCCTCTCCTATATACAGCACAGTTTCCCACCCCAGCCCCATCTCTGCACCACAGAAGGTCTAGAGTTGCCAGCAGAAGTCCCCTCACTCAGTTGGAAGCTGTGCTCCAAGTTGACACCTTGAACCATAGGGACAAGCCTATGGGGACAGATGCTGGTTTCAGAAAAGGCTCCCTCATAATGGGCCCTGATCATGGCACCTGTGAACGCCAACTGCCCACCTATCAACCTTAAGACCTGGACCCAAATCCTTTATCAGCCCTTTTTATGGTTGAATTCAGATTCCATCCATCCATCCCTTCATCAGTTTATTCATTTGATAAAGAATTCCTCAGCATCTGCCATGTGCAGGCACTGCGGTAAAAGCTGGAAGTCTAAATGATGAAAACCCATCTCAAGGAGCCCATAGCAGGGTGTGGAAGTCAGAGACAGGAGGAAATCCAATACAAATGCAGTGGCAGAGGGGTCTTTGGGCACACAGAGCTGGGTCATTCTAGTTAGACTACGGAAGGTCCAAGAAGACCCCTGGATTTACCAGGGAATGATGAACTTGGCCAAGTTCTGATATGATGTCTCCTCCTGCAGGTGTGGCATGACAGGAAGCCAAGGAGAAAAGGAGTGAGTAGAAAGAGAGAGTGTTCACCAGAGATGGATATCATCAGGATGGCAATGAAGACGAAGACTGAACTAGTCAGTGGGTCCAGCCTTTCATCTGGCTGGAGCCATCCTCCTCGCCTTTGCTCCTCTCTCCTTCTCCCCAGATGAAGGCTTCTTCTTCTGGCCTGCACACATTCACCATTCTTCCTCATCCTCTGCCCCAAACTGTGTCTCAAAGTCATAGTTTCCTATGGCTGCTATAACAGGTTACCAAAAACTCAGTGACTTAAAACAACACAAATTTACTATCTTATAATTCTGGAAGCCAGAAGTCTGAAATGGATCTCACCGGGCTAAAGTCATGTTGTCAACAGGGCTGCCTTCATTCTGGAGGCTCTAGGAGAGAATCTGTTTCCTTGCCTTCTCCAGCTCCAGCGACTGCCTGCAATCCTTGGCTTGTGGCCCCTTCTTCCATTTTCAAAGACAGCAGTACAGCATCTCCCAATCACTCTCTTTGACTCTGACCTCCTTCTTCCCATGTGATCACATTGGGCCCACTCAGATAATCCAGGATTATCTCCTCAGCTCATGATCAGCTGATTAGCAACCTTAATTCCAACTATGATCTTCATTCCCTTTTGCCATGTAATATGACATATTCACAGGTTCTGGGATTCAGATGTGGATATCTATGGCAGGGGGAGGGCATAATTCTGCCAACTATACCAAGCAAAGGCAAATTCCTTCCTATGAGAAATTCCAATGACAGTTGTTACGAAAATAGGGTTTTCATTTCAGTAGGGACTGAAAAGTGTCCACTGGGTTTTTGAACAGAAAGAGGACCTGAATAAGGGCGATGTCAGAGCCCAGTGCAATAATATGTGAAGGAAGAGTCAAGAAATGAGAAAGTAAATACAGACAACACTGTAAGGATATCATCTGTTTGTAGGGCCAGTAAACAAGTCATTCATATTAGTGAGTAGAGCAAGCACCAGGGATGGGGTAACAATATCAGATTGAAAGTCTTAATTATAGACTTTGCATTCTCCAAATTCTAGGAATCAGATTCCTTGTTCCATAGATCCTCATCCCAGTCCATTTGCCAATCAATTTTTGGGAGAGATCTGGCACAGGAAGCGGTGGAACAGTGATGCACTGCCCAGGTGTCCTTCTTAGCAAGTTTGCACAATATCCTGGAATCCTTGCCAGGGAGTTTGATCTTGGGAGAGTACTCCCAAATCTTTAAACTCTCCCTTATCCAACCTTATATTCCAGGCTCCACGACCCAGAACCCTCAGAACCAGACCCATGTATATTCCACGGGTCTTGCTGGTCCATGCTGCCTAAGTCTTGCAGCTATTTTCCTCAATTATCTGGTTTAGCACATCCCCAGCTGGGCTGTGCCAGGATGAAACCTATTTATAGACCTAGGGATCAGGAGGGGAGGGGGCTCAGGTTATCTTGCAGGGGCGAGGTCTCTGCACTGCCTCCAAGCATAAGGGAAGTGCTAGCTCTTCATAGGAGGGATAGGCTACTTCTGTAGACTCAGGGGGTGCAGGGGAATCTGGAGATTCAAGACTTTCGAGAGATCAAAAAGGTGCAAAATTTCAGAAGCCACTCACTCCCTGCACTTTCATGGACCTAAGAGTGCATACCTCCTTAAACTGCACCCTGGATGCTTCCTTTTCCTCTTCCTAGTCTCTGTCCTGCATCCAGACGTGAAGGTCTCACTCCTTCTCAACCAGGACCCTGACCTTGGCAGAGCAGACCGGCCTTGCTTAGAGTTTAAGCTTCTTTAGCAAGGACCCCAGGAGGCTGTGCAAACTAGCTACTAAGATGGCACCTCAAAGCATGGAAAAAGTAATGACCAACTTACTGAGTTCAAATGCCAGAATTCCTGGGATCAAACGGCTCCTCTGGGTGAGCAGGCTGGAGAGGACAGATCATGGAAGACCAGAAAACCCATGTTCAATGGGAAAGCCTAGATGATAGGCCACTTACAAGACAACAGGATGGGCTGGTGATGGGTCACTAGCAGCACTTGGGAAGTTCAGAGGAGTTCCTCTTCTTTAGGCCAGGGTTGATGACAGGAGAGGCTGCTAGAGAAATAGTCTCACCAGACCAATGGGGATGATAAGACCCTAAACAGGAGAGACTAGGAAGCAGAGCATAACCATGTTTAACCATCAAAAGCCAGGTGGATGCAGGTATTGTAATGACTAGCAAGGCATCCCTAGGGCAAAAGAGACGAGCAGCTGGCAAGGGCGCTGCTCACCTTGTGCCTGTAAAAGAACCAAGGATGCATGACAAGGAGACTAAAGGGAGTTGCCCCCATTAAGGGTCATGGTCCTTTTCATAGTTTCCAGACCTGAGCCAGTTTTCAGACAATAACTCATTGATTAAAGAGGAGATGGAGCCCCCAGGACAGACCTTGTAACATATGGCAAATGAACATGGTAATGATGCCCCCCCCAGTCTTGACCCAAAGGGACCTCAGCCATTTACTCAGGTAACTGTACACTGGGCAAGAGAAACACTCAAATATGTCTAGGAATATTGCACACAAGGTCTCAGCTTACACTGATAGCTGGAGAACTGAAGCATTATCATGGCTCTTCTGTGAAAATGCGAGCATATGGGGCCCAGGAATAATGGCATCTGACCAGCATGCAACTGAGAGGGTATCCACTAGTTCTACAGACCCACCTGGCAATGATTTACCTCATCTTCAAAAGTACAATTGGGATAGACATATTGGTAGTCAGAGCAACCAACTTACATTGAGTTCTTGACCTATGGGATAAGAATGACCATAGTGGGGAAAGCCAAGTGGAAACTTCTGAAACTGCCACCTCCCACCCTGCCCAAATATAATATTAAATCAAAAAATATATATCACATACCAGGGGAGGAGAGTAGAAATTATTTTCACCCTCAATGATCTAAAGGATACAGGGGTAGTGGTCCCCTTCCTGTCTCCTCTTAATTCATCAGTTTGGTCCCTGAAGGAACCAGATAGATCCTGGAGGATGACAGCAGACTACTCAAACTCAACTAAGTAGGAGCCCCAGGTGCTGCTGTCACACCAGACGTGGTGTCTTTGTTGGGGACATTAACAGGTCTCAGGTACATGCTATGTAGCCATGGATTTGATGAAGTGAAGGTGTTCCTCTCTAACTCTATCAGAAAAGAAAATCAGAAACTGTTTGCATTCAGATTGAAAGAACAAAAATATGCCTTTACCGTTTTGCCCAAGGCCTATGTTAGCTCTTCTGCCCTCTGTCGTAATGCAGTCTGAAGAGATCTGGACATCTGGGCATCCCACAGAACATCACATCTATAGCATAATTCTAGTCTGGCCAGATGGACAAGAAGTACCTAGTACACTGGAGGCCTTAGTAAGACACATGTGCTCCAGGGGGTGAGAGATAAACCCTATGAAGATTCAGGGCTTGCTATATCAGTAAAATTTTAGGGGTCTGGGACATCCCATCCAAAGTAAAGGACAAAAATATTGCATCTTGTTTCTCTCACTACAAAGAAGGAAGCCCAAATGTGACATCAAGGACAGACTTATGATAGTCTCCACTAGCAATGATCGCTCTGCCATGGGTAGAAGAAGTGATACCAACAATGCTAGGTTTTCTGTATACATAAATATTCATTGAGACTCTCAAAGGGTTATGGGCAACAAAAGTGAACAAAAAATCATAAAATTTGATTAAATTTACTTAGGGACTTAAAACAACAGCCATTTATTTAGCTCATGATTCCTTAGGTTAACAATTTAGGCTGGGTTCAGTTGGATGGTTCCTCTGATTTTGCCTGCGCTCATCATGCATGTGTGCTTAGCTGCCGAGACAGCCAGGGACTGGCTAGTTTGGGATGGTCTCTGCTGAAACATCCTACCTTGGTTCCATGTGGTTGTTCATCCTCCAACAGACTACTCTGGTCTTATTCACAGGGAATCTGGACAAGGATCAAAGAAAGAACAGCCATGGATGAGCTCTTGTGCTAAGCTTCGAAATGTCACACCTCACTTCTGCTGTGTTCTATTTGTTAAAGCAAGTCACAGGGCAGCCCAGATTCGAAGGTAAGGGAAACTGACTCTGACTCTACCCCTCGATGGGAGAGTTGCAAAGTCATATTACAGTGAACATGGATACAGGGAAAAGCAAAGGACGATGGCCCTTTTCTACCAGTCTGCTAGTTTCTGCATGAACTGACATTTGTTGGGGCTCCCAAAGAAGAAAAGCTCCTGAAAGAGTGAGGGAGGCAGGAGCCTGATCAAACTTCTAGGCCAGTCATTTCAATGCCTGAATCAGAAATTCCTAAACAAGTCTGAGGTCCCTCTTTTAAAAACACAGCAGGAGCACAAAGCCCTGACCTTTGCTTCTCTTCTCTCTGAACTCATTCCACCCTCTGAAATGACTTATCTGTGCCTCTTGTCCTCTTTAGGGTCAATTTAGAAATGACTCCTTCAGAACAGAGCAAATTGGTAAACACTCTAACAGGGGTGGACAATTTATTCAAGCAAAACAGGAATGAATTCCTGTCATCTACCTGGCACCCTCCTGCATGATTTTATCACAGCCTTTGTTTCAAAAGAGAAGAAAAACAAGTGGTCTGACACAGAAACTGCACTAAAATGCTAGTAAGTCTGCACTCACAAGAAACAAAAAGAAAGAAAGGAGAAAATCCTAAAAATGTTGAGGTAGGGAGCCAAATGTACCATATGTTCTTGGGAATCTGATCTTGACCATGAATCTCACAGATGGCTGTCAGAGTGAGCTAGGTGGTGAGGGGAATGAAGTGATAAGAAGGGTTTCATCAGAGAATAGCCATGTACGACCTCTCCCTTTTCTCCTTTGAAAAGGGGTATTTGATGAAACAAAGCACAATTTCCTAAATCCCAAACCTATTTTTATTTCTATTTGCAAAATTATTTTCTCTGCTCTTTAACGTTTCCTGGTTCTCTTTTTTCTCCCCCTTTTTTCTTTTCTCTCCTCCGTTAAGGAGCAGGGGATTTCAAGCTTTGCTTCCTTGTCAAGTCGAAAGGCCAAAGAATCAGAAGTTGTGGGCCTTTTGGTTTCTCTCTATTTCAGGATATGATGAGGTCACATAGATTTGCAAGGTAGAGAGGTGCTCTATTATCTAATCATGGCTCCAAGAACAGGAATTTGGAAGGAAAAAAGGAAGTAATTAGGCTTCTCCCTCTTAAAATGCCTTTAAAATGTGGATTTAAGAAAACATGTACTCCAGAGTCAAACAGAATGAGGAGAAAGAGCTTCTTAGATTTCAAAACACAGTGGACTTGGAGCTTGAAGAGAATTTAAAGGGACTAGAGCTATAAACAAGTCTGATCCCCTAAATTAACCAGATCCCAGCCTGAGCTCAAGAAGACATTGCCCACAAGAGCCACCATGCGAAGGACAATTTTTGAATGCAATCAATAAGATGCTCTAAATTGAACTTGCCTTTATGAGCTTTTGTATTCAAACAGACCAAAAGAAAAAAAAAAAGGGAGGCAGTTTAGCATGGTATTAAGTGCTTAGACCCATACCAGATTGCCTGGGTTTGGGTCCCAGCTTTACCAGTGTCATGAGTTGAATTGTGCCCACTCCCTGCCTCCCAAAATTCCTAGGTTGCAGTCCTAAGCCCCCAGCACCTCAGAATGTCACCTAATTTGGAGATCGGGTCTTTACAGAGGTAAACAAGTTAAAATGAGGTCGCTAGGGTGGGCCTCAACACAATATGACTAGTATCAAGGAGAAATGTGGACACACAGAGACATACATACAGGGAAAACGTCTGGTGAAGATGAAGGCAGAGATCTGGGTGATGATTCTACAAGCCCAGGAACACCAAAGATGGCCAGCAAACCACCAGACACTCAGAGAGAGGCCTGGATCAGACTCTCCCTCACAGCCTCAGAAGGAACCAACTGACTTGATCTTGAAATTCTGGCCTCCAGAGTTGTGAGACAATCCACTTCTGTTGTTTCAGCCGCTCAGCTGTGGTTCTTTGTCACAGTAGCCCTATATACAAATGAATACACCCAGTTTTCATGTATCTGTTGATACCGAGCAGGACCCTGTGGGGCTCCTGGGCACAAAAGCCTTTCTGTGTCCACCATTTCTTGATTACAGGAAATAGGCTTCATTCAGCCTCCATGACCTTCCCTGAGTTCCAACCTGCAGGTTCAAGCAGTTGCTAATCAGGGAAGGGAGGGGATGTGAGACAAGGGAAGAACAGTTCAAAGAAACAAAATGTAGTGCAGCCTTAGGGTTGAGTCCTGGTTCCCCATCATGGGATACACACAATATCTTTGAGTCGTTTTGCAGATACTGAAACCCCCATCAGGTGGAAAAAGTTAATGGTATGCTGCCCACAAGCACGTAGACCCCAGACCGGCTGGAACCAGATGGTTGATGGTGCTGACTCCCAATTACCTCACCACCAACCAATCAGAAGAATATCAATGAGCTGATCACGCCCTCTTTGCACAATTACTATAATACTCCTCACGACTCCCTCCAGGTCAGGAAACACAGTTTTGAGGGAGTAAGCCCGCTGCGGCCCCCTTTGCCTGACGAAGCAATAAAGCTATTCTTTTCTACTTCACCCAAAACTCTGTCTCTGAGATTTATTTAGGTGTCAGGGTACAGAAGCGGGATTCGGCTTCACTGTGACTCTGGGCACAGCTCCAGGCACATGTGGATAATAGTAACAGGGTCCAATGCAGATGTTGTTAGAAGGATTAAATGAATTAGTATGTGCAAGTGCTTCAAATAGAAGTTGACACAAAGGAAGCTACATATGCGTATTTGTTAAAGAGATTAAAAAAAAAAATCCACATCTACGCCAGTCATTTTAGGAATTATTAGTTAATTTGTCTGACTTTGCAGCCAGGTGGTATTAGAGGGGTTTTTTAAAAAAATCCTTTAGAAAATCTAAAGGCCATTACTTATTCCAAGTACGGCCAACAAACTGTTATAATTAGAGCTATGTTGTTTTCTTCATTTTTCTTTCAATAGTGTGATCTGGCACTACCGAGGGCCGTTAGGTTTCTAATAAATTATTAATCTGGGAGTTAATAATTCATGTTAAATGGTGCTATAAGCCACTTTCTCTGGCAAATGTGAGCAAAGGTCATAACTTTTTAACAGCAAAGGTGAAACCTTTTCTAAGTTTCTTTTTCCATGCTCTATCATGGAAATATTAAGATATGGAAGGCAAATTTTAACCAGAGCTGAGAAAGCAAGATAATTCCAAGGGTAAAAGGTCTAGACCTTCAGTTGTATTTTGTGGACCAGTACTATCTCCACAGCCCCGAAGGAAGGAGAGAAAAGCTCCAGAGAACTCAGAGGTATGCCAGCCCCATGAGAGCCTTCCCAGGAAGGACACGGCAACTCAGGTTTGTGGATCTTTGACAAGACGACATATAATAATTATGTGTTGATTCGTTGTTGATAAAAAAATTTTTTCAGAAAATAACAAGGCATTTGAGATAGTAACTCACCAGTGAGATTTTTTTTTTTTTTTAAACAATGGTTTGTTTTTTTTTTTTTAATTTATTTATTTATTTATTTTTGGCTGTGTTGGGTCTTCGTTTCTGTGCGAGGGCTTTCTCTAGTTGTGGCAAGCGGGGGCCACTCCTCATCGCGGTGCGCGGGCCTCTCACCGCCACGGCCTCTCTTGTTGTGGGGCACAGGCTCCAGATGCGCAGGCTCAGCAATCGTGGCTCACGGGCCCAGTTGCTCCGCGGTACGTGGGATCTTCCCAGACCAGGGCTCGAACCCGTGTGCCCTGCATTGGCAGGCAGACTCTCAACCACTGCGCCACCAGGGAAGCCCCACACCAGTGAGATTTTTTTATAACAAATAATAATTCTTCTAAATTGCAAGGCACGGCTTTAAGTATAGCAAGCACAGAACCCTAAGCAAATCCCGCTCACCATTGACATCTTTGATTTTAATTAATGTATTTAAGCTCTGCCTTTTTTTTTTTCCAGAAAGAGTTTGAGGTTATTCCTGATTGCAGACCACAGAAGACAAGAAATTAAAGGCTCCTTACCTCAATAAATTTGCATTTACTGTCCAACTCATTGATTCATCCTTGGGTCTAGGAAGCAATCACTGGTGACCCAGATGTTCTGAGTGTTTTCTACCTTTTTTAGCCCCGGTAATTACTTGTAAACTTCATGTCAAGCCACAGACTGGTGTAATGAAATAACATGTGCCCATTTGGAGAATAAAATTCTTCTTAGTAGCTTTTTTTCAGTTTTGATTAAAAAATGTCAAATATGGAAAGAATGATGTCTGAAGACTCAGGATAAAACTTAAATGGAAACCACTAGTTTAAAGAGTTTCAGGGCTAAAAGTCAAGTCTTCTAGCTCTTGTTTTTCTAAAGAAAATTTGAATAGCATATGCTTTTCATTGCGCTCCTTCGCAGTCATTTACATATTCGGGAAATGTATATTTGGCAACAGGTCCTATTTTTAGGAGTCCTTGAAACTTGCCCTTTGAAAATGTTTTCATTTCTGGCACATATGTGTGTTTTCAGCAGAATAAAAATACAAAGCAAAAAAGAAAAATATGTACAGAAAGGAATGATTTTTCCAGCCCCATGGAGCATAATAAGAAAGCAATCATTCAGTTGTGACTTTAAAAATGGATTCATGCCTGGATTTTCCAAGTATTTCCTTCTAAATGACCATTTCTCTACAGAACTGAACTAATGTAAAGAGACAGGTTGTTCCAGTGCCAGAACTGAACAAGCAAAAAGGATGGAGGTTGTATTTTTATAGGAGGAACTTGACCAAATAATACCCTCTCTGTTTCCCCGCAGCCCCTTGGGTTGATGCAGAAGAAGGTGCCATATGCCCATTGTGTAGCTTGGAGCACGTTTTCCTGGCCTGACTCTTGATCACCATCAGACTATTATTTGCAGTCAGTAACAAAGATTCATCCTTGTGTCCACCAAGCAACAAGGAGAAGCTTTGTCACTTAGTGTAATTAATAGCTACACTTCACATGGGAAGATGGAAGAAGAATGCCCTTCTCACGTAGATTTGTGTGGATTCAGAACAGGCTTCGTGGAACCTTGCTGCCTTTTGACCATTTAAAAGGCCAGAACTCCAACAGAGGTAGTAAGATGGTCAGCCAAGGGTTCCTTTCTGTGGTTTGCTTCTGTTTTCAAGAGCAATAAAGTAAGGCTAACCTTTTAGTGCTTAAAACTGTTCAGTCTTATTTAAAACATGCCTTGTGGAAACTAAACAGGCACACACCTAAATGCAACCTTGGACTAGTTGCTGTATTGAAGGAAAAAAACATTATAAAGGATATATTATTTGGATAAAATTGGAATATGGATGGCATATTAAATAAATGTATGATATTGATGTTAAATTTACTGAAGTTGATAAGTGGTCTGTGGTTATGGAAGAGAATAATTATCCTTGTTCTTAAGAAATATACACTGAAGTACTTAAGGATGACAAGTCACGATATATGTAAACTTACTTACAAATGTTCAGAAAAAATACTTTGTGTGTCTGCGTATATGTATATGTATAGAAAGAGAGTATAAATGAGAAAGCAAATGGAGTAAAATGTTCACAACAGGTGAATCTAGGTAAAGAATATTTCTAGACTTCTCAACTACCCTCTCCTAGCACTCAGACATCAGTCTTTACCTGCTAGCCAGTAGAAACAGTTCTAATTATCCTAATCGATTGGTTAGGATGTCACTATGATGTCGCACTGTCTTTGTTCAAAATCCCATCCCTCCCTATAGGGGAGGGTGGGGGGGAGACGCAAGAGGCAGGAGATATGGGGATATACGTATATGTATAGATGATTCACTTGGTTATAAAAGCAGAAATTAACGCACCATTGTAAAGCAATTATACTCCAATAAAGATGTTAAGTAAATAAATAAATAATAAAATCCCATCACCTGAGTTTCACAAAGCAAACCTCTACTGAAAAGCCAAATTTCCTCTATGGCTGCAATTAAGTTTCTGAGGCCAAGCTCATTGTGTGTTGAGATCACCACTTCCAAATAAACTAGAAAGATTAAATAACTAATTGCTTCTCCATGAACTCTTCAACAATTTTCTCATAACCCAAAATGATCTCTCCCCTCGAAACCCGTTGTGAATCATTAGGTGGCATCCAGTTCCATAACAAGAGGTAATGTACCAGTTCCATGTGCATAATCCCTGAGTGACTTAATCTAAGGTTTGTTTTGTTAGTTTGGCTGGTACTTCCCATGGGTTTGCATCAAGAAACCTATTTTCCCCTCTCAAGAAGCATGAGATCCGTGGTAGCCGTTCTTTTCTCTTTTAATCTTATCTTTTTTTTTTTGAAGTATAGTTGATTTACAATGTTTCAGGTGTACAGCAAAGTGATTCAGTTAGAGATAGATGATGCTAGATAGATAGATAGATAGGTAGATAGATAGAGAAATATATACATATATATTCTTTTTCAGATTCTTTTCCATTACAGGTTATTACAAGATATTGAATATAGTTCCCTATGCTATACAGTAGGTCCTTGTTGTTTGTCTATTTTATATATAGTAGTGTGTATCTGCTAAGCCCAAATTCTCAATTCATCCTTCCCCTCTGCTTTCCCCTTTGGTAACCATATGTTTGTTTTCTATGTCTGTGAGTCTATTTCTGTTTTATAAATAAGTTCATCTGTATCTTATTTTAGATTCCACATATAAGTGATATCATATGACATTTGTCTTTCTCTGTCTGACTTACTTCACTCAGTATGATAATCTCTAGGTCCATCCATGTTGCTGCAAATAGCATTATTTCATTCTTTTTTATGCCTGAGTAATATTCCATTATATACATACTGCATCTTCTTTATCCATCCATCTGTCAAGGGACATTTAGGGTGCTTCCATAATGGTAGTCCTTCTTGAAATAAACAACCACTTACTTCAGGTAATAGTATTGATAGTACTTGCCATAGTAGTCGTACTAGTCACGGTAGTGGTGACATTTCACTGAGGATGAGGCACAGTTCTGTACTTTGCCACATCCTTATGATGTAAGTACTATGAGTTTCCCATTTTAAAGATGAGGAAGTTGAGGCACAGAACAAGGAGGGCATCCTGGCCATTGGAAAGTCAGATTTGGCAACCACCTTGTATTGGTCAGACAGTCTAACCACTATAGCAAACAATCCTAAATCTCAGCAGCTTAATCTAATAAAGGTTTATGTCCCACTCGTCTGATCACAGTCTGATCAGGCAGTTAGCAGCAGCCTTCCACAAGGTGACTCAGAGACCCTGGCCCCTTTCTCCTGGCGATTCCACCATCCTCTGGTCCTCGGAGTCCTCCTTGGACCAGGTCTAGCCGGTGGAGAATGAAGAGGCATGGAATGTGGTCTCCTGTGTGACCAGGAGAAAAATGAGCCCCTTGGTGAACACTTGGCATGTTGTCGGAAAGATCACAGAAGCCTGGGTTAGACTGGAGCAAAGAAGAGAGAAGAATTTTGGTCCCTCCCCACCTATCCAGCATGGCACGCTTCACTTCCTCCTTCACCTTGCCCCACACAGAGAACCTACAACCACACACGTCTTCTGGGGTCAGGAAATCACATTGTGATTCCTTGTGCTTTCAAGAGCAATCAATCCTGAGTCTTCTGGGCCAGGGTCTCCCTCAACAACTAAACAAAAGAAGCAGTGTCCGGTGATGGCCAGAGGCTCGAGAACTTTCTCTGACTCACCTGAACTTTGGCCTGAAATAAGCAAAGCCCTAGGATACTGACACGGGCTTGACCTGGGCACAGCATTGTTTCTGAGTGCTTAGACTGGGCTCTCACTCTGGTCCCCACCACACCTTCTTTGTTATGTCACAAAACTTTCATGAATTTATGTCAGGCAAATCGGGGCTTAGCTGACTACAGTCACAGGCATCCAGGAAGAGCAGTGGTAAGAAGACAGAGGTGCTTGTCCATGGTTGACAAGCCCCCTCCTTGCTATTCAGTGATGTCCTATTTATTCTGAATATTTTATTTCATCTGTCAGTCTCTTTAGATATCCCTTTTTAATTATGTATAGTAGGGATATTTCTTATCAAACATCAGATTCTAGACATTCATAACTTTCATGGGCCCAGAAGATAAAACTTAATGTTGCCTCAAAAATATCTCTCAAAGATCTTGACTTTGCCAAACTTTATTGTTTCAGAGATCATGTATACAGTAATGCCACTACTCAAAGACATCTTTAATGTAGCATCATAAATCCAATGTCTCTTTAGAACATGTGAGTCAGCATAATTTTTTCCTAACAAGTTGGTATCTCAATGTCTTTATCCTCTGCTGGTATCAAAACTCCAGGGAAAATACAGTGTTTAAGAAACACTACAGTGTTCACTGAAAATATATAGCACAAAAATTTTCAAGACAAAATACAGAAATAATCATTCTTCCCTCCTCTTTCTTCCTACCCTTTACCCTTTCTTCTTCTAAGAGCTTTCAAATAAAAATTCAGAGAGGAGGAAACTTACCAAATAAAACAAAACAAGCAAAGCCAATTAGACATAGTATCTAATTCTGTATATCAGTATAAAACAATGTTTCTGCATTAAAAACATTTTAGAAATTATGAAAAGTTGTAAAAATGAAATTAAAACCACTCATAATTCCATTAACCAGAAATGATCTTTTTTCTAAATTGGAATTAAATAGTATAAACAGTATATTCTACCTTTTTCCCTTTAGATAGTGTAAGCATATTCCCATTGATTTAGTGTACTTTGAAAACACGACTTTTCACAGTTACATGTCTGTTATGTGGTTGATAATAACATTGGCTTATTGCTGGAAATATAAGTCTTCATAATGTATTGTTATTATAAATAACACTATGATGAACATCTTAAGGTACCACTTGGTTGTTGATAATCCTTTACAACAACATGAACCATGGGCCTCTTCTCAGCTACTATGTGGATATGGATTGCTGATTTTCTGACTTGGACTGCTGAGAAAATGTTCCTGAGTGGCTAAGACACTTTTCTAAGGAAAATATTACAAAGCTTATTTTCAGTTATCCATGATAATGGAGGAAAGGGAGATGAAAACCCCAATTTCATGGACTTTCTGTTGGTCCTGAAAATGCATGAGAACGGATCCAGAGAATTCCTAGACACCACGGGTGGCATTGAGGGACTATTTTTATAATAACTAATTTGGTTCACTTTCTTCTGTGACAGTCGGAAACTTGGCCAATGAATCCTTTTGCCCCCTCTCTCCTCATTTGAGAGATTAGTCAATGTCATAGTCTACATAAAGAGAGATTATTTTTCTTTATACAAGTCACAAACATGGGAGGGGGAAATACACGAGAGATAGAAATGCAATTAATTTTGTCCGGGCCCTGAAAGTCGTTCATGAAATTGCCAAGCTGAGGGAAAAGACAAAGAGACTGTCGGGTGAGAAACCAAAATTGAGAGCCAGGAGACTTAGAGGGTGGGGTAAGGGGAGGCAAGGGGGCGGGGGGTGGCACTGGCAGCCAGTGGGTCAGCAGAACCTGAGCCAGAGGTCAATGGCCTATGGGGGTCAGTGGGGGAGGGGGGGTTCTCTTTTTGTCCACAGTTCAGTGAACTTGCTGATTAGAAGAACAACTTAAGACTTTCATAAGCGCTGTGACCAAATCCCTACGGAAAAGTGTCTACGACAGCCCGAGCAAAGCCTGCAATGAATTGTTGGACGTAATTAAAGGTTCACGTCCCATACTGGTGGCAGAGGGTGAAGCAAGTTGACTTACAGAAACTAAGTCTTTTCCAACCCACAAGTCTCAGAACTCGCTCAGATTTGGGAAAATTCCATGAGCAAAAGGCAGACACACGTTTACCACGACTCCCTCCATCTTGTGAAAAATCGCATTTTCCTGAGAACCCAATGTGCTTCTCCAGATGACACGTGTCCTCCCAACCAGAATCTAGGGAAAACTCTGGGAGGAGAAGGGCGGAGAGGCTTTAAAAACGCCTAGACACACGCTGAGTCACCAAGGGCTCTTCCAATGTCAGTGAGGGCCACCCCTGGGCAGAAGAAGACTCCCTTTCAGGCTGCAGCCCTGGAGACGACAGGGGTTGGGGGTGTGAAGAGGAGGAAGGGGCCGGGGAGCTCAGAGGCTCAAGTAGCAGCCTGCTCTTGGCAGGGGCGGCTGCTAATTTTCTTTGGCTGGCTCTGACTACCTGTCTGAAAGCGCTGCAATGCAGGAAGGAAATTTTTCAAAAGATTAAACTATTATTGTTTCCTGTGTGGCTCTCTTCGCTGGTGTATGAAAAAAAGCTTTAAGGGCACTTGAAAAGAGATTTGTCTGAATAGCACGGCTGTTGTGATTCATCTCCCCCTCCAGTGGGGATTTGGCCAATTTCCTCAGGAAAGTGGTTGATTAGGACCCATGGATTTATCCATGGCCTAAATATAAGATGTCATAAAGGTGATTAATGGTGAGCTCCCCATCAGAGGGAGTTGAGAGTTTATAAAAGCTATTTTTAACGGTCTGAAAGGGGAAAAAGAACCTCATTTGTAACGTTGCCAACGTGTTTCAAGAGTTAAAAACTTCTTTGTGGCCCCGGATAATTCATGCTACCAACTGTTAAAGGTCGTTGTATTTTCTGATTTTACAAGTTTGTTTGAAAAATTCATTCAGCATGTTTTGCTGTTTATAGAAAAGCACATGAGGAAAGGAAAATAAAATGTATTTCCCCCCCTGACTAGTGACCGCTGCTCCCGTAACACTTAAGTACAATAAAGTTGTTTGTTTTTTCCACCCTGCCTTGCTGTTTATGTCCCACCATACAAATAGCAATTGATGGAGGATATTCTGAGACAGTTTTCAGAGCCCAAGTGAAACTAGCCTGGGGTTCCCAAGTCAGGGGAAATCAGAGTTGTTCAGAAATCAGATGATGGCACTGATGGCCACTGGCAGTGTCTAGCGTGGCTCAGTGATGTCACGTTAACCAGAGATGCTCCAAAATGTGAATTCACTGTCCTGACAGTTCCACAAGGCAAGGTCCCTTCTCCAGTCACAAAGCAACCAGCTTTATCTAAAGGAACATAGATGATCTGCCTTCCTATAAAGCAGCTACCAAATTCTCTGAAACTGGCAATCAACCACTGGCCAAATCATGCAGTAAAGCACTAAAAAATATTTACTGAAAATAAAAGGTTGCCAATGTTGGCTACATATTTGGGCCTTTTATGGAAACATGAAGTCATGGGTGCATTTGCTAATGTGTATAGGGCGGGTGGGATAAGGGGAGTGGAGTGTAATTGTTGAAATACAATCAATTGCTATGAACTATTTTAGTGCTTTCTGGGATCCTTGCATCATTTTGTAAGTTGACCATAATCCACATGGGAAACCTGATGTAGTACAAGGTGTTCTTTAATTCCTTAATTTGTTTAGCAAACATCTAATGTGGCAGGAACACCGACTGCTACTCAGTGCTAGAGAGGAAAATATGACTAAGGGCTCAATGAGCTCCTGAGTGAGCCTGGCAGATAAAGAAGCTTCTTACAAGAGTGAGATAAGTGATTTGATAATGTATATACAGACTCTCAGCCTGAGTCAGGGAGAGGTGAAAGTTTTTCTCCCAGAGTGCTAGAAGTAGAGATAATAATAGCTATCACAGCTAACTAGAAGCTTCTGTTGAAGGGCACAACCCAGAAGTTGAAGGAATGGCTCTCTTTGGGTCCTGTTGTCCTGAACTTACTCTGGTTACCACACCCAACTGCAGTGAAGACACAATATTATAAGCAATTAAATGTAAATTATAAGCAGTTTTTTAAAATTGAAGTATAGTTGATTTACAATTTATAATATGTAAATATTTATAACAAAGTGCAATCAATTTTCATAGCAATACAATATGTACAGGGTTTGTTCAAAAAGTGGTAGAGAATTTAAATGCAAGAGGAGCCAGAGGAGATGAGATCATCTTCAAGTCTTCAGACTCAAGGAAAGATGGCAGGAGTGAGGAAGATCCCTCAGCACTGGCTTTAGCTGCTGCTATGGCTGCGTCCTCAGCCGTGTTAGCTCTTCCAGCAGTGGGCTGTATCCCATCCATCTTTGTGCCTCCAGTGCCTAGTATAGCTCATTCCCTGTCATTTATTGACTCCTGATTAACGTTGAAGAGACGGGAAGAACACTTTAGTTGGGTTTTAAATAATGGATAAGATGTACAAAGCCCTATCACCAAAGGGCCATTTGACCTTGGCCTCACAACCACAGGGTCTCAAATTTGGACTTTCAAGATACATATATGACATATAGAGATGACACACAAGGTTGAAAGATGATGACATTCATCACACAACTTTGATCTCATGTTGCGTTATCAGGCTACCCCCCTGTGGTACACAGTGAATTAGTTTTTATAAAACTTATAAATATCTTGTGCCTAACACAAACATACAGCACTGTGGGCTTTGTGTTTGGGTTATAAAGAACTTGTTTGTTAAAATGTAAAGTTAGGTATTCTGGAATATTTGCAATGCTGTTTCGGCCTTTCTTCCCCTTGTTGTTGTTGTTGTTTTTGTTTTGTTTTGTTTTGTTTTTTCACTTAGGGTCTCAAAAAACTTGATGTATCCTGAGCCTCTCTCAATCTTTAAAACTCCAGGAACAGATATTCTAAGGTTGTCCACTCCAAACTATACTCTTCAGTGCAAGTTCCCTGAACATCCCATCTTTTTTTTTTCCATTTAGATTTGGTAACTGGTCTTCAACCAGTTTCCCAGGGTAAAGTCATGGGATTCCGGTAATTTCCTGGCCCTTTCCATCCTTCAAAACTGTTACTTTAAGGGCCAGTAGTCTTTCTTGACCTGGGTTCTCAGGATACGCAGACCCTGGTTTCCAGCTAAGTCCAATCATTCATGGTAAGCAGGTAAACAAGGAAAGAAAGTGAGGATGGATATAGTCCTCCAACCCTGAGAATACCTGTTTAGACATTACTGCCTTTTGAGGCATCTACCATACCCTCCATTCAAAGTTTATAAGTACACACATAACTAGACCCAAATTCCAAATCTCTTACAAAGGACTTCAGTGCAAGCAATCACTAAGTGGGTTTTCCAAAAATATGTGATTTCCATATTCCATGCCAACACCCCAGGGTTCATCCTAATAAGAAATATTCATAAAAACAGCCCAAGAAAAAACGGAGCTGGAGGAATCAGGCTCCCTGACTTCAGAATATACTACAAAGCTACAGTAATCAAGACAGTATGGTACTGGCACAAATACAGAAATATAGATCAATGGAACAGGATAGAAAGCCCAGAGATAAACTCACGCACATATGGTCATCTTATTTTTGATAAAGGAGGCAAGAATATACAACGGAGAAAAGACGGCCTCTTCAATAAGTGGTGCTGGGAAAACTGGAGAGCTACATGTAAAAGAATGAGATTAGAACACTCCCTAACACCATACACAAAAATAAACTCAAAATGGATTAGAGACCTAAATGTAAGGCCAGACACTATAAAACTCTTAGAGGAAAACATAGGCAGAACATTCTATGACATACATCACAGCAAGATCCTTTTTGACTCACCTCTTAGAGAAATGGAAATAAAAACAAAAATAAACAAATGGGACCTAATGAAACTTCAAAGATTTTACACAGCAAAGGAAACCATAAACAAGACAAAAAGACAACCCTCAGAATGGGAGAAAATATTTGCAAATGAAGCAAATTACATAGGATTAATCTCCAAAATTTACAAGCAGCTCATGCAGCTCAATATCAAAAAAACAAACAACCCAATCCAAAATGGGCAGAAGACCTAAATAGACATTTCTCCAAAGCAAATATACAGATTGCCAACAAACACATGAAAGGATGCTCAACATCACTAATCATTAGAGAAATGCAAATCAAAACTACAATGAGGTATCACCTCACACCGGTCAGAATGGCCATCATCAAAAAATCTAGAAACAATAAATGCTGGAGAGGGTGTGGAGAAAAGGGAACCCTCTTGCATTGTTGGTGGGAATGTAAATTGATACAGCCACTATGGAGAACAGTATGGAGGTTCCTGAAAAAACTACAAATAGAACTACCATACGACCCAGCAATCCCACTACTGGGCATATACCCTGAGAAGACCATAATTCAAACAGAGTCATGTACCACAATATTCATTGCAGCTCTATTTACAATAGCCAGGACCTGGAAGCAACCTAAGTGTCCAATGACAGATGAATGGATAAAGAAGATGTGGCACATATATACAATGGAATATTACTCAGCCATAAAAAGAAACGAAATTGAGTTATTTGTAGTGAGGTGGATGGACCTAGAGTCTGTCATACAGAGTGAAGTAAGTCAGAAAGAGAAAAACAAATACCATATGCTAACACATATATATGGAATCTTAAAAGGTTCTGAAGAACCTAGGGGCAGGACGGGAATAAAGATGCAGACCTACTAGAGAATGGACTTGAGGACACGGGGAAGGGGAAAGGGAAGCTGGGACGAAGTGAGAGAGTGGCATGGACATATATACACTACCAAACGTAAAACCGATAACTAGTGGGAAGCAGCCACATAGCACAGGGAGATCAGCTTGGTGCTTTGTGACCACCTAGAGGGGTGGGATAGGGAGGGTAGGAGGGAGACGCAAGATGGAGGAGATATGGGGATATATGTATAGCTGATTCACTTTGTTATAAAGCAGAAACTAATACACCATTGTAAAGCAATTATACTCCAATAAAGACGTTAAAATTAATTAATTAATTAATTTAAAAGAAGAAAAAACAGCGCAAGAGGGGAAACACTTAACACAAACAATGACCCTTTCCTGAGACTGTCAACCACATAGAGCAGTGATATTGGAATGAGAAACAGATTTTGTGAAACGGTGTTTCGGGACTTAGTCTGGGCTCTCTTCCCTTCCCCATCTACCATTTTCCTCTACGTGACAACATCTAAGTCCGTGGCTTCTACGAACAACTACTGAGATGCTGGGATGACTTCCGGATCTTAAACTCCAGCTTCCACCTCTCTCCTAAGCCACAGACTCATATATGCCTCTGCCTGTTAGGGATGGACACAGTTATCTCAACCTCAGGTAGTCAAAGTCCGTCTGTACCAATCTGTGGTTATCAGCTCATGTGATCCTGCTTGTCCTCCAGATTCCCTGTGTTGGTTAAGGGCACTAGCACCTTCCTCCATGCCCAAGCTAAACATCTAAGCATCACCCAGCCTCATATGTAATGGACCTCCAAGTCTTGTTGACTGTCTTCTAAATGCCTCTCAAATCCAATCACTGATACCACCTTGTCCTGGCAACTTTGATCCTTTTTCAACAATAACTTTCTAACTGGACTCTCTGCATCCACTCTTGCCCCAATTCAACCCACTCTTCTCTCTGCAGCTAGAAGTTATTAAATATCTTTTTCCTCATTGATTCAGCAAATAATCTGCAAATTATTTATTATGTGCCAGGCACAGTGCCGATCAAGCAGAGGGTATACATTGGTGAGCAAAAGAGCCGTGGTTCCTGTCCTCATAGAGTGTAGACCAATCAAATCGTGTCACCTCCAGGCTTTATATCTGTGGTCGGAAGAAACATGGCCCCCCAAAATGTCCACATCCTAGTGAAAGGGGCACACAAGCTAAGGAATGCAGGCAGCCTCTAAAAGCTGAAAACGGCAAGAAAAAGGATTCTTCCTTAGAGCTGAAGGAACACAGCGCACCAACACCTTGATTTTAGTCCAGTGAGACCCAATTTGGACTTGTAACCTCTAGAACTGTGTTGTTAAATCCACCAAGTGTGTGGCAACTTATTACAGCAGCCGTAGAGAACTAATATCCCAGTATCCATAGTATTCACATAATACAGCTTTCTTCAACAGTTTCCCAGTTCCTTTTGGATAAAGCCCAAATCTTTACACACAGCCTCGATCCCACCCACCCTCCCTCCCTTCCTCTCCCCACTGCCACCAACTGAACTTTTTTCAACTCTCAAAGGGGCTACATGCATCCTTTGAGGCTGGAACACACCACCCCCACTCCCTGGAACCTTCCTCTGCTTTATATGCTGCCTCCAATCCCCAAATGCAGCCTTCAAATTAAAGGCCATTTTCCCCAAGATGTTTGACTAGAACTCCTCCATCTGATCGCGTTAGAGGCTCCCACGCTCCCTCTATTTTCTTGTTCAAAGTATGCATCACACCTGGCACTGTCTCAATATCTCTACTCCCCACTGAACTATAAGCTCCTGGAGGGCAGAGCCTACAATTGTCTTATTCACCACTGGACCCCCAAAACCTACCATGGCCGGTACTCGACAAAAGTTTGCAAAACGAATGAACGTACGAACGAATAAGGGACAAAAGATAACATTTCTCCTTCATCTAGAGAGTAGTCCTTTGTGTGTACATCTGGTCATTTTTTACATTGAAATAGTTACTTTATTATACACAATATTTTGGACCTCTTAAATTCTGATTCCTTGACTGAAACACAAGAAAAAAATCACCTTCATTGTTATGCACGTTCTCATTTTTTTTTTTTTTACAAATTGCAGATCACTAAGTTTTTATCAGGTGAGATTCTCTTGCTTCCTAGGGTCCCCCACAAGGTGTGGACTGAACCTTCTGGGACTCACTTATTCCAACAGAACTCAGTGACTGGATACAATAGAACGAGTGACTGACACTATCCAAAATAGCCATTGAGCCACAGCACCTTGGAATTAACTCATTCCTCTAGGAGATGACCCCACCGACTTCCCATGGCTGAGCCTACATGGTAAAGTGTTTCTGCCACGGCAGTGAAAGTGAACCCTTCCTGTTCTGTCCACTCATCTCACACCCCTTCCTGTGGGGACCTGCACCTCCTTTCTGGGAACTCTCCTCCCTTCCCCCACTCCAACCACGTGGCTGCTGGAGAAGGAACTATGAAGATGATGCCCTTCGGTGGTCAACTTTCAAGCCAATTGGAATGGTACCCTGGGAAATTTAAAACTGAGAAAGAGAGACCACTTTCTCCTATTTCCCACTGTGTGCATCAAAGAAACCAAGAGAAGAAAATCCAGTCCAGGGAGGGATGGAGAGAAAGGGGGGCAAACCCAGGTGGAAAAGGAAAAGATAATCTCTGAAGGTCACTCCTGAGACCCTGCCCAGTTCTTATCTTTGGTACCATAAGACATCTCAACAACCATGTTAACAATTTTTTTCCTTTTGGCCTAAGCTAGTCTAAGTTGGGTTTTCATTAGTCACAGTTACTACGTACACATTCATAGAAACTCCCCCTTTAGCCTCCCTTTAATCGACTACAAACACACTCAAGGCTGCTGCCCAGCGAAATCCGTCTACGGCCATATGGAACCTGGCACCACATGTAAAGTAAACCATGTTTCACATAGCACACTCTACTTCAGGGAAGAATGGAAGGTGATCCATTTATCCAACAAACAGACAGAACTTAATATATGCATGGCAGCCTTGCAAGGGATTACAGGATGCGACCCCATTCAGTGAAATGTCAATGCAACCTTTAAGAAATCTTTATCAAGATCTTTTTAATCTTTACTACTAAAAAAAAAGCCAATGAAGGATCTGTTCACAACTCACAGCAAAATCTGAAATCTTGTTTTCACATCTTTCTTAAAAGCTCCCATGCACAGCAGTATCTCCCGCCTCTGTCCAAACTTCCAGAACCTCTCCCTGCCGCCACCATCCCAGGCTACCCAGTATGGTCCATTGTCATTCATTCTTTCAAAAAGTATGTGTGCCAAGCATTTCAAGAACAAGGATAAACTGGAAAGCAAGTCAAGCAAAGTTCCTGATCTCATGGAGCTTACATTTTATAGTGGGAAAATAAGCCTTCCAATCTTCTCGATCAATTGTATTCTCTTCCATACGTAACTTTCTAAAATAATTCAATAAAGATCTTTTCCCTCTCCCAACACTCACATTCTGTACAAAACAGCTTTGTGTGCTGACCTGGAACACACAGAATTCTTCCAGCAATTTTTCTAAGCAAGGAAGAGATGGTGAATACCCATTTTTGAACTATTTTTCATGTCATACACTCTAGATATAAAAATGGCATGGGGATAAAATTTACAATAAAAATATAGAGAGATATGGATATATACATGCATATACATACATACATGTATGTATGTGTATGCATGTGTGTTTGTATGTATGCCACATGAAACATTCAGTCTCTGCAAGATGGGATTTCAGAGAAAGGACAGTTCAGTCAACTGAATAAAAAGAGAGAAGGCTTCCTGGAGGACATAGCCTTGGAAGGACGGATAAGGTCCAGGCGCAGATGTGGCACTGTAAAGAGAAAAACTCATGAGCAAATAGAGAGAGGAAGGAAAATGGAGAAAAGCCAGTAGACCAGTGAACCTGGCTGTCCAGGAAGCCCCATGTACAGGAGGTGGCTGGGCTATGCAACGGACCTGGGCCCTACTGAGAGGGTGGTGAATAGTCAACAAATGGGCTTGCATCATGTCTTCCAGGCAATAGCAGGCTGTTGAAAGTCGTGGGGGAAAGTTTCAGTGTGGAGTCATTGAAATTCAGTACAGGAAGGGAAATTAAAGGTCATCTAATCCTCCCACCCTGTTAATCCTATATTTTATAGGTAAAGTAACTGAGACAGAGCAGAGATCATAACCCCAGGGTCCTAAAACTTCTCACTGCTCTCATTCCCATGATCTTCCAAGCATACATCACTGTCTTAATGAAAGATTAAACTGATGCAATTGGTAAAGGGAGAGTGATGGGGAAAGGGAGGGGTGGCTACTAGAAATGTATTTAAACATTCTAGGTTAGTACCAAGTATAATGTGATCATGGCCTAAAAGTAAGGTGTTGGGGATGTAGAAGAGAGATGCAAATAATTATGACAATGGTAATAAATTAGGTGCGCATATGTATGTGAGCATGTGTGTACACACACACACACACACAGACACACACACACACACATATAAATTGAGCTGTTGTGAAGACCATGTAGAAGGAAGATGCCTCCAGGCTTGAAGCCAATTCATCCACTCACCACAGTTCCTGTTACAGAGAAAGTCCTCAGTCACATTCATTAAATGAAAGAATGACTATGTGATGCAGGGAGAGATAATAGGGCCACTTCCCCTCCTCCTCCAGTCTTAACATAATGCACCCCATTCCCTTGGTGTTTATTGTCAAGGAAAACTCAAAGCAGTTTTCAACTGCTGAGTTTCCTCCTATTGTCACCCACATTGTCACGGTGTGTCCGTGGGCAGTCAGGACAATAACTCAGAATTCCATGCTGTCCTGGGCCTTAGGGAAACACAAAATGGGTCACAACAAATACTATGAGATCAGGGCAGAGAGCCAATTCAGGCTGCTGGAGCCCCCAGGCTCCACCCCCTAAGACGTGCAGAGTCACAAAGGGAAACGCTACAGGGCCCTAAGGCTTCATGATACTCCTGACCCGGAAGTGAAACTCACTTCCTGATGGAGCTCAGGCAACTTTCTGCAGCCACCCTTAGCTTCTAAGTCAAACTTCAACTATAGAACTCACTGTGCACACCTAGCTAGGGCAACAGAGAATTCAGTCCTCTCCAGAAGGCAAGAATCTGAGGGAAGGACCACTCTTCAGATGTGTGGACCTTGAGGCAAAACACTGTCTGCACCCTACGCCCATCACACACCCCCATCTCACCACCCCCTCAATTGTTATACAGGTATGCCTCAAAGAAAAAAATTAACATCAGTGGCCATTGTGAAGAAGAAAAGAAGTCACAAAAAGTGGAAGCGGTGAAGGGAGGGGAAAAAATGGAATGAGAATGGTAGCTCATATATGCATCAATGAGCCCTGAACTAGTTTTCATGTTAGTTGAAGCACCATCAGTATATGGAGTTATAGCTCATCTACCAGCAGCAACACGGGGCAGCTCTACCCGCCCCCCCCCCTCCCCCAGGGGCAACAACATCTATTTGCTGTAACAAAAAGCTCTATCTCAGTCAGTGGTCTCCAAACATCGTTCAGGATTAAGTATCATCATAAAGGATTAAATGTAGATTTCAGCTCATTGGTAAACCCAATACTTCATAAAGTAGTTTAGGATAGAAAAATGGAAGAAGTAAATGTTTTGGTAGAAAATCATATTCACAAAAATCCAAGAAGTAAGCATGTTTATTAATTTCATAAGAAAATGATAGAAAAGGAGGGGAGAGAGAAAGGACATTTCCCTGGATACAAAATGTCTAAAAGGGGCTTGGGGCAGGACACCCAAACCTAAAATAGCTCTTTAGTCCTTGGGTTCTGTGGTCTTTCAGCAAAAGTTAACTTTTCTGGCTTGGAGTTTCTTACTGAACTCCCGTGTGAAATATTGAAAAGAAAATGACTACAGAGGACCTATTTAGACCTTTCTGGCAAGGCCCGAATTGGAGGAGAAGAGGGAAAGGGTTGTTTATCTTGACAGAGGATTTCCTTACCAGAACATGGAAAACATTCTTTTTGTCAAATATGGTTAATAGTCACCCAGCAACACAAAGAGTAGTTTCAGTAGCTTAAAATCAACATGAGGTGACTGGGAGAGGTGTGACCATGCCCCACAGACAGAACATGAGCGAACTTACAGCCGTGTCTTGGACAGAGACAGTGTTGTTGATGAGTGCATAGGGAAAATGTCATTACCTAATGCACTTTCCACCAAGGAAAATGTAGTCACCTACTTAGTAGGTAGTGCAGACCTGCCCAACCAAAAGCTAGAAAAGCAGCAATATTAACACATCCTCAAAAATGCCTTGAAAGACACAGCAGCTGTTCTTCAAACAGGAAGAACAACAATGCCCTCACCCACTCGACTTCCCATTCCGATGGGAATGACTAATATTTTGCAGCACTCCAACTGACTTCCTCTCTCAGCTCAGTGAGTATATGCCCTGGTGGTAGAGGCCTCTGAACAGAGCATCTATGATGGAAACAGTACGGAATGGTGGAAAAAGCTTGGATTTGCAACTTGGTTATGTAGGCCCTAGTCCCGACTCTGCCAATGACTAGCTGGGTTTCCCAAGACAATTCGGCATCTCTCTGGACCACAGTTGCCTAAAGATCTTTCAACTCCAACGTGTAAAGCATAGAGTCATGGAGTTAGGAAATTCCTTGAAGATCATGTATATTAGAGATAGATCTCTGGATTAACCCACCAGTCAAATATTCATACTAGTGTTTTGTTTTTATTCTTCATGTTTCAGAACTAGCTCAAGGAACATTTATATGTAGTTAATTTTATTTGCCCTTTTTTCCACCCACAGCTCTTAAGGCAGTTTTCTGTATATTTTCCCTACATACAACAACAAAAAATTTTAACTAAGATAAAAATGATTTTTGTTTTCAAATTCTTTGAAATTCTAACTACCTAAAATGCTCTTCTCTTCTACCTGAGTTACAAAGGGTCATTCATATTGCCTGGTTAAGAATTGTATAAATTCTTTGTGGTTTTTATATACTTTCTTTTATAAATCAGAATAAGAATATTGGCATGCATGGGGTGTGCAAGGTGATTCTGATCTCGTTTTGAGTTTTTAAATTCAAACAACAAAAACTGAAGCAATAAATGATAAAACCAGACTAAGTACTTGGAAAAGTTTGTATCTGGTATGGTAGATTTCAGTGGTTCTAGCCATTCCGGTCAAGGGGTGGAGGCTATTTCCCTGCCCCTTTAATCTGGCCATGTGACTTGCTTTAACAAGCAGAAGGCAGCAGATGTGATATTGGGCCACTTCTAAGCTAAGTCCTCTAAAGGCTTTGTAGCTTTTGCTTGCTGTTTTAAGAACTGCCACCACATGAGCAGACCCTGCTAGCCTATTGGAAGATGAGAGACTTTTGGTATAGTCCCCTCATCACCCCACCCTCTAGCCAACGAAACATGCAAACGAGGCTATCTGGGACCAGCTACCACCTTGCTCACCTACCAAATGACCACAGATTCATAAGGCCAGCCAAGACCAGCCAAGCTCAGAAGAGACCAAAAGAGCCACCTAACAGAATCATGAGCTAGATAAATGGTTGTTGTTTTAAGCCATTTGATTTTGGAGCTGTTTGTTATGCAGCAAAGGCTAACTGATACACCTAGTTTGTCTTAAACAAAGGCTAGCCTCGATATTATTACATGTGATTTTTTAGATATTATAAAATAAGTAGTTTGTCCTCAGAAACCTCCCTGCCCATCCTGCTTTTGCCCTTACCCTCACTGACATAGCACCCTCTCCCTCTAAGATACTACTGTCTCCTGTCATCTCCAGCCTTCCTGACACAGAGGAGGAAAAAAAATTTAATAAAACCAGTTTAAACTAATATATGAATATTAAGGCTGTTTTTAGATGCATTATCTCATTAGATTATATTTGATTTATATAACCACCTATGAAATAATATCATTCCCATTATACTGATTAGGAAGTAATAGTTCAGAAAGGAAAAAGCCTGCCCATGACCACTAAACTAGGAAGTGGTCTCTCAACTCCAAACCGTATATACATATATACATATAGTCCTCTTCTCCCCTTCAAGTTGTTTCTCTTCATCCAGGGTATTTGCATTTCAAAAAAAAAGGATTTTGCATTCCTGGAGGACTGGCCCTGCTAGAAATTCAAGCACTAATTCATGCAGTGGATTAGAATTTAAGAAAGCATTGGCTCCTCCTGTGCCAGAGACTTGAAGAAAGGAATCCATTTAAGCAGTGTGCCCTTTAGTTACACACTCAGAAGATAATTGTGCATTGCTGTTTTGTTGAAGGATGATGCCAAGACTTTCCTTTGAGGAGAGCATCATTGACTTTCATTCATGAGTGTTAACCTAAGCCAGTGGTTCTCTAAGTGTGGTCTCTGGACCAGCAGAATCAGCTCCACCTGGGAACTTGTTGAAACTACAAATTCTAGCGTTCCACCCCAGACCTGCTGAGTCAAAATTCTGGAGGTGGGGTTAAGTCACATGTGTTCTGATGAGTCTTCCAGGTCGCTGTGATACATGATCAAGTGTGAGAACCACTCAGTCTGTGGTACCTGCTCAACCTGAGGACTTCCTAGAGCAGGGATTGGTAACCTGTAGCCTGTGGGCCAAGTCCAACCAGCCACCTGTTTTTGTAAGTAAAGTTCTATTGGAACATGGTACTGTCATCCTTTTATGTATTATCTACGGCACCACAAGGGCAGAGTTGAGTAGTTGAGACTGAGACCATATGGCAAATGAAGCCCAAAATATATATTATCAGGCCCTTTACAGAAAAAGTTTACAAACCCCTGTCCTGGAGGTTGACTGCATTAGGTACAATGGATAAGAATGTAGGTTTATATGTAAACAAAATGAAGTGGAATACTGTCTCTACCATTTACTAACTGGGCTGCCATGAGCAAGTTTCTTTACTCTAAGACCATCACAGCTTCAATCATTCTAGCTCCAGAGTCCCCTGCAGGGTTGACTGAAGCTGTAATTCAGCCTCTGCCCTGTTCACTCCTGCTTCCTCCCCCTCCCTCCCTGCCATAGGTGTTGCTTCCAAGGATCCTCCTTAGCAAACGATCTGCATGCTAGTGTCTGCTCAGAGTCGACCTCTGGGTGACCCCAATCCATGGCAACCCCAGACTTGAAGATGATGTTCTGAATCATCTGACATAAAGTACCATGATCAGCAGAATAATCCCCTCCTCAACAATGTCCCAGACCTAATCTGCAGAACCTGTGGAACCTACATGACAAAAGGCACTTTGTAGATATGAATAAATTAAGGAATTTGAGATGGGAAGATTACTAACCTGGATTATCTGGGTTGACCCAACCAATCACATGAATCCTTAAAAGCAGAGAAACTTTCCTGGAAGTTACGGGCAGAGGGCGATATGACTTTGGGAGGGGGGTCAGGGAGGTGCAACATTGATGGCTTGAAGATAAAGGAAGGGACCATGAGCCAAGGATTGTGGGTGGCCTTTAGAGAGTGGAGAAGGCAAGGAAATGAATTCTTCCCCAAAGCCTTCAGAAAGAAACACAAAACCTTGATTTTAGCCCAGTGAGACCAGATCAGACTCCTGACCTCCAGAACTGTAAGATAACAAATTCTTGTGTTTTAAGCCACTAAATTTGTGGCAATTTGTTACAGCAGCCATAGAACACTAATACAAAAAGAGGCAATTGACAAATATAAAATTCACAGTGAGAGGCTATAAGACCTGACGGCACTTCAGAGAGGAAGAGGTCACTCCGATGTCTGCTGAGAAGCTTCTGTGCCTGACAGTCAAGAAAGATGAGCCACAGGTATTAATATGTTCACAGACAGGGGAAAAAAATGCAAGCAGGGTCAAATATGGACTTGAAACCAAAAGTCATAAGGACAGATGCACACTTGTGATGAAGCTGCTTCTCGCAGGGGCAACTCCGCAGGCTCCAAGGGGAGGGGCACAGGATTCACTTCTTTTGTGATTCTCCCCACAGCACTCAGGAGGCCAGCTGGTTAACAAGGAGGACTTTGACAATCACATAGTTTATTAAAAATTATGTGTCACCAATAAAGATGTTTAAAAAAAAAAAGAACTATGCATCAAACTTCTGTAGTTAACACCAACTTCCTTATTTCGCACAGTGAGGCATTTTGACAACTCAGAGAAAAAATGGTGAAGAACAATCACGTTACAATAGTTCATTCATTAGGGCTGGGTCACTGGGCATTTACAGCACTTTGTAAAGTCCTTTATTCATTCAGGGCAAGATACAATTGATACACAGCCCAGTTCACACCATTACACAGGCTGTCAAAGCTGGAAGGAAACTCAGAGTCATCTTGTCTAACCCTCTCGTTTTCTGGATGGGGAAACTAAGGACCAGGATGATCAAATTATTCACCAAAGGCCACACAATCAGTTCACATGGGGACTCAGCTCCAGCCCTTTGACTTTTGGGCTAGCCTCTCCCCCTCCCACCTCCCTCAGGCTGTCTGGGGTTCTAGAGCAGAGGGGGCCAAATTCACAGCCAAGGCCAGATTAAGCACATGGGTACTTCCAGCCAGGCAATAATCTGGCCCCTTTCAACAGTATTAAGTATCTGTTCTACTTTTTTTAGTGGGAACAACATTTATTTATATTAATAAAAATTGCATTATATACAGAAACCAATTCACTTCCCCAGTCCAGAGCAACATCCATATCCTAAAAGAAATGATGGCAAAACACCACTCATTATTCTACCTTACTAACCAGGTAGATCTTTGGGAGGCATATAAAGGGTTTTAAATGTATAGAACAAATAAACTGATCGTTCCTGGTAACTGGCACTGCAGAATGCATTGTTTGGGTTCAGAATTTCAGAATCTATGACTTCATGTTTCTATGGCAATAATTCTCCACAGGTAGAGGTCTGGGCAAGTGGGGAGTGGTTTGGGGTTTTTTTTTTTTTTGTTATTTCCACTGGAGGATACTATCTTTGGTGGCCCAAGTTAGACTTCCTTGGTTGTGTTAGTTGCAGGATAAGGAAACCTGAGTTAACTGGTGAACGATTTACAGAGATATTCAAATTCATTGTACGGCTCAGTGCCCTGAGCAACTGCCCAGCTGGCTCAACCCTTACTCGAATTCTGATTGCAAGCACTCCTTCGTGTCTTGGTAAATGGGAAAGGGAATATCAAAAGGATGCTTGGGTCCAGCCAGGAAGGCACCAGGTTGTCTCAGAGGAGAATCAGCAGTTTAGGTAAATGCTGAATGAAGATCCTCTGACCACATGATCCAGGTTTACCCTCAGAATGGGATCACCACAATAATGTATCTCTGTGGAGCTTTTTCTAGTACTTAGTCTCCATTTTGAATGAGGAGAAGAAGAAGAAAAGGAGGAAGAGGGAGATGAAGAAGGATGAAGGTAGTGGGGAAGAAGGGAGGGGAGGAAGGAAGAAAGGAAGGAAGGAAGGAAAGAAGGGAGGGAGAAAGGAAGGAAGGAAGGGAGGGAGGGAAGGAGAAAGAAGAAAGAAAGCAGATCTTCTATTCCTAACAGCCAGACTAGAAACTATCCAAATGTCCATCAACAATTGAATATGAAATTTCATCAAGCTGTACCCTTAGGTGCATGTATGTTACCCTCCAATTCAAAGTTTTTAAACTTAAGTACAATGGTTCTGCCCCTTGATCAGGTATCCTTTGACCCCAGTCCTGAAAGGAAGCACCCTCACTGGCTCCCTATGCACAAGAGGAGTAAATAAAAGTAGAGGTTTGAGATAATTCGTGGGGAGAAAAAAAAAAAGAAAGAAAAATGTTTCTGAAACACATAAGTGAAGCCTGTGATTCTGTCTACAAAGAAACATACCACTGGCATTATTATAAGTCAACTCTTATTCCAGACCCTTTCTATATGCACATTTCCAAAAATTTGGCTCATTTCTCAGAAAGACTTAGTAAATGCCCCCACTGTTTACAAAGAGCCAGTCTTGACGAGCAGGAAAAAGTTTACAAGCTGCTAATGAGGGTTTAGCACCCGTTGAGGGACAAACAGCTCCAGTTAGCAGCTCCTCAGAGGGAAATGAGCCCCTGTGCCCAGCAGGTACCAGCCAGGAGGCACGGTCCTGCATTGATTGCTAGGTAGCACAACCAAAAGGGCGTCTGGGTTAATTATCATTCCATAAACTCAGTGGAAAACACGCTAAGCCTCATATCTCTGGGTTCTCCAAACATCAAGACAGATAACCAGAAAGCAACAAACTCACAATAGCAACAGCTAGACTGTGACTGCCTTATGCCACTTTTCCTTTTGCTTAAGGGAAAATTTCCTCAGGAAGGGACACAAAGTAGACTCAGTCCCATCTATTTGCTTGTTTCGTTCATTCATTTAACAAGCATCCATGAAGTGCCGGTTTTGCACCAGTCACTCTTGTAGATGCTGCATATGCAACACTAAACAAGATCTTCAAAATCCCTGCCCACGGAGGCCTTCAAGATGGCGGAGGAGTAAGACATGGAGATCACTTTCCTCCCCACAAGTACATCAAAAATACATCTACACGTGGAACAATTCCTACAGAACACCTACTGAATGCTGGCAGAAGACCTCAGACTTCCCAAAAGGCAAGAAAATCCCCACGTACCTGGGTAGCGCAAAAGAAAAAAGAAAAAACAGAGACAAAAGAATAGGGATAGGACCTGCACCTCTGAGAGGGAGCTGTGAAGGAGGAGAAGTTTCCACACACTAGGGAGCCCCTTCATTGGCGGGGATGGAGGGCAGGTGGGAGGAAGCTTCAGAGCCACAGAGGAAAGCACAGTGACGGGGGTGCAGAGCGCAAAGTGGAGAGATTCTCACACAGAGGCTCGGTGCCAAACAGCACTCACCAGCCTGAGAGGCTTGTCTGATCACCCGCCGGGGCGGGTGGGGGCTGCGAGCCGAGGCTCGGGCTTCGGAGATCAGACCCCATGGAGAGGACTGGGGTTGGCTGCGTGAAGACAGCCTGAAGGGGGCTAGTGCACCACATCTAGTAGGAGGGAGTCCGGGAAAAAGTCTGGACCAGCCAGAGAGGCAAGAGACCATTGTTTTGGGGTGCACGAGGAGAGGGGCTTCCTGCTTCTTGTGCCCACAGACGGCAGAGCACCACCTAAGCGAGCTCCAGAGACAGGCATGACCCGCAGCTATCATCTCAGACCCCAGAGATGGGCATGGACCACTAACACTGTTGCTGCCACCAAGAATCCTGTGTGCAAGCACAGGTCACTGTCCACACCCCCCTGGGAGCCTGTGCAGCCCGCCACGGCCAGGGGCCCGTGATCTATGGACAACTTCGCATGCAGAACACATGGCTCGCCACAGGCTGTTGCAACATCATGCTGGCCTCTGCCACCTCAGGCTCACCCCATATCCCAATTATGATTACTGTACCCCTCCCACTCTCCAGCCTGAGTGAGCGAGACAGCACTAATCAGCAGCTGCTTTAATCCCCTCCTGTCTGGGCAGGAAACAGACTCCTGAGGACGACCTACACGCAGAGGTGGGGCCAAATCCAAAGCTGAACCCCAGGAGCTGTGCGAACAAAGAAGAGAAAGGGAAATCTCTCCCAGCAGCCTCAGGAACAGCGGATTAAATCTCCACAATCAACTTGATAAACGCTGCATGTATGGAATACCTGAATAGACAATGAATGTTCCCAAAATTGAGACAGTGGACATGGGGAGCAACTGTAGACTTGAGGTTTGCTTTCTGTGTCTAATTTGGTTTCGGTTTTATGTTTATCTTAGTTTACTTTTTAGTACTTGTTATCATTGGTGGATTTGTTTATTGGTTTGGTTGCTATTTTTTTTTTCCTTTTTTCTCTTTTTGTGAGTGTGCATGTGCATGTTTCTTTGTGTGATTTTGTCCGTTTAGGTTTGCTTTTACCATTTGTACTAGGGTTCTATATGTTTGTTTTTTGTTGTTGTTGTTTGTTTGTTTATTCTTTATACGTGTGTGCGTATGTTTCTTTATGTGATTTATCTGTTTAGTTTTGATTTTACCATTTGTCCTAGGGTTCTGCCTGTTAGTATTTTTTTTCTTTATTTTTTTTTTTCTTCCTTTTCTTCCTAGCCATGTAGCTAGCAGGGTCTTGGTGCTCTAGCCGGGTGTCAGGCCTGAGCCTCTGAGGTGGGAGAGCCGAGTCCAGGACATTGGACCACCAGAGACCTCCCGGCCCCATATAATATCAATCAGCAAGAGCTCTCCCAGAGATCTCCGTCTCAACACTAAGACCCAGATCCACGCAACATCCAGCAAGCTCCAGTGCTGGACGCCCCATGCCAAACAACCAGCAAGACAGGAACACAACCACATCCATTAGCAGAGAGGCTGCCTAAAGTCATAATAAGGTCACAGACACCCCAAAACACAGCACCAGACGTGGCCCTGCCCACCAGAAGGACAAGATCCAGCCTCATCCACCAGAACACGGCACCAGTCCCCCCCACCAGGAAGCCTATACAACCCACTGAACCAACCTCAGCCACTGGGGGCAGACACCAAAAACAACAGGAACTATGAACCTGCAGCCTGCAGAAGGAGACCCCAAACACGTAAGTTCAACAAAATGAGAAGAGAGAGAAATATGCAGCAGGTGAAGGAGCAAGGGAAAAACCCACCAGACCAAACAAATGAAGAGGAAATAGGCAGTCTACCTGAACACGAAATCAGAGTAATGATAGTAAAGATGATCCAAAATCTCAGAAGAAAAATGGAGAAACTACAAGAAACGTTTAACAAGGAACTAGAAGAACTAAAGAGCAAATAAACAATGATGAACAACACAAAAAAAGAAATAAAAAATTCTCTAGAAGGAATCAATAGCAGAATAACTGAGACACAAGAACTGATAAGTGACCTGGAAGACAGAAGAGTGGAAATAACTGCTGCAGAGCAGAATAAAGAAAAAAGATAGAAAAGAATCGAGGACAGTCTCAGAGACCTCTGGGAAACATTAAACATAACAACATTCGAATTATAGGGGTCCCAGAAGAAGAAGAGAAAAAGAAAGGGTCTGAGAAAATATTTGAAGCAATTATAGGTGAAAACTTCCCTAAGATGGGAAAGGAAAGTCAATCAAGTCCAGGAAGCACAGAGAGTCCCATACAGGATAAATCCAAGGAGAAACACGCCAAGACACATATTAATCAAACTATCAAAAATTACATACAAACAAAAAATACTAAAAGCAGCAAGGAAAAAGCAACAAAAAATATACAAGGGAATCCCCATAAGGTTAACAGCTGATTTCTCAGCAGAAACTCTGCAATCCAGAAGGCAGTGGCAGGACATATTTAAAGTCATGAAAGGGAAAAACCTACAACCAAGATTACACTACACAGCAGGGATCTCATTCAGATTTGATGGAGAAATTAAAACCTTTACAGACAAACAAAAGTTAAGAGAATTCAGCACCAGCAAACCAGCTTTACAACAAATACTAAAGGAACTTCTCTAGGTGGGAAACACAGGAGAAGGAAAAGACCTACAAAAACAAACCTAAAATAATGAAGAAAATGGTAATAGGAACAATACAGATCAATAATTACCTTAAATGTAAATGGATTAAATGCTCCAACCAAAGGACACAGACTGGCTGAATGGATACAAAAACAAGACCCGTATATATGCTGTCTACAAGAGACCCACTTCAGATCTAGGGACACATACAGACTAAAAGTGAGGGGATGGAAAAAGATATCCATGCAAATGGAAATCAAAGGAAAGCTGGAGTATCAATTCTCATATCAGACAAAATAGACTTTAAAATAAAGACTATTACAAGAGACAAAGAAGGACACTACATAATGATCAAGGGATCAATCCAAGAAAAAGATATAACAATTGTAAATGTTTATGCACCCAGCATAGGAGCACCGCAATACATAAGGCAAATGCTAACAGCCATGAAAGGGGAAATCGACAGTAACACAATCACAGTAGGGAACTTTAACATCCCACTTTCACCAATGGACAGATCATCCAAAATGAAAATAAATAAGAAAAAAAAAAGAAAATAAATAAGGAAACACAAGCTATAAATGACACATTAGACCAGAGGGACTTAATTGACATTTATAGGACATTCCATCCAAAAACAACAAAATACACTTTCTTCCCAAGTGCACGTGGAACATTCTCCAGAATAGATCATATCTTGGGTCACAAATCAAGCCTTGGTAAATTTAAGAAAATTGAAATCGTATCAAGTATCATTTCCGACCACAACGCTATGAGACTAGATGTCAATTACAGGAAAAAACAAACTGGAAAATATACAAACACACTGAGGCTAAACAATACACTACTAAATAATCAAGAGATCACTGAAGAAATCAAAGAGGAAATCAAAAAATACCTAGAAACAAATGACAATGAAAACATGATGACCCAAAACCTATGGGAGGCAGCAAAAGCAGTTCTAAGAGGGAAGTTTAAAGCAATACAATCCTACCTCAAAAAACAAGAAAAATCTCAAATAAACAACTTAACCTTACACCTAAAGCACTTAGAGAAAGAAGAACAAAAAAAAAAAAAAAAACCCCAAGGTTAGCAGAAACAAAGAAATCATAAAGATCAGATCAGAAATAAATGAAAAAGAAATGAAGGAAACTATAGCAAAGATCAATAAAACTAAAAGTTGGTTACTTGAGAAGATAAAATTCATAAACCATTAGCCAGACTCATCAACAAAAAAAGGGAGAAGACTCAAATCAACAGAATTAGAAAAGAAAAAGGAGAAGTAACAACTGACACTGAAGAAATACAAAGGATCATGAGAAACTACTGCAAGCAACTAAATGTTAATAAAATGGACAACTGGGGAAAAAAATGGACAAATTCTTAAAAATATACAACCTTCCAAGACTGAACCAAGAAGAAATAGAAAATATGAACTCACAAACCACAATCACTGAAATTGAAACTGTGATTAAAAATCTTCCAACAAACAAAAGTCCAGGACCAGATGGCTTCACAGGTGAATTCTATCAAACATTAGGGAAGAGCTAACACCTATCCTTCTCAAACTCTTTGAAAATATAGCAGAGGAAGAAACACTCCCAGACTCATTCTATGAGTTCACCATCACCCTGATACCAAAACCAGACAAAGATGCACAAAAAAGAAAACTACAGGCCAATATCACTGATGAACATAGATGTAAAAATCCTTAACATAATACTAGCAAACAGAATCCAACAGCACATTAAAAGGATCATACACCATGATCAAGTGGGGTTTATCCCAGCAATGCAAGGATTCTTCAATATATGCAAATCAATCAATGTGATACCCCATATTAACAAACTGAAGGAGAAAAACCATATGATCATCTCAATAGATGCAGAAAAAGCTTTTGACAAAATTCAACACCAATTTATGATAAAAACTCTTCAGAAAGTGGACATAGAGGGAGCCTAACTCAACATAATAAAGGCCATATATGACAAACCCACAGCCAACATCATTCCCAATAGGGAAAAATTGAAACCATTTCCTCTAAGATCAGGGCAAGACAAGGTTGCCCACTCTCACCACTATTATTCCACATAGTTTTGGAAGTTTTAGCCATAGCAATCAGAGAAGAAAAAGAAATAAAAGGAATCCAAATCAGAAAAGAAGTAAAACTGTCACCGTTTTCAGATGACATGATACTATACATAGAGAATCCTAAAGATGCTACCAGAAAACTACTAGAGCTAATCAATGAATTTGGCAAAGTAGCAGGATACAAAATTAATGCACAGAAATCCCTTGCATTCCTATACACTAATGGTGAGAAATCTGAAAGAGAAATTAAGGAAACACTCCCCTTTACCATTGCAACAAAAAGAATAAAATACCTAGGAACAAACCTACCTAAGGAGACAAAAGACCTGTATGCAGAAAACTATAAGACACTGATGAAAGAAATTAAAGACGATACAAACAGATGGAGAGATATACCATGTTCTTGGATTGGAAGAATCAACATTGTGAAAATGACTCTACTACCCAAAGCAATCTACAGCTTCAATGCAATCCATATCAAACTACCAATGGCATTTTTCACAGAACTAGAACAAAAAATTTCACAATTTGTATGGAAACACAAAAGACCCCGAATAGCCAAAGCAATCTTGAGAAAGAAAAACGGAGCTAGAGGAATAAGGCTCCCTGACTTCAGACTATACTACAAAGCCACAGTAATCAAGACAGTATGGTACTGGCACAACAACAGAAATATAGATCAATGGAACAGGATAGAAAGCCCAGAGATAAACCCACATATACATGGTCACCTTACCTTTGATAAAGAAGGCAAGAGTATACAGTGGAGAAAAGACAGCCTTTTCAATAAGTGATGCTGGGAAAACTGGACAGCTACATGTAAAAGAATGAAATTAGAACACTTCCTAACACCATACACAAAAATAAATTAAAAATGGGTTAGAGACCTAAATGTAAGGCCAGACACTATAAAACTCTTAGAGGAAAACATACGCGGAACACACTATGACATAAATCACAGCAAGATCCTTTCTGACTCACCTCCTTGAGAGATGGAAATAAAAACAAAAATAAACAAATGGGACCTAATGAAACTTAAAAGCTTTTGCACAGCAAAGGAAACCATAAACAAGAGGAAAAGACAACCCTCAGAATGGGAGAAAATATTTGCAAACGAAGCAACTGACAACGGATTAGTCTCCAAAATATACAAGCAGCTCATGCAGCTCGATATCAAAAAAACAAACAACCCAATCCAAAAATGGGTGGAAGACCTAAATAGACATTTCTCCAAAGAAGATATGCAGATTGCCAACAAACACATGAAAGGATGCTCAACATCACTAATCATTAGAGAAATGCAAATCAAAACTACATTGAGTGTAAAGCAATTATACTCCAATAAAGATGTAAAAAAAAACCCACTACGTTGAGGTATCACCTCACACCAGTCAGAATGCCCATCATCAAAAAATCTAGAAACAATAAATGCTGGAGAGGGTGTGGAGAAAAGGGTACCCTCTTGCACTGTTGGTGGGAATGTAAATTGATACAGCCACTGTGGAGAACAGTATGGAGGTTCCTTAAAAAATTAAAAATAGAACTACCATATGACCCAGCAAACCCACTACTGGGCATATACCCTGAGAAAACAATAATTCAAATAGAGTCATGTACCACAATCTTCATTGCAGCACTATTTACAATAGCCAGGACATGAAAGCAAGCTAAATGTGCATTGACGGATGAATGGATAAAAAAGATGTGGCACATATATACAATGGAATATTACTCAGCCATAAAAAGAAACGAAATTGAGTTATTTGTAGTGAGGTGGATGGACCTAGAGTTTGTCATACAGAATGAAGTAAGTCAGAAAGAGAAAAACAAATACCGTATGCTAACACATATACATGGAATCTAAAAAAAAAAAAAACGGTTCTGAAGAATCTAGGGGCAGGACAGGAATAAAGACACAGACGTAGAAAATGGACTTGAGGACATGGGGTAGGGGGGAGAAGGGTAAGCTGGGACAAAGCAAGAGAGTAGCACTGACATATTTACACTACCAAATGTAAACTAGATAGCTAGTGGGAAGCAGCCACATAGCACAGGGAGATCAGCTCGGTGCTTTGTGACCACCTAGAGGGGTGGGATAGGGAGGGTGGAAGGGAGACACAAGAGGGAGGGGATATGGGGATATATGTATACATATAGCTGATTCACTTTGTTATACAGCAGAAACTAACACAACATTGTAAAGCAATTATACGCCAATAAAGATGTTAAAAAAATAAAATCCCTGCCCACAAGGAGATGATATTCTGGTGGGCAAGACAGAAAAACAAATAATGATGTTAGTACCCAGAATACAGTTAGGTAGCAATAGGTGCTCTGAGGAAAAGCCAAGCCAGATAAGGAGATAGAACCTGGTGAGGGCTGCTGCTTTTGAAAAGGGCATCTCATAAATCTCTCCCCAAGGAAGGGGTCTTGTAAGCCAGGGTAGGAAATTCAGATTGTTTTCTTAAGTTGTTGGAAATTGTTGAAAGTTTTTAAGCAATGAAATGATAGAACCTGATTGTGGATTTGAAGGATCATTTTAGCTGCTGCGTATAGAATGGATTTTAGTGGGGCAAGAGTGGAAGTCAGGAGCTTCGGGGGAAAGTGAGGAGATGGTGGTGTAAATGTAGAGATATAAGGAAGCATATACAGAGTCACGATGTTTTAGAGATTGAGATGCTCTTGCCTCACTAACAGTTTGAGTGTAGGTTTTGAGAGAAAGGAATTAAGGATGACTCCTACTTTGGGGCTTGAGCCAAAGTGAACTGCGGTGTCATTTACTATGACATTCCTGCCTCCTGATCCACACGAGAAAAAGACCTTTCTGCCTATGGGATTTCCCCTGTCTCTATTGTCTAGGGAAGCCAGAACTGACTTGGACATATTCCTAGGTACAGAGAAATGGTAGCCTCATTATTTTATTTCAGCCCTTAGAGGCTGTAACTTTGGGAGCACACAATTCATAAATAAATTCAGAGTAGCCTATTTATCTCTTCTTTTTCCATTTGATTGAAATCCTGGGCATCGGTTTCTACTAGGATGATGAATTTGGCTAGAGCTTTGTCACATTTATTCAAGACTAATATGGTGTTATCTAGTACAAGAAACAGATGAGAAATCATTTCTGCAGGACTGAAGCTCAGACATGGCTCAAAGGAAACATACGAGACATAAGGAAATTGTTGGAACAAAAACATTAGACAGTCTTGTGCTGAGCTAGAAAAAGTCTTAGTTCACCCAAGATGTAATATTTATAGGCATGGGCAAGAGGTAAGGAATTAACTTGAGCATGCTGCAGTTGTGTTTCAAAGGTGAATTTTCTTAGTGCTGTTTGAGAGCATTGAACTTGGGATTAGCAATTCACCAACTTAGGAAAATCAGCCAGTCAACAAATATTTACTGGGCCACTTCTATCTTCCAAGTATCATGGAGGGTCAAACCTGCTCACTTCCCCTGTGGAACTGATGGTCTAAAGAGAAAGGTGGCATAAGCAGAGTGATTATAAATTATGAAACACTTGCAAAGGACAAGTACAGGGCTGGGCAAATGCATTATGGGGGACCAACCTAGTCCAGGGAATGACGCCAAGACAGGAAGGATGAGTGGGTGACAACGAGGCAAAGAAAAAAGAATCGCTGCCTTCAGAGCAAACAACACCAACCAAGGCCAAGAGGGTAACGGTGTGGCATTTTCAAGGAACTCTGAGAAATGAAGTGGAAGGGACGTGGGAGACAGTGATGGAAGAAGATGTGGGGTCAGCAATGGCCAGATCAGACAGTCAGGACATTATAAACTCTGCTTGCTGTTTATTCTAAAGGCAATAGGAAGCCACTAAGTGGTCATAAGTAGAGGAATCAGGGTTGGGTTTTTAAAGATCACTTTGGCAGCAGGATGGGAAGAGATGATGGGGACAAGAATGCTTGTGGCTGGAGAGGGAAGAGGCTCGGTGAGTCAGGACAAGGGAATGGGCGCTGTAAGAGTTATCAGGAAGCAGGATCCACAAGACCGGGTAATGGATGGATGGATGTGTGACCACATGCAGGGTGGGGCAGAGGTGGGAGGCATGGAGGGCAAGGAGATTGCAAGGTCAATCGTGATTCCCGGGTTTCTGGCCGAAGCATTTTACTAACATAGAGAATTCCAGAAGGTTGTATGAGTCTATCCACTTAGATCCAGTGCCCACCCTAGGTGATAAGAATGTCATCTAGAAGAAAATATAGATGGAACGTCAAAGAAACCAAAGGGACAGAGAGACCACTTGAGAGCCTGATAGATATGGAAAGCCAGAGAAAATGAAAAACCTGGTAACCGACGACAAATATAATTACGCCCTCCCTCCTTCTGACAAGATGAGAGGGAGGTACCAATATGTGGGACTGGGGGAGATTAGAGAAGAAAGATATAGCAACTGCCTGCCCTGTGGTTTTCGGCATGGCTAGAGGTAAGGGCATCATTATAGTCGAGATCCCCTCAAAGGTAGAACAGATGCCAGCACAGAGAAAAGGGGTCAGATGTCTGGAGCTGAAAGAGGGCTTCCACTCCACTGAGCAGAGCCTTGAACCACACCTGAGGAGGCTGAACTTGGAAGCCAGGACACCCTGGTTGCACTCGCTCTTGCCCATCCTTGGATAGATATGAAAATACCAATGATTAGTCCTGAGGTGTAGAGGTTTTGCAGAAAGGAGGCTGCACAGTTTTAGGCTCCCTGTTTAATGACTGATATGTATGCTATGTGATCTTTTCTGCTGTGAGGAGGGAGTTATTTCTGTGAGGGGGAAGTTATTTCAGGATCGCAGATATGCTCAGGGGTGCTAGCAAAAGGACTGAAATAAGTCATTCATAAGATTCCATGGAAGAATTTACCAGAGGAATTCATGAAAAATGTTAAATTGATGTGTCACACCTAGAATGAACCTCTTTGCTCTTTATGTTTCCCCACTGCTCAGAGAACCTCCCTGGAGAGGTTGATCCCTCCCAGTTGACCCCTCTTGCTTCAGGAGGTCATATGACTTATGCAGAGGGGGATCCAGAACTCCAATCACCTAAACCATGAAAGCAATGGCTTGGTCTCAAAGGAAAGGCCAGGAAATCAGGATGACAAGGAAATCCTGTTTGCACTAAGGAGAGAGATGCAGTGGAATAAAACTTGCCGTATTAACTGAGGGTTTCCCTGGTGTCTCCTTGTACGCATGGCAATGCTCCCTGGCCTTTGCCAGCTCAGAGTCAGTGAGAAGCAGCCGTTGAGTCAGGGAAGGGACTTTATAGCAGAATAAGGAGAAAAAAGGGAAGTTTTTGGAATATGACTTTGAACATGGCTTTCCTTATTCAGAATCTACAGCCTTTGCTTTTCCAGAGGCCACACTTTTGAGCTTGCATTGCCCACATCCTAAATGCTTCAGGAAATAAAGGCTGGTCGGTTTGTTGTTATGGGTCCCAAACACAGAAATCAGTTCATCATGACCCTCCCCTGTTGGGAAACTTTATCACTAACATCAGTGCATGCAAAGCCCCTCTCAGGTTCATCTCTTCCCTTTGATCCATCACCCCCCCAATCCATTCCCTAGTTCCCTGTAGGTAATGTACTCTGAAGTACTGGCTTAGCCCTGAATATGCATGTGTCCTTTTAAACTATGCGGAGCCATTGTGTGTGTGTTTTTAATTAATTAATAACAAATTCATTAAGTTATTACTACTACTAATAAATCATCTACCCATGTTGTCATGTGTACATCTATTTTGTGGTTTCTCTCTGCTACTACACATAAAAAAAGTTCAAGACCTAAAGTTTAAGCAATAAACAAGAGATAAGAAAAAATGATGAGGTAGATCGTGCTGCTCCAGACAAGAGAAAGCATCTCTGGGCTGGGAAGAGGGAAGACAGACTTAAAGGTGAAGAAAACGGGTGAGACATCAATGGGGGTCCAGAAAGGGAAACTCTTTGCCCTGACTCCCAGACCAAGATCTGGGGATTCAACAAGAGAACCCAAGGTAGATCCAGAGAATCCAAGAGGCCCTTGTCTAGGTAGAGTTCATGGAAAAGAAGCAAGACCCCAAAGTTTTCTCATGCCCAACTCGGGACAACAATCAGAGAATTGTCTGCATGGTCTGCTTACAGACCCCGGAGCCCTGGTGCACCAGCACCATGCAAGCCCAGTGGGACTTTGGCCTCTCCCGTGAGCATGGGGCGAAGCTGGGGCTTGAGCCAGCCTTGTGGGCCAGATGGGGCTGATATGGCCTCAAACTCCCGACAAAGACACTTGCCTGATGGCCTCGTGCCCATAGTATCTTGGCTCTCCCTAAGCCACCAGGATAAGGATGAAACCTCAAGAAAAGGGGGAAAGACTTTGAATTAACAGAAATTTAGTTTCTACTATCCATCTACCAAAAAAATTGATGGGTAGCTAAATGCCTACAAAGGGGAAAAATAGAAACTTCTTGAATTATATCTATGTTTGCTCTTCAAATTGCTCTTTACCAAATTCCAGTGATCTTTAACTTGGTAGCATCTCCTTAAAATGGAGGAAAGAAACATAAAATGGACCATTTGAAAATTAAAATAAATAAAATAGGGATGACTTTGTGCATTTGTTGAGTAGATTTACGGAATTCATTATCCCCAGGATGGAGGAGAGCTGTGAGGTCATGCACAGCTGACAGAACCATAAAGGATTATTGGAAAGGTTTTTGTTAGGATGGTCTTTGTCCCAAGGCTGATATCATATCTTCCAAGATAGACTTGACCTTGCTCCACAGCCATAGTTCTGTTTTATTCTGAAGGAGCTGGTTCTAAACACAGATCCAGGAGATTCCAGATCCATCATAGTTAATGAATCACCTGAGACCAACCTTACAAGGAGAAATATTTCTTGAGCATCATAGATCAAGTCAGCGTCACCTAAGAAGAATATTATTCCAAAAAACTCCCCCCACTCTCTCCCACCACAAAGTAATTTAACAGGCTTTCCCTAAAGACTGCTCCAACCAGGAGTCCACATGCTCTGGAAGCAGCCCATTCCGCCTATCCGGGCTCCTCCAGTGCCCTGTTTCTCTTCCGCTTCAGATCACTTTGCTGGACAAATGTTTATGCACACTTAATTCCAGCAAAGACCACAACCAATAAAGGGGACCCCTGGTGGCATCTCGAGAGAGCACCTAGTATTCAGATTTCCTTTTTTGACGGTAACTACATTGCTCACAAAATATTTAGTCAAACCATGGGATATTTGCTCAAGTCAAAATTTTTTTTGAATGGCCATGAAGTCCATCCACTTTTATGCCTATGTCTTAGTAAAACCTAACTGTCCTTATTTGTTTAAGTCAGTTAAAGTAACAAATCTGAGAACAAGCTATTCACTATGCCTTAGGCAATGAATAGGATGTCATTTTTATTCAGTACTCTTATCCTAGTCTCTTTTAAAAAGAAATGCTTCTAAAACTAATATTTACTTGTTCCCCCAGAAATACTTTAATTGGCTTTGTGAAATCAATGGTTCCCTCAATAATTGATAAAAGAGTGTCTCTTTTCCCTGTCCTGGCAATATCTTGGTTTAAATAACAGGACAGATAATTCTTTCACAAATACGAAAAACAGATTTTCGGAAACAAGCTTATTTTATTAAGCCATGTTATTTAATTTTATCTGACATTTGCAAGTCATTTTTGCTAGTAAGCACTCTACATTAATACCTTGAGTTCACATAGAGTTTAACAATATGAATTTCCTATCAGAGGAAAGTACAATATATGTTTGGCAGAAGCCAAGTTCATGAAGAATTAACAGTCATCAGATCCCAAAGGGAAACAAATTATCTTCACTCCTCTCTTGCCAGCAGTCGAGCATTTAATTTGCACTTTTAAAATCCTGCCTGTTATCCCAGATTCAGGAATGAGAGCAGTGGTAACTCCTTTGCACATCCGTGTCTAACCATATAAAATCTAAACATCTATAGGCGACCACTTGCCACTGAGGTAGAAAAAGCATATCAACTTCAAATAATTTTCGTATTAAGAATATCTGGAATGAACCACAGAGAATAAGTTATCTTTATATGCTTAAAAGATGTGACAGAAACCAATCTCAATTTACAAATTAAATGGATTCTTGAAAAGTTGTGTTCCATGAAAATTGGTCACTGAATCTTACTTTTCCACTGACCTGTGTTTTAAAACATATAAAATATGGCTCAGAGTTTTAAAATGAAGAAACCAAACAGTAATACAAATAGCAAATATTGAACAACAATAAATCTTTAAGGGGAAAAAGTGTTCTTTCTTCCTATAAATAACACATATGAAAATACACTGTTCTCTATACTCCAATAAAATTAAAATACTAAAAAAAAAAAAAAAAAGAAAATACACTGTTCTGAGCAGACCTTCAAACCTCCATCATTCTCTGGGTCTTCAGAAACACTGTTTAATCTGCAAAGAACCACACTTATCTGGAAAGCTCCTACTCAGAAAAGTTCTAAAAGTTCAGCTCAAAAAGCACCACCTTTATAATAACTAGCCTTCCTCGCTCTGTAATCCCTGAGAAAAAAAAATATCTACACAGTTCTGTGAGCCCTGAGGCAGAATTAGGGTACCTCCTTCCTCTCCCAACACCGAAGCGTTCTTCCTGCATAGCCTTGGAGAGCAATTGTCATCATTCTTGAGAACCCAGATCACCCACTGGACCCTGTGCTCCCTGCAGAGGGGACACAATGCACCTTTGGGGTTCCAGTGCCTACATCAGCACCTGGCACTTCATTGGTGCTAAGCAAGACTTTGAAATGAATGAGCAAAGAAATGAAAGAATTAATGAATTTAAAAGGGTATTTTGTGTTTTTTTGGCTTATTGTTTGTTTGTTTAAATAGATCTTTTTTCCTTTAACATCTTTATTGGAGTATAATTGCTTTACAATGGTGTATTATTTTCTGCTGTATAACAAAGTGCACCAGCTATAAGTATACATATATCCCCATATCCCCTCCCTCTTGAGCCTCCCTCCCACCCTCCCACCCTCCCTATCCCACCCCTCTAGGTCATCGCAAAGCACCGAGCTGATCTCCCTGTGCTATGTGGCTGCTTCCCACTAGCTATCTGTTTTACATTTGGTAGTGTATACATGTAGATGCTACTCTCACTTCGCCCCAGCTTCCCCCTCCCGGCTGTGTCCTCAAGTTCATTCTCTATGTCTACATCTTAATTCCTGCCCTGCCACTAGGTTCATCAGTACCATTTTTTTTTTTTTTTTTTTTTTTAGATTCCATATATATGTGTCAGCATACAGTATTTGTTTTTCTCTTTCTGACTTACTCTGTATGACAAACTCTAGGTCCATCCACCTCACTACAGATAACTCAGTTTCATTTCTTTTTATGGCTGAGTAATATTCCATTGTATGTATGTGCCACATCTTCTTTATCCATTCGTCTGTCGATGGACACTTAGGTTGGTTCCATGTCCTGGCTATTGTAAATAGTGCTGCAGTGAACATTGTGGTACATGTGTCTTTTTGAATTTTGGTTTTCTCAGGGTATATGCCCAGTAGTGGGATTGCTGGGTCATATGGTAGTTCTATTTTTAGGTTTTTAAGGAACCTCCATACTGTTCTCCATGGTGGCTGTATCCATTTACATTCCCACCAACAGGGCAGGAGGGCTCCCTTTTCACCACACTAAAAGGGTATTTTGAATTCTTAAAAACCTAACACAGGAGACCTCCCTGGTGGTCCAGTGGTTAAGACTTCGCCTTCCAATGCAGGGAGTGTGGGTTTGATCCCTGGTCAGGGAGCTAAGATCCCACATGCCTCACAGCCAAAATCAATCAATCAATCAATCAATCAATCAATCAAACAAACAGAAGCAATATTGTAACAAATTCAAGGAAGACTTTAAAAAAAAATGGTTAAGATGGTAAATTTAAAAAAAAAACCCTAACACAAATACTGCCTAGCTTGACCCCTATGGTTCAGAAATGCTTTCAATTATCAGGTCCCTTATATCTCCTGTTGTCAATACATGGGGTAATTTTAGTTTGGTTGCTCTTTAAAAAAAAACCCTGTGCTCTCTGATTTCAGAAATTAGGATCAACAGACTTCTTAGAACCTGATGTGCTCATCTGTTCATAACAGAGTGACTCAGCAATGCACTGGAGCCCAGGATACTTCACTTAATGATGTATTAATTAGCAGACTCTTTAAACTGCTATCCTGAGCTGACTAACAAGTATTACCAGAGGGATTATGTAGTTTACAGAGCAGGAACAGTTTTGAATCTGAAGGAAAAAACAAGGTTACCCATTTAAAGTACTTGTTACATCCACACAGCAGATAGTAGAGAAATGCAAAGAAGAGTACACAGTCAAGGGCCAACACGTTTTCACAAGCTGGCCATGCAATGCCTGCATCGCATTCTTGCACTGGTGGGAATCTCTCCCTGAGGACTTCAGAGAGCTGTCTGGGTGAATGGTTGAGCACACACTGACTTTTAGAGTCTCCCTGAGAAAGCGCTTCAACACCTACAGGACTATGATCAATACCTTTGTCTCCACAATCCTCGGGGAGCACAGGGAGTACTGAGATGTCAAAAGGCTGACAGGCGGGCTTCCCTGGTGGCGCAGTGGTTGGGAATCTGCCTGCTAATGCAGGGGACACGGGTTTGAGCCCTGGTCCGGGAAGATCCCACATGCCACGGAGCAACTAGGCCCGTGAGCCACAACTACTGAGCCTGCACGTCTGGAGCCTGTGCTCCGCAACAAGAGAGGCCGCGATAGTGAGAGGCCTGAGCACCGCGATGAAGAGTGGCCCCCACTTGCCGCAACTAGAGAAAGCCCTCGCACAGAAACGAAGACCCAACATGCCAAAAATAAATAAATAAATAAATAATTAAAAGACTGACAGGCAACTCCCAAGGCAACAGAAATAAAAGCAAAAATAGACAATTGGGACCTAATCAAACTTATAAGCCTTTGCACAGCAAAGGAAGCCATAAACAAAACAGAAAGACAACCTGCAGACTGGGAGAAAATATTTGCAAGTGACGCAACTGACAAGGGCTTAATTTCCAAAACACACAAACAGCTCATACAACTCAACGACAGTAAAAAAAACTCAATCAAAAAATGGGCAGAAGACCTCAATACACATTTCTCCAAAGAAGACATACGGATGGCCAATAGGCATATGGAAAGATGCTCAACATCGCTAATTATCAGAGAAATGCAACTCAAAACAATTGATACAATGAGGTATCACCTCACTCCAGTCAAAACGGCCATCATTAAAAAGTCCACAAACAATAAATGCTGGAGAGGGTATGGAGAAAAGAGAACCCTCCTACACTGCTGGTAGGAATGTAAATTGATGCAGCCTCTATGGAAAATAGTATGGAAGTTCCTCAAAAAACTAAAAATAGAGTTACCATATGATCCAGCAATCCCACTCCTGGGCATGTATCCAGAAAAGATGAAAACTCTAATTTGAAAAGATACATGCACCCCAATGTTCATAGCAGCACTATTTACAACAGCCAAGACATGGAAGCAACTTAAATGTCCATCAACAGATGAATGGATAAAGAAGATGTATGTATGTGTGTGTGTGTGTGTGTGTGTGTGTGTGTGTGTGTGTATACACACAACGGAATACTACTCAACCATAAAAAAGCACGAAATAATGCCATTTGCAGCAACATGGATGGACCTAGAGATTATCATACTAAGTGAAGTAAGCCAGACAGAGAAAGACAATTATCATATGATATCACTTGTATGTGGAATCTAAAATATGATACAAATGAACCTATTTACAAAACAGAAGCAGACTCACAGACATAGAAAACAAACTTATGGTTACCAAAGGGGAAAAGTGGGGGCAGGGAGGGATAAATTAGGAGTTTGGGATTAGCAGATACAAACTACTATATGCAAAACAGGTAAACAACAAAGACCTACTGTATAGCACAGGGAACTATATTCAATATCTAGTAATAACCTATAATGAAAAAGAATATATATATATATAACTGAATCACTTTGCTAGATGCCTGAAACTAACACAACATTGTAAATCAACCTTACTTCAATTAAAATAAAAAAAAAAAAAATGATATACAAGATACACACACACAAAAGAAGACAGACAAGTGATTGTAAGGCAGAGCATCAAGTCGGAGGCAATGGCTAAAACTAACCAAGGAAAATGACCCACAATGTTTTTCTGCAGGCTTGAGTCATGGAAAATTAAAGGTCATTTTAAGCTACACTGAGTACTGATGGAACTGCAACTAAAATGACAATAGAAGCCTCAATGTTTTCCATAGATAAAGTGAAGAGAAGGCCAAACTGGAAATAAATTACCAGCGGACCTCACTAAGGGGTGGGGAGTTGGAAAATTCTCTAATGAATATTAGATGGCAGGGAGAGAAGATACTTTTCCTTTTGCATATTTTAGTTTGTTAATTATGAACCTAAAAGCTTGATAACCTAGAATCCATATTCCACCTGCTGATTCTTCAGCCTACAAAAAGACTTCTTAATTATCGAAGATTCTGGAAGCTTCTTAATGCAATCACCATGACCTGTAAAGAATCAAGTCACAGACTGGCTTGAAATGAAACCTCAAGAAGCTGTAATGTAAGGTTTGCATATGGAATAGTAGGATGTTGAAAGCTCTTGATGTCAGTGGGTGCCCTTGTATTTGAAGGTATTTAAACCTTCCATGGTCAGTTGAGCATACTACCAAAGCCCAATATTCCTCTAATACTTCTTGAGTAATTATGTGACAAAATTTGCTTACAGAATTCACCTCAATAAATCTTCAGACTTCTTAATTCAGTAGAATTAAAGATTCTATTATTTTTTCTCCTTACATTTTGCTTCTATAGTTAGTCCTATTTTGCTATCAATCTATTTCCATTTCTCCAAATTGTTGTCAAGTTCTGTAATGTTTACCATTACCAAGAGCTGTTGCCACTTCTCAATAACAAGATTTAGATTTTGAAAATCTGAAAAGTTAATGATATTTGCAGAAGTGCTCAACAAGGTGGGTACAAACATGTTTATGGTTGCTCTTTATTTCGCATTATTCCATTGTTCTAGCTAATGCACAGAACTAAGAACTGATATGATGTAAGCAACTAAATTTTGAATCTGTGATTTCTAACTATCTCTAACAAACTCCTCAAGAGAAAGAAATTAAGACTTTCATACAAAATAAGCATCCCTGTTTATACATATATATAAACAGGTGTTGTGGGAAGCAAATAAAGTTGAGTACAATTTAAATAACATATCCCTAATGATGGGAGGACTCCCAGAGAGGGACATATTAAAAAGTCCTTAATTATACCTCACCTTTAGACATGCTCATACCCTTCATCAGTTTATTTCTAGTATTTCAAGCATGCCCCTTAATCGTTTGTTTGCTTTTCACACATGAATACACAATTCACATGCTTAAAAATAATGCATGCCCAAAGCTAATTCACCACAAAATTTTCCATTTTTCCTCCAATTTTATGAATTTTTTAAAACCTACACTTCTTATCACAGTTATCACAGGTATTTGGGTTCTGATATTTTCCACTGATTTTTCTAAATTAAGGCCAAAATTCTAGAGCTATTCAAACAATTATACAAACACTGCCTTTCAGTCAAAGATAGCAAAGTGGCCAAAGTTGAATTAGTCTAAACAAAGGAAACACCACACACACGGCTCCTTCGGCAGCTGAAGTGCGAAGTGTGCCTTAGAATCATCAAGATCTCCAAGTGTGAATACATTTCAACTCAGAGACCACGTGTACACCCACAAGACATTAGCAAACAGTGACCCAGATCTCTGGTCCCCTCTGTACTGTGGCCAGGCTGGAATAGTTTCACTTCCTCACAAAGACCGCGCCCCCTCAAATTCCGGCTCTCACACAAGCAGTTTCCTCAGCCTAGAATATCCTTTCCCCACCCATATTCTCCAATTTCCATCCAGCTTATTACTACTCTCAGTTTAAACATAGCCATCCATGAACCTCCAGGTCAGACTCTATCTGTCCTCCAGGGTCACTCTGCCCTTGGAACTTGGCAACACTCCTCAGGCTTGTAATGATGTTTGGTGGTCATTTTCCTTGTATGACTCTATACACACAGTCTGGAAACCTGTCTCTTCTGTTTGGTCCTATATTCTCATTGCCTGGCACACGGTACACCCCTGCCAAGTCTCCACTGAACTGGATTAAATCAAGTTAAATGACAAGCTTCGTAAACACGATTTGTTTCCTGAATGAGATCTTTCTTTTTGTCATGTTTAGGTAGGAGGGAGACAGAGAGATACAAAGAGAGGGAAAAAAGAGAGAGAGAGAAAGAGCGAGATTCATCTCTCCATCACGTAAAACAAGGCCATTGAACCATGAAGGCTATTTACGTGGCATCCCAATGGGACAAGTTTTCCTTCTTCCAAATAGGTCTCCAAGGGCCAAACAAAGCAAACCAAGTCTGTACTTTGGCCTGACATCTGCGGTGTTTTCGTCCTCACCCATTTCTTTGTACCAATGGAGATCTGATCTCTGTGTGTAGTGGCAATGAGTCTCTTTGATCTTCTGTGTTGACCACACGTTCCCCCAAAGCCAAGGAAACAATTGTGTCTTCAGCTGAGAACTGCAAAGTTGATTCAAATATAAAACATAAAGCCCATATTCCAAAATGAGACCAAAAGGAGTCTTATAGTTCTAGGTTTCAGAGAAGAGGTGATATAACAATGATCCCACATCCTTAATTCCCAGTTACCACCAATGGCACCACCAGCAGCTCCCAGATACACAGAAGAAGCAACCAGAACCACAGGCAGGGAATCACACATACTTTCTCTTAAACAAAAAAAGGAAACCCACTTGGGAAATAATCAGTCTTGGCCAAGGAGAAATCAAAAAGGAGGGGTGATAAAAGAAACAGAAGCTTGCTTCTAAGATAACAGTATTAACAATGAGCTTTTAAACAAATACAAAAAAAAAAAATACATAGTTCAGCAAGTTCTCGTTCATCAAAAGTGCTCTAGTCATATTCAACTTGAGATTGTTCTCAAGTCTCTGGAGCTTGGCTCTTTGCCTCCTGTTAGGGGCCGCTGTTACCTGAGTTACCAGTAGGTACGGGAATACCAACAAACCCCTGCCTCAATGTGCTTTCATAAAGCAATACAGAAACAATTTTTGGCTTTGCTGCAAATGTGCATAATGGAAAGCAAATATTATTAAAAAGACAATCATTTTTAGTGATTAAAATAATCCAAGGCAGAAAAAATTTCTCCCATAAGTTTCAAAGTTCTCATTTATCATCGTTTTGCCTCAAGAAGCCAGAGTAATTTTATTTTTCCTGACTTCTATTAAAAAGATCAATACATATGATTCCAAAGAGTCTCGGCTCATGAAAAGATGGAGCAGGCCTGTAATCACATATGAAAGTATTGGTTGTCATTAGCAGAAAGATTGATCTGAAAAGACAGCAGACCCAGAGTGAAAGGACTTAAAATTTTCCACTGGGCATCCCAGCAACTTTCACCTTCCAGATAATTGAATACAGATAACAGATTACCATATTAGAGGAAAGAATTGGATTGGGGATATTCAGTAGATACCCACTTTAGCAAAGCAATACCAAATTTCTCAATAATGATTTTTGTTTGATGCAAGAACATTAATGCAGCCTGACAGTACAAAGGCATAGTCCAAAGTGCATTGAAGTCAAAATTGTTGGATCAGATTTTTAGACAGTTACCTGTGGCATCAGAGGTTGTAATGAATGCACGTGTTCAGTTGGCTGTTAAAAAAACCAAGTTAAGGAACATATTCAGGCAAATGTCATGGCCTTATTCCATGAATAGAGCTTCTTTCAGCTTTCTTCACTGAATTATTGTTATGACCCTTAGTGGTGATTGTATGAAACTCACAAGAACTGAACTCATGGGCATGCAAAGGGTTTTCTTCACTGCATAGCTGTCCTTTCCTGAAACCCACTTACAGTGCAGTAAAAATGCTAGCTATAAAATAAGTTGGAATTTTTATAGGACCTTGGCAGGGCACAGTGAATTTGGAAATTCAGGGTTGTGGTCCAAGGACACTAAACTGGAGGTCAAGGTTTTCCATACCTTCATCCTCATTCTACATATGTACAATATTGACACCCCTGAGGATGGTGTTCCCAAGCTCCAGAATTGATAGATAAGATGTTTTTTAAGACATCTGAATATTTCATCACCCTTCAATCCCTTTACTTACTTAGCTGCCAGCAAATACCTGGACATCTCACAGGAATCAGATCTGTTCATAATAATTAACCATTGATCATTTTCATAATGACCTAAAAGCTGATCCTGGAGAAAGATATCAATGTCCATCCCCTATAACAATCATCTTGACAGTGTAAGTGGGCATTGCATTTGTGTTAAAAACCATTGTTTGTTATGGACTTCAACAGAGTTTGCGAGACATCTTATGTTAAGTGTGTTCCTCTATTACTCTTCTATGAATTCCTAAATGCTGTCATTATCTAAATTTTCCACAAAAATCACATTGTCACGGCATCCACTAGACACTTCAGTGCACACGAAGCAAAACTGTTTTCCTCCATGTCTAAATTAAAAAAAAACGCAAACACTTGTTTTTATAAAAATACCAGAAAATGTTCACGCTTTTGGAATTTCCTGTAATAATAGTATCAGGAGTAAATTCCTTTAAATACAGAGGACGAGAATAAGACCAGCCAGGAATTATTTTTAGTTTTTCAAACTTAGTAAATTCTTTTCCATTCTCAGCTGAAAGATTTTTTTTTTCTTGCAACTAAGAAAACATCTCCATTTTACTAGTGAAGTCAGTATTTTTAAAAAAAAAAGGAGAAATATTGTTTTTCCCATTTGTGCTTCATACAGGATTCTGTGTAAATATATGTGTACACATTTATATTTCATGCTCGTAGTAAGGCCACATTTTTTAAGCCAATTCTCTTGTCAAGAAAACTAAAGTAAGGATCACTCAAGGGCACTGTTACTTTAAAAATGGACCATGATGGCTCTCCAAGACTGGAGTGGGCTATGGAAATTGCCCATCTTCGTCCTGATGAAGGGTTCTCTGACAATGACCCTTGAGTCATGAGACATCACAAGGGACAGATTGCACATGACACAGCAATGAATGTATGAATGCTCAGTGACAGGCCCACATACTGCCAGGTCTCCATCCCTCCCCTGCCCTTCCCTGTTTTGCCGATGCCTTGATGAAAGAGCTACGATATGATGCCCTGGATTGACATGCTCTCAAGGGAGATGACAATACAGCCTGTGTGATGCTCCAAGGCACACACTGAGCTCTGATTTGTACTGGGCTCTGCTAATTACAATGTGTGTGAGTTGTATCTCATTCCTGTCCTCTGTGTACAGTGTGATAAACAAAAAGCTGCTGAGGCATGAAACACGAAATAAATAGGGCCTCAAACACCCTACCTTTCCAAACACCATGGAAATTATAGTATATTTTTTTTAACAGAAAAGACAAAATGAGAAAAATAATGTAACCCACTTACAGTGCAGTAAAATGCTAGCTATAATGTAGCTAGCTATAATGTAACTGTATTAGTCAGAGCTCTCCAGAGAAACAGAACGAATAGGAGAGACAGAGATAGAGATTGATTTATTAATTATAAGGAATTGGCTCATGTGATTATGGAGGGAGACAAGTCCCAAGATTTTCAAGGTAAGTCAGCAAGCTGGAGAGTCAGTGGTATATAGTTCCAGTTCAAGTGCAAAGGTCAGAGAACCAGGAGAGCTGATGTGTGGTTGTACTCTGGAGGCCGGCAGGCTCGAGACCCAGAAAAGCCAAAGTTTCAGTTCAAGTGCAAAGGCAGGTAAAAGCCCAGCTCAAATGACACTGGGCAGGCGGAGTTCCCTCTTAACCAAGCAGAGGGTCAGCATTTTTGTTCTATTCAGGCCTTCAACTGATTGGACGCATTCCACAGAGGGAGGGCAATCTGTTTTACTCTGTCTACTGATTTAAGTGCTAATCTCATACAAGAACACCCTCACAAAACACCCAGAATAATGTTTGACCAAATATCTGGGTACCCTATGACCCAGTCAAATTGACATATAAAATTAACCATCACAATAACCTTGTCAAATGCTAACCAAATACACTTTGTTTTTTTTATCTTAATACAAGTGATAATATAACTTCTGTTCATCCCTTTTTTTGTGATGATTCTTTTTGTCCGTTTAGTTTAAATATTTCTCTGCAGGTCAAAAAGCAGGCAATAGATAGGTAGTAAAATTGCACTGAAAATTCATTTCCCTCAGCTAAAGCAAACTCAAGGAACATTTATTTAATAAAATGGAGAATCAATAAAATTATAATTTTAAGTCAGAGTCAATGCCAAGTTGTTCTGTAAAGAAATTTGATAGGAATCCATGTTCTTTTCTTTGTTAGGAAAAATAATATTAAAAGTAGAATTAATTTAATGATCATCATATCCATTGGTTTAGTGGTGATAAGGAACATGCATCCAGCTTCTATTCCTTTGAAACTGCATTTTCCAATTCTTTAAGGACCTTGCTACTCAAAGGGGGTTCCACAGAGAGGCAGCATCTCCATCACTTAGGAGTTTGTTTAAAACACAGATTCCAGACCCCACACCAGGAATATGAGATCAGAATATCTGGGGGTGGAGCCTAGGTATTTGCACTTTAAGAAGCTCTCCAGCACCATAACATTTGAGAATCCCCAAGTTAAACAATGCTTTATCCAGTTCACAAAAATCACATACACCACAGATTAAACCTCAACCAGAGAAACTTAGTTCTATCATCCAGTTGAAGCCTGTTGAACTCCAATTCATTCAACAATGGAGAATTCTATGTTTAACTGTGTTTGCTCATTCCCTCTAAATGTTGGAGGATTACATTCTTTTTGATAAAGTTAGTGGTACTAGAGAATATCAAGATAATACAGTATTAAAATGTAATAGTAAATTTGAAATTTAAATACTAAATGAAAGTTAATATTAAAATATTATGTTTGCTTTGCATTTCACTCTACCATCTTGGCATAAACAGACAGCCCTCAGAAGACATTTCAAATTGTCAACATTTCTCTAATTAGTCATATTTTCAATTAAAATTTAGGAACAGACAACACATATGATCAATGTCTTGACTATGAACATGAGTACCAAAAACCACTGGTTTAGAGCAGTTGGCCTATTTATTGCGGAGCACCTTTTAATTCTGCCATCCAAGTCCTATCTTAGAAAAAGATACTAGTTCAGTTATAGCTTTTAATCAGCCCAGATCCCCTCTTTGCAATGAGAATATTAAAAGAAGCCAAATTTTGAAATAGTGGAGTTTACCTTCTCTTTCCCCAACCTGAGTTCCCAATGTCTCCTTATTGCCCACACTACACAGCAATAATTCCCCATCAAGACATTCATTGCCTACATGTTGACCTTTGCTGCCCTTGATGACCCTCTCATATGGTGGTCTCTGTGCAAGTCCATCCTCACTAACCAAGATGTTCAATACCATTTCCCACTCTCAAAAGACCTGATAGCAACTACTTATCTGTCCAAAATCCCTTTGGGATAATAAGAATGAGCAATAATTCGGCATGGTGTCAGTTTATGATTTGGTGCAAAGAGGAACTTTGAGCTATAGAACCAGAGTTCAAGACCTAGCTATGGTTATATAACCTTGAGGAAGGTTTTAGCCTCAAATAACTCAAAATTTAATAAGGCAAACAAGACAGTTAAACAAAAATACAGTTGACTGCCAAATGCCCAAGAAACGTACAATAAGTCAGGGGAATCAAGAACAGGAGAGCTCATATCCAGCTGGACATGAGCTTCAGACATAGTTTCTCAGAGGAAGCCACCCCTGGTTCACAGTAAACTCATCTTTTTCTGGGGTCACACTTGAAACAAAATAGATATACCCAAAAGCTGCTCCATCTAGATATAAGAACTGGGTCCATGCAAACTCATGTCATATTGGTTTTTCTCTTGGTTCTAACCAGAGTGAGGCTCATCATGTGACCATACTGGAGTCATTCTGACATAAGTAGCCATGGACAAGAACTGTCATCATGGTCCTTTGAAACTAGTCTTGTAACATCTCAAGATATGTGTGAGGGGTATATGCGTGTGAGTAGATGGGGACAAGTGTATATGCAGGATTACATATGATTTTTGCCTCAAGCTAACTAGGTAGCTTTCCTGTCTATCAGTAAATAAGGGCATATTGAGTATTTGTTATGGGTCAAGCCCCATGATGAGGATGTGGCTGCAAACACAGAGCCAGTCCCTGCCCTTCAGGAGCTTAGAGTCAAAATGACCATAGAGACATTTACAAATAATGACTAGTGTAGACTAAAATATAGTTGCAAGTTTAAAACTAAAATTTACACAGCTTCCAGACAGTGATTCCTCTTCTTTGCTACAGTTCTATGACCTGCTGTTACAATGAAGAGGATTATGACTCTTGTCCTCATATTGAGTGGTGTGGCCAATGCCTGTCTTGGTTCCATGAAGACAGCCCTGTCTCTTCAGCATGGAGTCCTCACTTATTCCATGGAACCATTCTATTAAGCAGTGGTTCTTAGCCTACAAGGATCACCTGGGGGGGCTAAAGTGCAGATACCTGACCTCACCCGGAAATTCTGATTCAGACTCTGGCTGGGATAGTCTAATTATATTTGAAAATCCCACCTGAGTGGTTCTAAAGCAAACAGGTATGTGAACTGCCCTGAGAAACCCTGTGACCTAGAGGTGAATGAACTAAAAACTCCAATTTTCCTTAACCAGACAAATTGAGAACATAATTCAATTGATATGCTACATCCACTTCAGAATGTTTCAAAAACATGCACAAACATCCACATACCTTCTCTTGCCTCCAAAAGACACTAAGAGGCAAACTATTCTGAAAATAGAAGAAAGTTAACAATCCTAAGATTTGAACTCTTGGTAAAGAGCTGTGTTAGTATATAACTTCAATACATGCTCCAGACTAACAAAAAGGATTATTCACCTATCATTTAATTTTTTTAAATATTCATTGGTAAACCTCTCTTTTGGGCAGCATGAATAAATACCTAAAGGTAAGAAATATGCCAAACCAAAAACTAAATTCTGACAACAATTCATGATAGAAATAAAGTCAGCTCCAAAATCTGAGATAAACCACAGATAAAAGACAGGTTTTTCACTGTGACCTTCAAATCAATTCTTTGGTTTTCTTTTATCATTTTGGTTTTCTTTTACAACTGGAAAAATGACTGTATTTTCACTAAATCTAATTTTTCTGTTTCACATAACATCGATTTAAAGGCAATGTTATCAATAGGAACTTCCAAAGCCATAATTCTGTTGAGACCAAGATACACAGTTTATGAGCAAAGATCAGCAAATTATTTTAGAAAAAGACATCAAGGCTTGGGATAAGCCCAGAATGATGTGAAATGAGGAGGGCAGGCAGGAAGAGTAAGAATAGGAAAGATGTATTCTTCAAAATTCTACTGAGGTTTTTTTTTAATTCATAAAAGGGTAACTTTATGGGAAAACTTTGCAAAGAAATTAATGATAATAAAACAGCTGAACAGCATGGCAGGCATTGAAAGACTTGAAAATGAATGAATGAATAAATGCACGAACAAATAAGAAATTGAATCAATGAACTGTTGTGCAAATCCCTTGGGGCCTGATACAGTGAGCTGTGTTAGGAAAACAGGTTGAATAAAATATAGTCCATGTCTCTAAGGCACTCACCACCTAGCCAACAAAGTCACAGACATCTATCTCTACAATTAGGCATAATACAGAAAGATGTGTGATACACCAGTCTTATGAAATAGTGATTCAGGAACAATGAGGGTAGCGTGATGAATTCTCCTGAGGACTGTAATCAGGGTGGCCTTATGGGGAGGTGAGTGTTTTGCAGACTTTGGGTCTCAGCAAGTCTCCGGGTGAAGGCATTACTAGCTTGAGAGAGTCTAATTTGTGCAGAGTTTCCCCTTGGGTCCTCTGCTTGACTCTCATTACACACTTCATGTGCACATGTTCAGCTACTATCTGTATGCTTATGACTCCCAAAACTATGTCTTCAGACAAAAACCTCCTGCCTGGGTTTCAGAATCACATCCAAATTGCCTCCTGAATAACCTACAGACTCCTCAAATTCATTATATCTAAATCTAAACACTTTAACTTTTCCCCCCTCTCTACCCTCAACCCCATCCTCTCCTATTTGCTTTCTCAATGAAAGATGTAGCCACTCATAGCCTGAGACAGAAATTATGCATAATCCCAGATTCTCCCCTTCCCTACATCCCAGTCACTAAGCCCTGCCGCTTCCACTTAAAAATCTCACCCTCCTCTCATTCTTCCACAGCCATAGTCTTAGCTGATACTCTTATCATGTTTTACCTTGTATCCATGTCTTTATTTTTATTCCCTTCCAGTTCATCCTCCACTGCCAGAGGGACGGACTGTAGCTGACAGTGACTTTGTTTTTCTGATTAATATCTTACAGTGGTGACTGAGCACTTCAGGGTAAATCCCACTTTCCTCATGAACTGGGTCCTCTCACCCTACCATCCTTTTCCCCACTGCCCCCAACAGGTACTCAGAGCTCTGACCATATGGCACTTCATCTTGTGCCTTGACCTAGACTGTTTTCTCTGGCCTGAGCATCCTTACCTTCCCTTTAACTGACCACCTTCCCTGCCTGTCTAGCTTCTGCTCAGCCCAGTGACCTTTCCCCTTCCTTTGGGAGGCATCTCTGATCCTCATCTCTGATCCTCTGGCCCCTAGCTCCCTGTGCCAGTCTCTAGTGGAGGACTTCCACACTAGTTGGTATTGGTTGGAATATTTGTCTACATCTCCCAAGCTGACTGTGGAAGGTTGAGGGCAGGACTTTGTTCTGTTCATCTTTATATCCCTCATGTCTAGCATGAAGCTCATCACATAAGAAAAACGCAACTATTTGCGAATTATCTTAATTAACTAAAACCTTTCTCTGAGCTTCGTAATTGTTGACATTCAAGAATGAATAGTTGAAAACCTCAGAAAGCATATGACTAGTAAACAAACTTTCCTTCTCAAAAATAAACTGCCAACAACAAAAACTACATCCTCAAGTTATGCAAGTATCATATTTAAAAAAACTGATTGGATATTGAAAATTTGGGTCAACCAGTTGTTTTCTTCTAAATTGTGCCAAATAACTGATCTGGTAGTTACTATTGTTTAAACCATTATATTATCTGACACTTTCGAGACAGCTGAGTTAGTGGGGCAGTTGCTTAAGTTCACGTAGGTTCAATCTGTGTGACGTGTTAGCAGATTTCACTGAGTTACTGCAACTCAATCCCTCAAACGCTTTTTTGAGCATCTACTTTACGATTGGCATAGATGCTATATCAATGCTTCTCCAAGTTATCCCATGGACCACCTTCATCTAAATAACCTGAGGGTCTTGTTAAAATGCAGATTCTTACACTCCACGCAAGAAGTCTTAAACCAGATACCCTAGAAGCAGTGTCTGCTTCATCTTTAAAAAGTCCACCCTATAAATATTTATTCAAACCAAAGTTTGAGAGCCATTGGTCTACACTTTGGACAGTCCAACAGAAAGTGGAAGAAAAGGATGAGGGAGTGGAGGGATGAGGGAGTGAGGGAGGTCAATTGGGAAGAGACGGCAATATATTAAGATATAGGGTCAGCTGCTGTGAGAAGGAGACCCAAGATAAGAAGAGTTTGTTTCTGTTTCACATAATGGTCTGAGTATAGGCAGTCCAGGGCTCATGTGAAGGCATCAAGGCATCAGGGACCCAGGATTCTTCTACCTTGGTGCCCTATCATTCTGAGAGCCTTTCTCTCATCTGCATGGTCTAAGATGGTTCATTACCTCACCCTCATTCCAATAAGGCGAGACGGAAAGGAAAAGCGTGCCTCCCCTTAAAGGCACAAGCCAGAAGGTGCACTCACAACACCTGTTTATATTCCAGGACACACCCATGTAGCTTCATCCAACTACAAAGGAGACTGAGAAGTGAATTGGGGTGGGAAGAAGTCCATGTACCCCACTAAAAATTGTTCTATAAGAATTGAGTAAAGGGGAAATAGATAATGAGGTCAACTTGCAATTTTTGTCACCTAAGAAAAAGATGAAGAGGAGAGAGGGGTAAGAGCTGGAGAGGAGGTGGACGGGAAGGAAAAACCATAAAACCAATTGTCAATTCTCCAAAACATTCTCCATCCTCCAACCCCCAACCCCCATCCAAATACATGCACTTAGAGCCTGGTGTTCCTGATTTTCTGAGCTTCTTTAATCAAGATAGTTGTATTCAGTTTCACTCATACCTCTCTTCTAGCCTTGGCCTTAGACATTGACTTTGCTTGACAATAATCTTCTGCCAATGTTTCCAATATCACTGGCATAATGGGCTACAGGCACAAGCGGCTTATCCAGGTTCTCTGCTTTATATTAAAAGTCATGGGTTTGGGCTTCCCTGGTGGTGCAGTGGTTAAGAATCCGCCTGCCAATGCAGGGGACACCGGTTCGAGCCCTGGTCCGTGAAGATCCCACATGCCGCGGAGCAACTAAGCCCGTGCGCCACAACTACTGAGCCTATGCTCTAGAGCCCGTGAGCCACAACTACTGAGCCCGCATGCCACAACTACTGAAGCTTGCGCGCCTAGAGCCTGTGCTCCGCAACAAGAGAAGCCGCCACAATGAGAAGCCCGCACACTGCAACGAAGAGTAGCCCCCGTTCGCCGCAACTAGAGAAAGCCCGTGCACAGCAACGAAGACCCAATGCAGCCAAAGAAAAATAAAATAAATAAATTTATTAAAAAAAAAAAAAAAGTCATGGGCTTGCGGATGAATTTTAAGCAGCACCATTTCCTCACTTTTGGTTAAAGATGGCACTGTTTGATCAGTCCAAACACGGCACTCTTTCTCTGTGAATAGTGCCCCTGAAATTGGGCAATGCTGTGACCCTTGTGCTTGCTGAATTGAATTTCCAAGTGAATATTCATCTCAGCTTTCACGTGGAAACCGCACTTTGGTTTGTAGTCCGGCTGCTGGAGAAACTCTAAAACGTGAAGGGACAGGCAGCTTTGGTGTTATTCCTACACTCAGGGTATCTTTCCCGCGGAGTAAGAACCGCCGTGGCCTCGGGCCCAGAATGCTGACCTGCGAAGAACAGCCCCTCCAGCCTTTCAGGAGCCTAAGATGAACTGCGTGACACCCATTCCATAGATCAGACAGCAGGTCAGATCTTACTGCTTTTGTACAACAGCCATTATGTGATTTACAGAGCAAAGAATGGATACAATACAATCCTCAGAGTACGTTACAAAGTTAGAGGGTATTTCTAAGCATGAAAATATGCAACATTTCAGGAGGTAATGTCATAAAAAGAGGCATCAGACCAATAGATCACTGTCTCCATTCAACTGTCATTGCTAAAAATACCTTTAGCTCTCATTTCTGAGAGTGAGAAACTCTAGAAGTTACATTCACGTTTTTAGGAGGCCATATGTAACCTAACTTTTCCAAAACTGAACTTGAATATAATCTAGTTAGAATTACATCCCCTAGGACATTTCAGTATAGGTTCAGATTCACAAAGCAAAGGAAAAGATAATGTGGTTTTATTCCAAAGCACAGGCTTAAACACATGGCAACACTCATCATTCTCAAAATTCCCAATTGCTTCATTTGCTCCCAATCGTCAAGTGGCTTCTATCAGAAAATTACATGCAGTCAGAAAATTACAGGAGGCCTGCTTCTTAGGGAGTAATGATCCATTCATCTGATAATTTGCTAAGTGCTTACTCTCTCTACTTGTCATTTTTTCCTTCTTGGTTAGCACATCATGCAAATTGTGACAAGAGATAAAGAAATGGAAACACTCGTAGAAAAACAGGCAAAATAAGGACAAAAAAAGTAAGATACAAAATGTCTTTAAAAATAAACTTAATATTTTTAAAACTGCTTTTCATGAAAAACACTAGCAGAGAAATTTAAATGTACTAGTGTAGTCCCTCGGACACTGATTTTCAGATGGTGACGCCATATGGCCCCCATCACTGGAATTGATCCCACTGAACGTGGATGCTGGGGACATCCAAGGACAACTCCAAGTAGCCATCGGGCTGTGGACAAATCCACTCTGTCCCCAGAGACTTCTGTAAGATTCCAACCTGGTCTTTAAATGTGTGTATATAAGCAACACTGATCTGCAGGCTATTGTTTTATAGGTGAATCCTTGCATTTCATTGTTCTGAGGTTGATATTCTCATTGGTTAGCTATTCTTGCCAGTTTTTACTTCCTTGTTGGTCACTTTTCAGTGTTCACCAGAACCTGGGGCAGTAGCAGTGGAAACCAAGGAGCTGCCCTGCATTACCCTGTTGCTATGCCTGCTACAACGTGGTGATGAGAAGGCTGGAACTGAAAGCCAAGGAGACTTTCCACTACGAAATGCAAGATAAGCATAGGGACGGCCTCATGTGCCTGGGGAGTGTAGCCAATTCTAATATGTCCACAAAGCATCCATGCCAGGTGATCTCAAGTTGTGAAAACCAGGCAGATTTTTACTGTGCTTAATGTATTATAATAGCCAGGATTTTAAATATGTCAGCTCTTTTTGGTGTGATTTAATACAGCTTACTTGAAAGGAAAAATAAAAAAACTATATGAACAGTTTCCAGCCGTCGGCTCTAATTTCCCACGACGGCCCATGACAAGGAACTCGCAACACTATGGAACAGACTTGACTGGATCAGAAAAGGGCTGATTGGAATTTGTGCTCACTCTTCTTTTCCTCCTCACCCTTTCTCAACATTCCTAAGAAACATATCCAATTTTCAGGCCAAGCAGGATGGCAAAAATGACATTTACACTGGATGGCATCTAAAAATATTTTATACCAATTTCAACATTCTAGGAGAATAACTGTATGATATTCCAATATTAACAGAAGAAAGGAAAGATTTTTTCAAAGATGGCTATCTGCTCATGCTCTATGTATTATTTCCTGTCTTGGATGAAATTTTTCCATTCTTCTCATGAAACCAGTTAGTTATAAACCTGGAAAGTCATCTGACGTTGCGTTTTAATGAATTTCTCTATTTCTCTTTTGAATTCTTAGGGAAGAAGAGAGTACAGCACAGAGAAGTATTCACTCTGTAGGATATAAGATCAGAAAAGCAAGCCCATGATCTATTCACTGTTGAGTACCTAGCTCATTACCTGGCACATGACAATTGCTTAATAAATTTTTTGCTGTATGTTAAATGACTCTTTCCATGGGTAAGTCACTGTTTTTCTGCCACTCCCCAATACTCAAGGCTCTAACAAAGATCTTTTTAAAGATACCATGATTTTTATTCTAGAGTTTTCCATCACAACTTTTCTTCTTCTCACTAGTAGCTTTCTCTTACACACCCAAAGGTCAGCTGTCTCTTGAACCCAAAGTTTCAGCTTAATTACGGAACACAAGGGCTTTGAAGTCAGACAGACATGTTCAACCACGTGGTTCTGTCACTTACCTAGTGTGGTCCATCAAACTGCTTAATTTCTCTGAGTCTCATTTTCCCCACCTGTAAAGCATTAAAATTATTTCAGAAGGTTATCTATAGATTAAATGAAATAATATGTATAAAACAGCAAAGTGCCTGACACACAATAGCCTATTTATGATGACTACTTTGGTAATACTAGTATCATTATTATTATCAACATGAAACTTCAGAATAATCCTGTAACATGCCTTATAAGTTAAATACTGTCACATATCTAACTGAGAAGTTTTCTTGTTCATAAACTATATAAACTGGGTCTTTTTTTTACTGTATAATATCAAAGGAAAGTTGCCTTAGTTTTTGTGCTGTCCAGGGAAAGATAAATACTAAACTATGCTATTTCTTGGATGCAAATTTCTCTAGAGCTTTCTTAAGTAGTCTATACAATGCTTTAATGGTATCACAAACTAGCTGTAATTTTCCCAAAGTCAAACAGCCTGTCAGTGACCACAAAATACAATGGAGAAAATAGTATACATCCATATGAATTATCATTGAAATAAATGTAGAGAGTGTGGAGAGATAAGATCAGATGCTCTTCTAGAAGTTTCCTTGCCCCACATATCTACTTTTCACCTTGTGGCATAGTTAAAGTGATACACACAAGTTTAAGAAGCTCAGCAGAGACTCCTTTACGTCAAGCACCATGGGTAGCTAAAAAGGAAATGGGTTGTTCACCTCAAAGAACTTGAGAAGAGATTAATACAGCAAACAAAGAGGTAGAACCACCTGTCAATACATGAACAGCATGTAGGAAGTGCATCACCACATATGAGCAGTGGATAAAAACTTGAAAGGAAAGGATAGTAGAGTGCTTTATGCTTTAGGCCACTACTCCGAATTAAATGACTGAACTACAATGGTTTGAGCTAATCTAAAATCAATAACAATTGGCAGGTGTATCTAGGTTCTGAAAATCAGAGGTGAGATGGCATACATCTCATTTTCTCTCTTCCTCTACTCCCAGGTCCCACTGACAGGAAAATGAGCCCCAGTCAGCTCATCCACTCATGTGCTTTCAGCCAGCACCTGAATAACTGTGAATGGTCCTCAAGTTTATTTTTGATGTCTCTCCTTCGAGCCAGTTCCATTAAATGCTTATTTCCTTTTGGCTGTTTCACAAAGACCTTATACCATCATAAGCAAATCCTATAGTCATTTTTTTAAATTTAGGTTAAATCTTAATTGTGTGTAACTTGTGAACGAGTCTGTAATTTGTGGTCTGAATAGTTAGCCAGCTGCAATTAACTGAGGTCTTCTTGTTAAATTTTATAGTGTCAAAGCCTCCTAAACGTGTCTACAAATGTATTCATCCTTTCATCTTACATTCATCTTTCCTAAACCAACTATTACCAGCAGGAATATCATAACCTTCGTGCTTCCTAAAGTTTGCAATTCTGGTTTCATCTTCAACTCCTCCTCATATTTGGGGCTGGAGGATGGAAGTTTGGGGGAAGCAATCCATGTCCTTTACAGTCTACAAGCTCAAAAAGGCTGAGCTAGGAAGCATCCATTGTGGCCTGAGCATTCCCTACAAAAGGCCCTCAGGATAGCTCAGAGATGAGAGAGGGCAAAGACGGAAGCCTTGGCTGCCTTCTAAATCCACACATGCCTGCATCCCACCCTTTAAAGGCATAAGGATTCATTCATTCTTACTTACAGCTCAGAAACAGTAATTGAGCAGCTACAAGTGCCAAGCACTGCTTTGCTTTGGATGATGGAGATGAAGTGGTGAACAAAACCTGCCCTCATGGGGCTTGCATTCTAGAGGGGTCTGTTTCTTGGTAGTGAGAAAAAGGAGTAAAACTAACAGACCTTACAGTTGGGGTACAATTTTTTTTCAATCTTTCTAAAAGTTCTTAATTGCCAATCTAATTTCTAAGCCAAATTTCACTCCTTCTGTGCAAAATGGCATAGCCAGTCTGACCACCAAATACCAAGGGGCTTTCTTGACTATTCAAGCACACTGTTGGCCAAAGAAAGCAGGCTGCTCCGAAATGACATGGCAAAACATGTAGAGTAATTTTAATCAATTCGTTCAGCCAATTTTAAAGGTATTTATCATGAAGTAGCACAGTCTTGCTAAAATATTTCTTTAAACACAAAGAGTGCTTTGTTTCTAAACATTCGAGAAATAAAGGGAGCACCCAGACACCGTGCCTGTTTTGTAAGTTAAAGTGAAAAAATACGACACTGAAATTCGTAGTTGATATCTCTTCAGAAGAGAAATTCATCAGCAAGGTAATAATTCCCAGTAGTTATACAAAGAAACCACAGTCTTCAGGAAAACCACATAACGGAGAATGGAATACTGGGAGCAGCCCACATAATTACTCATGATAGATAACTGTATTAAAAATTAAATATAAATTATTGTGAGCATTATACTTTTGGCACCAGATGAAAAAAGTGCTTTATGTTACTTAAAAGTTTCAATAACTGCCCTAAATTTGGCTCTGTTGAAAGTAAGCCTACCCTGAGTAAATATAAAGTGTTTATTATTTGAAGCATTGCTTTCAATACAATTGTAAGTTTAAAAAGATCTCTTGAATTTGCTAAAAGTTTCTATATGACATTGATATTTCTTAAAAGTACTAAAAATGGAGACAAAGAGGTGAATTTTAAACAGGGCCTTAAGGAAGATTATTTTAGTATATGAAAATATCTCACAGAAATGCAATAAAACACAAAAATCAATTCCAGATGATTTTTAATCTAAATATAAGAGGGAAAAAATAAATCTTTGAAAAAAAATAAGAGAACGTCTTCATGACCTTGGAGTAGGCAAAGATTCCTTAAATAGCACAAAAAAATAAAAAATAAAAACTAACCTTTAACGGAAAAAAAGATGAATTAAATTATATTAAAATTAGGAATTTCTATTCATTACTATTAAGAAAATGAAAAGGCAACCCACAGAGTGGGAAAAGATGCTTACAACAAAAACTCCAACAAGAGGAGACCTTCAAGATGGTGGAGGAGTAAGATGTGGAGATCACCTTCCTCCCCAAAGATACATCAGAAATGCATCTACATGTGGAACAACACCTACAGAACACCTACTGAACGCTGGCAGAAGACCTCAGACTTCCCAAAAGGCAAGAAACTCCCCACGTACCTGGGTAGAGCAAAAGAAAAAAGAAAAAACAGAGACAAAAGAATAGAGACAGGACCTGCACCTCTGGGAGGGAGCTGTGAAGCAGAAGTTTCCACACACTAGGAAGCCCTTTCACTGGCAGAGGCAGGGGGTGGCGGGGGGAAGCTTCAGAGCCACGGAGGAGAGCACAGCAATAGGGGTGCAGAGGGCAAAGTGGAGAGATTCCCACACAGAGGATCGGTGCTGACCAGCACTCAGCAGCCCGAGAGGCTTGTCTGCTCACCCGCCGGGGTGGGCAGGGGCTGGGAGCTGAGGCTCAGGCTTCAGAGGTCGGATCGCAGGGAGAGGACTGGGGTTGGCGGCGTGAACACAGCCTGAAGGGGCTAGTGCACCACAGCTAGCCAGGAGGGAGTCCAGGGAAAAGTCTGGACCTGCCTAAGAGGCAAGAGACCACTGTTTCGGGGTGCGCGAGGAGAGGGGATTCAGAGCGCCGCCTAAACGAGCTCCAGAGACGGGCGTGAGCTGCGGCTATCAGCGTGGACCCCAGAGACGGGCATGAGATGCTAAGGCTGCTGCTGCTGCCACCAAGAAGCCTGTGTGTGAGCACAGGTCACTCTCCACATCTACCCTCCCGGGAGCCTGTGCAGCCCGCCACTGCCAGGGCCCTGTGATCCAGGGACAACTTTCCCAGGAGAACACATGGCGAGCCTCAGGCTGGTGCAACGTTACTTCGGCCTCTGCCGCCACAGGCTCGCCCCGCATTCCGTACCCCTCCCTCCCCCCGGCCTGAGTAAGCCAGAGCCCCCGAAGCAGCTGCTCCTTTAACCCCGTCCTGTCTGAGCAGGAACAGATGCCCTCAGGCAACCTACACACAGAGGCAGGGCCACGTCCAAAGCTGAACCCCAGGAGCTGTGTGAACAAAGAAGAGAAAGGGACATCTCTCCAGGCAGCCTCAGGAGCAGTGGATTAAATCTACACAATCAACTTGATGTACCCTGCATCTGTGGCATACCTGAACAGACAACGAATCAACCCAAAATTGAGGCAGTGGACTTTGAGAGCAACTGTAGACTTGGGGTTTGCTTTCTGCATCTAATTTGTTTCTGGTTTTAGGTTTATCTAAGTTTAGTATTTAGAGTTTATTATCATTGGTAGATTTGTTTATTGATTTGGTAGCTCTCTTCCTCCTTTATTTTTACATATAGATATATATATATATATATTCCTTTTTCTCCTTTTGTGAGTGTTTATGTGTATACTTCTTTCTGTGATTTTGTCTGTGTACCTTTCCTTTTACCATTTGTCCTAGGGTTCTGTATGTCCGTTTTTTTGTTTGTTTGTTTTTTTGGGTGTTTTTTTTTTTTTTTTGGATAGTTTTTAGTGCTTGTTATCATTGGTGGATTTGTTTTTTGGTTTTGTTGCTCCCTTCTTTCTTTCTTTCTTTTTTTTTCTTTTTTTATTACTTTTTAATTTTTTTATTTTTAATAATTTTTTGAATTTTTTATTTTAATAACTTTATTTTATTTTATTTTTTTCTTTCTTTCTTTCCTTTTTTCTCACTTTTCTTCTGAGCCGTGTGGCTGACAGGGTCTTGGTGCTCTGGCCGGGTGTCAGGCATGTGCTTCTGAAGTGGGAGAGCCAAGTTCAGGACATTAGTCCACCAGAGACCTACCAGCTCCATGTAATATCAAACGGCGAAAGATCTCCCACAGATCTCCATCTCAATGCTAAGACCCAGCTCCACTCAATAACCAGCAAGCTCCAGTGCTGAACACCCTATGCCAAACAACTAGCAAGACAGGAACACAACCCCACCCATGAGCAGAGAGGCATACTAAGCTCACAGACACCCCAAAACACAGCACCATACGTGGCCCTACCCACCAGAAGGACAAGATCCAGCCCCACCCACCAGAACACAGGCACCAGTCCCCCTCACCAGGAAGCCTATATAACCCACTGAACCAAACTTAGCCACTAGGGGCAGACACCAAAAACAACAGGAACTACGAACCTGCAGCCTGCGAAAAGGAGACCCCAAACACAGCAAGTTAAGCAAAATGAGAAGACAGAGAAACACGCAGCAGATGAAGGAGCAAGGTAAAAACCCACCAGACTAAACAAATGAAGAGGAAATAGGCAGTCTACCTGAAAAAGAATTCAGAATAATGATAGTAAAGATGATCCAAAATCTTGGAAAGAGGATGGAGAAAATACAAGAAACGATTAACAAGGACCTAGAAGAACTAAAGAGCAAACAAACAATGATGAACAACACAAAAAATGAGATTAAAAATTCTCTACAAGGAATCAATACCAGAATAACTGAGGCAGAAGAACAGATAAGTGACCTGGAAGATAAAAGAGTGGAAATAACTACCACAGAGCAGAATTAAGAAAAAAGAAAATAAAGAATTGAGGACACTCTCACAGACCTCTGGGACAACATTAAATGCGCCAACATTTGAATTATATGGGTCGCAAAAGAAGAAGAGAAAAAGAAAGGGACTGAGAAAATATTTGAAGAGATTATAGTTCAACACTTCCCTAATATGGGAAAGGAAACAGTCAAAAATCCAGGAAGCGCAGAGAGTCCCATACAGGATAAATTCAAGCAGAAACACGCCAAGACACATACTAATCAAACTATCATAAATTAAATACAAAGAAAAAATATTAGAAGCAGCAAGGGAAAAAACAGCAAATAACATACAAGGGAATCCCTATAAGGTTAACAGCGGATCTTTCAGCAGAAACTCTGCAAGCCAGAAGGGAGTGGCAGGACATATTTAAAGTGATAAAAGGGAAAAACCTACAACCAAGATTACTCTACCCAGCAAGGATCTCATTCAGATTCTATGGAGAAATTAAAACCTTTACAGAGAAGCAAAAGCTAAGAGAATTCAGCACCACCAAACCAGCTTTACAATAAATGCTAAAGGAACTTCTCTAGGCAGGAAACACAAGAAAAGGAAAAGCCCTACAATAACAAAACCAAAACAGTTAAGAAAATGGTAATAGGAATATACATATCGATAATAACCTTGAATGTAAATGGATTAAATGCTCCAACCAAAAGACATAGACTGGCTGAATGGATACAAAATCAAGACCCATATATATGCTGTCTACAAGAGACCCACTTCAGACCTAGGGACACATACAGACGGAAAGTGAGGGGATGGAAAAAGATATGCCATGCGAAAGGAAATCAAAAGAAAGCTGGAGTAACAATTCTCATATCAGACAAAATAGACTGTAAAATAAAGACTCTTACAAGAGACAAAGAGGGACACTACATAATGATCAAGGGATCAATCCAAGAAGAAGATATAAAAATTGTAAATATTTATGCACCCAACATAGGAGCACCTCAATACATAAGGCAAATGGTAAGAGCCATAAAAGGGGAAATTGACAGTAACACAATCATAGTAGGGGACTTTAACACCCCACTTTCACCAATGGACAGATCATCCAAAATGAAAATCAATAAGGAAACACAAGCTTTAAATGATACATTAAACAAGATGGACTTAATTGATATTTATAGAAAGTTCCATCCAAAAACAACAGAATACACTTTATTCTCAAGTGCTCATGGAACATTCTCCAGGATAGATCATATCTTGGGTCACAAATCAACCCTTGGTAAACTTAAGAAAATTGAAATCGTATCAAGTATCTTTTCCGACCACAACGCTATGAGACTAGGTATCAATTACAGGAAAAAATCTGTAAAAAATACAAACACATGGAGGCTAAACAATACATTACTAAATAATCAAGAGATCACTGAAGAAATCAAAGAGGAAATCAAAAAATACCTAGAAACAAAAGACAACGAAAACACGACGACCCAAAACCTATGGGATGCAGCAAAAGCAATTCTAAGAGGGAAGTTTATAGCAATACAATCCTACCTCAAGAAACAAGAAACATCTCAAATAAACACCTAACCTTACACCTAAAGCAGTTAGAGAAAGAAGAACAAAAAAAAAACCCCAAAGTTAGCAGAAGGAAAGAAATCATAAAGATCAGATGAGAAATAAATGAAAAAGAAATGAAGGAAACAATAGCAAAGATCAATAACACTAAAAGCTGATTCTTTGAGAAGATAAACAAAATTGATAAACCATTAGCCAGACTTATCAAGAAAAAAAGGGAGAAGACTCAAATCAATAGAATTAGAAATGAAAAAGGAGAAGTAACAACTGATACTGCAGAAATACAAATGATCATGAGAGATTACTACAAGCAACAATATGCCAATAAAATGGACAACCTAGAAGAAATGAACAAATTCTTAGAAAAGTACAGCCTTCTGAGACTGAACCAGGAAGAAATAGAAAATAAAAACTGACCAATCACAAGCACTGAAATTGAGACTGTGATTAAAAATCTTCCAACAAACAAAAGCCCAGGACCAGATGGCTTCACAGGCGAATTCTATCAAACATTTAGAGAACAGCTAACACCTATCCTCCTCAAACTCTTCCAAATATAGCAGAGGGAGGAACACTCCCAAACTCACTCTATGAGGCCACCATCACCCTGATACCAAAACCAGACAAAGATGTCACAAAGAAAGAAAACTTTCTTAGGCCAATATCACTGATGAACATGATGCAAAAGTCCTCAACAAAATACTAGCAAACAGAATCCAACAGCACATTAAAAGAATCATACACCAGGATCAAGTGGGGTTTATCCCAGGAATGCAAGGATTCTTCAAAATACGCAAATCAATCAATGTGGTAAACCATATTAACAAATTGAAGGAGAAAAACCAAATGATCATCTCAACAGATGCAAAAAAAGCTTTTGACAAAATTCAACACCCATTTATGATAAAAACCCTCCAGAAAGTAGGCATAGAGGGAACTTACCTCAACATAATAAGGGCCATATATGACAGACCCACAGCCAACATCATTCTCAATGGTGAAAAACCATTTGGTGGAAACCATTTCCTCTAAGACCAGGAAAGGACAAGGTTGCCCACCCTCACCACTATTATTCAACACAGCTTTGGAAGTTTTAGCCATAGCAATCAGAGAAGAAAAAGAAATAAAAGGAATCCAAATCAGAAAAGAAGAAGTAAAGCTGTCACTGTTTGCAGAGGACATGATACTATACATAGAGAATTCTAAAGACGCTACCAGAAAACTACTAGAGCTAATCAATGAATTTGGTAAAGTAGCAGGATACACAATTAATGCACAGAAATCTCTTGCAATCCTATACACTGATGATGAAAAATCTGAAAGAGAAATTAAGGAAACACTCCCATTTACCACTGCAACAAAAAGAATAAAATACCTAGGAATAAACCTACCTAAGGAGACAAAAGACTGCACGCAGAAAACTATAAGACACTGATGAAAGAAATTAAAGACAATACAAACAGATGGAGAGATAAACCATGTTCTTGGATTGGAAGAATCAACATTGTGAAAATGACTATACTACCCAAAGCAAACTACAAATTCAATGCAATCCCTATCAGACTACCAATGGCATTTTTCACAGAACTAGAACAAAAACTTTCACAATTTGTATGGAAACACAAAAGACCCTGAATAGCCAAAGCAATCTTGAGAAAGAAAAATGGAGCTGGAGGAATCAGGCTCCCTGACTTCAGAGTATACTACAAAGCCACAGTAATCAAGACAGTATGGTACTGGCACAAAAAGAGAAATATAGATCAATGGAACAGGATAGAAAGCCCAGAGATAAACCCACATACATATGGTCACCTTATTTTTGATAAAGGAGGGAAGAATATACAATGGAGAAAAGACAGCCTCTTCAGTAAGTGGTGCTGGGAAAACTGAACAGCTACATGTAAAAGAATGAAATTAGAACACTCCCTCACACCATACACAAAAATAAATTAAAAATGGGTTAGAGACCTAAATGTAAGACCAGACACTATAAAACTCTTTGAGGAAAACATAGGAAAAACACTCTTTGACATAAACCACAGCAAGATCTTTTTTGACCCGCCTCCTAGAGTAATGGAAATAAAAACAAAAATAAACAAATTGGACCTACTTAAACTTCAAAGCTTTAGCACAGCAAAGGAGACCATAAACAAGACGAAAAGACGACCCTCAGAATGGGAGAAAATATTTGCTAATGTAACAACAGACAAAGGATTAATCTCTAAAATATACAAACAGCTCGTGGAGCTCAATATCAAAAAAACAAACAATTCAATTAAAAAATGGGCAGAAGACCTAAATAGACATTTCCCCAAAGAAGACATACAGATGGCCAGGAGGCACATGAAAATATGCTCAACATCATTAATTATTAGAGAAATGCAAATCAAAACTACAATGAGATATCACCTCACACCAGTCAGAATGGCCATTAAGAAAAAATCTGGAAAGGGTGTGATGAAAAGTGAACTCTCCTGCACTGCTGGTGGGAATGTAAATTGATACAGCCACTGTGGAGAACAGTATGGATGTTCCTTAAAAAACTAAAAATAGATAGAACTACCATATGACCCAGCAATCCCACTATTGGGCATATACCCTGAGAAAACCATAATTCAAAAAGAGACATGTACCACAATGTTCACTGCAGCACTATTTACAATAGCCAGGACATGGAAGCAACCTAAGTGTCCATCAACAGATGAATGGATAAAGAAGATGTGGCACATATATACAATGGAATGTTACTCAGCCATAAAAAGAAACGAAATTGAGTTATTTGTAGTGAGGTGGATGGACCTAGAGTCTGTCATTCAGAGTGAAGTAAGTTAGCAAGAGAAAAACAAACACCGTATGCTAACACATATATATGGAATCTAAAAAACAGAAAAAAAAAAAAAGGTCATGAAGAACCTAGGGGCAGGATGGGAATAAAGACGCAGACCTACTACAGAATGGACTTGAGGACACGGGGAGGGGGTAGGGTAAGCTGGGACAAAGTGAGAGAGTGGCATGTACATATATACACTACCAAACGTAAAATAGATAGCTAGTGGGAAGCAGCCGCATAGCACAGGGAGATCAGCTCAGTGCTTTGTGACCACCTAGAGGGGTGGGATAGGGAGGGTGGGAGGGAGGAAGATGGGAGAGGGAAGAGATATGGGAATATATGTATATGTATAGCTGACTCACTTTGTTATAAAGCAGAAACTAACACACCATTGTAAAGCAATTATACTCCAATAAAGATGTTAAAAAAAGAAAAGGATAGTCAATCAACAATTGAAATTCACTATGAACAACATAAAAAAAAAAAACTCCTACAAACAACGGATGCCCAGAATAAATAAAGAATTCCTAGGTCTCAATCAGAAAGAGAAAGAAAACCCAATAGAAAAATGAGCAAAAGACTTTAACACAGACTTCACATTAAAAGATATCCAAATGGCCAATAAACTTATGGAAAGGAGCTCAACTTCATTAGCCGCTAGGGAAAGGTAAATTAAAACCACAAGAAGATAACCTTCCTTTTCAATCCGTATGGCTGAAATTTAAAAGAAGGAGGCTAATACCAAATGGAGCAACTGGCATTCTCCTATGCTGCTGGCAGGAGGGTCAACTGGTACAAATATTTTGTAAAACTGTTTGGCAGCATCTGCTAAGCAAAGGTTCTCAAAGTGTGGTCCCTGGACCAGGAGCACCAGCATCGCCTGGAACTTTTCACAAGTACAAATTCTCGGGCCTCACCCCAGACCTACTGAATCAGAAACTCCAGGCGAGTCCCAAGATCTGTGGTTGACCAAGCCCTCCTGGTAAGCTGATTCACGCGAATTTAGCTGTGCTAAAGCTAAACGTATACGTACCCTGTAACCCAGAAACTGTACTCTTAGATAGAGGTAACAGAAATGTGTACAAATATTCCTCAAAAAATACATACAAACATGCTCACAGTAGCACCACTTATAATAACCCTAAACTGGAAACTAGCTATATGCCCATCATCGGCACAATGGATAAATAAACTGTGATATGGTTACTTCATAGAAATCCATACAGCAGTGAGGATGAGAAGTCTACAGTTTCATGCAACAATTTAGATGAATAAAAGAAACCAACACAAAGCAATACATCGTGTATGATTCCATTTATATAAAGTACAAAAGTAAGTCAGGATAATGGTTATACTTGAGAGAGACCAGTGGGTAGAAACTGGACAGGGGGCGGAGGAGGGCTTCTGGATGCAATTAAGGTTCTGTTTCTTGATCAAGGATTGTTCGGTTTATGAAACTTCATTCAGCTTGTAATATTCATTGTAGACTTGTAATATGGGTACATTACTGTGTCTATACACAAAGGTTTTTTTAACTTGATTAAAATAATTACTTTCAAGTTGCATAGGTGAGAATTACTTCAGGTAGTATATTTGCATTGGAAAAAGTTTAGGACATTAAAGAATAATGAAGAACATCAAAAATAATATACTACTATGGGGAAAATTTATCCATATGGCAGCAGGAGCAGGGTGGGGAGGAAGATGAAGGATCACACACCAGAGAAAGCTTCCCTGGAAGGCTGCATCTAGGTGCTAAAAATAGTCCCTGGGGTCTGGTTGGGCAGTAAAAATCCAGCAGTGGGTGTAGCTTATTGGTAAATCTAAGCTTTAATAATTAAAATGTAAGCACTACATTTCTGCATCCCTTAACACCATAGGAATTTTCAGCGGTCGTAGTTGCATTAACCCACTCCTCAGTCAGGTTAAGCAGCCTTCAGAGGAGCAAAGTGGAAATAGTCAAACACATTAGTTAATGTTCGCTTCTGATTGAAGTTTCTCAATATTTTGCCAGCAGAGTCAGTGGATTTAAAAAAAGACAATGAATGTTCTCATCTCTGTCAGAGCAAAGCCTTCATTCCACCTCGAACTCTCTTTTGAGTAGCTTCTGGGCTCTGGTTTAGACATGGGTTCAGCCTGATGTTTACTAACAGGGATGTTGACCTTGGCCAATTACGTCACTTGGGTAACTCAATATGAGCAACACACCTACACTTTTTTTCCTTTTTTAAAAAATGTTCTCTTACTTTTTACTTTTTGAAAAAGTAATTTGCTTGCATGGTTAGAAACTCAAAAATTAGAAAGGTTATATGGAAAAATGCCTCCTTTCTTAACTCATCTCCCAGGATCGGAGGCAACCAATGTTACCAGTTTCCTATATGACTTTCCAGAGACTGAATATTTATTTGAAAAAATCTATAGCTATATCTCTATATTCCATCGTATCCTTCCCTCTTTTCCATACCACTGAAACATATCAAACTGCTCTGCATTTAACATTTAAATCTTCCAAAAGTTAAAAAGGGTCATCTCCTTTTTTATAGCTGCACAGTCATCCATTGTATGAATGAATGAACGTGCCACTATTTAACCACGTTAACAGACATTTATGTCTATTAATCTTTGCTTATTGTAAATAGTGCTATAATGGATATTTTTCTACATATGTGTCTGTAAACATGTGTGTGTATACTTGAGGATAAATTCCTTCTAATTTCTCAATTTTTTGTTAATCTCTTCAGTTAAAAAAAAAATTCCAAACCTATAGAAAAACTGCAAGAATATCACATTGAACTTCTAATATTTTGATATAAATTTCTTTAGCATTGCAACCCACTAACCATTTTATATGGAGAGATATATCTTTCCACTGAATCCTAAGAAAGTAAGAGGACGTGGGTATTTGAAGGTGGTTTTAAAATAAAATAAAATAAATACAATTAAATAAATTAAATTAAATAAATTAAATTAAATAGCAGCCTGTAGGAGGGCAAGAAATGCAGAAGAGGGATGTTAAGAGTCCCAGTGACAGCCAATCTCATGTGGCTGTCCCCAGGTATATATGGTCTCTCAATGCCTACACAATAGGACGGAGGTAGCAAACTTTTCCTGTAAAGGGCCAAATAGTAAATATTTTAGACTTTACAGTCCTTAGAGGCTCAGCCACAATTATTCAACCCCACTGTTGTAGCATGTAAGTCGTCATAGGTAATACATCAAATAAATGAGTGTGCCTGTGACCTACCTTCATTCACAAAACTGTTTACAAAAACAGGCTGAGGGCTGCGTTTGGCCTACTGGCCATAACTTGCTAACCTATACTCTTAAAGGTGATATGAAAATTACTCCTTTTTAAAGGAGATCAGCCTCTAGACTCACTCCAAAGGTAGAAAACCACGTTCAGCTATCCAAAATCAATCATAAACACTAGTTGCTGGTCTCTGACCTCAGATAATTAGACTGTCATTCTCAGCATTAAATCACATTCCATTGTTCTTCTTAAAGCATTTCGGGTTTGCACTGCTATCAACTGCCTCTGTAAGGTACTGGCATTGGCACTGTCCCTGAACAGTCCTGAAGGTACCCACACAGGTGAGCAGGAACAGTGAGTCCACCTAAAGGCAGGCACCCATTGAGCCTATAGGCTTGGGAACGGGTAGGTATCAGCCTGAAATTGCATTATATCACTCCAGAGAGAAAATATTATTTTGACATTTGGACCTTCACACAACACAACAGAAAGTATAGCTGAGAGTCCCAAGCAATACGGTCCCAATGATTTAAAATACAAAGGTGTCTTCCAACCAGTTTCGTAAATGAAATCTTTCTGGTTGATTTCTTTCTTTTTTTTTTTTTAGATCTTTATTGGAGTATAATTGCTTCACAATACTGCGTTAGCTTCTGTTGTACAACAAAGTGAATCAGCTATATGTATACATATGTCCCCATATCCCCTCCCCCTTGAGCCTCCCTCCCACCCTCCCTATCCCACCCCTCTAGGTCATTGCAAAGTACCAAGCTGATCTCCCTGTACTATGCAGCTGCTTCCCACTAGCTAACTATTTTACATTCGGTAGTGTATATATGTTGATGCTACTCTCACTTCGCCCCTTCCACCCCGTGGCTCAAGTCCATTCTCTATGTCTACGTCTTTATTCCTGCCCTGCCACTAGATTCATTAGTATCATTTTTTTTTTTTTTTAGATTCCATATATATGTGTTAGCATACGGTGTTTGTTTTTCTCTTTCTAACTTACTTCACTCTGTATGACAGACTCTAGGTCGACCCACCTCACTACAAATAACTCAATTTCGTTTCTTTTTATGGCTGAGTAACATTCCATTGTATATATATATATATGCCACATCTTCTTTATCCATTCATCTGTCGATGGACACTTACGTTGCTTCCATGTACTGGCTATTGTAAATAGTGCTGCAATGAACATTGTGGTACATGTCTCTTTTTGAATTATGGTTTTCTCAGGGTATATGCCCAATAGTGGGATTGCTGGGTCATATGGTAGTTCTATTTTTAGTTTTTTAAGGAACATCCATACTGTTCTCCACAGTGGCTGTATCAATTTACATTCCCACCAGCAGTGCAGGAGAGTTCACTTTTCACCACACCCTTTCCAGATTTTTTCTTAATGGCCATTCTGACTGGTGTGAGGTGATATCTCATTGTAGTTTTGATTTGCATTTCTCTAATAATTAGCGATGTTGAGCATATTTTCATGTGCCTCTTGGCCATCTGTATGTCTTCTTTGGGGAAATGTCTATTTAGGTCTTCTGCCCATTTTTTAATTGAATTGTTTGTTTTTTTGATATTGAGCTCCATGAGCTGTTTGTATATTTTGGAGATTAATCCTTTGTCTGATGTTACATTAGCAAATATTTTCTCCCATTCTGAGGGTCGTCTTCTCATCTTGTTTATGGTCTCCTTTGCTGTGCTAAAGCTTTGAAGTTTAATTAGGTCCGATTTGTTTATTTTTGTTTTTATTTCCATTACTCTAGGAGGTGGGTCAAAAAAGATCTTGCTGTGGTTTATGTCAAAGAGTGTTTTGCCTATGTTTTCCGCTAAGAGTTTTAGAGTGTCTGGTCTTACATTTAGGTCTCTAACCCATTTTTAATTTATTTTTGTGTATGGTGTGAGGGAGTGTTCTAATTTCATTCTTTTACATGTAGCTGTTCAGTTTTCCCAGCACCACTTACTGAAGAGGCTGTCTTCTCTCCATTGTATGCTCTTTCCTCCTTTGTCATAAATTAGTTGACCATATGAGCATGGGTTTATCTCTGGGCTTTCTATCCTGTACCGTTGATCTATATTTCTCTTTTTGTGCCAGTACCATACTGTCTTGATTACTGTAGCTTTGTAGTATAGTTTGAAGTCAGAGAGCCTGATTCCTCCAGCTCCGTTTTCTTTCTCAAGATTGCTTTGGCTATTCGGGGTCTTCTGTGTTTCCATACAAATTGTAAAATTTTTGTTCTAATTCTGTGAAGAATGCCATTGGTAGTTTGATAGGGATTACACTGAATCTTTAGATTGCTTTGGGTACTATAGTCATTTTCACAATATTGATTGTTCCAATCCAAGAACATGGTATATTTCTCCATCATTTTATGTCATCTTTGATTTCTTTCATCAGTGTTTTATAGTTTTCTGAGTAAAAGTTTTTCACCTCCTTAAGTAGGTTTATTCCTAGGTATTTTATTCTTTTTGTTGTGATGGTAAATGGGATTGTTTCCTTAATTTCTCTTTCTGATTTTCATTGTTAGTGTATAGGAATGCAAGAGATTTTTGTGCATTAATTGTGTATCCTGCCACTTTACCAAATTCATTGATTAGCACTAGTAGTTTTCTCATGGCATCTTTAGGATTCTCTATGTATAGTATCATGTCATCTGCAAACAGTGACAATTGTACTTGTTCGTTTCCAAGTTGTGTTCCTTTTATTTCTTTTTCTTCTCTGATTGCCATGGCTAGGACTTCCAAAACTATGTTGAATAAGAGTGGTGAGAGTGGACATCCTTGTCTTGTTCCTGATCTTAGTGGAAATGCTTTCAGTTTTTCACCATTGAGAACGATGTTGGCCGTGGGTTTGTCATACATGGCCTTTATTATGTTGAGGCAGGTTCCCTCTATGCCTGTTTTCTGGAGAGTTTTTATCATAAATGGTATTGAATTTTGTCGAAAGCTTTTTCTGCATCTATTGATATGATCATATGGTTTTTATTCCTTAATTTGTTAATATGGTGTATCACATTGATTTGCATATATTGAAGAATCCTTGCATTCCTGGGATAAACCCCACTTGATCTTGGTGTATGATCCTTTTAATACGTTGTTGGATTCTGTTTGCTAGTATTTTGTTCAGCATTTTTGCCTGTATGTTCATCAGTGATACTGGCCTATAATTTTCTTTTCTTGTGGTATTTTTTTCTGGTCTTGGTATCAGGGTGATGGTGACTTTGTAGAATGAATTTGGGAATGTTCCTCCTTCTGCAATTTTTTGGAAGAGTTTGAGAAGGATCAGTGTTAGCTCTTCTCTAAATGTTTGACAGAACTCACCTGTGAAGCCATCTGGTCCTGGACTTTTGTTGGTTAGAAAATTTTTAATTAGAGTTTCAATTTCATTACTTGTGATGGGTCTGTTTATATTTTCTAATTCTTTCTGGTTCAGTCTTGGAAAATTGTACCTTTCCAAGGAGTTGTCCATTTCTTAGAGGTTGTTCATTTTATTGGCATATAGTTGCTTGTAGTAGTCTCTTATAATCCTTTATATTTCTGCATTGTCAGTTGTGATTTCTCCTTTTTCATTTCTAATTTTATTGATTTGCATCCTCTCCCTGTTTTTCTTGATGAGTCTGGCAAAGGGTTTATCAATTTTGTTTATCTTCACAAAGAACCAGCTTTTAGTTTTATTGACCTTTGCTATTGTTTTCTTCGTTTCTATTTCATTTATTTCTGCTCTGATATTTATGACTTCTTTCCTTCTACTGACTTTGGGTTTTCTTTGTCCTTCTTTCTCTAGTCGCTTTAGGTGTAGGGTTAGATTGTTTATTTGAGACTTTTCTGTTTCTTGAGGTGAGACTGAATTGCTGTAAACTTCCCCCTTAGAACTGCTTTTGCTGTGTCCCATAGCTTTTGGGTCGTTGTGTTTTCATTGTCATTTCTTTCTTTGTATCTTTTTATTTCTTCTTTGATTTCTTCAGTGATCTCTTGGTTATTTAGTAGTGCACTGTTTAGCCTCCATGTATTTGGTGGTTTTTACGGTTTCTTTCCTGTAATTGATTTCCAATCTCATAGCGTTGTGGTCAGAAAAGATGCTTGATAAAATTTCAATTTTCTTAAATTTTCCAAGGCTTGATTTGTGACCCAAGATGTGATCTATCCTGGAGAATGTTCCATGTGCACTTGAGAAGAAAGTGTATTCTGCCACTTGTGGGTGGAATGTTCAATAAATATCAATTAAATCTATCTCGTCTGTTGTGTCATTTAAAGCTTGTGTTTCCTTATTTATTTTCTGTTTGGATGATCTGTCCATTGGTGTAAGTGGGGTGTTAAAGTCCCCTACTATTAATGTGTTATTGTCGATTCCCCTTTCATGGCTCTTCACATTTGCCTCATGTATTGAGGTGCTCCTATGTTGGGTGCATAAACATTTATAATTGTTCTATCTTCTTCTTGGATTGACCCCTTGATCATTATGTAGTGTCCTTCCTTGTCTCTTGTAACAGTCTTTATTTTAAAGTCTATTTTATCTGATACAAGTATTGCTACTCCAGCTGTCTTTTCATTTCCATTTGCATGGCATATCTTTTTCCATCCCTTCACTTTCAGTCTGTATGTGTCCCTAGGTCTGAAAAGGGTCTTTTGGGTTTTTACCTTGCTCCTTCATCTGTGACATATTTTTTTGCCGTCTCATCTTTTTCTTTTCCTTTTTTTTATGAGTAGGATTGTGTTCCTGTCTTACTGGTTGTTTGGCCTGAGGCTTCCAACAATGCAGTTTGTAGGCTGTTGGGTAGAGCTGGGTCTTGGTGCTGAGATGAGGACCTCCATGAGACCTCACTCCGATGAATATTCCCTCGGGTCTGAGGTTCTCTGTTAGTCCAGTGGTTCAGACTCAGAGCTTCCACCACAGAAGCCTTGGTCTGACCCCTGGCTCGTGAACCAAGATCCCCCAAGCCATGTGGGGCAGCAAAAAAAAAAAAAAAAGAGAGAACAATAACAAAGTAAAAAAGAAAATTAGACTAGGAAACTAACAGATATGTTAGAAAAAATATAAAAATAAAAATATAGATGAAACAACAACCAGAAGGTAAAACAGAACCACAATAGTAAAAAAGAGGAGGAGAAACAAAAAAAGTGGAAAAGGCCTTGGTTGTGGAGGGCAGGTCGTAAGCAGGGGCGAGGTTTGGGTGGTGGGCAGGGCCTATGCTTAGGACCCACTGGGCTGGAAAAGTCCCAGGGGGTGTGGGGGGTGGAGCTTAGGCTCAACAGAACAGAAGGGGCCCATGTGTGCCTCCTGCCTCTGGTCTCAGAGAGTGGGGGACCCAACCTGGCAGCCCAGCAGGTTTCCTGGGCTCAAGTGGATGGGCAAACACCCTCCACTCCTCTCCCACTCCTCCAGTCCTGGAAGGCCTTTCCTGCCTGCCTCTCCTGTTCTCTCCCAGCTTCCCTCCCATGTCCCCAGGACCAACCCAGCCCAGAAGGGACCTCTGAGGGCGTAGGACATGGCCTGAGAGCAAGGCAGACTTCCCCAGCTGATTGGGCAGGGGAAACGCTGGGTGCACTCCCCCCCTGATCTGAGCCCCCAAGGGTCCCTCCAGGATTGGGAACCCCTCCCCCCTCTCAGCCACCCCTCAGGGGCGCTGGTCCTGTCCAGCCTCCACTTCTCCTCCCCCTTCAGCCCCCCAATGTCCTACCGGTTTGCTTGGGGGTTCTTCCATGTCCTTGGGTGTCAGGATCCCCCACCAGCTTCCGGCAGGCACCCTAGTTGTGGCAAGACACGAACTCCGCGTCTTCCCACACTGCCATCTTGACTCTGCCTCCTGATTTCTTTTAAGCCATGTAATTTTCCCTCTTGAATCAGATATCTGATTTCATTGGTTTATTATTTCCCTGGAGGTAAGGGACTGGCAGAACGTCTTTATCAAATAGCAACAAGTTACACTTTCGGTGCCCTAGAAATGTACAACAATAATAATTAATTCAAAGCTCAGCTGGGTAGTAAGTGCATCTCCTGTTCCTTCTCATCACTGTTTTGTTTGTTTGTTGTTTTTATTTTTTGGTTTTTTTTTTTTTTTTTTTTGGTCACACCACACAGCACGTGGGATCGAACCTGCACCCCCTGCGTTGGCAGTGCGGAGTCTTTACCACTGAACTGCCAGGGAAGTCCCTCATCACTGTTTTTGATCAACTTCATTCACACCCATGTTTTCACACTTCCCTTCTTTTCCATCCATGTTTTATGTTTCTGACCCTTTTCCTCTTATTTCAAACCAACAAAAAGTAAACAAATTCTTAAAAGTTGAGGGCAGCAAGACTTATATATTGAAAAGGGGGCATTTAAGAAAATGTCTTTCACACAGCCATTTGAGACTGTTCTTTGAGAGCAAGAACATATGTCCAGTATAGTATGGATTAGAGCCCCTCTAACCATGTAATAAACCCAAAATATCAACTTACACTAACTATACCTCCAATGTTTTCTTTTATGATTTAATCTCAGTATGTTTCTTTAATTGATATCTGCTATTGGTTTGACATCAATGTCAATTAAAAGCAGCACAGTATGGCCACTATGCAATCAGATAGGGATAAGAAAACACTAGTATATATGTCTGACATAGAAAATGCAAATTTGATCATTATGACAATAAATATATTTGTTGAGAGGCTGATGAATAACCAATGGCTTATTGATAATATCCTCTAATCCCCTTTCCTATTACTAGAAAAAATATAGAAACTGAAATAAAAAGATAATACACTAAGTAATAAAATGAGAAAGTAGAGTGTCCCCTTGATACATAATACCAAAACATTCTTTCATACCTACAACCTGTTTCCTCCTATATCAAATGGAATTATACTGCCCACCAGCCAGTGCCGAGAAGAGCAAGTCAGAGACAGAGACACCATAGGAAAGCACCCTGAGAACAGCCACGTGTTCTACAAACACAAGTCATTATCATCAATAAAACGAATAAATCCATTAGTCTGAAAAATCTCTCCCCCCAAAATGCCTTCATATTATCTGTAGGATCTAACAGATCAGTTTATCAAAGTAGTGTTTTTAATTATGCGCTGTGGGTTAAAATAATCATACACACACTCAGATCCCATGTCTGACTATCCACAACACTTCTTTTGTTTTGTTTTGTTTTTTCAATCTGGGATAAGATGGTTTTTGTTACTGAACCAGAAAAAAATCCATTTTCCCTTGGTGGTTCACTTGTTAATTCTTAGATAGCTAGAATTTTCCTTTTTGTCTTTGGATTCTCTTTCTCACACAGACAATTGCGTAGAAACAGACAGTATCTAAGACGTGAGGAGCTGTCAGTCAACTGATGTGGAGGTTTCTAAAAGTGCAGCTCCTGGGGTGTCAGGTGCCAACAGGAATACGAGCTGAGGGCATTACTGCTACAGAACTAAACACCTTCCTGGTCCATGCTCTATCTCCAACCCTAGCCTGTCAGTCCTGATATGCCATTCAGGAAGTACTGGCATCCTCCCAATACCTTATATATAGTGTGTCTCACAAACCCAGAGGGGATCTAATGAATGACAGTTCAGAGTGTTTCATACTCTGGGGCCAATAGTCCTGGGCCCCAACCTCTGGACCATCATTTAATGTTTGGAGACCCCCTAGATGGCACTCAGCATCCATAAGCTTCACTTCCTGTAGTGGATATCTGTCATCTTTGTACACACACAGAGACACACAGACACACGCACACACACACACACCCCAACACATTTCTGAACGCTCTGCCTGTGTTTATGGAAATTTCTCCCTTATCAGTCCTACTTCCCCTATGAATAAGCTAGAAACTCATTTTACAAGCTTTCCTTGCAATTGAAATGTAGCATGTGATCTAGGCTTGATGAATCAGATGCACCCTCAAGAGACTTTAGTGCAGTAGCAAGCAATTTAGGGAAGCATAAGCTCCCCACAATTTTTGTCTTTTGTGAGAGAGACAATGGAAGCCTCCAGCTTATAAAGCAAAAGAGGCCTCCAGCATCAGTGATAAAAAACTGTGGTATCTGTGTCCTGTGAAGGTGGTAGAGTCTTCACAAAGACTGTCTACCCTTACAAGGGTCTGTGAGCTTTCCAATAAATCCTATATTAGGTTCTGCTTCTATTTATGCACATTGGTGTATGTTCTTCTGTTTCCAACTAAGAATCCCAACAAATTCAGTTGCTCCATTTATCAAATGGAAATGATAAGGTAGGTATCACAAAAATGCTGAGGATTACCTGGGACAACTAGGTAACGGTACCTGGGATACAGGCAAAAAGCATCCATCGAATGTTAGTTTTACTTTCCACATCTTTTAGTAGTCATATACTTTAATTACTATATTTATTTTCTTTCTATTAGCATGCGTGCTATGTATTCTTTTACTATTCTTTTAATGGTTACCCTAATGATTACAACATGCTTTCTTGATATATCACAGTCTAACATATAATTTTTATCATCCCAATTCTGCTAGAACTTTAGAACTGTTTAATTCCATTTACCTCCATTCCAACTTTTACTTTATTATTATTACACATTTTTCCTGCACCTATTTTAAACTTCAAAGACATTACAATTATTGCTTTGCACAATCAAGAATTATTTCGACTTAGCCACATGTTTATCCCTCCTAATATTATTCATTTCCTCCTGCATCTCCATATTATCATGTGGAATCATTTTCCTTCTGCCTGGAGAAAATAAGTTTTTCTTTTAATACAAACATGCCAGCAGCAAATTCTCTCCATTTTTATTCGTCTAAAAATATCTTTACTTCACTTTCATTGTTGAAAAATATTCTTAATTCTAGGTTAGCAGTGATTGTCTCTCATCACTTTAAATTGTCCTCTGGATTCCATGGTTGCTCATAAACATCCAACTGTCAGTCTTAACTCTGGATCTTTTAAAGGTAATATGTCTTTTTTCTCTAGCTGTTTTTAAGACTGTAGATTTTACTTTGGTTTTCAGCAGTTTTAGTATGATGTGCCTCTGTTTGTATTTCCATTACTCAAGATTCCATGAATTTCTTGAACCTATGGATTCAGCTGGATAAAATTCTCAGCCATTGGGCTTCCCTGGTGGCGCAGTGGTTAAGAATCCGCCTGCCAATGCAGGGGACACGCGTTCGAGCCCTGGTCCGGGAAGATCCCACATGCTGCGGAGCAACTAAGCCCGTGAGCCACAACTACTGAACCTGCGCATCTGGAGCCTGTGCTCCGCAGCAAGAGAGGCCGCGATAGTGATAGGCCCGTGCACCGCGATGAAGAGTGGCCCCCGCTCGCCGCAACTGGAGAAAGCCCTCGCACAGAAACGAAGACCCAACACAGCCAAAAATAGCCCAAAAAATAAATAAATAAATAAATAAATAAATAAATAAATTTATTAAAAAAAAAAAAAATTCTCAGCCATTATCACTTTGAAACTTTCTTCTGCCCTAATTTCTTCTTCCATTCAGTCAGGGAATTCAATTATATGTATATTGGATCTCTTTAGCATATTCCATATGGGTCTAACATATCTATCTTTTATTAAATCTGAACTTGAATGCTATTGGCTTGCCTTCCAGTTCACTATTCTTGTGTTCTGTTATGTCCAATCCACTGCTAAGCTCCATATATTGTCAATTTCAGATATTGTATTTTCCCATTTTAGAATATCCATTTGATTTTTTATAGATTCCAATTCTTTGGTAAAATTCTCCATCTCTTTTATCCATTTTTTCTCTATTTTTGAACATATTAATCATAGTTATTTTTAAATCCTTGGCTGCTAATTCCAATATTTGACCATCTGTGGGCCATCTTCTATTATCTCTTTTTTCTTGATTATCAATAATATAGTCTTACCTCTCTGCATGTCTTGTAATTTTTTATTGTATAACAGACATTAAAAACTGCAGAGACTCCAGATGATTTTATCATTCACCAAAGAGATTTTCTCTTTCCTCCATTAGGTAGATAGTGTAAAGGACTAATCATTCAATCCAATAATGGGTTAAGCTGGAAATTGGCCAGGTTTTAGTTTTAGTAAGACTCATAATACTCCTGCTTTTTCTTTAACTTCTAGGGCATGGACATCCTAGCTTTTTATTGAGATCCTGATGGGGCCTTCGTCTCCTTGGCCCTGAAAGATTCTGAGAGTTTCAGTTTTGCCCTTCAGAAGTCTTCAAATTAGCTCTCTGTCCTCCCATCCAATGAGGCCTCCAAATCTGAAAATGTCTTACTGGGGAGACTAGACAAGTGTCTGCTGCAAGTCCTCTTTTTCTGGGGAAGGGTCTTTGTTTCTCACCCCATATCCAGAATTGGCAAATGATTACAGAGGGATAAGGAATAGCTTCTGATTGCCAGCTCACCCTAGAAGGATTCTCTCCTTGGAAGTTTAGTTTATCTAGTCCTCATTGCTTTTCTAGCTTTCTGATGCCTATAACAATAGGCTTTCTGTAAATTTATAAATTATCAGTTTCTTTCTAATTGTTGCAGCAAAAGCATTGGCCAAGACCTTCTACATTCTACTTAGGAGAAGAAGTTCCTTTCCCTACTTTGTAACACATGACGTAATTGGTGACTTGATGCTTGTTAAAAGCCCCCAACTTTTTCATTAATAACAGAAGAAACTAGAATAAAAGGAGATCAATCAATCAGCTTCATCAACAAACAGTTGATTGTTGGATTTTATGGAAATTTTAAATTGTGTTTATTTCATTCTCAGGTCTAAAGAACATTTCACTTTGTATAAGAACCACTTCTTTATAGACAGACCAAGTTGACAGAATTTAAATCACAATGTCTAGTTCAGATTCATTTTAATCATTCCACTTATATATACCACAAATCAAAATAAGGTGATTGTGACAGAGGAGAATAATTTTGCTTATCAGCTTCATCCTTGTGATTAAGACATGTTTGTAGTAAATTATTTGGTTTTTGTTAGGATAACACTGAATCATATTTCCCCCACCTCCAGTCAAAATAAGCTTCATACTGATATAACAGAAAAAGAACCGATTGTGAAAAAAAAAAAACAAAACTGGAAAGCAGCCATATTTATAATAGAGTGCTCCTATTTATAAAAAGGTTCTAGATATGATGACTGCAAAACCTGCCTCCAAGCAACTCCATGTACCAATTGCTGCATTGAGGAAGACAGAAAGATAAGAAATTACATCGCATGCTGTGCATAAATCTAATGAAGGTGGCATAGAAATGTGAGGGCTGAGAACCCACCAAGCACTAAGGAAAAGACTGACTTCTTACATGGTCCTGCCAGCCCTTTATTCTAGGAATACAATGACTCTGGAGAGTTCATCAATGCTTCTGGTATAAAAATGGGAAAGGGCCTTATCACATGTAGGTCATGGTCTAGATGATATTTGTCTTAATTTCCAACTCCTTTCCATCTCCATGGCTACTCACCTTTTACAGAACCACCTAACTGATGTCTTCTTTTGCCATAAAGTGCACAGACATATCACTTTAAAGGTACACCACCTTCATCTTCCTAGATTCATTACTGCCCTCCCTTCCCACACCACCATTATGCTGCACCTTTATTTTTAGAGACTTGCAAGGATAGTAGAATGAAGAGTTAGAAGAGAGGCATTTTAAGACCTTTCTATCCTAACAAGGAGGCACAGCTCACCTTACATAATGCACAGGGCCAATCCTGGTCAGAGCAATTGAGGAAATGGATGGTTCTCATAGGATGGGCTAGGAGAACAATGATATCATTAACCGTTCACCATTTCCAGCCCATTCTTTGGATGTGCCATCTCTATCTTGTCACAGCTGGTGAAAAATTTAAAGGTCACTTTTATTTTTCCAATCAACAGCTTGACATGATCCAATAAAAATGCAATTCCTTTAATGCACAGGCTAATGCACAAGCAAATTGAGGTCTAAGGCCCCCATGCCTGGCGCACACACAGGTAATCTCTTCCCTGAAACAAATCTTTCCTTCCCAGCAAAGGGTATGAATTATTTGTCCAAACAATCTCCCACTCTTAGCTTAATACAAAAGCTCTGTCAGTGTTGAAATTTGGGTGGTGCCCACCAAATCCAAGGCTCTATAGTTCAGGGGGAAAAAAATCAAATGCCTGGTATGATGAGAGATCAAATGAAATCAAAACATTCTACCTTGCCAAGCATTTCCAGCAGCCAAATACCAATACTAGTTCAAGAAAGATGGCTTAGACTTAAGGTCAAAGAGGTATTACTTAAAGATCTTTCAATATTGTTCCTTCAACAAATGGCTTGCTTTCTTATACTTTCTGCTTTTAAAAAGTTTCAAGGGCTTGAAATGTGTGAATAGGTTCTTCGATATCTTATTTTGACATAAATATATTTATGACATAGTAGAGATCGTGCGTTTTTTCAAAACACTTTGTCTATACTTTTTTAAATGTCCATGATAGATGATACATTGGTACATTTTTGCTCCTACAAGTGAATCACCAAACTACTGAGATGATGACTAAATGACCACCCATTTCTTTGGCACATCCAGCTCTGGCCAGGTTCTCCACCCGTTCCCAGGTACACAGAACCAGCTTAATCTCACTCAACAAAAAGTTTGGTTGAACCAAGAATGTTTCTATCTCTCTGCCATCCAACACATTAGCCTGACTCTTGTCCTTCATTTCAACCTTTAGCCATATCTGAAGACATTATCCACCTTTTAACACAATTCCCAGTGTAAAACACCTAAAATAAACAATCTCCTGCCAGTTCTCAGTGTTAAAATCTTTACCCACTTTGTATCAATTTGTTGATTCATTTGTCAATAACATGGGGATTCAGAGAGACCATAAGTCGAATCAGGTCCCCACCCCCCCAAACATAACTATACACAGAAAAATCCTGCATGATACAGTCTATAAGATGGATATTAGTTTTGGCTCCCTAATCTAGCTTCAAAAAAGAATTCACCTTGAAATAACAATGGCCAACTTTGCAGATCACCGCAATTTTATAAAGCACTATTGCAATCATTATCTCACTTGATCCTCACAAGAACTCTATGAAGTCGACAAAGCAGGCATGATCCTTATTTTAAAGATTATGAAATTAGGACCCAGAAAGGTTAATTACCCTCCAAACAGCCCCCTGCTAGTAAGTGGCAGAGTCCCAACAGTGTCATGGTTCCAGCACGTCACACAGACTCAGAAAACCCCGATTAATTTCATCTTAAGCACAACATACAGGACTTACTAGAGCAGTATTGCCAGCTATCATAGGGATAAATATCTCTTGAAATTAAGCCTTCTGAATGTGGTGCCAAGTTATTACAAAGCTCCGGCTCCTTCTAACAGTGTTTCACCCTGTTGTGCTTAAACTTCTCTCTCTTTCCACAGGTTCACAGGGCTCTTCTTCATCAGTTTTTATTGTAAGTTTTACAAATATCTGATCATGTTAAAATGGTTGGGTGGCACTCCTTTAATGTTCAGTCAGTGATGTGAAACTATCCTGACTGTAATAAGTGACTTCTCTGCAGGATTGACGCTGCAATTACTCAACAACCTTCCCTCATTCTATTAGACCCTGTCTTTATTTTACATTTTCATATTTTGTTCATCATAGATTTTTATACTAACTTTTATTTTTTTAAAGATTGCACCACAATGTCATTTATCTTGATTACTGAGCTTTGTGGCGCCCCCTTAAATTTCATGCCAGGACCAAGTGCCTCACTTGCCTCACCCAATCCCCAGTCCTGTTTATTTGAAATCCTGCCTTTTCTGGTCAAAAGCAGTTCGGTATTCCAGGTTACATAGATCTTGATCTTGGTCAGGTTATTTAAATGCTTTGATCCTCCATTACTCATCATGATCTTGGACTCATGAGAGTATTTAACTCATATGATTGTTTAAAAGAAACAATCATGAAAGGTTGGGCATACAGTTAATATAGAAAACAGTGATAGCTCTTGTTAAAATTATTACCATTTTTTCCTTGTTAATTTTTAAAATTTGTAGTGTGGTAAAGTACACATAACATCAAATTTACCACCTTAACCACTTTCAAGTGTACAGTTCAGTAGTATTCAGTATAACCAACCTCCAGGACTCTTTTCATCTTAAAAGACTGAAACTCAGTACTCATTAAACAGTTTCCCATCACTCCTCCTCCAGCCCCTGGCAACCACCAATCTACTTTCTGTTTCTATGAAATTGACTACTCTAGGAACCTCATTTAAATGGAATCATACAGTATCCGTCCCTTTGTGTCTGCCTTATTTCACTTAGCATAATGTCCTCTTGGGTTCCTCCATGTTGTAGCATGTGTCAGAATTCCTTTCCTTTCAAGACTGAATAATGTTCCATTTTATGTATAGACCACATTTTGGTCATCCATTTATCTATCGATGGACATTTGGGTTATGTTCACCTATTGCCTATTGTGAATAATGCTGCTAGGAACATGATGAAAAAACATTACTATAATTTTTATTCTTGTCTTTTTATTTTCTCCACTATACCTGACACTGCACAGAATGAGGGCTTGTCTACAGAGTGAATGATAAAACCACCCTGGAATCATTCTGATACAACCTTGGTGCTAGTCTAGCTTCAGAAAGGTGCAATCTGCAGGACTCAAACATAGTAAATTTTCATCATTTATTGATTGAGGCTAAAGTGGTGTGAATGTAGTTCTGGCCTGATTCAGCCAATGAGTGGAGAGCATAGAACAAATCAGCGCTTACAATTCCTCTGTCAAATGGACAGGCATCCATGGGTATTCCACTGAATCTGTCAGCCAACATCTGTTAGTTACTTTGGCAAAAAACTGTGTTATGTTCAAAAAATTTTCCCCCGATATTCTGCATTTGTATTAAGCTGGTGCCTTCTGAATAATGGATGAATCCCAGGGAAAATTTTTTAATATGTTATCATCAAAACATAGATTCTTCCAGCTACATTACAAGGGCATTAATAGATGATAGGACTTAGAATTCTCATCTTCTTTCTTTCATTCAAATATATTTTCTTTCATTCAAAGCTATTGAGCACCTAGGAGGAACCAGACATACGGCTGGGCACAAAATAACCAAGAGGAGCAAAGTACAGTCTACCTAGAAACACACACTTAGAGAGACCAATTTAACAGCTTAACATTCTCCCACTTAGGGCCACCCCCAGGACAACCACAGCAGAACGAATCTCTCTCAGAAAACCTGCACAGAGTATCTTGGGAGCTTGTCACAACTGGTCCTTGGCATTTTCTCTCCTCTGGTCTTCACCAAGTTTGACAGTCATTTCTTCTGATTATCACCTGGGGATGAGTGAATTTTATGGTCTGCTTTCTAGTCAGGTTCTCCAGAGGAAGAGAATCAATGGGATATATAGAAAGAGAGAAAATGAGCAGTTTTTTAAGGAATTGACCAATGTGATTTTGAGGGCTGGCAAGTCCAAAATCAAGTAGGACGGGCGGTAAGGCTGAAGATTCAGGTAAGAGTTGATGTTGCAGTCTTGAGTCCAAAATCTGCAAGGAAGGTAAACAACCTGGAAACTCAAGCAGAATTTCTATGTTGCAATCTGGAGAAAGACAGAATTTCTTCTTCTTCAATAAACCTCAGGCTTTGCTCTTAAGGCCTTCAACTGATTGGATGAGGTCCACCCACATTATGTAGGGTAATCTGCTTTAGACAAAGCCTACTGATTTAAATGTTAATCACATCTAAAACATACCTTTATAGTGACTTCTAGACTGGTGTCTGACCAGACAACTGGGCTCCCTAGCCCAGCCAAGATCATACATAATATTAATCACCACAGTATATCTCTTTTTAAAAAAAAATTCAATAATTAGAACACAAACTATTCAATTAAAAAATGATCAAAAGATTTGAACACACAATTCACTCACAAATATATACAGGTGGCAAAGAATCACATGAAAAGAGGTATAGCATCATTAGGTAAATGAAAATTAAAAGGCATTTTTAAGTCCAGTTTTTAAAAATCCCACTTCAACTTTAGTTCATCTGAAATGGATTGAGACTTACCATGTGAGGTGACCCATGCATCTACAGACACCTCATTTGCTTTATTCAGTTAAGGCTTTAACATGACCCTAGCAATTAAACACTTTTTAGCAGGAAAGTGTTAATACTGGATTTCCGTTTTTGCCATCCTGTACAAAACCAACATCCTCCCCCTCTGTATTTTAGTTTCATTATTCGTGCAGCAGCAAACTTTTTCTGTAAAAAGCCATACAGTAAATGTTTTAGGTTTTGTGGGCCAGAAGGTCTCTGTTGCAAATACTCACCTCTGCCTTTTCACTGTAACATGAAAGCAGACATAGACAAGGTATAAATAAAGGAGCATGGCCGTGTTCCAATAAAACTTTACTTACAAAACTAGGTGGTGGGCTAAGTTTGGCCAGCTGACCTTTATTTGCTGACCCTTACTCTATACAGCAGCCCATTCTGTTTTACTTCCTGACATTAGAAATTCAGAGTGAAATGAGGTATTTGCGAGATGACTGATCATTGTCAAGTTAATTGTAGGGAAACATTTTGTAAGGAAGATATAGTCAACAAAAAAACAAAACAAAACAAAACAACAACAGAATCAGAGTTCCCCTCTCAGCACTTGTGATGTCATAATACAATAAGAAATATACATATTTTGGTCTTTAGCTCTAGCTCCTAGTCAGAGCTCCTAAAACCTTTGTGATTTCCTGAGCAATGTAGAAGCTAGGAGCACCTTTTGTTCTAATATTTGGTCTCTGATTCTGATTCCTGCTGTAGAGCTCCTAAATCCCTTGGAATTTACTAAGTGATAGAAGCATCTCTTGTTCTAATGAAGCAACTCTTGGTGGGCTCCTGGATGGCTTCAGGATGAAGGCTGGTCACCAGAAAGACCTAGCCATGATGAGAAGCATGGAACTTTCAGCCCTACTTCCCCACACTCCAGGACTGACTTAATAACTGATCATGCCTAGGTGATGAAGCCTTCGTGAAAATCCCTGAACTATGGGGTTCCAAGAGCCCCAGGATGGTGAACGTCCACATGCCAGGAGGATAATGTGCCTGGAAAGGGCATGCAAGTTTTGCACACCTTTCCACATACCTTGCCCTAAGCATCTTTCACATGGCTGTGCCTGAGTTGTATCCTTTTATAATGAATCAGTAGTCTAGCAAGTAATCTATTTTCCAGAGTTCTGTGAGATTTTCTAGCAAATTATCGAACTCAGAAGGGGGTCATGGGAACCTCTGATTTATAGCTGGTTAGTTCGAAGCACAAGTGACAACCTGGACTTGCAATTGGCATCTGAAGTTGGGGTTGGGGGGGCCAGTCTTGTGGGATCTGAATTGAATTGTAGAACACCCAGCTGGTGGTGGAGATTGGTCAGTGTGGGAAAAAGCACACACACTCACACAAATTTAGTGGCCAGAAGTGAAGTGTGAGAGTAAAGGAAAACAGTTTTCCCTAGACAGTGCCATTCCACATGGAAACTCTCGGTGACATCACTAACAGGTCCTAAGTGCCTGGCACAGAAGAGATGCTCAAATAAAGTTGAATATCATTATTATTAGAACAACGTAAGTAAAGTGTGAGTAGCTGAAGTTGTTATAACTACCATTACTAAAGCAAGATACAAGATACTTTTTAACTGACCTCATGTCATAGTTTATGGACCACAAATTGCCAACTTTCTTTTCAGGGTATAAAGCTGAGGCCTGGATGATCAGAAATAGTCCCAGGTGCCAGGAATTAGAGGTAAGAGGAGGAAATGGTAAAACCAGGTTTGGAAGACCTTGCCAAGGGCAGGCATGTTGTAGGTGCCTTTCACAGCTATTAGAGTTTTTTTGTTTTTTGTTTTTGAACAAAATGGCACACAAGTTTCTTGTGGATTTAGGTTATTTTGTCTAATAACAACAAATTTTATTGCAGCAATTTGAGACTAATTCATCCCTTAACTTCAAATCTCTCCTAGTTCACTTAGAAGTTTCTAATGTGGAGGCAACAACATTTTAGTGGAAAGGGCATGCTCTGGGGAGCCAAAGAGATTTAGGTTCAGGTCCTCCTCTCTCATTACTTGCCTGCTGTGTGACTCTAGAGGAGTTATTTGACCTCTCTGAGTTCCAGTTCACTCACCTATGAAATGTGAAAAATGATACCTACCATATAGAGATTTGTGAGTGTTATGAATTGAAGTGTGTCCCCAAAAATGATATATTGACTTCTTAAGCCCCAGTACTTGTAATGTGACCTTATTTGGAGATCGGGTCTTTACAGAGGAAACTGAGTTAGGATGAGGTCATTAGAGTGGATCCTATCCCAATATAACTGGTGTCCTATGAAAAAGGAAAACTTGGACATAGAGATAGATACACATAGAGGAAAGATGATGCGGGGACGGAGACAGAGATTGGAATTATGTTGCCACGAACCAAGGAAAGTCTGGGGCTACCGGAAGCTGGAAGAGGCCAGGAAGCATCCTCCCCTAGAGGTTTCAGAGGGAGCACAGCCTGCCCACATCTTGGTTTTGGACTTCTGGCCCCTGGAACCAAGAGACAAAAAACTTCTGTTGTTCTAAACCACTCAGCTTGCCGTACTCTGTTAAGGCAGACCTATAGCAAACTACTACATTTAGAATTCATTAAGATCATGGAAAGGAAGTGCCTGGCTCAATGCCTGATCTGTAATAGATGTTCAAAAACTTGGTCAAAGAAATAAATATTCTTTTCAAAGTCCAGTTCCCATATTGAACCCTTACTTTATGCTGCACTAGGATACTTAGCATATGTTCTCATTTATAATTCTTACAATAACCCTATACAATATGGGGACTGACTAGTCCCGCCCACTTTAGAGATGAGGGAACTACAACCTTAGGAGGTTAAGTAACTTGTCCAAGGTGAACAGCTAGGAAGTGGACACTGTATGTCACCAACTCATTTAGGGTTAAGTTGCCTAAAGACAGGGTGCCCTGTCTGTAGCAGTGTCACTAGAGGAATCAAGTAGTCAGAGTTGTGTAAAAGCCTTTTTCATAGGAAAATGTGATCTAAGAGTTCCATGCTAATCTAAAGCACATTCCATGCACCTTCAGTGGCATACTTTAACCATAGACTCCTGAGGTCCTATATAATTTAATTCCACTAAAAGGATAGGTCATTGGAAAGGAGCTTTATGATGGGCATGGAGATGTGCTGCCGACACACATCCTCCTTCAAAGAAGGGCTTGTTGCCCCAGCTGTCAATTCCTTCAAAGTTGTCTGAGCTACAGAAAGACCCCACCCGCGGTCACGGCCTTCCAGAGCAGTCTATGGAGGAACAAGCGTTTCAGGCCAAAGTCGGCTCCTGTAACCACACTACTCACTCTAGAGCTCCCCCTCCAGGTTGACGGAGGTATTGTCAGGCGTGTACCACGGGTGGGTGTCTCCTGCCCAGTTCTGCTTCTCCACTGTTCCTTTTACCTGTTGTTCCTTAAAAATATGCTACACACCAAATCCCACCACCAAATCTACTTCCAGAAAACTCACTAGGCTTTGCCTCTAACTTTGGCTGGCAAGGAGTGATACTGGCCCATATATGAAGCTGACAGAATATCCAGGGAAAGAAAAGATCCTGGTATCCATGTCCTTGTGACTTGAGTCCAGAGGAGGAAATGCAATGCATTGTGGATGCAGGGCTAAAGTGTATGTAATAAATCTCCACCCCGGTCATGGACAGATTTGAGGTCCCATTGACTTAAAATGAAGAGACAGAATCTCCATAAAATAACATCAAAATTAAGTGTTCATCTCCCCATGGGGAGTCAGAAAGTATCCCTCTGCTGGTTATGGCATTAAATCCCCAAGGCCAGACAAATGTATTTTTTAAGGAATGTGCAATAAGAACATTGAAACCTGATATTTCAAATCATACAGATCAATTCCAAAAATCATACATGCTTGGCTAAGAAAAGCCCATCCAAATGGCACTTCAGGCTATTACAGTTATGGGGGGAAAAAAGATATAAAAAGTCTTGTGATTTGTGCACAAAGACCCTTGGCTAGTAGTAATTGTTTCATAAATATGTTTTTTTTTCACATTTCCACCAAATCAAGGTCAAATTAAGCTAAGTAAAAGGGGGGAGGGGAAAGGAGTAAATTGTTCCATGAAAATTTTTGAGCTGATTAAAAATTTACAGAGAAAGGAATCCATTCCAAGCACAGTCATGCCATATCTCCTGCATAAAGGGAGCCTGGTTACTTAACTCTAAACCCTGCCTTTCGGGCTATCTGATTACCCCTTATCAGGGGCCATTAGTGTCTGATAATAGCAACCAATCCCTTGTTTGGTCAGCCTTAATTTCCTTAAAGAAAAAAAAAAAAAAAATTTCCTTAAAGAAAAATCTCCTGCCTTGGCATGCAACGCCTCTCCTTGTCCACCCAAAGGAGTAATGCAAGAAATAAAGATATACTTTAAGATCTGGCACCAAAAGGCAAGTCACTTCCTGCCTATCCACAAACATACTTTTCCACGTTCCTGTCACCAAGCAGTAGCATCTTCTTGCCCCAGGCTTTTGAACAGAGGAATGAAACAGCATGCAATATGTATTATGATAATTACAAAATATGTAGAATGCACGTCAACAGGACTGTAGAAATCTTTTAGCCCAGCCTCTTCCTTTTATGAGTGAGGAAACAGAAGCCCATAGCTTCATAGGGCAGTAAAGGTCAAGTCTAGATTTCTGATTCCCAAACCAGACTTATTTCCACTTAGACAAGTCATGACCCTCATCATATCAAGTTTTCTACAATACGACGTACACAGAAAACAAACTATTCAGCCTGATTCATTCCAGAACTGTCATCTCACCTTTGCCATTGTGTGTCTTATGGCATTTATAAACATTTTAAAGAGAATTCTGACTAATTGGGATCCATCACCAACGAATAATGGCTAGAGGGGGACAATCACCTTTGAAAAGTCTGTGGCTATTGACCTCTGGTTTAAAAATGCAGTCTTTCCCAGTTTCCACAAAGGAAAAAACAAGATATGGAAAAGAAGATATAGAAAAGGGGGAACCCTACAGAAAGAGTGAAACTATGATTGGCAGGCAAACTATTACCAGAATATGGAAGCAGTGGTGCTAATATGACAGGCAAAGCCAACAGCTGCTCCACTGGAGCGCAGACGCTCATTCTGCCTCTGCACTCAGAAACCGAGGTCTGTATGCAACAGAAAATAGCTCAGCCCTCCCCATACTGTGTGGACGCAAGATGTTAGGTGGTTCTAATCCCTTCAGAGCCTCACTTTATACTTGATTCTGAAGAAGGAAACTAAGCAAATGACTTGGGGACAGCAGAAAAGGGGTGACCAGTGAGGGAGCCTTCATGCTGGGAGGGGCAGTGCCAACTGCTGAGTCAAGAACTTCAGTAGGAGGAGATGTGCGTGCCATACTTTCTCATACCTTCTGCCAGTTCAAATTGTCAGGAAAGCAAATGGTAAATAGAGGATCCCACCTAGCAGAGATCTGGGAGAATGAACCAAAATGTGGAGTGCAAATTAAGTGGACAAAATCCAAAGGGTTGCTGGTGAGACCCGGAAGAATGTTAAGACACCAACAACATTGGCCATCTGAAATCAAATATCTGCTTCATGTCTGGTAAAGGCAGACTGGATCACGTAGAAAACTGAAACTCTGATGAAGAGAAGAGTTGGGTGTTCTGGATGAAAGCGAAGAGATAAGGAGATAAAAATGAAGAGCAAGAAGATGGCAGATCCCCAGAACTGACACTGTCAACTTAAATACCATGAATTCTTGAGGAGGTATTTCAGCCAGAAAGGCTGAAAGTTTTGATTTAAAATAATTTACAAAAAATGTTAGAGTTCAAAAAACACCTGAGTATGTGGAGGAAAAGGGTTCATTCACCACGTTCCAACCTAAATTGATGAGAGCAGCCCCCATCAACACACGTTCTGACAACTCTTAAATCATATAAATGGAGAAAAAGGGCATATAAGCATTCAGGCAGAGGCAGGGAAAAAAAGGAAAGAAAAAGAAGTAATCTACAACAGAACAAAAATTAAAGCAGCTTCAGGTATCCCTTCCATAACACTGAAAACAAAAAGAAAATGCAACTACAGTTTTGTCTAAATTTAAACTGGACAAAAAGATTAAGAGACATACACCAAATAATCAAGAAATGATTCAAAAAAATAAGATTTTGTGACCTCAAAGGACTGGTGGTGAACACTGAAATTCATTAAAGATGATCCAAATAAAGATTATAAAAGTGCTGATCAAACTAAAAATAAATGTAAAATACCTCTTAAAAATAACGAATAGTAAAAAACAAAAATACTCATTGAATATCAATAATCCAAATCTAAGGGTTATATTTTTTAAATCTCAGAAATGAGAAAGGGGAGTAAAAACACATTAAATCTCTTACTTGGCACAGAAAGCTTTTTTAAATATTATCTCATTCTTAATTTTGATTATTATAGAAATACATATTTTAAATTTTTTTAACTTAAAGAGCCATGAGTAAAATTTAAACTAGAGTACATTAACTCAAAATCAGGGAGAATGTAAAGGTAAAAAATAAGAACAGAAAAAGAACTCAAAAAAACAGAAAACATTATAAAGAAGGAAAAACTTTTCAAAAAACATAAATATCATGGCAAAAATAAATAAAAACATTAAAGGATGATCTGATTGGATTTTTAAAAATCAAACATATTCTGCTCTCAAGAGATATGTTGAAATAAAATGAACAGGAAAATTTAAAAGAAAAAGAGAGAGCAGAAAGATTTATTACAGAAATTTTTAAGGTAGACTAAAATGTAGGAAAGTATGGAAATTATTTATGACAAAGTTGAATACTAAGAAGAATATTAAACAGTACAAGGACTGGAATTTTATATCAATAAAGATGGAATCCAAAATGAATACACAACCATAATAAACATTTGTTGACTACCATAGCATCAAAATATGAAGCAAAAATAATAAGAAATGAGTGATAATATTCAAGCAAAAGAGGAAGCCACTACATAGAAATTAATAAGCACTCTCTTAAATAACCTTGAATGAAAAACTAAACCAACAAGTGGAATTTTTTTAAATGAGTAATATTTTAAAACTATCAAAACTTTTGAGGTAGGATCAAATAGTACTCATAGGAAAGTTCACATTTAAATTCTCTTCGTATTAATAAAAAATAAAATTAAAAGAACTAGCCCTCAATGCAAAAACCAGGCATATCTATAGGATGCAGAAAAAATGTTTAATACTAGTTTTGTTAAACCATAGAATTAATAGGTAAATCCTGGAATGGATTTTTTGGAAAATGTAAACAAATACACACATATTTCTAGTCACTCAAAACAAGAAAATAAAATCAGAAAATGAAAATATACCTATAGAAATGAAAAAATATAGAAATGACCCCAAATGCAAAGAAGGTTTAAAAATATAAAAGCATAGTTTGTATAGTTCTGTGCTAATCCCCTTGAAAATCTTCAAGAAATGGCAGATTCTTTTAAGAAAAGAAAATAACAGCAAAAACATCTCACTCAGATAAACCAAAACTATAGAAACGCTGGGAAAGTTACTCACAATTTACTTCCAAGAGGTTATAACCCATAACAGGCTTTTTAGATATACTCTTAAATAAGGAACAGATTATTTTTATAATGTATAAATCATGTCAGAGCATAGAAATTATAGAAAGCTTGCCACCAACACCATGTATACAACTGGTCTAATTCTGAACAAAACCAGAAAAGAGAGAAAAGAGACAAACCAAAAAAAAAAAAGAAAGAAAAAAAAAATCCTATAGACTGATCTTATAAACATAGACACAAAAATTCTAAATCAAATACCACAAGAGAATTTCACATTATTTTAGAAGAATGACCCACCTAAAAATATTTACATAAGGAATCCATGGGCCATTTAATATTAGGCATTGTATTAATATAATATGACACATCAGGGCCAATTTGGAAAACGGTGTGATACTCTCAACTCTACCCAAAGAGTTTCTAAAGTCAGCTGTTCACGTACTATCTAGATATTGAAGGATAAAAAGTAGTTTTCAGATAGCCAGATAATTCTTTAAGAAAAAGATCAAAGTCCAAACTATCCAGCTATCTGGGATTAAATATCCATTAACTCAAATAGAATATTCCTTGAGAAAGAGAAATATTATGCTACAAGCCATTTCCTCAATATTATGAGCAATAGGAACTCCCAAATCCAACCAAGAAGGACCTCCAGAGCCTCAACCTGGCTGTCACTTGACACAGTCATTTGCCCCTTTGTAGGTCATCTACTTCTTGTTCATCTCCCTCCACAACTCAGCTACACTACCCCTAGACACACTTGTATTTCATCTCTTCTTCATCCTCTTCATCCCCTGCAGGAACTTACTGGTAACACCCTCTTCCCTCATGGCCCCAGTTCTATCAGAACTCTCCATCCTGACTATTTCCTGTCTGTCTCCTCTGAGACCACAGACTCCTGGGGCCCTGTGTTGTGTCACCATGTAATTTCACTACCCAACCACACAACACAGAGTAAGCACTCAATCCATTTTGATTCTTTGTTCAATTAATCAATCCAAAAATTTGCAAGTACATATCTATATTGATTTCTGTGTAGCAAAACAATTCTATACTAATAACTGACTCATATTTCCCTCCAACAAATGGGTCCAAAACTCTCACGTGCTCATGCATACACATACACACCTCTCAAGTTTTAAGGCCTGGTTCCAACTTTGCACTTGAAGTTTTAAGATTTGCCACAGGAATCTGGGGAACAAAAGCTAAAAATCAGTCTGCTGTCATTTTTCTTCCTGGTTCAGTTTCATCTGTGTAGACAATGAGAAAACACAACTAAGCTAATCCAAGTTTCCCACTTCAATTATCCGTTGGGAAGGGGTGATCTCCCAATGAAACTCTAACCCAGAGAATTTAATTTACTCAGCTAACAGCCTGAACATCTCCCCTTGGTCAAATCCAAACAGACTTCCCTCTCTTTCGTGGGGAGGGATAAATTGGGAATTTGTGATTAACAGATACATATTACTACATATAAAATAAATAAACAACAAGGACCTACCATATAGCACAGGGAACTATATTCAGTATCTTGTAATAACCTATAATGGAAAAGAATCTGAAAAAGAATACATACATACATATATATATATATATATATATATAAAAATATATATATATATAACTGAATCACTTTGCTGTACACCTGAAACATTGCAAATCAACTATACTTCGATTTAAAAAACTCCCTCTCTTATAAAAAGGCAACTTTCTATTTTTTTACATTTCCTGTACCAAGTTGTACTTATGAAGACCATACTAACATGACCAGGTCCCGCCCATTAACCAATTTGCCCGTCTTCATGGGAATAGAAACAGCTCTAAGGACCAAGAATCCTAACTATTGCACTAATTGGGAGAAAAAAAGACTGTCCTGCTTCATTTTTCCCACTCCAAAATTATATATAAAACCCCCAGAATCCACCACGGAATTGGCTGAAATAAATATCTGCTGAAATGATAATGGAAAATTCATTTTTGTGTGCCTTGATGCATTTTGAGTCTAGGGTTCTAAAGAGTTTGTCACTCTGATCTCTAATTGGGCTTTGAAATGGATTTTTTAAAAGAATCAAGACAATCTTAAAAGTTCAGTTAGATGGAAGGGAGGCGGATGCAGCCTAGGTGGATACTAGTGGATAGTCTGAAGAAAGGATGCAGCAGACAGACAAGACTAGCATTAACAACCGGACCACATTTGCATCGCACAACGGGAAGAGGAGGTTGGCACTGGTTCCAGAAACCTGAGCTATGAAGTCGGCAAATCCAAATTATTCAGTACAAATCCCCATTTTCAAAAGATGAGCCAGGTCCATAAATATATCCACAGTCCCGTCTACTCAATGCACAGTTGCCTACCTAAATATTTTAGATGTAGGAAGTAGAGCATCTACTGAGTTAAAAAGCAATTTTTACCCATCTTCTTATATCACAAAGCAATTATTGCTCAGTCACCACTTAATTTGTTCTGACAACCTAATGTCAGATAATACCAAAGAAAACAAATGAAAAATAGAAAGAACAGTTAAGTCTCCTATATGATATATGTTTATGCCAAAAAAGATTAGTTAAAAATCCATCTTCCTCCACCTGAATCCAGAGAATGTTTAAGGGAACTGTCAGTAAAATCATTACTAATGAAGTACCAGACTATGCAACACAATGGTTAGAAAGGAAATTTAAAAGATAAATGCAATTGCAGATGTCACAAATTTTCCATTAACGAATGAAGATGCTGGGAAAGTTCATATTTTTGGAACAGCCTATGAACATCACAAGTATTCAAAGCATCAAATCCTATTCGATCCTGTATTCTCATCCAACTCTCAGCCTTCTCCCTGTGCCTCAGACTCCTCCTACTATGTTTCGGCATTTGACCTTCCTTATAAAAAATTGGAAAGGAAACTATTACAATCCACTATCCCCAACAACCAAACACCGAACCTACTTTCTTGGCCAGCATTGTCTGTGGTGTTGATAAACAATCCATCTTTGAATTACAAACCATCACCACTCACCCAATTCACCAGGCATCCCAAAATCCCACCAAGGAGCCCACAGGAAGATAGCTTTGCTTGTGAAAAGCATGGGGCTTGATCTAAAGATGAACACCCAACTGTACGTTTGGACAGCAGGTTCTGGCATGGGGAGTTGAGAACAGAGCAATTCACAAAGATGGCATGGAAAAGTAAAGAAAGGAGCAAGAGTGAGGGCTGGTAGTGTGGCAGTTTGCAAAGTAGGTTTCAAATGATTAATCTCTGCAAAAAGACATTCCCATCCATGCCTTTTGTCTAGTAACTTGATCTTTTTCAGTGGAGGAGAAACTTTATCTTCTTCCAAAGAACAATGGGGAGATAACTCAGAGGGAAGAACGAACAAGAATTCACTGTCCCCTAAGACTTCTTCTAGAACATTTTAATCTCGGTTTCTTTTTACTGCCCACATCAACTTGAGTAAACCAAACGAACTTCCATGGCTCAGCCCACCCTGGACTCCCCTTTCTCCTGAAGTCCAGGCAATGGCCAGCATCACCCTTCCCCATTTCCTTGGTGCTAATAGGAGGAGCAATTGTATCTCCCTCTTGGACTGACAAATGAATGAGTGACTGAGAATTGGTTGGCTCAGTAGCTACCATTCCTGAAAAATACCTTCAAAACAAAAACAAAAACTCAAGAAAGAAACTAATGAAAACCTTCATGGTGAGGTACTATAAACTTTTAACCAGTTCAAAGACTCTAATTTTTTTACAGTTGCACCTAAAGTCAAAACTAGAATCACCACATTTGTAAGATTGCTTAGAGATACCCCAAAGGTGTGTCAACCCTACAGCTTGGACTTCACCTCTGAGTCCACACGAATGATATACCTGTTGTACTGAGTTTTTTCTTAGTTAGAAGTCATATAGTTCTTGTTTCAGTGATGGGCAATTAGGACTATTTTGCTTTGAGCAAAACCCATAAAGCTAAAAAAGTCAACTCAGTTATGCAGAGGGGAGGGAACTCTGCCAGGTACTGAGACCTAGATCTACACTAAGACTTAGATGGAAAGAGAGCCAAAGCTTTTCACTATGCACTCCTTCCTCCAGGAATCCAACCTGTGCCAGTGCCAGGGGCTCCAAAAGCTCACGGAGAAAGAAGGATGCAAGGCTTGGGGTGACAAAATCCATGCCTAGCCAGGGGCAGGGCAGGACTTGAATCTCAGTGGGGAATTAGTGCACAGACCAGGAGCTGAGGAAGAAGACTCATCAATGGACCGCTCACCCAAGCTTTTGCGAGTGATGATAAGAAGGTAAAATAAGGCTGCAGGTTGCACGTGGGGTAGGCAGGACACCTGGGTCTCACCAGCAGCCTGGGAAAGCACTTGTGCGATCCATTTCATAATCAATGCAGAAGTTTTGCAGAAGTTTTGCAGCCCCCGTGCCTGAAAGCAGCACTTCAATTACTAGAGCTGCCAGTGAGCTGAGTCACACGTTAAGTGATGCATTTGCCATGGAATAGAAATCACCTCGAAGTACATAATCTTTTCATTCCTCAAACTTTCTCTGAGCATGAGTGGGCGAGATGCTGGAGTCTGAAGACGAGCATGTGGTCAGTGTGAAGACATCCCTCCCCACAGCTTGTGGAGGGACCACAGAAAGTTTAAGCCCCAAACATTATCCTCTTCTTTATACTTAACAAGAGAATCTTGGCTTGAGGGTCAAAGTTTACACTGACAACAGCTTTCCCAATGTTTTCTTTGTTTTGTTTTGTTTACCAAGACTTATCTTCATAGCTGTTAAATTCACCCTACATGAAGTTTTTTTGCTTGTTTGTTTGTTTTACTAAGTGGATTTCATAATGTATTTAATACAGAGTGTGCTAAGGACATGCCGAGGTTTCAGGATCTGATATATTTTATAACACTTTGGAACTACAGAATCAATAAGAACTTTTCTACTCAACACTTGATGCCATTTTCACATGGTTGACGTGTACACAAATGCAGCTGTGAAGGACACTCCATGCTTTCTCATTATTCTTAGGAATAGCATGAGGCACTATTTCATTAAGTTGAGCAAGACATGGACACTTTTCATAGGAAAAAAATTCCCATCTTTACCACCTATTCATCTTTATACCCCAGATGCACAATAAGTGTTTGAGGATAGAGTATGTACTCCTGGAGTGATTCCTATTCAACACCAAATGCATTAGATCCCCAGTTGTTTAAATTATAATGTGTCTTAAATATGAACGCACCTAAAACTGGAAATAGATTCCCTCTGCTTAGAACACTTCTGAAACTATAAATTAACGTTTAAAATAAATATAATCAAAATGATAAAAAGCCACAAAATTTCAAAGTAAATTCATGTAATATGGCAGGTGATGATGTGACTATACAAGGGACCGCTGAGGAAGCTGTGGCCTGAGTCTGGACTGTGGCATTCATTATTAGGTGCAAATGAGCTGTGTGGTTCTCCCAACACTTGTCTCAAACTACAATAAGGCTTTGCTTGTACAGCACTAGGTATCAGCCTTGGTCCCTCATGAGGAATCTCATTGTATATGTCCTAGGTCCAACCCTGTTCTCACACTGGCATCTGACAATTAATATTAAGGTCTCCGCTGTCTTGCCATGCCAGGATCTCTTTACCACAAACAGGAACAGGGTGCTTATCACCTTCTAATTATTTAATCAGTTTCACGTAGAGCATCTCCCGGCTGCCTCTAACTTCAGCCCCTCTTCTGTTCAAAGGCAGGGTGCTGAAATACCTCCCAAAATCAGACTTGGAATTATTGCCCCAGATCGCAGTTAAGTTCCAAGAATTTATAGAGAGTTTAAGTTCTAAAATCAGCACAGAAGGCAAAAATTAAAGTGCAAAGTACCCTTGAATTGTCTTAAATTGCAAATCAAACATGTCTTTATCCATACAGCCCTATATAGTAATTCTTAGGCTCACTGAAGTTTGAGAACCACTGAAACAGTCTAAAGGGAAGAACACAAGGAAAGTCTTTCCAGGGAAGTCTGGGCATCCAACCATCCACGCATCAGACAACCGCAGTCCCCAGGGATGAATGGGAGACCAGTGGGAAATTCTGAAGTGTCCTTGCTCCCCAGGAGAATGCACTCCATTCGTTTCTAGTATCGAGCTTCCCAACCTAACATGTGTCAGTAGATGCAGTCATGTTGTGAGGTCTAAACAAGATGATTGTGGAGTCTCATCCCAGGACTGGTGTATAAATTAAGTTGCTAAGTTACACGAGCGTGTGTGAAATTCTATTAATTCAACCTTGCATGGTGAGTTGATGGCCTTTTGTTTCATCCCATAATTGGTTTATGTCAAACATAGTTTCCTGAAAACTTATTTTTGCAAAATATTAATTCTGTTGAGATGTACACCTCTATATGTATTAGCTGAAAAACAAAATGAATCATTTTAAAAATCAAGGATTTTATACTGTGCCCAAAGAATCAGGCTGCCATCAGGCTAAGATTCAAGGAAAAAAAATATATATAGTGCACATAAAGGTACCATGTGAAAGAGAGAGAGGAAATAAAAAAGAATATTTGGTTATTAAGATGGAAAGGCTGAAATATGATAACAGATCTGTTGCCCTTAATCAAACCAAACCAACAGTCAGAATATTTGGTCTGCATAATTTTCCAGGAAACATTTTAATGTCATGCATTTGGGTCCTCTTAAAGAAATATGGCCCCTATAAATATTCAGTCATAAGAACCAAAATGAGCGATTTGGTAGAAGATATTGCCCTGGTTATACCCGCTCAGTTCTGGCCTCTTATCCTCAAGAGGATTTTTTCTTATATTAACCGCCTTTGCTCTTTCTAGAGCCACCTGGCTCTGACCATCCCGCTCCCATCCAAGCCTGGTCTTCCTCCAACTACCATGCCTCCCCCCCCAACTCCAGTGATCCCACTAAGAAACCTAGAAGTCTCTCCCTTAACAGCACATCCAAGCAATCACCCAGCCCTGCCATTCGCTCTGGGGAAGAGCCCAGGCAGACCTCTCCTCTGGCTCGGCAGTGCCAGCATCTTGGTCCAGGCCATCAACATCTCCCACCTGAACTACTGAAATACCCTCCTAATTGTGTCCACTCTCGTTCCCTACCAATCTGTTCTCCACACAGCAGCAGAATGAGCTGAAAAAGAAACCAATTGTATCCCCTTCTTGACCTTTTTATTTACTGCCCTTTTCTCCCAGAACCATAATGGAATCCCTCCCCTACCTGCCAGCCATGTTCCTCACGATCTGGCCCCTGCCACATTCTCCAGCCTCAGCAGGGGCCATTTCCCCCCACTCTCCACATCAGGCCACTCTCGGACTTTCTAAGGCCCCAGCTCTGTGACTTGGCAGGGGCTTCACACCTTCTCAGTCCTTGGCTGGGGTTCCTGTCCTTCCCGAGTAGCCTGGGCCCTCCCTATACCTCCAGACTGCTCCCCTTGCGACCTCTCTCCTGGTGTGGTCAGTAGAAAAATGGCACCCCAAAGATGTCCACACCTTAAACTTTGGAATCTGTGAATATGTGACCTTACAGGGCAAAAAGGACCATGCAGATGTGATTAAGAATCTTGAGATGGGGAGATTGCCCTGGATTAACCAGGTGAGCCAGATGTGATCACATAAGTCCTAAAAAGCAGAGAACCTTTCTCATCTGTAGTCAGAGAGAGACATGAAGACAGAAGTGGGTCAGAGAGATGCGATGTTGCTGGCTTTGAAGATGGAGGAAGGAGCCATGAGTCAAGGAATGAGGGCAGCTTCTAGAAGCTGGAAAAGGCAAGGATGTGGAATCCCCCCCCCTGGAGACTCCAGGAGGAATGCAGTCATGCCCACAACTTGGCTTTACCCTTGTGAGAGCCATGTTGGATTTCTGACCTCCACAACTTTGAGATAATCAATTTGTGTTGTTTGAAGCCACTAAATCTGTGATAATTTGTTACAGCAGCCATAGGAAACTAACACACATGCTATTTATGGTATCTGTCATCCCTGTAAGATTAGTAATTATGTGGTGGTTAAAAATCACAGGCTCTGGAGTCATACAGGTAAGGTCAAGCTCTCACTCTTCTTCTCGCCAGCCAGGTGGCTTTAGGCAGTTAACCTAACAAACATGCTAAGCTTCGATTCCCTGATCTGTAAGAAGAGGATGATAATGCTTGTCTCCAAGGGTAGTCAGGAGAACTCAATAAGATAATATGAAGAAGTACTTAACATAGTGACTAGCACAGAGTAAGCCTTCAGTAAGTGGAAGCCACAGTGAGTATTATGATTATTAGCTGTGTGATTATTTCTTTTCCCCCACGAGGTTATAAACTCTGCGAAGACAGGCACCATGACTTTACTGAACATTGCTATATTTCCAGGGACAAGCACAGAGCTGGATGGAGTGAGTAGTCAATGTAAAAATGAATGGATGAAGGAATGAATGAATGGGTTTATATGTAAACACTTTAGGTACCAAGAATTACCTAGAGACATAATTCACCCAGTTAGCTCAACAATACATACTGAGCAGCTGCTGTGCACGCTGGGCATTGTACCTGGTGCTGATGGACAGAACAGGAAAAACAAAAAGTGTCCCTCATTGTCTATGAGCCCAGACTCTCAGTAGGTACACTCAGGGTGACAGCACTAGACAGCATGGCATGAGTGTCATGAAGGGGACAAAGCCAGGGGACTCCTTAGAGTTATGAAAGAGGAAACGATCTCACCTATCTTGGGTGATCTGGGAAGGCTTTCTGGAGGTGGTGAGATGTGAGAGGGTCTTTGAGTCTAGGCAAAGTTTCCACTGGACAAGAGCCAAGAAGGAAAATCATTCCAGGGGTGAGTAAATGGCCCTAGCAAAGGTACTGAGACAGGCAGACTGAAGATGTATTTAGTGACTCTGGTAAAGGGTTAATATTGGGGAATAGAAGACATAAGCCTGCAAGAGTTATTTGGGGCCAGTTTTTAGATGTTTTTGAGCACCAGCTTTCCCTTAAAGGAAAGGTAGGATCAGTAAAGATTTCTGATTCAGGGACTAACACAATGAAACAAGTCCAAGACAATGGCGGGATTGGGCTACACAAACAGCCGGCCTATCTGATACACCAAGTGGGGATTCAATTCCTAGTTTTAAAAAATGGAGGGAAGGGCTTCCCTGGTGGCACAGTGGTTAAGAATCCACCTGCCAATGCAGGGGACACGGGTTCGAGCCCTGGTCCGGGAAGATGCCACATGCCACGGAGCAACTAAGCCCATTCGCCACAATGACTGAGCCTGAGCTCTAGAGCCCACGCACCACAGCTACTGAGCCCATGTGCCACAACTACTGAAGCCCACGCACCTAGAGCCCATTCTCCACAACAAGAGAAGCCACCACAATGAGAAACCCACGCACCGCAACAAAGAGTAGCCCCTGCTCGCCGCAATTAAGAAAGCCTGTGCACAGCAGTGAAGACCCAGGGCAGAGACCTTCAAGATGGCGGAGGAGTAAGACATGGAGATCACTTTCCTCCCCACAAATACATCAGAAATACAACTGCATGTGGAACAACTCCTACGGAACACCTACTGAATGCTGGCAGAAGACCTCAGACTTCCCAAAAGGCAAGAAACTCCCCACGTACCTGGGTAGGGCAAAAGGAAAAAGAAAAAACAGAGACAAAAGAATAGGGAGGGGACCTGCACCTCTGGGAGGGAGCTGGGAAGGATACTAGGGAGACCCTTCACTGGCAGAGACGGGGGGTGGCAGGGGGGAAGCTTCGGAGCCACAGAGGAGAGTGCAGCAACAGGGGTGCAGAGGGCAAAGCGGAGACTTTCCCGCACAGAGGACTGGTGTGGACCAGCACTCACCAGCCCAAGAGGCTTGTCTGCTCACCCACCGGGATGGGAAGGGGCTGGGAGCTGAAGCTCCGGCTTCGGAGGTCAGATCCCAGGGAGAGGACTGGGGTTGGCTGCGTGAACACAGCCTGAAGGGGGCTAGTGCGCCACGGCTAGCCGGGAGGGAGTCCGGGAAAAACTCTGGACCTGCCTAAGAGGCAAGAGACCATTGTTTCAGGGTGCACGAGGAGAGGGGATACAGAACACCACCTAAACGAGCTCCATAGATGGGCACGAGCTGTGGTTATCAGCACGGACCCCAGAGACGGGCATGAGACGCTAAGCCTGCTGCTGCCGCCACCAAGAAGCCTGTGTGCAAGCACAGGTCACTATCCACACCTCCCCTCCCGGGAACCTGTGCAGCCCGACGCTGCCAGGGTCCCGTGATCCAGGGACGACTACCCCGGGAGAACACACGGTGTGCCTCAGGCTGTTGCAATGTCACGCCGGCCTCTGATGCCGCAGGCTTGCCCTGCATCCCGTACCCCTCCCTCCCCACAGCCTGAGTGAGCCAGAGCCCCAGAATCAGCTGCTCCTATAACCCCGTCCTGTCTGAGCGGGAACAGATGCCCTCAGGCGACCTACACGCAGAGGCGGGGCCAAATCCAAAGCTGAACCACACGAGCTGTGCGGACAAAGAAGAGAAAGGGAAATCTCTCCCAGCAGCCTCAGGAGCAGCGGATTAAATCTCCACAATCAACTTGACGTACCTGCATCTGAGGAATACCTGAATAGGCAACGAATCATCCCAAATTGAGGCAGTGGACTTTAGGAGCAACTGTGGACTTGGGGTTTGCTTTCTGCATATAATTTGTTTCTGGTTTTATGTTTATCTTAGTTTAGTATCTAGAGTTTATTATCATTGGTAGATTTGTTTATTGATTTGGTTGCTCTCTTCCTTTTCGTTTTTATATATAGACAGATTTTTTTCCCTTTTTTCTTTTTGTGAGTGTGTATGTGTATGCTTCTTTGTGTGATTTTGTCTGTATAGCTTTGCTTTCACCATTTCTCCTAGGGTTCTGTCTGTCCGCTTTGCTTTTTGGTTTTTTTTGTTTTGTTTTTTTAACTATAGTTTTTAGCGCTTGTTATCATTGCTAGATGTGTTTTTTGGTTTGGTTGCTCTATTATTGCTTTCTTTCTTTTTTTCTGTTACTTTTTATTTTTTATTTTATTTTAAATAATTTTTTTATTTTTTATTTTAATAACTTACCTTATTTTACTGTATTAATTTTTTTTTCTTTCCTTCTTTTTTTCTCCCTTTTCTTCTGAGCCGTGCAGCTGACAGGGTCTTGGTGCTCTGCCTGGGCGTCAGGCCTGTGCCTCTGAGTTGGGAGAGCCAAGTTCAGGACATTGGTCCACCAGAGACCTACCAGCTCCATGTAATATCAAACAGTGAAAGATCTCCCACAGATCTCCATCTCAACGCTGAGACCCAGCTCCACTCAATGACCAGCAAGCTGCACTGCTGAACACCCCGTGCCAAACAACTAGCAAGACAGGAATACAACCCCACCCATTAGCGGAGAGGCTGCCTAAAATCATAATAAGGTCACAGACACCCCAAAACACACCACCGGACACGGTCCTGCCCACCAGAAACACAAGATCCAGCCTAATCCAACAGAACACAGGCACTAGTCCCCTACACCAGGAAGCCTACACAACCCACTGAACCAACCTTAGCCACTGGGGGCAGACACCAAAAACAACAGGAACTACGAACCTGCAGCCTGTGAAAAGGAGACCCCAAACACAGGAAGTCAAGCAAAATGAGAAGACAGAGAAACACATAGCAGATGAAGTAGCAAGGCAAAAACTCACCAGACCAAACAAATGAAGAGGAAATAGGCAGTCTACCTGGAAAAGGATTCAGAGTAATGATAGTAAAGATGATCCAAAATCTTGGAAGCAGAATGGAGAAAATACAAGAAACGTTTAACAAGGAACTAAAAGAACTAAAGAGCAAACAAACAATGATGAACACATAAAATGAAATTTAAAATTCTCTACAAGGAATCAATAGCAGAATAACTGAAGCAGAAGAACGGATAAGTGACCTGGGAGATAAAATATTGGAAGTAACTACCACAGAGCAGAATAAAGAAAAAAGTATAAAAAGAACTGAGGACAGTATAAAAGACCTCTGGGACAACATTAAATGCACCTCCATTTTGAGTTTATTTTTGTGTATGGTGTTAGGGAGTGTTCTAATTTCATTCTTTTACATGTAGCTGTCCAGTTTTCCCAGCATCACTTATTGAAGAGGCTGCCTTTTCTCCATGGTATATTCTTGCCTCCTTTATCAAAGGTAAGGTGACCATATGTGTGTGAGTTTATCTCTGGTCTTTCTATCCTGTTCCATTGATCTATATTTCTGTTTTTGTGCCAGTACCATACTGTCTTGATTACTGTAGCTTTGTAGTATAGTCTGAAGTCAGGGAGCCTGATTCCTCCAGCTTCGTTTTTCTTACTCAAGATTGCTTTGGCTATTTGGGGTCTTCTGTGTTTCCATACAAATTGTGAAATGTTTTGTTCTAGTTCTGTGAAAAATGCCATTGATGGTTTGATAGGGATTGCATTGAATCTGTAGATTGCTTTGGGTAGTATACCCAAAGTATAGTCATTTTCACAATGTTGATTCTTCCAATCCAACAATATGGTATGTCTCTCCATCTGTTTGTATCATCTTTAATTTCTTTCATCAGTGTCTTACAGTTTTCTCCATACAGGTCTTTTGTCTCCTTAGGTAGGTTTGTTCCTAGGTATTTTATTCATTTTGTTGCAATTGTAAATGGGAGTGTTCCCTTAATTTCTCTTTCAGATTTTTCATCATTAGTGTATAGGAATGCAAGAGATTTCTGTGCATTAATTTCATATCCTGCAACTTTACCAAATTCATTGATTAGCTCTAGTAGTTTTCTGGTAGCGTCTTTAGGATTCTCTAAGTATATTATCATGTCATCTGCAAACAGTAACAGCTTTACTTCTTCTTTTCTGATTTGGATTCCTTTTATTTCTTTTTCTTCTCTGATTGCTATGGCTAAAACTTCCAAAACTATGTTGAATAATAGTAGTGAGAGCGGGCAACCTTGTCTTCTTCCTGATCTTAGTGGAAATGGTTTCAGTTTTTCACCATTGAGAACAATGTGCCAACGATGTTGGCTGTGGGTTTGTCACATACGGCCTTTATTATGTTGAGGTAAGTTCCCTCTATGCCTACTTTCTGGAGGATTTTTATCATAAATGCGTGTTGAATTCTGTCGAAAGCTTTTTCTTCCTCTATTGAGATGATCATATGGTTTTTCTCCTTCAATTTGTTAATATGGTTTATCACTTTAACTGATTTGCGTATATTGAAGAATCCTTGCATTCCTGGGATAAACTCCACTTGATCATGGTGTATGATCCTTTTAGTGTGCTCTTGGATTCTGTTTGCTAGTATTTTGTTGAGGATTTTTGCATCTATGTTCAGCAGTGATATTGGCCTATAGTTTTCTTTCTCTGTGACATCTTTTTCTGGTTTTGTTATCAGGGTGATGGTGGCCTCACAGAATTTGGCAGTGTCCTCCCTCTGCTATATTTTGGAAGAGTTTGAGAAGGATAGGTGTTAGCTCTTCTCTAAATGTTTGATAGAATTCACCTGTGAAGCTATCTGGTCCTGGGTTTTTGTTTGTTGGAATAGTTTTAATCACAGTCTCAATTTCAGTGCTTGTGAGTGGTCTGTTTATATTTTCTATTTCTTCCTGGTTCAGTCTCGGAAGGTTGCGCTTTTCTAAGAATTTGTCTGTTTCTTCCAGGTTGTCCGTTTTTTTGGCACATAGTTGCTTGTAGCAATCTCTCATGATCCTACAACGCACCAACAGTGCAAGAGGGTTCCCTTTTCTCCACACCCTCTCCAGCATTTATTGTTTGTAGAGTTTTTGATGATGGCCATTCTGACTGGTGTGAGGCGATACCTCATTGTAGTTTTGATTTGCATTTTTCTAATGTTGGTGGGAATGTAAACTGATACAGCTACTATGGAGAACAGTATGAAGGTTCCTTAGAAAACTAAAAATAGAACTACCATACCACCCAGCAATCCCACTATTAGGCATATACGCTGAGAGAACCATAATTCAAAAAGAGTTACGTACCACAATGTTCATTGCAGCACTATTTGCAATAGCCAGGACATGGAAGCAACCTAAGTGTCCATCAACAGATGAATGGATAAAGAAGATGTGGCACATATATACAATGGAATATTACTCAGCCAAAAAAGGAAAGGAAATTGAGTTATTTGTAGTGAGGTGGATGGACCTAGAGTCTGTCATACAGAGTGAAGTAAGTCAGAAAGAGAAAAGCAAATACCGTATGCTAACACATATATATGGAATCTTAAAAAAAAAAAAATGCTTCTGAGGAACCTAGGGGCAGGACAGGAATAAAGACGCAGACTTAGAGAATGGACTTGAGGACGTGGGGAGGGGGAAGGGTAGGCTGGGACGAAGGGAGAGAGTGGCATGGACATACATACACTACCAAATTTAAAACAGATAGCTAGTGGGAAGCAGCCACATAGCACAGGGAGATCAGCTCAGTGTTTTGTGACCACCTAGAGGGGTGAGATAGGGAGTGTGGGAGGGAAACGCAAGAGGGAGGAGATATGGGGATATATGTATATGTATAGCTGATTCACTTTGTTATACAGCAGAAACTAACACACCACTGTAAAGCATTTATACTCCAATAAAGATGTTAAATAAATAAATAGAGTGAGATGCAAAAAATAAAATATCACTGTCAAAAAAAAAATAAGTCCCAATGCAGCCAAAAATAAATAAATAAATTTATAAAAATTTTTTTAAAAACTGTGTGGAAACTAGATGATAAGACATCAGGATGTTGCTGCTCTTCACTTTCAAAACCTCTTTGGAATGTGTTGTTTTCAGGGCACCATCTGGATCCTTGCCCTGGACAGTCTTGATACCTCGTCTGCTTTGTTCACTGGAGCAGTTCACGATCTCTCTGCTCTCACTGGGCCCTGGGCTGGGCAGCTCTTCCTTGTAGCTTCCCACAGTGAACTTATTCTAGTGCCCCTTTTGGGGGTGCTGGCATTTTAGTCTTGAGCCCTCTGCAGTGCAGGTTTAGGCCTTGGTCATCTCATAGACATTGTCTCAGGGAGTTGAGGGTAGAATGAATGGTAAGTTGGGACCTCGGCAGTCTTTGCCAAGAACCCTCAAATCTTAGTCCTTGGGTGAAACCCTCCCCGCCTGAACATAAGACCCACCTCCCTAAAAAAATGAGTTTTGTACCATCAGTGGCTGACACAGACATGGGGGCCAAACCCAGACCTATCCTGGGAATCTCTGCTCACAAATAGGCAGGGACAGAAGGCGTCCTCCATCCTTGCTTTGTGATGCCAAACTCTATTATAAAACATTCACTTGAGAAAAGTATCAAATGTTTATTTCTATTACAAATAGCACCCAAACATTTCCCAAATGGCTTCTGAAACCAGTTGTGTGCATTTTTTCACATTTGTAAATGTTTCCAAACTCTTTTGAAATTTGTAGTGATTGAGACAGGTTTTTGAGTTTAGTATTACCACTCATGTCACATTTTCGCCTGATTTCCAATCATCTGTGGTCTCCTTGATTAGTAAGGCACTTGATTTTATCTTTTATTGAGGGCCTTTGAATGTAGCAAAATGTTGAAATGATTCATCCATCATAATAAAAGACTTCAAAGGGATCCAAGTTAAACTTCTGGATTCTGAAGAGCATACTAGACAGTCAACTTCTTGCATTTCAACTTCAGGACCATGAGCCTACTGGAGAATTTTGCTAAAAATGCCTAATGAGCATGTTAGTCACGTCTAAAAATCATCTGTTTTCCACATGTTCACATTCATACATATACGGTGTGTGCATTTCATCCGACATTAACTTATTATGTAGCAAGATATAGTTTAGGCTATTCATTTCCACTGATCCATTCCCTGAACATCAGAGGCCCCTGCAAAAGAAAAACAAAGCAAATTCCTTAGGGTGGGAGCCATGCTTGACCAAAACCAGAGAAACAGCATGGCACCTGATTCAAGCTTTGTCTATATGGGTTCCAGTCGGAAACATAAAGTTGAAATCCATCAGATGATTGTTTTTAAATCAACAATTCAGAAACGCTTTTCTTTCGTACTTATATGAATGCTACCTTATGTTTTCAAAGCAAGCATTTGGACTCAGTTTTTAGAAAGACAAAAGATATTCAGTGTATGTTTAGTGTTAAAAAAGATTTTGGAAGTGATAGTGAAGGCTAAAAAATGAACACAATCAAAAATAAAGAGCTCCCTTTTTAATAGATCTTAAAAGTTTTCATCACAAGAAAATAATATTCTATAACTATGTATGGTGATGGATGTTAACTAGACTTGTTGTGGTGATCATTTCAAAATGTTCACAAATATCGGAATCATTGTGTCGCACACCTGAACTAACATAATGTTGTATAATAATTACACCTCAATTTTGTTTAAAAAAAAGATCTCTTTTTTAAATATATATTTAAAGTATGTAGTTTTCCATTTCTTGCAATGGATTTAATGAGGAACTGCTAAATGGAAGTACTGAGGAGTACAAATGGTGATGAAATACACCCTGGGGTGTCCACAGCTTAAAAGAAAATAGATACCTAAGTGCCCGTAATGCTGGGCAGACTGTGATAAATAGCAAACTATACACTCATTGAGACTGCAAAGAAAAGGCAATCGGCAATGCTTCGAATATTATTTCCATATAAATTAGGCTTTAAGAGGTAAGTAGGATCTCAACACCCAGAGATGACATCTCAGGAAGAACAGCATGGCCATAGGCCAAACGCATGACACAGCTCTAAGGCAGCGGGGTAGTTGGGAGGGGGGGTGTACACTAGAGGTCGGGGGCCAGGGATATCACCTGCCACTAAAATGGTAAATTAGGGTCAGGTTGTAAAGGGCTCCAAATGCCAGCTAGGGAGTTACAAAATTTCTCTGCAGAAAATGGGTCCCAAGAAGGTTTTGACCAAAGAAGGAGGTTAGAAAGATGAATCTGATGGTAAGCAGAAGGACAAAAGTTGCAAAGAATAGGGTGGAAAGATTTGCTAGGAGACAGGGATTCCAGCTTACATGAAAATCAGGTGGGTGGAGACAGAAAAGAGGAAGGATAAAATTCAGTATTAAATCAGCATTTGGTAACTGATCTCATCTCGGGGGCAAAAGATGATCCAAAACTTTCTACCTGGGAGAGGGGGAGAGACAGGGATAGAATTAAGGAAGAGAGAGAACTCAAGAGAAAATGTAGATTTTTGAAAACAAGTAATTGATGTTCCCCCTTTTTTTTTTTTAAGTGATGTCTGATTGGAGTCTTAAAGTCTTAAGTTTCTCTGGTTAAAAAGAGGAAGAAAAGAAGAGACACACTCTAAGCCAGAGGTGAAAACATGAGCAAAGCCACAGAGGTGAGAACTCTGAGAGGCTGTCAAAATAGGAAGGAAGAAAGAATGGAGGCGTAAAATAGGACCAAGTAGCAGGAATGGCAGAGAGGGGCGAATGCGAGAAATATTTAGGAGGCAAAATCAATAACATCTGATGATGTGTGGGATAAAGGAGACAAGGGAGTCAAGCAAGTATCTCAGGTTTCAAGCTTAAGTGACCCCTGGGATTTCGCTCCCACATTTGAAATGGAGAATAGATGTGGAGGAGGTAACAAACGGGGGAAAGATGATTGATGTCCCTTGGCCAGAGCTGCGTTCAAGGGGTCTGGGAGACAGGGGGACAGTTTCCACTCAGAGACGGAGGTGCAGAGCTGAGCCTAGGGAAGTAAAGAGCCGGTATAATAATAAAGATGTAAAGGGACATTAGGATGCAGGCAGTAAATAAAACCATGCATGTAGTTGGTGTCACCTTGAGAGAGTCAAGAGGAAAGCACACGTATCCCTCTCTGCAGATGGAAGACCCCCAAACCGAGCACCATTTAGATTAGAAGAAATCATCTTAAAGTAGTATCATAAGGAGATATCAGTATTATAAGACCAAAGAAAACTAACAACTGCAGCAAACGACGATTCACGATTCATTCATTAGCATGCTACTTACTATTCCACTGACAACTTTAATCATCTGGATGAGCAAAAACAATTGCCTTTCATTAATCCCTGCTGATAAATGGAAATATCTTTTAATGACCACCAGGATATCTGGAGCCATGCTTCCTGCTTTTTCTACCCAATGTTTCATTGTAATCAGTGCTCACACTTTGAACATTCCAATATGGTACAGCAATCTGAGAGGCAAGGCCATTTACAAGAAATGTCCATCTAATGCTCTACCTGAAGACAAGAGAGTTCTTCATCGTGGGACCCTATTCATCAAAGTTTAAGAATTTAGGTCTCCTTGATTAACAAAAACTTACCTCTGGGAAACTAAAAGCATCTTATTTAATAGAGCTGGCAAATCAGCACCGGGTTAACTGACATCCACAGTGCATGGGATCCATCCGAGGAACTTTTGTGGGTTTTGCCTGAGCAGCCCAAGGAGTTCTCTTTTCAAGACTTGCATAAAGGTAGCAAGTGAATGACATCACCTGAAAAGGACGCTCTTGGACGAGCTGACACCACATTTAACAGAAGCCTGAGAAATGCGGCAACTCAATCAGCTCAAATCGGCATGGCGTCCGAACATGATCTGCCGAGAATTCTCCCTCCTGGAGCTTGATAAAAGAATAAACGTCTAGAACCTCTGGGTCTTCAATTATTAAATGGAGCAACTTATGTAACCAAAGTCGAATAACCTCGCAGGCTTGCTGACCACCCTTTGAGACAGAAACACCCAATAGTACAACCGGTGAAACTGATCTGGCTGGAAGGCTGGCACAGGGAGAGAAGGAAGGGATCAGAATTTCAGGCCGCCTTCCACCCTTAATTACAGGAGAGAGTGGCTCATTCATGGCTTCCCGCCCTGAGGTTTCTAACTCTCCAGTCCCCTCTGCCCGCCTGCCGCCCCCCAGGGGAGGTTGTGTCCTTCTTTTCTTTCTTGTGTCAGATTTCGGGCTGACACGTGGTAATTGATTCCGTTGCTGGTTAGACGGGTGTTAAGTGGGAGGGATGAAGTTTCAGTGAAAACAAATAGCACTTCATGGGTTTGACCTTTCCTCTTTGGAGCTTTTGTTGTGGTCCGCTCTGGGATGTGCAGCTCAACAACTGTGCGAGGCCGTCGTGTCTGTGTCTGCAGCTCCCCTGATTCACCTTCATCAGCTCCCAATGTGCCGATGACAGCTAGATTGTCTCAGTGTCGCTTCTGGCTTGATGACAGCCCAGCAGCAGGTGGAGGCTCCGAGAATTGGTGTCTGAGAGACAGCAATGGCCGAGCAGGGCCTGAGCCTTCTAGGATAGCATCCCCTTCATGGAAAAGACTTACACTCTGGAGATAAGAAGAAGAAACCTTTTAATGACAGTACACCTGATCCAAGGGCTGCTCCTAAGCTGTGGCATAGTTTCAATGTTCGGCTCCATCCGCCAGAAGGAGGCATCAGCACTGAGCCAGGGAAATGCTGGGCTTTTCAGGGAAGAAAAAAGATAGAGCCTGAAGGAGCTACAGGCCCCAGGCAACATGTACTGGCAGGAAACAGGTAAGGATGATGGTGCTGGACCCTCAGGCCTCCAGATCAGTTTATCAACAGGGGAACATTCTCCTGTCATACGAGATGCAACACCTGTATTAGTTTGCTTCTGCTTCCGTAACAATGTACCACAGACCGGGTGGCTTAAACAGAAACGTATATTCTCACAGCCCTAAGAGGCCAGAAGATTGACCTCAAGGTGTCAGCAGACTCTCTCCTTGGCTTGTAGATGACCATTTTCTCCTTGTGTCCTCACATGGTCTTCCCGCTGTGTGTGTCTGTGTCTTAATCTTCTCTTCTTTTAGGGACCCCCATCCTATTGGATTAGGGCCCACCATAATGACTCCATTTAAACTTAGTTATTTCTTTAAAGCCCTCTCTGCAAACACAATCACATTCAGGGGTACTGGGGGTTAAGACATCAACATACGAATTTATGGGGGAACACAATTCAGCTCATAACAACACCCTGACAAGAATTTCAAGAGGCGGTATTAGCATGCTGCTGAGGTGACTCTTGGAAGCTTGGAGCAAGCGATGGTCGTACCAATGAGGTAGAAACGCCAGAAGTGCCATAATGAAGAGTGAAGGAAGAATCTAGCAGCTTCTTCCTTCCTTCCAGTGAAGGAAGAAGTAAGCAGCTAGAGTGACACATCATGTAAACCCCGAAAACCCAGCAGATGCTGTTACATGGAAAGGCCCAGAGGGTTTTCCAGTAACTAAAGCAACAAGGAGTGTGCCGGTAAGGACGCTGGTATCATCACTGAAAATCTCAGTGGGTACCATTCTCTGTAGGGCAAGACTGATGGTAGGAGACCCCATTACAGAAGTAGGTTCACTGGTAACCCTGGGGATGATAGGATCCAAAACATTAAGAGACCGGGCAGCTATGCTCAGCTATCAGATGCCAGATAGACAATTATATTACTGGGTGCCAAGGAGGGAGTGATCCTCTGGGGATCATCCAGGCATGGATAAGAGATGATTGTTAGAGAACAGCACCCCTAGAGGCCAGACAGAGCAGCCACCCAGGATACTGCTCAATCTATCCCATCAGAAGAATCAATGCTGGACAATCAGGACGTTGGGTGAGAGAACCCATCCCACAGTCCCTACCCCAGTCCCCAAATGTGTAATGGGAACAGACATACTTGATAGTTGCAAACGTCTAAACAGACAAGAGCTATCGTAGCAAGGAAGGTTAAGAGGAAGCTTCTCAAACTGCCTCCTACCCCAGCCAAGTTAGTAAATAAAAAACAATGTCATGTCCTGGGGTGGGGAGAGGGGAAGGTTTGGATTTTAAAGCTTAGAACTACCCTTAAAGACCTACAGAATGCAGAGTGTGGTCCCTATCATATCGCCATTTAATTAATCAGTCTGGTCCCTGCAGAAACCATACGGGTCCTGGAGGATGACCGACTCCCACAGACTTCAAGAAGCAGCAGCCCACAGCTGGCACTGAAGCTCCCTTGCCAGATAGTGTATCTTTACATAAACACAGGCTCAGGTACATGGCATGCAGTCTTTGATCTGGGGACTCTGTCCTTTTCATCCCTATCAAAAAGGAGGATCAGAGACAGTTCGAATTTGCTCAGAACAGACAACCATATTCACTTACAGTGTTGACCCAGGGCTGTGTTAACTCTCTCCTCTCTGCCATAATATAGTTTGAGGAGACCTGGACCAGCTGGGCATCCACAGAACACCACGCTGGTGATGACATCATGTAAACCAGAGCTGGTGAGTGAGAAGTGTCAAGAATGCTCAGGGCCTTTGTAAGTCAGACTCACGCTATAAAGAAAATGGGAAATAACCATCAGGGGCCACATCAATAAACTTTTTAAAGGTCTGGGGTCTGGGGCATGTCAGGATATCTCAGCCAAAGTAAAGAACAAATTATCGTATCCCACCCCTCCAAAAACAAAAACAAAAACAAAAATGCTGCAGCTCAAAACCCAGTGGGCTTTTTTAGGTTTTGGAGACACTAGTTCCACAGCTGGGAATATTGCTCACATCCATATAACAAGGGACAAAATGACAGCCAAGAGAGGGAAAGGCTCTGCAAAAGGTCCCAGCTGCAGAGCAAGTGGCCCTATGGCTTGAGCCTTGTGGCCCAGCAGACCCTATGGCGTTAGAAATATTGGTGATGGCAAAGGACACTTGTATGGAGTTTTCGGCAATCCACACTGGAAAAAATCACAACTAAGACACTTGGAGTTCTGGAGCAAGGCCATGTCAACCACATCAAATAACTACATAACTTTAGAATAAACAGCTCCCAGCAAGCTATTGGGCCCTGGAAGAGATGGGAATACCTGACCATGGGACACCAGGTAACCAATCATCCATGCTGAGCTGGGTTCCATCACACCCATAAACCCACATGGTTGGGCATGCCCAGCAGCAATCCGTTGTGAGATGCAAGTGGTACATCCAGGGCATAAGCAAGTCATACTAGCAGGTATCCCAGACCCCCATGTTATTCACCATTGTTCCATCAGTGCCTCTCCTTAGCTCATACCTATAGCCACATGGAAAGTCCATTATGACCAACTGTTGGAGGAGGAAAAAGCCCACGCTTGATTTATGCACGAGTCAGCTGAATATGAAGGCACAAGCCAAACATAGCCAGTGGCTACAGAAACAGCTTCATTCAAGTGGTAGCCTTGACAGACAGTGGTTAGAGGAAATCATCCCAATGGTCAGAGCTTTGGATGGCACACACTCTCATTAAAGGGGAATTGGAAATTGCCAGTGTACATTAGCTTCTTACACAGTGATTGGACTTGGGTAGACAGCAACATCCCTGGGTAGTTTATCTCACTGGTCCCCAAATCTAGTTGAGCATCAGAACCACCTGTAAAGTTTCTAAAGAATATAGACGCCTAAGCCCACCTCAAAATTACTGAAATAAATGCCTCAGATATGGTACTAATAAATCTATATTTCATGTAAGATCCTTCAGTGATTCTAATACTGCTAGTCCTTGAACTGGTATTTGGGAAACATTTGTCTAAGTAATTGGCAACGCCACAATGAAGAACAAAAATATTGACGATTAATGCAAACACACAACTAACCCTATTGTGATAATCATTTCACAACATATATGTGTATCAAATCATCACACTGTACACCTTAAACTCACACAGTGTTATGTGTCAATTATATCTCATAAAGTAGGAGGAAAAAAGAAAAAGAAATCAATTTTTTTTAAAAAGCAAGTACTTGTAAGACAATATGCTTTAATATATGTCAATTTTTTAATTCTCACCACCGCCCTCTGAGGTATGGTAACCCCATTTGGTAGGTGAGAACACTTATGTGACATGACTTACTCAAGGTCATATAGCAAGTGAAGGATGGAGGTAGTATTTGAACTTAGTCTGAGTCTAGAGTCCTTATGCTTAATCATGATGCTTAGTGGAAAAGGCAGTCCAGGAAAGAGAAGCGGGAAGAAAATTCTGTAATCCACAAGCACGTACAACTGTTTGTAGGGCTAATTTTGTATTTACCTTAAATGAAGACATATTGCTTTTCCAAATAGTTTGACTTCAATCTCCCTTCACAATAGCATGTGCACACCACCTAGTGGCTAGATAAGTCTGCTTGATGAGTAACTGCTCTGCGTTAGCAAGATCAGCTGAGAACAGAAAACTTGTCATTGAAATTTAGTAGATGCAAGTTTCCAATTCCAGAATGAATGAATTCCAATTCCAGAAGGATGAATTCTTTGACCTCCAGAAAAAGTTTTTAAAATATAGTAAGGATATAAAAATGAGAAAAGTTAATCAAAATGGGTGAAGTCAACAATAGCCACAGAAATGATGTCAGATCAGGTTTTGTTTTGTTTTGTTTTTTTAATGAAAATGCAATAGTAATAAAACATAAAAAGAAAAAAGCCATATGGCAAATCACTTTTAACTTTATATGCTTATAATGAACTTACTATATGCACACACTAAAAACTTTTCATGACCAGTCACTTTTTCCAGAACTTACCTTCGTTCAGCATCCTTTTCCTGTCCAAGTATTAAGATACCGTCCGCTCCCACCTCTACTGCATGAGACTTCATGGCTACCCAACAGGATGAAAGGTGATGGAAGTTTAGAAACCCATGACTTGTCTTCTCCCTAATGTCTACGGGATTGATTTTCTCCCAAGATCTCTTAAACCCAGATAGACAGAAGCAAGGCAGCAAGGTACTGAACTTACACAATAGGAATCAGTTCGCTATGTGAGAAGCAGGTCCAGGAAGAAGGGCCATGAGCAGGAGATGATGTCAGGGCCCCAGGAGTCATCATCCAGGTCCAGAACCAGTGTAAAACAGTTGGAAGACAGAGGGGTAGCTCTGTGGGCGGAGTCTGGCCTACCCAGCCTCTGACAAACTTTCTTTCCAGCACTCTGCAAGCATCAGGGTTCATCCCACAGCTTCTTTCATGCTCATACTCAACTTTAAATAGCTCTTCAGCAGGATTCATTTCAGGGACAAATATTCTCCTAATGTGAACCTCGAAAATATGATGTTAATTGAAAGAAGCCAGACACAAAGGGCATATATTGTATGCTTCCATTGCTATGACATATGCGGCACAGGGGACTCCACAGAGATAGAAAGCAAATTGGTGGTTTCCAGGAGCTGGGGAGTCGGGGAGGAGTGGGGAGGAAGGGGGGAAAACTGCTTAATGGGTAAAGGATTTTACTTTGGAGTGACGAAAATGTTCTGGAACTCGATAGAAGGGCTCATTACACAACATTGTGAATGCACTAAATGCCACTGAATTTCTGAAATGGTTAATTTTATGTTATTTGAATTTTACCTTCTGTGGCCAATACCAGAAATACCACAAATAAAAAATTTTATCTTTTGTCTTAGGATTTTAGACCAGGGTGTTTTAAATTTTGAATATTTGGTGAGAGTTGTTTATAAGATTTAGTTAGAGACCTCAGGCCACCCTTTAAAGTGAGAAGGTTATCAGAGCCTTCTGTGTGAACGGGATTTAATAGTGAGAAGGGGGAGAAAAAAGATGCCACCTGGACTCCTGAGAAGGGAAAACAGAGCTCATTCTTAGCAGTGAAGTTGTTCTAAAAAGAAGCAAGAAAACAAGCTACTCCCACTGCAGATCTGCGCTTTGTAACAGGTTCTATGTTTAGATGGGTGGGGTAGAATTCCTGACAAGAATCAAGGAGGTTCTTGTCTCTGGGGAGTTCCCAGCTTCATGCTTCTAGGGCACAAGAAACCCGGAGCCTGGAAGAATCCAGCACCTCATCGGCAAAGCTTTCTCTCAAGAAGCATCAGAAGGCAATCAGCGATTGGCCAACAAGCACAAATTCCAAACACACACCCAGTTAATGAAAACCACACACACACAAACACACACAAACACACACAAACACACACAAACTAGAGATATTTTCTACCTGCCAGTGACAATCTGGAGCAGGAAAAGCAGACGGAAAATAGCCACAGGGGCTTTATTCTGAATATTCTACATCTAAGGGGGAATTGAGTTTCTCAAAAATAAAGACTTTCGGTTTACAAACATACTGTTTTTGCCAAAAGGAATTTTTTATTTTAGGTGCTTTGGGAAGACTTCAGAGTCCTCGGGTTTGGGGCCAAAGATGCCTGCATGTTGCAATCCTAAACCTTTGGCAGTGACAAAAACATGTTTGCAAGTGGAAAGTTTTCGGTGTGGGGTTTTTCGTGTTGTTTTGTTTGGGTGTGTATTTGCCTGCTTGGTGCCAAAGGATTTCCTCTGCATCTTCCCAGAACCAAGGAGCAGGAGTCAGCACTCCATTTGGGATGTTGGCCCCAAACCACCTGTACCCCCAACTTGTCCATCCTGTATGCCTTGAGGCAAGAAAAGCAGCCAAGAAGCTTAGGGTGCTACCCTTTTCCTGCCTTCAAGCCGAAACTGAAGGCTTGGATAGTCAGATGGGGGACCCGGAGGAGCTCCGTCTCCATCCCTGTGGGTTTCATGTGGGCTGAGTGGATTTCTGTATTGCAGGCTCTGATTAACCCAGTTTGTTCCTTATGTCTCACCCTAGCAGGACACATTTCTACTCTTTCCATCTTTCTGTGGCTACTACCTGTGCTGAGGTAACAGTTTGATATATTAACTCTGGCTTTCTGTCTATTAAAACTGGGCAACCACATGGAGCAACTAAGCCCGTGCACCGCAACTACTGAGCCTTCACCCTAGAGCCGCGAGCCACAACTACTGAAGCCCACGGGCCACAACTACTGAGCCTGCGTGCCTAGAGCCCGTGCTCCGCAACAAGAGAAGCCACCACATGAGAAGCCCTCGCACCTCAACGAAGAGTAGCCCCTGCTCGCCGCAACTAGAGAAAAGCCTGCGTGCAGCAACGAAGACCCAACGCAGCCAAAAATAAAATTAAATAAATAAAATTTTTTTAAAAAACCATAAAAAATAACCTAAAAAAAAAACAAAAACAAAAACTGGGCAACCAGAGAAGACCAGTCCTGCAGAATGTAGAGACAAAAAGAATGCAACTTTCAGAGAACTCTACATCTTAACAGAGCAGGAACAATAGTCTTGAAAACCAAGTCTTTCGATGCACAAGATTCGGGTACTTTGGAATTCACAAGCTAAGCCTAGTCCCTGGTATAAACTGCTACCGCGAGAACAAAGGAGGGTCCCAGTGTGCCACCCAGACGCTGGACAAGGGCAGAAGCAGGACTGAGAGTGACCAGACGCTGTAGAGAGCGCCAGAGTCAGAACCCCAGACTCATCTGTCACCAGTCCCCGTCGGGGAGCTGAGAGGCAACGGAGGCCCCACTCAGTCCTGTGGATATTCCAAAGAGCTCTGAGCTCAAGGGCCACCCTCCCAACCCTGGGCCTTGCCCAGGCTAGGATCCCCGCTGACAGCGGCTGCGCTTCGCCCATCGCCATCCGCCAAGATGCTCCTCCCACCTCTGTGTCTGGTGTGCATCTAAGCACTTTGCACTCAGAAAACCCAAAACTGATGGCTGCAATCGTCCTCCTCTCCACCTCAGCCCTCTCCAACCCAGTCTCCTTCTCAACTGGCCTTTCATGATAAGTGCATCTTCTGAGTCACTCACATGAGATTCTTGGCATGGGCTCTGCTGTCTCCACCTCCCACCCCACCCCACCCCCAGCCACCCCGCCACCCCCAGAGCTCATCTACTGCCAAATACCATGGATTCTACCTCCCTGGTGTCTTTTCCATCTGCCCATGGTTTTCATTACCATTGCCACCGCCTGATGCAGGAATCTCCTCCTGTCTCAACAGAACCAATTTAGTATTCTCCTAAATAATACCTCCCTTGGGCTCTCCCACATGAATTCTTGTAAACTTCTGTACTGTTTCTACTCTGGCTCTTATTTCTCTATTCCTCTCTATTCCTCCTCCTGCTTTCTCATCTCCACCGCCACATTCTCCAGTGAGAATTCACCACCACTCCCATTCTCTGTGCCAGACAGACTACATTTTTCAGTGTCTCAAATACAGGGGTGATAGTCTCTCCCCTTAAATCCTGCATGAAAGCTGTTCTCTCTGCCCTTTTCTCCCGTCTAACTCCTAAGCATCTTTCAGATGTCACTTCCTCTAGGAAGGCCTGCCATGCTTTCCGCAACACATGGCAGGAACACTGATTCCCACTGGCAGAAACAGTAAGGAAATGTGTTCACACATTTAACAGGAAACATGAAGGTAGGGTATGGGCTCATTGGTGTCATGCTGTCATCAACCACCCTGTTTCTTCCTTCTTGTTTCTTTGCCATCCCTAGCGTTGGCTTCATCTTTAGGCCAGTAGCACGATGTCTGCCACAGTTCTAGACACCACATCCAGACACACCAAAGTCCAGAGGAAAAGGGAGTTTTTCTTCCCATACTTTCTCTCAGGTGAGAAGGGACTTTTGCAGAAACATCCCCTCCTTCCCTGCCCCCCACCACTAGAACCTCCCTTACATTTCATTGGCCAGAATTAGTTCACATGTCCATCGCCCAGCTAATCACAGGTGAGGGGAGTGTCACTACTGGTGTTGCCTGTTGGACCACCTCTCACACCTGGATGTAGGGTCAGCTTCCCCAGAGGCGCGTGACTGTGCTGAAGAGAGAGCAGACACCTGATCAGAACCCAGATTCCATGTGGAAAGAAGTAGGAAGCAAAGGCAATCAGCAGAGTTTACTCTTCTTCCCATTTGGTTCTATGTTCCTTTAGCAGCTGTCTTAGTCTATTCAGGTTGCTATAACAGAATACCACAGACATGGTGGCTTATAAACAAATACAGAACTTTATTTCTCACAGCTCTGAAAGGTGAGAAGTCCAAGATCAAGGCTCTGGCAGATTTGGTGTTGGTGTCTGGGGAGGTCCACTTCTTGGTTCACAGACAACTGTCTTCTACCTGTGTTACCTGTGTCCTCACACAATGGGAAGCGGGGGGTGGGGGGGTGGTCTCTGGCATCCTTTCAACAAGGACACTAATCCCATTCATGAGGGCTCCACCTTCATGACCTCATCTAACCCTAAATACCTCCCAAAGGCTCCACCTCCTAATACCATCATACTGGGAGTTAGGATTTCAACATATGAATTGGAGGGTGGAGGAGACAAAAACATTTAATACGTTGCATTCTACCCCTGGCCCCCCAAAACTCATGTTCTTCTCACATGCAAAATACATACATTCCATCCCAACAGTCCCCAAAGTCTTAACTCCTTCCAGCATCAACTCAAAAGTCTAAAGTCTCATCTAAACACCATCTAAATCAGATATGGGTGAGACTCGAGGTAGGATTCACTGAGGCAAATTCTCCTTCAGCTGTGAACCTGTGAAACCAGACAAGTTGTGTGCTTCCAAAATACAACAGTGGGAAAGGCATGGGGTAGACATTCCCATTCCAAGAGAAGAAATAAGCAAGAAGGAAGGAGTGTCAGGTCCCAGGAAAGTCCAGAACCTAGTGGAGAAACATTAAACCTTAAAGCTCGAGAATGATCCTCTTCGGCTCAATGCTCTGACCCCCAGGCTCACTAGGGTGGCAATGTCCTCTCCATGGCTGAGCAGGATGACCTCACAGCAGCTCTGTGCCTGGGTGCTGCCCCCATAGCTCTACAGCAATTGGCTCATCTTCCACCATCTCGAGAGCACTCACAAAGTTGAAAGTGAGCATACACCATCCTACCGCCATCTCTTCTCCTGGCCCCTCTTCTCTCCTCCACCTCTCCATGCTGAAATCTCATCTTTTAAAGCCCAACCACAATGTCCCATTCCAAAATGAGCCTTTTCTGGCCAATCACACATAGTCGTCCAGCATTTTTAGATTTATAACTTCTAATGACACCACAGAGCACCCCATATCATAGTCTTTTGAATATGTGACTTCTTTGAAGCTCCTGAATAGCAAAGCTGATGTGACTTACCTTTGTACTCCCTCTGGAACCCGACCCCGTGCTCCGCACATACTGGGTGTGCTATAAAAGGTCATGAGTGGGTATGGGGGAACACTCAACTTAGGGTCTGTGCTCAAGTATTCTCGTCTAAGCTCAGCTGCACATCTACCATGCAAACTGGGGCAAGCCATTGGGCCTCCCCAAAATAAAATGAGGCTCTCTGGATCAGATGTCTCAAAACCCCATAGAGTTCTGTATTTGTTTCCTAAGGCTGCAGCTGCCACAAATTGCCCCAAAACTAGGTAATTTAAAACAGAAATCTATTCTCTCCTGATTCCAGAGGCCAGAAGCTGAAAATCAAAATGTCAGCAGATGTGGCTCTTTCTTGGAGGCTCTGAGGAAGAATCTTTTCCATGCCTCTCTCCTAAATGCTGGTGGTTGCCAGCACCCCTGGGTGTTCCTTCACTTGTAGCTGCATCACTTTAATCTCTGCCTCCATCTTCATATGGCCTTCATCCCTCTGTGTGTCTCTGTGTCTCAAAACTCCTACTCCTTTCTCTTATAAGGACAACAGCCATTGAATTTAAGGCTCAGCCTAAATTCAGGATGGTCTCATCCTACCATCCATAACTTGACATCTGCAAAGACTCTATTTCCAGATAAGGCTCCATTCACAGTATAAGGCTTAAACGTTTCTTTGGTGGGGGGGGGGGGGCGGGGGGACACAATTCTACCCATTACAAGCTCTAACACTGCTGAGTTCTGTTAGTTATTCAAGGACCACTGAAGGCTGAAATATTTCCTTCTTTTTTAAAAAATTGCCTGCAGATACATATTGTGGATCATTCAACCACTCTTCATTTGAAGGTTGAGAATTTTTTTTAATTTTTCTTTTCATTTCCTAAAATACAGGCAATGAGTCAGTCTCCAAATTTCAGATGCTGTTCCTCTGCACTATAGATCATTTGTTTTGGCTTCTGGTATCAATCCACAGCCTAGAGGTCCCCAATAGCACCATCTCAAGGGTGTGTATTGGTCGCAGCTGACTTTTCCCTTCCCAGCGCCTTAAAATCCCTGACAATGATGGCAAGAACCCCTGGAAGAATCACAGGGAGGACCCTGTGTTAAGTGAGCCCCTGGCTTGTTTCAAGAGAAGCAGATCAGTCTCAAGGGGCCATAAGAGACCAGCAACACCACCGTAGCCCTGGACATCACACAGAGTGTCCCCACCACATACAAGACAAGTGCCATTTTTGAACTGCATTTGCAGTGGGGAAAGGTCCTGATGCTTCTATCAAGTTGCACCAAATAATGCCACTGATGGATGAGGTGGCTCCAAACAAAAGGCAATCATTTTCCTTTCTTGCATTTTCTCTGCAGGCTTCATGGCTGGCAAACCAATCCTATAGAACCGAACCCTCTGAGACGGAGCTCCACCCAGAGAACAAGGCTGAGTTGTGTGCCGGGCTTACGTTATGTCTATTTTAAAAGTTGACTTTGGCAGGTGTGTGGACCACTCACACAATATATCTACTCCCAGAAAAGATAAGGGGGAAAAAAATCAAACACTGAATTTTCTTTAAATTCTCACTTGGAAGCAAACAGCTTGGCCTTAAAAAGGGGAGTATAATCCTTGTTTCAATGATGATGAACTAGTTGGAACAAATTATAAAGAAAATATTGGAGCTATAAATAACGCATTTTTAAAGAATCTGTGTGCTAAAGTATCTCCTGAGAGGCAAATTCTAAAGAATGTTAATCTCCAGATTATATTCTCTCTGAGGCCATGTTTTTCCAGAACTCTTGGAACGTGTCTAAGTAATGAAATAAACTCAACAATCTTTTTAAGAGTTCACTGTTAAAAGATACTAGGAGCAAACAGATGATTGTAGACTCATGGTTGTACCTTCGGGTAAAGGAAAATGAGAAGAGCTCTAAATCATCCAAGATGAAGAAGTCCCACAGCCAGACGTGCTCTGGTTCAAATAATCAGGAATGTTTCAATCCAATGCCAACTTTCTCCCTTACAATAATGAATGGATAAAAAGGGTACGTTCAAAAGGGATTTTCACCACCCTTCTGGTTTCTACCTCTGTCCTACCTCAAAAAACTCCTTAAACGCCACCCCCCAGAACCTCCTTTTCTTACACCCTGGAACAAAACAACAAAAATAAACTTTATAAAAGTTTATAAAACATAATCTTACAAAACCTGTTATTGAGGCACAACAATATATTTTTTAACTAATAACGTGAATTTTTCCATGCTGAAGAGTTGTATAATTGGGTCACCAAATATAAAAAGACACAGCTGTAATAGAAAACATTTCAGAAAAGGAAATTCATACTTCAAAAGCCCTGACTAATCATAAAGTGATGCAAATTTGAAAGGAAATACTTAGATTATATTTTTACCCAGCTGAGCAGTCAGATGTTTGGAAATGCCCTGGATTTTTCTAAATATTTCCTCCTGTTAACAGCAAAACAGCTCAGATGCTCCAGAAACAAAGGACACACTTTCAAACCTTTATTCTGTGTATTTTTCTTAATTACAGCTGCTCCATTCCAGTTGCAATAAGAGGTCTAATTGTAAAGGCTTTAAAGCTAAGATGTTTACCCGGAGCTGCCAAACAGAGTTATTTTTATGAAAAATACTAAGAAGTGCAAGTCTGGGAATACACACAGAGCTTCAAATGAGAGGCTGGAAAAAGAAGGAGGTGATGAAGGACTTAGCACATTTTCAGTTTGTTTCTCTTACAACCTGTGAGAGAACCCAGACAGTCCATGGGCTCCAGGAGAAAACCCAAGATGGCTGCCGTCCAGGGAGTTTGGCAAAACCCCGGGCAAGGAGAGGCTGTGGTGAGCTGGGCTCCCGGACGGGAAGGTGGTGACAGCTGCAGCTGAGCTGCATGGCCTGTGAGCCCAGAGGACAAGCTCTGGCAACTGCCTGAGCAGTGCCCTGTGGCCTTTTCTTCAAAAGTGAAGATGGAGGCATCTGGTCAACCACAGGTGAGGTGGCACTGCAGGGTGAAGCTGTAAACTGTCAACTCAGCCAACCCTAATGAGGACCAGACACCCAGAGGCATTTGCAGAGTTGGCGGGGCGGGAGTGAGAAGTAGGGTTCGCTTGTCTCAAACCACCACCGGCTAAGCAGGCCTGCACAGCGAGGGCAGAGGGAGACAACGTCCCCTGGACTCTCTGGGCTAAAGGCAGAATTGAAAAGCAGATTCAAAACAGGCTCTGGGGGGCTTGTGCCAGATTCGTGCCGGGGTGACTGCCTGGCCCTTTCCCCAAAATAGCACGCAGAACCTGTGAGAAATATGCTCTGGCCCCTTTTAGACCCCGACCCTGAGGACATGAGGGTGGGAACCAGAGGAGTAACATTTGTTCAAAATCCTCATCACCACTTCCTGGCATCAGTTCTCTGGCTCACAGCCTGTCCCTAAGAAATGGGGAAAAAAACAGCTCCCAGCAGTGAAACCTGGAGAGTTCTGCCCTGGACAACCTGGGACCCACTGAGGCCAGGCCCACTGGGGATGGCGCACGCAGGGGAGTTTTCTACAGAAAACTTGAGTTGAGTTCAACCAGAAGGCTTAACTTTCTAAAGATTTCATGGTCAGCTCTTTCGAGGGTAAAGATTTGTTTTTAAGATTGTTAAACCTGGCCCTCTTAAATTACAAGTTAGGTCAGTAAATAAAATGTTCCAGTCAAGTCTGCAACTTAATTTTCCACAGTGGTCTCGTGACCTACCGGAAGAACTTAAGAACGTATTTGTTTTATTTCTTTGGGATGGAGGAGAGGGGACCTGTAACCACAGTAAGCCATGTGACTCCTTTGTCCACCTCAAGCACACTATTATGGGTTGAACTATGTCCCCCCCAACAGACACCAAATTCATATATTGAAATCCCAACCCCCAGGACCTCAGGATGTGATCTTATTTGAAAGTAGGGTCGTTGCAGATGTACTTAGTTCAGTTAAAATGTGGTCATATTGGCATGTGGTGGGCCTCTAATCCAATATGACTGGTGTCCTTATAAAACAAGAGTAGCAGAACCTGGCAGAGAGGCCTGGAACAACCCTTAGGAGGAACCAACCCTGCCAACACCTTGATCTTGAACTTCTGGCCTCCAGAACTGTGAGACAATACATTTCTACTGTTTAAGTCACCCAGTCTGTGGTCCTTTGCTCCAGAAGCCCTAGGAAACCAATACAGTACCCTGGGCACTTTTGCCCTGTGGGCCTCTCCTCCATAAAATGTATTCAAAACTACTTTGCAAGTGTGTTGGTATAAAGACAAATAAAATCCAGGCTGGATCATATTCTTTTTTTCCTTCTAATTTTAGAAGAAATGAGAACATTTTTAGCTTAAAAGTCTCATGGGCATTCAACACTGTACTCCTGGTCGGCCCTGTGGAACTATTCACTGGAGACCCCAGGCTCGGTCAGGTGTCTCCCTGTGCTTACTCTGTCTTGGTACCATATTGAAATTACCTGTCATTGTGTCTAATATTCCCTCTCCCTACCCCCTGGCTAAAATAGACACAAGCAAAAAGACTGTCTTATTTATTTTTGAAGCCCCAGCATAGCCTGGCACACAGAAGGTGCTCAATAAATAACTGTTGAACCGACTTGAACTGAACAGATAAAGATATAGGGTTATGCAAGGTCATTACTGAAAAATGAAGCAAAAAAAAAAAAGTGTAAAAGAAGGAAATTTTGGCAACAACAGAGCCTTAATAACTAGAGCTTAGCTCCTGGTAGCAGAATGAGGATCTGGGAGCACATCCCAGGAAAGTTTTGAAACTGAACTAAAATGAGTGTTTTATAACCATGCATTCTGTTCCATTTTTCTCTCTCTCTTCATCTTTAAATTTATTTTTCACTCTCCAGGGCTTGGAGAGGTTTCCTTACATCACAGCTATTTGCCTTTCTTTGGATGAGGGTTTCTCAAATTCCAACTTTTCCACTGAGATTTTCTGACAGTAGATTTGGCCTTTCTCTTTTTATTCTCTGAATTTTATTTATTTATTTTTTATACAGCAGGTTCTTATTATCTATTTTATACATATTAGTGTATATATGTCAATCCCAATCTCCCAATTCATCCCACCACCACCACCCCCCTTCACTTCCCCCCTTGGTGCCCATACGTTTCTTCTCTATATCTGTGTCTCTATTTCTGCCTTGCAAACTGGTTCATCTGTACCGTTTTTCTAGAGTCCACATATATGCGTTAATATATGATATTTGTTTTTCTCTTTCTGACTTACTTCACTCTGTATGACAGTCTCTATGTCCATCCACGGCTCTACAAATGACCCAATTTCGTTCCTTTTTATGGCTGAGTAACATTGCATTGTATATGTGTGCCACATCTTCCTTATCCATTCGTCTGTCGATGGCCATATAGGTTGCTTCCATGACCTGGCTATTGTAAACAGTGCTGCAGTGAACACTGGGGTGCATGTGTCTTTTTGAATTACGGTTGTCTCTGGGTATCTGCCCAGCAGTGCGATTGCTGGGTCATATGGTAATTCTATTTTTAGTTTTTTAAGGAACCTCCATACTGTTCTCCATAGTAGCTGTATCAATTTACATTCCCACCAAACAGTGCAAGAGGGTTCCCTTTTCTCTACACCCTCTCCAGCATTTGTTGTTTGTAGATTTTCTGATGATACCCATTCTAACCGGTGTGAGGTGATACCTCATTGTAGTTTTGATTTGCATTTCTCTAACAATTAGTGATGTTGAGCAGCTTTTCATGTGCTTCTTGGCCATCTGTATGTCTTCTTCAGAGAACTGTCTATTTAGGTCTTCTGCCCATTTTCTGATTGGGTTGTTTGTTTCTTTAATATTGAGCTGCATGAGCTGTTTATATATTTTGGAGATTAATCCTTTGTCCATTGATTCACTTGTAAATATTTTCTCCCATTCTGAGGGTTGTCTTTCATCTTGTTTATGGTCTCCTTTGCTGTGCAAAGGCTTTGAAGTTTCATTAGGTCCCATTTGTTTATTTTTGTTTTTATTTCCATTATTCTAGGAGGTGGATCAAAAAAGATCTTGCTGAGATTTATGTCAAAGAGTGTTCTTCCTATGTTTTCCTCTAAGAGTTTTATAGTGTCCAGTCTTAAATTCAGGTCTTTAATCCATTTTGAGTTTGTTTTTGTGTATGGTGTTAGGGAGTGTTCTAAGTTCATTCTTTCCATGTAGCTGTCCAATTTTCCCAGCACCACTTATTGAAGACTGTCTTTTCTCCATTGTATATCCTTGTCTCCTTTGTCATAGATTAGTTGACCATAGGTGCATGGGTTTATCTCTGGTCTTTCTATCCTGTTCCATTGATCTATATTTCTGTTTTTGTGCCAGTGCCATATTGTCTTGATTACTGTAGCTATGTAGTATTGTCTGAAATCAGGGAGTCTTGATTCCTCCAGCTCCATTTTTTCCCTCAAGATTGCTTTGGTTATTTGGGGTCTTTTGTGTCTCCATACAAATTTTAAGATTTTTGTTCTAGTTCTGTAAAAAATGCCATTGGTAATTTGATAGGGATTGCATTGAATCTGTAGATTGCTTTGGGTAGCATAGTCATTTTCACAATATTGATTCTTCCAATCCAAGAACATGGTATATCTCTCCATCTGTTTGTGTCATCTTTGATTTCTTTCATCCGTGTCTTATAGATTTCTGAGTACAGGTCTTTAATCTCCTTAGGTAGGTTTATTCTTAGGTATTTTATTCTTTTTGTTGAAATGGTGAATGGGATTTTTTCCTTAATTTCTCTTTCTGATCTTTCATTGTTAGTGTATAGGAATGCAAGAGATTTCTGTGCGTTAATTTTGTATCCTGCCACTTTACCAAATTCACTGATTAGCTCTAGTAGTTTTCTCATGGCATCTTTGGGATTCTCTATGTATAGTATCATGTCATCTGCAAACAGGGACAGTTTTCCTTCTTCTTTTCCAATTTCTATTCCTTTTATTTCTTTTTCTTCTTTGATTGTCGTGGCTAGGACTTCCAAAACTACATTGAATAAGAGTGGCAAGAGTGGACATCCTGTCTTGCTCCTGATCTTAGAGGAAATGGTTTCAGTTTTTCACCACTGAGAATGATGTTTGCTGTGGGTTTGTCATATATGGCCTTTGTGATGTTGAGGTAGGTTCCCTCTGTGGCCACTTTCTGGAGAGTTTTTATCATAAATGGGTGTTGAATTTTGTCAAAAGCTTTTTCTACACCTATTGAGATGATCATATGGTTTTTATTCTTCAATTTGTTAATATGGTGTATCACACTGATTGATTTGTGTATACTGAAGAAACCTTGCATCCCTGGGATAAATCCCACTTGATCATGGTGTGTGGTCCTTTTAATGAGTTGTTGGATTCTGTTTGCTAGTATTTTGTTGAGGATTTTTGCATCTACATTCATCAGTGATATTGGTCTGTAATTTCTTTTTTTGTAGTATCTTTGTCTGGTTTTGGTATCAGGGTGATGATGGCCTCGTAGAATGAGTTTGAGAGTCTTCTTTCCTCTGCAATTTTTTGGAAGAGTTTGAGAAGGATAGGTGTTAGCTCTTCTCTAAATGTTTGATAGAATTCACCTGTAAAGCCATCTGGTCCTGGATTTTTGTTTGTTGGAAGATTTTTATTCACAGTTTCAATTTCATTACTTCTGATTGGAAGTAGTATTCCAATTAGAATACTTCCAATACTACTACAATTGGAAGTGGTAGTATTATTATTTTCATATTTTCTATTTCTTCCTGGTTCAGTCTTGGAAGGTTATACCTTTCTAAGAATTTGTCCATTTCCTCCAGGTTGTCCATTCTATTGGCATAGAGTTGCTTGTAGTAGTCTCTTAGGATGCTTTGTATTTCTGCGGTGTCCACTGTAACTTCTCCCTTTTCATTTCTAATTTTATTGATTTGAGTCCTCTCCCTCTTTTTCTTGATGAGGCTGGCTAAAGGTTTATCAGTTTTGTTTATCTTCTCAAAGAACCAGCTTTTAGTTTTATTGATCTTTGCTACTGTTTTCTTTGTTTCTATTTCATTTATTTCTGCTCTGATCTTTATAATTTCTTTCCTTCTACTAACTTTGGGTTTTGTTTGTTCTTCTTTCTCTAGATCCTTTAGGTGTGAGGTTAGGTTGTTATTTGAGATTTTTCTTCTTTCTTGAGGTAGGATTGTATTGCTATGAACTTCCCTCTTAGAACTGCTTTTGCTGCATCCCATAGGTTTTTGATCGTCGTGTTTTCATAGTAATTTGTCTCTAGGTATTTTCTGATTTCCTCTTTGATTTCTTCAGTCATCTCTTGGTTATTTAGTAATGTATTGTTTAGCCTCCATGTGTTTGTGTTTTTTATGTTTTTTCCCCTGTAATTTATTTCTAATGTCATAGCGTTGTGGTCAGAAAAGATGCTTGATATGATTTCAGTTTTCTTAAATTTTCTGAGGCTTGATTTGTGACCCAAGATGTGATCTATCCTGGAGAATGTTCCATGTGCACTTGAGAAGAAAGTGTAATCTGCTGTTTTCGGATGGAATGTCCTATAAATATCAATTAAATCTACCTGGTCTATTGTTTCATTTAGAGCTTGTGTTTCCTTATTAATTTTCTGGCTGGATGATCTGTCCATTGGTGTAAGTGAGGTGCTAAAGTCTCCCACTATTACTGTGTTACTCTTGATTTCCTCTTTTATAGCTGTTAGCATTTGCCTTATGTATTGAGGTGCTCCTATGTTGGGTGCATATATATTTATAATTGTTATATCTTCTTGGATTGATCCCTTGATCATTATGTAGTGTCCTCCTTGTCTCTTGTAACATTCTTAACTTTAAAGTCTATTTTATCTGACATGAGTATTGCTACTCCAGCTTTCTATTGATTTCCATTTGCATAGAATATCTTTTTCCATCCCCTCACTTTCAGTCTGTATGTGTCCCTAGGTCTGAATTGCATCTCTTGTAGACAGCATATATATATGGGTCTTGTATTTGTATCCATTCAGTTAGTCTGTGTCTTTTGGTTGGAGCATTTAATCCATACACATTTAAGGTGATTATCTATATGTATGTTCCTATTACCATTTTCTTAAGTGTTTTGGGTTTATTTTTGTAGGTCCTTTTCTTCTCCTGTGTTTCCTGCCTAGAGAAGTTCGTTTAGTATTTGTTGTAAAGCTGGTTTGGTGGTGCTGCATTCTCTTCATTTTTGCTTGTCTGTAAAGCTTTTGATTTCTCCATCAAATATGAATGAGATCCTTGCTGGGTAGAGTAATCTTGGTTGTAGGTTCTTCCCTTTCATCACTTTAAATATATCATACCACTCCCTTCTGGCTTGTAGCGTTTCTGCTGAGAAATCAGCTGTTAACCTTATGCGAGTTCCTTTGTACATTATTTGTCATTTTTCCCTTGTTGCTTTTAATAATTTTTCTTTGTCTATAATTTTTGTCAGTTTGTTTACTATGTGTCTCAGCGTGCTTCTCCTTGGGTTTATCCTGCCTGGGACTCTCTGCGCTTCCTGGACTTGGGTGGCTATTTCCTTTCCCATGTTATGGAAGTTTTGGACTATAATCTCTTCAAATATTTTCTCAGGTCCTTTCTCTCTGTCTCCTCCTTCTGGGACCCCTATAATGTGAATGTTGTTGCGTTTAATGTTGTCCCAGAGGTCTCTTAGGCTGCCTTCATTTCTTTTCATTCTTTTTTCTTTATTCTGTTCCACAGCAGTGAATTCCACCATTCTGTCTTCCAGGTCACTTATCCGTTCTTCTGCTTCAGTTATTCTGCTATTGATTCCTTCTAGTGTAGTTTTCATTTCAGTTATTGTATTGTTCATCTCTGTTTGTTTGTTCTTTCATTCTTCTAGGTCTTTGTTAAACATTCCTTGCATCTTCTCAATCTTTGCCTCCATTCTTTTTCCAAGGTCCTGGATCATCTTCACTATCATTATTCTGAATTCTTTTTCTGGAAGGTTGCCTATCTCCACTTCATTTAGTTGTTTTTCTGGGGTTTTATCTTGTTGCTTCATCTGGTACATAGCCCTCTGCCTATTCATTTTGTGTGTCTTTCTGTGAATGTGGTTTTCGTTCCACAGGCTGCAGAACTGTAGTTCTTCTTGCTTCTGCTGTCTGCCCTCTGGTGGATGAGGCTATCTAAGAGGCTTGTGCAAGCTTCCTGATGGGAGGGACTGGTGGTGGGTAGAGCTGAGTGTTGCTCTGGTGGGCAGAGTTCAGTAAAACTTTAATCCACTTGTCTGCTGATGGGTGGGGCTGGGTTCCCTCCCTCTTGGTTTTTTGGCCTGAGGTGACCCAACACTGGAGCCTACCCGGCTCTTTGGTGGGGCTCATGGAGTACTCTGGGAGGGCTCATGCCAAGGAGTACTTCCCAGGACTTCTGCTGCCAGTGTCCTTGTCCCCATGGTGAGCCACATCCACCCCCCACCTCTGCAGGAGACCCTCCAACACTAGCAGGTAGGTCCGGTTCAGTCTCCCATGGGGTCACCGCTCCCTCCCCTGGGTCCTAATGTGCACAGTACTTTGTGCGTGCCCTCCAAGACTGCAGTCTCCACTTACTCCAGTCTTGTCGAATCCTCAATCAAATCCTGCCAGCTTTCAAAGTCTGATTCTTTAGGAATTCCTGCTCCCGTTGCCAGACCCCCAGGTTGGGAAGCCTGACGTGGGAATGGGAAGCCACTCCAGTGGGTGGACCTCTGTGGTATAAGTGTTCTCCAGTTTCTGAGTCACCCACCCAGTGGCCATGGGATTTGATTTTATTATGATTGTGCCCCTCCTACCATCTCATTGCAGCTTCTCTCCTGTCCTTGGATGTGGGGCATCTTTCTTGGTGAGTTCCAGTGTCCTCCTGTCAATGACTGTTCAGCACTTAGTTGTGATTCCGGTGCTCTCACAAGAGGGAGTGAGCATACGTCCTTCTACTCCGCCATCTTGAACCCAGATTTGGCCTTTCTAAACCTAACCTCATTTACAGTTCATGACAACTTTAGAGTCTAAGTTGTTCTCATCTCTGGACAATTTCTACCTTTCCTGCTGACCACTCCTTATCTTTGCTCTATCCCAGCATGAAAAAAATTCTTTTCTGCACCAGGACTCCATACTGGCAAACAAGCAAACCTTTCTTGGTGCTTGCCACAACATAAACTTCTCAAAAAGAAAGAAATAAATTAACATTCTATTGGTCATTTGGGAGAGATAAAGAAGCACAGAAACTTACACAGTGTGACTGGGAAGATAAGTCCTATAAATTTCTAATTGTGTGTCATAAACTTCCTAGAAGAGCATTCCCCAAAAAGCATTCAATAGGATGCTAACAGAGTCACATAGATGAAAGGTTCCAAGGACATAAATTTGGGAAGTACAGGGTTGAAAAAGCTAAGCCCGTTTCCATAATGCAGAACTTCTCAGAGGCTTAGTGTGCTGACATGCAATGTGAGCCTCCATGAGGCAGAGAAAACATTTGGCATTTCACAGACTTAGTCATGGACCCATTCTTCAGGGGGAACAGAATACAGGGAGAAAGGTATCTTTTGAGAGACACACCTTCCAGGAATTACTCTGGAAACACTGGCCTAGCCAGGATATACTGAGTTTCAAAGGATGGAGTTGCCATGACTATTGACATAAGGATTCCCTGTGGTCTGAAGTGGTTGGAGAGGGTATCTTAAAAGTAGTATGATTCTCGGGAATTCCCTGGCCGTCCAGTGGTTAGGACTCTGTGCTTTCACTTCCAGGGACAAGGTTCGATCCCTGGTCAGGGAACTAAGATCCCACAAGCCATGGTGGCACAACCAAATAAAAATTTAGAAATTAAAAATAAATAAAAAATAAAGTATTTTTTAAAAGTAGTATGATTCTTATTAATGATCAAAACACAGAGAGAGGAGAGGAGAGGAGGGTGTCTGGGTGGGGAAAATAGCTTCAGCAAGGGAGAAAAATTACAATCTGTGTTTGAAAAGCACCAGTGTGGAAGGTATGTTGTGGAAAAGGCCAAAAGACCTAGGAGGAGGGAGAAATGAATAGGAAAGAGGCTTAGAACCTGACTGTGAGAACCTCATCCTGAGAGTGTAAGAAACAACTCAACTTCAAGGCAAAAGTGCACACCAGGGGTGCTGCAAGAGCATCACTGAATTAGGCACCAATCAATAAAATGATACCTACTGTTGTAAGACCAGACACTATAAAACTCTTAGAAGAAAACATAGGAAGAACACTCTTTGACATAAATCACAGCAAGATCTTTTTTGATCCACCTCCTAGAGTAATGGAAATAAAAACAACAATAAACAAATGGGACCTAATGAAACTTCAAAGCTTTTGCACAGCAAAGGAAACCCTAACAAGACGAATAGACAAGCTTCAGAATGGGAGAAAATATTTGCAAACGAATCAACAGACAAAGGATTAATCTCCAAAATATATAAACAGCTCATGCAGCTCAATATTAAAGAAACAAACAACCCAATCAGAAAATGGGCAGAAGACCTAAATAGACATTTCTCCAAAGAAGACATACAGATGGCCAAGAAGCACATGAAAAGATGCTCAACATCACTAATTGTTAGAGAAATGCAAATCAAAACTACAATGAGGTATCACCTCACACCAGTTAGAATGGGCATCATCAGAAAATCTACAAACAATAAATGCTGGAGAGGGTGTGGAGAAAAGGGAACCCTCTTGCACTGTTGGTGGGAATGTAAATTGATACAGCCACTATAGAGGACAGTATGGAGGTTCCTTAAAAAACTAAAAATAGAATTACCATATGATCCAGCAATCCCACTACTGGGCATATACCCAGAGAAAACCATAATTCAAAAAGACACGTGCACCCCAATGTTCATTGCAGCACTATTTACAATAGCCAGGTCATGGAAGCAACCTAAATGCCCATCGACAGACGAATGGATAAAGAAGATGTGGTACATATGTACAATGGAATATTACTCAGCCATAAAAAGGAACGTAATTGGGTCATTTCTTGAGACGTGGATGGATCTAGAGACTGTCATACAGAGTGAAGTAAGTCAGAAAGAGAAAAACAAATATCGTATATTAATGCATGTATGTGGAACCTAGAAAAATGGTACAGATGAACCAGTTTGCAGGGCAGAAGTTGAGACACAGATGTAGAGAACAAACGTATGGACACCAAGGGGGGAAAGCCGCGGGGGGGTGAGGATGGTGGTGTTTGATAAATTGGGCGATTGGGATTGACATGTATACACTGATGTGTATAAAATTGATGACTGATAAGAACCTACTGTATAAAAAAGTAAATAAAATAAAATTTTAAAATTAAAAAAAAAAAATGATACCTACTGTCTACTGGGCAGGGAGGAAGGAGAGCGCTGGTGCTGGAACTTGGCATGTAGTAGAGCCTTGGCAGTGCAGGGACAAGAGCCCTGGCATGTTAGGGAACTCTCACCTTCCACACCCGCACTGTTGTGACTTTGGACAAGCAAGTTCACCCCCCACCCCCCCCAGGGACCCAGTGTTCTCATCTGGGAATTAAGAGGAACTGACGCTCTGGTCCCCTACTATTCTAACACCCCTACTACTCTAACACCAGTCTCTGATGTCATGAAAGTCACAAATGTCCATAGCCAGCAGGAGTAGAAGGAACAGGGCATTTTGAGGTCAGACACCACACTCCATTCTCCCACCGTGAGCTTGACAGAGATGTTTTCAGCTGACAAGCCCTTCTGCAAAGAGAGTGCAGCTGTGTCAGTCTGGGCTGCTCTGCAGCCCAATACAGCCACCTGTGCCATCTGGGAAAGGGGTGGGAACCCAAGAGGCATGAGTTCTGAGAGAATCAAGGGACAGTCTATTGGGAGACAAGAAGACAGAGGAATTGTGAGCTGTGTCTCTTCCCGTTGAGTTCAGGCAAGCTAACTGCCATCCCTTCTGAATCTTAACGAGGGAATGGATCAGGTGCATGTTTTCTAATTCCTCAGCTACTTCCTGAACTACCAAGAATCAATTAACACCTCCCACATCTGTAAAATTAAGAAATTCATCGTAGTTTCATAGGGCGGTGGAGTGGATTGAATGGCATAGGTTATATAAAACACAAAACCCCATGCCTGGCCTAGAGGACAAGTCAATACATGTTCACAGCTTTGTAGTCTAAGCGTGTTGTGCTCAAACCTAATTATTTCCCAGGATGCGTCACTGATGTGTTGCTTCCTCCATCCCACACCCCTGTCTCACCCCAACACTTCCCTGCCTGCTGATGGGACTCGGCTCCAGCCACTCAAGGCATCCTTCAGTGGACAAAAGGACCAAGAAAATATAGACCCACTTGGGCATCTCAAGCTTCTTTTTACTTAGAGCTGACACTATGATTTTAGCTAAAATGTTAGAATAATTTTGTTTTCCATTATTAGCATGATTCTTCCTTACCATGACGAAATATGGTTTCCTTTTGTTTTAAAAAAAAAAAGTGTCCAATGTGTTGTAAAAGATGAAGTAATGCCTAGTAACCTTGGTTGTTTTTTAAAACCCCTTCCTATCAGCTTCTTAAGGGACTTGGTTGTAATGTTGATCCATGCCACAGTATATTTGCTTCATGCCCAGATTCTGGCTGACCCCCTAATAGGTAAATTAATTAGGTAATATGAGTCAATTAATCAGAATGCATAGTTATTTTTATGAACTCTACTGCCAGCGCATGAACTCATGACATGTGTTTCATAAATGGGAAGAACGGCTAAAATAAAAGTATAGATTTTTATATGATATATGGTTCTAAAAGTCAGACACTATGAATAATTCATCCATTCATTCACCCAAGAAGTGTTAATTAAGGACCTACTAAGAACCAGTCACAATTCTCAGCACTGGACGTAATAGATGGGTCTAGTCAAGGAGGGGTAGTAGGCGTGCAAACAAATCTGCACACACAGATTTATGATGGAGGTGGGGACGGGATGGGATGGTGAACAGTGTGGAGGCCACACCCCTGCCAGAGGGTCAACCAAGGTTTCAGAGGGACAGAGTTGCATCTAGAAGGATGCTTAGGGACTCAATGGATAGATAGAAAGGGAGAGAGAAAGAAAGAGTGATAGAAAGATGTTCCAGGTATTGGGAATTTCCTCTGAAAATGCCTCAAGGCTCCAGGGAGCAGAGTAACTCAGAATGGCTAGAATGTAAAGTCCCAGGGAAAGAGAGGGGAAGTGATGAACCGGCGCTAAGTGGAGGAACAGGCAGAGCTTAGAAGACCTTGAGTAGCACACTAAGGAGTCCTGAAGGCAATGCAGAGTTTCTGAAGGGTATTAATCACAAGGAGTGGTGTGGCCAGATGTTTCAAAGATCACTCTGGAGACAATGTGGCTGACGGATTGGGGAGAACAAGACTGGTGGGAAGATAAGCTTAGAAAGGATATCATACGTCCCAGGTGAGAGATGATGGAGGTCTGGGGTAAGTCAATGGCATAAAGGAGAGAAAAGAGACAATAGATGTGTTATATTTTTTCCAGTTTTATTGAGATATAATTGACTCAGGTATATTTAACAGCCCGAATCAGCAGGGTTTGCTCATGGATGGAGGTAAAGTGAAAGGAAAGAGTCTGGGGTTGTAAGTGGATGAATGGCAACACCATCAACTCAAGTAGTGGAGAGAGAACAGGTGTTCAGGGAGGTTCAAGAGCTCCATTCAGCCAGGTGGATTTGAGGGGACCGTGGGACATCCAAATGCAGGTACTGGACAAGTTGTTGTACAGGTGGGGCTGAAGCTCAGGGAATGAGTCTGGGCTGGTGAAAGGCAGTCAGAAATCATCACTGCTGTTGTAAAGGAATCAAGAGAGATGTGTGACTGCTCAGGAGGGCCGGGGGAAGAAGAGGAGTCCAAGAAAGAGGTAAGTCCAAGGATGATATAGCAAGACAGAGGATGATATAGAGCAAGGGGGGTGGACATGGAAATCACCGGATAGAGCATTTCAAGAGTGTGCAGTCCACAGCGTCAAATGGCACAAGGAATGAGCACTGGACGTGTTCCTGGTTTGCACATTTCAGTTCCCATGAGGTCAACTGGCACTGAGTATCAGCCACAAACAGGGAGGTGCCAATTGATAGAAAAGGAGAGAAAACCCAATGGCTCTCCAACTTTAATGTGCATCAGAAACACATGAAGGGTAGATTTAAATACAGATTCCTGGGGCCCCACCCTCAGAGCTTTTGATACAGTGGGTCTACAGGAGATCCCAGGAATCTGCATTCTTAACAAGTACCCGAGAGAGTTTCTATGAGGGCAGTCAAAGAATCCACCCTTAGGAACACTGTGAAGGTGCCTCCCTTGAAGTCAAAATTGAGACTTTTTTAGCAAAAGCATTTTATTAACAAAAGTGTTCCCCAGGGGTCACTAGTATCCATCTCTTCCACTCAGACAGGCCGAGGAGGCTTCTGGGTTGGCTTAACCTTCCAAGTGACTTCAATCTTGTAGCCCTCAGCATCCTCAAAATGAGATCAGCAGTTCTCATTAACTGGAAGAATAACCTTTGCATTTAAGAAAATATATCGACAACGTCCTGGTTGCCAAATTTCTAAAGTCTCCCCAGTAGATTCTGTGGTTCAGCCAAGTTTAGAAACAACTGAATAGATGATCTCTAATCCAACATCAATCGTTAATAGTCCATGAATTCAATGAGCATCTGCAAGAGGAATTGTGTTTTGGTTGCCGATGTATGGTCCCCATTAACCTCCCTGTCAAAAAAGCAGTTTAAGACTCCTTGATGTCAGCAGAGCCTGCGATAGAAACTTTAGTCCAACTGTGAGTTTTCAGAGTAAATATTATGACAATGATGTAGAATTTCAGCTGGTCCTGTTAATTATGCAGTTGAAGCACTTGGATGGTTCACAGGTACCCTGATGTAAACATTCTGTTCAGTAATTGTTACTGTCAAGTTCAATGGCCTCCTCCAATCAGCAGAGATTTACCATTGTTGTTATAACAACAAGAGGAGTCCAGGAAGAATGAGTCCTTTCATCAGCTCTGAAATAGGAAGACTTGGTATGCATATTTTTAAGTCAGTGCCAAACAATAAAGTCTCTGACTAGTAAGGATTATTAAGGGAAATGGGATGCCTAATAAGTAACATAAAGGGCTGGCAATCACTATTATTTCAAAAGTGCCATTCCTCCAGAGGTAAAAGAGACAGACAAATACTTGCAAATGAGCCGGTTACCCCTCTAACCTTTTCTTCTTTCCTCCTGTGGTGATCCCCAGACTAGGGGATGCTGAAAGAGAAGGCAGCTGAGGAACAGGGGACCACATGGCAGACCAGCACTGAAAACCCACTTGCAGGGTCTGCCTTTGTTATCTCCTGGATTTCTCTTAGGATGGCCCCAGGGAGGTACCATCAGCTTCCTACAAAACAGAGGAGATTTCCCCTGCTGAAAAACCTCAGTAGGGTTCCCAGGGCTTACACAATAAAACTCATATTGCTTATAGAGGCAAGCAAGAGTGTTTTCCATGGGGCCTTCACTCCTCTCTCTTCTTGCCACCCACCCTTCCCTATCCTCACTCCCCATACCCCCCACAGGTACACACCCTCCATTCCGTGAACATTGAACTTCTTACTTTCCACAGCTCCTCACTGGGCAAATCTCCCTCATCTCTCAAGACCCAGCTCAGACAGCACTACCTTGGTGAAGCCTTCCCAGATTATCCCAGACAGACATATGGATCCACCTTTGACGCTCTGGAGCCCTTTGTTTAAACTCCTATGACATCAAGGACCCTGCTAAACTATCTTTTATCCAATTGCCCATCCAACTCTTATGCTCGACCATGAGCAGCTTCAAGGCCAAGCTCATAGCAGATTCTCAAATATATCTGTTGGATGGATAGAAGGAAGGATAGATGTATGGAGCAACAGACAACAGAAAGGAAAAGAAGGAGGCAGAAAGGAGAATTGGGCTGGAGTCAAGAGACCTATATTTCTTTATCTGTTGATACAACAAACACGTATTGGGAGTAACTATCAAGTTCCACACTGTGTGAGGCACATTGAGACAAATAAGACACACCTCTGACCCCCAAAGAAGGCTCACAGGCCAGCAAGGGACACAGATAAGTACACAAGTACATTGACGTCTGTGGAAGTATACATAGGGTGTTATGATATCTTATAGGAGAATTAGCTAAAACAGTCCAGGAGGGTCAGACTGAAAGCTGAATCCTAATGCATGAGTGGAGCTGGAAGCAATTCACATTTCCAGTAGAGCGACAGAATGTGCAAAGGCATGAAAATAAAGAAAAGCTTGGGCAAAGAATTGAAAAACAATGCTGAGGTGTATCTTAGCGTGCAGGCAGGAGAGATGAGGCTGGAGAGAGAAGCAGGGTGTGGCCATGAAGGAGTCTAGAGTAACTATGGACATGAGGGTAAGCAGAGAAAAAGCTCTCACTGAACTCCGGGCCTTTGCATGTGCTGTTCCTTTTACTTAAGATAAGTTCAGTTTCCTCCAGCCAAACCCTGCCCCTTCAGTTAGAGGTTCCAGGCACCCTACACTTGACCCTTACAACAATCATCAAAATTCATTAAACTATCCTTTCTAGTATCTGGCTGGCCCAGTAAACTGGAAGATTCGCCAGGGCAGGCAGGCATTGTGTATGTGTTGTTCATCATCGTATTCCTAGCACCTAGAAAGTGCCTGGCCTATAGTAAGCCCTCCATAAATATTAGTTAAATAGATGCAAGGACTTCATGGTCTTGTTGATCAAATCTTTCCATCATGGAATCTATGAAATAGTAAAAAGAATCTCACCTGGAGGAGTATTTGAGAGAAGTCCATGAGGTAGAAAAGATCCTAGCAGAGCTGGTTCTCACCCAGCTGCTGACACTCAGCCATGATGTGACCCCCAGCAAGTCAGGGCAGCTCACCAAGGCTGGCAAGGAGTTCCTTGGCAATACTAACTTGGAGGAAAGAACTCAGTGCCATTCACTTCCAGGACTGTGGTCTCATTGAATTTGTACTCAGGGAAGCAGGTGCAAAGTCCACTCTTGACTTTATTAGATGTGAAAATACAATCAGAGACGAAAAGAAAGGTCACCTCTCCTGCTCAAATAAACTTGCTTTCAGTGAGTCCCCAGGAGATGGATATGGAGAGCCCAATGTTTTCCACTTTCAAGTTTAAAAGGCCCAGAAAGAGTCACTGTTCCTACAGCCAAACCTGGGAGAAGAGCTTGCTCGAGGTGTCTCCTGCAGCAAAGGGCCACGTGGTCTGCTCTCCGCCCAGGAAAGTCGGAGGGTTGGAAACAAATTAAGCCATGATTTAAGTAATTTCATCTATGTGTTTCCAGAAATTAATTATACTTATTGTATCTGACACCAGTCATGGATAGCAAGCGCCTTTTGTGAGTCTTACATCAGAAGTTAGAAAGCATTACTCGTAATGGCTGATTTTGCTTTATTATACCTGACTCAGAGCCAAAGGTAGACAGCACTTAGAGCTGTCTGTGGACATTAATGTTTGGAAAGCAACACAGCTCCCCTCCCTGGCCTCCTACCAGCACTTGCACATGCAGCCCACCCCCTCCCAGTATAAGGATGACGGGGGTGGGGGGCGGCCGGGAGGCAGGGAAGCTGTTCAAAACCCTTAGGATTTGTTGTGTAGCCACCATACCCCAAGCACAGTGCTAGGCATTACTGGATCCTCAGCGGTGGGTAAGACAAGGATCCCCGCCCTCCAGGTATAATTGACAATAGTCTAAAAAACATTATCCCATAAAAATCATAGTATATGTCATAAGACAGGATGAGGGTGTACACAAAAGGGAAAGGTGAATTCTAGTTGGGAGAAATCAGGAAAGGAGGTGGCATATGAGATGAGCCAGCAAAGAAGAGGCATCTCTAAGGAAGACACAAATGGGAACTGATGTGGGGTGCCAGGAACGGCATAAGCGAAGGTGGGAAACCAAGGAAGCCTGGGGCATGTTCAGGCAAGGCTTCAGATGGCATGTGTCCAGGTGGGGAAGTAGCACACCGTGGGACGGGAAAGATGGAGCATGCGGCTGAAGGCCTTGAATACTTCCTGAAGAGCGTGCCTATGTTTGGTAGTCAGTCAGGAGCATGCACGCCATTGAGCCGAGGAGTAAGAAAAGAGCTACGCTCCAAGGATATTAGTGCAGGGACAGCGTTAGGTATGCAGCCAGCAGGGCCTTAAGAAATTGCCTTCCCTGGCCCGACTGAGAGACACTTCTCTAGAACACAGGCACACCTGGTGATTAGGGTCTGTAGTGTTGTTTCAATACTATAGAAATTAACATGGCGGCCTTGGCAAATTTCAGTCAGCTGGCCTGGGAACCTCACTGTCATGTGTCCATAGAAAAATGCAATTTTGGATTTCAAGCTGTTGCCATAGAAACAAGCTTCAAAGGCAGCCCATTTGTGAGCTGCAGATGACGAAGATTTGTGTCGTATCTTTAAGGCATGCTTCCACTGTTCAAGAACTTGACATCTAGTGGAAAAGATGAACATATTTTGGACAAAGGAACCAGGATATCCAAGCATGAGGGCATTTACATCCACCTGTGCCCACGATATCAGGACAAGAACATAACCCATCAGGGAGCACCCACACACACACCTCGCTAGCTACACAGTGATCTGTCTCCATAAGGCTTGAAAAAGTAGCAAGGACGTGAAATGGTCCTAAAATCCATAACATCTTCCCAGAGTTAATTTTACTGCGAAATTGCTCCCCCTGTTTAGAACATTAGTCCCTAAGGACAGAGTACAGTGAGGAGAAACTTGTTTTTTTACGAATTTGCCTAAGAAAGTTGATACACACTAAAGTCCATCTAGTTATGCAATTCCCTCGCATCTGTCCCTTGTTTGTTTACTTCGAAACCGCCAATCTAAATCTTCTTGGGACACTCAATGCGAAATAATAATAAAAGTCTGGTCATGTTTATTTGTCTGTAAAGGAAAAAAGTAGCAGAAGAAAGGAACAAGGTCTCAGCTAATGATTAAGAAAATATGGTGGAAATGAACATCTACGAAAAATGAATCAAGAATGAATCTCTGTATCTCTGCATTGTCAATGGACTCTTTTTCTTCACAAATAAGACACTTACGTCTTTCTTCCCTGCATATTTTCTGGATCCATCATTGAGACGCCATATTTTATTGTGCCACATATATTAATAAGTTCTTAAACATCATAAAAAGTCTCTACTACTTATCTTTGAAAAAATATGTAACTCAAAAGATACAGTAAAATTGTACCAGTAAAGTTATGAATGCTAGCGTAAATAGGCATATGTACATATTTATATGTCTATTGAGAAATGCACATCTATACATTTTTAACTTTTTATTTCAACATAATTTTAGGCTTACAGAAAAGTTGAAGAATAGTATAATGAATTTAGAATTCCCATGTACCCTTCACCAAGATTCCCCAAATATTACCAGTTATCTTGTGTGTGTAGCTAGATACATAAGTTCCAGACGTGATGCACTTTTATCCCTAATCACTGAAGTTTGTGTCTCCTAAAAACAAGAACATTCGCTTACATAACCACAATATCATTATCCAAGTAAGAAAATTAACAATACTATTGTCCAATACCTATTATGCAGACTTTATTCAAATTTGGCCAATTGTCCAAATAGTGACCTTGAGAGCAAAGGAAAATCCCGCATCACACATAGCGTTGATTTGACATATGTTCAGCAATACCGACCACCTTCATGTGTAAAGAGCAGAGGAACTGTTGCCGTCATGAAGAATCTCAGAAAATATTCCCTTGAGCTCTTCCTGAGGAATTTACCAGAGCACAAGCTTCAGACAACCAAAATGACTAGAGAAGCATGCACACAAGGCAGGTGGTGAGCATTTTAACATGTGGTTACTTGAAGAACTAAAACTTAATGAGACTTTATAAAGGGAGACTTTAGAGTCTATATGACTATATAAATATAGATCTGCCTACAAGTATATAGTAAAACCATAAAAAATAGAGGGAGAATGAAGGTAGCATATGTGACAAAATGAAGTTAACCATTTTCAGGAATCGTAATTGGTGGTAATAGCATTATGGTGTTATTCTGAGACTGTTGTGTATATACTATGGAATAAAGCAAGTGAGTAATTACGGGAAGTTCTAAATCTACCACTCTAATTCTGTGTGCTTGAGAACTAAGGTTTTTGGTGTGAAATAAAGGAGATACACATGCAATACAGAGGAGGTAAAGTACAAACACTGTAGTCTTGAACTTGAATTAGAAATCAGTGTGAATTCACAAGGCATTTTATCTTAGATAATAGGTAGATAGGTAGGTAGATACATAGATACATAGATAGATAAACAGACATAGATATAGACATATACATACATATGTGTTTTCCTAGCTCTGTCCACTGGAAAAGCCTAGAAATGGTGATGAACTCAGTTCTAGATTCATGTCAAGAGGACACAAGAGCAACTGGTTATAGAGGCCTAACTTGAAGAGCTTCTCTGGGTCAAAGATGGGACAATGTGAACCCCCATAAGGATGAGAATTGCTATAGATTGAAACTCATCAAATATGTTTAAATCCATGAGCTCATAATGACATGTTTTAAAAACCTAACTGGTCAACTTTCAAGGATGATAAGGAACCCATACATTATCTTGAAAACTAAGTAAGTAAAAGGAGAGTGCCAAATATTTATATTACTTTCCTATATGAACTATACCACCAGGTAACCAAATAGTAGATGAAAGATGGAATCTCCTTATAAAATTATCCCAGCTAATATAGCTGGGATAAACAAAAACTAAATGATAGAATTAGAACATCAGCATACTGCAGTGCTCAGTGAATGAATAGATCTAGACAATGTACATCATATAAAAAACACGGGAGAAATGAGCATGTATGTGATGGAAGAAAACAGCACCACCTACAATATTCTAGTCCAGGGGCTAAACCTGGACCTGGTAAGACTTCTGGATCCAGATGCCAATTTATAGGAGGACAGAGAACAGAGGAGCAGGTTGATCTGCACCACGAGTGTGCAGTCAGCAAACTCCAGCCTGGGGGACACTCCGCAGGTCAGAGGGCCCAGGTTCTTCAGGTTTAAATGTAAAAACGTTTTTTAATGGGCAAAACCTATAGTGTTTAGGGCTGCATACTTTGGATTAAACCATAATGATGCAACAAATTTAACACCATAATATCCATAAAAGTGATTACTTTTGGTGGGAGTGAGGGAATTTCTAGGGTGACTGGCAAAGTTCTACTAAGTTTTACGATAAAACTGCTTTAAAATACATTTAAAAGTCAAAAACTTAACAGGTGTTGTTTTAAAAAGACTTTCCAGAACAGGAATCCATTATCATGATGATATACAACGTGGGGAAACCCTTACAGTATACGTCTACATATAAAATAAATGTCTAGAAGAAGTCTTGAAGCCTGCACACCGAACTATGAACTGTGAAGGGGGGGGTGGTCCTGATGCAGCCCAGAACGAGATGGAGAGAGAGCTGGGAGACTCAGCCCAAGAGGACTCGCACATTTAGCCTGATGTATTTTTATACCATTTGCATTTTTACAAGTGACTTTTCATGTATTGCTTTTTTTTTTTAACATCTCTATTGGAGTATAACTGCTTTACAGTGTTGTGTTAGTTTCTGCTTTATAACAAAGTGAATCAGCTATACATATACATATATCCTGATATCTCCTCCCTCTTGGTCTCCCTCCCACCTTCCCTATCCCACCCCTCTAGGTGGTCACAAAGCACAGAGCTGATCTCCCTGTGCTATGCGGCTGCTTCCCACTAGCTATCTGTTTTACATTTGGTAGTGTATATATGTCCATGCCACTCTCTCACTTCGTCCCAGCTTACCCTTCCCCCTCCCCATGTCCTCAAGTCCATTCTCTACATCTGCATCTTTATTCCTGTCCTGCCCCTAGGTTCTTCAGAACCTTTTTTTCTTTTTTTAGATTCCATATATATGTGTTAGCATACGGTATTTTTCTCTTTCTGACTTACTTCACTCTGTATGACCGTCTCTAGGTCCATCCACCTCACTACAAATAACTCAACTTCGTTTCTTTTTATGGCTGAGTAATATTCATTGAAATTCAATATTCATCAAGTAATATTCCATTGAAGATATGTGCCACATCTTCTTTATCCATTCATCTGTCGATGGACACTTAGGTTGCTTCCATGTCCTGGCTATTGTAAACAGAGCTGCAATGAACACTGTGGTACATGACTCTTTTTGAATTATGGTATTCTCAGGCTATATGCCCAGTAGTGGGATTGCTGGGTTTTATGGTAGTTCTATTTTTAGTTGTTTTATGGAATCTCCATACTGTTCTCCATAGTGGCTGTAGTGGGACCTAATGAAACTTAAAAGATTTTGCACAGCAAAGGAAACCATAAACAAGACAAAAAGACAGCCCTCAGAATGGGAGAAAATATTTCCAAATGAAGCAACTGACAAAGGATTAATCTCCAAAATTTACAAGCAGCTCATGTAGCTCAATATCAAAAAAGCAAACAACCCAATCCAAAAATGGGCAGAAGACCTAAATAGACATTTCTCCAAAGAAGATATGCAGATTGCCAACAAACACATGAAAGGATGCTCAACATCACTAATCATTAGAGAAATGCAAATCAAAACTACAATAAGGTATCACCTCACACCAGTCAGAATGGCCATCATCAAAAAATCTACAAACAATAAATGCTGGAGAGGGTGTGGAGAAAAGGGAACCCTCTTGCACTGTTGGGGGAATGTAAATTCATGTATTGTTTATATAGATTAAATGACTCAATCCATCAAGGAGTTAGTGAACTAAAGAATGTGCGAGCTAGTGGGAAAAAGTGGGTGAGCAAGTGAATAAGCAAGTGAGTGAGTTAATGAATAAGTGAATGTGTAAGTGAGAGAGAAAGGGAGCAAATAAATGGAGAAAGAAAAAAGTACCCCAGTATGGTAGGCAGGTCCTAATAGAAAAGTCTTTATAAAATCATGTTTAGCAAACCACAGGGGAAAAACAGAACATGGGAAATACGGTCAACTCAGATATTTCACAGCCTGCGTATCTGAAGATCCTTAAATCCCTAGCCACTGATTCAATGAGGTTATATGCTAAAATTTTATAAATGAAAAATTTACAAGGAAACTTGAGGAGCGACCAGTCAAGTATGAATTCAGAACCAAATGCCACTTTGAAAGATCCTGTGTATCCATCCTAACACCAGCCTGCCTACACTCCCCTCCAGGAAACCCCTAATCATGAGACCCCACCAGGAAGTCTCCCTGGCCTTTCAAATTTCATCATCCGCAAAGAATTCTAAAGCACACCTCTGCATCCACCCAGAACTGCAAACATTCCTTTCAAACACAGAACCACAGCCTCTGAATCCCTGATCACCCAGTGTCCAAATTCAGAGCCGAAAGGTGTTCTTTCAAACTTGAAGCAGTTCAGAACCACCTACCTCCAAGTTTCTTCGAGTCACCATACTTAACTCTGGGAATTCAAGGTTCTGGAAAGCTTGTCAGAAGGAGGGTATGTTGCTTAATTTCTCTGGGCTTCTGTCAGGGTCTCCATCTGTAAAATGGAAGGAATTCATCACCCATCACAGAGGGGCATGTGACCTCAACGAGAGAATTATGTGAAATGCTTAATACGATGCCTGCTTCACAGCAAATGCTCAGTGGGTGTTTGCTGTGGTTCCTTAATTTTATTAAGGTGAAATTCACGTAACATAAAATTTTCCATTTTAAGGTGCACAATTCAGTGGCAATTAGTATGGTCACAGTATTGTGAACCATTTCCCTCTAGATCCGAAACATTTTCATTACCCAAAAAAAGGCACTTATTCACTAAGCAGTTAACTCCCTATTTCCCTTCTCCCCTGCTCCAGCAACCACTAATCTGCTTTCTGTCTCTATGGCTTTACCCATCCTGGATGTATCATATAAACAGAATCATACAATATGGGACCTGTTGTGTCTGGCTTCTTTCACTAAGTATAATGTTTTCAAGATTCATCCATATCGTAGTGTGTATCAATATTTCATTCCTTTTTAAGGCTGAATAATATTCCGTTGTATGTGTATACCACAATTTGTTTATCTGTTCACCTGTTGATGACATCTGAGTTGTTTCCACCTTTTGGCTGTCATGATAGCACTGCCATGAACATTCGTGTACATGTATTTAAGTACCTGTTTTCAATTCTTTGGGATATAAACCTAGGAGTGAAATTGTTGGATCATATGGTAATTCTATGTCTAATTTTTTGAGGAACTGCAAAAGTATCACTATTTCTAAAGCATTCATTTCAGTGTCTACTAAGAACAGGGCATTCTTTCACAGCGGGTGCTGTAAATATCCATGAGCTATAGCCCCTGCCCTCTGGGAACTTATTTTCTATAAGCAGCATTAATCCAAACGGAAACAAATAGTCATAATTTTCCACAGGTTGTTAGTTTTATTCAAAGTGAGTACCTAAGCAAACTCATGACAATTGAACCTCAAATTTCAAAGTAGTCTTTATCCCCCAAATATACATATTTCAAATGTATATAGGTAAATAAGCCTATTCTTTTAAGTAGTGCTGATAATTTCTAACTGGGTCAAACTTGACTTTCTATAGCCAATAACCGATAAAATATTTTTTTAGGCCTTAAATCATACACATCCATGCAAGCACAGATGCAAAATGGCAGAAAGCCTGTCTGACATAATTGCTCAGGTGGATCCATATCTTAGGAAAGGAAGGTTAGAGAAACAAATATAGTATCAAGTGGAGGAGCAATTAACAGAGCTCATAGAAACACAGAGGGAACGACAACATAGTAGGTTTCAGAACAACCAAGCCAGGGCAGAGATTCAAAGAGCAGAACAACACAACAACAATGCCAGGACATGGGGAAGATGTGCCAGTTATGGAAAGAGGCAGGGTTAAAAGATGAGAGAAGAATGTCAGTTTCATGTCCCTGCCAAATCTTTCACAGCTAATTACACCCTGACAGCCTATAAATTCCTCTAATAGTTCTCAATGAAGAAACTATTCTTCTACCCATTCCCACAACTATTAAGTAGCGTAGCTGGTTTAGACTAGCGTCCAGAATCACCCAAGTGACGTTGATTATCATTGATGGGTGTGGACAAGAAAGAAAAAAGAATGCATTCTTTTGAGAGCCTTCTGGGCAAAAAGCACTATGTATGGTAAGTATAAGATTCTGTACATAAAATGTCCCTATTTCCCAACTGAAACAAATATCTGAGGAGTACCTCTCCTCTCCTCTCCTCTCCTCTCCTCTCCTCTCCTCTTCTCTCTCTCTCTCTCTCTCTCTCTCTCTCTCTTCCTTCCACCCCTCAGACTAGGACCCAACACAGTAGCTGAGCTCTCCAACCAACCACCCCTCAAATTCATTTTTCAGAGTCAAGGGATTTATCTTTCCCACCATGGAAGAGTTCTGGTTCCATATATGTCAGCTAAGAAACAAAAATTCAGTTTTCAGAGACAGAAGCTCACTCATCTCCAACCAGCAGCTTCTTTCATGGTTCTGAATGAAGACAATGATAGTTAGCATTCATATGGTGGCTTTTGTCTTCAAGACACTTTAGAAAGAGGAGGGGGTAATGGGTTGACAGACCACCTTCAAAACCCTGTTTTTCAGGTGGCTAGTCTACATTTTGACTGTTTAAATAAAGCAGGAATGGAATAAAGACCCATTCAAAAGGTCTAGTTCTAAGGAGAGAGTGAACCATCTATGGCGCAAAAGAAAATAAGTAATAAAATAAGTGTCAAGTCCCCAAAAGTGAGCCCCCCTCTGCTAAAGGTCACTGACTTAGGAGTCAGGCACAACTCATTTCAAATCCTTATCCTGCCATTTACTAGCTCTGTATCCTCTGAAAGCATCCATATTCTCACCGGAAAATGGGAGAAATAACACCACCTACCAAATAGATTTAAGTGAGTTAATGTCCAGCCTAGTGGTCAGTAATCGTGGTGGTAGTGGTAATATTATGCCCCGTATCAATGACCCAACTTTTAGAATGTAATTTATTATGTTATAGGACCAAGTCTTTTCAAAATATTAATTGGTTTGGGGATCCTTGAAAATGTTGAGAGGTAAGAAGTATTTTGCATTTTTTAAAACAATTTGGGGATTGTTTTTTTAAAGATTTTTTAAACCTTTGCAGTTAATAGCTGGGCATTACTGACTGATGTAGCATGGGAGCATGAGGTGCTTGAGTAAGGATGTCTGAAACAAGAGATGCACCACGTGAAACCCATACAGGCTGCTTCTTCAGCCCATCGCCATGCTTGCCACCATTTATTGGGTTGGCCAAAAAGTTCGTTTGGGTTTTTCATAAGACGTTACAGAAAAACCCGAACGAACTTTTTGGCCAAGCCAATATTTCCTCTTTGAGTGTGGCTTGGGATAAGGTAGTATCATTTGTGAAAGGAATTGCTCCAAGACACAGAAAGGCTTACAGAGATACTGATTTAAGAGTAAAAATTATGTTTGTTACTTCACCCTCAGTAGGTGAAGACCACTGAGGCTTACAATTGTCCTCGCATCAGCAGAGAATTTAGACGTGTGAAGTAATTTCGCTACCTTGTAAATTTAGTACAGTATCCTGACTTAAATACAACCGAACTGAGCCCACCTGGAGAATTTTGAACGTCCAACTGGATATTTACAGATGACTTCAAAATGTGTATCTCCAGCCCAGATCTCACCTATGGATTTCAGAACCATAAATTCCATGTGGCATCTTAAATGCCACTTGTCCAAATCTGATCTTAAGATCTTCTCTCCCAGTCCCAGTCCTTCTTCCCTCCTCCAGTGTCTCCTCTCTCAGGGAACGGTCCTTCCTACATCCAGTTTTGTTGAGTAGAATCTGAGGGGCCACCCTTGGCCCCATTTTCTCCACCTCCCACCCACACATCACAGCCAACCCATCACCAACTCCTGTCCATTTTCCCTCCTAATAATAATTAGGTCTGTTCACTTCTCTCCAATTCCATGGCCACCAACCTACAAACCCAAGACACTGACATTTTTTGCATGAACTACTCCCCAGCATCCTCCCTGAACCTGCCCTAATCTCTTCCCCATGGTTTCCAGAATGATCTTCTCAAAACTCAACATTCCACCTTAAATTCCTCCTTGGCTTCCTATTGTTCAGGTAAAGGAGGAAACATTGAGCATGGCCTAGAACACTCACCATGATTTGACCTCACAGACGTTTACCTACTCTGAGCTCCAGCCAGGGTCTCCATTCAAATATATGCCCACTCCTGTCACAGGGTCTTTGCTCATGCTCTTCCTCCTCCCAGACAATCTCTTTTGCCTAACCCCACCTCCGTCTGGACAATTCCTACTTGCCCTTCAAATCTCTGCTCAAAAATTCCTCCCTAAGAAATTGTCTTGGTCAGATTCTTACGTTCCATGTGGTTCAGTGTGGCTCCATATGTTCATGGAACCATATCTCTTTCTTCAGTGCTTTCCTTTCAGTCTGCATTTATCACCCCCCCCACACACCTCACTGTTGTGACTGTTGTAATTGCTCCTCTAGTAGCCTGTGAGCCCAATGAGAGCAGGGACTGTGTCTGGTTTGTGCACCATTATACCCTGATTACCAAGCCCAGTGCCTAGTGAAAAGTAGGCACTTGGTAAATAGCTGTTGAATGAATGATGAAATGGATGCATGTGAAAAGGTATATTACATGTCTAATAGGAGGATATGAGAGCCTCAAGTGCAACCTTAAAAAGAGTCTATAGGACAAAATTCCAGGGCATGGCTAGGGAAGGGCAGAAGGGCTTCTGCATCCCAGGTCAGAGTCCTACAGCAATGCTACAAAGATCCTAGCCTTTGTTATTTCTAGAAAATTCTGTAGAAAGAGAGGGTACAAATATTTGGGCGTCTTCCTTTTATATCACCACCCTGAGAATCTTGAGTTTCAAATGGAAAGTCAATGGTGGGGGTGGTGATGAGAGAAAGAACGAAGGAAAATGTCATTCCAAAACATTCTAGAGCTTTCAGGACAAAATGCAAATGTGCCAAAGAATATCAGATAGAAATTGGGCCTATCTACAGTTTTGCAAAATGATTAGGAGATCTCACAAATATCCATGCGTTTCATATCTTTTACAAATTATGTAGCCCCTCCAACCATCTTAAACACTGTTGGAAATTTCCAACTAACTGGGAAAAATATAGTCCTCAGCCTTTCCTCAAGATGTCTGAGGAAGTGAGACTTGACACAGGTTTTCTGACGTGTGGCAAAAGCCACATCATGTTTCCGAAGGAAGATGGGAAGAGGTGTGTCCTGCCCAACCACACAGAATTTCTCGGCTGAGAATAGCCACTAGATCTGTGGCCCGGCTGTGAGCTGCCAGAGGATGCTTGCTTAAATGCTAAAAGGACTCCAGTCACGTGTTTTTTCTGTTTTGATAATTACTCGTTCATTTGAAAAGAAAAAAAAAAAAAAAAAATGAGCATCCATCTCACATGTGAGCCTACATTTAAAATCAAGCTTTCATGATGCATCTTTAGAGAACTAAAAATCTAACAATGCAAGGATAGAACCCTCATGCAGAAAGACTAGCACCTTCCCCAAAAGCTACCAGACTGTTCTTTCCAGCACTAGAGCTCAAAGTTTATTTCTTTGTTTCCTTTAAAAATTTCAACTTGAAAGAATATATATGATATTCTGAATTTGCATTGCAATCAGAACAACAGAAGTCTAAACTCAAGTTTTAAATAAAAGTGAAAAATGGATATGTGGCTGGCTTCTCCTGCCCCAAATCAGATGATTGAGAAGATGTTCAAGAACCTAATCCCATGAAATATGCAAGGTGCTGACATGCATCCAACTCTCTTTTACTCTTTCGGAAGACCCCACCTGTATTGCTTCACTTCTGAAGACCCTACCAGTATTGCTCCATCTCCTCTACCTGAACCAACTCCAAGCCAACCCAGAGCTCTTTTCTTCTAAGTTTACTGAACCTCGATCTTTAACCCCCTGACATTTTCTTGCCTTGGCAAAAACCCTAAAGCTTTCAGGGTGGTTAACAAACAGTAGGTATCGGCCTCCAAGGGTTAAGAGTTCACGCTCCCAGATGATAATCATCAGTATATTGTTCTGGAAAATTAAATACACCTGGGCCAAGTTTCTGAAGGCTGTATTCTTTGGAGATGTTTCAATTTTTTACAAAAAGAAGCAGTTCAAGAATGTGAAGTTCATTGTTCACATATATTTTCCTAGACTTCTTTTCTTTTCTTTTTTCTCTGGTATTTCATTATGTGATTTGGGTTTTCCCCAGATTTTTACCTACCCTGGGCCTCTTTGATAAGTGAAAAATGTGCTTGCACTCTGCCATCTTAGTAGGGGCATCAAATGACAAAAGAAACTGTTCATTTGAGAAGGCCTGACTGCACTATCATTAGATTCAAGCAATCTATCTGCACAGTTCTCCAACAACAAGAATGAACTCGGCTGGGTGGGCGCCCTCACTCAAGAAATGCTGATTTAATCCTTCTACACACCAAACATTAGGCTCACATCATGTCTCCAGAAAACCTATCAGGATGTTCTGGTTCTCAAGGAATTCACATCTGTTGGGATAATGGACTAGAACAGAGGTGAGCACAGGTTCTACCAGAGGAGTGGACACCCATGGTAGAAGGAAGGCTGAGGAATGCATCACATGATGTAATCACCAGTTCACCAGACAATGGAGATGCCATCATGGCCTCCCAGGTAGAGAAACCAGCAGAGGCAAAGGTACAGAAATGTGAAAGGACATAGGGATGTTTCTAGGTGGCCAGACCAAGCCGTGGGGAAGAGAAACAAAAATGAAACCTAGGAATATCTATGAAAAATGGGTGATGAAAGCTTTGGTGTGTTGGCTTTATTCTGCATTAAGAGGAAGACAAAACACAAGGAGAGCTTTCAGTCTGACAAGGGATTGAACAAGGAGCTGTGATAGGAAGCATGACCAATATATTTCTCCTCTGGCTGTAGGAGAAGTGTATGAGGGGGGAGAAGAGGGCAGAGAAGAATCTTTTTCAGTTGAGGACAGCATGAAGGGACTTCAAGAGGAAGGTTGCCTTTGAACAACATTTTAAAGGAGGAGCAGGACTCAGACCATGAGTGACGAGAAACAGTGCCCTGATCAGAGCAGGGGCACAGGCTGGCCAGTGGGCATGGCCCGTTCCAGAAGGAGCATGGGATCTGCCAGGGTTGGCCGAGGCTGTTGGAGGCTTAGAGCAGAAGATAAGCAGGCATGTTAGACTAGATCGTGCTGTGGAGGCCTCTGAATGCCACGTTAAGGATACTGTTCTGAAGACAACAGCAAGCCTGCAGGGTTGGTGATGTCCAAGTTACCCCCTCTCTTGCAGTTGGCTGTGATCACGTGGGATGTGATCAGAAGTGCTGGACTCATGTGTCAGGTCTTCCCATCCAAGCTGCCAGAGTGCCTCTTCATTGCCTTTTCCTTTCCAGCTGGTGGTGATGATGCTGAGCTCAGAGTATCCTTGGAAGCCCAGTGAACATGACTGAAACTCCATCAGCCTGAATCCCTGAATGAATGGCTGTGTGCACAGAGCCATACCATGACCAGCTTACTCACCCAGTACTGTTACGTGAGCAAAAACTAACCATCTATTAATTGTGTGTCATTTTATGCTTTGAGATCTATCTGTTATACCAGCTCTGCCTACCCTACCTAACCTTGGCCCCAACTGGCAATGGGGACAGAAAGAGTCAAGAGACTTGTGGACATTAGTCCTCCTGACATGGCTACCAGTTTTAGGTGCAGGTGAGAGTCAAAGATGGAGCCACCATTTCCAGCCAGAATGGAGGGGAGGATTGAGAGGCCATTCATCTGAGTTACCATGGAAGGAGGAAAAGGTTTTGGAAGAAGGTAATGAGATTTGGGACCTGTAGAAATTGGGGTATCTGCGGGGTCCCCAGTGGAGCTGTCCTGTAGGCAGTTAGGAACACAGGCAAGGAGCTGGACCATGGAAGCCTGGTAGAGCCACACAGATGCTTCCAGAACAGCCCGTGCTACCCAGGAAGCCTCTCTGTGTACTGTCCTCAAATGTTGCAAATGTCTATGTATAAAATAGACAAGGACCTACTGTCTAGCACAGGGAACTCAATATTTTGTTATATTTTGTAATAACCTATAAGGGAAAAAAGGTTGTTTTGTAATAACCTATAATGGAAAAGAATCAGTTACATATACACAACTGAATCACTGTGCGGTACACCTGAAAGTAACACAACATTGTAAAACAACTATACTTCAATTTTTAAAAAATACTGCAAATGTCAAGGACCGCAGACTGTATTAATCAGTTATTTAAAATATTACTGATAACCTTTTAAGGTGAACTCTGAATGAGTTATGGGCGCTAAATCGTCTTGGGTTAGTAAAAACTCCAGCTCTGCCACTTACTGGCATACCAAGAGATGTCACCTCTCAGGGCCTCCATTTTTCTTCTGTATAAAATGGGGTAATGCCTCTGCCCTTGCAGTGAGGAATAAATGGGCAATGTACCCATTACTCAGGGCTCAGCGCCCATACATGCAATTACCGTAAACAAATGACAATAAGTACGGCATTTATTGAATTATTCTAGGTGTGCTACTGGACCCACCCACTTAATCCTGACAAACTCTGGTACAATCACTTTCCCCATTATACATAACAGGAATCTGAGACCAGAGAGGTTAAGTAACTTGCTCAAGATTACACAGCTAATGGTGAAGCTGGGCTCCAGCCCCAGCAGGCAGACTGTGGCACGTGGGCTCTTCCCTGCCACATGACACAACCATCCTGGGAAGGCACAGTCTCCTCAGGAGCACAGTGTCCCTCTTCCTTCTCGTTCTTTCCTGAGTCATGACCTAGGAAGCATCTCCAGCAGTTGTAAGCACTTGCTCATTGCCTCTATAAAGCAGTTCATCAAGGCAGCTGGCAGTTCTCCACAGGTTCTAAGTGGTTATGAGAACTTTTGATTTATTCTTGAATAGCATGTTCACAGTAATGGAGAAAAGTCAAGAATTCCCAAAAAACAAATGCCAGTCGGGCAAGATAACAGTCCCAGGGCTGGGCTCCCCTGGTGGCGCAGTGGTTAAGAATCCGCCTGCCAATGCAGGGGACACGGGTTTGAGCCCTGGTCTGGGAAGATCCCACATGCCGTGGAGCAACTGAGCTCGTGCACCACAACTACCGAGCCTGCGTGCCACAACTACTGAGCCTGTGCGCCTAGAGCCCGTGCTCCACAACGAGAAGCCACTGCAATGAGAAGGCCGCGCACCGCAACGAAGAGTAGCCCCCGCCCGCCACAACCAGAGAAAAGCCCACGCGCAGCAACAAAGACCCAACACAGCCAAAACTAAAATTAATAAGAAAAAAATTAAAATTAAAAAAATAAAATAAACAATCCCAGGGCTTCTATAATGCTCTTAATTTTCCAAAGCATGTCCGTGATCTTCATCTCACTTCCACCAAAGGAGATTGGAACTTGAGGCATTCAAAGGTTCATGGAGGGAAACAGAGGACACTGGCAGAGAAAATGTGAACTGTCCCTCTTGAAAGAGGCTATTTGCTGTACCCATTTTTCTCTGTCTTAGCCAGGACCATCTGGAGCCCAGGAGGACAAGCATAGTAGGGGGGAAAGAGGAGATGGGTCATTTCAGCTGCTTGACTTGGGCTGCAGGACCCACCCCATATGGAAGGGCGCCTCTCCAGAGGTTGCTGCTGCTGTTCTTCCCATGGGTGTCTCTTCTCCAGGCTGTTCTACTGCAGGTTTCATTCTGGGGGACAAGATCAGACTGGCGCAGAGGCTCTGCTACAACTTACTGAATGTTAAAGTACCATGAGGTTAAAACTGAAGCAACACGCTGATGCTTGAAAAAACTTCAGGGCTTGGGGCAGCTCAGACCCCAGTGCTCGACTTGGTAGAGTGTAATTTCCCACATGGGGAGACCCGAGATGCTGTGCTGCCGCCGTGTTACTGGTACGACACTCCAAGCAGTTGCAAAGCCGAAACGCCCAGGGTACTTCTTGGTAGTTTCTGACCCTGTCTGCAGGAAGCTTAACAGGACCCAGAGGCCGTGAGCATCTCGCTTGATCCGCGCACCCTTGGCCACCTCCCAGGTCTTTACTGTTAGCGCCTGCGGAAGCCACGGGCACTGAGAACTTTCCTCCACGGTGCACAGACGTCCCCAGGCTCCTTTCAGGATTCCAAAGAGCTCACGGACCTTCTTCTCCCAGGTACATCCCTTATTCCTAAGCCTTGGTGCCCATCACACCCTCCTTTAAAAGGGGGGAGGGGTATATTATATTTTAAAAACCCCGAATAAAAAAGGGATCAATCAACATATTTCTTAGAAGTCCTTCCAAGAGTCTCCGGCCTCTCCAGCCACAGAGGCTGGCTGTTGCCTTCTTTTTTGCTCAGCCTGCAGCTCATTTAAGGATCATTAGAGATGACTCATGTTCCAGTTCTTAAAATCAAACTTCTGCCAAATCCAAGACTCTGAATTTATCCAAATGGTGGAAACATGCTTTTACCACCCATCCACCAAAATACCTCCCATTCAGATCAACATTATGGCTGATTCAATCCTCTCAAATTTTAAAAATATTCTTACGCCTTCAACATCAGGGCAGAAGCCCTCAGTGTTCCTCACACAGGCTCAGAGAATTCCATTCACAGTGGGGTTATTACCGACCAGGGTTCTTGGTCTTCCTTTTTTTTTTTTTTTTTAACATCTTTATTGGAGTATAATTGCTTTACAATGGTGTGTTAGTTTCTGCTTTATAACAAAGTGAATCAGCTATACATATACATATATCCCCATATCTCCACCATCTTGTGTCTCCCTCCCACCATCCCTATCCCACCCCTCTAGGTGGTCACAAAGCACTGAGCTGATCTCCCTGTGCTATGCAGCTGCTTCCCACTAGCTATCTATTTTACATTTGGTAGTGTATATATGTCCATGCCACTCTCTCACTTCGTCCCAGCTTACCCTTCCCCCTCCCCGTATCCTCAAGTCCATTCCCTATGTCCGCATCTTTATTCCTGTCCTGCCCCTAGGTTCTTCAGAAGCTTTTTTTTTTTTTTTAGATTCCATATATATGTGTTAGCATACAGTATTTGTTTTTCCCTTTCTGACTTGCTTCACTCTGTATGACAGACTCTGGGTCCATCCACCTCACTATAAATAATTCAATTTTGTTTCTTTTTATGTCTGAGTAACATTCCATTGTATATATGTGCCACATCTTCTTTACCCATTCATCTCTCGATAGACACTTAGATTGCTTCCATATCCTGGCTATTGTAAATAGAGCTGCAATGAACATTGTGGTACATGACTCTTTTTGAATTATGGTTTTCTCACTGTATATGCCCAGTAGTGGGATTGCTGTGTAGTATGGCAGTTCTATATTTAGTTTTTTTAAGGAACCTCCATACTGTTCTCCATAGTAGCTGTATCAATTTACATTCCCACCAACAGTGCAAGAGGGTTCCCTTTTCTCCACACCCTCTCCAGCATTTACTGTTTGCAGATTTTTTGATGATGGCCATTCTGACTGGTGTGAGGTGATACCTCACTGTAGTTTTGATTTGCATTTCTCTAATGATTAGTGATGTTGAGCATCCTTTCATGTGTTTGTTGGCAATCTGTATATCTTCTCTGGAGAAATGTCTATTTAGGTCTTCTGCCCATTTTTGGATTGGGTTGTTTGTTGTTTTGATATTGAGCTGCATGAGCTGCTTATAAATTTTGGAGATTAATCCTTTGTCAGTTGCTTCATTTGCAAATATTTTCTCCCATTCTGAGGGTTGTCTTTTCATCTTGTTTATGGTTTCCTTTGCTGTGTAAAAGCTTTGAAGTTTCATTAGGTCCCATTTGTTTATTTTTGTTTTTATTTCCATTTCTCTACGAGGTGGGTCAAAAAGGATCTTGCTGTGATTTATGTCATACAGTGTTCTGCCTATGTTTTCCTCTGAGAGTTTTATAGTGTCTGGCCTTACTTTTAGGTCTTTAATCCATTTTGAGTTTATTTTTGTGTGGTGTTTGCAAGTGTTCTAATTTCATTCTTTTACATGTAGCTGTCCAGTTTTCCCAGCATCACTTATTGAAGAGGCTGTCTTTTCTCCATTGTATATTCTTGCCTCCTTTATCAAAAATAAGGTGACCATATGTGCGTGGGTTTATCTCTGGGCTTTCTATCCTGTTCCATCGACCTATATTTCTGTTTTTGTGTCAGTACCATACTGTCTTGATTACTGTAGCTTTGTAGTATAGTCTGAAATCCGGGAGCCTGATTCCTCCAGCTCCGTTTTTCTTTCTCAAGATTGCTTTGGCTATTCGGGGTCTTTTGTGTTTCCATACAAATTGTGAAATTTTTTGTTCTAGTTCTGTGAAAAATGCCATTGGTAGTTTGATAGGGATTTCATTGAATCTGTAGATTGCTTTGGGTAGTATAGTCATTTTCACAGTGTTGATCCTTCCAATCCAAGAACATGGTATATCTCTCCATCTGTTTGTATCATCTTTAGTTTCTTTCATCAGTGTCTTATAGTTTTCTGCATACAGGTCTTTTGTCTCCTTAGGTAGGTTTATTCCTAGGTATTTTATTCTTTTTGTTGCAATGGTAAATGGGAGTGTTTCCTTAATTGCTCTTCCAGATTTTTCACCATTAGTGTATAGGAATGCAAGAGATTTCTGTGCATTAATTTTGTATCCTGCAACTTTACCAGATTCATTGATTAGCTCTAGTAGTTTTCTGGTAGCATCTTTAGGATTCTCTACGTATAGTATCATGTCATCTGCAAACAGTGACAGCTTTACTTCTTCTTTTCTGATTTGGATTCCTTTTATTTTTTTTCTTCTCTGATTGCTGTGGCTAAAACTTCCAAAACTATGTTGAATAGTAATGGTGAGAGTGGACAACCTTGTCTTGTTCCTGATCTTAGAGGAAATGGTTTCAGTTTTTCACCATTGAGAATGATGTTGGCTGTGGATTTGTCACATATGGCCTTTATTATGTTGAGGTAAGTTCCCTCTATGCCTACTCTCTGGAGGGTTTTTATCATAAATTGGTGTTGAATTTTGTCAAAAGCTTTTTCTGCATCTATTGAGGTGATCATATGGTTTTTCTCCTTCAATTTGTTAATATGGTGTATCACATTGATTGTGTATACTGAAGAATCCTTGCATTCCTGGGATAAACCCCACTTGATCATAGTGTATGATCCTTTGATTGTGCTGTTGGATTCTGTTTGCTAGTATTTTGTTGAGGATTTTTGCATCTATGTTCATCAGTGATATTGTTGGCCTTCCTTAATCAATTGAAACTGACTAGAGGCCAGGCAAGAAATACAAACAAGGCTTTATTGGGGCCGCTGCTGCAGCAAGGGGGAGCAAAAACAAGTAACATGTTCCCTTACTCGCTCCCCAAGGGAGGAGAAGCTGGTTCCTCGTATGGGATGAGGGTAAGGGCGGGTTCAGTGTTCCTCATATAGGATGAGGGTAAGGGTAGGTCTGGGGGTCGGGCCAGAGGAGTGGCTTAGGGGTTTGCCCACCCCTTTGGTGGTGTGTACAGGGGTATGCACAATACCCTGCTTTTGCTCCCAGTACTCTGTTTTTGCTCCCAGCTCTTCAGAAGTGGCAGTTGGGTTTTTGGTCTTTTTCTTTCTTTTTGTCCATAATTTGCCCCAACTGCACATGGACGCAGTTATTTTTAGTCCCTTATAGTTTCTTTGTATTTTGTTGCTTGAGAAGACGTTTGTCCAGGTGCAAGCATGCCGCAAAGGGTCCCAGGTCCCAGCCTTTCTCAGGGTTACCAATTCACAGTCTGACAGAGTACTCCTATCATGGGCATTTTTAAAAAGCTAACCAGGGGCTCAGGTATGCACATCTTGATGGTGAGATCCTTTGATTCAAGCTCTTCGTTTTGCTGCTGGGAAAGCCAGGCCCATGACATTAAAAGGTTTGCCCAAAGACACATGGCTATGAAGGAAGCCTCCAACATGACACGGATGCTCAAACAGCTCTGACCTTTGCTCTAGGTCTAAAGGAGGGAAATCACTTCCTGTTTATTAATTCCTCTTAGGTAAACAATCATTTAGTTCTCTCGTTGGTAACAACTTCTCTCCTTACTAAAGAAGACTTCATGGCAGAGCGAACTAGGCTCAAAAGAGGGAACAGCATTTGACTATGAACAGGTGGAAGGGAGGCTGTTCCAGGCAGCAGAAACAAAGGCATGGAGGTGGAACTTTCTGAGGTACATAGCAGGTCACAGAGTAAGTGGTTCCTTGGAGTGGAGCACAGGCAGATGAAAATGATTTAAACAATTGTATCCTTGTAACTATTTTTCAAAAGTAATTACCCTCTCATTACATTAATACATATACAGAGATATAAGTCCCATCATGTGTAATTCTATCTAATTGTACCTTCAAGAAGTCTCCACCCCAAAACATTGAGGGGGAATCAAGTTTTGCTAATCATAGAAGGTAGATCGTAGAAGGTAAAGAAGAATTTACCAATCATTGGAGTTCTTCATAAAAGGCATGAGCTGCCGGGACTTCCCTGGTGGTCCAGTGGTTAAGAATCTGCTAATCGTAGGAGGTTTTGCTAATCATAGGAGGTAGATTTCATGTAAAGAAGAATTTACCAATCATTGGAGTTCTTCATAAAAGGCATGAGCTGCCAGGACTTCTGTGGTGGTCCAGTGGTTAAGAATCTGCCTTCCAATGCAGGGGACGTGGGTTCGATCCCTGGTCAGGGAATTAAGATCCCACATGCTGTGGGTCACCAAAGCCCACGTGCCCCAGGTACAGAGCCCACAAACTCTGGAGCCCGCACGCCACAACTAGAGAAAAGCCCGCACGCTGCAACAAAGAGCCTGCATGCCACAACTAAGACCTGATGCAGCCTAAATAAATAAATTAAATCAATCAATAAATAAACACAACTGCAGGATAAGTTTAAAAAAAAAAAAGGCATGAGCTGCCAACAAAGTAATGAGCTCCCCATTGCTTGATGCATTCAAGAGGGGGCTGGATGACCACCTGACTGGAAGGTCAGAGAGATTTTTGCTTTGGTGGGAAGTTGGCAGGAGGACATTTAAGGAGTCTTCCAAGCAGAACAGGTGTGGTCTTTGGGTTAGAACTAAGGATCCTCCTGAGTTTAACTCCAGCTCTGCTCCTTAGCAGCTGGGTGACTTGGCAAAGTAGCAAACTTCTCTGTGCCCCAGTTTCCTTCAAGATAAAGTGGGAATAAATACCAGTACCTACTTCTAGGGTTGCTGCAAGAATTAAATGAGTTCATCCATATCAAGTGTCTGAGACATAAACAATGCTTGGTAAATGTTGGTTGTCGTTCTTGTTATGGAATTGTTATTATTACTGGTACTCTGAGATCTCAGCCTCTTTCACTCTCCAGCATCATGAGGCCCCATAAGTAGATGCTACTGAAGTATACACCCAGCCAGGTGTATACTGGCTGATGCCACTGAAGTGGCTACACAACACAATGTGACATCCATCCAAGCACAAACCATGTACCAAATACCCAGTTTCCTTCTAATCGTTCCTTTTCGTCTTTCTTTTTTTAATTAAAAAAGTTCTTATGAAGCAAAAAGAACGGTGAGACTCAGGTTTGAACAACTGGATTAATTTCTAATTACGTTAACACATAGCAATGTAATTCCCATTATGTGTGAGTCTATCTTATTAGTTGGAATTCCAATGTTTTTCCACCCTCAACCCTTTGAAAAGCACTTCTGGTGGGGAGAGTGGAGACTCAGGGAAGGGACCCTTCCTGTGTTCCCACCCTGGCTTCCTGGTGCTGCATTTTTTGGGAAAGTTTCCCTTGAACTTCTATGCACCTCATTCTATCCCCCTGCAAATTTACAAACAGAGCACCTTTGTGAGCCCAAGACTGAGGCAGGGAGAGAGCACAGAGAAGGTCTGTCAAGCCAAACAAGTTGATTCATGTGCAAAAATCCCCCAATTGCGTTTACAGATTAAATTGGAAAAACTTCAGCTGCTTCTGGTTGAAAATTCCACTGAAACCCTTTACTGACTGTCTGTGCCTGTAGCACATACAATTCCCAGTGCCTGCACAATAGTCTACACGTGCAAACGCATATGATCAGAGGTAAGTGAGTAGCGTGTGGCTTCAAGATGTCTGTGTCATCTGACGGCCTATGGTTTCCTGCATATTTGCTATGTAAACACATCCCTATCTATTATCGTGCTGTAGCCCACAAACTTTAACAAGGTCTGCGGGGTGGGGCACTTGAATTTTGAACTTAGCAACACTAGATGCTTGAATGCATCAAGCAATGGGGGGGACTTACTTTGTTGGCAGTTCATGCCTTTTAATGAAGAGCTCCAATGATTGGGAGGGAATAGTTATAGATCTGCACTGTCCTATGTGACAGCCACTAGCCACTTGTGGCTTTTGACACTTGAAATATGGCTAGTCCAAATTAAGATGTGCTATAGGTATTAAATGCACACCAAATTTCAAAGATTCAGTACCAAAAAAGAGTCAAATAACTCATTACTAACTTTTTGTGGTATTTTTTACTGAAGTATAGTTGAGTTACAATGTTGTGTTAGTTTGAGGTGTACAGCAAAGTGATTCAGTGATACATACATACATATATATGTGTATATATATATATATTAAATATATTCTTTTTTATATTATTTTCCAGGATAGGCTACTACAAGATATTGAATACAGTTCCCTGTGCTATACAGTAGGTTCTTGTTGGTTTTCTATTTTATATAGTAGTGTGTATATGTTAATCCCAAACTCCTAATTTATCCCTCCCCCCCTTAATAACTTTTTAGATTGATCATATATGTTACAATGATAAATTGTCTATACTGTATTAAATAAAATGTTCTTAAAATGTCATTTGTTTTTACTTTTTTAATGTGACCACTAGAAAAATTTAAATTGCACACAGGGCTCACGTTATATCTTGACTGTACCGTGTTAACTCAGAGTATTTATTAAAATCAGAATCTCATAGAAGTGGCCCAGGAATCTGCACGGTTAATAAGCACCCAGATGGTTGAGATCACTGCCATTTGGGGACCCTTGACATAGCAGGCAGTGATGTGGACCATGAGTCATAACACCTGGATTCTAAACTTGATTCAAGTTCCTCCTCATCAACAGAATGAAGGTCTTGGATTAGACCTAGAAAGTCATATGGCTTAAGGCTTCCAATCCCATTACCCACTGATTATACATCCATCGACCCATAAGATCCCCAGAGACTGACTGGACCCAAATGGTTAACAACTTCATGCCATTTTTAACCTTATGAACTATTCATTCCATTCCTCCAAGAGGACTCTGACAAAAGATGTTAAACCAGTCGTCAGAACTTTTAAAATTCATCCTCCAAACAGCAAAAGGGTTTTCACTGGGGAAAAGAAATGACCCCTTCGAAATATTTCTAAAAGTAACCAATGAAATAAGTGAGCAAGGCCATGTGGTTTTGGAGAAGGAAAGATAGGAAGCAGAGAAGGAAGTGGGTAAGATCCACCCCCATCTAAACCCTGAGTGCACTTAGGGTAAGGGTGCGGGAGAGTCTCCAGATCCCTGGCTACAGAGCACACTAGCAGGTGGGCTTTAGATTTGAGATGATAGAATTTCAAATAAATGTTGGCTGACTCGTGTGTGAGGACAAAGTCCACCAGACTGCCTAAAAGGAAAAGATCCTGGTTTGAACCTTTTCCTTAATCAATGTAAGAATCCTCACTTTCCTCCATCACTTTATTAACACAAAAAAGAAAGGCATAAAGGGCCAGCAACAACTGGTCAATGCAAGGATCTTCTATGGCTGGGAATATCCAGCACACATGGAAAGACTGTTTTCTCCACTAAATAATAATGATCCAAGACACAGGGCTGTGACAGTAGATGCCATGCTGAATATCAAACACTTGTAGAAGAGATCAATTCCTACATCTGGCTTTGCTAAGGGCTCTCACATTTTCAGCCTCAGACCTTCCTAGATTACATTTTCGTGTTAGTTAGATTCTCAAGCTTGACCTAAGTGTTGGTTTCTTCCCACATTCATTAAACTGGGGCTGGCCTGCCCCACAAGACCTTTACCACTCCAGCCAGATGATTCTTGCCATCAGACAAGAGGAGGAAGACAAACAAACTTATAAGAAGTGAAATAAACTGAACTGGGACCCAAATTATGAGCTAGCACCATGAATAAACACACACAGAGATTCCAGGTAAACTGTGGTTCTGTTTACAGTGGAACAGGATGTTCTTTCCTGGGACATCTCCTCCTAGCTTACCTGATTAGCAGCTCCACGTTCATACGATCCCCTTCTCAAAAGTTTTCTTTGCTGCAGAGGCAGGTAATGGTTTTTTGCACCAGATGAGCCTAGTTAAACAGAGGCAGGGTGATCTAGGTAATCAGCTACATACATTGCCAAAGAAGACCTCTAATAATATCACCAACTGCTATGGCCATCACCTCTTCCTCTGCACAGAAAACAATGAATAGTATCCTTTCTGCTGTCCTTGGATCCCAGCACAGAGAGGAACATCTGGCTATGATTAAAGTACTGGTGGTAGAGATGCCGGGTCACCAGGAACCTAGGTTAATGAGCAGCCAAAAAGCCTCCTGGAAGAAGTTGGCCCAATAACTAACTCTTGGTCACCAGCAGAAGTGATTCTGAGTAGACCTTGATACTTGGTCTGAGCCCAACTCAGCCCAGCCCAGTCTGCCATCTACAGAGGTTGTAACTGAAAACAGAAGTTGTCTTTCACAGAAGGTATCTAAGGCAAGGAGGCTCTGCTTCAGTTACCCTTCAGGAAGTACAAGACCGGGTGGAACGGGAATTCTCTCCACAGAAGACCACACCGATGTGGCTCCTAAGGGCTCTACCAACTATATCAGCAGCACAAGCAGAAGAAATGGCACCCAAGGGAGGGGACCTGGGAGGGGAGGTGGCCCTTGTTCCTGGGGTAGCGTCGCTCTCCAGGAGACTTGGGTGGCACTGGAGAAGTCTCTGTAGGCAACTACCCATCTTCAGAGGAATAAAATGGCAGCTGTCACATGGTAACTAAGCTTGTGAGTAATTGGGAGAAAGGTTTCTGAGGGTCAGGCTCCCATAAAAAAGCAAGAAAAATATGGTCTATACAAAATTAAACCTCTTTTTAAATTCCACAAGTTGTGTGGTCTTAACAAATTCAAACCTTTTCTGGGACGCCAACATTGTAGACAAACTGAAAGGCTGTGGGTTCCTCCAAAGGGCAGCTCAGAGATCTCTTCTGCTCTGATCTCCTTTTAGGATTAGGCAACTTAGCTGGTTTAATCTGAAACTTAATGGAACTGAAAGATAAACCTCTCAGGTGAGTAAATGGGATGCAGAACAGAGATCATTAGCTGTCATGAGAAACCAATGCCAAAGGCGTTAGGCCCGTGGGTTCCACCTGTCCAGAGGATGGCCAACTTCACAAAGGAAACAGGAGAGAATTTGACTCTGGGGTCATAAAGATGTGGATTCAAGTCCCAGCTCTGCCACTTGTGAATATTATAAATTTTAACAAATTAGGTGACTTCTCTGCACCTTGGACACCTCAACTATCAAATGGGGATTCTAATAAATACCTTGCAGGACTTTTTTGAAGGTTAAATAAAATATATAAAGCCCTTAATGGAATGCTTGGCATATCAGAGTTGCTTTTTTTTAAAAAGTAGCAATTACTATTAACCAGCCAATTCTAAACAACATCCTTTATACATAAAGAAACAAACTTATGGTTACCAGGGGGAAGGGGAGGGGGGGAATAAATTGGGAGGCTGGGATTGATGTATACACACTACTATATATAAAATAGATAACTAATAAGGACCTACTGTATAGCACAGGGAACTCTATTCAATACTCTGTAATGACCTATATGGGAAAAGAATCTAAAAAAGAGTGGATATATGTATATGTATAACTGATTCACTTTGCTGTACACCTGAAACTAACACAACAAATAAATAAATAAAAGCATGAAAACAAATTAGAGACTGATCCCACTGATGGAGGTTCAGGAACAGTAAGTGTGTTTATAAAGCCATGGAATTTGAGAGATAAAATCTCCAGATTACATGGTCCAACCCCCTTATTTTTTGCATATGGAACTGGGGCTAAGTGTCAAACTAAGCCCACACAGTCAATGGGGGACAGACTAGAACCAAAATCCACGCTTGGCTACTGTTGTGGGTTAAATTGTGTTCCCCAAACAAGACATGTTGGAGTCCTAACCCCAGTACTTCTGAATGGGACCTTATCTGGATATCAGGTCTTGACAGAGGAAATCAAGTTAAAATGAAGTCATTAGGGTGGCCTCTAATCCAATATAACTGGTGTCCCTAGAAAAAGAGGAAATTTGGACATAGAACAGGGAGAACACCATGTGAAGACTGGAGTTATACTACCACAAGTCAAGAAACTACCAGAAGCTAAGAGAGAGGTCTGGAAGAGAACTTCCCTAGAGCCTTCAGAGGGAGCATGGCCTTACCAATACCTTGGTCTTAGACTTCCAGCCTCCAGACCTATGAGACAATAAATATCCATTGTTTAAGCCACCCAGTTTTTTTTCATTGCAGTATAGTTTATTTACAATGTTGTGTTCATTTCTGCTGTATAGCAAAGTGATTCAGGTATACATATATATATATATATATATACATTCTTTTTTTTACATTATTTTCCATTATGGTTTATCATAGGATACTGAATATATTTCTCTGTGCTATATAGGACCTTGTCATTTATCCATTCTATATATAATAGCTTACATCTGCTAACCCCAGCCTCCCACTCCATCCCTCCCCCACCCCCTCCCCCTTGGCAACCACAGGTCTGTTCTCTATGTCTGTGAGTCTGTTTCTATCTCTTGGGTATGTTTATTTGTGTCATATTTTAGATTCCACATAAGAGTGATATCATATGATATTTGTCTTTCTCTTTCTGACTTAACTTCACTTAGTATGATAATCTCTAGTTGCAACCATGTTGCTGCAAAAGGCATTATTTCATTCTTTTTTATGGCTGAGTAGTATTCCATTGTATATATGTACCACATCTTCTTTATTCATTCGTCTGTCCATGGACATTTAGGTTGTTTCCATGTCTTAAGCCAATCAGTTTTTGATACTTTGCTAGGCAGCCCTAGTAAACTAAAACAGCAACTTCCCATAGACAAAGCCATCATACTAAGTCATTTTCAAGTTCTGCTATGTAGGACCCCAGGGACCCTGGCAGACAGTGATATGCTGGTAAATGTTTAATAAGTGGGTCTCAGGAGGAGGTGAGAGGAGACCTGATGTGCGGTATTTGTCAAGTTCCATGGTGTAACTACTCTCACCCTGGTTAATTTCAAGCTACCCATGTGAGATCAGTGAATGCAGAGGTGGGAAGAGCTGTAGCACCATCAGCTCTCATGCCCCCTGGGAGGCACCTCAGGGGCTGCCATGGGACAAGGGAAAAACCAAAGAGGCAGACCAAAATAAGCCCTGTATGTATGGGAGTAATGCTACTCAAAGGTATGAAACCATTGCAGTAGATCATGATCCTCAGAGGAATACATCCAACTTCTATTTTCAACCTGCAGTTCCAGTTAAGTGTCTGCAACCTTCACCAACCTCTGGAGCCCCAGGTTAAGTGTCTGTCCAAGGGCTTTAGCGGCCACCCCAAAGGGTTTTTTGTCAGAGGTCACCCTCCTCATTCCTGGCCTCTACTCCCTGTCCATTAGAGGTCATGCAGCTTTTCACTGACCTAGAGATGAATATCAAAAAGAATATCTTTCTTTCACATTCACCAAAGGGCCAAATTCTTTACCAAAAAAAATCTCTTTAGGGAAATAATTCTAGAACAATCTATTCACAGATTCTGAGTCCTTAATCTAGCTGTCCAGTGTGACAGAACTGAGACACTGTGAAAAGGTTTCCTCTTACTGAGCCTGTTCTCCAGGTCGATGCTTTTTAATAATAACGTTGATGTCTCGAGCCTTCGCAGACCTGTTCAAACAACAAGACTTGGCATTTCTGGTCATTTTATTTAAGTTTCTTTGCCAAGATGATGGATGTATCTCACAGTTCAACTGTCTCTAACAGAATAAATATATAGACTCAGCACAACAAACAATAATGGTGAAAATAGCACAGTAGAAAGAGCGCTGGCTTAGGAAAGAACTCCTGTGTTCTAGAACCAGCACTGTTGTTCATGAGTGTTATGAAGTCTTTTCACTTTTCAACCTCTTTATCTGCAAAAGGAGGGAATGGGTAGTACTAATCTCTGCACAGGTGTGTCATGGGGATCGAATGAGATGCCAAACACGTTAAACACATTATCATTTGTGTTTTCCACTTACCTGCTTTGTTCTAATGATTTAGGTTAAAGGGTTTATATGATTGATTAATATGAGACAGCATTCAAAGTTTCACAGTAACTTTCGTTGTAAAAAGCAAACTAATCAAGAAAAAAGTAATTCCAAAAGTACTACTTTTTTGTTTAGTTTGAGAGATTACAACAAGATCATTTCTTTTTAAAGGTGAATATTTTCTTTAGGAGTGTGTTCCGACCACCATGCCTTCCAGCCACATCATCACTAGCTCCAGCACACCTGGGCATGTTAATGTGTGGGATACCTCGGGTGAGAGCTCACCACAGTAAATGACAGCTTGAGGCCCAGGAATAAGCACTGAAATGGACAACAGAAAGTATAGAGAAAACTCCAGAAGAACGAGGAACCCATCTCTCTCTTCTCATTTGGTATATTTCCCTGTGTACGTGCGCGTGCATGTGTGTGTGTGTTCTCCCAGATTGTCTCAAGCAAACTGAATCACCAGCAACTCAGAGTCCAGCGGGCTGACCTCTTGCTGCAGAGCAAAAACTGCAATGCATAGGGTTTTTTGGTTTTCCTACAAGGAAAGAATGAAGAAGATGGCGGGGATGTATTGTTAGAATGCTGTTGTTTAAAGGAGAGAAAGGAATCAAATGAAAGAGTCCCAGGTTCCCTGTCTGGGGGAATAGAGGAATAACAAGGGGAATGTAATAGTAAAAATTAATAACAATAAAAATAATAATAAAATTACTGTGGGCTCCAAGAGACTCTCATATTCCACTCCAATTCTAAAACTGGAAATAAAAAACTGGAGTGCCACTGAGGCAGGGACTGTAGGTTTGTGAGTTACACGCTTCAAGCTGCATGTGACTTCACCAAGAGAGTAAAGGCAAAGGCCCTAGAAGACACAGTGAGGGCCCCCAGGATGGGAGGGAGACGGGGAAGGCTCAGGAAAACTCAGCAAAGGTAGTCACAACTATGGGCGCCAAGAAGAGGATGGAAAGAACAAATTCCCATCAAAGGCAAGGTAAGAGGGTGCTTTCTACAAAAACAGGTGGTCACTGTGCCAGATATTGGAAAGAAATTAGGGAAGAGAGACAGAGGACCGAGACACAGCCAATAGTTTTGTCAACCAGGTAGCCATTAGGATTCCTTGGTGGCATATTTGTAATAGAGTGGTGGGGACAGGAGCAACTAGTTGGTGGGACAGTCACTGATAATTACACCTTATGTTGCCTCTAAGCACACACAAGTAAAGAGAGACCCGACCTGAGAAGGCAGATTAGCAAAACTAGGAGACGATATGGTAGGGAAATCTTCAATCCAAACAAACGTGAGATACGGGGGTATGAACTGTATGGACAAAGGCTGGTTAACTGCAATGGAATGGAAGAGATTTGAAGGGACCCAGCCTAGAACTTGAAGGAGTCACTGGGGTGGGGATAGGGTAGAAGGGACTTGGGGGCAGGCCGACCCAGCCTCCGAATCCAGTTCCGCAAGCAGGGCCCAGGGTCCAAAGGGGTTGGCAACAGCCAACCACGAGTCATCCAGGGGGGCAGACAGTGTGGGGACAGGTGAAGGAAGGGAGCAATCTGTCCACGTGGTGAACTGTAAAGTTTTCCAACAAATAAACTAAACCAGGAGCAGGAAGGAAGCAGGAGCAGGAGCTACTCAAGGAGGTGGGGAGAAAGACAGCCAAACAGCATCAGAGAATCGGGACAGATAAATGGGATCCCGCCAACGGACCATGAGTCAGGGGCAAGACACCAGCCCCTGGGGAGGACAGGCGAGGGCAAACAGAAGGGGCCCATCCCAACAGGAGTGGGCGGATTGAGTACTGGGCAGATTCCTAAGGGAGGGATCGGGGCCCCGTCGCTGCGTGGAAGCCAGTGGCAGACCTGGATGTAAAGCAGACCTGGAAGGGCAGACAGAGGGACCGGCTGCAGCCCGGAGTGCTGAGCCAAAACCCCCTCAGCTCCTTCCCCTAGTGGGGCAGAAAGGACCTAGACCTGAGGCTCAGGAGAGCCCAGTTTCATCCAAAAGATCTTAGCAGAAGAGGGCCACCAAGGATGAGAATCAGGCAGGGGCGAGAGAAGGGATGCTTTAAGATACAGTGGGCCTCATCTTAGAAACAGAAACAGAAATGGAAGACGGTAAGGGAGAGTCTAGAGATAGTCATGAAGAGTATTTTATGGGGAGGAGATCAAGGAAGATATGGGAAGGAATCAAATTCCCAAAGAATGCGTGCCCTTGCTCCCCCCAGGCCTAACCAGTCACGGACCCAGAGATATCATAGAACAATCATTCATCAAACACGGTGCACCCTGGAATCACACCAAACTGGAGTCTGATCTGCTGTGTGAGGTCCAAGGAATCATCTCTAGATTGTAAAGACCAATAAATACCCACACGAGTCCCCATAAGAGGTTATGAGGGCTCCTTCTGCAGAAATTAGTTTTTCTCAGTGCCCCCTCACCTATTCTGAGATCCTTTTATGGTTCTAACTGAGGGCCAAGAAGTGAGTTTGAGAACTTCACACAGGACAAGGTAACCCCGTTCCTTCTCCTCCGAGCTTGCCAGCTCCTCCCAGCGGCTGGTTTCAGTTTCGCGACTCTTCTTGTTCAGGATAATAGCTAAGGTGCCTTTCAGTGAGATGACTGAAAAGGGAGATCTCTTCCTAGCCAAACAAAGGCTTCCAAATCATCAATTCCTATTTTAAACTTTTTAAATGAACCCAAACTCTTAAGTACTAACAACAACTCTTTAAAACTTTCTGACTTTAGGTTGTCCGCTTAAAAATTGTATGCTTGATAAGTGAAGTAAGTCAGACAGAGAAAGACAAATTTCATATGATATCACTTATATGTGGAATCTAAAAAAAGATACAAATGAACTTATTTACAAAACAGAAATAGACTCACAGACATAGAAAATAAACTTATGGTTACCAAAGGGGAAAGGGGGGGAGGGATAAATTGGGAATTTGGGATTAACAGATTCACGCTACTGTAAGATAGATGAACAACAAGGACGTACTATATAGCACAGGGAACTATATTCAATATCTTGTAATAACCTATAATGAAAAAGAATCTGAAAAGTTTTATATATATACATATATATGTATATAACCTGAATCATTATAAATCAACTATTCTTCAAATTTCTTAAATTGTACGTTTGGTTTTCCTTTAAGGGGAGAATATTTTGTATTTGCTTTTGTCAGCTTCCAAGGAAGGATCTGCACCTTTACATTAATACCTTAACCAAAAGAATAAAACATTGTGATACCTCAGCTGCTGAGTCCAGGAAGCTGGGGATTGCTGAGGACTAATCCAGACAGAACTTTCAGAGGACGAGGAACTAGCACCTGGCAGTCTCCCGTTTCTTTCAAGAGATTAAATCATACCTCCCCAGGTAATCAGACTGACCTTAATAAAAGTTCTCAGTAAAGAAATGAGGAGGACACCTTGACCCAAAAAATCTCTGGCCCATGTGTCAGGAATGTGGCAGAGATAAGTGAGGACAAGATTGGTTCCCAACTGTGGTTTATTTTCAAATCCAGTAAAACATAGAACGTGGGTCATTTGCAAATTCCAGTAAAAACGATTCAAACAGGAAGTTCCTGGGACTTCAGTACACGTATTTTTGTTTGCATCCTCTCTTTTTTCCCCTCAATGTCATGTGTGAGATGCCGGAATGTAGACTCTTTTTTTTTTTTACTCAGTAAATGTATTTATTTACATGGGCTCAAACAAGACACAGAGGCATCCAAAACAAAGGAGATAATGAGATACTCATATTTCTTAAATCAATACAGATGATGTTTTGAAAACATGATTTAGCTACTGGGAATATTTGAGTTCTTGATAAATCTCATTGATAGGAAATTTCAAAACACTTACAGAAAGAAAATCGTCTGTTTCCATGGTTTATAACCCACACACTGATATAGACTGGAAATTGCTCTCTCCATTCCTCCCCTTGCCTCCATCACCTTGCATAATCTCACCTGCCCAAAAGTCCGGAGTGCAGATGACAGTTAGCAGGGAAAGGACACGGCAAGCCGCAGCTGCTCTGGCTTCACCGGCATGGGTTTACTCCACCACATAGTACACAGTCTGATCTCCCTCTTCCTCCTGTCTGGTTCCGCAGTCCCTTCTGCTGGCTGCCTCCACAGGAATCTCCACTCCAGTGGTCCTGGCAGCATCATGGGCCTTATAATGGGGTAGCCCTGGGCTTGAATCCTAACTCCAACATGGAAAAACTGTGGGATAGGGAGGGTGGGAGGGAGACGCAAGAGGGAGGGGATATGGGGATATAGGTATACGTATAGCTGATTCACTTTGTTATACAGCAGAAACTAACACAGCATTGTAAAGCAATTATACTCCAAGAAAGAGGTTAAAAATAAATAAATTAATAAAATACATGTAACATAAAAAAAATGTAATGACAATTCTCAGTTCACAGGCAGTACAAAAAGAGGTCACATGCTGGATTTGGTCCAAGAGTTGTAGCTTGCTAACCCCTATGTTACTGTATACCTATTACAGTTCTAAGGATCCATAAATATTAGATCATTCTAGCGATCCTAAAAGAAAAAAAAAGAAAAACTCTGACCCTGAGCCAGCTATCCAAACTCTGAGCCTCAAGTTTCTTGTCTATAAAATGGGCTTAAGATACCCACCACTTAGGGTTCCCATGAAGATAAAATAAGATGATATATGGGAATCCCCTGACATAAAGGGGTGCTCTGTGAACCTATGTTCCCTTCCTTCTTTCCTCCTCAGTTTACTTATAAACTTACACTAAATGAACATGCAAGGAATAATTTGAAAAGACCTTGAGGTACTTCTTGTCCTCCAAGAAATACACAGTGAGTATCTTACGGAATGTTCAAAGAAGAATAAGAAAAGTGCTCAAGAGGATGAAGAGGTTTCCATGGGGAAATGAAGGGAAACATAACTTCCTACCTGGAAAGGCACAAGGAGAGACATGTTTAGATGCTACCAAATCTACAAAGCCTGGGCACGGAGTGAACACAAGGACATTTGCATCAAGTTTGGATATATTGGAATGTTCCCTGCCCTCTTGGATCTCCCCACAACTGTTTCCTCTTCTGCAAAATGAAGATAACAGTACATATCTCAAAAGATTGTAGAGAGGATTAACTTCAGATAATGTGTGTAAAAAACTGAACACAATGCCTGAGTATTAGTTTTCTATGGCTGCTGGAATAAATTACCACAAACTTAGTGGCTTAAACAACACAGATGTATTATCTTATGATTCTGAAGATCAAAGTCCCAAGTCACAGACATAGAGAACAGACTTCTGGTTGCCAAGGGGGAGGGGGTTGGGAGAGGGACAGACTGGGAGCTTGGGGTTAGTAGATGCAAACCGTTACACATAGAATGGATAAACAACAAGGTCCTGTTGTAGAGCACAGGGAACTGTATTCAATATCCTGGGATAAACCATAATGGAAATGAATATAAAAAAGAATGTATATATGTGTATAACTGAGTCACTTTGCTGTACAGCAGAAATTAACACAACACTGTAAATCAACTATACTTCAATAAGTAAATAAATAGAGATAAAAAAAGTCCAAAGTGGGTCTCACTAGGCTAAAATCAAGGTGTCATCAGGGCTGCCTTCCTTCTAGAGGTTGGGGGTAAGAACCTACTTCCTTGCTTCTCACAGGTTCTGAAGGCAGCCTGCATTCCTTGGCAGGTGGCCCCTTCCTCCGTCTTCAAAGCCAGCAGTGTAGCATCTTCAGATCTCCCTCTGACTCTGCTCTTCCCACTTTTTTCATAAGCACATTTGTGATTACCTTGTACCCACTTGGCTAATCCAGGAAAATCTCCCTACCTCAAAATCTTTAAATCAATCACATCCACAAAGTCCACTGTGCCACGCAAAGGGACATGTTCACAAGTTCTATGGATTAGGATGTGGTCATCTCTGGGGCCCATTATTCTGCCAACCACAGTATGATTTGTAGTATGTTCTCGACGCATGGGAGCTGCCATGGCAAGAAGGAGGAAGAGGCAGCAGAAGCGGGAGGAGGGGCCTAAGGAAATTCATTGCCTAAATATTGAAAACTCGTTCCTAAGTGAGTTCAAATAAAGCCACAGATGACTCATCCGAAAGGTCTGTGAAGGAAAGCTAGGGATATTTGTGGTATGTCATCAACTTTCAAAGGCTAGCAGCATTAGGGGTAACAGCCAACTCTTCTTTAGTAAATATAATATGTCGGTACCATTTAAAATCATCACCATGTGTGGTGATGGATGTTACCCAGACATATTTTGGTGGTAATTTCATAATATATGCATGTATCAAATCACTATGCTATGCTGAAACTAATATAACTTTATATGTCAATTACATCTCAATGTAAATAAATAAATAAATATCATGAGAATCTTAAGGGTATTTTTCAACTCAGATCAGCATTTAAACTAGAAACCCAAGAGCCACAAATTGAGAAATCTGGCTTAATGGGCATCATCCATCATCACGCTGGGAAACATCCTTCATTTGCCTATGAATTAATAAATGCTCAAGGCATAATTTCATGCCAGAATGGCAGGAACATAGTTTTTCCTGGGCTGAAGCAGGCTGAGGTGGGTCTGGCACTCTGATCTGAGACACAGCTAGAGAATCTGGTACATAGAATGAGCAGCATGTGTCCTAAATCAGCATTCACAGTCCCAATCCAACTCTTGACTGGTCCTCTGTCAGGACTAAGAGCCCTGAAGAGTGGCAGAAGGGCAAGTTGTCCCGTTGCCTAAATGAAAATAGATCCATGTGATTTGAACTCCCCAAACACAGGTGTAAAGTTAACTCTTAAAGTTATATTTGATGATATAAATTTAAGAACCTGACCACTTGCTCTGTTGCTCCCATGGGCGTGCACTGGAGTACACAGTGCAGACACAGCAGGCACTTTGAATTCACTCAAGTGCCCACGATCAACTCCGATGCAATGCCCAGGACTATGCTCTGAAGACACAAGAAGATGAGATCTTAAATTAGAAGATTTTTGAAGGCAAATGGAGGTGGCCACAAGCCTCTGCTACAAAGCTGCTTCATAGGGCCCCTTGAGAATCTCTGACTTGATGAGTCCTGATATGCTCCCAAGATAAACAGGGACTTATGTTCCCCTAGGAAACAAAATGGATTGACATGTTGGATGGAAGTAATTAATAATTATCTCTCTCAGTGCTGAAGAAGGCCTGCTATGATCCTGGCTATCTTTCTGACATTCATCCATGAGGAAAGATGAGGATGATTACAAATAAAAACAGCTCATATTTATCGAGCACCTATTTTCTGCCCTGCACTGATCTTAAATTTATTAGTTCATTTAATTCTCAACAATCAGGTGACTTATTATTTTGCCTCCTAGATAACTGAGGAACACAGAAGTTAGATTCCTTGTTCAAAATCTTACAGCAAAACAAACAAAGATTCAAACCCAAGCCCTCTGGGTCCTAAGCCTCAACTCCAAACCATTCAGCCCTATTTTTCTCAAGAATTAACAGATTCATTCATAATTGTCCTACTTACATTTTTCAACAGAATCATTTTTGTCTTAATATACTTTGACCCTATTAAAGTTAACAGGGTCAGGCATTGGGATTTTCTTCTGTTTTGCCTTTCAGAGCAAGGACACAGGCCCATTCAATGCTTTAGTATAATGCTACCTAAAATCAAAGAAATATGATCTTATTTATTTTAACAAAGACAACACTTCATAGTAGAAATAAAAATGGTCTTCTTGCTCATTTACCGAATCACTGCCTTGCCCATCTATTGGCATCACCAACACCGGGCCTTCAGCCATAATGTGGTTACCTAAGAGCACACAGATGGTGTCTTTATCTTCTAGATGGTTTTCCAAGATGCCCCCAGCGTCTGACACCTCGCTCAGGCTAGACTTCCTCTCCAAAATATGCATGTTGTAAATTTCTCAAATATCTCATGGATTGCACGGGTGGTGAAAAACGGGAGCTTTGATCATAGAACACACCCCAACAAAAAAAATTTTATTCTAAAGCTAGAACATTGTTAAGAACAAAGCTGTATAAAGGGTTTCCTCTCACAAATAGAAGTTGATGGAAAAAAGCAGTTCCAGTAACTGGGCTGTAAGCCTGGACCCCTCAACTAGGTTGGACTGTCACCAATTTACATGAAGGATTATGTCATCTTTGGACACTGTCCTGGACAGTCTTGCCATGGATTTGGCTGTCAGCCTCTTAACCCTTTCTCCATGTTTGGGAACTTCTACCTACACATACTGTTTACCTTCATAGCCTATCAATATCACCACCGAAGCTGAAAATGCCTCCACCCTGCCTGGTCCTACATCTGGTGAGGAAGGCTGGTCACATGACTTCTCGTGGCCAATCAGATGCTCTGGCTGGGTTTTTGCCCCCGGACTGAGTGACCCAGGTTTATTTTCCTTCACCACACTTATCACTATGTTTACGAGTTCATTTATTTTATTTCCCCAACTGAACGTAAGGCTCCATGAGGCTTATATTTACGCTATATTCCTAGTACCTAAAATAATACCTGGCTCACAATAGGAACAATACATTTCTTGAACGAGTGAATAAACGGATGGATAGATGGAATAAATGGATACATGTGCAAAGGAAGGTGAATTTACCATTCCCTTTCCCGCAAGATCATGCATCATAAAGAAGCTCACGGGTGCATTCCTTCATGCAGACATTACCATTGAGAGAAAGAAGACACAAGGGGCAAAACAAGATCATGCTACTGTTTTTGTAGAAGGAGGCATTCACCCCTTCCATTTTGCAACCTGTTCTCCTGAGCAGAACTGTACACATTCTTTCCCCCGGCAGTGCATAACCAAAAGGACATTTTTAAAAGGGTAAATATCACCATTTTGAGAACCGCAACTTCCAAAACTGCCAAGAAGAAGAAAATATCACAAAATGATCCAAACATGGCAGATAGGAGGCCACCGTTGGTCACCTTAGAGGACAAGGAAAAGTGTTTAGGATCAGAGTTAGGCAAAAAAAAAAAGTCTCAATACTTTTAAAGGGAAGAGGATTTATAGAATATACAAATCAATACTTAACATCAATCCCCTTAAAAATCCACAGCAGATTAACAGCTATCATAAAATCTGCATATTTGAACGCACATACACCCTATCCCACCTTACATTTCACTCTCCATGCAGGATATCCATGGCCACCTCCACAATTACCTTATGACATGTTTTCTAGAACAATCACCATCATAGATGTCCTCCACTTGACAAACCCTAACTTGTGTATTATAAATTGCAATATCCAGAGCTAAAAAAAGTATCCCAGAAATTATGAGAATACAGAATCATCAATCAGCCTTTTCGTATCAATATATGTCTATCAAAGTAGCTCGTGATTTCATTTTTCTTTTAGCAGCCTCTTCATACTGCACATTGGAACTGCTCCTAAGCCAATCACTCCACACTCTTCAAATTTCACAAAAAGATGGAGATTTGGACTAAGTGACAAACTTAGTACGTTCACCTAGTTCCCCTCCTGCTCCACATCCTTATAAAAGATAGAAGAGATGGTTTTTTAAACAGTGAAGCCATAAGAGCAGTGAAAAACAGGAAACAGTACCCAACATTAACTAGAAATTTTGAGACAAAAAACAGAAAGACAAAAATCAGACAGGATCGACTTGTTGGAGAAAAATACAACCGACACTTGTGCAGAAGAAGTCTGCTACAGAGAGGGGTCGTTACACTGTCCTCCAAGCTCCAAGGCAATGGATCCAAGAAGCTAGAGGGGCAAATCTGGCAAAAACAATACTGGATCACTGCAGTTGCAGCAGCTACATCTTTTGGCTTCTCCCTCCTCCCGCCTTGAACTGAGCGGTGACCAACAACAGCGTATAGCACTGGTTAAAGTGATAGACTGGGGCGCTCAGGCCAGAGAGGCATCATTCACCTGAAGCTATGGCAGAAAGTGGCTTGACACTCACCAGACCCACCTGCCTCTTCCTGGGCACAGCAAAGCTATATCTGCCAGCTTCCTTTGTACTTAGGTTGAGGTCATGTAACTAGTATCTAGCCAATAGGTGGCAATGAAATGTACCCCTTCCAGGCCTGCTTATGAAAGTCCTGTACAATCATCCTCATCCTTTCTTCTCTGAAAGTGAAGGATCCAATGAAGATGTGTGAGGGGCCCCTGGAAGATGACAGTGCTTCAAGATGGAAAGAGCCGGAATCCCGAAATCAATAGAGAGAAAAACAAATCTTTATTGAGTTACTAGGGTTTGGGGGTTATTTCTTATAGCTGACATGAGTTCTCCAACTAATCCCATAGCCAAGGAAACCCTGAGAGGATAGGGAGGAGCCACAACAAAAAACATTGCACCAGCATCTCCATCAGGGTGCTTCCAGGAAATGGACGGCACACTCAAAAAGTTGATCAAAGAGATACTCGAGAATGGACTATTTCAAGAGGTAAGGACAGGGCCAAGGGAATCATCCGAGGACGATGAAGCTCCCAGGGGTCAGCACCAGTGGAGAACCATGGCCTTCCCCAGTCCTGAAGGGGGAGGGATGGAGCAGTTACCGGAAACAAGGAAGAGCTGTAGCTTCAGGGGAGAAGTGTCCCTCCAGGACTTCTGACTATAGATAGAAAACACCACCTCCGCCAAAACCCGGATGACAGAGGGAGGACAGGAGATCCTATTGAAAAAGAGAGAAAAGTAAAAGAAATAAGAGGTATAAATGTGGAAAAAAAAATAAAAATTTTCCTACATGTAGACAAATTGCTGTCCCAAGAGAACTGAAGGAAATACTATTTAAAAATAATATCAGATACAAAATCAATACCTTTATTATATACAAGCAATAAAAAATGGAATGCCTCTGATGTTTTCTTCTAATACTTTCATAGTTTCGTTTTTATATTTAGTTATTTAAGCCATCTATAATTTATTCTGGCATAAGGTATAAAGTAGTTGTCTAACTTGAACTTTTTAGAAATACCATGAATAATAGCAACAAACAGATATGTAATACACCTAGAAATAAACCTAGTGAAAAATGTACAGGAATTAACATTTAAAAAAAAAAACTACAAGAATGGTTTTGTCCCCTGGGTGCATATTGGAATCACAACAAGACTAATTAAATCAGAGTTTGTAGGGTTGAGACCCAGGGTAAAAAATCTCTATTACAAAATGTAATGATATTGGTTTTTTTAATAAAGCAAATGCAGTCATTATGGATGGGAAGATAAAAAATTGTAAAGATGTCAGTTCTCCCCAAGTTAATCTATAAATTCAATGCAATCTGAATCAGCATCCAATGGAATTTTTTATGGAATTGGCAAGTTGATTTCAAAGTTCATCATGAGAAGAAAATATAAGAACTTTGTTTTGAAAAGATTAAAGGGAACTACTATTAAATACCAAAACATACTTCAAATCTGAGTTAATGAAAAGAGTGTGCTATTGGTACAGGAATAGAAAAATAAATCAATAAAATAACAGAGTCCAGAAACAGTCCCAGATATACAACATTTTTATAAAGTTTCAATTCAATGGGAAAAAGATGGATAAACAAATAAATGGTGTTGAGACAATTAGATATTTATTAAGAAAAATTAAGCTAGACTTCCCTTCTGTGTAGAATACTCCAAAACAAAGTCCAGATGGGTTGAAGGGCTAAGCATTTAAAAAAAAAAAAAATTATAAACATTAGGAGAAAATACAGAGAATTTATAACCTTGGAGAAAGTTATTCTTAACCAAGACAAAACCAGAATTTCCAAAAACGAAAATTAAAAGATCTGCTATCAGGGCTTCCCTGGTGGCACAGTGGTTAAGAATCTACCTGCCAATGCAGGGGACATGGGTTTGAGCCCTGGTCCGGGAAGATCCCACATGCTGCGGAGCAACTAAGCCTGTGCACCATAACTACTGAGCCTGCACTCTACAGCCTGTGAGCCACAACTACTGAGCCCGAGTGCCACAACTACTGAAGCCCGCGTGCCTAGAGCCCATGCTCCACAACAAGAGAAACCACCGCAGTGAGAAGCCCACACACCACAACTAAGAGTAGCCCCCACTCGACACAACTAGAGAAAGCCCGTGCGCAGCAATGAAGACCCAACGCAGCCAAGAATAAAATAAATAAATTTATTTTAAAAAAAGATCTGTTATCATGAACATTTAATGTTTTCATAAGAAAAGACTCCTTAAGCAAAATTAAAATACAAGAAACAGACTTGGAGAAAATCTTTGCAACAATTAATGAGAGTAATGTCTAGACTATTTAAAGAACTCATACAAATCCGTAAGAAAAAAAGGATTAAAAAAAAAGAAAACAGGAAAGGATGTAAACCAGAAATTCCAAAAAAATATATGTACAAGTGTCCAAAAGAAAACAAAATGCTCTGATAATCTGGAAACTACAAATTAAAACAAGAATAATACTTTATTCTCCCATCAGCATGGCAAAAACTTAACAGACTGATAAAAGCAGTGTTCATAAGAATGAAATAAGGGGGAAACTGGCCTTTTCATACATTCTTGGTAAAAGTACAAACTGATAATACGTATAGCTGATTCACTTTGTTATACAGCAGAAACTAACACAACATTATAAAGCAATTATACTCCAATAAAGATGTTTAAAAAAAAGTACAAACTGATAAAGCTTTTCTGGTAATAATTTTCAGAAATCACAATCATTACCTTTGAACCAACAATTCCTAAAGAAACACTCACATGCGTGTTATATATATAAAGATATCTGATGCAATATTGCATGCACTAGCAAAAAAAAATTAGAAACATCTTTGGGGGAGACAGTTTAATAAATCATGATCATCAGTTTAAAATAGTGGGCTTGTATACATGATAGAGAAAGATGTGAAAAAAATGTCCTAGAATATTTATAGAGCACTATCACTTCTTTATTAAAACATGTATGTATCTATGAGAGTAGAAAATCTACAGAGAAAGAACTGGAAGCGTGGTTGTATCCCTCCACTTTGGCTATCATGGCACATCATATTCAACTGTATTTATTTGTTTTCATGTCTGTCTCCTCCCTAAGCTATCACTTTCTTGCACTATGTTTTATTTATTTTTCTCTCCCCAGAAAGCACTCTCTAAGTATCTGTTAAATGGCTGCCTGGCTCTCTTACCTCAGCCCTGTCCTACTCAGCATTTTAGAGGTTAAAAGGATGATACAATCCAATATTGCTCAGTTTCAATCCCAGTATTGCCATTTACTACTTGTATGACCTTCGGCATGTACCTAAACCATTGAGCCCCAATTTTCTCATCTATCAGGAGGAGAAATAATGCCTATGTCATAGCACTGTTAGGAGGATTAAGTAAGAAAATATATGAAAAGTCAGAAGCACAGTGCCTGGCACTGTTCTTACCACTGTGAATCAAATTGCTCCAAACTTAGTGGTTTAACTCAACAACAACAGTTTACTGTGTACACGAATCTGATCTTGAGCAGGGCTCAGTAGCGACAACTCAGCTCTGCCCCACCTGGAATAAGCTGGGGCAGCTCTACTGGGGCTGACCCATCACTTCCAAGGTGACTCTCTCACTTGGCTGGCAATTTTTCTGGCTATTGGCTCCTCCCCTATGAAAGCTTCTCTATTGGGCAGCTTGAGTTTCCTGTCAACATGGTGGCTGGATTCCAAGAATAAGCATCTCAAGAGATAGGAGGCAGAAGCTGCCAGTTTCTTCAGGCCTAGGCCTGAAAACTGGCACAATGTCACTTCCCGATATTCTACTGGTCAAGCAGCTACAGCGCCCAGATTCAATCTGCCTCTGGACACGTATTACATGCAAAACATACTCACTCCTCCCAAGACGAGCCAAAAGTCTCATCCTTGTAAGTCACGTCCAAGTATAAATGAAGCTCTCTGAGTGTGGCTCTTCTTGAACAACTCAGTGAGGGTTGTTCATCACCATCGGAATACTATGAACTATAGAGACCAATTATATTCACCCCTACGTACAGACACATACTCTGCACACAATGGCGGGACCAGCAAAACAAAAAAACCACAATAGACGCTCCCATTCAAAAAGGGGAGAAACAGGAGGCTGCAGTCAGCACTGGTCCAAAGCAATTCTGCGCTCCAGCTGCATAGATGGTGCAAGTTTCTTTCTAGGGCCCAGGACTCTCAAGTGGCTCTTGGCTGCACGCTCTGGACTCTTGTCTCTTTCTCTGAGCATCCTTCATTTTCTGTAAGAACACTTGGTGATTCTGTAGCCTTCTCAACCTACTTCCTACCCATAGAAGTTGGGGCTCTATTTCTGTCTCTTTCAATCCAATCTGGTGGTGCTTCCAGTCAATAAGTGTTTACAGTCAATAAATAGAGTCTCTTATTGTTACTGTTATTAATAACATGGATAAAGATATAAAGACACCTTACCAAGCAGGCAACTCTTACAGTATTTTTGCAGGATGGAATTAGATAGGTAAACAGAACAAGATAAAATATGATAAGGGTAAATAAAAGTCCTGCATTTAGACTTTAAAAATCAATTTCATAATTACAGGATGGGGAAGCTTTGGTTTGTTGGCATGCCTGTCTGCCCGACTAAGCTGTAAGCCTTTTGTGGGAGAAAATTGAGGGGATTCAGGTGACAGCGAGCTCACAATGAAACAAAAGCATGAAGAGACACACACTGTAAGTGGCATCCTGACAATGTAGCTTAAGATCAGGATGGTGAGGGAAGTAAAACCACATAATAGGAGTAACTTTTGAGAAAATGAGTGGCTTCGCCTGGAGAAGAAAAAACCTCAGGGAAGTGATACAAACTTAGGGGCAGGTTAGCAAGCTCATATGTCTGAAAGGCTGTCACATAAAAGAAGAGATAGACTTGACTCCAGAGGACAGAATTAGCTTAGATGGGTGGCAGCTCCTGGAAAGCTGACCTCCATCAGTACAAAAAACACCAGAGCCATTGCTCTCAACCTTGGATGTTTATTGGCATCATGGGCAGAGTTTTAAATAATACTGATGCCAGCACCCTCCCCAGAACAATTCTATCGGAGTCACTGAGAGTGAGCCCCAGGCAGTAAGGATTTTGTTAAATTTACCAGGAGGTTACATCGTACTGCCGTGATGGTGTATGTTGGATTGACCTAGCTGAGTGAGCAGACTCACAAAGAACTGACTTACCCATCACCAGAGGGGTTCAAACAAGAGTCAGTATTGTGATTACGGAGAGATCCTGCACCAAGTGAGGGAGCAAATGAGCCTTGAGACCCACTCCAGGACCCAAAGATTCAAGGGTGGAGATGATTTGATCTCATCAGACAACAGAGGACTCAGAGATTCCTCACTGCCAAGGGAGCTGTGCCCACATGTTCGGGCCATGGTTTTTTCCTCTCTAACCTCCTGGAACAGATAGCTGTATTCGCTCCCCTCTATAATGGGGGTCTCTCAGCGTGGACTTCCTTGCCCAAATGGACAGTTTGAGTCAGGGAATAACCTGTTTGGAATGGTTAAGAAAATGGAAAGTTTAGGGGAGAGAGAGAGAGAGAGGAAAGGAGGTACTTAAGCCCATGACCTGGGTATTTGAAATTCTATGACCTTATTTCCACAGAGGCTCTCCTATCTCCTCAATTTCTGCCCACTGAGTCCCCAACCCAGCTCCAGCTCTTTATATCAAGCTGAACTGTTCTCTTTTTTTGAATCGCATTCTCTTCAATGAGGATAGCTAGTTGTGTTGCCCACAATTTGCTGTTGGCAAAGTCCTCATGAGGTATTTCATTCTCAAAAGTCAGAGACTGGAGCCTGAACTACCTAATTCTCCGCCCCCTTCTGAGCTCTCCAGTTCTATTTTTAGACCTTTCTATTAATGAAGTGCACTAGTGTATTAAAACATTCCAGCTGTGTTACCAGCAGTCCGGAATAAGAAATAACCATTTTGGGGCTTCCCCGGTGGTGCAGTGGTTAAGAATCCGCCTGCCAATGCAGGGGACACAGGTTCAAGCCCTGGCCAGGGAAGATCCCACATGCCGTGGAGCAACTAAGCTCGTGAGCCACAACTACTGAGCCCGTGCTCAGCAACAAAAGAAGCCACCGCAATGAGAAGCCCGCGCACTGCAACGAAGAGTAGCCCCCGCTCGCCACAACTAGAGAAAAGCCCACGTGCAGCAACAAAGACCCAATGCAGCCAAAACTAAAAATAAATAAAATAAATAATTTTTTTTTAAAACACCATTCACTTTATTAAAAAAAAAAAAAAGAAAGAACCATTTCTTGTGGCAGATCAAACATCTGCCAAAATGGTATTTCACAAACAGAATCCTTCTTCATTTTCTTAAACCTCCCATCATGAAAGAAGACACCACTGCAGCCCTGCATCCCACGTACCAAGAGCAGATATCTAGCGTATGTCAGGTGAATATCTTATTTTTCCACACGAACTTGCTTAATTGTTATTCTATTTTCAGATATGGGTCTCCCTCACACTGAACACTGACCAAGACAGGTGGCCAAAAAGAGAAATTTTCTTATAATTTGAATACAGATTAAAGAGGGGAAAATTGTTATAAATCACAGCACTGTCTTCTGAAGGCCAAGTGCATATTATAAAACTTTCCCGGTTCATTTCAAGCAACCGTTGAGCTCATCAATGCTTTATTTGTGAAAGCAAATGCCTGGCCTTACAAAACATCTATTCAAACATCAATGACTCAGAATTCTGGGACTTTCCTGCTTGTCTGGGAATTATGTTTATGATACAAATGCCGAGTTAATAAAAGCCCGCCTTTCACACGTCAAAGACCTTTACAATCTTAAAGAAAGAGGAAAAACGAAAAAAGCTGTACTTGGTTGCTCTTCTTTTGCTATGTAAATGACATTTGTGAAGTTTCACTGTATTTGAAAATAACCAATCAGAGGATTTTTAGGGCAGTGAAACTACTCTGTATCCACTACAATGGTGGATACATGTCATGATACATTGGTCCAAACCCATAGAAGGTACAGCACCAAGAGTGAACCCTGATGTAAAGTATGAACTCTGGGTGATGATATGTCAAGGTAGGTTCATCAACTGTAACAAACGTACCCTCTGGCCAGGGCTATCGGTAGTGGGGAAGCCATGCGTGTGTCGGGGCAGGGGGTGTATGGGAAATCTCTGAACCTTCTACTCAATTTTGCTGTGAACCTAAAACTGCTCTAAAAGGTAAAGTCTATTTAAAAAAATAAATAACCAATCCTGTTGGAAGAAGGTCTTCCTTAGTGCACTCATGGGCTCTGAAAGAATGCTTCCTTTTGAAACACAAGAAAGTATGGGCATATCAGAGAAGGTTACCTTTGGAAGTGGGAGATTTTAGGGTAGACTGTTACTCCCTTGAGATGTTTGCACCTGATGGTCTCCCGACCCTGACATCTCTTCCCCCAGGTCTTTGCATGACTGATTCCTCCCTGTTACACTGAACTCAGTTGAAATGTCATCTCCTCGGAGAAGCTGCCCCTCCTCCCCTCCCTCCCTCATCCACCTGAAATAGCCCTCTCTTGGTGTCACACCAGCATGTCCCCCTTCCATCACTGCACCCCAGTTCTCCTTGTGTGTAGTAGTTCTTTGTCCCTCTCCTTCCACATTAAAGTTTTCCCAGCGCGTTCTGTAATATTTCCCGAGAGCCAACGAACTGCCAAAGTGAGGTGTCTGCCTACATTACCAGGACGCTGCCCAGTTTATACAGAGGAAGTCAGACCAGCTGGCTGCCACACGCTGTTTTCATGGGGCACCAGTGGCCTCCTTGTGGCCTGCTACCAGGTGGGCATCTAGGGAAGGAGAGACCCAGGCAGCTCCATCACTGCTGGGAGAGTCTCAAGGAGGAGGTGCAGACAGACCCGGCTGACCCAGATGTAGTACTATTCCCTGTCCGTAAACAAAATGTCCTTACTGCTAAGAGTTTCTGTGAAAGACTCTCATCCCTGGCTTAAATGCAGTCCTGTCTCCTCCAGCTCAACCTAAGAGGATTGTGCCTGAAAACCATGGAAGCTGCTGACCCAGGAAGCTAGCAGGGGCTTGCCAGGGGCCAGTGAATCAAAAATATAATCACAGGGACTTCCCTGGTGGCGCAGTAGTTAAGAATCCGTCTGCCAATGCAGGGAACACGGGATGGAGCCCTGGTCCGGGAAGATCCCACATACTGCAGAGCAACTAAGCCTGTGCGCCACAACTACTGAAGCCCATACATCTAGAGCCCGTGCTCCACAACAAGAGAAGCCACCGCAATGAGAAGCCCGCGCACCACAACGAAGAGTAGCCCCTGCTCGACACAACTAGAGAAAGCCCGTGTGCAGCAACGAAGACGCAACGCAGCCAAAAATAAATAAATAAATTTATAAATAAATAAATAAATATATATATATATATCATCACAGATGAAAAGTTTAGGATGTTGTTTCTGTTCCAAAGGAGATCATCATCTAACAGGGCAGCTACAAACTCCCCAGCCCCATATCTCAGTGACTAAGCCAAAAAGAACTCTGAGAGAGACAGATGGGAGCATTCTCACTGGAATCTTATAGACAGATACATGAACTAGAATCGTACACATATGGAATCACCTATACTGCTGTATTATTCACTATGTATACTATACATAGTACGTAATATAACAAAATACATTATATTCTTATATTTTAATTGTATTTACAGAGATGATTTTATATGTAGAATGGAGTCTCCCTCTCTCCCTCTCTCTCTCTCTCTCTCCCTCTCTCTCTCTCTCCATATATATATAAAGATTGGCCAAATCTTAACCCCTCTCTGCATCCACATCCTTGACCAGACCATTTTTTCTTGCATGCTGACTTTGGACTTGGCCATAGGACTTGCGTTGGCCATGGCATGTGGGTGGAAGGAAAGTGTGCCACTTCCCAGCCTAAGCCTAAGAAGCTCCCCTTGTTTCCATTTTCCTCCTGCACCTCTGCCACCACCTGGAGAAGAACCTGCCTCAGCTTACCCCATGGTTAACCTCAGCCCCAGGAGAGGTCTTGGAACGGGACCGTCCTAGCCACATCCATAGGCACAAGAGCAATCAAAATTAATTATAGTTCTCAGCCAATGGCTTTTGGGGTGCTACTATGTGGCATTACATGGCACATGAGAACTGACATATAGGAGATGCGGATATTTCTCCGTAAAGGTCTGAAGCACCCAGCGTACATTTGTCAGTTTGTCCTTTCTTACTGCTCTCCACATCAGCCTTCCAATCCCTCAACTGACATTTTTATGTTTTGAAATTACAGAGGAGTACAGAGAAATTAACAAACGCCCATGTCCCCAGTGCCCATAACTGTTTATCATTTTAACATCCATCATTATTACTCCCAACCATTCTTAATATACAAGATTACCCATAAAGTTCAAGTCTGCTCTGAAGATGAACCAACACATCCCTCCACACTTTCCCAACCTGCCATGTTGTCCACAACATTGGTCTATTTGGAGGCTGGCAGGAGCTGGAAGAGGACTGAAGGAGGGCAAAGAACAAGGGGGAAAACATCATTGAGAAGTTAAGAAACTGCACTGTGCCTTGGTTAGGATCAATAGAATCTACTCCTTACAGAGACATCACGTCCTGAGATACTTATGAAGATTGCAAAACGGATCAAACATCATCACTCCCTTGGGAAAGTGGCTTAAAAACTCAATGAGGCAATTTATAAGCTCACAAGTCTCCCAAGCAATCAGTGGAAAATTTATTTGGAGTTTCCATGATTTGTTTGCCAACTCCCAAGAATACACACACACACACACACACACACACAGCAGCATCCAGACTTCTACAGCTCAAGATCTTAACCTGGTTAGGTGAGACTTGCTAAGTCCCCTTGCTGAGATGGGACTTGCCTCTAATATGCTTTTTCCCAAGATCCATTTTCTGTGTCACCTCCCTTTCCACATTCTACTCCTCACCACTAAGCTACCAAAAAGTGCGCAGTGGCTACATCCATGGTGGAGAAGCCAGGAGACACATATGTTCCCAGGGGATTTATTTGGCTTCATCAGTGCATTAGAACACACACAGGGGAGAAAAGTGAGCAAGCCCAAGGGAGAAGTTTCTTTGATCTTCAGTCTGGAAACAAAACATATTGATGTGAAGCAATGAAAAGCCAGAAATGGCAAATGAGAAACCACAGCTTGACTCTCAGAATTAAACATCATTATCAAGTTGTTGTAGGTCCCCGATGGCCCCTAAAAGCTCCATTTCAAAACAAACCAAAACTATGGCTGGAGCTGAAGAGGCTCTTATAATAGGTGAGTCCATGGCCTGGGTGAGAGACTCAATGTCTTACTCAGCTCCCCTCACCCAGAGGCATTAACACCTGCAAGCTTCACCCGAAATAACTCATCGCGGCCACTCTTTTTATCTTGGCAGCCTCTGGGAGACTTTCGCCAAGGTTCTGGGCTCTTTCAGTCAACATGACCAATTCCACATCCTTTTATTAATCACTAACCATTCCCCCTTGTAGTCAGCCCTGAAATCCCTGCTTTGATCTGCCTGACATGTCACATGGTGTGTGCTTCTGAACACAACCTCTCCCATAGCTGACTAAGAACCGGCAGGCCTGGCAGACACACACACAAGCAAGGGAGACATTTCCTGGAGACACTAGAAAAAGGGGAATTCTACCAGGAAATCAATGGCCATAAGCAGAGAATTTATTTTGTTCATTCCCTCTTTATTTATTGATTGATAGCCCTTTGGTATATGCTGAAAAATCAAATTTCAGTGGCTATCATAAACGCCCTACGTCCCATCCAATTAGAGGGTCCATAACTTATTTAGTTCAAGAATTGACTGTGATTCTGAAAGTAAATTCTGATGAGCTGAATTAGGTGCTTAACCAAGAAGACTCACAGACAGGCCTTCTGGCAGCTTCCGTTAACTCTTCCAAAGGCACCAAGGCGTCTGCTGCTCCTAACCAAGTCAGAATGGCTTGTGATGAGATGCCTGTCTTGTAACCAAGACAAAGGACATGAGCAGATGCCCTTCATCCAGATCCACTTTCTTCCTTGGACCACTCTCTATATAAACAGCCTTTATGATATTTCAAATTGGCATAACGATAAACCAGAAGCATTTCCAAAGGCACACGTACAAATCCGTTGTCTCCCTGGAGCCTGACAGCAGATGCTTCCAGGGAAATCTGAGGGTAAGCACTGTACTGAATTTAACAAAAATAATTGAATTTTTGGAGCCCACCCCAAGGATCAGAAAGAAAATAGCCATTACCAGCAAGCATCTGGTCTTACATGAGCTGAAACTGGCCACGTGATTAAAAACATTAAATAACAAATGATTTGTCTTCATTAAATATTTAGATCATTTCTATTTAACAAAAATGTGAATCTTTTTTCTTTGCACAGCTTAAGATGCAGGTAAGCTAAAGCTCATCTTTACTTCCTCTTGGCAACCCCTACACATACAAGTCAGTCTTGCCTATTTCCCTGCAGTAAAAAAATACCAAGTCGACTCTGCTTCTGCTGAAATTGTTGTCTGGTGCAAAGATCAAAGGGGCCTCTTCCCCCTGCAGATTACTTGTCGATAGTTCCCTGGCTTCTCAGTGTGGTCTCAACTGCTCCCACTCGTCCCGGGCTGCTCCAGAACTAGCAGCCGCCTAGATCTTCCAGCTATACAACTGGGCTTGTAATGACAGTAATTGCTAGTCTGTCAAGTCACCTCCAACCAAGAAGGAAAATGCCCTCCAGACACACTTCTCAGGCCCACATGAAGAGATAGGAATGAATTCAATAAAAGAAAATTATCCAGTCTTGTTTATACAATGCCACTAAGACCAGCAGGCTTTTTTTCTTTTTGTTAATAGGGATATTAAACACTGCTGGGCCACAAAGTGGGGCAAAGGTTTTATGTCTGTTCCCTCAAGTGTCCATGTCCTTGACTTGCTTTGACCACCAGAAATCCACCGAGAAGCAATAAGTCCTTGAGCATTTCACATCTCTCCAAGGTACTGTTGGGCTGGGGATGGCTTTGGGAGGATACCTGCACAGGCGAGGGGCCACCTGGGTTCTTATCCAAAGTGGAAGATGTTTCATCTCATTCCTTCTCTACCTTTTCTGTTTAAATTTGATCCTTTTTTGTTATTGTAGAAAGACAGGATTGGCATGGCCAAGACCTAGGATGTAAATGATTGTTTTGATCTTGTTTCTTACCAATAAAGCCAGTTGGATAATTAGTCTGAATAAACATTAACAAGAACCTTTTAAATATATTATCCATTAGCATCTATACAACTTCAGAGTTGTATGTATATGCTAGATTATAATGTTATATGATTCCACAGAGACGGGTTTAAAGAAGTGATATCTTAACTAGTAACAAAATGTATCTCATTCATTAATTTAATCAAGTAATGTGCATCTACTTTAAATTTACGTAGGATATGTCCTTGGAAATGGGTGCTGACTAGAGTCTTTTGTCCCTCAGTTCCACTCTCTCCCTTCTTTATTCTCCCATCTGGCCTTGGGGCAGAAAGCCTGAAAACCACATTTCCCAGGTTCCCTGGCCAACCAGCCCCCTGTTGGGTTCTACCAATGGGAGGCACCAGCAGCAAACCGGAAGGTGAGCAGAAGGGAGATGCTATTTTTCCACCTTCTTGCGGTGCTTCTGGCAACGGCGGCAGCAGCAGCAAAGGCAGCGCTGTGGCTTCTGGGTTTCTGCTAAGTCAGCTCAGTTTTAGCAACAACAGTTTTGTGGCCAAGAAAACCAAAGCTGAGAGTCCCGCCATGTTCCCTGTGGCTTCTTCAAGCCTAATACACTACCATGTGTAAAAGAGATAGCTAGTGGGAACCTGCTGTATAGCACAGGGAGCTCAGCTCGGTGCTCTGTGATGACCTAGATGGATGGGTGGGATGGGGGGTGGGAGGGAGTTCCAAGAGGGAGGGGACAGATGTATATGTATAGCTGATTCACTTCGTTGTACAGCAGAAACTAACACAACATTGTAAAGCAACTATACTCCAATAAAAATAATTAATTAATTAATTGCTTTTAAAAAGCCTAAGGGGATAGTGGCTTCCCGCAGTTACTAATCTTTAGGTAACCTTGCCTCCTCATTTTTCCCTCTTCATCCCTCTCAAATCATGTACTACATATTCTCTGTATGAAGCACACCTCATTTTATTGCACTTTGCAAATATTGCATGTTTTACAAATTGGAGGTTCACGGCAACCACGTGTTGAGCAAGTCTATTGGCGCCATTTTTCCAACAGCATTTGCTCACTCCATGTCTTTGTGTCACATTTTGGCAATTCTTGCCAATATTTCAAATTTTCCCATTACTATCATATTTGTTATGGTATCTGTGATCAGTGATCTTCGATGTTACTATTATGACTCACTGAAGGCTCAGATGATGGTTAGCATTTTTTAGCAACAAAGTATTTTTTAATTAAGGTATATACATTGTTTTGGGGGGTATAATGCTATTGCACACCTAAAACACTACAAAATAATGTAAACATACCTTTTATATATGCACTGCGAAACCAAAAAATTCGTGTGACTCACTTTATTGCAATATTCACTTTATTGCAGTGGTCTGGAACCAAACCCACAATATCTCCAAGATATGCCTGTATCAAATTCCTTCTTTGAGATACCTACAGTGGTTTCTAACAGAAAATTGCACTGATTGGAAACCGATCGATTCACCTTGTCATACAAAACATTTATCCCCGTAAACTGCATTTGCAATGAAGCAAATTTTAACCAGATGTTTAAAGATGATGCTAAAGTCACTTCATTCAGTCTGCCAAATCCATGGCAGAATTAGGAATAAAAGTTTAATTATATAAATTCTCCTTCTAAGACTCCGTAAAATAGGCAGTGAGTGGTGCAATCCCTTTTCCAAATAGCTTTGGTTTGGATTTTATGCTTGCTGGGTTTGGGTTTGTCCATGTGGGTCACATGCCGGCCTGCTGCGGGATCTCAGGATTGTCACTGAGTTTGCACGGCTATTCCCTGACCTAACGAGGCAGATATTGGATGCCAGAGCTTTGATCCACGCACACGCACAGGATATAGACATAAGAGCTCCCCAAACCAGCTGGAGAGAGTCCCCGTGGGAATACTCCACGACATATTAATCAAAGTCAAATGGCAGAGCAAATTGAACTGGTTCATTAATTATGAAAATTCTCTCACAAAGTGACATCTTGTTAACTATGTGGAAGCTTAGCACATTTTCACAAGGTCCTTGCTGTCTACTCAGATCTAAAATGTCCCATTTAGTAATAAATAGAGGAGGATTTTTTCCTTGTTGAAGAAAAAAAGCTCTTTTATGCCTAACCCACATCTAAATATACACTTGTGTGCTTCCCTATGCCCACTATGTTGTGGATAGAGGTAGCGTACTGATAAAAGAAAGTTTACAATACCAGAATGTGTTTTACAAAGATGTATAGGAGGAATTAGGAAAATAGATGTTGATTATTTTAAAACCTCTAAATCCATGTCAACTGCCCATACACCTGGGCTTACTGGGAAAAGTCAGCTGTCGTACCGAAAGCTGGCCTTATTTCTCTATGAATGCTGGCTAAAATAGTGAAAAGAATCTGTGCCTTCTCTCCACTATCATTCAAAGGAACTTCAGTTCCTTGGGTCTTTTCCTCCTTCAACATGTGGGGATGAGTAGTTTAAGTGACTAAATGTTCCCTTTCAATATTCAGACCTTTTACATAAACTGAGACAGTCATTAGACACAGTTCGACTTACCTCCTGTAAGTCTCTTACCTCTCTATAAGATGGGTGTCTCATCTACCCAATCTTATGACAAGGCCTGATCACTGGAAATCCTTTCTAGGTCAGTTAGGTTACTGATTTGGCTGCTGTAACAACGGCCAAAGTAACGGTGTCTTAAACTGAGAGAAGTTTATTTCTTTCACATAATGGTCTAATCATAAGTATTGGAAGAGTGCCATGCCACCCCATATCATCAAAGTCCCATCTCTGACTTCCTCCTCTGTCATTCAAAATACATGGCTTCCATCTTGCCAGTTACTGATACGTGTACACCTAGGCCAGTCCACAGAGGCCAAATAACAGCCCCCGTCCACAACGCCTCAAGGTCAGATCCCATTGGCCAGAACTTAGCTTCACGGCACTCCTCACGCAGGAGAATAAGGGAAAGTCTTTGTCCTGGGCTGCCGATCGCTCAGCAATACTAAAGAAGGACGGCAGTGACCGGCCACCTCTGCCACACTCTCCCTTTTGCTAAGGTGCAGTGTGTCCCTAAGTACTGGCACAGGGAAGGCACAAAATAGGTAATTGCTAAAAGAACAAATAAACAAATGAGTGGATGAAATCCTTAAGGGAATGCTAATTTAAAAACAGATATGAGGACAGATTGCTAGGACGTCCATGGTTCATTTCTTCATCACTCTCTCAGAAGTGAAATTTAGGTTTAATTAGATAATTAAATTGACTTAGAAATCATATATTTGTATGTCCGAATCAGAATAGCGATATAAATACCCAATGATGACTCCATCAGATTTTTCTCCAGAATTTCACAAACTCATACGGTCATGGAACCCTTTTGTCAGAGAATATCCACTAACATGAATTAATTAATTCATGAGACATTCATGAAAAACATTCTCCTGCCCAAAATCTTAGCAGAAAAATAGAATTCAACCATTCATCTTCTCAGGTAGGACCTTAAAGAAATCATTCTATACACAGCAAAATATATATTTTTTAAAAGCAACAACACACAGCAAAACTACTCTGTTTGACATCATAATGGTGGATACATGCCATTAAACATTTGCCCAAACCCATAAAATATACACCACCAGGAGTGAACTGTAAGGTAAACTATGGACTTTGGGTGATTTTGATGTGTCAATGGAGGTTCATTCATTGTAACAAGTGTAGCACTTTGGTGGGAGATGTTGATGGCGGGGGAGTCCATGCATGTGGAGGTGAGGGGGTATATGGGAAATCCCTGTACATTCTGCTCAGTTTTGCTGTGCAGTAAAAGTTCTCTAAAAAAATAAAATCTATTTCTGAAAAAAGCAAAAGAGAAGTCTTTTCAGAGCACACTAATAATAGTTCCATGATATCTTGCCATGACTGCGAATGACTAGACGGGTTGACCTACCACCTTACGTGACATCCTCTTCTCCCCAGTGATTTCCCAACAATCATGGAAGGTTACAAATGGCAGGGACCTTCAAATGTCATCGAAGCCATCCGTGTTCAGATCCTGATGTCACCGTAGGACTGGGAGAAAACAACATCAGAACGAAACTTCATGACATGATCTCATTCGTATGCAGGGTCTGGATAACATCACTTCCACTTTAAATAAACACTGAAAAGGGAAGATTATCCAGACAGACGATCTTAGATGCACTATATCTGTGGACTAGGCGACTGTAACCAACAGTCCCAGGAAATCTGGCATTTGTTTGGAAACCACGTCTGGATTTTGAAAGGGCTCTGCCTAACACCTTCAGTGTATGCCCAGAGGTCTTTGAGGAAGTGCACTCATAAAGAGGATGCGACTGCGTGAGGAATTTTGATTGATGCCACTTTCATGCTGCAACTCTTGCTCAAAAGGGAAGTTAGTCCAGTTCCCCTTTGAAACAGCTTCTCGGCAGCAGGTGGCCACCAACCGCTCAGAAAGCAGGCATGTGAACGCAGCTGTCTTGAAATTCCACTGTTTTGTAATGATTCTCCCTTAATCCATTAAAAGGGCACGAGAGGGAGGGCAGAGAAGGTCGATTTTTAGTAGACAATAGTCTCTTGGAATTACAAAACTCAATATATCATGGAGAGACTGGTTCTTTTCTCCCATTTCGAAGAATTGTTATAAAATACTTGAACTAACTCAAAGCTCAGCGTTGGAGACCCCTCTGTAATTAGCATGGTTTGGAGGAGGAGAGTTGAGGAGGAAGTCCATTGAAAATAGTTTGCAGTAATCTATTAGGCAACTCTCTACATGTACTTTTGCACCATAATTTTCATTTTTCCCCTAATGAGTTCTTTTTTTGTCTCAAGTTTCTATATTTAGTCTGGAAACCTTCCAGACTGGGAGATTTTTTTTATAACTTCCTTTTTAATTGAACTATAGTTGATTTACAATATTGTGTTAGTTTCAGGTGTACAGCAAAGTGATTTAGTCATATATATATATGTATATATATATATATATATATATATATATATATATATATATATATATATATATATATTCATTTTTCAGATTCCTTTCCATTTTAGGTTATTACAAGATACTGAATATAGTTCCCTGTGCTATACAGCAAATCCTTGTTGTTTATTTTATATATAGTGAGGTGCATCTGTTAACCCCATACTCCTAAGTTATCCCTCCCCCCTTTCCCCTTTGGTAACCATAAGTTTGTTTTCTATGTCCACCAATGAATTCCGAGTCTCCAGAAATTAGAAAAGACTATTTCTCAATTTACCTGGGCAGGAATCCATTTTAACGTAACTAAGTCTAGAGACTGAGGGAAACTAGATAATAATAGAAATAATTGTGCTAATTTTAAAAAGAAGAGAAAAAGAGCAAGGTTAATGTTGGTTACAGTAAATATTAATGAAAAATATGTGTTATTCAAGGTAGTCACTAAAAGGATGGAAATATTTTCAAATGTGATTCATTCCAATTGAAACGGGAAGGGGAGCAAAACACCAGCATCTGACAGGGCAGTGAACCTCACTAAGTGACAGCAGCTCTGCCCTGTGGGGAGGAAGCCGCCCTCCTCCCAGTGCGGGGCTGGACCAGCTCACTCCAACCAGCAGCCTCTGGAGAAAGAGTCATGGAAACACACACACACACATACACACACACACACACGCACGCACACAGAGAGACAACAGGCCGCCAGAGAGTGTGAAAGAGAGAGGGGCTACACCAACCCCTTCAGGGCCACGGCAGCCAAAAGATATCCTTCAAGAAGGAAAGAAATCACAGAAAAGAGCTGAAGGTGGAGGCGCTGGGGGCAGTCCTAGGCCCTTCTGGTTTTGCGCTGCCCAGCTGGAACAGATTTTTGCTCAAATAAACTTACAATTTTTTAAAAGAAAAAGAAAAATAGTTAATGGATAACTTAGGTCAAAATCCTGTTGGGAGAGGGTTGACCAGTTTTCTGGATTCAGGGGTCCTGAGACAAAAGCCTAAATGATATCAGCAGGCAATTCAGGAAAGAAGGCCAGAACAGACTTGGAATGAAAGGGAATGGGGGCCCCCAGGAATAACACACTGTAAATGTTCAGGCCTTGGGGATTTGCAACTTGAAGAAAATGGCCAAAAGTTACTTCTGAAAGCTAGGAAAATGTACAGAAAACACAAGCATCTAAAAAAGGAGGGTTGTGAAGTGGGAGAAAGGGATGACCTTGGCTTCTATGAGTCTACGCGCCTACTTTTAATTTCCTTCACTAAAAAAAAAAAAAAAAGTTTGTGTAATGATACTTTTAAAACCCGTAAGTAGAAAACCTAGCTGGGAAATAATCAGTGTGAGCTGGCACAGCATAGATACAGTAAGACCCCTACATACGAACCTTCACGTTGCAAACTTTCAAAGATGAGAATGTGCGTTCGCATGTCCAGTCACTAAGTCAGTTCACGTGCCTGGCGTACATTGTCACGCGTGTGCATCCTCTACAAGCGGTTGTGCTTTTATGTACTTACATTGTGTAGCTTACTAATGAAGACCTGCTGGAACTGGAGGCCCAGAGAAAGGACGAAGAGAGACAAGAGGAAGAAGAAGTAACTGAAGAACAGAAGAGATTCACGACGCAGGAAATGGCAAGGGGATTTTCTTTATATGAGGAGGCACTGTTGGGACTTCCCTGGTGGTGCAGTGGTTAAGAATCCACCTGCCAATGCAGGGGACGTGGGCTTGATCCCTGGTCCAGGAAGATCCCACATGCTATGGAGCAACTAAGCCCATGTGCCACAACTACTGAGCCTGCGCTCTAGAGCCTGTGAGCCACAACTACTGAGCCTTTGTGCCACAACTACTGAAGCCTGCGCACCTAGAGCCCGTGCTCCGCAACAAGAGAAGCCACCGCAATGAGAAACCCACTCGCCGCAACTAGAGAAAATCCACGCACAGCAACAAAGACCCAACGCAGCCAAAAATTAATTAACTAATTAATTAATTTTTTTAAAAGAAGGAGGCACTGTTAGTTTTTGAGGCACAGGACTCAAATGTAGAACGGTATGCGAAGGTTGCAGCAGCCGTTCAGAACGCAACCCAGTGCTACCATGTCATCTTTGACGAGAAAAAAAAGAGCTACTACCCAGACATCACTGGATTGTTTTTTTCAAGAGGGTAGGTAGAATTGAATCCAGCAAGGAACCAGAACCTGTGCCATCAACGTCAGGCGTGAGTGAAATTGCAGCTTGCCCTCCATCTCCTATGGCTGATGACCCTTCAGCTCTACCATCTCCCACCTCCTCTCCCTCCTCCAGTCAGTAACTCTTGTTGCCTGTTCACTCGATGCCAGCCCCTGGATGCCAGCTGTTGTACTGTACTACTGTACTTTTCAAGGTACTGTACTGTAAGATTAAGAATGTTTTATTTTTTGTGTTTGTTTTTTATGTATTGTGTGAAAAGTATTATAAACCTATTACAGTGCAGTACTACACAGCCAATTGTGTTAGTTGGGTACCTAGGCTAACTTTGTTGGACTTACGAACAAATTGGACTTAACAAACGTGCTCTCAGAACGGAACTTGTTCGTATGTAGGGGACTTACTGTATTCTCCTATTTATCTAACTTCCCTGTAAGAGAAGCCATGGGCTCCACATTACAGAAGGGTGAACGGGTGCCATTTGTTTTAATTTTTTCAAGATTTTGATTTAATCTAATCAAGATATTGGGGTTTAGGGGGTGGAGTCAACTACCCTAGGAAGGCGGATCCAGTTACAGACTTGAGGTGCACTCAGATCTAGACCTTTCCTCCTGACTTGACTCAGCTCAGCATCACCATCCGGCCACACTGGGCACTCCACCAGGAGACCCTGCAGATCCTCAATGAACTCAGTACCTTCCCTTCTCTCACCCTCTTTCCTCTTTCACTTTCATCTCCCTACTCCTCTCAACCTTCTCTGCCACTGTCTTCTGCATCTCAGATAATGAGGTTACTACCCATCTGATTTCCAATGCTAGGAATATTCAGGCACATCCCTGACTAAATAACTCTGCAACCTCCCTCACCTATAGGATAAAATCCAAACTTTTCCATCTCCACTGAGAAGAGCTTTTCACGTTCAGGTCCCCATCTACCTTTCAAACCCTCCCTACCCTATGCTCCCAATTCACCCAAGTGTCCTGCAAGACTCCACACCCAATCACGTTCCAGTGCCCTTGGACATACTCCCTTCATTTGGGGCACCCTCTTACTCTCCTTTGCCTCGGGAACTGCTGTCCCACTTCAAGGTTCTGCTGAAGCATCACCTCTTCTGTGAAGACCTCCCTAAGTCCCCAGACAAAGTCTGTCAGTCTGTCTTTCATCCTCTTGGGTTTATAGAATAGCACTTGCCCTGCTGACTGCTAACCATTGTGTTTTTGAGACTCTCTTCCCCAGCGAGCTGTTAGAAGGCATGGAGATCTCTTATTCATCTTTGTGTGTGAGCAGTAAGCACCTTAGTCACCTTACCTAACATTGCAACATACACATACACACATTCTACTGTGTTTTCACCGTAGCACTAATGTATACACACTTTGCCTGTTTATTTATTATCTGGCTCCCTCCACTAGAATACGAGCTCCATGAAAGCAGGTATTTTGGTCTATTCTGTTCTCCCCTCTACCACCAATTCCCAGAATAATACCTGGCATGTGGTGGACACTTAATAAATATTTTGATGAATGTGCATCCAAACTGATTAGAATGGTGTCTACACATTCAACGTATTCATTGTTGAATGAATGCAAAAGTCCCACCTGCCTCTTAGAACTTTCCTCGGCTTTCTTCCACCTTTATTCACCTCCTCTGAACTCCTACAATAGCTACAGTGAGGTCCCACTACTCTCAGTACTTTGTTCCATTAATGTACTTTAATCTTGTCTCTCTAAGGATTATAAAAATTCCAAGGGCAGGCGCCACATCTTTTAAGAAAGATAATGTTAAATATAACTGGTGCCAGGTGCTTCCAAAGTGATTTATTGTATCACTTAATTATCTCCCAAACATCTACAAAATTAGTTCACTATTCTGACTTGGCATATAAGGTAACTGAGGTGCCAACGTACCCACATTCTCAAGGCCTTTAAGTAGCAAATTCATGATTCAAACCAGGTTTGACTCTAACTTCTGTGTTCCTTCCACTAACCCACATTGCTTCTGAGTTAATGTAGCTCACTGTTAACTTTTCCAAAAATATAGAAAAGCCAAAAAAAGAAAAACAATCACCCACAAACTCTTCATCCAAAGACAATCACTATTAACATTTATTCTGTGACTTGGTCTTTTTTATTCTACACATTTTTAAATAGTTGTGGTCATACTATATCTAAAAAATGGTTATACCAACTTTCTAATTAAGATTTTAAGTTTGTGTCCCATATTTATAATAAATGTTAGGATATGATCATTATTGTCTGTTTATCCATGAAGCTAAACGTTTTTCCAAGGTTTTCTTAATGTGTACTTTTTCCCTTTGTGAATTATTTATTCTTTCCCTACTTACCTAGTTGAGGTCTTAATAATTTTCTTGTACATTTTATAAAGAATACTTTCTGAAAATTGTTGAGACATTAGATTTTTAAAATTTTAACCAAAATAAATTGTAACTATGTGAGATGACGGATATGATGGATATGCGTACAAAGCTTATTGTGGTGATTTGTTCACCACATGTACATACATCTAACCCTTATGTTGTACACCTTAAACTTACACAGTTTATGTAAATCATATCTCAGTGAAGCTGGAAAAAAAGAATACTTTCTTATCCATTTTTTCTGAGTATTTTCTATGCTATTTCTCAATTCTCTTACCCAATAAGTGCCTAGCATTGTGCTGAGTGCAAAATGAATGCGACATAAGAGTGCTGATTAATCATTTTAAATTATTTACCCAACCAAGTGATCGTGGTTCACATCATCAGTAATGTCATATTGATATCATGTCTTCCTGATATGAAACAATAAGAAAAGCACTTCATCTCCATGGTCTTCTTCCCCAAAATCCATAACCCCAGTCTCATCATGAGAAAACATCCAACAAACTCAAGTTGAGGGACATTCTGAGAAATACTTGACCAGTTCCTTCAGAAATGTCAAGGTCTTGACAGATGAGGAAAGACTGAGAAATTGCCAGAGATTGGAGAAGATTAAGGAGACATAATGACCAAATGTAACATGGTATCCTGGATTAGATTCTTTATAGAGAGAGGGCATTAGTGGAAAAGCTAGAAAGATCAGAATAAAGCCTGTAGTCTGAGTAACAGTACTGTACCAATGTTAATGTCCTAGTTTTGATAAGATACCTTGTTAGATGAGATGCTGACATTAAGGGAAATGGGGTAGAGAGCATACAGGAAATCTCTGTACTATCTTTCCAACTCTTCTATAAATCTGGTTATTTCAACATAAAAATTTTTTTCTTTAAATGATTCACTCTGGCTACATAACTAGTATCATTTCACAGAAGAGCACAACTTTACCTGACACAACCTTAGTTCTTTCAACAACCTTAAATGCCAGAATAAAGAACTATTTATTGGCTTCATAATAAATTAGAGGATAGCTGAAACCCAGAAATATAAGGTACTGGATGTGAGTTTGCCAAGATGGAAAAGAGATCAGAAACAAGACTAGCTCAGTTAGACAGGTCAAAAATCACCTTTCTAAGGCAGAAAAAGTGGACCAGACAAACTAAATACAAGGTCCCCTAAAGCAGAATGGTATGTTGGAAACAGCCTGAGTTCTGAAGTTGAGTCCTGGCACTGCCCATCTCCAGTTGGTTGGGGACCTTAGGAAAGTAAACAACCTTCCAGAGTCTTGGCTTCTTCAAGTTTGAAATTGAAATAGTTATATTTCTTTTATGGGCCTCTAGAGGAGGGATCATCAAACTTTCTTCCTAAGATAAGAAATATGTTAGGTTTTGTGGGTCAGATGGTCTGAGTCACAGCTATTCAACTCCGCCAATGTAGTTTGAAAGTAGCCACAGACAACACTTAAAAGTGTGGCCAGAGGCTCAAAGAAGAGATTAGCTGGGGAAGAAGAAGAAGACAGAGTAGAAGAGATTGATAACTTCCATATGCCACAGAATTCCCCCATTTTATTGCCAGGATGATGGTGAGGGTAGCACTGTCTACAGAGACCTTCATTTCCAAATGTAAATATTGTTCATGTATTAGCACCCTGGGAATACCGCAGCTATAGCGTGTTTGCTGTATTTTTAAATATTCAGTACAATTATAGAAGACAAGAAAAATAAATGGGGTGGCTGAAACCCAAAGGGTATATTACGTAGATGGTAAGTAAACTAGTGGCTTGTGCAAGGCAGATGAAATTCATTGATGTGTTCAGTAAACAATGTGTTAGCCGTAGGTAGTGAGTAAGCATATAGCATAATCCAGAAGATATGTATATCTTGAAATAGTATAGTCATATAGGATGTATCCAAATATTCCTCTTCTTATAAGCATATCAATCATTTTAGATTAGGGCCCACCCTAGTGACCTCAATTTTTTTTTTTGGCCGTGCCTTGAGGCAAGCGGGATCTTAGTTCCCCGACAAGGGATTGAACCCACACCCCCTGCAATGGAAGCATGGAGTCTTAACCACTGAACCACCAGGGAAGTCCCGACCTCACTTTAATTTAATTACCTCTGCAAAGACCCTATCTCCAAACATGGTCACACCATGAGGCACTGATGGTTAGGATTTCAACACATGAATTCAACTGGGATGGGGGACACGATTCAGTCCATAACTTGACTTTTCCAACGTCTAGATGCCACCTGCATTCCTTGGCTCATGGTCGCCTCCTTCATCTTCAAAGCCAGCAGTATAGCATCTTCAAATAGACATCTATCTCTCTGACCTCTGCTTCCATCATCACATCTTCTTCTGTAACTCTGATTCCCCAGCCTCCCACTTTCCTAAAAGGACTCTTGTGATTACATTGGACCCACCAGATAATCCAGGATAACCTCCCCATCGCAAGCCCCTGTATCACATCTGCAAAGTCCCTTTGCCATGTAAAGTTACATATTCACAGTTCTAGGGACTAAGACGTGGGCATCCTTGGGTGCCATTATTCTGCCTAACACAACCAGTCAGCAGGTTGATTGCGGACCTACAGCTACTGGCTGGACATCTTTCCAATAGAGCAAGGATGTGCTGATTACAGGCACCTTTCATCTACTGAACACCTTGTTTAACCTCAGCTCTAGTCCTTGTAAGCACACCATGGACAGGCAAGGCTGATGCAGCAGACAGACAGTCAGAACGTAGCCCAGGGTTCCAGAATCCTGGAATTACGGTCTTTCCACCCTGCAGGCACTGGATCCTAAGTGCGTTCATCACCCCATCAATTTCTCCTTGCTTTTCACTGCATGTCTTGAATTGGTTGAATAAACCATATGATTTGAGCATCTTATGTGGTCTGTGAGCCCTTCTGTGCTGTGACAGCCTGCCTGGTAGGGTCTTAGAGGCTGCCACAGCATCAAGGTCATCTTCCATACATCATGAGCTTTCATACAGAAGCAGATTGTTGAGTCAACAGAACACGGTGAAATTTGATGGAGAAGGGTATGTAAGCCTTGGGCTCAGAGAGGGTGGAGTTGGGTGGAATCCAGCAATGAGCAGCACAGGATCCCACGAAGGCCTCAGCAACAGAGGACTGGGGGTGACCAAGAATCCACCACGGAGGAGGAAGACCCTGCCGGCCAACTTCCCCGGGCACGCTGCCCAGACCAGCCCTGTCCAACAGTGCCCGAGGCTCATGCCAGGCCAGATTCCAGGGCATTGTGTCATTTGAGGCAGTTAGACGCACCAATGAACACTGAACAGTGTGGGAAATCTGACAGTCAGGATACCAACAGGACGGCCAGGAAAGGAACAGCGAACAGAACTCCTGTTTCCTCTTTTGTGTTGTTTCTGAGCCATAACTTCCATAATTTGAGAAATCCAAAGCAGAAAAAGAATGTTAAAAGACCTGTGCATACATAGGTTTAAAACACTTTCTGCCCTTTTCCCAAAATACCAAAATCAGAAGCATTCCAGATTTCAGGAAGGAAATACATATTTAATTTAATTTATTTTTTTTAAAGGAATGCCATTTGAAAAACATTAAGAGGTGCTCTTGTATACCAAAAGCTGACTTTTAGAAATGAATTTATTTTTACTTTAAAAAGGCTTTAAAGAGTAAATATCCTTTTAATTCAATGTCAATCTTTTAAAAATTAAAAAAAGAGCTTTTCTCAATAGTAATTGTCACATTTCAAACCCCTACATTTTGGATTTTTTTGGAAAATGAAAATAAAATGTGTCCTATCTGGTGAAGACATGTGGAGTGTTACAAGGACAACCCCCAGAACTCTGCCCTTTAGATTCCAAATTCTAGATCAGGACGAGCCCTGCGTCTGTCATCTACGTTAAGCCACCACAGTGATTGGAATAAAGTGTTTCCTTGAGTGATGGGCATCCTTAATAATTCATAGGTGACCACTCACAGGTCCCTCCAAGTGACAGAAGACCCTCTCAACCCTATAAAGCTGGGTAACTGAGCCCATGTAACAGGGTTATGAAAAGCAACCTTTTCTGATAGAACCCTTCAGAGTTAAGTTTGCAGGAAATACATGCTACTGGTGTACGACCAGGAGAAAAATAGTTTATTTGCAAAACAGAACAATCCAGGTTTCCTACCCCTAATGTTTTCTTATGTGAAGAGATGCTACATGAGAAACACTCTCCAGACTTCAGGTACAATCCTAGTATCAGAATCCCCTGATCCAGCCCCGAGTTTATAACAAAAAAGAATACCAGCATATAACAAATAAAACATATAACGAAAAGGATGGAGAATTCTTCCTGAGAAAGTTTGCATTCTGCTTTCATATCAAGAATACATGTGTCCTCCCTTTAATTCCAATTGCAGATATTTATTCTAAGGAATTAATCAGAGATGTGAAAAATGTATATATAACAATATTTATTTCAGCATCATTTCTGAAGTAAATTTGGAGCAACCTAAGTGTCCACCAATAGGAAAATGATTAAACAAAGTGAAGCACGGGCAAAAGATGGAATAATACGTTACCGTTTAAAGTTGGGTTTTTGAAGAGTAATAATACAGGGGTATGTTCATGATATAACGTAATAGGAAAAGAAGGATATAAAATTATAAACACAATCTGATTTCAATTTTGTTTCTAAAACAGTAAGGATCATTATTTTCATGATACTTTCCTGTTTTTTCCAAGTTTTCTACACTGGAAATGTATCACTTCCATAGTCGGGGGGTGGGGAGTATATATTATTCAAAGAAATGGATTTATCCCAGAAAACTCTCCCTTTTTAATTCTACTGTTTTTTTAATTCTACAGTTTAATTCTACTGTTTTTACAATAGCCCAGCACATGGATGTGAAAAGTGGCTACAGTGAAGGCTGCAATGACCACAACCCTGTGGGCTGTTTCTCCCCAGGCCCCAGCATCCCCCATCTAAGACTGCGTCTGCACCCCCAGGGGAAACACTACAGACAGTCCGGGGAACCAGCCCAACGATTTCGGTTACTTTGATAATTCAAAGTTTGACCACAAGGCAGCATTAGTAGAGCGGGTCCTGTCTATTCAACAGCAGACGATCCTGCCCCCCAATAATCACAGATAAGCAGTTCAACAAATGTACTCTCCTCCTAAACAACACTTACAAGGCTCTAGCACACGTGTGTTGACACAGAAAGTGCTATCAAAGCGTGTATGTGTGCAGGAGCCTGTGAGCAAGAGAGAAGGCCAGGGAGAGAAGAAGGGGGAGGGAGAAAGAGAAGGGAGGGAGAAGGGAAGGAGAAGGGGGAGGGGAGGGAACAAAAGGAGGGAGTGTTCACACCAATGACTCAAGTCTGTGCCTGGCTAATTTAAAAATTCGCTGACTCTAAAATTTTCCTAACATTTCCAGGATAGGGAAGAACTCAGAACTAAGAACTCTAATCCCGACTAAAGGAGAATAGTCCCTTCTGTTCCTTCTTCCAACAACTTAACACGAACATCGCCAGCTTTGTCTGTGTACACAAGTCGTCTAGAGCACTTGAAACTGGTGCCCAGCGAAAAAGGAGAATTGAGCCCTTCTTTCAACAGGATTCCCTAGCCCGGACTGCAGGCGTTATCTGCATGCATTAATGCGTATGCAAATTACCGCCGATCTAGCACGGACACCGAGAGACATCTAGTGACAAGTTGGGTGAAAAACAGGACAACATACAGACCACAGAGAGGAAGCAATGTGCCATCCACCTGCAACTGTACTTTATTCAATAAACTGCTACTAAACATCTAATGTGCTAGGCACCAAGCTAAGTTTGGGGGAATACGAAGAACAAGACAAACAAAAGAAGAATTTTCCATCATTTGTATCACATCTGTATAAGAATTTTCCATAATTTGTAAATATCCCTCATTAGAAAATGTCTTTCTTCTGCTGTCTCTATTTATGAAACACAAAACAAAGTCCCACATTCAAAACAGAGCATCTCTCAAAGGAAAGCCAAATTATTTGCTTTCCCATGGTAAGACGATGATTTTCCAAAAGCTCTAGGATTAAAAGAATATTCTGTCAGTAATTCCAAATTTGCAATCCTTGCAAAAGGCTGGGTTTTTTCTTTGATTTTTATAACACTTTCCCCATATTCCCTCTCCCAACCCAGAGGGCTGAGCAGAACAGAAATAGTGCTTTTAAAGTGAGTTTATATAAATTTTGTTCTGATAAGTTTAGAAATTAATTTCATAACATTCTTTAATCAGTTCAAGCATCAGGCTCACAAACTAACCAAAAGAAAATATAAAACTAACATTCTGAATTCAGGTCTCCTTAATACTATCAATAGTTTGTACACGGAAACTTTTCTATACTAAGAGTGGAAAGGTATCTCTGTGTGCGTATGTGTGCATGTGTGTGTGTGTGTTTAATCTCTGAATACCTCCCATCACTAAGAAGTATCAATATGTGGAAATTCTAAGCTGTATTTTATCTTCAATTATATCATAATGTGTTGCATATATAAAATGGTACATTGCAAATCACTCCATCATACGTTTCTTTTCCTTATAAGAGAAGGAAAACAGTTCAGTACTCTGTACCTCGAGCGCTAGAGAGGTTTGTGAGCAATCATAAGAAATGTTGGTACCTTTCTTCCAGGGAGGGCCGAAGGCAGTCCAAATCACCAGATCTCGTAAGGCCCATATAAGTAAAAGCAACTCAACTTAGAGCTTATCCTACTTAGCGGTTTTGGTGAATAAGAAATACAGGATATGCTATTCATTTTAAAAGCAAAGACCAAGAAACATAAAATTATTCTGTAAATGCAGTAAGTGAAAATAAGCTTCCCTTCTACGTTATGCACGTTTCAGGAAAAGACATAGTGATGGGGATGGGGGAGTCTGGAAAAAAGACAGATTATGAGACCAACCTGGGTCTTACCATTTGCCACGTGCCCTGAAGGCAGGATGGCTTTCTTTGGGAAAAATCTCAACCCTTTAGATGAAAAAGATGAACAAATCTGGCCAAAATTTTTAATTAAAAAATATGTTTAACTGTTGCCACTTGATATCTTTTTGTCCCTCTTCATTTCCTTCCCAAATCACCAGAGTCCCATTGCATGCAGCCCTCCCAAACCCCTGCAGCCTACAACAGGGCATCCTGGCTGAGCCCCTGTGATCTGATTTACAGCCCTGCTTCTCTATCCCAGCAGCCTGTGACATTTCTTTCCAGACCTGCATTGCAGTAAGTGCAGACCCCTTGCATGGCACCTGCCTGCAGAAAAGCCAGGGTGGAGAGCACACTACATTTCCTACCTGTCACAGCTGAACCCCTGCCACCATCTCCTTCTCAACAGGTATCTTCCACCTGGCTTTGAATTCCAGCACCACACCGGGCTGAGCCCGCCCGGGGAGGAACTGAGATAGGGCTTGAGTCACACCTGTTTGACCCCATGAGCGCTGCATATACATAGTCCGCGCACGCGCACACACACACACACACACACACAATCTTTGATAATGATAATTTTCTGAGATAACCGGTCAACACCGCTAGGTCAGAAGAAAGGACCATGTGCTTCCAAATGAAAAATACCCAGAGAAATTACGGAGAGAGGTATGGTAATTAATCACATTGGCAGATTTAGAACTTACTTTCAAACAGGCTTTCTTTCGTGCCTCCGTTCATGACAGCACTTGCAGGTCCGTATCGGGACAGTCCCGCGGCCCAGCGACACCTGCGCTCAGGCAGCCCTGGCTTGTGCTCTTGTCGCAGCCCCTAGTAGGGACCGTCATGCTGCCCCTCCCCCCAGGGCTGCACCCAGGTCTCTCTCAGCCCTGCAGTCTGCTGCAGGCTAGCCATCGCCCCGTTAGCCCAGGACAGTCCCAGTTTACACCGGTTAACCTGTCATAATGATTATTAGCACCTTCTTTCATTCTGAAAAGAGTCCTGGTTTGGATAATAAATTTCATGGTAACTCACGTTTCGGGAACATTCTCCCCACCAACACACCTTTCCTATCTGTGCAACTGTACAGTCGGCTGAAAAATGGGACTTTTGCACTTGTGTATTCCCGTGATTATATGCCCTGGGCCCATCCATGGTTCCCCGAGGCTGACGTGGGCCGCTTCTAGACCATCTACTGGTCCAAGATAGACAGATCACACATGTTCTCTACCTCCCCCTTTCCAACAGGTTGAGCTCTAATCACATCAGATACGCCTGTGCATGGATATTCATCAGGGACAAGCTCTAACGTATGGGGTCCTGTTGACTGATCTGTATTAGAAAATAAGATAATGTAAGACAATGTAAAAATAAGATAAGATAACGTAAGTTAGGGAGGATACTCAGTTCTAAGTCATCATCTGTGAAACCTTTTACAGAGGCTTCATTCAAAATTTAAATAGGATAAAATTCACAAACATCATGATTTGCTCATAATCGTTGGTGACTCCAAAGAAGGTCACAGACCTTCTTCAAGTGACTAATGAGAACTGACATTCAAGTGTCTTTAATTTATAAATGTCATCATTATTCTGTCCAACTGTGGACATGTACCTACCACCACTTGGTAGACACCCAAGGAGTACTTGTTGATTCATTTGTTAACAGAAGGGGAACCACTTCTCAGGCCACATTTGCAGGCAGCACTGCAGGGGTGAAGAGCTGGGGCAGATGGTCAGACATACCTCTCTCTGCAGCCTGGCTCTACCCTCTTAATCCTCTTCTACTTTGAATAGTCTCTGAACCTCTCTGAGGCTGTTTCCTACTCTGTGAAGTAGGGATAAGAGTCACCAACCCCCTAGCATTGTTACACTAACGCACCTAACGAATGGATAAAGAGGATTGTGGTATACAATGGAATACCACTCAGCCATAAAAAAGAACGAAATTTTGCCATCGGCAGCAACATGGATGGACTTGGAGGGCATGATGCTAAGTGAAACAAGTCAGACAGAGAAAGGCAAATACTGTATGATATCACTTATGTGTGTAATCTAAAAAGTACAACAAATGAGTGAATATAACAAAAAAGCAGCAGACTCACAGAGAACAAACTAGTGGTTACCAGTGGGGAGGGTGGGCAGGGGCAATTTAGGGGTGAGAGAGAACATAGCCAGTATTTAGTAATACATAACTGTAAACAGAAAATAACCTTTAAAATGTATAAAATGTTTTTAATTAAAAAAAAATACTGCACTTAAAGCGTTTAATAATTTAAATAATTCATTTAATCCTCATAACAACCCCATGATATTGATGGTAAATATTTGTACTATCCCCATTTTACAGATAAAAACCGAGACAGAGAAAGTTTAGGTCCCCTGCCTGGGGTCCCACAGTTGGTTACCACCCAGTCAGACCGCCTCCAGACACTAATCTCTTCACCGGTATGCTAGGCAGCTCTGCCAATTTTCCACACTGGTTGAGAGCACAGATGGTATCATTAGGACCCACTGAGGCCAGCCGATCAGTGGAGCTGAGGTAGGAGCTCCACAGTAGCGTCTGGTACACAGACTTGGACACAAGGACACTTACTGTCACCATGACACACCAGGATGGTGACCCACTGAGATAATCAGTAGCCAGATATCTCTAGCTTAAATCCAGATGCATCCTGCATCAACTTCTATTACATTTTTTAAAAAGACTTCTGTTTCCTCCTCTCATTGATCTGAATCAACACAGAATCAACATCCAACAGCACAGGTTCTCCAGGTAAAGAACCAATGTCAAATTAATCCTTCAAAATGGAAGTGTTTTGAAGGGCTCTGCTGCATTCATTTTAGAAAAGACACATAACTCAAACTTCACGTCAGAGATACATTCAGTCAAAAAACAGGATTTACTGAGGGCTAGCAGGACCTCCTGAGCTCACGTAGGTGAGGGACAGGACCTTTGATGTTGAATTGTCCCCCCCCAAAAAGATACGGTGGAGTCCTAACCCTTAGTACCTCAGAGTGTGACTTTATTTGGAAACAAGGTCTTTCCAGAGGTCATCAAGTTAAAATGAGGTCATTAGGGTGGGCCCCAATGCAGTATGACTGTGTCCTTATAAAAGAAGGGGAAATTTGGACACAGAAACAGGCAAACTCCGAGGGAAGATGATGTGAAGAGAGACAAGGAGAAGACAGCCAGCTACAAGCCAAGGAGAGAGATCTGGTACGGAAGATTTCCTCACAGCACTCAGAAGTAACCAACCCTGCTGATACCTTGATCTTGGACTTCCAGCCTCCAAAAGTGGGAGAGAATAAATTTCTATTGTTTAAGCCTCCCAGCTTGTGGCACTTTGTTACAGCAGCCATAGGAAATTAATACAGACTTTGGTATCAGGAGTGGAGTGGCTTAAACTCAGAAATCTAACTGGCAAAGAACTGAGGGGCACCCATGAGACACACAGTGAGCTGATGTGAGTTAGACAGTGGGCAGACGGGGCACCGGTGACCCCAGGTGAGACCAGAAGACTCTCTTCCTTGGCCTCGACTGGAGGGGGTAGGGGGACCCCACATGCTCTGAGCACTGAGGGTCACCTGCCCAGTGGAGCCAGGAGCAGTCCTTACTGTCCCCATCCAGCTCAGTGGCCCTGGCCATTCCAGCTAGGAGCAGACATGTCTAATCTCTCCATGTCTAAACTCTCCAGGTCAGACCCCTGTCTCCTTCATGTTGAGAGTCCTCTCGACTGGCCTGTGGGTCTCTTGATGCCTAGTTGACTATGAAGAGGGACAGCCTCAGCTCCTAGAAGATGGGGCAGGCATATGTCAATGTGGGTTCCTCTCTACTTAAATTAACCCTTCACCTAGTTGGTACAGAGGTGTAGCCAATGAAGCCCGTTGAAACTGGGGGTGCTACCCCGTAAAAGCAGAAGTTCTTCCCCATATACTCTTACCTCTGTCCTTGACCTCAAGCCTTGCCTAACAAGTAACCTACTGGCCTGTGTACTCCAATGCCTCTGTGTTGCCTCTGATCACTTGTCTGATGAACACGTCACTCTACCCTTTAAAATCCTAACCCCTCCGCACCCTCAGTGATTACGATTCCGGGTCCGGTGCCGTGGAACGGAGGCACAAGTGTAGCAGAGATGGTTTGATCTCTGTAAAATATTGCATTTATATTCAACATCATCTTGAGCTGAACCCTCCAGATTTGGAGAAATCACTTCTCTTACTGAAATTTAATTACTTCTGTGATTTTGGTCTACCAGAAAAAAATACAATGTACAGAATATAAATAAGAAACAGAATAGGCAGTGCCAGATATCTGACTGCATTTTTCCTAATATAAAACATATAGGTCCTAATTCCCTTCAAACATCTCTTGCCCTGTAGATGAAATATAGATACCTTTATTTTTAATAAACAAAGGGGAAAAGGATCCTTTTGCAATATTTTCTTGGAAATACCAAATATCTAGCCATGTCAAGGATCAAATAACCTAAAATTAACCAAATAAAGCCTTAACCGTTCCCAGTGTAGTCAAAGAATATTCAATAACATGGAGGAATTATTTGTACATCAATGTTAAAGGGAAAAAAGCAGAATTCAGAATTATATATTTGTAATATATATATATATATATATATATATATATAAAATCACACAATGATTATATACATGTATAGAAAATAGAAAAAAGGAAATGCTTCAAATAATGGTAATTATAGCTGAGTGACAGATACCAGGTGCTTTCTGCACCTTTGCGTATTTGCCAGATTTACTAAAATAAGTTTGGATTACTTTTTTTTTTTTTTTACCCTTTTTTTTTATTTATTTACTTATTTTTGGTTGTGTTGGGTCTTCATTGCTGCGCACAGGCTTACTCTAGTTGCAGAGAGCGGGGGTTACTCTTCCCTGTGGTGCGCGGGCTTCTCATTGTGGTGGCTTGTTTTGTTGTGGAGCACGGGCTTTAGGTGCGTGGGCTTCAGTAGTCGTGGCACGCAGGCTCAGTAGTTGTGGCTCACGGGCTTAGTTGCTCTGCGGCATGTGGGATCTTCCGGGACCAGGGCTCGAACCCGTGTCCCCTGCATTGGCAGGCGGATTCTTAACCACTGTGTCACCAGGGAAGTCCTGGATTACTTTTTAATCAGAGAAAAATGTTATATTTTATTCTGTTTATTAATAATACACATACTTGGGGGCTTCCCTGGTGGCTCAGTGGTTGAGAGTCTGCCTGCCAATGCAGGGGACACGGGTTCGAGCCCTGGTCTGGGAAGATCCCACATGCCGCGGAGCAACTGGGCCCGTGAGCCACAACTACTGAGCCTGCGCATCTGGAGCCTGTGCTCCGCAACAAGAGAGGCCGCGACAGTGAGAGGCACGCGCACCGCGACGAAGAGTGGCCCCCGCTCGCCACCGCTAGAGAAAGCCCTCGCACAGAAACGAAGACCCAACACGGCCAAAAATAAAAATAAATAAATAAATGAATAATTTTTTTTAAAAAAAGGCAGATGCTTGCTTTAAAAAATAATAATAATAATAATAATAATACACATACTTTATAAAGTATATGAATACCTGATTACTTTTTGTATGTAAGCAATATTAGCCCATTAGGTAAAATTTTATAGCCAAACACAAAAGTCATTATGAGTTGTGTATTGGACCCCATAGAAGCACACTATACACACCTGTAAATAACAATTAAAGAAAATATATAGGTTGTTATCACTTGAGCAAGTTTAGTTTTTGGTAACTGATTCTGTTTCCATTTGCCACGAGAAATATATCCTCTTTATCTGTGTCCTCCCTTGCTTTTTTTAGGTGTATAAAATGACAGCTTATGTGAAAATCAAACTGAGGTCAAATTACCGATATTCTGTGTGTGGCTGGAGGTCAGAATTACCTTTGTAAAGAGCCCTGAGGCCCAGAATGAATTTCTATTTATTCAGCAGTCTACCTCCCAAACTCAGCTAACAAAAAAAGAAGAAAAGGGCAAAAGGGTCCCAAGCTCAGAGTTCAGCGTGTGTTTGCAAATGACCAAGAAAAAGAAAGATGGAAGCAGGCACAACCAGAGAGAACAGGGGCTAGAAGTTCCTTGTATGTGTAAAGGCAAATGCTTGATTGGTTTGATTCAGCTTGAATCATTTCAGTTGCATGGTATTAGAGAGAAAAGAAAACTGTACACTGCCAGATGATGAAGAGACCCTTGATGTGCTTTGTGGGCTCCCTGTGTGTGTGTGTGTGTGTGTGTGTGTGTGTGTGTGTGTGTGTGTGTGTGTATTTCTTTTTAATTTAATGGGCACCTACTATGTGCCCAGCACAGCGCTAGAAGCATAGATGCCGTGACAACTAACTGTGGCCCTAAACCCTAGGAAGAGTCTGGCCACTTCTTACTCACTTGTTGACCATGTTCTCTGACTATTTTGGGTTTTACTACATGTTATAGAGGCTTAATTCCCCTTCCAGAAATACCTGCTAAGTCCCATTGGTTTAATTGTGTATAACGCTTGTTTTGGCTTCAACAAAGAGACATCTGGATTATGGATTTCTGCAAAGGCTGAAAAGTCAAGCCCTGCACGATACAGCCCATGGAGCCCTGCCTTTCCCATCATTATCCATCTCCCTCGCTCCTACTGCATGCTGCCTCACTGAGGTGAGTGATTCTAGTCTATTCAGGCTAATAGCATGTCGTTCTTAGTGAGCTGCTCCTAAACAGTGCGTTGCTTTTGCACACCCCTTGCTACTTTTATCTCATTTGTGCTTTACAACATCTTTGAAAGACGGATGGGAAAAGAAATATAAGTTGAGATGTCGAATGTTCTCTAAAACCTTGCAACTTAACACCAGTTTCCACTTTGATACTACTTAGTTCCATAGGCTGCTAGCTTTCTCCTTGCCTTCTCCAGCCTCGTCCCATTCCCACCCATTCTCTGTTATGGCACCAAAGGGCTTTTTCAGAAATGCAAATCCGATCATGATATTCCCCAATCTAATCCTGCCCAATGGCTCTCTGTCACCAACCAAGAACAGTTGGAACTGCTCAGTGTGTCTTCCTGGCTGCTTCCCTCCTACTGGGGCCAGTGTTTCAGCCCCATCAAAGCCTCTGCATGTGCGTTCTCCCCACCTGGACCACCTTCACCCCACCTCATTGCCAGGACAGAAACTCCTACTCATCCTCCAAGGGCCAGCACAAGCATTCCATCCTCCATGAAATGTGTTTCTTAGAAACACTCAGCTTTTAATAAGGAAAGACATCTGAGTCAGTACCTTCTTTGGAGGAGACAGGAGAGTGGTCTTGACCTTGGAGAGAAAGTTACACTCAACCTCAGATAACCTGTATCTGTACTTTTTCTTTCATCCAGTTCCCATAACTAATGAAGAAGTGGACTCGGGACACCAGGATGAAAATCACATTGATTTTACTACTAAAGCCCTTGGAAAATAAACAAGTCATGGAACCAGTCAGAGCTGGCAAGATCTCACAGGAAAATGCTCATGGAAACAAAAAATACACTTTGATATCTTCTGCCCTTGCAGAATATTTTTTCCACAGAAGTGTGTCTTTCACTATCATCACTATCCCCAAGAACTTGGGGGAAATAAGATGGTTGGATTTAGGGCCCACCCGAATCCAAGATGATTTCATCTTGAGACACTCAATTTAAGTACATCTGCAAAGACCCTTTTTCCAAATAAGGTCACATTCACTGGTTCCAGAGGAATGTACCTTTTGGGGGACCACCATCCAACCTACTACAGACAGCATGCCTCCCTCTGATTGAAACCTTATCACTGACACCCCAGTTCTGAATCCTGGCTGACCACACTGCTTTCTAATTGTGGTTTCATTCCCAGGTAGCATGACCTCTCTGGAGTTCTTGAGACTTCAGCCTCTCTGCAGTTATGTTTCTTGTGGAAAATCAATGGATTGGAATTCTGGTTATACACTTGAGTCTCATAATTGACTCAAGTGTATAATTTCACTTGAGTGAAATAATTGTGTATCTGTGCTAGAGAGAGAAGAGCCCACCTCTTAATGTGTCAGCCCAATTCTATTCCTGAGCCTGCAGACGTGGAGCCCAATTGAAGCCTGGGAAATTAAGGTAATTTTCCTAAGGTGAGCCATCTAGGGAGGCCCCTAGAGAGACCGCCCACCGGCCATTCCACAGATGACCTTCCCTTGTGCCTGGCCAAGTGAGGACATAGAGGCAGAGAGGGCCCGAGCTCCTCGGGGAGCCAGTAGTCCGTCCAGGTCTTTCCACCCAGTTTTGTGCTGACCAGTGGTTTGGCCCTTTGAGTCAGTCTTCTGGAAGATAAGGAGTGGGGCCAGTCAAGATGGCAGAAGAGGTAGTGAAGAACCTTGAAGACCATCCTGAGCCCTAATGAACCATCTCAGTGAGCAATGCCCACTGTCCAAACACAAGCAGCCAGGAAGCCATGTGTAAGAAGCACATACCTCCTGAAGTGGAATTTGACATGCAACCTCGCCTCCTGGAGCAGGTGATGCCATGTGCCAGCTGAAATCATATTTTCGAAGCCCCCCCCTAGCTACTATCTAAAAAGTCAGTAGAAACAGATCTACACAGAGCCTTTTTTTTAACTGAAGTATAGTTGATTTACAATGTTTCAGGTGGACAGCAAAGTGATTCAGTTATATACATACATATACTTTTTCAGATTCTTATCCAGGACAGGTTATTACAGGATATTGAATATAGCTCTCTGTGCTATGCAGTAGGTCCTTGTTGTTTATCTATTTTATCTATAGTAGTACACAGAGACTTCTTAACCTATTGTGTGTTGCTGGTTTTGTTATTGCTGTGGGTATTTCTGCATGATTTCCAACGGATCTGGCTTCTTGGAGAAGCTGGTAGTTTTCCAGTGATTAGAACTATTCTCCATGAGAGGAAAAGGATGATAAACTAAGATCTTAAATGTCACAGTGACACTATGTGTGTGTCCTCAGAAAAACATTTCTGCTGAGAGATAAAAATCTTCTGGATGCTTTTATCTCTGAGCTTCTGGCAACTGTAGAAATTCCCTCATGGAGCACGTGGTCATTACCAGACCACAGACACTGAAACAGGGAAGAAGGACCTGATGTGAAAGGATGGAGGTAAGCGCAGGTTTGTGGGACCTGAGAGACAGAGCTAGCAGCAAGGAGCTTAGTGGCTCTAACTGAAGCCATCCTGGATTATGCTTTCTGAAGTTAATTTAACTTAAATTTACGTTCTTCTTTATGTGTGAGGTACATGGGCCTATACTGAGTGTCCTACCTGGCTTCCCTTCATTTTCTGTGCCAAAAATCAGCCTAAATGCTGTGTCTTCCCAGTCCCCCATCAATTCTGGCCAACCAAGTGGAAATGCAGAGGCAAGGAGTTCCAGCACGATCCTGTCCAATCTCCTCCCAGTCACCTGTGTCACCAGACATGGATGAGAGATTGTCAAAAGTGACAGTGGTTTCTGGAGGCAAGAAAATGGCTTACCAGTATGAAGCGGCCAGGGAGAGGGCTGTGCACGTTTTGAATTTCATTTCAGACCTAACCTTCCCCTCAGTCTCTGCCTAATAGAAAAGAAATAGTGAAAGACTCACAGACTTAGAGAACGAATTTATGGTTACCGGGGTAGGGGGGAAGGCGGGGGGGGGAAGGGATAGTTAGGGAGTTTGGGATTGACATGTACACACTGCTATATTTTAAATGGATAACCAATAAGTCCCTACTGTATAACACAGGGAACTCTGCTCAGTTTTATGTGACAACCTAAATGGGAAAAGAATTTGAAAAAGAATAGATACATGTATATGCATAACTGAATCACTTGGCTGTACACCTGAAATTATCACATTGTTAATTATAACATTGTTAATCAACTATACTCCAATATAAAATAAAAAGTTTAAAAAAGAAAAAAGAAAGAGTGAAATATTCTGAAAAAGATAAGCAGTGGAATCATTAAGTGCTTACTTTTAGGAGCAGTGTTCTAGAGACATACACTCACAGCTCTTCAGACAGGAAATAGCAATATAATTTCGGGAAATATCAATGATCTTCATGGCTTAGTATTTCCTGTAAAGGCGTAGAGAAAAGGGGGGGAAATGACATACTCAGCTTGCAAAAACTGCAGCTTCTAAAAAAAAAAGAAAGAAAAAAACTGCAGCTTCTAACACATGCCAATTCTTACTTATTTAAAGGCTTCAAAAGTCAACCCCAACGTGAACAAAGAAACATCCTTGGTTGAGGTTACTGTGTTTATTTTGGTTATTTACAATATTCTATCACACTGACACTCCAAATGCTAAGTTTCCTACAAGGATTTTGGAATATGTCATGTAAACCAACGACTAGTTTATAGTAGATATTTTTGCTACATTGAAGAGTTTTTCATTCTCAGGTAATGATCAGACAAGAGCCTTAAGTGACAACTTTTTTAAAGCTGTCTGCCTTTTTAATGGAAGTTTTCTTTTTTGAAGGTGAAGTATGCTGTTCTTTATGACAGCTTTGTTGACACCAACAGAAATTCAAAGTAAAGCTCTGAAAGTGAATCAGGTAGGATTACCTACATGTCCTTGGAATTCAGCTAGGCTAATGGGAAATTTGTCAATTATCTTCATATTCCATTTCCCAGGAAAACATAGTCCATGATCAACAGAAGCTCATTATCCCAAAGCAGCCAATCAAGGAAGCATACCCTGTCACCAGGTGAGATATGGCTACATCTGGGTCAACATCATGAAGAAGTACATTAGCAACGTGTAAACATGAGCAGTTTCAGGAAGACAGCCTTTGCATTCCTGCCTTGTGTTTAATCGAAACCAGGACACGGAACTCACGCTTCCAGACAAAAGTCAACTCTGCTTTGACCCTTGCTTCCACCAAGTTCACCGACACTTCAGGAAAGCAGAGAGTTGCCTGGATGAAACCAAAGAACCTTCTGGCAACCCCCAAATCCTGCCCCTGACAGCAGCCTATACAAAGTGAGTCTGAGAAATGTAATACATCTTAGGAATGCACCTGAAAAACAGCAATATTATATCCACCAGGGGAAAAGTCTTCCTGGGGATTAGTGTGGGCTCTGAAACTTGATTCTTCCCAAGCTTTCATAATTGTTATCCCAATTAATGGAACTGCAGACACCATTCTTCTATTCCCAGGTACAATCATGTCACGTTCTTCTGAAACTCACAAAGCCATTTCCTTCAACACTGCCCTCCGGGAGGGAGTCTTGAGGTTAATGACCCTCCACAGAAGACTACCATTTACGTACTGTACAAGTGCATTTTCTTTGCATTTCAGTCACGCCCTGACCTTGGAGAGGACGATGGAAAGGGGGATGCCTGATTGCCTTCCCATTTATAAACTGATTATTTTCCTATTGGCACCTTCATTCTGCAATCACTGACATAAAATCTTTTACCAAACAAAATGTAAGAAATGAGAAATTGATTGGATTTCTAAAGTTTGCTTTGAACTCAGCCATTAATAAGAGGTTCTTTTAAGAAGAGAAGTCTATAGAAGTGACTCCACACCAGAACCCAGCTGTGCTACTTTCCGAGGAGATGCGGCCACATCCAATCAAAGCGTAGAAACTCAGTCATTTTTAACTGAATTGACAGAGAAGTGCTATTTTTCTACCAAAAAAAAAAAAAAAAAGGAAGGAAAGAATGCTTTCATGTAGATCTACGCAAGCTAAACTTACACCAAAAGCTCATGCAAGGTCGATGAATAACAAAAGTTTTCTGCTCCCACCACAGACTCCTTGCCATGACGTGGCCCTCCCAGACAATCTTCCCCAGAGGGCAGCTCAGCTGCTTCCTTTCTCTTCTGCAGGTCTTCATCCAAATGCCACCTTCTAGGCAAGGCCTTCCCTAACCACCTGTTGACAATTGTAAAGCCTCTGCCCTACCATGCCCACCTGCTTTCTCCACTCAACTTTCCTTTATAGCGCTTCTATATCTGAGATTCTTTACATTTTGTCTAGTCCTTGATTCTGCGTATTGCATGTCTCGAGGACCAGGAGATAACAACCCCTAAACAGAAATCATCATGGAGCAGACACTCCGTAAATATAATGATATAAAATGTTTAAAATGGAAAGTCAAAATAAAATCGCCCAGCTTTTTGTCGCTTTCCGGCATTCAAGATGTCAAAGCAAGGACACGGTGGGTCCTCTGGTGTGAAATCCCGGATTTCCTTGGGTGTTCTGGTTGGAGCCATGATCAATTGTGCTGACAACACAGGAGCCAAAAATCTGCATATCATCTCCGTGAAGGGGATCAAGGGACAACTGAATAGACTTCCTGCTGCTGGTGTGGGTGACGTGGTGATGGCCGCAGTCAAGAAAGGCAAACCAGAGCTCAGAAAGAAGTGGTAATCAGACAACGAAAGTCCTACCGGAGAAAAGGTGGTATGCTTCTTTATTTTGAAGATAATGCAGGAGTCGCAGAAAACAATAAGGCAAGATGAAAGATTCCGCCTTTCACAGGACCAGCTGCAGAAGAATGTGCAGACTTGTGGCCCAGGATTGCATCCAATGCTTGCAGCATTGCATGATTCTTTGGTGTATTTGTAAAAAACTAAAAATAAAAATTATTTGCTCCCCCCCCAAAATAAAAATTAAATAAAATTAAATCGCCTGCCACGAACAAGTAACCACCTTCTCTCCACTAAGGTAGACAGTATGGTGAAGCCATTGCCCAGTGAGCCGAGGACGAAATAGGAGAAACATTGCTCATGCCCTGGCACATTGGATACTAAGCCTTGTGCCTTCCATTTCACCTTGGAGCCCTGATCCCTGTGCACACCTCCACCTGAGAGACTAGAGGGAAGAGGGGAGACGTTCCCTCTGGTTTCCAGCTTGCTTGTCAACTCACTGGTGAGTTGTATCCAGGACCGACTTCACGGGAAGGCAGCCTGCACCATCCCACAAGGCTCCGCACTCGGAAGGGACCCTATGTTTGGTTTAATGCTCTGCTGTCCATACCTTGAAATTCTTAATAATTTTAACGTCCAATTTGTCTTTTATAAGTGAAATTCAGTGGGACAATGGAAGATGCGTATGAGCAGAGGAGAGTCATGAAATAAAGGAAAAACCTTCATATTTTAGTACCTTTAACGGCACTTTTCCCTACTTTTCAACAAGCAGCCCCATTTTCACTTTGCACTGGGCCCCCAAAATTATGTAGTCGGTCCTGGTTGTATCCATGTTATTTCTGGAGAGCAACAAAAACTTTCTAAGGTAGAGGAAATCCATTCTGTCCTATATGGTCTGTTCTCCCCGCTTGAAAGCAATGGGGTCATCTTTTTGGCTGGCAGTGACCCCCATCACCAAGCTTAGATTCAATTAAAGTAGAAATTAAGGATAGCATTTGAGGCAATGAGTTGATTTTGGAAAGAAAGAAAAAAATAAAGAAAATTCTGTTATAAAAATAATTACTGAAAATGTTAACAACAGTAGCTTGGAAACTCTTTTTGTTGTCTGAGAACTTTTCAAAAAGTTATTTATTGAAATCATATGACTATATCTACTACAACTACACCATGTACGAAAAGAAAATGGTTTAATCCACCTCTTCCTGGGGAGAGTAGAGATTAGTGACGTTACCCAAGGCGTCTCAAATACTGGAGAGAATTTGGCCATTCAACAATGACGCAAATTAATAAAAGGCAATGCACATCTTTATTTTCACAACTTCCTAATTTTGAGAAACCTCTATGAACTCACAGGTTAAATTAAGAAAAAATTTAAACGAGCTGCTAAAAAATAAAAGTTAGATGGGTCATTCATACATTAAATGATCATGATACCCAAACTTGGTAACCTGCAAGAAATAAAATAGTTTAACCTCATATTCCCAAATGAGTAATATTTTTCTAATAGCCAGCCCTTCCCTATGTCTCTATTTCCAGGATGCTGTCAAAGAAGATGCAAGACCTGAGCAGTAAAAATCAAACACCTGTAGGGGCCACACATAACACAAATGTGTGACTCAGATTAGATACAAGATAACAGAGGAGATGGGACAGTAAGAACTGCATGTGTCCCTTATAAAGAGGTGTTTCATTTCGTTTTGTTTTGTTTTGAAGGGGGCCTGTGTTAGTCCGGGTCTTCTGAAAAGCAAAAACCAAGAGAGGATTAAATGTACGAGTGATTTATTAAGAGAAATACCTATGAAAGAACATGGGAAAGGAGCCAGTCTCCAAGAGGTGATGGACCGTGATGCAGGTCTGACGTGAGGGAAGGAGAGAGGGAAGGAAGGGAATTTGCATGGATGCCTCCTGGGCTGCCTGGAGCTCTACAGAAAGTTCGCCAAGGCCACTGGGGGAGGCCTGAAGCCACAGTCAGAGGCATCCCATCTCTCCCAGAAATGGACCTGCCTCAGTTTCCTGCCTCACTCAGCCTTGGAAGGCATGGCCTCAGTACCAACCAGTGATGGATTTCAAAGCTCAGAAGCTGGGGCTTCTGAGAACCACTGGAGATACGAGGTCATTCTCACGGCCCTCAGGGTGCCCACAAAATACACCTGCAGACCCGCAGGTTGAGACTCTTCCTGGGCCCAGGTTACAGTTACTTTCTTCATTCTCTCGACATCTCTCCCTTGATGAACCACTGTTGTCTTCCTGTGTCTATACATCTCTTCAGACACAAGGAGAGTTTAGTCATCCAGTTCAGAGACATTGAAAGGATTCATCAGTTGAAAAACAGGACTTGCACCGCCAGAAGCAAACATTTTCAAAACCAGCTGTCCTTATAGATCTGTCGGCAGTCAGTCACTGAAGTTGCCTTCAGGCCAGAAAATTTGGATCAGGTGTCAGATTGTTCCATGTCCCCACAGAGGTCACGGTGCCCTTTCCTGAATGTGGTTCCAGAGCCAGATAAGTTACGTAGGAACAAACAGCATTTTTTTAACCAGTTAATTTTATACCAGTTTTTGAAACATAAAGGAATCTCTCATCCTCTTCTTTTTATACAGAAAAGTGTTCCCCTTGGGAAAGTTCCAATGATTCCCCCAGTTCCTCCCACGGATACAGAAATAGCATCAGTGTTACACTTAAAAAGTTGAGAAGACAAAGCCCTGAGCACTACCAGACCAGGGCCTGTGAAAGTATTAGCAACAGTGTTGCCACACAGCAGGGCCGGAAGTATCATGGCTGTATTCCCCAAGGGGGCCTCAAGTTAGCGAAATTATTCTGCTGAAGGCTGAAAGAAAATAAAGAAGAAAGCTCCCTGTGAATCCAGAACCAGTGACGAGAACAACAACAAAAGGGCATCCTTTTAAAAACACAAATGAAATATGAAACACGAAGGAAGATTAACAGCTAAGCCTTCACAGGGGGGAACCAGAAAAAGAGGAAACTTTGTTGTTGATAATGTCCAAAACGCCACCTGAGAAAGCTGAGTGCAAGGGGCCTATCATGGGGAAACGATGGTCTTCTTCAAGATCTTTTCTCTAAAGGATCCGATGCCCCTAAAATAACATGGCATGCATTTTGGGGAAGAGATGAGTAGAGAAATACTTTGTCAAGCACTAACATGGGGTGATTGCCAGGGAGCAAGCAGACGACTGAATAAAAAGGGGAATGACAGTTATATGAAGGTATAGATTAAAGAAAAATCAACTAAGTGTAAACTTAATACATCTACATTTTATTGATATAAGTTATGCTTCAATGAAGTTGAAAAATCTTAACAGAAAAAAAAAAAACTAACATGGGGTATAGAAGAATAAAAATGTGAGACTTGGGTGTGAGCCACATTTTACTGATATTGTTAACCAAGTGTGTGGTTACACTGTGTATTCTAAAAATGGAATCGTGACATGATCTGTGTGTTGCCTTTCCAGGTGATGTGTCTTCTACTAGGACATTCAAACATCCTCAAATCCATCCTGACCCCCAACAAACAGCCTGCCCTCATGTTTTCTTTCAGGAAATGGCAGCCCTGTCTATTCTGGAAACCTATCCATGTTGGAAAACTTCTCTTCTCCAGCCCTATACAACCCATCATCAAGACCTCTCAGTTTCACTTTCTCTTGACTCCATCTGCTTCTTGTAACCGTAACCTCCACCCTGGTCTAAACGAAGGTCACTTTTTTCCTACTCTCCAGAGACGGCCATCCAACTGGTCCCCTTGATTCGACTCTTTCTCCACACCCCCCGTCCTTCTCCAAAAAACAGCCAGTGATCTTCCCAAGACATAAATGGCTCATATTGTTCCACTGTAGTCTCAACCTCTCCGGTGGCTTCCAATTCTGCTTCAATTACAAAGACCCACATCCTCAACATGCCCGACAAGATCTTCATGTGTGTAGCCCCCCTTGCTAATACATCCACCCCATCTGCTCAGTCCCTACATAGCAGCAACGCCGCCTTCTTCCGGTTCTTCAAATACTGTGCTCTTCGTTGCCTCAGAGCCTTTGCAAGTACTGTTCCCTCTGCCCCCATCTCCTCACCTCTTCCCTCCTGCATTTCATGGAGTTTAGAAGGATTTTCCTCAAGAAAGCCTTCCCTGCCACATCCTTAACTATCCCGTCCCAGAATAACTGAGGTCCTTTTCACACTTTTTGTAGCATGGTTGCCATTTTACTGTATTTATGGGATGATTTGACTAATCTCTGTCTTTATATCTAGAGTGAGGCCAGGAACCATGTCTGTTTTCTCAATTATTTCCCTTGTGGCTAGCCCAGCACCTGGCACAGAGGTGAATAATTGTGTCGGATGGATGGATGGATAAGTACAAAAATATCATAAATGCATAAACCAAATACATCTTTCCAGGGGCAGAAATAAATTTCCAGTGTAGATAAACGCTAATGGGTAAATATACCACATTTTCAAAGTTTTAATTGTTTTGAATAGGTAATACATTTACATGCTTCAAATCTAAAAGATATCCATTGAGAAGATTTGTTCCTACCCTGTATCTTTCTATTCCATTCTTCACCACCCCTATAAGGCACCCTACTTCTACTAGTACCTTATATCCTTGTATCTTCACGCAGATACAAGCAAATACATGTTCTTAGTTTCACTTTTTCTTACACAAAAGAGAGCATGCCATACACACTGTCAGTTTACCGAGAGCTTCTTACTCTTCTGTACAGGTGGGTGGTAGTCTGTTTATTTAACCCTTCCCCTCCTCTTTCTTTTTTTCTTTTTTTTTTTTTTGCTCTTTCAAACAAGAGTGCTATGAATAACACTGTGCATGTGTCATTTTGTAGTGTCCAGGTCTGACTGTACAGTCAAGTCCTACAGAAGTAGGATAGCTGGGTCAAAGTGTAAATACACTGGTAATTTTGCTAGATTGCCATCTATATGCATTTTAAAGTCTCATTTTAGAAATCTATAACTTCGAAAAAAGGTAAGTTAGGAGATAGCGGGGTAAGCCTTAGAGCCAGGAATGTCTGGGTTCGGATCTTCGCTCTATTATTTATCAACTATGTTAGCACGGGTTAGATAGCCTCTCTGAGCCTCAGTTGTGTGGCTTCAAACAACTCCCAAACCTCCATCTGCAGCTGAGACTCTCCTCACTTGTCCCATTGCCAGCTGGATACCTCCTCCTGTTTGCCCCACATCCTTAAGCTGCAAATATTGAAAACAAAACTCACGATCTGTCACTTAAACTGGATTCTATTCGTGCATTCTCGTCATCCAGAGACACAGAGACCTGAGGGTTTTCTTCTGCTCTTCCCCCTTCTACCCACAGTCCCAATCCAGTCACCAAATCCTGGTCATTCTTCTTCCCCAATCTTCCTGGAATCTGTTTCTTCCTTTATTCTCTTTCCTTCTGTCCCATTTTAGCTGTTCAAAGCTTCCCAACTGGACTGTTACAAAAGGGACCAGGCTAGTTTTTCTGACTCTGGTCTCAGGGCCTCTTAGGACAATCTCGCTAACCAGCTGTCAAGTGATCATTCTAGAACACTAACCAGGTCTTGTTTCTCCCTGGATGAAAGCCACTTGTTTGTCCTCCGCCTTCTGGGGGCAGGTGTCTAAATAAACAGCGTGTAAGCCGTATGAACCACAGCCTTCTCTCAGCTTCACCTCCAGCCCCTCACCTGGCCTCTGGCCACAGCAAACTTCTGCCTTCCTCTGGGAACCTATCTCACCCAGATTTCTCTTTGCACAAGGAACTCTTCCTGTATGTTTTTCATTCATTTATTCGTTCAGCAAATATTTCTGAGTGGCTAAGATGTGACATTTATCCTTTAATTTAAAAAAAAAAAGATGTCTGGCATGCCTCAGACTACTGGACCCCCAGAAGCTTCATTGGTGCAACAGATCCCTGAATTTTCATAGGGTTAATCTCCCAGCTCTGCTACACAGGTGTCTTACTAAGGCAGTATTTCTCAACATGGCACTATTAAAATTCAGGGACAGACAATTCTTTGTTGAAGGGTGAGGGTTGTCTCAAGCATTGCAGAATGTACATCCCTGGACTCTACCCACTAAATACTAGTTACTCACAATCCCCCATTTTTAACAACCAAAAATGTCTCCAAACATTCTCAGGTGTACCCTGGGAGTTAAAATCCCTTGATCAAGAACCCCTGTATTAGGGCATCTATGATACTTGCAGCACCCTGATCAGTAAGTCCAAGTAGCATGATGTCATTAATAGGTGGGCAGAATGATGTTTGGTAGAATGTCAGGATGAGTAAGGTCCCAGCAGACATGTAGACAGCGAATGTATACCGCTGCCCTTGCCATGTGAAGGCCAACCACTCTAGATTCTCCCCGTTGATGGGGATTGAGAAGAAAGCATCTGCTAGATCAGTAGTCCCATAACCAAGTTTGAGAATGTGTGTTGATCTTCAACATTCAACACATTCAACACATCTGGTACAGCAGCTTCAAAACGGATTATCACCTGAATAAGTTTAAGGTGGACTAATAACACCTGCCATAACTCATCTGGTCATTACAGGGATGCAATGGGTAAATTGAATGGAGATATTATAGGAACCACCACTTTGCATCCCTTATGTCTTTGATGGCGAATATCTGTAATTCTTCCCTAGGATACAATATTATTTCTGATTACCTATCTTGGATAATGGGGGAAGAACAGTTTCAGATAGTTTTATTTGGCCCTTCCTACCATAATGTCTCACCCTCCGCAAGTCAGAAAAACCTATCGGGAGTTCTGCCAACCATTAAATATATCTATCCTATTTGGGAATCTGAGAAATAACCACAGGGTAGTTTTGTGGACCCAAAGACCCATTCATGATAAAATGGACTTTGGGGAAGACTTAATTTGTCACCTGTCCTCCTAAAGCTGCTAATCTAACTATGGGACCAGTATGTGGCATTTCAGATACCCTGGTACTACTGTCAGCTTAGACCTTATATATAGTAGTTCTCAAAAAGTCTGGCTAGTCCCCATTCCCCAGCACTAGTTACTTGGGGAAATATCTACAGATCCCTTGAAGGGGAGGATTCGAGGAATAAATTTTCATGTATACTGGTGAGAAATAGTAATGTTCTTCTTCAAGAGGACCTCAGCCTCCCTTAGAATCTACCGATTCTAGACATGTAAACTGACTTACATTTGAAAACCAAGCAAGAAGCCATAATTTTCCACTGCAGTGACTGATGGTAACATTCTGCTCTCCAGCTTTCGTTTTTGCTATTATTATACAATTTTAACAACACCCTAGTCAGCTGTCCATCTTTCTCCTGTCTAGAAACACCACAGTCTATTAGTCATTGCCACAAATCTCTGAAGGTTAAGGCACCCTAACTGCTACTCTGTGGTGCTTCCGGTTATAATAAGCATGGCTACCTTTGCCTCTGGTGGTTAAGAGCTGCCACCTAGTCTTTTAATTGTGGAATCTCATTACCCCCACTGACATCAAGGAGTCTATGGCAATATTTATCACCATTAAGCTCAGCCTACAGAAGACAGACACCAACCTCTCAAAGATGTCAGTGAGCCCTTAATTTGTGACTTTGTATTGCCTTCAGAGGAACTGTCCTCCAGTCTCTTTCAAGAAACAGAGTTCAGTGGAGGGTTCTTAGGTTTTACATAGTAAATCCATTCTAATATTCCCAACTCTTTGAGCCTTACCCTTTCTTCACACTCCTGCACCTCCACTTTATCAACTGTAGGCCATCATCCTGCCTAAATGTCAAGGAGCCACCCCTACAGACCAGCTCCAGCTGACCATGACAATCTAACACCCCCAAGACCCACTCCTACACATCTTTGCTGGTGCACATTTGACAGTTCCTGTATGTCCTTTGACACACAGATTGTTTTCCTTGGAGCGGAGAGCTGTGATCAGACCTGACTCTGGCTATTACCCAGGAGACAACAAGGGATGATAGGGACCGACAGTGAGAAAAACAATGGTCAGCTGTGAAGCATCTCCTCTGGGAGGTCATGGTGTGATCCCCTGGGAAGGGGAGGCTGATCTCTTCAAGTCGTTGGCACAGCTTCTGCCAGCCAGGAAGCTTCAGGCCATTTGGGATCCAATATTCTCAGTCTCAACCAGGCAAATGTCACCATCCAAGGGTCCCACTTTTTTCCTCATCAGGGAATTTCCTTTGACACTGAGGAGCCACTAAGGCTGTACATTTACTCTTTACGTTTCTAACATCTTATCATCAGATCCTGCTTTAAAAGCCTTCTGCCTTGCAGCTTGAGGTCAGATGAGAACCCCCTTTACAGCTACCACAGGAATACCCTGGCTTTCAAAGAGAGGCTCAAGATAGCACCTATCATTTTTCTGCAAGGCTTCCAGAGCCTTCAGAAGTGATTACCCCACATTACCGTCCTAATATTTATTGCCCCAAAACGGATTGAGTGCCAAAGTGAAATGATATCCCCACACTTTACCTCCACCTCCTCCTCATCGTCTTTAACTTCGGATAAAGGCTTTAGTAATCGTGATGCTACCATGTGTGGAGGGTTGTCACCACGCACTCACCACTGCCAAAGTCCACCAGAGGGTCTGCTTTCTAGAGCCAACCTAGGTTCCCACCCTCTTGGCCCAGGTTCTCTAGACAATAGACCCTGGGGCACATGTTTATTTGCTAATACTTCATTCAAAGGTGTGATCCTAGAGAAGGGGGTGGGGGAGGGATAGAGCAGCGAGGCAGGGGAGAGGGAGCCCAAATGCACGAGGGCAGGGTACTGAGTTGGCCAAAGCTTTGTGGCAGCCTGGCTGATTGTGCAGCCTCACGTGATGTCTTCAGGAGGGTTGTAGGAACTGTTGCATCTCAGAACAGTTTCTGAGGAGAAAGGAAGAAGAACTCATTGACCAGCCCCTTCCTATCTGCCGCCTCCCACTGGGTGAAGTTGGCCCCATGGGGTTTTCATCTCTCCACATTTCCAAGATGTCCCAGCCTCCTCCGGGGCGGTGGCCTCTTCTTGCTGGTCAGGCTGCATGGAGAGTGGCAACTGCAGTAATCTGACATCGTGACCACAGGAACAGAGCAAGTCATTGCTGGCGCAGCTCCAGCCAGCAGGCAAGAGGGAGGTGCAGATCTGGGCGGGTACAGAAGCTGAGTCTGGCACAAGCCCTGAACACTACCCTTGCATTTGGATTAAATAACGTCAATCAGTTGGATCTAAAGGAGGTCATTTCAGCACAGACACAAGATACAATAACATGCGAAATCTTTTCTTATCCTTTTCAAATTCATGTCCTTAGATTTTTTTTATTTTTTTAGGAAAGAAAGCTGTATAGCAGCTAAGATGTTGACATTTCCTTAATACATTCACTGAACTTGAGAAACTAACCACAGATTTTCAGGGGATTCTACCTGTTTAACCAAGAAAGTTAATGTACGAAGCCAGAAATGTTTTAAATTATAAATTCTGTGCCACTGGGCACAGTCTAACAGCTCACTACTGCTATTCTGTCAGATGGATTTTTTTCTCTAACTAGTCAAATTGCATAAATTCTCCACTTCTATTTGTACTTTGTAGCCAAAGCTCCTTCAGCTTCTTACAGCCTCACCAACTCTCCAGCTGAAGGACGTCTCTGGCTGCAGGGCAACTCTACCTGTGTGCTGAGGGGGAAGAGTTGACTTGTCCGAAACTACAATTTGGTAAAATACAAGACAAAGGGCTAGAGAGAAAGGAAAGGATTTTTTTTTTAAAGTCTCCCATTGGTACTAAACGTGAGCCAAATTGAATTTGAGGGACTTGCGTATTTTAATTGTAAAATGTACTATATCTGACTTCATTACAGATTCTGCTCTTAAAGTGACATCATATTTTATCTGGATTAGGAAAATTGTTCTTTAAAGATACTGCAGTGATGAGGAATATGGGATTAACAAACTACTATACATAAAATAGATAAGCAATGAGGATTTACTGTACAGCACAGGGAACTATACCCAATATCTTGTAATAACCTATAATGGAATATAATCTGAAAAAAAAAAAAAAGAATCACTATGCGGTACACCTGAAACTAACACAATATTGTAAATCAATTATACTTCAATTTAAAAAAAAAAGATAACTGCAGCAAATTTTTCATTGCTAAGTGTCATTTTGTGATATGAAGAATCATGACTTATTGTATCTGTTTTTTTACGTTCAAATCTATCCAAAAATCTTTCAGGACAATATCCCGGTATTTCACATCGAACTTAGGGCATAGTATCCAAAACATGCTTCACTTTTGTATTAAATGAATAATACAATGCAATACAAAGCAAAACAGACCAAAATCAGGAGCAAAAACAGAAATGCATTCGATGGCATGAGGGCAAATTTGCCGTGGCTGCAACGTCTCCTGTTACAGCCTATCCAACGCGCTGTCACCATATCATTCTGGTTTTGCATTCAGTAAACCAGCAGTCATGTGGCATTTGGATGCCGAGACAGGGCAAAGTTTAGAGCATAATCTTTCATTTTAATCTTCCATCCTCATGAGATGTGACGCATATGCAGCTATCTTTGGACTGCTCGACTTCCAAACGTCCACTCCCTCCCTGCATGGACACAGGCCCACAAAGGAACGAAATTGATAGCTCTGAAGCAGAGGCAGCCCACACAAAGTTAACCAGCAATAGGAATATGGAGTGGTTTGGGGTTTTTTTCCCCCAATAAGAATACCCTCTGTTAACATGAATCTTTTAGACGGGATCAGAAAGGGACTCCCTTAAACATCCAAGCAAACAACAGCTACCCTTGGATCCCAGCCACAGCGCCCTCTGCTGGGTATCGAAGAGGGTCCCCCACAAGCATACTTTGCTTTAGACTCGACTATTTTTCAATTTATTCACTTTCTGGAGTAAAATGAGGAAGAAAATTATGCAGTTAAGACCCATGTAGGAAAAAAGACCTCACACAACAAAGGTATCCACTAAATGCTTGGTGAATGAATGAATGAGTCGATGAACATATCTGAGCATGACATGGCACAACAAGCATTTTTTTGAACCTCAGATCCTATGTAACCAGTCAAAGCTTTGGTCAGTTAAACTAAGCAATGTCCTTTTTTTATTTTTTTAATTATTATTATTTTTTTCTTTGGCTGTGTTGGGTCTTCGTTGATGTGCACGTGCTTTCTCTAGTTGCGGCGAGCGGGGGCTACTCTTCGTTGTGGTGTGCAGGATTCTCATTGCAGTGGCTTCTCTTGTTGCGGAGCACGGGCTCTAGGTGCGTGGGCTTCAGTAGTTGTGGCACGCAGGCTCAGTAGTTGTGGCACACGGGCTTAGTTGCTCCGTGGCATGTGGGATCTTCCCGGACCAGGACTCGAACCTGTGTCCCCTGCATTGGCAGGCGGATTCTTAACCACTGAGCCACCAGGGAAGTTCCAGCAATGTCTTTTTAATCTCTTTCTAAAATACTATAAACAGCTATCACACTTATTTTAAAAGTAATAATACTAAAATATGGAAAATAAGAAATGGAAGTTCCCAAAGTCCTATTCCTTAGAGGTTATCTCCCTTAACAGTTTGCTGCATATTCTTCCAGGTTTTTTTCCCATGCATATATAGAATATACGTACATATTTTTAATAAATGGGGTTCTAAACTGCATACTATTCTGTAAGTCACTTTTTTTTTTTTTTTTTTTTTTTTTTTTGCCGCACCACACGGCTTTCAGGATCTTAGTTCACCCACCAGGGATTGAACCCGGGCCATGGCAGTGAAAGCACCAAGTACTAACCACTGGACCCCCAGGGAATTCCCTGTAAGTCATTTTTTAAATCTAAGTCTCTATTACAGACATTTTACATGTCAGAATATATAGTAACTATATCTCACTTCTTTAAATGCTAAATAATATTCCATAAGTCATTTAACTTACCCCCTATAGATGAAGTATAATTGTAAGGTCAAAAATACAGGCACTTTTTAAAAACAGACATTGTCAAATTTGTCTCTAAAAAATTATACCACCATCATCAATACTGAGTACTGTTAGCCTTCTTAATATGTGTAATCTCATGGAGAAAATGCTATTTCATTGTTTTAATTTGTATTAATTTGATTATCAGTAAGGATAAGCATCTCTTCTGCTTATAAGCTATGTATACTTTTTCTTCTATGAATTGTTTTTTCATAACCTTCGTCCATTTTAAATTGGATTGTTAACTGCTTGCTTACTGATTTGTAGGCACTTAGACACTTCTTATATTAACCTTTTTAAATTATATATGGTGAATATTTTTCCCAGCTTGATATGCTTTTTTTAAATTGGGTTATATAGCTTTTAGTTATATAGAAGAGTTTTGTTTCACTGTTATCAAATATGTCATTCTAAACCATTTGACTTCTGGGCCATACGTCATTTTTTTTAAATGCTTTGCTCACTCCAACATAATGAAAATACTTCCTATGCGCTTACTAGTATTTTAAAGATTTTTCTTAATGTTTAGATCTATAATCATTTCAGATTCACTTTTGTATGTGATATAAGTTAAAGATATAACTTTCTTTTTAAATGTTTTATTTCTTAAGTCTTAGCTTATTTTTTAATTTTACCAAATTACAGCCAGACGTGTAAACATAATGCGTTCAATAATTTATCCTTTCTTCACTGATGTACAACGCCTCCTTTATCATATACCAATTCTCCATATACAGTTGAAGGTTTTACGAGCAAAGACTAAGGTTTTCAGGAGAAGAAGCAATTCTGCCCAAGACTGCAACACAGAAACCCTGGCTGAGTCTCCAGCCTGCCTGGTCTGCCCTGTGGAGTCTGGACTCAAGACAGTAACATCAGTTCTCAGTATCCTGTTCATCTCTTGGTCTGCTCCTGGGCCAGCATCTCACTCTTTTAATTACTGTAACTTTATAGTTCATCTTCACATCCAGAAAAGTAAGACTCTCCTTCATTCTTCTTTTTGAAAAGTTTCTTGACTCTGCTAGAGGATTTGCTTTTCCAGATTAACTTCAGAATCAAATCTGCGATAGTACAATCATATACATTCTGCCTTGGAAGATTTCCTCTCTTCCTGCATCCAAAGTACACTAACTAGGCCTCTTTTGTGTGTTGGCCATTGTATGTAGGGACCACTCTTGCAATGGTTCCAAGCATCAGAGAGCCGCAATCTAAGATGTCACAGACTAATAAATAATACATTTCCACCGCAGTGGGGGAAATAAAGGATGACCTGGATGTCCAAAGAAGGTCACCTAACCCAGATTTCATGTCAGAAAAGTTTCCATAATAGGTGATATCTAAACATTGACATAAATAATCTTAGGAGTTGGACAGGAAAAACAGACAGAGGAGAGTATTTCGGGAAGACAGAAGAGCAGGGCAGTGAGGAAGAGAAGGCACATTGAGCCACAAGACCTGAAATGTCCAATGTGACTGCAACATGGCGGCCATGACCAGGGGCCTAACAAGCTCCATGAAGGCATCTGTGTTCTTTCCCAAGAGCAATGAGCTGCCTTAAAAAGGGTTGGACAGAAGAGAGTAAAGGAAATGAGTCAGAGACATTGAACAGTCATTGAGTGTCCAAGCATCCCCTCTTTTCCCAGTGAAGTATAGCACTGTCACAGGGGGCAGCACCATTGACCAGTTCTGGCCAATGGGCTGTGAGTGGAAGTGACTGACGGCATTTCCATGCCAAAGCATTTAAAAGCTGACCCTCCCACCCTGGTTGCCCCAGCAACCTGGAAGCCACATACAGAGATCTTGGCTTCCCAATATGGAAGTGGCCTGGATCACCAGGTCCCTGAGTGGAGGACAGTGCCCTGAAGACTCGCCTGACCCACACCAGAATTTTCATGAGCGAGAAAGAACTCTTTATTGTGTAAACCATGGAGTTCTAAGGTTTATTTATTGCTACAGTATTGCTACAGTACAGCCTGGTGCTAACCTGACTAAGAAAGTCTCCAAATACAATCTGATGACAGGGGATCCAGCTTCTCAGAGCTCCCCAACACCACTGAAAGTCCTTGTCTTCAGAAGCTGAGGATACTCCTTCCTCTTTGGGGGAGAAAAGGACTAATATCAACAAGGCCGTTGCTATGCCTTCCTGGGGGTTTACAAGCTACTCCGTTGATGAACACTTCCCTCTACTGAGCAGGCGTGAGATGCTTCCTGCACAGAGAACGTAAGTGATCTGCAATTTTCCACTCTCTCTCCCCTGCTTCATGGTTCTACCTTTCTTTCTTATGTCCCCTTGTTCTTTCATCCCTGGCCTTTTTCCTATCTTTCTTCAGCAGTGAGATGGTGCTGGCTGATAACTCAAGGGTGGCCACGTGGCAGCACAGCCACAAGCGATGTCCTAACCTCCAGCCCCGCTGCACCTCCAGGAGGGAGGACAGACTCCCTAGCGCTGCTGCTGCAGGCACAGCAACCCAAGTTCAAATCCAGCCCAGTCTCTTTCCTCTTTGTATGCAGTTTGAGAGTTTCTTAACTTCTCTGAGATTTCATTTCCTATTCTGCAGAATGAGGATAGTGATACTTACTTGAGAGTCTTATGGGGATTATAGGAAAAAACAAACGTAACGTTCCCAGCACAGTGCCTGGCACAGAATATGAATTTCCTACAAGTCTGTTTCCTTTGCCCGTTCTCCTGAGGGAGAAACCGACCCCTCTCAGATCTCCATGGCTTAATCCTACATCTACCTATGTCGGCCTTTTGATGGGCAAAACTGCATTCTTAGGTCTGTGGAGGATACAAATGATCAGACAATGTAGCTGAGGAGGCAAGACATACTCATAGGGAAAAGTTAACAGGTTAATTATTAATTAGATGTGTAAATACCCGAGGGTTTAATATAAGCCATAAGCGCTAAAGAAATCCAGAGAAAGGAGAGGCATGCTTAGGCTCCTGGGATTGAGGCTAAGGATTCAGCACAGGGAGGCGGGGATAAAGAAGCAGCTCCTGCTTTCCCGAAGGCCGGGTCTCCCATCACTGGGTCAGCATCCACTCTAGTTCAAGATGGGCTTCAGATTGATAGCTGTCCCAACGATGACAGAGCTGGAGAGAGATTTTCGGACAGGCTCTGTCCACTCACAGCAGATACGTCTCTGGGTACTACCTATTGATTCGGGAGGGTATAACAAACAAACTTTCGTGAATGAATGTGCCCACCCTACAAAAGATTTTAGACGGTCCCCTCTGTGTAAGGTACAAGGGTGGTCACTCCAAAGGCTATACTTGATATCAAAGGCGGGGACCATGCCGGGTACCCCTGCCAAGCCAGAAGCTAACACCAGCACCAGGCACCCAGAGGTTACTTACAGACTGTCATAGGAGGTTCCCAAGGCTCTGCAAACATGCCTACAAATGCCCTCAAACTTCTAAATAGGCGGGGTCAGCTCCTGATTGGGAATGACACCGTCAGCTTACTCAGCTGCACGTGTGCTTTAGCCTGGACGTAGAGTTCCTTTCAAAAATCTCACAAAGGTGGGGATCATTTAGTAAATGTACAGAAATTTCAAATCACTACTGTGTGAACCTGGAACCAACATAGTGTTGTAGGTCAATTATACTTCAATTTTTTTTAAAAAAGAGAGAAAAGAAAGGATGTAATCACAGTATTCTAATAGGTTCTGTCTGCAGTGAACAATATTTACATAATTAGAATGTTGCAAACACTAATTTTTGGCATAATTAAGAGTAAGATAATTTGGGGGAAAGAATGAGGAAGGAGAGGTAGAGGTATTAAACCTTCATCTCCTATGACAGTGATAAATTTAAAAATTGCTGTTTTCTTCTCTTTTTATTGTATCTATACAAGACAGTAAATGTTAACTAAACCTACTGTGGTCGTCATTTACAATATATATAAATCAAACCATCACACTGTACACCTTAAACTTATAGAGCAATGTGTGCCAACAGTTTCTCAATAAAACTGGGGGGGGGGAAAAAAATCTAACAAAGCTCCAGCCACCACTCCCAAAGGAAAACATGAATTTTAGTGTGATCCTATCACATTAAGTATGCAAAAATATGCAAAGTTGCATATCAACATAATATGTCCACTGGCTGAAGACTCTCACATCAAATGGCATATTCAAAGGCCAGCATAAAAGCAAAACAAATGAATAGTGACTAGGTTAAAATGTTCACTTCTGCTTCTTTTCAGAACCCTCTGGGTACATGAAAATGTAAGGGAATAACAAGTTGATTGTTCTTTAGACTTTAAGGTAAACACAGGCCAACAGTGTGACACAGCTACCAAAAAAACAAATGAGATCTCAGGATGGATAAATTAACAGAAGTATAGTGCCATAAGCAAAGGAGGTGACAGATCTCTGTACGTGAACGATCTGTGGGGTCTACATTGTTACTGGACCACTCCCGCAGGAGGTTAGAGTATTCTCCCTTCGCTCAGAAAGCAGTGAGGACACTCAGGCAGGAGACAATAAGGCAACGGAAACACCAGTGTCATCTTTAAACATTGCAAAGACCTCAGTATGAAGAGGGCTGGATTTTTTTCATATAGTTTCAAAGGGCAACTGAGACCAAAAGGCAAAATTGAGAGGGAGACAATTTTCAGCCAAATGTGAAGGAGACCTTTCCAACAATGAAGGCTGTTCAAAAACTGGAACAGTCTCATGAGGTGGTAGAAGCTTTCCACTGAAGCTTTCCTACAAAGGTGTCTTCCCACTTTTTTGGCTGCGTGAAAATTTAGAGGAACATGAGATTCTTCAAGTTTCAAGGCAGGTTTTGTAGAAAGCATCCCTTAGGACAGAGAGTTTAGGTTGGGTGGCCTCAAATGACTGCATAGAAGCTAACCAAAAATTCTTGCTTCCTCAGATATTATTTTCCCCTATTACAAAGGTTAAGAATTTCCCGGGTCAGATTTTAAAGGGGCATTTAATCGGGTCATTAAAGTTCAGTCCTTTTCCCAGCTGGCAAGTCCTGTGCTCACTGGCCTTTGTGCGGTTCTGCCCTCTCCTCTCCCACCCCAAAGTCACACCCGCACTCTTGCTAAAAGCTGTGGACTCTAAGCCTCATCATTTATAATGCAGAAAGGGACTCATTGATTTTGTTCTGATTAGTCATCATAATGCTTTTCTCTTATATGTACTTAATCACTGTGGTTTCTCCAAGAATGGAAAGCTTTCCTTTCTATGGGAGACTGTAAATAGCTCTCTAAACAGACAGCAGCTGAGCAAACAGTGCAGAGAATTTCGGTGCCCTGTGATGAGAGCCACCGCACCCTCAGCCAAGGCCAAGCAGCTCCTGGCACGGCAGCCAAATTACAAATAGCTGCGGAGTGATGCCTTTTGATCAACGGTGGATGCTTCCATTTCTTAAGAGAATGTTCCATCCAGCTTTGTGGTTAGTCACAAAGCCTGAAAATGATAAATGTACTAGAGAATCAGCCAGTGTTTCCCTTCCAGGACTAGGACCAGACGGAGGCCGGGCAGCACCGCTGCAACAGGAAATGGCCATGCAGCTGGCCCCCTGGCAAGGGGCCGGCATGAAATGCTTCTCCCTGGAGTCCTCATTTCTCCGCAGCCTTCGCTGCGCACCCTGCCTGGCCCGCTCTGCCTGTCTCCGCCCAGTGATCAGGACTTTCGTACTTTGCAATCTTAAGCACAGGAAACGCACAAGTCAGCACCCACAAAAGCGCACATCACCTCTTGCTCCTAAGGAGAATTCCCAGCAGCTGTTTAACAGGGTATATGCCCACTCACATTATCTAATTGCTGAGGCAGGATGAGATGGGGTGCAGAAAAAAAAAAAAAAAAAAAGGAATGAATGACTCCTGTGAGATTGCAGACTGTTGAATAATAACCAGTTGGCATTCTTCCCTTAAGTAATGTTCTAGTGTCAGCGGGGGAGATGTAGGTTTGAGAAGTGTTGCAGCCTCCTCGTGTTCTAGGGGAAGAGGGCTGGCCAGGGGCTTTTGCTAAATAGAGAGGCTCCTTGGGGCTGGCGCTGGGAGGAGTATTTCCAGCTCAAAGCACCAGGGGATGCTGCAGCAGAAGGAAGGGATAGAAGAGTACAGTGTCTTCAAGGCCAAGGCCACCTGAGGTCTGACTCTGGGCATGGTCAGCCTCCCAGAGGAGGCCACAATGAACTTGGAGCCTGTCTCCTTGGGGGCAGGACTGCTTGGCTTCTTGCTCTGTGGGAGAAAGTACGAAGCCTTGTCTTTAATTTGCATTTTCTCATTAAGTGGAGTCAAGCCCTTTTACATCTGTGGATATTGTGGTTGCCTTGACTGGGTAGTGCCTTTACATTCCAAATTCCAAATTACCAGCTACAAACACACTTTTATTTATTTGCCATCTGTCTTTACACAACCTGGAACACACTCAAAGGAAGCTGAGCCTCATGCTGTAAAATCATTATTTTTCCCAGGTTGTGCCGAGCTCAGGCTACAGAACCCTGACCGCATTACTAAAGTTGGGTCTACCCGGGCCAGGTCTTACTGCTGAACATTGACCAGAGGCTTTTAAATACAGGACTTGGTGAGGGAAGTTTATAGTAGTACAATCCTACCTCAAGAAACAAGAAAAATCTCAAATAAACAACCTAACCTTACACCTAAAGCAATTAGACAAAGAAAAACAAAAAACTGCCAAAGTTAGCAGAAGGAAAGAAATCATAAAGATCAGGTCAGAAATAAATGAAAAAGAAATGAAGCAAACAATAGCAAAGATCAATAAAGCTAAAAGCTGGTTCTTTGAGACGATAAACAAAATTGATAAACCACTAGCCAGACTCATCAAGAAAAAAAGGGAGAAGACTCAAATCAATAGAATTAGAAATGAAAAAGGAGAAGTTAACAACAGACACTGCAGAAATACAAAGGATCATGAGAGATTACTACAAGCAACTCTATGCCAAAAAAACAGACAACCTGGAAGAAACAGACAAATTCTTAGAAAAGCACAACCTTCCGAGACTGAACCAGGAAGAAATAGAAAATACGAACAGACCAATCACAAGCACTGAAATTGAAACTGTGAATAAAAATCTTCCAACAAACAAAAGCCCAGGACCAGGTGGCTCCACAGGCAAACTCTATCAAACATTTAGAGAAGAGCTAACACCTATCCTTCTCAAACTCTTCCAAAATATAGCAGAGGGAGGAACACTCCCAAACTCATTCTACGAGGCCACCATCACCCTGACACCAAAACCAGACTAACATGTCACAAAAAAAGAAAACTACAGGCCAATATGACTGCTGAACATAGATGCAAAAATCCTTAATAAAATACTAGCAAACAGAATCCAACAGCACATTAAAAGGATCATTCACCATGATCAAGTGGGGTTTATCTCAGGAATGCAAGGATTCTTCAATATACGCAAATCAATCAATGTGATACACCATATTAACAAATTGAAGGAGAAAAACCATATGATCATCTCAATAGATGCAGAAAAAGCTTTCAACAAAATTCAACAACACTGATGATAAAAACTCTCCAGAAAGTAGGCACAGACGGAACTTACCCCAACATAATAAAGGCCATATATGACAAACCCACAGCCAGCATCATTCTCAGTGGTGAAAACCTGAAACCATCTCCTCTAAGATCAGGAACAAGACAAGGTTGCCCACTCTCACCACTATTACTCAACATAGTTTTGGAAGTTTTAGCCACAGCAACCAGAGAAGGAAAAGAAATAAAAGGAATCCAAATCAGAAAAGAAAAAGTAAAACTGTCACTGTTTGCAAATGACATGATGCTATATGTAGAGCATCCTAAAGATGCTACCAGAAAACTACTAGAGCTAATCAATGAATCTGGTAAAGTAGCAGGATACAAAATTAACGCACAGAAATCTCCTGCATTCCTACACAATAATGATGAAAACTCTGAAAGAGAAATTAAGGAAACACTCCCATTTACCAGTGCAACAAAAAGAATAAAATACCTAGGAATAAACCTACCTAAGGAGACAAAAGACCTGTATGCAGAAAACTATAAGACACTGATGAAAGAAATTAAAGACGATACAAACAGACGGAGAGATATACCATGTTCTTGGATTGGAAGAATCAACATTGTGAAAATGACTATACTACCCAAAGCAATCTACAGATTCAATGAAATCCCTATCAAACTACCAATGGCATTTTTCACAGAACTAGAACAAAAAATTTCACAATTTGTATGGAAACACAAAAGACCCCGAAGAGCCAAAGCAATCTTGAGAAAGAAAAACAGACCTGGAGGAATCAGGCTCCCGGATTTCAGACTATACTACAAAGCTACAGTAATCAAGACAGTATGGTACTGGCACAAAAACAGAAATATAGAGGAATGGAACAGGATAGAAAGCCCAGAGATAAACCCACGCATATATGGTCACTTTATCTTTGATAAAGGAGGCAAAAATATACAATGGAGAAAAGACAGCCTCTTCAATAAGTGATGCTGGGAAAACTGGACAGCTACAGGTAAAGGAATGAAATTAGAACACTTCCTAACACTATACATAAAAATAAACTCAAAATGGATTAAAGACCTAAAGGTAAGGCCAGACACTATAAAACTCTTAGAGGAAAACATAGGAAGAACATTCTTTGACATAAATCACAGCAATATCTTTTTTGATCCACCTCCTAGAGTAATGAAAATAAAAACAAAAATAAACAAATGGGACCTAATGAAACTTCAAAGCTTTTACACAGCAAAGGAAACCATAAACAAGACGAACAGACAACCCTCAGAATGGGAGAAAATATTTGCAAACGAAGCAACTGACAAAGGATTAATCTCCAAAATATACAAGCAGCTCATGTAGCTCAATATCAAAAAACAAACAACCCAATCCAAAAATGGGCAGAAGACCTAAATAGACATTTCTCCAAAGAAGATATACAGATTGCCAACAAACACATGAAAGGATGCTCAACATCACTAATCATTAGAGAAATGCAAATCAGAACTACAATGAGGTATCACCTCATCCCGGTCAGAATGGCCATCATCAAAAAATCTACAAACAATAAATGCTGGAGAGGGTGTGGAGAAAAGAGAACCCTCTTGCACTGTTGGTGGGAATGTAAATTGATACAGCCACTATGGAGAACAGTATGGAGGTTCCTTAAAAACTAAAAATAGAACTACCATATGACCCAGCAATCCCACTACTGGACATATACCCTGAGAAAACCATAATTCAAAAAGACTCATGTACCACAATGTTCACTGCAGCACTATTTACAATAAACAGGACATGGAAGCAACCTAAGTGTCCATCAATAGATGAATGGATAAAGAAGATGTGGCACATACAAACAATGGAATAGTACTCAGCCATAAAAAGAAATGAAATTGAGTTATTTGTAGTGAGGTGGATGGACCTAGAGTCTGTCATACAGAGTAAAGTAAGTCAGAAAGAGAAAAAAAATACCGTATGCTAACACATATACATGGAATCTAAAGAAAAAATGGGGGGCTTCCCTGGTGGCGCAGTGGTTGAGAATCTGCCTGCCAATGCAGGGGACACGGGTTCGAGCCCTGGTCTGGGAAGATCCCACATGCCACGGAGCAACTGGGCCCATGAGCCACAATTACTGAGCCTGCGCGTCTGGAGCCTGTGCTCCGCAACAAGAGAGGCCGCGATGGTGAGAGGCCCGTGCACCGCGATGAAGAGCGGCCCCCACTTGCCGCAACTAGAGAAAGCCCTCGCACAGAAACGAAGACCCAATACAGCCATAAATAAATAAATAAATAAATAAATAAATAAATAAAATTTAAAAAAAAAAAATGGTTCTGAAGAACCTAGGGGCAGGACAGGAATAAAGACAAAGATGTAGACAATGGACTTGAGGACACAGGGTAGGGGGGAGAAGGGTAAGCTAGGATGAAGTGAGAGAGTAGCACTGACATATTTACACTACCAAATGTAAAACAGATGGATAGTGGGAAGCAGCTGTATAGCACAGGGAGATCAGCTCGGTGCTTTGTGACCACCTAGAGGGGTGGGATAGGAAGGGTGGGAGGGAGGCTCAAGAGGGAGGGGATATGAGGATATATGTATACGTATAGCTGACTCACTTTGTTATACAGCAGAAACTAACACACCATTGTAAAGCAATTTTACTCCAATAAAGATGTTAAAAAAGAAAAAGATGTTAATAAAAAAAAAGTCCCCCCAAATAAATAAATACAGGACTTGATGAAAACAGCAGAGCTAGTAAACCCTCCGTGTAAACGGAAAGCTAAATTCTGTGTATATTGATTCCCTTAGGAGGTGACTTAGGCATTAGTGATGTCCACAACTAAGACTCATGTTTAGAAGATACTGATATCAACAAGGGGTGAGGCCCGGAGCAATAAGGAGCTCCCTCCTCTCTCCTTTGAAGAGAGGAAAGGAGTCGGCCTAAGCAAGGGCAGAATCTGGAGACCGGAGGGGGAGGAAGAGCAGGAGGCAGATGGGGGCTTTGTTCGTGGCATAGAAAAGCACATCCCAGCAGAGAGGGCGTCTGCCTTGGGCACAGGTGATGAACATCCTAAGGACACAGATGCTGAAGGCAGCCAAGGAGAAGCAGCAGTCACGTCCTCACAGAGACCCCTTCCCAGCTTCTGTCCACACTCTGCCCTCCTTCCTTCCTCCTCCAGAGCTTCATTGGGAAGCAGCTGCATCGTGGAGAGGTGATGGAGCTCCTGGAGCCTGTGTTCTGTCTCTGGACACAGCGGGGAGGCCTCTGACTGGGGTCAGGGCAACGCGCCGGCTGCACTGGTTCAGCCCCACCTCTGTGCCAGTCTTCACTTGCTCCACCTGGAGAGCAGCCCCATCCTCTGGTCTGGATCTGTCCCCGTGGACCCTGAGCATCCTCTTCTGTGTACCCTGCATCCCAGGACTGACACGGGGCTGTCACTTTCTTCTTCGCAGGGACCTAACTCTTGGTCTCTCCTTACGAGCTGCCCCAAGTCTTCTTTCTGTATCGATTACAGACCTTCATCAATTGTTTTGGCAGAGGTTGGCTTCCCATAGATTGATAAATGCCCACAGCAACTTTGTTGAAAACCTGAGTAAAACCCACAGCTCTGGCTCACTCTTCATCCTCTGTCTTCTGTCTGACAACTATATCCTCCACTGCAGTCAGTGCCCTGTGTGTTCTAGGAGAGGAATCACTGGGAAGAGGCGTTTCTCAACGGGGTTCCAAGCTGGAAACGGTTCCCTTCAGCTGGAACCATAAATACCGTGACATGTTGGGAAGGAAAAATCAACAATAGCTGGCAATGAGATGTGAAGGGGGAGGGAGGATTCCTGCACGACTCCCCAGCTTTGAACTTGGACGACTGGGTAGATGGCAAACGAGGGCAGGAAGACAAAACAGAAGGGGGTGTGAGTGGATATCCATGTGGGATCTCTCCCAAAGGTAACAGCTACCTGGAATACTGTTAATCATCCCCTTGCTTCATCATATATGTGCAGTGATGTGATGGTAAATGTTTAAAAATCAGCTCTCCAAAAATTAAAATACGTGCACATATCCTAATAAGTTTGTTATAAATTGTTTGATACAAAGGATGTATAGCATACAGTTTACAAATAATAAAATACATAATATCCTTATTATAAAGCTCTAACATTCAATTGATTCTCACAGAATATTTTTGATTTTTGCCAAACTTTCATAACTGCAACCAACCTACGGTTGCAACAGATGAACCAATGTAGTTTCGGTATGAAGGTTGGTTGATATTTTCGTTTACATTAACAAGTAAGAAGAAAGCAAAATGACAAAGACGCATGGTAGAAAATGACTTTTTTATCAATGATGTGAGCAACTTCTTTGTTGAATCGGATAATAGTTTTCAAATACTGGAAGGCTATTTCCTCAATTTCTGTGCTATTCACAATGTAACAGCCGCAGACATGACAAACATTTAAGTTTAATCTGTTAATCATTATTAACATTTAGTCCGTCATTTTGTTATATCCAGACAATCAAGAAAGCAATCACGGGCTTCCCTGGTGGTGCAGTGGTTGAGTGCCAATGCAGGGGACACGGGTTCGAGCCCTGGTCTGGGAAGATCCCAAATACCGCGGAGCAACTGGGCCCGTGAGCCACAATTACTGAGCCTGCGCGTCTGGAGCCTGTGCTCCGCAACACGAGAGGCCGCGACGGTGAGAGGCCCGCGCACCGCGATGAAGAGTGGCCCCCGCTCGCCGCAACTAGAGAAAGCCCTCGCACGGAAACGAAGACCCAACACAGCCAAAAATTAATAAATAAATAAATAAAAATAATATGACTAATACTCTTATTAAAAAAAAAAAAAAAGCAATCACGCCCTGATTTGTAGCACTGGCCAATTTCTTTCATATAAATAGTGGCCCATTTCAAGCTACCAAGGTGATGTCACTGAACACTGAATTGGAAAGAGATCATGGTAGCATGCCAGTTTATAGGATTTTTACCATACAGATGCAATAGATATAATAACCTCAAAAGCATAGATAATAGTAAAATAAGTAAGATAATTAGGAGGTGATGAGTTATTTATTACCATTCTCTTTGCTGTAATTATTTTATTGTAAGCTTATATAATTTAATTTTTAATAACAGCTGTGTTTAACAACTGCCTTGCTAAATTCCTGAAAATTTAACTATTGGATCTCGCAAGTCAGTTCAAGCCAGCTCTGGCATACCATTGCGTGAATGGCCCAACGATATGTTGTTTAATTTTGTGCTTTATAAAAATGGTACCATGTTGAGATTCCCTGGCAATCCAGTGGTTAGGACTCCGCGCTCTCACTGCCGAGGGCCCAGGTTCAACCCCTGGTTGGGGAATTAAGATCCCACAAGCTGCGTGGTGCAGCCAAAAAAAAAAAAAATGGTACCATGTTGTAGGTAATCTTCTGGGAGTTGCTTTGTCACTCACCATCATGTTACTCTTGTCTAGGGACACTCAGCACTATCCTGTCCCCTCGTTCTCAGCTCTGTCACAGGAAGTAGAATCCTGAGGACCACAACCCCCAGAATCTCTTTCAACGGGGTTTCTGTTCTATGACCAACGACAGGCGGACGGTGGTACAAGGTGGATTTCACTCTTCCTCAGGCAGCGATGGTGTCTGTGGTAGCCATAGTGGCTTCCTACAGTGTTCTGGTTTCCGAGGAGCACCCCCATCTCTGGATTTTGCCCCCTCCCATCCCTTCCAACAATTTTGTAGGACCTGATTTCCTGTACTAAACCCTTCCGACTGGAAATATATAGAATGGTTTCTGGGCTTAGGATTAAAAGACTGGGATTTATCCATGTTGATGCATGTAACCTAGGACCATGTTTTCCACTGTGGTATAATAGGCCACGCTGTGATGGTATCACATAGGATTCTCCAATAGTTAGGCTGCATTTTATATCCTGCCTGCCCACCTTTGATACTTTCAGTACAGCCAGTGTGCCCAGAGGATACTACCACGGGCAAAAAGAGATCACGCCCTGGTGTTGACCCCCACGGTTCTCAGGCTCACTCACTGGACTCAACATTCCTGCCCTTACCTCCTTCTCCATCTCCTTCTGTAGGTGATCCACTGGATCCTGCTTTCCAGTCCGTCAACCTTGGCCAAACATGCTCTCATGTACCGAAGGAGGGTCTACTGGTGATAAAGAAGTCTGGTTCCTGTGGGCCAGTACAGGCTCCCAGCTACAGCATGGGGAAAAAATCACCTAAGAAAAATGTAGCTTGGGTTAGCGCATGTAAGCTTTTATATGTGGAATGGACAAACAACAAGGTCCTACTGTATAGCACAAGGAACTATATTCAATAACCTATGATAAACCATAATGGAAAAGAATATTAAAAAAAAGAACGTATATATATGTATAACTGAATCACTCTGCTGTATAGCAGAAATTAACACAACATTGTAAACCAAATATACTTCAATTAAAAAATATTGAAAAAAAACATAGCCTATCTGCTCATAGTAAATTACCTTGAGACATAAGTTGACAATAGCATGACATAATTGGCAACAGCCCGCCCAGATTCACTAGTTAATCAAACCCAGCCAGGACTTTTCCAGAGTGCCCTCCCTGTTCCCCTACAACCTGTGCTGAGCTGCTCAGGAGATAAGTTAACTTATTTCTGGGAAGAAGAGAGAAATATTCTCTCCCCTTGCCTATGGGTTGAAACCCTATTCACCCTTCAAAACCCAGTTCAGATATCTCCTCCTCCGTGAAGCCTTCTCAAACGCTGCCCATCTGAAATACCCTGCTCTGTATCCTCTGCACCTTGTGTATAATTCTTTACACCCTTGAGGGATGGGATAATGTCTTCCCCCCAGACAAAAAACGGGCTTGCTTATCACTTACTATAAGAACAGTGGATTCCCCAAGCTCAGCATTCCTCGGCTATGATACAAACCCACTGCACACCTAACATCCCCCTGGACCCCTCATGTTGCCCCTGTGGGGCTTGGAGGACAAGGGGAACCCAGGCCATCATGATACTCATTCAGTTTGCTCTGCCATGAATAATGAAGTCCCTTGTCTCTGACCCAGGACTCTGTCTTCTGCCAGCATCCAGTGAACCAGTAAGAGGCTAACTCATTAGCTTGTGAGTAAAATCCCAGATCCAAGACTGAGTCTGTGTCTTATCATCCTTGGGGCTCCAGAGTCTACTACAGGCCTGATTAGTACAATATATGTCTGGAATTTCATCAAGTTGAAAGGACTAGATCAAATACCGGGAACTTTTCTTCTACTGAGTACCAGTGAGCCTGGAGTCTCTCAACCTGGGCACTATTGACATGTGGGGCTGGATCATTCTTTGCTGGGTGGAGGGTGGGAGGTGCTGCAGAATGTGCACTACAGGATGTTTAGTAGAATCCCTAGTCTCTACCCACTCTCCAACTGTGGCAGCCGAAACTGTCTCCGGACAGTGCCAGCTGTGCCCCGAGGAGGCAATACCACTCCCCTTTCTCCACCAACGAGAACCACTGGTGCAGCCTACCCAAAGGGTGAGGGTGAGAGTGGGAACAGCAAGCAAAGGGGCCACCGCTAAGTTATAATGTAGCATAGTCTAAGGTTTTAATGCACCGGACAGAGATATAAAGTATTACACAGAGATATAAAATATTGCAGTGCCTTTTCACAGCTAACAGTAAACACAACTGTGTGAGCACCACGGGTGCCCTGGGGGCATCAGCTAGATCACCTCATTCACACCCTCCAGCATTTCACTCTGTAGGAACCTGAGGCATGGGTGAGGTAAGCGGCTCACCCAAGTGGAATAGTTTGGACTTGAACCCAGAGCTGAGGGTTTCCAACACTCTTGTTCTTAATTCTTAGCCTCGTTATAATCCCACAAAGAAAGGGGGGAAGACAGACTGGGGCTTAGAAATAAGGAGATGGGAAATCAAAGTTGACCTTAAGAAAGAAAAAAAAAAAAAATTAAAATTACACGTCAACACCAGTCTCTTAAGGGTTAAAAATACATAACCCTTTAGGTATTTTAAGTGGGCAAATAAGTGCCAGAATCTGTATTAACATGTACTTTAATTCCCACATAAAATGTTTAAGTACAAGCCCTCATGAGCTGCTCTCTTTTCTGCATCCAGAAAAATGCTAAGCATCCAGTCCAGAAAGGAGAAAAGTGCCAAAAGCTGTTTTGACGCAGCAAACGCCCCGGTGAACTTCAGTGGAGCACCTCTGCCATCTGGTGGCGAGTTGAAGAACTGTCCTTAAAACACGCAAAGCCACTTGGTACTCTGCGATGCGTGTTTGAATGAGTGCCCACCTCGTTCCCAACTGAGTCAGGTAAGAATTGATGCTCCAAACTGGCTACAGGTTGATACCAGATTTTGGTAATCTGGAGAGCAGAAAAATTACTGATTACCTATGGGATTACAAAGCTTGAGTAACTCCTAAGGAAAAACACTATTTTGACTTTATTTTAAACTTTCCCTGAGAAGCTAACATTCCCCTCATCCTTAATTCTCAGAAATGTTTTCAATGCACTATAGCGTTGTGTTTTGGAGGCAGAGAAAGACAGCAAGAAAGAAGGAGGGGGAAAGAAGAGAAATGAAAGAAAGGGGACATCACTGCCATATTTGGTGCCGAAAACCACAATTCTATTAAAAACATGCATATTAGTCAAAGATTTTTCAACATCTAAGTCCGTTTCTCTCAGGAATCCTAAAAACATCATTAATGTTTTTATTAAGAAATTAATGATGACTTCTTAGCTAAAATAATAAATGTACTTAAAAGTGGAATTAATGCCCAATACTAAGATACATCTACACAACTCATGTTGATAAAAATAATTTCCTCCCATTATTTTATGTTTCAAATAGAATTGTCTCATGTCTTCATTCCTCAAATCTTTGAACTGTTCTCTTCCTCTACTCAGTAATATCATAGAAAAATCTATAATACATTTTCGTTCATCTAATGAGCATTTTCTTGAGCATCTACTATGTACCAGGCATTGGGATACAGCAGTGAATGAGACATATCCTTACCCCATGGGGCTCACAATCTAACACGGAGAAAGGCGATCCACAGGCTCTATGTAACGTGTTAAGCACCATCTCATTTAATTTTCACAACTCTATGTGGTGGGTCTTATTATCCCCATTTTACATATGAGGAAACTGAGGCTCAGGGAGGCTAAGTGGTTTGTCCAAGGACTCAGAAGACTAAGTGGCAGAAGCAGGATTCAAAATCAGATAACACTTCTCCAAAGCCCAGCTCTTAACACCTGTACAATCCAGCTACACGTTTCCAACAGCGAATCAGGCAGCGTGCACTGAGAGCTGATATGTTCAGGGCACGATGCCAGGCCCTGTGGGGTATAGAGGAGGTGCCTCCAAGAGTTAGAACAGCATCTGCCTGCAAAGATTAGTACATGAGGCTTCCAGGCCCAAGAGCACACCTCTCCAACTCACCAGCACTCATTAAAAATAACGAAGGATCCCAAACTCCACTCTAACATTCTGGGGGAAAAAAATCATTCTTAAAATTATAATTTAAAATGTATAATATAAGTGAAGTCCAACAAAAAGATTCCCATTAAGAGGATCATCAACAGATCCAGCAATTTCCCCATAGAGGGAAGAAAAGTCAGGTTTTGGGCAACGGATATCGTGGGGGGCTTCCCCTCCCCCACCCCACGAATTTAAAGTCATGATGAAGGACAAGGGCTGGAATTTTCAGGTGGCCAAATACAGCACCTGAAGTGGAGATCTTGCTTCTGTACCAACAGTGCATTTTGAAAGGCTCCGTGATGTAGAATGTAAAAGGAGGAGTGAGAAATTACAAAAGACACTTCACTTGAACAGACGGAAATTCAGCACTTCTGGATATCACGTGCCTCTTGGGCAGGTATCCTATGTCTAGGCTGCATCTCACAAAGACCCGAAGTTGACCTCGGAAGCGAAGCTCCGCTGCCTACACCGCTGTTAAAGGCCATTCCCCCCCGGCCATTTCTGGCAAACCTCTGATTTCCACTTCTTGTCTGAAACACACTGTTTGCTTGACCAAAGCCAAAAGACCTGAGAACCTCCCAGGGCAAATGTTGATCTAAAGAAAATGTCCTCAGTGATCTGTGGTATTTATCTAGGTATTATTTCCGCCACCTGCGCTGAGTTTACCAAGCAGGTGGGGAGAGCTGCTGTCTCCCGTACGTTCCACTTGAGTTGCCTGGATACCATGTGTTGTGTTCAACAGGGAACATACATGTAATTGTTCCTCTCTTCACTTAAACCATAAGGATTCCAAATTAGATCATATCGCTGAACCACAAGAAGGAACCCTGTGCACATGAACTCTGTGTGGCTGGCCGGAGCTGCCCTCTGAAACCAGAGGCAGCAAGCTTTGTAATCGAGAAGATGTTTCTGGGTCTCGCCAAACCAACCAACATTCAAGAATCCCTCCTCTTGGCAGGCGTCAGTTTCGGTGTGATCACTCCTAATTGCTGGTGATATTAAGGAATGGATCTCTGAGGTCTGATTCCCTTTCTGCAGCCAAATTGCTAACGCACATTAAAAACACCCTCATAAACTGTCATTTGTGGGCAGAACCATCAGTGCCCATTCCAAGACATACTTGGCTTCCACAGACTGGAAAAAAAAGAAGAAATCGGAAAAAAATAAGCCCAGAAAAGGACGCAGTTATAATAAATGTAATAAATGTAATACAAGGAGTAAACTTCAAAGTTGCAGCTACCGTAGAACCTTTGGCAAATCTTAAAATAAGATTATGAAACTTCATGGAAACGTTTTAAGATATCTTTTCACGAAATCAACTTTTATTCTTTTGGTTCTATTTTCATTTCATAGCACTTATCACAACTGTGATTCATGAATTATGCACATAATTTTTTTATTTGATGTCAGACTCCCCGGTTATTCTGTAACTCCCTCAGTGGAGGACCCAAGACTGATTTGTTTACATTCCCTATACCCCATATATGGATGGGCACATAGTAGGGGCTCAAAAAAATATCGATGCCATCTTTGCAAGAGCACTGCGATTTCATCATCTTGATGTGTCACCTAGCTGTTTCAAAAGCACTCTGCATCATTTCATAGTTTTGTTATTATAGTTAAGCAAGATGTTGCAGGGGTAAAGGGTACATGGTACCTCCCTGTATAATTTTTTTTTTTTTGCAACTTCCTGTGAATCTGTGATTATTCAAAGTCTTGGATTTCACCTAAATAGTGGAATTTCCATTTCGATCTCTCACACGCCTGATGTCACAGTGCTCTTGGCTTCCTGGATTTCACCAGTGTTTTCTGGGTTTCCCCAACTCTACTTGCAACAATCGGACATCCTGAGCAGCCGAGTGATAGCTAGAAGCTCATCTTTTTTTCCCTCCAACCCTTGACAGAGCACATCCCTCTGTACAACAGCTACCCCTCTGAGACAGCCAGCCAAAATGCCAAGTCTGATGCCAATTTTCATACCATTTATCCTTCTCTGTCTTCTCCACACAGAGACCACCAAAAAGTTATCCCATGGCAGTAATTTTCAAGAAGAACCAGCTGGAATACCAAGGCTCAGGGAGAGATGTTATGTTGCTAAGCCAATCACTCCCTCAAGATTGTTAGTTGGCAATAAAATCCAGAACGTGTGTGTCCGGATTCCAAGTCGGTGAACCACGCGCTCCTAACTCTTCTTTTGCCGCATCCGTGGCAGCCTTGTGTTACACAAAGAATCAGGCCACCACTGAGCTGCCAAGAGCCTTGGAAAACTGTACAAAGTGCATGAAAATCAACAGAAAGGCTTCCCATGTCCCAGTACTTGGATAACTTCTCACCCCTGCAAGCTCCCCCAAAAGCCACTGGCTGAAGTCTGACACACTGGCTTGAACCGCACAATCAGATTCAAACTTTTAAACAAAGCACTGTGCAGACATTCACTTCCCCGTGAGCCTGGGAACACAGCCCAGCCCCACTGGACGTGAGGACAGACCCCGTATCTAGGGGCAGAGCCGAGTCAGGAGTGCAGACCACTCTCAGAAGTTGAGTATATACCAGCAGCCTCCACCAGCCCCGAGCTGAGCCCACTCCGGTTCTTCAGCCTCCTAATTAGTGACCTTCTCCGGGAGAAAACAAACATTCCTGCCTTTAACATTCACATCCACCTCTGTGAGGCACAAGGCAGAGGCTGTCTGGCTTTCCAACACCTTCACAGGCTCAGAGCATCGTCCTCTATCGACCCTTGTAAAAGCAGATGGCAACAGCACAGGTTCAAGGAGAAACAGCTTTGAAAGCTACTCCAGCAGTGAGACCGGGCTACCAGGAAAGACAAAAAGAAGTGAAAGCCAGTTTTCATTGCCTCCTGGACCAAAGTGGGAGAAGAGGGAGAGAGGGCCAGGGGGAGGAGAGAGAAATGATCTTCATTTTTAAAATGCTTGAATAAGGTAGCAATGATCAAGACTGACATTCTCACTGCCGGGCAGTGAGTCCAGAGAAAGACAAATGCCCCATCCTCTCACGGATTTTTTTTTTTAGCAGAAAAGTAATGTCCATTGGTATAGCATTTTTAAATCAATAAAGTACTTTCACACAGAGAAACTCGCAAACTCTCAGCAGCCTTGAGCTGTTATACCCACTTTGCAGATGAGGAATCTGAGACTCATAGCAACACAGAGTAAGTGGAGAACCAGGACAACAGTGGGAGGGTCAGCAGTCAGTAGGGAGATGAAAGAAGCAGGTGAGAACTGCCTTGCTACCCTTTGGGGGAAAAAGAGAATAAAACATAGTCCCCAGATCAGGGGGCGGGGAATTCATCTCCACCTTTGTGGTGGGCCTAGGACTCCAGAAAGGACTCCAGAGAGTTAGTTTATTCTTATTCTGACAATTCAAAAAGAAGAGTCCCTAAGCTGATAATTTCTCATCTCAGAGGTGATTCATAGAACACTGTCTCCAAAAAGAAATCCACTGAGAAATGTGAGATGAGAGAGTTATAAACAAAGGGCCCCAGCTGCTACTTGAATCGGTTACATGCCTCAAATGGGACAGGAGCTTAGGCCAAAATATTAAAGGGCTTTACAGGGGGGCCGCTCTCCTTGAAGTGACTCTGGAATACGACCTGGTCATGGATGGAGACGCAGAAGCTCAAGCCAGGGCCTCGGTGACAACAGGAGGTCAAGTCCACGACTCAAACCTCTGACCTCAGATAATGAAAGCCAGGTGGGCCACACCCTCTGGTGCTGATGGAGAAGCCCCTCTGCTCCAGGTTTCATACAGCACCCACTTTCTAAACACAGAGACACGCACCTCTGATTTCCACGTGCAAACAGATGTGGCCTTGGGGGATGGAGAAGTAGGGAGGAGAGAGGAAAGGGTGCTGCAGGAGAAACCGGGCCCTGAGTGCTGACCTACGCTCTGCCCCTCAAGAGTCCTGTCCTAACATCTCACCCTAATCCTAACCCTAACCTGACAGAGCGGGGATGCAAGGCCAAGCTTGGCCGGTGCCCCTTGAATATATAAAAGTAAAGCTTGGTTCCCGGACCTTGGGGAAATGAGTTTTCTGTCAAGCCCAGCCTACAACTGCCTTTAGGAAACCTTTGACAAGGGTTTCCTTTGCCACGTCCGGCTGTGCTCTCTGCAGCCGTACCGGTGTCCCCACAGGCCTTCGAGGAGGTGGGTACCTGCTCATTTCAAATGTACTGAATCCCGTTGACCTGTCCCAGGCTGGGCCACTTGGACTGCATTTCCCCCTTCTGGTAGAGAATTTGGGGGCACGCTGCCCTGGGCGGACGCTGAGAGCCAAGAGTGCACTCCCCAAGTGTAAGCACCCAACTCCACCTGGAGGCTGGGAGAAGGGATGAAGCAGCACCACTGCAGAAGGCCCAGCACCCCCCGCCTGGCCCCAGGGGGACCCCATGGAGCGGCGACCACCGAGCGGCCCCCCTACTGCTCTGGGACAGAGAAATAAATGTCTGTGTCGGGGCTTCCCTGGTGGCGCAGCGGTTGAGAATCCGCCTGCCAATGCAGGGGACACGGGTTCGAGCCCTGGTCTGGGAAGATCCCGCATGCCGCGGAGCGGCTGGGCCCGTGAGCCACAGCTGCTGAGCCTGCGCGTCTGGAGCCTGTGCTCCGCGACGAGAGAGGCCGCGACGGTGAGAGGCCCGCGCACCGCGATGAAGAGTGGCCCCCGCTCGCCGCAACTGGACAGAGCCCTCGCGCAGAAACGAAGACCCAACACAGCCAAAAATTAATTAATTAATTAATTAATTAATTAATTAATTTTTTTAAAAAAATGTCTGTGTCATTGAAGGCGCTCAAAACACACACAAACAGGATGGAGGGAAGGGGCGGCCCAGGATAGAACTTTCTTTTGATGAGACTTTGGATTCTATGTCATGTTTTAATCCACAAGAAACTTGGTCTCACTTCATGCCCTGTGAAATAACAGAGCCTCCCTCCATCTTCCCAGCCTACTCTTCTGAAGTTTTATTCCAGATTTCTCTTTTCGTTCTAAAAGTTATAAGGAGGACTTCCCCGGAGGTCCAGTGGTTAGGACTCTGTGCTTCCACTGCAGGGGGCCTAGGTTCCATCCCTGGTCAGGGAACTAAGATCCCGCCAGCCGTGTGGCATGGCCATGAATAAATAAATATATAAATAAATAAAATTTTTAAAATAAAAAGTTACAACAAATCAGGCCCATTGTGTTGTCCTTTCATTTATTTTTTTAATTGTGGTAAAATACACATAACATAAAATTGACCATCTTCACCATTTTTAAGCGTGCAATGCAGTGGCATTCAGTATATTCACATTGCCGTACAGCCATCACCACCATCCATCTCCGGAACTTCTTCATCACCTCAAACAGAAACCCTGTTCCCATTAAACAATAACTCCCCACCCCACCCCCAGGCCCTGGCAACAACCATTCTGCTTTCTGTCTCTATGGATTTGATTCCTCCAGATATACCTCATGTTAAGTGGAATCATACAGTATTTGCCCTTTTATGGCTGACTTCCTTCACTCAGCATGATGAAAAGTAACCTTGTGGTTCATCCATGTTGTGGCAGGGGTCAGGATTTCCTTCCTTTTTAAGGCTGGATAATATTCCATTGTATGGATATACCACACTTTGCTTATCCAGTCATCCGTCCATGGATGCTTGGACTGCTTCCACCTTTTGGCGGTTGTGAACAATGCTGTTATAAACATCGGCCTACAAAGTCTGTTGGAGTTTGCTGCCCTTCCTTACAGCCGCCCCAACTGAGATAATTAGAAATGAACAGGGCATCACAGAAGACTGTCGGTTTACTATTGCGATGTCACTGCCCAAGCCCATCTGAAGCTTGGGCCCACGGGTCTGTCTCAGCAGCTTCCAAGGCCCCAGTTCCTTTTCAGTGCCCCACACACACGTGACAACCAACCCCACAGGCCCAGCCATCGAAAAACACAGACCCCCCAACCTGCACACAACCCAACCCTCACACACACCCAGCCCTCTCACGGCCCTGACACAGCAGCGGCCCTGTTGTCTCCGGGGACGTCCTGCAGCAGCCTCCCACCCGCACTCCAGCACTGCAGCACTTCCCAGCCTCAGGGCAGCACCTCCGGGGCCCCAGCACTTCCAACCCTGTCCCCAGCCCTCTCTAAACTGAGTACTTTTGAAAACCAAACGCACCCTGCCTCTGTTGCGTGGACAAGGGTAGCTCCAGGTCTCCTGGACACAAAGCCCTGCTCTCCCCTCGGACATCAGAAGTAGAGAAAATATACCCCAGTAAATCATCCTGCACCATGAAGGGTTCTGTGTCCTCTCTGGCTCTGGCCTCTTTGGTTCTATTTTTATTACATTAGTTCACTTTGCCTCCAAAGGGAGGAATCGATTAGAAAAACACATTTTAAATATCCTCATAAGATTCTCCCGCTGTCCTTGGGATATAGATGCTACAGGAAGAATATGGAGAGAACTTTTTTAAGGAAGGAAAATGTGTCTAGAAGCTATTCTGTGGGTTGGATAGAAACAGGCTGTGCAAGTCTCATTCACAACCATAGCCGCAGTGAAGACAGCTGGTATATAGTTGGTGCTCAATAAATAACTGCTGGATGAGTAAATGAATGAATGTTGGAAGTCAATGGAAGGGTGAAGGGAGAGAATGGGTACCCCCTTATGCATCCGCCTTCACCTTCAATCAGCCAGGGCAAAGTGCTGCTCAGGATGGGGAGCTGCAGGGAAAACAGGGATCAGTCCGATGGCTCTTGGCTCCTGGCTCGTCACAAGAGCACGGGCCAAGGTGAAATTCACAGGCAGGGGGCTCCACGTGCACCTGCCCGGCTCCCGGACCTTACCCAGCCTTCCTCTACGCGGCGGCCACGTGAAATGTAAGGACAGGTGCCATGAGAATCACACAGATTAGTCAGGAAGAGCAGTGAGTCCTCCTGGATCCTCTTGACAGTGGGATGGACACCTGCGGTGACAAGAACAGGAGGGGGCGGCAGACGTCAACCTGGACTTCACCCAGCCGCCTAGGGAGGCAGACTCTTCACTCACCGCGCAATAGACAACCCACCCTTCACACTTCCACCTGGGTAAGCATCAGACGGTCAAAGGGGGGAGAAGGATGCTTTCCCACCCTTTTCAGGAAGATTAGGGAAGAAAAGTCCTTCTGCCTACAGTATCTGTACATTGACTGGCTCTGCCAAGCCTGTGGACGGTGATGGCCACAGATTTAGACAAGATGCACAAGACAAAATGACCCAGACATCAGAAACCAGGCCTGTTTCTCAGCAAGGTACTGAGGAAGGAGATCAAGAGACCGATCAAGTTTTTGTGAAGAAACGTGATCAGAAACAAGGGGAAAGACACCTTCTGTGCCATCTCCTTTAGATGGGCCTTTTTCTGCGACAGGCCTGCAATTTTTGTCATTTGAACCAGTGCATTTAGTTGTAACTCTTAAGACCCCGGCTCTGGATCCAGCAGACTTGAACTTGATACAGGAAGACTGGAAACCGTCCTACCAGGAACCAGGAAGACAGGTAGTCTACAAGGAGTACAAAACTGTTGCCACCTCTTAAAGAAAGGGTTGCTCTCACTTTATTTAAAACACTAGGGCAAATGCAGAAATAATTACATGCAGTAAAAATACTACTCCCCACTTCAACACAGCAACTGAGACCCAGGAAAGTTTGTCATTAAGGCCCATAAAGAAAAGAAAGGCGTATCAACATTGAGGTTTTGTGGTGAGCGGAGATGAAGCCTCCCTAGAGTTTGCTGGTTCTGTCTCACCCGGCTACTTTATCCCAACATGGCTGTGGTTTGGTCTTCAAACAACTTGAAAGATAAGCAAATACCCTTCCACCCGGGTTACACTTGACTGCCCTCAGCATCCAGTGTGTTTCATGAATGCCAGCGGTATAGTAGAAAGCCACAATTCACCCACACTCAACCACAGAACCTCATCTAGAATAAACCATAACTGGGGCAGAAGATCCCACCCAAACAACAAAATCAAATTTGATTAAAAGGTGATACAGCCAGCCTCTTTCAGCCACTGATTTTTTGATGTGGGAAATGTGAGAGTTAGGGAAATCAGGCGGGTAATTCAAACCACCATAAAACACAAGCAGGCATCACAAATGATGCCTTACCATCAGAAACAAACACTCTGAAATGGATTGATAGACTAAATGTGCACTGTCCAATTGAGTATCCCTAGACACATGTAACTATTTAATTTAATTTTTAGTTAATTAAAATGAAATAAAATTTAAAATTCAACTCCTTAGTCATGCTAACCACCCATGTCAAGTGCTCAATGGCTACATATGGTTAGTGGCCGCCATACTGAATGGCACAGGTATAAAATACTCACCAGGAAGTGTTATTGGACAGCACGGAACTAATTACTAAGAAAGGGAGAAGGAAAGGAGTTTCAAAAAGAAATAAAAGGGTTTGTTTTGTTTTGTTTTTAATCAGAAACTTAACTATCCACTGGGTACCCCTCTCAGAGATTCCTGAAGGCGTACTCAAACACAACAAACACATGGATGACTTGACATGCAACTCTAGGACTACACAAGCCAATGTTGTTCCATTAAAAGGTAGTAATAGTACAAGTGCCATGGGTAATTATTTTTGTAATTTTCATAGCTTTTTAAATAGACTGAGAACAATGCTTTCAACAAAAGGTTGTCTGGCGTTCTCACGCTCATTTTGGTAATGTGTTCTGCATATTATTATCTTTATATTTTTGCTGTGAAAAACTAAAACAATGAAAGCTTCTAGGTTACTCACTGTAGCTCATTTTTTCGGCAAACATTAATACTGTATTTCAATTTTTTAATTTTTTAATGCCATTTACCCAAATTTTTCATACTAAAAATTCATTTCAAGGAATACTTCTCCCTTGCATTGAAAAAAAGAATTTGTTTCCATTTGTATCTTTTCACCAGGTAAGTTTTCTCTCCCTGGAGTTCCCAGAATAAAATAAAGATCAAGTCATTTAAAATGAAACTGGGTCTGCTTTATGCATTTGGCCCAGAATGGCCAAGGAAGTAGGCGACAAGCTGAACTTTGTTTATCCCGTTGGCTTTTCATGTCTTGTGGTCCAAACTCTCAAGATTTCCAGCAATCCACCCAATTTTCCCTCTGTTCATGGTTAATGGGATAACATGAGAAACATAGGTTTTGAAATCAAATACCATCGATAAACTCTGATTTTGAGCAAATTATTTATTCACACAGCGCCTGTTTACTCACTTGAAAATGAGGTTAATAACAGAAACATCACAGGCTTATTGTAAACATTGAGTCAATGTGTGTAAATCACCTAACCTAGTCCTCAGCACACAATAATTAATCTATATTAGTATTATAATTGTTATTGTTGTTGTCTTTCTTTCTATGGCATTGCTTTTAATATGTACTGTATTCCTGAAAGTGACCCTCTTTAGCTCGGTCTTGGAAATCCCTCCTCTGATCTGCCCAAGGAGCATCCTAGCTAGGCACATAATCTAATGGTCCAAGGTCCCTCCCAAACTCAGTTCCAGCCCTGGGGTGCACCTCAGTCCAGACATTGAAACAAAGGAACATCAAGAGAAAAGTAGATTCTTTGAAATAGGTAATAAATATTGATAAACTTCTGTAAGTCTGATTAAAGAAAAGAGAGAAGGCATAAATAAGATTAGGAATGAAAAACAGAAATATAGATGTACAAATTTAAAAGATAGAAAATTATGAACAATTTTTGCTGATAATTTGAGAACTTAATTAAAATAGATAAATATCCAGAAAAACACTAATTGTCAAAAATGAGTATAGAAGAAATAGCAAACCTGAATGGTCCTATAAATATTTACAAAATTTAATCACTAATTTAAATTCTTTCCTCATCTGAATGATAAATACATGGGGTTTATGATTCTATTCTCTCCACTTTTTATGATCAAAAATTTCAAATATACGCAAAAGTAAAATTAGTAATAATGATAATTTCCCACATAGAAATGTTTTTGCGGGTAAATTCTATCAAACAGTCAAGGAAGAGGAATTCTACTCTTTCATAAAATTTTTCAGGTACTAGGAAAAGAGGAAACAGCACAACTCATTTTTTACACTAATAAAATCTTGAAGTCAAAAGCAGACGAGGATGAGATGAGAAAGGAAATTTTAGGCCAGAGGAGCTACCCTGGGAACTGGCGTGTGTCCATGCAGAGGTTGAACTCCATGGTGAATTTGCCCTTCAATTAAAAGAAACCCACATTTCACATTAAAAGCTTTATCATCCTTCACCTTTTACACTGTGATTTATTGTAATTAAGCTCCAATCCTTCCATTAACACCTGATAAATCCACACACTTGAGGGTTGTGTTGTGGACGAAAGTGAAGAATAAAGCCTGTGCTGCACCCACCGCCCTGGCTCCCAGAGACCCAGAGAGCACATGAGGGGCCTCTAGCCTGTGTGTTCCAGGTGTAAATCATAAGCAGAGTGAGGGGTGAGGATGTAGGTGACTCCTATTGGCTTTGCCGCTGCTCAGGTCCCATCTCCAGGTGACTACTCAATGAAATGATCTGATGTGGACAAATCTTATGAATCAGCCAGGGACACCCCACAGCAGCCCCACGGCCATAGCTCAGGACAGGCGGATGCCTTTCCCCTCCCCTTCTCATCAGACGTGAAGCCCACTCCTCACTGCCCCTCCGACAAAGGTGTTACATAAGAAACATCAGAGGTTTGAGCTATCAACTACTTCACTCCTCTGTCTCTCCTGCTGGCATTGTGACCTCATTCGTATCATTAGCCCAACTATACAGTGTCTTGCTAAGTGAGACCAATTTTAGTAACTTCAGGAACTAACATTTTCTTGCAGTCAGTAATTTCCCATTTTCCAAGGCTAGATCATTTTGAACAGAACCAGGTAAACGCAGATGGGCATGAGGCATTTAAGGGACTGTGAGATTATCAGGCTGATTGAGGTAGAGAGTAATTTGGGGAGTACTGAGAGGTAAGTTTAGTTATACCAAGCTAGACCAAGATGAGGGTGAATTTACTTGTTTGAATAAGCCAAGGGGTTTTCCAGCTTTTGTTTTAGCAACAGGGCGATTTTTATAGATTCTTTTTTTTTTTAGAAGAGATAAGGAGGGTTCTTTTGGGGTTTTTTAAATTTATTTATTTATTTTTTTGGCTGCGTTGGGTCTTGGTTGCTGTGTGTGGGCTTTCTCTAGTTGCGGCGAGCGGGGGCTACTCTTCGTTGCGGTGCACAGGCTTCTCATTGCAGTGGCTTCTCTTGTTGCGAAGCACGGGCTCTAGGCGTGCAGGCTTCAGTGGTTGTGGCACGCGGGCTCAGTAGTTGCAGCGCACGGGCTTAGCTGCTCCGTGGCATGTGGGATCTTCCCGGACCAGGGATCGAACCCGTGTCCCCTGCATTGGCAGGCAGATTCTTAACCACTGTGCCACCAGGGAAGTCCAGCAACAGTGCAATTTTGATGAATGAAATTTTATGTAGGTCTTCAATACATAAAATCGATCAAATCAGAGCTGGTCTTCTTACAGTAGGAGGATGGAGATTCAGGGATTCACCCACTGGACCTTCTCGTATCCTCTGAGTCAGCCCCACCCCCAGACCCTAGACCCCAGCCCTCAGCGCTGTGGGCTCTGGGCACACGGCTCAAAATCCACTGCCATGGGCCCTAAAGGTCAACTTAAAACCTTCGCCATAAGGTCATGCATAATTTAGAGGCAGGAGGTTTATGTAAACCAAACCCTTCATTTTACCAATGAGAAAACAGTGGGAAGAAGGGTCTTCCTGACTTGTCTGAAGTTCACAGCTATTCAATGGCAGAGGCAAACATAGTGTATATGCACCCTGATCCCTACCTCCTATTTCTACCACATCCCACTGATGCAATTAAGTAGAATTGAAATTTTTTTTTTCTGGTTGCATTGGGTCTTCGTTGCTGCACATGGGCTTTCCCTAGTTGCGGCGAGCGGGGGCTACTCTTCGTTGAGGTGCGCAGGCTTCTCATTGTGGTGGCTTCTCTTGTTGTGGAGCACAAGCTCTAGGCGCACGGGCTTCAGTGGTTGTGGCTCGCGGGCTCTAGAGCGCAGGCTCAGTAGTTGTGGTGCAGGGGCTTAGTTGCTCCGAGGCATGTAGGATCTTCCCGGACCAGGGCTCGAACCCGTGTCCCCTGCATTGGCAGGCGGATTCTTAACCACTGAGCCACCAAGGAAGTCCCAGAATTGAAATTTTTGAACTTGCATCCACTAATGACTCCTATATTGTTACCTATCCCCATACCTGAATGATATGTGTACATACTTCTGCACAGTTCTAAGGATATATGTAGCAGAAGTCCTTGCTAGGACGTAGATGAAGTTTGTGGAGATTGCTGGACCACCCAGACAGGTGTCATCCACTAAGTATCATGGGGGCCTGAAGCCTCCCAGAAATTACTTTAATATCTGTTGAAACTGGGGACACGAAGAACAGGGTCAAGTAAGGAGAATCAGTAGAAGGTAGGAATAGGAGAGACTGTGAGGTTCCCTAGGAAAGAGCAACCATGCTGGATAAAGGGATGGATCTTAGGGGCCAATTTCACCAACAGGACCTAAGGGATAGAGGGGAACGGCGATTCCAGGTGTGACAAATGCGTCTGCCTAGATGTTGCCCCAAACTCAGCCACGATGACAGTGTGTACATGACTTGGGAAAGAAAAAGGGGTATGGAATACAAACACTTAAGAAAACTGTAAGTCCTAAAAGAGCCAGCACCCAGCATCTCCGCAGAAGGACCCCCTCCAGAAAACAGAGGTTGGAAAGGTGTTCATTACCAGTAAGAGGGGAGTGAGCCTCAGGACATGACAAGACCCAGAGGCAACAGACACTGTCTTCTTCCCCCACTCCTACTCGCCACCCCACCCGCAAGCAAGTATCAGCAGCCTGAAGGAATCTTAGAGCAGACTCGGAGTTCCAAACGGCAAGCTCTCTCTGCAAGTCCAATGTATAAATCTACAGAAAACAACATTAATAGGCCCTGCTGTGTCCCATGACAATGCCTGGGACCAATCACTATGGTGGGAAGGATAAGGTACCGTTGAGTGGCACACACCTGAGTCAGATGTCCATAGGCCAGCCAGCAGCACATGATGGGGGAGGAATGGCAGGACCCCAAAGGCGAAGAGAAGTGCTATTGTTGAAGGGATGGGTGCGAAACAGACCAGAACAGCAGATATCTACCAAGACTCTTAGCTTGAGAAATTTCTAGACCATTACCTCAAGATCAAGAATTAAAGGTTGGAATAAGCTGAAGTCAATTTAGAGACGAGTACCTGAAAAAGAAGATGCAAAGATGAAAATTGGGACTTCCCTGGTGGTGCAGTGGTTAAGAATCCGCTGGCCATTGCAGGGGACACGGGTTTGATCCCTAGTCCGGGAAGATCCCATGTGCCGAGGAGCAACTAAGCCCTCGAGCCACAACTACTGAGTCCACGTGCCACGACTACTGAAGCCTGCACGCCTAGAGCCCGTGCTCTGCAACAAGAGAAGCCACTGCAATGAGAAGTCTGTGCACCAAAACGAAGGGTAACCCCTGCTCCCCGCAACCAGTGAAAGCCCGTGCGCAGCAACAAAGACCCAACACAGCCAAAAATAAATAAATAAATAAATTTATTTTTAAAAAAGATGAGAATTTAATAAGGTAACTATCACATCTGAGGGGATAACAAAGAAAAAGATAAGGAGCTGAGCCAACCAAAGACAAAAGTGCAGGAATGAAGATAAAAGGAATAAACTAAAGAATAATCAAAGTTACCATGTGGTCTCACCTCCTAGCGCTACGTACATTGTTTCATTTTATCCTCCTAACAGCCCTGCACTGTAGAGTATCTCCCCCACCACCCTGTGAGAGCTGAGAACTCTGGCTTTCATAAGGTCAAATATACCAAGGTCATTCAGCGGGTTATGCGGCAGAATTGTTCATCAAACCTAGGTCTGAAGACCCAAAACCTCTCCCACCGCCTTTCACATCTCTCTGCCCCCTCACGCCCACTCCCAGCACCCTCCTACACCACACTGTCTCCCTGTAGAGCCTGGGTGGGCTCTTCAGGGGACACCGGGCAGGAGGGAGGACTCCCCCCTATGGGGGCATGGGCATCATCTGGGCACTGATGGCTTGGCCATTAAATGGAGGCATGAAGGCCAAAAACAAAAAAACAAACAAAAAAAAATTGGGGAGCTGGTGCAAACATTTTTGAAAATACAATAATAGTCATATTAGAGGCTAGTGAATCAATCACTACTTCGGGTGTCACCGGAAGGAAGAGAAGAGAGTTGGGAAAGCAGGAAGTGAGTCTCAGACATTAATGCTGAAAGCACCTCTGGGTCCTCATCCAGAGATTTGGATTCTTTGGGCCTGAGGTGAAGCCCAAGAATGGCAGCTTCAACAAGCACCAGGGATTCTGAGGCAGAACAGCGTTCAGAAACACTGGTGAGAGACCAGGGAGAACTAAGGATAGCAAAGTGTGGTAAAAATGGGAGAAAGATGTATGTGTTCTAATACTGTGAGAACTGGAAAAGAGGAAAAAGAAACGTGCCCAAGGCCACCGCTAAACCCACTTACCTGCATTTGAAGATGGATGTAGTCTTTGTCCCAGAAAGGGAATATTCTGGAAGAGCAAGGCAACTGATAAAGGGAGGGGGGAAGGGGGAGGTACCTCCTGAATCACTAAGTGGCAAAGGACCAAACCTAAGCTAAGGCTTAAAATAATTATTAATACTTGATCTAAGGTTATAAAAGAGTAAGGAAAGAAAATAAGAGGAAAGAATGCACTAAGTCAACGTTATTGATTTACACTCTGAAAGAAATGCCAGAACTATTATTTAGATGTCAAAATAACTCCAAGAAGAGTACAAGGCTGTTTTGATCATTTGAAACCAAATACCTGCCTTCTTTGAGATGGGGCTTTCAGACAGAGAGCCTCCTTAAATACCACTGCGATGTTCTGAACAGATCACATTTCCCCTTCAAAGGTTATACCACTTTAAATTATATGCAATTTCAGAAAGAACAAGTCATTGTCCTACTTTGAGTCCTCTTCTCTTAAAAGCGTGTTTTGACTAAGATTAATTTATAGCCCAAGGAGATTTGGGGAAAGGAAAAAGCCTTGAAATTGCAAGTAAGAATAACTAAGAATTCCGGTCGCTTCTTAAATATTGAGTGACGTTGTTTTGGGAATAGGACCAGAACTGCCACAGAGCTACAGGTAAATGGGCCGACTGTGGGATCTGCAGTATCCAGTAGACACTTGAAGGGGAAAATTCTAGCTGGATGGCGTGGTCAGGGAATAGTCTTAATAGGAACCTAACATAGGGCAATCTGCTCATCAAAAAGAAGTGAGAGAGTAGGAAAAAGGAGGGCAGAGAGAGAGAGCATCTCCTTGTGCTTGCTTGTGTTTTCTTTCTCTCCAGGCATATATCCGGAGAAAACTGTAATTCGAAAAGATACATGCACCCCAATGTTCTTTGCAGTACTAGTCACAACAGCCAAGACATGGAAGCAACCTAAATGTCTATTGACAGATGAATGGATAAAGAAGATGTGATATAGATATACAATGGAATACTGCTCAGCCATAAAAAAGAATGAAATTTTGCCATGTGCAGCAACATGGATGAACTTGGAGGACATTATGCTAAGTGAAATAGAGAAAGACAAATACTGTATGATATCACTTATATGTGGTATCTAAATTTAAAAACACATACAAATGAACTTATTTACAAAACAGAAATAGACCCACAGACATAGAAAACAAACTAGAGGTTACCAAAGTGGAAAGGAGGGGAGGAAAAAATTAGGAATTAGGGATTAACATATACACACTACTGTATGTAAAATAGATAATCAATAAGGACCTACTGTCTAGCACAGGAAACCATACTCAGTATTTTGTAATAACCTATAAGGGAAAAGAATCTGAAAAAGAATCTATATATCTGAATCACTTTGCTGTACACCTGAAACAAACACAACATTGTAAATCAACTATACTTCAATTTCAAAAAGTAAAAAAGCATCTCTTTGTGCTTTCTTTCTGTTTTCCTTATGCATGTGAACAATCTCTTCGTCTTTCACTTCCGTAACACTTGCTCTACCAAATCAATAACACTCATTATTAAGTGAAGGGACCCCAGAAGACCCTACACAGCCAATAGAACTAGGGTTCATTCACCCACCAAAGGAAGAAAAACTTCTTATACTTCTCATCTTTTGCACGTAGTCACTTTGGTAATTCCATTTTCCATCATTTTTTTGATTCTTCAGATGCAAGTTACTGAAGGGAAAAGATGTTTTCAGTGGGATAGGGGATTAAGTACTTGCATTGTGGCTTTGATCTGTTGGAGCATTTCCTGAGTCCTGGCCCAACGCTTATTTCCTTAATAAGAGGATCTATTAGCCTGCCTGGGCTGCCATAACAAAATCCCACAGCTAAATGGCTTAAACAACAGGCATTTATCTTCTCACCGTTCTGGAGCCTGGAAGTCCAAGATCACGGTGTCAGTAGGTTTGGTTTTTCCTGAGGCCTCTCTCCTTGGCTTGCAGACTGCTGTCTTCTCACTGTGTCCTCACATGGCCTTTCCCTGTGCACACATCCCTGGTGTCTTTATCTCTTCTTAGGAAACCGGTCCAATTGGAATAGGGCCCACCCTCATGACTTTATTGTATTAGTGGAGTTTTCCAGAGAAACAGAACCAGTAGGATAGAAGAAGAGACTTATTATAGTAACTGGCTCACGTGGTTAAGGAAGCCAGGAAGTCCCACAGTCTGCTGCCTGCAAGCTGGAGAACGAGGAAGGCCAGCGGTGTAATTCTGTTGAGTTGAAAGGCCTGAGAATCAAGGGGCTGGTGATGTACGTCCCGATCGGAGTCCAAAAGCAAGAGAACCAAGAGTGCCAATATCTGAGGTCAGGAGAAGATGAATGTCTCAGCTCAAGCAGAAAGTGAATTCACTCTTCCTCTGTCTTTTACTTCTATTTAGGCACTCAGTGAATTGGATGATGCCCACCCACACTGGGGAGGGCAATCTGCTTTACAGAGTTCACCACTTCAAATGCTAGTCTCCTCTAGAACACTCTCAGACACATCCAGGAAGAATGTTTCACCAACCATCTCAGCATCCCTTCTCCGAGTCAAGCTGACATATAAAATTAACCATCACGCTCATTTAGCCTTAATTATCTCCTTAAAGATCCTATCTCCAAATACAGTCACATTGAGGGTTAGAGCTTCAACGTATGAATTTGTGGGAACACAATGCAGACCGCAACAGAGGATATACCAGAAATATTAACAGAACTAACTGTTAAAATGCTGTAGAATGGGGACTTCCCTGGTGGCAGTGGTTAAGAATCCGCCTGCCAATGCAGGGGACACAGGTTTGAGCCCTGGTCCGGGAAGATCCCACATGCCGTGGAGCAACTGAGCCTGTGCGCCACAACTACTGAGCCTGCGCTCTAGAGCCTGTGCTCTAGAGCCAGCAAGCCACAACTACTGAGCCTGCGCGCTGCAACTACTGAAGCCCGCGAGCCTAGAGCCCGTGCTCCGCAACAAGGGAAGACACCACAGTGAGAAGCCGCAATGAAGAGTAGCCCCCGCTCGCCACAACTAGAGAAAGCCTGCGCGCAGCAATGAAAACCCAACGCAGCCAAAAATAAAATTAATTAATTATTTTTTTTTAAATGCTGTAGAATGATGGAGAAGTTTAAGGTATTACTCTCTTTTAACTTGACCCATAAAACCATAAATGTACAAATATCATGGGTTAAACCATACCCCTGAAATAAATCAACTATCTATCTACCTATCTACCTACCTATCGACTGATCGATAGACAGGTAGATAGATATAATAAAAGCACTACATTTATGGAAAGTAAATTCTCTTCCTAACCTCTACCTTTTAATATAATTTAAAGGGGCTTCCCCTCCACCAGAAACCCTTGGACATTCATTTCAGATCCAAATGATAAAGTAAGTCAAAATATATATCTTAGAAACCATCTGTATTTAGCTTCTGATGGGAAAAAACGCAGATACAGGATTTAATAAATAAGAGACAAGGGCTTTTCACGCAATGTCCTTATGATCTGAAAAACTGCTGTTGTTAAATTTAATAGCCGTTATTATTTCAATAAGCAATGAGACAATCCAGAAGGCACATAGTCCAAGATCATAAAATCTATGTAAATCATCAAATGTGACTAGCCAATGAGGGAATTACAGCTTCCGGCACTGAATCACCATTGGCCCATGGTACTTATTATTTTTCTTCATCAAGATGCATGACTCTACAACTCCCTGAGGACTGACAAATAAATATCTGTTCTGCAAATGAGATAACACAGCCAAGAGGCAGGTTATAACATGGGATCATTGAAAGGAGGGATAAGTTCCAGGAAACAGCCTTAGGTTGTACTAAACAGCATCTCAAAACACATTTAACCAAAACCTACGGAGAGATTTTTTCTGAACCTCAGAGTGACCAACGTTTTTTGCAGCTCATGACATTTCTGTCAGCTGCCCCACACCTGACATCATCAAAGTAAAAACGTGCCAGAGCCTTCTTAACCAATACTGTTAGCTTAAATTTCCCATATATCTTTTCATTCTTTATCATTTTCTCCCTGTTTCCAGCATTGTGTTACTTTCTTTTAAGTCCCCAAGCCATGCTACTTTGTATGACTAAATCTTCATGCAATATGTCTGAACTTCCATGGAAGTTTTCTTTCAACTTCTCTGCTGCTGGAGTGTTATGGTGATGAAGATCTACTAATAATTATTAGCAAAATGGGATGGCAGGGGGAAAGGTACAGTTGTGAGGGAACCACAAGAAGGAATAATCCATAGAACAGATTTCTTTGTAGTAAAGAGATCTGTAGATTTATGACATATTTTGCCATAAGATATCTGATTCAACACAAATATGACTGGTAGCAGCATCATAATTGGGGAAACCCTCACTTAACACTTCCTCTAAAGTGGGAAGAATCATGGCCAAGTGCTTTCTGTCAATGACATCCAAGCTCTGAAGCGCTTCCACAGATAGGACCTACTCTGTCCAATTTCTTTCCTGATTGCTGTTCCCAAAATAGTAACCAAAGCAGCATACTATAGGTCAGGACCTATATTCTCCTATTGCCTAAAATAGTAAATTGTATTTTACTTCAGTAAGGAATATTTAAGGTGAGCAGTACAAAACATTATATTATATTAAATTGTCCACAGGAAACCATATGCTCACTTGGTTTAGAGTGAAGACGGCCTTAATGGTTCCCTCCGGTTGACTTAAGTTTAGACAACCTTATTCCTCACTCTAGGGTCTGGCCTCCTATTACTTAGAGCATTTTTTCTAGAAAACTTGTCATTGTAAATTCTTTCTCTGCCACTTTGAGAGATATATAATCTTTTTTAAAGCCTGTTGCTAGTTTTACAACCCAGGGATGTCTTTCTCAAGGACCTGGGAGCCATTCCCTTAAAATGTAATCATCAAGGAAGAGAGTGCCCTATCTCCCAGTCTCTGCTGGGAGGGTGGGAGCCTAATTTGATGGTCTTAATCACAGAGAAAAACACTTGCAAACTCAGGAAATAACTCAGTGTGCTCGACACATCCCATTGATCAAACCTCCCTGCTAACTTCCTCCAGTATATTTCCACTAGCTCATCCCAGCCCTTTAAACCCCCCCTGCCCTTCACTGCAGTAGAGCTGAAGTCAGACTTAGTTCTAGTCTCTCTCCCCTATTGCAATAGCCTTGAATAAAATCTCCCTAGCCTGTTTAACTTTGTACACTGCAATTTTTGCTTTGACAAGGGTTTATCATTTCTATAACTCTGCTCTTCATGGAAAAAAGGTAAAAGCTCCTTTTCTTTCAGCTTCAAAGAGTTACTTATTTCACAGTTAACAAAGGATCCATAATCTCTTCAGGGTATAATGTCTATAAGACATCTATTGCAAATTGCTGGCAAGCTGTTTGAGAAGTACATATATATTTGTTTATAGGGACCTCTACTGATATTCTTCATCATCATCATTATTCAACAAATAGTTATTGGAAATTATGCCTGGTCCTAGGGATGCACTGGGAAGCATGCAGACACAATCCCAGCCTGCAGGAAACTTCATTCCAGCATCAGTGCTACAAGGGTAGCAGTTTGGAAAGCATTAACATGCTTTGCTCTTTGCTCTGATCTTTGGAGACATCGCTCTGCTTGGGAGGGGAAATGAGAATTATATAAGGAAAGCAAAGAGATAGGCCAAGGTCACGTTCACCTTCATGCATTAAAAATGATGGTTTCGCAGCAAGAGATAACCTTTCAGGCTGGGCTGCTGACCAGAGAAAGGATGCCCAGCTTTCCCTGTCTCCCCATTAGTGTATCAAGAGCCAGGCCTGGAGGACTAAACCATGGAGTGTTTATAAGGGAGACCTAGACAGGACCTGCCCCTTCTGGCCCTGGGGGAAGTGTGGTGAGGAGAAGGGAACCAAGAGGCAGGAGGTCAAAACAACTGCCTTGGTCCATTCTTGCTGCTATAACAAAAATACCATAGATTGGGTGGCTTAGATGACAAACATTTAATGCTCACAGTTGTAGAGGCTGGGAAGTCTGAGATCAGGGTGTCAGCATAGTCAGTTTCTGGTAAGAGCTCTCCTCCTGGTTTGCATCCATCCATTTTCTCGTTGTGTCCTCACACAGCAGAGGGAGAGAGAGGAAGCTCTGGTCTCTTCCTCTTACAAGGGCACCAATCCCATTATGGGGGCTCCACTCTCAGGAGCTCATCTAAACCTAACCACTTCTCAAAGGCACAAAACCATCACGCTGGAGGGAAAGGTTTCAACGTATGAATTTGCAAAGGGGCACAAACACGCAGTCCAAACCTACAAGCCAACAGGAGTGCTATCGTTCAAGTGAGGATACCCAGGACAGGGAGTTCTGGCTTTACTACGTGTGTCAGGCTATGAAGGAGCCACCTTACAGGCTGCCCCATATTCCAATCCAGGGCCCAGACACACCCTAAAAATTCTGGCAGCACAAAACGCGTGGTCATTCTGAAGGACGCCTTGAAGACCAGCTGTCCTGGGCCACACGGATCCCTGGCCTGGGGTCAGCTAGAGTGTCAAGCTCAGGGGTCTGCAGACAGCAAAAGCCAGCAAGGGAGAAATAGCAGATGTGTCCCAAAGGTACTGCCTGGGCCCAAAGAACAGACTGCAAGTTCACCAGTTCCAGGCAGGAGAACCACCACAGAGGGCAGAACACTAAACACACAACGCCCCTCCCACCCAAAGCCATTTTAGGCAAAAGACCAAGAGAGACTACTGGAGCAAATTTCACTTTAGGCTATTGCCTAAAGGAGCTCTTTAAACTCAACTGTGGCCTTTTAAATTAGATTGGATGAGACGATATAAACTGGACGGGACTAAAAGCAAAATTTTACCCAATAACCCATCGGGTGGGCTCACGGAGGATCAGGTCATGCAGCCAAAATGAAGGCATCACATTTTCTCTGCAGCGAAATTGATGCCCCTGCACAACAGCCAGGCCTGGCTGCACACGGAGGTACACGTCATCCTTCCAGCAGCCCTCGGACGTCAGTGCTCTGCTTGCCCACATTTACAGATGAGGAAAGGAAGGCACAGGATGGACATAGACTTTCCAGGGCCACAGAACTAGTGAGTGGTGCATCAGGACCCAAACCCAGGTCAAGGCTGGGGGCCAGTCTAGAACCCATGCTTATGACCCATACCCTACACGGCCCCTGATCAGAGTACAGTTAAGCAAGAAGCCCACGTCATTAAAGCAAAAGGAAGATACCATACAAAGCTTTCATATCAAAGCATCAAGCAAAAGTGCTCTTCCAGCCAGCGAAGCTACGTGACTTCAAAGTGCCTCGTGTCAGGTGACACAATCCGCCCTCAAAACTAAAAAACAAAAAACAAAAGCAAACAAAGAAACACAGCAGCAGCAATAATTAAAGATGAGATGAGAACAGTTAAAGAGAAAAGGCAAGCTGGAAGGGGTTTCCTGTGAGAGTTGTATTTTGAGGGAAAGAAAGGGAGAAGAACGATTTTTCTTTCCATGACTGGATCAAACTCTGAGGTCTGAGTAAAGAAATGACCTTGAGCCACAGCAGAGAATAATAAAAGACAATTTCCAGTAAGCATGCTAGCTCAAATTAATGATTTACTTTTTATTTTTAAACTCAATTCAGTAGAGATTTACATGCATTAGGTTACGGTGATTAACATTTGAAACCTGACCTTGAAATAATCTTTACATTGTAAATTCTTAATGATCAAAACAATGTTCTCAGTGATTAAAACATATTAGTAATTAATGATTAAAGGAGAATAATTGCAAATATACACTCCTAAAATCTCAAGGCTTTTAAACCATTTGTACAAATGACTGGACATTTTTTACATTTACAAAAAAAAAAAAAACCCTCCATCTGATTCTCACTTTCATCATCAATCCAACAACAAAAATGGTACTTCTCTGCCTCTTCTGTTGTCTTGCAAACTAGAAATGTACACAACTACCTCTGATCCCATCAAAGCCAAAGAAAGAAAACTGTCCCCTAATAATCTGTAACATTAAGAAATAATCCCAAGAACTTTCTTAAGTAAGGTTAATAAAAGGTCAGTGGTTTTGATGATCATTTGCCTTTTAAAAAAATCACTTTGTAAAACAGTTTAATAACATATAGTCAGGACACCATCTTCGAGCTCCACCTAACAACCACGAGTGATGCTCAAACTGGTAACAGGACAAGTGGAACTTACCTAGCCAACTGGACTTGCCTGAACAATTTTTCCTGAGTAATAAGGTTTCAAGAAATAATTATATCTCATTACATAGAGAAAAAAATTCAACCAGGTATCGGTCCCGAGTATTTTAAGCAACCTTTCCCAATGCTGCAACTTTCCTTAACTTGGATGCTCTTCCCTGGAATAGATTTCCTCCCGATAGAAGGAACCCGCAAATGTGTACAAGCCAGCGCTGACTGTGGCTTCCACTGGCCAAGGACCAGGACAAGGGTCTCTCAATGCACTGGCCTCCCAAGGGCTGATCACACCTAGCCAACTCTCTTGGAGAAGATGAAAAAGTATCCCCTACACTCTCCTTGTCTGTGAGGTCCCATCAGAAGTGACAATGTTTAATGGAAAAAAAAAAAAGAAAGAAAGAAAAGGCAATTTGCTGGGGCATTTGATCTCTGTAATTTCCTGAGTTGCCAAACATTACTTTTAGTAATTTACTTTGTGTTGATCACTAAGATATTTTTTCAGTATAAAGGAGCGATATTTGAAATGTTACCTATGTTAACTTTCTACTGCTGAATAACAAATTACAACAAACTTAGTGGCTTAAAGTAACACAAATGTATTATTTCACAGTTTCTGTAGTCCAAGATCCAGCACCCTTTAACAAGGTTCTTTGCTCAGGGTTTCTGCTATGGACTATGTTTGTGTCACCCCAAAATTCATATGCTGAAGCTCTAATCATCAATGTGATGGGACCTCTGGAAGGTAATTAAGATTAGATGAGGTCATGAGGGTGAGGCCCCCATGATAGGATTAGAGCCTTGTAAGAAAAGGAAGAGACCAGAGCTCTCTCTTTCTCTGCCGTGTGATTACATAGCAAGAAGGCAGTCACATGCAAACCAGGAAGAGGGTCTTCACCACACACAGAATCCACCAGCACACTGATCTTGGACTTCCAAGATCTCAAACAGTGAGAAATAAATGTTTGTTGTTTAAGCTACCCAGTCTATGGTATTTTTGTTATAGCAGCCTGAGCTGAACAAGACAGTCTCACAAGCCTGAAATCAACTTGTTAGCCAGGTGCATCCACATGTGGAGGTTCAATGAGGGAAAGATCCACTTCTAAGCAGCCTCGGGTTGTTGGCAGAATGCACTGCCTTAGAGCTATAGGACTGAGGTCCTCATTTTCTTGCTAGCTGCCAACTGGGGACCACTCGCAGCTACTTGAGGCTATACTCCAGCCCTTGCCACGCGGCCTCCTCCACAGGTCCCCTCACACTTCAAATCTACCTCTTCAAGAAGGACTTGGCCCCTGATTAAGTCAGGCCCGCTCAAGATAATCTCTTTGGATTAACTCAAAGATAACTGACTTGGAGTCTTAATTATATATTGCAAAATCCCTTCACTTTTATCATATAGCATAATCTAGTCATGGTATTCATAGTCCTGCCCACACTTAAGAAGGAAGGGGGATTACACAGAGTATGTACACCAGGCAGCAGGAATCTGGGGCCATCTCACAATTCTATTCGTTTGGTTTTTCTGGAGAACCCTGACTAATACACCTGTTCATTCTGTGAGTTACAATTCGGGCTCCACAGTATGTCTCTCCAAATTCAATCTGTCCTTTATACTACCCACGTTCATGCAAGGGGCAAAAACGGTAACTCCTTGAGGGTTTTTTTAATGGTCATGACATCCTAAAGAGCCCTGGCAGAGCTATATTCCACATAACCTTGAGACTGTACTTGGTTTGTTTTAAACAGAATCCAGTGACTGTCTAGTCCCTCTGATGATACCTTTCTGCAGGCACAATATGTCTTAACCCGATGACATAGAGAGTGGAAGAAAATTTAAAAAACAAGGAATGCTCCTATTGCAGAGGATACAATAATAGCTATCAGGTATTTTTAGCTGCAAATAACTGAAAACCTAACCAAAAGGGGCTTAAACAGTAACAAAGACATGTTACTTCACGTAACAAGAGACCTGAGGACAGGAGGTCTCCATACTCATAAGGAGTGTGTATTCTTTCCTTCACATATAACGAAGGAGACAGGAGGTCTCCACATTCATAAGGAATGTGTATTCTTTCCTTCTTTATACTCTGCCATCCTCAGGGTGTTGACTTGGGATGACTCCCTTCATAGTCCCAAGGAGGCTGCACAGATCCAGGCATCATGCAGAGATGACAACATCTAGAAGCACAAAGGGGCTATTCCTTCTCACTTGCCTCTTTCAACATTTTAGAATGGAGGCTGAGGAGATCTACATTCTGCTGTAAAATACAGTGAAAAACACCAATACTTCACAAAGTCTTCCGAAGAAAAGAAGAGGAAACGCTTCCAAACTCATTCCACAAGGTCAGTATCACTCTGATACCAAAATCAGACAAAGATATTACAAGAGAAGAAAATTATAGACCAATATCCCATAGGAATACAGATACAAAAATCCTCAACAAAACATTAGCAACATATAAAAAGGATTATGCTCCACGACAAAGTGGGATTTATCCCAGGAATGTAAGATTAGTTGATATGAAAATCAATCAATGTAATACACCTTATTAAGAGAATAATGGACAAAAACCATATGATTAGACATGGCAAAGGCATTTGGCAAACCCCAATACCCTTTCATGATAAAAACACTCAATGAAGTAGCAATCAAAGGGAACTTTCTCAACCTGATAAAGGGTATCTCAAAACCCCATAGTTAACATCATGCTTAATGGTAAAAGACTGAAAACTTTGCCACTAATAGCAGGAACAAGACAAGAAGGCCCCTCTCACCACTTCTATTCAATACTGTACTGGAGGTTCTAGCCAGGGCAATTAGACAAGAAAAAGAAATAAAAGGCGTCCACATTAGAAAGGAGTAAAACTTGCTCTCTTTGCAGATCACATATACAGAAACTCTTAAGAAATCTACAAAATAAACTATTAGAGTTAATAAAGAGTTCAGCAAGGCTGTAGGATACAAGATCAATATACAAAAATCAACTGTATTTCTATACAGGGCAATGAACAATCCAAAAATGAAAATAAGAAAACAATTCCATTTACAATAACATCAAAAAGAACAAAACAGGTAGGAGTAAATTTAACAAAAGAAGTGCAAGACATATACAATGGAAACTACAAAGCATCCTTGGAAGAAATTTTTAAAGATCTAAGCAAGTGGAAAGATATTTCATGTTCATGGATTGGGAGACTTAATATAGTCAAGGTAGCCGTGATAGTCAGTTTTATGTGTCAGCTTGACCAGGCTATAGTCCCCAGTTATTCAATCAAACACTAATCAAGGTGTTGCTATGAAGTTATTTTGTAGATGTGGTTATGCTCTATAAACAGCTGACTTTCAGTAAACGAGATTATCTTAAATAATTCGGGCGGGCCTGATTCAATCAGCTGAAAGTTGTAAGCATAGAACTGAGGTTTCCAAGTTGAAGATATTCCACCTGTGGACTTCAGTTTCTCCTCATGTCCCAGAGTGCCAGCCTGCTCTTTAGACACCCTGCCCTGCAAACTTCAGACTTGCCTAGCAGGCCCCACAACTGCAGGAGCCAATTTACTGCTGTGTGTGTGTGAGTACGTGTGCACCTCCTACCAGTTCTGTTTGACTGATAGAACCCTAACTGATATAATGTTACAGTCCTCAAATTATCTACAGATTCGACACAATCCCTCTCAAAATCCTTGCTGGCTTTTTTGCAGGAACTGACAAACTGATCCTAAAAATCATATGGAAATTCAAGGAACTAAGAATATCCAAAAAAAATAAAATCTTAAAAAGAAAAACAAATTTGGAAGGCTCACATTTTCCAATTTCAAAATGTACTACAAAGGTACAGTAATCAAGATAGTATGATATTGGCATAAGGACAGACATCTAGATCAATGGAAAAGAATTGAGAGTCCAGAAGTAGACCCGTACACTTACGAGCAATTGACTTCCAGCAGAGTACCATGACAATCCAATGGGGAAATTACAGTCTTTTCAACAAATGGTGCTGAGACAGTTAGATATTCATACACAGAAGAATGAAGTTGGGGGACTTCTCTGGCGGTCCAGTGGTTAAGACTCCACGCTTCCACTGCAGGGGGCACGGGTTCGATCCCTGGTCGGGGAATTAAGATATCGCATGCTGTGTGGCGCGGCAATATAAACAAATAAATAAATAGAATGAAGTTGGACCTTTGCTTCACACCATATACAAAAATTACTTCAAAATGAATCAAAGACCTAAACGTAAGAGCTAAAACTATAAAACTCTTAGAAGAAAACAGGTGTAAATTTTTGTGACTTTCAATTAGACAACAGTTTCTTGGATATGACACCAAAAGCACAAGCAATTAAAGAAAAGAAATAGATTGGACTTCATCAAGATCAAAAACTTTTGTGTTCCAAAAGACACTATCAGGAAAGTGAAAAGATACCCCACAGAATGGAAGAAGATATTTGCAAATCATATGTCTGCTGAGGGTTAGTATACAGAATATATAAAGAAGTCTTACAACTCAACAATAAAAAGCAAATAATCCAATTTAAAAATGGGCAAATGACTTGAATAGACATTTCTCCAAAGAAGATACACAATGGTCAATAAGAAACATGAAAATCTGCTCAACATCATAGGCACCAAGGAAATGCTAACAAAAAGCACAATTAGATACTATTTCATATTCACTAGGATAGCTATAATCAAAAAGATAGACAAAACAAGTGTTGGTGAGGATGCAGAGAAACTGCAACCCTCATACATCGCTGGTGGGAATTAAAATGATGCAGCCACTTTTGAAAACAGTTTGGCAATTCTTCAAAATTCCACTCCTACGTATATACCCAAGAGAACCGAAAACACATGTTCACATAAAACCTCGTATAGAAATGTTCGAATAGCCCAAAAATGAAAATAACCCAAATGTCCAACTGATGAATGAATACACAAAATATGGTATATCCTTATAATGGAATATTCTTCCACATAAAAATTAATGAAGTACTGATATATGCTAAAACATGGATGAACTTTGAAAACATTATGCTAAATAAAAGAAGCCACTCACAAAAGGCCACCTGTTATATGATTCCTATTCCATGAAATGTCCAGAATAGGCAAATCCATAGAAACAGAGTAGATTAGTGGTTACCAGGGGCTGAAGGGAGGGGAAGTGGGGAGTGACTGCTAATAGACCAGGTGTTTCTTTTGAGGGTGATGAAAATGTTCTGGGATTACGTAGTAGTGATAGTTACACAGCTTTGTGAATATACTAAAAACGACTGAATTGGATAGTTTTAAAAGGTGAATTTTATACATAAATTGTATCTCAATTTTTAAAGGACAGTGAGAATTTGAAGTTTCTAAGAGTGTTCCCCAAAGGATGTGAAGAGAAAGAGGAAGGGAAAGGAGCGGGGGCGGGGGGGGGGGTGACATGATGAGAAGCATGGGTTTCTCTGGGGGTGGGGTGCAGTGGGTGAGAAAAGTTTGTTTTGCAGGAGAACTTATGGAAAGGAATCGGGAATCAAAGACAGAGGTCCAGGAGAAATCAGGAAGGGGCCTCAGGGAAGGAAGGAGGAGTGGAGGGGTTTAAGAGGAACTAAGAAGGGAGAGCAAGGCACTCCACAGAAGGGAGAGGAACCTGGGGAGGGATTTGGTGCCCAAGAGACTCAGATTGGACAGAAAAACATGTTTGAGGAAGAGAGTTCTTCTGGGCAAAAGAATGAGAGAAACAGAATTTTCTTAGGAGCCACCATGAAGTATATTCTTGGATCCATTTAAGATTCTTCCAAAAACTCTAGTAAGATGGAAACTCCTATTGGGATTGTGCTTCCTTAAACAGCACATCTCGGCCACAGATGTGAAAACAAAACTTGTCAGGGATATATTATATCTAAACTATTACGAGTCCAAATTGATGGAATTTTACTGCAAAAATCATTTAGAAACAGATTCTTTACTCACTGCTCTTCTGAAAGGTGAGCAAATCAATCTCACTTCCTAGATGTGTCAGATGGGCAAAATTACACAACAAGAAATACAGACGAACTGACTCCCTGACAGGCCTGAATGGAAATCCAATCCACTGCTTCTCCATCCTAAATTCACTGTGCTTCAATCCACTATTTTCTTTAAAGTTGCTCAGTACAATGTTGGACACGATTCCTCAAAGTCTCAAAGCCCTGCACATTCAACATCAATTTTAAAAAGATGTAAGACGTTGGCCTTTTTCTTTTTCTGTATTCAAAATATAGAATTTATGCTCCTGTAATCAGAGGATGTAAAAAACTGCGATGCTGTTTTGTAGTCATGGCATCAATCATGAGAATTCACAATTTTGTGTCCGAGGATTTCTCATATTTGATAAATGACTTCATTATTGTGTACTAGTGGTTATTTGCTTTTCAGATAGATTACAATTGTTGGAAACATCCATTAGCCAGCATTTATCCACATTTTAGGGATTGATTAAAGTGAATCAGTGTTTGGGGAACATAGAGGAACCACTTGTGCTCTGAAGACAATGAAGACATCCAGTAGATCCTTTGGGAAGAGAACAATAAACAAGAATCCGGGGCCACCTATTACTGTCACTTGTTTTCTGCAGGTTTACCAGTAAGCTCTTCACTTTTACCTGAAAGTAGCTCAGAAAGCAAAAAAAGTCAAGGGGAGAGTACAGATGCAATCTAATGTTATAATATAAGATCACCACTTAGATTGTGTCTCTAGTTCATCTTTGCTTTTGGTTTCCATCTTAATTTTTTAATTGGGGTCAGCAAACTTTTTCTATTTATTCATAGTAAATATTTCAGCTTTGCAGGCCTGAGGGTCTTTGTTGCAACAATTCAATCAGCCTTTGTAAGAACAAAGCAGCCACAGACATTGTGTAAATGGATGGGTTTAGCTGTGTTCTCATAAAACATTTATCAAAAAACGAGCATCAGGCCAGATTTGGTCCATGGGCCATATTTTGTCAACCACTGGTTCACACTCTACTAGAATCAAAAGTCATGATTTATGCTTTACAATTGATATAACTGTTGTGAATGATTATATTTCATATTTCTCCTACTTCAGGCAAATCATGTAGTTTTTTTTCTCTTTGCATATTGCCAAATCACATGGCAATGTTATGTCACAGATTTGGAGGTGCCACATTTTAATGGGAAGGGAACGTGGTGATATGGAGACAGATACACATCACTCCCAGTCTCCCCAACTCTATACTACGGCCTTTCTCCATCGCTCCTAGCTGCAGACACACAGTTGAGCTCCCAAGAATACGAGATGATTGGGAAGAGTAGAACAACTCTTGGGTAGAAGCTGCGAAGCGATTATAAAAACCCTCTGCTTCTCTCCCACAGTCCTTAACTTCCTTCCCTCTTCTCCTTTTGGAGTAGGATTTTGCGTGGTAAGATTTGAGGAGGCGTGTTCTGAAATTAGGTGTGCTTTTCATTGGGAGCCGAGGCAGGGCCCCAGGGGTGTGAAGTGGAACACTGGCTTCCGCCGTGTGACAGCAGGTCACAGGTCCCTCCCTGTCTGCAAAGCCCTTTGGTGTGCCCGCCTCCCCCTGATTATAGATGCTGGAGAGGCTGCTTGTTTCCTTGAAGTCTTCTTATCCTAATTCTAACACGTTCTCTGTTTCTCCATCATCCACTCCAAAAATCTCACCTCAAAGGATCAGTCCAGCAGAGTGGGGCTTGCATTGCCCTGGCCACTCCCGTTCCAACCCGTGCAGCTCTAGACAGCCCCAGAACTCCTAGCGCCTGCTCTGCAAGCTTTCATATAAAAGGCCCCCCCTGCTTTGTCCTACTCTTTGATCTCTCTCCAGAAAATGTAGCTGTGACTCCCGTTTCCGCTGCTGTGTATCACTGGGGTGCTCTGGCTGGAGAAGCCCCTAATTTTTCAACAGGGAAACCACCTTGCATATTAAGTTCAACCTTCACATTATCCCAGGCAGCCCGAGGTGTGCACAAATAACTTGTTATTAATAAAAATGTAACAGCTCTGATATAAAATTATTCTTTCAATAATTTAGAGTGGATTCAATGTTACTCCTGAAATAATGTCATTTTTTTAAATCAATAAATAATGATGCACTTTCCCAATTAAAAAAAAAAAAAAAGTTGGCTTAAAATGAAGGAGAGATAGTTAACTACTGTCCCACCACTCACAACCCAAAAGCCCATGATACAGTTGACAGTTGTGGGAACTACAATTTTTACTGCTCATGAGGTGTGGTTTTATAGTTTCTGTTGTTCTCTTTTGAATTTCACTCAGGGATATATTTTCAGTAAGAAAGACATTAAGGACAAGCAAAGAATGTGTCAGCAGCCTCTGCATCACCAGGGAACAGAATGCTACCACGCCCCTCCTCAGAGCAAGTCAGCATGCTAGAGAAATCTGCAAGCTGGCTATATTCATTATTCTTTACTTTTTTCCAATACGATTATTTCAAATTTACTTTCAGGCATGTATCACCAAAAAAAAAAAAATCAGACAGCTTGAATATGACTGTGTCCCTTATAAGCAGGGAAAGCCACCTGCAGATCAAGGCCATCACGTGATCTCTCCCTACTAATAGCATTCAAATATCTGTGAATTCCATTTATCATGATTTTTAACAAAATGGTCTTTATTTAAACGTATTTATTGTAGCACGTGCCTACTGAATTATCTGAGGAATACAGAAGGAGAACAAAATCAATACTCATTTTTTAAAAATCTGTACCATAAAATACATTTTTAAAATAATTTTCAATAATCACATTAACAGTTTTTTGCCTGCAAAGTGAATAGTTTTTGAGATCATCACATGGCTGCTTTATTTAACATGTGGATAAATGTATTTATAAAAGTCACCCAAAAAAGCACTGTGTCATTTGCCTTATTTCCCTGCAAGATTTTTTTGTATTTTCCAAAAATCTGAGTCCACTCATGGGATGTGTCGTTATATCAGATGTATGTGTATCTATACAGCCTGGATGTGAATGTCATCCATTATATGTGTGGTGGGTTGAAGGGTGTTGAAAGGGATCAGAATATGCCACCCCAAAATACGCCACTTTGGCATAAGGACTCTATTGCACTGAAGGCAACTGAGACACAGCAGATGCAGGAGGAACTCTCTGCCCTCCTCCTTTGTGCCTAAAATCAGGGCATAAACTTCCATTTGTAAAGGTGTCCTCCCCTGTCCCCCATACCAGGAAGAGGAGAACAACTCTCAATCCCCAGAGATTCCTATCACTGGAGATTGCCAACTTGGTCTGCATAACAAACCTTACTAAATAACCCTTCTCTTCCATTAGTTTCCCCAAACATTCACCTTCCCACAATTTACCCTCCCCCCAGAAGTACAAACCCCTTTTCCTTTGTCTAGTCTTTTCTCTACAGTATATCACCTTTTAAAAAAAATGACATAAAAGCTCTGAAACCTAACTACATTTTGGAGTTTTCATTTCTCTTCTGTGTGGTCCTTATGTTAGGGAGAACACTGACTGAAACCGCCCGCCCTGGCCAGGCAAAGACAGCAACAAGTTGCATGAGTTATTTTATGACAGGAGATCCTAGTGAGGAACACGGAACTAACAAGCCAACACGAACCGGAAGAGTACGGGAAAGGTCAAAAGAAGAGAGGAGATGCCAGTCCATATGTCCTACCAACCTCCCAGAATCCTTCTCACTGGAATCCATCTTGGCTGAGCAGTTGCGTGTGCCACCAGAAAGGACCCTGAGTCAGAATGATTGGCCAGAGACAACCCAGAAACTAATCCCATCACCATAAAACCTGAGACTTCGAGCCACGTGGCAGAGCAATCCTCCTAGGTTCCCTTACCCTGCTGTTCTCCTCCCGGGCGCCCCTTCCCAATAAAGTCTCTTGCTTCGTCAGCACGTGTGTCTCCTCAGACAATTCGTTTCCGAGGGTTAGACAAGAGCCCATTCTTGGGCCCTGGAAGGGGTCCCCCTTCCTGCAACACTTAACATGCATGCAAAGTAAATCTTTCTCCTGTTGGTCTGTCTATTGCCAGTTAATTTGCAAGCCTCAGACACTGAACCTAAGAGCACAGACGAAACGTTTTTCCCTCCTCTACTGTGTCCTCACCGCCCCCTCATAAGAAATGTCCAAGTCCTAAGCGCCAGTACCTATGAATGTGACCTTATTTGGGAATCGGGTTTTTATAGATGTAATTATGTGAAGGATCTCAAGATGAGATCACCCTAGATTAACCAGGTGTACCCTCAATCCAATGCCAAGTCCTTTTAATGGAAAAGAAGCAGAAGCAGATACACAGAGAGACACAGGGAGGTGATGTTGGCCCTAGAGGCAGAGATTAAGGTGATACTGCTACAAGCCAGGGAACCCCAACGATCGCCAGCAACCGCAGAAGCAAGGAGAGAGACCTGGAACAGATTCTGCCCTAGAGCCTCCAGAAGGAACCAACTCTGCTGACACCTTGATTTCAGACTTCCAGCCTCCAGGACTCCTTCCTTCCTCCAGGACTTCCGACTGCCAGCCTCCAGGACTCCTTCCTTCCAGGACTTCAGACTGCCAGCCTCCAGGACTCCTTCCTTCCTCCAGGACTTCCGACTGCCAGCCTCTAGGACTCCTTCCTTCCAGGACTTCAGACTGCCAGCCTCCAGGACTCCTTCCTTCCTCCAGGACTTCCGACTGCCAGCCTCTAGGACTCCTTCCTTCCAGGACTTCAGACTTCCAGCCTCCAGGACTCCTTCCTTCCTCCAGGACTTCCGACTGCCAGCCTCTAGGACTCCTTCCTTCCTCCAGGACTTCCGACTGCCAGCCTCTAGGACTCCTTCCTTCCAGGACTTCAGACTGCCAGCCTCCAGGACTCCTTCCTTCCTCCAGGACTTCCGACTGCCAGCCTCTAGGACTCCTTCCTTCCAGGACTTCAGACTTCCAGCCTCCAGGACTCCTTCCTTCCTCCAGGACTTCCGACTGCCAGCCTCCAGGACTCCTTCCTTCCAGGACTTCAGACTTCCAGCCTCCAGGACTCCTTCCTTCCTCCAGGACTTCCGACTGCCAGCCTCCAGGACTCCTTCCTTCCAGGACTTCAGACTTCCAGCCTCCAGGACTCCTTCCTTCCTCCAGGACTTCCGACTGCCAGCCTCTAGGACTCCTTCCTCCCAGGACTTCAGACTTCCAGCCTCCAGGACTCCTTCCTTCCTCCAGGACTTCCGACTGCCAGCCTCCAATATTCTTTATTGAGAGAATAAAATTCTATTGTTTTTAAGCCACCAAGTTTGTGGTAATTTGTTACAGCAGCCGCGGGAAACTAAAACATATGTGTTGGGGCAAGAAAAAAAAAAAAAAAGTGTTGCCACAGCGCAGATCATACTTGCTCTAGGTTTTAAGGGAGGGAAAGAACAGGACCTCATTATTGTTAGTCCAGGCCCTGGGAGGAGAGCAGATGTATTAGGGCCAAAAGAGCTTGTCTGCGGTTGGAGCACGCCCAGTGTGATACCGAATACCAGGTACCAAATACCTGGTAAAGTGAGTGCAAGATACCAGGTAAAGAACTAAGCCTTGTTCAAAACCAGTTACCAGGAGACGGAACTCTCCAACAGAACCACCAAAGAAAGTACATATTTGATTAGATCTAGAGCAGGAGTCAGCAAACTTTTTCTGTAAAGGGCCAGATAGTAAATATTTTCAGCTTTGTGAGCCATCTGGTCTCTGTCACAACTACTCAACTCCGCTGTTGTAAACTCTGCCATAGACAATCGGTAAACAAAGAGATCCAGCTGTGTTACAATAAAACTTCTTTAACATACTCCTGGGTATATACCCAAAGAAAGTGAAAGGAGATGTTCAAACAGATACTTTCATATCCAAGTTCACAGCAGTGTTATTACACACAAGAGCCAAGAGGTAGAAACATCCCAAGTGTCCATCAACTGATTAATAGATAAACAAAATATGGTATATACAGACAGCAGAATATTATTCAGCCATAAAAAAGAAGGAAATCCTGTCACATACTACGACATGGAGGAACCTTAAGGACACGATGCTGAGCGAAATAAGCCAGACACAAAAGGACAAATACTGCTTGATTCTACCTACATGAGGTATCTAAAGGAGTCGAACTCTTAGAAACAAAAGTAGCATGGTGGTTCCAGAGGCAGAGGGGAGAGGGTAAAGGGGAGGTGTTATTCAATGGATACAGAGTTTCAGGTCTGCAAGATGAAAACGTTCTAGAAATCTGTTGCACGACACTAAATGCAGTTAACACTATTGACCGTACATTTTAAAATGGTTAAGATGGTAAATTTTATGTTATGTTTTTACCACAATAAAAACAAAGCAATGATGCAAGGTGAGTTAAGTTCTGAAGATCTAATGTGTAACACTGTGACCACAGCTAACAGTACTGTATGTGTTTTTCAAATTTGCTAAGAGGGTAGACCTTAAGTGTCCCCACCACTAAAAAAAAACAGAATAATTTAAATTTTAATTTTAAAAAAGATGGTAACTGGGCTTCCCCGGTGGCACAGTGGTTGAGAGTCTGCCTGCCAATGCAGGGGACACGGGTTCGAGCCCTGGTCTGGGAAGATCCCACATGCCACGGAGCAACTGGGCCCGTGAGCCACAACTACTGAGCCTGCGCGTCTGGAGCCTGTGCTCCGCAACAAGAGAGGCCGCGATAGTGAGAGGCCCGCGCACCGCGACGAAGAGTGGCCCCCGCTTGCCGCAACTAGAGAAAGCCCTCGCACAGAAACGAAGACCCAGCACAGCCATAAATAAATAAAAATTAAAAAATTAAAAAAAAAAAAAAAGATGGTAACTACGTGAGGTGATGGATATGTTAATTAGCTTGATTGTGGTGATTCTTTCATAATGTATATCAAATCGTCAAGTTGTACACCTTAAACACATACAACGTTTAATTGTCAATTATACCTCAATTAAGCAGAGGGGAGCAATGAAGTACTGACACATGCTATAACAGATGAACCTCAAAAACATTATGCCGACTGAAATAAGCCAGACACAAAAAGACAAATGTTATATGATTCCACTTCTATGAAATATCTAGAATAGAAAATTACAGAGACATAAAGTAGATGAAAGGTTACCAGGTGCAGGGGGGAGCGGGAGGGAATGGGGACTTATTGTTTAATGGGTACGGAATTTCTGTTGGGGTGATTGAAAAAGTTTGGAAATAGATAATGGTGATGGTCACACAACATTGTACTCAATGTCACTGAATTATACACTTAAAAATGGTTAAATGGCAAATTTTATTATGTTACACCTATTTTACCACAATTTTTTAGAAGTCTGCATTTAGAAAAAAAATTTTATTTACAAAAATAGGGGCTGGCTGACCCCTGATCCAGAGTTTTCTGTAAAATGTGTTCTTCAGTCTAACACTCTCCCAACTGTAATATGTGTTCTATAGCATGTGTGTGTTATGACTCCAGAATTATCCCCGTGTCACAGATTCGAGGTGGGAAGCTCTGGGGTCCTCGTCATTGGTCTGTGCCATTTCCTCATAGGTACACACTTATACACATGTGGAACATGGAGAAAGGCAAATTTACGTTGGGTTGTGTGACCTTAAAAAGCCTCCAAACTATGTCATTTACACTCTGCTGTGTACCTAAGAGGGCCTGTCTGATACAGTATGAAGACTTACGGGTTGGGAGACCTGTCACCATTCACTTCCTGGCCCTCAGATGCATCGTTTCTGCTCTCTGGGACTCAGTTTGATCAGACGATTCTCATTTGCTGGTTACATGATGTCCTGCACCAGAGAAGCACGTGGCCTCCAATGGAGCCCGCGTGAGAGGGCATCCCAGCATCCCAAGGATGGCCGCCACCATCCTTAGTCGTATTTTTATCCAGAAGAATAAACATCCTAGTAGAAGGAGACATGAAATGCGAAGCTTGAAGTCATAATTCAATGTACAAGAACCCGCAAACCGGTGCAGGTTTATTAGATGGCTAATAAAAATAAATCATGGTCATGTCTTTAAAATGACTTCTCATGTGTTGTGGTTACTTCTCGGCATACTGTAAATTAGCTGTGAAGGGCTACTTCCTGCCGGGATTTTTTTTGTCCCTCAAATATAAAGGGTTATAAGGCTAAAGAATGCAGACACGCATCATGTCTGCAGAAATCGTAAAAAAAGATCAAATGTAATATTTTCTTTCAACATGGACAACGGCCTTGAGATTTTCCATTCAGGCAGCCTTGAACACAGCCTCCAGCATTTGCCAATTACTCCTGACAAATACCATTTGGGCCTGAGTGATGTTGTAAGTGAAATAAAACAGTGGGAGGAAAAAAACCAGAGCATGATAAAAGGCATTTTTTTTGGTCTGCTGAGAACTTACTGTAAGTTATACATTCACAGGGGAAGGCCTCGCTTCCTGCCAGTGACAGGCCCCATGTGATCGAGAGTTCTAAGGTGACTTTTGTTTGACAGTAATAGGAAGAGAAGACAAAACTCAGTTTTCATGTCCCTTAAAAGAGAGTCAGCTCTTTTTTTCCCTTCACAAAGAAAAATATGTCTATAAACAAAGGAAAGGACACCAGGCACTGCCCCCACCCCATTCTGCATAATATGAGCTAATGGGTGAGAACAATGCTGTGAAATCAACCTGGCCAGAATGCCCTGGGCTGCCAGCACCTCCGACTGGCTGGGATCTGAGCTTGGAGCATGTCAGAACCTGCAGGGAACCCAGGCCACAAGAAAGAAAAGGCACAGCCAGCACTCAGAGTGCAGCTGTCTGATCCTTCCCACGCCCCATCTCTCCCGAAATCTCCTCCGCTCCTGAGGTCCTTCTGTCCCAGAACCCATGGGTGGCCTCAGGTAGGCAAAGACCAAATCCATCCCCAGCACCACCACTGCCTCATTCTTCAAGGCTCCAAGGAAACTCATCCCTCCACTCAACCTTAGTGCTGTAGGGAATCAGAAAGCAGCTCATGGAAATGGTCAGAAAGAAGCTGTAGGTGTATGAAGACTCCTTTATACTCCTAAGTTAACACCGTGGCCCGGTCTGAAAGTCCCTGGACTCTTCCACTCGAGGCCCACCAGCCCCCATGCATTTGCAGTGGCTCAGTGAATTCAGAACCACACCGCTGCACGGGGATCTATTTTTTCCCCGTGAATGTGAACCTCAGAAATGGATGTTAGGGAGACTGGGGTTCCACGGCTGACTGCCCAGCAGCCACAGCAAGGGGCGTGGGTAAGGAGCTGGGTGGTTTCCGTCGGGCCACCTCCCCTGGCACTTCCGAGGAATTTGGGAACAGCCGTCCCCCAAAGTCAAAGGGGCAAAACTATGATAATCGCCAAGGATCTGGCCTCGTGGGTCCTCCCAGCAGAGCCCCAGGGCCCCGCGAACAGCGCCCTCATGTCAAGGATGGGCGTCCCCCAACCGCGCCAGATGGCTTGCTGATGGTCAGACCGACTGGTCCAGGAAGACTGGGAATTCTCTACCACAGTGGCTTGGACCTCAGAGCCAGCCACAATTCTGCGGCACTGCTTCTATAGCTCCCAGTAGGTTCGGGGCAGGGCCTGAGACTCTGCATTTCTCACAAGCTCCTGGTACTGTTGATTCTGTTGGTCTCCAGACCAGCTTTTAAGGAGCAGGGTTCTAGGGCAAACCACCCCAATAAAACATGCTGACAGTGCTTCGTTAACTTCCTGAGGGACATTTTCAGTGGCAGTGGCCTCCCCCCTCGACTCCTGCCACTAGCAAACTATAAAAGGAAGATGATGAATTCTAACGGTTGCTCACTGCCAATATTTTGCTCCTACTGGTATCAGAAACACTGCCTTGTAAATACAGACACAGAATATTTCCTTTTTCATACAACTTCTGCTGATGGCTGTGTCCATGTGCGCCATGGCTCCCAACCTGGGCTACGGTGTGGTCCCCTGGCCTGAATATTGAACCACAACAATCACAAAGAGCTCATTATCCCAACATGAATACTCTGAAGCAGGATCTGTTTCCCAAACAGCTAGCCACTACCAGTTAGGCAACTCCAATCAGAGAAACTGTCATCTGTAGTTTACTCCTCCAAATAAGGGGAAAAACTTCAATACCACAGTAAGGGCCTCATCCAGGTCTTGCTAGCACGCTCTAGATGAAATGCCCAAGAGAAAACAAACACCCACTCAAGACAAGGCTGGGATGTGTATAAATAGCAAGAGGGGTGGAAGGAGAAGAGAGTGAGAAGGGAGAAACTGTGATCGGAGCTCCCCTGATCTGCAAGTTGAATTCATCTTGATGGAAGGACAGATCACAGAGGCACTGGGAAGGTCCAGCGGACCAAAGAGATCGTTTCAAATGAGGCCCCCCCAACACTGTGCAGTCACTAGGTGATGTGTGCTGGGTCACGTCACTGCCCCAGCCGTGTGGGATCTGGAGGCTGTCAGTCACCTGCAGACAGAGCAGTCCAAGGACACCCTGGTGTCGTTTTCACTCTACTTTGAAGCTCTGTCCTCAGATCAAACGCACGCCTCTAACAACAGACAGGCAGCCCTCCCGTTGGTTGGGGAGAAGTGGCTCCTTCCCAGCTCTCCACCAAATGGACCACTCTCTAATTCTAGAAGCATCTGGCAGAAGAGGAGTCACAAGAGTAGCCCCCTTTCTTTGTGTGGGTGGTCGGTTTAAACTCCAAAGCGACCCTTGCTCTTTTTGCCTGTAAGTCAGGACCTGTCTCCCTGCTCCCAGTGATGACAGAAATTAAAACCTGCTACCCAGTGTGAAAAATTAATTAAAACCTGCTACCTGGTGTGAAAAATTCTGGCCAGGTCCCTTCTCTGGCAGCTATCACCTTGAACTATTGTTTATCTGTCTGCGTTTCTCACCCAAGGAGATCCAATGGCCCACAAGAGAATATGAACTCTGCATTTTATCCCAGTAGCAACACATAGAGTTCTTTTTTGCCTTGTCTGGATCCTAACATCTGAAAAAAAAAAAAAAAAGACACTCCCTGTTGCCTGATTTTGACGGTAGCCTCAAGGACCTGAGTCAGCATCCTCAGCCCAGCGGTCTTCTTGCGCCATCCAGTGTTCAAAGATGGAAGTGTCTCAAGCTCACTGCAAAGTCCCACAGATTCAGAGATCCGTTTCATATTTTTCAGGCATCAACCATAACACTTGGGACACTCACAGGTATAGCTTGTTTTTAAAGGAGACTTGTGAAAAGAACTAAAAAGTACTGAGCCCCTGTTGTGGTCTGGCCACTCATATTTCACTGTCCTGGCTGAACTGAATGTTAAAGCATTGGTGCTTTGGATTAATCTGTACTCAGCATGGATTGGTACTATTTTAAAAATTATTTAGGCAGCATAAACTTGTTCAATGGTACAGCAACTGGCATTCTCTCTCCTGCCTCCCAAAACTATTGTAATTGGAGGCTTGAAAATCCAGAATGTTCCAGCTGGGAGAAGTTAAAGGAGCTTGTTCCTGTAGCCCAGAGACTCAGAAAGGAAACTCTGGTGAAGAGCAAAGTCACCTGGGAGCTTTAGGACCCCCAGAATGTTGGCACACCCCATACCAATTAAATCAGACCCTCGGGATGGGACCCCGGCCTCTGCAGTTTTTAAAGCTCTGCATGTGAGAGGGAGGTGACATCAGCAAGGTGGAGGGCTAGGAGGTCCCAATGTTCATCTCCTCACAAGAATAAACAACTGCAAACCAACAAAAATAGCTCAGGGAAAGCTCTGGAATACAATGAAGAAGCATCAAAAATCCTGCAGAGCTCAAAAACCGAGGATGGCCACGTAAAAAAGTACAGGAGGCATTTTACCTGTGTTACCCCATCCTCAAGTCAAGAGCGTCTGAGGGCCAGGGAGATCACCCCCAGAGGAATTCCACCTCCTGGAGAAAAGGAAAGCAGAGGCCCAGCAAGCCTCACTACTGTGTACGTCTGCAGCCTTTGCTACTGAGGTCTCCCCCAGTCTACACCAACGCTGATCCCAGCTGACAGAGCTGCCCGGAGTGCCCACAACCATGTCCCCTCCCTAGGGCTGGAGCTGTCACTGTCCTCAGAGGCCCCAGGCACTGCTGTGCCCCACTCTCTGGGATCAGGACCTCACAGCGCATCATCGTATACATGATGGGAGCCACGGCTGCCCAGAGCCCTGCTCTCAGTGTCAGGTCACAGCTTTGTGCCACCATTTCTGGGGCAGCCTCTGCTGCCCTGAGCCCCACCCTCTGGGTCCCAGGTCACACTCTGACCATTACCAGGACCACACTGTTACTGCCCTGAGCCTCACACCCAGCTCCCAGGTCTTGGCTCTGAATCATCACTGATGGGGCTGCCCTGAGCCCCAGCCCCACGACTCAGGCCACCACTCTGAACCATCACTGCCAAGCCACACTATCAGTGCTCCCAGCCCTGCCCCTCGGCCCCAGGTCAAAGCTCTGAACTGTCATTGCCAGAGGCGCTGCCACTGCCCTGAGCCCTGCTCCCTGGATCCTAACACAAGGTTTTAACAAGCCACCACCAGGCAGGTGCTACTACCGTCCTACAACTGCCCCCTGGGGTCAAAGTTGGGACTTCAACCCACCATCTGCAGGCTGTGCTGCTACTGCCCCCTGCCCCCTGGGGCCGAGGACCAAGCCATTGCTGCACCTTGTCACCCCAGGGTCTGTGCCACTGCTGCATCACCACCCCCCGCCAGCCACAGTCACTGTGGTGAGACCCAGAGACCCAGACCTTGGTTCCACAGGCCATCTGTACATGCCCACGCCTTAGACACGAGGGGTGCTGCCTCAGCAAGTGGTCCCAGGACTCCAGCTCCACTTCTACTGTTTGCCAGCACACCAGACCACAGCCAAGAGGGATCCCACTGGCTAGAACTTCCTCCCATGGGAAAAGCAGAAGACCCCAGCAACCTTCACCTCCGAAGAAGTTCCCAAAAGCCTTTGTTGCCACTCCCACCCATAGGACCTTCGCAGTCTTGGCCACAGAATATTCCAGCAGTCTGCACCTACGATGACCTCAGCGGACAGAGCTGCATGGAGACTATGCTGCTGTGCCTTCCAAGAATGAAAGACACTGTATCCCACCAGGCTAGCACCCTTGCAGCCACATTTAGGTGAAAGCCTTTTCCCACTGAAGCCAGTCCAAAAAGTGAATGCACCCTCAAACGCACAGCCATCAATGCAAAGCCATCAGAAACATGAAAAAGCAAGGAAACATGACACCACCAAAGGAACATAATGATTTTCCAGTAACCAATCCCAAAGAAATGGAGATCTGCGAGTTACCAAAAAAAGATTTCAAAATAATTATTTTAGGAAGTTCAGCAAGATTTAGGAGAACACAACTTAACGAATTCAGGAAAACAATAAATGAACAAAATAAGCTCAACAAACAGACGGAAATCATTTTTTAAAAGAACCGAACAAACTCTGGAGCTGAAGACCACAGTGAACGGAATGAAAAAATGCAATAGAGCGCTGTTGAAGCTCTCAGGCAGAATAAAGAATCTGTGAACTCGGACTGGTGGTGCAGTGGTTAAGAATCCGCCTGCCAATGCAGGGGACATGGGTTCAATCCGTGGTCCAGGAAGATCCCACATGGCGCGGAGCAACTAAGCCCATGCGCCACAACTACTGAGCCTGCGCTCTAGAGCCCACGAGCCACAACTACTGAGCCTGCGTGCTGCAACTACTGAAGCCCGCGAGCCTAGAGCCCGTGCTCCGCAACAAGAGAAGCCACGGCAGTGAGAAGCCTGCGCACCACAAAGAAGAGTAGCCCCCGCTCTCCGCAACCAGAGAAAGCCCGCACGCAGCAACAAAGACCCAACGCAGCCAAAAATAAAATTTAAAAAACTAAAAAAAAAAAAAAGAATCTGTGAACTGGAAGATAGATTTCTTGATATTATCCAGACAGAGGAGAAAAAAAATAGATTGAAAAAGACTGAAGAAAACTTATGTGAATTATGGGATACTATCAAACAAAACAAGACAAAACAAAAGGAGAGAGAGAGAAAAGGACAGAAACATACTTAAAGAAATCATAGCTGAAAAATTCCTAAATCTGGGGAGAGACACGGCCATCCAGGTACATAAAACCCAAAGGTCCATAAATAGACATAACCCAAAGAGATATTCACCAAGATACATTATAATTAACCTCTCAAGAATCAAAGACAAAGAGAAATTTTAAAACAGAAAGAGAAAAGAGACTCATCACATACAAGGGAATCCCAATAAGGCTATCAGCAAACTTCTCAGCAGAAACCTTGCAGGCCAGTAGAGGGGATGACACATTCAAAATGCTCAAGGAAAAAAACTATTCACCAAGAATACTTCAGCTAGTATAACTGTACTGCATTAATGAAGGAGAAACAAAGACTTTCCCAGAAAAACAAAAGCTGAGGGAATTTATCAGCACTAGACCTGCCTTACAAGAAATGCTAACAGGAGTTCTTCAAGCTGAAACAAAAAGACACTAATTAGTAACATGAAAACATGGAAGTATCAACTTCACTGGTAAAGGTATAGTAGAATTCAAAATACCCTAATACTGTAATGGTGGTGTGTAAGTCACTTTGAACTCTAGCATATAGGCTAAGAGACAAAAGTCTTAAAAATAATTACAGCTACAATATTTTGTTAATGGATACATAGTATAAAAAGTGGTAAATTGGGACATCAACGATATAAGTTGAGGGTGTGAGCAAGAAAATGTGTAGAACACTTTTATGCAACTGAAGTTAAGTTATAATCTTAACAGTTATAACAACAAGATGTATTATGAAAGCCTCATGGTGACCACAAAGCAAAAAGTATCTATTGTGTACAATAGATACATAAATGATAAAGAAAAAAGAATCAAAGCATACCACTGTAAAACAAATCAACTCACAAAGAAAGACAGCAAAAAAGGAAGAGAGGAACAAAGAAACTACAAAACAATTAGAAAGAAATTAATGAAATAGCAATAGTAAGTCTTTGCCTATCAGTAACTACTCTAAATGTAAATGGTTTAAATTTTCTATTTAAAAGGCAAAAAGTAACTGAATGGATAAAAATACAAAACCCAACTATATATACTGCTTAGAAGAGAGTCATGTAAGCTTTAAAGACACAGGCTGAAAGTGAAGATATTTTATGTAAATGGAAACCAAGAGAGCTGAGACAGCTATACCTATATCACACAATATAGACTTTAAGTCAAACATTGTCATAAAAGACAAAGAAGGTCATTATATTGTTATAATGATAAAGGGGTTAATTAATCAAGAGGATATAACAATTGGAAACATATATGCACCCAGTATTGAAGCACCTAAATATATTAAACAATTATTAATAAAGCTGAAGGCAAAAAATAGATAGCAATGCAATAATCGTGGGTGATTTCAATACCTCACCTTAAACAATGGGTAGATCATCCAGAGAGAATCAATTTTAAAAATGGACTTGAAAGACACTTTCAATCAAATAGACCTAATAGACATGTAAAGAACATTCCATCCAACATTCTTCTCTAGCACACATGAAACAGTCTCCAGGGTAAATCATGTTAGGTCACAAAACAAGTCTTAAGAAATTTAAGCAGACTGAAATCATATTGAGTATCTTTCCCAACCGCAATGGTATGAGACTAGAAATCAGTAACGAGGAAAGCTGGAAACTTCACAAATACGTGGAAATTAAACAACACACTTCTGAACAACCAATAGGTCAAAGAAGGAATAAAAAAATATCTAGAGACAAACAATAATAGAAACACAGCATACAAAAACTTACGCGATGCAGCAAAAGTGGTTCTAAGAGGGAAGTTTATAGCAATGAATGCCTACATGAAGAAAAAAGATCTCAAATAAACAACCTAACCTTACTCCTGAAGGAACTAGAAAAGGAAAAATAAACTAAGCCCAAAATTAGCATAAGGAATGAAATAAAAATTAGAATATAAATAAAGGAAATAGAGATGAGAAAGACAATAGAAAAAGATCAACAAAACTAAGAGTTGGTTTCTTGAAAAGATAAAATTGACAAGCCTTTAGCTAGACTAAGAAAAAAAAAAAACAGATTACTCAAATTAATAAAATTATAAATGAAAGAAGAGACATTATAACTGATACCACAGAAATTCAAAGGATCATAAGAGACTACCATGAACAACTATATGCTAATGAATTAATTTAGAAGAAACGGATAATTTCCTAGAAACACACAACTTACCAAGAATGAATCATGACGTAATAGAAAGTATGAACAGACCCATAATGAGTAAGGAGATTAAATGGGTAATCAAAAATCTCCAACAAATAAAAGCCCAGATGACTTCACAGGTGAATTCCACCAAACATTTAAAGAAAAACTAATACCAATCCTTTTCAAACTCTTCTAAAAAACTGAAGGGGAAGGAAAACTTCCAAACTCATTTTACAAGACCAGCGTTACCCAGATACCAAAGCCAGACAAGGACACTACAAGAAAAGAAAATTATAGGTCAATCATCAGAGGATGAAAACAGATGCAAAAATCCTCACCAAGATACTAGCAAACTGAATTCAAGAACACACTGAAATGATCACAAACCATGATTAAGTGGGATTCATCCTTGGGATGCAAGGATAATTGAACATATGTAAATCAATAAATGTGATACATCACATTAACAGAATGAAGGATAATAATCAAATGATCATTTCAATAGATGCAGAAAAAGCACTTGACAAAATTTAACATCCTTTCATGGTAAAAACTCTCAACAAATCAACTGTAAAAGAAATGTTCCTCAGCATAATACAGGCCATATATGAAAAGTCCACAGCTACATCATACCCAATGGTAAAATTTTAAAGCCTTTCCTCTAAGATCAGGAACAAGACAAGGATAACCTACTTTCACCATTTCTATTCAACATAGTACTGGAAGTCCTAGCCTTAGCAATTAAGCAAGAAAAAGAAATAAAAGGCGTCCAACTCAGAAAGGAAGTAGCAAAGTTATGTTTGCAGATGATATAATCTTAGACATAGATAACCCTAAAGATTCACCAAAAATCTGTTAGAACTAATAAATAAATTGCAGGACACAAAATCAACATCAGAAATCAGCTGCGTTTCTATACACTAAAAACAAACTATCTGAAAGACAAATTAAGAACGCAATCTCATTTATAAAAGCATCAGAAACTACAAAATACTTAAGAATAAATTAACCAAGGATGTGAGAGACCTGTACTTAAAACTATAAGACATTGTTGAAACAGACTGAAGAAGACACAAATAAATGTAAATATATTCCATGTTCATGGATTGGAAGAACTAATATTATGAAAATGTCCATACTACCCTAGTGTTCTAGAGATTCAGTGCAATCCCTATCAAAACTCTAATGGCATTTTTCACAGGAACAGAAAAATAAACTACCTTAAAATTTGTATGGAACCACAAAAGACCCTGAATAGCCACAGTAATCATGAGAAAGAAGAACGAAGTTGGAGGTATCATAGGTCCTGATTTCAGACTATACTACAAAGCTATAGTAATCAAAAAAGTATGGTACTGGCATAAAAAGTCACATAGACCAGTGGAACAGAATAGAGAGCCCAGGCATAAACCCACACATATACGGTCAACTAATTTTTGAAAGGGTACCAAAAATCCACATTGGAGAAAGAATAATCTCTTCTAACAAATGGTGCGGAGAAAACCAGACATTTACATGCAAAAGAATGGACCGCTATCTTACACCACACAAAAAATTATCTCAAAATGGATCAAAGACTTAAACATAAAACCTGAAACTGTAAAACTCCTGGAGGAAAACATAGGGAAAAAGATCTTTGACAGTGGTCTTGGCAATGACTTCTTAGATGAGATATAAGTACAGGCAACAGAAGCTAAAATAAACAAGTGGAACTGTATCAAACTAAAGAGCTTCTACACAGCAATGGAAACAAGCAATAATTTTAAAAGTCAGCCTACAGGATGGGAGAAAATATTCACAAATTGTGTATCTGAAAATATACAAAGAACTCACACAACTCAATAGCAAAAAAGCAAATAATCCAATTTAAAAACAGGCAAAGGACCTGAATAGACATTTTTCCAAAGAAGCATACAAAAGTTATATGAGAAGGTGCTCAACATCACTAATCATCAGGCAAATGCAAATCAAAACCACCTCACACCTGCTAGGATGGCTATTATCAGAAAGACAAAAGATAACAAGTGTCAGTGTGGATGTGAAGAAAAGGGAACCCTTATACACTACTGATGGAAATGTAAACTGATACAGCCATTATGGAAAACAGTATGGCGGTTCCTCAAAAAAGTAAAAATTTAACTACCCTATGACCCAGCAATCCCATTCCTGGGTTATACCTGAAGGAACTGAAATCAGTATCTCAAAGAAATATCCATACACCCATGTTCACTGCAGCATTATTCACAATAGCCAAGATACGGAAACAACTTAAAATGTCCCTCAACAGATGAATGAATAAAGAAAATGTGGCACATATATACAATGGAATATTACTCAAACATAAAAAAAGAATGAAATCCTGTCATTTGCGACAACATGGATGAATTTGGAGATAACCCAGATCAAGAAAGACAAATACTTATGTTATCACTTATATGTGGAATTTTTTTAAAAATCCAATTTCCTAGAAACAGAAAATAGAATGGTGGTTATCAGGGGTTGGAAGGAGGGGGAAATGTCAAAGGGTATAAATTTTCAATTACCAGAAGAATAAGTTTTGAGGGTCTAATGCACAACGTGGTGACTAGTTAATAACATGGTACTGTGTACTTGAAAGTTGCTGAAAGTAAATCTTAAGCATTCCCACCACACACACACACACACACACACACACACACACACACACACACGCAGGCACACAATGAGTTAACTGTGTGAGATAATAGAGGTGTTAATTATCTTGATCTTGGTAATCATTCTACAACGTGTATGTATCAATATATCAAATCATCACGTTGTGCATTTTAAATATATACAATTATATTTGTCAATTATTCCTCAATGAAGTTTTTTAAAAAGGCTCCACACGTGATTCCCTTGAATGGTTAAGGCTGCGAACCGCTGGTCCCACCTTCACTATCTGAGGCTCAGAGGCCAGTCACCCAGGACACTGAGTCCCAGAGACGACCTGAGAATCGAAGGTCTGTGCTGCCCATCTCCAACATGCTCTATACTTGACCTGCTTCCTCAATGACATCCTGAAACCCCCTCTCCTCTTAATCAGTTTAGAGTCTCCCTTTGTGAAAAGGTCAAAGTTAGAACTGCAATTACTTACTGCCCTAATAACTGCTTAGTAGATGCTTTGCAGTCCTGGGTTTTGCCTCACCTTCTGATTCTAGGCACCAGAAGGCGTCCAAATGCTTGTGGCCAGAGCTGCAGAGCTGGACAGGGACCCTTGAGATCAACAGGGACCCTCACCCCAGGACAAATTCCTCCGGAATGGGAGAAGCCTGCCTGGCGGGACCACTCTCCCCTTCTTGCCCCTCTAATAACACCTGCTACCCTTTATGGGATGTGGGTCTTCACGGTGAGTGGGAGAGGCTGGAAAACTGAAATTCGACCATAAAAAGTCAGGCTGCAGGGAGAGGGCTTGGCCCGCAGGGACTTACGGGCAGGCCTTCTTTCTCCTCAAAGCTCGGTGCTGCCGGTTCCTTGTGGCCAATGAGGTCGCCCATTATAACACAAAAATGAGACACGATAAAAACTGCTCTGAGGTGGCCCATCCCTACCCTGCACCCTAGGCCGCCCATCTTTGGAGGCAGAAACAGGTGTGGCTGACAGGTGATAGACTTGAACTGAGACACTCCTGGGGTCAAACCCCAGCTGTATGGTGTGGGATAAGTCCCCTGACCCCTCTATGCCTCAGTTTCTTCACATCTAATAAAGATGTAATACGTGCGTCCCAGAGCCACCGTGAGACCAGAGGAGGGTGTGAAATGAGGACAGAGGCCAAACCCAGGCAGGACTCAGCTCCAGTGCGTCCCTCCTCCAACCCTTCTCAGGCTGACACTACCGCTTCCCTTTCTCCTCCAACAGCCCCGCTCCCACTTTCTGATTCTTCCCTGGAAGAATACAGTTTGGGGAGTTCATTTGGGACAGTATCTGGATCTTACACTCTGGAAGGAGGATGCAGGAAAGCAGAAAGTCCGCTAGAAACGGCAAGAAAATATGGGTTCTGATGCTAAGTCCATGGCCCAGAGCAAGCTTCTCACCGTCTGGGAGCTTCACCCACAAAATGAGGGGTCAGAGTGGATCACCCCGAGGACGTCTCTCACCGCCACCCTCTGATGCTACGCATATTCAGAGGCCCAGGGTCACAGTCACACGATCGAGGGTCAGGTCTGTCTAACACTTCACCTCAAGAACCTGCGAAATGACAACTGAAGCCCTGGGACCAGGGACCAGGGACCAGGGACCAGGGACCAGGGACCAGGGCTCAGGGTGAGGGCGCAGCCCCTCCTCTGGCACCTCTAGGTCAGTGGTTTGCAGACAGCGCGCCCTGAAATCACCTGGGGCCTCAACAAATACACATCCCCGGACCTACATCCCAGAGGCTGACTCAGTGGGTCTGGACTGGGCTCGCGCACCCTGGCTGTCTCTGATGCCAGGGTCAGGGGACCCCACCGTGACGAACGTGCTCCCAATAAAGGCTCCTCCTGCCTGCGATGGAGCGCAGCCTCACCGCCACCCTCACGTCACTCCGCATTCCTTCTCTCCTCGGAGCCTGCGTCCTTTTCTCTAAAACGTGGCTAATAACACGCCCTCTCGGGGTCAATGTGAAGTCAGGTTCCCTGGGCCCTGAGTCTGCTCTTCCATGGACTAAGGCGTCTCTGCTAGTCAAGAGAAGGCCAGCGGTCAAGCCAGGAGGGAGCGTGCTTAAACAGCAGGACCGCAGATCCCAGCCCTCCCAATGCCCGTCCAAGGGCGACCAACTCCAGCTCCACTTTGAGTCCACGTGGTCCTAAGCAGGTGAGGGCAGGTGCCCACCTAAGCCCGCCCGTGCTTCACAAACACAGTCACAGCGGCACGAACTTTAGGAGAGTGGGGTACGGAGGTTGACCGAGGTTTGAATCCTAGCTGTGTGACCTCAGCAATAACTACCTTTTCTGAACCTTTGTCTCCACATTTACAAAATCAGGGAAGTTATTACCGCACAGATCACTGTTAAGAATTAAACAAGGTGATAAATGTCACGTGTGGGGCAGAGGACCTAACGCTGCCAGGCCTCTACCATCGTCATCAGACTGACAAACTCTAGCCCTGCCTGTGAAAAAGTGTTAGCTGAGCCGAGAAGAGGGATAGAATTGAATTCCCTGGCGGTCCAGTGGTTAGGACCCTGCACTTCACTGCCGAGGGCGCAGGTTCAATCCCTCGGCAGGGAACTAAGATCCCACAAGCCGCACAGTGGCGTGGCCAGAAACCAATTTAAAAAATTAAAAAAGAAGAGGGATAGAATTCTCCAATAGGTACTAATTCTACTTTTTTTTTAAAAATAGCTTTATTGAAATATAACTCACATGCCATACCATTCACCCATTTAAAGTATATAATTCAATGGGTTTTAGTATATTCAGAGTTGTGCAACTATCACCACAATTTTAGAACGTTTTCATCAACCCAAAAAGAAACCCCCTACTCTTTGGCTGTCACCCTCCAATCCCTCTAGCACCCTGCCCCACGCCACAGCACCTGCTAATCTACTTTCCATCTCTACAGATTGGCCTATTCTGGAAATTTCATGCAAATAAAATTCTATGTGGCCTTTTGTGACTGGATTCTTTCATTTAGCATAACGTTTTTAAGGTCCATCCATGCGGCATGTGTTGGTACTTCATTCCTTTCTATGGCTGAATGATATTCCATTTTATGGGAAGACCACATTTTGTTTATCTATCCATTCATCCACTGATGGACATCTGGGTTTGGGGCTGTTATGAATAATGCTGCTATGAATATTCATGCTCATGTTTTTGTGTGGACATATGTTTTCAATTCTCTTGGGTATGTACCTAAAGGGGGAATTGCTGGGTCATAAAGTAACTCTATGCTTATCAACCTCTTGAGCCACTGCCAAACTATTTTCCAAAGTAGCTACACCATCTTCCTTTCCCACCAGCAGTGTGTGGGGTTCCGATTTCTCCATATCCTCAACAACACGCGTTATTATCCACGTTTCTTATGATTGCTATGCTAGTGGGTGTGAAGCGGTAACCTTACGTTTTTCTTAAATCTTACTATATTTCTGTGAGCAGTTTTTTTTTAAATTTTACTCATAGCCTGATGTTAAAACTACACGGAACAGAAGGAAATTAAACAAGAAAATATCCCCTCAAGGAAAGGTTACAACAAAATGATGAAGACAGAGAAATGCCCTCTGCAAGGTGAGCGGGAACAGCCCTGGAGAGACAGCAGATGGCACTGCTGTACATGACACATTGTATCGGTGTATGTGGTACAATGACACCGTCGTATGTGGTACACTGCATTGTTGTATGTGGTGTGACATTGTTGCCTGTGGTACAATGACCCTGGTGTATGTGGTACAATGACACCGTCGTATGTGGTACACTGCATTGTTGTATGTGGCGTGACATTGTTGCCTGTGGTACAATGACCCTGGTGTATGTGGTACAATGACCCTGGTGTATGTGGTACAATGACACCGTCGTATGTGGTACACTGCGTTGTTGTATGCGGTGTGACATTGTTGCCTGTGGTACAATGACCCTGGTGTATGTGGTACAATGACACGGGTGTGTGTGGTACACTGGCAGGGATGTAGAAAAGTGCATCAGGCCTTCCTCCTAATCTTCTTGTTCCCTTTAATTCACACATGACTTCCTGGACCTGTAAAACAAAGCTCTTTTCCAAGTAAACCAACATGGTGGCATTCCTGACAAAGCTCTATATTCAAATGTCAGCTGACAACCCAAAATAGGTTTTGTTATACTTTCCTCCTCGGGACAAAACTTACTGCGGCCCAACACTAATCTATCACAGAATATAGCTGCTGTTTACCAACTAAAGGAGGAGCTAAAATAAGTCCCCCATTTCTGTGCCCGGACTCCCCTCCAAGGGGGTGTCCAGGTGTTTCAGTGAAAGCCATTTTCACAGCATTACAGCGCTGATTTCCTGAAAGTCATCAACAGTCTCTGCCTTCAGGCAGAATCACTTAAGGTGCCCCAGTCGGAGGAGAGTCTCCTCTATTTTCAGCTTGAAAGATTTCAGGAATGCCTCAAATCATCCTTCACTTCTTGGTGTCTGCCCCCTCAGGCCAAGGCAGCAGTTGGAGGTTTACCACCCACAAACTCCGGAACCAGATACCAACAGGTGGGTGTACTATGAACCTCAGGCCTGCCCAAGGCCTAGGAGAGAGAAAACAAAAAAGGGGAAAGGAGAACAACGGCAGTGGGGGGGAGGGGCGGTACGTGGGAGAAGGGAGCAAACAGTTCTGCTGGTAAAGGACAGTGCAGGCTGCCCCCCCTGTGTGGGCAGACGTGGGGTGCTGGCCCTCACAGGGACTGGCAAGGGCGAGCCTAGGGAGGTGGTGTGTGGCCTCCCTGGGGTTCGCCCTGAGGGCCAGACTGTCCACAGGAGCCACGCATTTCTTGCAAAGAGTCTGAATGCATTTATACACCAAGTATCATATACAAACTGAAAGTCTTATACTGTTTTCTTTTTTTTTTTAATTAATTTTTATTGGAGTATAGTTAATTTACCATGTTTGTGCTAGTTATACATATACATATATCCACACTTTTTTAGGTTCTTTTCCCATATAGGTCATTACAGAGCATTGAGTAGAGTCCCCCGTGCTATACAGTAGGCCCTTATTGTACTGCTGTTTACAAATAAGGGTAGATCTGTCATGGATGATGAAATAGCTCTCATTTGTCAATGTCTCTGAGTAGTTGCTTCTTGTCATTGCCCATTTTTTCTAACCAGGACAACTAAAGCACAAGTACCACATGGGTCTGTGAAGTTTTTCCTGTTGGGGGGCGAGGGTCTTTAATTTCTAAAGGTATAAAGCACTCTCAAGAATTAATATATTTAGGTCCTAAATGTCCACGAAGAGGGGACAGGAAAAATAAATGATGCTGTAGTGCGGGGTCAGCACCCCACGGCCCGTGGCCTGTCTTGGTAAATCAAGCTTTACTGGAACACAGCCATGCGTGTCTGCACATTGTCTATAGCTGCTGTGCACTACAGTTGGGACAAAGACCATATGGCCCAGAAAGCTTAAAATATTTACTATTTGGTCCTTTATAGAAAAAGTTGGTGAATCCCCGGTATAGTGTATCATGAAACACACTACAACTATTAAAAAGCAGAGTCAGGGGGGACTCCCCTGGCGCGTCCAGTGGTTAAGACTTCGCCTTCCAATGCAGGGGGTGCGAGTTCGATCCCTGGTTGGGGAGCTAAGATCCCACATGCCTCATGGCCAAAAAACGGAAACATAAAACAGAAGCAAAGACTGTAACAAATTCAATAAAAACTTTTAAAACAATGGTCCACATCAAAAAAATCTTTAAAAAAAACAAACAACGACAACAAAGTCAACCTCAACTGCATCTATGAACAGGGAGAGATGCTCAAGATACAATAATGAAGATGTTTTATTTCTAACTCTGATCCCTGAGGTGAGTGGGCCCCGTTCACCTGTTTTTTGTTGAGCTTCACAAGAGGAATTCGCTTCTGGGGAAGGCTGAAAACAGGGCAGGGAAGACAGGACTCTGGGCAACAGAAACGCTGGGGCTGGGGCAGCCTCCGCCCCCCATGACCCAGCCAGGGATCCCCGAGGGCTGAGGAGCGTGTACACCCCCTTCCCACGCTAGCTCTGAAAAGGATAAAAAATACTCCTAGGTAAGGACAGAGGTCAAAATATGACCATGGCCTTAGGTCAGTTTCCCTACACAGAGGCCCAGAATCAAGCAGACGACCCCACTGAAGCACGGCTGCGCTGGGTGGAGCTGGGTTCCCCCAGGGGCGAAGCTGAAAGAGCTGCGCAGGGCGCCCAGCCCTTCTTCCCAAACTGGCAGTCAGGTAAGCCCTGCCCAGCGAGGTGCGGGGACCCGCCCCGTCCTCCTGGAAACCCCCAGAAGCCTCCTGCAACGGCCAGCTCGATGCGTCCACGCCGGGAAGGCACGCGGGCCGAGCCGCCGGGCCCACGGAGCACAAGGGCCAGCCCCTCGCTCCCCGGGCAGGACCCGCTTCCGCCCCGGGACCAGACACGCTGCGCCTGTGCGCTCGCGCCTTCCCGGGGAGGGGCTGGCGGTGGGACCCGGCGCGGCCACATCAGCCCGAGGAGGGACCGGCTCCCGGGATGTTTCTCAGCACGGCTCTCACATCGCAGGGCGGCGAGAGCGAGGCCGACCCTGTCGCGGACTCCTCAGCGAAACCTGCAGGGCAGCCGCGCGCCCACCAAGGCCTGTGGGCGACGAGGGCGAGGAGGGCGAGGAGCGCGGCCGTCGGTGAGGATGGGTGAGGGGCGCGTACCCGAGTCCGGAGAGCACGTGGAATTCCAGACACTGACGCCCCCGAGCTGTGACCCGTGTCCCCCGGAGGGTCGGCTCAGAGGGCACCGTCGCTCTGCCACACGCTAGGTGTGGGATCTCGGGCCGTTTCTTCCCGTCTTTGTTTGTAAAATAGGGCGGCTGTGAGGCTTCCGTAAAACTCCGCGCATCAAGGCCCGAGCACGGGGCCTCGACCCAGCGACGCTAACATTTAATAAACGTTACTGCCGTATGTTTCAACAACATCCAGTTTTTATAATACGCACGTATTTGCTTCTGGGATATATGATGACACCCGCTCTGATCCCCTCACAGTTGTTAATTGACGGGCATGAAAACGCTGTGAAAAGTATAAATCCAGAGCCAAGATCTAAAAAGTACTAATTAAAGCACACTTTATATAAAAACTATACTCAGAGTGCCGTCAACAGCCTAAAGTGCTTATATTGTTTTTTTTTAAAAAAAAGGAAAAAAAAGGAAAGCAAAGCCTTTAATTCAAAATGACCAAGTAAGCACAAAACTTTATCTCCTGTTCCTCCCAATACCCCCATTAAAATGAAGAAAAGGAGCAGAATAAAAGGGTTAAACACCCACCACAGAGAATGGGAAAGGGACACGGGCTGACCAGAGATTTGAACACATTCTGGGAAACTGTAAACAGAGGGAGGACTGGTGAGGCCCCAGGAGTCTCCTGCTCGACAAGGACGAACTCACTTCCTGCGCACAGAAATCACAGGGAGTCGGGCTGGAGGGGCCCTCCCCGTGAGCTAATCCCCGGTCCTCAGCAGGCAGGGGAGGCGCAGACGGGGAGGGGCAGCGCCACCCGGGCCTGTGCCGCAGGACCCCCGTAACAATCTCGTTTCCAGATGGGCAATCAAGGACCGAAGATTCGAAGTGCGTTGCTCTAGCTCAAAGCGGCGGGGGCGGAGCCCGGCTGGGAGCCAAGACTGCTGGGCACCGCCCCACACTGCCCCCTCCAAAGCCACCCAGCCACTCACCGCCACATGCCACAGGCCCCTCAGCCCTAACCCGCTGGCATCAGAGCATAGAGCAGCACGACGTCTTGTGCTTTTAAGGCCGCTGGGTCAGGTAAGAAGCAGGACGCCCAGAGGAAGACCACAAACGGAGCCCCGGGCTGACCCAGGCTCCCTCCCAGCCTCGCCCTCCCGTGAGAATTCATACGTTCCTTGGACGTCTTCCTCCAGGACTGCTATTTGCTTTGACAGCAACAGAAACGCCGATGGGACGGAGTCCCCAGGACCTGCTCTGCCCCTGCAGATGCCCTTCAACGTCCCCAAGCAGCCACCGCTCCACCCCCCAGACAGAAGCAGGAGGAGGATTACGCAGATAACTGTTTAATAGAAACCGTTCATTGACCGTAAATGAGTCTATATAAAATAAACCTTAGTTTAAAAATGTTTAAGAAGTCACACCCACCATTGGAGGTGATCACCTGCACTTCAGTGAAGTTACGTAAAAGCTGTCTGCAAACTGGTTAGGGTCTCGGCAGAGGCCTGGAGAATCTTCAGCTCTTCTGTCCACAGTGTTTCTACCAAAGTTAGTTGGTTTATCAAAGCCACTTCTTCATCTTTCATATGAGAAATCTGGAAGTTATTTTTAAATGATTTTCTTTAGTGTAGTAAAATATACATAAACATAAAATTTAACATTTTGACCATTTTTAAATGTACAATTCAGTGGCACTAAGTATATTCACAGTGTTATATAACCATAGCCACCATCCATCTCCAGAACTTTTTCATCATCCCAAACAGAAACTCTGTACCCATCAAACATTAACTCCCCATTTCCCCCTCCCCAAATCCCTGGTAACCTCTACTCTACTTTCTGTCTCTATAAATTTGCCTATTCCAGATATCTCATTTAAGTGGAATCATACAGTACAGGGTATTTGTCTTTTTGGGTCGTGGTTTATTTCACTCAACACAATGTCTTCAAGGTTCAATAAAACGGTTTTTTTTAATCCTAGTAATGTTTTCATTCAAATAAGCTAATTCCTCATTTAATTAAAACATTCATTAAATAAAAGGCAAAGGCGGAACTTCCCTTGTGGCGCAGTGGTTAAGAATCAGCCTGCCAATGCAGGCAACACGGGTTCGATCCCTGGTCAGGGAAGATCCCACATGCCGTGGAGCAACTAAGCCCGTGCACCGCAACTACTGAGGAGCCTGTGCTCTAGAGCCCGTGGGCCGCAACTACTGAGCCCACGCACCACAACTACAGAAGCCTGCACACTCTAGGGCCCACGTGCCACAACTACCGAGCCCACATGCCACAACTACTGAAGCCCGCGCACCTAGCGCACATGCTCCACAACAAGAGAAGCCACTGCAATGAGAAGCCCACACACCGCAACGAAGAGCAGCCCCTGCTCGCCGCAACTAGAGAAAGCCCGCGCACAGCAATGAAGACCCAACCCAGCCAAAAAAAATTTTTTTAACTAAAAAAATTTAAAAATAATAAGGGAAAGAGTACCTTAAAAATCTATTACCAAGAATTCATGCAACAATTTTACCCATTAAAAGGTGTAGACACATGTTAACAGTCAAAACACGGATTACATCAGTGTTCATTTATTAAGGCATTAACAACACCCTAAGAAGGTGGACTATCCCTATCCAACAAGTATCAGTACAAAACAACTTCTTCATCAAAACACTTCTTTAAGAAAAGAACGCAATATTCTAGAAACATACCTTTTGAAGCACAGCCTTACTCTCCTTGATGAAATAATGGCATATTTTCTGGGCTATGTCCAAACTTGTCTTCTCATTTGTATCTGAAATTATTTCCCCAATAAGTACTTTTTTCCAGCATGTCCTAGAACCAAAATATTCAATAAGGTCATTTCAGCAGGTTTTCAAAAACAAAGGCGGCTTTTCCACTTGAACACTTCTCTATTTTTCCGGAAACATAATAAAACTCATTCCATCAGCACGTTCCCTCAAACCTCCCACCACGTGCAGGTCCTGTGTTGAAGCAGACAAGGTATACAGGAAAGAAGAAGGAACGCTGAGGATAAGAAGCGAGGGAACTGGCGCTCTCTGCAGGCAGGGCCTGAGTTTTATTAGCACCACAGTCCTGCATCTGGCACATGAGTAAGAAGAGTCACGTCCACCAGCCACAGGAAGAGAACAAGGGACAGACAGGAAGGTGAGTCCACAGTCAAAGTACTACCAACTAAGGAGCAAAGGCAGAGGTTTTCCTTTTCTTCAAATGACAGCCTCTCCTAAAAAAAATGGCAAACGGAACAGGACATGTTTCACAAAGTAAAATGCTCTGCAGATGGAAAGAGGAATCTACAGTGAAGCCTTTCTCTACACGCAGGTCCTTCCAATTTTACACTACGGAAGTCCATAGGAAATGGGGCTCAGTGGGCTGGCGGGGCCAGCTTTCTGCAGGGGAGGCAAGAGGGGGCCGCGGCCAAGGTGCCGAGCAGGAGGGGCTGAGTCAAGCCTACAGGCCGGCGAGGAGCACTAACCAGGGAGGAAGGGGGCGGGGGGACGGATGCTGGATGCACAGAACGCGGAAGTGCACGTGGCTGAGGAGGGAGAGGCCACGGTGACGGCTCTACCATCCCAGTGGAGGGCACAGAAGTCGCTGAGAAATTCAGAACAGCCCAAAAGCCATACAGAAAATGAAGTCTTAGATGTCGTCAGCTTCAGGGATGATGGTGGCAACCCCAGGAGCAGATGAGTTCTCGGGAAAGAAAGGAAGTCAAGAAATAACATTTGGGACTTCCCTGGCGGTCCGGTGGTTAAGACTCCGCACTTCCACTGCAGGGGACACGGGTTCAATCCCTGGTCGGGGAACTAAGATCCTACATGCGCGTGGCACGGCCAAAAAAAAAAAAAAAAAAGAAAGAAGGAACGCCATTGCTATGTGCCAGGAACAGCGCTTTATATGCAGCCATTATCTGTTTTAATCTTCACAACCGCCTAGCGAAGAAAGCATTATAATCCCCACCTCAGACACAAAGAAACTGAGAATCCGGAACAGTAAAGCACTCACCCTAAGTGACGGAGCTAATGAGAGGCAGAACTAGCATGCAAATACCCATCAGGCAGAATCCCAAACACATGCTTCCTCTGCCACGCCACTCAGGTAGTCAGAAAGCACTCAGAGGGAAGAAAAGACGCCTCAGGAGGACCTCTGGGAAACATCCAGTTGCTTTATTTAATTTGAGGTTGATGTGTCTCCAAGAAAGACTGAAAGAAACTTATGTGGGTACACACGAGATAAAATAAAACGCAAGATGAATGGATAGGGAAAACAAGACGAAGGAAAGATGAGAAGAAGAAAGGTAAGATACAGCCAGGAATGAGTCAGTGATAAATTGCATGCCTTAGAATCCTGCACACATGGCTGGACCACAAATTTGCCTCTGAGTTTTCTAGTGAGCAATAAAAAGAAGGAAACATATCAGATACAGAATTCAGTGTCTGTACGACAAAAACACACCATCTGCTGAGAAGAGACACAACTGCTTCTGGTGTTGAGACCAGGGGATAGTTTTTCTCCCCAAGTCCCTACAGAAAAGGAAGTAAGCAACATCGTGAACAGCAACACAACGGGCACGATGGAATGAGCACAAACTACTTCTAGGCACCGTGCTGAGGGCTACTTCTGGCGTTATCTCACCTGATCCTCCCAACTGCTCGAGGATGGGGTTCGCCATCTTCAGGAAGTCCTCCCTGGGGTGTCTCTCACCTGAGATTTGCTGAGTAGCGGGCATTACTCCCCGACTCCCTCGCAAGGAGCTCCAGGGCTGAGCGGCGCACGGCCGCATGTGTGACTATCCTTTCCACGCTAAGGGAAGGACCAACAGCCTCTCAGGAACAGTGAGGACCTGACCAGGGCGCGTGTCGACACTGGGGGCTCCTCCACCTGCCTCCTCTATGGAAACATCCAGGCCTCTCCTTGAGCAGGGGTCTGGATCTGCCCCCAGGACAGAACCGGGGGCGGGGGGGCCCGGCCAGTGGTCAGGAGCTCGGTCTGTTCCCAGGAAAAACCCACCTGCTCAGAGGCTCTCCTCTGACCAGGGCCAAGGCACACGCTTTTCGAAGTGTTCACCCTGAACAACGAGCTGCAGGTCACCAGGGGGATACACGTGAGGAGAGACCAGTTCTCAGGCCCGTGTATTCTATGACTCTAAAACCAGAATTCCAGAAATGGTGCAAACCTAGAAGTGAACCACTCCCCACACGGGCAAGTTACACAGAGAATAAGCAACCCCAATATACAAGGGCATTCCTTTCTCCTCTAAGGTTGGGCCTTTGAATGTAAGCCCCAAAAAAGCCAAAGTTATGTCCAAATCGTAACTATAGCTCATGACCAACACACAGGGAACTTACAATTCTTCAGCCTCCAGACATAACAACTTAAGAGCTGTGAGTAACCGCCAAGACGGTCCATCCCATCCAAACGTCAAATTTCTGAAGTAGAAAAAGAGTAGATATATGTATATGTATAACTAAATCACTTTGTTGTACACCTGAAACTGACACAAGACTGTAAATCGACTACACTCCAACATAAAATAAAAATTAAATTTAAAAAAAACAAATTACCGATCTGTCATTTCGGTACTTCATTACATCACGGTAAATGACTAAAAAGCCAAACATTTTTTTAAAGGGGCCACTAAACATTGCACAACCCGTGGTCTTAGTCACAAAGAGAAAAGTTAAGTCTGCAAATACTTAAGAATAAAGCCTGAGTAACAGAAAATTCTCTGTGTTAAAAAAAAAAAAAAAAAGTAAAAAGCTATTTTTATTTGGTAAGAAGCTGAACTTGGATGAGGGGGCCACAGTGAGATGAATGATGAAGAATCTGGATGATCCTCAGGATCAAACAAATGGCAGCCACCAGAGCTAGTGTCCCTCACAGTGTTGCTGGATTATTTAGAACTTAATTTCACCTATAGAAGAAAATCTGAAAGGGAGGGTCTCAAACCCAGTTTATCCCATTTGGCGTGGAATCACCTAGGCTCCCCCCGTCCCAAGAGCCTGCATCCTGTTGCCGGGTGACTGACGGCCAGGCTGGCCTGCAGTAGCCGATGCCACCCCACCTGACCACATGTTCGCCACAAACACACTGGGCCACCGATCAGTACATACGGGGCTCTGCCGGTACAGTAACTTGAGACTTCAAGCTTGTATCTTAGGTCCCCAAACAAGTCTCCTGACCAGCATCTTCCCCTCCTGTGTATCCCGCAACATGAAGCACGATGTGCCGCACATAGTAAGTGCTCAGTAAGCAGCTACCTGTCACGGGATACAAGTCGGGAGGCAGCTCACACCTGTAAAAACCCCAGCTCTCAACTTTTCATCAAGATTTCCTGAAGGAATAATTTCTGGAGAGAAACACTTACTCTATAAAGTCGTGATCCTCTAAAATGGAAATCTTCTGGTTCATCCGTTTATCTGTTGATGGAAGATATTTAACAAGTATATCTGCATTAAAAAAAAAAAAAAAAAAAAAATCAGGCTGAGATTTAGGGTATAATTCAGGTGGAAGGGAGGGGGGACCCTTTCTTCTCAGCTTACTTTCCTTCCCGTCAGCAATCAAGACATGTGTAAACAATTTTACCTGTTTCACATCAAAAAAATCTAGTCTTCAAGTCCAACTCAATGAGAGTATGATTCAACCCTTTGAAAAGCTACAAGAATTCCAAGGCAGGGGACAAAACATCTGCTACCTCAGCTCCTGCTCCCACGAAGCAAATCAACCCACGAAATCGGGTAATGACATTAGCAGGACTGCTGAGAAATTACACCCACCAAAAGCACAGCCTCCGTACAAACATGAGGAAATGTTTCCAAGACTCAGTTTTTAAAAGCCAGAATTCAAAACTGTCTGGATATTAGTGACTGTAATCATAAACAACTGAAAATGAACAAGAAAAAATTAACAAAGCTTTTTGGGGTCACAGGATAATGAGGGATTTTTCTATTTTTAAAATTTCTTTTTACATTTCTCTACTTTTATTTTTAAATGCAGAAATAATGAAAGTGTGAATTTTGTTCAAATTATTTAACAAATCAATACTTCATGGTCATCAATATTAAAGTTATTCTGATAATATAAGGCTAATTTCAAAGCTAGCTTTCTAAGAGACCCAGCAAGGCCCAGTTTTCGCTTTTCCATTTCATTTTGAGAAATAACATTATTACTTTGGCTAGTAATAGGATGGCGTAGTATCACCTTGACCAAGTCTCTATTTCCATTAGAACTTATATTAAAACTACCTCAAATTATACACTCTGTAAATCTCTAGCCATTTCTTCAATGCCTAGAAAACTATTTCTCTGCTGCTTCAAGGAAGGGGGAAAAAATCAGCCCCCTATGCACTATTTTTAATACTATATTTGGAATTTTCACAGCATAAATTTAATAGGTAAATCATTATTTTAAAAAGAGTAATACCAATGATGGTGCTAGGTAACAAAAGAACATAAACGGAATGCATATTTTATCATGCCATTAAACCGCCCAAAGGAGGACTGTGTAACATATTTACCCTGTGATTGGTACACCACCTTACACACAGTGGGTGCTTCATAAATACTTTTTACTTGTTGCTCTCTAATCCTATTTCATCTTAAGTGACAATGTCTCAGTACAAAACTTTCCATTTCTTGCCATCTATTAATACTCTATTTATTTCCCTAGCAGTTTCTCTTTTCTTCCATTCTACTGTCTGACCTAATGCAATAAAAGTCTTCTCAGTTCTTCTTATCCTCAATATCAATCAAAGCTTTGCTGGCTTTACTTCAACACCAAAATGACGTGGTCAATAAGAATTAGGCTAGCCCTGCCTAGGAGAAAATAAATGATATACGCTTTAAGGTTTTGCCGTTGTTACAAAAACTTAACATAACCACAGATGGGGGGGTGGGGAATTCTATCATCTTAGTGATCAGAACCAAAGTTAATTCCAACCTTTTGAGACATAAACACAAGCATGAGGATTGCGGATGGAAACAAATCCATACTCGAGGAGCAGGCGGTGGTTATCGTGAGGGCCATAGCAGATGAGCACCTCTTTGTGTTTTCCACAGCTCACAGCTGTTCTAATTTCATAACAGCGAGTTTCCTCATTAAACGCTGCTTTTACCTAGAAAAAAGAATTGTAAAAGATGTTTTTAAAGCAAAGCAGAAAACTAAAAAGATTAAGTGATCGTATTAATTTAAGCAGGATGCCGCTTTCAAGCACTCATCACGGAATTTATCCACGTGGAGAAAAAATGCCACGTCCGCACTTTGGCCTCTTTGGTTCTCCTCGACTTCACCCCATAGGGGTGGGAGGGAGTCCCGCCTGGGGGCTCTGAGGATGGCCAAACACACGACACCTGACATCGGACAGATGACTAACGGCAGTTTATTGTAAGTCACCCATACAGCCCGGGGGGAGGACACAGCACACCACACAGGGCCACACAGGGGCTGTGCCTGGGAGCGGAGTGACAGCAGAGGCCATGGGAAGCAGGCCTGCAGGAGCAAGGGGTGATGCCCTGGTTCCCCTGGGGCGATGTGATTTGCCTGTCTGAATAATTTTGAGGGCTGGCAGGGAGGTGACACGCATTCGGTTGAGGACCAGGCGAGCTACAGCCAGTCTGGCTGAGGGCAACTTCCCGCTGGGTGGGAAGCCTTGCCCGCTGGGTGGGAAATATCCAGAGAGGGCAGAGGAACTCACGGTCAGGCCTTCGGGGCCCCGCAAGGCCCAAAGATGTCAAGGCCGAGCATGAAATTTCAGGTCCTACGATACACAGCCTTTTGTGAGCAGCATGATGTTGGCTGATACTGTCATATGGATTTTGTGACAGCTTTGTTAGGTAACAGGCCGAGAGGAAAAGACCAAGGAGACCGAACTGCTCCCACAACAAGCGGCGGGTACAAGCACTGAGGCCTTCTCACTAAGCAGCAAACTGCAGTGAGATGAGGATAAGAACAGGCTGAAATTCTACCTTGCGGCATCAACAAGAGATCAGGGCCAAGGCTTGCGGTGTCACGTCAAAAGCCAGCTGCAGCGCACTTTCGACCAGGGGCTGGCGATCTTTTTCCATGAAGGGCCAGAGAGTAAGTATTTTAGGCTTTGCCAGGATCCTGGGACCACGTGCCCTAGACTGTAGTTTGCGACGCCCTGACACTCAACTGTAGAATCCCTGGTTTGGAACATAAATGCACTAACAGCCCAATAAAAAGAAAGTCACACCAATGGGGACTGACCGAGTCCCCGTGGCCAGTACCCTACTGTCCTGTACCCCCTTGACTTTATTTCAGCAATATCAGCCACAGAAACACCCATCCACCCTCAGTCTCCTTTGCTTAATTTTGTTAGAAATGCATCTTTCTAGAAAAGCAACGAGCAGACAGGCACGGCGATGGCCGCAGCCTAAGACAGCACAGGGAGGGCCTCCCCTCCACGCCCACGCGCTCCTCTCGTGGGCACGTGGGCTTCTCAGGGTGGCACGGGTCACGAAGAGGACAGCGTGGGTGCAGGTCCCGTCAGTGCGCGTGCAAGCGCACCCTGCACAGGCAACAGGTTAGCTGACACACAGACATCCTGTGCCCTCATGCCAAGGCCTTCAGCCCCGTGTGCCCCGCAGATACAATCATCTCCCTTATGTGCTGGAGCAGAGAAGCCTGGGCAAGAAGAGATCTCCGAATGACTCCCAAAGTGGGACCCCTTAACGATTTCCCACAAATAGCCATCCGGCCAGAAACTGTTGATTGAACACCTACTACGTGCCAGGCCCTGTGCTGAGCACTGGGGTTACAAAAGGTACAAGGCAAAGTCCCTGTCCTCTAAGACTGCAGAGCTCCAAGGGGCGAAGGAGCAAGTTCCTCAGAGATCACAGCAAAATGCTGACAGCGATGCCACCAAGTGCGAAAGGGAAAGAGACCGGAAAGCAAGCGAGACTTCAGCCCCAGGTCTGAAAGGAGGAAGAAGGATGCTGCACTATGGGGAGGCGGGGGAGGGCTAGGGTTCGGGCCATACAGGGGACAGAGCACCTGCAGGCCTGCAGAGCAGAGCAGGGAAAAGTGGCAAAGGAAAAGGATGCCGGAGGGGAAACAGGGTCGGGAAGAAAGAGAGGAGCCTACCTGACAGCAGGTGGGTTGACCAGCTGCACCTCTCCCTGTGGTTCTGCTCGCTCTCCCGAGTCACAGGTTCTACACGTTAGAGCCCATCCTACTGAAACCAAACACGGGTCTCCCGGTTAACGTCTCACCTGGGCGTCGGGGCTGTGGTTCAGCAGATCGAGGAACGGGGCGAGCGCGCAGGTGTCCGGCTCTGCGGAAAAGCACTGCCTCGGCGCGCGCTTCCAGTACACAGCCCTGGTGTTCACGGTGCACCAAGCCCACAGGAGGGCGCTGTAGCTAAAGATGCTCTCGACGGCCTCCGAAAACAGAGGCTGCAGGGAAGAGAAAAAGTCTCTGGAGGAAGAAACGAACTCCTGCACGTGGGTTCTTTGCTCTCTGGCCTTTGCTTTCAAAGGTTTGGGAAGAAGATTCACCACTTCTGGCTCCAAACAAACAGGGCAGGTGTAGGCCTTGGGCAAAACCTCCAGGTAAGGCTTCCAGGGAGACCGGTCCCCAGCATGCTTTTCTGAAACTAAAAAGGCGCAAAGAGCCAGCACAGGAGATGGAGGAGGCTGCCACCTTTTAAAATGAAAATCAGATTAAAGGAATTACTTTCATTCAAAATATGGCGTAAGCAAGAGGTACAGACATCCTAGGGCTTAGTTCTGCTCCCAGAGGGACTGTGGCCAAGTTCACCTAACACACCCAAGAGAGGTCTTCCTTCCTCAAGGCTTTCCTCTCCGGATTGCACCCCAGTACAAATGCAGTGAACCAGTCACACTGATACAAGAACTGGCTCACTAACCCGAGTTCCAGCTTTGTTTGCCAGAGATTCTTTCTTGCAAAAACCTCTTTGCTTCCAACTTGGTTCTCCAGTGTTAAAGCTTTTGCTGGAATTTCACTTGTTTCACTTGGTTAAGGATATAAATCTTGGGGGTTGGAGGGCAATTGGTGGAAAGAACCTAAACGTGCCCCATCCAACACAGTAACCACTGGGTACATACAGCTATTTCAATTTTTATTTTTTTTAATTAAATAATATTGAAAATTCAATTCCCCAGTCATAAAGCCACATTTCAAGTGCTCTTAAGCCATATGTGGCTGGTGGCTACCATACCAGACAACACAAGGTAAAACAATGCTATCATTGCAGAAAGTTCTATTATATGATACTAACCCAGGCAGAAAACTGAATAGGCTCATTATATACCTGTTACAGATCTAAAGCTTTTGTCTTAAATTTACCCATTCTATTGCAAATTATACACTGCAGTATTTTTATTTGTTACCAATAAAAAGATCACATGTTGCATGAATGTATTTAGGAAAGTTTTCATTAATCCTTCAAAGTCCAGATTCCTAAATTACCATGCATTCTACTCAAAATTTCAGAAAATGTTAATACTAAGAGTATCCTTGCCTCTACTCAGGCCAATGAAAATACACCAGCCCTCTTACAAAAGTAAGCCAGCGGAAAAAAGTCCAGAACTTACCGTGCATTGAGAAACAATACAATCTTTCAACCTTTATAATTTAGAAACCCGTTATGCTGAGGATCTCCCTCACGCTGTCCTCAGAAACCCACCCAAAACAGAGACCACCTATAACATAAGCCAGAAAATAGTTCTCAGCTCCCATGTTGGCCTCCTCTCTTCTATGCCAAACAAAACCAACTCTCTCATACTGTCAAGAGCTCTTCATAGCTGAAGGGGAATTCAAGCAAGTACAATAAGGGTAAAAATAAAAGAATAAATAGAATTTGTCAAGACCTACTACAACGGAGGAGAATGGACTGTCATGAGCCAAGGCACTCAGCCGTGATTTACATCTATTATCCCATTCAATCCTTATTTTCTAGTAAGGTTAGATCAGGATTCAAACCCACATCCCAAGCAGCCTATTAAAACCTTAAAAATGCAGTTTACAATGAATTAAGAACCAACTTCATAAAACAGAGTAAACCTTTCAAATCATTTCAGATATTTATTAGCTACATGAAAGGGCTGGGTCCTAATGAACTATGTCTTGGACGACATACTCTCCAATGATATAAAGTTTAAAGGAGAAGCACTCGCCCCAGACAAGCAGGTGAGCGGTCACTTACTTGGCAATATACGCCCCTAAGTAGCTTCTAAGCACTGTGTCCGTGGTGAGCAGGCAACTCTCGGGCAATGAGATAATCATCTGTCCCTCCTTGCCAAAAAGAAAGTAAAGTTTAGGACATCCATGCTTTGGGAAGGACCTGAATGAGTCTTTAAAGTCCTTGATTCCACAATCATCTAATAAGAACCCAGCAGAGCCCAACCACAGATGACCGAAGAGCCCTCAGTGGATGGGCTTCCCAGTTTAAGTCAGCAGATGCAGGCAAGGCTGCTCCCACGCCAGGGATAGATACTACATTCCCAGCAAGAATTAAAGGTTAATTGTGTGACTGACACCCACCACCAGTCAACCTTCCACCAGAAAGGAATGTGGAAACACTCTGACAACTCAAATCATATAATTCCTTCACTTTCTGACACCAGGAAATAGTGCTACCTATAGGCAACAGACAGAAACCACTCCAAAAAATTCTTCCAGTGAAATCCATGTGTCCAGTGACTATTCCCAGCAATGGCCTACTCGCCATATAACCTGCACCAAGTGGCTGAAGAAAGAAGGGCAGCCCCCCCAGCACAAGGGTCTCATTTGACCACCTGCCAAAGTATAGCTTTCAGTTTCTCCCACTGAGACAGAAACACAAAAAGAAAAATCAAGATGTCAAGGAAGAGACATCAGAAACAAAGCACTAAGAAGCCAGATATAAGATGCTGCTTTCATCATAACTGGCATCTAAGTTGGTTAAACATCACAGCCAAAATCTCCTGGGTTCAATTTCCGGTCTCCTCATCTGTGATTCAAGATTGAGTTGGGATGTCACTACAGTCCCTTCCTGCTCTGACATCCCATGACTTTCTGATTTAAAAAAAGGCACTTAATAAAATGCTCTCTGTCTTGACTGGGGTAAATGTCTTCATCATCAAAACTCATCAAACTGGACACTTTAAATCTGTGCATTTCACTATGTGTAAAATACATCTCAATTTTCAAAAAGTTTTCACAAAAAAGCCACATTTGAAAGTACATGTAAAGCAACTGCCAATTATCATTTCATGATCTAAACAAAAACTACCCATAGTCACTGCTATATTCATGAGAGGTGTATTTCTCCCCCCAAATTCTGCTACAGAATGAAGTCATATACCTCCCCTCAAAAAGAAAAATATTGCACAACGTTAGTGTACTTAATACTATTGAACTGCACACTTAAAAATGATTAAGATAGTAAATTTTATGTTATGTAACTTTTACCACAATTTTAAATGTTTAAAAAAAAAAATTAAGATAGCATAATAGAATTACAACATTAAAAGCTACCATTCTTTAGGCTAAAGATATATACACAGCTGGGTTTTTTTATAAATTAAATTAAGGAACTAAAAATAAATTAAAACAATTTTGAAATAGAAAATTAAGATTATTACAAATAAATTAAGGAATTAATTTCTAGCTTTACAGAAAATTGTGCATTAGATACCCTTTAAGCAGCACAGAAGAACTGAAACAGACCTTGGAGAGCATCCGCATGACTTACCTCCCGCTTTCCAGGTGAGGAGACAGAAGCCAGGAGGGTTAGCAGCCGGCTGGGCTGCCGGGCTGTACTTACTATGGATGCTCAGATTCGAGCAGCTCCCTTCCACCCCCACCCCATCCCCAGCGCATTTAAAATATGATCCGATTTACAAAACCTGCTGCGGCAGAGACTGCTAGTCGCCTACCCCAACACGCCCTCCCTGCTCCTCCTCCTCCCCGATGCAGTCCCACCTGAAGGGTGCAGGGTCGCGGCAGCTGGGAGCTGGCAGAGGAGACGGAGCTGGAATTTCCGGGATGAGGGGAAGCCTGCCCTCCCTCACCCCTTGCGCCATCCTGCTGCTCAAGCTCCTGGAGCTACACCCTGGAGCTGAGGGTGTGGGGCTCCCTCTCAGAACGTGGATAAGAGCTGGACGGAGCCCAAGAGACCAGCGCGCCAGCCCAGGTCTGCCTGTCCAGGCTTGTTTACATGACGGCAAGAGACACTTGCGCTCAGTTACCTTGGGTTTGTCTCTTATACGCTGCAAACTTATTTCTAACTGACAGAACTGTATTCAAAATTATCCATTAAGTTAAAAAAAAAAAAAAAATCTGTATGTCTAAAATATTTTTAATTCACTTGTTTGAACCACAAAAACAAAGCAGGAAAATCTACTTTGGGTTTCAAGATAAGAGAGAAATTCTCACCCGTAGGGATGTTTTGCTCATCAGCCCTCTTCCTGTACCTAGGAATGCAAAGACAGAAAAAGGGTAAATCCTACTCTTTCTTCAAGGTCTTAGAGATACTATTTTGCATAAAAGATGTGGATGAACTTCAAAATTACACAAAGCTGAAGCTGAGTGTCTCGCATCCTTTGACTCCCAGGGCAACCAGAGGATCAAGAAGCTATTCTGGGGCTTCCCTGGTGGTGCAGTGGTTAAGAATCCGCCTGCCAATGCAGGGGACACAGGTTCGAGCCCTGGTCCGGGAAGATCCCACATGCCGCGGAGCAACTAAGCCCGTGCGCCACAACTACTGAGCCTGTGCTCTAGAGCCCGTGAGCCACAACTACTGAGCCCACATGCCACAACTACTGAAGCCCACGCGCCTAGAGCCCGTGCTCTACAACAAGAGAAACCACCGCAGTGAGAAGCCCATGCACCGCAACGAAGAGTAGCCCCTGCTCGCCACAACTAGAGAAAGCCCGTGCGCAGCAACAAAGACCCAATGCAGCCAAAAATAAATAAATACTTTTTTTTTAAAAAAAGAAGCTATTCTGGAAAATGGCCCGACCTCCTTTTGGGTTTATAATCTTGAAGGGCAAAGTCAGCTTCAGAGTCAACACCTAAAGATCATCACCCTTAGGCAGATCTGCTGCTGGGCCTCTTACAGGAAACTTGAGGCTGGCCTCTCTACCCTGGGGCTCACCAGCCGGGGTGGAGCCTAATCCTAACGCCCACCCAACCTCAGAGGCTGGACCCGCAGGCCACTTTCACCCACTGCCAGACCCGGCCTTCCCCCAGTAATCATCTCAAGTCTTTGACAGAATGACCAGTAAAGCCCACTCAGGTCCCACAAAGCCTGAGGCCTACCCCCTCCCCACCCCAGCCAGGCAAGCCATTAGCCACGCCCTCCTTGACCGGAGGAGCTCAGCAGCGTAGATCCAGGGCCAGCTGCTTCCCGTGAGCCAAGGCCTGGGCCAGAGCACACTCACAACACTAACCTCCGCAGCAGCTCTGTCAACGCCACCAACACGCAGACGTCTACCCCTCTGTGCCCAAGGCTGCCCTCCTGCAACAGTCAGACGACAGCTTCTCCGGCAGGGATGGGCACAATAGGTATGACCTGTAACTATCATACGGAGTCTCTCTAGTCATCTTCTCAAATCCACAGTTGTTGACTTTTTTCTCTCAGCTAGGAGGGTATATAATTCGGCAAAGGTCAATGCCCGCGGGACTAATGGGAGCTGCAGGTTCCTGGAGGGAATTCCCGCCTCGGGTCCCGAATTGGGTGTCTGGCAAGCTTGATTTGATGAGTCATCTCCCTACCCAGAAGCGTCTGTCTGCTCAAACACATGGTTTTGGTTTTAAGAACTTATTTAATTTCTTCTGTGTGTCCCACGGTGGAGTTAATCATCCCTGTGGGCCAGAACCCTTCCTGAAATCAATTACTAATGAGAGGATTTTTTTCTGTGGGGTCATCCTTTAAAAAAATTCATGTGCTAATTTAAGTGGAAATTTCTCTTCGAGCACACATGAACAGAACTTGGCATGTGGAATAAATCCGGAAGATACATGTCTACAATATAGTATTCAGTAGATCAGAAAGCAGATCACAGTAACCTGCACTTACTAAGGCAAGGTAGCAAGTGGCCATGAGGATCTTATTACAGACTTCTCCCTGCCTTATAATTTCTGCTACCATCCATCTACCCGGGAGGCCCCAGTATGGACAGTGCTTTTAGCATTAAAAGGAAATACTAGGGTCAGCTCCCAAAGCATAAATCAGGTCAGAGTCTAAAGACTGAATCCTGCTTGCAACTTGGGAGCCTTGCCTTGCCCCTCCATAAACCAAGACTAACTCCCCAGAATTCTGTACATTCTGACAGACTCCCATCAACATGCTCTCCTATCATACATTGATTAAGAGCTGAAGATATAGAAAGCACTTAGGGAAGGTGTTGCTGACTGCATGCTTGTGTCCCCCCCCCCCAAATTCATAGGTTGATTTCTCAGCCCCCAGTGAGATGACTTTAGGAGGTAGGGCCTCTGGTAAGTGGCTAGGTCATAAGGGTGGAGCCCTCATGAATGGGATTCGTGCCCTTATAAGAAGAGACAAGAGAGCCTGCTCCAGCTCCCAGCTCACCACCATGTGAGGACACAGTGAGAAGATGGCAATTTGCAAAGCAGGAATCGGTCCTCGCTAGACACTGAATCTGCCCAGGCCAGATCTTAGACTTCCAGCCTCCAGAACTGTGAGAAATACATGACTGTTTTAAGCCACCCACCCCATGGTAATTTGCTACGGCAGCCTGAGCTAAGGCAGAAGGTTCCCTGACCCCAGAACTGTAAGCACTGGGTTCTAATCACTGCCAAACCACTTTGCTTTAGCTCCTCCAAGACCATGAATCTGGAGGTGGGCCCAGAGAAAGTTGCTCCTACTTTTAAAACTGCTAACTCTTCACTGCTCCAAACCATAGACAGATTACTTATTTTCAGGAACTCGATTGAAACCATATGCCAATTCCTGCTTGATAATTTTAAACCTACCCTTCTTAAGGCAAAGTGACACCCGAGGAGTAGGCAGGCCTTAGGCACAGCAAGTCCACTCCTGACACTACTTTCCCTTGATCATCTCATAAAGAACTCCATCCAGTAAAATCTAAGAGTATGGTTTTTACTGACCGTTCCTTGACACACAAAAACAGAAAGTTAAACATTCTGTTAGAGGCTGATAAATATGGTTCACCATCATAAAGAAGGAGCAATCCTAACAGAACATGGTTCAAATCAAGTATTTTAGCCCAAAGTCATCACGTATAACTGACACATAGGGAACAACTTTACACACATCGCCTCACTGGACCAGGGGCACACGTGATAAATCATTTATCTTGGGTGATATATAGGGAAGTTAGTTTGCTCAAAGTTAAATTACCTAATGGGTACTTGAATGATCATTTTAATCGCCAAGGGAAGCATTCAGAGGCATATGATATAAATATTCTACAAGGTGAAATGTCTGCACCTGCCCTGTGATACAGAACTTCAAAGCCCTCAGCACATAACTGTCTCTGTGCTACAGCAGATCTGCAGCACAGAGACAGGTGGTCCTCTCTGTGGTTACCTCAAGCCCACTTGTGGACAGAGCTGGGTCGCCTTGTATGCAGGCACAAGCCCATAACAAGCTGCCCAACTTCTGTGAGAGAATGTTCCGGAAGAGAATGCTAACCCAAACTCCACGACAAGCTCCTCAATTTTCAGAAAACAATGTTAATCCAACCTCCACAGCAAGCTCCTCACCTTCCAGAAGAGAATGTTCACCCACCTTTGTTCAGGTGACTGTGGACGCCAGGGCCACACAGGGGCTCCTCCTCCAATGCTCGGGGGGCAATACCACTGAGGCCTCCCTAAGGGCTCCTCTCCTGGAGCCACCCCCCAGGGACCAAGCGCCTCTGCTGGTTCTTTGGAACCCCTCCCCTTAGAAAACTACGGTGATGCTCCTGAGCTAAGGGATAATCCCATCAGCCTGCATGGCTTGAGAATCCCATGAAATCACCATAAGCAAGTTGATGGGGACACCAGTCCCCACATTACACAACGTCCTCCCAGAAAAGCCCAGTGAAGATGTTTCCCTCAGGTCTAAGTTCCAGAAATACCTGTACTTCTGATGAGTAAACAACTGAGCTGTGTTTACAGAACACTAAGATTCAGATAACTGATCATATACATTGGGCTGCTGGAAAGATGAGTCAAATCTGTAGCTCACCTCTGACAGGGGTACGAAATTTCATAATCATGGCTTTTATGTGTTATCCTTATCCCTGCCTTCGTCTTAATTTTCTATTCTCCTTTCCGTTTTCTAACTTTTAATTTTATTTCACCATTTTGGAATTTCTCTCCACAAGCCACTTAAACTCATTTTTAGAATAAGGTCAAGTAAATATTACACCTACAAGGCAGGAAGGCTGCCACACAACAGAAGATGTTAGATATTTTCTGTCGGGTTGAGGAGATGATATGCCCACAGAAAGAATACAGCCCACCTGCAAGAATCACCCCTGCTTTCCTACCACCTGGGCCCACATGTCTCTCATGTGAGAGTTGAATGCCAGACCTTACCTGGAAAACAAGCAGGTATTAAGTTTGTATCTTCAAACTTCCTATCTTTCAGCCACTTCTTAAGCTCTATAAATTCAGGCTTGTAGCTCTCATTCACTAATCAAGAGAGGAAAGAAAAACTGGTGATTAAAATCACTATATAATCAGATCACCATTTAAAAAGTAAATCTCTGATGAACTGTCTCAGACAGTCATATCATAAAAGGGAATAAATTTTAAAACATGCACAAATCATGTAAACTAAAATAGAAAAACCACAAGATCATCTCAAAGATGCAGGAAAAGCATTTGATAAAATCTAGCACTCATTCCTGACAAATACTCCCAGCAAACAAGGATAGAAGGGAACCTCCTCAACCCGACAAAAAATATCTAACAAAAAACCTACAGCTGACATATTTAAAGATGAAAAACTACGTGCTTTCCCCCTAAGATCAGGAACAGAAGAAGGATGTCTGTTCTCCCCACTACTATTCAACACTACACTGGTTCTAGCCAGTGCAAAAAGCAAAGAAAAATAAATAAAAGGCATCTATGATGGGTTGAATTGTGTACCCCAAAATTCCTATGTTGAAATCCTAACCCTCAGTACCTCAGGATACGAGCTTATTTAGAGATAGGGTCTTTACAGAGGTAACCAAGTTAAAATGAGGTCATCAGGGTGGACCTGGATCCAGTATGACTGGTGTCCTTATAATAAGGGAAAATTTGGACACAAGAACAGAGGGAAGATGATAGAAGAAACACAGGGAGAAGACAGCCATCGACAAAGCCAAAAAGAGAGGCCTAGAACAGATCCTCCTCTCACAGCTCTCAGAAGGAACCAATCCTGCTGACACACGCTTTATAGATGAATCCTCAGGGCATTACTGAAAGTGAAATAAGCCACTCACGAAAAGACAAATACTGTATGATTCCACTTACATGAGGTATCTAGAATAGCCAAGTTCATGGAAACAAAAAGTAGAGTGGTAGCTGCCAGGGGCTAGGGGGAGAGAAGAATGAGGAGTTATTATTTAATGGGTATAGAGTTCCAGTTTTGCAAGATGAAGAGAATTCTGGAGACTGGTTGTACAACAATGTGAATGTACTGAACACTACTGAACTACACTTAAAAATTGTTAAAATGGTAAATTTTATGTTACACGTAATTTTACTACAACTAAAAATTTTTTTTAAATTTTTTTAAGATCTCAAATCAATAATCTGAACAAATGGAGAGATACATCTTGCTTATGGGTTGGAAGATTCAATATTGTTAAGAAGTCAAGTTCTCCCCAAATTGACCTATAGATTCAATACAATCCAAATCAAAATGTAAGCAGGCTTTTTTGTAGAAATTGACAAGATGATTCTAAAATTCACATGGAAATGCAAAGAACCTAGAATAGCCAAAACCACTTCGAAATACTGATTTCAAAACTTTTTATTACTATAAAGCTACAGTAACTAAGACTGTGTGATACTGTCATCAAGACAGACAAAGAAATCGATGGAACAGAAAAGAAAGTCTAAAACAGACCCACACATATGTGGATAACTGGTTTTTCACAAAATGCAAAGGCAATTCCGTGGAGAAAGGATAGTTTTTTCAATAAATATTGCTGGAACAATTGAAGTAAACAAATCATGGAATATTATCAGCGATAAAAAAGAATGACCTATTGATACACACAACAGAGAATTATCTCAAAATAATTATGCTGACTAAAAGAAGGCAGATAAAAAAGAATGCATACTATATGATTAAATAAAACTATAAAACAAACAAACCAATAGTGAAAGAAAGCAGATCAGTGGTTATCTAAAGATGGAGGGAGAGAGGGTTCAAAGAGGGCAAGATGAAAGGATTACAAAGGGAAACAAGGAAACTTCTTGGGGTGATGAATATATTCATATCTTGATTTCGATAATGGTTTACTGTGTGTATACATATGTCAAAATCTATCAAATTATACACTTTAAATATGTGACATTCATTGTACATCAATTATACTTCAATGAAAGTGTTTTCTAAAAAAATACATGATCCAAAATCTAAGGCTCCTAAAATACGTTATCACAACCTAGAGAACAGAGTTTACAGCAAGAACATTTAATAAGCAACTACTACATTCCCAGCACTGTTAACCACTGTGGAGAGCGTTCAACATGTTCCTCACCCTCAAAAAGTTAACATTTTAGTTGGGGAAACAAGACTTCCATGAAAAACAACTGGAAAACCATAGCTCCTAAAGAATAGTACCCAATAAGCATGATAACCCAGTGACATTAGTGAGAATTGGAAATGGCATTACCAAAAACATAAGATCTCAACTCAGCCTCGAAGGTTAGAGAGAAACTGAACAAGCAGGGAGAAGGGAAGAAAGATGTTTTGGCTGAAGAAGGACTTTGAGGAATGGCAGAGGTGGAAATGTGGGAGGTGTGCTCAGGAAATGGTGAGCAGAGAACCTACTGCCAACACAGGGAGTGGGGCGGGGGAGCCACTTAGAAAGGGAGTTGATGTCAGGCAGGAGTTCAGAGAGCACACAAAAGAGAATGAGGGGGACTTCCCTGACGGTCCAGTAGTTAAGACTCTGTGCTCCCAAGGCAGGGGGCACGGGTTCAATCCCTGGTTGGGGAAGATCCTGCATGCCATGTGGCACGGCCAAAAAAAAAAACAGAGAGAGAAAGACAATGAGGATCCTGGAGGCTCCTAAACCAAAAAGGCTACGTCCCTCAGAAAGTTAGACTGACAGTGACAAATGGAACAACCAGCAGGGAAGAAAACAAGAATGTGGCGAACCAGCCAAGAGCTGGCTAAAGTCATCTCTGGGTAGAACAGAGAGGGGAAGTTAACCTAAGAAAGGCCAGGTGAGAGTTAGCAGGACATGGGCTCCAGAGAGCAAAGAAGGATACACAGTCAAAGATTACCTCCATGGTGCTGACATGCTGGGGGTCAGCTAAGAAGAGTGCTATTAATTTTTATGAAAAATAACAATTGCATTTATGTAGTACTCTTCAGTGGGCCAAGCACTTTCACGTACGGTATCTCGTTCAGACTGGGTTACACTGAACTTGAAATGATAAATTTACATACAAACATTGATATCCTATAGGTAGCTAGAGGTCAGAAGAGAGGTCAGGACCAGAAACAGAAACCTGGGAGTCATCCCCAAAGAAGACATAGTTGAAGCAATATATCTGTATTTCTACAAGGGTTTAAAAGAATATAATGGCACTATTTAAAAGAATATTCTTTAAAAAATATTCTCTATGAACATTGCTCATGTGGCGCAGTGGTTAAGAATCCGCCTGCGAATGCAGGGGACACAGGTTCGAGCCCTGGTCCGGGAAGATCCCACATGCCGCGGAGCAACTAAGCCCGTGTGCCACAACTACTGAGCCTGCACTCTGGAGCCCGCAAGCCACAACTACTGAGCCCACGTGCTACAACTACTGAAGCCCGCGCGCCTAGAGCCCGTGCTCCGCAACAAGAGAAGCCACTGCAGTGAGAAGCCCATGCACCGCAACGAAGAGTGGCCCCTGCTCACCACAACTAGCCCACGCGCAGCAACGAAGACCCAACGCAGCCAAAAGTAAATAAATAAAAAATAAATAAATTTAACATTGCTCATGTGCCTCTGAGAAAAGCTATGTGTTAATACCAATCAACAAAGGATTCCTTTTTTTCATCACTGGCACCAAAAGAATCAAAACTGTACCTCCTCTTGATTCAGAACTTGTGAAGAGTTTTCGTCTTCTGATTCGGCTTGTTCTTCCACCTCCGTTCTTCATACTAAAACTGCAGTTTCTGCTTAATTGCCCAATCTAAAATAAAAAGCATTTTCTTTGCCTTTCTTTCCAGCTGTATGATAATCACTGTTGTTTGTACCTATAAGGATTTAAATATACAAATGTAACTATTTAGTAAACCATTTCTTTAAAGTGTTTTTGTATACAAATTGTTTATACTGAGCTATAGCATGTGCAGTAATGGAATGCCCATTATATTAGTCCCTCTAAAACAGTTTTATCTTGAGGTCCTACTAAATGTTGATTAATCATAGAAATCCTCATAACTTATTTCATAATTGTGTGCTTTGGTGACGTTTACATCAACGATAATCAGCATTTACTAAGCACCAACCTATCTGTACTTTGAATAAACAGTAGTCCTGAAGCCCCCATCTGCTAGGAAGTCTTAGAGAAAAAAACCAAATCCTCTTTCAGTGTGAAGTAAGTAATGATTTGTCCTTAAAACCAGCATCCTGAAATAAATATAAACTAAGCGGGGGTTTGCCACAGATTAGGGAGAAAATGAGAGCCAAGAGAGCAGACAAAACAAACAGATGATAAGAAAATCTAAAATGACTACAGTTTCTATACGTTACTTCCTCGGAAATATAAAAATGAAATCTATTAAACACTCCAGCATGATCAGATAATGGAGTGGCCTACTATAGGAAGCCATTAATAGTAAGTATGCTCTAAGATGTAAAAATGTCCAAGATATATTACATGAAAAAATAAAGATGCAGAACAAATTCAATGATCCCTTATGAGTTTGATACTGTGCACATTTTATGTTTATAAAACAAGAGGCTTTAAGGAAGGGTATTAAAAAATATGCACGGGGAGGGGACTTTTACTATTACTTCTGTATCCTCCTAGTCTGTGCCTTATATATGTATGAGTACGTAAGTGACATAATACGAATATTACTTACGTGCATATATATATGTGCATTTTAACCATACCACTGTTTTTTAAAAACCACTAAAAGCCACAGAACTGAAATTAATAACAAGACACGAACTCCAAGCCCTATTACTATCCCACCCCAGCACTGGAAGGTTCACTATTTGGTCGACCCGAAGTTGGCAAGTCCGGTCCCAGGGCCACCGGCGGCTCGTCCCCTCCGGGTCCCCAGAGCCCCGCCCGCGCACGGGCCGAGACGCGTCCACACTGAGGCCCGGCCCGGCCGCGCGCGGTTCCCGGGGTCCGGCGAGCGAGCTGTGCACGTGGCGCCAGGGCGACAGCACGGCTGGCCGCACTGTCCTCGCCCCCAGTCCTCAGCCCCTAGACGTGAAGCCGCCCCACATCTGCGACACACCCCGCCCCTCCCCCGCCCCCGCCGTTTTCCGGCCGCCGGGTTGGCTGGGCAGGGGGCGAGCTCAGACCCCGGCCAGTCACAAACTCCCCACCTTAGGGTCCTTCGCGCCTGCACAGCGGCTTCTCGGGTCGACATTCGCTAAATGAACGATTCCCAGATAACAGGGGGTGGGGGTAGGTGGGTACTGTAATGAGCAGCATCATGCCAGGCCTGGAGGGGGTAGGCCATCCGAACTCAGCTCTCTTTTTGACCCCCCCCAAAATTAAAATATATGGAAAGCTCTGGCAGGAGCAGGTTCCCGTTACCTGGGCAACGGCAGGCCCAGCCCCGGAAGTCGACCCGCTCACCTTGGCACAGCTTCAAGATGGCGGTAGGCGGGCCCACGTGGAAACCCAGAACAGCGCGCCAGATGCTCGCGAGTTAAAGAAGCGAGCCGCAGCAGCAGGGGGAGGGATAGAGCGCCGCCAGGCCCGCCTCGAGTCCCCACTGACCCACGCCCTCAGTCGCCAGGCTGAGCGCTCTTTCCGCCGCGGGACTCCGCCTCTCGGCGTGCGCATGCGCATTGTGTTCCGGAAGCGCCACCGCCAAAACCGGCTGGGGTCAGAGCGCCCCAAAGCTGGACCCGGGTGCCGGGGGGAAGAAAAGCCTGTGGTCCGTGGACCGGGAACTGCGCTCTGAAAAGCCGACCTACGGAGTCCTTCCGTACTACCAGGGGAGGAACCGCCAAGTGCGCGCATCCCAGAGCAGACCCTCCCACCCCGCGCCTTGGCCCGCCAGCTTCCGCCTCGCCCCGGGGCCTCTCAATCCCGGACCTTCCCCCACTTCCTGGCCGAAGTTGCCTTGACCCCGCCCTGCCTCGGGCCACAGTCCGGCCTTAACACGTTGCAGGCAGCCCAGCCCCACTTCACCCTGCTGTCTCTGTTGCTGTACGTGTCCCAGGATCAGCCTAACTGGAAAGTTCTAGTCGTTTATGTAAATATGCCTCCCTACAGGAGATGGGGCTCAATTTCTGCCCCACCCACCCCACCTTGATTATCTCTTGCTTCCAAGACAGCCCAGCATGGAAAGGAGGGAAAAGTAACTTTACAGTGGAGAAACTTGGCAGACACTGCCTTGGCCAAGTGATAAAGGTTAGCATTATGTTGATTGCGGAGTTCCCAGCTATAGGACGGGTACTTCACCTGACATTCGGAGATGTTACTCTCCAAAACCCATAACGCTAGTTCTGTAACAGAGAACAACCTGGCTCTATATTGGATCTATTCCTTTAACTCTAACGGTTGTGTTGTTGCCTGTGCTTAGTCATGCTGGCTCTGCACCTTTGTGTTACGAATCGGAGAAAAAACGTTGTCCACAGCCTGAAATACACATAATAGTCCTTCCACGAGGCTCTGCCTCCCAGGCTTGCATTTTAAAGGCATAACACTTTTCATTTGTATAGAGATTAAAAAGTTGCAGAACTTGTTGAAGGTTTACCAGAACATCATGACCAGACCTACTGTGAACAGCTGCAAGAACAAAGGATTATCACACCCCTCTGAGTCTGGCCAGTACCAAGGGATCTGCAACAACCAGCCACAACCCCTCCCCTTTTGGTATAAAAGAAGCCTGAATTCTAACTTAGGTAAGATGGTTCCTTAGGACACTAGTCCGCCAGCTTCTCCGTCTGCTGGCTTTCCAAATAGTCACTATTCCTTGCCTCAACACCTCGTGTCTCAGTTCATTGACCTGTCATGCACCAAGCGGTACAAGCTTGAACTCAGTAACAGTTCTTCCTTGAGAATAACATGAGACAAACCCACAAACACCTGACCAGTACAACCGGCCCTCTGTATCCACTTCTGTGGACTCAACCAACTGCAAGTCCAAAAATACTAGGAAAAAAAAATTCAGAAAGTTCCAAAAAGCAAAACTTGAACTTGCCACACACCTGCAACTACTTACATAGCATTTACATTGTATTAGGCATTATAAGTAATCTAGGGATAATTTAAAGTATATGGGAGAATGTACCTAGGTTATATGCAAATACTAGACCATTTTATATGAGGAACTTGAGCATCCCAGGTTGTTTGTATCCAATGGAGTGTCCTGGATAACAAGGGACGACTGTACTCCTAAAAGCTGTCAAAGTTTGTGAAAAGCAAGTAAATTCTGAGAATCTGTCATAAACCAGAGGAAACTAAGGACACATGACAGTTAAATGTAATGTGGTATTCTGGAGAGAACCTTGGACTAGAAAAGGGATATTAGAGGGAAAAACTAGTGAAAGCTACATAAAGCACAGAGCTTAGTTAATACTGTTCCAGTGTTATTTCTTAGTTATAACAAATGTACCGTCATAGTGTTACCAAACTGAACTTGGGTCCACTCGCCCACAGCAAAACCAATTTCTGACAGCAAGTTGTGAAGGAAAGTACAGCATTTATTGCAGGGTCCAGCAAGGAGTACAGGCAGCTCATGCTCAGAAGACCTGAACTCCTCAGTGGTTTTCAGGGGAGCGTTTTTAAAGGTAACATTTGATGGTGAGGGCTGCAGAGTTCATGACTTTCTTCCAGTTGTTTGGTGGTGAGGTCACAGGGTGGTGTTTCAGGAATCTCAATCATCAACTTTGTGGTTCCAACCAGTCTGGGGTCTGGTGCTTGTGCTCAGCACGTAGTCACCATCCTCCGCCTCTGGGGGTGGGGATGGGGTCTTAGTTCCCAAAGAACAGTTCAAAGATATCCATCAAGTTGTTACATACATACCTTGGGGAGAACTAGGACTCTGTTTTATCACTGAACTATTGTCGTTACTTTTCTTATTTAACTGCTTTTCCTTTGTTTCTGCATTCCCTCACTTCCCTAATTAGTAACTGCATGTGCCTGCTCTTTGGAACCCAGGGAAGACCTAGGAGACTAAAGCCTTTTACTACAAACAAGAAACAGGGGACATGGAGGAGCTTTTGTACGTGAGAGTGCCTCACAGTGTCCCACTCAGTTTCAATAGTCAGATGTTAATAATAGGGGAAATTTGACGTGGAGTATATGGGAATTTTCTGTACTGCATTTGCAACTTTTCAGTAAATCCATTCTAAAATTTAAAGTTTACTGAAAAGCAAAGGGGGGCTGGAAATAGATGGTTCCAGATTTGGACCAATGAGTCAGTGATGTCATTAAAAATCAAAGCTCTTCCTAATTTTCCACAGTACCATCCTTAGGGAGTTGGCTAACTTCTTAGTTTGTTTCCTTATGATCTCAGGATAGTTGCTGCAGCTCCAGGCATCACATTCTCATTACAAATGCATTCAAGACAGAAGAAAAGGGGTAGATAAAACAGGTATTTTCCTTTTATGAGGGAAAAAAATCATGTATACTCCCATTTTCTAGAGGGGAATTGACAAAGTTTCTCTTCTTGACCAAGCTCTAGCCGGTCTCTTCCAAGCCCTCTTTTCAGTTAGGCCTCAGCCTGGGCTTATAAAACCTACTGACTAATGATTTCATCCATTCCCCCACCAACCCCCACGTTAAAAGACTTAAACACTAACACAGTTTTCTAATAGCTCAAGGCTGTGTCACTAGGATGACCTTTGTTCCCCCTTAATGAGCTCCAGGCTGCCAGAAGAATTTACTATTTGTTCTAGCCAACACCTGTCAAGAGGTCCTTTACTACCCTTTCTTAGAGCATTTACTAAAAAAGAACTTAAAATTTGTGAATTCTTCCTCTGTCCATTTGCAATATGTATGTATCTCCTACAACTCAGGACCTGAGTCTTTCTCAAGGACCTGAAAGCCATTCCTTCGAAATGTAATTATCAGATAGGATAGGACCTCTGTCTCCCAGTCTCTTTATAGCCCTGATGGGCATTTACACTCACCAGGCCTTTATAATTTTCCCCTGACTCTACCCAAGCCCCTCCATTCCCCCTGCCGACTCCCTCAACTTCTCTTTAAAACGTCCAGTCACCTCTGTACAAATCCAAGTTGAGTTCAGTTCATACTGGACACTCTTCCCTACTACAATATTATAATACTGATTAAAATCTGTCCTTACCGGGCTTCCCTGGTGGCGCAGTGGTTGAGAATCTGCCTGCCAATGCAGGGGACACGGGTTCGAGCCCTGGTCTGGGAAGATCCCACATGCCGCGGAGCAACTGGGCCCGTGAGTCACAATTACTGAGCCTGCGCGTTTGGAGCCTGTGCTCCGCAACAAGAGAGGCCGCAACAGTGAGAGGCCCACGCACCGCGATGAAGAGTGGCCCCCGCTTGCCACAACTAGAGAAAGCCCTCACACAGAAACGAAGACCCAACACAGCCATAAATAAATAAATAAAAATTAAAAAAAAAAAAAAAAAAATCTGTCCTTACCACTTTAGGGAAGGTAAGTTGGTGCAGCCACTGTGGAAAACAGCAGTCACTAACACGTGACTATTCAGCACTTGAAGTGCAGCTAAAGCAACTAAAGAACTAATTTTAATTGTATTATTTTGATTAAAATTACATTTAAATAGCCACTAGTAGCTTGTGGATACCATAAGAGTGTGGACAAAGAATGTTGCCTGCCATTTCAGTAAACAAAGGATCAAGCCATCAGCCACGGGGGGCCGACTGCACCGGTGCACACTGAAGGGAATTCAGGATGGAGAAAAACAGGATACTGGCTCTAGATGTTTCAGGTGCACATCAAAGGAATAATTTCAATAAGCCCAGACTCTTGCATCATCCCATACATTGAAAAGTGCTAAATTCATTAACTTGAGATGTCTGGTTTTCTTTAATTAGCAGTAATTGATGTTCCGACTACCTGGGTTGTTTTTATGTTTTGTTTTGTTTTTGCAAAAACTCCTACATATCCTGGCTCCTCCCTTACCTCTTTAGAACAGTCCCTCAGCTATCTGAGAGACTGTATCCCAGGCTTAAGTCCCCTAGGTTGTGCATTTTCTTTCAGTCGACAAGAGACAGCACAGAAATGAAAATGGTCTTATAGACCCCCTAATTCCTCTGTTTTAAGTGGTAAATAGTAAGGAAGAAAATTAATTTCCCACCGAGCTAATTTATGAACTTTCTGAGGATCCATTTCCTCGCTTGAAAATGGAGATAAGAAGATGCATCCTGATGAGTTATTTTGAGTGTGAGTGAGAAAGGGCTGCAAAGCCCCTCTGCACCTATACAGTTCAGGACCTGCATACAGGTAACCTGACAACCCTGTAAGTATCTAGTGAGGCAACCCTATGATGATTCAGTAAACACTCCCCACTAACACGCGAGAATCATCCAAGGATAGGGCAGTAGCTTGGCTTTCACATACTTACGGGAGAAAGCAGCACACACTTGATCCCTACCATGTTCTCCCAACTTATTCCACAACTCTAGGTTACAAAGACTTCAGTTCGAGCGATATTTTTCAAACACCACGAAAAACAAAGTCTGTACAAATGACCCATTTCTTCAAGCGCAACTGCGAAGAGTTGAACATCTGGGTGAATAGGAGGAGAACAGAGGATAGGGTTCAGTTTCAACATAGTCAACACAGCCCATCAGAACGATTCTCTGATACCAGGCAGGAAGTCGCCAGCAGCGACTTTTCAGCAGGACTGTCCTGCAAACTTGACTGATGGCCCTTCTCTACGTTCCCTGCACCGCGGGGAGGGCGCCGGCGAGCCCAGCCCTGAAGGGGCGGAGCCTGCGCCTGCGCTTGCGCGCTCAGCCTGGCCGCTCCGGGCGTGGGACCTGCAGGTGCGCGCTCTGCAAGCTCTAGATTCCGCGCACTCTGACGCGCCGCGCCGTTGGGAAAGCACAACAGGCTTGGCTCTCCACCCAAGGGCACCGCACGTCCAGCACCCGGCCATGTCGTCCTGCGCCCGCGTGGCGCTGGTCACCGGGGCCAACAAGGGCATCGGCTTCGCCATCGTGCGTGACCTCTGCCGGCAGTTCACGGGGGACGTGGTGCTCACGGCGCGGGACACAGCACGGGGTCAGGCGGCCGTGCAGCAGCTGCAGGCCGAGGGCCTGAGCCCACGCTTCCACCAGCTGGACATCGACGACCTGCAGAGCATCCGCGCCCTGCGCGACTTCCTGCGCAAGGAGTACGGGGGCCTCGACGTGCTGGTCAACAACGCGGGCATCGCCTTCAAGAGTAAGGGGCTGGGTGCTCCCAGGCGAGGCGTTCACCGCCGAGCATCTGCATCCGGGATGGGCCGTATCTGTCGGGGAATCGCTGCGGTGGGGCTTCTCCCGCCTGTGGGGGGTCCAGAATGACTCCCTAGGGAACGAGAAGGGAAGGGGGGAGGGGTGCAGCTAGAGCGGAGTCTGCAGGGAACTGGATGCTTTCTAGCCAGAGGGAACTTTGCTTCTTTGGCTCGGAATCCTGGGGACCTTTTCTAGATTGCCCCACAGCCTCTTTCTGATTGGACTTTGGGACAGTTGGGTTAATTTTTAATGCATTTTGAAATAAACAAGAAAATTGCAAAAACTGATGCACAGAGATCCCGTGTGTGTGCACCCTTTGAGCAGCGCCCCCCCCCCGTAGTGGTGCCGTCTTATAAAACCACAGGGCATTATCAAACCCCGAAATTCACACTGGCACAATACTACTAACTAGACACCACTTTTACACAAAATTCAACAGATTTCACGTGCACTATTTTCTTTATATCTTCCTATAGAATGTTACTTGATGGCTACTATTTATTCACTCAACTTTTCTTTTCTCCTAAAAGCTGTTGATTCCACACCATTTCATATTCAAGCAGAAGTGACTATGAAAACAAACTTCTTTGGTACCCAAGCTGTGTGCACAGAGCTCCTGCCTCTAATAAAACCCCAAGGTGAGTCTGATGAGGACCCCAAACTGCAGTGTTTCTGGCAAGATCTGGGCCCTGCCTGCCTCTGGTCTCATCTACAGGCCCCCCTACCTCTCCTGCTCAGCTCCACTGGCCTCCATCTGTGTCGCCATCCGGCCAGGTGCCCTGAGGCCTCAGGTCCCTCTACACACTGCCCAGGTCGTTGGTGCTCTCTGTCCAGCTGCTGTTTGCACATCTGGCTCTTTCTTCTCTTTCCATTCTGAGCTCAAAGGTCTCCTCTGAGAGGCTCTTGACTTGCTCCGTGCCCCTCACAGCGGCGTTCCCTTAGGAGTCCATCCCAGACCTTCTCTCCTCTGTCCCCCTCTCAGAGTAATCTTACTCAGGCTAGTGGGGTCTCTACTCCCACCAGTTCATTAGGCCCTACTAAAATGTCACCTGTCTAGAACCTTCCCAGAGCTCCAGGCACACATTTTGTCTTCTTGCCTCTCCATCTTAACCTGATTCCCATCCTTCCTCCCCTGAATCCCCCCACCTAAAACAAATATTTACAAAGACTCGTCCTTTCCCCAAATCATCTTGGTCACTGATCCCATCATCCACCCACCAGGATCCTGGAGGTCACCACGCCTGCCCGCTTATTGCCATTTACCTGGTCCTAAGAGTTGTCCTACTGATTTTCTTCCCAGGCCTTCACCCCCATCCCAGCTCTACAAACAGGCCCTCAGCTGTCATTTCTAGACAACTGTAAACTCTCCTAAGGGACTCCCCCCGCTTCTTGAGTCCTTTGCTTTCTGGGCATTCTCTATACTCTGCATGCTCACTCCTCCTCCCAAAAATCCTTCAGGAGTGAAGTCCAGGCCCTTAGCATGACTTGCAGGGATCTCCGTAATCCGACCTGCCGAACTCCAGGTCCGTTTTAACTGCCCTTCAATCTGCTCAATGTTTCAAACAAAACAAACTCTCCTGTTCCTTTGGGTTAAACTACTATAATACTTACCCCAAAGTAATGGGCCAGGAGGGGAACCACCACCCATTAAACATACCAAATAAGACAAGCAGATACTTTTAGAAAGATTAAGAGGCGTGGCTGGAGATTTAGTACATGCATTTACAATTTACCCTCAGCTTCTGCCCTGTTTCCCCATCCTGTCCTCCTGGAAAGTTCTACTACTTCTAAGAATTGGGTCACTAGGACCTAAAAAGTCAGCTCTTTAAAGTGTCACCTAATTCCTCCACTCGTCCCAACACTTGAGGGCTGCAGTGGAATTCCCTGTGTCAGCTGCACATGCTGTATTCCTCTTGGACCTCGTGCTGATGACTTCTGGCCCACCACTTTTCTTACTTAACTGGGCTGTTTCTTGCTGTGTCTGGGCTTTGTCCAGAAGGAGGAATGAGTACCCTCCGGATGTGCTAAGGCAGCCTCTGGTTAACAGTTTGTCTTGCCTCACGAAAGCTAGAGTAAATGGAATTTTAAATACATGCTATATTCTCAGTATGAGTGCAGCAAGGTTTACTTGCCTTTTGAAATAGGAGAATTCTTGTTTTGTTGGGGAAAAGCTGCAGCAGTTCACGTTATCATGACTTAATCGAGCATGTGATTCTCTTCTGAGTCTACAGTCTCACCTAATTGGGAGGAGAGGGCTCCAGATGGCTGGCTCTGATCCCTGGGGATCCAGTCAGTGGGAGGGGCTGGCATGGGACACACTGGGAAGATGAAGCAGCCACATCCAGGAGTTTATTACCTCGAGAGAACTTTGGATCTCCTGGTCAAGCTTCCCTAATACGGGTTAGTATTTTCACCGCTGATTCTAGACTTCCTGGGGTAGACTAGTTAACACAGAATAAAAAAGGTTGTCATTTGATTACTGATTATAACCAACCTAGAAGAAGTTGATAGTATTTCTCTGTCTACTGTCCAGGTTGAAGACCCATGAAAAAAATAATGTCAAGGGCCTTTTATTGATAGTAATATAGCTGCCTTTCCCGTTTACCAGTTAACCATTCTGACTTCGGCTCCTGCAGGTTTTTTTTCTTTCTTTATGCCTTTCTATATTTTGCATTTTTAATTCCTGAAATATGCATTATTTTTGTTGTGAGAGAGGCTTGGTCATGTTTTTGAGAGCGAAATAAATTATCCTAAATATAGCATCTCTGAATGGTGCTTACTGCTACATTTTGACAAATTGGTTCTATTCTATCTTAAGGACAATGTCATTTCTATTAATTTACTAGTTGCTTCTTACTCTTTACATGTTCTAGATTAGAAGGAGGACATGGAATAATTGACCCGTTTCAAAAATGTGTTCATCTTTGAAGAATGCCCGGAAGATTAATATGGCAATTTCTCTAAATCAGTTTATATATTTCAGAGAATCATTGAATGGGAGTCCTAATGCCATCTACTAATTTGTTTGTTGATATTTTCTGAACTTCCAAACCTTTAGTGGGATAAACATCAAAGCTAACTGACTATGGCAACATGACATGCCATTTCTGTTGCCACATTTTTCCCCATAGAAAAAAAGGGTTTAACATTTTTGTCCATGCCTGATAATTTTTGGTTGGAAATGGGACATTGCAGAATTTTATAGCTACTCTTGCTATTAGACCCTACCTCCCACGGGCTTGTGGTTGTTATTTGCTTATTTGTTCAGTGACTGGCTAGATTATTTTTTGAAGTTGAGTCTCCGCCCTCCTCCCCTTGCAGCGTGAAGTTTGTGATGTTTCATCTCAGAAAGTACAGCCTAGCTGAGACGCACAGTCACGCTGGGATTACTGTGGGTTTAGCAGAACACTCTTTTGCTGTCTTTTTCCTGGACCGCACCCAGCTGTTAAGCTCCACTACTGGCTGGCTGATTACTCCACTGTTTTTAACAAGGCACAGCATAAATTGCTTCACAGATGGATCTCCATCCAGTTAAATTCAGGCTGTTTTGAAAGAGTAGTTTTGGTGGTCTGTTCTGAACCGAGAAGGGCTCTTATCCTTATCTTTCTCTAGTTTTCTCTGGCAAACTTGCTGACTTACATGATTTAGTTTATATTTCTAACAAAGCTACCAATCTCCTAATTGCTTTTCAGCACGACTTCCATTGTTTTTGAGAGTGCCCTGAGGGTCGAACTTCCCCACACTCTGTTTCAAATGAAATCACATCCTTTTGGGAGGGCGTGGGACCTCTCAGTTTTTATGTCCTGACTCTTTCCCCCTCTTGTGCAAAATCTCTAAGCCACAGGTCTGAAGATAGAGGCAGGGATGATGACACTTCTCTTTGTGACACTCCTGCTTTAGGAGCTGGGAGGGAAGAGCAGCAGTGGTCTCTGGTCTTCTCAGCTTGCCTCTCTTTGCGTGATACTTCTGCCTTACAAACAAGCTGGGGAAAGGGCAGTCTAGGCCCCAGTATTCTCAGGATGTCCAGCCCAAGGTAGAGCCTTTGTCCCACAAGTGAGGGCTGGGTCAAAGAAGGAAGTCCTCACCTCCTAAATGCACTTGCCAGGAACTGAACCTCTGCAACAGGTAGCTGAGAAGCAGGATGAGAAATGCTGATGTCCTACCCATCTTGGGAAGATACAATAGTCTTATGTTCTCAGATGCACCATCCTAGAGTGAAGTTTCCATTGTTATGGCCAGAAAGGGGGAAAGGAAGGAGCAGGTCATGGTTGAAATACCACAGAACAGACTCTGTTCTTACCTGAGTTGTTGGAGATATTCGGGAATAAAAGTTTCTTCATTTGCTGTATGCCCTCAGGACCATTACCAGAGACTTTAAATAGTTCAGTTTTTAAAATAATTTTCACAAGTTGTTCTGGGTAGTAGATTCACAGAATTCTTCCCATTGTCATTACTTATTTCTTGAGTTTAAGTGAAATAATTCATTCCTGTAATTTTCAAAATAATTAGATGTAATTTTTCAAAACTTTAGAAATAACAGGTTGTTACTTATAATAATAAAACAGATAAAACCCAATGAGTAACCCCCTCCCAAAATACGTTCTCCTCCTTCCCTAATGTCCTCTTACAAGAGGACATGAGGACATAAATCCTGTCCCAAATTTGGCATTCGTTGTTCTCGTGCTCAACCTTTCTATGTAATGACTTGTGTTGTATTTTAGGCAGAGTGGTGAACGTGTCTAGCTTTGTGAGTGTCAGCTCTCTTAAAAAATGCAGCCCCGAACTGCAGCAGAAGTTTCGAAGTGAGACCATCACGGAGGAGGAGCTGGTGGGGCTCATGAACAAGTTTGTGGAAGACACAAAGAAGGGGGTCCACAGGAAGGAGGGCTGGCCGGAGACCGCATATGGGGTGACGAAAATCGGCATCACGGTCCTGTCCAGAATCCAAGCCAGGAAACTGAGTGAGCAGAGAGGAGGGGACAAGATCCTCCTGAATGCCTGCTGCCCAGGGTGGGTGAGAACTGACATGGCGGGACCCAGAGCCACCAAAAGCCCAGAAGAAGGAGCAGAGACCCCCGTGTACTTGGCCCTTTTGCCCTCCGACGCTGAGGGGCCTCACGGACAGTTTGTTTCTGAGAAAAAAGTTGTGCAGTGGTGAGCTCACTCACAGCTCCACCCATGGGCCCGATTATGTTCCTGTCCCAATTTCACAGAAAGGACACTTATACTGTCAAAAATATCCCTATGCAAAAGAAAAAAAGAAGAAGAAGAAAAAAAAGAATCAAAATATCCCTATCAAGTCCTCACTGGGAAATGGCTACTAATTCTGTGAAGCCGTTTGTGTTTCCTTCTGTGATCCCAGGGGAGGAAAAGTGGGATGGATGACAAATAATAAATAAAAGTCAATAGATGAATAAATAGTTCTTTATAAATGTCCATTTATGCAGACTTTTAAAGGCTGAACCAGCTCAATTACTCATAATTGTTGGACCTACTTTGGAGGACAGATGGGTGTCCACTCTACTATTCGTTCTACTTTTCTGTTTGAAATCTTTTCAAGGCAAACATCTGAAACCAAAAAGTCTTGGGTCTGCCACCTTCCTGCATGACCTTGATCAAAATACTGTATCCCCTCAAATGTAAACTGGGGATAATAGTCATAGGATTGCTGTGAAGATTAGTTGCCCCTATATAGGTGACAATGTTGAAATCACATTGGAATTGCACAAGTGTCCTGTATCACGAGTCCCTGTGAGGCGGGCCCAACACCACCCAGGGCAGTGACGAGAAGCTTCGTACTGCCCAGCACCACTCCTGGCTTCCACAAGGCCCCAGGGACTGTCCACCACATTCCCTCCCTTCACAGAAGCACTCTGTGTAAAATTCCGTAAAAATAACACTTAATTGGGTATGCCACTTATCAAGCTGACATAAAACAAAACCAAAATATAGGCACTTTTAGCAATCCTAAGGATTATGTAACCATCCTAATCAGTGCCTGGCACAGAGTACGAGCTTCATAAACAACCCTCCCACGTGAGGGCACACTGGGAATCCAGAGAGCTGGCTACCCTGCCCGCTGAAAGTCTAATCACAGGACCATTTGCCCTACTTCTTTGTTTTGATTTTCTCTTAAGCAGGCTGGGGGAGCTACATGCTCAGAAGCAACCCCCCTCAGTAATTTTTTTTTGCATTTTAGGAAAAAGCAACCATTCCCATTCTGCAGGGGATGATGGGCCTGGCCCAAAACAATTACTCTGCACGCTTTTTCTCCCTTTGGAGATCTGCCTAATACTTTCTGGTCAACTGCCAGGAATCCCTAGCTCCCTATTAACCCTTCACCCTCCACTTTTGCCTGGGCAAAGCAACCTCTACACCCTGCAAACCACTATGCCTCTCAGAGCTGGGATCAAAAGAGGATTGTGTATGGTTTGGCTGAGGATGGGCGTGGGGCGGACAGGAGTTGGTCATTTGGAACCTTCTGGAACATGTGGCCCCTCCTTCCCTCCTTGGAAGGAGGGTAGGAGGCAGGGCTGAGTTCTCTAGGAGTCGTGGCACTGGATCCCAGAACTCAGGTCTTCCTGGCTTCTCCCACTGTTACCAAGCCCTGACCACTGCACTGCCCGCCCCCCTCCCTACCGCCCAGCCCGCTCCACGCAAGACTCGCACCACCCTCAGCTCTCCACACTCAGCTCACACCCCGGGCCAGGCCATGTCCTCCTCCACCCTTGTGATGCTGGTCACCGGGGCCGACAAGGGCATCGGCTTTGCTGTCGTGCGTGACCTGTGCCGGCAGTTCTCCGGGGACGTGGTGCTCACAGCGCGGGACGCGGCACGGGGCCCGACGGCCGTGCAGCCGGTGCAGGCCGAGGGCCTGTGCCCACTTTTCCACCAGCTGGACATCGACCTGCAGTGCATCCGTGCCCTGCGTGACTTCCTGCACAAGGAGTATGGGGTCTTGGGGTCTCGGGGTCTCGATGTGCTGGTCAACAACGCGGGCATCGCCTTCCAGTGTAAGTGGATGTGAGCTGGTGGGGAGGCGGGGTGCAGCCTCTGTGAGAGCGGCCAGACTGGGCAGGTCGGGGCTACTGCCTGAACCTCCGCTGTGGGATCTAGAACCCGCTCCCCAGGGAAGGAGGACGGACCGGAGGCCGAAAGGAGAGCAAAATCCTCTAAGATTTGCAAGCCTTTCCAGCTAGAGGGCCTTGATCAGACTGTTAAGGACTGCCTCCAGGTTTTCACAGTATCACTCTGATTGAACTTTGGAGCAGCAGGGAGAACTTTTAACTTACTTGAAACAAACAATTGCACAGAATGGTACACAGATGCCATATGGGCTCCCTTCACTCAGCCTCCCCTGATGGTGCCATCTTACAAAACTACACAGCGTTATCAAACCCCAAAATTCACACTGGCACACTACTGTTAACTAACAGAGACATTATGTAGATTTCAAAGAAAAAAAAATTGTGTCAGAAATGCATTTTTACCGTATGGCTAGTATTTATCAACTCTGTTCTCCTTGTGCCCTAAAAATTGGCAATCCCACACCGTTTCATATTCAAGCAGAACTGACTACGAAAACAAACTTCCTTGGTACCCAAGATGTGTGCACGCAGCTCCTGCCTCTAATAAAACCCCGAGGTAAGTCTGATTGGAGCCCAAGCTGCAGTGCATCTCAGCCCTGCCTGCCTCTGGTCTCATCTACGGGCCCAGCTACCTCTCCTGCTCAGCTACACTGGCCTCAATCTGTGTCTCTACCTGGCCAGGTGCCCTGCAGCCTCAGGTCCCTCTACACACTGCCCAGATCGTTGGTACTCTGTCCAGCTGCTCTTTGCACATCTGGCTCTTTCTTCTCTTTCCATTCTGAGCTCAAAGGTCTCCTCTGAGAGGCCCTTGACTTGCTCCGTGCCCCTCACAGGTGGCGTTCCCTTAGGAGTCCATCCCAGACCTTCTCTCCTCCGTCCCCCTCTCAGAGTGACCTGATTCAGGTTTGTGGAGCTCACACTACCAGCAATTCATTAGACCCCCTGAAGTTTCTTCTGCGTCTGGTCACCTGAGTTTTTCTTCTTATCCTACTGGTATTGTGTATTACATATATTGGTTTCTAGATGATAAACCAACTATACATACTTTGATACTTACAAGTTCAGGAGGTCCCTAGACTATCCTCAGGTTAAATAACTCACCAGAAGGGCCCAGAACTCGGCAAAAAGTTGTTACATTCAAAATAACAATGAATTTAGAAAATGGAGAGTGATTCAGTTCAGCAGTGGTAAAGGCCTCATGGCGCAGGGTCTAGAAAGACCAGGCGTGGAGCTGCCACTTGTCCTGTCCCAGCAGATCCTGGGGGCCGCATGTATTTCTCCCCAAAACAACCTGTGACAGGCACGTGGAGTATTACCAACCAGGGAACTCACCCAAGCCTTAATATCCAGTGTTCTTGGTGAGGGGCGGTCACATAGGCATGGCCCACTGCCCTCTTGGCTGACCTTACTCTCCAGCCCCTCCAGAGGCTCAGCTGATACCAGGTAGCCTAAGGCACCCACCATAATCAAGTGTGAACATTGATTATGTAGCCTGAGCCTAGAACACCATATAAACAAGGACAGTCTTCTCAAGCAGGGCATTCTCAGGGCTTAATATCACCTCCCAGATGGCCTAGAAAAAGGGCGGAAGCTTCCTTTGGCCAAGCTTAGTCCTTCACTTACAGAGAGCGCCCTCTGGACCTTCACTAAGACTCCCTTACATCAAAAGAATCCTTGAGCATGTAAATTTAGTACAAAATTTATTTTACAGATACAGAAATACTATCAGAAATATGCCTAACATTGGGAGGAGCCAGTGTGGGAGAGGGGTAGATTTAGAGGAACAGATAATTCAGCCTATAAAGCCACTGCTTCCATTTTCATGTGTTGGTACGAATTTGATTCTCCACTTGTTCAAACAGCAGTTGCTATTTGTACCTTATTTAGCATACAACTCTTTGTGCAATCTATTTCGTATTGTTAAGAGAGAAACTGAGATGTATAAAATTTTAAAGATTATTTGAGACAAAAATCTGTTTGAATGGGAAACCACCAAACCAGAAGTGGTGAGGATGGCTCCACCGACGGGAACTCAGGAAGAGACTGTTACGGAGAGCAGGCTGAAGCAAAGTAAGGAAATTGTTAATTGCCTGCAGCTTCTAGCCCAGGTGGCTGTTGGTGATGGGTGGTCCTTAGGTTCGGATTTTGTCACCTTGAGGCATTTACAGGCTTAGATTTTGGTTTGTTTACATAGGCCACAAGGGAATTAGAGTCAGCTCAGCCTAATGGCCTCCTTGTCTAATTAATTTACAGCATGGAAATTAGCTGATAGTTAGCTACACCACTTCTTCATCAACTAGTAATTTTCCATCAATATTACATCCTGGGGAGACTTTATCTCCCATCACCCTTGATCATCAATACCAGTACCTTCCTGTGACTCCTTTACATATGATAGTTGAATATTACCAACAAGGCCAGTGTGACACCATGTCACAGGATGGTAGTACATGTGACCTGAAAACTAAGACTCAAGAGATGCTGGCACATGAATAGAGTCCCACTCAGTCATAAACAACGCTTTCAGTTCATCACCACGTCCTGTGACCATATCCCACAGTGATGTAACTCGGATTCCAGGGCTTCCGCTTGACATTGTCAGGTCACAGAGCAGGAGTGGTCTTCACAAAATGCGGCTTCACACGATCAGGCATCTGTGATAGTTGAGCTAAGAGAGGATATCACCTCCTGCTCTCAGCCGCTCCAGGCACCAGTGTAGTATTGATTTCTCTTGCTGCGTAACCCATTTAATCATCCTTTACCCTCATTTCATTCCCCCTGCTCCCCATTAGTCATTAACATTTAATCAAACTGTCTCACCTTCCAAAGTGGTGTTAAGTTCGGCCACTGTGCTCATCCTGATTGCCCACAACAATACTAGTCTAACAAGTATCTCCCCTTAGTCCACTCCCATCATATAGGTAGGGTTACCCAGGCCCAGAATTAGTGGGTTCTCTCGACTACTAACTAGTCAATACAGCTGCATTTGCTGTCATTCCAAATTTGCCAAATGGGGTGAAGACAATCCACTCCATCAGGTCCTTAAGAATTCTGACAAAAAGTTTAAATCTATAGTTGAGTTGCTTAAGGATTATCCCCTGCCTTCTATGTCGGGAGCAGCAGCCCTGGTCCCAGGACCACGGTCAGGTCGGAAAGAGGAAGGTTGAAGTGATGTGGGGAAAGATTTGTAGAGTTGCCCCGGCATCCTCCCCAACCCCTCTTCCCCGTGTCCCCCGGAGGAGAGAGGAATCCATCCAGTGGGGACTCTTCCAAGGCCCCCACCATGTCGACTGTGAGCATATGCTCATGAATGTGCATAAGCCAGCGTGCATACCTTTATCTCCTCAAGTTTGAGACAACCAGCGTTTCATTTCCTGTCCCAGTTCTGAAGCAAACCGCTACTCTGAGGATGGGAGTGTGCTCCTTGGCCTGAAGATTAGATCTTATCAGTGCAAATCGGTGCAGTGTCTTCTGTTCCAGTCCCCTGATGTAACTTGGACACGTCGATCTACTGCCGGGTATGCAGAGCCAGGTCCAGAAACAGCAGGTCATCTCGTCAGGACCCTTTGTACCTTCCCAGAGCTACTACCTGCAACCTGTTTTGCCAGCTCTGTGCCAGGCCTTGGCCTCAAGGAATCTGTCTCTTACCCATCTGCATGCAGTCTTTGTCTTTCTTGCTGACAGATGAAACATTCCCTGGCGTTTTGTGCCTCAGACGATGCTAGAGTCATATATGACAATTATCCCATCCGTGTGTTACTACAGCGCCCCATTCCACTCATCTCGTGGACCCAGAGAGTCACTTCAAATAAGCACAGCTGAACATCCACTTGCGGGTTCCAATCCCCTTCCAGTCCTGGAAGTGGTTCTTCTGATGGGCATTAAGTTGTCCTACTTTAATTCCTCCTAACTTCCCATTTGACTCCCAGAGTGTCGTGCTTATGTGGGCATCCCTTAGATAATCCAGTTTCCACTGCCCTCCTCGGTCATCATAGAGCTAGGGCTTGAGTCACTACTCCCGAGCTGACAAAAACCCAAACCCAGAGAAAATAGCATACAGTTTGGCCCACTGAACTGATTTGATTTCACTTTCCTCCATCCGAGCCTTCCTAACCGGCTGCGGTCCGGTCACGCTGGAGCTGCCAGCCACAAACCCATCAGCTCTTTGCTGGTCAACAGGGACCTGGCATAGAGCACTGCCCAAGTGACCTAAGATCCTCAGCTGGTCCCAAAGGATGCCTTTGAGGAAAAGACGCTGTCTACTCCTGGGTGCCCATTCCCTGAGCACTTTCCTCGATACACCTTTTTCATTTTCTTTTGGAAATTGGGGCACTGCCCTCCCCATTAGAGCATTTCTTTCTCTACTATCATCCTAGACATCATGGCTCGGACAGGTTCCAAGACTGTTTCATTTCCTTGTCTCATAAGTTCAGCCTTAATTCATCTCATAGGAAACTGGTGATCTCCAGTGGAAATTTGTGGTCCAGCATCCCAGAGAACTGGGTATCCATCCTGCTTGTGCTCACCTTTCTAGGTAATGGTTTGTGTTGTGCTTTAGGTAGAGTGCTGAATGTGTCTAGCCGATGGGGCTTCAAAGCTCTTGAAAACTGCAGCCCCGAACTGCAGCAGAAGTTTCGAAGCAAGACCATCACGGAGGAGGAGCTGGTGGGGCTCATGAACAAGTTTGTGGAAGACACAAAGAAGGGGGTCCACGGGAAGGAGGGCTGGCCGGAGACCGCATATGGGGTGACGAAAATCGGCATCACGGTCCTGTCCAGAATCCAAGCCAGGAAACTGAGTGAGCAGAGAGGAGGGGACAAGATCCTCCTGAATGCCTGCTGCCCAGGGTGGGTGAGAACTGACATGGCGGGACCCAGAGCCACCAAAAGCCCAGAAGAAGGAGCAGAGACCCCCGTGTACTTGGCCCTTTTGCCCTCGGATGCTGAGGGACCTCATGGAGAGTTTGCTTGTGAGAAAAAAAGTTGAACAATGGCAATTCAACTCACAGCTCTAACCCATAGGCTGAATTTTGTTACCTGTCCCGATTAGACCCAAAAGACACTTACAGGGTCAAAAATATCTCCTTTTGAAGAAAATCAAACGTCCCTACTGGTAACCAAATATCACTATGAAATGGCTACTCATTCTGTGAAGTCTTTTGTGATTTCTTCTGTGATCCCAGGGAAGTGAAAGAAGAATGGATGACCAATAATGAATAAAAATCAGTAGATGGATAAATGGTTCTTTATAATTGTCCATTTGTGCAGACTTTATATGCTGAACGAGCTCAGAAATCTAATACACCAAAACAAAGGTCAAGAATAGTGACAGTATTACTTGGGGAAACAACCATTATGGACAGGGCAGATAGGAAATGTTTTCAGCTTTTCAGGTCTCTGTGGGAACTGCTCAGATCTGCTCTTGCAGCATGAAAGTAGCCAGAGACAATATAGAAGCGAATGAGCGTGGCCAGATTGGGCCTGCCGGCTTCAGCTGACCAGCCTCTAGTATAACATGGACACACCATGAAGAAAAGACAACTGCTCTGGTGTCTTTAAACACCAAACTCATTGGGAAAAAAACAATTATAAAGTGTGAAATGTGAGGGGGCGCTTGTATGAAAGATACATCCTTAGGAGACTCTGAGACAATGGGGAAAATTGAGTATGGATGGGTATTAGTGGATATGAGAGATTGGTGTCAAATCTCTTCAGGGTGAATGTGTCACTTATGTGGGGATGAAGTATCAGGAGGTCTGCAACTTTAGGATGGTTCTGCAAAATATACGCAGAAGAGGAACACATAACTAGAGTAACATATTCATAATGGTTGAACCTAGTTTGGAGGACATATGGGTGTCCACTCTACTATTCTCTCAACTTTTCTGTTTGAAATCTTTCAAGACAAACATCTGGAACCAGAGAGGCCTGGCTCTGCCACCTTCCTGCATGACCATGAGCCCAATCCTGCATCTACTATATCCCCTCAACTGTAAAAGGGGTTAACAGTCATAGGATTGCTGTGAAGATTAATTGTCTGGATAAAACTGAGAAGGTTTAAATCACATTGGAAGTGCCAAGTGTCCTGTATCACGAGTCCCTGTGAGAGGGGCCCAACACCACCCAGGGCAGTGACGAGAAGCTTCGTACTGCCCAGCACCACGCCTGGCTTCCCCAAGGCCCCAGGGACTGTCCACCACATTCCCTCCCTTCACAGAAGCACTCCATGTTGTACAGACGCCTCTACTGTCATGTTATTTGTCACTTTTCACATCTGATTCTCAGGCTTGGGGAAGTGAAAAGTGACAGCCCCTGAAGGCAAGTGTGGAACCCTTATTTGAAGAGTCAGGTTTACTTTACAAGTGGTTCCCTTCAACTAGGCTGTGAGTTTCCCCTTGTTATTTTATTCTTCTAAACTGCCAACAGAGGATTATCAATGTCTAGATCAACACCATAACATCTGAACTACTAGTTTGGAAATGGACACGGGGATCTTAAAGATTTCTTTCTTAATTCCATAAAATAACACCTAACTACATATGCCACTTATTGTCTATGACCTAGGACAAACCAGAATGCAGGCACTTTTAGCAATTGTAAGGATTAGGTAACCATTAAATAAAACATTCCAATTAATGACTTGGCACCCAGTAAGACCTTCATAAACAACCCTCCCACCTGGGGGCACGCTGGGAATCCCACAGGGTTAGGTTCGCTGCCTGCACTTAAATAACAAGGATTGTTGAGGGTGTGGAGAAAAGGCAACCCTCATACACTGTTGGAGGGAATGAAAATTGGTGCAGCCACGATGGAAATAGTATGGAGATTTCTCAAAAAATTGAGAATAGAACTACTGTATGATCCATCTATCCCACTTCTAGGTATTTATCCAAAGAATACAAAAACACTAATTCGAAAAGCTATATGCACCCCTGTGTTCATCTTGGCATTATTTAAAATTGCCAAGATATGGAAACAAACTAAGTGCCCATCAACAGATGAATGGATAAAGAAGATATTATACACACACACACAGAAAGACACACAAACGCATAATGGAATACTACTCATCCATAAAAAAAGATGAGAATATTCCCATTTGTGATAACATGGATGGACATTGAGAGTGTTATGCAAAGAGAAATAAGTCAGATGGAGAAAGGCAAATACTATATGATTTCACTCATATCTGGAATATAAAAAGCAAACAAAGAAATAAAATAAATGAACAAATCAAACCAACAAACCAAACCAAACACCAAACACATAGATACAGAGATCAGAGTAGTGGTTACCAGAGGGGAAGGGGCAGTGGGGAGGGTGAAATGGATAAAGGGGATCACTGTATGGTGATGGATAGAAACTCAAATTTTGCTGGTGAGCACACTATAGAGTATACAGACATAATACTATCATACATTTGAAACTTATATAATGTTATAAATCATTGAAAATTTTTTAATTTAAAAATTTTAAATTTTTGGGACTTCTCTGGTGGTGCAGTGGTTAAGAATCTGCCTGCCAATGCAGGGGACACGGGTTCGAGCCCTGGACCAGGAAGATCCCACATGCCACAGAGCAACTAAGCCCGTGCGCCACAACTACTGAGCCTGCACTCTGGAGCCCATGAGCCACAACTACTGAGCCCACGTGCCGCAACTACTGAAGCCCACACGCCTAGAGCCCGTGCTCCGCAACAAGAGAAGCCACCGCAATGAGAAGCCCACGCACTGCAATGAAGAGTAGCCCCCGCTCGCCGCAACTAGAGAAAGCCCGTGCACAGCAACAAAGACCCAACACAGCCAAAAATAAATAAATAAAATAAAATAAATTTATTAAAAAAAATTTTTAAATTTTTAAATAAACAAAAATGGCTTCCAAAGATATATTCATTTCCTAATCCCTGGAAATGATGAATATTACCTTATTTGGTATGCTTGCTTATTTTTTGTGTCACCTTTCATGGGCCACAGTACCTAGACTGGTCAAACACCAGTCTGAGTGTTGTTGTGAAGGTATTTTTTCAATGAGATTAACATTTAAATTAGTACACTTTGAATAAAGCAGGTTATCCTTGTAATGTAGATGGCCCTCATCCAGTCGTCTCAAGGCCTTAAGATAAAATATACTGAGGTCCCCTGAGGAAGAGGGAATTCACTTCCAGACCATCTTCATCAATGTTTCATCAATATATTTATGTGCTGTGATACTGGGTGCATATGTGCTGCTGGACAGTGTCAGGATGTCTTCAGGGTTTGACTGAGCAGAGGCCATGAGTCGTCGGCTCTGATGCATGCTAGTCTTACTTGGTGGGCGGCGAAGTCCTTCAGCCTTCACGGGAGAAGGATTGTAACCATAATTTCGAGAGCTTTCAGTAACTACTGACATCTTGTTTCGGTCATCAGGGTCCTCTTTCTTGGGCTGCTTGATGTCTCCCTCATCCTTGAAGCCCAGCCCTGAGGTGGAAGCCTTCTCAGCCTCCCCTCTGCCTCCCCCAGCGTGACCTTCCCCACCTTCACTAGTTTTGAAGGATGAACGGCTATCAGAGTCAACAAAGCCACCTTCACTGACACTATTGCACCTCAACCACGAGGCCACTTTGTTCTTGGGTGTCTCTTCAGAGGAAGGTGGATTGCAGCCACCTACAGGGATCGACGGAGGGACAGGAACACGTGGGGGCCCAAGGTCTGGGGGCGAGAGTCCTTGGAAGGCATCTCAGACAATCCATTCTCCTTCTGGCCCCGGGTCTGCCACCGCGTAGCATAGCTGCGCCACACCGAGCTGGTGCTGAAGTCCTCATCCTTACAGAAGAAGCCCCTTCTACTTTTTACAAGTTTTAAATTCGGATCTTAAAAACCTTAAATTTCTCTAGGATTTCTCTCTTCTCCAGTATGTCTGTGGCATTTTGCTATGTTCTAAGGATTAAGATAAGCTCCAAAACAGATTAATTTACCTACTTATTATTTTTGTTCACAAAGAATGTAAAGTTTCTAGAGGTAAAGTATAATCTTGGCAGAAACAAACCACATTACATAAGCCTACCCCAGGAAGGTTCGTTATAAGCCATTCAGAACTGCCCTGTCTTGATAGTAAAAAACAATTAAAGAAGATTTGGGGTCACACTGGCTATTGTAAAGTGTGTTCCTAACTTTTTTGTAATCACCACATTTCTCTGACTTATAAACTAAGTTCTCAACGTCATAGCACCCTGTTCTCGGGAGCAGTAGTGAATTTAACGGTGGCCCCCCCCAAAGTTATGTCCACATCCCAGAACCTGTGATTGTGACCTTCCTTGGTAAAAAAGTCTTTGCAGATATAATTTAGTTAAGAATCTTGAGATGAGATTATCCCAGATTATCTGATTGGGACCTAAATCCAATGACAAGTGTCCTTATAAGAGACACAGAGTATTGACACACAGAGGGAAAAGAAGGTCATGTGAAGAAGGGCAGAGATGGGAGTGATACAGCCACAAGCAAAGGAATGTCTGCAGCCACCAGAAGCTGAAAGAGGCAAGGAAAGATTCTACTCTAGAGCCTTCTGAAGGAACACAGCCAACAACTTGACTTCAGACTTCTGACCTCTAAAACTGCGGGAGAATAAATTTTTGTTGGTGCAAGTTACTAAGTTTGGAGTAATTTGTTATGGAAGCCATGGGCAATGGATACAGGAACCCAAACGTGAGAAGGCATTTCGTAACCTAATGCTAGCCTTCCAACAACTTCCACAATGGCTCTCCATTCATTCAGTCACACACAAAGCCTTCCAAGTTTTACCCAGCATCCTGAGGACTTGAGGCAAAGACTTATGCCAGCCTTTTTCTTGATCCAGTAGCAAAGGCTCATTCACCGTGCCTCAGAGCAGCAGCAAGAGCAGCCCAAGAATCGGGAGACCCACCAACTTACCCCCAGGATCTCCTTTTTAACGTAATGGTCCCTCATGCCATACAATTCTTTCTGCTCATTGAAAATAGTCAATATTTCTCAGCAACCACACTCACCTCCCATGAGATTTTATGACTTTCTCCCTCACCCATTTATATCTGCAATTGTATTTTCTTGACCCCTAACACACTTGTCCTTTATCTAATACGGAGAACCCTCTGATGCTTAACCTCTGCTTTGATGGTTCAGGACCCATCTATCCCTCAAAAAGAATTGTTGGAGACTGCCATAGAAAGTCCATATTTGACATTGTTTGTGGAATTGAAACAGGAAACACACAGGCTCTACGTACTATAACAGATTTTAACTAATCTTTAGAAGAGACCCTCTACTTAAAAGAAGAATCTACTTAAACTTGTCACATCACTAGAGCTTGCCGATTGGCTGTGGATAAAATATATGTTAATACATATATTGAAAACATGTATGTCTTTGAGTTGGTTGGTATGATTTGGGGATGTTCTGGAAACAGTGAAGGTTCATGATATCTTCAGGAAGTCAAATGTAAAATGGTCACTAGTAGATTAAGAAACTCCTAAAAGCCCTGATGTTTTCTATGGAAATGGCTACTAGAAAGATAGAAACATACTCAATAAAAGAACAACCTGAAGCACAAAAGAAAAGCTCTGGATGGACACCATACTGAGTAGGTAGCCCTTACTAAACTCATGGTCCTTATAGCTTCTCAGAGCCAGATATCTGGACTAGCTCAAAGTGACCAACACACCAAATGTCAGAAAGTGGCTCTGAAATGGGAAAAAAGATCTCAGGAAAGAAGTGACTGAAGGTGGTTAGAGAATGATCTCTAGTGCCCTCAGGGTAGGCTCTTGGTGCCAGAAGACCTCAAAAGGAACCCTGGGAGGTCTTTACATGAGGTTGGCTACTGTCCTTGGTCAGTGTTGGTGGGGAATTTACTAAAGCTACCAAGGAGGTTTGTAGCACATGCCTCATCTTTTACCCAAAATGCTGGGAAACTGCAAAGATGGGACATGGACAAAAGCCCAGGTTTTAGCATCCCTCAGAGCATTTCCAAATGGACTTGATAGAATTATTGCCTTCAAAGGGTTTTGGATACATTTTGGTCATATTTTGTTTATCTTTGAGTTGTCTGTTGATGATAAGACTGTCAGCTTCAGGCAGCCTTTCCTCAGCTCCTCCCAATCACTTCCTAGTACGACCTAAAACCTGAAGCCTGGGCCTCTAGAAGGGACCTCAGAGGAAGGAGCTCCCAAACCTGATGAAAAGGCTCCTACCAGGTTTTGCCAACCACCACACTATGATCAGATTACAAAGAGTTGATCCCCAGATTCGCATCACCCAGTTAAGAAGACAAAATGCTACCTTGCACCAATGAAAAGCCATCTGAACTGGAGATCTCAAACTAAAGATTCTTAAGAATCCTTCAGATGCCAACAGCCTGAGGAACCTATGGCCTCAAGTCAATGTGAAGTAGACCTTCCACCCTAGACATTAGAACTAGATCGCAAATGCCTAGAACACTGTCATTCATGTCTTCACGTGTTTCATTATTTCTTTACCTAGTTATTTTTTCTCTCTCTGCTGCCTTAAGATTCTGGATAGTGAGTAGATATTTGTTGCCTCCTAACTATGGCACCCATTTAGGCCCCTATTCTTAATGCTGTGGTTTGCACCCTAGTCACTCCATGACTTAACCATATAATTCAACCAAACATTGGCTTTATAACCACTTTCCTTTGAATGTCACCCAGTTTCCTACAGTACCAATCCCTTGCAGTGAATCAGTTGATTTCTGGGTGGTAGAACTTAACTCCTGTGTGATTTTATAGATGGCAAATATTATAACAAGCCAGGTAGCCAAAAATCTAAGACCCTCTATCATGTCACCCTAAGAATGGGAATTTTTTGTCCCCATTAAAATGAAATATAGGTATCTCTCATAGCAATCAGCACTTCAACAAAACTCACAAGTCGAGTTTGGTAAGAGATTAAATGGTAAGAGACTTATTATGCAAGTGGAGGGTTTCTCTCTTACAGATCCTACAAAGAAAAGCCAGTCTCCTTGACCATGGCTCTACCCTCTGATCTCTACTGTATATCTCACTGAATGGTACTCAACTACACTTGTTGACTTGTCTCAAAGCTGTAGGACCTAATCAGACAACCTCATCGGGGTATTTTGGCCAACAGTGGGTCATTGGGTGCCCCCAAATGACTGATATTGGATTTGTTCTACCAAAAGAAAAAGCTTATTGGCTACTGCCCACAAATTAGACAGGTACTCACCATCTCAATAAACTAATGCCTACTCTCAGGAAATTCCCTGGTATTACTCTGGGTCCATTTGGCCTATTGATTTCCCCTCTAAGAAAAAGCAGTCTTTAAGCATCTTAATTCAAGAAAGAGAAAAATGTGAGCCTCAATTTAAAACCAGAAATCTTAACCTGTGAGGAACAGTTCTGGGGTGCTTTATTCTGTCCTCAGGCATACCTATTTCACACCTTAAAGAAGGTCCAAAAAGTGGTGCAAAAACCCCTACATGCTCTGGATCAGAGAATGACTGAGAACCAGACAGTGTCACTAAGGCCAAACATCTCCTTGCCTGAGAGATTCACAAGACTGGACTGGCAGTGGGTTAAAAAATAGCCATCCTGGTCATATGAATGCCTTCTCAATTTTAGAGGAAGAATGTTGCTTTTCCACCCTTATAGTCTTTTCAATGATCTTTAAGTTTGCTTTAAGAAATCTGGAAAACAACGGCATGAGAAAATTTGGTAGAAACAAGGCTCCTGGGACTTCCCTGGTGGCGCAGTGGTTAAGAATCTGCCTGCCAATGCAGGGGACACGGGTTCGATCCCTGGTCTGGGAAGATCCCATGTGGAGCAAGTAATCCTGCGAGCCACAACTACTGAGCCCATGCACCTCAACTACTGAAGCCAGCGTGCCTAGAGCCCGTGCTCTGCAACAAGAGAAGCCACTGCTATGAGAACCCTGTGCACTGCAAAGAACAGTAGCCCCTGCTCGCCACAACTAGAGAAAGCCCACACACAGCAATGAAGACCCAACGCAGCCAAAAAAAAAAAAAAAGGCTCTTCAAATTATTTTCTTGGCTTAAATTGGATACATTTGGTTCCTGGCTTAGAAGTAGACTATCAACTCAGTGTTTGTCACTGTTGCAATGGTCAGATATTGGTTATAAAAATTCTTAAGTATTGCACATAGCTGCTCTTTTATCAAATGATCTTGCTGATAGAAGCAAGAAGGTCTAACGTCAAGTGAAACTCCTCAAGTGACCTCCATCATGACCCTTTACTTAACTCAGTGATGTAGGTATAGACAGATCATCTAGACAAGGATGTGGTCTGTCCCATAGACATGGTTGAAGTATGATCCAAAAATTGTGACTGAGAGATAGAAACGTGAAGCAATTACATCTTGTCAACTAGATAAACTACACAGAAACCAAAAACTTAAAATACAGAAAGACTGTTTAAGCTCAAACAGCTCAGGCAACAGTTTACGTGGCAGAGTCGTGTGTTTCCGAAAGATAAGCTCACAGATAAACTGTTCAAATACAAACCATTTCAGCAACTCTCTTGGTTTACAAATTCTGACCAACCCCAGTTTAGATCTCAATTTCTAATTTCTGCCATGTGACTAACAATTCAAACAAATCCGTGTGAAACCCAAGAGCTCAACACTCTAGCGGAGTCCGTTGGATGGAATTCATTCAACCAGTGGCTTCCTTGGCTGACAAGTTTCTAATAAACTTAGGCTTTTATTATTTTTTTTAATGACCACAAGTTTCTCTGATGGTCCCATATGGGGTCTTTGACAGCTCATTGGGTGATAGTCAGGAAAAAGTAAATAGGGCTTTTTATTCCCTTAAACTAGCTTTCCTCGATACTCTTTATGGCCAGTGATTCTGGGATGGGGAGTATACGAATGGGAAAGTGGTCTTCTGAAATAGCATATTCCCTCCTTTCCCCAGTCTCTAACGAGATCCTGCTATGCAGCTCAAAACTGAGAAACACACGTGCAGTAGCCCCTGTCAGTAATGGAGGCATAGTGCATCTCCTAGTAATGCTGGAGAAAACGCGTTGAAACCACTGGATTATAAATCACCAATGCAAACCCACAAAAGTAGGCGATACAACAATATAAGTTAAAATAACTGATTTGTTTAAACTATGACTACTTTTTTAAACCATGACTTCAAGAAGTCATAAACTATGACTCCAAGTCACTGCTCCCATCTCTCTCTTTCATGTAATATCACCTGCCCCGTGGGTGGGTGAGAATTGTGTGTGTGTGTGTGTGTGTGTGTGGCAGGGGAAGGACACACAGGGTAGAAACACCAGAGGCAGGAAGGTCACTGGAGGTGGGATGAGGCAACAGTGTGCTGTGGGACCTGACGCTGCCGTCATTATTCCCATTATTAGTGCTGCTGATGCTGGCCCCACCCCAATCCCATGTCCAAGCTCAGCGTCCCTAAAGCACTGCTGCCCTCAGGCACAGCCACTCCATGTTAAAAGCCTTGAAGAGCAGCTACCCCCGGAAATATAACCAGGCCCTTGGCAGAGCTGGTCTTTGACCGGACAGTTATAAAGGACACAGAAGCACACAGCTTCTAGGAAAGTGTTGGTTTGCAAACTGGCCCCAGTACTCAGAGGGCAAGGAGAAACCAAAGAAGGAGGCAAGGCACTCCAGATTGGTAGGTGGCAGGTTTAATAAGCAAAGGAATTTACTTTCAAGGTTTGTCTTGGGCTGTAAGGTGAGTAGATCTCAGCACCCACCTGACAGTATCTTAAAAATTTCTGTAGAGACTTTAACTGGGTTCAACTGTGTGCACAGTGCAGGTTGTCTCCACACCTGTTACTCTCTCAGCTGTGTCCCTGCAAACAGCTCCCACTGTGCGGACGGTGGGCAGAGGGTACATGCCATGGACAGGGGAGGGGGCAGGAGCCCCAGACGGCCTGGGTCCATCTGGAGGGTCAGCTGGTGGTCACATCACCTCAATTACCTCCTCCAACAGAAAGCTGCAAGGATTCTCAAATTCTTGGTATCTGTGCATTAACTTGCATCTCTCAGAAGGAGAGGATGACCGAGCACAGGGAAACTATCCTGGTATTCAGGAGGAAGACCACAAGTTTCAAACAGAAGACACAAATCCAGGAGGCAGTCTACAGGAACACATATCCTGCAGGATTCAGGTTGCTGATTTTGGAGAACACAGTTCTGAACCCAGCTTATGAAGTCCACCTAATGTTGTGGACCGTCATTCACTACAAGGTACAAAAAAACCCAACAAGGAAAATTACTGAACTCTCATTGTTTTTGACCAATATGAACAGAAGCTTCAGAACAATGTTCTAGGCTCCAAAGGAGGCCTGACCCAGCCTGTTGCCATTTGGGGCCGAGAAACATCATCGTTACAGCACTGCGTTTGGGGCAGAATAACCTCGTCCTCCAAATCAGGAGCATCTGCTTCCGGACAGGTAACCCAACAGCAGATTTCAGATAGTTGATCTGAATTGCAAGGGTCACTTTAGGTCAGTGCTGTCAAGACCAGCTTTTGGAGGCCTCAACCTCTCAAGCCATTGTCCCTCACAAGAAGCTTCTCATCCAGGTGACCAGTAGACACAGCCCATCAGCGGCCAGCTTCAGCTCGAGAAAGAAGTCTTGGACCCAGCAGGTGACATCTCACCAAAAAACCAGGGTTTGCTGCTGCTCTAGGCCAGCTCCTCTGCTCCATCAAGATGCACGGGCTGACCTGAGCATGAAGATGACCATTCTGACGTTCACAGGCTCCATCTCCAGCAGCTACTTCCCCACAGACCAGAGGCACCTAGGGGGTTTTCTGCCCAGGTCTCCATACCAACCAGGCTCATGTTTTCAGCACAAGCAGGAGATTGGGGTCATCAGTGCCAAGGAGATTCTAGGGGTCAAACCCACAAATGAAATCCGGGCCCCAGCTGTGCTAGCCTCTGTGAAGGATGCTTCAGACTGCCCCACTTCCTCCCCTGCGCAGTCAGGGTCTCCAGTCCTACAACCAGCAGTCAGGGGCCTCTACCCACTGCTCCGACATTATCTGCCCCCGTGACCACCAGGCTACCACCATCCCAGGCACAGTGGCTTTTTTAGAATCAATCTCTTTCAGCCGTTCTTGGATTCCTCCCAAGTCACATTCTTCCAGATCTTTGTGCTGCTGGCTGGAACTCTGTGTTCTTATTGACCCAGGAATTTACCACTCAGCTGGGCTTTGCTCCCTTCACTAGCCTGCAGCACAATGAGAGCCGTTTTCCAAGGCATCTCCAACATCACTGCATGTTCTGGCTCCAGGGTATTGTGAGGCCAGCCTACACTCCCCATTAATCAGCTCAAAAACTGAGCAAATAAACTGAGTCCTCCCAGGGACAGCCTCAGAGATTTGCATGCCTCTAACACAGTGACACCACATGGCTGCACCAGAACTGGCCCCAGAAGACCCAAGCCTCTCTTGATGCAGATTTCACTGTCACATCTATTTTGACAGACCTATACTTCAGTCGTGCTCATTAGCTCATTTTTATATATAATAGCTTTAAGATTTTTTTTGAGTCCTAGAAACTCTTTGCCTCAGATTTGATCCATGATTGTCTGAGGCTTCTAGGCATGTGCAAAAATTCTTCCTTGATCGCTAAAATCTCTTCCAGGACCCTTTTCAGAAGCTCCATTTAGAAGTTTTCAATAGATAAAATGATTGTGGTCAGTCTCAGAGAAAGAACTAACTATTTTTGTTGTTGGAATTCTATTTCTCCCCAGTGAAAAATTTTTTCCCCACCTTGGCTGCTTCCATAGAGAATTAGGGGAGAGAAGAAGCATGAACAGCTGTCCTGAAGGAGCTCCGGTTATCAACTCAGGGAACTTCAAAATGCATGGCAGGAATAAACAGCCTCTGTCCTCAGCTTCATGGCCAGAGGCCAAAAAGCCACATGACCGTTAAGAGTCAAGCCTTTGTTTTTCATGGTCTTTTGGGCTAGCGTGAATCGAGAAATCCAGTTTCCTCAGTTCAGCCTTTTGTAAGTTATGGTCTCAGCCAGCCCGCAGGGGTCCCCCAATCTTCTTTCCCATCACACAGGAGCGTCTGGGGTTGTTCCCAGGGAGTGGCCTTGGTCTGGGAGAGAGGGCTTCATTTGCTGCATTGAGAGGCCATCATGGTCTGCCTGTGAAGGAAGATACGGTGTTATGTGTCACTCTTTTTGTACAATTCCAACTACCTCTGCAGACCCAAGCTCCCAGGGCCATGGTGTGGGACGGCCTCGCTCGCAGGCAGCTCGCCAGGCTGCAAAACATTCTAGGCAGCTGCCCAGCTGGCACCAGACCTCAGCTGGCTGCCCTTGCACAGAGAGGAGGGCTGGCCCAGCAGGGGAAGCCCTTTCTCCCCCCAAGGAAGGGATTTACCAAGCTGGGGGGATGGCGGGAGCAGCAGAAGGGAACGGAAGTTCCCCCTCTTCCAGGTTCCTCCCCATTCACAACCTCCGAAGCATTCAGAGAGTGGTCCCCTCCATTCTTGGATGCTGAAGAGCCAGTGGGTGGCTGGATGTCCTCACAGAGCTCGTGGCCCTCTGCCCACTGCCTTCGGGAGGGTCTGGGGGCCCAGCCAACAGCCAGAGTTAGCAACAGAGAGATGTTGGTTTGGAAAGGTCCAGTGGATTCTTTTTTTTTTTTAATAAATTTATTTATTTTATTTATTTATTTTTGGCTGCGTTGGGTCTTCTTTGTGCGTGCGGGCTTTCTCTAGTTGTGGCGAGCAGGGGCTGCTCTTCGTTGCGGTGCGTGGGCTTCTCATTGCGGTGGCTTCTCTTGTTGCGGAGCCCTGGCTCTAGGCACGCCGGCTTCAGTAGTTGTGGTGTGCGGGCTCAGTAGTTGTGGCTCGTGGGCTCTAGAGCGCAGGCTCAGCAGTTGTGGCGCACGGGCTTAGTTACTCCGTGGCATGTGGGATCTTCCCAGACCAGGGCTCGAACCCGTGTGCCCTGTGCTGGCAGGCGGATTCTTAACCACTGCGCCACCAGGGAAGCCCACTCCAGTAGATTCTTGAAGACAAAGTACAAACTTACCCCGATCCTTGGAGCTAAGCTACCGGATTTGTCTTCTTATGCTAGCAACAGAGAATTACATATGAACTTTTCTGTTTGGTTTATTTAACAAACCTCTGTGACAGGCTTAAAAATGCCCCTCCAGGGGCTTCCCTGGTGGCATAGTGGTTGAGAGTCTGCCTACCAGTGCAGGGGACACGGGTTCGAGCCCTGGCCTGGGAAGATCCCACATGCCGTGGAGCAACTAGGCCCGTGAGCCACAATTACTGAGCCTGCGCGTCTGGAGCCTGTGCTCCGCAACAAGAGAGGCCACGATAGTGAGAGGCCCACGCACCGCGATGAAGAGTGGCCCCCGCTCGCCACAACTAGAGAAAGCCCTCGCACAGAAACGAAGACCCAACACAGCCAAAAATAAATAAATAAATAAATAATTTTTTTAAAAAAAATGCCCCTCCAGAGGTATATTCACTTCCATATTCCCAGACTCCATATTACCTTATGTGGCAAAAGATGTGATTAAACTAAGGATCTCAAGAGGAAGAGCTTATCCTGGATTATCCAAGTGGGCCCTAAATGCCACCACAGGTGTCCTTGTGAAAAAGGGGCAGAGGAGAAAAAGAAGTAAAAGGTATCCAAATTGGAAGGGAAGAGGTAAAACTGGCACTATTTGCAGATAACAAGATACTCTATGTAGACAACCCTAAAGCCTCTACCCCAAATCTGTTCGAACTAATAAACGAATTCAGCAAGGTTACAGGATACAAGATTAATATACAGAAATCTGTTGCATTTCTGGGACTTCCCTGGTGGTCCAGTGGTTAGGACTCTGTGCTCTCACTGCCGAGGGCCTGGGTTCAATCCTGGTTGGGGAAGTAAAATCCCGCACACCACACAGCGCAGCCAAAAAAATAAAAATAAAAATAAATAAAAAGTGTAAAAAAAAAGAAAAAGGATTTGTATAGATGTTTCTCCAAAGGAGATATACAAATGGCCAATAAGCACATGAAAACATGCTCAAAGTTATTAGCCACAGGGAAACGCAAATCCAAAAACCACAATGAGATACCACTTCATACCCGTAGGGTGGCTAGGATGAAAAAACAGACAATAACATGTGTTGGTGAGCATGCAGAGAATTTGGAACCCTCATACACTGCTGGTTGGAAAGTAAAATGGTGCAGCCTCTGTGGAACACAATTTGGTAGTTTCTCATATCGCTAAACCTAGAATCATCCAATGACCCAGTAATTCCAGTCCTAGGTAGATAGCCAAGTGAAATCAAAACATACGTCCACACAAAAACTTGTACATAAATGTTCACGGTGGCATTATTCATAAAAATCAAAAAGTAGAAATAACTCCAAGCATCAGCTCCAAGAGTTGAATGAATAAAATGTGATATCCATGGTATGGGATATTATTTGACAATAAAAAGAAACCAAGTACTGATACATGCTACAACATGGACAGACCTTGAAAACATTAGGCTAAGTGAAAGAAGCCAGTCACAAAAGAGTACGTATTGTACAGTTTCATTTGTACTGGGTCCGAAATAAGCAAATCTATGGAGACAGAGAGTAGATTGGTGGTTGCCTAGGGCTAGTGCAATTAGGGGGAGATGGGGAGTGACTGATACCAAGTACAGGGTTTCTTTTCTATGTGATAAAATTGTTCTCAAGTTGATTGTGATGATATTTGTGAATGTCTGTGAATATACTAAAAGCCATTGAACTGTGTACTCCAAATGAGTGAAGTTATCTGGTATGTGAATTATATACCAAAACTTTTTTTTAATTCAGTTAAAAGGAAGATTAAATAGGTGGGGAAATGGAGGAAACATTGGTCATGAGTTGGCAACTGGTAAAAGTCGTTGGTATATAATGAACCCCACATTCCCCTTTGTCTCTGGTTTTATATACATTAGAAAAATCTCCATGATAAAAACCTAAATGAGTTTCTATTAATGAAAGGAAGAAGGAGAGAATATTATTGGAGAGTGTTAGCAGGATGCCACAATAACCGTACTTTTCAATACAAATAAGTCTTTTCTTCTTCAAGTAATCACCTCGGCAAGCCATGCACTGATCACAGGACTGCTTCCCCTGGTCAGCCTTTTTGGAACTCCTCTGAGTTTTTTTCTAGGCTTATATCCATCTCCTTAGTTTCTCCAAATGTGGGGAATCTATCTTTTAAGAGTGAATTTGATTTTTAAATATGTTTACTCTTGGAAAACATTTAAAGCAGTTATTCTACAGAATGAGATCAAGTCAGAAAGTACTACTATATGAAAGATTAAAATGTTTCATCTAAAACATACCCATAGATGAGTAATTTAACTCCTACTTTTCAATTTTCTCATCTATAAAATGGGAGCAATAAGACTCATCTCATAGAGCTGAGGATTAAATGAAATAAAATAATATTTAGCCATTATTACATTATGACATATCGTTGATAAATTATTTAAATTAGTAGTTCACATCTGGCTGTATTTGACCACAAGACTTTTTCCCTAATGAGTTTCAATATAAAGATAATCTTTCATGTCTAAAATCTTACTTCCCTGTTGTATTAGGAAACTCTGTATTTCTCATTCTGTAGGAAATTATGGAAAATAATTTTTTAAGCTATTGCAAGGGTTGTCGGTTAACCCTTATAAAGTACGGACTATAATGACTTGGAGGAAGAGAAAATAAATTCATATATTTAATGAAAACCAAATCTGCGTGAATCAACTGATAAAATTAGTATTTATTGCTTGGCTGGGTTGAAGCACAATTTAGAAAAAGTTTACTTCAATATGGTTGTAAGAAACATCTCAAGATGGGGCTCCTTTCCTTCCAGTTCCATGTGTTCTTACTTTGTTCATCAGTCCACATACTCACATCTGAGTCTGTTGCTCTTACTCTATCACCTGGAGCCTCATCCAGGCCATCCTTCTCTTGGGTCCTCCTGTTGCCCTGTTGTTACTTCTCCGGGCACGAGAAAGCCGTGGTGTGTGAGTGTGCAGGCAAGCCAGGAGAGTTAGTGTGTGTGTGCTTTACCTACAAGGGGGCTGAAATTATGGGCTGTCTGGTTCATTACCTACTGCAGATTCAGGGGGTATATTCTAATTTAAGATGTCCCAATCATAAATCATGAAAAGAGATAACCAGATATCATGTTACTCCTGATGGAAGTACATATATATTTGATAGAGTCAGACTAAATAATTTAACCTGAATCTGATTATGCCTATAGATACAGAACTATTAGTTTACAGAAAATAAAGGAAGCCACAGAATACTAAGAGCAGCAATCGGCAATCTCCAGACTGTGGGAAATTCTACAGGACAAATGACATGTTTCTCTCTTCTTTTTTTTTTAAGTTGGGGTGGTAGGACAGGAGAGCCATAGGTTAAAGAGACTTAAGAGACATATAGATGAAGTACAATGTGATTATATGAACTTGGATTAAATCCTGGTTTGTACAAAACTCTAAAATGATTGAGACAATCAAGAAAATTTAAGCACTGACTGAATAATCAATACAGAGAAATTACTACCTTTGGGTGTGATCATTGTATTTTTAAGATGAGTCCTTGGGACTCCCCTGGTGGCACAGTGGTTAAGAATCCACCTGCCAATGCAAGGGACACAGGTTCGAGCCCTGGTCCCGGAGGGTCCCACATGCCACAACTAACTGAGCCTGCACTCTAGAGCCCGCGAGCCACAACAAGAGAAGACACCGCAACCAGAAGCCCGCGCACCGCAGTGAAAAGTAGCCCCCGCTCGCCACAACTAGAGAAAGCTCGTGTGCAGCAACGAAGACCCAATGCAGTCAAAAATAAATAAATAAAAATAAATAAATCTATTAAAACAATTATTAAAAAAATAAAAAATAAAAGATAAAAATAAAGAAGAGTCCTTATCTTTTAGAGGTATATATTGGATATTTAGGAGAAAACAGCATGTCCTTGATTTTAAAACAAACCTGTGGGATGAAGGAGGAAGGGGTGGAGAGAGGTATTTATGAAACAAGAGTTTCATGTATTAATAGTTACTGAAGCCAGGATGACAGGGGAACGGGTTTCCTTACATAACAGTAAAAGGAATAGACTGTTTTCAAATATCCATAATCTCTTTGCTAAATATGAACCATTAATCAGAGAACTCTGCACTAATTAGCTAACTTTGCTAGAAGAATACTTTTATTAAGTTTATCTAAGTAAGATAAAACAGTTGAGCCAATAGTAATTACACTAGTCCTTGAGTAAGTCTTAAGAAAAAATAAACGGGGGAGGGAGAGAGTAGGAGTGGGAGTTTGGGATTACCAGATGCAAACTGGTATATATAGAATGGATGAACAACGAGGGCCTACTGTGCAGCACAGGGAACTATATTCAATATCCTGTGATAAACCATGATGGAAAAGAATATGAAAAAGAATGTATGTATGTGTACAACTGAGTCACTTTGCTGTACAGCAGTAATTAACACAACATTGTAATTCAACTATACTTCAAAAAAATAAATTAAAAAAAAAAACAAGAGTGTAAAAGTTTTACGATATGATCACTTTCTGACAGATATGAGGGAGGTAAGATGAGAGGGTGCGTGGTCCCCACTGCCCACTGGCCGGAAACGCCCTTGAGTTTGGCCTGTTGTGGAGTCACCTGACTTTGAAACATTCAAGACCCAAGAGTTTAAAAAGATTCTTTGGAGACTGAGTTCCTAAAAGATTTAGGTGAATTTTTGGAAAGAATATTGGCAGGTGACAAGAGGACATTTGCATAGCAGAACTGCAAAAAATGTCAGCTGGACAAGAAACTACTGATATAAAGCAAAAGACTGATTTAGTGCACGTACATGGTGGGGGTGTGTCTATGTATGAAGGAAGCTACCTGAACAAAAGAAGATACAGACGAAGCACTGGGGAAAGCATTTATAGCCTCAAAACTGGGAGTTAATATCCTTAATAATATAAAACGTTTCACAAATCAGGAAGGAAAGGGTGACTGTGGTGGGCCCAGTGGACTACCACTTAGAATTCCCTCCAACCTGCTTCTGCAGGCCTTCCTGTAACTACAGAGGCCAGAAAGGGAAAAGCCATTCTACAAACCAACTACTGTTATGTAACAAACCACCCCAATACTTAGTGGCTTAAAGTAGCAATTATGGTTGCTACTTTAAGCCATATATCATAATTATAGAAATCTTTTTTTTAATCAATCAATCAATCAATCTATTTATTTATTTATTTATTTATTTATTTATTTATTTATTTATTTATTTATTTATTTATTTATTTATTTATTTATTTATTTATTTATTTATTTTAGCTGCGTTGGGTCTTCGTTGCTGCGTGCGGGCTTTCTCTAGTTGCGGCGAGTGGGGGCTACTCTCCATTGCGGTGCGCGGGCTTCTCATTGCGGTGGCTTCTCTTGTTGCGAAGCACAGGCTCTAGGTGTGTGGACTTCAGTAGTTGTGGCACGTGGGCTCAGTAGTTGTGGCACGTGGGCTTAGTTGCTCCGTGGCATGTGGGATCTTCCTGGACCAGGGATCAAACCCATGTCCCCTGCATTGGCAGGCAGATTCTTAACCACTGTGCCACCAGGGAAGTCCCTAAAAATCTTTTTTTCTGATTGTAAAAATATTTTAGACCAGCATCATATATTTGGTCAAGTGTTAAATATCTCTGACTGTATGCATCTCAAAGTTCTAAACTTGCTTCTCAGGACCAACCACCTGCTGTCTTCAAAAAATAAACTGCTACAAAAAACCAAAAATTAGGGCTTCCCTGTTAGCGCAGTGGTTGAGAATCCGCCTGCCAATGCAGGGGACACAGGTTCGAGCCCTGGTCTGGGAAGATCCCACATGCCACGGAGCAACTGGGCCCGTGAGCCACAACTACTGAGCCTGCGCGTCTGGAGCCTGTGCTCCGCAACAAGAGAGGCTGCGACAGTGAGAGGCCCGCGCACTGCGATGAAGAGTGGCCCCCGCTCGCTGCAACTAGAGAAAGCCCTCGCACGGAAACGAAGACCCAACACAGCCAAAAATAAATAATAAATAAATAATAAATAAAAAAAAAATTTTTTTTAAAGTATATCATCTTATTTAAAAAAAAAATTGCAGCTGGAAACATAGCTTAAGAGATTTAAGCAATTGCGATGAATGTATCATATTTGGATCTTATGGCAAATAAAATATTTTTAAATGAGACAATTGTGGAAATTTAAATGCTGGCTCGATATTTGGTTAGCAACTGTTCATCTTTTTAAGGTTAGATAAGGGTTTTGTGGTTATGCTTTAACAAGTGTTATCTTTTCCACATTAAAACACACACAACTCCCACTAAGACACTCAACAGACATTTCACCATGAGTATGCAGGGAGAAAGTGGTGATGTACCTGAAAAAGAAGAAATGATAAAAACTTTTCCCAGGAAGGAAACTATATATTTAGCTGGAATTTATGCCAAGTAAGTTGGATGATCAAAAAGATGATAGAATGTCCTTGAATAAGGATCAGTGAGAACGAAGTCCTCAGACTGACAAAAGTCCCAGAGAACTGGGTGGGGGAGCATTGTTTGAGCACCTACTATGTGCTTTACCTTTGCTTCTGCCTTCAATTTCAGGTCCTGATGCCTGAGCTTTTGAGCTTTTTAAAAACTCTATTTTCTGGTAGACGTCTGATTTTCTGGTATGCCTTAACATTATCTTGCATGCAAATTAGTTTTGTGGAGCTGGTCCCGATTTGGGGAAGTCAGAGTGTAGATCTAGAATGAAGTATTGCCTGTAAAGCTAAATACACGAGGTACAGTTCTTTCTTGTCTGAATCTAATGTTTGAGGCATCCAAAGACCGGTGAACTGGGACACAAATAGGAGAGTTAGTGGGGAAACTGCCTAACCAGGAAGGTGGACGTGAACATCAACAGCTAACATTTACCCAGTGCTTACTAGCTGTGCCTCTTTAGATATGTTTGTGCAGATTCTTGTTTAGTCTTCCTAACACTTCCATGAGCTGGTACTATTATAACCCCTATCTTACAGAGGAGGAAACAGGCTTCAAATGTAATGGGATTGTAAAGATATCAGGGAAACTGAATGCAACAGGTCTGTGTGCTGAAGCCTACCATCATTCATCCTTGCTGGGTTCAAGACGAGTGAAGGCAGGCAAGGTCAAAACCCTGTGACCAGGACTCATCAGAAAGACTGAAAGGGTACCATCGAGTGACCCTCTTGGTGTTTGAAAGCATTTGATTGTTGTTTTTTTAAATCACTTGGTATTGAAGACACGCAAAACAAACACTGATGAACCACCACACAACTTAAGAGCTTTAAATTTTTCTTCACTTATTTTAAATAAACACACACACATTGATTAAAAATCAAAATGAACAGAAGGATATACATACAGTGAAACGTCAGCCTCCCTATCCTCCAGCTACCCAGTTTCTTATGTGCACTTCCAGAGATAGTCTGTTGAAATAAATATTTTTTATACAAAATGGTAGTATACTATGGTAGGCAGAATAATGCCTCCTCCCCAAGAGGTCCACTTCCTAATGCCCAGAACCTGGGAATAGGTTACCTTACATGACAAAAGGGATTTTGCAGATGTTATTAATATTAGGAATTATTCAGGTGGGCCCAATGTCATCATATTAATCCTTAAAGCTGACAGCTTTCCAGGCTGTGGTCAGAAGAAAAGGTAACTATGGAAGGATGGTCAGAGATGCCATGCTACTGGCTTTGAAGATGTAGGAAACCAAGGAATGCAGGCAGCCCCTAGAAGCTGGAAAAAGGACAAAGAAAAAGAAAAAATAAAGAATTTGCCCCTAGAACCTCCAAAAAGGAATGCAGCCTGACTGACACCTTAATTTTAGCCCACTCAAGACTTGCATCAGATTTCCTACCAACAGAGCTGTAAGATAATAAATTTGTGTTGTATTAAGCCACTAAGTTTGCAGTAAATTACTGCAGCAGCAATGGAAACTAATATACACCCTATATGGTACCATGCTTTTGAGTAGGAGATGTATATGCCCCAGGCTGAACAGCGGCAACTGGTCTCCTGCTGACGCTTCGAGATGGGATGCCAGCAGGAGTACTGGGTCCCGACTGGGTACTTTCTTGTGGATTTCCCAGCCCGACACATGTGCAGAGAAGGCCCTCAGTCTAGGGGAAGGACAACAGGAGGGAGAAGATGCCAGCTGGAATCCATCTTGGCTGAGACATGCGCACCCACACCAGGACCAAATGTGGAGATGATTGGCCAGAAAACGGCCCCTAGGTAAGCAACCTAAGCCTCCCCTACTGGGTGCGATTCACTCCAAGCTCCTCTGTACACTCTTTCACACGTACTTCTTTTTTTCCCCACAGGTACTTTGCTTCCTCTACACATATTTTGTTTTTTCTACACATACTTTGCTTCTAATAGATGCTTTTATCTTTTTCACAATCTTGGTCTCTTTGCTGAATTCTTTCTTCAAAGAAGACAAGAACTGAGGTCCTTCTTCCAGCTTTTCACTGCTGGAATTACTTTTCTCATTTAATATATTTTGAAGCCTCTTCCTTTTTACTACATTTACAGCTGCCTTATTCTTTTTAATGGCTACATAGCATCCCATCATATGGCTATTAAACCATTCTCCTAAGGACAGTCATTAGGCTGTTGAGTCTCATGGGAATAAGTTATAAGTAAGTCTGCGGTGTAGTACTTCCCAATTTTTCTCATCTGAAAGCACACAGATATGCTAATGTTTGTATAGCACATTGAAGCAAATTGGAGGCACGGAGGCCATTTACACTGAGCTGTGATAGTAAAGGTTGCTATATTTTCTTTATATTACATACTATAAGAATAAAATATGAAGCACTTGGGAAAACATTAAATATTGAATTTGTATAAAACTTCTAGGGCTTCCCTGGTGGTGCAGTGGTTAAGAATCCGCCTGCCAATGCAGGGGACACGGGTTCGAGCCCTGGTCCAGGAAGATCCCACATGCCGCGGAGCAACTAAGCCCATGCGCCACAACTACTGAGCCTGTGCTCCAGAGCTCGTGAGCCACAACTACTGAGCCCACGTGCCACAACTACTGAAGCCCACGCACCTAGAGCCCGTGCTCCGCAACAAGAGAAGCCACCGCAATGAGAAGCCCGCGCACAGCAACAAAAACCCAATGCAGCCAAAAATAAATAAATAAATAAATTAATTAAAAAAAAAAAACTTCTAGTCTTTTCAATTTTTTAAGAAACTTGATTTTTTTCCTTTAAGTTTTTGTTGTTAATATGAGGCTAAATGCTTGCCACAGAGTTGATTCTCATTGTTCACAGTAAAAAGTAGCTGCAAATACTGCATTAGTGGATATTGAACTGTTGCTTCTTGGGGTCAGGTTCCTGCAAGCCTCTGGTCAGAACATTTTTCACCAAAATTCCATTTGCATTACAGGAGTTCATTTGCCAACATCCTTGTAAAACGAGCCAGTTTTATTAACATTGAAAACACGCTCTTCCACATAACCCTTTCCTTTTGAGACCTGCAAGCCAGCCAGTGCTAGCCAAGAAGGGTTTAACAATTTTCCTGATCCTGGATAATGTGACTGCAAATGTCTTTGGCTTTAGCCTCACGATGATGCTCTCTCCTACACTTTGTAGTATAAAAAAAAAAAAAACGAGTCGTCATCTTGTAAATTCACGAGTTTAGCCACCTTTCCATCTTTTCCTTAGCATCGATACACACTACAGGTTTTACCTGAGCACTTTCCAGAGAGGCCTCACGTACAAATCGGCAAATCTCCCCTTCTTTTTTCTGGTTGTAACTTATTGTTGATTCAACATTGAACCCACAGCCTAACAGCACTAAAACTTGAAGGCAGCAGAATATGCCACTCCAAAATATGTCTGTAGGGGTTCAGAACATGCCATCCCAAACTATGCCATATTGGTATATTGATTATTTGGAGCTGTAGGCACCGTAAACAGCAAATGTGGGAACAGGCTTCCTGTGAACGCCCCTTATCCAGACAGACCCCCCAAAAATGTCATCAATCTCCTCCCCAGGAGTGTCATCAGCTGGGAAGATTGACTCTCATCACAGGAGAAGAGAATGGAAGTGGACACCACACCCAGAGAAACACTGTCACCAACTATCATACCTCCCATCTCATCTCCTAAGGGCCCCTTCATCTTTCCTAAAAACCATTTACTCTGCCCTAAGAGGCCTATATCCATCTCCCCTTTCCTTATAAGATGATATTTAATTCTGAATTCTTACTCATTTTTCCCTAATTATCTCCCACGTATACATGAGGTAGACATGTTAAGAAACTTCTGTTCGTTCTTCTCCTATGGATCTTTTATTACAAGGGTATCAGCTAAGAACTCAGAAGAGCGGAGGGGAAATTATTTTTCCTCCCTGACAGACTCATGCCTGAACAAAGCTTATCTAATACAGGTATTTTCTGGGAATTCCCTGGTGGTCTAGTGGTTAGGACTCCGTGGTTTCACTGCAGTGGGCCCGGGTTTAATCCCTGGTCAGGGAACTAAAATTCCCGCATGCTGTGCAGTTCAGCAAAAAAAAAAAAAAAAAAATGTTTAACAGAAGTATTTTCACCATAAGACGCATCAAAGCCTCTTGTACTTCGGGGACACTAGACAGCACTTCAGCTCTGTGCTTGGGCCATTTCAAAGAGCAAAATCAACAACAAAAAGGCAAAAAATATGGCACTAACTAAACCACAATAAGGACACTTATTTAAAGGACGGGAGAAGAAACAAGAAGGCAGAATGTCCTGTTTTTTGACCTCAGCTGGGAACCTGAATGTTGGCTGACTCATATTTTGACCACTCTGCGCATGTCTGCAGATGACTGTGACAGCACCTTGAGGATGGATTGGACAAATTCACAAATAGGAATCCACGAATAGTAAGGACCAACTATACAGGCAATTCTTGATCAAGATAACTTTTTTTTTTAAGGCATTCTTCTTTTTTTTTTTTCTTAATTGAAGTGTAGTTGTTTTACAATGTTGTGTTAGTTTCAGGTGTATAGCAAAGTGATTCCATTATACATACATATACATTTATATTTTTCAGATTCTTTTCCCTTATAGGTTACTACAAAATATCGAGTATAGTTCCCGGTGCTATACGGCAAGTCCTTGTTGGTTATCTATTTTACATATACTAGTGCGTATGTTAATCCCAAACTCCTAATTTATCCCTCCCCCTTTCCTCTTTGGTAACCATAAATTTGTTGTCTATGAAGATGACTTTTTTAAGATGATCTCTTCAAATTTTTTAGAGTTATCATTGATGAGAAACTTTATTTGCTCGAGTAGGTAGTAATAAACAGGAGACTTTTTCCCCATTTCCAAAAATTGTCTGTTCTCACCATTAACCAGATTTCCCAACATTCGATCTCTTTAACTCATAGCTCAAGGGAACAATCTATCCTTTAAATCGAGTAGCTTTTGTTTTTATTCTGAGATTAATGTTTTCTTATGGTATTGCAAATGGATTTTAAATTCCATCAGATTTTTCCATTTCAAATCAGCTCCCTCCAAAAGAAAGAGAATGTGAGCCATAAATGCAAGCACATGTAACTTTAAATTTTGTAGTAGCCACATTAAAATAAAAAGAAATGGATGAAATTAGTGTTAACATATTTTATTTAACCCAACACAATCAAAATATCATCACTGCAACATGTAATGAGTATGAAAATTGGTGAGATAATTTATAATTTTGTGTACTAAGTCTTTGAAATTTTAACATTTATGGCAAATCTCAATTTAGACTAGTTCGATTTCAAGTGTTTGATAACCACGTGTGGTTGGTGACTACCATACTAGACAGCATACTTTTATTTCAAAATAATGATGCAGTCTTTCCTCAAGCATGTGCAGATATCACACTACTAACTGTATAATTCTTCAGGATTCAATTTATAAGATTGACTAGGGATTGCTAGTGTACAATTTTAAACTCGTTTTCAAAAGTTGAATTTTTGCTTTAAATGCACAAACTTTAAAAATATACATACACAGGGACTTCCCTGGTGGTCCAGTGGTTAAGACTCCATGCTCCCAATGCAGCGGGCATGGGTTAGATCCCTGGTCAGGGACCTAGATCCTGCATGCCTCAACTAAAAAGATCCCCCATGCCGCAACAAAGATCTTGCACGCCGCAACGAAGATCCCGTGTGCTGCAACGAAAACCCGGCACAGCCAAATAAATAAATTTTTTTATTAAAAAAAATAAAATAGGGCTTCCCTGGTGGCGCAGTGGTTGAGAGTCTGCCTGCCAATGCAGGGGACACGGGTTCGAGCCCTGGTCTGGGAAGATCCCACATGCCACGGAGCAACTGGGCCCGTGAGCCACAACTACTGAGCCTGCGCGTCTGGAGCCTGTGCTCCGCAACAAGACAGGCCGCGATAGTGAGAGGCCCGCGCACCGCCATGAAGAGTGACCCCCGCTCGCCGCAACTAGAGAAAGCCCTCGCAAAGAAACGAAGACCCAACACAGCCATAAATAAATAAATAAATAAACCCAAAGTTTAAAAAAATAAAAAAATAAATAATAAAATAAAATATACATACACACAAACACAAACACACACTGTAAACCAAAATCTCAGAAACAAAGACCTGATTGAAATAAAGAGGCATTAATTGGGGTTTGTTAGGACTGCAGCCAGGAGGCACAGATTCAAGAAGTACTTGAACTGTGTGCCACTGGACTGCAAAATAGAAGCTTATAAAGGCAAAAAAAGTAAGGCCCCAGTTACCTAAGTCGTTTGTCAAGGATTCTGATTGGAGCTGGAAAAAAAAAATAAAGGTGCTTGTTAAGCAAGGATTGGTTGGGGTCTGATATAGCTACAAAGTTGCAAGGGGAAACCTTGAGACCACAAGGTTGCAGCTAGCAGATGTATCCTTGGGTTTGGTACAGTTCAGAAAGTTTCAGTTCTCAGTGGTGCAGGGATGTATCTTGAGTCCGGATTCTCAATGGCTGCCCAACCCCATTCTGTGTGCCTGAACTATGATTACTATGACTTCCATCTGTCATCAACACACACGCATATAAAATATATTCTCATATGGCCCATGCAGTATTCTTTAAGTTCAGATGTTCAAATGTTTAAAAAAAAAAAAAAAGACCAGTGTTGACCTAATCTTTACCTAACAACTGACTTCAGATTATTCTGGGAATAACTGTCAGTCTGGGGAGTCAGATGACTTTCCAGCTCGTAGTAGCCAGCCAAGACCGTCCCATGACACCTGCCTCCTATTCATACCCTTTGTAGTCTTCTCCCACATTAGACCAGAATTGGCCTGTGTGACCAACAGACATAGCAAAGTAATGGTATGTAACTTACGAAACTAAGTCATAAAAGACAATTTGGCTTCTGTCTTTCTCACTGACCCCTGGATCACTTGCTCTGGAAGAAGCCAGCAGCCACATCTTGAGGATGCCCAAGCAGCCTACGGAAAGGTCCACTTGGCTAAGAACTGAAGCCTCCAACCAACGGCCATATGAGTCAAGGGATCCTCCAGCTGCAGTCAAGTCTTTAAGGCTGCAGCCCCAGCTGACATTTTGACTGTAACCTCACGAGCCTTGAGCCAGAACTACCCAGCTAAGCCACTCCCAAATTCCTGATCTACAGAAACTGTGGGAAAACAAATGTTTCTTGATTTAAACCACTAAGTTTGAGTAATCTGCTATGCAGCAATAAGTTACTAATACACAGTTTTAATTTTAAAATTAAAATTGGTAATGGGAATCTATCTGTAAAATTCTATTTAGATATAAATTATTTAAGGTATTGAGGACTTTTACAGCTTCAGAAATTTGATCTTTAAAAAATATATATATATATATATATTTTTTTTAAAGATTTATTGATTGATTGATTGATTGCTATGTTGGGTCTTCGTTTCTGTGCTAGGGCTTTCTCTAGCTGCGGCAAGTGGAGGCCACTCTTCATCGCGGTGCGCGGGCCTCTCACCATCGCGGCCTCTCTTGTTGCGGAGCACAGGCTCCAGACGCGCAGGCTCAGTAGTTGTGGCTCACGGGCCCAGCCGCTCCACGGCATGTGGGATCCTCCCAGACCAGGGCTCAAACCCGTGTTCCCTGCATTAGCAGGCAGATTCTCAACCACTGCGCCACCAGGGAAGCCCTAAAAAATATATTTTAAGTCAGCAATTTCTTAGCACTTTAAAACAAATTTTTAAAATTAAGTTTAAAAAAGTAAAATAAATTAAGTATAGATGAGCAAAATAGAATATTGAAATGTTTTAATTAGTTAAAATTCTGAAAATTTGACCATATTTATATTTATAGTTTTGGGTTTTTTTTTAATTTTTTTATAGCTACTTTTATTTTTATTTATTTATTTATTTATTTTTTGGCTGTGCTGGGTCTTCGGTTCGTGCGAGGGCTTTCTCCAGTTGCGGCAAGTGGGGGCCACTCTTCATCGCGGTGCGGGGACCGCTCTTCATCGCGGTGCGCGGGCCTTTCACTATCGCGGCCCCTCCCGCTGCGGGGCACAGGCTCCAGACGCGCAGGCTCAGTAGTTGTGGCTCACGGGCCCAGCTGCTCCGTGGCATGTGGGATCCTCCCAGACCAGGGCTCGAACCCGCGTCCCCTGCATTAGCAGGCAGATTCTCAACCACTGCGCCACCAGGGAAGCCCTTTATAGTTTTTAAAAACTGATTTCTAAAGCCATAAAGTCTATAATGCCTTTATTGTATCAATTTTACTGTGTTCAATTAATACCTTTAGAAATAAATATTTCTATGAACTAAAAGTTCGTTATAAAAACCCATCAAAAATCAGACTTGCTAAATGTGAAGTTCAAAAGCCAATGAGATACTACAACACAAATAAACCTTGAAACATAATGTTAAGTGAAAGAAGTCGGTCACAAAAGAGTACATACCTTATGATTCCATTCATATGAAATGTTCCGAATAGGCACGTCTACAGACAGAAATTAGGTTAGTGGTTGCCTAGGGCTCAGGGGGAATGGATGTAACTACTAATGGGTATGGGGTATCTGGGGGGTCATGAAACTGTTCTAAAATTGTGGTGATGGTTGCACAGTTCTGTGAACATATGAAAAGCCAGTGTGCTTTAAATGGGTGCATTATTCAGTATGTGAATTATCTCTTAATAAAGCTGGTTTGTTGCTCTTTTTTTTAAGGGAAGGTTCAAAGAACAAGAGTTGCTAAATAGCAGAGGATAAATATGTCTTTTGACAGCAGCACAAAGATTCTTTCCCAAGGAATACAATGTCTCTGGAAAATGATTGCTAAACAATCTTCTCTTCTATAGACCACTGATAACTGGATGTACCCACCACCAGTTGAAACAGAGAGGAGCAGAAAGCAGTGAGACGGCTGTGAAAGAACATCAGTGTGGCTACCGAGGTGCTTTCAAGTCTGCTTTCAAAAGGAGTCCCCCAAGCTTGGCTCTACAGTATAGCAAGCCTCATCTTATAATAAAAGGGGTTGCAGTATTAAATGCTGAGAGCAGGAACTCAATAAAGATTAGCTATCATTTTTTAAAAAGCCAGGAAGGGAGGGAAGGAAAAGAAAGTTAACAATCCAATCAAGTTCTCTTTAGAGACACCTAATGCCAGATAACAAAAAACAGTAAAGATATCATATGATGATAGAAAAAAGTATGACTATAAGAGCAAATTATAGCAAAAGAAAGTGACATGTTATACGTGTAGGCAAGAATCCTTACTTACGATAAAGTCGGGAATAAGTCATTGATTATACTAATTGAAATGAAACAACAGATTAGTTTGTTGTTTAACAACTACTAATTTAAAGATTAGTAGTAGGTTGGATGATGTCCCCACAAAATTCATGTCCACCCACTACCTCAGAATGTGACTCTATATGGAAATAGGGTCTTTGCAGATGTAATTAGTTAAGATGAGGTCGTACTGGGTTAGGGCAGGTCCTAAATCCAATGACTAGTGTCCTCAGAAGAAGGGGAGAGGACACACAGAGACACATCGGGAAGAAGGCCACGTGAGGATGCAGGCAGAGATGGGAGTGATGCTGCCATAGCCAAGGGACTCCACGGAGTGCTGGCAACAACCAGAAGCTGCAAGAGGCCAGGAAGGATTCTTTGCGAGAGCTTTGAGAGGGAGTATGGCCCTGACAACACCTTGATACAGGTCTTCTGGCCTCCGGAACTGTGAGAAAATAAATCCCTGTTGTTTAAAGCCACGCAGTTTGGGGTACTTTGCTATATGACAGGCACAGGAAACAGATAAACATGCCATGAAGTGTAGCCACCAGGCCAGCAGAGGGCACTGTCTACCACCAATTACTACGTAAACGGGCCCAAAATAATTACTGAGGTCTACAGAGAAAGCCATACAAACAGTGTTCAAATATAATTTAAACCCTTGTACCTTTCCCATGATGATAAACAAGTTAAAATGTATCACTTTAAATAATTTACAACCATTATCATCTTACTGGATAACCTGTGACCTTTCCAACAACTTTGCTGGGAGCTGCTCTTCAACAACATCCTTGTCTGGCATCATTTCACACCCACAGGAGGTTACCTGTAGGATAAATTCCCCCAACAATTTCCCTTCCAGGAAGAGGTGTATATTTTAAATTTCAATAAATAGGGCCTAATTCCTCTCCAAGGAAGTAATACTACATTACATACTCACTAGAAATGCACAAAAATGGCTGGTTTTCCCCAGCCTTGGCAATACTGTTCTAGAACCAGCAGTGACGTGGGTCCCAAGAACAGGGCTAAGGGCTCTTAGACCCACATTTCTCAGCACTTGTGCTTCACCAGCCTGATGGTACTAAAGATCCCCAACCTCCCCAAAACCCTTCTCCAGCCTAGCATGGGCACAGCTGATGCCCTTTTCAGGCACGGAGCCCAGCCTTTCAGACACCACACTGAACTGGTTCATACCACATCTGCAGGGAGAATGTCTTGCTCCAAGTCAGCAATGTTTACAATAAACAGCACTCCTTTTCCCTGGGTCACTGTGAACATAGAGGCCAGAAACCAATTCCAGGATACCAAAGGGACAGTCACTACGGTGGCCTCAAGAATAGCTCTCTCACCCATACATATACACTTGACTAATATTTGACAAGAATACTCACCAGAGAAAAGACATTCTCTTCAATACATGGTGCTAGGAAAATTGATTATTCACATGTTTAAAAAAACATGAAACTAAACTCCTATCTTACACCACTCACAAAAATTAACTCAAAATGAATTAAAGCCTTAAATGTAAGACTAGAAACCATAAAACTCCTAGAAGAAAACGTAGGGGAAAAGCTCCTTGACATGGTTCTTGACAATGATTTTGATGGATTTGAAACCTAGAGCACAAAGCAACAACAACAACAAAAAGTGGGACTTGTTTCAAACTTAAAAGCTTCTGCACTGCAAAATAAAACATCAACAAAATGAAAAGACAACCTACAAGATGGAAAAAAATATTTGGAAACCATTAGCTTATAAGGGGTTAATATCCAAAAATACATAAAGAACTCGTAAGACTCAATAGCAAAAAACGAATAATCCAATTTTTAAATGGTCAAAGTACCTGAATGGTCATTTTTCCAAAAAAGATGTACGAATGACCAATGGGTACATGAAAATGTGCTCAACATCACTGATTATCAGGAAAATGCAAATCAAAGACATGAGATATCACCTCTCACCTGTTAGGATGTCTATTATCAAAAAGACAAGAGATAACAAATGCTGGAGAGGATATGGAGAAGAGGGAACCCTTATAGACTATTGTGGGGATGTAAATTGGTACAGCCACTATGGAAAAAAGTACAGAGGTTCCTTTAAAAATTAAAAATAGGGCTTCCCTGGTGGCGCAGTGGTTGAGAATCTGCCTGCCGATGCAGGGGACACGGGTTCGAGCCCTGGTCTGGGAGGATCCCACATGCCGCGGAGCAACGGGGCCCGTGAGCCACAATTACTGAGCCTGCGCATCCGGAGCCTGTGCTCCGCAACAAGAGAGGCCGCGATAATGAGAGGCCCGCGCACCGCAATGAAGAGTGGCCCCCACTTGCCACAACTGGAGAAAGCCCTTGCACAGAAACGAAGACCCAACGCAGCCATAAATAAATAAATAAATAAATAAACAAACAAACAAACCCAAAGTTTAAAAAAAAAAAAATAGTACTGTCTCGTGATTCAGCAATTCTACTTCTGGATATTCATCCAAAGGAAATGAAAACATTATCTCAAAGAGATGCGTGCACTCCCATGTTCATAGCAGCATTAATTACAATAGCAAAGACATGGAAACAACCTAAGTGTCCATTAATAGATGAATGGATAAAGATGTGGTGTATATACAGTGGAAGATCATTCAGCCACAAAAAAAGAAGGAAATCCTGTTACTGTATTTGTGACAACATGGATGAACTTGGGGGCATTAGGCTAAGTGAAATGAATCAGAACGAGAAAGAAAAATACTGTAGGATCTTGTACATGGAATCTAAAAAAAACTGAACTCATAGAAACAGAACAGATTGGTGGTTGCCAGAGGGGAAGGGAGGAACGGTGAAGGGGGTCAGAAAGGTATAAAAAAAACACCAGAACCCATCACTTCTGAATAGGGCACAGAGCCGTTTAGACGGTGGGTATTTGGATACGGCAAAAGAGCTTACTTCTGCTCAGATCCACCAACCAGGTCATGAGTCAGAAGGTGTCAAGCAGCTTTTTCCCTATAATTCATTTCTCCTCAACCCTCAGGAAGGTATCAAAGTTTTTTCTAAACCAGTATTTTCTTAAGATTTGTTCACAATTCAAATCCTTTGTGTGATGCCATACTGGGTACAAGCGAAGGGTGTTTTCACTCCATCCTGGAGGTAAGGGGAGAATCCTCCATGTTAACTCTATTAGTTTCTGATTGCTGCTGTAACAAATTACCACAAATTTAATGGTTTAAGACAACACAAATTGATCAACTTACAATTCTGGAGGTTCGAAGCCCTAAAATCAAGACATCAACAGAGCTATGTTCTTTCTGAAGGCTCCAGAGGATAACTCATTTCCTTGCTTTTTCCAGTGTCTGGAGGTTACCTGTATCCCTGGGTCCCTGGCCCCTTCCTCCATCTTCAAAGCCAGCAATGGGAGCATTTTCAAATCAGTCTCAGTCTCCTTCCCTCCCTCCCTCTCCCTGCTTTTATCTTATATCTTCTTCTGCCTCTGACCTTCCTGCGTACCTCTAATAAGGAGATTTGGGATTACATTGTGCCCAGCAAGATAATCCAGGGATATCTTCCCGTCTCAAGATCCTCATTTTAATCACATTTGCAAAGTCCCTTTTGCCATACAAAGTGACATCCACAGGTTCTGGGGATTAGGACTGGACATCTAGGAGGGGGGAGGGGACTGGAGCCTGTGCCATTTTCAAACTTTCGAACTTTTCTCCTCCTTTCTCTCAAAAACCCCTAGCTCTTTTTTGAAGATTGTGTCACTTTTTACCAATTAACTCTCCTCATTATGTAACCCAATGTTCCCCAACCTTTGCTGCACATTGGAATCAGAGAGCTTTTAAATCTCCCAACACTTGGGTAACACCCCAGCACAATTAAATCACGATGTCTGGGGATGGAGCCAGACATCAGCACTTTTTTTTTTTTTTTTTAAAGATCCCCCAGGGCACTCTGATGTGAAAAATTTGGGAATGACTGCTATGAGCAACAGACTTTCTCCAAACCACCCTAAACACCCCTTCATTGACCTGCTGCATAATTTGCGGGGCCCAGTGCAAAATGAAGATGCGGGACAAGTGTTTAAAAGAAAAATCAAGAATTTCAGGACAGTAACAGCAGAGGGCGCAGACCCTGAGGCCAGCACGTTGTTCAGCATCTTCTTCCCTCCTCATCTCTGAGGAGGTCAGTAGCTATGTGCAGGATCCATCCAGTGTCTTGGCTTCCCAGTCCCTTGACCTCCTTCACACCAACAAGATTTCCCTGTCCCCTTCATGTGGTTCATCTGTGCAACCTCTGAGATCTGGATCTCAAAGCATCCCACACTGACCCCCAGGACCCGGCTTGGCTCCAGTCTCCAAGCTTCGCCTCCAGGGGTGCCCTGCCCTCAGAGAGCTCTGCTCCATCAACCCTACTGTGTTTCCCTTATTATGAATTTCCGACCCTCTCGTGTCCTTTCTTCTGTCCTTAGAGGCCATAGCCCTACACTACAATCCTTTCCTTGCAAACATCTTTCCCTGTGTTGTGTGAGCCTGGCAAAACACCAACCCTCCAACTTCCTCCACCAGTTGCACTAGGGACTGGACGATGCTGGGGGGAAACTGAAAGAGGCCGATTGTGCTGTCTTGACATTTATGACCACAGGTCTCATATGGGCCCCCAACTCTGCTGGTCAATGCTGCCTAATTCCCTAATAAATTCACTATCCCGTTCTGCAAGATGGCTATGCTTTCCTCAAGTTTCCTAAAAGAATCCTTCTTGCTAATGACCTCAAATCACTCATCCTTCAAAGAGAAAACAGTGCCCTCAAGGAGAGCCACCCAACATCCTACAAGTAGACCCACACACGCTGATGTTTAGATGATTACTACTGTATAAAAACATGCTTTCATCTCTCTCTCTCCCAGCTTTAAAAACTCTTTTAAAAGAGTTCAAGTCATACAAAGTATGTTCTCGACTACAACAGAATTAAGAAATCAATAACAGCAAGATATCTGGATAATCCCCAAATAGTTGAAAGCTAAAAAATATACTTCTAAATATCCTTGGTCAAAGAAGATGTCAAAAAGTAAATTAGAAGGTATTTTAAACTGATTGAAATTGAAAACACAACATATCAGTGTTTACGGGATGCCACTAACATAGTACTGAAAGGGAAATTAATAGCCCTTAATGTCTATATTAGAAAAGAAGATCTTAAATCAATGATCTCAGCTTCCATGGTTAAAAAACAAAACAAACAAACAAAAAAACCCACAACACAAACCAACTAGAAAAAGAGCAAATAAAACCCAAAGTGAGAAGAGAGGAAATAAAGATTAGAATGGAAATATAACCAGAAAAAATAGAGAAACATATCAATGAAACCAAAAGCTTTTCCTCAAGAAAATAAAGAGTTCTAACCAGAGAGATCAAGAAAAAGATATGAAAGACACAAAATACCAATATCAGGAATGAGAGAAGTGGTATCACTCTTGATATCAGAAGGATTGATAAGGGCATGTAATGAACGATTTCATGTCAGAGTCAACAACTTAGGTGATATACACAAATTTTTTGAAAAACATGAATTAAGCTCACTCAAGAAGAAACAAAAAACCCGAAGAGCCCTATATCTCTAAAATAGAGTTCCAAATAATCTTTAGGAGAAAAAAAAAAATACTGGGTGAGCCCCAGCAGGTGCCCACCTTCCTGACCTCACCTGTTGACTTGATGGAGAAAGTGGCGTCAAGGTGACAGACACAGGCAGGTCAGCCAACCTGTGCTTGGGTAGAGCTGAGTCATAATGAGATGGTAGCTCTCCATAAATCTAAAAGTCACTAATCAAACACACTCAGATTACACTAAAGAAGGTGGGTGGGAGAGTTCTAATTGCTTGTCCACACCGTGACACATCTTTGGAGATTCATTTTCAGTTGAACTTTGTGGGCACAAATTTCACTGAGAGAAAAAGATGCATATATGTATCCTCCTTGGACAAACCTAAAATGCACACACGTAGCACCCGTAGGAGTTGTGTAAGATGAATAAAAATATCCCGGTAAGAGGCTTCACCCACAATGAGAGTTTCATAAACATTCTCTCCCACTTGGGGGCGCACACAGCTAGGATCCCACACAGCTAGGTACCCTGCCCACACCTGTAAATCTGTTCTTGGGACCTTTTTTTCTCTCATTCCTCTCTTGAGTTTCTCTTAAGCAAGGAATGGGATCTATGTCCTGAGAAGCAGTTACCGTGTCGAAATAATTTCACTGTAGTCAAGGAAAAAGCGAACACCCTCATTTTGCAGTGGATGACGGACGCACGCCCAAGAAAATTACTCAGCACTTGTTTTTCTCCTTTTGGGGTTCTCCCACAATAGTTTCTTCAATCCAACTGCAAGGAATCTCTAGACCCTATCGACCCGTCACCGTCCGCTTTTGCTTTAGGGGAACAACGTCTCGACCCCGCAGCCCACAGCTTGGCTCAAGAGGCGGGATCAAAAGCGGGCGCATCGCGGGGAGGGGGCGGACCCGGGAATGGGGCGTTACCAAACCTTCAGGAACAGACGGCCCCTCCTCGGAGGGGAGGGACCGAGGACCGGAGCCTCGTTCTCTGCAAGTCACAGCGCTGGATCCTAGAACACAGTTCTTCCTGGCTTCTCTGACTGTGGCCGGGCCTCCGCAGCGCGCGCCGCCCGTGACCCACGGCCCGGTTCGCTCTTCACCCAACAGCCCCGCGCGCCCGGCACCCGGCCATGCCGTCCTACTCCCGCGTGGCGCTGGTCACCGGGGCCAACAAGGGCATTGGCTTCGCCATCGCGCGCGACCTGTGCCGGCAGTTCTCCGGGGACGTGGTGCTCACGGCTCGGGACGTGGAGCGGGGCCGGGCGGCCGTGCAGCAGCTGCAGGGCGAGGGCCTGAGCCCGCGCTTCCACCAGCTGGACATCGACGACCTGCAGAGCATCCGCGCCCTGCGCGCCTTCCTACGCAAGGAGTACGGGGGGCTCAACGTGCTGGTCAACAACGCGGGCATCGCCTTTAAGAGTAGGTGTGGGGGGCAGGAGGTCCCCGGGCGCTCCGTGGGTGCTAGACAGTGAGCCGTATACGCCCCCTACCCGCCCACTTAAGTTATGGAAGGCAGAGCCCGCCCCTCGGGATGCACTCAGCTCTCGCCTCCCACGGCTTGTTCCCGCTTCCCACGGAGTCGCGGGAGCGGTTCGTTTAGCTCAAGACCCGCCCGGGCGCCGGGCACAGTGCGCCCCGCCCGCCTGCCGGCCTGTGCGGGCCTGAGCACGCCAGGGCTCAGCCCAGGACCCTCCCAGAACAGACAGCTGCTGAGGTTTGCAAGAGAATCGGTCTCCTGGGAGGGGACCACGCCCTGCTAAGCTCCTGAGCTTTCTAATGCAAGAAACATTTTCTCTGCGAAGGGTCTCCAAACTCACTTTGGGCTTTCTCTTTCCGTGAAAGGGCGCATTCATAGATGCGGGGAGGCATTCATCTGCTCGGGACAGGAAGTGGATCTCGGGAGCACGATTAGCACGCACGTGCACGCGCTAGTGGACTTGAGAGAGCTTTAATGGAGCTTTTTCATGGAGAGCTTTGATAGGCTCTGGCAAAAAGGAAGCGAGCGTGGTTCCCACCCCCAGGGAAGCTATGTTTGTTATCAAACATATATAAGTGTGGTTTGAAGTAGCATCTTCCTTTGGGGCCGGGGGGCGGGGCGCGGGAGGGAGGAGATCAAGGAGATTACTTACTCTTATTATTCGAGTTATCGATCTGCCATGTGCTGCGGGTAGAAATAAACAGGCCAGCCTCACTTACAACCTAGTGGGGAAGAGAAATCTAAGAGGCAGAGCGGAGGAAAACGAAGCATTGTGAAGCGTTAAGTCTTCACCCCCTTGGCCTTGGGCCCTCGGCAGCGCCGTGCACCTGCACCTGCAACTCGGTCTGCGGGCTTTCTGCGAGCGCAGGCGGGGGCGGGGGGCGACTGACAGCCCCTGGAGCCGACGGCTGGGGAATTGGTGGATAAATACCCGGCTTCCTGGAGGACACACGGAGGAACACTGACTTCAGCTGGAAGCTCTTGCCCCTCAGAGTGTGGGCTGTCGGCCAGCAGCGCCTGCCCCCCTGGACACTCGCTGGAATCGCAGAATCCCCAGCCCCGCCACTACAAGTGCTGCATTGTAATCTGCATTTTAACAGAATCCCCAGGTGCCTCCTATGCCCATCCAAGACTGAGAACTTTGATCACTGCTGCTCAGAGTGTGGCTCGCAGACCAGTAGCTGTAGCGTCACCTGGGAACTGGTTAGAAATGCAAATTTTGGAGCCTCACCCCGGACCTTCAGGATCCCAAGCTCTGGGGGCGGGGCCCAGAATGCTGTGTTCTAACAGGCCCCGCAAGTGCTTCCCATACACGCTCCAAGTTTGAGAACCACGGATCTCTTGGTTTAAAAATTGTTTTAAAGGTAGTTTGTTTGGGGGACTTCCCTGGTGGCGCAGTGGTTAAGAATCCACCTGCCAATGCAGGGGACACGGGTTCGAGCCCTGGTCCGGGAAGATCCCATATGCTGCGGAGCAACTAAGCCCGTGCGCCACAACTACCGAGCCTGCGCTCTAGAGCCCATGAGCTTAGGGCCGGTGCTCCGCAACAAGAGAAGCCACCGCAATGAGAAGCCCGCGCACCGAACCGAAGAGTAGCCCCTGGTCTCTAAAACTAGAGAAAGCTCTGCCGCAGCAACGAAGACCCAAGGCAGCCAAAAATAAATAAATTTATTTTTTAAAAAGTTAGCTGGTTTTGTCTTTCATTAGAGATAAGATCCAGTTTGTCTTATGAATTTCAAGAGGAAATGCATGACTTTGTTTCCTTCTCTTTTTGAAAGTTGATGATCCGACACCGTTTGACATTCAAGCTGAGATGACACTGAAGACAAACTTTTTTGCCACGAGAAATGTCTGCAGCGAATTACTGCCGATAGTGAAACCTCATGGTAAGTCCAGCTTTGTGGACTGTCAGGTTGCCTCCCCTCGGCAAGGCGTGACCCACCCCCCCCGGGGGGGGGGTGGCCGGGGGGCTGTCCCTCAGGAATCACCCAGGGGTGCTATTTCTCTTTAGGGGGAAAAATAGAAAACTGCATTATTTTCTCAGAGTATCCGGCTCCTCACCCGAACATTTCAGCTTCATTGAAAGATATGTATACCCCACACCAAGTTTATGGAAGAATTAATTCACTTTTCCTCCAGAACTTGTATGTTTGTGTGCCCGCAGGCATGAGTGCACTTAGGCATGTATAGATGCATGTATGTTTAGATACCTGATTCATTTGAAGTCTATCCTTGTGTAGGAAGGAGATGGCTCTAAATGTACCGTTGTTCATATGGCTACCCAGTTGTTCCCTCAACATTTATGAAAAGTTCATCTTCTCCCCCACCTCCAAAAAGAAAGATGTGTATGATACATGATGATGCTCTTGGGTCCCAAGTCATGAACTGAATCCTAGAAGGATAAGGTGTTTCAAGTCCCCAAAGGCCTCTTGCCTTTGAGCAACTTCAGTCAGTCCTTCTCAGTTCCCCAAGGTGGCCGGGCCTCACCCAGCTCACCTGGGGCTTGGGGTAAGGGTCTGTTCTCTCATTACTATGAATTTTCCTCTATTCCTTTCTTCTTGTACCAACCTTTGCCAAGCTGGTTCAGAGCATCCGAAAGAAACTTTTCTTTATTAGGAAATATCTTTCCCACACTTTCAAGTATTCAATGAATAACTTTTATTACTTTTCCCACAAACATTTATTGAGCACCTACCATAACCCAGGCATTACTCTGGTGCTGGGAATACAGTGGTGAGTACTGTGGGCATGGACAGTCCTGTCCGTGGAGCACAGAGTCCAGCGGGGAAGACCACTGCTGACAAACAATCCTAGCTGTGTAAATTACAACTGTGCTGGGAGGTGGGGAGAGAAGCCTTGCTTCCCTGAGGATTTTCTTTCCCAAGAAATCAACTGTGATTCTTAGGAAGAAGAGCTCTGCGGTTCTTTCTAGAAACATGCTTTTCTTAATTTAACATTTTGAAGAAAGATGATCTCCAGTGCAAAAATATTTAAATTTAAAAAGATGCATGGTGAGAGTTCCACCTGTCTGCCCCTCCCCATCCTCCACAGGTGATTCTCGTTACTGGTTTCTTAGTGGGATGGGATCATAGAAAGCTCACAGGTAGAGTTTCACGTACTGGCTCAAAGAAGCCTTGGGTCCAGGGGCATGGAGTTGGTGAGTGTCCAGGGTCAAGGGGATGGAATTTTTAAATGCAAATCTAGGCAAAAATAAATGTGTGTGTGTGTATATATATATATATATATATATATATATATGTGCTTCCCTTTTTACAAAAAAAAAAAGGACATTAAGTATAATGTTTGCCACCTTGCTTTCTTCACTTACTATATCTGGGGCTCTTATTCTTTTTTACAGCTGCATAGTATTCCATTGTAGCTGTGTCTTTTACCAAGTATCATGAAATCTTCTTCCTATGGATTTTAGAATCACAGAATTTGAAAGCTGCAAAGTATTGAAAAAAAACTTACATTCCTACACCTTCACTTCATAGAGAAGGGAACTGAGCCCCAGAGAAGTGAATACAGCCAGGTAGTAATAGAGCTGGAAACAGTATCCCAGTTTCCTAACTTCACCCCTCAATCAAACCAGGATAATTAGTTCTAGTGAGGGAAGTATTATAGCACCAAATGATTGTGAACCAACCATTTTGAAAGGTAAAAGAAGTCTTTGGGGAGGGTGGGGCTCAGGGACCAACCCAGTGCTGGTGAATCACTGTCTTTAACCAGTTTTCTGTAACAGTAATTCCCAAAGCGGGAATCTTTGGTTTACAACACATTGAGAATAGTGGTGACTTTTCAATAAACGTCACCCTGGAGGGCAAAACGCTGAGCATCTGCCCCTTGGTTTGTAGGGAGTCACTTTCTCCACATTCAAAGCTGATTTAAAAGCCACTCTTTATTTAGCTTTATAATATCACTTTAAAGAAAGTTATCCCGCTTGCTTATTGGTTCAAGATTGAGTGAATATGGGCTTCCCTGGTGGCGCAGTGGTTGAGAATCTGCCTGCCGATGCAGGAGACACGGGTTCGAGCCCTGGTCTGGGAAAATCCCACATGCCGCCGAGCAACTAGGCCCGTGAGCCACAACTACTGAGCCTGCGCGTCTGGAGCCTGTGCTCCGCAATAAGAGAGGCCACGATAGTGAGAGGCCCGCGCACCGCGATGAAGAGTGGCCCCCGCTTGCCGCAACTGGAGAAATCCCTCGCACAGAAACGAAGACCCAACACAGCCAAAAATAAATAAATAAATAAATAATAATTTTTAAAAAGATTGAGTGAATAGGTTAAGCAGCTGTTGAGCCACTAGGGGGCGCTACTTGCCCACTCTTGCCGGAACGCAGTAGGGGTTGTTTCCGGACCGTGGAGCCACCTGGACCTCAGCAAAGAGTGGTGGTGATGGTGTGGGCTGAGCCCTTCTCAGGGCTGATTGGGCCCATTTAGCTGTTGCAACTGTCACCCCTTGGCCTCTCCCCCAGGGGTGTGCCTTGAGATCAAAGAGGACGCCTCTTCCTCTTAGGAAGTTTTTTTTTTCCATCGAAGGCATAGAGTAGCTCCTGTAATTTGTTTTTTCTTTTCTTTCCTCCTTTCCTGTTTGAATTTAATTCTTTGTAGCAGCCAAGCATTTGAGTACAAAGCTGCCTAGCAAGTACTGAAGAGCATAACTTTAGCAAAGCAGAATTCCTGGCCAAAATATTGAAGTGAATCCAATCATAAAAAAAAAAAAAAATCATGCCAATCGATTAAACTGGGGGAAATACTATAAAATAATGGCTTAGAGTCTTTAAAAAGATCACTGTCAACTGCTCTAGTCTAAATAGACTAAAGAGATAGGACAACTAAATGCAATCCATTTATCCCTCCAGGGTCCATGCAATCCATTGGACCCAGGATGAAAACAAACAAAAAACCTATAAAGGAAGATTATTGAGACAATTAGGGACATTTGAATATGGACTATAGTTTAGATAATAGTGTTGTATCATGATTAATGTGATCACATTTGCGGTTTTGGAAGGGAATGCCCTTCTGTATACTACAGTGTTTTAAGGTGAAGGTTTATGGTATCTGTCTACAATTAACAGAAAGAGAGAAAGCAAATGTGGCAAAATGTTAACAATTGGTGAACTCAGCTGAAGGGTATATATATGGGTGTTTATTAAACCATTCTTGCAACTTCTCTGTAGGTTGCAAAGTTTTTCAAAGTTAAAAGTTGGGAAAGAAATATGTTATTACCAGAGAGAGACAGAGAGAAGGAAGGAAGGAAAGAATATACTGAAAAGTCTTGGGTCCCTGTGGGCTATGTGAGATGCTTATGTACAAGGACAGAGTGAGGGCATCTCCGTATGGGGCTGGGCCCACAAGAATCTCCCAGCACGTACACACCCCACCGACAAATGTGTACCTGTGGTGAATGCCACTCAGAAAATGAAATAAAATCCAGTTATCCTGTTGGATGCAAAGAATATGGATTCAGGATAATATGTGATAAAAGAACCCCCCAAATTTGGTGCTTTTTGATGTTGGACAGAATGTGTAAATTCACACGTTCACTGGTTTGGGGATTTCAATCAATGCTTCAAATTATTTTCTAGTTTTTGGCCTTCATATTTTATTTTATGGACAGATCTGTCTCTTTAGTAGCTGTGAATCATTGCTAATGTGAATATTAACTCACTAATTATATTTAATTATTTGTTAACTATGGGCTAAAAAAAGCAATGAAAATCAAAACTGGGATGGAGAATCAACCCATTCCACATGTGAAAGTATCCATCATTAAGGATAGACAAGGGTCATTGGCAAGGGATTGCTTAAACCTGATTTTGGCACTCAGGGGTACAGAGGTGGCCCCAGGACCCTAGGAAATAATCTAAGGGTGAGGGCGCTGTCCTCCGGAAAGCAAGTTCACAAGTACCTGGAAATGTGTGTGTGTGTGTGTAGGAGGGCGTGTTTTATAAAACTACCTGGTGATTCTACTACAGACCTAACTTCTGCTCACCTAATGAATCACTGCTCTTTAGCCCCTGTTATTGACAGAAATGTGTTCTTCCTTTTGGGAGAACAGAGGACAAAAAGTTAAAACCCACTGGTGCCTTCTTGAGGCATTTTTGAATGCCTTTGGAGGTTTTCTTTTAATGCCTTCTAGAATCATTTTTTAAATCAGCAATTACACCTGCCTCATGACTCAATCATGTTTGTCAGTAGTCAACCACGATTGTTTATTTGTGACATGCTTCTATATTTTTGTTATTCTGTTTCAGGCAGAGTGGTGAATGTCAGTAGTTTACAGGGTTCCAAAGCCCTTGAAAATTGCAGCGAAGACCTGCAGGAGAAGTTCCGATGTAAGACACTCACAGAGGAAGACCTGGTGGAGCTCATGAAAAAGTTCGTGGAGGACACAAAAAATGAGGTGCATGAGAGGGAGGGCTGGCCCAACTCTGCTTATGGGGTGTCCAAACTGGGGGTCACAGTCTTATCGAGAATCCTGGCCCGGCGTCTGGATGAGAAGAGACAAGCGGACAGGATTCTGCTGAACGCATGCTGCCCCGGGTGGGTGAAGACAGACATGGCGGGGGCTCACGGCTGCAGGACCGTGGAGGAGGGGGCTGAGACTCCCGTCTACTTGGCCCTCCTGCCTCCAGATGCCACCGAGCCTCACGGGCAGCTAGTCTGGGACAAAGTCGTCCAAAACTGGTGAATGTCTGCTTTGGCACTTGAGGCTTAATAAATGTTTGGGGAATGAATGAATTCTGGTGTTGTAGTCTGATTCTGTTTCTGTCCTTGCGGGGCGTCGATGAGAAAGTGTCTAGTTCTGGGACTTCCCTGGTGGCTCAGTGGTTAAGAATCTGCCTGCCAATGCAGGGGACATGGGTTCGAGCCCTGGTCCGGGAAGATCCCACATGCCGTGGAGCAACTAAGCCCCTGCGCCACAACTACTGAAGCCCACACACCTAGAGCCCGTGCTCTGCAACAAGAGAAGCCCATGCACCGCAACGAAGTGTAGCCCCTGCTCACCACAACTAGAGAAAGCCCGCACACAGCGACAAAGACCCAACACAGCCATAAATAAATAAATAAATAAATTTATTTTTTAAAAAAAAGAAAGTGTCTAGTTCTGGAATGGAGCTGAGCAATTTTGCTCTGCCCAAGCTCTAGCCTGAGAGGGAGATGCACATAGTCCAGGGGTTCTGAAATATTAGAGGGCAGCCAAATCACTTGAAGGGTGCGTTAAAACATTGCCTGGAATTGGGACCCAAGAGTGGGCATTTCTATCAAGTTCCCAGGTGCTGCTGGTATTGGGATGGCACTTAGAGAACCACTAGCCTCCTGAGAGGTCCCAGGGCTGCAGAGCGGGTCCCAGTCGCGTTCCAGGTGTCCCTTGCTGTTTCCGGGTTGTCAACTCTATAAGGATGGTGATTTATCCTGTTTCCTTAGTTCTGCAACCCTGCTTTATATCTCAATCTGTTTTCCTACATTTGAGTACATTGAAATTGGTTCTTACACTTATGAAGTTGTGTGGCTTGAGGGACTCGGGGAGGAATGTCCTTATTTTGTTGGGTTATGGTTTCTTCCGTAATAGGTTTTCCGTTTGGGTTTTGCATCCTGTGTTCTTCCCAGAACGTTTGCAAGGTTGCCCTGCCACTCTTTTCATCTGGTTCATGCCTGGGCAACTTTGTCCAGACCATCTCTTTGCTCCGACACATGCAGATATTTTCTCCTTAACCTATTCTTCTCCCCTGTAAGGTACAGCCCAGGGTGGTTCTTCGGATGCCCCTCCCTGAGCCCCTTTTGCAGTCTCTCTGACAACAGGCAACTCCACTGCTTCCAAATGAGATTGGTTTTGCAACCAGCCTCCTGCGTTCTGGTTATACCCTGCAGAAAAAAGACCTGGAGACCAAAGGATCTTATGAAAGACAAGAAATATACTTGCAAAGAAAGTTTGCTAGGGAGTCAAGACTTCAGAAGGAATGGGTAGCCAAATAACAAAAATGCAACAGGTGCACGATGGACAAAATACAAAGGAAAGAAACCACAGGTTTACCAAGTTGTGATGGGCTGTTCACAGTGGGAAACAGCAGTTTTGTCACTTGATTGTGACCACAAGGGTCACGTCATATCTCCTGACAACAGCACTGCAGAAATGAGGGGTAATGGTGTTTTTCATTTGGAGATCAGTAAAGTATGAAAGTGCTGAAGGTTTCACTTATTTGGGGGACCAGGACTACACAGGTGACACTAGTATTTCTGGTCTATAACAGGGTGCAAGGTATTTATTATTCTCGACTCTCTGACTTGCGATGGCAGCCTTGCAAAGTGTCTGTTCAGCTCTCACAACCCTCACATCACTTTTCCATCCACTTTGGGTAGAGGGAAGTCTGAATCCCACCCAGACTGCATTTCACTTCCTCTAGCCGTCTCTATATTGCCTGATTAAATCCCGCATGCTCTTATATTCGTCTCAGACCATAGCTCCTGACATTTTAATGACTCCTTGCCTGGTTCTAAAAACATTTTAATGGCTTTCCATAAGTTTCCTGAATACCTTTCATACTCTGGACTTCTGCAGCCAGCCTCCAGACTCCTGCCAATGATGGGCAGAAGCCCAGGGACCGTAGAGCACTTTCAGGCTCTGCCTGATGGCGTCACAGACAGGAAATGCATGAGTAAACAGGCCAATTCCTTTGATGTCTTCTCTCTTTTTTGTCTCCAGCCATATCCCACCTTGACATTTTTTTGGATCAGCATGTAGCCCACTTAGAAGACCCCTAATTGTAAACTGCTGATCAGAATGGAATTTCTCATTTTTATGGGAAGGTCACTGGGGGCTCTTATTCGATGGTCTGCCATCAAGAGCACCCTCTTCCCAAGAATTCTCTCCCAGACCCATCCCCCCTGCTCTTTCCCCATGTTTGCAGCTGCAGCAGCTGCAAGATGACTCTGTCCTGCTAGCCTCTGTTGACTGCTCCAGCTGTAGACCCTTCCTCTGAAGCGCAGGACCAGCTGGACTGCATCAGGGAACGCTCAGAGCTGCTACTGAGTGGCCACGCCCCCCCACGTGGTCTAAGGAGCAGAGGAAGCCGGGCATAGCCAGAGAAGGAGGAAACTGACTCTCAAGAAAAGCAGTTACAGAGTGGCCCGAAGAGAGATGGCCCCCCTTCTCACAGTGGCACCCATTCCCCAGCTTCAGACCATCCCTGAGATCCTAGGTTCTAAGAGATGCTCTAAGCAACTCTTGTATCCTTTAAAGAAGTTTCCCTTTTCCTTAAGCTGGTTTGAAGTGACTTACTGTTGCTTACAACCAAAAGGAATCTAACAGAAGTGCATGAAAACGTTTCATAGTGTGCTGTACAGGCAAAAATATCATGAAGTGAGAACCCATGGCGTGCCAGTCTGTATGTCACGCTTAATACTCTCCTGACATTGTTTTACATAATTCTCACAACAGTCCTTTGAGGTAGGTATTAATGTCATTTTTTCAAGTGAGGAAATAAAGGCTTGGAGAGGCTGATTAACTTACTCAAGATCACACAGCTAAGAGCCAAGAGTCAGAATTGTATCCACGACTGTCTGACAGAAAAATTCCTTGGTGCCTAGCGCTTGGTACATCCAGCTTCACTATTATGAGTCTAAAGACCACAGGCAACTCCCTTGGTGTAAAAATTAAGGGAGGTGATACATTGAATCTAAGGGATTTGTAAGCCATATGGTTATTAGATCCCCAAACCAGCCTCTGTGTGAACTTTTCCATAAAGTAGATATATGAAATACGGTTTTAAAGTGGCATATTTTATTATTTATTTATTTATTTATTTGGCCGTGCCACGCGGCATGTGGGATCTTAGTTCCCCAACCAGGGATCGAACCTGCACCCTCTGTAGTGGAAGTGTGGAGTCCTAACTACTGGACTGCCAGGGAATTCCCTGAAGTGGCATATTTTAAATGGATTATTTCATACGTGTTTTTAGGCACCAAATGGTGCCAGAGATCCCATCCACATCAGCTTCTCTGTGATACACTCTTCTAGGTTGACACCTGTGTGGGAAACCCAAACACAGCATCAGCTTTAGACCTGGTCTGTAGACTTTGCCCTCACCTACTGAACTGTAACAGGATTGTGACAGCCCAAGAGCCCAAACAGTGATGCAGTGGAGATCAAAGCAGGTGATAATGACGATCCTGACAAAGGTTTACTCGTTACTGCAAGTCAACCGCAAAGTGGGAACAGCATCAACTACAGAACTATGCAAGATTTCTACACAGATGGGTGAAGAGACGGGCTTGGAGGGTGACCAGTATCTGCACATGGAAACTCAGGATGAGTTTCCCTGGGCCAATCTTCCTAATAGGTGGGCCAGCCTGACCCATTTCCTCTGATTTACAGTGCTTTCTTTACTGTCAAGAGGGGTAAAATTCCGATTTAAATTAAATCTGAAGTGCCCTAATTAGTTTGAGTATTATTATGCAAGGAACCTACGCTACTTACATGTCTTAAGCAGATGAACACAGCTCAGTACATCAAGGGTGACAAGACAGCTTGACCCAAGTAAACAGATCCTTGTAAGAATAAACTTTTAAATCTTAGTGCTGTACATTTACATATAATCCTGATTATAAATGGAGTTCTTTTAAGGGTTTACACTACCCTTATTTGTCAAAGTTAATTTATATTAACCTCCCACACACCTGGCATTCTTCAGAGCTAGGTGACCTAACTATAAGGCAAGTGTATTATTTTGTATAAATGCATTAGGACAAAGTTGTACATGGTGGTTTTGGCACAGACAAACTGATTCGCTCTCCTTAATGGTGGGTATAAGCAGTTCTTTTATCTCTGTTAGTTCAATGCCATGTGCAGTGTGGCTAGGATTTGAGAAACCTAAAAAAAAGAAAAGAAACTCACCTGTTTGTCAACTTTGTTTTTGTAAAAATGGAGTTTATCACATCTTCATTAGGAAATCAATTTTCATGAAATTAATTCTTTGTCTTGCAAATGCTCAATCTTTTAGTTTTCTTCTGTTTTTACTTTAAGACCATTCCTAGAATTGACCATTAGAGGATTTACATCTGGGACACTTGGTATATGCCAATTGGGTGGAGATAGAATCAGAATCAGAAGCCTCGCTGGTGAGAGGTCCAGCATCCCAAACTATTAAAACGTTCTTGATGTTTGGGGGGAGGTGATAGATCCCCTTGGGAATCTGATACAAACTCTATACTCTTTCTCCAGAAACATACATAAACACAAAATATTCTACACAATTTCAACGTGTTCATGGACTCCCCACTCCCACCCCCCTCCAAACTCTTTCATGGATGGCCTAGCATTTATGAGCCCCAAACTAGGTCTGAAAATTCCCAGGGGACAGTGAGGGGTTAAATTGTTAGAGGCTTCCATAGAAATCACAACCTCAACAACAGGTGGCACTGCTTTGGTTGGCTGGGAGCCTGAGCTGGTGCAATCAGGATGCTCAGGTGAAATTTGCCTGAGTCCCGTCATCAGGTGCTTCTTGCTCTGCAGCTGTCAGGCCAGGAAGGGTGCGTCTGGACTGTCCAAGTCCGAAGGCTCCTGAGGATGACAGGAAGGGGTTAGAGTTTATCTGGAAACATGAATGCTCTTTAGACTTGATGTGAGGTCTCCTTTCTGAGCCAGAGCCCACATAAAGGAGCTCATTCCAGGAATTATCCACCTCACCTTCTCCGATGCCAAGGGTCGGAAAAGTGCGGCCTGTGGGACCGGCGCACCTTACCAGGGTCCCCAAACCTCCAGCGTCCCGAGCGAGTACAGAAGGGTTCATTTCGCTTCCTCCCCGAGAGTTTGGGTGTAGTCCCGATGGCCAGGTGCCATGGAGCCCACCTTTCTCGGGTCCATCGGTTCTCCTTGCCTGTAACTCCAAACCTCTCCTTGGGCCGGCTGATTCACTGACCGATGTCCCCTTCCATTTGGGTGTGTCGGGGGAAGGCCCAGATGAGAGGCGGAGCCAAACCTCCCCCCAACCTGTGCGATGCCTCCCCAGAAGCAGACCCGCGGCGAGGGCGGGAGCTACTTGTTCTGGCTGCCAGCGACGCCCACCGCCGGGAAGCTGCGGGAGACTTGGGGTGGGAGCCCGGCGCCCTGGAGTCCGCGTTCAGGCCCCGCCCTCGAGGGCTGAGGACCCGCCCCCGGGACCCACCCTGCCAGCCGAGGTACCGCCTCCTGGCCCCGCCCCGCAAGCCAAGGGCCCGCCTTCCGGGCCCTGCCCCGAGCGTCGAGGATACTCCCCGGCCCCTGCCCCACTCACCGAGGGATCACCCTCAGCCCCGCCCCAACGCGCCGAGGGCCCGCCTCTCCGCCCTGCCTCGCCCTGTCCGCAGAGGAGCCCCTCCTTTGGCCGCGCCCCTATGCGCCAAGGGCCCGCCTCCCGGCCCAGCCCTTCTAGGCTCCGCCCCACGCACCGAGGGTCCGCCCTTGTCCCCGCCCCCAAGCGTCTAAGATCCGCTCCCCGGCCCGCCCACTGTCCTGGAGCCGTGGCCGCTGGGGCTCAGGCGCTGCGCTTCCTCCGCCGTCCCGGCTCCCGGCCGCGCCGCAGCAGCCGATCGTTTAACCCTTCGCGTCCAGCTCGGCTCCTCCGCGCCTCGCGTAGGCGCGCCCGCCGAGAAGGCCGCCGCCGCCGGTAAGTCGGGCCGGCGCCTTCGGCCGCCAGGGCGAAGCCGAGGGAGCCGGGGCGTCTCCTCTTGCGGGTCCGCGAGCGGCGGGTGCGTCCTCCCCGGGTGCACAGGGTTCTGGCGGCGCCTTGGAGGCGGGCCCGGTGTGCAGGTGGCTCCCCCGAGCGCGGCCCGGGCCCGCTGGCGCTCACTGCTGCAGTGCGGGGGCGGCCCTAGCGAGGCCGTTAGTGGGCGTGGGCTCCGGCCCCGGCCCCGCAAGGGGCAGCCCGGGAGGCTGAGCGGGGTCCCCTCCCAGTTCCCCCGGCTCCCCGCAGCGAAGGAAGAGCGGCCGGGCCCGGCGCGGCCTCTCGTCTGGCAGGTGGAGGTCAGGTGGGTCACGGCCCGCCCGCTCCTCACCGTGGCCGGTGGATGCCGAAGCCGCGGCTTTGTTTGCTCGCGGTCCTGGTCGGGGAGCAGGGCTAGGGATCGAGACCTTTATAAGATGAAGGCTTTCCTGTTAAGGGAAGACCCCCAAGTCTTCCGGACTGTCCTCAGGAGAAGGGATCCCAGCCGCAGTGCGCGCTCAGCCGCCTGGCCCCTCCGTCTTGCAGGATTGCCGGCTGCTGCCTTCCTGGATGGCTTTTTAGCAACTCAGTGCCGCTGCTTATGGAGGCTGTTACCCTCAGGTGTTTCCCTAACCTGGGACAGCTGCCCGACACTTGGGAGAATCTTTGCAGGATATTTTGGTAAGGCAGTGGAGGCGCTCCTCTCCTTCCAAAGCTTGCTCCCATTATGTGTCTTACGTTTTTGCCACCTCAATTTAATTACCACTCTGAAAGACCCGATTCAAAATCAGGTGCCCTACAGTTGGTCAAACCACTTGCAGATGAGTGTTTCTGTGCTGTGACTAAGGATCATTATCTACTGATAAGTGTTCTGGCTCATGGGAGGGTGACTCTGACACTGTTCACTCACCTATGTTTTCATCTAACTCAGAAACGGTCCTTCGTGTAAACATCTTTAATAATAACTTCTTTTGGATCTAGACAGTTGATTTTTCACTCAAACTTGTTTTCCTAAGAAATTAAGAATGGTTAAGGTGAGAGATTCCCAGCTGACATTTTCCATTTTCTGGCAGATTCATCTGGTCTGATACGCTTGTTTATACGACTACTCCTTTGGGTGTAATTGTTAGTAGGCTGTAGAACTCTATCAGTCTTACTGTGCTATTGAATCTCTCACAGAAAAGGTATCCAGAGTAGATTGCAAAAACATTGTCAAAAGAGCTCTATAAGGGCTGCACTATTAATTTTACCTGTAGCTTAATGTAGTCGAGGCTCTGTGGCACCTGGCTGGCCTGAGCTGGAATCCTAATTCTGCCAGTTGCTTGCTATGTGACCCCAGCAATTTTCTGGAGGGCCTGCTTCCCAGTATCCTCATCTGGAGGCTGATGATACCCATCTCTTAGGACTCTTGTGTGTTGCATGAGAGAAATACATGCAGAAATGATGGATTTGCCAAGCCCCCCCAGAAGACTCGCTTACTAGCATAGTATCAAGTGCCCCATATTTTGAAATAAAGAGCTTGCATATTTCCAAACTTCTCACCAGTGCTGTTAGTTACATTGAATAGTACTTTCTTCTTATAACCAACCATAACATTGAACTGCTCCAGTTACCTGCTCTTACCTGGCTGACGCCTTCCTCACCATGAGCAGTGGTACCCTTTTGCCACCTCCCCTCCTAAACACATGTTATTGCTGACAAGGCTCTCTTCCTGCTTACAAGCGCCCACACCTGTGGACTTTGAGGACGTCTCTGCTGGTAGCTGGGCTTCCTCTGCCCTTCTTGCCAGCATCACTCTGTTACATCAGCCCACCCTCCATCACTGTGTGTGCCGCATTAAATTGAAATTACGTGTTTAGGTATTTCCTCTTTTATTAGGCTCTGAACTGTGAGAGTAGAACCCTGCCTTGTTCATGTTTCTTTCTCCAGTGCGTAGACACCTAATACAGTGAACAGACTGCATGGAGTATTGCAGTGGTTCAGAGACACGGGATTTCAGACCTGTACATTTCCTGGAATTAGAAAAAAAAAGCAAAAAAACTTACGGACTGTTGGGATGTACTAAAGTCTTATCTCTTTACTTGGCAAAACAAACTACACCTCTCATTACCATCCTTGATATTTTCAAAAAGTATGAAGGCTGTTATTTCAGAAAAAGGGGCAGGCCTTTCCAAGAATGAGCAGGCAGTCTTACTGTGTGCCTATGCATAGCACAGTATATTTTTGCAGAGAGGCCCAGCATGTGCAAAGGCTCTGTGGTAGAATGAGTTGTCTTAGGACAAGCAGAGTGCCTTGAGGAGAGAGGCAGGTGGAGCCTTGTAGGCCACAGAGTGGGGTGGGGGGAGTGTGGACTTACTGTAGGCTTAACGGAAAGAGTTTAAACATGGTGGGGAAGTGCTTTATGTTTTAAGAGGACTTGGAGTGCTGTGTGAAAGTACACTGGAGAGGGGCAAGAGTGAAGGAGAACCCTTAGGAAGCTTCTGCAGTCTTGCAGGAGAAAGGTGGCTTGCACAGTGGAGAGTCCACGGGTATTTTGGAAGAAGAGCCAACAGGCCTTGGGTTGAGTGTGACAGGTGAAGAGAAGGAAGAGTCCAGGACGATGTTGAAGTTCCCATAGATGGTGGGGCCACTTTCTGAGGAAAAGAAGAGTGGAGAAGGAGCAGGTTGAGCAGATAGAATCAAGAGCAGAGGGTTTTTTAACACGGAAGCAACTTAAATGTCCAGCTGATGAATGTATAAAGAAGATATGCTGTATATACACACAATGGAATATTACGCAGCCATAAAAAAGAATGAAATAATGCCATTTTTAGCAACGTGGATGGACCTAGAGATTATCATACTAAGTGAAGTAAGTAAGAAAGAGACAAATACTATATGATATCACTTCTATGTGGAACCTAAAATATGACACAGATGAACTTATCTACGAAACAGAAACAGACTCACAGACTTGTGAGTTGCCAAGGGGGAGGGGAGGTAGGGGAGGGTTAGGGTGGCAGTTTGGGATTAGCAGATGCAAACTATTATATATAGAATGGATAAACAATAAGGTCCTACTGTATAACACAGGGAACTATATTCCATATCCTGTAATAAACTATATTGGAAAAGAAAAAAAAAAGAGTAGAGGGTTTTTCAAAAACAGTGTTACTGAGGTATAATTTACAGACCATAAAATTCATTCATTGAAATATACTGTTGAGTGATTTTTAGTAAATTTACAGAGGTGTGCAGACATCACCATAATCCAATTTTAGCACATTTCCATTACCCCCCAAAAGATCCCTTGTGCCCATTTGCAGATACTCCCCTGTTCCTACTCCCCACCCTAGGCAACCACTATCTAATCTACTTGCATCTCTACAGATTGGCCTATTCTGGGCATTTCATATAGATGGAATCATACAGTAAGTGGCCTTTTATGACTGGCTTCTTCCACTAAGCTTGTATTTTCCAGGTTCATCCACCCCGTCACATGTTTCAGGACTCTGTTCCTTCTCATTGCTGAATAGCGTGCCATCGTGTGGCTAGACCACGTTTTGTTGATGGACACTCGAGTGTCTAGCTTGGGACGCACCTGGTTTGAGACACGCGTGCCATATCCGGGTGGAGAAGTCAAGGAAACATTTGCATGAATTTGGGCCTTGCAGGGGGAGGTTCGGGAGGTTATAAATCTGTGGGTCATGAGCATGAAGATGGTATTTGTTAGTTAAAGGAATGGAGAGATCATTGAGGGTAGAGAGAGAGAGAAGGCCCAAGCTTGGTGCCTGGGAATGCCAGCATTTGGCAGTCGTGTAGAGGAGGATGGGCCTGCAGAGAAGGTACAGCAGAGATGTCGGCGGGCCAGAGGAGTGTGGGCACACAGGAAGCTGTTTGGAGAAGGAGGAAGTGGCCTGTTGCACAGTCCTCCTGAGCGGTGAATGAGGAAACAGGGTCCACTGACGTTGGCAACTTGAAAGTTGTGTTGGCCTTAAGAAGACCACAATGGGCCCAGAGCAATTGGAAAGTGAAGTAGAAGATATCATGGGAGTCTTACAACCTCACTGTGGCCAATAAATGAAAGATTGAGGCTTAAAGATCATGTTGTCACTGCAGTTCAGTTTCTTCCGTCTGTGATATCTGGCTTTTTATTTGACTGACTACATGCAGCTTGGTTAGCCAACTAACTCCAACTCAGGGGATTTAATCATGTCACCATTGCTCCGTATTTCTCTCTCCTTTCAGACCACGTACTAGTGAGATACTACTTAGGTTCATAAATCAAACAGGATTGTGTTTGTTTGTGAGTAACAGAAAACTTGATTGAACGGCGGCTTAAACAAATCAGCTCTTATGTGCAGAAAACAGTAAGTCCAGGGGCAGAGCGTCCAGGGTTGGTATGGCACCTTCTTAAAGCCATCTGGGGCCTCAACTGCTCTGTCCTTCCACTTATGCAGGGAAGTCATGCCTTAAAGATGGCTCTTTCCTCGTGGTTGCAAGATGTGGCTTCAGCTCCAACATCAAACCTTTGTTTCAGGCAGAAAGAAGGGGAAAGGAGGAGGACAACAGGCCAGAAGAGGCCCCACCAGCAGCTTCTACTTGTCCAGCACTGTCCTACGGCCTCCTAGCTGTAAGGGAGGCTGGGAACTAGAGTGCCGCCCTGAGCAAAATGAGGGTCCCCTTAGTGTGGAAAAGGGGGCAGGGAATTTGGTGTGGGTGCCTGCCACACTTTAAATAGATCTTAATCAGACGAAGACTAAAGAAGGGAGGCAAGTGGAAACCCTAAGTCATCACTTTTGAGAAAACATTGGAGTATGGAGCTTGGCGACAAGTCAAGGGAACGATTCGACATTTCCACGCCTTGTGGAGTGCTTTTCAGAGCTGTAAGTTGTTTGAATAGACTGATGGCTTGACCTTCAGATTTTTTTTTTTAAATGAAGGAGTAAAAACAAAACCTAAGCATGAATTTCTATATGTTATAATGTATAAATGATGGATGTTTTCAAAAAGGCAAATCTGCAGCATCTCACGTTGTTTCCTTTTGTCACATTGAGGATGAAAAGAAAAGGAAATGGTTGCTTTTGGCATCGGGCTCAGGCAGTCGATGTCTCAGGCTTTGCAGTAGCTGCAGTGGTTCATATATAATGAATGCATCTAGCCACAGGAAAAAAAAAAAGAAAGAAAGAATCCATCAAAGAATATACAAGGGCCAGAATAAAACGATGACTGCTTGGGCCCTGGTGTGACACACCTCCATTCAGACTCCTCACCCAGGGGCATAGAGCTGTCGGGGGCCTGGCAGATAATTGGCACTTAGTAAATGAATAGGCACGTGGTGGGTTTCTGCCACCACTGCTGTCAGACGCTTCACCCTTAGGTCCTTTTTTTCCCTCCTGGTCTTCTTGTAGAATATTTCCAATCCTCTCTCCGAGTCTAGTTGTAGAGGATTGGATTGCTAAACCAACTGTTCAATTAAGACCATAGATCTGCTTTTCCTTAGGTTTTGTAAATGCCCTGTGCCAGGAGGGACCGCCTGCGCTGAGAATCACCAGTCAGCAACAACGTGCAGTGAGCCACTTTGTGACTTTGTTCCGAGAATTCATTTTGTCCATTGAGTGGAACCCTAGCGTTTTACTTCTTTCTGCCCTGTCCATTTGTCTCCCTCAGAGTCCAGGAGGGCCGGAACCGTTTATCTCTTATCTACCATTGTGCCTGGCTCAGCGGCCTTGCTAAATATTTGAGTTGGATCGCCCAGCACGTTTGTGCATAGGAACGTTTGTGGCCGCGTGTCCTCTGGGGCTCTGGGCTGGGAACGCTTTTCATCCTCGAAGAGCTGCCTCATTTGTTTACTCTCTGATTCCCTCTTAGATACCTTCTCTACTGCGAGAATGTAAGATGGATCCAGAAGAGCAGGAGCTATTGAATGATTACAGATACAGAAATTACTCTTCTGTGATTGAAAAGGCTTTAAGAAATTTTGAGTCCTCCAGCGAATGGGCGGATCTCATATCCTCACTGGGCAAGCTCAACAAGGTATGTGGGGCAGGGAGTGTTTGGATTGCAGGGAGGCGGGGACACAGCTGTTCTTTTATTGTTTCAAGGACTTGTCTTTTTAATATTACACTACATGCTGATTACAGCCATTAGATAAGAAGAACCACCCATAATTCTGTCACCCAGAGTTACCCACTATTAACCTATTGGTGTACGTACGTCCCCTTTCAGCCCTTTTTTTCTGAGCATAGACATATAGTGTGGATATAGTCGATAGAACAGCTGAACAGTCTTTTTTCTCAACAATATTTACGTCTGAACAAGATAAATTTATAAATTATCCAGTTATTCAAAGATGAATTGTCCTTCGTGTACTGCTTAGCATTTTGATGGCTTTTTCTTCTCCAGTCTACTTTTTCACCATTTTAGTGCAGACTGGTAACTCCTAGAAGAATAAAGGATGAAATAATTATGGAAATCTGCCCAGAAATTGTGCATGTGTTTGGACGAGGGAAAACGGGTTGCGTCTAAGAAAACCAAAACCGGTCGCATGTGGGCTTGACCTCGTGTTCTGTGGATGGGGACCGTTGTATTTTTCCATCCTGCCCAGAAGGAGGGTGACACAGTGATGCCCAAGCACTCAGGTGACCACTGTGACCTGTAGGAAGAAGATACCTGGGCTCGAAGAGGCTGTGCCTGGCTCCGTTACTGTCTGGCCAGGGCTCCTGGCTGTGATACCTGACTTTGGAGCCCGAGTGCCATATGGGAGCTGGGAGATGCCCAGCCTAGTCTGGGAGGTCCCCATTCCCCAGGTCACACACACCAGGGGACTCTAACAAACCTCGCTAAAGAGAAAGAATTTGTCCGTTTACCTCTTCAAGAGACCAGGGTAGGGGGAGTGAGAACGCCAGCAGCCTGACCACGGGGGCAGCGCCTGGGCAGCCGTCCAGCACCAACCGCCTGAAGGCAGCTATCAGCACCCACAGATGGCAAAGAGGAGACAGGCAGTTATTACAGGCAGTGGTCGGGAAACTGCACGGTCTCGGCAAAGTGTATTTACAACATGTGAACATCACGGCTGGTGCTGGCTGGGGTGGAGACGTGTAATAAAACAGCAAATAAGAGCTTGAGAGTGCTTTGGCTGTAGAGCTCTGACTCGGGACTTTTTCTAGCTGAAGATAACATTCACTGTCTTAAACGAAGGTGGGTTGCCTTTTCAGGGGAAAGCGAGAAGCCCTGGAATGGGACTTGGACAGATTCGGGTTCTTTTAGATGTTTCTCTGTTTTAGTACTTGACTCTCCTGGAATCTAAAAACAGCATACTTTTGGGGAGAGGGGGGGTGTGTTCATTATTTTTTTGTTGAATTAAAATTCATGTAACATAAAATTTACCGTTCAGCCATTTTAAGGTGTACAGTTAAATGGCTTTTAGTACATTCATGATGTTGTGCAGCCATCACCACTATCTAGTTCCAGGACATTTTCACCTCCCCAAAGGAAACCCTGTCCGTTACTCCCCTTCCCCTGTCCCTGGCAACCACTAATCTACTTCCTGTGTCTATGAATATTTCATACAAAAGGATTGGTACAATAACGTCGTATTTTGTGTTGGGCTTCTTTCACTTAGCATGTTTCCAAGGTTCATGCACGTTGTCGTGTGTACCAGTACTTCATTGCTTTTTATGGCCGAATAATGTTCCATTGTATGAATAGACCACATTTTGTTTATCCATTCATCAGCTGGGTTTCTACCTGTTGGCTCTTGTGAATAGTACTGTATGGATATTCATATACAAGTTTTTGTTTGAACACTATTTTCATTTCTTTCGGGTCTATACCTAGGAGTAGAATTACTCAGTCACGTGGTCATTCTATATTGAACTTATTGAGGAACCACCAAACTGTTTTCCTCAGTGGCTGCCGCATTTTACATGCCCACCAGCAATGTATGAAGGCTCCAATTTCTTCTCAGTCTCAGTAACACTTATTTTCAGGGTTTTTTTTGATGATAGCTATCCTAGTGGGTGTGAAGTGGTATTTTGTGATTTTGACTTGCGTTTCCCTAATGACTAAAATTTTGAGTATCATTTCATTTACTTATTGGCCATTTGTATATCTTCCTTGGAGAAATTCCTATTCAAGTATTATGTCCATTTTTTAACTATGCTATTTGTCTTTTTGTTGTGATTTGTAAGAGTTCCTTATATCAGTACATTCTGGATACTGGTCCTTTACTGGATATATGATTTGCAGATATTTTTTTCCCATTCTTTAGGCAGTCTTTTCACTTTTTTGATAGTGTCTTTTGATGCATAAAATTTTTAAATTTTTGATGAAGTCCAATTTTTCTGTTTTTTCTTCTGTTGCTTGTACTTTTGGTGAATATCTAAGAAACCATTGCCAAATCCAAGATCATGGAGATTTACCGCTGTGTTTTCTTCTAAGAGTTTTATAGTTTTAATTCTTACATTTAGGTCTTTGATTCGTTTTAATTTGTGTTTTCGTGTTTTGTTTTTGTTTTTTTGTTTTTCATAGATGAATATCAAGTATGTAGTAAGGATAAAATTAACTCTTAGCACACCTGCAATTCAAACATGTAAAATTAAACAATCTACCATTGGGAAATGCAAACAACATATGTGCCAAAACTTCTAAAAAATACATGATAAACACAATAACCATATTATTGTATATAACCAGAGATATTAGATATCTCTGGGATGGAAGGGGGGTGGGTTTGGGGCAAGTGCATGCATTCTGATGTTCTGGAAACATTTTTTTTTTCTTTAAATTTAATTTTTTATTTTATATTAGAGTATACTTGATTTACAATGTTGCATTAGTTTCAGGTGTATAGCAAAGTGATTCAGTTATACATACACATATATCCATTCTTTTTTAGATTCTTTTCCCATATAGGTTATTTCAGATTATTGAGTAGAGTTCCCTGTGCTATACAGTAGGTCCTTGTTGATTATCTATTTTATATATAGTAGTGTGTATATGTTTATCCCAAACTCCTGATTTATCCCTCCCCCCACCTTTCCCCTTTGGTAACCATAAGGTTGTTTTTGAAGTCTGAGTCTGTTTCTGTTGTGTAATTAAGTTCATTTGTATCATTTTTTTTTAAGATTCCACATATAAGTGATATCATATGATATTTGGCTTTCTCTGTCTGACTTACTTCACTTAGTATGATAATCTCTAGGTCCATCCATGTTGCTGCAAATGGTATTATTTCATTCTTTTTTACAGCTGATATTCCATTGTATATATGTACCACATTTTCTTTATCCATTCCTTTGTCGATGGACATTTAGGTTACTTCCATTGTCTTGCCTATTGTAAATAGTGCTTCAGTGAACATTTCGGTGCATGTATATTTTCTTTTCTTTTTTTTTCTGGCCATGCTGTGTGGCATGCAGGATCTTAGTTCCCCGACCAGGGATCAAACCCGTGCCCCCTGCATTGGAGAGGACAGTCTTAACCACTAGACCGCCAGGGAAGTCCCCCACCCCCTTTTTTTGCATGTACCTTTTCGAATTATGGTTTTCTCAGGGTATATGCCCAGTAGTGGGATTGCTGGGTCATATGGTAGTTCTGTTTTTAGTTTTTTAAGGAACCGCCATACTGTTCTCCATAGTGGCTGTATCAATTTACATTCCCACCAACAGTGCAAGAGGGTTCCCTTTTCTCCACACCCTCTCCAGCATTTATTGTTTGTAGACTTTTTGATGATGGCCATTCTGACTGAGTTAATTTTTGTACATGGCGTGAGGTGGGGCTCCAACTTCATTCTTTTGTGTGGAAATCCAGTTGTTTTGCACGTGCAAAGCCATCTGTTGAAGAGACTGTTCTTTTGAAGGGTCTTGGAATCCCAATTAACTATAGAGAGATGGATTTAATTCTGGACTTTCATTTTTTTCCATTGATTTATATGTTTATCCTTATGCCAATACCACATGTTTTGATTATTGTAGCCTTGTAGTAAGTTTTGAAGTGGGGAAGTAAGAGTCCTTCTACTTTGTTGTTCTTTTTCAGAATTGTTCTGGATTCCTTGAAATTCCATATGAATTTTAGGATCAGCTTGTCAATTTCTGCAAAAAAGCCAAGTGGGATTTTGATAGGGATTGCATTGATTCTGTAGATCACTTTGGGGAGTATTGCCGTATTAACAATATTGTCTTCTAATCCATGAACGCAGAATGTCTTTCCATTTATTTAGGAACACGTATATTTTGAGGTAGGTAAAATTATAAACTTGGAAAGTGCAGTTCTTGAGCATTGAGGTATTCTGTGAAACAGGCTTTGTTTCAGTGTACCTGAAAAACTTTCAGAAACGTTTAATCATTTTAACCCAACCCAGGTTATTGAGTACAGTTGAATCTTTCTTTAAGGAAGAAAGCTTTGAAAGCGTTAGCCATTCATTCTTTCAGTGGCCATCTGAGTGCCTAAAATGTGCCAGTAGGTGCCAGGGTGCAGCAGAGAGCAAAATTGACAAGACCGTGCCCTCATTCTGGTGGGGATGGGGGAAGCTGGATGATAAAATATACGAGTTGATAGGTGGTGTTGAGTGCTGTGGGAACCGTGAAGAAGGGAGGGGAGGGTGAGTGTTGCTGAGACGGTGCCGTTGGAACAAGCACAGAGGCTCTGGTGTGTCTGAGGCCAGGGAGGTTGTCACAGAGCAGGCGAGGGATGGGGAGAGTGTAGGAAACGAGGCTGCAGAGGAAGGGGGTAGGGAGGACATCTGATCTTGTTGGTCCTTTAAAGCTGGAGTCTGACAGTGGCCCCTGAGTTGGGGGCGGCTGCCCAGCAGAGTGGCACAGCCTGGCTTCCCTTTTAGGTGCTAGAACCATTTCCAGCTGCTCTACTGGGTGGGGTCGGGCAGAAGCAGGGAGACCATTTAGGAGCTGTTGCTGTAACGTAGGTGGGCCAGCAGGGACGTGTTTGGATTCTGAATGTCCTTTGAAGGCGTTGCTAACAGGCTTCGTTCGCGGAGTGGATGTGGGACATAAGGGGGAAAGAGGAGTCCAGTACGACTTGCAGGTTTCTGCCAGGTTTTTGGCTTGAGAAGCTGAAAGGATGTGATAGGGAGACTGGGGAGCAGGGGCCCCGTGGGCTGGGCGGGGAGACCAGGGGCTCCCGCTGGAAGGTGTTAGTTTGAGCGTCTGGAAGATGTTCCAGTGTGACGTCCATGGGCTGTGGGATACGAGTTGTATTGGATGAGTTTAAAAAGACAACTTTTTGTTGTCAGCCAGTTCCATGTAACCCCGCTCCTGTGTCCTCTTTGCTCCAGCTTCCTGTCCTCTGCTGCAGTGATTAGGTAATGAGGGTGAGCAGTCCCCTTGATGAATTTGCAAGATGTCGGTGGGATGAGGGCGACACCGTCATCTGTCCCCACCCCCCCAAGCCTTGCCGATGGCAGCTGACCTCCGTAGAGAGCGCACTGTGTGCTGAGGACCTGGTGTGCATCCTTGTATAGACTTACAGCATGTCTTGAGGTTGGACCCAGACTAAGCAACTTGTGCAGGATCATAGCTGGCAAATAGCAGAGGGAGGACCCAGACCCTGTCTGCCGGCCTCCAGCACCGTGCTCTGGAGCAGGACCCCCAGCTGTTTCATGTCAGTATCTGTGGCTCACATAAGGGGTCAGGGATGTACCTCTTTGCTTTCTTCATTAGCCAAACGAGGCAGATCTGATTATTAGCCCCATTTTACTGGTGAAGTTAACTAACTTGCCCCATGTCATATGGCTGCTCAGTGGTTGTTAGGGGTTGAATTGTGTCCTCCAAAATAGACCCATCCTAACCCCCAGTATCTCAGAGTGTGGCCTTACTTGGAGATCTGATCTTTACAGAGCCAGTCAAGTTAAGATGAAGTCATTATCCAGTATGACTGTATCCTTATAAAAGGGGGAAATTTGGACACAGACACAGACATGCAGAGCGGGAAGACGCCATGAGAGGATGAAGGCAGAGATCTGGGTGATGCAATTAAAAGCCAAGGAATACCAAGATTGCCAGCAAACTGCCAGAGGCTAGAAGAGCAGTCTGGAGCAGATTGTCCCTCACAGCCTCCGAAGGAACCGGCCTGCCGACACCTTGATCTCAGACTCCTGGCCTCCATTTCTGTTGTTGTAGGCCTCCCTGCGGGTGGTGCTTTGTTGCAGAAACCCTAGCAAACTGATACAGTGGTAGAACCAACGTATACTGAACACTTAGGTGCTTGGGAGCCAGCACTGAATACACGGTTCCTGCTCTCATGGAACATAAGGCTCTGCTGGTAGCAGACAGACAGCGAATAAATACGTGCCGCCGGGTGCTGAATGCTAAGAAGAGAAGTTAACGAGGAGAGCTGGTAGCAAGGAAGGAGGATGGGTTGCTAGCTCAGACAGGGACGGCTCTCTGATAATGTGACATTTGAGATTTGAGCAGAGGCCTGGATGCGTCGAGCTAGCTGGTGGGGAGGCCATCTGGGGCACGGGCCTGAGTCCAGGGTCTGGCATTGGGCGGGCGTGGCTGGAGAGGAGAGGTGATAGGGGATGAGGGAGGAGAGGTAGCCAGGGCAGGTCAACGGCTTTCTCCTGCGGTGGAGGGACGCCACTGAGCTCCCAGGAAGGCTCTGAGCAAGGTGACCCATCGCTGCGTTTCTCAGTAGAGGAATCCCTCTGGCCGATGCGTGGGGAATGAGCCTGATCGCGGGAGGCTGTGGGTGGGAGCGGGCAGCCTCAGCACCCGGATCAGAGTTACTGGACGTGGAGGGTTTGGGAAGGTGCTGGAGAGAGCGAGCCTTGATCAGCTTAGCGATCACTTGCTTCTGGGAGACTCGTGACTTCTGCATTCAAGGGTACCTGATAGGAGTTGGTGTGAATAAAAAATTTTCTTAAGGCTTTTGTGATGCTTAGACTTCTTGGACTCTTGTGTGGACACAGAAATTCAGTGAGTAAATTAGTGACGAATTAGTAAAAAATGCAAGCAGAAACAATATCTTGGTGTGCAAAGTTAGGTGCAGTTGTGTTCTAATTAAGGTGGACGATTGCAAGTTACAAAACATAAACCGTATACTCAACAGCAGAAGTGCATCCGGCTCAACTTGACAAGAGAAAACTGAGCCCCAAGAGGTCTTGGTTTGTCAGACTATAGACAGGTTCTAATTGTATTGTTTCTAAAACTTGCTAAACTTTCAGTATCATTTTTAGAATCTTTCTGTATTATGGAAAAGTTTATCTTTTATAGTTTTATGTGTATCAACCTGAATAGGGTAATTTTTGCTTCATTGTTTATCTGAGACTTCAAGCTGTCACCTTTCACTGATCATTTTTAGATAAATTTTAATCAAATGCATTTGAGCCCTATGAACCCAACCACTGTACCAAGCCTGGGGCACAACTTTGATTATGGAAATGAAGGATAGTTTATTTAAACCCTGTACATTTAAAAAACCTTAGCACTAAAGCTTCTTTTTTTTTTTTTTTTTTAAAGATTTATTTATTTTATTGATTGATTGATTGCTATGTTGGGTCCTAGTTTCTGTGCTAGGGCTTTCTCTAGTTGCAGCAAGCGGGGGCCACTCTTCATTGTGGTGTGCAGGCCTCTCACTATCGTGGCCTCTCCCGTTGCGGAGCACAGGCTCCAGACGTGCAGGCTCAGTAGTTGTGGCTCACGGGCCTAGTTGCTCCGCGGCATGTGGGATCTTCCCAGACCAGGGCTTGAACCTGTGTCCCCTGCATTAGCAGGCAGATTCTCAACCACTGCGCCACCAGGGAAGCCCACTAAAGGTTCTTTAAAAAAAAAAAATCGTAATGGTTCTGAATGAACCACGTTTTTTGGGGGTTTTTTTTTGCTGCTTTTATTCAGTATCCCACTATTTCACAAAATGGCCAGATAGCAGGTGACATGAGTAGCAAGGGAGATAGGTCTTGGGTGTTGTTAAGTGTTTCATCTTCTAAAGTCTTAACGCGTAATGACAAGCACCTGCTTTTTAAAGCAGAGCCTCCTTGTTGCGGCATGATGGGAAGAAGGTGGCCGGAGCTCGGAGACCAGGTGAACTGTTCTAGCTCTTTACAGATCAGCTCCAAGACCTCGTCTACCTAAAAACTTGATGAGTTTCACCTGGATCCTGATGTTTACCCGAGCCCTTATAACTGCTTCTCTTTTAAATAACATTAGTTCAGATAAAGCCTCTTTAGTTTGGGGTCTTTGTTAGTTTGCTAGGGCTGCCATAACAAAATACCACAGACTGGGTGGCTGCAAGAACAGAAATTGATTTTCTCGAAGGTCTGGGGGCCAGAAGTCCAAGATGAAGGTGTCGGCAGATTTGGTTTCTTCTGAGGCCTCTCTCTTTGTCTTGCTGACGGCTGCTTGTCGCTGTGTCCTCTTCTCTTTGTGTATCTGTGTCCTTATCTCCTCTTAGAAGGCCACCAGTCAGTCATATTGGACACCACCTATATGACCCCATTGTACCTTGGTCACCTCTTTAAGGACCCTGTCTCCAAATACATCCACATTCTGAGGTACCAGGGGTCAGGGTTTCAACATATGAATTTTGGGGGCACAGTTCAGCCCATAACAGGGTGTGATAATGAACTGCAATTTGTCTCTCCACATATCAACTGTTTAAAAAAGTTCATTTCTGGTGGAAGCCCAGGTGGCTTTTCATCACGTGCCTCATGGAAGAGTAGAGCGTTATTTATTAATCTTTTTTTTTTTACTGCCCTGGAGCACTGTGAAGAACTTCAGCTCTTGTGTGTGTAGTAATACAAGATGTGCCCGGAATTTCCGAGTCCCTCAGGGCAGCCTTCCCGACTGCCTTAGTGCACTGGGGCTGCTGTAACAATACCACAGCCTGGGGGGCTTATCAACAACAGACATTTATTTCTCACTGTTCTGGAGGCTGAAGTCAAGGTCAAGGTGTAGGCAGATTCAGTGTCTGGTAAGGGCCCTCTTCCTCGTTCACAGCTGGCTGTCTTTGGTCGTGTCCTCACGTGGTGGAAGAGGCAGGGATCCCACTCTCCAGGGCTCCAGCCTCATGACCTAATCACCTCCCAAAGGCCCACCTCCTAAGACCATCACACTGGGGGACACAGACATTTAGACCATGACCCTCATGACTTGTGCCCCACCTGACTGCACCTCAGCAGCTCTGCACCAGCTTCTTTGTGGGGCTGTTTGCGGGGTGTCTTTTAGGGGAGTTCAGCCCTCCAGGTTGGGCTTCCCCATCTGTCTCCCTGTGAGGACCCTTGCAGTCCTCCTCCCACTGAGACACAGTCGAAACTGCTGCCCGTGATCCCTGCTGGACCAGACTCTGCTTAGCAAGTGAGCTGGAGTCAGGCCATGAGCCCCTCTCAGCCCACGTGATGCCTGCTTCCATCTTGTCGACTCACTTTTGGGCCCCCATATGGTAGAGAAATGGTGTCTCAGTTTAGGGCATTTATTTTAGTCATTTTCCAGCAACCTATGCTGCTGTCTGGGGTGGTGACCTTGAGGGTAGAAGGTGTCACATAAATGGGGTGTCAGGGTCATATTGGAAAGACATGGGCCTAAATGCCTTCTGAGAAGAGACCAAACTTAAAGGATGTTGTTGGCAATTAGTGACTCCTTTCACTTGTAAATAAAGTAGATCCTGGACCTCTGCAGGGGAGTGGTGAGCACAGGGCCCATTTGTTTCTGGCGGTGTTCTGATCTTCCTGGCCCCGGGGCTTGAGAGGTGCAGCTAATGGAACTCCCGTTCCTAATGCGTGAAGCCTGCCCCATCCTGTGCCACTGTCCTGTCATCCTTCTTTTGGTGGGTGATGCCCTAGGTGGCATCATTGCTTCTTACCCTACCCCAGGTTCTCCGGAAGGAGCTGAGAACTGGCAAGCGCTTTGCTGTTCAGGGTTGAGAGAATGGCCTCACCGTGAGCCACTCAAACACCATAAGGCTGACATGGTCCTGCTGGAAAAGAGCATTTCTTTTTGCTGAAGGGAGTCTGATAGGCTTCCAATAATTGATAGCTAGGATACTCTATTTATTTTGCATCTGAGCCAAGGATTTTTTTTTTTTTTTTTTTTTTTTTTGCTGGTCTTCCTTTCAGATCTGCTGGAGGGATGGAAATAGTCCAGATCTGGACAGGTGAATTAGTCTTCCAGTAATCTTATGACAAAAGCTCATCTGAAAAAAAAAAAAATAAGGCTCATCTAGCAGAAGTGAGTTTATGGATAAGGAAAAGGGCAGTGGTTTCCTTGCGTGTTATAAACACTATCAAAAAAGCTAAGAAACCAGAAATATCATGTCAGGACTGAACTGTGTTGTCCCCCCCAATCCCTGCCTCAGCCACTAAATGTATACGTCAGAGCACCCCCTAGTGTGACCGTATCTGGAGATAGGGTTTTCAGGAGGTAAGGTGAAATGAAGTCATAAGCGTGGGGTCCTAATCCAATAGGACTGTGGCCTTAGAAGAGCGAGCTCTCTCCCCTCCACATGAGGACACAGCGAGAAGGCACCGTCTACAAACCAGGAGGAGAGCTGAGTCAGTCGGTACCTTGATCTGGGACTTCCAGTCTCCAGAATGGTGAGAAACACATTTCTGTTGTTTAAACCACCCAACCTGTGGTATTTTGTTACGGCAAACTAATACAGAAGGAAATAAGTTTAAGCTGGGCTATTTTTCAAAAAGGACGACTGATTGAACATGAACACCAATATACAAGCTTGCATCTGAGCAGGCATTCCCATTTATTTATCTTTTTAAATGGTCTTCTCTTTTTTCCCTTTTTTTTTTTTTACAACTTTGCTGTACAATAAACTACACGTATATAAAGTGTATAATGGAGGAGTTCTGACGTGTGGGTATCCCTATGAAACCATCACCGTATAAGATAATGAGCATGTATCCGTCACCCCAGAAGTTTCTTCCTGGCCTTTTGTGGTCCCTCCTCCCTCCCTCCCCCCTCCCCCCCATCCCCAGGCCACTGCTGATCTGCTTTCTATCACCATCGACTAGTTTGCATTTTCCAAAATTTTATATAAACAGACTCATACAGTATATACTTTTTTTTTTTTTTTTCCTGGTCTGCCTTCTTTCGCTCAACCAAGCTATTCTGAGAGCCATCTAAGTCCTATGTATTGATAGTTTTTGCCTTTTTACCACTGAGTAGGATTTTATGGATATACACCATTTATTTATCCATCTGCCTGTTAATGGACATCGAGTTGCTTCCAGGAGGTATATATTTAACTTTAAAAAACTGCCAAATTGTTTTCCAAAGTGTCATTTTACACCACACCAGCAGTTACGAGAACTCCAGTTCTTCCATATTCTTGCCAACACTTGGTATGGGCAGTCTTTTTTTTTAAATTGAAGTATAGTTGATTTCCAATATTTTATTAGTTTCAGGTGTACAACATAGTGATTCAGTATTTTTACAGATTATACTCCATTAAAAGTTATTACAGGATAATGGCTCTAATTCCCTGAACTGTACAATATATCCTTGTTGCTTATCTATTTTATACATAATAGTTTGTATCTCTTAATCCCATACCCCTAATTTGCCCCTCACCCTTTTCCTCTTCCCTTTGGTAACCACTAGTTTGTTTTCTATATCTGTGAGTCTGTTTCTGTTTTAGGTATACATTCATTTGTATTTTGTTTAGAGTCCACATATAAGTGATATCATAACACTTGTCTTTCTCTCTGTCTGACTTATCTCACTAAGAATAATATTCTCTAGGTCCATCCACATTGCTGCAAATGGCAGAATTTCATTCTTTTTTACGGTTGAGTAATATTGCATTGTGTGTATATATGTGTATATATCATTGTGTGTATATATGTGTGTGTATATATATATATACACACACACACACCACATCTTCTGTATCCATTCGTCTGTTAATGGGCATTTAGGTTGCTTCCATGTCTTGGCTATTGTAGACAGTGCTGCTGTGAACATTGGGGTGCATGTATCTTTTCAAATAAGTGTTTTTATTTTTTCCAGCTATATACTCAGGAGTAGAATTGCTGGATCATATGGTAACTCTGTTTTTAGTTTTAGTTTAGGGACCTCCACACTGTTTTCCATAGTGGCTGCACCAACTTACATTCCCACCAACGATATATGAGGGTTCCCTTTTCTCCACATCCTAGCTAGCATTTATTTGTAAACTTTTTGATGATAGCCACTCTAACAGGTATGAGGTGGTACCTCATTGTGGTTTTGATTTGAATTTCTCTAATAATTAGCAATGTTGAGCATCTTTTCGTGTGCCTGTTAGCCATCTGTATGTTTTCTTTGGAAAAATGTCTGTTGAGGTCTTCTGCCTGTTTTTTTGATTGGGTTGTTTGTGGGTTTGTTTTTTTTTTTGTTCTTGTTTTTTTTGATATTGAGTTGTCTGAGCTCTTTGTATATTTTGGATATTAACCTCGTGTCACTGATGTCATTTCCAAATATTTTCTCCCATTCTGTAGGTTGTCTTTTTGTTTTGTTGATGGTTTCCTTTGCTGTGCAAAAGCTTTTAAGTTTAATTACATCCCACTTGTTTATTTTTGCTTTTATTTCTTTTGCCTTAGGAGGCAGATCCAGAAAAATATTGGTTTGATTTATGGCAGAGTGTTCTGCCTATGTTCTCTTCTAAGAGTTTTACAGTTTCAGGTCTTTACATTTAATCCATTTTGGTCTTTAATCCATTTTGAGTTTATTTTTGTATATAGTGTGAGGTAATATTCTAATCTCATTGTTTTACATGTGGCTGACCAGTTTTCCCAGCAACACTTATTGAAGAGACTGTCTTTTCTCCCTTGTATATTCTTGCCTTCTTTGTCATAGATTAATTGACCATAGGTGCGTGGGTCTATTTCTTGGCCCTTTATTCTGTTCCATGGATCTGTGTGTCTGTTTTTGTGCCAGTACTATGCTGCTTTGATTACTGTAGCTTTGTAGTATAGTCTGAAGTCTGGGAGGGTGATTCCTACAGCTTTGTTCTTTTTTTCTCAGGATTGCTCTGGCAATTCAGGGTCTTTGTGGTTCCATATGAATCTTAGGATTATTTGTTCTAGTTCTGTGAAAAATGTCCTGGGTAACTTGATAGGGATCATATTCAATCTGTAGATTGCTTTGGGTAGTATGGCCATTTTCACAATATTAATTCTTCCAATCCAAGAGCACGTGTTATGGCAGTCTTTTCATTTCTGCCATCTTAGTGTAGTAGTATCTCCCTATGGCTTTTGCATTTCCCAAATAACTAATGATCAGAAAGTTAGTTCAGGGGACTTCCTTGGTTGGTCCAGTGGGTAGGACTGTACACTCCCAATGCAGGGGACCCGGGTTCGATCCCTGGTCAGAGAACTAGATCCCATATGCATGCCGCAACTAAGAGATCCTGCATGCCGCAACTAAAGATTCTGTATGCTGCAACGAAGATCTGGCACAGCCGAAATAAATAAATACTAAAAAAAGAAAAAGAAAGAAAGTTCATGATCATTGTAAATTTCTTTTTTTTTTTTTTTTTTTAATTATTTTTTGGCTGCGTTGGGACTTTGTTGCTGTGCATGGGCTTTCTAGTTGCGGTGAGCGGGGGCTACTCTTCGTTGCGGTGCGCGGGCTTCTCATTGCGGTGGCTTCTCTTGTTGCGGAGCATGGGTTCTAGGCACGCGGGCTTCAGTAGTTGTGGCACGTGGGCTCAGTAGTTGTGGCTTGCGGGCTCTAGAGCGCAGGCTCAGTAGTTGTGGCGCACGGGCTTCGTTGCTCCATGGCATGTGGGATCTTCCCGGACCAGGGCTCGAACCTGTGTCCCCTGCATTGGCAGGTGGATTCTTAACCACTGCGCCATCAGGGAAGCCCTGTAAATTTGTTTTAATCCTATGGAAATACAACACAAAGAGAGCTCTGATAATCTGCACTGTTTCTTTGTATGTAATAGCAAAAAAAATTGGAAATGACCACCCTCAGTAGGGGAGTGGCAGTAGGATAAGACGTGACACAGCAGCATCCAACTGTAGTTACTAACACGAAACTACATACGCAGCATCCAGCTGTAGTTACTAACACGAAAGATGCTCACAGTAAAGTAAGGGGGCAAAAAAAGACAGGTCGAACCGTTCGTGTATAGCGGTGTTGTGTGTGTGTGTTTGTGTGTGTGCGTGTGTGTTTATGTAAAAGAAGAAAGGAGTGAAGGGGGATTGTATAGGAGTGGACAAGATCTAGAAGCCCTTTGTTGTTGGCCTAGTTTACTTCCAGTTTTTCATAATTCTAAAGGAGGCTCTAATGAGCATCTTTCTGCCTGTGGCTATTTTTGTAAGGTATGTCTCCCGTGGTGGAGCTGCTGTGTCAGTGAACGTAGAGTTAAATCTTTGGACACACAGCTTTATTTTGTGTGGACTTTATTTTGCTGCACTAATTAAATTGTCTGCACGCTGCCAGAGCCATGCCTTTCAGCTGCTGTGTTTACATCTTTATCTGGCAGGACCGTGTTCTCCACCCCAGCCTAACCACTCTTCTATTCCAGAATTTTTCTACCATTCCCAGGCGGTCTTCTTCCAGATGAACTTCAGAATCATTTGCAAAATTTTTAAAAACTCTTATGGGGGTTGGTTGGTATTAGGTGGCAGTTATTGTACATTTCAGGGAAAAGCGACATCTTCACACAGTTGGGCTCTCCTCCCACAGGGATATGTGGTGGTCTCTTCATTGATTAAAAAGCATTCACTTAGGTTCCTAAGCATTGAATTGTTCTTCTTACATAAGTCCTTCTTGTGTCTTAAATATATTAGCATTTATACATGTATTTCTGCTGTTACCAATGGGGTTATTTTCCACTATATGTTTTGACTGGTTGTTGCCATGTAGGAAACTATCAATTTATAGAATTTGGAAACCAGCCAACCTAGTGAATTTATTTCTAAGTTTTTTCAGCTAATTGTGTTGAGTTCTTTGGGTAGACAGGTGTACATATCATCAACCAGCCCTGAGTTTGTGTTTTTTCCCAGTGTTTTGTTAGCATTTTCTGGAACAAGGTTAAATAATAATGATACTATCAGTGTATCAGTAACAGTAACGTTAGCTGCTGTAACAAAGAAGTCCAAAAATTCAGTGCCACCATAAGACTGAAGTTTCTCGCTCATGAATCAGTTCTGCTTGCTGGTCCAGGTTGGGCAGCTCTCTTCCATATGGTCATTCCAGAGACTCAAGCCAGGGACTCTGCCATCTTTAACATGTGCCTTCCAGAGTTGCTCTAGTCACTGCCGTTCTGTCCCACAGGAAGGAGGAAGAGCATGTAGGTGCATGCTTAGACCTTAATGGCACATGTTACTTCCACTCATATCTTCAAGGGAGAAAAATATCAGCTGGTCCAGCAGCCCTGGCCCAGCTGTACCCTTTAGCACAGCAGGGGACTTGATTTAGGTGGGCGGTTCCCATCCCTGCTACTACCTGGCGTGCACTAATCTTAATGGGAATGCCTCAGCCCTGCAGATCCATCGTATTGCTTGTCTCATCAAGGATCAGCTTGTTCCTTATTTACTAATCTTAATAACTTCTTATCTTTATATGACAAGAAATATATGTCATTTCACTACCTGATCAGTTTGTAAGGTATTAATTGTGTTTTTCCCAAGCAGCACAGTTCTGCCTTACATTTTACTCATGTGCTTTTGGTGATTATTATCTGGCTTAAGCCAGATTCTCCCAATGCCTGAGATATGTCTTGGAAGTAAATTTGTTGGAAGGTGTGCTGATTCAAATGTTGTGGGGTGAAGGAAGGAACACCGAGCTTGGGGGCAGAGCACCAGGGTTCATGGTCAGGCTCACCACTTCTCAGTTTGGGGCAGACGTGCTGGTTGCCACCCACTCACCCCCTCTTCCTTCTTGTCAAATGAACCCAGGTATGTTTAAGGGTCAGGTGGTAAAGTGCTACAGGGTGGTAGCCCCCATCTTCCAGCCCCAGTGGTGAATATTATTGTTTGAGGACTTAATCCTAGTTGTTCTATTTTCCTTTAGACACAGGCACATGACCTTCTCTGACCATGAGATGTGGCCAGCCGGCTTCTGGAAAGGATTTCCTCTAATACAGAGAGACAAAAAAGGAACAAACTTTTTTTTTTTTTTTTTTTTTTTACTGCTCTCTGTAGTCATGTGAGAATTTAATGCCTGATATGTGACAGATATCTGAGGTTATGGCAGGAAAAGACTGAAGATAAGTCAATTCACCGTTGGGAGCATATAAGCATGAAAAGGTTTGGGTTCTTTTAGGATGTTGTTGAGCCCTTGCATTAACCAAATGCAGAAATAGGTTCCTCTAGACTGGGGTTTCTCAGCCTCGGCACTGTTGACCTTCTCCGATGGTCAGGACAGCTGGGGCGCTGTCCTGTGTGTTGTAGGGTGTTTATCAGCATCCTGGCCTCTGTCCCCCAGATGCTAGGAGCACCCCCTCTCCCCTACTGTGACAGCCAGAAATGTCTCCAGACATTGCCAAATGTCCCTTGGGGGAAAAATTACCCCAGTTTGAGAACCACTGCTTTGGACTTTTGGTTGTGAGGTGGTAGATTTCTTCACTGAGACTTGTATAGTCAGATATTCTATCCTTTTTTTTAAAAATTTATTTATTTTTGGCTACGTTGGGTCTTTGTTGCTGCGCACAGGATTTCTCTAGTTGCGGTGAGAGGGAGCTACTCTTTGTTGTGGTGCACGGGCTTCTCATTACGGTGGCTTCTCTTGTTTCAGAGCATGGGCTCTAGGTGCACAGGCTTCAGTACTTGTGGCACACGAGCTCAGCAGTTGTGGTGCACAGGCTTAGCTGCTCTGCGGCATGTGGGATCTTCCCGGACCAGGGCTGGAACCCATGTCCCCTGCATTGGCAGGCAGATTCTTAACCCCTGCGCCACCAGGGAAGTAGATATCCTATCCTTTACATCCAAAAGCTTCGTAACTGATCTGCAACCTTGGACCATCCTTAACCCATGGGGAGCCTGTTTCCTCTACGAGCTGATGCAGGCACACTTGTTTCTTGACAATAGGGGGGTGTGTGTGTCCTTAAAAATGCAGACTGTCCTGTGCTGATCTGTGCCCTTGCCACTGGCATTCCTGTGGTTCTTGCTGGAATCACGCTTTTCTGGAGCAACTGCCGATGATTTCCTGTCTCCCCATCTGCACGGGTTTCCTCCTAAGTACAGAACCTCCTCATATTTCTGAGGAGATCGTGTTCTTCCAGCACGTGCTTTATGCCAGCCACACGTCTGCCTCTCGGTTCTGAGTGTCCTGGGCAGTTTTACAGCTGCTGGGGTTTGGAGAGGAGAGGCAGCGTTGGGCTTGAGTTGATCTGGAGAGAGTAAGCCAGGCTCTCAGGCCTTGGTCACCGTTCCTGGGCGTGTTGTTGGTGGTCCCCCGACCCAGAGCTGGTTCTTTCACTGTTGCCTGCTTCTGTGCACAGAGCTCATCTCAGGGACGGGGCAGCCGAGGGAAAGCACCGAGGAACGGGACCGCGGGTGGGATTCAGGCCAGATCTGAACGGGCGGCGCTTCATGGGAGAGGTGTGTTCTTCGCCTCCCAACCTGAGGCTGAATTACGTTCCTTGCCGCTGGGGCCACACGTGCTCTACCCCCAGTCCTGGTGCCTTCTGGTTCCCGAGGCCCTTGTGGGCTGGCGGAACCCAAGCACCCGGGGAGGACACATCCCAGGCCCTGAACAGCCATTCGGAAGCCCTTCTGCTCTGGCAGTGAGGATCAGGAGGTGCCGCTGGGACTTTTAGTCCCAACATTTAGTCTCATTTGAGCATGCCAGTTCTGTTCTCCCGGGTATGAATTTGAAAGAATATCGAGTTCTACCAGTAAAACTTTTGGGACTGAAGCCTGTTTGGAATTTTAATGAGACTCTCTACCCAAAATGTTCTTTCTTCCCTTCTGGCTCTTAACAAGTTGGTTTTTAGGCTTTTGGTTTGTTTGTTAAATATGTCATTTGTATGTGGATTAAAATAAGTTCAAAAAGCAGAAAAATAACATATTTCCAGACATTTTGTCATCTAGTATCTGAATGGTATGCTTACTTTTATTAATGTATCTGTTGTATAGATTGTGGTTATAAATCCTTAATTATTTCAGTATTCGCTGCATCGTGTGTATTTCAGGGTTTAGACTGTACCCTGAAGGGCATGTTTGCCCCACGTGTTCATTTTCCTTCCCTGTGGTTTACTGTGGAACTCAGTTGCCTTGACCTTCACCTGTCATTTTCCATCATTAGCCCCCTGCCAAATAGTGATTCCCTTTAGTGAGCCCGTGTTATCTGCTTCCCACCCATTAGTTTTCAAACGTAGAATCCTCCAAAATCAGTGCCTCGTGACTCCTTTTACTGATAAAGACACCGAGTGAAGCTCAGGCTCTTGTGCGTACAGTGTTTCCGCCCAGCCAGCGCGCCTGCAAAGCCCATGGGGCTGGGGGTGGCGCGTGGACGTGAGGGAGGGCCGAGGCCCGGCACTGCACTCGGCAAAGAATAAAGTCTGGAAGCACAGAAAGCGCTGGGAAGCATCACAGTAGCCCCTGAAGTTCCTACGTGGGAGACAGGGAAAGTAGGTGTCAGTGGTGAGAGCGAGTGACTTTTACAATCTAAATGTAATAAATTCCGAAGGGGCAGAAGAGCCATATTTGAGCACGTGTGTCGTAGCCTGCCTTCTGTGAGGTAGCGAAGCGTTTGTTGTGATGTTTCACGACGTGGTTTTCTGACCTAGTGTTAGATTCTGGAGTCGTGTTAGCCAGGAGCCTGGGATGGCCCCCGGTGCTGTGTCCCACGTGCACGCGCATTGCGTGTACATGTGGGTACATGTGTGTGATCCTGATGCCCTGGTGGGGGGGTGGAAGTGGAGTGAACACCCTGGACGCCTCTGCTCCCTTTGGAGTCTGACCTGCAGGACCAGCCTGCGAGCAGGCAGCGGCGAGTTTTCTTCGAGAGAAGCTGGGGCGTCGGCGTGGGCAGCACCTTGTGACAGGCTGGACGGCTGGTGCGGGCCCGAGCCCGACTCTGACCCAGGTCCGCCCGTCCCGAGCCTGTGCTCTGCATCCTGTTGCCCCTGCCGTTGCCTTCCTGATTTTTCTCAGGAGCTAGGCCAGCAAAGCGTTCCCTCTGCAGCAGAGCCCTCCAGATAAACTGATAAAAATGAGTTTCTGAACCTGCCAAGCCGAGGCCCAGGCCCAGGGCTCGATCGGGTGGTTCTTCCCGCAGATGGTTAGTTACTGCCCCCCTGTGCCCCTCGGCCGAGGCCTGGCCTGGGGGCTGCTGCCCTCACCTCTCAGCCACGTTTTGTAAGGTCTCCGGGCGTGTAGATGCTCAGCCTTTAGTCGTCCTCCTACACAAGCAGCAAGGTGTTTGTTCAGAAAGTGCAAGTTAATATAAGCTACAACACTAAGGTAAAACTGATGCAAAAGAAATAAGTTTTAGAAAATGAAAAGAAAAGAAATGTGTTCTAATGGGTCTCTCATGCAGGCGGTTGAGTGAGCCGGAGGCCCCAGCGCCCTGCTGGAAGCTTCAGTGCAAGCCGGGACCGTGGGACGTGGATGAGGGTTGACTAATTGGGTGCACGGCCCTGCAGGTTTGCTGTAGCGTCGAACAGAAGAAAGCAGTGCAGTGATTCTCCAGTCGGTGACCTTTTTGAGAAGGAAGCTCTTCCTTTACAAAGGAGTTGTACTGGTGTCATTCCCCCAGTTAAACCAAAGCTGGCCTCGCTGGCTACCTGTGGATCCCAGCTCCCTGAATCGGCTCTCAGGGGCCTTGATGAGGTGCCAGTCTCCCCACCTGTCTCCTTCCCTCCCTCGCCCTCCCAAGCTGCTGCGGTGGCTCGGTCACTGCCATTTCAGGGCCGGCCTGATGTTCCCCGGCGCGGCCTACTTAAATATGGGAAGTCCTGGCCAGTTTGTTATTGCTCAGTGTCTGTTCTGTTTTTATTCTGTCTGAAGGGCGGAATTGCTGTTGCGGTCCTCTGGCAAGTATTAAATGAGTGTTCAAGCTTGTGCCAACTGGCCAGTCTTACTCACTGTTCAGCTTCGTTTTTGTGGCATGAAATGAACATCCTTATAAAGATGACTGACTTCCAGAAGGAAGACATGCCAGTACTTTACCATTTGCTTGATGAGAGCCATGCTTTCAAATTGGCTCCCTTACATCCTTTATAGACAAGCATCAGGCATTCTGAGGTCAGTGCTATCACTGGGAGAGCAGGTCTGGGCTATCTCTTCTGGGAACTTTTATCTATCTATCTATCTATTTATTTATTTAATTTTTATTGGATTATAGTTGATTTACAATGTTGTGTTCGTTTCTGCTGTACAGCAAAGTGAATCAGTTATACATATACATATATCCACTCTTGTTTTATATTCTATTCCCATATAGGTCATGACAGAGTATTGAGTACAGTTCCCTGTGCTATAAGTAGGTCTTTATTAGTTATCTATTTTATATATAGTAGTGTGTATATGTTCTCTTCTGGGAACTTTTAAAGGAAACATTAAAAAATTCATTTTAAAGGCTAGAGCATTTTAAAATATAATTTAACTCCCCTCACCCATATTGTTAAATTACCCTAAAGTTTTAAAAATTGTGATAAAATACATATAACAAAATTTATCATCTTAACCATTTTTAAGTGTATTAAGTTACTTTTTGAGTCCTCGGGCTACCCTTTTGGAATTTTTAATCATGTTTTTTACATAGAACCGTTCTAAATCATGCCGAGAGTCCTGGAGAATATCAGACTGTCAGACTGTATAATGTCAGAGTAAAACAAAGTGAAACGTAGACATTGCCTTGGGTGGAGTGAAGCGAGGCACTTCCTGGTCTCTATTAGTGGAGCTCAGATGTGGTTCAAACTTTTTTTTTTTCAAACTTACATTTTGTATTTTATTACTTTGTTCTAAGGTCAGTCTGCTAAGCCTATGAATACAATGAGGTTAAAAATATTGTAATTATGTCTTAATTATATCTTAAGGAATACTTTTAAAATAGTATAGTGCCTGGGTGAAATAAATAAGGAAGTTTAATTTCCTGTCTAATCATATTTTTCCTTTCTGGTTAGCACGTAAAAAAGTAATTTTGAAAACATGGCTATGTTTTCCTTCCCAATTCATCTGTTTCCCTGAGATATTTATTCTACAGTTGTAGAAGAACCTTTTGCTCTCTTTTTTTAAGTATACATCCTTTTCATTCAGAGTTAAAACAACAACAAAATATATATATATACGTGTATATATATATATATATATATATACACGTATATATATGTATATATACGTATATATATATAATATTAAGCTTACTGGCCAGTCACTTTGGGTTTCTGTTTTCCTGAAAAACACAACCCAAACCATGAAGCTTCCCTGGAAATATTCCCTGAGCTTTTCTCGCTGGAGAAGGCTCTTGCCAAAGCGAAATGCCCAGATGGAGGCTGGAGAGAGGAAGGCAGAGTCAGGGTGGCCTTCCCTGACCTGAACCAGGTCCAGTCTTGGCAGCTCTTGAACAGCTGGGAGGGGCGTAAGGAGGGAATCAGGCATTTTCAACCCCTAAAGGGTGCGACTCAGTTCAAGGGGGCTATTTTGCCAATTAAGGGTTAAAAACTCTCACTCAGGACAGGCTGGACCAAGTCCCTGTGTCCCTTCAGGATTGTTAAAGGGAGGCCCTTTGTTCTCTGGTCGGGAAAGAGTTTTCAGTTTAGTCCAAGGTGTGGACGTCACTCGGGAGTTCATGTTCCTTGCAGCTCAAGGCCAGTCCGGCAAGAGTAGTTGGGGGAACACAGCATTCATTTTTTTCTTCTTTTTTGGTGGTAAGATATACACAACATAGATTCAACTATTTTAACTATTTTTGAGTGTACGGTTCAGTGGCATGCAGCGTGTTTCATTGTTGTGCAGCCATCACCACCATTCATCTCCAGAACTTTTGCATCTTCCCGAGCTGGAAACTCACTCCGCATTTCCCCCTCCCCCAGCCCCTGGTCACCCTGCTTTCTGTCTCTATGGATTGACTACTCTAGGGACCTCATGTAAGTGGAATCATACAGCATCTGTCTTTTTGTGTCTGGCTTATTTCACTTAGCACAGTGCTTTCAAGGTTCATCCAGGTTGTAGCACGTGTCAGAATTTCCTTCCTTTTTAAGGCTGAATAATATTCCTTTGTGCATATAGACCACATTTTGTTTATCCATTCATCCATGAATGGCACTTGGGTGGTTTCCACTATTTGCCTATTGTGAATAATGCTGCAGTGAACATGGGTGTGCAAATATCTGTTTGAGCCCCTGCTTTCCGTTCTTTTGGGTGTGTGCCCGGAAGTGGGATTGCTGGATCAAATGGTAATTTGGTAAACAAAGCAAATGTTTAACATTTTGAGGAGCACTGCGGTTGCACCGTTTGACGGTCCCACCAGCAGTGCACAGCGCTCGGTTTTGAAACGTCCTAGGACAGGGCCGCTCTGAGTAGAATGTCGTCTTTTTCAAAAGCAGTGGCAGCTGAGGGCATCAGGCTTGATCCCACCTCCCAGAGAGGACGCAGCAGAACCCCTCCAGGTTCCTACTGAGAAGTGTCTTTGGGAGCCTAAAGTGGGCTGGCCGCGCTGGCCAGGCACTTCACTCGTGCCCAGGCCTGATGGCTTGGGCGCTGGCGTTGACAGCCCACAGGTAGAGGAGCTTCTGAATCGAGGGTGTCTGCCTGAAGAAAGCCACCGGGCTGAATCAGCACACGGAGCTTTGACCGTGTAGCAGCCAGATGGGGAATGAATCATTACATCTAATGATCTCATTCTAAGTTTCCCCTAAAAACCTGGAGCTGTTTCCCCCATGGCCGTGCGTTAGTCCTCAGTGAGACAGAGGAAAAGTCTCACGTAGGTAGGATTTGAGCTGCTACTTAGTACTACTCAGGTAGAAGGTGTCTTTGAGTGGGACCCACACCCACTTCCTGTGTAAATTAAGTCACACTGGGGGAGGTGGCACCCTGTCTAGGGGAAGCCTTTGTTTCCAAAAGTGCTTCCAATCTACAACATGGAAAACCTTTTCACCCGGCAATTCTGATCTCCAGTCTTACCACATTTTTTTTTTTTTTTTAAGATTTTTTTGATGTGGACCATTTGTAAAGTATTGAATTTGTTACAGCATTCCTTCTGGTCTGTGTTTTGGTGGTGTGGTTTTTTTTTTTTTTTTTTTTTTTTTTTTGGTTTTTTGGCCACGAGGCATGTGGGATCTTAGCTCCCCAAGCAGGGATCAAACCCACACCCCTTGCACTGGAAGGCGAAGTTTTAACCACTGGACCACCAGGGACATCCCTCCGGTCTTACCACTTGCAAAACGTTTCTTTAGAGTTTTTTCATTAAATATCCTTTAAGAAATAATATTTTCTTTCCTTTTTAATCTTAAATATTAATGACTATTTACCTTTTCCTTTGTTGCCTTAAAAAGAAACTTCAGTTCTCCAACTCCACCTCTTATTATATGCAGATTTTCTCCTTGGCTTCAGTGTCTCTTGGAATTCTCATCATCTGTTGGGTCTGCAGTTGATTTCATCTCCAAATATACAACAGTTTGAGTTTTTCTTTTCTAATACAATGTATTCCTCAAACTTCCTTGTTAACACATCTAACTAGTGCCCTTGTTTGCTTTTGTGACAATAAAGGATATTATTTGTGAATGATTGGATTTCTGTCAGTTCTTTTAAAATGCAGTGCATTTTGTCTCCACATTTAAATCTGGTGCTTAACAGTCAGCTTGTCATTATAATAAGAGGAGATGCTTGTTGATTGCTTGCTTTGTGGCAGGCCCTGAGCTAATTTCCTTAAGGGTGGTATCTCATGATGCTTGAAACTTTGTTAGGCACCATTATCCCTGTGAAACCGCAGCCCAGAAAGGTTAAGGGATTTACCCAACAGATGATGGAACTGGAATTCCAGGCTCTGACCCCCAAGCTCACAAGCTTAAACCAGGCATTATAATAGCCTCAGTCTTGTTTGTTTGTTTAACCTTCGGTGTTGAAGCACATATTAAGTGCCAGGCTCTGTGGGAAGTGTGTTAACAGAATCACTATGACCCAGGCACTATTTTAGCCCCATTATTCGTGATGAGAATGGTACAGAGGGGAATCACTGTCATAGCTGCTCCAAGGAGCAGCCTTGCAAATCCTGTCCGGCCAAATCCTGACTGTAGGTTGGATGAAACCAGTTCATGATCTCTGGGTGTCTCTGCTCTACTCCTGAACCTGTGTGCTTTGATCTAACTTACCAATCTGATGGGTGAAAAGTATGGCATTTCATAGTAGTTTTTTTGTTTTGTTTTAAAATTTTAATTTTATTTATTTTTGGCTGCATTGGGTCTTCGTTGCTGTGCGCAGGCTTTCTCTAGTTGTGGCGAGCGGGGGCTACTCTTCATTGCGGTGCGCGGGCTTCTCACTGCGGTGGCTTCTCTTGTTGCAGAGCATGGGCTCTAGCCGCATGGGCTTCAGTAGTTGTGGCACGTGGGCTCAGTAGTTATGGCACACGGGCTTAGTTGCTCCACAGCATGTGGGATCTTCCTAGACCAGGGCTCGAACCCGTGTCCCCTGCATTGGCAGTTGGATTCTTAACCACTGTGCCACCAGGGAAGTCCCTCATAGTAGTTTTAATTTGCATCTTTTAAATCAGGAAGGATGAGCATCTTCTCATTTTTCTAAGTATTATCTGGTTATATCCTTTGTTCTTCTCTGCGTTTTCAAATCAGAGGCTTCCTTCATCTTCAGTGTACCTTTCCCTCAAGAGGCACTGACTCCCTGACTCAGATACGCTGTGTTGCTTGGATTAACATGGGCAGCATACAGTGAACAGTCCATTCCACATGTCCTGGTCATGCCCTCAGTTTTTGGTTATGTTTCTTTTTCTAATTAAATTAAATGGGGTAACAAATTTAAATGAGAAAGAAATAGCAACCTGCCTTGTTCATTTGAAATGAATGGTTGTGGTTCCTTGTAATTCCATTTATATGGGAAGAAGTGTATTCGTCAGAATAGGGAAGGTTATGCCATGGTAACAAACAGTCCCCAAGCTCAGTGATTTTTACAGTATTGTTGAGTTCTGCCTCAGTGGGTCAGCAGGTGGTTTCTGCTCTCTTAATTTCTCAGGGACCCAAGCTGGGAGGGGCTCCAGTTCAACCTGTGTCTCCGTGATCTTAGAGGCCAGGAAAGAAAACCCACTGGGCTTTGAGTTGGCTTCTAAAGCTTGTACCAGAAGCGACACATCATTCCACTCATCTCACTGGCCAGAGTAAGGTGCCACGCCTACATTTAAAAGGGCAGAGAAATGGGATCCTGCTGCTGTACAGCCCGAGAGAGCCAAACACTTTTGGATCCCAGATGACCACCTTAGGAGCTACAGCCCATCTTTTGCACCTCAGTTAGCAAAAGTCCTTAGACTATGCTGAGCAAAAGTGAGACTGTGACTTAAAAAGCAAGAGCTCTGCCTGACAAACATAACAGGTGAGGACAGAGCTTAGTTCTCCTCCGAGATCATGGAGAAAGCCCACAGCTGCAGTATCGATAAGCCAGTGAGTCACAGACATGGTTTCCTAAAAGCTGTGTCTTCAGGACTGGCCAGCTGATACTTGTTGAAACTGGGTGACGGGTACTTTGCTGTTCTACCTGCTTTTCTATATGTTTGAAAATGTCCGTAATAAAACACGGTCTTTCCTGTGCATTTCCCACAGTTGTTTCCTCTCTTCCTCGACACCTCAGTTCTTACCTGCTGTTACAGCATGTGTTTCCAGGTCACCTCCTCAATTTTTCTTTTTGACACGAGCACATTAAAAAAATTATTTTGTTGGCTTGCCCTTTGTTTTAAGCTATCAGACTCTTGCAAATAATAGTTTAAGGTATTTCTTAACAACCTCTAGGTATAGCTGGTCTTTTAGATGTAGGTTTATTGAATTTGAGAGTTCAATTAGACCACATGCTTCTGATGGAAAATATTATTTTGCTTCCTTTCCCTTTATCTCCTACATAACCTCATTATGCAGGATCCCATTTCTCTGCCTGTTTGGACATAGGCATGGCACCGTGACTTACTCTGGCCAGTGAGATGAATGGAATAATGTCACTTCTGGCACAGGCTTTAGAAGCCAACTCTAAAGTTGGCTGTGAAGGCCTTTGAGCAGCTTTTTAAGAAGCGTGGACTTTACCCTGTCGGCTTTCAGTAAATATTTGTGTGAGTTGTGTGGATTGTTCCACTGTAATGACGGACACTGGTGTAGAAGATTGAGTCATGAGGACCCACCCAGTGCTCTGCGTGTGGTCACTCGATGCCATGAAGACCGGCGTTGACCTACCCCCGACCGGGAGATGCCGTGTTAGCAAGAAATCCGCCGACCGTGTTTCTCAGGTGCGGCCAGTGCCCGGGGATGCTTTAGCGCAGGCCAGGCCTGTGTCCTGCCGGAGGAGGCCCAGCTCAGGGGGAGTGTCATTCCATGCCAACAGGGATCTGACTTCCTCCTGGGGAACTGAATGGTGAGGACGCAGGAGTCATGGCCTACAGGTGTGTCCCACATACTCAGGGCCACCTGGCTGTGCAGCCAGGCTGGGATAGTGATGGGGAGATCCAGGGCTTCCGTGGCGCACAGACGAGGGTTTTCCTGGGGACAGGAAGTCTGTGTTCTGCTTAGTCTCGTGTGTAGACTAGAGGCTTCCCCAAACAGAAGCACACAGCTCCATCAGCGACTGGCCTGACGGGGGCAGAGTCCCTTTGAAGGGATGCAGGGTTTCCCTTCACTGCTGGGGGCTTCCCAGCCCCGCGTCCCTGATGCTGGCTCGTGGCCCCCCCTCCCCAAGCCCTCCCGCGCAGTCCGTCTGTCCTCCTGTCCTGTCACGTCCCACCTCTTACAGCCACACCGGGGCCTGCTGGTGTCTTCCTGGCCTCGGCAGATGTCCGCTCCACAGTCAGTGTCACTGCTTTCTTCCTTATGTGCTTTTCCTCTTGTTTTCCAGGCTCTCCAGAGTAACCTGAGGTATTCCTTGCTGCCAAGACGGCTCGTTATCAGCAAGAGATTAGCTCAGTGCCTGCATCCTGCTCTGCCCAGCGGTGTGCACTTAAAAGCCCTAGAAACCTATGAAATTATCTTTAAAATTGTGGGGACCAAATGGCTGGCCAAGGATTTGTTCCTATACAGGTATGGTAGCATCCCCACCGTTTTACTTTTTTATTACCCAAGTGATCCATATTTCAGTTCACAAGATGAGAAAATGATAAACAAAAAAATACAGAGGGGTGTGTCAGTTCACCATAAAGCCATCACAGAGGTAACCAGGGCTCACCTTCTGGAGTATGTCGTCCCTGACTTTTCTCTAAGTCGGAGTGTAACGTGCATACTGCCTATCACCTGCTCTGGGCCAACAGTTCACTGTGATCGTCTCCTGAGAAGCGAGCATCTCCATCACCAGTGTAGATGGCTGGCTGGCTGGCTGCTTTTGAAAAGCCCCTTGGGCTGGCCAGCCACTTGGAGCTTCTGAGCAGGTGTCTCATTTTCCCTCCTCTCCCTTTTTCTGTCCCAAAGCTGTGGGTTGTTCCCTCTTCTGGCACACGCAGCCATGTCGGTGAGGCCCGTGCTGCTTGGCCTGTACGAGAAGTACTTTCTCCCGCTGCAGAAGCTGCTGCTGCCGAGCCTCCAGGCCTTCATCATCGGCCTGCTGCCCGGCCTGGAGGAGGGCTCGGAGATCTACGACAGGTGGGTCTCATCCAGAGCTGACGGCTGTGCCCATCCAGGGGGGGCCGCCCATGTGGTTTGTATTTTATTTCGCTGCTGTATAAGAAACAGGGACAGTGGGACTTCCCTGGTGGCGCAGTGGTCAACAATCCGCCTGCCAGTGCGGGGGACACGGGTTCGAACCCTGGTCTGGGAAGATCCCACATGCCGCGGAGCAGGTAGGCCCGTGCGCCACAACTACTGAGCCTGCGCTCTAGAGCCCACGTGCCACAACTACTGAAGCCCGCGTGCCTAGAGCCATGCTTCGCAGCAAGAGAAGCCACCGCAATGAGAAGCCCGTGCACCACAATGAAGAGTAGCCCCCGCTCACCGCAACTAGAGAAAGCCTGCGCGCAGCAAAGAAGACCCAACGCAGCCAAAAAATAAATAAATAAATAAAAATTAAAAATAAAGAAGCGGGGACAGAAGTGCAGAGACCCATGAAGCAGGGCGGGTTGATGTTTACGTTTCTGTGGTGGTCTCGGCCTGACGAAATACTGTGTGTGCCTGGGAATTACCTCACTTCCAGGTGAGGGTCAGAAGGTAAGAAAGTTTCCTGGAGTCGCAGCCAGTGGGCAGCAGAGGTGGGATTCTACTCCCCATATGTCACATTCTGAAGTCCCCCTCCCTCCTGTTATACGAGGCTGCTTCCAATTGAAAAAGCAAGGCCACGTTTCATTGATGGATAAGCTCAAAAAGGGGCGAGGCTAAGCAGCATAGCTTTTGACAAGTTTCAGAAGCACCTTGGAGAAATTTGTCAAACTCATACGCATAAAAGTTCATGCAGTGGTGTTTGTTTGTTTTGGTCATTGCTTAGGAACAGGAGAGAGGAGAGAGGCTGTATCCATTCAGATTGAGTATACAGAGTGTCCTGTTTCTCTGGAGAATCATAATGTAAGAGCTCACTTCCAGCGTATTAACTATTCTGAGTGATGCCGCAGTGATTAACTTCTGTTCATAGGACCCATTTTCAGAGCCCGCCTGCAGCCTGACTGGGAGGTTTAGAAACCTGTGTGCTTGCAAAAGTTTCCATTTGATTACACAAGAAACTGCTCGAACTTTCCCCATGCCAGAGGCCCCAGCTGCGCCCCCTGGGCCTATTTTGTGTCGGCAGTGACGGGAGCGTGCACGGGGTGTGGAGTGGAATCTCACAGTCGATCCAAAGTCCGCTCAGAGTGCTCCCCTCAAGGAAACCAAATAATCGGAATGGTTTGTTGGACGGTCGCTGGTGACCAAGGGTGCATTAAAGTCACAAGCCTCCGTGCTGGGATTGGATGCGCATTTGACCGTTTGGAGCTTTCACACAGAGCGGGTGGTGGCCATCCACTTCCCAGTGGGGAATCCACCTCGGCGGTGCACTGAGTCACTAGGATCCACTTCCCTAGGAGGCACGGTCTGTCTCGTTGCTGTTTTAAACCCAGCACCGTGCCCTGAGAGGCTGGGTAGGTGTGTGCGTAAGGGAACAGTCAAGGTCCTACGGGGTCAACAAGAGGACCTTTACCAGACTCTGTTTCTTGACTCCTAGTACCAGGCTCTCTCTAGAGTTCTGATCCATTCACGTTTTCCTAACAGATGTGTGTATATAAATGCTTCTTTCCCATCGTCTGAAGATGAACACATCAGCTCCCAAAGTGTATTGCAGTTTTTTTAATCTGTAAGAGTGAATCACACCAGGAGCATGTCGGTAGTTGGGGTGTTGTCATGTGTTCTCCTGGTTGATAAACAAATGTTCATGTGAACAGTCGCTAAAGTTGCTTAACACGGGTGTTTTCTCCCAACATTGTGATTTCTTGACGTTGAACCAAGAGCTGAGTGAAGCTGCGTGAACCGCTGAGCAGAGGCAGGTGTGACAGAGAGCCAAGCCCGGCGTCTGCAGCCCTCAGAGGTGGGAGTGACTGGCCTTCCGAGGTGGAGGCTGGTCTGGGGTTGTGTGGTCTCACAGCACAGCAGTCGGGTGACCGCACGTGTCCGTGTCAGTTTGAGAGAGTTCAGCAGCGATTCTTCCCCAACGTGCATAGGAGTCGAGTCAGACACCCCCGACCCCAGCAAATACTCTGCAGAGACAGGAAGGGGGGGTCTGGGGGCGGGGGGTCGTGATGTCCAAGACGGTGGAAAAGGCGAAGCGGTGAGTGAGTGAGTTTGGGGCTGGTGAGGACGGGTGACTCAGGGGTCTTGTGGAGGCGGGGACAGCTCCTGCTCTGTTCTTGTCAGTGAACCATAAGGGAATGGAAATTTTGGCCAGTGTTAGGACTCGTTATTCACCCTGGCTTTCTAATAACCCTTTGATGTCTGCAGATCACTCCTGGCCAGAATTCCTTTTCTAAAGTGCCCAAGAAGTAGCCACATAGCGTGCTGTGTTTTGCTGTACGGAGAAAACAGGATTAGTGGTATTGGGGGCGGGAGAATATTCCACTCCTGTTCCGAGGAGGCGGAGGGGAAGAAAGCAGGCAAAACCCGGCTCCCCAGAGATGCCCCTTTAAGTCAGTGGCTCTCAGCCCGGGGTGGTTTCTGTCCCCCAGGGGACACTTGGCAATATCTGGGGACACTTCTGGTTGTTACACCTGGGGCGGGGAGGGTGCTTCTGGCATCTAGCGGGTGGAGGCCGGGGGTGCAGCTGAACGTCCCACAGTGCCCACGCTTGCCTCCACAGCACGGGAGCGTCCAGCCCCAGGGGGCCACAGGGTGGAGGTTGAGAAACCCCGGTTTAGATAGTAGTTGAAAAAGATTTATTTTCTTTCTTTCTTTTGGCTGATTCCAGGCACCATGATGACGAGCTCTGCTGGGTCTAGAGCTTTCCCCCCCTTCTTTGACGTATATCCGACTATGGTGGTGCGGGGCGCTGTTGTCACTGCCCTGCTTGTTCAGACGGTCACACCCCGCGCTGTTCGGTCTTGTGACAGCTCGGCTTTCCACGAGGGTCCATTCGGCAAGCGACCGCAAGGCCAGAGTCGTGCAGTGCCTGGGGCTCACGGCGCACGGCCTGTGTCCCTCACCTGCCGTCAGCTGAGGAGAGGAGAGCGTGTCGGTGCCGTCAGCGTGAGCTCGCGTTTGCAGGGGGCACGAAAGCAGCAGCCAGGGTGGCTGAGGGAGGACGGGAGGAGCAGGCGTTGGGGGTTGGTGTGTGTGTTTTGTTTTGTTGATTGTTGGTTTTAAATGGAAAAGATTACAGTTCTGGACACTAAACTGTGCACACTTATTTTGGAACTTCACAACTGAGGTGCTATGAGTAATTCTTATTTATTTATTTATTTATTTATTTATTTATTTATTTATTTATTTTTGACTGTGTTGGGTCTTCGTTTCTGTGCGAGGGCTTTCTCTAGTTGCAGCAAGCGGGGGCCACTCTTCATCACGGTGCGCGGGCCTCTCAGTATCGCGGCCTCTCTTGTTGTGGAGCAGAGGCTCCAGACGCGCAGGCTCGGTAATTGTGGCTCACGGGCCTAGTTGCTCCGCGGCACGTGGGATCTTCCCAGACCAGGGCTCGAACCCGTGTCCCCTGCATTGGCAGGCAGATTCTCAACCACTGTGCCACCAGGGAAGCCCAGTAATTCTTATTTAGTAGAAAGTTAACTTAGTTTTTAACCCCAGTTATCTTGCTCTTTACTTTGCTCTCCATAGCAGAGTCCTGTCATAATTGCCATTTTCGGACCTGTAGCATCATTTCAGTTTTTAATATCCATTAATTTTTAGAATAAAATGGGAATTTTTCTATTTATATATAAAGCTGTGTTTCTTTCATAAAGAAAACTAGCCAGTGTTCTGTAAATATTGAAGAAAGGATAGCATAAGTGGCATTCCCCAGGCTCTCGGACAGTAGAACCTCTCTACTGTGGAACAGCCCAAGTGGCCAGGGTTCCGTGGAACGTACTTTGGGGATATGCTGTCCTAAGCAAAGGGGATGTGACAGCAGTGTGTGCACTGTAGTGTCTGCGTTGGGTTTTAGCTAAGCGGTGGTCTTCTGGGGTCCTGGAGAGAGGAGCACTCCGGGGGCTTCCTAAATTAATCTGTTGCTGTGGGAATCTCTTCCTAGCTCAGGACCACGCTGTCTGTCCAGAGGACACAGTGACCCATCTGCCCGACTTACTGTAACCGCAGCTGCTGAATGGTGCTTCTGCCCCAAATTAGGGCCTTTGGTTGGTTGTTTTCAGAGCTGGGCAAAGATAAGCTCTATTTGTTTGCTCAGCCTTGATAGGAGACCCATCAGTACTTTCAGCCACTAAAACCATTCTGCGTCCTTCTCCTAAAGGTTTGGGTGTTACTTGTGCTTCTTCATTTTTTTTCTCTGCATCTTTTGCTACAAATATTTCATGAGTCGAAAAGAAGGCTTAAGGAGACTAGGTTTAAGGAGAACAAAATTTATTTTTAGTATCAAAAGGTAGTAGGCATTTTTTGTATGAAATGTTTTAATATACACAGTAGTGGTTATTAAAAAGTAAGCTGAAGACAGTTTGGCTTATAGTAAAAGGGAAAGAGTGGCATTCATCTGACAGTTTTTTCAAGTGCCAGCTGTGTGTCAGACGCTCATCTGGGCACTGGGGGGCGTCAGCCAGCAGAGCAGACCTGGTGGTGACGGTGGCTGTGTGGCCTCAGCGTCAGCCGTGTTCTCCTGTGCTGAGTTTTTGCTCAAAGACTCTCAGGTATTTTCACAACATTTGCATCCCTTTTCCCTACCATAGCTGAGAGCTGAAACACACAGAGGTTTCACTTCTGTGCGAGTGAAATCCCTTTGTGGGAGTTTGCCTCCGCTGTTGTACTGATAGATGCTGTCACCCGGCCCGCAAGCTTTGTGTTCGCAGTCGGCGGGAAGGTGCCCCGTCAGCTGCACGTGCACCCCGAGCGGAGACGGGCCAGGCCTCGGTCAGTGTCAGTGGAAAAACAAGCCCGCACCCACTGATGATGGTGCTTCTCTTAGAGGACGGCCGTGAAGTCGCTGACGTCGTGTCACGGGAGACCTGGATAAAGATAAAGAGACGAATGAATGCTGGCCGTCCGCAGGAGGGCTTCCTGGAGGGGGAGCCGGTGTATGGAGGTGCTGTGGGCAGAGTGATGGGAACTCGGCTCCAGACCTCCTGGAATGTGCCGTGCGGCAGGAGGCCCAGGGGAATGTTGTCCTCAGTGTTTCGAAAATCCGGTGTCACTGGGCACATTTTTGGCTGTGCTCAGGTCGGGGGTGTCTTTGTCATTACTTAGGTCTTCAATCAGTCACATTAGCCTTTCTTTTTTTAAATGACTCCTCCTACTTGTATACAGAGTGGCTGTATAAAAGTGGCTCATCCACTTTGGGCAGTGGAACCTGTACACACCATGTAAGCACCACGGCATCCACAGCAAGGCCGGAGGCGGAGACGGATCTCTGCCACAGTGTGACACAACGGGTCAGATGCCGCCTCTTGGCCAAGAAGCCGCACCCCTCGGTGACATGTTTGTTTTAGCAAATTCAGTTTCAGTGACAGCCAGCAGGTGGACAAACACAGAAGGGCGAGAGATGGCAGCATCTCAAAATGAGGAGGAAGATGGTGCTTCCCGGCCAGGGAGAGTGAGCAGCGCCCGTGAGAGCCCGCGGCATGCGCCCTAATTCTATGCTCTCCCGCCCACAGGACGGACGCGCTGCTCCTGAAGCTGTCCCTGGTGGTCGGCAGGGAGGTCTTCTACGCCGCCCTCTGGGGGAGCGTCCTGGCCAGCCCGTCCATCCGCCTCCCCGCCTCGCTCTTTGTGGTGGGCCACATCAGCCGGGGCTCGCCCGGCAGAGAGCAGAAGTACATGCTGGGGACCGACTACCAGCTCACGGTGGGTGCCGTGCTCCCGGCGGGGTGGCTCCCCGGCACAGGTGTCACCGGGGCCACGGGTGGGCGGGGGGGGAGGGGGGGGGAGGGGGAGGGGAGGGGGCGGGGCAGCGGGAAGCAGAGGCGCTCTGAGGTTGGGCAGGCGAGGAGGCAGCATCTCTGCGAAAGCCGCGATGGCGGCGTTGGCTTCTAACAGCTGCGTCACGTTTGTGTATTCACGCGAGGAGGGCCCTCCGGGAGGCCCCGCAGCTTCCACGTTACGGGTGGCCGTCGACGGCGCTCCGCGGAGCCTGGCTGGGGTCTGCTGTTGAGCCACAGCCTCGTTTTCTTCCCCCAGCCCCGTCACACCGCCCACTGTGGCCGCCCAGTAGGCTCGCTCCAGCTCCTGCCGTCATCCCCGCCGCCCTCCTCTCCTCTGGCTGCTCTCACACCTAGGTTGTCCGTGCCCAGGCCCCTCTTCTCTGGCAGCGACCTGCCTTCTCATGACCTTGAAGAATGGGAACTTCCCAGATCTTTCTCCCTTTTCCCCAAACTTACCATTTGTTTAATGGCCTGCAGTCTGTCGCCACCTAGTGGTGGACCCAGGCTTTGAAGTTAAAATGTTCAAAACTGAATCCGTCGTTAACAAAGTTGCACCGATTACTTACCCCTCTTGAGTCCATTCCTCTTTGCAAAGTGGGAATAATGGAGCTTCCGCACGGGGCTCTCTGAGGAAAAGAGTGATGAAAAGGACCTCTGCTTAGGGCAGAGGAGACCCTCAATAGTCACGTTCCCTTCTTCCCTGCCCTGTCAGTACCACTTTGTTTCTTTCTCCGTTTTCACTGCCCTGCCTCAGCTTCTTGGGTCTCGTTCCTGGACCATCATGTAATTTTCTAACCGGTTTCTCCCCATCCCTTCCTCTCCCCATCCAGTCCTTTTTTGGTTGGTAAGAGGTTCACTTTGCTGAAACATAGCTTTGCTCAGATCTGTACTGTGCTTGAAAAATACCTGTTTGCTGCAGATAAAGTCCATCCTCAGGAGTATTCTAACAGTCTGCAGCCAGCTCACCAGATGCCTCACTCTCCACTTCAGGCCCATTACACTCCCGGAGCTGGCTGCCTGGCCTGGCCTGGCACGTCTGTGATGCTGTCTTTGCTCCAGCCAGCCCGTCGTCCTGCACTCACTGCCTGTGCCTCTTCTCCCCCGTCTCAGCGTGTCTCCTGCCTGTATTACGAAAAACTCAGCTTACCCCCAAAGCTTCACTGTTCTCCCCAGTTGAAAGATCTCTCCCTCTCCTCTTCCCAGTTCTCATAGCTTTTTGTTACCACTTGTCTTATGGCTCTTATCTATTATGCAGCTGTATTACACCTATCTATACTCAGAAAAGACACTCAAATGTCTACTTAATTGGTTTGGAATCCATTTGACTGACACTCTTTGGAGTTTTAGTGTAGCTGAAAGTTCCTATTGGCACCTAAATGTATTCGTTTCTGGGATTATAGAATTTGAGGTCTTAGAATCTGACGATCTGGTCCAAAGCCCTCCGTCTCTGAGATGGAACAGCGAGGGCTGCGGCTGAAGGTCTTCCCGATGTCACACAGCCCCCTAGCGTCTGGAGCTAGAACCAAGTTTCCCATATTTATATCTTATTATTCTGTTCCACACGATATAACACGGTGGTTTCAAGATTGCCAGGAAAAGTTATTTTCATTTTTATGACTATAAAGAGTAGCCTGCAAATGATGTCCAATGTCTTGGGCATGAAATGTTCGTGGCTTTTTGTCTTTTGTAGGTAAAGTCCTTATGTGCGTCCCTGTTGGACTCAAACGTGCTGGTGCAAAGAAATAATCTGGAGATTGTCCTGTTCTTCTTCCCATTTTATACCTGTCTGGTAAGCTGTTTGTGCTCTTCGAGGGGAGTCGCTGGTCTTTCCTGAGGCCGTGGGGTAGACGGGAGAGGTCCGAGCCCTCTCGTCCGGAGGGGAGGGCAGCCACTCAGTGACCACCGTTCGCTTTCAGCCATTCAGGGTCCTCGGTCATTTCTGTGAGGGTGGTGTTTCCATAGCGAAAATTGAATAGCCTCTTTCCCTGGGCAGCGTGTGCAAAACCAGCCCCTTTTGAGAACCGCCTCTTTAAGATAAAGCTTTTGTAGATTGGTAAGGAGGGGCCACATGTCAGAAGCCAGCGATTTCCTATGTCATCTCCTTGCAGTATAGTTTTCTCTTTCCTCCTCACAGGATTCCAGCGAGAGAGCCATCCCCCTGCTCCGATCCGACATGGTGCGCGTCCTCTCGGCCGCCACCCAGACCCTCCTGAGAAGAGATATGTCTCTGAACAGAAGGCTTTACGCGTGGTTACTAGGTACTGAGTAATACGTGGGAGTTGAAAAGTCAGCGTTAAGGTGAAACCTTTGCGTGCTGATTTTTGGAATAAAGTCGCAATCTTGTTGATACATTTCTGAATCACAAAGTGTGGAAAGATAACACGGTGACTGAATTGGCACTGGTCAGCTGAGTTCTGCTGCCTACCCCGCAGCTTTGGTTGTTTTGCAGCTGTTACATAAAAAAAAAACGGAAATAATGGGATTTTTTAAATGTTAACCGAATTCCATTTTAAGAAGCTTGGAAGACCACAAAATGTGGGAAGGAACTGAGGGTGTCATGGTTTCGTAGCTGCTTATTGTGGTCAGATTATACTTAACTCGCTAACGCTGGGTCGTCTCTGCTGAGTACACGATTGATTTCACTGAAACTCATAATAGAACTAAAAACAGTGCCATTGAGAAGGTTCACATGATACTGAAGCTTCCTTATTAAAGCCTTATTCAGGTAGGAAGAAGTTTCATGGGATAAGACTGTGTGTGAGAAAACCCAGAAACATGGAATATATGTAAAAGAAGGTTTTGTCTGGATGGGAACGTTTGTGGCATTGACACGTTTGGGGAGATATTTGGATGACTCTGGAAGAGCATGAGACCCCGGTTCATGTTTCTGTGAGCACGTATTCTTGTGAACAGACTGCAGACCTGTAGGAAAAGAGCCATTGACCGTTGGTTGGATGGAAGGCTTCAGGGGGACAAGTCCAGGAAATCACAGGGCCTAAAATTCCCAAGTCCATGTACCTAAGTGAAGGTGGTTTACAGAGCGATTGTGAAAAAACTCCGTAGTTTTTTTTTTTTAGAAAGACTTTATTTTTTTAGAGCAGTTTTAGGGTCACAGCAAAACTAAGAGGAAGGTCCAGAGAGTTCCCACCTCCCCCCTCCTCCCCGCCAAGCACGGCCTACCCTATCACCGCATCACCCACTGGAGTGGCACGTTTATTACAGTCGAGGAACCTACACTGATACCTTATCGTCACCCACAGTCGGCTGTTTACACAAGGGTTCACACTTGGTGCTGTGCATTCTGTGGGTTTAGACAAAGGTATGATGACATGCGTCTACCGTTACAGTGTCACACAGAATATTTTCCTGCCCTAAAAATCCTCTGCTTCTCAGCTTTTTTTTTTCCAACCCTCATAGATCTTCTCATACCAATGTCAGAAAGTCCTCTTAACCTTTTCTTCCCCTAGTTGTAAAACTTCCAGAAGTCATAGCACAGAAGCTTATGAAGGATTTCCAGAAGGATATTTACAGGCTCTCTGAGCATTTTTGTTAAAAGAATGATTTTGTTAAATGCACGGCTGCCTTCCAGTGGGGCTAGGCACACTGTATGTAGACAGGACCCTGGACCCAAGTTCAGTACCGGCTCCGACTTGCTTAGCCGCGACCCCAGGAGTCCAGACTGTCTGCTTAGGAAGATGCTGTTCCTTGCCCTGAGGACGTTAGAGACTTACCAAGGCTCAAACGGAGGGCATATAGTTGAGAATACCTTGATTTTTACATAGTGCCATACAAATAAATACTGGTTTTTAAAAATGATACTCATTCCATTAGATCCTCGTAATCATACTTGTCAAAGACAATCAGGATGAATTCTTGGGGTAAACTAAATTGGTGCCCGTTGAGATGGAATTCTGCCTGTCTGATCCCTGGCCCACCACTGTCAGAAGAAAATAGGTCTCGGTTTTGCTGGATCTGATTTTGGTTTTCTGTTGGAGGAATTCTGTTTTTAAAAATGTCAGAGCATGAGACCTTTGCACAATAAGATGTACTTTAAATGTATAGATTTCTTTACAGCTCATGGTGCTTGTTCTTTTATAGGTTCAGATATTAAAGGAAATACCGTTGTGCCGGAATCGGAAATCTCAAATTCTTATGAAGACCAGTCCTCGTATTTTTTTGAGAAATATTCCAAGGATCTTTTAGTTGAGGTAAAGGAGCATTTCTGGAAAGTAGATCCCAATTAGGGCATTCCTGACCATGGTTCTTCAGTGGAGTTCCTTGTGGGACCTCAGAAGTAGACAGGGGGCCTGTTCCTTAGTACACGGTTGGGAAAATCTCGTGTATGGTTGTCCCTTGGAATCTGCAGGAGATTGATTCCAGCACCCCCCTACCCCACCCCACCCCCATGGATACCAAAATCAACAGATGCTCAAGTCCCTTATATTTATGACTTGGCCTAGTATTTGCATATAACCTATGCTCATCCTCATACCTTAACCCGTCTCTAGATTACTTATGATACCATCTCTAGATTACTTACGATGTAAATGCTGTGTAAATAGTTGTAGAATACAGTGTGAATGCTATATAAGTAGTTGCCAGTGCACGATAAATTCAAGTTTTGCTTTTGGGAACTTTCTGGAATATTTTGTTCCCGAATATTTTCAATCTGCAAGACCCACGATATGGAGGGCCGACTGTAGTCACCTCGTGCTGCATGACTGCTTTTACTTCTATCCCAGAGCATTTAACAACTAGAACAACCAATAAAGTCATACTGTACTTTATATAATACCCTAATATGTGGCTTTAAAAAACAAAAATAGGGTCTGGCTGAGATACTGCACCAGAAGTTCCCTGATGCTGACGTGGAGGAACGCCACCACACGTACCTGAAGCCTTTCCGCATCCTTCTCAGTCTGCTTGACAAGCCAGAAATAGGTAACATTAGATGAGCTTTACCATCATACACCGTTAAAACTCCGGTGAGATACAATCAACGTGTTATTTAGAATACAGTTTAATCTTCGGAAGTTCAGAATCTTGAAGTAGTTTAGTCATGCTGTGTGCTTCAGTTTTCATTATCTGGGCACCACTTAAAAGTTTTGCACAATTACTTGAACTTTTTGTGAAGAAATTATAACACCTTTGAGCTGTTGTGCTCGTCTGTGCGCGTGCCTGCAGGGCACGTGCAGTACTGACCTTGTGAGAACGTTTCTTCAATCAAATCATTTCTTCAACTGAGCCTTGATTGTATTCTCAAGCAAATAGGGGACACTCCTCCATCTTTTTGCCTTGTGACCCTGGGCAAGCCCCTTCTGCTGTTTGGGCCTCAGTGTTTTCCTCTGTCAAATGAAGGGGTTTGAACTAGACTCTGGTTCCAAAAGGGTTGCCCCTTATATACCGTGGTCCTCTGGGCACCCGTTGAGGAAAGTGACCTTCTCTCCCTTCCTTTAAAAAAAAGAAACTGCCCCGGTATCCATTCACTGTAAGATCTCAACATCTCATCTCTTGAACACGGTAACAGGGAAGGAAACCCCCTTCTCCGTGGGATTCATCCCTGATGGCATCATCTGAGTGCTCAGGACTTGCCCACCGTCCGGGCGCCATTTGCAGAGAACGAGAGCTGAGGGCATTCGTTAAGTTCCTCCGCCCTCTGGCCTCAGGATTGGGGACCCTTTGTTTATGCATTCGGAGACAGGCGTGGGGCGTCTGTGCAGCAGGGAAGGTGCTAGGCTCTAGGTGTACAAAGGGAAACAAGGGCTTCTGGTCAAGGGAGACGGAAGGGAGACTGAGGTCCTGGTGTGTTTTCACTGTTGTTAATAATAATGGTGACCTTTTTTTGAGCAGTTCTTTTGTGCATCGTTAATACGCATCTCCAAGCATACTTCTGTACCTCCAACAACCCTGGGGGGTAGATTTTCTTACTATACACATTCTACAGAGGGAGAGACTAAAGTTGAGCAAGGCTAAGTCATTTGCCAGGGGCCACCCAGGAACTGGGACTCAAACTCTGGAGTCTGTTTGACTCCAGAGCCTGAGCCCTCTTTGTCAGGACTCTGCTGCTTCCTTGATGGCACCCGGACGGCCCATCCCCGACATGTTACTCATGTAACACCAATGAACTTGGGTACCATGACAGGTGCAGCTCTGTCTGCTTCTGACCAAAGTCAAAGCGCGAAGCTTTTGTGCCTCCAAGCTCCGCCCTTGGAGATGGGTGTTTTACGTCAAGGCTTTGACATGAGCCAAGTAAAACGTTGAGCTAGCTTGGGCTCCAGGTCATATTTTCTGGGGGCGGGGTGAATGGCAGGCTTCTGCCCCATCCCAGCAAATTCGTCCTATCTGATAATTTAGTTTTCCAAGGAAAGACACACTTGAAGGGCAAAGGAGTGGATTGATAATGTAGAGTAGAAGGCATAGGAGGGTCATAGGTCAGTCTTATCTGTGCTTTGGCTACCAAGCTTTAGCCACTTCCTCATTTCTTCTCCTTGAATCTTGACCACAAGCTTTCCTTCACTAGTAAAAAGCATTTGGCAGTCTTATGCTATAGATAAAATACACCTGGGACTTGTAGTGAGAAAGAGACCTTTTGTCTTTGGAAGCATAAGAGATTAGATTATTTGCTGATTCCTTGTTTGACAGAGCTTTTGTTTTCTCTGAATCATCCTGTGTTCACTCCTCTGAGTACATGAGTGGGAAGTCACACCCTCCCATCTGGCCTGCTGGTTGATGTTTGTGGAGCAGAAATGTCCAGCCGCCTTCCAACTGCCTGTCTGGCAGGGTCCAGTTCTTTTGTGCCATCTGAGGCTTTTCTGGGTTGGTGTTATTTCTTTTGTGTCGTTCTAGCTCATCAGTAAAAGAATTCAGAATAGGAAGTTGCCCTACTCTGTTGGTGCTTCTGTGGAGTGATGGCCTCTGGCCAGGCACTTTCTGCACACTTAAAACATTTAGCCCACTCCCTGCCTCCTTCGAGAATCCTCCTGGGGCAAGTTATTCAGCGTCTGGGCCGCCGTCCACTTGTCCCCTTGTAATCAGGACAGCCCACCTGATTGCATACCTGGTTCTGTGGCTATTGTGAGCGTTAAATAAGTTAATAGTTATAGAACGCTTAGAACAGTGGCCAGCACACAGTAAGCTCTACAAAAATGTTGGCTGTTTTCACAGACGTTATTCCCCCAGCTAAAGGTGTCATTGTCACAACTAAAGTTTCCATACATTTGAGACTGTATAAATGATCTGTGTGTTAGAGTTACTCTCAATACGCTTTATACGTTTGTCATTGGTTTACAATGGATTTTTAAAAAAACATTTTGATTATTAATTTATTTATCTGGACAATTTCTTTTCAATTGCAGGGCCTCAAGTTGTTGGGAATTTGTTTCTCGAAGTCATCCGGGCCTTTTATTCTTACTGCAGAGATGCTCTCGGCTCTGATCTTAAACTGAGCTACACTCAGAGTGGAAATTCGCTGATAAGGTACTGGTGTGGCTTCCACCTTCACTCTTCCTCCCTCCCTAATGCCATGATTTTTTGTCTCTGTTTACCATAAATTGTGAAGTGCTCAAGAAAGTAGGGATGCAGAGGGTCAGGCCACGCCTTAAAATAACCTGTGCTCTTAAATCAATCAATATGAATCGACTCTTCCCTATTGAATACTGTGATGATTAAAAGGAGTTTGATCTTGTCTCTGCCCCACACTGGGAAGTACAAACCGTATTTACTGATCAAGTGTGAAAAGTTGCTCAACAAAGGCAACTGGGTCTGGTGTACAAGTGGTGAGTGACGGGGAGGAGGGCCGGCGGGAGGTCAGGTCAGGAAGTGGGGCGAGTGGGTGTGAGTCTTCAGGAGACCGGTCACAAGGGGGGTAGCAGGGAGCAAGGCGAGGGCACCCCAGGGGCATGAAGGCACTCTAGGGCCCTGGAGGCAGGGTGAGTGGGGTTTGGGGGACAGCGGACGTGGCGATAACTTAAAGCGTGTAGTTAGCCATCAGCCCTGTGTTTTGTTCTGTCTTTGTACTTTTTAAGGTAGTACAACCTCTTCCTTTTCACTTTACTCTTAATATAATTTCCTTCTCCCTGACTCGGCATTGGGTATGTTAAAAATTTAAATCAATTAGAAGATTTTTCTGGCTTATTAATTGTAAGCGTACCAAGTGTCTTTAGTGTTTGCTTTTTTGCTCGTGGAATGAGAGTAGTTTATTGTTTTCCTGAATATGAAAGTAATACATGTTCATGGTAGAGTATACCAGTATTTGAAGGCATCAAGGAAAAAGATATTATCCATAATCCCACCACCCTTCAGAGAAAAACATAAAACATTTGTATTTCTTTCCAGACTTTCAGTGCATAAGTACACAGGTGCCTATCATTTATTTTTATTTTTAGTTATTTATTTATTTTTAATTATTTATTTATTTATTTAAGTTCTTAGTTGCAGCACACAGGATCTTTTTTTTTTTTTTTCAAATGGGAATTATTTATTTATTTATTTATTTATTTTTGGCTGTGTTGGGTCTTAGTTTCTGTGCGAGGGCTTTCTCCAGCTGCGGCAAGCGGGGGCCGCTCTTCATCGCCGTGCGCGGGCCTCTTACTATCGCGGCCTCTCTTGTTGCGGAGCGCAGGCTCAGTAATTGTGGCTCACGGGCCTAGTTGCTCCGCGGCATGTGGGATCCTCCCAGACCAGGGCTCGAACCCGTGTCCCCCACATTGGCAGGCAGACTCCCAACCACTGCGCCACCAGGGAAGCCCTATTTTTATTTTTAAGGTGGAGTTACAGTACCTGTTTAGTTGCCTGTTTGTTTTTTTTAATACAAGTTGTGAATGGCTCTGCACTCTTCTCCTATGGAGGATAGTGGTTGCCTTTAAGTCCTCAGTAAGGAGTTACACTTATTTAAGAAATCCTGACTGATTGACCAATCTCTTATTGATTGACTTTTGGGCGGTTTCCACTTTTTCAATATTTTAAAATTGATTTCGGAGAGGCAGCAGCAGTAAGTGGTGGCTTGAAGCAAGATCTTAGTTCCCTGCTCAGGAATTGAACCTGGGCAGCCTGGATGAAAACCGGGAATCCTAGCCACTAGACCAGCAAGGGCAAGAGACTAGACTCAAATTTTCCCTGGCTCTTGCCTCCGTTTGAAAGCAAGACTGTTTCAAGGAGGCAAAAACTGTAAAAGCAGGTGCAAAGTTTATTATTAGAGGCACAGCACAACAAGTGGGAGAGCACGCAGAGAAACCGTTTATTTAAGTTTCTTTTTCCACACCTGACCTGCCCTAGGACCCTCCCCGATATGTGTGTGCAGCTTTTTTCCAGGACGGATTCCAGCCCAGAGGCCCATGGCGGGGGCCTTGGCATCACCTATTGTGGGGTGGCGCCCCCTCCTTTTTGACCCCCAAGGAGCCTTTCTGCGCACACGCCATGTCTCCCTTGCCCCAAGGATGGGAAATATGTGACCTCTCCATCTTTTACTCAGACAGGGTTTAGCCCCTCTCTGTTCCTGCCATGACTGTTATCTTAAAGTGTCCTCAGGAGACAAAGCCTGGCTATTTACTCTATTTCTGTTGTTATTTCTCTTTCGAAGTGCAAACAGGAGGCTGGATGTAAATGCCTAACCTGGAGCCCATCTATCTCCTGTCTCAGGAAATGCAAACAGGAGGCTAGTTGTAAGTGTCTGGCCTAAAGCCCACCTTTTTCCTGCCCCAAGAAATGTAAACAGGAGGCCAGTTGTAAATGCGTAGCCTGGAGCCCATCTATCTCCTGCCTCAAAATGACATTGTCATGATATCCTTATGCCTACATCTTTTTTTTTTTCCCCTGGCCAAGCTGTGCAGCATGAGGGATCTTGGTTCCCCGACCAGGGATTGAACCCATGCCCCCTGTACTGGAAGTGCAGTGTCTTAACGCTGGACCACCAAGGAAGTCCCCCTTTGCCTACATTTTTGTGTACCTCTACAAGGATTTCTGTAGGATAAATCCCTAGAATAAATTTCCTAAGTCATAGAAGATATGCATTTAAATGTTAGCCGAATTTCCCTCCTAAATGGCTGTACTGTGTTATTCCACCAATAGAGTATGTAATTACCTATGGTTGGACTAAAGCTGGTTTTCCACATAACATTCTTTTTTACAATAGCTCTTTTTTCTTTATTTTTATTTATGTATTTATTTATTTGTTTTTGGCTGTGTTGGGTCTTCGTTGGTGCCGCGGGCTTTCTCTAGTTGCCGCGAGCAAGAGCTACTCTTGCGTTGCAGTGCGTGGGCTTCTCACTGTGGTGGCTTCTCTTGTTGTGGAGCATGGGCTCCAGGCGCACGGGCTTCAGTAGCTGTGGCTCGTGGGCTCTAGAGCGCAGGCTCAGTAGTTGTGGCACACGGGCTCAGTAGTTGTGGCTTGTAGGCTCTAGAGCGCAGGCTCAGTAGTTTTGGCGCATGGGCTTAGTTGCTCTGCGACACGTGGGATCTTCCCAGACCAGGGCTTGAACCCGTGTCCCCTGCATTGGCAGGCGGATTCTTAACCACTGCGCCACCAGGGAAGTCCTACAATAGCTCTTATTAAGCTTACTTCTGAGGGAATGGATCAGTATAAATACCGTTTAGGATGGCACGATGCATTCTCTTCCCTATGTAAGAACAGTAATACTTCTTATCTATGACCGAGTTTGTCAGTCTCTCTAGAAATAAGTTGTAAATGGTACAATGAATTCGTTTTTCAGACATGGCATTCCCGTAATACAGGTTTTTTCATAGATGTATTTATAAATATCCCTCTTCCTTTACAGTACAATAAAAGAAAACAGAAATGCCTCTGAGATTGTTAAAACAGTGAATTTGCTCGTCACATCCCTAAGCACAGACTTCCTCTGGGATTACATGGCAAGGTGTTTTGAGGACTGTTTTAGGTAAGCCTCCAGTTCAGGGGTTATGAACGTGTGGGAGGGAACTGAGGGTGTCATGGTTTCGTAGCTGCTTATTGTGGTCAGATTATACTTAGCTCGCTAACGCTGGGTCGTCTCTGCTGAGTACACGATTGAATTCACTTAAAATCATAATAGAACTAAAAACAGTGCCATTGAGAAGGTTCACATGAGACTGAAGCTTCCTTATGAAAGTCGAACTTCAGAAACTCGTCTGTGCATTTTCTGGTTAGGTCGATCTAATCGGCTTTCTTTGCATGGTGCCCTTGGAGCCCTAATCTATTCAAGAAGCTTAGTTTTGTGGTCCTGGGACTGGAAAGAGTGTTTTTGAAATCATCAGTCATCTTAAATTCTTATTGAAATTAGTGTGTAACTGTTCAGATGAAAGCATTCATGTTCTAAGCTTTCCTGTCACTTTCAATCTGGTGAATTGCACCACCTCCAAATTGCTGGCGGTGGCGTGCTCAGGACAGCAAACTTTCATGTGGAGTCCTTTCCCATGTGATTTGCGCTGTTAAGGAGGACTGATGTAATCTCTCAAACCCCATTTTGTCCTGTGAGTCATGCTGTGAAACTTCATTCTTATCACGTCCTTTGGAATGCTCTGTGTTCTCACAATGTCTTCTGTACGTGCAACTGTGATCAAAGCATAACTTATTAACGTTTGCCGCGGGCCATCCCCTGGACACCCCCAGGAGAAGCAGGCCCATCCATCACATAAGAAAGCCGGAGCTCAGAGATGTGAAGTACCTTGTGTGACGTTGCACAGCAGATCAGCAGCAGCTGAGATTAGAACCAGCCGTGCCCGACGTCCCAGCTGCTCCTGCCATGCCCTTTGCCTCCTCTGGTGCCAGGCCCCAGCAGGCGTTCAAACCTGTGATGAGTAAATTAATTGTAATCGGATCCACGGCGGGCAGCAAGGCCATGTTATACTGAGGCTAGAGTGTATTTTGGTCAGCTTAGTTCCATTTCAGAGTTACGAGGAGTGCTTTCTTTAAAAACAAAAAAAAAAATTAACTATGAAACATTCCAGTGTAAGAAGGGATGGGAAATGACATCAGACACACATGCACCCATTGCTGAAATTATAGACCACACTTGATCATTGTTTTTCACATCTTTTTTTTTTAAAGGAATAAAATGTTGCTGCCCAGATAGATCTGACTCCCCACCTTCCCAGCACTTTTCCCTCCTTTCATCCCAGCTTTCATCTCTGTCCTGAAATTCATGTCTGTCCTGTGATATCTGTGTTTTTATGACATGTGTATCCAGAAACAATATAGTCTGTTTTGTCTGTTCAAATTTTATATAAATACTATCAAGTTGTATATAACTTTTTGCAATGTGTTGTTTTGGGGGGTGGGGTGGTCCACAGCCCTTTGGAGATTTATGTACACCTAGTTCATTCATCTTGGGTATAGTAGTCCAGTGTGTGAATAAACCAGTTTCAGTCTTTTCATTGTTGCAAATAGTACTCTGGTGACCGTGTTGGTCCTGTCTCTTTACACACAGATGCATGGGGTCTCTTTAGAGCAGGCACCCAGAAGCAGAATCTCCCAGATGTAGTGGACACAGTTCTTCAGTCCCTTACCAAGATAAATGCCAAGATAACTAAGCGATAATTTACAATGAAGAAAATTAACTCAGGTTGAATTGTACGGTGATAGCTAGATGAATCCAAAATTACTGTTTTGGGAACCAGTATATTGACTTTTTAACTTACGTATCCAGTTGCCTACTTATTGAAAAGGAAGTGTTGAGCTTGAGAATAAGATAAGCCCAGTGGAGTTACACTTCTCTGTGGGAGCTGAGAAATTCTAAGCAGCTCGTGGGGATGAGCTCCTGGTGACATGGAGGGAGCTGTCTCTGGTTGCTCTGACAGCAAATTGAACAGCTGTCCTGCATTCTGTCACCAGGCTCTTTCCCTGGGAACATGCCTTTGGTTTGGGGCTGGGGGCCTGGAATTGTTGCTGTTGATAGCTCCAGATCTGCTGGGTAGGGAATCCCATGTGGGCATGGACCACCCTCACCTGATCTGATGAAGTTCAAGTCAAGAGTGAACCTGTTTTGGAGACAAGCAGATTCAAGACTTATTGACACTTCTCTATGTTAGATAGTTTTTGGCACCAAAGCTTAATTATTAGAACTGCAGAAGCTGTCTTTCATTATGGTTGAAATAGAATAAGCAACTTTATTGGAAATCACAGGAAACGCTTGAAATTATTGTAAGAGAGTTGTTTTTCTTTCCTGTGACTCACGCAGACCTGCAAAGCAGAGTCACGCTGTCGGGAGAAGCGTCGGCCCTCCCCCGACAGTCTCGGAGCTCTGCACCCTCCTTGTGTTCCTTCTGGACGTGATCCCCCTGGTAGGTCCTCTGCTCTAAGGAGATGGCCCGGTGCTGGATGTTATTTACATTCTGATTAGTGTTGTTGGCCTTTTTATGAACCTAAACTTACTGAAGAAGTAGTTTTACATAAATACATAGCACTGTGTTAATGTTTGTTTCAGCATGGAAGATGTAGCTGGACGTTGTATCTTTTAGGTCCTTTTAATATAAGGGGCTATAACTTCTGAGCCAGTTGTAAGTGGGCTGAGCTGAAGTTATGGAAACCAGATGATGAGCTGAGTGTCATCCATACTAAATAACAACAGTTATTTAGGAGTGAGAGTTAATGTATGTCCTTCTTTAAAATTTTTATTTATTTATTTGGCCGCGTTGCGCGGCATGCGGGATCTTAGTTCCCCTACCAGGGATAGAACCTGTGCCCCCTGCAGTGGAAGCACAGAGTCTTAACCACTGGCTTGCCAGGGAGAGTCCCAGAGAGTAAATGCATTTCTTAGTTAAAGTCACGCCCTTGGCTAATTTTCTCAAAGGAAATTGATTTCTTTAATATAGAAATAAATGGGGTGATTATTTTCTGCAAGAAAGAGGGAAGCCACCTGAAAGGAGAGGAAGAACGTCCATTGATTTATTTAGATCGAAAAGAAATACTATTTTGTTTTCTGATTTGGGTATTAATGTGAAACAAACTTATGCTGTAAAAAAAATTTGAATTTTCTACTGGTTACACATTAAACCCGTGTCTCTGTTTCACAGGAACTTTACTCCGAGGTGCAAACCCAGTACCTGCCTCAGGTGCTTGGCTGCCTGGTGCAGCCTCTGGCCAAGGAAATGGAGGCGCTAAGCTTACCTGAACTCACGCACGCCTTGAAGACATGTTTCAAAGTGCTCAGCAAGGTGCAGATGCCGCCGTCCTACCTGGACACAGAGCCTGCAAGTGGAAGCTTGGTACGTGCTGGGAGGAGCGGAAGTGGTTCTCTGGGCTGAAGGAACCTTGTACCTTCCCGCACAGGGATAAGACTAGAAGATATATCGGTAATATCTAAAACACGCTTCTAAAATCCTCACACACGTCATAAAAGCTTTTAGTGTAGAAGCACCCCCGGTCATTTCACCCTCTGCCCTGCTACTTCCTGCTAAAGCCCATCACTAAGCGAACGGTTAGACATAGCTCACCGTCCAGACCTTTCTATGTGTATGTTTGTGTACATGTAATTTTGCTTTTTTTTTTTAATATAAGTGAGAGAGTAGTCCCTGGGGCTGCCGTAACAAAGTGCCACACTGGGTGACAAAATAACAGAAAGTTATTGTCTCGCAGTTCTGGAGGCCAGATGTCCGAGATTAAGGTGTCAGCAGGGTGGTTCCTTCTGAGGCTGTGAGGGAGAATCCGTTCCATGCATCTTGCCTGTCTTCTGGTGTTTCACTGGCAATCTCTGGTGTTCCTTGGCTTATAGACGCACCCCCCCAATCACAGCCTTCCTCTTCACGTGGCATCTTCCCTGTGTGCATATCTGTGTGTCCAAATTTCACCTTTTTATAGGGACACCAGTCATACTGGATTAGGACCCACCCTAATGGCCTCACTTACTTGATCATCTGCAAGGACCCTATTTCCAAATAAGGTCACGTTCACAGATGCTGGAGGTTAGGAGTTCAACATCTTTTTAGGGAACGCAGTTCAACCCATAACATACATTATTCTCAGATTCACTTTGGTTTTCATCCAAACACTATCTGGAGGACATCTTTCCATATCTGTGTACACAGAGGTATCTTACTCTTTTCTCATTTCTGCGTGAGACTGTATGGTATGGCTTTACAATGTCTTCACCTCTTCCCCTGTCGAGGTTATTCTGGTTATTTCTAGTTTTTCACTGTTACAGCGCTGCAGTCAGCATCTTCGCACAACCTGTTCTCAGGGCTGCAAGTGTTTCTGAGGGATCAGTTTATAGAAATGGGTTGCCGTCAAACCCATTTCTTACCTTAGAAAGATGCTACCAAATTGTCCTCCAAAAAGACTGTAAGAGTTATGGTTCCACAAGCAGTCTGAGGCCCATGGTCTTTGAATTACTTTTATTTTCTACCTTGTTTAGGGATTTGAAAATTCTGCCCTTGAAATCCATTCGGTGCAATGGCAGACAGGTGTGCAAACAGACTAAAAAAGCGAAGCATTCCTGAAAGACAGCTGTGTGTGTTGGTTAGTGCTGGGGGCAGATGCCTGCCCGATGGGGCTTGAATCTCAGTTTGGAAACTAATTACAGATTGTTGCTTCATTCTCTAAGTTAGTCTTTTTTTTTTTCTTTTTTCCTAGCTGTTACAGCTGTTGGAAAAAAATATCCTAAAAAGGATGTAAGATATAAAGTTTAAGCATGTGTAGTGTACAAATATAAATAACACTATGTTTCTAAAATTGCATGATACTCAGTCTTCCCCAAAGAGCACAGTGGGTCAACTGCTGAAAAGTTTCCAGTTTAATGCCATATGAGCTGAGTAACAGTATGAGAGGTTGATTCATTAAAGGTTGAAGTGTCATCCTTTTGGAAAAGCTACAGAATATATATACGCATATATATGTGTGTGTGTAAAACATGTACGGGGGTAAACACTTTGTTCTAGCTGTCTCCCCTTATTTCGTTCCTTTGTGCCTTTATTTTACACTCAGCCCAATTTCCTCATTCGTATTTTTACATCTGCCAGAAGCTGTTTCTAAGTAACCCTGTTGGCCCCTGAAGGGCCTAAATAAGTAAAGTGGGCTCAAAGCCAGCCCACCCAAAGAGCACGGGGCTTGGTCAGCCGCCTCGCTGGGCCGGCCGCCTTTCTCCTGCCCCCTGCGTGCCCTCTCCGTTGCACTATACACGTGTACACAGGGATCCATCCTCTCGGGGTAGAGAACTGTGATTTTGAAAAGCAGGGAGGGCGCATTCGTAGCCTGATTCAGTTGATGTTTGAATCCCTTGGTCTTTCGAGATACACGCTACAAACTTCCATTTTTTGCAGAGTCCAGTCAAAGGTGAAAACAGTGAAGTAATTTTAGACACAAACGCAGTGCTTCCTGGTGATGAAGGCGCTTCATTTCCTCCACTTAAATCTGAAGACAGTGGCATCGGCCTCAGTGCTTCGTCGCCAGAGCTCTCTGAGCACCTGAGGGTTCCCAGGGTTTCCCCGGACAAAGACGACGTCTGGAAGAAGGGCGGGAGCATGCAGAGGACGTTTCTTTGCCTCCAGGAGCTAATTGCCAACTTCGCCCACAAGAACATCTTTGGAGCACAGCTGACGGCATCCGGAGAAGAAACCAAGTCGGCAGAGCCCGCGGGCCCGAGGGAGGAGGCTGGGATGCGGGGCCCGGCGGGCAGCGACTCGGGGAGGAAGAACTCGTGGGAGGCGAAGCCCCTCGGCGGGCCCCAGCTCAGGCAGATGCTCTCGGACCTGTTCACGGTGCGCGGGTCTCCATTTAAGACAAAGAGCTTGGAGACGCCGTCGCCCCTGCCCAGCAGCCCTGGCCGCAAGGAGGAGGAGGAGTGGGCCGTGGACCAGGTGGTCATTGACCCGGGGAGCTCGAGGGAGGGCTGCAGGGAGGCCTTCGCCGCGGCCTGCCACCTGCTGCTGGACTGCGCCACCTTCCCCGTGTACCTGTCCCAGGAGGAGACCGAGCGGCTCTGCGACGCGCTCTTCCAGCTGCCGGGTGAGAGGGCGGCCCGGCTAGAGTCCCGTGGAGGAGCCGTGGGACTCGGGCAGTGGAGGTTTAGAGATGAGCTAAAATCACAGCGGCCGAGAAGGAACTGTGTGCCACGTTTGTTTCCTTCCTGGTTTTGTAGTTAGCGTGTATGGTTTGGATTTGTCTCACCGGATGGGAAATTGATGAGGCTGGGTCTGTATTTTTAAACTAGGGGTGTCTAGCAAAGCCCGTCAAAAGGTCTGGGACTGGGACTTCCCCGGCAGTTCAGTGGTTAAGACTCCGCGCTGCCACTGCAGGGGGCACGGGTTCCATCCCTGGTCGGGGAACCAAGATCCCACATGCCACGGGGCGTCGCCACAAAAAAAGAAAAAAAAGTCTGGGACGTAAAAGGTACTTATGGTAGTCGGTAAATAGACTACTTCGTGAGACCTGCTCTTAAAGCTTTACATATTAGTTTGCTAGGGCTGCCATAACAAAGTACCACAAACTAAGTGGCTTAAACAATAGAAATGGATTGTCTCATGGGTCTGGAGGCCAGAAGTCTGAGGTCCACGTGTTGGCAAGGCCATGCTCCCTCTGAAGGTGCTGGGGAAGGATGTGTTCAAGCCTCCTTTAGCCTCTGGTAGTTCCTGGGCTTGTGGCAGCCCAACTCTGATCTTTCCATGGTGTTCTTCCTGTGTATATGTCTGTGTTCAGATTTCCCTTCTATAAGGCACCTGTTATATTGGATTTGGGGCCCACTCTGCTCATTTTAGTTTATTCAATAGTTATTTATTTGGCCATGCCACGCAGCTTGCGGGAGCTTGTCTCTTCCCCAACCAGGGATCGAACCTGGGCCCACGGCAGTGAAAGCTCCAAGTCCTAACCACTGGGCCACCAGGGAACTCCCCATGACCTCATTTTAATTAATTACATCTGCATGACCTCTTTCCCAATTGGGTCACATTCTAGGGGGTTAGGACTTCAACATAAGAATTTTTATGAGGACACAGTTCAACCCATAACAGGCAGCGTCTTAGCTCGGGCTGCCATAACAAACTGCCGTAGGCTGGGTGGCTTAAACAAAAGCCATTTATTTTCTCACAGCTCTGGGGCTAGAATTTGAGATCAGGGTGCCAGCATAGTCAGTTTCTGGTGAGAGCTCTCCCCTTGGTTATAGACTGCCACCTTCTCACCGTATGTTCACATCCTGGGTGGGGGGCAGTGGTAGGGGGCTCTCTCTGTTGTCTCTTCTTATAAGGGCACCAGTCCCATCCTGAAGGCCGCACACTCAGGACCTCATCTAGACCTAATCACCTCCCCTAAGCCCCACTTCATATTGGGAGTGGAGGCTTCAACATGTGAATGTTGGGCAGACACAGCTGAGTCCATTGCAGGCAGTGAACACTTGAAAGAAAAAAGGGATGGAGGAAAAAGTGGAAAAGAAGAAAGTGATTAAGTTGGTAGGAGCAGAGGGTAAAGATTTCTGCACTTGTCATTACCTTAAACTCCCATGCAATTTGTCTCTTGGCTCATGAGCTGCAAATGACAGTATACTTGGAAGAAATGCATTTAGAATTGATAGCTTCAGTATATTTTCAGCCTCTTTTAAAGCTAATGGCATGTGCCCTACCACCAAGAGGGCTTTGAAAACACATTTTGAACTCTGCACCAAAAAAATGTGATTTTGACTCTGTGTAAATTTCAAAAAAAAAAAAAAGTGTTTTAATTCAAATTTTACTATATTTACAAATTTTTTAAATGACATAAAAACAAACATTTCGAATCATTTCAAAGCCCTGAGACCAACCTTTGCAGAATTTGAATAATCTGACAAGCGCATGAAACCAGACTTGGTCTCATTTGTCCTCTGGCCCTGAATGGGGACAGCGTATCCTGTCACCACCAGAAGGTTATCACACTGCTGTCCAGGTGACTTCCCAGATCTAAACATCTTAGAGACTGGCTCCCAGGTCGGTGAGCGAGTTTCATGAGGTTTTGTCTGTCTCTCTCTGTCCTCTCTGGTTGGCTTCCTTTCAGGAGCTGGCGATGCCAGTTTTCCATCTTGGCTGAAATCCATGATGACCATTTGCTGCTGTGTGACTGACTGCTACCTCCAGGATGTGGCCATCTCCACCCTGCTCGAAGTGATAAACCACTCCCAGTCCCTAGCACTTGTCATTGAAGACAAGATGAAACGCTATAAAAGCTCCGGACACAACCCATTTTTCAGCAAGCTGCAGATGGTGACAGTTCCTCCCATTGCTCCAGGAATATTGAAAGTCATCGCAGAGAAAACAGACTTCTATCAGGTATTTCCCATCCAGAGGAGGGTGGCTGGGACCCTGGGACCCTTTTCCCAGACTCTTTATTTGAAGTTGTCCCAAAAGTTGTAGCGGTGGTGACAAAGAATATGGTGCCTTGGGTGGCAGCCGGTGAGGGTGGCTGGAGACCTTGCCTGCCTTGTCCATCTCTCTAACCCAGGCTCCTGGCACAGTTTCTGTTCCCACAGCAAGTGTTCAGTAATATTTGTGTTCAGTTTTAGGCTGACCAGACTCCATCTGGCAGGATTCCTAAGTTATCTAAATATACAGAAAAAGAGACTCTGTCCTAATTTGTGAGGTTAGAGGCTTTGAGGTTATTTACCCTCAAGGAAAACTTAGTTCGTGTCAAGTGTAAGAGCGATTGTTGCTGAAGATGGTGAGCAAGTGTTGTCCATCTTTTGGGGGCACAGAGTAAGAAAATAAGGTAGTATAGGGCTCATTTAATTGCAAGAAGCTGAAAGATACTCCAGCTAGCTCATGAAAAGAAAAGTTACCTGGTTATTTCTGGTAAGTGAGCAGGCCTGTGGTTTAGCTTGTTGCTTATTATAAAGGTAGGGGAGCCCGTGGAAGTCCAAGGGCGGGAGTGGAATGCAGCTGGGTCTCACGGGGTCTCACCTGGGAAGCTGTCAGGTCCCGAGGCTGCTTGCTCTGCACATCTCCCTGCCAACCAGGACCTAACTTGGTTGCCACTTGACCTTCAGTCTGCCTCAGGACCCTCAGGCTTGATTCTCATAGCTAATGACAGTTGCATCACTTTCTTACAATTCTGAACTAACTGGTCAAGGCTATTAAATAGGCAGTCGGTGGGGCACCCTTGGGTCAGGTGCCTTCTGCTGTCCAGTCGACCACAGCAGTGACGCAGGCCAGGGGGAAGTGGTCGTGTGGTATAGACAGGGACCAGCCCACTCACTGGGGCCTGTAGATGGAACACATTTCCCCTGCAGGTGGTCGGGACAGCGGATGCCCTGCAAACTCGGAGTTGCTAAGGAAGAGACATTTTAGATGTTGTATGTGGGAATGAGGTACTGGAATTAAACTGTCCTTTTAGGTCTTGACAGCCCGTCCTCTGAAAGGCTTTCGAAATGGGCTGGCTTTTCACCTATTGGAGATGAGCTCTATCAAGCAAGTCATGTAATTGAGGCCACCTCTCAGCTTTGTTTCCTTTTTTATTTTTAAAAAAAAACCAGCATTATTTAGATATAATTCATTCATTTAAAGCACACAATTCAATGGTTTTTATTATATTCCTTGTTTTCTATGTGTCATATCTTTTTTCCACCTATTTCCCTTTTACTACTTTCTTTTTCATTAAGTGAATATTTTCCAGTGTAATATTTTAATTTCCTTAATGACTTCTACAATATATTTTGGGACTTATTTTTTTTAGTGGTTATTCTAAGGTTTACCATATACATCTTATCAGAATTGACTTCACATTCATACTAAATTCCAGTAAGATATAGAAACATCCCTCTTGAATAGCTCTATTCCTCTTCTAAACGTATGGGTCACGTTTTCTTGTATCTTTGCATGTCTTATAATCTTTATTGAAGACTGGACATTTTAGGTAATATATTGTTGTAAATTTGTATTCTGGCACCTCCCTCCCACCCCACCAGTGACTCGCTGTCTTTTTTGTTTGTTTAGTGACTTGACTGTTTTAGTGATGTCTGTTTCCCCTGCAGTGTGAGGCCTTTGGCGCTGCTTCTTGGAGGGTTCAGCCTTAGGAATGTGCAGCCAGTCTGAGATGATAGTGATCTCAGCAAGATTCTCCTTGACCGTCTGCTTTCTATTCTCATTGACTGTCCGGTCTCTATTAAGCTCTGTTGGTATCACACCCAGATGTTAAGCTCCGCTAATCACTGGTTGATTGCTCTATTGTTTTCAACAATGCCCTGGGGCATAAATTACTGCACAGTCTGATCCAATGAAATTTACACTCCTCTCTCAGGTAGTTTTTTCAGGCCAGTCTTTGAGATTTGTTTTGACACAGGAGGATTTTTCCTAGCTCTCTGTTTCCCTGGTTATTTCTGGTAAATGAGCAGGCCTGTGGTTTAGCTTGTTGCTGTCATGGAGCTACCAGCCTCCTCTTAATTGCTTACCACCAAAATCTCTGTTGTTTTTGAGAGCACTCCTAGACTTGAACACATACCTATGCTCTGTTCCAAATAAACTCATTTCCCTTATAGAGAGCTATGCAACTCTCTGTTTTATGGCTTGCCTCTCCCCCTGGGCAAATTCTCTGAATACTATTGCGCAGGAAGAGCTGCGACTGGGACAGTTGTCTGTTTTTCTTGGCGCAATATCCCTACAGGGTGCTGGGAAAGGGTGCTAGCCTCTGGTCTTCTGAGTGTGCCTCTTTTCCTCTCCTAGCACGTAACTTTTCCCTTACAAGCAAACTGGAGCAAGAATGATCTGGACCCCAGTATTCTTAGCCTGCTGTGCCTGGATAGAGCCTCCATGCAAGAGTTGGCGCAGAGGAGTAAAATGCCGGTGGCCTGTTCCTCCCAGGGAGATGCAAAAGCCTTTGACTGGGAGCTGGAAGGAGGGGGTGCCCATCTTCTTGGCCACACCCTGCCAAGCCAAGCTTGATTGAGAGGTGGATAAGGGTCATGGTTCAAGTGGCATAGACTATTGCTACTTGTACTGGAATATTCGTAGACTTTCTTGAGTGTTTCTTCATCTCTTGAGTGCCCTTAGGATAATTTCCAGCTACCCTAAATAGCTGGCTGTTTAATTTTTTTCTATAATTTTCACTGGTTCTGGTGGTTTTGCTGGTAGAGGGTCCACAGTTTGTGCAGTTGAGCCCCATTTATGATGTCGGGTCCTGGCAGATCCTGGATTTAATTGCTCTTCAGCTTCTGCCCCTCATTCTCCCTGTCTCCTTCTTACCAAACTTGAGTCACAGTAAAGATCTTGAATCTGTAGAACTTGGAACCAGGAAGAGGGCCAACTGTAAGCACGGTGACTGGGCAGATCTTCCCTGGTGCTGCGTACATCACAAAGCTGGACATAATTACCTCACAGGCACAGGGGAGAAAAGAGAAGAAAGAATTGAGTCCATGAATCCTTGGAAAGCTATTAATAGAGTAAAAATGGTAGCACTCAATATTTTCCCCTTGTTTGGTGTGAAGTATACTTTTATGAGTTCTTTCCAAAGCCTTGATTTTTATTTTGACTCAGATTTAACACATGCCTGAGTACTACTTGCCAAGCACTGGAGCATACGTTATATATTATCAGGTTCTCAAGAGCTGGGTGTGGCTGGTACCTGCCCACATTGAGATGCTGGAATTAGAAGTGGTAAAGCAACCTGCACAAAATAGCCAGGATGTGCCCCGGTTCTCGGATTCCAGGCGTTGGGCTGGTTCCACATCTTCTAGCCTTTTTCTCATTCCCATGGAATGGCCCACCTACCAGCTTTCCTTCTGCACACAATGCAAATGAGAATAAGGTCAGATATCCCAAGAATACCCTGCCCTTTCTAGGTTGTAAGGCAGATTGCCAACCGCTAAGAAAATGTCCAGAACGTAGGGATTGAGAAGGCTAAGACAGATGAAGGAGCAGGTGTGTTTTTGTGATCAATGTCAAGTCTCAGAAACCCTCCAAAAAACAACCTGAAACCTTCCAGGTGGAGCATCTTACTCGTACATTTGCCGTAGGGGCTGCAAGTAAGGGGACTGCTTCACTTAGTCGGAAGTTTTGTATCAGAAGTTTACGGGTAACTTGTTAATTGGAAATCATGGCCCCTTAGATAAAAAAATAAATAATGGTTAGTGGCTCAAACCAGTCAGGGGTTAATTTGATCTGTGCAGAGAAGACAGTTTTGTTAAAGAGAAATAAATGAGCCAAAAGAAGTTCTTTGATCTAAGATGTACATTATAAAAAGTTATAATCTGTGAGACATCATCTTTTTCCATGACCCGGAAGAATGCCTTCAGAAATTCCCCTCCTGAAATGGGCACCAGCCCTCCTTTTGAGTCTCACCCTGGTTGGGTCAGGCACCCGCCGTGCTCCCTGGGACTTGGGGAGGGGCTGCAGCCACTTGCAGACCTCATATGTTTAAAGCGCTGAGATGAGGGCTGGGGAGATGAAGGACTCTATATTTGGGATACAATTTGTGCCCCGAAGGTGAGCCAGGGCATCTGCCACAGCGTTGTGCACAGAAATGGGAACAAACAAGTTTGGGGAATGAAAGCTGAACGTCGGCTTGAGCCAACCCTAGGTGGTAAGGTCCTACGGTGTCTACCTCAGGATAGCGACCACCACAAATCCACCAAACTTCCTAGAGGGTGCGTCTCTGGAACCCCAGTGCTGGCATGTAGGGAGCCTTGGTGTATGCTTGTTGAAAGGATGCCTCAGCTGATAGGTTCTTGCTTCCAGATGATTCCCCTCTGAAAGTGAAGGTCTGGGCCTGAGCTGCAGTGTTCTGAGCTAGTCTCAGACATCCAAGTTTAACCTATAACGTTGCCCTTGCCCGGATGCCTCCTGAGGGGTCTGTACTGTGGTTTGGGTTTGCTTCGCTCTGTTCTGCTTGGTGGTGGTGGTTCTTCTTTGTGTACTGAGGATTCTCCCATAGCAAATGTAGGCAGAAGCCAGTACCTGGGGGCCGGGACTGGGCTGCCACAAGGAGGAAATGGGCGGGAGCTGCCTGTGTTCACACTGTCTCCCCTCCGTCCAGAGGGTGGCTCGGGTGCTTTGGAATCAGCTGAACAAGGAGACCCGGGAGCATCACATCACGTGTGTAGAGTTGTTCTACCGCCTGCACTGCCTGGCCCCGACAGCCAACATCTGCGAGGACATCATCTGTCACGCCCTCCTGGACCCTGACAAGGTGAGTCTTTGCAGCCGACAACCTCCCTCTGACATCGGTCCTGACACCGTGAGCCCAGGCAGACTTACCTATATCCGGCCGGAGTCTTTCTGGGGCTCAGTGGACATCCTGATTAACGGGCAGGCCTATGGCATTAGTAACATTTTTTTTTTTTTGGCTGTGTTGGGTCTTCGCTGCTGCGTGCAGTCTTTCTCTAGTTGTGGTGAGCGGGGGCCACTCCTCGCCACGGTACACGGGCCTCTCACCGCGGTGGCTTCTCTTGTTGCGGAGCATGGGCTCTAGGCGCGTGGGCTCAGTAGCTGTGGTGCACGGGCTTAGTTGCTCCGCGGCATGTCGGATCTTCCCAGACCAGGGCTCGAACCTGTGTCCCCTGCACTGGCAGGCGGATTCTTAACCACTGCACCACCAGGGAAGTCCGCATTAGTAACGTTTTAATACATTAATAATTTCAGGACTGGAAGGCCTCCAGAGGCACAAGCCATCCCCTGTGTCATATTAAGGCTCACCAGGGAAATCTGCCCAGGCTCCCATGATGCCTGCGGGGCTTCTAGAGCTCTCAGTGAAGTAGGCAGTCGTAGAGAATGTGTCGCCTTGGAAGCCCTGGCTCTGCTTTGCCGTCGTGTCCTGTTCTCTAAGCCATTCAGCCTGGCACTGCCAAAGGCCATGAGAAGGCTGTGTTCTGTGTTTTCCTTCAGCCACTGGCCTAGGTGTGACCCCAGACTCGGGCTGACGCTGAGTCTGGAATATGCACTCTCCGGAAAGCACATCTGTGTTAATGGGAGCAAGGAAGGCGAGGACCCGGGTCCTCCTTGCTCCAGGCCCCATCGGACGCCAGGCACTCGTGAGACTCCAGCATCTCTGCCTGGGTTGCCGCCTTTCTGCTGAGCTCTTGTCTGTTGTTTAAGTGGGGTTTGCTGCCACTGGGAGCAGTGTTCTGCTAAGGAATCAGGTTCCTCGCTCCCGTTTCTGTCCTATTCAAGGGAACGAGACTGGAAGCTCTGTTTCGATTTTCCGTCATCTGGCACCTGACGAGAGAGATCCAAGGCAGTCGAGTGACATCTCACAATCGCTCCTTTGACAGGTGAGGGGGGGACTTTTTTATAACTTACCCTTAAAGCAAAGGGACACTTTGCAGAGGTGCCGGGTCAGTGTGTCGGGCTGGGGAGAGGGAGATGTGTGCGATGGAAAACCTGACCCCATGTTCTTGATGCAGAGCGAACGATTCCTGTGATCCCCTAAGTGAATTCCGGCCAGATGGGTGTGAATACCTGGGAGGAGTTTGCTTAATTCGGCCTTGGAGGGAGGAGGAAGCCCCCCGTGCCTCAGACTCACCTGAGGAGCTGGCAGAGCGTGCCCCCCGAGGGGGCTTGGTAGGGAGATGAAGATGGGCTAGATCTTGACTGGGGTGGCGGCCACACTGGGTGTGTGCACCTGCGATGTCCTCAACCACATGCTGAAGGCGTGAACTGTATTGTAGGCGCATTCTGTTCTACATTGTTTTTTGAAAATCCCCTACCTTATTTCTGGAGCTCTAGATGCGGGGGTCAGACACACAGCCTTAGAGAGATGCCAGCTGATTCTGATGCCTCCTCCTCCCGCCTCCATTTGGGGTGAGGCCTGGTCATCGGGATTTTAAAAGCTCCCCCCCAGAGACTCTAGCTGAGAGCAGGGTTAATGTCCCTGGTCCTCGTCTGCCTGGGTCGGCAAGCCCAGGCCGGGTGAAGCTCCCCGAGGGCGTCCCGGCCGCCCTGACGCCTCGCATCACCCCCCAGGTCCCTGTTCGTCGTGCTCGACAGCCTGGCCTGCACGGACGGCGCCATTGGGGCCACGGCCCAGGGCTGGCTGGTGCGGGCGCTCTCCCTCGGCGACGTGGCCCGCATCCTGGAGCCCGTGCTGCTTCTCTTGCTCCAGCCCAAAACCCAGAGGACCTCCATTCACTGCCTCAAGCAGGAGAACTCAACGGGTGAGCACACCGTGCGGGCGGCCAGGCCAGCTCTCTGTCCCCGGGGCCCTGGGCCTGGGAGGCATGAAGGGGTGACCAGGACCCCAGCTGCCGGCTGCAGCAGTCAAGGCGCTTAGACCTCCCTGGTGGTTTTGCCAGATTCAGAAGGTATGAAGGTACTTTGTGGGAACTTTTATAATTGAAGAATCAGATGAACCAGCACTTAGAAATGCTAGGTAGTGGGTTTGTTGTTTTCACTGAAAAATATGATTTTTTTATATAAAAAAGGAAAATGTTAGTAACCCATGTTCCAATAAATATAGCTGATTCTTGGTTCTTTTGGTAGAGAAAGCAATTCAAGTGCATGTAAGGTAGGAGGAGAGAAAAACAGACCATCCATCCAGAGGTCTCCAAGGCCAACCCTTCACTTACGAAAGACGTCTGAGGTCTGGCATGAAGTTCAGTTTGGGTTGGCTAGGCTAGCACTTCTCAGACCTGGGACGGGAGAGTTGAGGTTGCCTCCAGGTATGAATGGTCAAGAATGTTGAAATTTGCATGTAACCTAGTCAGTTGTATTTTATAAAAATTACTTCTGCTCCAGAACTGTCAAGAACAAGGTAAGTGGTTTCTTTTCTATCTGCTCTCCAAGGCTCTTTCCAGCTGTTAACATATAATCAGAAATGCAGAAGAAATAGACCTTTGGGTTCTGAGAACTTTCAGAGGCATCTTTAACATAAATTTAAAAGAATATGGGTAGGAAGAAGAAAAGAAAGACTAAAATAAAACCGATGAGTTCATTAAATTTCAGTGACTAATACCTAGAGCAGTTTATGATCTAACATTGCTTCCCACAATAGGTGTATTTTATGACTTCCTGCAGTTTTCTAAGTGATGGTTTTACAAGCTTTGATTATTTTGTTTAGATCACTGGGGTGTAAATATTCAGTGTTTGTCACAGTCTTATCTTACAGAGAAAAGCAGCCTAACACCTAAATAAGCAAAGATTCCTGAGGTGGTTTCCTTTCCTTACAAGGTTCCTTGCCTAAAACTGTCACTTCTGGTTTTCCTTTAGGTGCCTTCTCAAAGGAGAGGCATTTTATTACTCCACAATTATAAGAAAGTAAAACGCAAAGAAGTATAAACTAAGCACCTTCTTAAAAGTTTGCTCTTCATTAAGGGAAGCTAGATTTTAGGCGTTCCTTTGCTTTAAAGAGAAAGTTTTAACTCCACGGCTCACTGGGTTTTAAAAGTCTCGTGGCACTTCCTGCTGCCCCCTCTAATTGACGTTTAATGCTACCTGCCTAGTAAGAGAAAATGCGTTTTCTCTGCCACGTTCTCTCCCTGGAAACAACTAGAAGGGTTCTGCTTACCCTCCATGCTACCTCTGTGAGCCTGTAGAAATCTACTTTTTAAATACTGTTGTGCACACCAGGCAGCTCCTCTATTTCTAATATCTTATTCTTCCTTCTTTCCTAACCTGGCTTAGTGTTCATGGAATAGATTTGCTGAAAGCTGCCTATTACAAATGTTTGGCAGTACCAAAGACGTCTGGCTTTTCACTCCTTTTTTTAAAGAGACCTGAGCACTTTAAAGCGTTGTGTATTTTCTGATCTCAGAGGTACTAGCATGCTTATTTTAAGAACTGGAATCTTAAATCAGGAAGTAAAAGCACAAGTGAAAGTCCCTTGCGATGCCGGCTGATAGAGCGCCTTACTGTTAATGGTTCAGTAGCTATCATTCCAGACTTTTTCATAGCTGCGTATTATAGACACTCTCCCCTAATTGGGCTTATTCTGTCCAGCTAGATTCTGCAGCTTGGTCTTTTTTCTTCAATACTTACTGTACTCTACACATTGCTCCATATCGTACGTGTAGAAATATCTTTAAAAAACCCAAACAGTAGTAGCCCTCTGCATGCCTGTGCCATGAGTTTTTTCAGTCCTCTTACTGTGGATGCTTTGTTTGCTTTCCAGTTTGTTTTTTTCAAGACGTTTCAGTGATACCCTTTTAGCTTTGAAAACCTTCTGCTGACATTTCTGTAGGATACCATTTTTGAAAGGAAACTCCCGGGAGAAAATGATAGGCATTTTTTTTTAAAATCACCCTTCCCCTATACTCGGGATATTTGTATTTCCTATGACAATGTAACTAAATTGTCCAATTTCTTGAACATTTTAAAAGACCTGTTCACTTTGCTTGTCTGCCTTCCTTCTGTAATGTAATCTAGACTCTAGTGTTGTTTCATGGGGGAATTATGTTTTATTTTGTGGTTTTTACACTTTATTTTTTTTGTTGAGGTATAGCTGATTTACAATACTATGTAAGTTTCACGTGCACAACATAGTGGTTCACAGTTCTTAAAGGTTATAGTCTGTTTATAGTTATTATAACATATTGGTTGTATGCCCTGTGCTGCACAGTATATCCTTGTAGCTTATTTATTGTATACACAGGAGTTTGTACCTCTTAACCCCCTACCCGTGTCTCCCCCTGCCCCCACTGGTAACCACTAGTTTGTTCTCCGTGTCTGTGAGTCTGTTTCTGTTCACTTGTTTTAATTTTTAGACTCCACATATAAGCGATAACATACAGTATTTGTGATTTTCTGTCCGACACTTCACTCAGCATAATACCCTCCAGGTCCGTCCACATTGTTGCAAAGAATTTATCTTGTCCCTCCCCCCACAGGAGAATTTTACTAATATTGACCTTTCTGCCTGGCTTTAAGACAAAGATCACTGTAGAACCGACTTGTCCTAACTGAGCCTCCTGTTCTGAAGTCGTCTGTTGTTCTGTAATTTTCAGAAGACTGGCGTCATTGGTTTAACAGGAAGCGCACCTCATTCAGAGCGGCGTGGGGCGCAGCCGAGCCTCAGGAGGGTGGTGGTGAAGAGAGCGCGCCCCTGAGCCAGTTCACCACCGTGGACCGCGAGGCCATCTGGGCCGAGGTGGAGAAGGAGCCCGAGGTGTACCCGCCGGGCCGCGAGCCCAGCGAGGAAGACCTTCCCTGCTGTGCGGACCCGCTGGACGGGACGGCCTGCGACACCGCGGACAACAGCGAGCGCACCGAGTCCGCGGACACGAGCCCCACGGACAGCGAGCGCACGTCCTCCTTCTCCTCCCCTTCCCGCGAGCCGCAGGAGCTGAGCAGCGGCGAGCTCTGCTGCACGCCCCTCCCCGCGGCGGCGCCCCCAAAGCCGGCGGCCAGCCTCAAGTCCACCGTCAGGTGCAGCCTGGCGCGCGTGGACTCGGACAAGACCCAGGCTTCGGAGTCGCCGTCCAGCGACGAGGAGGCCGCCGCGGAGCTCCAGGCCCTGAGCGCGGCCCGGCTGCTGAAGCAGCAGCGGGAGAGGCGGGAGACGGTCGAGGCCCTGTTTAAGCACATCCTGCTCTACCTGCAGCCCTATGACTCCCGGCGAGTGCTGTACGCCTTCTCCGTGCTAGAAGCCGTGCTCAAAACCAACCCCAGAGAGTTCATCGAGGCCGTGTCCCGGACCAGCATGGACACCAGCTCCACCGCGCACCTCAACCTCATCTCCAACCTCCTGGCTCGCCACCAGGAGGCGCTCGTCGGCCAGAGTTTCTACGGAAAGCTCCAGACCCAGTCTCCCAACGTGTGCCCTCACTCGCTACTGATCGAGCTCCTCACCTACCTGTGCCTGAGCTTCCTGCGCAGCTACTACCCTTGTTACCTGAAGGTCTCCCACCGAGACGTCCTCGGCAACCGGGACGTGCAGGTCAAGAGCGTCGAGGTTTTGATCAGAATGATGACGCAGCTGGTCTCGGTGGCCAAGTCGGCCGAAGGCAAGAACGTGGAGTTCATCCACAGCCTGCTGCAGAGGTGCAGCGTCCAGGAGTTCGTACTGCTCTCGCTGTCCGCGTCCATGTATACAAGCCAGAAGCGCTACGGACTGGCCGTGGCAGAGCGGGGCCGAGCCCAGCGGGAGGACGGCCTGTTCGAGGAGAACCTCATCAACCTGGGCCAGGGCCAGATCTGGAGCGAGCACCCCCTGCAGATTGAGCTGCTGAAGCTGCTGCAGGTGCTCATCGTCCTGGAGCACCACCTGGGGCAGGTGCACGAGGAGGCGGAGCACCAGGCGGACCTGTCCCGGGAGTGGCGGCAGACCCTGAACTTCCAGCAGGCCATCAGCGCCCCGCAGTACGTGCAGCCCCACCGGCTCACCTCGCAGGGGCTGCTGGTGTCCGCCGTGGTGAGGGGCCTGCAGCCGGCCTACGGCTACGGCATGCACCCGGCCTGGGTCAGCCTGGTCACGCACTCCTTGCCGTACTTCGGAAAGTCCCTGGGCTGGACGGTGACCCCCTTCCTCGTCCAGATTTGCAAAAACTTGGACGAGCTGGTCAAGCAGTATGAAAGCGAATCGGTGAAGCTCTCTTTCAGGTACGGTGAACCCTTTGATGCGTTACTGTTTCTTTAATGACAGCTTTGGTCACAGACGGCTGATTGCCCCTAGCAGCCAATTGGAGGATAATTTCAACCTAATCAGAAGCCTAGTTAGCATTGTCAAAAGGGGTAACCAGGAACTAAATGTTCAGCTCCTTTATTTTCAGTTCCGCATGACTACCCAGGCTAGATCAGTGCTACACAGGACAAGTCAGTCTCTCTTCATTATTTTTCCAAAACGACTGTATAAATGTAAAAACAGCACAAATGATGCCTGTCCTTTTTGTAACAGTATTTCATTATGAGAGCCCCAGTTTTTTAAGATCGTGATGTCTCTGTGGTTTCCGTGTTTATATGTACGATTAAAAACCTTTATGGCCTCATTCTTAAAGATTCTCAAAACCAGTTTCTCGTTTCTTCACCAAAGCATAACCTCCAAGAGGGAAAACATTTCTCCGGATTATCCACTCACTCTTTTGGAAGGTCTAACAACCATTAGTCATTTTTGTCTTTTGGAACAACCCAACCAAAACAAAAAGGTAAATCATTTTTTCCTGAGTTTGAGACAGTTTTCATATATCGTTTTGTTTTCATTGGGGTTACGTCTGTTTCAAATAAGAAATGTATGTATGTCATACAAACATATATGCAAATGTTAATGCACATGAACACACATGCAAATAATGAAGTGTATGCAAATATACATGCAAATGTATGTATGTAAGTAATGCAAATGTGGTTTTGTTCTTGCTGGCGCTCTCTGTGGGCGACTTCAGCCCTCCACCAGTATGGGATAGAATGTAATCTTTTTTCCGGGTACTTTTTACTTGGCCTTATGGAGTTTGAAGGCGTTTTAGCTGTTGGTTGCTCTACCCTATCTGGGGTTAGATTTTAGAACGCAGCTAGCGCTTTGGTTGAGTGATTGGAAGAGTTTGTAATGAGGAGCCTCAGATGCACAGACCTCCCTCTCTGGAAGAAAATCATGGGTTTAAATGCTCAGGGAGGCGGTTTACTTCCAGAGCACATGTGGGACTTGCTCTGGAGAGTGCTACAGCCCAGACTTTATCCCATCAGCACCACTGTCCTCGTGGGAAGGGAAATGGTGCCACCGCAGACGCAGCCGCAGCCGAGTCTCACGTGTTTGTTTTCGTTTTTAGACCACTGCTGTGAGTGACCCTACCAATTTGAAAAATGCCAAGAATGCTATTCTGGAAGAGCTTCCTCGAATTGTTAACACCATGGCCCTTCTCTGGAATGTTCTCAGAAAGGAGGAGACTCAAAAGAGACCCATGGATCTCCTTGGAACCACGAAGGGATCTTCTTCCGTTTACTTTAAAACCACCAAAGTGAGAGAGCTTCCTTTGTGTGTTTACGATTTCCTTTGTCTTGTATTGTCCCACCAAAAATAAAAATATACAGGAATATATACATAAATAATCAAACGTAATGTGCTCAGAGAAACCCACATTAGAAGTAAGTTGGAAGTAGAAATCTCCAGTTTGTTTATCAGAATAAGTTTCCTATTCATGGAAGGAAAAGCTTTGTGAGTAGTTTTCAGTTTATTTTTTCCCCTTGGCCCTTTTTTTTTAAGCCAAACATAAAGTCTCTGGGGGTTCCAGGTAGGGTACCTAAAGTCCTCAACCTGTTTCTCTTAAGCATCTCTACTAAGACAGCTTAGCTCTTACATTCTGCTTTCAGTGGTGCCTTGAACAAGTGTTGAGGTGTCTCTTGAGTTTTTTATTAAACCAGAAGCTCACAACCCAGAGCATTTCTAGTTCTGTTACCGAACCAAACTTGGGTCCACTCACCTGCACGCAGTAAAGGCAATCTACTGACACCAGGTCGTGTTAAAGGAAAGTGGGGGGTTTATTTTAAGGCACCAGACAAGAAGTGTGGGCAGCTGATGCTCAAAAAAACCCAAACTCCCCTGACGGGTTTCAGGGAAGAGTTTTTAAGGGTAAGGTGAGGGAGGGGAGTTGCAGGGTGGGTGAACAGCTCATGTACAGTTCTCTGATTGGTTGATGATGAGATAACAGGGCCGTGTCACAGGAGTTAACGTCATTAATCCTCAGGCTCCAGCGGGTCTGGGGACTACCTGTTTATGGCCATCATGCAGTTAACTTCTTCCTTTTGGTGGGGGTTTTAGTATCTGTAAAGGAACTCAGGAATATGCCTCAGACACTTAATGTATGTACTTCAGGGAGGAACTAAAGATTCTGTGACTGCCATATGGCCGATTTACTGTTTAAATTGTTATCAATTCTCTTTACCCCTCTGCTACTTTTGTCATCATGTGTTCACATCCTTGCAATCATTAATTCTTGAGCCAGGCTTTTGTGACTCAGGGGAGGCCTGGGAGACTGAAGCTTTTCTACAAACAAGAGGCAGGCAGAGGACGTGGTGGGGAGGGGTCTGTCCCAGGAAGGCCCCCATAGGATCCTGCTCGGTTACAGTTCACTCTCTCTGTGAGCATCCCGACTCAGTCTCTGATTGCTGTGTCTGGCGGCTCAGAATTATCTGGCTGTGTCTCATTTAGCTGAGCACCCCTGGTGCCAGGTGTGGCGTCACAGCTTACACTGGCATCCGGCAGCCCGGGCTGAGCAGAACAGATCAGGACACAGGGAGCCAGATCACCTGGATTCAGCTCCCTGCTCAGGTGCTTTGTGGGACCTCGGGCAAGTCCATTAACCTGTCTGTGCTGTAGTTTCCTCAGTTGGAAACACGAAGCCAGGCGTCATCCAAGCACTCTTCGTTTATTGGCACATTTAGTCCTCACCTACAAGGTGGGCACTATTATTATTCCCAGGTTACAGATGAGGACGTTGGGGTGTGGAGAGAGTGAGTGCTTTGCCCTCAATTGTGCATCTGATACGCAGTGATGCTGGGATTAGGGTGGGTAGGGAACGGAACCCGCCCCTGACTTCTGTTTTCTGATCTTTCTATAGTGAGTCAGGCAGTTGCACAGGTGGCCTCCAAAATGTTCTGTCAGTTCCAGAGATACCCTCCAAGGGAAATCTGCTGTATTTCAAGCTGCCACAGGAACCTGCTTAATTTAAGCCTAAAAATTAAGCTCTAGAAAGGTTCAGAAAATCCTCAGGCACGCAGCCTGAGCCTCGGTTTCCTCCTCTGTGAAATGAGTCTGTTATTAGTAGCCTATCTCCTGGGCTGATGGAAGGATTCATTTTGGCGATGGCTAACATTTATTGAGCACTGAGCTTAAGCCCTCCCTGAAGGACCCCAGGCCTTGAGCTGGGGCCCCCGTGGTTTCTCTGGAGCAGAAACCGTGGCGGGAGGGAGAGGATGTCTCCATCCCATGGTCAGTTGTATCTAATGAGATGCTAAACTAAGGCAGTGGGGGCAGAGGAAGCCCAAGGTAAATTCATTCATTCCACAAACATTTGTATGTCTGCTGCTGTGTACCAGGCCCTGCTTATCCACTAGTGGATAAGATAGAGCAAGTAAGTCCTTGTCTGCCTGGCAGATACAGACGTTAACAGTCAGTTTAAAAATAATGATGAGAAGTGCTACAAAGAATGAGGGGCACTCTTACAGGCCGTGACTCCTGGTCCGGGGGTCGAGGAGGCCTTCCTGAGGCAGAGGGGCTGAGCTGAGACACAGGAAGAGAGGATTTGCCAGAGTAGGGAAGTGTTAGAGGCTGTGAGACCCACAGGATTTATAGAGGAAGGAACATGGAGGTTTCAGGAATGGAGGAAAATCCAGGCTCAGCAAAAGGGAGGGTAATGAGTGACGTCCGGGGCCGTGCTGTGAGTTTATTTTTAGTTGGTTACATAACAAAGTTAGTTAAATGGTACATATTTCTGGAAATTGAAAAACATCCTTCCTGATGCATATAAGCCCTTCCAGGGCTGGTTGAGACAAGTGAGGCTAGGGGCTTTCAGGATGGGAACAGTGCCGACTCCACTGCTGGGTACCCCCCCCGCCCTTCTCACTGTGTCTGCAAAGCCTTGGGTGGCTTCCTTCGAGCCCTGCCCTGCTCACAGCTGCTCGAAGGTGGTATTCATCACCTCCCAAGGGTCTCTTCCTGCTCGGCTCCGCTGGCCGTCTGTCGTCCGCCTGGGCTGCCCACCGTGCCTCTCGTCCAGCTCCTCCTCCCGCGGCCTGGTGCCTGGGATGCTGAGACAAAGGCCCGCCCCTGCTCCCAGGGTTTACAGGCGCTGGCGGTGAAGTGCACAGGCCACCGTAGCCCTGATTCTACTCTGCTCTAACTCTTCATTTTTCTATTTTTTAGACCATACGACAAAAAATTTTAGACTTCTTAAACCCCTTGACAGCCCATCTTGGAGTTCAGCTGACAGCAGCTGTTGCAGCAGTGTGGAGCAGGAAGAAAGTGAAACGCCACAGTAAGACAAAGGTAAAGCCAGAAATCAAAGCAGTAGCTAAACTTACTCTGACAATATACCAGAGAGTCTTGTGTGATCAAAGGTGACGCCAGAGGCCAACACGGGAGACTGGGGCAGTGGTTCCACCGTTTTATTTTTTATTTTTTTATTTTTTATATTCTTTTCTTTTCTTTTCTTTATTTATTTTTGGCTGCTTTGGGTCTTCGTTGCTGCGTGCAGGCTTTCTCTAGTTGCGGCGAGCAGGGGCTACTCTTCGTTGCCCTGCGTGGGCTTCTCATTGCGGTGGCTTCTCATGTTGCGAAGCACAGGCTCTAGGCGCGCGGGCTTCAGTAGTTGTGGCATGTGGGCTCGGTAGTTGTGGCTCGCTGGCTCTAGAGCGCAGGCTCAGTAGTTGTGGTGCACAGGCTCAGTTGCTCCGCGGCATGTGGGATCTTCCCAGACCACGGCTCGAACCCGTGTCCCCTGCATTGGCAGGCAGATTCTTAACCACTGCACCACCAGGGAAGCCCGGTTCCACCGTTTTAAATGCATGACGTACTCTAGCTGTGCCAGTTACAACTAGATGGGGTGTCGGGTGGGTAGGGAGTGGAGGCCACCCCCAATCTCTCTTCTCATCTTTCTGTAGTGAGTATATTGTGCTTCTATTTAACCTTTTTAATCTACTAACAATCTGCTTACAAGAATGTACATTTTAAAGAAGAACACCGCCATGAACCTGCCACCCAGCTTAAGAAACGGTTCACCATCCTACCTACGAGGACCCTTGTGGGCCCTTCCCTGGTTGTAACACCATCTGATAGCTTTTTTTTTTTTAACTAATCTTTTTAAAGACTTTATCTTTTTAGGGCAGTCTTAGGTTCACAACAAAATGAGAGGAAGGTACAGGCAGTTCCCATATTCCCCTGTCCCCGCACGTGCACACCCTGCTCCCCCCAGCAGCCCCCGCCAGAGGGGTATACTTGTCACCGTTGCTGAACCTACACTGACACGTCCATAATTTACATTCGGCTTTTTTAATTTATAAAAATAATGCTTGTTCATGATGGTCAAGAAAATTTAAATCATCGCATTCCTACGCCCAGACTTCAGTTTGCATTTTGTCCATTCTTTCTCCACTGACTGGTCCATCACGAGGTCCTCCAGGAGCTTGGTTCACGTGCTTCTGCAGAACCAGCACGTACTTCTTCCCTGGTCCCCTCTGTCGACCATGCAGGTTCCTACCTGGTACCTCCCTCAGAGGGTCTGCCCCACCCCATGGGCACTACCTGAGGGCCCAGGGTAGGCCCCTGTTCCCTGAAGAGGTGTGAGAGGCTGGTGGCCCAGGCCACCCACCTTAGCACTTGTTGGGGCTTCCGGGCGAGAAACCTGATACTTGCAAGTGCATGTCACCACCTTACACAGACTTCTATCATCAAAACATGCCTCCCTCACCGGGACTTGCCTGCCACGGCCAGCTCGCATGAACCTGATTTACCTGTTTTTTTTTACTGTCCTCATACTTTGGGGGCTGTCCTGATATCAACCTGTCTCCTTCCAATTAAATGTATCTGTTTCTACAATGCTTTCTCAGCTTGAACATACCAGAGTGACTGCCCATCATCAGCTACACGTTTTATTCCTTATTTGTGTCAGATACTGATTAGGTTACTGTGATTAAATGCTAACCTCACGGGCTTCCCTGGTGGCGCAGTGGTTGAGAATCTGCCTGCTAATGCAGGGGACACAGGTTCGAGCCCTGGTCTGGGAAGATCCCACATGCCACGGAGCGGCTGGGCCCGTGAGCCACAACTACTGAGCCTGCGCGACTGGAGCCTGTGCCCCGCAACGGGAGGGGCCGCGATAGTGAAAGGCCCGCGCACCGCGATGAAGAGCGGTCCCCGCACCGCGATGAAGAGTGGCCCCCACTTGCCGCAACTAGAGAAAGCCCTCGCACGAACCGAAGACCCAGCACAGCCAAAAATAAATAAATAAATTAAAAAAAAAAATGCTAACCTCACTCTTCATCACCAATAGAGTCCATTTTCAGTCCAGTTTTCATTTAAATATTTCTTTAAAAGATTAAACCAAATCTCTTTCTCCAGGAGCAAGTATTATAGAGTACTTTCTGTGCGTCATTCTTATTTTTGTCTTCTCTCTGCGGGCCTTAAAGGAATGACTTTTTCCTCGGCAGATGGTCCCGGCGGCCAGCGCGTCCCAGCTGACCCTCGTGGACCTGATCTGTGCGCTGAGCACCCTGCAGACGGACACGGTGCTGCACCTGGTGAAGGAGGTGGTGAAGAGGCCGCCGCAGGTCCGAGGGGACGAGGTCAGGAGCCTGGGGACCCTCAGAGGAACGCAGCACTCTCTCTAACTCCACGTCTTATAAACTGTGTTTGGGAGGGAAACAGAGGTCACAGCAGCAACTAGGAATTCGGGGGCTGTAAAACGAAGGTGTTCTTACCGGGCTCTGCAGAGATCCATGAAATGTGCTTCATGGGCTCCTGTTTTGGGGTGCAAGCCCCTTGAGGTGAAGGACGGACTTCCATCCTTACATCCCACTGCAGGGTGCTCTGCCCGGTAGTGGTTCAAATCGAATAACTCTGTTAGAAAGAAGAAATTGCACTTGCCTCAAGGAACTTGCAGCTGAAAAGGCGTCAGAGTTAAACAAAGCCAGACACTAGTTAAAGGCGGAAAAGACTGATTTTATTCAGTAACAACTGCAGCGGGTGAAAGAATTGTGCTCAGTTCCAGTTTGTGCAGAGGTGCCTGGGTATTTTAAGCAGAGAATGAAGAGTAGGGGGGGTGAACAAGCAGGGGCTTCAGCAAAGTCAGGGGAGTGGAAAGTTACAAACAAGCAAGAAGGGGGCTGGTGGATGTAATTAGGCCATCGGAGTTTGCTGACTGTAAAGTGCAAGGTAGGTTCCTGTGCTCCCTTGGAGACTGGGAAACAGGGGCCCTGTCTTTCTTGATGATGGTATTTCAAAGGGATGGCTGCCAGGTCCTTGAGAAAGACATTCCTGGGTTGTAGGAGATACATACACATCTCAAAGGGACAGAGCAAGGATTTATAACTGTAAGCTTTTCTTAATAAATGCTCAAAGAAAGGAAGGTCAGGAACCAATCAGGAGTTGGCTAAACACACAGCAGATTCCTTCAGAAGCCTTGAGCTTTCTTTCTTAGGCAGGCATTTTAAGGGAGTTGAGGTCATCCCCCTAGGGACATGGCCTTGAGCTGCTGGGAACCTGTTGGGACATCCCTGTTGGCACAGTGGTTAAGAATCCGCCTGCCAATGCAGGGGACACGGGTTCGAGCCCTGGTCCGGGAAGATCCCACATGCCGCGGAGCAACTAAGCCCGTGTGCCACAGCTACTGAGCCTGCGCTCTAGAGCCTGCGAGCCACAACTACTGAGCCCGTGTGCCACAACTACTGAAGCCCGTGCTCTGCCACAAGAGAAGCCACTGCTATGAGAAGCCTGCGCACTGCAACGAAGAGTAGCCCCCGCTCGCTGCAACCAGAGAAAGCCTGCGTGCAACGAAGACCCAATGCAGCCAAAAATAAATAATAAACTAATAAATTAAAAAAAAAAAAAAAAGGCTAGGAAATTGTAAATACAGACCCTACAGTCTGACATGAGCATCTCAGGATTTGGGCTTTCCTCAGAAACATAATTCTCAGTTTTTTCTTGCATTTTCAGTAAAATGTTTTCAGGAGGGAAGGAGAGAGGGGGGAGAGGGAGGGAGAGGAAGAGAAAGGGACTGTTGAGTAATGGGAGATATTTTAGAAGCTCTGGAATCTAACGATTAACCCTGTCATTGATTACCTCATTCATTGATTGTTAAAAAAAATTGGAGTGAGAATATTGAGGAATTCCCCAAAATGGCTTGTGACCAAGGGCCAGATTCTTGTACCATTTCTTTTACTGTCGGAAAGCAAAAATATTATAGGAGGAAGAAAAACTATATGATTTAAAATTCAAAAAGAAGAAGAAGAAGAAGAAGAGGACTCAAAGGAGGCTGACTAGACTAGGTCAAGGAGAACACCTTTGTCAATGGGCGAGTTAAAAATCTGCATAATTTTTACAAAGGTACAAAATGCACGTCAGAGGACTTAACTCATCCTGGACATGCTGAGAAAGAAGAGGTTTCATCTGGCTGCAGGGAAAGCAGTGGCCTTTGAAGGTTGACGTGATTGAACCATAAATCTCTTTTAGTTTTTCTGCCCAGTTTCGAGGGGGGCACCTTTTCATTTATACACAATGATTTTGCAACAGAACAGACTGTGTGGTTTAACAGTTTTCTGCCTGAGAGATTTTTGGTTTTACCAAAGCAGACCTCTTCGTTGAAAGTGTTGGAGCTGTTTTGTTCTTAATTAATTTGATAGAAAGCAGGGATTTGTTCCAACCTTGAAATAATTGCCTTCGCTTAGGTAATTTAAAATTATACAGTTAGGAACAATTTAAGAATAATTCCCTAAGTGAAAATTAAGGAAGTGGACCAAGTGATTTTGCTAAAAAATAGTTTTAATCAAACAGATATTTGTACGCCAGGGTTCATAACAGCATGAATCACAATAGCCAAAAGGTAGAAACAACCCAAGTGTCCATCAGTGGATGAATGGATAAACAAAATGAGGTCTGTACATGCAATGAACTGTCTATCATTCAGCCTTACAAAGGAATGAAATTCTGACACATACTGTACCGTGGATGAACCTTGACAGCATTATGCTGAGGGGAATAAGCCAGTCCAGAAGGACAGTATTATATGATTCCACTTATCTGGGGTACCCAGAGTAGTCAAGTCCATAGAGACAGAAAGAAGAATGATGGTCACTAGGGACTGCAGGGGAGGAGGGAATGGGAGTTAATGGGGACAGAGTTTCAGTTTGGGAAGATGAAAAAGTTCTGCAGATGAATGGTGGTCATAGTTGCCCAACAATGTGAATATACTGGATGCCCTGTACACTTAAAAATGTTTAAAATGGTAGATTTTGTCAAGTATATTTTACCAAAATAAAAAATTTTTACAACAAATTAAAGAAATCTTGTTTTTAGATATTAAGGTCATAGCACTAAGGGTGGTGAACAAAAGCTAAACCTTGGAATCAGAGATGTGTTCAGCCATTTTCACCCCAGAGTGGGAAAGGTGACCAAGAATACCTTTAGCAGTTTGGGCTATGCCTGCCTTGGAGGAGAACTCCCCACTTGAAGCTCTTCCTCTGAAAGGCACGTGGCACAGGGTCGCCCTCTGCAGGAATGTCCACACTGGGAAGGCCACTGGGGGCTTCTGACCAGTCAGTTACACTCGGGACTCTGGCCCTCTTCCTTCATTCCACGTGTTTATTGAAAGTCAAGTCTGCATCCGTAGTGGGGAGTCCTAAATAGTTGACACTGTTCCTGCCCACGGTCAGCCTGTATTCTCGTTGGGGAGAGAAGATAAGGCAGCCTACAGGTTTACAGTGTGAGGCCAGATTATGGAACTGGCCAAGTGCTTAAGCAGTCAGACGTAAAACGGACACGGGCGACTTCATGGCATCTGTCGGACGTCTGCCCCCAGTCTCCCAAATGCCTGGTAGTCTTGTTGCCTTTTACTCTTGAATGTAAGTGTTAAAGTAATGGACCCTGAAGAGAGGGAGGCGGGTGGTGGAGGCAGGCAGGCGCAGCATCAGATCCTGGGTGGATTGGCATTTATATCTCTGAGCAAGTCTAGCTGGCAGGAGATTGACCTTCCGCGCTGCCGGTCAGTCCCCACGGATGGGGTTACAGCTGCAGCCACGTGGGAGCTGGCCCTGCAACAGCTTTACACACAGAGCAGGCGCTTTTAGGTTTTGTTCCTTCGTGTTACTTGAATTTCCGCAAACACCTGCAGCTCCTGGGCTTAAAAAAAAAAAAACAAACCTAGACGTCGTCTAGCTGAGTGGTTTTTGGCTTTTTGAATAACAAAATTACATTTTGTGGTTAGTTTAGTTAATTGGCTCAACTTCTATAACTTCTACAAATAGCCTTTTACAAGCAAGAAGGGGGAAAATGTGTGTTTTGAAAACCTATTTCTAAGTAGTTCCAGCCATTTGGGATTTAGGGAAGTTGTCTGGGCTGTTTGAGGGAATTCCTGGAGCTAAGAATTCAAATTTGGCGTTGTCTCTCGACTGTAGCTCCTGAGGGTCAACTTTGGCCACCAACTTTGTGTTTGGGGAGGTTCAGTTATAAAGCCAAATCTTCCCTAAATACTTGTTAAAAGCCTGGGATGGGAAGTAGGTAAGCATAAAGGGAATGACTCTGGGAGTCTGATGAGAGGGGCACTAATGATTTGGGACCTCATAGGATACATTTGTTTTTGTTTCACTTGGGGGATACTTTCTATTATTATATTTGAAAGACTCTTTAGCTGCAAACATTTGCTTTGTTAGGATATAGAATCTGTTTCATTTCTGTATTTGAATTCTTCTTTAGTCTTATTTCCTACCAACTTGGAGTAATTAGCTTTGCTTTAATTTTCAGAAATCCCCCCTCGTGGATGTCCCTGTGTTGCAGTTTTGCTATGCTTTCATCCAAAGGTAATGCAGCCCCTCAAAGACATTTCTCAATTATAGATGCTATTGCAATGATTATAAATAATTCCTCTGATTGTATTTCCATTTTTTTTTTCTTTTAATTGAAGTATCATTGATTTACAATGTTGTGTTAGTTTCAGGTGTACAGCAAAATGGCTCAGATATATATATATATATATATATATATATATATATATATATATATATATATATCTGAATATGTATATATATATATTCTTTTTCAGATACTTTTCCACTATAGGTTATTATAAGATATTGAATATAGTTCCCAGTGCTATTGTTTATTTTTTTAGGATTTGTTTATTTTTTAATTAATTAATTAATTTTGGCTGTGTTGGGTCTTCGTTGCTGCACGCAGGCTTTCTCTAGTTGCGGCGAGTGGGGGCTACTCTTCATTGCGGTGCGCAGGCTTCTCATTACAGTGGCTTCTCTTGTTGCGGAGCATGGACTCTAGGCGCGTGAGCTTCAGTAGTTGTGGCTCGTGGGCTCAGTAGTTGTGGCTCGTAGGCTCTAGAGCGCAGGCTCAGTAGTTGTGGTGCACGGGCTTAGTTGCTCCGCGGCATGTGGGATCTTCCCGGACCAGGGCTCGAACCCGTGTCCCGTTCATTGGCAGGCGGATTCTTAACCACTGTGCCACCAGGGAAGTCCCTTATTATTTATTTATTTATTTTATTTATTTTTGGCTGTGTCGGGTCTTAGTTGCTGCACATGGCATCTTTCATTGCAGCGTGCGGGCTTCTCTCTAGTTGTGGCGTGCAGGTTTTCTCTCTCTAGTTGTGGTGCGCAGGCTCCAGGGCGCGTGGGCTCTGTAGTTGTGGCGCGAGGGTTCCAGAGCGCATGGGCTCTGTAGTTCGCGGCACACAGGCTCTCTAGTTGAGACGCGCAAGCTCTACCATTCGGCCTCCCCAACGTCGCTGGAACCACGGAGTCAACCATCAGAAGGTCACAGAGGGCGAGGTCAGGCCTCACGGAAACAAGGACTCGGATTGTGGCTACGGAGCGAGGCTGCACAGCACAAAAGGCTGAGCTTGGCCGCAGCCAGAGGGCCCCAGGTTCAAGTCCTCGTCCCCGACTTACTGCCTCCTGACTGACCTGGGCAGGGCCTCCTCTGTAAAAGGAGGCCGCAGCTCCTGCAGCTGCTGGGAAGGCTCAGATATCACTCAGGCCCCTGCAGCAGGCGCTTGCTAGTGATATAATACGCATTAGTTACCACGAGAAGGGGCGTGACCAGCTCATCTTTACCTCCTGGAGGAAAGAAGTACAGGGATGCTTGTGGTGAAGAATGAACAGCTGGTCTGAACTCAGCCCTAGACCCAGGGACTCCTGGGACTGTGACCCTTCCTGCCACCTCAGGATACAGTGAGCCAGAATAACCACGGAACATGAACTTGTTAACCAGGGAGCCTGCAGCTGGTGGTCACATTTACTTATTGTGAACCCCCGGAGATACGTGAGAATACTGAGGCTTCCTTGAGACGGGGCTACACTCCCTTCACCCGCATTACTGCAGCCGAGAACACCCCACACGAGGGAGGGGTCCGGGAGCCGCCTCCGGGACCTGCCATAAGATCTGCACGAGGCCCAGCAGAGCCTCCTTTTCTACCCGTGGAGAAACACCTGGGGAACCCCTATAGCTGAGACCCCTGCATGCGGATATTCAGCATAGTAAACCCACGCAGAAGCCATCCAGCAGAAAACAGGGCAGAGCATTGAGGACAGCACCAAAAATAATCCCTTCTCCTTTTTCTAAAAGAGGTCCTTAAAATCTCCCCTCCTTTTTTGGTATCAATTTAATGCAAACTGCTTCTTCTAAAGTTTACCAGGCCTCACATAAAGCTTTGCTGATGTAAGTATTAAAGCTATAGCACCCAGACTTTAAAATGTCAGATTAGATCTCTGCAGAAAGAAAAAGTAAAATCATCAGGGTATTCCCATGCCTCGAGAGGAAATAAGGACACCATTCAGATACTTTCTGAACTAAGCCTCTCCAGTAATCAAGAAATACAATGGAGGGGTGGCAGGGAGGGATAAACGAGGAGTTTGGGGTTAAAATGTACACACTACTATATATTAAATAGAGAAACAGGGACTTCCCTGGTGGTCCAGTGGTAAAGAATCCGCCTTACAATGCAGGGAACGTGGGTTCAATCCCTGGTTAGGAAACTAAGATCCCACGTGCTGCAGGGCAACTAAGCCCGAATGCCACAACTACAGGCCCAGAGATCAGACAGTCCTCTAGTTCAAGGCTTTCACTTTATAGACGAGGAAACCAGGGGCATCTGACCTCTCAGCAGGGTTGCAGGTCTCCAAACTCCAAGTTCTTGGCAGAATACCAAAATTTAGCTTGCGTTTATTGTAATTTAAAAAAGAGCAAACAGGTCAGGCAGATATGCCATCTTCCTGTGCTTTCCAACCACCTGGATCTAAAATGTGCTTATAAGTAACATTTTGTTTTGACCTGTTCAGGGTTGGATATTTTTTCTTTCTTTCTTTCTTTTTTTTTTTTTTTTTAAATAGGCTCCCAGCAACAGCCTTGCAAGCGAACTTCCCTTCGCTGTTGGGTGTGTTAAAGGAGTCCGTGCAGTTGAATCTCGCTCCCCCTGGTTATTTTCTGCTTCTCAGGTACCGTGTCCCAGCACTCACGTCACCGTAGTTTTCTTCGGGAACATGTTTTTATTTCTGCAGCATTCTTGGTCTGAAGCTGATTGTCTCTCAACAGCATGCTGAACGACTTCGTAACAAGAACTCCCAACCTGGAGAACAAGAAGGATCAAAAAGATTTGCAGGTCTGTATGTGCAAGTCTGGCAGGCTGTTACTGTCCCAGCAGTATCGCCCACCTTTAGAGGGTCTCACTGGAGATAGTAAACATTGCGCAGAACCAGATCTTAGATTTGCATTTGTTCCCACGTCTGATTCCCTCCGTTACTGTCTTCAGAGGGCTCTATACAATCTCCTGATGAAGGTTCTCGTGTTAGACTTGACCAGTCGACCGTGCATTTTACAAGGCACCCTCTCGCTTCCCACTGTACACAGATGTATGCGGACTTACTCTGCAGCATGATTGGAACAATACGTCTATCTTTATGCACAGATCCCTTTCCTTAGAACCTTCCCCCATCTTTTTAAAGCAATATAGACTCACAGGAAATTTCAGAAACACTGAAAAACAAAAGTAACACTCACCCATAGGAGAAGGAAAATCTTCTCCTTTGAGTAGCATGCCAACTACCAATAATACATAGAAGTAATGAAGGAGTTAGAAAAATCACTATTTTGCAACCATTATAATCCTTGAGTGAGGAGCTTTTTGAGTCAAAGTCTTTAAACTGGGTTGTGTAGTTTATGGCTTTGGTGACACTGCCGCTGGTCGTTGTGGTCCCTGGTGTTTGTGAAGTATCTGTCCAGCTCCTGATTCTGAAGCACCGGAGTTCTGCATAAAGCACAGTGACTCCTTTGGCTCAACCGGTAGAGAAGAAAGCATCATCCGAGGGCAAGTGCTGCAGCCCAGCCCTCGGGTAGCACCTCCTGCACTCACCTGGAAACCCTCCCCCTTCCGTGGGCTGTTGCCCGCCGCGGCCCCTCCGTTTCCAGTCCATCGGGCCGGACTGTGGCCACAGGCACTAACCACCGCAGCTGGTGCAGCTCGCTCCGCTCCTGTGGGTCAGGGGGCCGGGTGGGCCTCTGCTTCCACCCCACAAGGTCCCAGCCTCCCTGACACTGACTCCTTCCTGCTGTCTCCAGACACCCCAACTTCTTTCCCATCCATTCACTGCACTTGAAATGGGAGCTCTTCTAAGTCCTCAACCCCTTTTCTTGATCTTTTTTTTAAGAATTTATGTTATTGAAGTATAGTTGATTTACAGTGTTGTGTTAATTTCTGCTGTACAGCAGAGTGACTCAATTATACACATATATATATATCCTTTTTCATATTCTTTTCCATTATGGTTTATCCCAGGATATTGAGTATAGTTCCCTGTGCTATACAGTAGGACCTTGTTTTTTATCCATCCTATATATATAATGGTTTGCATCTGCTAACCCCAAACTCCCACTCCATCCTTCCCCTGCCCCGCCCCCTTGGCAACCACAAGTCTGTTCCCTATGTCTGTGAGTCTGTTTCTATTTCGTAGATAAGTTCATTTGTGTCATATTTTAGATTCCACATATAAGTGATAGCAAATGGTATTTGTCTTTCTCTGACTTACTTCACTCAGTATGACCATCACCAGGTCCATCCATCTATTCTTGACCTTCCTTACTGCCATCATCCACCCCACACCTCTGCCCAGGTGCACCGCGGACAGTTCCCGCAGGTGCACCCCCCTTGCCACCGGCAGGCAGACGTTCTCTTGCTTCATGCCCGAACACAGCTGCTGGGCTCATAGTGGAAGTCAGGACTGTTCAGTTCTCAGACGTCAGGGATGTACAGCCCCTCTTAGCTGGCAACACTCGATGATACCCACTCAGTGTTTCTACCTCTGTCCCAGCTACTTGACCAAATTCGTTCCTGATGGTACTCCTGATACGGATGACTCCTCACTTCGCCCTCGAGTCAATTTAATTTATGCAGTTTTGTTTCTTGTATTATTCAAAGGTGCATTTCTAGCAAGAATCCATGGTCCTAAAGAAACCGGAAATCTAATCTGCCAAATGCGTTGTGCCTCTGTGACTTCCTGTGTCTCTGTTTTACCCGAGTTGGCCAGAGAGTAGCCTGAGCCACAAGTGGCTGTTGAGCCCTTGAAATGTGGCTTGTCTGAACTGAATGTGCTGTAACTGTAAACACACAGCGGATTTCAAAGACTTAGCATAACAAAGAATGCGTAACCTCGCTAATAACTTTATATTGATTATGTGTCGTTACTCTGTTGGATATATTGTGTTAAACATTATGAACTTGTTTCTTCTTTTAATGTAGCTCCTAGAAAACTTGGTATTACCTTCATGGTTCACAGCTGCGGCTTGCATTATATTTATATCGGATGGTGCTATTTTAGACACTTAAGATTCTTTTCCTTAACTAACTTCCTTTCCTCTTTCTCCTGACTACCCTCAGGAAGTCACTCAAAAAATTCTAGAAGCTGTCGGGAACATTGCTGGCTCTTCCTTGGAACAAACCAGCTGGCTGAGCAGAAACCTGGAAGTGAAGGCTCAGCCTCAGATCTCTCTAGAAGAATCTGATGATGAGGAAGATTTGCACGGTAGGTGTAGAAGGGTCAAAAAGTAATGCCCACTGCCAGCTAGTGGGTCTAGTTTTGCCTTAAAAGTAAACTGGCTTTACTTCTTACAACACACGTTGTATGTATAATAAACAGTAGGATTCCATTGGAAGGGTCCCGAGTGGCCCATGCTACCGTGTTAAGCCCTCACTGAGCCGAGATGGGGGTCCAAGAAAGTGACTTCCCAAGATAACTTGCACGGACTCAGTGATAGAAATCCGTGTGGGATAAAGAATAGGAGAATGTATGTTTTTCTTTTTGTGGAGCCGCGGAAAGAAAACTAAGTAAACCAGCTAACTATCGTCAGGCAGTTGATGTTGTATTTCATTTCTGGCCAACACACCCCTGCCTCTCGATGATCCTTGTGTTTGGTCATTGCCTGGGGGGTGAAGATTTTATCGTGGAGGCCACACAGAGTGGGCACAGCCCAGCCTTATAATTAGTTACAGCTTCCTAGGAAAATGGTCTGGAGACTCTCAAAGGAGACTCATCTGTTTACTCGGAGGACCATTGATCAGCCAGATCCTCTTGAGGAGTCTGAATTAAACGCAACAGGGTAGATTGTCAGTTGCCAGTGCCCTAAAGACCACCAGACGAATGTATCGTCAAGCAAATCTCAGGTTACTAGACCTGCTGCAGTGAGAGAGAAGCTTGGCTGAGTCACAGGGGTGTCTCAACTCTAGGGGAAATTTGGGGAGGATATTTATAAGGTTGTAGGGCCTTGGCTGAGTTGTCTGTGGCAGATCTTTCCAGGTGGGGACTGAGCAGAGTTAGCGATAAGATACCTTTGCATTGGTGGGCACAGCACTAGGCGAGGGTCCAGAAGTGGATGTTGATGAGATGCGGCTCGTTTTGGTAAGTGAGCCACTTCAGTTGGTTGAGTTGTTCTTTCAGAATTAGGCATATCTTAGAGCAAGTAGTTATTTTTGCAAGTTCTCAGTGTTATTTTAACACAGACAGGAAAGTATGCCCAGTACCCGTGTTGCTCAACACTGCACAAGAAAATCAGTTTGGTCTCAGTTTTATTAACACGAGCAAAAAAAATTACATCTAAGTTCTCAGTCTGAACTACATAGCGCAGTGCCCACCACAAGGTGAATGTTCAAAAACTGCTAGTTCTGTCATATTTTATGACCTCTGTCATTATTGTTAGCGGTAGTTAAATCAGCAGAAACAAAGCTGCATTTGTGGTTTTTAATATACAAAGGAAGGTGTGTCAAGAAGTCTGGGCTCTTTTCTCTTGCAAGTAAACGAAACCCACTTCAGGTGTGTAGAAACACAGCAGCACAAAACTTTCTGGCTCATGTACAGGAAAAGCCCAGACGTCAACATCTGGTTTTAGTCAGAGCGGGAGCTAGGTGTTCAGATGAAGTTCATCAAGTCTCATGCAAAGATTCCGGTTGGCTCTTCTGGGCCTGTGGCTGACCCAGAGGAGGAGAGGAAAGGCTGGTGCCCTGGAGCTCCGAGAAATGGGCTCCCACCCAAGAGGGGCTTCTCTTGCCAGGAGGAGGAAGGATGGTGTTAGACAGGCAGGCCATAGTACCCCCTCCATTACTTCTGCCATATTTGTTTGACAGCTAGTTTTGTGGTTTACATAAGAAAATAATTATACTTTACTCTGTAATGAAGATCCTATAACTAGTATGTTATCATTTACTAATGTAAACCAACACTTATGCTTTCTCAGGCTGCGGTTATGATTATAGCTGTGGTTCTAGGGAAAGAGAGCTGGTGCATCTCCTTGGCTCATCTGCCCTCAGTTATTTCCGACGTAGGTACTGATATAGGGATGAAACTGCTTCTCCACCACCAGTGCAGCTGAGCTGTGCTGAGTCAAGTGTCACTGGGCCTGGCTTTTGTGCAGTAAGTAAATTTAACCTCAAGACAGTACTGTAGTAAAATGATCACCTGATTTTTATTTAAAAAAAGAAAGCATAGAATTCCAAAGCTGGAGGTGACTTGGGGGCTTCTCAGTAAGACTTAATTAGCAAATTATAGAGTACCAAAAGACTCTTTGGATCATACACTATATTTTGTTTCAGTCTTGACCAAACTAAGTATGCATACTGGCCGTCTAAATCATGAAACAGAATGAGGCTTCAAATGATGTGTTTCTCCACTTAGAGTTCTTATGTGTGCAGTACACGTGCAGGGTCTTTCCTGTATGTTTGTGTCTGGCATGTGCCATGCACTACGTTCTAGATGCTGGCGCTGCAGCAGGAAACAAAATGAGCAGGGCCTCTGCTCTTGCAGGGGTGACGCGGAAGGTGATAGTCCAAAGTAAATGAACAAAGGTATCTTTCAACTCTTCTGGAAATCCAAAGTTACTCCAAAATGAAAGTTTTTTTTTTAATTGGAGTTGGGCTGGGGGCCACTTTAGATGTTACAGAACATGTCCCCAAGGAAGTGTCAGTTGTGCTGAGAAATACAGGGTAAGGGGGCAAAGATCTGGGAAGGCGCTGCCCAGAGGGGATGGCGAGTCCTTGAGGTGGGAGTGGGCCAGGCCCAAGAAACCTGAAGACCAGCTTGGCTGGAGCCTGATGCGTGGTCATGCAAGGTCAGGGCGAGAGCGGGGGTGGAAGGTTGTCGGGCTTGATGCAGAGCACACTTAAGAGCTTGGCCACCAGCCCGCTTGCTGTGGGAAACCATTAAAGTGTTTGGAGCAGTGACAGGATCTTATTGAGTTTTCAGAAAACATCAGTTTGGCTGCCGGGAGCAATATGGGCTGCAGCAACCGAGAAGAGAAACTGGGAGTTCAGTTAAAAGGATTTCCTGGTGCTTTGGGCAAGAGAAGACGTTGGCTTAGAGGCATGGGCTCTAGAGAAAGGCGGACTGGTGTGAGTGCAGCGTCAGCAGAACTTGCCGATGGATTGCAAGTGGTAGTTTAAAGAAAAAGCAAACAAGGATGAGTTTGGGGTTTTTGGTGTTTGGTTTTTTGTTTGTTTGTTTTATTTAATTTTGGCTGCGTTGGGTCTTCATTGCCGCGCGAGGGCCTTTCTCTAGTTGCGGGCGAGCGGGGGCTACTCTTCGTTGCGGTGCGCAGGCTTCTCATTGCAGTGGCTTCTCCCATTGTGGAGCACGGACTCTGGGCACACAGGCTTCAGTAGTTGTGGCTCGCGGGCTCAGTAGTTGTGGTTCGCGGGCTCTAGAGCGCAGGCTCAGTAGTTGTGGTGCACGGGCTTAGTTGCTCCGTGGCACGTGGGATCTTCCCGGACCGGGGCTCGAACCCTGCGTTGGCAGGCGGATTCGTAACCACTGCGCCACCGGGGAAGTCCCATGGCTTTGGTTTTTGGTTTAAACGATTGATTGAGGTGGAAAAGTCTGAAGCAAGAGTATTTTGGAGAGGGAGATGGAGCTTGGGTTTGCATGTGTTAAATTTGAGATGTCTGGGAAGGAATCAGAAAAGGTCACCAGCGTAGGAGGAAAAACCAAGAGAACATGGAGTCATGGAAACTGAGAAGAGAGTGTTTCCAGAAGGAGGGCGTAGGAATGCAGCGGAAGGCTGCTGAGAAGTAGCGTGAGATAAGGACAGAGACTCCCTGGATTTGATGGGGGTGGGACGGCGTGATTGGATGGAGAAGAGGACAGAGACGAGGAAGAGGAGACAGTGGGTGCTGATAACTCTTTGAAGCTTAGTCGTCAATAGGGCAGTAATGACGTAGTACTAAGGACCAAAGAATATCTTTTATTCGGTTTGTTTTTCAATTGGAGTTAACCAAAGCATATTTGTATGGTGATGGAATAGTACAGCAGAGGGGAAGAAATTAATACCAAAGAGTGAAAGGATAGTTAGAAAGCAAAGTATTCGACAGCCATTGGGCCGGGATTAATATCGTAAATGGAATTAGCGTTCTTTGACAGGAGCCAGGAACATGTCTATCAAAACAGGAGACAAGGCAGAGAACACGGATATAAATGTTCCAGGTTAATAACGCATAGCGGCCAAACTGAGGGCGTTTCTGTTTGTTCACATTAATTTTCTCAGTGAAATATGAGATGAGGTTACCAGCTGAGGAGGGACAGGTATCGATGGTTATGGAGGGAGAAGGTGAAAGAATTATGTTGGAGACTGGGAAAGCCAGCACAGCGCTGAGGGACATGGGGGAGGGTTATCTAGTAGCATCAGGTCATTTTTGAGTTGCACAGTCATGACATAAAGTGAGATCCTTTTCAGAGTGGTCTGGTTTTCTCCAGAGCATTTAGCCGCATAGAACTGCATAGGCAATCATTGGGTTTAGCCAGCTTTGCATTTTTCTGGGTGAGTGCTTCAGAGAGAGAGAGAAGCAAAAAAGTTAAGGATGTTCGCAAGGTGGACGATAGACCCCAGGTGTGGGTGGGGAGATAGAGAAATGAAGACCTGGGGGGGTTGATGGGTAGTTACGGAGGTGAACTCAGGGGGTTGGAGGCTTGTGCAAGGATTCAGGAAATTGTCAGAGCAGCATTCCAGGAGTAAGTGAGCAGGAAAGGTGAGATGTGGTCACGATAGGGTGCTGGAAATGGAGACTTTGGAAATTCATGAGGTCAAGGGTATGATGACGACAGTGGCTGGCTGGGCTGGAACAAAATATAAGCTTGCTGGAAAAGAAAAGACTAAGGGGCTCAGAGGCCAGGATGTTAGAGGGATCATCCAAGGGGATGTTGAAGTTCCGAAAGTGGTGATGAGAATAGAAGCGGGGAGGAAGACAGTGAGTTGGTGCTGATTTATTTGATCAAAATACCCAGATTCTTAGTTGCTGAAGTTGAACATGTTAGCAGAGAAGAATACGTAACATGTACGTACGTACAGAGTCAGTGTGAAAGGCGGGGGCTCGTGGCTCAAGTTCATCTGATGCTTTGGGGGCATAAATGGTGACCTGTTGTCCTGACTAAAACACTCATGCCTCTTTCAGCAGGTGCTGCCGCCGCCGCTTCAGCAATGGTGTCCGCGTCTGCCCCTTCGGTGTACAGCGTGCAAGCCCTCTCCCTCCTGGCAGAGGTACATATGCATCTGGCTTGTCATCCCCCCACAGAAGTGAGGCTTTGCAAGGGCGTTCATTCTCAGGGGCCAGGGCGCACGGGCTGCACCGTCCCGGGTGAGTTCATAAGCCAGTCTTGGCCTCAAGCTGCCCCGTGGAGTTCCCTTGTTAGGTTGTGTATACCCCGAGGGCTAAATTTTGTATTGCCGCCTGCTGTAGGAGATTTCTGTTTTCTGGCGGTCCTGTTCTTCTAGGTTCTGGCATCCCTCCTGGACATGGTTTATCGAAGTGATGAGAAGGAGAAAGCGGTGCCGTTGATCTCACGTTTGCTTTACTATGTTTTTCCTTACTTACGCAATCACAGGTAACGCCACCTTCTCCATTGTACCCCACCCATGTGTGGAAAGATAGCTTATGGGAAATGTGTCCAGCGGGGTTCCTTGCACCGTCTCTGACCTTGACCCTTTCCCCTTCCCACCCCTTTCAGCGCCTACAATGCCCCCAGCTTCCGGGCTGGCGCCCAGCTGCTGAGCTCTCTGAGCGGTTATGCCTACACGAAACGAGCCTGGAAAAAAGAAGTCCTGGAATTATTCTTGGACCCGGCCTTCTTCCAGATGGACACTTCTTGTGTGCAGTAAGAAATGCTGTCCTGATAAAAAACATGCCCTGAATCTTCAAGTGGAAAAGGGTTTGGGTTTCTGTAATTAATTCTCTTTCCTGAAATGGAAGCAGAGCTAGCATCAACCCAAATCATAGGACACCACTCGCAGGTTAACTGTGTATTTCTGGGAACAGAATTAAGGCTTTTAAAAACTACAAAGGTGTCTTCTTTTTAATCAGGAGAAGAATTTCAAGTAAGAGAGCATATTTTTCCTAAAGAGCGTAGCATGGGGTTCCAGTGGTACTTGGTCTAGTACTGCTCTATCTTGTAATCACAAAATGCTTGACCAGCATTAAGATGACAGGGCTCCATGGCGACACCGCGGTGTCCCTATCCCACTTCTCGGCTTGCACTCCCCGAGTCCTCACTGAGACCTTGAGGCTGGCCAGGCTCTGCGCGGGCAGTGGAGATCCGTGGAATCACAGGCACAGGATGAACGAGCTGTGCCTTTTTCTTGGAGGGCAGCAGAACCACTCGTAACTCTGCCCCTGGCTTGACTGAACAGGTCTTCATTAATGGCAGGGGTAGACGGTGGAGACTGGTCAGCTTTTCTATATGGGCTGAGGGTTTGCCCAGCCACCGCCAGCGGCCGTGGCTGTAATCCTGTTGTACTGCGGGGAGCCGGTTGAGAACTAGTGGTATTTGTCTTCACAACCCCAACTCTTTCCATTAACACAAGTGTATGGACATCATCTGTGTGAACACGTTTAAGGGCAACCCTTTCAAAAGCCAAGGTACCTTGACAATTTGTGTTTTCTTTTATGGTGAGCTGGGAATTATTCATTATTCCCTATGTTATTCGTTCCCTATGTTAAGGTTATAAATGAAAAGCTTTTGCTTAACGTTTCCTTATATAAAAACTATTCATCCCTTTCACTAACTTTTCAGAAAGCAGTTTTTAGTAGATCTCAAAGGGACATGTTCTTTTCTTGATGCTTTTAATCAGACTGTCACCCTTTGCATATTTAATTAATTTTGCTTTTTTTAATATCCAGTTGGAAGTCCATTATTGACCATCTTCTGACTCATGAGAAAACGATGTTTAAAGATTTAATGAGTAAGTTCTTCTGTTATGTGCACATAAGTCACACTTTAAAGGACCAATTCCTTTTGGTCATAATCAACTTTTACCACGTATTTCAGAGCCCAGCTCAAACATTTTTTAGTGCCATTTCAGCCACAGAGTGTAATGTGATGTGCAGGATATGTCGGGACTACGTGAATGAGCCTTCCTATTTCCAGTCTAGTGACACGAATGCCTTTAACTACCTTTTTTGCAGTTTTGTAGCAGAGAAAATTCTTTTGAAAGTAATGATAAGTTGACCACAATTGGTTAGGAGTACTATCCTGTACCTCATATCCTCTTCAAATACCCCATCATTCAGTATCATGAAAGAAACAAGTACTTTTATAAATTTAAATATTTGAGTAACAACTACATGCCCTTAATCAAGATCATGATCTTTCACCAGGGAAGATAGGAAGAGTAGGAATTTCTCATCACTTACCTCTCATTGTAGTGTTCTCACTAAATGGAACTTATTTGCTCTATTTATTCCAGGCATGCAGAGCAGTTCTTTAAAACTGTTCTCAAGTTTTGAGCAGAAAGCCATGCTGCTAAAGCGCCAGGCTTTTGCCGTCTTAAGTGGAGAACTTGATCAGTACCACCTTTACCTTCCTCTGATCCAAGGTAAGAAGCCCTGCCCTTCCCCCAGCCCACCCCACCCCCGCCCCCCACAGAGACAGGCCCAGAGTGGCCAACGTGGCTGGAAACCAGAGGGGCCCAGGGCAGGTGTTGGCAGTATGGTCAAACGTTAAATGAGTACTCAGCAGAGTGATTGTAGAAGAACTTTGGAAATATATCGGTAAATCTGAAATTTTATTTTAAAAATCAATTATTATGGGACTTCCCTGCTGGCGCAGTGGTTAAGAATCCGCCTGCCAATGCAGGGGCCACAGGTTCGAGCACTGGTCTGGGAAGATCCCACATGCCGCGGAGCAACTAAGCCCGTGAGCCACAACTACTGAGCCTGCGTTCTGGAGCCTATGAGCCACAACTACTGAGCCCACATGCCACAGCTACTGAAGCCCGCGCGCCTAGAGCCCGTGCTCCACAAGAGAAGCCACTGCAATGAGAAGGCCGTGCACCGCAATGAAGAGTAGCCCCCGCTCGCCGCAGACAGAGAAAGCCCGCGCACAGCAACAAAGACCCAACGCAGCCAAAAATAAAATATAAATAAATAAATTTATTTTTTTAAAAAAGGCAAGAGAAAAATCAATTATTATAATGCTATTAGTTTTTTAAATTTTTAAAAAATTTTATTTATTTATTTTTGGCTGCGTTGGGTCTTTGTTGCTGTGCACGTGCTTTTCTCTAGTTGCGGCGAGCGGGGGCTACTCTTCGTTGTGGTGCACGGGCTTCTCACTGCGGTGGCTTCTCTTGTTGCAGAGCACGGGCTCTAGGCATGGGGGCTGCAGTAGTTGTGGCTCACGGGCTTAGTTGCTCCGCGGCATGTGGGATCTTCCCGGACCAGGGCTCGAACCCGTGTCCCCTGCATTGGCAGGCGGATTCTTAACCACTGCACCACCAGGGAAGTCCTATAATGCTATTAGTTTGTATTAGGTTGTTTTTTAAAGTCTGGCAGTGCTTCTTCAGCACTGTCTCCTGCTGGATCCCTCCTGCAGTACAGATTCTAAGGCCAGTGACAGAGCAAGATTTTGGAGAAGTACCTGATTTTTCCTTAGCAGTTTTTTCTCTTCTTCATACTCGCGGTATTCTTTGTCTGCTTCAAGAATGAATGATCGTGGATATTATACATGGTTTTAAAGGTTTTTCCCCCTCCTCATAAAATGTTGAGGTGGCAAAGTGAGCATTCTGTTTTAATTCATCCTCCTCCAAGACACAAAAGAACTCTCAAAGAGGAATGTGTTTTCCTTAAGACACGTAGCCTAAATGGAATATAATAAAATAAACAAAAAAGCTTTCAAGAATCATATGAAATATCATGAAGACTAGTATAACAAACAATTTTACAAATATTAGAATTATGGTGTAAATCCTTTTGGGGGGCTCAGACTTATTAAAGTATAATTTACATACAGTTCTGGCTATACAGTTCTATGAATTTTGATAAACACATGTAGTCACGTAACCACCACTGCAGTCAAGATACAGAACATTTCCATCACCCCAGAAAGTTCACTCGTGCCCCTCAGAAGGCATCTCCTCTGCTTACCCCCTGACCCTATCAACCACTAAATCTTCTTTCTGTTCATATAGTTTCATCTTTTCTGGAATGTCCTATAAATGTGAATGTGATTAGACAGTGTATAGCCTTTGAGTCTGGCTTCTTTTGTATTTGAGAGTCATTCATTCTGTTGTATTTATCAATAGCTTATTTCTTTTTATTGCTATTTATCTATAGTATTCCATTCTGTGATTTGTTTACCAGATCACCAGTTGAACATTTGTGTTGTTTCCACATAGAATTATGATATAAATCTCTTACTCTACCCTCTTAAAAACTGCTCTTATAAATATCTGTCGGCTCACAAAGCATGTGCTTTTCATAAATATTTGTATTAATTCTCAGCCCACGTCCCTACTTGATTAACCACTTGAAAGGTCTTAATTATTTTAGGTCAAAACATTAACAGCTTTCGTGGGTATTAATTATGACAGTATTTTATATTTGCAATAATGAAAATACCATTATACTTCTACTGACATAATTTCAGCCTGTAAAGCACGTAAGATGTTCATGACCTAACGTCTTGAATACTTAAGATGTATAAAAGTGAATATTCAGATATTGACAAATCCTTACTTGAATTACTAACAGGAGGCTGCTTAGGTCAGAGGGTGACCAGGAATGCCGTTAAAGGCGATGGCAGCCCTCCAGAGACTTTGCTCAGTGCAGAGTCAAAGCTGAACTTTGTTGCATCCTTACAGGATTTAAAGGGGAGAGAGAACAACGGGAACCACATTTCCTCTAGTTCACGGGCGGCGTCTGTGATGGTGCTTTATGCACCTGGCCATCAGACGGTGGTCCAAAAGGGCAGCGTGAAGTTCACTTTCTCAGCAGGAGAGCATGGTAGGCAGTGCATTGTACAGTCCTTGCCATGCTTTCTCACTTTGGGAGAAACACCTGCGCCTTCTCTCCCCCATGTCCCATCAAACACTCTCCTAAAACCTGGGGTGAGGCCCAGAGAGCTAAAGAGACAGTATTAGATGTGTAGAACAAGAAGAGAACAGACAATGGCCTTTTTCAATCAGTGGTATGGAGAATCTGACTATGGCAGGGTGTAAACATCCAATTCTGAGAAATCATGGCTTGGAGAGGGAGAGAGAAGTAGAGGCAACATAATATATACATTATATATTATATACATACAACATATATGAAAGTCAGCATAATGCTGACTTTAAATAGGAGATGGTTTGGGGGTCCTTGGGGAAAGAGGAATTTCTCCAAATAAATACCCTCCACTTTGGATAGCTCAAGTGCTGTTTTTTTTTTTTTTTTAAAAAAAACTACATGTTTGAAAAAGTAGGGTGGACTTCCCTGGCGGTCCCGTGGTTAGGGCTTCGCACTTACACTGCAGGCGGCACAGGTTCGATCCTTGGCCGGGGAACGAAGATTCCCTCATGCCACACAACGCAGCCAAAAAGTAAAAAATAAAATAAAATAAAAATACCTGTTTGAGTCCTTGTTTTAAAAAAATAAGAGGAAGAAGTAAACATGTTTAACCCCTTCCGTTTTTTGCTAACTGACAGTTTGCAAAACACTTGCCTCTGTGTTGTCATTGTGTTCAGGACTGTTGACAGGCCCAGCTTCCCTAGGGTCCTGGGGTGATGGGATTCGGAACGTTCTCTGACAGTCTTGGGACATTGACTGGCCCCATGGAGCAGTGACGCCCCAGTCAAGGGAGTAGAGGCATCCAGAAGCTCCTAAGTTGCACACCATGGTGAATAGTTGAGGCCAAATCAAAAGAGGCAGGAACGGGGAAGGTCTGGCATTTCTCCTCTGGGGTCCTCACGCCCGACTGATCACCATCAAGTAGCACTGGAAGAGGTCGATCGATGCACTCAGGGTGCAGAGCTGAGCAGCTCCTTACATCTTGGCTCGTAGTGACATAAATTTTACATTGATCTCAAAAGCAGTAAATCGGCTCAAAGCAATTATTTTTTAAACAGGAGGGACGATAAAATGCTGCTTGTCTAGGATGAAAGGAGGACAGACTACAGAGGCCCCTGATGAGGGGATCAGAAAGGTCTAGAGGGAACACTCTGTTCCCTCTAAGCTGATGAGTGTGGCTCATTCCAGGTCCACTGAAGTCCTTCCCGTCGTTTAAGTTTTCTTCATTGTCCTTTATCAGCTCCATTTTTACATCAGGATACTGGTGCTCAGAGAGATTAACACCTGCGTAAGGTTGCATTGCCGCTAACTGGCAAAACCTGGACTGAAATCTGAGCCCTGTGGCTCCCAGCAGCAGGCTGTGTTCTTTAGTAGGTACCCTTTGAGGCAGGCGAGTTTCACAGATGGGAAATGGGCTCAGCAAGATTATGCGGCCAGCCTAAACGAGGTTCTGCAACCTTGACAGTGGTGCAGGGATTCTGGCTCAGGGCTCTCTCTGGCTCTGCTCACCAGGACTCCTTAAGCCTGTAAGGTTTATCACTCAGCTAAGAAAGGAATATTAGAGATTCTAAAATAGATCATCTTGGCTGAAGAATAATCTCACGAATTTAGCTTTTATTTGGAGCATCAATATGAAATATGCCCCATGTGTACAAACCACTTTTTTTTTTAATACTTTTTATCTCAAAGTAGATTAAGACTCACAAGAAGTTGCACAAATAGTACCTAGTGTTCCTGTGTACCGTTCGTCCAGCTTCCCCCATGATAACATCTCACATAAGCATAGTTCCTCATCAAAACCAGGAAATTGATGTGGGAGTATTACCATAACTCAACTTGAGACTTTTTCAGATTTCACCAGTTTCTACAATGCAATCTTTATGTGTGTGTTTGTGTGTCTAGTTCTATGAACGTATCCCATGTACAAATTCTTGTAGCCAACACCACAACCAGGATTTAGAACTCTTCCCTCGCTACAAAGCGACACCCTCAAGTCACTCACTGCTTTATATAGTCACACCCTCCACCCAGCCCTAACCCCTGGAAACCACTGATCTGTTCTCCATCACTTTAATGTTATGTAAATGGAATCATACATCATGCATGTTATGTAAATGTCACCTTTTGAGATTAGCTTTTTTCATTTAGTACAGTGCTTTTGAGATCCATCCAAAGGCAAGTGGGGTATGTTCATGGGTGTATAAAGAGTTTGATCTTTTTTAATGAGTAATAATACTCCATTTTATGGATGTACCCAGTTCATTTATCCATTTACCTGATGGACATCTGGCTTGTTCTAGTTTTTGGTATTAGAAATAAAGCCTAAGGGCTTCCCTGGTAGCGCAGTGGTTAAGAATCTGCCCGCCAATGCAGGGGACACGGGTTCGAGCCCGGGTCCAGGAAGATCCCACATGCTGCGGAGCAACTAAGCCCGTGCACCACAACTACTGAGCCTGCGCGCTAGAGCCTGTGAGCCAAAACTACTGAGCCCGCGTGCCACAACTACTGAAGCCCACGCACCTAGAGCCCGTGCTCCACAGCAAGAGAAGCCACCTCAATGAGAAGCCCGCGCACCGCAATGAAGAGTAGCCCCCGCTCGCCGCAACTAGAGAAAAGCCCACGCGCAGCAACAAAGACCCAGCGCCGCCAAAAATAAGATAAATGAGATAAAGAAATTTAAAAAAAAAAAAAGGAATAAAGCCTCTGGCGATCCAGTGGTTAGGACTCTGTGCTTTCACTGCAGAGGGCCCAGGTTCAATCCCTGGTCAGGGAACTAAGATCCTGCAAGCTGGGATAAACGCACAAGGGTTTGATTACTGGGTTCTATGGTAAATGTGTGTTTAACTTTATAAGAAACTGCCAAACTGTTTTCCAGAGTGGATGCACCATTTTGCATTCCCATTTAAACAGTAATTCAAATGTCATTATCCCTTTTTTTTTAACACTTTTATTTTTTAATATTTATTTATTTATTTGGTTGCACTGGGTCTTAGTTGTGGCAGGTGGTCTCCTTTTAGTTGCAGCTTGTGGGCTCCTTAGTTGCAGCTCGCCAGCTCCTTAGTTGCGGCACATGGGCTCCTTAGTTGTGGCTTGTGAACTCTTAGTTGCAGCATGTATGTGGTATCTAGTTCCCTGGCCAGGGATCGAACCCGGGCCCCCTGCATCGGGAACGCGGAGTCTTAACCACTGAGCCACCAGGAAAGTCCCTCATTATCCTTTTGATGTCTTTAGAGATACCCCTACTTTTCATTCCTGATATTGGTAATTTGCTTTCTCTCTTTTTTGGTCAGTCTTTCTAGAGGTTTGTCACTTTTCTTGTTCTTTTCGAATAACCACATTTTAATTTGATTGATTTTTCTACATTATTTTTGTTTGTTTTGTTTCCAGTTTCATTTATTTCTGCTTTTTATTATGCCCTTCTTTGTCCTTGCTTTGGTTTTATTTTGTTCTTTTTCTGGTCTCGTGAGGTAGAGGCTTGGATTATAGATTTGAGTGCTTTCTTCTTTTATAATGTAAGAATGTAGTGCTATAAATTTCCCTCTCAGCAATACTTTAACTGTATCCCACAAAATCGGATATATTGTAATTTTCATTCATTTCTTTATATTTTTTATTTCCTTTGATACTTCTTCACCCCGTGTCTAATTTAGAAGTTTGTTAATTTCCAAGTGTTTCTGGTTATCTTTCTGTTATTAATTTCCGGTTTGATCCCATTATGGTCAGAGAACCTTCTTTGTAGGATTTAAATTTGTTGAAGTTCGGTTATATCATGGGTCATAAAGCAGTCTTGGTGAATGTTCCACGAGCACGTAATGAGATGTGTTCTGCTGGTGTTGAGTGGAGTGTTCTACAAGTGTTTATTAGATCCTGTCGGCTGAAGGTACTGCTCACTTCTATATCCTTACTGACTGTTTTCCTAGGAGTTCTATCAGTCATGGGATAGGGATGTTGAAGTTCAGCTACAGTTGTCAGTACTTATTCTTCTTTGAGTTCGGGCTGTTCTTTCTTCAAGTATTTTACACCTCTGTTGTTTGGTGAACAGACGTTTAGGAATGTTACATCTTCTTGTTGAACTGACCTTGCCACTGTGTAATGTCCCTCTTTGACCCTGGTACTTTCCTTTGCTCTGAAGTCTATTCTGTCCTATATTAATAGCGCCACTCGGGCTTTCTTAAAATGTTTGCATATTGTATCTTTTTCCGTCCTTTTACCTTTAACCTACTTATATTGTTATATATTTTTAAGTAGTTTTATCTTTTTTTATAATTTATTTATTTCATTTATTTTTGGTTGTGTTGGGTCTTCGTTGCTGCGTGGGCTTTCTCTAGTTGCGGTGAGCGGGGTCTACTCTTCGTTGTGGTGCACGGGCTTCTCATTGCGGTGGCTTTTCTTGTTGCGGAGCACGGGCTCTAGGCGTGCGGGCTTCAGTAGTTGTGGCTCGCAGGCTCTAGAGCGCAGGCTCAGTAGTTGTGGCACATGGGCTTAGTTGCTCCCCGGCATGTGGGACCTTCCTGGACCAGGGCTCGAACCCGTGTCCCCTGCATTGGCAGGTGAATTCTTAACCACTGCGCCACCAGGGAAGCCATGTTGTTGTATTTGAAGTGAGTTTTGTGTAAGATAGCATACAACTGGGTCATTCCTTTTATCCATTCAACCAGTCTCTTTTAATTGACGTGTCATGTCAGGATATATTATGCCATTTTGTTTATTTTCTGTTTGTTCCTTGTTTTTCATTCCTTTTGTTTCCCTTTTCCTATTTTCCTGAGGTTACTTGAACATTTTTTTGGCATTCCATTTTGATTTATTTAAAGTGGTTTGGGGGTATATCTCTTTATATAGCTTTTTGCAGTGGTTGCTCTAGGGATTACAGTGAACATAGAATATACATACTTACTGTGGTCTACTAGTATCAATATTTTACCACCATTTGCTTTTCTCCCATGTGATATAGTTATCTGAAATACTGCGTTTACATACTAGAACCATAAGAGATAGAGATACACTTTTTGCTTTCACTGTCCAACATAAATACTCAAGAGGAAAGGATATTATTTATACTCATTTATTTACCCTTTCTATTGCTCTTTAGTCATTCCTGATGTTCCATGTTTCCTACCGTTATCATTTCCTTTCTGTCTGAAGAACATCATTTAGCCATTCTTTGAGGGCAAATCTGTTAACAAGTTTTCTTAGTTCTCCTTCATTGAGCCTTTTTTTTTTTTTTCACCTTCATTCATCTTGGTTTGGTTTGGTTGTTTTGTTTTTTTTTTTCTTTCACCTTTATTCTGGAAGGATGTTTTCATTGGAAATAGAAAAATTCTGGGTTGAAGTTCTTCTTTCAGCACTTGAAAAATGGCAACTTCTTTCTGACTCTGGTTTCTAATGAGAAATCTGCTATTATTCGAATTATTCTCCCTTTTAGGTAATGTATAATTTCCCTCTGACTGCTATCAAGATTTTTTTCTTTGTCTTTAGTTTTCAGAAGTTTGATTATGTGACTGAACATGATTTCTTTGGTTTTATCCCTTTTAGAGTTCACTCAGCTTCTTTTATTTGTAGCTGTACGTCTTTCACCACATTTGGAAAGTTTTCAGTCATTTTTAAAATATTTTTCCAACCTATACTCTTTTTTCTCTTTTTCTGTGATTCCAGTGCACAAGTGTTAGATCTTTTGTTGTCCCACTGGTCTATGAGACTCTGTTCATTTTTTGTTTTTCTGATATTTTCTCTCTCCTTTGTTCAGCTCACATAATTTCTATTGATTCTGTCTTGGATTCCCCTCTTCCTCTGTCATCTCCATTCTGCTGTTGAGCTCAACAGTAAGTTTTTCTATCTTGGTGATTCTATTTTTTAGTTCTAAAATTTCTATTTGACTTTTCTTTGTATCTTGTATTTTTTTGCTGACACTTTCTATTTCTTATTTGTTTCAAGTGTCCATAATTGGTTATTAGAGTATTTTTAGATAGCAGCTTTAAAATCCTTTTCCAATAATTCCAACCTCTGTATTATGTCTGCGTTGGTGTCTTTTGGGTATCTTTTCTCATTCAAGTTGAGATTTTTGGCATTCCAGGTTACATTCTTTTCAACTGCCTAAGCTGGGATAAAATAAAAAATTTAAAAACCACATGGAACCCACTTCCAGGTCATTCCTTAAGTCCCAAGGTTCCTACCCAGTCCTGCCACCTTTCCTTCACCTGTTTTCTGATAGTTGGTTTATGTATTTTTGTTCAAGGTTTTTGTTTGTTTGCAGTTAGATAAATAGGATGTATTACACTTACTCCATCTTGTCCAGAACCAGAAGCACAAACCACTCTTTAAAAATGCCAACCTGGGGCTTCCCTGGTGGCGCAGTGGTTAAGAATCCACCTGCCAGTGCAGGGGACACGGGTTCGAGCCCTGGTCCAGGAAGATCCCACATGCCGCAGAGCAACTAAGCCCGTGAGCCACAACTACTGAGCCCGCGTGCCACAACTACTGAAGCCTGCGTGCCTAGAGCCCATGCTCTGCAACAAGAGAAGCCACCACAGTGAGAAGCCTGCGCACCACAACGAAGAGTAGCCCCTGCTCGCTGCAACTAGAGAAAGCCCGTGTGCAGCAACGAAGACCCAACACAGCCAAAAATAAATAAATGAACAAATAAAAAATAAAAATAAAATCCATCCATTTAAAAAAAAAAATGCCAACCTGTTTGTCAAGTGTCTGATCTATGCATGATCCTTCATTTGGTCAGAGTATTTTTAAAGGCAAGAAGTAAAAACCCACTTAAGCTACCTCAAGTAAAGAGAAGTTTATTACTAATTTACTACAGCGAATCTTAAGCAGCATGACCATAGTTCAGCTGTTTCCTATGGCAATTTGTCATCTTCCTAAGAAACCTTAAATTATGGGAAAAAATCACATTCTGCAAACAGTTATTTCAGTGGAGAAGTGGGGAAGACTGTTAGGGACTAGAGAGTTTACCTTTTTTTCTTTTTCCTGCAGGAATTAAAGTTTTTGTCATGGTCATCAAATCTAAACTTTACTGAATAATTCTATTTTATTCACGCACTTCACTTGCCACTCCTCGCCCCCAAAATATAGTGTCATCTGCCAACCAATCTATATGATCTCATAGTTGCATCACTCGCCAAAGACTCTTCAGTTTCTGTGTCTCATGTTTCATATTCTTAGAAGAATAATTACATGTTCATTGATCACACACTGGATTTCTGGCTTGAGCCAGAAGTTGATGCCTTTCTACTCAGCTGCAGCAGGGGAATAAGAGGAACTTGATTCACTTCTTTAGCAAAAACCACAAACTGCTGTGCCTCACAAAGAACAGTGCTGGGGGCAAACACGGGGCACAAAACCATTCTCCCAGCACCCATCTCATGTATGAGGTTCTTGTCAAATGTCAAAGCAATTGCAATTTTATTATTCCTCTTTGTCTAGTGAGAAACTCCGAACTGCATATTTGTGTGACACCTCTAAAATCTTCTTTCCTTAGAACGCCTGACAGACAATCTCAGAGTTGGACAGACATCCATAGTTGCTGCTCAGATGTTTCTTTTTTTCAGAGTTTTGCTGCTAAGAATATCTCCTCAACATTTGACTTCACTGTGGCCAATAATGGTCTCTGAATTGGTAAGTGCAAATATTTTACTCTTGAAAGCAAAATTGGAGCTTTTAAAAATGCTTTTTCAGGAATAATATATTATTTCATATATATCTAATTTTATCTGCAAAATTTTCCATCACGTTGGTAGTGCATAGTCAGCTCTTGCTTAAATAGAGATATTTTATCCTATAATCATAGTTGCTCTCTCAGCATCAGTTATTCCAATTAATCTGTACAGTTTGATATTATTTGCTTTTTTTTTTTCTTTTTTTTTTTTTTGGGCCGTGCCATGTGGCTTTCGGGATCTTAGTTCCCCGACCAGGACATGGCAGTGAAAGTGCTGAGTCCTAACCACTGGACCACCAGGGAACTCCCTATTTGCTATTTTTTAAACTGTTTTTTTTTCCCCGATTTTATTGAGATATGTGTCATGTAGCCGTGTGTAAGTTTAAGGTGTACAACTTGATTTGACTGAAGTATATCATGAAATGATTGTCACAGTAAGTTTAGTTAACATCCATGACCAGGGATTGAACCCACGCCCCCTGCATTGGAAGCACGGAGTCTTAACCACAGGACCACCATGGAAGTTCCTTGTTTTATTTTTTTAGATTCCACTTATAAGGGAGATCATACAGTATTTGCCTTTCTCTTTGTATTTCACTTAGTATAATGCCCCCAAGGTCCTTCCATGTTGCTGGAAATGCTAGGATTCCTCCTTTTTCATGGCTGAATAATATTCCATTGTGTATATATAAAACAATTTCTTTATGTATTTATCTGTTGATGGACATTTAGGTTGTTTCCATGTCTTGGCTACTGCAAATAATGCTGCCCATTTTTTAATTGGATTATTTGCTTTTTTTTGTTACTGAGTTGTATGAGTTCTTTATATATTTTGGATATTATCCTATCAGATATTTGGTTTGCAGATATTTTTTCCCATTTCATAGGTTGTCTTTTCATTTTTTTGATTGTTTCTTGTGCTTTATTTGCTTTTTTTTATGGACATATAAATTTTAAACATTAAGCTAGGTTTACTCTCTCAAATAGTAACTTGAATTCACATTTTTTTTTAAAGATTCAGACATTCATACAGCTTGAAGAAGATCTGAAAGAGGACGATGAATCATTGAGGTAAGTAGTACAGCAGTCTGCACACATATATGAAGATTAATGGACATCACCTTATGACGCAGGGTTATCTAACACTACATACTGTTTTCCTGAAGTAGTTGTGAAGGGACCAGCTATTCTGACCATTTCTTAAAAGGAGAACCTTCTTATGGACATTGCATAGGCAAAAGGACCACAGCAGATGTGAATGAATTTATAACAAGAGTTTCTTTGCAAATTTACAGAAACAGCAACAAAATCAACAGAATAAAAGTTTCAGTCTCTGATGGAAATGGGCCCTCGATGGGGGAGATACCCCAGAGTGAACTTATCCTATATTTATCAGCTTGCAAATTCTTGGACACAGCACTTTCTTTTCCACCTGACAAGATGCCGCTATTTCAGATGTAAGTCAGGGAAGACCACGTGTCTTCTTTGAAGGAGGTGACTGTCTTTCCTCGCGAGCATTTTCACTTGTTCTTTCCTGTACAGTATATAAGACACCACAGCATGGGTTACTAGTGGCCGAGGGGCCTGCTCAGAATACCAAGTTTCACATTACTTGCAACATCTGTGGTTTGGTGAATTTGGCTCACAGTAGTGTTTATGTACGGGTTTCTCTTTCTCTGTGTGTGTGTGTGTGTGTGTGTGTGTGTGTGTGTGTGTGTGTTTAGGTGGGTTTTGCTATTGGGTTCTTATAAAACAGAGTCACCCACTGGTGATCCACACTGGGTTTGTATAATTTTTTTGTCTCTTTGTTTTTAATTAAATAAATGGAACATGCCGTCTCCAATTGGCTCTGTCCTTGTTGGCTCACATTTCCTGTAGGCTTAACACAGCTGCTCATATGTTTAATTTCATGCCTGGCCCCAGATGCCACTTCTCTCTTTCCTATTCCCCTAAAGAGTGAAATCATGTAGAAATGTTTGTGGTTAGAAACACTAAGTGAAAGAAGCCAATCTGAAACGGCTACATACTGTCTGATCGCAACTATATGATGATCTGTAAAAGGCAAAACTGAGGAGACAGTAAACAGCTGAGTGTGTGCCAGGGGGGAGGGGAGAGTGAGGCAGAGCACAGAGGATTTTTAGGGTAGTGAAACTACTTCGTATGATACATGTCATTGCACACTTGTCCGAGTCTATAGAAGTTACAGCACCAAGAGTGAACCCTAAGGTGAACTCTGGACTTTGGGTGATGATGTTGAGTCAGTGTCAGTTCATCGATTGTAACAAATGTACCCCTCTGGTGGGCGTGCTGGTAGTCAGGGAGTCTGTGCACGGCAGAGCAGGGCCCAGGGCAAGTGGGAAACCTCTGTACTTTCTGCTCAATTTTGGGTGAACCTAAAACTGCCCTAAAAAAGAAAGTTTTTTTTTTAAGTGAGTTCCAATGTACATGAGTATACACAGCACCATTAAACATAATAGGCAAAAGGTAGAGAAATGTCCATCAGTTGACAAGTGGATAAATAACATGTGGTGTGTCCATACAATGAAATATTCTACAATACAAAGAAATGAAGTACCGACACATGCTACAGCATGGATGAACCTTGACAATGTTAAGTGAAAGAAGCCAGGCACAAACAACCATGTATTATGTGATTCCATTTATATGAAATGTCCAGTATAAAAAAATCTGTACAGACAGAAAATAGATTAGTGGTTGCCTAGATCAAAGGGGTGTAGTGGATTGAGGGGTGAGAGCTAACGGGAACAGGGATTCTATTTGGGGTTATGAAAATATCCTAAAATTGATTATGGTGATGGATGTACAATTCTGTGAATATACCAAAAGCTATTGATTTGTACACATTAAACCGGTGAATGTGATTTACATCTCAGTAAAACTGTTTATAACTCTTTAAGTGGGCTCCAAGCCAGCATGCCTGACCTCAGATTTTTTTTCCTCCAGTTACAGGTGGGCATTTGTTCCAGAAGTGGACACAGAGGGCCCTGCCTTCCCGTCGGATCTAGAGGAGAATCACCAAGAATGCAAACCCCACACTGTCAGGATTCTCGAACTTCTAAAATTAAAATATGGGGTAAATGTTTTCCTTTCTAACAGTTATATTTGTGGCAGAGGGGAGAAAGGCTAGGCAGTGAGTGAAGTACTTCATATGCTATTTGATTTTAATGACTTTGAACCGTTTTCAGAATGCCTCCTAACTGAGTGTTCAAACTTGGAGATGGTTATAAATTTCATCTCTGTTTTAGCATTTATATGTCACTTTCTCATCCCAGTTGCTAAGAGGTAAAGCCTCCTGGGTGACACAGTCCTGTAGAAGTAGTCTTGCCCACAGAGTTCCTCTGTGACTCAGAGGAAGAGCCTGCAGGAGAGGTGACCGTGGCCCCAGCGGGGTGGGCTCAGGGTGAAATCCTGGTGGAAGATGGCAGCTGAAGACCTAGGATTTGAGTTGATGCTGCTACCATCAGCGCTGACAGTGAATTTCATAAAGGACCCATCTCTTAGCTTTCACCGCCTGCATGTGCCTCGCGTGCATCTCTAACCCTTAGCAAAGCCATGTCGTTGTGGGTCTCTTGCAGGAAATCGGCAGCTCGGATGAGATCACCACGAAGAGCGAGTTCCCTCTTCTGCGCCAGCGTTCTCTTTCCAGCATTAGGCAATTGATGCCATTCTTCAAGACTCTAAATTGTGCTTTTAAAACCCAAAGTAAACTGCCTGCTGACACCCGAGGCCCTCTACTTGTGGAGTTTCCCGTCGCAGATAGCTCAAGGGTCTTGAAGCAACTGGAAGAATGTGTCGAATATGATTTTTTGGAACATCTAGAATGTTAACCTTGTAAGCCAGAACTTGTTTAATCCATTTACTGAGACTTCGAGAAAAACCAGGATATATTCAAAACAAAAAAGGAGCCAGGATAGTGCTTTTAAACAAGTCTGTCTCAATTTTGAAAGTAAATTTCAGATCATTTTTCTGGTGGGCAACAAAATACACCTCCCTGAATGCCATGTAATATTTTTGGATCTGATTTTATGTTTCTTCCTCAATTTATGTAAAGAAATAAAATTAATATATCATCTAATGGTGGCACAAAATTTGTAATATACAGTAGAGGATGAAGAGATTGAAGAGTTGTTTTCTCTGTTGCAGATATATGGGTCTGTGTCAGTACACCTCTCAAAAATCTTAACTTGTTGACTATTATTTTAACCTTTCTTACATGTGTCCCTTTAAACATTTATTTTGGTACCACATTTTAAAATGAAAATATATTATTTTCTGAAAATACTAATTGCCCGTTACCATCGACTATTCAGCAGAGGTGGGAGCTTGAAGATATCTCAGTGTATTTAACTCATGCCCATTAAAAGTCACGTGCTCACACTATTCTGCTGGGTAAGAAATACATAGTTTTCAAACGTCTGACAGCTGTAACCTTAGTTATGGTACCACAGTGTGCCTGGCCAGCACTTTCCATTTAACATAAAGCAGTCAGCGTGGTCACGGAGCCTCTAATGCCTGAAACTATTGTCAGGGAAACTCACTCTTTGGACTCTTCCTTATTACTCTGTCCTTTCTGGGATCTCTTTACTTCTCCGCAGACATCGCTGTTGATGAAAATAATCCCTTCCTAGGCACGGACTCCTCCAGGCTGGCAGCGTGTCACCCCACTCTTTTCGAGCCTCTTTGTCTCATGCCAACTTCCTTATTTAGACTCCCTCTTGGTGCCCATCCTCTGCGGTGAACACCCTCACTCTGCGCCAGTGCGTGGGGCTTGCCTGCCAGACCTGCCTAGCTCATGTCCCCTTTTCAGCCACCAGGGCGTTCCATGACCTCATTTTCCGGGCCAGACGATGCAAACTGTCCTAATGCGTGCTCTCAGATCCATCCTTTCTATAGACAAGGGTGTTTGGGAACTTGACCAACATTATTGGTTAAGTTTCTCCTAACATTCTACTACGTATTAGTTTGTGACACTGCAGAAGCAATTTGTGTCACTAGCCCCAAGATAGGATATGGGGAGCACAGAACCACTTGGTTCCCTAAATAAGGGCTAAAAGTAAGAATCAAAAAGCACCACCATATATGGGTATTCATACAAATACGTGTTAAAAATTACATGGAGGGGCTTCCCTGGCGGTCCAGCGGTTAAGACTCCTCGCTTCCACTGCAGGGAGTGCGGCTTTGATCCCCGGTTGGGGAACTAAGATCCCGCATGCCGTGTGGCACAGCCAAAAAAAATAATAAACAAAATAAATAATTACATGGAAACTATGTTGTTTGTGTGTGTGGGGGGGGGGGTATCTTTAAAATCATTTGCAAGTTTGGTCACTAAAATGTTAAATATTGAAGTGTAGAATTGTGAATTCAATGTAACTTATATGATGAGTTCCCCATAATTCAGGTTGTGAGGAGATAACCGTATGCTGATTAATAGTTAACATCAAGGTGGGTGCATATGATCATGTATCAAAATTGACAACAAAACTAATAGCTTATTTATATCATCAGTAGCTATTATGCCGTGAAAGGTAGTTCTTGTATCTGTACCTAGATTTACAAATTTTTTCTTTTTTTCTCTCCAGTATCTAAAATAGCTTAATGGTCTTGGTCAATAGCATATATAATTTAATCCTTATTTATTAATGGAAATCTTAAAAGGGATTTAATAGTACATCTCTGTTTATCATAGAACACCAAGAAAGAAGTCTTATAAATGTGATGTATATCTAAGTCTTTTGTCAGTGTACACACCACAGTGGGTGAGGACATAGGCTCTGAATTCAATTTGGGTTTGTTATTCAGCTTTAGCCACATGCTAGGCTGGACATATACTTTGTGCCTCAGTTTTCTCATCTATAAAATGGAAATATCGACTGCAACTACCCCTCAGGGTTATAGCAACTAACCCCCTCTGTGCTCCCACTGTGGTTTATATAGTTGTTCTTTTTCACTTGACTTTTTTTTTTTTGGCTCTTTGATGTCTTTTTTTTTTTTAACTTTTTGTTTTATATTGGAGTATAGTTGATTGACAATGTTGTGTTAGTTTTAAAAGAGAAAATGGAGATTTTTTTCAGTATGAGGAAAAGCAAAATTAGCAGTTCTTTTTTTTTCCTTCCCACCGGAGACGCTTCTGCACCCCACGTGGAAGACGGCCGCTGTGACTCATTTCCTCTCAGAAGAAGTTAAGCCGTGTGTCCAGCCCAAGGACCAAAGTGCCACTGCTCTGGGGGCAAACAGTGTGCTGGGTCCCGTGCGCTAACAAAGCGGACTTTGGAGCGCACGGAGCTGCAGGAGGGTGTGGTGGGGACGTAGCCCTTATGAGCGGGCATGAATGGTTGTCACCACTGGATGGCTTCCCAGGGGCCAGGCGTAGTGCTGAGCGCATCACGTGGATGATTTCCTAACCCCCTTAGGAGGTAGGGACTGTTCCTCAGTTCTCCACAGTCAGCAGAGCCAGACACCGAAGCCTAGGTCTGTCTTGCTTTAGAGCCACTATGTTCTCAAGCCCAGGGCTGAGAAGGTTAAACAGGAAAACGCTGCGAGGGCTGCTGCCTCGCGGGGCCGCTTGGGAGGCAGCTTCCGAGGCCGCCCCGCCCAGCCGGCTTCCTGCCCAGCCGGCTTCCTGCCCAGCCGGCTTCCTGCCCAGCCGGCTTCCTGCCGAAGCGGCTCCTCCCAGGGCCTCGGCACAGAGAAGGTGGCTCCTGCCCCTCAAGGTGCGGTGAGGTGTGTTTTAAAGCGGAACAAGCCTTATTTTCCAGCATTTGTGTTATGCCCAGTTAAATTAGAAGTAGCTGGATTCATCAAGATGGTTGATGAAGACTGTAATTAAAAGCTTTGAAAAAAAAAAAAAAAAAAAAGCTTTAAACAACAACCTGGGAGATCAGACAGAATCTGGCCTTTGGAATTAAATTGAGGTAAGACAATGCCTTCTACCAGGTATCATTTGCAGTTTAGCAGGACACACAAACCCATGAACATGGAAAAGTGACACCATCAAAGAAGAGTCCACCCATTCTACACTAAGGGGCAACTGGACGTTGTGAGAGTCACTACGTAGTATCTTACCAAGCTTACAAGTTTTGTTAAGTCGTATAGTAATCATTCCATAAGCTGAATTCCATCATCTTCAATCGGACTTTGTGCCGTCTCTGAAGTTGAGTGGAGAGACCCCCTTCAACCTTTCTTCAGGCTGGTTATGAGAACCCGGCAGTTAGAAATCTGTTGTGGTTAGAATCCAGCAAAGCAACTTCACTTAACAGGGGTCCTCTCTCTGGTGTGTGCACAGAATCATCCAGAGAGCTTGCTAACTTGCAGAAGGCTTAGCCTCCGCTCCAGAAAGTCTGAATCAGTAAATGGGGTGACATTCGGGAATCTGCTTGTGTAATAAGTTATCTCTGATGCCAGTGCTTTCTGGACCACTCTTGGAGAAACACTAGTTTGCAGAGCCACGAGTTCGCAGAGATGATGGCTTTGATGCAAATGAGGAAACCCACAAGGCGGAGGCTTGTCTGCTTACTTCTCATCCTATACAGGTAGCTCTTTCCAAGTGGTCCTGCATCTAAATCGATAAGCCTACCTTTAAGCCAAGGCGGAAATGGACTTTAAAATTGGATCTAGGAAGAGACTACGGCAGTTCCTCAAAGAGTTTAAAATATAATTACCCTATGATCCAGCAATTCCGCTAAAAACAGAAAGCAGGGTCACAAAGAGATATTTGCACACCCATGTTCGTGGCAGCATTATCCACAATAGCCAAGAGGTGGACATAACCTGAATGTACATCAATGGATGAATCGATAAATGTATGTGGTGTAGACATACGGTGGAACATTATTCAGCCTTAAAAAGGAATGAAATTCGGACACGTGCTACAACATGGATAAACCTTGAGGACATGATGCTAAGCAAAATAAATCAGTCACAAAAGGACAAATATGATTCCACTTACAAGAGGTGCCTGAATAATCAAATTCATAGAAACAGGAAATAGAATGGTGGTGGCCAGGGGCTGGGGGAGAAAGGACTGAGAAGTTAGTGGTTAATGGGTACCTCTCCTGTCTCCTCCAACCACTCGGGGTTTCTCATCTCCTGCATTTCTTTTTTTTTTTTTAATATAAATTTATTTATTTATTCATTTATTTATTTTTGGCTGCTTTGGGTCTTCGTTGTTGCGCAAGGGCTTTCTCTAGTTGCGGCGAGCGGGGGCTACTCTTCGTTGCGGTGTGCAGGCTTCTCATTGCGGTGGCTTCTCTTGTTGCGGAGCACTGGCTCTAGGCGCACGGGCTCCAGTAGCTGTGGTGCGCGGGCTCAGTAGTTGTGGCTCACAGGCTCTAGAGCGAAGGCTCGGTAGTTGTGGCACACGGGCTTAGTTGCTCCGCGTCATGTGGGATCTTCCCGGACCAGGGCTCGAACCCATGTTCCCTGCATTAACAGACGGATTCTTAACTACTGCGCCACCAGGGAAGTCCCTCTCCTGCATTTCTTACATATGTTGTTTCATCCACTTGATACTATTTTCTCCTCCTCTTTCACCTGGCGAAGTCCTACTCAAGTCGTTTTTTGGTTTATTTAACAAATATATGGGAGCCCGTCTTCGAGATCCAAACTCCCTGGCCTTGCTTCTTTCTACACCTCACAGCGAGGCACTTTCCCAGTGTGGCCCTATGAAAGCACTGAATAACGTAGTAGCCGATCACTGGTCCAAGGTAAGCGCCCTTTTGTGGAAAAGACAGAGCCTGTATCTTCAGTTCCTTCGGCGTCTGGCATCGACGAGCAGCCAGCAAATAGCTAAATGAAAAACATAAATGTTGATTTATCTGCCCAAGGTGGTGCTGGATGGAAGAAGAAAGGGGAGTAAAACAAAGTTTGAATGAATGGATTTGTAGGACTAGGCAGTGTGGGCTCAGGGAACAGTGGGTTTTCTGCCCCAATCTTGGCCTCTCCGTCACTCTAAGAATCCCCTCCCTGCGACTCATGTGGTTTCCCGGACCACCACTTTGGACACGTGAGGTGTTCTGCTTGGCGTGCTTTCCCCACTCTGTCCTGCTGCTCCCAGCACTGCCTGATTACATAGTCAGCCCAACCCACCTGAAGCATCTCTGTGAGAACCACCCATTCTGTCTTCACCTGGCTTGTCCTTAATTCTTACTGGACCCTTTGACAACCAGACACTTCGGTACTGTATGGAGAGGGAACATTTGACTCTGTGCACTAACCGTACTGCTCAGAGAGCTTTGTGTTCTATTAAAGATACTACAGTAACTAATAAGCACTTGATTGTATATTGTCCCATGTTTTCCTTCCAATTATTTTCTGTTTGTTTCTGAATCTAAGCCAGCCTATCAATCTAAATTCCCTCAGGAAAAACACAAGTTGTTTGGGGACTTCCCTGGTGGCACAGTGGTTAAGAATCCACCAGCCAACACAGGGGACATGGGTTCGAGCCCTGGTCCGGGAAGATTCCACATGCTGCAAAGCAACTAAGCCCGTGCGCCACAATTACTGAGCCTGCGCTCTAGAGCCCACAAGCCACAGCTACTGAGCCCCGCACACCACAACTACTGAAGCCCACCCACCTAGAGCCCGTGCCTTGCAACAGGAGAAGCCACTGCAATGAGAAGCCTGCACACCGCAACAAAAAGTCGCCCCTGCTCGCTGCAACTGAAGAAAGCCCACCACGTGCAGCAACGAAGACCCAATGCAGCCAAAAATAAATAAATAAATAAATTTATTTTTAAAAAAAGACAAGTTATTTAATATGATTGGGGGCAGGGGGTGGAGCTCGTGGCCAAATGAAGAGTATGATTGGCCTAAAGGCAAGAAAATTCAATCAGAAGTTAATATGTACACATCAGTATAGTTTTTTTGACATCAATATCTATCTATCTATATATTTATGACCAGTTATGAGATAGATGAACTCTCACTGCCAATAACAACAACAATAATAAAATAGGGAAAAAAAACTTTATAAGACCTCCTTGAAGACAATACTACCAAAGCAGAAAAGAAGACTTGGAGCTAAAGGGAAGGTTTACTAGGTCTTGAAGAGGAAAATTCAACATCATAAAGTTGTAAATTTTAACTCACAGCATAAATTCTAAGTTAAAGAGTAATGAAGAGAACTAACCTCAGATCTTTATATTATAAAGCTAAAATAATTGGTACAAGTGCAGGAATGGACAAGAGGTCAATAGAACAAAATGAAAGTCTATCAATGGACCCAAACACATAGAAAAGTTTAGCATATAATAAAGGTGGTACTTCAAACCCATAGGGGGAAAGAAAGGTGTCTTATTCAATAAATGGTGTTGGGATAACTGGGTACCCAAGAGGGGGAAAATAAGTTGGATTCATATCTCACATCTTTCATCAAAATAAATTCCAAACAAATCAAAGATTGAAACTATGAAGAAACCATGAAAATGCTAGAAGAACTGAGGAAAAGATATTTATATAAGCCAACAATGGAGATGAAATTTCTTAGATGAACATAAATTCCAGAAGCCTAAGAGAAAGTTCTATAATTTTGACTATATAAATTTTCTTTTTAAAATTCTGCACAACAAAAATCATCATAAGCAAAGTAAAAGACAAATGGCAAACAGAAAAATATTTGAGACATATTACAAAGGGCTAATTTCTTCAATACTGAAAGAACTATCAAAAGAAACAGAACAGAAAAGTGGGCAAAGGATATAAACAGGGAGTACAGGGCTTCCCTGGCGGTGCAGTGGTTGAGAATCCGCCTGCCAATGCAAGGGACACGGGTTCGAGCCCTGGTCCGGGAGGATCCCGCATGCCGCGGAGCAACTGGGCCCGTGAGCCACAACTACTGAGCCTGTGCGTCTGGAGCCTGTGCTCTGCAACAAGAGAGGCTGCGATAGTGAAGAGGCCCGCACACTGCGATGAAGAGTGGCTCCCACCTGCTGCAACTGGAGAAAGCCCTCGCACAGAAACGAAGACCCAACACAGCCCAAAATAAATAAATAAATAAATAAATTTATTAAAAAAAAAACAGGGAGTACACACACACACACACTGACACACACACACAACTGGCTTTTACAAATGTAAAAAGACACCCAAACTTACAATATGAGAAAAAAATTAAAATTGCTCTGAGATGTTAGTCACTGACCATTTCAGGAATATCAGTGATGGAGGGAAAAGAGCCTCCCCCCTTCCACTGCTACAGAATATACGTTGGTACAATCTCTGTGGAGAAAATGCGGCAATTTCTACCGAAAGTAAAAATGGATGTATTTTTGACCTCACAATTCTACTTCCAGGAACTTATCAGATACACATGCATATGTGCAAAAGGACTTATGTACAAGTTATTCATTGTAAATATTGATAATAGCAAAAAGTTTGGAGACAACCTCAGTGTCCACCAGTGAGAGATTGACTACATGAATCACAATACATCAATATAATGAAATGTTATGAAGCTGTAAAACAATGTGATGAAGTTTTTCATGTACAACTACGGAAGGCTCTCTGAGATATATTCCGTGTAAAAGTCGAGATGTGTAACTGTCTAGGTTTGTGAAAGCAACCAGTATTCACGTTGGTTTTTTTTCTTTTTTTAAAAATTTATTTTTATTTATTTATTTTTGGCTGCACTGGGTCTTTGTTGCTGCACGCGAGCTTTCTCTAGTTGGGCTGAGCGGGGACTACTCTTCCTTGTGGTGCACGGGCTTCTCATTGCGGTGGCTTCTCTTGTTGCGGAGCCCAGCTGTAGGCGCGCGGGCTTCAGCAGTTGTGGCACGCGGGCTCAGTAGTTGTGGCTCGCGGGCTCTAGATCGCAGGCTCAGTAGTTGTGGCTTAGTTGCTCCATGGCATGTGGGATCTTCCCGGATCAGGGCTCAAACCCGTGTCCCCTGCATTGGCAGGCGGATTCTTAACCACTGCACCACCAGGGAAACCCCTTCACGTTGTTTTTGATTTAGATCAATCGGTTAGAGATTTTATTTTCTTCAGATATTCTAACTCTTGTATGGAATTTTAAAATTTCTCTTTTCTTGTCTTAGTTTGGGCTGCTAAAATAAAAATACCATAGATCGGGTGGCTTAAACAACAAACTTTTATTTCTCACAGTTCTGTAATAGGGAAGTCCAAAGTCAAAGCACCTTGGGAATTCCCTGGTGGTCCAGTGGTTAGGACTCCGCCCTCTGTCTGCCGAGGGCCTGGGTTCAATCCCTGGTCAGGGAACAAAGATCCCACAAGCTGCACGGTGCAGCCAAAAAAAAAAAAAAAAAGCACCTTCCTGGTTCTACCTGCTGTGTCCTAACAGAAGGGTTGAGGGATCTCTGCAAGGTCTCTTTTATAAGGACTATAATCGCATTCATGAGGGATCCACCCTCTTGACCTAATCACCCTCCCAAAGGCCCCACCTCCAAATACCATCACATTGGGGGTTAGGATGTCAACATATGAATTTTGGGAGGAGACAAACATTCAGTAAACAGCACTCCCCAAAGAAGGTAGTTTTTACCATAAAAAAATTACATCAAACTCAGCTTTGACTTTTTTTTTAAAATTAATTTATTTATTTATGGCTGTGTTGGGTCTTCATTTCTGTGCTAGGGCTTTCTCCAGTTGCGGCAAGCGGGGCCACTCTTCATCGCGGTGCGCGGGCCTCTCACTGTCGCAGCCTCTCCTGTTGCAGAGCACAAGCTCCAGACGCGCAGGCTCAGTAGTTGTGGCTCACGGGCCTAGCCGCTCCGCGGCATGTGGGATCCTCCCAGACCAGGGCTCGAACCCATGTCCCCTGCATTGGCAGGCGGACTCTCAACCACTGCGCCACCAGGGAAGCCCAGCTTTGACATTTTTAAAGATAAAGATTTCCAAGTCAGCTTGAGTTTCTCTAACACAAGCACCAGAGGCATGCAGCAGAGCATTTACTTTCCTGAAAAAGCCCCTTTTAAACCAACCTGGTTTAAGTTTAGCCTGTACATGTTTGCCTCACATTTCTTCCATATGAGTAAGGCTTGAGAATGTAGAACTGCACAGTATGCTCAATTGTGTTAAAAAAAAGATTAGGAGTGGGGAGGCAAGAATTTGTATGTACAGGTAAGTGTTTGCTTGTACATGAATAGACTACTGTCTATTCCTGTTGCTGTTCTAACAAATTACCACAATTTAGTGTCTTAAAAACTGCAGAAGGGGGCTTCCCTGGTGGCGTAGTGGTTAAGAATCCGCCTGCCAATGCAGGGGACACGGGTTCGAGCCCTGGTACAGGAAGATCCCACATGCTGTGGAGCAACTAAGCCCGTGCACCACAACTACTGAGCCTGCGCTCTAGAGCCCGCGAGCCACAACTACTGAGCCTGCGTGCCACAACTATTAAAGCCCACGTACCTAGAGCCCATGCTCCACAACAAGAGAAGCCACCGCAATGAGAAACCCGGGCACCACAATGAAGAGTAGTCCCCGCTCACCGCAACTAGAGAAAGCCCGTGCACAGCAACGAAGACCCAAAGCAGCCAAAAAAAAAAAAACCAGCAGAAATGTATTCTCTTCGAGTTTGGAGGCCAGATGTCCGAAATGAACTGAAACCAAGGTGTCTGCAGGGGCTCGTGCTCCCTGTAAATTCTAGGGGCCCTGGAAGGAAGTTGCCTTTTCCAGTTTCTGGAGCTGCATTCCCTGCATCCTTTGGCTCATGGCCCTTCTCCACTTTCAAAACCATCCACATAGCATCTTCAAGTCTCTGGAGAGATGCTTCAGTGGTCAAGTAGCCTCCTGTGACCAAATCTCCCTCTGCCTCGGTCTTACAAAGACACTTGTGATCGCATCTAGGGTCCACCCGGATATTCCAGGCTAATCTCATTTCAAAATCAACATTGCTGAACATCACATAGTTAATAAGTGAATAAGCTGGATTTAGGCCCAGACAGACACTACACTATACTATTAAATTAAAATTCTTTTTTTTTTTTTTTTTTTGCAAAGTGCTAGTTGAGACTCACCAAATTGATTTCACAACTCACTAATGGGCTACAACTTATTGAATAAACAGCCAAGAGACTGTAGATTCCACAAGAGTGGAATCCTCTATTTTGCTCATCACTGCATTCTTGGAGCCCTCACTTTGATAGACACAAAGCAGGTTCTCAACAAACAGTTGATGAAAGAGCCTCTCACATAACAATACAATCTGAAAGCTGGAGGAAACTGAGAAATTACCCAGTCCAGAGGATTGCAAATGGTATTAACTAGCGCTCTTACTTAGGTGTTTCACATGTCATTTACCCTGTGGACAAAGAATGTCATCTGCCATATCAGTAAAGAAAGGATGTTGTGGCCATCAAGCCATCACCCAGCGTACACACTGAGAGGATTCGGGATGGAGAATAATAGGATACTGGCACTAGAGAGTTAAGTGTACATCAAAGTGGTGATTTCAATAAGCCCAGACTCTTGCCTCTCCCCATACCTAGAAAAGCACTAAATTCACTAACTTGAGATGTCTGGTTTTCTTTAATTAACAGTAATCTTTTGATGCTCCGACTACCTGGGTTTTTTGCAAAAACCCCTATATATCCTGGCTCCCGCCTTACATCTTCAGAACAGTCCCTCAGAGCTAATGAGAGGCTGTCTCCTTGGCTTAAGTCCTCGGTATGTCCACCGAATAAAACATAATTCTCAACTTTTAGGTTGTGCTTTTTTTTTTTTTTTCATTTGAGAACCCAGTGGTCAGTAGCAAGGGTGGCAACAGAACACAGGCTTTTTTTTTTTTTTTTTTTAACATTTCCTCATTCATTTATTCAAAAATATTTGAGAACCTAAAAACCTCAAATTGAAATAATTAGATAAAACAAAAACGCAAGTTGCAGAGGAACTAGACTTCCATATTGTAAATAGTATTGGGTTGGCCAAAAAGTTCCTGTGGTTTTTAAAATAAAAGACACATTTTTCACTTTCACCAAGAACTTTATTGAACAGTGTATTCACTGTTTTGTTCCACTACCTTCTGCCATTTTCCAGGCAACTTCGTAATTCCATCTTCCCAAAGTTTTTTATCTTTTTGAGCAAAGAACTGTTCCAGATGCCTTTTACAGTCTTCCAGGGAATGGAAATTTTTTCCATTAAGAGAATTTTGTAAAGACCGAAATAAATGGAAATCCAAAGGTGCAATGTCTGGTGAATACGGCGGATGAATCAGAACTTCCCAGCCAAGCTGTAACAGTTTTTGCCTGGTCATCAAAGAAACACGCGGCCTTGCATTATCCTGATGGAAGACTATGCGTTTTCTGTTGACTAATTCCAGACTTTTTGTCGAGTGCTGCTTTCAGTTGGTCTAACTGGGAATAAATAGTACTTCTTGGAATTAATCGTTTGGTTTTCCGGAAGGAGCTCATAATAGAGGACTCCCTTCCAATCCCACCGTATACACAATATCACCTTCTTTGGATGAAGACCGGCCTTTGGTGTGGTTGGTGGTGGTTCATTTCACTTGCCCCACAACCTCGTCCGTTCCACATTATTGTACAGCATCCACTTTTCATCATCCGTCACAATTTGTCTTAAAAACAGAACATCTTCGTTACATTTCAGTAGAGAATTGCATGCAGAAATACGGAAATACGGTCAAGAAGGTGTTTTTTGCTTAACTTACGTGGAACCCAAACATCAAAGTGATGAACATAACCAGGCTAGTGCAAATGATTTTCAGCGCCTGATTTGGATATTTTGAGTATGTTGGCTGTCTCCGTGTGGTATAACGTTGATTGTTCTCAGTGAATGTCTCGATTTGATCGCTATCAATTTCAACTGGCCTACCCGACCAAGCAGCATCGTTCGGAGAGAAATCTCCAGCGTGAAACTTCGCAAACAACTTTTGACATGTTCGATCAGTCACAGCACCTTCTCCATACACTGTACAAATCTTGTTTTGTATTTCAGTTGCGCTTTTACCTTTCTTGAAATAATAAAGCATAATATGCCAAAAATGTTGCTTTTTTTTTCCATCTTCAATTAAAATGGCTACACAAAAATTCACCAATTTTGGGCTTCCCTGGTGGCGCAGTGGTTGAGAATCTGCCTGCCAATGCAGGGGACGCGGGTTCGAGCCCTGGTCTGGGAAGATCCCACATGCCGCGGAGCAACTGGGCCTGTGAGCCACAATTGCTGAGCTTGCGCGTCTGGAGCCTGTGCTCCGCGACAAGAGAGGTCGCGATAGTGAGAGGCCTGCGCACCGCGATGAAGAGTGGCCCCCACTTGCTGCAACTAGAGAAAGCCCTCGGACAGAAACGAAGACCCAACACAGCCATAAATACATAAATAAATAAATAAAATTTTAAAAAAAATCACCAATTTTGATGTTTTTTTTAAAAAATGCACGCTGATATGACAGCTGTCACTATGCAATCTAACAAAATTGTTTCAAATGAAGTTAAGGACAACTAAGTGCTACTAGAGCCATCTTACAGAAAAAACCAAAGGAACTCTTTGGCCAACCCAATATTTAGCATATAGTAAATCTGGAGTAATGTACGCCAAATTATTTATATGTTCTGGTAAAGGTATTGGGGTAAGTTTTATGTTTTACATTTCTGTACTATTTGAATTTTTACAAAGAAAATGTATTTCTTTTACAATTATAAAAACGCAATGAATATTTTAAAAACCTTTAAACTGTTTCTTTAACCGCAGTATCTGATAGCCCTTGACTTATTCATTTCTTTCTTTCTCCCGTCCTTCCTTTCTTTCTTTTTTTTGCCACGCCTCATGGCATGCGGAATCTTAGTTCCCTGACCAGGGTTGTAATCCGTGCTCCCTGCCGTCTTAACCACTGGACCACGAGGGAAGTCCCAACTCATTCATTTCTATATACTACTAACTTAGCCCAAGGCCCAGCTCAAAGTCGATACTGAATAAATGTGCACGAGCAAAAGGACTCAATAAGTTGCAATATGAGAAAGGACTCGTTTTATCAGGATGAAGGATGATAATTTTCAAGGTACATCCCAAAAGTACTGTCTTCATTTCATTAATAAGGTTTCAAATTACGTTGACACTGGTGGGCATGTGATGGTTTTCTTCAGTGTAATTCATGTCCAGACTGGTCAAGCACCTCAAGTGCACATTTTTGGGTCACCAACGCCCATGGCACCCGGCTTCAAACTTGGGGCCCTCAAGCTGCAAAAGGAAAATCAAATAGGAGTAGGTGTTGCTAAGAGATCTCTCTAAAATGGAGCCAGAGGCCATTGAGGAAGTGTGACTTATGCATGTCTCAGCCCAGAAAGAATCTGACCTTTTGACCGCTTATCTATCGTCTAACAAAGGTATCCAGAACATCTGCACGATGTTCCAGAAATTCAAGATACTTATCCGGCCCTTACCCTAAATAACTCGTGACAATCTATCCCTTAAGGACAAATATTTCCTTTTTGCATCAAAGTCAATCATAATTCCTGCAAGACAACTTTAACAACCTTGTGGTTTTTGCATTTATAAGCCTCTGACTCTCTTTCCCAAACTGTTTTGCTGGCACCTATCCCCAGTTGCAATTCCCAAGGTCCCAAATAAAGCTCTTTGCGGCCTGCATGCTGATTACTGTTTGACAAAGCCTCTAGGTTCAGTTACCGCAGTCACCCTACGGGTGCCTCACGCATGCGCCCTACTCTGCAGGGCCCCGGAGCTGGAAGCCTACCTCTCACGCTGTCCCGGCTCCCTTAACCCCCGGGGCGATTTACCTGCCCTACACTCCCAATTCCACAGCGCCGGGAGGCGGAAGTGAGCGGGCGGGGTCACCCGCGCGCTCCGCCCCGGAAGTGGGCGGGCCTTGCGGGCTCCACATTTGTCTCCCACCGCCTCCCAGTCGGATTGCGGCTGAGGCCGGTCCTGGCTTTGTAATTCGCTCAAGATGGCGGCGCAGCCACCCAGCGGGATCCGCCTCAGCGCGGTGAGCAGCCGCGAGGGGTGGAGCGGGCCGTGTCCCAGGAGGGCGGGCAGGCGGGAAAGCGAGGGGGGGGCCGGCAGTGGGCGGTGGCGACTCGTCGGCCCGGCGCGGCGGCTGGGGCCGCGGCGGGGCCGGGGGAGGCGGCGGCGGCCATCTCGCTACCGACGGCGGAGCTGCGCGGCGGCGGGCAGGGCAGGGCCGGGCCGGGCGGCGCGCGTCGGGCTGCGTTTCTGTTTTGCCTCCGCAGCTTCGGGGCGGGCCGGGGCCGCGGCCCCTCCTCCTGGCTCCGTCTTGGCTGCCCTGCAGCTGTCGTCCGAGGGAGAGGCCTCGGCGGCCAGCCCGCCCGCCCCTCGGACCGCGGGGCCTCTGACTCATCCTGGCCTGCGGGCCCGCGGGGTGTCCCGGAGGGGGAGGGAGAGGTAGTCTGCGGCCAGAAATGCCCAGCGGCCTTGACCTCCTGGCGGTGGGACGGGGTGCTGCGAGCTGGGACTAGTCTTCCTGATTCATTTAAATTCCTGCCGCTTCCCTCCAGTTAAGCCCTCGGGCCCAAATCGCTACTAGGTCACCACCGAGCTCTCCCGTTTCCCCTCTAGTCTCCGGGTCGTGTCTGTTCCGGAGCGTCTCGGGTTCTTGGGAATCCTTGAGCATGTTTTTTGTATCTGTGAGTCTTTTTCGGAGGGAGCGGTCACACAATATGAATTAAAATTTCACAGCCTAAGGTGTGGGCGTGGCCTCCCTACCTGATTCTCCTTAAAAAGTTGGCGTTGTTATGCAAAAATGTACCTCTTCTCTGGAGGGTGTTGGTGCTAGCCAAAGAATGGCTGCAGCAGTCTCATTATTCGAATGGTAATACCATTGCTTTTAAAATGGTATTTTGCCCATTGACTTGGATTCATTTAGCCAGATTCCTGCCAACACCTGGTATCTTTAGACTTTAACGTTTTTCTTGATGAGTGTGAAATGGTATCTGTGCTTACTTTACATTTACTTGGCTGTGAAGTTGAAAGTTTGTCACATTTCACCCTTTTTGGTTTGGGATTTAAAAAAGAAAAAAAGAACTTCATACCCTTTGCCCATTTTTCTATTTTCTTTTTCTTCTGAGGGGTATTTTTATTGATTTATGAGTGTACATATTCGGAATAAAGGCTCTTTGGTTACCTAACTGGTTTATTGAATGAGATAGTATTTAGTAGATGGAAGACAGAGAGGAACTTTACTCTTACCACTGGCTTTAAACATTATTTACTAATTCACCTAGGTGAATCTGGACAGATTCTGATGCTTTCCAATTAGCCTCAGGTACAGTTAAGTCAGACCTTAACTACTTTCAAAGCTCTTATTCATTTTAAAGCCCTGCTCTTTCCCCTCATATTGGGCCAAATTCTGGCCCAGAAAACTGTGGTGAGAAAAAGGAGTGAACTGGGTGTTTGTTTGTTTTTTCTTGCTATTTCTGCACTTTGATTCTCTTCCCCATTCCCCAGCTCCTCCCAAGTTGCTATCTCTGTCTCTTCAAGATTGAGAAGACAGAGGGAGCAAATATAAGGGTCAAACAGTCTTGAGAGACTGGCATTGTTGTTAGCTGGCTCTCTGGGTGTAGCAGCTGTCCATGTGCTAAATCTTTCTTTTGCGGGTAATAATGGGCCGTTTGGAACCTCATTGACAGAAATCTCCCATCTGCAGCTTCAGGAGTGTATTTCCACTGGTCTTTTGCTTTAGGACAGGAGTTGGCAAACTGCAGTTTATGGGCCAAATCCAGCCTGCCACCTGTTTTTGTATGGCACACGATCCTTAAATGGTTGGGGGAAAAAAGATAAAAGAATAATATTTCGTAACCTGAAAATTATGTGAAATAGACATTTCACTTCCCATATATGAAGTTTCATTGGAATAAACGCTTGCTTATTCCTTTGGTATAGCTCTCAAATGCTAATACCATTTTGTGATTTAGAGCATTGGTTCTGGAGCTCACATGCCTGGGTTCAAATCCTGACTGATAACTGTATATGTGACCTGAAGAGTGGGAATAATAATCTTACCCACTGGAAAGTTGGTTTAAATGAGCCAATACCTGTAAAAGTCTTATAAAGGTCCTGTGCATGCCATAAATACTCAGTAAATATTTGCTGTTTTTTTTTTTTTTGTTTGTTTGTTTTACTGTTAGCAGTGAAGCCTATCCACTTGTAGCTACACAGGTGTAGCTTCTTGAGAACAGAGTACATGGGAAGAAAATTTATGTCTTTTCTTGGAAATATGTTTTTGCTACCCTTGCTCTTTACATATAATTTGGCTGGGTTTGTAATTCTAGATTAGAAATTATTTCTTTTTAGAATTTTAAAGGCATGCTTTATTGTTCAGTAGAGTCCTATGCATTGTACTGGTACTTAGGCTGGAAACTCAAGTCCATAATATATGGAAAATGTTCTCATTTATTTGGTGCCAGTTTTCCCTTTATTTTTCTGTTTTCTTTTGTCTCCTGTTTTCCTTCCCATTGCTTTTTCTTTCTGGGAGATTTCCTCCGTTTCTTCTCCTTCCTTTCTCTTACCATGTATTTAATTATTATAAACACTGTCTTATTCTCTGAATATCTTTTAAAAATCTTTCTCAACAAAATATTTGTTCTTATCTCTGGGTATATTAATCATAGTATTTTTGAAGTTTTTTTTGCTTACTGCATTGCCTCTCATTTCTTTACATTCTTTTTACTGTGTGTTTTTTATTCTAATTTTACACATTCTCAAATGTCTGGAGATGGTCAGCCTTCTACTTATATCTCCAAGTGAGACACTAAAAAAATGGATGTTCATACCCGAGTAGAGCTAGTCCTTTGGTGGGCTTCAGTGTTGGGTGATCAGGTAGAAGGAGCCAGCAGTGTTGTTGGAGCACTCTCTGTCAGTATCTGGTGACCCTTAAGAATGGAAGTGTTAGACCATAAAGTAAGTATCTTTAAAATAACTTTGAAAACTTGTAAAATAATTTTTTTTCAAGTGAGGGTTAGAAAAAGCTATCCAGAATGGCCTGGCACAATTGTAAAAGAACCAGATAGAAATTATAGAAATCATTCCGTCTTCCAGAGAGGAATTCTACATCTAGTCTCCTGCCATGGCTTATATAATCCTGGCTGCTAGCTCTTCTGAAGCAGAGAAAAGGAGATAGGAGTATCCCATTGTTCAGTTTGCAGATTAGGCTTTCATTTGTTTACTATTGCGGTAAAATACACATAACATAAAATTTACCATCTTAACTATTTTTAAGCGTGCAACTCAGTACGTTAAGTACATTCACATTGTTGTACAACCAATCTCCAGAACTCTTCATATTGCAAAACTAAAACTCTGTACCCATTAAAAAATAACCCTTCGTTCCCCCTTCCACCAGCTCCTGGCCGTTTTACCTTCTGTGAATTTGACTACTCTAGGAACATTATATAAGTGGAATCATACATTATTTGTCTTTTTGTGATTGGCTTGTTCCTCTTAGTATAATGTCCTCAAGGTTCATGCATGTTGTAGCATGTATCAAATTTTCCTTCCTTTTTAAGGCTGAATGATATTCTGCTCTATGAATATACCACATTTTGTTTATTCATTCATTCATCGATGGACATTTGTGTTGCTTCCACTTTTGGCTATTACGACTAATGCTACTGTGAACATGGGTGTGCAAATGTCTCTTGAAGCCCCTGCTTTCACTACTATATACAAAATAGATAAATTTTATACAAAATAAAAAACAGTAAGGACCTACTGTATAGCACAGGGAACTATATTCAGTGTCTTGTAATAACCTATACTGGAAAAGAATCTGGAAAAAGTATGTGTGTGTATGCATGCGTGTATATATATATATATATATATATATATATATATACACACACACACACACACACATATATATACACACACACACATATCTTTGTGTGTGTATATATGTATGTATGTATAATGGAATCGCTTGGGTGTACACCTGAAACTATCACAACATTGTAAATCAGCTATACTTCAATTAAGGAGGAAAAAAAAGGACCCTCCTTTCAGTCCTTTTCAGTATATACCCAGAATTAGAATTGCTGGATCCTATGGCAAATGTATATTTAATTTTTTGAGGCCCCTCTGTATTGTTTTCTACAGTGGCTGCACCATTTTATATTCCCTCGAAGGGTGCGCACGAGTTCCAGTTCCTCCACGGCCTCCCCAACACTTACTTTCTGCTTTTGTTGTTGTGTTTTTTGTTTTGATTTTTAACAATACCCAACCCTTTGAGTGTGAGGCGGTATCTCCTTGTAGTTTTGATTTTCATTTCCCTAATGATTAGAGACGTTGAGCATCTTTGGAGAAATATCTATCTGAGTCCTTTGCGCATTGTTTAATCTGTTTGTAGTCTTCTTGTTGAGTTGTAGGAGTTCTTTGTAAATTCTACATATTAACCCTTCATCAGATACTTGATTTGCAGGTTTTTCCCCCCATCCTGTAGGTTGCCTTTTCACTCTGTAGATTGTGTCCTTTGATGCAGTGGTCCAAGGCCTGCTAGGAATTGGGCTGCACAGCAGGAGGTGAGAGGCTGGCAAGCGAGTGAAGCTTCATCTGCCGCTTCCCATCGCTTGCATTACCGCCTGAACCATTTCTCCATCGCCCCCCGTTCCCAGTCCGTGGAAAAATTGTCTTCCAGGAAACTGGTCCCTGGTGCCAAAAAGGTTGGGGACCACTGCTTTGATGTACAGAAGTTTTAAATTTTGGTGATTTCAAGAAATCATTGCCAAGTCCAACATCATAAAAGGTTTCCCCTATGTTTTCTTCTAAGAATTTTATGGTTTCAGCTCTTTGATCCATTTTGAGTTAATTTTTGTTTATGGTATAGGGTAAGGGTACAACTTCATTCTTTTTATGGATATCCAGTTTTCCCAGCACTATTTGTTGAAAAAACTGTCCTTTCCTCATTGAATGGTCTTTATACCCTTGTGGAAAATCATTTGACCATATACGAGAGGGTTTATTTCTGGTCTATTTGCTGACCTGCTTTTAACCCACCTGCTTTTGATTGTCTGTGAGCCCACCGCCGTCAGTTTCTCCAGAGGACAGACCTCCAGCCTTACGTGGTTTGCTGAGGGTAAAAGAAGGAGCTGGGGAATCTTTCTTCTTTTAAAGACTTTCAACCTATCTTGTTTTCATACAACTTCTAGTATCTTTTACTTCAAAGGTACAAAGTCTAATTTCTAAGACTTTCTGGGGTTGCCAAGGTTCCTGACCTGCTTCTGGTTGGCTTTCTCATCTCCTACAGGCTTCGGATTTAGCTTTTTCCAGGCTATTAAATCAGTTGTCACTAGTCTGTGCTTTCCAGTTTGCAAACTTCTGACTATTTTGTTTGCTATTAGTAATCACTTCTTTGATTCTTTTTGTTCTTCTGGGTTTATGCCCCTTTTTTCCCTTCGTTATAGAGTGGCTTTGGGAGGCAGCAGAGGTAAACACTGTCCATGTGTTCAGGCTTCCATCTTATATTTAAATGATTTTTTAAAATTTGTGACTATTTGTTGACTCTAAAAGTTCTACTGATTTTTTTTATATATATATTTTTTATTTATTTATTTTTGGCTGCGTTGGGTCTTCGTTGCTGCATGCGGGCTTTCTCTGGTTGTGGTGAGCAGGGGCCACTCTTCGTTGCTGTGCATGGGCTTCTCATTGCGGTGGCTTCTCTTGTTGTGGAGCACGGGCTTAGTTGCTCCGTGGCATGTGGGATCTTCCCGGACCAGGGCTCGAACCCGTGTCCCCTGCATTGGCAGGCGGATTCTTAACCACTGCGCCACCAGGGAAGTCCGAAGTCCCTCTGTTGATTCCTTAAAATATCTGTGTGGTCTTCATTGTCTCATTTTTGTGTGTTTTTTGGAGGGGAGGATTACTTTTTAAATGTCTAGTTATTTCAGGGTATTCCTGTTTTATAGGCTGATATTTGTTTTACCTAGTGTTGGGGGGCGATGTCTAATACTACTGTGTCTTGTCTGCTAATATTTTCTCCTGGTGGATTGTTTCCTTAAATGTTATTTTAGATTGTGTACTCAAATATTCCCCAAATAATGTCTCTGGGAGAATCCTATGCAGTCTGGTTGAGGCTGTGTCTCCACAGTGGTTCTGCAGGTTATATAAATTGAAATGCTTAACCCAAGTGAAGGCATGCCTCTTTACAGAATTTCATGTTACACTTTTTTTTTTTTTTAACCTAGAGTCCAGACCAAAACAGAAAGCTTCCCATTGGGCATATCCCCCCCACCCCCTTTTTTACTGAGGAGGTAAGAGGGGGCAGTTACTTCAAGTGTGTGCTTCTCTTCTGCCATGTCTCCTATCCCTGAGTCACCATTAAAATCGAAACCTTTGTATTCCAGTTAAGCACCCCACTCTAATCCCCATTTTCAAATTTTATTTTAGTTTTTAATTCCTTCTTTACTTGAGGCCCATGAGGATTTTCTTTATTTAGATATGAGCTCGGTTGTGCCTTTAGAGGTATACTTACTTTTTTAAAAAAACATACACTTATAATGCTTATTATGTCCCAGGTGTTCTTCTAAGCATTTACAAATATTAAGTTTTTTAATTCTCTTAATGTCTTGGTAAGCTGATATTATTATCATCCTCATTTTCACAGATGATAAAAGTTGAGGCACAGAGGGTTAAGTTGCTTACCCAGGATCACACATCTAGTTAAAGATACTCCACAGTCCATGTCGTGTGTGTGTGTGTGTGTGTGTGTGTGTGTGTGTGTGTGTTGGCTGTCGAAGGGTGTTTTTCTTTCCAGCTGATGACATGTTCTAGAGATGAGAATTAAGAGTAGTTGAAAATAATGCTTTTGTTTAAATACCCAAAAAGCCACTGTTTAGCATTCATCTTTTCTTACTGATGCCTTCTTTGCTTTGTTCCCCCGGGACTCTTACTCAAGAACAATGTGTACCGTGTCAGTCTGGAGTTGGTATATAGGATGAAGTCATTGAAAGTAAGTTGACAGTCTGCCCACAGTCTGCCGTACATCTAAAATCAAAGTATTACAACGTGGGCCAAAATACCCAATTTCTAACTCCAGACTTCACACCTAACAAATTCATAAAATAGAGAGCAAAGACAGAAACTATTCCAAGGGTTTCTGGTGTTGATTAATCGTTTTCTCCTTTGGGTGCCAGAGACTTTACACCCCAAAGCCATGCCCCATAGTAAGATTTAGAATGGGTGAGGAGTACACTATGTATTCTTTTATAAATGGAGGACTGATGATTGTGCAAGGGGAGGGCCTGGGACAGGACTCAGGTAGACTAATTTGACAAAAGGTTTCTTGTAGAAGATGAAGGCCTGGAAATTGATTTTCTTTATAAAAACTCTTGTTTTAGGAAGTTGGGGAATTCCTTATACTCCATTATTACGTGGATGTATGCTATAGAAAGTATGCCATAGAAGGTCTGAATTACATATGGTCCAGTTTGAAGACCACTGCTCTACAGAATACCATTTCTCACGTGTACTTTAACCTGATAGTAAACAAATGCTTGGGGATTGTCTAAAATCGAGGGTGGAGAGAGGAAAAGTAGACCTCTTTCTGACACCTTGTGGCAGCAGCTGAACACTGTAAATGCAGCTGGTTGGATTTATAATCTAATCATATTTCTAGGGCTCTTCACATGAAACACAAAGTGCCTCTTTTTTCCCCCCTTAAATATGAGATAATCTGTTCAAAATGAACACAAAAAAGTCCTCATTTCATGGAAATACTCTGCATATTGAAATTTCCAAGCCTCAACCTTTTTAAACCATTTGTACATTTTTAGGCATTTGATATCTGCACTATTCAGGAATTGAGAGAGTTCCCTATAGCATGAGGTTGATTAACATACCCTTCCATACTGTATTACCATGAATCAGACATAACATCTCTGGAGGTCAAGAAGGTTTGTTGCATTTGAACTGTTATTTGACTTGTTTGAAGGCTTTATAGATGTATACTGCTCCAGTGCTGCAAGTTCAACTGTTGATATAATGAACTTGGAGAGACCATGAGAAAAGCCTGTTGATTAATAAGCAAAGCTAAGTTTATTAAGCTTAATGCACTAAAAGAGAAAACACCCATTTGACAAAGTCTTAGTTTTATCTCATGGTAATTTTGAGGTAGGTCTTGGTAGGGTGGATAGCTTTGGAATTGGGCGCTTTATGATATGGCTCTGGATTGGTCTACACAAGGAGGCAAGGGTTTTGCAGCACAACTTGATGAGAAACTGTTTAGTTGATTTACAGCCTTATCTTCCAGGAATCTCATTTTCCGGGTTATGTCTTCCAGGTACATCCTGACACAAGCAGCTAAGTCATTCTTGCTTGGTCTCTCTTAATACTGGGACAGAAAATTATTTTGGCGTCTGTTCTCAAAAGTAAGACCTTAATTAATTTACGTGAATCATTGGTTTATTTCAGCTTTGCCCGAAGTTTTTACATACAAATTCTACGAGTCACACTTGGCCATTTAGTGCGGTTGCTGAATTAATAGGTAAGTAAATTGGTGTTTCGTATATAATCTGTTGCTTGCAATTGAAGTTCTAAAAAGCTTTTTATTGAAAAATAGTATGCAGATGTGCTTTTAAAAAAAACCAAAATGTATCTCAACAGTAACATTGGTAAAGGTTACCTAGCATAACAACTATTCAAACTGATGTCAAATTAATCACTGCTCAGCCTTCCCTATACAATTGTCAGAGTATTTCCCTATATTACTATCAAAGTACTTTAATTTGCAAGGTTCCTAAAGCATTTATGTTGAAAATATTTTTAGTCCATTATAAAAGAAATACGTCTATTGCCAAAAAGTGAGAATTATGGTTTTTTTTTTAATAGTCGGAAAATATAACAGTGGATTCATTTTTCTGGTGTTAGTAACTAGGAGGATTATATTATGTTAGATTTGTGATAATAAATTCTTGGTTTTTCCAATAGATAGAATGATCAAGGTATAGGATTATATTTAAAAGTGTTTTAACGAACATGAGAAAAGAGGCAAGGTTGTGTTCAGATTTGCATTATGGGTCATGTTTTTTATTTCTTGGTAAAATTAATGCACATGAATTCTTGGGAATTCTTAGATATACTTTAGATTCATTATCAAGAAAGAGTCCTATGTTGGATGTGCAAGGAAAAGAAAAGAAAGAAAATTTGAGAACCCTTCTTTTCTTTGGTGAAGTTAGATTTTCCAGAGTCTCTCAGCTAACATGTGCTGTTCCGATGTAGACTCTGAAGTGCAAATGAGATAACTTTGCAACTATTCACGGTCATTCTTTTTCATGGCAACCCGGAGGAGCTACGTAGCCTGGGGTTGTTCATACATAGTGCTTCATTAGCTTTGGGTTAGGGCAGCTGAAAGTCATGGTGTTCTTTGTGGTGTATCGAATTTTTAAGTTTTTTTATGAAGCTAAGGTAGTTGATGAAAAAGATTATTTGATTTTAATTGAAGGCTTATGGAAGGATAGTTTGAGAACCATTATTTATATTATAATGAAGACTTCAAAATATACCTCAAAGGTATTTTTAGTCAGTTAGGGATATTCTGATAGATGTTAGATAGTTCACAAGTTGATTTTTTTTTTTTCACAAGTTGATTTTATTATTACTACTGTTGAAAATTTTTTCATTTTTCTTTGATATATTCCTCTTACTTACCTATTCTGAGAGAAACAAGTATGCTAGGCAAGGGTGTTAAATGGTGAGGTGTACAGAGATGAGAAAAATGTACCAGCCACCAGAAACTTCTGTTAGATTGAAAAGGGCTACAATTTGAAGAACTGTGTAGAAGTAAACCTTCATCTGTGTGTATAGGTTAGCATACTGCTTTCTCATTTATTCAGTAACTGTTGTGGACCTTCCATGTTAACTTGCAGTGCTGTTGACACGCAGCTCTCAGTTTCCCTTGTGATAGCTAGGCTAGTTCTTTGGGCAGAAGAAGACTTTCCTGTCTTGATCATCTCTTCAGTGCAGTGATTCTTCTGGCTTTACACCTTTTGAGTGTAGTGGGTACCAGTCTCTGCTCTCTATATAACAAATGGAGGGCTTTAGATAGAGTTAATTCTGTAATAGTCAATGAACAATATATAGCATAGTACAGTTTAATTTCAAATGGTCAAATCTTAGGAGTTCCGAAACATTTCAGCTTTTAAATTTTCCTTAAAATATATTCTGTTGCTTGTTAAAGTGTTGTTCTGAACTAATTGCTCTTCTTTAAAATGCAAAATCAAAATTTCGCAAAACTTTCGTTTCTCAGATAATGCTTACGATCCTGATGTGAATGCTAAACAGATATGGATTGACAAAACAGTGATAAATGACCATATATGCCTGACATTTACTGATAATGGGAATGGTATGACTTCAGACAAATTACATAAAATGCTGAGGTATGTAAAAGTGTCACACTCCTTAAAATCATTGCTTTTACCTGGTTCAGGTGTTTCATGTGTCATACTTAGAGCCTGTAGTTTTTGTTTTTTAAACATGAAATGCTATACCCACAGTGTGCTCTATTAAGTCGTCCGTCATTTTCTACTGCTGTTAGATTATTAAGCAGTCCCTGCCATTCTCATCACCCGCTCCCCATGTCTGACTTATCTAAAATTCCACCATTCCTTTAGAGTTGTAGTACATTGACATCAGTTGTTTGTGCTTTAGTGGAAATAGTTTTAGCTACTGTTTCCAATAAAACTTACCACTTTGGGGAATGGGGACTGGTAATTTTAAAGTGACACAGAGGATGAGGAAGTAGCATAGTCGTAAGGGCTTGGGCTCTAGGGTCACAGAATAGGATGTCAGGATGAAGCCAAATGTGCCTGAAATAGAAGCTAAGATACATAGTACAGGTATGAGGTAGAGGGAGGATTTGCCTCAGAGGCCTTTCTACTGTCTCTCAAATACTCCTTACACTGATAAAAAAGGCAGGTTCACCCGATCAATAATCACAGTACGACAGGCTTGCTGAGAACAAGAGAATCATTCACACTTAGAGGAAGAGATTTCATAGGGTGAAATCTCAAGGTCCCTGGAGCCTAAATTATAATTCAGCCATTTAGCTAGGATGTGCCAGGCAATGAGCTCCTGTTTTAGTATGTGTAATCTTTACATCCCTGTAACGTGGATTTGGTTTCCTTTGTTTCAGAGATAGGGAAACACATCAATACAGATTAAAAGTAATTTGTCCAAGATTATATAGCAAGGAAGGATGAGGCTAACATTCAAACTTAGGCACTTTACTTGGTATTACAGTTTTTGAATTAAAATAAATGAAGATTATACATACTTACTAAATTTTTTTTTCTTTTTAGCTTTGGCTTCAGTGACAAAGTCACCATGAATGGTCACGTCCCAGTTGGATTGTATGGGAATGGCTTCAAGTCAGGTTCTATGCGTTTGGGTAAAGATGCAATGGTTTTTACCAAAAATGAAGAAAGCATGAGCGTGGGCTTCTTGTCTCAGACCTACTTGGAAGTCATAAAAGCAGAACATGTTGTTGTCCCAATAGTGGCATTCAACAAAGACCATATCCTTTTGATTTTGAAGTTGAAACTATGAGGAAATAATCTGAACCATTCCATCCTTCTGCCCTCCTCCAGATTCTTGTTTAGCTCTTGTTCATTCTAGCTCTTGTTCCTATCCACTGCCTCTACTCTACATCTGGGCTAAATGTTTGTCCCTTTGTGTTCTCTGTTGGAATTGTGTCATGGAAATCCTTAGCATAAGGCGATTGCATTTTATGTTAAGCTTCTTTATTTTAGTCTTTTTGTGGTCTGATAAGCTTATGATCTAGCTTGAAATTTTCACCAAAAACCATGAAAAGCAAGATATCCTTAGGAAAATGTTTTCTGTGTAAACATTCAAATATTGGAAATAATTAAAGTAGGAATAATAATAAACTTCTGCATACTTATCCTTCTTGGTGTTCATTTGAAATCACACTATCATTTTAAAATTTAGAAAATAATTTAGGAAATGGTTTTTCAGTTAGTTTGAGTTGGTTTCCATATCGTAATTGTGAAAAATACATCGTTGGTCTAAGTCTTTAACTTAGGATATACAACAGATAATTAATTTAACAGAATCAAAAGCGAGTCTTGCTGCAATTCTGGAACATTCTCTATTTTCTACGGAACAGAAATTACTGGCAGAACTTAAAGCTATCATCGGTAAGAAGGGGACGAGGATCATCATTTGGAATCTCAGAAGGTAAACGGTAGACCTCAGCTAGTTGTTCACCATTTGGGAAGTAAACTGCATGTGCGGGAATAATTTCATTACATTCATGCTTTGTTACACAGAGTGCAGATATATTGGAAGGTCCTCATGTTCTGTCATAGTTAATGATTTACCTTTTCCAAGGGTATTTCATTGAGGCTACTTTGGCTTCAATTTGAGATAATTTCATATCACTAAAAATAAATGTCCTAGCCCTGCCATTCTGTCTCCATAGCACTCTATTTTCGCTCTTGGTTATACCATCCCTCTCCTCAAAAAAAAAAAAAAAAAAAAAAAAAGAAATGAAACGAAAAGCCCAGCCAACAAGTCCCAACTAGAGTAAGTTAGAGAAATCTTTGTCTGTTTGGTTAATTACATAAAGCTAAGCACAATTTAGCATCTGTTGAGAAAAATAATATAAGTGAGACTTCTGTGTTGCTAAATCTTTGTGAGGATAAAATCCTTTGCAAATAAAGTTTTAAAATTAAGGGTAAATGTGTGATATTGAGAGATCTAAGATCTGTTGAACCATAGGAATAAAGCACAAATAGTGATAATACTAAAATCCTTTAATTCTTGTGTTTTTCTGACCACCTGTATTCCCTTTTTCTTTTATTTTCTTTTTCTTACTTTCTTCCCTGCCCCTCCCATCCCCACCACCATTTTTTCTTTAACTTTTAATTTGAGATAATTGTAGATTCATATGTAGTTGTAAGAAATCTCATGTACCCTTTACCCAGTTTCTCTCAATGATAACATCTTGGAACACTACAGTACAGTAGTACTGTTGATACTGACATTGATACAGTCAAGGTACAGGACAATTTCATCAACTCAAGGATCCCTTTTATATCCACACCCACTCCTTCCTTAAACCCTGGCAACCTCTAACATGTTCTCCATTTCTATAACTCTGTCATTTCAAGAATATTCTGTAACTGGAATCATACCGTGTGAAACCTTTTGGGATTCGCTTTTTTCATTCAGCATAATTTTTTGAAGATTCATCCAGGTTCTTGTGTGTGTCCGTTTGCTTCCTCTTACTTGCTGAGTGGTAATTGCATTATATGGATGGACCACAGTGTGTTTACCAATCTGGTTGTTTACAAGTTTCAGTTATTACAAATAGAGCTATAAAACAGGGGTTCCCAACCTTTTTGTCATCAGGGTCCGGTTTCATGGAAGACAGTTTTTTCACAGGGTTGAGGGGTGGGGTTCAGGCAGTAATGCAGTGATGGGGGGGGAGCAGCAGGTGAAGCTTTACACCTCCTGCTGTGCGGCCGGGTTCCTAACAGGCCAGGGGGCTGGAGACCCCTGCTATAAAATATGTGCATAGAGGTTTTTGTGGGAGTGTGGTCATCATTTTGTGGGATAAATGCCCAGCAGTGTAATTGCTGAATCATATGGTAGTTGCATGTTTATTTTTTTAAGAAACTATCAGAATGTGGCTCTATCATTTGACATTCCCAATGGCAATGTGTGAATGAATACAGTTCTTTTCTGTACCTTCTGGATTTCCTTTCTCCCTCCCTCCCTCCAACTCCTCTGACCTTAACTCCCACCCCAAGTTCGTGTTTTGTTTTGCTAACTAAAAGTTATTTGCTTGCTTATCTTATGGTGAAGTTAAAATTTAGCTCTTTTAAAAAAATTATTTTTGCAGCTACAAAAGTGCAACAGAGTTTGATTTTGATAAGGATAAATATGACATCAGAATTCCAGAAGATTTAGATGAGATAGCAGGGAAGAAAGGGTACAAGAAGCAAGAAAGGATGGACCAAATTGCCCCTGAGAGTGACTATTCTCTGAGGGTATGTATTCAGCTCTCTTTGTGGGAATGAGAATATCATCAAATAATGGAAATTGTTAACCACTTGTATTATAAATGCTGCCAGAAATCTCTAAGTATCTCAGACATGAACCAGTTTATTAAATTTGTCTTGTGCACACTGCTTGTTTTATTTGCTTAGAAAAGTTTTTTAATTGCGAAATCATCAGGTCTTAACAGTGCTTGTAAAAGTTCTTTCACTGTGTGGTTAATTATTTGAATTGGGAATACTAGAATCAGTTTGCAAAATTCATTAATGATATTTTAAAACATTTTTTTCATGGTACACTAACATTATACCATCTGCTCTGGTTACCTCTGGATATTCTTGAGTTAAGATTTTCTTAACAACTAGGACATACTTCACTAACACACTGGGGTATATCAAGGAATAGTAATAGCTGCCATTGTAGTTGCTAGAATCTCAGAAAAAATTACATAGTATACTTGTAAACGTCAAATGAATCCTTATGTGATGGCCATATTGATTGATTCAATCAAAACGCCAGATTCAGAGTGTGTCTTTTAAAATTTAAAATATTCTCTAGAACACACACACACATTATTGATACCCTAAAGCAATAAATTATGTATAGCCTATACATAATGCACGTTAATATAATTTTGTGATAAATATCTTTGAGATTTGACCTTAGAGATGAGAATGTTTTTAAGATTGAAGGAATTAATATCTCAATATAACAGTGTTGATATAATAAGAATATTAAGTTTCGGGCTTCCCTGGTGGCGCAGTGGTTAAGAATCTGCCTGCCAATGCAGGGGACACGGGTTCGAGCCCTGGTCCGGGAAGATCCCACATGCCGTGGAGCAACTAAGAACATGCGCCACAACTACTGAGCCTGCGCTCTAGAGCCCGTGTGCCACAGCTACTGAGCCTGCACGCCTAGAGCCCGTGCTCCGCAACAAGAGAAGCCACCACAATGAGAAGCCGGCGCACCGCGACAAAGAGTAGCCCCCGCTCACTGCAACCGGCGAAAGCCCACGCAGCAACAAAGACCCAACGCAGCCAAAATAAATAAATTAAGACAAAGAATATTAAGTTTCTTAGTCACTATGATAAGACATATAATACTAACTTTTCCCTTTTTTTTCTCCTTCTTTTTGTTTTTCTTGGCTGCACTGCGGCATGTGGGATCTTAGTTCCCCGACCAGGGAGAGTGGTCCTAACCACTGGACCACCAGGGAATTCCCCTTTTCCCTTTTTTTGTGCTAAAATTATTTCATAACCCCAAGCTAAGGATTCATTTGACGTTTACAAGTATACTATGTAATTTTTTCTGAGATTCTAGCAATTACAATGGCAGCTATTACTATTCCTTGATATACCCCAGTGTGTTAGTGAAGTATGTCCTAGTTGTTAAGAAAATCTTAACTCAAGAATATCCAGAGGTAGCCAGAGCAGATGGTATAATGTTAGTGTACCATGAAAAAAATGTTTTAAAATATCATTAATGAATTTTATAAATGGGCAAAACACCACTAATTTTGAAATCAGGAGTCAGGAAAAAAAAATAAGAGAAATGTTCAAATTTTAGTTTGTGTTGAACTTTTCATATATCCTTCTTGAATTGTTCAATTCATTTCCCTCAGAGATTTCTGATAGCTTGGAGGAAGGCACAGGAGATCATATTTTAACATGTTTTAGGATGCAAAGTTTGGTCACAATTCTAAGGTATCTAAACTTCCACGTATTAAGAATTGAAAACACGTTTAGGGAATTCCCTGGTGGTCCAGTGATTAGGACTAGGCACTTCCACTGCCATGGCCCGTGTTCAATCCCTGGTCAGGGAACTAAGATCCCGCAAGCCTCAGCGCAGCCAAAAAAAAAAAGACTTGAAAACACATTTAGATGACTGCTGATATTTACAGCTTCATATGGAAAAAGTGCTGTTTGTCTACTCTGCTTAAATGTTGGTGCATTATTTATGATTTTTTTTCCTTTGCAAGCTTATAATAGTCCCTTTTGTTTATATTAGATTTTGCTTATTTTTGCCCAAATAAAATTGATTGATGCTTTTAAAATTATAATAGCAATATATAGTTTTGACAGGAGAGTCAGAAAATAGTCCTTTTTGTACACATAAACATTTTTTTAAAATGAAATGATACTATACGTGCTGTTTTTTTAACTTTTTCACTTAACATATCAACATCTATGTAGTTCAGTAGATTGTTTTCTGTAAGTCATTTTTACTGGCTACAGTATATTGAGCTTGTTTTTTTTTTTTTTTTAAATAAATTTATGTATTTATTTATATTTATTTTTGGCTGTGTTGGGTCTTCGTTTCTGTGCCAGGGCTTTCTCCATTTGCGGAGAGCGGGGGCCACTCTTCATCGTGGTGCGCGGGCCTCTCCCGTTGCGGGGCACAGGTTCCAGATGCGCAGGCTCAGTAGTTGTGGAGAGTGGGGGCCACTCTTCATCGTGGTGCGCGGGCCTCTTACCGTCGCGGCCTCTCCCGTCGCGGAGCGCAGGCTCAGTAGTTGTGGCTCACGGGCTTAGTCGCTCCGCGGCATGTGGGATCTTCCCAGACCAGGGCTCGAACCCGTGTCCCCTGCATTGGCAGGCAGATTCTTAACCACTGCACCACCAGGGAAGCCCCGAGCTTGTTTTTAATAAAAAGTGTTCAGATATTAACTAATACACCTTTATAGTCTATAGTATTTTATTGAAGAGTTAATATATCTTTTATCAAAGCAAGGCAGTAGCTTTCTTTTTAAATACATGCGTAAGTAATGTTGAACAAATCCATAGATAATTATTTGGAAAGGACAGATAATTGTGTGTCTTTGCAGGCTTACTGCAGTATATTATATCTAAAGCCACGAATGCAGATCATCTTGCGTGGACAGAAAGTGAAGACACAGCTAGTTTCGAAGAGTCTTGCCTACATTGAACGTGATATTTATCGACCCAAATTTTTAGTATCCTTTATTTTGCTTGTTATGATGCTGTATATAGATAGGTATCAGTCAAGTGTATTTCCCTTCCCCCTTTCTCCTTTTATCCTGATAGAGTCTAATCCTCTCCAACTTTTGCCCTTTTTTGCACCTTTGGACTCAATAAATAATGAAATAGGAAGGGTGGTTTAAAGGGAGTGAGGTGGTGTGTTCAGAATTTTCCTTAACATTTAAGACTAATAAAACTGTGAGAATTACTTTTGGATTCAACTGCAGAAATAAAGATCATTATGGGATAATGATGTATCACAGAAATAGACTCATCAAAGCTTATGAAAAAGTTGGATGTCAGTTAAGGGTAAGTTTATATCTGAAAATGTCTGTATCTTTTATAAAAGTTAGGATAACATGTTATCGGGTCAGATGTGAAATAATGTGCTTTTTGCCTAATGACTTTTAAATGTCAGTGTTTTTAATAACATTCGTATGGCACTTGACCTTAGAACACTTTTATATTAATTTGAGGACAGAACATTTTATCTCTGTTTTACAGGTGAGGGAATTGGGGCTAATAAATAACTCGCCTTAGACTTCAGGCACAGGTGCAGATATTTTCTCTACACTTGGAAAAGGATCCTTGATTTTTTTCATGCTAGAATAAAATTGATTGGTTTTAATTAGTTGTTGACTCAGTAGCTTAAAAAATAGTATCTGATAGGTGATTTACTTTTCTGGAGTTAGTTCCTGAATATATCAGAGTTTTCTTCCTAAACCACTTCCATTGTTGTAGAATTTAATTTAGGATGGTGAACATTGCCCACTATGTTGATCTGTTTATCCTTTACCTGTTTTCACAGAAAATTTTTTTGGTGTATGTGGTGGGTGTTAAGAATTTGTGATAAATTCTGAAATTCAGCTTTGTTAAAGGTTTTAAGTCCAGGCATATTTTGTTTTCCAATTCTGTGATGTTCATTTTCTGTTCATTTTATTTCATTCTAAATTCTCTGCAACAACATGGATGGACCTGGAACATAGTGTGCTTAATGAAGTATAATATGTCAGGAAAAGACAAGTACTGTATGTTACCACTTATATGTGGAATCAAAAAAATAAAAAGTGAATGAATGTAACAAAACAGAAACAGACTCACAGACATGGAGAACAAACTGGTGGTTACCAGTGGGGGCAGGGTGGCAGAGGGAGATAGGGGTAGGGGATTAAGAGGTACAAACTACTATGTATAAAATAAATAAGCTACAAGGATATATTGTACAGCACAGGGAATATAGCCAATATCTTATAATTTTAAATGGAGTATATAAAAATATTGAATCACTGTGTCATACACCTGAAACTAATATAATATTGTAAATCAACTATATTTCAATTTTTAAAAAAGTAAATGAACTTTGTTGGGCTCTTCTTTATAACCACTGATTTCAATTAGAAAAATAAATCCAGAAATATGACAACCATGATACAAGGTATCAATAACTTTTATTTAAAATGCTAAGTTTTATTTATAATTGGAATAGTAATTTTTGCCAGAAATACTGTATAATTATAAAGTTCTGAATTTCACTGGTAATTGGAAATGTATTTTTGGTAATAGGCCTTATTTCTCAAGTGTTTGACTTAAGGTACATAATCCATTTTTCCAACCCAGTTAAATTTGCATTATATATAATTTCTGGTTAAGTTTAACCTTGTAAAAAATAAGCTTTTACAGCCAACTTTTTTTTTTTTTTTTTTTTTTAAAATAAATGTATTTTATTTTTGGCTGCATTGGGTCTTCGTTGCTGTGCGCGAGCTTCCCATTGCGGTGGCTTCTCGTTGCAGAGCACGGGCTCTAGGCGCACAGGCTCAGTAGTCGTGGCACACGGGCTTAGTTGCTCCACGGCATGGGGGATCTTCCCGGACCAGGGATGGAACCTGTGTCCCCTGCATTGGCAGGTGGATTCCTAACCACTGTGCCACCAGAGAAGCCCTACAGCCAACTTTTAATGTTTTTCTTTACCAGAAGATGGACTGGTCGTAGTATTTGGATTCAGTAAACATTTATTAAACACTTGGTATGATTTTCCACGCTAGATGCTCAGCATAAAAAGATGAAAAGGTACAACACATGCCCCCAGAGCTCGCTCTTTTTTTTTCTTCTTTTTAAATTAATTAATTAATTAATTTATTTATTTTTGGCTGTGTTGGGTCTTCGTTTCTGTGCGAGGGCTTTCTCCAGTTGCGGTGAGCGGGGGCCACTCTTCATCGCGGTGCACGGGCCTCTTACTATTGCAGCCTCTCCCATTGCGGAGCACAGGCTCCAGACGCGCAGGCTCAGTAGTTGTGGCTCACGGGCCTAGTTGCTCCGTGGCATCTGGGATCTTCCCAGACCAGGGCTTGAACCCGTGTCCTCTGCATTAGCAGGCAGATTCTCAACCACTGTGCCACCAGGGAAGCCCCAGAGCTCTTTCTGATGAGGGGAATGTGGTATATCCTTGGAGCAGCAGAAAGGGCTTCTTGGAGAAAGTGGTGATTGAGATGAGACTGAGTTGATTTACTGTTTTGGAAAGTCTGGCAAGAGCTTTCTAGACAGAGAAAGGAATGTCTGCAAAGGAAAAGAAAGAGGCTTCTGAGAGGATGGCATCATTAAGGGAGTTATTATGCCTGGACCAGGTGGTAAGTGGGGAATGGGAGAGAGGAAGATGAGGCCAGAAAGGAGGTGAAAAAGAACTAAGATTGAAGGGTTCTGTGGTTTACAAGTTGTACAAAATGAGGAACCACTGATGGTTTTTAGTGGAGTAGCATTATGATTAGGTTTTCATGGTTTTGTCTATAGTTGTATCTATGAAAATTCTCATAAGTCAATATTTCACTTCTTCTCTTTATACTTAGACTCAGCTATAGTCGTGAACAAAGTACATGTGTTAATCACATGTAGATAATCAGAAAATGACTCAGATACTTTGAGTTCAGTGTTTTAGCTAGCAGGTTTAAAAAAAAACCTAGGTCAGTTGAATTAAAGTTTTTACTTCATCACAATTAACAACTGAATGTGTAACTTTGGATAAATGTCTTTAATTTTTATCTAACAAACTTACGGAATATTATGTGCCAAAGCCTTTGCTAGGCACTATGGATACAGGAAGGAGTTAGTTGTGGTTTTTAGTAGCTAAGAAATTGCATCCCAGTAGAGGGGATCTTTTTTCCCTAGTGTAAAATCGGGAATGATAATACTTGTCTACATGAATACTTGATAACAGTGGAAGTGGTTTTGGAGGAAAGCTGTTGTTACATGTTTAGGAGTTAGCTCCCAGAAAGGTAAATTACCTACCAGACACTGTTTTTCAATCTAAATGTCATGAGAATCATGAGATAAAATATAGGAAAATGTTTCATACAGATCTTAAATCTTGGTGAAGGGATAATTGTTTGGAGCATCATGTTTCATGTTTAAAATGCCAGTTTTATTTTTCAGGCAAACAACATGGGTGTTGGAGTAGTGGGGATTATAGACTGTTATTTCCTAAAGCCGACTCATAATAAACAAGATTTTGATTACACTAACGAATACAGGTATGTTACCTATTTAAATGACTGCCTTCTTACAATTTATTTTGGAAATACTTTCATAACTTTTTCTAAGCTGGATTTCTTTCTGTTTTGTGGGAAGCTTGCGTAGAAAACGCATGTAATCATTTTCTCATCCCTGGGGATTGTATTCTACTCCGTCACAAATAGAAATATATTCTCCTCTGTCTTTACTGATGAAGTATTTTTGAGATTTGTACTAAAGAGAGGAAGTTCCTGCTTTCTTGGTAACATTTTTTTGTGTAATATAAAATCCAGAAACGTTGATCTTGGATGGGAACTTTAAGATAACTTAGTCCTATGTACTTGAGACAGAAATGCTCATATCTTTTAAGAGTGATCAGAAGCCATAAAATAAGTACGACCATCAATTTTACTTGTAAATTTAGGAAGCACAAACAGTTGTCCTAATGAGCGTATATTATGAAGAAGAATGCAAACTTCATATAAAAACAAAGTGGAAGGAGGGAAATGATAAAGAGCAAAATCAGCAAATTAGGAAACACACAATAGAGAAAGTCAATAAATATTCAGAGTATAGTCCTGAGACAGAAGCTACCCCTGTTATCTGAACAGGGAAAATATAGGGAGTAGAAGGTGATCACTCAGAGAGGTAAAAGAGGACAGTAGATGTCCAGAACTAGCTGATACAAAACAGCAGCTGTTACCTCTAGGTTGAAAAAGAGTAGACAATAAAGGAACTAGGAGAGGGTCCCCGGTCCCTGATGTCGGAGATTCAGATCTCTTTGTAGAGGTCATAACAAACACAGGGACAGGCTACCTGCCATGGCAAAAAGCTTGCCAGAAGGCCTGGCCAGTCTGGGTCTGTAGACATGGCCTGCTGTTGCCAGGGGATGTGGGTGGGCTTGGGCTGGAGCTGTTCTGTAGAGGAGACCTGTCTTTGCCCAAGCGTGTGAGTATATGCTGGAACTGGTTCCTGCTGCTGGAGGGAAGAGCGTGGCCTGAAAGCACAGCTGGAGCTCCTTTGGGAGGCCGTGGGCTCCAGCCAAATAATAATGGAGCACCAGACCTGAAGGCCATGTGTCTTGCTGTTCTCACCTGGTAGGTTCATTGCCCCGTTAACCCAGTGTAACATTCCTCAGGCTGGCAAAGGATGAATGTTTACAGGATCAAGCTCCATTATCACAAAACTGAACCAAAAAAACCCCTGTTTGGAACTGGAAGACAATAAGTTGATAATTGACACAATCAAAAGCCCAAAGTTTGTTCTTTGGTAAGATTAACAGTCTATAAGCATCTGGCAAGACTAAGGAAAAAAATAATCATCAATATCAGAAAGAAAAAGGAGGACATTACTACAGATCTACAGACAGAAAAACATAGAGGGGTAGCATGAACAATTTTAGACCATTTTAGATGATATGGACACCTTCCTTTCAAACTGAATCAAATTAAAAATTTCCCACATACTTTCAAACATTTAAGGATATGGCGGCGCCAGCTTACACAATCATTAAAGGTTTTAAGACACCACATAACTAGTAGTGAACTCACGAATGCATTACAAGAAAGAAAATTTATGTCACTCTTTCATGATTAAGATATAAAAATCTTAATTAAACAGCAGATACCATTTAGTGACTTGTAAAAAGAATAATACGTTAAAACCAAGTGGATTGTATTCCAAGATGGCACATGTGGTTTTTACTATTCAAAATTCAATGTAATTCATCACATTGATGTTAAAGAAAAATCTCATGGTTATTTTCATAGGTGCAGAAAAAGCACTTGAGAAACCACAATATCAATTTGTGATGTAGGAAAAAAGGGAACTCTTACAAAACCATTAATAGAAAGGGCATATTAGCAATACTGACTATTTAGCAAAAAAACAGTTCCTAATGGTGAATTATTGACAGTTTTCCCCTTAAGAGTGGGAGTAAGATAAGGTTATCAGCTATTCACCATTGTTCTTGAGGAAATAACCAGAACAAATAAGGCAAAAAAGAAAGAAATGAAAGTATAAGGGTTGGAAAGGAATAAATAATTTTCTGTAGGTGACAGTATCAAGTATATAGAAAGTCCAAAATAATCTGCAATGTAATACAGAGTCTAAGGTTGCTAGATAAGAAGTATTCAGAAGTTTGTTTACCAGCAAAAAAAAAAAAAAAAAAAAAAAAACCATGAGATTCAAAAAAAATTTTATACATAATAACATCAAAAAAGCAAGTGCTTTGGAGTAAATAAAATATGCAAAGACCTCAACACACTAAAAACTATAAAACATTGTGGAGTGAAATTTCAAATCTGAATAAATAGGTATACCAGGTTCAGGAGTTGGTAGGTTGAATATTATAAAATGTCATTTTTTTCTCCAAAGTAATTAAATACAATTCCAGGTTAAAAAAAAATCCCAGCAGGTGTGTGTGTATGTTAACAAGCTTAATTTAAACTTTATGTGGAAAGTCAGAAGACCAAAGATAGTTAAGACAAAGAACAACAAATCAAGAGGACTCATACTACTAAATATCAGTACTTAAAAAGCTGTAGTGAAAGAATGGTATTAATGAAAAAATAGTCTAGTGAAATAGAATAGAGAAGCCAGAAACAAATCCCTGCTTTTTATACATATGGTCAGCTGATTTATGACAAAGGTGTAGTAGGAAAATGATCATCTTTCTAAAAATGATGGTTCAACTACCTGTATGAACAAAATGAACATTAACTTCTCCTTCTTATATGAAGCAAAAAATCAATTCCAGATGGATTTTAAGCCTAAATGAGAAAGGCAAAAACGAAATGAAAACAAGAATAGTTTCATAACCTTTAATTTAGGTGGGTTTTTTTTTAACAAGATGCAAAAAGTATTGATATATTAGATCAAGATGGAAAAATTATCTAAAATGAATAAGATATAGCAAATGTTGGTAAGATGTAGGGCAGTTGGTACTCCTGTACGTGCTGTTGGGTGTGAAAATTGTTGATCATCTTTGAAAGTTACTAGACTATTGAGTAAAGCTGAACATCGGTGCCCACCCCTATGACCCCGCAGTTCCACTCCTAGGTATATTTTCAACAGAAATGGGTGCAGTCTCATGGATTGAGGAATAAAGGTGATAAGAAAAGGAGACGAGGAAGAACTGAAAAAGTGATATGAAAGGAGAACCATATTTGGGAGGGGAGATGATACATTCTTATTTGGATGTTTATATGTTGTGATAGTGGGGCTTCCTGGTGGGGAAAAATAGAGATAATGAATGGGGATAGATATATCTAATATTAACCTGTCAGTACAGAATTTAAGTCTTGATTTTTATTTGTTTATTTAAAAAATTTTTTTAATTAATTAATTTTTTTTTTGGCTGCGTTGGGTCTTTGTTGCTGCGCGTGGGCTTTCTCTAGATGCGGCGAGCGGAGGCTACTCTTCATTGCGGTGCGCAGGCTTTTCATTGTGGTGGCTGCTCTTGTCGCGGAGCACGGGCTCTAGGCGCGCGGGCTTCAGTAGTTGTGGTGCACGGGCTTAGTTGCTCCGTGGCATGTGGGATCTTCCCAGACCAGGGCTCGAACCCGTATCCCCAGCATTGACAGGCAGATTCTTAACCACTGCGCCACCAGGGAAGCCCTATCTTTATGAATTATAGGTTTCTCTAGATACATGCCCAAGAGTGGTGCTGCTGGATCATATGGTAACTCTATTTTTAGTTTTTTAAGGAACCTCCATACTGTTTTTCACAGTGCTTCCACCAATTTACATTCCCAGCAGCAGTGTAGGAGGGTTTGCTTTTCTCCACACCCCCTCCAGCATTTATTATTTGTAGACTTTTTGATGGTGGCCATTCTGACCGGCGTGAGGTGATGCCTCACTGTCTTTTTGATTTTCATTTCTCTGATAATTAGTGATGATGAGTATCTTTTCATGTATCTGTTGGCCATCTGTATGTTTTCTTTGGGAAAATGTATATTTAGATCTTCTGCCCAATTTTTGATTGGGTTGTTTTTTTGTTACGGAGTTGTATGAGCTGTTTGTGTATTTTGGAAATTAAGCCCTTGGCAGTTGTATCCTTTGCAAATATTTTCTCACATTCCGTAGGTTGTCTTTTTGTTTTCTTTGCTGTGCAAAAGCTTGTGAGTTTGATTAGATCCCATTTGTTTATTTTTGCTTTTTTTTTTTCCCTTGCCTTGAGAGACTGACCTAAGAAAACATTGTTACGATTTATGTCAGTGTTTTGCCTGTGTTCTCTTCTAGGTGTCTCATGGTGTCATGTCTTATGTTAAAGTCTTTAAGCCATTTTGAGTTTTATTTTTGTGTGTGGTATGAGGGAATGTTCTAACTTGATTGATTTACATGCGACTTTCCAGCTTTCCCAACACCACTTGCTGAAGAGACTGTCTTTTCTCCATTGTATATTCTTGCCTCCTTTGTCAAAGATTAATTGACTGTAGGTGTGTGAGTTTATTTCTGGGCTCTCTATTCTGTTCCATTGATCTATATGTCTGTTTTTGTGCCAGTAGCACACTGTTTTTATTGCTGTAGCCTTGTAGTATTTTCTGAAGTCCAGAAGGGTTGTGCCTCCAGCTTTTTTCTTTTCTTTTTCAGGATTGCTTTGGCAATTCTGGGTCTTTTGTGGTTCCATATAAATTTTAGGATTATTTGTTCTAGTTCTGTGAAAAACATCATGGGTAATTTGATAGGGATCACATTGTCTGTTTTGAATTTAAGATGTTACACTGACTGTATCTTGTGTGTGCAGACAGTTCCTGGCACAGTAGATACTTAACTCATTAACAAATGATTATTCAATTATGGCCGTAGTCATGTTTATTTCAGTAGGTCCTGTTGATTTGCTTTTTTACTGACACCTTATTGTGGGAAAAGTGAAAGTCTTAATTGTGGGACAGAAGCTATTTTGAATTATACTTGCTGGTAATGGTTGCATACTTTTATAAAGCAAACAGCTGCATTCTGGTTTGCATTGAAGCTTGTAAGTTTGTTGGTTGGGGTGAAATTCAGAAAGCCTGTGGTTCTCCCAGTAGCTGGTCTGCAACACACTTCCTCAACAGAGGACCCAAAGTATTAGTATTGTCTGTCTTATTCCTAGATGGTCCTGGCTCTGTTCTATGAACTTATCTACATCCTTAGAGAAAATTGCCATTACTTTAAGTGTTCTTAACTATGCCTTTTGGAGGCCCCTCCCCCCGTGTTCACATGATCAGTACCAGGTTGTTTATGCTTTCTCTGTTTGTCAAAGATTTAATCTTTATCTTTTTATTTTCTTGAATTGATTTTATAATTTACTTTTTTTTTAAGGCTTACAATAACAGCACTAGGAGATAAGCTCAATGATTACTGGAATGAAATGAAAGTGAAGAAAAATGCAGAATATCCTCTGACTTTGCTGGTTGAAGATATACAGTAAGTACATTTAAAAAATAATAAGTGACTATAATATCAAGATGTGATATTGGAGGGCATGGCGATTTTACAGTGTTCATAAACTTTTGAATCTAATCCATAGTAAGAAATAAATCCCATAACTCGAAAGCCTTTTATAAACTAAAAGAATATATACATTTAAGTTATTCAGAGCTGTGCTATAATAGAGGGTAAAATGTAATACAGTTATAAAAATTGCATAAATTACAATAATACAACTTGCCTATTTTCTGTACTTTGAATGGTTTATTGTGCTAATAAGTAAATTAGATTTGACACTGCAGATGCTAACTTAACATAAATTTCAGGGCAAGGCATTTGTAGTATTTTCTAAATTTTTTAGTTTTTATTATAGAAAAAATGTAATAGTATGCTATTAAACAAGATTAAGTCACTTTGTTTAAATTGGTCTGTCACTTTTAACCTTCAGTGGTAGCCAAAATTGTTGTTTTTAAAATCTTAACTCACTGTCAAATGTTCCAGAATTTTCAGGGACAGAATTAAATAATAGGGGCATTCTGTGGTAGAAGTGATGTGGAAAGTCTAGTGAAGTACTTAGATCCATATTTCCATGCTAATATTTAGTTGCTATTTTGTTACAGGAAACGTCCTGATCAGACATGGGTTCAATGTGATTCCTGTCTAAAGTGGCGAAAATTACCAGATGGGATAGATCAACTTCCAGAAAAATGGTATTGCTCCAATAACCCTGACCCACAGTTCAGGTACCATATAGTTGGTAGTAGCCTTTTTGGAAAGGCAGAAAGTACTGTTCAAGGTGTATGAATAGGCGCTGGTGACGTGTTATTCCCATGTGATTTTTCTGACTAGAAATTGTGATGTTCCCGAAGAACCTGAAGATGAAGATTTGGTGCATCCCACTTATGAAAAAACCTACAAAAAGAAGTGAGTGTTATATTAATGTATGATGGGAAAATAATACCCAGATCATCAACAGTGGTGTGTCTGCAGCATTAGTTGATATTTCTCCAAGATAAAGCAGTATAGCCAAAAAAGATTGACTCCAAAAAAAAAGATATGATGTGGAGTGCATAACATCAAGTGCTTTTAAAGTTTATACTGTGGATGCCTGCTGTTTATTGCTGTCCTATCTACAAGATACTTTGAATATGCAGTATAGTTTTGTGCTTTTGGACTACACACCAGTGAATCAAAAGTGAATACTGCCCTTTATGAGCTCATAGTCTAACGGGGAAAGTGAGATGTGTGTATTACCAATTTGAAGTTGACGACTCCCGTAAAAGGCATGATCCAGTCCTGTGAGGAAGCGCATAAGGAGAAATTACTTCTGGTTGGGGATGGGGAAATGGATCAGGAAAATTCATGAAGGACATTTTTGTAATAGGCCTTGAAGGAAAGGTAGGGTTTGTTGGGTAGGAAGCAATAGTTTGTTCAGCTTAACTACAGTAAATACGTGAATGGGGATAATGGAAAATAGAGGTGGGAGAGAGAAGCTGGGGAACGATAGTGAACCATGGTGAACGTTAGGCTTATGTACTGCACACGGAAGGCTGAGTTGATGAAGATCTTCTGGGTGGTTTTGATTTATAGTGCACTGTTCTTAAAGATAAGTCCAGTAGCAGGAGTGGAAGACATTAGGGTGTTGCTGAGATAAGAGGTGGAAAGTACTTCCCTGCCCGAGGGCTTACCACTGATTTTAACAAAATTGAAGCAAAGTTCAGTGTACCTATCTTATTGACTTAGTAGTGAAATGGCAAGTATGTCATTCGAAAACAGAACTGAAAAATCATAATGAAGTAAATTTAAATACATTTTTCTTTTTCTTTTCTCTCTCTTTTTTTTTTTTTTTAAGAGACAAGGAAAAATTCAGGATCAGACAACCAGAAGCAATCCCTCGGGTAATTAGGCCTTCCATTTTATAGCTGTGTCTTGTATTGTGTTGTGATTAATTTAATACTCAATTTTAAGCTTAGGAGTTACATAACAAATTGAAGCAATCTCGTTCATTCAGTTCACATTTCTCTTCTCTTGTACCCCTTCTTACCCTCTTTCCCAATACTGACTTCTAACCCACAACTTCACTCAAACTTCTCAATTTTATTATTCAGTTGGGCATCTTCTGAGGAAAGGCAGATATTCTTTTAAGAATCTTATTGTTAGGTAGACAGTCAAGGAAAAGTTCATAGGAAGACCCAGGGAGCCACATGCTAGTACTAACCTGGACCAAAGCTATAGTGTTGACCCTTCAACCATAGTGTACGGTTGATTTACAATATTATATTAGTTTCAGGTGTACAACATAGTGATTCAGAATTTTTACAGATAATACTCCAATAAAAGTTATTACAAAATAATGGCTATAATTTCCTGTGCTGTACAATACGTCCTTGTTGCATTTATTTATTTATTTATTTATTTATGTATGTATGTATGTATGTATGGCTGTGTTGGGCCCTCGTTGCTGTGCGCGGGCTTTCTGTGGTTGCAGTGAGCGGGGGCTACACTTCGTTGCGGTGTGCGGCCTTCTCATTGCAGTGGCTTCTGTTGTTGCAGAGCATGGCCTCTAGGTGCGTGGGCTTCAGTAGTTGCAACACGTGTGCTCAGTAGTTGTGGCACGTGGGCTCAGTAGTTGTGGCTCGAGGGCTCTAGAGCTCAGGCTCAGTAGTTGTGGCACACAAGCTTAGTTGCTCCGCGGCATGTGGGATCTTCCCTGGCCAGGGCTTGAACCCGTGTCTCCTGCATTAGCAGGCGGATTCTTAACCACTGTGCTACCAGGGAAGTCCATATCTATTTTATACATAGTAGTTTTTATTTCTTAATCTATACCCCTGTCTTTTTTAAAATATATATATTTTGTTTTATTTATTTGGTTGGGCCAGGTCTTAGTTGCGGCAGGCGTGCTCCTTAGTTGTGCCTTGCCGGCTCCTTAGTTGTGGCATGCGAACTCTTAGTTGCAGCATGCATTTGGGATCTGGTTCCCTGACCAGGGATCGAACCCAGGTGCCCTGCATCAGGAGCGTGGAGTGTTAACCACTGTGCCACCAGGGAAGTCCTTCCATACCCCCTATCTTTCTTAATGCTTAATGGTGTTGAGCTTTTTCTGAGTGTATAAATAGGCAGTTGTACTTCTTGTATCAGAAGTTGTGGTCTGCTGCAGTTGTGTATGTGTGCTTATCATTACATTGAAATGTTTTCTTGTATAAAGGCTGAGGGTTTGAGGGTGAGAACAGAACTGGGAGAAAAAGAATAGTGGGCTTACTTTGGTTTTTAAAGGCAGTGTCTTTGTGACTTTATCCTCAATTTCTTTCTCTTAGAAAAATAAGTTTTTATTATATCTCTATACGTTCTATATAGTCTGAGGTCAGCAAATCTTTCAGTAAAAGGCCAGATAGTAAATATTTTAGGCTTTGTGGACCATATACAGTCTCTCTGTCATGTTCTTTCTTTGTTTTGTTGTTTTGTTCATGCCTTTAAAAATGTAAAACCGTTCCTAGCTCACTTGCAGGCTGGATTTGGCTCTTTGGCCTGTTGTTTGTCACTCCCTGGTCTGGTATAGCACAAGGAGTTCATGTGGTTAGGATAGTTCTCAGTGCCTTCTGGGATGGGGGAAAGGGGAAAGAATATCTTGTGTTTGGAACATGACACACTTTAAAAATTTCTTTAAGATCAGTTTTTTTGCCTTCAACAGATTCCTGCTGAACTCTTGTTTCCAACAACTCCTGTGTCAAGTCAAAGCTTTCCTCCCATTAAGGAAAATGTTGCAAGAGGACATCTTTCAGAAGCGGCAAATACTTACGCAACGAGACTTATAAATAATCATCGAGGTTCACCCCAGTCTGAACCTGAGAATAACAGGTCAGTGGCTAAAATGTGTTTTTCCATTTGGGGAATGAATATTAAACAGCCTTTACTTGACACTTCAATGCAGTAATACACTTCTAAGAAAGTGTAGTTTACATGCATGTGAAAAGCCTTAAGGACAAGTTACTTTGCTTTCATTGTCTGAACTTACCCCCACCCCACTTAGGTTACCTGTTGAAATCAATTAAAAGAATGTTAATTGTTTTTATTGTGGAGATTGATCAAATTGTCACCTCTTTGAAATTCTGTATAGTATGAAAATTCCTGCTTTTAAGATTATCAGTATCTGAGTAAAGAAAAACCTGAAGCAGTTCACAGTACAACGCTGTAATGTCACATGTGACCCATAAGTTCTTAGAGCCCATGACATGCTGTGTACTTCGGATGAGTGGATGGAGAAGGACGAGACAGAAAGGTGTGAGTGATACATGAATTGAACCGTTAGCTCTTTTGACTGGAATGGTCAGGGAAGGCTTTATGATGAGGTGGTACTTCGGTTGGTTCCTGAAATTCTGAAAGCAGTACTCTGCACGGGTGGCCCATTCAACGGGGATAGAATGAACACAGGTGAAAAGGGGCGTGCTGCCAGTGAACTAGGACATTAGACTGACTCCGTCTGATAGTTGTTACTGAAAGAGAAACATGGAAACAAGAGTCCCTGAAATAGGCCAGGTGTTCCCAGAGGTTTTGTAGCCTTCATTAAATTCTTAAAAGGATTTTTGAAAATTCAGAAAAGATGAGAAGTTGTCTTCACACATATATACATCAGGGAGGGCATGTTTTGAAATAGTTTGCTGTTTATAGCCTACATTTTGAGGTCTTCTTTTGTGGCTGGATTGCTACTTAACTGAGAACATGTGTGAATTTTTTTTTAACTAGTCTCCATAATGTTGGCTTTTCTTCATAAAGATGGTTCCCGACAAAGTAAGAAAAAGTAAAATTTGTAATGTTACAGACGCGATAATGGAATTTAATTTCGGACGTGACTGCCATCAAAATGGAAGAAGAGAATAGAGTAAAATTTTTCATCAAATTTTTAAAAAATATTTATTTATTTATTTTATTTTTGGCTGTGTCGGGTCTTAGTTGCAGCACGCGGGCTCTTTGCTGCTGTGCGTGGGCTTCTCTCTAGTTGTGGCATGTGGGTTTTCTCTCTTTGTTGTGGTGTGGGCTCCAGAGCACGTGGGCTCTATAGTTTGCAGCACGCAGGCTCTCTAGTTGAGGCACGGGGGCTCAGTAGTCGTGGTGTGTGGGTTTAGTTGCCCCGCGGCATGTGGGCTCTTAGTTCCCCGACCAGGGATCGAACCACCGTCCCCTGCATTGGAAGGAGGATTCTTTACCACTGGACCACCAGGGAAGTCCCCTTCATTAATTTTTAAAGCCTGTATTTATTCTTAAATTCATAGAGCCAAAGTCTGTGGAAAGGTGTACCTAAACTAAGTCTTGAGAGAGACAAATAGGAATTGGCCTGGTAAGAAAAATAATAGGACAACTTCCAATTAAATGCTTAACTCCATTGATCCCTAGACTGTCTCAGAACTTGGAAGCATTGGGAACTTCTGAAGGTGGAAAATAGGGGTGAGAACAGGAAGCTTGTATGAAAGTTTAAGGAAGAGTAGTTCCCTAGACCTCTTTCCAGCCTGCGAAGTCCAGCAGTGCTGCTTCTCTTCCTCTGTCAGAAGGGAGGGAGTTTACTTTCTGGAGCAGTTTCTACTGCTGAAGATGTGGGTGAGCCACTGTTTTGGAAACAGAAGAAGTAAGGGAAAGTTTGAATACTGAATGGCAAGAAATCCCCCTCCCTTCCTTCCCTCACTGGGCTCCCAAGAGAAAAGCTCTAGAAGATGATGACAGCCTGAGCATCCTTCACATGCCCAGACCTCACTGCTTCTAGTCTGAAATAGAAGTATAGCCAAGGATCCCCAGATGTACAAAACTGAAACAAAGGGAGTAGAAGAAACCATGTGAAATTTATTGAGAGGTGGGTAGATGTTTAACAGATAAATCTCCTAGAACGAAAAGATAAATGGTTGGAAGATAGAAAAAAGAAGAGACGACGTACTGGAGGGGCCAACATCTGAATAAGGACATTTCAGAGTGGGAAATCAGAGCACAAAGTGGGGGGAAATAATATAAGAAAGACTTAATTGCCACTAAATACACAGCATAGTGGCTGGAAAAGGTAAGAAATATCTCAGAGAGGAAAAACACAGGCTGTATTCGAAAGATCAGGAATCAGAATGGCAGGAACAATGAATGGTAGATAACAATGGATTGATGCTTTTAAAGTTTTGAGAAAGTAATTCCCAACCTGGAAGTCTATATTTTTCAAGCCAGCAGTGAACTTGAGAGGTGTGAATAAAGGTATTTTCACCATGCAAAATTTCACATTTCTTTATGTCATATGTACCCTTTCTCAAGATTTTATTAGAGATTATGCCCTCTCCATATGAGAGAGTAAGCCTAAGAAAGGGGAAAATCCTTCTTGAGAGATGAGGTCTTAACACATAAGGCCCAAATAGCAAATCAGTACAAATATCCCTCTAAGTGAGGCAAAAAGTAATCAATTGGTGATAAATTCACAGAAAACTAAGCAAATGAAGAAAATGAGGCAATTTTTAATGCAGGGGAAATTGTTTTCCACGAAAGGATAGGGCATGCTGGTTTACTTTGTGGTTCACCTTTGATCACTGAATGTTGATAAAAATTATGATGGGCAAACGGGAATGGCAGTGTCATTCACTGAGCTCTGGAATTCAGAGAGCTGCCCTGGGGTGGGTGGTGGCATTCTGTTCAGACATGTTACATTGAAATGCCAGAAGACATCAAATGAAGAGATATTTGGCAGTATAAGGATGTGGTACTTTTAAAAAGAGGTCTCAATAGTTGTTTCCTTATCTGTAAAAGGAGAAAATAATCTCTACTTCATTAAATCATTGGGCAGTACTGTGTAATATATCATTTTTTAAAAAAATGAACATGGGCATTTCTTAGAATTTCAAGATAGATTACTTCAAGGTCGTCTATTTTTTCCATATCTACATTTTATAATCTTATATTTCATATATAAAATTTTTTCCAGCCTGAAACGGAGACTCTCTACTCGTTCCTCAATTTTGAATGCAAAGAATCGCAGATTGAGTAATCCAGCATTTGAAAATTCTTATAAAGATGATGATGATGAAGATGTCATCATCTTAGAAGAAAACAGTACTCCCAAGCCTGCAGTAGACGATGATATTGAAGTGAAATTGCAACAGAGTCACATGGAGCAAAGCGGTGTTCAGGTGGAGCCTGTGGGTGATAATGAACTGTGTGGCCAGACTAGTTCAACAGGCACCTCATCATCCAGGTGCAATCAGGGAACCACTGCAGCCACCCAGACTGAAGTACCAAGTTTAGTCGTTAAAAAGGAAGAAACTATTGAAGATGAGATAGATGTGAGAAATGACACAGCCAAACTGCCATCCTGTGTGGAAACTGAAGGAAAGACACATGAAACCCAGGAAATCTTTGATAAATCTGCTGGTGATGCTGGTTGCCAATTAAATGAACTAAGAAATGAGCTGCTTCTTGTCACCCAAGAAAAAGAAAATTATAAAAGACAGTGCCACATGTTTACTGACCAAATCAAAGTGTTACAGCAGAGGATACTGGAAATGAATGACAAATACGTGAAGAAGGAAACTTGCCATCAGTCTACTGAAACTGATGCTGTATTTTTACTTGAAAGTATTAATGGCAAATCTGAAAGTCCAGACCATATGGTATCTCAGTATCGGCAAGCTTTGGAAGAAATAGAAAGGCTGAAAAAACAGTGTAGTGCTTTGCAACATGTAAAGGCTGAATGCAGTCAGTGTTCCAATAGCGAGAGTAAAAGTGAAATGGATGAGATGGTTGTGCAGCTTGATGATGTATTTAGACAGCTGGACAAATGCAGTGTTGAGAGGGACCAGTATAAAAGTGAGGTGAGTTACGTCATTCAGCATAGTGAGAGCCGTGGGAGTCCAGGGGCATCTAAAGCTTAACTGCCAGTTGCTAGATGGGCATAAATCACTTAATTATATTTCCATTTACCGACTCCACTGGTTCTCAACTGGGAGTGGTCCTTCTGGGGGCATATGGAAATGTGTAGGGCAGTTTCGGTTCTTAAATGTCTTGAAGGGATGGGCATTGTTGGAATTGAATGGATGGGAACCAGGTCTGGTAAATGTCCTGTAGTGCGCAGGACACTGCTCTGCAGTGAGGGATCGTCCTGCTCATTCCCACTGAGACGCTCAGTTACTAACATGCCGGGAGTTCTGCGTCCGCTATTAATAAGCCTGAAAATAACCACACAGGGTAGATGACAATACCTCATTTTATAGAGGTACCCTGTATTAGTTATGATTAGGTTCCTTTGAAGGTGAAGTAAAACCCCACGTAACAGTAGCAACTGCACAGTCGTCAGAGACACAGGCTCCTTCTGCATCGTTGCTTTGCTTCTCAACCTGCGCTTGTGGTCTGAGATGGCTCTTCAGGTCCAGCCAACATATATCTGCATTCCAGGCAACAGGAAAGAGAAGGGGTGCAGTTTCTGAAAGCTGCTTATATGCCATCTGTCAGAACTTAGTCACCTGGCCAGTGGATGCCTTGGAAATGTAGTCTTTATTTGGGGTTCTTTTACTGAGGAAGGAGGAGCCCCCAGTTCAAATTTGGGTAGCTCCTTTGAAAAATATTTTACGTATTATATTTACATGGTGTTTGAAAGGAGAGTTTCTCTGCTAAAAGGAATTTGGAAACGACAGTATGGTACCGAATTGCCCCTTCTTCCTGGAAATACTGCCGACATAACTGCTCATTCAGACATTCCGCTTGATGTGTTGGCTCAGGAGCTAGATGACAAAATACATAAAAAACTATAAGTTTTCTGTTGTAACTTACTGCTGGTGGGTGTGCAAGAAATGAAAGTCACTATGACCTCAACATAATTTGGGCACTTTTATCTTGGTTTTTCAGTTTTTAGGTCCCATTTGTTTTTAGTCATGCTTTAATTGACATTTTGTATTCTTCTAATATAAAAAGATACAGAGCTGAAACTAAACAAATGAAGCTTTATTTATATAAAGCTATTGTTTTTTGTGTGTGTTTTGTTGGTTTTCTTTTTGGAGGGGGGAGGTGTCCTAATTTTTTGATGGTAATTTTCATCAAGCAGGATTTTGTACATTTCTTAAATTTGCACTTTGACATTAGTATTTTTAAATTGTACAGTTATAAAATTAATTTTTTGTCAGGTTGAATTATTGGAAGTGGAAAAATCACAAATCCGTTTGCAGTGTGAAGAACTGAAAACTGAAATCGAACAATTAAAATCTACAAGTCGACAAATTGGAGATGTGTCAACGTCAAGTAACATCGAGGAGTCTGTAAATTACACTGATGGGGAAAGGTAACATGAAATGAGGCATTTGGCTAGGGCTGCAGTTCTGGTTAACATGATACTTATTTGCTAGTGCACATCAAACAGATTGTTCTAGCAAAAGAAGTTATTGGCTGCTGTGATCCCAACATTATGATAGACAGAGATACAAAAGAAGTACATGTCATCATTCTTCCCTTCAAGGAACTAACAATTTTGTGAACTTAAATGAAATAGGAATTTCAAAGGAATTAAGCTCTGATTGGTCAGAGTGGTTTGGAATGTTTTTTGGGAAAAAGTGAAAATTGAGCCAGATATTGAAGGATGGGCTGAATTAGGCAGTGACTAGAAGACAAGGGTCTATTTCATGAAACTTAACTTTTTCACCTTGATTTCTTTAATTTCTGTACTTGGCACCATTTCTTTATGGTTTGCTACCTCATTTTACTACATTCCTTCCCCAATTTTAACTTTTAGGAAATCACAAAATTACTAAAAATTGCCATTACAGGTGATTCCTAATTACAGGTGATTAATTAGGAAGAAGTTCTGTGAAAATAAGAAAACAGTAAATGAATGATTACCCTCTCTCAGTAAGATATTAAATGGGCTTGGGGTTCTGACAGTGTTGGTGGTCTGTTGATAACCATTCAAGAGAGGAAAAAAAACCACACAAAAATAGTCATTAAAAATTGTGCAACTCTTCCTGCTAATATGATAAAACTTGATACCTAAAATGTACTATTGTTGAGAAATAATTTACCATCCTTACTTGACATTAATTATATTATGACTTAGTTTTTTAGCTTAAGGTTTTAAAGGATTTCGTTAAATCTATTCATGGAAATAGAATGAATAGATCAGTACATATAAGCATGGGGGGGCAAGGGGTCAGAAAAAAAAAATCCCAACTGGTGTTTCTGAAAATGGGAACCACAAGCATCTGTGGTGCTTGTAAAAATGCAGATCTTGGACCACAGTGCAGTTTATTAAATTGGAAACTTTTAAACAATCTCCCAGATGATTCACTTACACACTAAACTTTGAGTAACTGATGATCTTTTAGACCTGCGCTTTCCAAGACAGTATAGCCACATTTGGCCACTGACAGTTGAAATCTAGCTAGTCTGAATTGAGATGTGCTTTAAGTATAAAATACATGCTGGATTTTGACGCCCTGGTATGAAAAAATAAATAAATAAATAAAATGCCTCAATATTTTGGTTGTGTGATGAAGTGATATTTTATATGTAACTAAAATTTATTGTTTCATTTTACTTTTTAATGTGGCTATTTGAATATTTAAAATTGCATATGGAGCTCACAATATTTCTCTCAGTCCTGTTCTGTGTACTAAAATAGGGATCTGTGGTATGTCCTGTAGAGAGGAGGAATTAGCCAGGACAGTCAAAAGACTTAAAGGATAGGATAGGTCAGAGATGGTTGTAGGGTCATACTGGTCTTTTTTAATTTTTTGTATAGAAATGGGCCTCTGATTGAAGATGAGTGGGAAAGCTTGGACAAAAAACAGCTGGTATGGGGATGATGTAAAATTTTATCAAAGGTCCAATGGAATCTTAACATAAGCTCACAAAAAACATATTTGAAATCACATTTTTATGCGTTGTCAACCCAAGGATGAGCAGCTCGCTCCTTCAGAGATTTCCACCCTAGAAAGATCAGTATCTAAACTAAATGTAGACTTCTTATATTTTGGGAGGGGGCAGAACAAAAACAACTGTGACATCCTCTTGACCCAGGCGTCTCAATCTTCGACGCAAAGACTGCTTGCTGTGTAGTTGTAGAAATTTGAAGTCTAGAATGTGGATATTCAGATAGATACAGTATAGAAAACGGAAGGAATGATAATGATAATTTAATCCAGGGTTTCCCAGTGTTTATAATAAATGCATAGTAAAACGGATAGTTAGTGAACTTTAGCATGTGATAGGTTCAGAGAAATCCTGCATTTTATTTTTTTAAAAGGCTTTTTTTTTTTTTTTTAATATTTATTTATTTGGTTGCACTGGGCCTTTGTTGCAGCAAGTGGGCTCCTTAGTTGCTGCTCCAGGGCTCCTCAGTTGCAGCTCGCTGGCTCCTTAGTTGCGGCATGCATGTGGGATCTAGTTCCCTGACCAGGGTTTGAACCCAGGCCCCCTGCATTGGGAGTGCAGAGTCCTATCCACTGCGCCACCAGGGAAGTCCCAGAAATCCTGCATTTTAAAAAGTCTTTTTTACCATTATTCAACCCAAAGTTGTATAAGCTTATTTGACCACAGGACCATTTCTTTTTCCTTTTATATCTCATAGAACATGTTTTAGGGAACAATTCAATTTACTTTGCTCAAAAGGAAGCTGAAATTCAAAGTGACACATTCTTATTCTTAGACCAGTGTTCTCACTGGTGTATCATTATTGTTTTCCAGGTGATAACAAGATTTTCAATTGTAAATAACATCTTGTAATTTATGTATTTTACCAGTTCATCTTTTCTCCAATCTTGAATTAAAATTGTATTAGTTGGAACCAAACAGAGCTGCTAGTGTTATGAAACACTCTACTTACCAACAGATAAATATTATAGTTAGTTATTAAATTATGAATTATTAAGTTAAATGAATTGTTAAATCTAGTTCTCTTGAGGAAGTTTTGCTTTTCATTTAGTTTGTATATCATTCTACAGAGATTCCATTTTAATGTTTCCCTTAAATTTTAAGGCCTACCTGAATATTAAACTGTATTGTTATAATGTTCGTCTAATAGGTGTAATGTTTGTATTTGCAGCCTCAAACTTCGATCTCTTCGAGTTAACGTAGGACAGCTCCTGGCCATGATTGTACCTGATCTCGATCTTCAGCAAGTGAATTATGATGTTGATGTAGTTGATGAGATCTTAGGACAAGTTGTCGAGCAAATGAGTGAAATCAGTAGTACTTAAAGTGTATTTTATGTGAGATAATAAAAATATATTTGCTCTGTCTTTCTGGTTGTATAGCTTTCAAAATTTAAGCAACTTTGTTATAGATATGATATGGAACAGACTGAAGAACCATAATCTTTTCTGTATTCTATGCATTCAAGTGTGGACACAAATATTGTGGACACATTATCACACCTTTTGAAATGCCTGTGAATCATTGGTATTGAGCAGCTACATAGCTATCTCATGATTCTGCTTTGAAATGTAAATATTTATAATTAAGTCACACATATTTTTTTATTACCCTAGAGGACTCAAGTGTTTTTCACCAAGAGGTTTTCAGGTTGCCCCTAACCTTTGTGCAGTCTTTTCTGGTTCCCCAAAATGTACTTTTCTCTGACTTGAGGGCTGTGCCATAATAAAATGGAAATGTTACCTTTGATTTTCTTACAGAGAAGTTTAAAACAGGATTTTTAAAAATGGAATAACACTCCTGATAAGTTGTAAGTAATTGAGCATTAATGTTTCTTTTCTATAAAGTCTTATCTCCTGAAATATTTTATTCATGAAAATAAAGTAAGCGGCAACTCCATCCATTTTGCCAGGATTTTTTTGTGTGTGCTGAGATTGCAGATCATGGTTATTAAACACAAAGTGTTTTTACAGAAAAAAATAATGATTTTTAGTATAAAAATATTAAATGCCCCACCACATTTACTTTGAAGCCCATTTTTGGCTGCTTAGTCCGCATGGAGTGGGCACAATAATTGTTCAACATTTCTTTTTGTGAAATTTCCTGTACAGCCTTTTGTAGGATTACTACAGGTTAATATGAGTTGAGGAAGACAATCTTTCTCCAACAGTACTGCATACCTTTTATTATATTACATACCTAAGTGTTTATATCCTGGAGTTAAGCAACAAACAACCTAGGATTATAGTATTACATGCCATAAAAATTATGCTTTACTGGTCCCGTGTTTTGTGCAATTATAAAGAGATGGCTTTCTTTTAAGTATAACTGTATATATAATTAAGAATCATATTTTCCACAATTAAAATGTGCGTTATTTTTTTCAAAGTTTTATCATTGCTATTTATTTTTACTTTTGTTTCTGAACATTGAATACATGTTCCTTTTGTATGCTTAATTACATGTCTGTCTTGTACAATATTAAATTTTTACTGTACATTAACTACTAGAAAAAGCAAATAAATGAAATTTTTATTTGCTTGATAAAGTAATTGAAAGTGTATTTTTGGTATGAAGCTGGTTTTCTGTCACAGTTGTATCTGCTCAAATTTTAAAATATCTTGTAATAAAATAAAAATATATATGATGGCTCACACTTCAGATACTACTTTTAAGGAATTCTGTATTCAAGTTATATTTTGAAAAGTAAGATTGTGTGTTAAGACCCTCAAGTTGAGCTCATTTTACTATATTTGTTAGAAGTTATATTTAGAAGATATAACTTCTAAAAATTTAGAAGTTACATTTACTTCCATTAAGGCTCTAAGACTGGGCTTACCTTGAGAGTGTGTGCGTGCATTTTACACTCAAACTTTATTTGTGTAAGTCATTTAATCTAAAGAAACCTTGCCTAAATGATAGCAGCTGTGTATAGCATGTCGAAGTTTGTGAATATTTATGTAGCACTTATTTCTGGAATTTGCTATTTTTCCCTTCCTTTTGGTCAGCTATATTCTTGCAAAAATACATATTTTATATGGCTGTTAACTGGCTTAATGGCAAAGTTAATCATAGAACTAGAGAAACTTGCTTGCTAAATCGATTCTTTGGAAATACTTACCTAATATTCACTTTTTAAGAAAATATTGCCAAGATATGACTTTGTGGCTAGCAAATTTAACAGAAGAACGTACATGGGCTTTCATGTCATCTGTTGAGGTAGCGATACCTATCTTTTTTTGTTAAGTTAAATTTGTTCAAAGGCTAGTGTAGGGGAGGATAGTGTGGCTTAAACTAATTATTTAAAACTTAAAAACAATGTGAGGACGTAAACCAGAATAGTCCACAGTCCCTACAAACAGGACCTCAGCCAAGACCACAAAATCAGTAAAAGCTAATTTTCACACAGCAGGAGAGGCGTGGCATATGGATGTGGCCTTTATTTGGGCCTCAAGTTCCTAATGTGGGCAGGAGGTGCTGGTGACTCTGCCACATGGTCTCAGACACTTGATTCCTGCTATCATACAGCCCATTAGGTCGTTATTTGTCATGGAGGAATAATTAAAGTGATATGTACTGATGGTTCTTAACACTCACTGGCTGCATTTTAGAATCACTTGGGCGGTCCTTAGGAATCCCAGTGTGAGGATGCACCTCGTACTAATTAAGAGTTTTGGGGGTTGGACCAAACCTGTCAGGCTTCTTTAAGGCCTCCCAGCGCACCGTCAGAGCTGAGAGCTATTGATCTATACCCTCCAGTGATGAATTTTGTAAGGGTTGAACTCAAGTGGTTCCTGAAACAAACTCAGGATCTGCATGACCACTTTCTCACTAGGGTAAGCAAGGACAGGGAGAGGGAAGCAGAGTTGATGCCCAAGTTAGAAATGTAAATACAACAGAATGGTATAAAGTGAAAAGTGTTTTCTTGTGTCCTTCCAGAAAATATTAGCTGCATACATACACACATTCATATATATATGCATTCAGTTTATATTAAATTTTGTATCTTTATATTTGATTATATATTTGTATCAAATCTACACAGGTATCACACCATATAATTGGTAACATTTCCATATTACTCTTTTGAACAGCTTTAGTAGCATTTTATGACATGAATATGCTGCCAGCCCTCATTTATTTCTTGTCTTTTGATATTACTACAAAAAATGCTGCTGTGAAAATACACACCACACATACTTTTTAAAGCATATCCAGAATGTAAATACCTTGTAGTGAATACTGATAGGTCAAAGAGTGTATGCCGTGTTTATCTTAATAAATGTCGCCATCCAAAAATGGTTGCGAGTATTTATACTCCTATGACAAATAGATGTATGAGTGTGTTTTTTCCTACCTCCATCAAACTTACTGATATGTGGGAAAATGGCAGCTTGCACTTCTTTGTCTCAGGTTGAACATGTTTTCATATGTTTTATTGGCCATTTTAATTCCTTTTTCTGAGTACCCTGTCATATTCTCTGCCTATTCTTTTCTGTTGGGTTCTTTGCTTTATTGCTTTAAAGAAGCTAAATGCCTGTTAATGTGGCCACAAACACTACCCAGACAACTCCTAGCTTTCAGAAGTTGGTTCAGTCTTACTTTGCACAGTGTCACATAGACTCATTGGAATGGAGTGAGAGACCCACTGGATTCGTGTCTTTTTATATGAGGCTGCCCCTTGAACAACTTGGGGCTTGTGGGTTCCGACCCCCATTTAGTCAAGAATCCACGTATAACTTTTGACTCCCCCAAAGTTACTAATAACTGTTGACCGGAAGCCTTACAACAATGAACAGTCAATTAACATGTTTTGTCTATGTTACAGGTATCATTTACTGTATTCCTAGAATGAAGTAAGCTAGAGAAAAATTGTTAGAGAATCATAAGGAAAATGCAGTACTGTACTGCCAAATTCGTCGTCTGTTTACAAGATGGACCATCTCAGTATGTACATCTGTATTGTCTTAAATGATAGACAACACTAGATGTTATGTGTACCCATTGAGAATGAAAAGGTAATGTGAAAAAGAAATTCATTTATTTATAGGTATAATGATTCGTGCACTGGTAATGAAGAAGCAGCAAGGAATATGATTGCTTTTTGGTAGCCTAGTGTAATCAATACAATTGCTTCACGGTTGCCTAGCCTATACACTAATCGTTATACAATTTTTTAAAATTTATTTTTGGCTGCATTGGGTCTTCGTTGCTGCGTGCGGGCTTTCCCTAGTTGTGGCGAGCAGGAGTTACTCTTGGTTGCGGTGTGCAGGCTTCTCATTGCGGTGGCTTCTCTTGTTGCGGAGCACAGGCTCTAGGCACGCGGGTTTCAGTAGCTGTGGCACACGGGCTCAGTAGTTGTGGCTCACAGACTCTGGCGTGCAGGCTCAGTAGTGGTGCACGGGCTTAGTTGGCTCCGCGGCATGTGGGTTCTTCCCGGACCAGGGCTCAAACGCATGTTCCCTGCATTGGCAGGCAGATTATTAACCACTGCGCCACCAGGGAAGCCCGTTATAAATTTTTTTTTTTGGCTATGTTGGTTCTTTGTTGCAGCGCGCAGGCTTCTCTCTAGCTGTGGTGTGTGGGTTTTCTCTTCTGTAGTTGTGGCGCATGGACTCTGTAGTTTGCAGCATGCAGGCTCTAGTTGAGGCGCGTGAGCTCAGTAGTTGTGGCATGCTGGCTTAGTTGCCCCGTGGCATGTGGGATCTTAGTTCCCTGACCAGGGATCGAACCCATGTCCCCTGCATTGCAAGGCGGATTCTTTACCACTGGACCACCAGGGAAGTCCCTACAGTTATATGCTTAATACAGTATTGGAAACGTTACATTTTTTTAAAAACCTCTTACCTGTGATGATATGCAGTTTCTCCAGTTACGAGAGAAGCATACTGTATGGTAATGTAATTCTTTAAAAGCAAAGTTATAAAACAGGAAACTTACATTAATTTTATATTAAGTATCACTCACCTTATACCTATGTAAGGACAGACTAGTATCTACATATATTCTATGCATTCATGATATACCTAAATTTTTCTTATGTTTGTTTGATTATTACATGAAATCGTGCATTTTATTCTATATATTTTTTGAAGTATAAATGATTTACAATGTCATGTTTCAGGTGTACAGCACAGTGATTCAGTTATATATATATATTTTTTTCAGATTCTTTTCACTTATAGGTTATTACAAAATATTACTATAGCTCCCTGTGCTATACAGTAGGTCCTTGTTGGTTATCCATTTTATATATAGCAGTGTGTATATGTTGATGCCAATCACCTAATTTAACCCTCCCCCCAGCTTTTTCTTAAATTTTTAGATATTTCTAGGTTATGCACTTCATCTGCATTTTTATTTTTTTTATTATTTTTTATTTATTTATTTATTTTTGGCTGCATTGAGTCTTCGTTGCTGCACGCAGTCTTTCTCTAGTTGTGGCGAGCAGGGGCTACTCTTCGTTGCCGTGCATGGGTTTCTCATAGCAGTGCCTTCTCCTGTTGCAGAGCACGGGCTCTAGGCGCACAGGCTTCAGTAGTTGTGGCTCGCGGGCTCTAGAGCGCAGGCTCAGTAGTTGTTGCGCACGGGCTTAGTTGCTCCGCGGCATGTGGGATCTTCCCGGACCAGGGCTCGAACCCGTGTCCCCTGCATTGGCAGGCGGATTCTTAACCACTGCGCCACCAGGGAAGCCCTTATCTGCATTTTTAAATTGTCGTAATCTCCCCCCAAGTTTCCAATATATTGAAAAAAATCCGCATATAAGTGAACCCATCCAGTTCAAACCCGTGTTGTTCAAGGGTCAACTGTATTTGTCTTTTTGTTTTTTTATAGATTTATTTTATTTATTTATTTTTGGCTGCGTTGGGTCTTCATTGCTGCACGCGGGCTTTCTCTAGTTGCGGTGAGCAGGGGCTACTCTTCGTTGCGGTGCGCGGGCTTCTCATTGCAGTGGCTTGTCTTTTTGCAGAGCACAGGCTCTAAGCATGGGGGCTTCAGTAGTTGTGGCTCGCTGGCTCTAGAGCACAGGCTCAGTAGTTGTGGCGTACAGGCTTAGCTGCTCCGTGGCATGTGGGATCTTCCCGGACCAGGGCTTGAACCCGCGTCCCCTGCGTTGGCAGGTGGATTCCTAATCAATGTGCCACCAGGGAAGTCCCTGTATTTTTCTTTGGGACATTGGTCACGGCTCACAAAAAGAATGCCATTAATATCCATCCACTTGGCATAGAGGAAAATATATATGCATTGCTTTTTTAGCATTAATTTTGTGATCATGAAGTTAATTTACATATACTGGCCTCTAGGGAGAAAGTCAAGACCTGTGAAGACAAGTCTTGGTAAATTCAAGCCATTCAAATGCAGGTGAAGTTTTTAGGTGAGTGTGGTCATAGAGAATGAATTAACCATTATAAAACTGGAGTGTGAGTCACAAGTAAATTTCCTACACAGGCATTCTAATAAGAATGGGCTGAGTAAATACAGTTACCTGTTTCAAACATGTAAAACAAGTTTAACCTCAAGGTTCAGTATTAATTTCTTGCAAAGCAGTCAGGACTCATTATGGTAATGATATATAGAATAGACTCAAAAGAACTTTTTACCCCAACTTGGCTAATATTTAGGTTATGAGTGTCTTCAATTATGTAAATATTATCCAGAATTCAGCTGTATCTTCATAGCAAAGTGTAATGGTGCTTTATATTCACAAAGTACATGAGTCATCTGTCTTCCTCATTCCTGTTAAATGCTGTTGAAAACTGTGGCCTGTATTTTGAACTGTGTGGCCTGTGTTTTGAAAGTTTGTACTGTGATCCGAAGCAGGGCTGACTGGAAGTAATTTGATGTGGGCTTTTCATTTTCTTTTTTCTGGATAGGCAGTTGTCCCATGTTTTTGCGATTCCCTTGGTGGAGTATCTGTGAAACTGTGGTGTTCATGCAGACATCTGAGACGCCAGAAAGCGCTCTTCCCAACTTGCTGTGTGACTTTACAGTGTGAGTTGTCTAACCAGCTGACAGCCAGAGAAGTGACGCAGTCTGACATAACTAACTATACCTGTTACCTCTTTTCCTGGGCAGAGAATTACAGGGGTCTAGGACAATAATAAAAATCATTACATATTATAATACTTACATATAATTATGTTATATAAAGTATATGATAATAGTATTATACACCATATTCACTGTCATCACTTTAACCAGTAGTTTCTCATTTCCCACTAATTTACTGTGTTCTTAAATTGATTTTTTTCAGTTTCAGATATTTTAAGCTCTATAAAGGGAATTTTTTTTTACTTTCTTTTTTTTAAAAAATTTTTTGGCCATGGCAGGTGGCTTGCGGGATCTGAGTTTCCCGACCAGGGATTGAACCGGGACCCCCAGCAGTGGAAGCTTGGAGTCCTAACCACTGGACAGCCAGGGAATTCCCTCTATAACGGGAATTTTCAGTTGCATACAAAAGTAGAGAAACTGTTCATTGCAGCACTATTAACAATAGCCAGGACATGGAAGCAACCTAAATGTCCATCAACAGAGGAATGGATAAAGAAGATGTGGTACATATATACTGTGGAATATTACTCAGCCATAAAAAAGAACGAAATAATGCCATTTGCAGCAACATGGATGGACCTAGAGATTGTCATACTGAGTGAAGTAAGTCAGAGAGAGACATATCATATGATATTGCTTATATGTGGAATCTACAAAAGGGTACAAATGAACTTATGTACAAAACAGAAATAGAGATACAAATGCAGAAAACAAACATGGTTACCAGGGGGTAAAGTGGCAGGGGGGAGGGATAAATTGGGAGATTGGGAGTGACATATACACACTACTATATATAAAATAGATAACTAATAAGGACCTACTGTATAGAACAGGGAACTCTATTCAATACTCTGTAATGGCCTATATGGGAGAAAAATCTAAAAAAGTGGATATGTCTATAACTGATTCACTTTGCTGTACACCTGAAACTAACATAACATTGTAAACCAACTGTGCTCCAATAAAATTTTTTTTAAAAATAGAGGAGCTATTATAATGAACTCATGTGTACCCATCACTCAGCTTCAACAGTTTCCAACTCACGGTCAATCTTATCTATATCCCCATTAACTTATCCCTCCGGTAATATTTTTGTGTGTGTGTGTTGTAAATATTAACTCATTAATTTTTTTATTGTGGAAATATATACATTGCATAAAATTTATCTTTTTACCATTTTTAAGTGTATGATTCAGTGGCATTAAGTACATTCACATTGTTGGGCAACTATCACCACTATCCATTTCCAGAACTTTTTCATCATCTCAAATAAACTGTGTATCCACTAAACAATAACTCCTCATTCCCACCTGCCCCCCTGGTGGCCTCTACTTTCTGTCTCTACGAATTTGCTTATTCTAGGTACCTCATATAAGTGGAATCATAACATATTTGTTCTTTTTATTTTTAATATTTATTTAATTTTGGTTGTGTTGGTTCTTTGTTGCTGCATGCGGGCTTTCTCTAGGTGCAGCGAGCAGGGGCTACTCACTGTGGTGGCTTCTTTTGTTGTGGAGCACAGGCTCTTGGCACGCGGGCTTCAGTAGTTGTAGCTCGCAGGCTCTAGAGTGCAGGCTCAGTAGTTGTGGCGCACGGGACTAGTTCCTCCGCGGCATGTGGGATCTTCCCAGACCAGGGCTCGAACCCATATCCCCTGCATTGGCAGGCAGATTCTTAACCACTGCGCCACCAGGGAAGTCCCCATATTTGTTCTTTTGTGGCTGGCTTATTTCACTTTGCATAATGTTTTTAAGGTTCATCCATCTTGTTGCATATATCAGTTTCATTCCATTTTAAGGCTGAATGATATTCCATTGTATGTATGTACCATATTTCGTTTATCCATTCATCCGTCCATGGACATTTAGTTTGGTTCCACTTTTTGCTATTAATGCTGCTATGAACACTGTTGTATAAATATCTAATTGCGTCCTTGCTTTTAATTCTTTTTGGTACATACCTAGAAGTGGGATTTTCTTTTTTTTTTTTTTCTCTTATGTGTGCTTTTCAAACAATCAGATTATCTACAGTACATATCAGTCATTCCCAGTCCAAGTTCTCGAAATCCTAGCCATGACTCGAGAGAACATCTAAAAACTACATATCTGGATTACATTATCCTAGCTTTCTGTAGAAAACAGGCTTAAGGAGCCTCCTGTCATGTTTGTCAACATGAGACATCCATCTGTAGACAATTTCTATACCTTTCATGAAACCAGCTACAAGCATCAACCAGCATTTATATAAGAATCCATGTCAATTCTTTTTCCTAAAAATGCTGAAAATTTTTTTAAAAAGCCAGGAAGAATTGGCTCCTCAGATGAACCTGTATGTTCCTTTGATCAATTAAGGCTATGCATCACAAGGGATTTTTTTCCTGGCCTCTGGGAAACTCACAGATAAAATGTCACATTTGGAAAATTATCCCATTTCAAAAGGCCTGCTGCATCTATTTCTGCCTTCTGATTTACAACCTCACTTTAAAATGTTAAATTCTGTTCTTAAAAAGTGTCTGTAACCACATCTGCTAATTGAGGTATACTGTAAGCAATCCAGGTACTGAACAATCACATAGTTTTGAATTCTCCAAAATGATCTAGAGCCAATATATATCTTAAAAATATATAAAAAACCAAAATCTCAGTTTTTGTTTGCAAAAGGAGGAAGAGACCTGGTTGAATTCAGGGCCAAGATATCCAGAGAGAGAGAGAGGAGGGGAAAAGTGGGGAGTGGGAGAGTCACCTAGGGGAGGCTGGCAAGCTGTCTTCTGCAAGGTTGCACAGGGTAGCACTCATTTTACAAAGCCCCTTGGCCTTGAAGGCCCAGAAGTCTGCTGTTAGTCAGCACAAGGAGATTGTCCATTTATCCGGGCCAATCTCATCTCAGGGAAGCTCCCAGAGTAATGTACGCAACCAGGATTCCAGTTAATTTAGAAGGAGAACTGAAACTGCCTTTGAAACTTATGTGCATATGACCTGCTTATTCATGTCCAAAGGCTTCTGGGTCATTGAGCCATCCTCCTTTCCCATTCATTGCCAGGTCCCATTGCTCCTCCTTTGTGCCTCTACTGTCAACGGTGAGTTTCTTTACCTTCAATTCTCATTTCCCAGAGCTGCTCATCCGAAACTCTATCACTTGAAGCCCACTTTAAATGCCTCCTTCTCTTCAAACTTCTTTGAGCCTTCAAATTCAAAATAACCTCGTACTCAGAACTGTAAGAGCACATTGTTCCTTTCATACTCCTTTTCACTTTATTTTTTAATTATAATTTTTTGTGTACATGACAGGAAGCCCGAAGACCGTTTCTGTGGTTTATTTATGTTTGAAACACCAGTGACCAAAACGGGGGCCTGATACAGGTTACAGCTGACAAATATTCGCTGCACCAGTGAAAGACTTGGTAGTCTTGGGCGGGTCTCAAGAGTTACAGCCTCCCCACCTGTCCTACAGGACGGCTCTTCTTTTCCTTTTACCGGACTGTAAATTCTATTGAGGGTAAGTCTGAGTCAGCTTCGCTCTCCACTGTGTATCCAGGGCCGGCACAGGGTTCCGCATATAGCAGATGCTCAGTAAATGTTTGCTAAAAGAATGAATTAACAAGGGAATAAGTGATTGAACGAATGAATCGATGGACTCCCCCTTTCTTCCACCTGTGCATCTGTCCGCACGGAATTAATAAACCCGCGGGAGCCAGCCCAGATTCGCAGGACTCGCGGCGCTGGACCATCCCCTGCGGCGGGGCGGGGCCTCCAGGGAGTCCCGCCCACGCGGAGGCGGAGTCTCGGGAGTCCCGCCCACGCGGAGGCGGGGCCTGCAGCGCGCGGGAACCGGCGCGCGCGGCGGCGGGAGCTGGCGGCCCCGGGGACTGACCGCGTCCCTGTAGGTAAGGCTTCCCCCGCGCTGGCTTCCGCGTCCCCGCGGTTTCCCGGCCGGACCTGGGGGGCGAGAGGCTCTCGCTGAGGGCCGGCCGCGAGGACCCGGGATAGCTCCCTAGAAGCGCGCGTCCGCGCGGCCGGTCCCCGCCCCGGCCCCGAGCGGCCTCCTCCCAGCCAGGTCCGGTCCCGGCTTCCCGGGCCCAGCGCCCCGTCCGGAGCGGCGGGAAGGGAGCTGCCTTCTCGCCTCCGGCCTCGGTCCGTTCCCCGGGCAGGCCCCTCCCCTGGGCGGCCTCCTCCCCCCAGAGAGCCCCTCCCCCGCGGCCCCGGCCCCTTCCCCCGGGTAGCCCCCTCCCACGCGGCCCACTCCCCCAGGCGGCCCGCCCCCGGCTCTCCGGGCTCGCCCGGCAGCCTCCCCTAGGCGGGGGCGGGCGCCCAGCCAGGCCCGACCCGGTGCCTTGATTTCCTCTGCTCGGGTATCCCATTTTGCTTTTCCGGACGTAGCAGGAGGATAAACTGAACAGCCACGACTCAGCGAACCATTTTAGGTGAAACTTGCTGGGTGTTAACGTCAGAGGTCAGCAGTAACATCCTCTCCCAACGCAGCGTGCGTTTTTAACGGTTAGGAGAGTTCCTGGCTCCTGCTAAGCGCTCAGTACATCGTTCCTGCTATGATATTCACCTCATTACCGACGATTTTCAGCTTTCCTCTGTCTTTGGAGAAAGAACGGTCCCCGAGGAACGGTGTTCTGACCCTTGAAGACTCAGGAGGATGAAAGTCATCACTTGTGAGATCGCCTGGCATAACAAGGAGCCAGTGTACAGCCTGGACTTCCAGCACGGAGCCGCCGGGAGGATCCACAGGCTGGCCTCCGCGGGGGTGGACACCGCTGTCAGGGTAAATGGGGCCGAGGCAGAAAGGCCCAGGGAAGCACTACTGAAGCAGCATTCTCCACTCTTCTATTTATGATGAGTGTCAACAGACACACACTACTTAGTTATCTAGGCCAGAGGGCTAAATTCTCAGGGCCTTGAGTCAACAACGAAAGCAGAGGAGAGCACCTTTCTTCCTGGGGTCCTGTTACCTAGAGTGATGTCACTGGATGCCCATTGCTGTAGAACCCTGAGCCAGTTTCCTCCTGGGAAACAGTTTGCACTAGAAGGAGGCGGGAGGCAATGGGACTGTAGGTTTATGTTTCAGATAGGAGTTCCTTCCTCTTACATTTCAAAAGAAAGACTAAATTTTCTTTCTGAAAATCAGCATAGTGGTGTTTTCGTCGGTACAGTATGGTGCATGCTCGCTATACGTTTCTCTGAATGAATGTGTTCGTATCAGCAGATCTGGAAGGTAGAAAAAGGACCAGATGGAAAGGCCATTGTTGAATTTTTGTCCAATCTTGCTCGCCATACCAAAGCTGTCAATGTCGTGCGTTTTTCTCCAAATGGGGAAATTTTAGCATCAGGAGGGGATGGTGAGTATTGTACTTCAAGATTCTCCAGAAACCAGATACCCATGTGTCTCATGTTGAAGAGTGAGATTTGAGCTAGACATACTTTGTTACTTTAGAGGTGGCTTGGCCCTCTCAATCTGTCATTTAGATAGTTTAGTAAAATGATGTTGTGGGGAGTGGGAAGGGGTGGAGGATGCAAAGCTTAAACTGGGAAGACCTGTTTGAAAACGGCCCCTTTCCCACTTGCTCCCACTGGGCTGACTGGAGACAAGTAGGTAGGTGCTTACCATTCTAAGTCCCAAGGCGACTGGCCTGGCCTTGTTTGGCTGTCAGTTTAGCATCTGTAAGTGATCGCAGCCCCGGTCCATGTCTCTGTGTAATTAACGAATTAATTGGCTTGGGGAGTATTGTCTAAACAGCCCTCTAAATTATGTTTCTTTGGTGGGAGTAGATTGGTTCATATTTTCTGCTTGTGCTTATTTTTACTTATTTATTTATTTATTTTCCTGCGCCACGCGGTATGCGGGATCTTAGTCCCCCGACCGGGGATTGAACCCGTGCTCCCTGCAGTGGAAGCGCGGAGTCCTAACCACTGGACCGCCAGGAAATTCCCTTTCTGCTTGTGCTTAAATGGCATAAAATGATACAGAAGAAGTAAATCTTTTTATCATGCTCTAAAACTAACATAGTCTAGAAGTCAGAATAAAAAGAAAGAAGAAATCTCAGATGTTGTTCGCAGAAGGAGGAAGAGGAGCCTGGTTGAATTCAGTGCCCTGATGTCCAGTGTTTCCGTCGAGGGAGGGGCGGGGAGTGGCAGCACCACGGGGGGCAGTGGGGAGGCTGGCGGGCCGTCCTCTGTGAGGCCGCACGGGGCAGCCCAAGTCCTTTGGCCTCGAGGGCCCGGAAACCTGCCGTCAGTCAGTCAGCATGTGGAGAGTGCCGGTCCGTCAGGGCCAGTCTCATCTCAGCCAAGCTCCCAGGATTCCAGTTAATTTAGGGAGAGCATGTGTGTGTCCACACCACCGGCTCCTTCACTCTCCTCCTTCGGGCATTCCTCGAAGGGGAGCCAAGTCTTGGTCAGAAGGTTATGTGGTGAGCGTGGCGTCAGAACGTGGGGAGCTAGAGGACTCAGACAATCGATGACATCACGCTAAGGTATCTGACACGTCCATGGTGTTAACAGCTGACACATGTATGGGCTTACCATGTGCCGGGCATCGTGTGGTAGGTGCTTTATGCACTTGCACCACTTAATCCTCACGATAGCTGATGAGCTAGGCCCTGTTAGCCTCCTCGTTTTACGGGTGCGGAGACCGAGGCATCAAGATGGGAGGTGACTGGCCGTAGGTTACACAGCTAGGAATGATTTGCCAACCCTTGCGTTGGTGCCTCTGTTGTTGTTTCCCTATTCGGCCACTTACAGGTTATGCCTGTGGATTTGTTAATGTAGTCAGTCGCTTTGCAGTAGTGTTTTGCCGGCTTGGGGACACTTCTGTTTAAGGTGGCCTTGTATAGCTCTGATCTGGTATGGGTTTGATTTTGGAGTTTTTGTTCGGAAGGCAAACTTGCTTTTCCTGCCCGAATTCTTAGAAGTAAATCCTTGTGGCCATAGTGTCTATTGAACAACATAGATATTATTTAATACCCTAAAAATCCAGAAGCGAAGGAGCCATGCTTTGTAAAGCGTGGCTTATCTTTAACTGACTCGCTCCACAGACGCTGTCATTCTGCTGTGGAAGGTGAATGACAACAAGGAACCAGAACAGATTGCTTTTCAGGACGAGGATGAGGCTCAGCTGAACAAGGAGAACTGGACTGTCGTAAAAACCCTGAGGTAACCTCGGGAGGGACCTGGGAGGGATTCATCTTTACCACCTGAAGGCATTAAGCTGATGTGCGTTTTGACTTTTATATCTCACTTAAAACTTTTACTTATGCAAGACAGTAATACGGGAATAGTTTAAAAGATAAAAATATGATTAAAATGGATTTTCTTAGTTTGTCTTATAAAATTTTCCTTAGTAAACTTGAATCAATTTTAAAGATTCAAATATCCTTGAAGGTAGTAGTTTATAGCTATAGCTAATATAGCTCTAGTGGAAATTCCTAAAGTCCCATTGTAATGTATGGTCCCTGAGTTTGCTTTTAAATTTTTGACAATTTTTTCTCTCCTTGAGACAAGAATTGCTTTTTCTCCTCTTTGGATTCTAGGGGCCACTTAGAAGATGTGTATGATATTTGCTGGGCAACCGATGGGAATTTAATGGCTTCTGCCTCTGTGGATAACACGGCCATCATATGGGATGTCAGTAAAGGTAGCTGATATGTTTTTGTTATTATCGGGGGAAGGACTGTTCTAAGTGTCTAAAAAGCCAAACCTTTAAAGGCTTCAGAAGAGTTTTTTTAGTGAACTGAAATAGGTGTTTGGCATGACGGGTTAGGGATTAGCCCCGTATGCCATGGACCCACTGCATTTTTAAGGGCTCAGTCAGAATGTATGAGGCTTAGCAGTGGTGTCATGAGTTGCTGGTGCCAAAGCAAGGTAGACCCCACACGCCTGGGGATGCAGACATGACGGGGGCGGCGGGGCGGGACTCGGCTGATCCCTGCCGCCCTGGAACTTAGGATCTCGGGAAGTTAGCAAGTCATAATCAGTGAGGCACTGCATGCTCCATGTTGGGGTAGGTGGGATCAGGTTTCCATTTCGGGACATCAAGGAAAGCCAAGGACACCTCACTGCTTTGAAAGAACCTGTTCACTAGTTGAGGGGACAATAAACATGTGAGAAGTTACCGTAGTATGAAAATAGCAGTGAAATGCCAAAAGCCAGTGGTGGCTGACGCCTGACCACTATTACCTCCTGCTGGCCTGTACTCAAGCTTGATGTCTTCTCCCAAACCTCTTCTTCTCTTCTGCTTTATCTGCTGATTCTGCTGCAACCCAAGGGCCCAGGTCGGGAGTCAGGCAGCGGCATTGGCGTCCCCTGTGGTCTCAGCACTGCATCAGCCCAGTTTTCATGCACGCTGTAAAGGCCTCTGTTCTTAGTTCTGTGCGGTCCAGCTGAAGCGTCCTCTGTCTTGCCTCATTTCTGTCATGCTCTTTCTCATCAATCCCAGACGCTCGGCAATGTGGAGGACCCGTGTCACTGTCTCCTTTTTCCCAAATCTGGCCGTGTGTTGGATAATTTCAGTGTCTGTGGACACTCCCATCAGCCATCACCCCCTGAAGCCAGTTGTAATGATCTTGAACACTGCCAGCATGCTGGGCGCTCTTGCAGGTGCTGGAGGATGCGTGAATACAATGGCTACGTCCTAGTGGGGTGTCAGACGGATACACAAACGCATGATGTCAGGAAGTGATAGCGCGCTGAGGGGTCCGGGAGTGATAGGGTGATCTGGGAAGGCTTCTCTGAGCTTGTGGAGTTTGAACAGAGACTGGAATGAAGCCGGGGAGCAAGCCGTGTGCATTATTTCATGGGAACAGCTGGTGCAGAGGCCCGGCGGCAGGAGCTGCTGCTTGTGTCCAAGGAACAGGAAATCGACGGAAGGCAGGAGCAGGAGGGAGGGAGGACCTGAGGCTGGAGCGTGGCGGGTCCAGGCCACAGGGGTCAGGTCTCAGATTGTAACCAAAGTGTGACCACACGCTACTGAAGGGTTTTAAGCAGTAGACTGATGTGATTTTACTTATTTTTTAAAAAATATTTATTCATTTATTTACGTATTTATTTTGGCTGCGCCGGGTCTTAGTTGCGGCATGCATGCGGGATCTAGTTCCCCGACCAGGGATCGAACCCGGTCCCCCTGCCTTGGGAGCGCAGAGTCTTAACCATTGGACCACCAGGGAAGTCCCCTACTTATGTTTTAAAAAGATGTCTTTGGATGGCATGTGGAAAACTCTCCTAGGACAACACAGCAGGTAGCAGGGGGTGGCGGGGAAGGAGTAGTTTTGAGGAGCGTGGAAATCAAGACCACATCCTAGGCCTCCTCCGTCATTTTTTTTTTTTCTTAACGTGTAACGTGGGCAAAATTGTTTAAAGTCAGTACATTTTTATGTATGGTGTTGTGGTGTGTGGGCTTCTCATCGTGGTGGCTTCTTCTGTTGCAGAGCACGGGCTCTAGGCGCATGGGCTTCAGTAGTTGTGGCTCGTGGGCTCTAGAGCACAGGCTCAGTAGTTGTGATGCATGGGCTTAGTTGCTTCGTGGCTTGTGGGATCTTCCCAGACCAGGGCTCGAACCCGTGTCCCCTGCATTAGCAGGCAGATTCTTAACCACTGCGCCACCAGGGAAGCCCCTGTCAGTACATTTTTATGTATGGAAGTTCACATGCTGTGATTCCTTCTCTTGCCCATCACCTTAGTTCCTTCAAAGTTTGAGTCATAATCTTCAAGGTGGCCCTTTAAAAAGAACACCCACTTGGTCCACACTTGTCCTGTCAGTCAGTCCACTATTCTGTAGCTGGGCTCTTTGAAGGCCTGTCACTTAAGTGCTCTGACAGTGACATCTTAGCCAGGCGTCCTGCTCTCCTGCCAGAGCCGCTGCCTTCAGGCCCCTCAGCACCTCTGCTTCCTGCTCCTTTCCTTCCTAGAGCCCTCAGGTCCCCTGAGCCCTCTCGATTCCTGCTCTGTCGGCCCCTCTGACCTCTTATTTTCTCTGTCCAGTTTGCTCCCCAAGGGGATCATTTATGTACATAGACCCTTTTCTTCCACCCGACGTACCAAGAAAACCCCAGCCCAGGATTGGTGCTATAATACTGACAGTTTCCTGGTCCCGGGCTGAGCACAGCTGGTCACAAACCGGCCACCCTGCAGATTGGGCCACTACAAATTCGTCCTCACCAGCCTCAGATGGTGTCCTGGGGTCCCAACCCCTTTTGCTTGCAAGGTTCGATCCCACTCCTGTTCTCCCCGGCAGCTCCCGCAAACCTCCGTAGGTCTCCTTAGCCTTCTTCTTCACCCCTGGCCACCTTAATCTCAGCAGACTCCCCTAAAGGGCTTCAAGAAGGGGAGCGGGAAGGAAAGTTAGCCTGACGTTTGTGCAGTGTGTTTTACACACGAAAGTCACCGGCAGGTCACTGGCGACTTCGGGGCCAGGGTGGGGCAGGCGAGGAGCGGGAGCCCATGGCAGAGGGTTGAGCGAGTGGGAGGTGAGGAGGTCGGGAGAGTGAGTGACGGGGTGTAGACCACTCCCCAGAGAAGAAGGTTTTGGGTTTTTGGTTTGTTTTTTTTTTGGCCTCATCATGCGGCATGTAGGATTTTAGTTCCCCAACCAAGGATCGAACCCACGCCCCTTGCAGTGGAAGTGCAGAGTCTTAACCACTGGACTGCCAGGGAAGTCCCTGGGTTTTGTTTTTTTAAGAGTGGCCAAGGCTTCCTAACTCCCTCCTCTTTTTATCCGGGTAATCTCTGTGTGCTACTGGTTTTATCTTCTAAATGTTTCCCCCAAAGCCCTTTTCCCATCCCTAGTCACAATGCTCTGGTTCAGGCCCTCATCTCTCACCTGGTCTGCTGTCACCTCCTAACTAGTGACACTTTCTGTGCTCTCTTCGACCCTCAGTTTCATCTTTATAATGCAGGTCACTTCCCAGCTCAGCATTGCTCTGAGCCACACCACGAACCCCCAGAACCGTTTCCTTGCACACGAGGGTCTTGCACACACCAGCAGTCTTGGCTACTTGTCACTGCTCCAGAGGCCTAAACTGACTTTCACCCACTGGATTTGCTCAGAATACCTTCTTCTCCCCTCATCGGCACCCTGTATCCTGCCTGACCTGGAGAACCGAACTCTGAGCTCACTCCTTCTCGACCTCACCCCCTGCTTTGTTAGCTGCCCTCTTCCTCTGCGTCATGTCACAGTACGCATGCCTGGTGGTGGGTCTGTCCCCACCATGAGCTGTGAGCTCCCTGGGAGGAGGGGCCATGTGAAGTCATCTTTGGTCCCCAGAGCCTGACGTGGAGTTTGGTAGAGTCTCAGTTACCAACTGCTGAATTATGGAACGGCACAAAGGAACAATACTTAAACTGTAGTTTATACCATTTGTGCATTAGTGGGTTTTGGTAATGTGTGTGTTGTGTGCTTTATTCGTAGGACAAAAGATCTCAATTTTTAATGAACATAAAAGTTATGTACAAGGAGTAACCTGGGATCCTTTGGGTCAGTATGTTGCTACCCTGAGCTGTGACAGGTAAGTTAGTATTTGGCAACTTGTTTTCATCTCTGTTTGCTTGAAATTTTCTTCAGAGGTATTTTTATTACAGCTTAACCAATGTAAGACACAGTCTGGCTTTGATTCTTTCATTCTTGGTTTCATATAAAGCATTTTGTTTTACTGCTATTCTTACAGCATAATAAGAAATTGGCAACTAATTAGGACAAGAGCCTTACAGGAAGTTAGTACTTAATAAATCTTTATTGAGTGGGTGAATGAATGCAGAAATAGCTTTGAATTAAATTTAAACTTCTTGGGCAACTTTTAAAGAAAAAGTCTTGTATAAATATGACTTAAGCAAGAAGAGATAACTAGTGGTAGGGTTGGATAGTTATTTCATTTTTTTGATTAGAGTTTACTGCTACAGTGATTTTAACAACTCCATTTAAATTAATATGAAAATAAGATATTTTGTCTTCTCTGAAAGGAGGTCTTGTTGCTGTGTTTACTGGTACATTTAAACACAATATATATTTTTTAAATTAATTTATTTTATTTTTGGCTGTGTTGGGTCTTCGTTGCTGCACGAGGGCTTTCTCTAGTTGCGGCGAGCAGGGGCTGCTCTTCATTGCGGTGCGTGGGCTTCTCATTGCGGTGGCTTCTCTTGTTGCGGAGCACGAGCTCTAGGCACGCGGGCTTCAGTAGTTGTGGCTCGTGAGCTCTAGAGCGCAGGCTCGGTAGTTGTGGCGCACGGGCTTAGTTGCTCCGCGGCAAGAGGGATCTTCCTGGACCAGGGCTCGAACCCGTGTCCCCTGCATTGGCAGGCTAATCCTTAACCACTGCGCCACCAGGGAAGCCCTAAACACAATAATTGAATTGTGTTCCTGGAACGAAAAAAAACAAAAAAAAAAACCCAGAGGTGCCAAGCATATCACTCACCAGTCATAATAGTCCTTTGTAATATTTATCCAACTACTTTTAACTATAACAAACTGAATTTCAAATGGCCCTGGAATGAAAGCACTAAAGAAGTGTTTATTTTTCATAGAATCTCCTGTAACATTCCAAATGTCATTTATTTTCTGGTATACGTGCTTTTTTTTGTTTTTTTGTGTGGCCATGCCGAGTGGCTTGTGGGATCTTAGTTCCCTGACCAGGGATCGAACCTGTGCCCCCTGCAGTGGAATCACAGAGTCCTAACCACTGGACCGCCAGGGAAGTCCCCTGGTATATGTGTTTTATTCAGGCAGTCAGGAGTGAAACAATTTGATTAGCTCAGGGAATAATATGAATTACCAACAACCAATTTACTTGCTGCTGTTTTCCTTACTCTTGCAAATCCCTGAGGGCAAGACCGTTCCACACAAAATAAATCTCACTGCAGTCATACAGATGGCTACTGAGCCAGATGCCCAGGACCTGAAAAATAGGGCCAGGCTTACAAGTTTATGTCCATTGACAAGTTGAAACATCCAATAAAGAATGAAATTATGACATATTTCCCCACTTGGTTAGTGATATCCTTTTGGTTGTTAATATTTGCCTCTGTCATTCAGTTAAGTGTGAAAGTCATTGGTCAGTGGTTTTGCAGGCCAAAACTTGTTGAAGCAATCTTCAGTTCTGGTAATAGATTGTTTCTCTGTGAAACATAATTCATTTACTAGAAGAGATAAATCAGACTTTTCTTCTTTACTTAGGATCCTGAGGGTGTACAGCACACAGAAGAAACGTGTGGCTTTTAATGTCTCAAAGATGCTATCTGGAGTAGGGGCTGAAGGAGAGGTACAAAATGTTTGACATTCCATCTTAGCCGTACTGCAGTTGGGACTTAGGAAGTCGTGAGCTCCTCCATCGCTCGTAGCTAAACCCCTGGTTTCCAGGACCCGACACCTGAACTGCAGTATGACTTCCTCTTAGACCACCAAGTCTCAGCGTGGTGGTCTGGGCTGGCCTGTACGGAGGTGGGGACGTCTAGGGGCCAGGGGAGAGGTGATGGTGGAGGATGGTGTTTCCAACCCTGGCTGAACTATGGAGTCACCTGGGAAGCATGTAAAAATATGGGTGCCTGGGCCCCACCCCCAGAGCTGTGATTCACTTGGCTTGAGGCAGGCAGGGCCCCCGCGGTCTGAGGTGCAGCGAGGGTCAGGAACCACTGACTAGGAAGATCCCAGCACTAGGCAACAGGAAGGCAGGTGGATCCAGCCGCGGCGATACACCTTCTTGGCAGGTGGAGGGGGACTCTGGCCATCGGGCTGGTGCTCAGGAATGGAAAGGATTTTGATTTTTAAAAGAACTGGCAAATGAAGATAGCACTCTAATCCTAGTAGGTGAAAGGGAGCAAGTTGGTTACTATAACAAAGCAGATAAACAACAAGGTCCTACTGTGTAGCACAGGGAACTATATTCAGTATCTTGTGATAAGCCAGAAGGGAAAAGAATATGGAAAAGAATATATACATGTATAACTGAGTCACTTTGCTGTACAGTAGAAGTTAACACAGCATTGTAAATCAACTATACTTCAGTAAAATTAAAAACAAACAAATAACAACAACAACAACAAAAACCAAAGCAGAGATGAGGTGCAAATCCAGTCCTGGGACAGCGCGTTAAGGCAGAGTGGGCTGTGAGCTGGCCGGCGCTGAGAGGTCACCTGTGTAGTTAGGAGAGTCATGGCTGGTTGGGGATTAAATGCATAATGTTCATGAAGTGTCAGTGCATGGTAGCGAAAACTGTTCCACACAGGTGTTCAGGAACTGTTGTTTGAAAAGATGATAGGATTACTATTTTCTTTTTTAAAAGGGTTCATTCAGTTGGAGATTCTAAATATAAACACACAGATAACAAGCAAAGGGCTCCTAGTCACCTTCCTGCCTTTTCCCGGTCTCATTCCCCAGACAAACCATTGTTGACAGTGTGGTGTGTGCTCTTACAGAGGGTTATTTGTATAATAATTATAGAACCACACAAACACGTAGACACACACACACACACACACACACACACACACACACATACACACACACACATAGAGCTTTCCTTACCAAAAATGGGCGATCAGTTCATGAGTGATTGCCCTTGCAGACTTGCGTGATTATTTGCTATGTAATTTATTTCAGTTTCACTTATTATTATGTCAGTAAGAAATGACAACACGTAAAGAAAAAAATAGGAATTGGTAAGCCTTTATTGTGAATGCGAAGGTTTGGAATAACGTTTAGACTCTGTGTGCCGCAGGCGAGAAGTTACCGGATGTTCCATGACGACAGCATGAAATCATTCTTTCGTAGACTTAGTTTCACTCCTGATGGATCTTTGCTCCTCACACCAGGTGTGTTTAACAAAGCTTTTGATTTAAGGGCGTGAGAGCAGCAGTGGTGGTGTCTGTGCTCCTGATTTTGTGACGCTTTATGCAGCTCAGGGAATTCTGATGAAAGCAGTGGTCCCCAACTTGTCCACACACTGAAACCTCCAGGGAGCTTCAAAAAGTGCTGGTACCTGGGTCCCACCCCCAGAGATTGTGTTTTAATTGGTTTGGAGTGTGTGGTCTGGGTTTTGGAATTTTAAAAAGATTTCCAGTGATTTTAATGTACAGACAAGTTTGGGAGCCACTAGACTAGAGTGATAAACATACTCCCGCAGGCAAATTCAACTTTAAAAAAATTTTAATGAATGCCTTTTCCCTAGACATGTATATGGAGGTCATCGTTCTAAAACTAATGATAAAGTGCCTTTATCATTTTTATTCTCAATAATGAAGCAGCCTGTTGTGACAGGGTCTAGGCACAGACAAGTCTGGTTGGAATAACTTGTGGGAGTGTAGTGGTCAAGTCTGACAGGTCAGCAGAATCAGCAAGGACACGTCAGGGTCATTGTCGGCAGGAGGGTGAGAGGTTGAGTCCAGCAGGATCGGCCAGGGCAGTGCTATTGCCAACATGGTCTCAGAGGAGACCGTCCCCGGCTCTCCATGGCTCAGATACCATCCTGAGTATGATACGATGACATGACCCAGGGCTGGGCCAAACGGGAGGGCACAGGTCAGGTTTGCCACTAAGTGTCCCCGCCAGGCTGGGCAGAGGAGACCCCAGGAGTGTGTGAAACATACACACATGTGTGGGTTAGGCTGTAAAAGGACATTGGGGAACACGTGAGAATGACATTGGCCTAGGGGGGTCCCAGGACCAAGAATAAGTAGTTGCTTAAGTATATTGAAACTTGTTTACTAAACTCAGTAGCAGGTCCTTTCCTAAATGGCAGCTCCAAAAATATTTTCATTTAAAATCGGGTACCAGATGGGTATCTGCCGCCACCATTATTATTCTTGGTGGTGTTAATAAATGCAGGAAATGAAATTACAGAGATTGGAAGAGATAAAACTTTGTGATAGGATTGTGTTTCTAGAAAATCCAAAAGATTTAAAAAATACTATCAGAATAAAAAAAAGAATTTGATAAGGTGGCTAGATATTGTAAAATACATAAAATCTGTATCTGCTACAGTAGAATAAGTACTTAGAAATGTGAAAAGGATAATTGTTCCATTCATAACGGTGCAAACCCCAGAAGACATGGAAATGCATAGGAAGAAATTTAATAGGGCATAGAGCCTTTATGAAGAAGACTAAAAGGTCTTATTGATGGTTATAAAACAAGTTCTGAACAAATAGATTTCGTGTTCTAAAAATTAACATGATAATTGATTTCCAATTAGGATCCCATTTAAGTTTTTTTTGTTGTTGGTTTGTTTCGGCTTTTTGGTTTTTTAATTAATTGGATGACATCTCGGATTTGTTTAGGAGAGTAAATGCAAAGAATAATAAAAAAGTATGAAAGATAAGAATAATACTTGAGCAGGCATTTGCCTGTCTAAATGTCAGAGACTCTGTAGTGCTATTGTTATCAAATCAGTATGGTATTGGTATAGGAATAAACATATAGCTTAGTGGATCAGAACAGAGAATCCAGAAATAGATTCTGGGATAAAAGGGAATTTGATAGGTGACCTGAGTGGTATTTCAGTGGGAAGAATGGATTATTGAGTGAATGGTTCTGGAGTGTCCAGCTGTCTGGAAAAAAATTAAATTGGACTCTTAGCTTATATATAAACTGCAGGTGGGCTTCCTTGGTGGTGCAGTGGTTAAGAATCCACCTGCCAATGCAGGGGACACGGGTTTGAGCCCTGGTCTGGGAAGATCCCACATGCCGCGGACCAACTAAGCCCGTGCGCCACAACTACTGAGCCTGCGTGCCACAACTACTGAGCCCACGTGCCACAACTACTGAAGCCCACACACCTAGAGCCCATGCTCCACAACAAGAGAAGCCACTGCAATGAGAAACCCGTGCACCACAGTGAAGAGTAGCCCCCGCTTGCCGCAACTAGAGAAAGCCCGCGCGCAGGAACAAAGACCCAGTGCAGCCAAAAATAAATAAATAAATATATCTTAAAAATAAATAAATAAAATAAACTGCAGGTGAATTCAATACTTAAAAATGGTAAAAATGTAAAACTCTTGCAAGAAAATCTAGGAGGACATTCTAGGACTGGGGAAGACCAAACTAAGACTGGAAACCCAGAAGCTCTTAAATGATAGACCTACTTTGCTGTATTTGAGTGTAGAGCTTTTGTATGGCACAAGACGCAGTAAGCAAAATCAGTAGTCATATGATGGGACTGGGAAATAATGGTTATGGTACAGAAAAGAGAGCGCTAACAGATATCATATACAATGGCTCTTCCAAATTGGCAAGAAGAACAAAAAGACAAAAGGAGAAAAACCCAAAAGAGAAAAACGAGAGAAAGGTACAAAAAGGCGGCTCATAGAAGAGCAAATCTATGTGCAAAATTGGCACACACAGGGAGGTGTTCGGAAACCCGACAGTCAAGGCAACGCAAGTTAATGTGACGTCAGTAGGTATCCCTTTATTCATTTCAGGCTGGAAAAAAGTGAAAATATCTGTCGCTGATGGGCATGTGTATGGCTGTTGCTGGAGAGAGTGGATTGTTAGAGCCTTCTGGGAAGGCAGTCTGGTAACCGTTTAATGCATGTACTCTTCAGCCAATCCGCCCCTTGTCTGACATTCACTTCCTCAAGAAATGAAAACAGTACGTAAGAGTATATGTCCAAGGATGTTTATTGCAGGCATGGCTTTTTTTTTTAATGACAGGTACTTTTTTAAAAATTAATTATTTTATTTGTTTATTTTCGCCTGTGTTGGGTCTTTGTTGCTGCGCACAGGCTTTCTCTAGCTGTGGCGAGCAGGGGCTACTCTTCGCTGTGGTGCGCGGGCCTCTCATTGCGGTGGCCTCTCCTGTTGCGGAGCACAGGCTCTAGTAGTGCAGGCTTCAGTAGTTGTGGCGCATGGGCTCAGCAGCCGTGGCTCGCGGGCTCTAGAGCACAAGCTCAATAGTTGTGGCGCACGGGCTTAGTTGGTCCGCAGCATGTGGGATCTTCCTGGACCAGGGCTCAAACCCGTGTCCCCTGCATTGGCAGGCAGATTCCTAACCACTGCGCCACCAGGGAAGTCCAAGCATGGCTCTTAGTTGTAATAAAACAAAAACAAAACAATACTCGTTAACAGAGAATGGGTGAATAAATTACGGTATTTTCAGACCAGTGCATAGTAGGTAGCTACTGAAGAAAGGATGCATTAGTGTCACGCAGGTTAACTGTCATGAGTAATTGACTGAGAAAAGCAAAATGAGCAGAAGTATAAATAATATCCAATTTTGTAAAATAGATTTAAAAAACCCACCATATGAATATACAAGCGATTGAGTTATAACTGGTTGGAACAATTATGTGAGCATGGAGGAAATATAGAATGACCTGATGGTTTGTTAAAATGGATTACTTGGGGATGGAAGGATGGGGTGAGATGGGAAGAGAGTAGAAAGACTACTGGCTGTGTCTGCTGCCCTCCCCAGCGGGTATGAAATGGTCACATGGAAGATTATATATGTGTGTGTGTGTGTCAGGAAATGTTAATGTAAAACAGGGAGATGTTCCCAAGAGTAACTGTGTGTGACGGTCATTCTCCAACAGGATCTGACCTGGTTTTGAGTACAGCCTGAGGTGAGTGTAGAAGGGCTCTCAGATGTGGACTGCTCCCCAGGGCAAAGGCAGCTTCTGCAGGGGCTGGAGATGTCAGCAGAGGGCTGGTCTCCTGGCAGCCTTTGGGCTCCATCAGGCTGATGGGAAAAGGCCTGAGTCTCAGGTTTTGGGTGGCAACTGAGGTCAGAATCCAGGGGACAGAGAGCCGAGGGTCTGATCATAGCACTTCACTAGCAGGAATTGGCTGGATTCCCAGGCAAAGGTCTGCTGTGGTCAGGGCTCCCTGCTTTATGTTCTTCCCACCCAGACCTGGAAGGGGCTCTGGGGCAGCTGAGCCCCTTGGGGAGGTGACCGGTGGGTAGAACTGGAGTAAAGGGCTGAGCCCAGGCAGGGACAGGGTGTTTGCATTTGTCCTCAGTCACAGAAACATTGTCCAGGTAATAATGTTTTGGGGAAAATCTTTTACAAACCAGAACTGATGCTCTTGCGTCTTTGCTGATGAACAGTTTAATAACACATGGCCTTGCCTTCCTCTACTGCTTCCCCAGCTGGATGTGTGGAATCCGGTGAAAACGTAGCAAATACAACTTATGTTTTCTCCAGGAAAAATCTTAAAAGGTATGCAATTGAAGAAATCTTTGAAATGTTTACCCTTTCTTTTTGCTTTTGTTGAGTGACGGTGCCTTTTTGCAAAACCGCGATTCATCTTGCAGGCCTATCGCCCATCTTCCGTGTCCTGGGAAGGCGACGCTCGCTGTTCGCTGCTGCCCCGTCTACTTTGAGCTGAGGCCAGTGGTGGAAGCAGGTACCTTAGAGCCACAGGGGTGTGTCACGTTCTCTGAGGCAGGTCACCAGGGTGGGTGGGGAGAGGTGAGTATGTGGGTTGGTTCAGTTTGGTCAGTCTTGAGAGCAAAGACTGATGTTATCAAAATACGTGTCAGATTTTGCGTTGTCTAGGATACACTTTCTTTGCTGCAAGCAACTTTAAAGGACTAAAAATATTAGCTTTGTTTCTCTGCTGAAGCAGGTTGAATGTCATTTATTATTGATTTCCTATGCAGTGAAAATTATGGAAAATTATGGAAAAATTATATGAATTGGATTTTTGTTTAACTGTTTTTCCACCACTGGCTACTTTTAAGATTTTTCTCTTTAACAGTGGCTTTCAGCAGTCTGATAACGGTGTGCCTGCTGCCGTTTTCTTTATGTTTCTTGTGCTTGGGGTTCATTGAACTTCTTAGATTTACGAGTTTATAGTTTTCATCAAATTTGGAGAACTGCGCCAGTTATTTCTTCAGATACTTTTTCTGTCATCCCCCTCTCTCTCTTCTTCTTCAGGGGCTCCAGCTACACATGTATTAGGCTGTTTGAAGTTACCCATGGCTTACTGATGCTCTGTTTACTTGTTTCTTTCCTCTCTGTGGATAGTTTCTACAGCTTGTTTTGAGTTCACTAATCTTCTTCCGTGTCACCTGCCCTTGGTGCCATCCAGTGTATTTTCTATCTGTGACGGTGTAGTCTTCATCTCTAGAGTTCAACTTGGGTCTTCCTCACGTATCTCTGCTTTACACCTTCCCTCTTGCTTCTTGAACACGTGGAATACACTTGTTACAATAACTCTTTTAATGGCTTTGTGTACAAAGGATTGGTTTTGATTGATTTTTTCCTCCTCATTTATGGGTCATATTTTTCTGCTTCTTGGAATGCCTGATAATTTTTTAAAATTAATTAATTAATTTATTTTTGGCTGCATTAGGTCTTCATTGCTGTGCGCGGGCTTTCTCTAGTTGCGTCGAGCAGGGGCTACTCTTCGTTGCTGTGCGCGGGCTTCTCATTGCAGTGGCTTCTCTTTTGGCGGAGCACGGGGTTTAGGCGCGTGGGCTTCAGTAGTTGTGGCTCCTGGGCTCTAGAGCGCAGGCTCAGTAGCTGTGGCGCATGGGCTTAGTTGCTCCACGGCATGTGGGATCTTCCTGGAACAGGGATTGAACCCGTGTCCCCTGCATTGGCAGGTGGATTCCTAACCACTGTGCCACCAGGGAAGTCCATTTGATAATTTTTTATTAGACATTGTGGATTTTACCTTAGTGGATGCCGGATATATTTTCATCCTTATAAATATCCTTGAGCTTTATTCTGGGATGCAGTGAGGTTGCTTGGAAACACTTTGCATCTTAGGGGTCTTGCTGTTAGGCTTTGTCAGGTGGGATCACAGGGGCGTTTAGTCTAGGGCTAATCTCTCCACTACCGAGGCAGAGCCGCCTGGATGCTCTAATTGATGCCCATGAAGTGGGCGGTTTTCCACTCTGGCTGGTGGGAACATGTGCTGTTTCTAGCCTTGTGTGAGCTTCAGGGGTGGCTCTTTTTTAAAAAAATTAATTAACTAATTAATTTTATTGAAGTATAGTTTTTTTTGTTGTTTTTATTTATTTATTTATTTATTATTTATGGCTGTGTTGGGTGTTTGTTTCTGTGCGAGGGCTTTCTCTAGTTGTGGCAAGCGGGGGCCTCTCTTCATCGCGGTGCGCGGGCCTCTCACTATCGTGGCCTCTCTTGTTGTGGAGCACAGGCTCCAGACGCGCAGGCTCAGTAATTGTGGCTCATGGGCCCAGTTGCTCCGCGGCATGTGGGATCTTCCCAGACCAGGGCTTGAACCCGTGTCCCCTGCATTGGCAGGCAGATTCTCAACCACTGCGCCACCAGGGAAGCCCTGAAGTATAGTTGATTTACAGTGTCATGTTAATTACTGCTGTACAGCAAAGTGATTCAATTATACATATATACATTCTTTTTTTTTTCTGTTATGGTTTATCATAGGATACTGAATATAGTTCTCTGTGCTATACGTAGGACCTTGTTGTTTATCCATTCTATATATAAAAGCTTACATCTGCTAACTCCAGCCTCCAACTCCATCCCTCCCCGACCCCCTCCCCCTTGGCAACCACCAGTCCGTTCTCTATGTCCGTGATTCTCTATCTGTTTCCTAGATAGGTTCATTTGTGTCATATTTTAGATTCCACATATAAGTGATATCATATGGTATTTGTCTTTCTCTTTCTGACTTCACTTAGTATGATAATCTCTAGCTGCATCCATGTTGCTGCAAATGGCATTATTTTGTTCTTTTTTATGGTTGAGTAGTATTCCATTGTGTGTGTGTGTGTGTGTGTGTGTGTGTATGGCACATCTTCTTTATCCATTCATCTGTCAGTGGACATGTAGGTGGTTTCCATGTCTTGGCTATTGTGAATAGTGCTGCTATGAACATAGGGGTGCATGCATCTTTTTGAATTACAGTTTTGTCCAGATATATGCCCAGGAGTGGGATTGCTGGATCGTATGGTAGCTCTATTTTTAGTTTTTTGAGGAACCTCTGTATTGTTTTCCATAGTGGCTGTACCAACTTACATTCCCACCAACAGTGTAGGAGGGTTCCCTTTTCTCCACACCCTCTCCAGCATTTGTTATTTGTAAACTTTTTAATGATGGCCATTTTGACTGGTGTTAGGTGGTACCTCATTGTAGTGTTGATTTGCATTTCTCTAATAATTAGAGATGTTGAGCATCTTTTCATGTGCCTATTGGCCGTTTGTATGTCTTCTCTGGAGAAATGTCTATTAGGTCTTCTGCCCATTTTTGGATAGGGTTGGTTGTTTTTTTGTTGTTGAGTTGTTATGAGCTGTTTATATATTTTGGAAATTAAGCCCTTGTTGGTCACATCATTTACAAATATTTTCTCCCATTCTGTAGATTGTCTTTTCATTTTGCTTACGGTTTCCTTAGGGATGGCTCTTTCTTTCCCGTGGTTCTCGCTCTGGCCCTGGCTAGTTTTCTCACTTGCGTGCGCTGGTCAGCACTCAGCTGAAGACTCGAGGCCCCTGTAGCTCTGTCTCTGCTCCTCCACCCACGCGCTCCAGTCGCCTTGGCCTCCTGGCCTCCCAGCTCAGGGCGTCTGCCAGGCGCCGCCTGGGTTCCCTCCACCTTTGCTGGGCCTGGAAACTCCAGGCAGTAAGCGGAGGTGATCGTAGGGCTCACCTCTCTCGCTTCCTGTCTCTGAGGGATTGCTGTCCTTCATGGCCTAATGGACAGTGTCTTAAAAAAACCTGTTTCAGTATTTTGCCTGGTATTTTAATTGTTTCAGGTGAAGGGTCAGTCAGGTCTCTCTTACTCCATGGCCGGACGCAGAAGCTGTTTTTAAGTTTCTAATCCTTTATGTGAATGACTATGATTAACTTGACAGCATTAAAACATCACTTCATGAAATGCTTCTACGTGACCCTGATTTTTCCTTATCAGGCAGTGAGCCCTCAGGGTGACTTGCCTCATTCACACAACTTTTTCTTCTCTTCTTTTTGAACCGCAGGTGCCCATGAGTGTTGAATCATAACACAGTGTCCTCATTGGTTCCTGCATGGTTCTCCTTGATTCTTATATTCCTATATAAAATAATACAAAAAACTGAATTCTTCCGTAAAGCATTTGGTAAAATTACATCACTTACGTCCCTGGGGAGAGGGCTTTTGGGGGATATTTGTTTTCTTTGGGACCTTCGCTTTTGCTTGTTTGACTTTCTCTGTTCCTGATTTCGCCCGTCACCAGAGCCAGGTGTGGAGCTGGTGAGCCTGCCGTACCGCTTGGTGTTTGCTGTGGCTTCTGAAGACTCTGTGCTTTTGTACGACACCCAGCAGCTGTTCCCGTTTGGTTACGTGTCTAACATACATTACCACACCCTGAGCGATATTTCCTGGTGAGTGGATGGGGGGCACAGCGTGCATTCCCCTGGAGTTGCCCCTCGGGTCAGGGAGCATTTCATCCTACAGTTGGCTTCTTTGGCCCTTATTTACCAGTTTTTTTAAAGGAATCAATGTAAAAAGGAAAGCTGTTTCTAACTTGCTAAAATACTGCTTCCTGTTGTGACTGCAGTGGGTGTTGATTCCATGCAGACTGTGTGTGGTTCATCTAATTCTCATAAACCAAGGGGAGGCCCGGGGTCCCTGGTGTTGTGGGGACTCGCCAGGCTCTCCGGGAGGAAGCCCACACACGCGGGCCCCTGCTGCGCAGACAAGGAGGGGCCCCAGAACTGTGCCCGTCCTGGGGGGTCACTTTGCCCTCGCCTTTCTGCCTGGGGTTCTCAGCACCCCTGGGCTCCCAGTTCTGTCTCCACTGTCTGCTCGGGCCCAGGCTGGGCCTGCCCACCTGCCATCTAGTTCTTGCTCTTTATCACTCTTTATCTTCTTTTCATCTTCTTTTTCTCTTGGAGGAAAAAAAAAAAGAAAAAAAAAAAGGTCATCTCACCTTTATTCCGGTGAATTTGATGACGAAGCAGAGGTGGGTTGGGAGGCGAAAGGGCGTGAGGGAGGAGCCCACACAGATCCTTTCTCAGTCATGTTTTTCCCTTGACGGCTTTGCCTTCAGACGAAGCTTGTGAGTTTGCTTGAACTTCCACTTCCTAGCCAGTGATGAGGGCGCTAAGAGTGGCCTGTAGACTTTGGTAAAGCTTCTCGCTTCCTCTCCTGTTTCGGGAACGCAGGTCCAGCGACGGGGCCTTCCTGGCCATCTCCTCCACGGACGGTTACTGCTCCTTCGTGACGTTCGAGAAGGATGAGCTTGGAATTCGCTTGAAAGAGAAGCCAGTTCTGTGCATGAGAACTCCCGATACAGCGAAGAAAACCAAGAGTCAGACACACCCAGGGTCTTCGCCAGGACCCAGGCTGGGAGAGGGAACCCCCAGCAGCAGAGTCCGGGACCCCAGCAGCCCCTCCGTGACACCCCCTCAGGCGAAACAGTCTCCGGCCCCCACGGCGGCCAAGGACACGCCTGTGACCACTCCCGGTGCCAGAGGCTTCCTGGCAGGGCCCTCAGAGGAGAAGACCCTGCAGCCCGGCAGTCAGAATGCGAAAGCCCACCCATCCCGGAGGGTCACTCTGAACACACTGCAGGCCTGGAGCAAGTCGACACCACGGTGAGAGCTGTGGTGGAAACGGAAACTGCCTTGCCTCGTCAAAAGACGGGATAAGCCGAAAGCCCCTCTGATAGGTGAAATCCCACACAGCTGCCAGAGAGATGTTTCCTAACATCACACCTGAGAGTGCCGCTTCCTTGCTTACACACCTCTGTTGCTTCCATTTCCTCCCTGTCGGGTGAGGTCCCGGCTCTTTGCCCGGCCCGTCAGCAGCTCTGTGGCAGCCTGCCACCCAGCACGGTGACCCCTCACTCTCCTTCGTCCCGCGTGCCTTACCCTCCAGCCCGACTCTGCACGTCCGGTCCCCGGGGCACGCTCTGCCCTTGGAGGCCTCTGCGCCTTTACCCTCTGGGGACGCCCTGGACACCTGCTCCCCTGGGTGACATTAGAGTCCTCCCAGAAGACCCATTTGGATGTCCCTTCAGCCCTTTTCTCTGTCACAACACGTCACATTCGATAGCAGGTGTTTGATTTATGCTTCTGTTTCCCTAGTTAGAGTACAAGTCCCCCAGGACAGGACGCGTGTCCCCGTTCTTTACCCGTGTTCTCCTGCCCAGACGGTAACAGGCACTTACAATAGGTAGGAAGTCAAAGGAGCATCTCCTTGAGGTGGTTTTGGCGTGTCCAGCAGACTGGCTCATGGGGAACAGTACCTCTGGTCTGAATAACCTCCAGGGGACGCTGCTGTTGTTTTCTCCCCTGTTCATGCCCGTCTGGCCGGTGAACGTGCCCGAGCTCACGGCTGGCACTGCAGAGTGGACAGAACTGCCCAGCATGGCCCCCGTCGTGAGGCAGCAGCCGGCCTCCAGGCTTCCTTCCCTGGACGCCTCTGATCCTGCACACGGCCTTCTCCCCGCCCACCGCCCAACACCGGGAGGCGGCCTGGGGAAGGGGCGGGGGGGTGAGGGGAGCACTGCCCACCTCCCACGCGCTCTGCCATGTTCACACGACTTCATTGGCGGATCCATAATGCGGCTTAGGTGTAATGCTGGACTCTTTCTGTATCTCTTTCTACAGACTAGCAATGTTTTTTTTTAATTAGTTTATTTTTGCCCGCGTTGGGTCTTCATTGCTGCGTGCAGGCTTTCTCTAGTTGTGGCGAACGGGGGCTGCTCTTCCTTGCTGTGCGCGGGCTTCTCATTGCGGTGGCTTCTCTTGTTGCGGAGCACGGGCTCTAGGCGCGTGGGCTTCAGTAGATGTGGTACGCGGGCTCAGTAGTTGTGACTTGCGGGCTCTAGAGCGCAGGCTCAGTAGTTGTGGCGCACGGGCTTAGTTGCTTCGCGGCATGTGGGATCTTCCCAGACCAAGGCTCGAACCTGTGTCGATGGCATTGGCAGGCGGATTCTTAACCACTGTGCTACCACGGAAGTCCTTAGCAATGTTTTTTAAATTTATTTTTAGGTGGGGGAAGGGAGTGGGAAAGTGTTCTTAGAAATATTTTTGGTATTAAAGTTTTTCCCCTCTTAATTTCTTGAGAGCTTCTCGCAGTTATAATTAAAAAAAAAAAATAGTTGTTGAGAATTAAGACTGTGGATTTTGAAAAAGAACCATCTATATTTTGGAGCTTTCCACACTGGAAGCCATGTCTGATAGGCTTATGTAGGAAACATCTAGCAGAGTGTTTAGCATGTCATTGGTAGTTCACAAAACACGGGTTTTGAAACTTTTAGATGACTGGTTAAGGTTTAAGTTGACTATTATTTATGTGATGGTTTAACTTAATACATGATCCTTAGTTACTAAAGGGGGCACACTGACATTATATTCAGTGCCTTGCATGATATGAGCTGAAAGTTTTAAATGTTTCCTTTGAAATTTGGTATTGTATACAAACCATTCCTATGATACTAATGGCCTTTTACTTCTTTTTTTCATCAAGGAGAATAAACTTAATACCCTTAAAGACAGATACTCCACCGAATTCTATACCAACCAGCGTAATTTCCAGCCCTTCCACAGAAGAAATTCAACCAGGTAAGTGATACTGTTACTGGTTTAGTATAATTAAAGATAGAATACCATCTCTTTGGAAATGAACACCACCTAGCTTGAAGTCAGTTCTGAGAAAGCAAGGATGCGTCTCACCAGGCCCGTCGTTTAAACCCACTGATTGCGTGTGTATTCTCATCCGGGAGCCCACCCTCCCGCCAAGGCGCTCCCTGCCAGGCAGACGGTGGGTTTGGGAGACGGTGTCGAGCCGGTTCTCGGCCCCGGCACTGTTGGCATCTGGGCAGGTCATTCCTCGCTGTGGGGCTGCGCTGTGGATGCAGGGTGATTAGCAGCACCCCTGGATGCCGGTACCCATCCCCTGCCCCAACTTGTGATGCTCTAAAATGTCATCAGACACTGCCCACTGTCCCTCGGGAGGCACAGTCGCCCCGGGTTGAGAACCACTGGGGTAGATCTTCCCCTTAGATCCATAGAGGACCTGGCCAGGCAGTTCAGTTCCTTGTCTGCGCATGAAATTTAGTTTGTAAACGTCAGCTCTTGACTTAAAGACGTCTTCACTCACTTGTCCACCCCGTGTGTGTTCACATTTTAGAGATGCCTGGAGACCTTCAGGTCAGTCCCCCGGAGCTTAAGCGGCCCAGACTCAGTGAGCACAGAGAAGGTCCCCAAGGTTTGGACCCCTGATGAGACCTGTCACGTGCCTGAAGGCTGCTAGGTCTGGGGACCCCCGTGTGCCCAGAGAGGGGCGAGACCAAACACACCTGAGACCAGTGGAATCAGACGGAGCCTGACGGACACTAGAAAATGGATTTCTGTAACAGAAGATACACGTGGACCGATTTTCTCCAGAAATATGTTGGCTGTTGTATTTAGCACACATTTTTACCTCAGAGATGTGAACATTTTAATAGACTAAATTCTCTTTTTGATGAATTTCTGAGACTGGAACAGTTCAGTGTTACCTAGTGTGAAAATCAGTAAATCCCCCCCTTGGAATACTTGTCTGAAAGTACGGACACTTTGTGGGTGGACTCCTTCCACAGCTAGAATTAATTAGAGGAGAAGGTGATTCGAGAAGGTTTATTCTGTTGAATTTTAGAGTGTTTGATTATTAGATCACCTTAGCTTTTAAATAGTTGATTAACTTTTGGAAGTTTGTTATGTTTGCTTTCTGATTTTAAAGGTGGTAACGCACATTCTAGAAAGTTAGTAAAGAGTGAAGTAGAAAAAACGGGTTGGAGGTGGAAATCACCCATCTCACCACCAGAGGGAACCCTTGTTACTGTTTTGGCATATTTCCTTAAAATGTCTATGTTTTTATTAATGTTATTTTATTTTGGGGAGGGGGGAGAGTTGAGAATTTACTTTAGATACAGTTTGGTATCCAAATAGGTTAACTTCTTAGACTGATTTTTCAAAGCAAAAAAAGTACCTTGCCTTGGCAGTCTGTGCCTCTGCTCTCGGTCCCTGGGATGCTGGCCTGGTCCTTTCCCTCTTGGGAGCAGAGCGGACTCATGGGCTGAGACGTATGACGTGCTGTCGCTGCAGGAGGCCTCCTGCGTTTGGAGTCTCCTCTTAGCGCAGGAGACACTGGTAATGTGACCAACAGGTGGTGATGGGTGGAGCCCAGAAGCTGGTGCGGCTGCTTCACGTCGAGGAGTTTACAGATGGTTTCGTGGCCCTCGATGCTGTCCCTCTGGCATGATGAACTCGGTGAGTCCCGCACGTGAGGCTACACCCAGGACCCCTTCCCTGTCTGAACCAAATCAGAGGGCAAGTTCAGGACCCGCAGGTCCAGGCTCTGGCAGGGAGCCGCTGAAGATGGAAGAACACACTCTTGTTAGCTCAGGTCAGCAGCAAAGAAGAGAGCTGGAAAGAAGCGTCACCTTGTTGCTAATCCACAACCCAGTTAACCAGAAAAAGACTCTGCCTCTCTCTACATGGGAAAGTGGCAAGCGGGATGATTTACCATGTGGAGAGCTGGCAGGTGGATCTGTGCAGAGTTGTAGTAATGCAGGTGTGGGTCACGTGACGTTCAACATGAAGACATTTAAAAATGTCAAATAGCAGCTGTTTTGACCAGTGGTTCTCAACCTTGAAGTCACCCAAAGACCTGCCAGACATCAACACCCAGGTCCTGCCCTCCTTGGTCTGGGGCACGGTCTGAGCGTCAGGATTCTTTAAGGCTCCTCTGGTGATTTGATGCGCAGCCAAGATCGGGAAATCGTGAGAGGAAAGCTTTCCCCGGAGATGGTCTCTGCTGGTTAAATGCATTTGTACCAAAAGCTCTTTCTGGCTTCCTCTCTGGTTCATCACTGATTGACAGCAAAGCTTCTCTACCCGGGCTGCCAGACTGAAAGGATAATGTGTGAGATGCTGTCAGCCCTTCAGAGGAAAAAGGTCTTTTTCCATCGCCTGCGGCTGGAGCGCGGTGTGCTTTGCAGGTGTTGATCCCCGTGCCAGCAGGAGTCGTCATGGGTCCCTTGTCTTTGTGAACCGGCCGGCTCCCCGGCCACCCCCAGTGGAGGGGCGACGGGAATGGGTGGGAGGGGGCCGGCGCCCCTTCAGCGGAAGTGCACGTCGATAGGCACCACTGCCTGTTTGTCAGCTGTCTCCTTGACGGTAAATTACAGACGCGGCAATAAAAGCCCAGGCGGTGTCACCTCAGGGTCCTCGTCCAAAGCCACCTGCTTCCATCTGGGTAGTGTGACTGGGGAAGGGAGGCCTTGTGCGGCAGGAGCCTCGCCCGCTGGGTGGGCTGTATGCCCGCTGAGGGCCATCCTGCATCTGTAGTTGGGTGGGGCTCGTGCCTGAATCCCGCTGCCAGGTGAGGAGACGCGGGAGGGCTCGGGGAGAACTTGGTGGAGTCCGGCAGCGAGGGAGGGCCGCCGGCAGCAGAGGTGAAGGCTCGTCACAGGCCAGGCTGCAGCCGTCGGCAGGGGGGCGTCCCCAAGCAGCGTGCCCGCCAGGGCGAGGGCCCCCCTGTGGAGAGAGGCAGGAGGGCGAGCGGGAGGGTGGGTCGCAGCCAGTGCTCGGGCCCGTTTTTGTCCCCTGCAGGCCCGTCTGTTGTCCCTGCCGAGGGCACTCACTTCTGCATTTTAACAGTGCTGTTGACCCTTCTTACCAAAATTTTGCCGGTGTCCTTTTAAGTAGGTCGTGAGTCCTTGAGGAGACGGGGTGGAATCTCCCAGTACTCCTGCATCTTCCCTTTGGGGTTATTTTGCTGTATTTCAGTCTCAGCTCCCTCTCACCTGGGTGTGTGTGTGTGTGTGTGTGTGTGTGTGTGTGTGTGTGTGTGTGTGTGTGTGTGTGTGTGTGTGTGTGTGTGTGTCTCGCTCTCTCGCTCTCTCTCTCTCTCTCAGAGACAAATTGCTTCATCTGAGGAAGTTTCTTCACAGCTCTGAAAACTGCCTCCTTTGGCAGGGGAGAGGGGTCAGAGAAAAGACAGGAGGGTGGAAATGAGAAACAGAATTAAAGGGCTGGAGGGTAAACCAGATCCTTGCTTACGGAGGTAAGAGGCACCTGTGCTCACACGAACTCTTGTGGCCACTGGAGGGCACTGTCCCCACTGGATCTGCCTGGCGGTAGGGCTGCCTTGGCTCGGAGACTGCTGCCCACTCAGCCCCACCTCCCCTGAGGGGTCCACGTCTATGTCAGGCTTGGCCAAAGTGGCCTTGGACACTGGCTTCAGCCCCTGGTGGCCAGACACGAAGGGAAGCATCATTCAACAGATCGTAGTGGGAGAGGATTGCGGAAGTAATCCACGCGTCCACGTGTTCACTTGTTTGTTCATCTGTTCATTCAAGAAATGCTTATCTGACACCTTCTAGGTACCAGCAGATACATCAGGGCACAAAACAGACAAAGCTCTCTGCCCTCCTGCAGCTCACATTCTGACTAGGGGAGACAAACAATAAAGCTAGTAAATATATATTAGAAGATGACTATGGGAAAAAGAAAGGTGAGGGGTGTTAGGAGAGCTGGGTGGAGAGTGGCTGAGAACTTAAAGTGGGAGGACCTCTCGGGAAGGCGGAAACAACAAAGGAGAGGATGAGGAAGGAAGGAAGCAGGTCAGGTGTTCTAGGACTTCCCAGAGGCAAGGAATCCTTCTCTACTCGTCTCTGATGCATTCTGTGGGTCGGGTTGGGTGTCTGGGGGTTCCCTGGGTGATGTGGGCGAGGGCAGCCTGCAGTCCCCTGCTGGTGTGGAGCCCCCACCAGCTACTCGGCCTCCCTGTCTCCTCAAGCTCACCGCTGGGAGTTGGCCCGACACCTGCCTGTGCGCGTCTCCGGGGGCGCTGGTCGGGGGGTCCAGACCAGGCTGAGGCTGACCGTTGCTCTGATTATCATCGGGGTCGGGAAGGCGCCCTGTCATATTCCAGTGGGAGTGAAATCCTTCTGAGTTGTGAATCGCTGGTGCAGCTCGCATGCCAGATCAAAGGCCGAGCCATACATCACCCAGCTGTTTCCTTCCACTTCCTGCCTTTAAGCAAGACCTACGGTGGCTTTAACAGCTAAATCGTCAGAGGCGGTGGCTGCTTTCTTCAGTTTGCGGCCGAGTCCTTCCCGTGTCAGCACAAACAGCGTCAGCATGCAGAGAAAAGGACTCGCTGGCCTGGATCCCTTACAGAAGTCCTACATTTTCCCTCTGGTTTCCGCTCTGAGAGACACTGTAACAACAAGTATGGCCTCTGTTAAGAAGCTGTTTGCATGACTTCCCTGGCGGTCCAGTGGGTAAGAGTCCGCGCTTCCATTGCAGGGGCCACGGGTTCGATCCCAGGTTGGGGAACTAAGATCCCGCACGTGCTACATGGCGCAGCCAAAAAAAAAAGCTGTTTTAAGAACAAATGCTTAGTGGTGATTGTCCGGGGTCCACACTCCAGCCTCTTAACACTCCAAATGACCCGTGTCACCTTCTGTCATAGAAGGTTACCTGGAAAGGCATTTTCCAGTGTAATAACAAGTCTTTGTAATAACTCCAGGGCTCTCTGCCTTTGGTCGGCACCCTTGGCAGGTCTGAGAAGTGCCTGCTTGGGAGGAGTGCAGTGCTGGGTGTCAGCCCTCCAGGCCCTCTTTCCCTCTGCTCACCCAATCTCCTCCTGCCCACCAAGTACGCGGAGCTGGCAGCACCCGTGCTTCCCAGCCTGTCCCTGCTCCACATCACCAGCGGGGCTTTACAGACAAAACAATAAAACCAACTCAAGTCTAGGCTCGTGACCCCGGAATCAGCTTCTAAAGGTGAGGGAGACACCCAGCCGGGCAAGTGCATTGTAAAAACCCGAGAGATTCAGCGGGCAGTCAGCATTGAGAACTGGTAGGAGTTGTGAAATCTGAAGATACAACAGTGACGGGCAGTTAAAATTCTTTGAGCTCATTGATTTCATAAAGAACCTCCATATTCAGCTACTCAAGAAGAGGGTGAATCTTGAAGAAAACTTTGCCCCCCAGGTCCAGTGTCACTCTGCTTCTAGCCCAGCAGTTACAGGAATGAGGAGATGCTGTGTTACTGGAGCCTCCCCCAAAGCCAGCCCTGCACAGTGGTCTCCCGCCTCCTGAATGTGGTTACGGAAGTGATGAATTTCGATGCCTGATGGAACGAGTACTCCAACAAGCCACTAGAGGGCGATACTGCTAGGCCTTCGCTCCACTGTCAAATTTATTAACTAATTTCATGCATTTTTAAAAAAGGATTTTTAATCCCGTTGTTATGGAAGTAGTGTGTTATCTATTACGATACATTTTTCATGTTTATTACTTTCTAGGTAGTTAAACGCTATTTTGTTGTTCCAAAGAGTTCTATAAATGCAAGTCATATGCTGGCAGAGCACTCCAGGAGCGTTTCACATACATATAAGCTAAATTTAGGAGGTATTTATATTCAGTGTAGTCAAAGGTATAATGCGTTGGAAGACAGTAACCTCAAAAAGGTTTTTAAATTTTTGAACCAAAAAAATACAGTCTTAATGACATTTCTCTACGTTAGCAACAAATGTAATATCCGCCGTGCCTCACAACTATACAAAGATACATGCATAAAGATTTGTTGCAATATTTTGAAATGGAAAGCGGGGCTGAAAATCATCCAACTGTCTACCAAAGGGAGATTAATTAAATTACAGTATAGCTATACGGTGGCATGTAATGCAGTTGTTAGCTGGACCACGTGCACTGCTGTGGAAAGATGTTAAGTGCAAAAACCAAGGTGAAGTCTGATTTGTCACATTCCCTGAGAGCTGAGAGGGGCCTGGCCCCTGAGACTCAGGGAAAGCAGGCACCGTGCTGGGATCGGAGGAGTGTTTGTCTCTGGACCTTATCCTCGGGAGCAGAGCAGGAGGGGGACTCCTGCTTAGGATAGTCAAGGCCCTTCCAGCTTTAGATTTCAAGCCAGCACATAACAATTTTAGCCCTCATTCCACACACTCGTGCGTGAAAGACTGGCCAGGGAGTTGTCCTTGATGGTGGTGGGGGAACTTAGGCCAGGAGGCCAAGTGATTGTGGGGTTCTCCCCACAAATGTGACTGCCAGAGTGTGTGGGATGGTGTGAAGGGGGTGTGGGATACATGACCAGGACAGTGGGAAGGGTATGGACTTTGGAGCTAGAAAGCATGGGGTTTTAATTCTGTCTCAACTGCTAAGCTGCTGTGTGACCTGGCATGCTTTATGTCACCTCCCTAGGCCTCAGTCTTCCCATCTGTGAAATAGGAATCCAGCATTTCAATGCCTCATACGGTCGTTGAAAGGATTGAGTGAGACATGTACCTTCCTCTTAAGCTGAGAGTTCCATTTTCTCAGGGGAGAAATTTAGTGATTTCTGGGGAGATATTTAACCACTATATTAGGGTTCTCCAGAGAAGCAGAACCAATAGTATGTGTGCGTATGTATAAATATACATATATTTTTATATATGTATATAAATATACACACACACATATATGTGTATAGATATACATATATATGTGTATTTATATACATATATAAATAACACAAATGAGAGGGAGAGGTAGAGAGATGTATTACAAGAAATTGGCTCACACGATTATGGAGGCTGGCAAGTCCAAAATCTGCAGTGTGGGCCTGCAGCCTGGAGATCCAGGAAAGCCAATGCTGCAGTTCCAGTCCAAAGGCTGGCAAGTGGAAACCCAGGAGGGCTCCCTCTTGTTTGGTGAGGCTGGACATTTTGTTCTATTCAGCCCTTCAACTGATTGATCTCTCTAAACTGGGTGGGCCTCATCCAATCTGTTTACTCAAAGTCCACAGATTTAAATGTTAACCTCACCCAAAAACACTCTAAATGGACACTTAAAATTAACCATCACATAAACAACAAGGACCTACTGTATAGCACAGGGAGCTATATTTAATATCTTGTAACAACCTGTAATGGAAAAGAATATGTATATGTATAACTGAATCACTTTGCTGTACACCTGAAGCTAATGCAACATTGGAAATCAACTATACTTCAATAAAAAATAAATTAATTCACATAAAAAAATTAGGCATCACAACCACCAATTCGAGCCAACCTTGGGAACTGAGAATGCCCACGGCCTGGTGAGCTGACCAGCAGACTGGCCTCTGAACAGCCGTGGGTCCAGATCCCTAATTCATGGTTAATTTGGTCTCGAAGACGTTTAGTATAGAATGCCCTCTCTTCACTCAAATATCCTAATCTACGAAATGAGAATACACGATACTCTGAGAACTCCTGAAAGAACAATACAGGAACTTTGGAAATAGCATGGAAGTGGTTTGTATGAGAAGGTACAACCAGAAGCACCAGTGAGTTAACCTGTGATAGCTGAACCCAGCAGAACACAGGTTCTCGTTAATTGCAGGGCTTGAAGGTCACAGGCTCTGGGGCCAGCCAGCCAGCCTGCCTGGGCTTGAACCCTGGCTCTACCACTTGCTGTGTGGCCAAGAGTTTGTTGCTTAGCCTTGCTGAGCCTTGCCTGTCTCTCCCCTGTAACATGAGATCACAGAGAGCCCCTGCCTCATGGACTTGCAATACGGATTTAATGAGAAGCCGTGGGTGGACCGCACGGTGCAGGGTGCCCCCCATTGAGCCTCAAAACACAACAGCCGGGCGTCCCTGGTGGCGCAGTGGTTAAGAATCCGCCTGCCAATGCAGGGGACACGGGTTCGAACCCTGGTCTGGGAAGATCCCCCATGCCACGGAGCAACTAAGCCCATGCGCCACAACTACTGAGCCTGCGCTCTAGAGCTCGCGAGCCACAACTACTGAGCCCGAGTGCTACAACTACTGAAGCCCGCACGCCTAGAGCCCGTGCTCCACAGCAAGAGAAGCCACCGCAATGAGAACCCTGCGCACCGCAACGAAGAGTAGCCCCCGCTCGCTGCAACTAGAGAAAGCCCATGTGCGGCAACGAAGACCCAATGCAGCCCAAAATCAATAAATAAAATAAATAAATTAAAAACAAACAAACAAAAAAACACATCAGCCATTACTGCTCCTTTTCAGATCTCTCGACACCTTCACCACTGAGCGTGACCTCTCCTCTACGGGAGCACGTACTACAGGGCTTTGCAGTGGGGAAGGGCAGGGGCAGGGGCAGGGGTCGGGGAGAGAGGACCTGTTTTTCAAAGTGTGTTCACATAGTCTGACTTGAGGGATGATATTTAAGCCAAGATTTGAAATATGAGGAGTGGTGGGCAGAGGAAACAGCCAGAAAGGCCCCAAGGTGGGAGGGCCTGGCCTATTTCAGGAATGGAGGGACAGACAGACACCCGTGTGGCTGGAGCTTTGCAAACTAGCCAGTAGATGGTGTGTGACGAGGTTAGACACAGGGCAGGGGCTGTGGAGAGGAGCCTGAATATACTCAAAGTGCAAAGGAGAACCCCTTGCAGGGACCTGCTCTCCCCTGTGTTTCAGAAAGAGCCCTCTGCACGCCGTGCAGAAAATGGGTTGTGCAGGGAACCACAGTCAGGAGGCTACTGCAGTGGTCCAGGCAGGGGTGGTGGGCCTGGGCCAGAAGGCTGGCGTGCGGTCAGGGGGCCACACTTGAGGAGCATTTTGGAGACCAAGATGACAACGGCAGTGACTCGGACTCTCATTACTGTAGTTATTTACTGATGACGTGAAATTCTAAGACTGCACTCTCGGGAGGGCCTTAGAGATTTGAGTTTCAGAGCCGGAAGCAGCCGGTCTGGTGAGATCCCGCGTGTCTGTCCAATTTCCCTTCTTACAGGAAAAGGAGGGACGGAAGCCCGGGAGGGTAGGTGCCCACGCTGGGCTGTATGAGGGGCAGAAGCCAAACTGGCTTCCAGGAAAACAGAGCCCCGGGGCCAGGCCCCTGACCACCACTGACAGGTCTGCTCCTGTAATTCCCCCTCCTCCCAACTGGGGATACCGTGCATTGCTGCTTCATCTCCCTCAGCCTCAGCTTGGACCCTTCCAGTGACGGGGAGCTCAGCCCTCAACCTTGTGAGGATGCCTGTTCCATTTCCGCTCAGCCTAGGTAGACAGGTCTCCCATCTACGGACTCAAACCCGGCCCTGGTCATGTCCACACAGAGCAGCCCGCACCCTCTTTCCAGTATTTCACAGAACACCACCTTCTCGTTTGGGGCTCTCTTTTCCAGGCTAAACACGCTTCAGAAAGAGCAGGACCTCCATCGTGCGGGTTGCCAACCCACTTCCCTGCCCTGGGTGGTGGAAACTGTGGCAGCCGTGGAAGAAATGACAGCTTCGTGGAGCAGCCTGGCCCGAGTGACAGAACCGGGTCTGTCTGATCTCAGCGCCAGCCGTGAGTCGCTGGCTATTTTTACTTCTAGGTCCAGAGCTTTGGCTTAATCGGGGGCTGCTGTTTCCTGGCTGATGAAGCAGATGGAAGAAACAGGATCTGGCCATCCAGAGGCCTGGGCGTTGGGGGGGTGCTGGCGGCGAGCTCAGCGGGGCGGGCGGACACCACCTCTGCGCTCTCGTGGTCTTGGGCACTGTGTGGCCTTTACCTTCATCTTCTGGTTGGTTTCTTGTGCCTGTCTGCTCAGCAGCGTGGGGAATTGTACAGCCAGAGCTCTCTTTTCCAATGCAGCGTGGGGGGTGTCATACTGCACTTAACTAAACGAGAGAATTCAAAGTAGGGCTTTGGTGGAGACGCGCCCCAGGCGCCTTTGGGAGGGAAGTCGGTTTCTCTGGGCACGAACCATTCAGGGCTCAGCTCTATGATGCTGGAGGAGTTGGGACCGGTCATTCTACGCGGGGTCTCCTTTCTGTCCCTGGCCGTGCCCACTTCAGACCTTAGTGCTGGCGGAATGTGCTGGAGGTCCTGGGGTGAGCTCTGCAGAGCCCAGGATGCTCTGTAAGGGCTGTGAACACACTCGGTGGGATCACAAGGGGGAGATGGAGCTCGCGACCCCCTGCCTGGCCTGGCCAGAGACCCCTTCCCGCCTGCTAGGATGGATCTGCTGGGCTCTCCTTGGCAGAAAGGGGGCGGCTCTGGACCCAGAGAACTGGCCCCGAGTCCCAGCCCCACCACGGAACAACGGTGGCCGTGGACAAGTTACGTGGCCTCACTGCACCTTGGTTTCCCTCAGGAAAGATGGGGTTGCAGACAGCTCTTATCTCCTCGGTTCCATAAGGAGGAAATGAGACAGTGCAGGGCTTTCTGTGTAGTAGGTGCTCACTGAGCATCCGTGTTGGTGAAATAAAATTCATATTTTATGGCAAGACAAGAAAACTTAAACATAAAAATTTTCTCTGCCCATTTGGGCCTCCTCCTCTTTAGCGTGTATTATGCTGCATTAACCAGATCTCCTTAGGAGATAACCTTCCTTCTTAATCTCGTATGGGGTCACGATGACCCACTACTTGCTTTGTACGGGTAGATCTGGATTGTGTACACCGTCAGTAATACATGGTTTGATGTAGAAACCTTTGTCTCAAAAACTTAATACAACTGTGCTTTGACCTCTAATGGGTGGAACAGTCCTCGGTACCTTCTGAAAGACTGTCTCCCAGGTTATAAACCTCAGGTTGACATGAATAAAATTTTCCATTTCTTTCTTAGATTGAATAGTGATTAATTTTTTTCATTGACATAAATAAAATTTTCCATTTCTTTCTTAGATTGAATACTGATTAATTTTTTTCATTGACATAAATAAAATTTTCCATTTCTTTCTTAGATTGAATACTGATTAATTTTTTTCATTGACATGTGCATGGCATATGCAGGATATTAGAGACACCCATCAGAGGACACCTGGAGTCTACCCCGAATTGGCACTTGGTACCAGCATGGGCCCCACTGGCTTCTCGGTACTCCTCAGGTGTTCTAGTGAGTTCTCCTGATATCCGCATCTCATTGCTTTTAAGTGATGATCCCCCAAATTTTATTCCAGCTCCTTTTACTTAAGACTTGGAGTCTTGAGGGGTAGCAGTGCATTTCCTTGGCTGGGACCTAGGGGGGTTTGGGTAGGAGGCCCAGGGAAACATAGGCGGCTGGGTTTTTGTTAAATTTGGCTTAAATTGAAAAAAAAAAAAGTTGACATATGGTCTGAACAAAACTTTTGCTAATAAAATGAGAAACTGAATTAATTGAGCTCTGAAGAATAAGAGACATGTGCTCCTTCTGGGCACAAGGTGTTCTCAGGTGGTTGAGAACCTAGTGGAGGTCTCTAAGGATCAATCCTTGTGATGCATTGGGGTCCTACAGGCAAACCCCACTACAACCCTTAGGTAAATACTGCTCTTCCAGGGACATATAATATAAAGACCACAGCAGCTTTAGACCATCGGAGGAAGAAATCAAGTCACATAAGAGAGTCAAACTGGGGAATGCCCTGGCAGTCCAGTGGTTAGGACTACGTGCTTTCACCGTCAAGGGTGCGGGTTCAATCCCTGGTCGGGGAGCTAAGATCCTGCAAGTCATTTGGCTCAGCCAAAAAAAAAAGAGAGTCAAACTGACCCAAAAGTAACTGCTTAGGGAGCTGGACTCAGAAGCAGCCCACATCCACCACGCTGTCCTCAGAAAGTTGTTCAGATCATATCTCATATTTGAATTAGGCTACCAAATTGATAATGGGAAATTGTGCCTCAAAGTCCAAACAGTTTGTGGACAGACAGCCACCTATGGGGATACCAGCTGGGTTTATGTATGTCGCAAGTACTTAGTTGGGAATTAAAGGAAATTCTGCCCTGAAATGGCCAAGATGGGGATGTCCATCTCCTGGATCCCTGCCTGCAGAGTCTACTGGAAACTAGAGTGGTAAATTTCTAAAATTAGATTAGCAGGAGAGAATATTTATAGGGCTAGCTTCTAGGATTCTTTGAATTGGAAAGAATTCTAAAATTGTTAAAATTTTAGAAGCCTCTCATCTTAAAACATTGTACCTATTTTAATTGGTATGCAGAAGCCCTGAAGCCAAATCTAGCCTCTGTACCCCGACACTGAATTCGATCTCGGAGACAGAGTTTTGGTGAAGTACAAAAGAATAGCTTTATTGCTTTGCCAGGCAAAGGGGGCCACAGTGGGCTGATGCCCTCAAAACTGTGTGTCCGGGCTTCCCTGGTGGCACAGTGGTTGAGAGTCTGCCTGCCAATGCAGGGAACACGGGTTCGAGCCCTGGTCTGGGAGGATCCCACATACCGCGGAGCAACTGGGCCCGTGAGCCACAACTACTGAGCCTGCGCGTCTGGAGCCTGTGCTCCGCAACAAGAGAGGCCGCGACAGTGAGAGGCCCGCGCACCGCGACGAAGAGTGGCCCCCACTCGCCGGAACTGGAGAAAGCCCTCACACAGAAACGAAGACCCAACACAGCCAAAAATAAATAAATAAATAAATTAATTAAAATAAAAAACCAAAACAAAAAAACCCCAAAAAACTGTGTGTCCCAACTTGGAGAGGGTAGCGAGAAATTTTATACTAATGTTGCAAAGAGGGCGTGATCAGCTTGTGGACATTCTTCTGATTGGTTGGTGGTGAGGTAAGTGGGAGCCAGCATCACCAAACTTCTGGTTCCAGCTGGTCTGGGGTCTAGTGCTTGCGGGCAGCATACCATCGTTAACCATTAACTTCTTCCACCTGCGGGGGGGGGGTTTAACTGCAAAACAGCTCAAAGATATTGTTGTGTGTATCCCTTGATGGGGAACCAGGACCCTGCCCCAAGGCTGCACTGTTGTTTCTCTTGACTATTTGTTTCTCTCTTGTCTCACATCCCCTCCCTTGCCTAATTAACAACTGCTTGAATCTGCCTGTTGGAACTCAGGGAAGGTCATGGAGGCTGAATGAAGGCTATTTCCTATAATCAAAGAAATGGGGGGCACAGAAAGGCTTTGTGCACAGGAGCCCCACAGGGCCCTGCTCAGTTACAGCCCCAAAAGTTTTCAAAATTCCAAAACAGCCTCATTGAAAGACTTGTAGAAAGCTGATGAAAGATTAATGATACAAAAGGTACTTAAACTTTAATTACTTCTCCCCTCTATCGTCCTTTATTCAAGTACACATTCTAGTAATCCTCTGTCTGAATTGCCTTTCCACTCTGAAGAGACTATTTAACTAGTTACCTTTAGAAATGGGACCACCTGAAGCTGTAGGTGAGCCTCTTCAGATCAAAGGTGGGACTGAGAGCCATAGTTTCTTAATCCCAGGGAGGATCCTCAAAACCTTTTGTAAATGGGTTACTGTTACCTGAAAACTGGGTTTGCCTCTTGTTGGTTGCTGAGCCAAAATACACAATCAAGCCAAAGATGGGAGAAGGAAGGATTTAATATTACTTGCAGCAAGTAAGGAGAAGACCAGGGATCTTTCCCAAAGCAGTGTCTGTCCGAACAGCAAAATTGGGGAAGTTTTAAGCTAAGGGTACATGCATATTCATGAAGGGGCTTGGGCTGTTGACAGAGTCCAAGCTTTAGTTGATGGAAGTCATGAGGGTCAGAAAAGGTCGTCATCATCCTCCCTTAGCTTCCAGTTGATCTGGTGGTTGAGCTTCAGGCTTATCATCCTGGTTCTATCCTGAGTTCCCTCAGGGCTCACCATCTAGGTGGCTGTAATGTGATGGCTTGATGGCTGCAACATCCTTTGTTTACTGATATGGCAGGCAACATTTTTTCATTCACAGCCTGATAGCGGTCATTTGTTTCTGCATTCTTTTTGTTTCCTTAAGATCATTAGTTACTGAGACCTGTTCAAGGACAAGCACTGTGGCCAGGCTTAGATCACAAAATAGCTTAGGCCAGAAATGGCTTTCCTGTAAAGAAATCCATGCCTGGTTCTCTTTCTCCAGCGACCCCCTACCCTATCTGCTTACATTACCAAGGAGGACACTGGTATGAGGCAACTGACCAAAGCTGATATCTAGAGCCTGATAGGAATTTTTTTTTTTTTTTGCCTTCTCCCTTAAAGTAAATGAGGGAAAGTAAAACATTTCAACATAAATGAATAGATATGTCAGTCTTTTGATATCACTGAGGTGGCCGCCCAACTCTTTGAGGAATTAAAAACAGCTATCCTTGTTTTACAAATCTAATCTTTACAGGCCCAGAGGTGTGGCTCCAGGACCAAAGGCCCACCTATTCTTTTACCACTCCCAAGCCCTCCCTTATTTATCTTTTTAAAAAATATATATATATTTATTTATTTATTTGGCTGCATTGGGTCTTAGTTGCAGCACACAGGATCTTTGTTGTGGCGTGTGGGGTTTTTTGTTGCAGCACCCAGGCTCAGTAGTTGCTGCTTGCGGGCTCTCTAGTTGTGGCACTTGGGCTCTAGAGCACATGGACTTAGTTGCCCTGCAGCACGTGGGATCTTAGTTCCCCAACCAGGGGTTGAACCCTTGTTCCCTGCATTGGATGGCAGATTCTTAACCTCTAGACCACCAGGGAAGTCCCTCCCCTATTTATCTTAAGAGGATTTTAAGTATTGAAAAAAAATTCTGGCCTTAAGAACTTGAATTTTTCCTCCTATGCCTTTGAGATGCAAATGTACTCTTATCTAGGCCATCTTTTTAAATGCAAATTTCAGGAAGGTAAACTCTTATGGAAAGAAAAAACAAAAGTGGGATAGGTTATTTGGAACTTGACAAGGACAAATACAAATCTTAAGTGTCTTCTCTATTAATATTAGTAAAAAGAATTTAGCCATCTAAACAGGTGACCTTGATTTGTTCCATCTGCCAGAAACCCAGTTTGAATCCAGCCTCTTGTAACTGATGGGTTTTGTATTACTGTACCTGAATCATGGCTGAAAGTTTGGACTGGGAACTATGGGGTCTCTGTGTCTGTTTGTATGTATCTATGCATGTGTGTTGTAGATGTGTAGTATTGCCAAAATTAATTTGTAAAAGAGCTCTATTTAATTGGCTTAAAGGAAGTTAAGTGCTTATATAAATACTCAGAAATATAAAAGAAATTAACCCAAATGAATTTCAGAATCACATGATCTAAGATTAATTTTAATGAAAGAAAACAAGTTTGTTGGTTTAATTAATATAGACATGTCTTTAGAGTCATCAGCATTAAGTATAATACTTTTATTGTAACTATGTTTACTAGAAATCAAATAAGATCTTATTATTCCTGTTTCAAGATTTGTCAGCAAGAAAAATAACTTGGTATGAAAATTTTAGGTAAATAAAATGGAGGTAAATGAGATAAGAGCCTACAGGTAAACTCTTTAGAAATAATTATATTTTGGGAATGTCTATCCAAAATAGTCTCTCCAGATTTTGGTAACTCGAAACTTTAGAGTTTTTCTAAATTAAATAATGGGAATTCATTGAATATTCAGATCATTTTCAAATAAGATACTGGAACATTAGTTACTGAACATAGGCTTCCTTTTACAGAGAAACTAAAAACTTACAAATACTATTTATGGTTTCTAGAAAACATTTACTTGTTTGTTCTTCCAAACAGAAAATGTCTTAGTGTGGCACCAAACATATTCATTAATAGTCCTAAATATTCATAGAGGGCCCCTGAAGCATCTCAGAGAGAAGAATATTAAACTAATTAGGCTTATTTGGTATGTTAAATTACACGGGAAGCATTGTCAAATGAGTGGTGATAAACCTTAGGATATATTGTATGGGTAAGTGCCATTAATATAAACGTTCTAGAAATTATACGAAATTTCTAAAAGTTGAAAATGTCCTTGTAAAATGTTATCAGTCATAATTCTAGCAATGATCTTAAATATTTGCCAGAGAAATAACCAAGTTTCTTTGTCAATTGCATTATAATCAGGTAGATAATTATTGTTTCACCTGATGCTTTTCCAAAAAAAAGGCTTCATCTTCAAAAAGATTCATAGAAAGGACTTTTTGACAAGTATGAGTTTCTGATAACTCAGATCATACTGCTGAACTGGGTAAGAAACCAAAGAATTCTAATGGAAATACTGATGGCTTCATAAAACTGTTAATAGAGGATTAAGATCAAGAATTAGTCACATAGTATAGCACAGGGAATTATATTCAATATCTTGTAATAACCTATAAGGGAAAATAATCTGAAAAAATATATATAACTGAATCACTTTGCTGTGCACCTGAAACTAACACAATATTGTAAATCAACTATACTTCAATGGAAAAAAAAAAAAAGAATTAGTCACATAAGACTGAGTGAACTGATTAATATGGTTATAAATCTTTGGTTATTTGTCTGAAATATGACTGGTTTTTAATCGGTGTTTTCCAGATATAAGGAAATCTTTCCCCTCAAGCTAATTATGACTTAATGGCAATTTGATAAATTATATCTTTGTAAGTGAAACTGAAACATTTATCTTTTCTCTCTACCTGATCCCTCCTGAAATTGGAAACTCTTAGGTTCCCAGCAGTCTTATCAGGTAAATAAGAAAGGCCACCTCCTAACAGATACAAGAATCTCAAGGTATTATGGGGACCTTGAAAAGAGAGGAATTCATCCATATCCATGATATCGCAGGTGGAATCTGTGACAAGTCCTTGGCGTGGCTTTCCTGGCCTTTTAAAGATTCAATCTGAGGGCTTCCCTGGCGGTGCAGTGGTTGAGAATCTGCCTGCCAATGCAGGGGACATGGGTTCGAGCCCGGGTCTGGGAGAATCCCACATGCCGCGGAGCAACTAGGCCCGTGAGCCACAACTACTGAGCCTGCGCTCTAGAGCCTGCGAGCTACAACTACTGAAGCCCGCGTGCCAAGAGCCTGTGCTCCACAACAAAAGAAGCCACCACAGTGAGTAGCCCCTGCTCGCTGCACCTAGAGAAAGCCCACACGCAGCAACAAAGAACCAACACAACCAAAATTAAATAAATAAATATTAAAAATAAAAAGAACAAATATGTTATGATTCCACTTATATGAGGTACCTAGAATAAGCAAATTCGTAGAGACAGAAAGTAGAGGCCACCAGGGGGGCAGGTGGGAATGAGGAGTTATTGGCAGAAGTCCTATTGGACAACTTGCAATTGACTGTTAGCCCTTGCCAGACATCTTATTAGTACAACCCCCTAAAAGGAAAGAAAGAACCAGGTTATTAAGAACCAACATCAAGGGACAAGACGGACCCAGGGCAGGTAAGCAATCATTCTAGCATATCGAGGGTCCAAATATTTGATCACCTAGTGCTTTCTGTTGAAAGATTAATGATCTAAAGGAGAAAACTGATGAAATAAAATTCATATTTTATGTCAAGACAAGAAAATTTAAACATAAAAATTTTCTCTGCCCATTTGGGCCTCCTCCCTCCCCTTTAGCATGTATTGATATTATGCTGCATTAAGACCTCCTTAGGAGATAACACTCCTTCTTAATCTCATAAAGGGTCACAACTCCTTAAGAAATAACCTTCCTTCTTAATCTTTAAGGGACCACAATGACCCATGACCCACTACTTACTTTGTACGTGTAGATCTGGATTGTGTAAACTGTCAATAATATGCTGTTTGATGTATAAACCTTTGTCTTAAAAACTTATGTAACTGTGCTTTAACCTATGACAGGCAGAACAGTCCTCAGAGCTTTCTGAAAGACTGTCTCCCAGGTTATAATCTTCAGGTTGGTTCAAATAAAATTTTCCATTTCTTTCTTAGATCGATTAAATTTTTTCATCAACAGTGTTTTGCTTTTATTTTATTTTATTTTTTTAAAATAAGTTTATTTATTTAAATATTTTTGGCTGCTTTGTGTCTTCGTTGCTGCATGTGGGCTTTCTCTAGTTGTGGTGAGCGGGGGCTACTCTTCATTGCAGTGTGCGGGCTTCTCATTGCAGTGGCTTCTCTTGCTGCGGAGCACGGGCTCTAGGTGCGTGGGCTTCAGTAGTTGTGGCACACGGGCTCAGTAGTTGTGGCTCCCGGGCTTAGTTGTTCTGCGGCATGTGGGATCTTCCCGGACCTGGGCTTGAACCCGTGTCCCCTGCATTGGCAGGCGATTCTTAACCACTGTGCCACCAGGGAAGTCCCCAACAGTGTTTTGCTTTTAGATTTGAAAACCATTGATAGGAAATCATCTTGGTCTCTCTTGGAGCTGGCTCTAGCCCTTGCCTGGCCTGGGATTCTTACCTGTCACCACCAGCGGAGTCTCAGGGTGCCTGGGAGCCACCCCTTCCAGCCCTTGTCTAGGGTGGATGCTGTCACCAAGCCCACTCCCAAGGGGCATTTCAGGAGGGAAAGCAGTTCTCTCTCCAGCTCCATCTGTTTACCACTCCCACCCCACCACCCATCTGTGAGGTCATGGAAAGCAGGAACTAGATCTTCTTTTTTAAAGTTGTGGTAACATACACAAAGTATAAAATTAGCCATTTTAGCCATTTTTTTGGGCTTAGTTTTATTTATTTATTTGTTTATTTATTTTTGACTGCATTGGATCTTCGTTGCTGCGTGCGGGCTTTCTCTAGTTGTGGCGAGCGGGGGCTACTCTTCATTGTGGTGCGTGGGCTTCTCATTGCAGTGGCTTCTTTTGTAGCAGAGCACAGGTTCTAGGTGCATGGGCTTCAGTAGTTGTGGCTCGCGAGCTCTAGAGCACAGGCTCAGTAGTTGTGGCGCATGGGCTTAGTTGCTCCGCAGCATGTGGGATCTTCCTGGATCAGGGCTTGAATCCATGTCCCCTGCACTGGCAAGCAGATTCTTAACCACTGTGCCACCAGGGAAGCCCCATTTTAGCCATTTAAAAGTGTACAACACAGTGACATTAATTACATTCATTATGTTGTTACCAGCACCACCATCTATCTCCAGATCTTTTTCATCACCCCAAACAAAAACTCCATACCCATTAAACACCAACTCCCTATCCACTCACCCCACAGCCCCTGGTAACCTCTATTCTACTCTGTCTGTATGAATTTGCCTATTCTATATATTTCATGTAAGTGGAACTGTACACTATCTGTTCTTTTTGTGACTGGCTTATTTCACTTAGCATAATATTTTTGAGGTTCATCCATGTTGCAGCATGTATTAGAACTTAACACCTTCTTATGACCAAATAATATTCCACTGTATGGATATACCACATTGTGTTTATCCATTCATTTGTTTATGAACACTTGAATTGTTTCCACTTTTTGGCTATCGTGAATAATGTTGCTATGAACACTGTGTACAAGTATCTATTTGAGTCTGTTATTAATTCTTTGCGGGTATATACCTAGTAGTGGAATTGTTGGGTCATATGACATAATGGATTGAATTATGTCCCCCCAAAAAGATATGTTGAAGTCCTAATCCCCAGTACCTCAGAATGTAATTTTATTTAGAAATAGGATCTTTACGGAGATAATCAAGTTAAAATGAGGCCGTTAATGTCGGACTTTATCCAATCTGGACACAGGGATGTACATGCACAGAGGGGAGACAAGGTGAAGACACAGGGAGAAGATGACCATTGAGAAGCCCAGGAGGAAGGCCTGGAGCACATGCTCCCTCACAGCCCTCAGACAAGACCAACCCTGCCCACTCCATGATCTTGGAATTCCAGCCTCCGAACCAGGAGACAATACATTCCTGTTGTCTAACCTACCCAGTTTGTGGTACTTTGTTATGGCAGCCCTAAGAATACATGTGGTAATCCTCATTGTTATCTTGATTTACATTTCACTAAGGACTAATGACATTGAGCATCTTTTCACGTGCTTATTGGCCATTTGTATATCCTCTCTTATTTATTTATTTATTTAATTTTTTTATTTGGCCATGCCATGCGGCTTGTGGGATCTCAGTTCCCCAACCAGGGATTGAACATATGCCATGGCAGTGAAAGCCTGGAATCCTATCCACTAGCTCACCAGGGAACTCCCTTCTCTTTTTCATTTTTATTTTTTTTAAATTAAAAAAAAAAATTTATTTATTTATTTGGCTGCACCAGGTCTTAGTTGCAGCATGCGGGATATTTAGTTGCGGCATGCGGGATCTAGTTCCCTGACCAGGGATTGAACCTGTGCCCTCTGCATTGGGATCGCGGAGTCTTAACCACTGGACCACCAGGCAAGTCCCTCTTTTTCATTTTTAAATCTCCAGTGCATAGCACAGTGTCTGATATGCTCAATAAATATATTTTGATTTATGAACGGATGGAAATTCCTGGTCTCGAACTTCCCAGCTGCCTTTGTTAAGTGTGTGTGGGGAAGGTTACAGAAGCGGCATCCAGTGGCTTCTCAGTGTGCATAGAATAGACAGAATTCCTCGCACAGCCTGTGCGCTTGGTTCCCACCCTCCTCTCTGACTTGTTTCTTATCGATTCCTTCTTCCTTATCATCAGGGTGACCGTGAAATAGATTGCCCAAACCAGGGCACTTTGGGCAGATACATTGGGATAACAGGTGTGACCTGGGATGGTCCCAGCACACCAGGACATGAGGTCAGCCTGGTCATCACACTGCGCCTATGCTGGCCTTCCATCTGCCCCTGAACACCCATCTCTTTCCCTGTGCGGGGCCTTTGCACACACCCTGTCCCGTGCCTGGAGGCCCCTTCCCTGCTCTCCTCCCACCTGGCTCTTTGCTGGCCCTCAGGTCTTGGCTTCAACCTCTTCTCCTGGGGAGGTCCCTGCTGACCTCTTTCTGGCTGAGACCTACCTGTCATTCTCTCATGACTTCATGCTCATTTTCTTCACAGCATTGATCATAGTGTATGATTATAAATTCATTTCTTGTATGCTTTTTGTCTGCTTACTCTAGAATGTCAGCATTTGCCTTTTATTTGGAAAAAAAATAGAAACAATATGTTGTATGGTGCCCGACAAAAGCTAGACAATGAATAAATAGCTGTTGAATGAATGAATGATCCATTAAGATAAGAAAGGCATTGTGGTGTGACTCTATAAAAGACAGCTGGGAAATAATAAAAACTTGGCTGAAAGAGCCAGGTTCTGTGAAAAGTGAGCTCACAAGCTGGGAAACATTAAACCAAAGAGGAACACTTGTCTCTCAGCCTGCTCTTTAGCCGGAGGATTTTCTGGAATCACTGTAAACACTGATCATTTCTCTCTAAAAGCTATTATGAAAATGGTCTCTTTTTTTTTAATTTTATTTTTTATTTTTGGCTGCATAGCGTCTTAAATGTTTTTCTGCCCTGAAGACATATTACTATGTCATTACTTTGGACAGTGATTTTTTTTTTTTAATAGTAATCTTTTATTTATTTATTTTTTATTTTTGGCTGTGTTGGGTCTTCGTTTCTGTGCGAGGGCTTTCTCTAGTTGCGGCAAGTGGGGGCCACTCTTCATCACGGTGCGCGGGCCTCTCACTATCGCGGCCTCTCTTGTTGCGGAGCACAGGCTCCAGATGCGCAGGCTCAGTAGTTGTGGCTCACGGGCCTAGTTGCTCCGCGGCATGTGGGATTCTCCCAGACCAGGGCTCGAACCCATGTCCCCTGCATTGGCAGGCAGATTCTCAACCACTGCGCCACCAGGGAAGCCTGCATAGAGTCTTAGTTGCACCGGGCAGGCTCTTCCTTGTGGCCCACGGGCTTCTCTCTAGTTGGAGCTAGTGGGCTCAGTAGTTGCGGCGCTCGGGCTTAGTTGCCCCGTGGCATCTGGGATCTTAGTTCCTTGACCAGGGATCAAACCCGTGTCCTCTGCACTGGAAGGTGGACTCTCAACCACTGGACCACCGGGGAAGTCCCAAAAATTGCCTCTTTATTGTAGCCACTCACTCATCCGCCCGCCTATCCACCTACCATGACCCAGCCACCATTCCAACCAATCCGTCCATCCATCTGCACACCATCTACCTGCCATATAACCATCCCCTCTCCCCCACCTATTCGTCTACCTCTCACCTTGTATCACCCATTCCCTTACTACCAACCTACCCATGTTCCCATTCCTGGTGCTTGGGTCATGTGGCCCCTATTGGCTCTGAACAAACTACTCCAGCGGGAGCAGTAGTTTGCTTAGGTCAGTTCCCATTCAAGGCATCCTAAGAGGAAGGTTACCTGCATTCAAAACAATGAGGAGACTTCTGAGGTTTCCCTCCAGACCTCGCCGACTTGGGAATGTAGGCAGCCTGAGGCCCAGCTGCAGGTTTGGTTATTCCAAAGGTCAGCCTGCGGATCTGTCTGTCTGGACCCGGTGATTCTGTGCTTGACAATCTCCCACCCACAGAGAGAGATGCAGGGCATCTTAATGGGCCCCTGGAGCTGCTCCCTGCACCCCACCGCTCTTACTTTTCTCCTTGACCCCTAGGATGAAATAAGAAGTATTTGCAGCCATAGAACGAAGAGAGTTGGCTGGGACTGCAGAGTTGCTCAGTTGGCTCCCTCAGTTACAGAGGAGGAAACCCAAGCCCCAGCATCTCAACTGAGCCAGGAGCTACTGTTACCAGCATCCAGCCGGAGGCTCGGGGGGCCCTGCCTCAGAGGGGACACGATTCTGCTACCTGCGGGGCTTCCCTTTCCTTTATATGACACCCAGACTAGAGAGAGCACCTGCATACGTGCCCTGACCGCTGGGAGCAAAGAGGGTTATTTTCTTCGTGCCTTAAACACAAGGAGGACAACTGTTGAATAAGTCAATTGATGCCATCTGGGGTTTTAATTTGCAATGGCTTATCCCTAGATAGCCCCTTCTGGAAGGGTCCAGATCAAACAGAAGCCAAAGTCCTAGTTCAGGAGAGAGAGGTTTCCAAGAATTAGCCAGGTGGTGGAAGGGTTCAACAAGTCCCAGTAATCGAGAGTTGTAACGGGGGCTCTGCCTCTCCCCAGGCTCTCAGCGTATCACTAGCACCTTCTAGGCTGTCCTGCTGAGACTTGCGTCTGCATCAAACCATCCTGCAGAGGGCTGGGGCTGCTGAATGTTATTCCTCTTGCCAGACAAACTCAGGCTGTTTCCCAAATTCAAAAGCATACCCTCAAATGGGAGATTGCTTTATCGATTCTCTGGTAAGTACATTTCCTGCCCTGCGGCCAACATGTCCCCCATATCCTGCTACGAATTCAACCCTTTCACACTTATTTATTTAGTCCATTTAGAAAAAAAAATGTACCTTTAGAGATTAAAAAGTGGGGTAGAGAGAGGAAATTACTGTGGAAATGCAAAAAACCAAAAGGCAGTGACCGGTATGTGTTAAAAGTCAATAAAATGCCTAGTTGAAAGGTCCATTTTTTTGTTCCTTTGTAACAAGTCCAAGGGATTGATCCCCTTTTCGGTGGTGCTAATGCTCAGTGGAAAAAGCGTTTTTCCAAGTGGGCCCCATTTGCAATGACATTTTCACCAGGTGCCTGGCTGGGCGTATTTACGAGCTTCATAACCAGTTACAGTGGCGGTTTCTCCTGTATATGTCTGTTATTGGATCCCCGTTTTCCAACCTGGGGATCAGAGATGGTGTCAACCGTTAGATGGTCAGACAGCTCTCAGATTTATGAATTTTCTTTTTTTCCTTTAAAAAAAATCACTCTGCAGCAGAAAAACTTTCAGGAAGATTAAGGGAACAGGAAAGGATCCTATGGTTTGCTGAGCCTTGGGGACATTGATAAGTCTGTTTGCAGCTAATTTCCAATTTTTTGTTTGCTTGTTTGTTTGTTTTCTGACCAGGGATTGAACCTAGGCCCCCTGTAGTGGAAGTGCAGAGTCCTAACCACTGGACTGCCAGGGAATTCCCTAATTTCCAATTTAGGTGGCGAGAGAAGCCAGACCTGGAGTGTAGGCCACAAGGATTTAAACATAAAAATCAAGTACTTCATGTATGCTGCCTTGTGGTCATAAAGCGGCTGCAAAGCTCCAGTGTCACATCTGTGTTCCAGGCATTGACAAAAAGCTGCTAAAATGACTTCCTGGAAGCCTTAGCAACTCTGCTTATATTTAATTGGCCCAAATCTAGGTGTAAGGGAGGCTAGGAAATATAAATGTGTTTATCTGAGTACATTGCTACCCCCAAAGAAAACTGGAGTTCTCTTAGTAAGAAAAAATGGTAGAACAGATAACAGGTCCACAGCTAGTAGCATTTTCCCGGTGTCTTACTGCCTAATTGTTGTACAAAGATGGAAACAAGAATGACACTCGGTTCTAGGACTGAGAGGCCAACGATACCATGGGCTGAGATAGGGGGACCTTGGGGTTTGGGAGGAAACATTGGTTTCTCTTTCAGCCGTGTTGCTGGAGATGCTAGGGGACTTGTGAGTAGAGAAATGGAGGACATGTGGAATAGTCATACCTGGTGCTCTGGAGAGATACAGATTTAAGAAAGAGCAACATACGAATGAGATTTTAAAATCATGGACTGAACGATCTCACCAGTCAAGGAAGAGAAAAAAGGTCAAGGACAGAGATCTGGGTCTGGGAGGGAAGAAGAGCAAAGACATTGCAGGAGGGAAAGCGGTGGGTGGGAGGAGGGCCAGGTGACCACGTGTCCTTGGGCCTAAGGAAGAGGCTTCCAGGAGGAGGGGGTGGTCCGCGTGTGACATGGCTGCCGAGAGGTAAGATGACCAGTGGTTTTCGCAAAGCAGAGGCCATTTGCGACCCTGGGAAGAGGTTTTATTACGTGCCTAGTGGACTTAGCATATTTCCTTAATCATTCCCCCAGTCATTCACCCCTGAGTGGTTTGTTCACTTTTTTCCTTTTCTTTTCTGCTAATGAAGACAATGCTACAAGATATATCTTGTGCAACTATTTTTGCTACCATGTGAAAGTATTCCTTTTGGATAAGGCCTAGAAACCATTGAGTCAAAAGATATGCATATGTCAAAGTGTAATCCATATTGTCAAATGTCTACTAAATGATTATACTGATTTACACTCCCACCAACAGTGTATGTGTCAGTTTAACATAAATTGAAATCTTTGGTAAGCTGGTAGTTGAAAAATATCTTGTTTTCATTTGGAATCTCCATTAATTTCTTTTTTTTTTTAATTGGCCATTTGTATGCCTATCTTTTCCCCATTTTTCTTTTCAGTTTTTTTCTCATCAATTTATCAGAGCTCCTTTATATATGTATTACAATTTTTTCTAGTTTGTTTTGATTTTTTAAGTGTTATTTTTGCTAACTTTAAATTCTACATTATATATAGTTAAATTTCTTGTTTTTTTCCTTTCTGCTTAGAAGGGCCTTTGTCACTCCAAGACTATAAAAATATTCACTCCTTTTCTTCTAGGTTTTATAGTTTCTTTAAGAGTGAATCTTTGAGCTCTATGAGACTTATTTTATTTTGGTGTCAGAAGTGAGGTTGAAAGTCAAGCTTCATTTTCCAAATAGCTGGCCAGTCACTTCAGCACCTTTTCCTGAGTAATTTATTTTTCCCCAATTAATCTGAAGTCACTTTTTTTTTTGGCCACACTTTGGGGTATGTGGGATCTTAGCTCCCTGACCTGGGATTGAACCTGCACCCCCCGTATTGGAAGCACAGAGTCTTAACCACTGTACTGCCAGGGAAGTCCCTGAAGTCACTTTTATTATTTAATACATTTCCATACGTTGATGAATCTCTTTCTCTATTCTCTTTTGTCCTATAAATCTATCCATGAATTTGTCTACTGTGGAGCCAGTTACTGTTTTAATAACTGCAGTTTTATGTATCAGTTAGGGTATGTTTCTGTTGCCAGTAATGGAAAAATCCACCTCAAACTGATTTCCGCATGTTGATTTTGTATCCTGCAACTTTACTGAAATCATCGATTAGTTCCAACAATTTTTTAAAAATTTAATTAAATTAATTTTTTTATACAGCAGGTTCTTATTAGTTATCTATGTTATACATATTAGTGTATACATGTCAATCCCAGTCTCCCAATTCATCACACCAACCCCGCTCCCGCACTTTCCCCCCTTGATGTCCATACGTTTGTTCTCTACATTGTTCCAACAGTTTTTTTCACTGAGTCTAGGGACTTCTATATACAGAATCATACCATCTGCAAATAACAGTTTTACTTCTTCCTTCCCGATTTGGATGGCTTTTTTTTTTCTTTGTCTTGCCTAATTGATCTAGCTAGGACTCCCAACACCGTATCAAATTAAGAGTGCTGAGACCAAAAGAGCAGAGAGATTAAACCAGAAATCAAAAACCTCCCAACACAGAGAACCTCAGGACCAGACGGCTTCACGGGCACATTCTACCAAACGTCAAACAAGAATTAACGCCGATCCTTCTCAAACTCTTCCATAAAAGTGAGGAGGAGGGAATACCTCCAAACTCATTCCACGAGGCCAGCATTACCCTGATACCAAAGCCAGATAAGGACATCACAAGAAAAAAAATCTATAGACCAATATCCCTGATGAATACAGAGGCCAAAATTATCAACAAAATATTAGCAAACCGAATTCAAGGACATCATAGAAGGGATTATACACCATGACCCAATGGGATTCATCCCTGGGATGCAACATATGCAAATCAACAAACGTAATACATCACATTAATAAAATGAAAGATAAAAATCTCACGATCATCTCAGTAGATGCCGAAAAAGCATTTGATAAAATACAACACCCTTTCCTATAAAAACCCTCAACAGATTGGGTATAGAAGGAATATACATTAACATAATAAAGGCCGTACACAACAAACCCACAAGGAACATTTACTCAATGGAGAAAAATGGAAAGCTTTTCGTCTATGATTAGGAACGAGGCAAGGATGCCCCCCTCTTATGTTTCTCCTTTGAAAGCTGACTGTGCACTAGGTTCTGTGACCAGCAGCGCAGAGGAGACTGCCAGGCTAGAGGGGGGCGAACTTGCACCTTCCTTTGCTTGCTGTCCTATTGGCATCGCCTAGCAGAGCCCTCACCCTCACAGGGTAGTTGGCGCCAGTCTGTACTCCCTGGTCCAGCCTGCTCCCCTTAGAGGTCCCAGAGTAGCAGCTCAGACCCCAGAGTTCTGGGCCCCAGCTCTGCAGACCTGTCCTCTGAGCTTCCAAACCACTCAGCTCTTCCCGTGCTTCCCAGCCCTACCGGAGACAGCTGCCTCCTGCAATTACTTTCTCTGTATTCATTCAGGGTCCCCATATTGATTTCCTGTGGCTGCTATAACAAATCATCACAAACATAGTGGCTTAAAACAAAGTGATTATCTTACAGCTCTGGAGGTTAGGAGTCCAGTGCCGCTCTCCCTGGGCTGAAACCAAGGTGTAGGCAGAGCTGGTTCCTCCCGGAGGCTCTAGGGGAGGAGAATCCATTTCCTTGCCTTTCCCAGCTTCCAGGGGCTGCCTGCATTCCTGGGCTCACGGCCCCTTGTCCATCTTCAAAGCCAGCAGCAACGTTGGGCTAAGTCTGTCTCACGCTGCCATCTCTCTGGTGGTGCCTCTTCCACACCCTCCCCTTCCCCCCTCCCTGCCCACTTATAAAGGCCCTGGTGAATTCACTGGGCCCACCTGGATAATCCAGGCTGCTCTCCCTACTTTGGGTCAGCTGATTAACAACCTTAACTCCACCTGCAACCCCAGTTCCCCCTTGCCTTGTAACCCTCCACGTTTACAGGTTCTGGGTATTACGAAGTGGACATCTATGGGGGGACTTTCTTTTGCTTACCACAGTTCCCTTTTCACTTTTTCCATTCTCTAATACCTGTTTAACTAATTCCTTATATTAACTACTCTCTTATAATAACTGGCGCAGTTTCCGTATTCTTAACTAGATCCTGCCTGATCTTAATACAATGGTTATTGCTTGTTATATGAAAGTTTTAAATCTATCCCTGTCTAACTACCTACCTATCATCTATCTGTTTGTTGTTTTTTTTTAAAATAAATTTATTTATTTTATTTTTGGCTGCGTTGGGTCTTCGTTCCTGCACATGGGCTTTCTCTGTTGTGGTGCACGGGCTTCTCATTGCAGTGGCTTCTCTTGTTGTGGAGCACGGGCTCTAGGCGCACGGGCTTCAGTAGTTGTGGCACGTGGGCTCAGTAGTTGTGGTGCACAGGCTTAGTTGCTCCGCAGCTTGTGGGATCTTCCCGGACTAGGGATCAAACCTGTGTTCCCTGCATTGGCAGGCGGATTCTTAACCGCTGTGCCACCAGGGAAGTCCCTATTTATTTGCTCTTTAACCAGCCATCTTATTGAAATGGATTTTCTAGGCTTTCAACCATATTATCAGGAAATAAATATAACTTTCCCTCCATTTTCAATCATTTATTTCTCTTCTTGACTCTCTAGATAAGTAGTATAGTTCAACACTTTCAGAACAATGTTCAACACCAGAGGCAGGTCCCCTTGTTTTATACCTAAAAATGTGCTTTTTTTCTGACTTTGTTTTCTTCTTCTTCTTCTTGCAATTAGAAAAGGCTGTGGAAAGGTGTGGGAGGGATAAATTAGGAGTTTGGGATTAACAGATACTACTACTACATATAAAATAAACAACAACATCCTTTTGTACAGCACAGGGAACTATATTCAATATCTTGTAATAACCTATAATGGAAAAGAATCCAAAAAAAGTGTATACATATATATATATCTGAATCATTTTTCTGTACACTTGAAACTAACACAACATTGTAAACCAACTACACTTCAATAAAAAAAATAACTACACTGAAAGAAAAGAAAAGGCTGTGAAAGTCTATCAAATGTGTTAATGGCTCTTCTTGTGATGGTCATATTGTACTTTCTTTCTTCTTTGACCTACTGAGGTCTCTGAGATCCACTTAGAATAAATGCATTTTATTTATGGTGTATATTTATCTTATGGAATCTGTTTGCTAATATTTTATTAAGCATCTGTGTCAATATTTATAACTGAGATACTGAGCTTGGCCTGGTGTGTACGTGTGTGTGTGTCTGTGTGAAATTTTTCACTGGCTTTGCTATCAGTGTTTGTATTAGTCAGGGTTCAGCCAGCAAAACAGAAACCATACTAGGTGTGTCAAACAGAGGGATTTAATATGGGGGGTTGTTACACAGGTACTGATGGGCTGAAAAAAACAAAGAGGGTTCATCATGGTAAATCCAGAGTTCAGGGGGCAGCTTCCACCCCTAGGGCTGGAGATGAAAGGGCACACGAGGGGCCCCCTCGGAGCCAGAGATTAGACCTCTGAGGAGGGGCACTACCTGTCTGCTGTGTCACTCTGAGGAGGTGCAATGAGGCTTGTACAGGGTGAGCCAAGGGACCTGGAGTCAGAACCATGGGCAGCTACGGACGCTCACCTCCCTCTAGCGCCTCCTGCTGGAGTCCGAAGGGCAAGGTGGTCCCAGGCCCTCTATCTAGCCGACCACAGAAGGGTAGCTTTAGACCTGAGAAATGGTAGGTGAATAATTAGCACCTGAGAGAGTCTGGAGCCTTTCTCTCTTTCTCCATGCCCTTGAATAGTTTTTTTAAAGTAATGAATAATTTGAATTGTTCCTGTTTATTAATGTTAAGGGACATAAAATTTACATCCTTTTCTTTTTCTTCTGTGCCTAGTCTCTAGTAGATGTTCAGTAACTATTTGTGAAATGAATACTTCCGATTTTTGGCTCACTGGCTGTGTTCTCACCATCACCCTGACCTCTCTACTGAATGGCCCACATCAGCATTTGACGGTTGGTCACTTTCCCTGGGTCTGTCTTTCACTGACATGTGTCTAAATCTCTGGCTAGTCCTCCTTAATTTCTTTCTTGGGCTATTTTTCTTCCACCCACCCTTCTGTGTTGATGTTTCCCTTCCCTTTTTCCTCTGTGCATTTCTCAATGGTGATCACCTACCTAAGGCGTCACCTTCGGCTTGTATGCTCACATCTCCCAAGCTCTGTCTCTGGCTCATATGGGTCTTCTGAGATCAGAACCTATAGCTGAGAAAGCATTTCCAAATTCAAACATGCTGGTGAGTTTCAACAGAAACTCTACCTCTCCTTATCCTCCACACACACAATCTACTTTAGTGGAAGGTACGACCATCCATTCATGCCTTTGAAGAGTTTAAATAGCCTCAAAACGGCCTGTTATTTCAAAGTTTGAAAGAATTGCCATCAAACCATCTGAGCATGAGGTTTTTGTGGGGGAACAGTTCACTGACAGCTTTTACAATTTTTACCCAAATTACTGAGTTAGCCTTCCCATCTTTTCTTCAGTCCAATTTCAGTAAGATGCACTTTCCCAGAAGACCATTAACTGGCAAGAGTTGCTAAAAGTATTGTTTTATAATTGCTTCCCTTACTTGATCCCGATTTTATGTATTTGTGCTCTCCCATTCCTGCCTTTTTTTAAAAAAGTGATCAAGCTAGTTTGTGGTCTTTTTACTTTGCTTTTCAAAAACCCTAAATCTTGAATTCATTATCAACTCTTCTGTTTTTTTCCCCTTATGTTTTCATTAAGTTTTGTATTAATTTTTCTAGTCCCTCCCCCACCCAAATGCTCGCTTCATTTTTGTATGAAGTGTTTAAGGATATGATTATTACTTTGCCTTCAACTTTGACCCTATCCCCTGGGGTCTGATATATAATATCCTCATTATTGTAATTTCCTAGATAGTCTGCAGTTCTAGTTTGATTTCCTTTTTGAAACAAGGAAAAACAGACTTTTTTTTTTTTTTAACATTTCCGATAGCTTGGGTATTAATATTTTTTTTACTTCAACTTTATTATTTTTAGTTTTATTATAGCTTTAGAATGTGGTTCCTATTTCACTTCTTGGAAATTATTGAGGTTTTCTTTGTGATCTAATATATTGTAAAATTGTACACGTTTGCTATTGTTTTTGAAAAGACAGTGTGCTATATTTTCTCTTTTGTTTCAGGACGAAGTATTAGACGTACATGTATAAGATCAACCTTGTTCATCCTATTATTCAGACCATTTATATCTGGTTTTTGTTTTTTGGTTTTTTTGGGGTTTTTTTAACTTTTTTTTGTTTTATTTTGTTTGGTCTTACTTGATGATAGTGAGTTAAAATATTGTGCCATTAATGTGTTTCTGCCAGTTTTTTCCTGTTCATGAGAAAGATCTTTTCATTGTGGATTATAAAATTCATCATGACGAAGTGACCCTTATGTATAACTTAGTGAGTTTTCCTTGAATTCAAATTTCTTTGGTTTTAATATTATACACCTTCCCTTGCTTTCTTTTTATTTGTCATCATTTTACTCACCATTTACCTATCATTTTGTTTGTAATTTTATTTTTAGCTTCTCTAAGTCATTTTGTTTTAATACATGGGCATATACTTAGATTTTTAAAATATTTATTTATTTATTTTTGGCTGCGTTGGGTCTTTGTTGCTGCGCACGGGCTTTCTCTAGTTGTGGCGAGCGGGGGCTACTCTTTGTGGTGGTGCGCGGGCTTCTCATTGTGGTGGCTTCTCTTGTTGCCGAGCACGGGCTCTAGGCATGCGGGCTTCAGGAGTTGTGGCATGTAGGCTCCGGTAGTTGTGGCACGTGGGCTCAGTAGTCGTGGCTTGCGGGTTCTAGAGTGCAGGCTCAGTAGTTGTGCCACACGGGCTTAGTTGCTCCGTGGCATGTGGGATCTTCCCGGACCAGGGCTCGAACCCTTGTCCCCTGCATTGGCAGGCAGATTCTTAACGACTGTGCCACCAGGGAAGTCCAGATTTTTTCAAATCCAATATGAGAATTCTCACCTTTTAGTAAGGTTATCTGTTTTTATTATAAATGATTACATTTAACTGAAAACATATGAGTGTATTTTTAATATTTCCTTTCTATTTTCCTGTTTCTAAACATTTGCTATGTTAACTTTTTTTCTCCTTTGAATTTAGAAGACATACAGTCTGTTTGGGTTCCAGTATTTACCTTTATAACTTTAAATAACTTTAAAGTTATAAAGTATACTTAAGCCTATTTTTCCCAATATATCAATTTCAGTAGCACAATCGTCCCTCTTTATTTTCTCATATGAAAGATGAGAAAATTAGCACTTTTGGACCACCTATTCTCTTCTTCCCCAATTTTATTTGCTTGTTCTGGAGCTTTTGTCCTACTTTATACCATTGTCAGTTAAAAATAATTAGTTTCCTCTTTTCCAGGAATTAGAATTCTTGTAATTAGAATGTCTGCGTATTTAGATGTAATTTATATTTAATAGATTCAAGACTCAAAGCTGATATTTCATCCTATGACTTCCCCACTTCTGAGTTATTTATTTTTATTTTAACTCTCAGATTACATTTTCAAGTAAAATTTTTTGCAATTTTACTGAGGTATAATTGAAGTACACCAAACTGCACATATATAAAGTATACAAGATCAGTCTATGTACACACACACATGCACACACACACTTCTGTGAAACTACCACTGTGATCAAGATGACGACCCTTTCCATCTGAAAAAAAGCAATCCTCAATACGGAGGACTGACAACCCAAATATCCAATACACAGTTAATTTTGTAGACCTAAAAAATATAGTAGAACAAAATGAGTAGATAAAAAACTAAAAAGTATAATAAAAACCAGAATTTCCTGAAATGAAGGAAAACATACATTTGTACATCAATAGAGTCCTTCATTATTTAGGACAAAAATAATAAAGAACTGTAAAGTCTGAGTGAAGTTATTGAAAGGGCAAGGTTAGAGGGAATATGGCAAAAATAAGGTTATATACTAAAAGAAAATTAGTCTAACTTCAGATTTCTCCTTAGCAATTTTACATGAAAGAAGAAATTGGAGCTCTGTCTAATGAGTGTTTTGTTTGAGGGGTTGTGTATGACCCAATTTTCCATAGCCAGTCAAGTTATCATTCCTATGACAAGGCAACAGAAATATGTTATCAAATGGTCAAGAATTCATGAACTGTATCATTCATATAGTCTTCTCTAAAATATACTTGACTGAAGCTAACATCATATCAAATGGTGAAAGACAGTTGATTTCTCTGAGATTGGGAATAAAGCAAGGATTCTCACTTTCAACAATTCTATTCAACATTGTTCTGGAGGTTACACACATTGCAATAAAGCAAGAAAAGGACATGAAGGCATAATGATAAGAAGTGACAAAGTATAATTATTCCTGTTTGTATTTTCATATAACATTGTATATGTATATGTATGACAATATACAATGTATATGTACACCATATAACAATACATATACAGTGTATATGTATAACATACAACACTGTATAGGTTTAAGGTGTACATCATGTTGATTTGATACATTTATATATTGCAATATGATTACCACCATAGCTCTAGCTCATACCACATAATTATAGTTTTTGTGTGTGTGGTGAGAACATTAAGATCTGTCTAGAGTTTTCTATAAAGGGAACCATATAGTAGTTATTTGGGGATGAGGGTGGAGAGAGGGATAGATTGCAAAGAGGCATGACTAAATTTTTTGAGATGTTTATTATCTTGATTGTTCAAAAATAATATTGGTGGAATTTCTCTTTCCTGTGTTCCTGAGCACTATTTGAACCTTCCCCTTAGCATTTATTTTGGAATGTGAGATGCTAATAATTTCTATTCTCTGTTTAGATCTTCAGCTGCTTGAGGATTTGGAAGGAGGGCCAAGGTTATGTACAGCTGCATTCTGGAAACTCTGGCCCTGTGGTTTCTCTCTGAACTTGTTGACTCTATTGGAAACTGGGTTGATGTCTTATCTTGCTCTGTGCATGTGGGGTTACCCTTGGATTTCAGTTTGTTCCTCTGCATTGGTTTGAGAAGTTGAGTTGGAGTGATGCCTTGTAGGCTGGTTTGTAAGATTTTTCTTCTGTCTATTAGCACTTATTTTATCCAACAGTTGCCACTTGTCTGCAGCTTCCAGATCTTCCTAGTGAGGAAAGGAGGGCATCTTTGAGGAGTTGACATTTGAGTAGGAGCATGAATGAAGGAAAGGAATAAGCCATTTGAAGATGTAGGGAGAGAGCATTCCAGGTAGAAGAAACAGCAGATAAAGAAGTCCAGAGCTGTGAAAAAGCTTGGTGCTGCTTTAGTTGAGAGCCTTTCCTTTAAGCCTTGATGCTGATCTGCAATGGTAGAACATTCTAAGCAGTCACTCCCTGTTCTTCTCCCCCACAATCCCTGGGAACCTCCAATCTGAATGGGCTGGTCCAGCAGGGAACACAAACAGCACATGTGGTCTATCTATACAATGGAATATTATTTGGCCATAAAAAGGAATGAAGTTCTGATACATGCCCAATGTGGATGAATCTTGAAGACATCATGCAATTTCATATAAATGCAATCATACACTATGTGACCTTTTGTGTCTGGCTTCTTTCACTTAGCATGTTTTCTTTGAGGTTCAACCACATTGAAGCGTGTATTCCTACCTTATTCCTTTTTGTGTCTGAGTAATACTCCACTGTACGAACATACCATATTTTGTTTATCTATTCATCTGTTAACGGACATTTGGATTGTTTCCACATTTTGGCCACTGTGAGCAATGCTGCTATGAACATTCATGTACAAAGATTTGTTTATCTGCTTTCTTTCGTTTTTTTTTTTTTGAGTATCTATTTTCAGTTATTTTGGGTATATACCTAGGAGTGAAATTGCTGGGTCATTATTACATTTTAATTAGAAGGATTCTCTTCTCTTCAAAATGTGTTGGTTACAATTTTCTGTGGCTTCCTGTAGGATTCCCATCCATCATTTCACACTTTCTCAATTCTCCAGTCTCACCTACTTGAAATGCTCTCATAGAACCCATGGACTCTAAGGTGTGTGCTGGTAGAGTTTCTTAATCCTATAAGACCTGAGCCCTCACACACTGCTTTGCCTTTGCAGTGTCGTATTTCAGGAGTGGAAAAAGTAGATGGCTGAAATGGAAAAAGCACATAAAAGAGGAGGATTGCCATGCCAATGTGGCCTGGCCAACATGGAAGGGCGGACAAGAGACTGAATTTAACTCAAGCTCCAAAGACAGCTTCTGGGCTGAGGCCTCTCCCAAGAATGTTCTTCAGTTGGGTAGGCTGCCAAGTGGTGTAGGACCCAAGTAACTCTTGGTGCCCTTTTCCCTCCACCCTCAGGTACTTGAAGTTGCTGAGGTAGCAGTCATTTACATGGTAGTATGAATCAATGCTGGTTTGCTGACTTTTCAGGGAGGGACTCATGCCTCCTGCCTTCCCTGCTCCCCTCCAGTTAAAACACAGACATATTTTCAGCCTAGGGCTGTGCCAGGTCTCACACACATGACAGTGAATGAGATGGGCAAAATCTCTGCCCTGAAGGACCTGGAATCTAACAGAGGAGTCAGGAAAAAATGCATGTGCAAATTAAGAAAACAATCACACATTCTGAGGAGGCCTATGAGAGGAGTTCACAGTGTGCTGAGACAGAGACTAACAAGGATATAGGGCTGCTTTGGATGAGAAGGAGCCAGTTATTCTTTCTATATGATCTGGATTGTTTTTTCTCTCTGCGAGTTTTTTTTAAGGTCTTTGCTTCTTTTACTTTGATGTTCTGAAATTTCATGGGGATGTATCTCATTTAATAGTGTAAATTTTCGTTTATTCATTCCATGTGACACTTGTTAAGCCCTTTCAAATTTGGAAATTCATGTCTCCCTTCAGTTCCAGGAAATTTTTTTCATTTCTTCCCACTCATCCATTTTCTTTATTGCTTTCAGGAACTCCCATTTGTCAGATGTTTGACCTCCTACAATGATGTTTTGTGTCTTTCATATGTTTTATATGATGTTTTCTAGTTCATGGTGCCTTTTTATTTGTATTTTAGTCTTTGCTACGCTCTGGAACATTTTCTCTACTATATGTTCCAATCCCTCTACTTTCTAATGTAATATTAGAAAAATTTTAACTTGAGAGCCTTTTTCATTTTCTCATCTTTCCCATGGCATTCTGTTGTGATGGATGAAATAAGATCCTGAATTCTCTGAGAATAGAGAATACAGATTTTAAAACCTTTTCTTCTCTTCCCTGAACTATCAGTTTCCTCGGGTGTCAGTTTTTTCTCCTTGTTTATCTTTTCTCTCTCTTTCATGCTGCAGGCTTTCCTCAAATGTCTGATGCTTCTCTGAAGTTTAAGGCAATACAGAAACTGGCAGGGAGTGCTATTTACATAAGCCGGGCTTCTCAAAAGGAAAGCTTCCCTTTACCCAGAGGGAGTAGGAAGCTGGTTTTATCCCAAGGACTTCTCAAACGCCTGAAGTAGAAGCTGACACCTACACTACCTGCCTCTTCCCAGGTAATCATTCTCTCCCCAGACAGTTTGTCCACTTGCTTTAGGAGAACCTTCTGTATGTGTGTGGTAGGGCTGGGGGGAGTCAATAAACAAGTAACCCCCTGCATTTTGCATTTTCACCTCCACTCTCCTCTTCCTCCTCTGCTGCTCTTTGTCAGCCTTCATGTTGAATATCCCTAGGGTCTGCCCTAGGTCAGGTCCATCTTTTTTTTTTTTTTGCCTATTTTTGTTTAATTTATTTCTTTTAAGACCACCTCCTTGCAATTTCCAGAGAGAAAATATAAAACAAGAAACAGACTTGGTTTCAAATACATAAACAGTGTGCTGGAGTTTAAAGCATTACTGATAACATTGTTACAAAAGAGTGTCAGCTTACTCCAGGGCACTTCAGTATTCCTGAGGAATAAACATGATTTCTCTTTCCCTCCCACTGGGATGTTCTCAGATGTTAAGTCACTGTTTCTGCTTTTTGACATATTTTCCGTGTAGAAGATATGGAGCCTGCAGCGGCAGGTGGGGTGGTGGTGTGATGAATTGGGAGATTGGGATTGACATGTATACACTGATGTGTTTAAAATGGATGACTAATAAGAACCTGCTGTATAAAAAAGTAAATTAAAAAAAGAGGTTAAAATGCCACTTAAACATATTAAAATGTGTTCAACTGAAAAAAAAAAAAAAAGAAGAAGAAGATATGGAGCCTGAAAATCATGCTGACAGTTGGAGTAGGCCATTCCCAATCCCAAAGGCTAATGGCCACATTCTTCTTTTAAAGAAGGTAAGTGAGAAAACAAGTCCTAATCCAAAACCAGTACCTATCTTCCCGACGGCATCTGCCAAGCTCTGGTCCCACTTCCTGCTGAGCTCTGAATCCGACATGTTCCCCACCCTCAGTTCCAGCTTTCCGGACCGTGGGGCCCTGTGCTCAAACCCCTGGGGCCCTTCTTCTTAACTGTAGACTCTCCACCTGTATTCTCAGCTGTGTCCACCACCACCATCACACTTGATATCGTCAATCCTTTACATTTTAGCTGTTCACAGGTAGTGGCATCTCATTGTGCTTTAAACAGAACCAGATTTGATTTTTAAAAAAAGCAAAGGCAGGTGTTATTCTTATGCTTGGGTATTACGGAGCAATTCATAATGCCTACAAAGGTGAATGATGAATTTCATAGCAGAAATATCTATGGAGCTATGGATGGAAAAGAGACCATCCCTCCTGCTGAGAGGGTTGTCTGGGCAGAGGGCTGGGCTCAAGGACTCCCGAGTGCAGCACTGGGTCTCTCCCTCCCCACAACCTCTTCACTGTCCTGGGACCCCACTGCCCATGTTCAGCAAGGTCACGATGAGTTCTTCCCCAAGGCAGGCACCAGCTTCCCCAGACACCTGGTGAAGCCACTAGACCACAACTCTCCAGTGATTTCCTGGCTGTTAAGTCCTGCCTTCTTGCTATTTATTATGCTGGATAGGAAACCTATGCAAATGCTTTATTTTGGAAAAATGCCTGGGATGACTAAAACAACCCCAGACCTCCGCCCCCCCCCCACCTCCGCCCCACTACCCACCGAGCTGCAGGCAGCTGACGCTCCCTGCAGGAGCCCTGGTGGGATGGAAAGCTCGAGCCTGTCAATCATTTACTCAGCAGGGATGGGAGGGTGGCGAGCTTTTAAACAGAAAGTCCCTCAGGAGAAAAGAATTAAGGAGTATGTTGTGCTGAGCTTTCCTGGGGCACAGCTGGCAGAGCAAGAGGTGTGGGGAGGGTACAGGTGATCCGCCCCCAGGGGCTGGGCCCTCCCAGATTGATGGGGTGACCTCCACTGGCCTTTCTCAGGCAGGAAATGGGCTGTTTGCTAATGCCTTTCCCCTGCCACACACACCTGTGAAAGCCAGTTGGTGGTATTTTAAAATAATTTACTAGAATGAAATTTCTGTGTTTTCCTTTGGATATTTGCCCAGAAAATAGCTTTGTGCTTTTTGATTCAAGAAAAGGCTTCAGATATTACAGGACCTCAGATTTCAATCTCTCTCCCTCTCTCTCACAGACAAACACACACACACACACACACACACACACACTCCTGTGTCTCTTGGGCGAGAGTGAGGATACTCCAGGAGAAGCGAGGTGGCTTGTTTTTTTTAATCCTCGAAGGCTTAGTTAAGCCTGTTTCACTCACCTGTCCCCCCCCCCGCTCCAAGCCCTGCCCCCGGGACCTCCGCAGCTTGCTCCTGCCTCTCCCCACGGTGACTGTTCGGCTTCAGAGCATGGCCAGTTCTAATTTCATTTGCCTGAAATGGACGTTTCCTGAATAAGAAATGTGTGATGGGTTTGCCTTTGCTGTTGGCCTACTTCGGTTTAGCAAGCTGCCTCTCCATCCCTCCTGTGAGAGGACCAAGCAAACCGCAGCCAGTGGTCCCTGGCCTGAAACCCACGACTTGGGTATCAGGTGCCTGGTGCTTCTCCGGCCACCGGGAGGAGCTCCCTGGCCGGTTGATCACCGATGGGAACAGTGCCTTTGGGGTGTTAAAAGGAAAGCCACAGGCCCCAGATAGCATTACTTGTGCTAAAAGCCCATGATACCAAACCTGGTCAGCACCATCACGTGGGTCCTCTTCATTCCCCTCCAACCCTCCCCAGAGGAAGAAGGGGCAATCTGTGTGATCAAACGCTTGTCATCCAATGCTCTGTGGTGACCTAAACGGGAAGGAAATCCAAAAAAGAGGGGATACATGTATATGTATAGCTGATGCACTTTGCTGTACAGTAGAAACTAACACAACATTGTAAAGCAACTATACTCCAATAAAAATTTTTTAAAAACCCCACAAACCCTTGTCATCGCCCCCCCCCACCAAAGATATACTGACTTAAAAAGAATCCTTTCTTTTCTCTTGCTAATAGCTCCCTCACCCCATCCTTCTTCCTAGAAAAACCTTCCATTATGTACAATCCCTGTGAGCGTGCTTCTAGCTGCTAGCTGGGATGATGCCTGACTCATGAATCGCCTAATAAAACCAATTAGATCTTTCAAATTCACTCGGTTGGATTTTGGTTTTTGACAGGAGTGGTACAATTCATCCTCTCAGGGCACTGAGATGGCGCTTCCTGCGCAAATGACAGAAGTCCCAGGTTTATCACTGTGTTCATTGGACAAACAGAGGAAGGGGTGTTCTGAGAATTAATGGAGGATCCAGGCTTCTGCTGTCTTCAGGAACGGTGCTCAGTTTCACCCTGCTGTCCTGCAGTCCCCACCCCAGATGTACACACTTAACACCCTCTGGGTCCCCGGGGAGCAATTAGGGATTATTTTAATGAACTATCGCTTACATGCAGAAGGAAAATTGAACTTCCGGTTGCATGAATGTCTTCTCATGCTCAGGGGGCTTTAAGTGTCTTCAAGTCACCTGAGCAAGTTGCTTTACTTTTTTTTTTTTTTTTTGGTATTTCAACCCTTGTAACTTTGAAAATTACAGATATTTTCACATCAAATTACAATCGTTGCAAATTTCTTAAAATATCCTTTATGCTTATTATTGCTTTGAAATTGCAGTATTTATTAGACTTCCCCTGCTGGATAATGTCATTTTGTGCATTAGTAAAGGAGGACAAATATTACTATGCCATCGTTTTAAAATATTTCGATAACACATTTCAGTATAATGGTTTCCTCTTGAAATCTTACATATTTACCTTTTTCCCTTTATATGAAAATAATTAATCTGAGCTGAGTCCATAATCACCACACCTCTCTAGGGGTGCGTAGTATAAACCTCGGCGAGAAGGCCCTGTTCTATTATCCAGGGAGAAATCTGTAACTAGGGATGTCTTAATGTTTATGCAGAAAGAGCAGGAACATGCATATTTTTCTGTAAGGGTTATTGCGACCTTACAGACTGGAAATGAGAATTTTCTAATCTGTGCGTAAGTTTCCCTACCCGGCAGTTTACTCCTTCCACGCAGCAGTCCTCAGCAAGTGCCTTTCTGTTCGAAGCCCCGTTTCCTCATCTGTTAAATGCAGCTGCTCATGGTGCCTAAGTTACCGTGAAGATAGAAAGAGGTGACTGAACACCGCTCCCTTCTCCTCGGCTTCCAGAACCTCCCAGTTTGGTCCTCCTTGCTCACGGGGTGTTCCTCTTCTGCTTGCCTTGCTGGATGCCCCCGTCCTCCCAGCCTCCGAATGTGAAACCCTCAGCAGCCCTTGGCTTCTTTGGTTGCTCATGTGTATTCAGGTCCCATGAGACCCTTTCTAGCTACGTGGCTCATTGTGTCCTGGGCTGAGGCTCCCACGTTGATCTGTCCCTCAACTCCAGCTTCACACATCTAAGGGCCCTGATCGCCAGCTCCACTTGAGGCGGCTCAGACCAAACACATTGAAAACAAACAAAATCTACCTTACCAGAACCTCTTCTTTCCAGAATCTCCTTCTTTCAGAACACGGTGAACCCATTCTTCCAGTTGATCCAGTCCCAAATCTTGGCATCCACATTTAAGCCCCTTTCTTTTCGCACCCCACAACCAAGCCATGGGTACATTTTATCAGCTCTACCTTCAGGCACATCCCAACCTCCTCCCACCTCCACAGCTGCCCCCTTGTCCAGATCCCCATCTCATGCCTGACTGTCAACAGCCACGCTGTCCCCTCCACCTGGAAGCAAGAAAGCACAGAGGGTCCAAGGCAGGGGGAAGCAGGGAGGCATGTGGCCACGCTTTGGGGCTTTGGGGCCGGGCATTTAGGGTGCAGATCCTGGCCCCACCTTTGGTTTATAACTATCAAGTAACGGACTGTTATACAAATCGTGAATGTGCCGTAGTTTTCAAATTATTTCCACGTAGGGCAACAGTGGCTGCTACGAAAGTAGGATTCTCTGGGGGATTTCAGAGCCTTTTGATTTCAAAAGACTTAACCCGGGAAAGCAATTAGGGTGTCTTATCCAAGAAGGGGGGACGTTCTGGTGCTTTGAGTATAGGAGAGGCGTGGATCTGTTTCAGGAAGTGGCTTCCCGGAGACTGAGCCTGGGACTAAGGGTTCCTCAGGGTAGAAGATTCCAGTGCCCATTCACACATATGGCCTGGGAGGGGCTGGGGCATGACATGGGTGACCGTGAGGATGGATGGGCTGTGGCCTGGGAGCAGCACCAGGAGGCCCCAGGCTGTGAAGGAACCAGCACCTGGCAGTCAGCAGGTAACCAGAGCGACCCCAAGGCCTAAAGGCTGGGCCTCACCCCTTGCCCAAGTCCAGGGCCTCCAGTAGTGCTGGGGCCCTGAGCCCTCCTAAATGCTGGGGAGGGAACAAGGAAACGTGGCTGGCTTTAGACCTCTGAATCAGAGCCAAATTTGATTTGATTTCGGGAAGCAAAGAAATATAGCATTCTTTATCCCATGAGGGTCATATTGTAATTTACATTCATAACAACAGTCTCCTGGAAAACATCAGAATCTGACTCATGTTTCCTTTTTATTTTGAAATTTGGGATTACATGTTGTACCTCGAAAGGAGACCATACTTTGTTCAAAACAACCTTGGTTATGACTGCCTAGTCCCAAAGAGATGGGCAGAGGCAGGCACCTACTTGATGGCCCTGGAGATTGTAATGTGATGAAAAAGGGGATCACAGGACCTGAGCTCTTGTCTTAGGAGTGAATGAGAGCAAAAGAGCCAGAGGAAACTGGGAACAGCGTTCTTACACCCTGTATCTTGAAGGAGGGAATTAAGGTCTTATTTGGATCTATTTCCTACAGTTGGTGGGCCAGCTGTAGGTCAGAGCCATCCGTGTGTCACTTCCTGTGTGTCGCTTTCTGCTTTCTATGGGGATTCAAACTTGGACCTATGGGTCTGATATCACATTTCCTGTAATCCAGCCAGAACCCAGTTAACAGAAGCTTTGTGGAGTGATGGTTCTAGAAAGAACTAACTATGGTCATGAAACAATTCACTTAATTATTTGGAAATAGTCTGGACATGAAATTAATTAGCTTATAGGTCATGCTTCTACTTGAGTGAATATTTTCTCCCTGCTTACCTGTCTGGGTTCAAATCCTGGGTCTTTTGCTCACTAGCTCTGTGACCCTGGGCAAAATATTTAATCTCTATGCACTTTGATTTCCTCCTTTGTAAAATGGGGTTAAAATGAGTATTTATCTCATTGGGCTCTCATGTATCTCTTTGGTAAGAGATAAATTGGTAAATTAGTAAGTAAAAGGTATTCCTGGAACATGGTGAGTGCTTAATAAATTGTAATCACTATTATTATTAGTCTTTCACCTGAGTAGGAGAGAGGAACATATTTTACCTTAGTAGTGACAGAATTCAGAGAAAGGGTTTGATAAGAGCTATTTTAGAAAGAAATATTGCCGTTCGCAGCAACACGGATGGGCCTAGAGATTATCATACTAAGTGAAGTAAGTCAGACAGAGAAAGACAAATATTATACAATGTCACTTATATGTGGAATCTAAAAAAATAATACAAACAAATCTATATACAAAACAGACTCACAGACATAGAAAACAAACTTATGGTTATCAAAGGGAAGGGGGGAGACAAATTAGGAGTTTGGGGTTAACAGATACAAACTATGATACATAAAATAGATCAGCAACAAGGATTTACTGTATAGCACAGGGAACTATGTTCAATATCTTGTAATAACCTATAATGGAAAATAATCTGAAAAAAATATAACTGAATCACTTTGCTAGACACCTGAAACTAATAAAATGTTGTAAATCAACTATACTTCGAATTTTAGAAAGCTATTTTACCTTTAAATTTGTAATCGGTCTATTAACTAGAATAACTTCACTAAACACATTCTAGATTGTGACCATCAAGTAAGGACTGACAGAATATCATTTCGTTTTAAGAAGATTTTGTTTCTCTTCTTTATGGATTCAGATTTGTTTTTATAATTTAAAGAGTAGGTTAAAATTGCTTGTTTCATCATAAATAAATGATGACCTTTCTGATCTAAATCCCTGACCTAAACAGGATGGCACACCCCGGCCCTCTTAGCTTCTGCGGGGCTAGATAGAGGCTAAAATGTGTGGTACCCCCTCCTTCCAAACAGAAGCGGCCCCTGTTGCTTGGGGTCTAGAGGTCAGCACAAAATAGAAAAGAAATATGTATGTGTAGGATTGTTCCTTAAACCCTGACTTTTCAATGTTGCTAGAAGATTCTCCTGTTGCTAGATCTCATCAATGGTGCAGTTTATTAGGTGTAACTGGTGAGGCTTAAAGGAATCAGAAGAGGATCGTGGGGTGTATGGACATTACTGGTGAGAGCCTCTGCCTACATGGGAAGCACGTGGCAGCTGGGCTTCTTGTCACCATCTCGGTGGCCCGGAGGACCCTGTCAGGAGGAGGCATGAAGTCAGGGGAGCATCAAGCAATTTCCAGCCTTGCTGGATCCAGAGTCGCAGGGCTGAGGTCCGTCTGGCCTCCTAATCCTTGCCCGGGAGCCTCCCCTTCTACCTCCCTGATCCTGGGGCCAGAGTCTCACCAGGCCACGCCACGCCACGCCAGTAAGCCCAGCCACGTGTGGCTGACCCTCTGTGGCTCGCTTCCCTGCGGACAGTGACGGATGGAGCCCTGGTGGCCCTATTCTAAGACCCCTTGAGGATGGTGGGGCTTCACGTAACAGACCTCAGACTCAGCCCTTCCACACGGCAGGGTATTTCCTTCCGTGTTCACAGCTTGAGGCTGGGGCAGAGGCATGAGCAGTCTCCTTGGGCTAACGGGGGAGCAGCGTGTGTGTGTGTGTGTGTGTGATTTAGATCACAGCCCCGAAAGCAAATTCAGTGTCCTTAAAGAGGTCAGGCCTCACCTGGCCCTCGCAGCAGTTCTTTCCAGCTAAAAAAGCAGTCAGCAGCCCTCGTACCTGCTCTGATGTCAGCTGCCATCATACTTCTGTTCCCAGGAAAGACGCCAGTGACATTCTGTGCTTGGGGTGAGCAGCCTTCCTAACTGGGCCTCTTGCCAATGCCTGGAAAGCCAAGTGAACAGGCGTGTTTCACTTTGCCTTTTTTTTCCTTCTGACTTTTGCTGCCTTACTAGTGCGGGCCGACCGCTTCCCGGTAGAAAATGACATTGTCCTTCTTTTGTGGTTTACGGCAATTATCTTTTTTTCAAGGAAGCCCCGCACTTCCTGCCTTGCCTCTGAGATCGAGCCAGGACAGGGCGACCGTTTTTGGTGATGCCGCTCAGGGGCCTTTTGGATGAACATCAGCCCAGCCCTCCTGTGATTCTCCTGTCCCGTGTGGGCGGAGCCCGGAGGCCTGCTGACTATGGCTACCAGCATCTTCGCAGACAGAATCAGGGTCTGCAAACAGACACGGATATTGTCAGTTTCAGAGACAACTGCAACCAAGAGGTTTATTCCTGGCTTGCAAACAAACCCCACTGACCAAACTCCCAAGTCGCTTTTTATTCAGCTGTCATTAAATCACCCACATAAATACATATAATAAATACAAAAACAGGAAGGATTTTTTTTTTTTTTTTTTTTAGTCTTTGGTATGTAGAGCTTTTCTCCTCATCTTATTTCCCCGCCTTCCCTGCATCCTAAGCCCATTTCCTCAGGTTCACATTATTCCTTTGGACACCAAAGCAGCCCAGAAGTAAACTTGGTGCCCGGACCTTGAAGCGGTCGGCAGTCTGGGTCCCGGGCGCCTCTCGGGGGCCTGGGGAGGGCCAGGCCGTGGGGACTCACACATAGTCGTTCAGCCTGTACCCGCTGTGCGAGGCCGAGGTGGCCGAGGGGGCCCGATTGTCCTTGTAGGCGTCGGGTGGCCGGTAGGCGGGCGCGGTGGCCGTGCCGGCCCGGGGCTGAGCCTGGTAGGGCCTGGAGGGCGCCTCGTCCTGGCAGGACAGGCAGAGCAGCGTGCCGCCGATGAGCGACAGGGACGAGGAGATGAAGCCGAGGTACAGGGCCTGCCCGATCTCGAACTTCATGCCGCTGGGCAGCAGCGGGTTGTAGAAGTTCTGCACCACGTCGTGGGTGGTCCAGGACACGGCGACCATGCAGAGCAGGCCGGCCAGGAGGAAGAGCACGCCGCCCAGCACGGCGAACGCGGGCTTGGCAGGCGTGCCCTTGGCGCAGCGCGTGCACTTCATGCCGACCACGGCGCAGGCGCAGGCCACGCCCGACAGCAGGCAGGAGATGACCATGAGCGCGCGGGCCGCCTGCAGGTCGCGGGGCAGCGCCAGCAGCGAGCGGTAGATCTGGCACTGGTAGATGCCCGTGCTGTGCCACACGCACTCCATCCACAGCCCCTTCAGGTAGGACACGGCCGTCAGGATGTTGGTGCCCACGTGCGCCGTCCGGCGCCAGTGCGGCAGGATGGTGGTGATGAGCGTGCCGACCAGGCCCAGGAAGCTGAGCAGGAAGCCCAGCAGCTGCACGGCCGCGCTGCCCATGACCTTGCTGGCGGTTGCCGCTCGCTCAGGCGCCCGCAGGAGTCCTAATGAAGCCGGGAGGCGGGGCGGGGGGAGAGGAAACGGGTTAAAGATTATCTCGATGCATCTATTTCTGCCACCGAAACGGCCATTTCCATAGGCGGTTGGTGCCACGATTAATATGTTTTTAAAAATAGTTTCTGAGACTTGATTGGGTGAACGAATAAGCGGCTCGCCTAAGACACTTTCCCTGGAAGGCCAGAGCTAGAAGGGGTGACAGCCGACATCTGGCTGGGCTGTGCTTTCCCGGGACCCCAGGAAAGGACCCTCCAGAGACCCCACTTCTCTCAGTACTTAGCAACCCCACGTGGGAAGTTTTGTCTTGTGTCTGCCCTCAAACTCTGCTGCATTTGAATCTCACTTCATTCTGTTGATCAGTGATCACTAAGGTTGTTAAATCAACAAATGGACTGTTAAGTGTTAAGGCGTGTGCCGCTTATGACTTAGAAAATAGCTCAGACTGCCTGTCAGGAGGAAACATTTTCTGAAAGTGGGAGACTTCCCTATGTGCTCATAGGAGGGGGTCTGGCACCATAGGCGGGTCAGACGCCGCCTTCCAGAATCCCAGATGTGACCTTAGAGATTATCCACTGACGCCAGGGGAGAGGAATGACCAAGGTCATCAGCTTCTTAGGCGCTGCAGCCAGGACCACAAACCAGTGACCCTCCCCTGCGGGCAGGGTACCTCCTCTCACACCGCTCTGAAGAGGGGTGGGCTTATTACAAGACAGGCTGCTACTGAACATTGTAACCATGGCAAAATCTCACACACTTCTTGGGGAAAAGGACCCAGCACGTATGTGGTATGTAGTGCCAGGCGTATTGGGCATACTCGGGAAATATTGGGAGGGAGGAAGGAGAGAGGCAGGGAGTGGGGGAGGGAGGAAAGGAGGATGGAAGGGGGAGAGGAAGGAAGGGAAAAAGGGAGGGAGACCAGAACTGCCCGAGTGGAAACCACCAGCTTCTCTCTCCTGCCGGGAGCAGAGTAAGGGGCAAAAGAAGAGAATCCCACCCTCTGCATGACTCGGGGCCTCTCTGTCTTTAAAACAAGGGAGCTGGACTTCATGGCCGCAGAGTGTCTTCTGATTCTGAAGGGAGGAAAAGGGAAGCTTCTCTGCTGGTGCCAAGTCACTTCAGCGACCCAAACTGGTGAGAGTTCGGAAGGCAAAACCCGCTTCTTCCTTCTTTTTCAGAGCGGTGTTCTGCAGTTAAGCGCAGGAAGGCTGCGGGGAGCCAAAGTGGGCCAGGAGGGCGTCGCCCAATGCAGATTCTCTTGCGAGCTGTTTTTGGGGTGCCCCAGGCCCTCTTGGCTTTAATCCTGGGTCCGCTGTAAAGAAATCTCCCACTAAATCACGATGAAGGATTTGGTTAGTAACAGGTGATGCTTCCATTGGAGGCCTCTACGATCATCTTGCTGGATTTAAAAATCTACACCTGCATGTCTTAGCATTGTTGGAGATGATCTTTAGATCTGTCCTGCTTAACAGACAAATGAGATAACGGTGAGACAGCGTGGTGCTGGACAGGACATCAGTGGTCTGGGGGGGGGGACGAGGTCGGGGGTTTTGCTGATGTTAAAAATGACTGTTTGCTCAGGACCCTGTGTTCTTCACTCACACCTCGAGCTGATCGGCCACAGGCGTCTTGCGAAGCTGGCTTTCCTTAGGAAGCCTTCTTCCCTCCATTCAGCAAGCACTCATTGCAGGTGCTGGGCTTGCGGGGCGGGGCAGCGGGGGGAGACCCCACAGTCCCTGCTGCCCAGGGAGGGGCAACTGTCCTGTGGTCACCGCCGGGCAGGCGGCGGGGCCCACAGAGGGTGCCGCTCTGATGTGCGGCGCCAGAGCTGCCGCCACCCACCTCCTGGATGCACTGGGCACCCGAGCAGAGCTGACACCGAAAGCGCCAATTTACTGGGCCTGAATGGTGCTCGGCCCTGGGCTGAGCGCTCACACACGCCTCCCAGTTTATTCCCCACAGTTACCCAGTGAAGCAGCAGCTGTTACCTCCTCTGCTTTCCACGTGGGGAAACTGGGTGCAGGGGTGAAAGTTCTTTTTCTGGCCTGGCTAGTATTTTTCCCGGTTTAAGTCTTCCTTTCTGAACGCAGTAGGACTGAAGTTAGCGTGAGGGCCTAGGGGTGGTGTCCTCGGTGTATCCTGGGGGAGTTGACTCTCCCCCCCCGAAGATGTCCTTTTACAGTGGTTCAGGTGGCCAGGGTGACGGACTTACAGTGCTGAAATTGGGACAGTCCCAGGCAAACCAGGACGGTCGGTTCCTCCAGGGAGCCTGGAGCTGTGGATTTCTCCAGATGGCCTCTGAGATCCTTTCAGTAACGCCTGAAGGCCACCTCCAGCCTGGTGGCCCCGCTGTCTGTCCCTGGCCAGGGCCTTCTGAGGCTCCTCACAGCTCTTGCTTGTCAAGGTCAATCATTAAGCCCACTGAGCCTAAAGAATGCGGCATAAAAGCTAAGCCTGCTGACCCCATTAGTCTAGGGAAGTGGACCAGAAGTTTATTGGATGTCTAAATATTTATGGAGAGCAACGACTGCTAATTTTAGAAACCATTAGGTTGCTATATTTAAACTTGTGCTTGAAGGATTTGCTAATTTAAGAAGTGAGTGTTAATGAGCCCCCAACTCCCAGACCCCAGCCCCCCACCCCTTTCCCCCTAGTTACCAGCAGCTGCTACTGGTGTTAGGTCATAATTCAACTTCCCAGCAACCACTTTTCACTTTGGGGCCATTCGATGGAAAAACAACCTCAAGCAAACGAATCTCCTCGGAAACCACATACAACTCATCGCTGATGCTTCGGAAGGAACTTGCCCAAGCATGGCCTCCAGGAGGGGCAGCGTGTGGAGGGTCCAGCTGGCCTGCAGTTGGCTTCGTCCACGGGCTGCCCTTTTCCTGCAGACGTGCGTGTGCTCGTGGAAACATTTGCTAGAGAGATGTGCGTCCAAGACAAATATGGTTCTAAGAATCAGGTTCCAAAAAGACCTCGACAGGCGGGGTGGGTGGGGCTGTGTGTAACAAGACGACGCATTGCAGGAACAGACATCGGGCCTTGCGTTTGGGTTCACAGAGCCCCCAAAGCACGCTCCTGGATGGGCAGTATCTGGCTGTCACACCTGTGAGCAGGATTTAGGGCAGTCCTTCCCAGTGGCTGCTTCTCAGGATGCCGTGCTGGCAGGAAGTCTCGTGGAAGACAGAAATGCCCAGCTAGGTTGGAGAAGATCTGGTAACTAACTGTAGGACTTCTCATCGCTGGTAATATACAAACATAACTGGGAATCTCCCAGAAAAGTCTCGCGTGTGGCATCTCCTAAGCTCATTTGACTGCAGACATCCTCCCCCGACTCTGCCGAAGGACAGCTTAAAGTCAAATCACTTAGGCAAGTGGACTTAGAGGATGGAAGTCTGTTGCAAGTTTAATGGAGCAGTGATGAGATAGGGTTGATTTTAAAAAAAAAAGATAATTTTGATTTTGGGGAGGGTTGAATGAGCACAAATAGGACGGCCAGCAAGATGCTCTGATGTGCCCCCAGTAGAGTCTCAGCAAACCCCAGGGCTGTAAACTAATGTGAAAATCTGTGAAGGGCAGCTGTGAAAAGCACCAGGGCTGCTGTCGCCCCTTACACTGGATCTGGTTTTATGAGCACCAGATCTGAAAGGCGAGGGTTTTTTTTTTTTCCATATAAACTTTTATGTTGTCTCCTTCCTCTGTCGTCCATGAGCTACATTTTTTTAAAGGAAGGAATTCAAAACAAACAAAACAAAACAAAGAAAACGAGGCAGGAACCCAGAGCACATGGTGGATTTTCTCCCAGCCTGCCTGGACCCCAGCTGTGTCAACTTCGGAGCTTTGCCTCTGAATTAGGCATCATTTCAACAGCAGTGACCGGTGGGGAGTGCCTCACCGGGATGAGGGACAGATGGGCTGTTTGCCCGGCCCCTACTCCTGCTTCTCTACTGCCCTGTGTCCCTCGGCCCCTACTATGAAGAGCTCTGCTATGGACACGTGTGTCCTTTGTCTTTTCCACACGCACTGCTGAAGGGAATGTCAGCCCTGGGGCAGGAGCAGGTTGTACCCTGAGAGACAGGGCCCCAGCCAGGTGTGTGGAAGGTTCTATACCCACAACCACCTGGGCAGAAGAGTTGGATGATTTGGCCTCCCGAACCTCATTTCAGCTTCTGACCAGCCTGCGGTCGGAGTGGATTTAGAGCCGGTTGGGAAGGGCCCATCCCATGTATGGCTGCCCCACGGCCTCCTGACACGTGTTGGATCCACTGTGGAGACAGCTTGGACTTTGTTTCCTAGAGCTTTATCGGAAAAATGAAGAGCTGCCTTTTAAGGAAGATGGTCATTGGACTTTGAAAGAATGCTGAGTTGCCTCAACTTTGATGTTCAGCAATTGAAGAAAATGTCTGGTTCAAAAAATTGTAATGCTGAGAGGGATAGATTGGGAGTTTGGGATTGACATGTATACACTGCTATATTTAAAAAAGATGACCAGCAAGGGTCTACTGTATAGCACTGGGAACTCTGCTCAATACTCTGTAATAATCTAAATGGGAAAGGAATTTGAAAAAGAATAGATACATGTATATGTATAACTGAATCACTTTGCTGTACACCTGAAACTAACACAATATTATTAATCAACTATACCCCAATATAAAATAAAAAATTTAACCAAAACCTGTAATGTCCTCCTTGTCACCTCATTATATCAGTAGTTCAGATATTTCATAAATGCTAGACCTTGGGAACTAAGGATAAACTCAAGGGAGATTTGGATTCATCTAAATGAGCTACATTAGCAACACTACCCAACAGGAGAAGAGAAAAAAGGACTTTTATGGTCTATCAGTATAAAATAACTCCAACCAGTAATTCCTAAATGACATGTTGGATGCTTGTTTTCTTCATAGTGTACAAAGCGAGTGGATCTCTTTCCTACAAGCTTAGGTATACTCCAGAGGTGCTATTCTAGTACATCTTTTTATACAAATATATAAGAATTATGACAAAGTGATCAAGTAATACCTTGGAAAAACCATTTCATATTCATTTAGGATGGGCTGGACTGTGGGTTTTTTGGCTCTAAAAATGAAGTTTCCTTCATTATTATTCCAAGCTTTCTGTAACTTTCCTTGGGTTATTTTTCAGACTGGCAGGCATCTGTATTTTAAATTTATGAGGACCTCTATGCCATCTACACATGGTTTGGAAGAACCACAGTCTTTCCATAAGAGGCAGAGACAGAATAACTATATAATTAACTTATTACTGCCATGATAGTTGGGGCTTGCTAATATTATTCAGGAACACCAATGTGAGATATCTTGTACAAATCATATAGAAATGACAATTTATAGGTTAAAACTTCCCCTCTATTTTGGATGAGTAAAGAAAAATCTATTTTTCATAACAAGAGCTGGTTTGGGGAAAAGCCTGTGTTAATACTGTATGAAAATCATGGTATGTGGTTAAGTGCTTGCAGAGGCCATTTTCAACTCAACGAGATTGAACAAACTATTGATTTAGTGAAAACTACAAGCTTAAGTTACCACGACCATAAAAATTCTAAACCATTTCCCAGGAGGCAAGATCTCTCTAATTTCAACTCACCAGAATTTCATTAGAATCCATTAAAAATGCAGTAGATCAACATGTTAAAATGAAATGATTGAATTTCATTGAATAAAAAACCCTGGTGCCTTTGCATACGTGTTTTTTCTGACAAGATAGTTGTGTAGATTTGCTATGTTGTTTTCATTTTTCAGGGGACAGGTGACTAAAAATCTGCTGTGCAAGAAAAATATTAGAAAAGCAAAAAACACCCCATGGGTTGTAAGGTTTTTTTCAAAAGTGTTAAATGATGATTAGATGACTAATAGTTAAAGTGTTCTCTAGGAAGGCTTTATATAAGAGATGCAATGGGTTGAATTGTGTCTCTCCAAAAATGTGTGTTGAGATCATAACCCCTAATGCCTCAGAAAGTGACCTTATTATTTGGAAATAGGGTCACTGCAGAGGTAATTTTTAGTTAAGATGAGGGCATACTGGAGTAGGGTATATCGCTAAACCGATAAGACTGGTGTGTTTATGAGAAGACGGCTATGTGAAGACAAAGACATAGGGAAGACACCACATGAAGATGGAGGCAGAGATTGGAGTGATGCTCCTACAGGCCAAGGAGTGCCAAGGAGGACCAGCAGCCACCAGAAGCTAGGAGAGGAGCCTGGAACAGATCCTTCCTCACGCCCCTCAGAAGGAACCAACCCTGCTGACCCCTTGACTTTGGACTTCTGGCCCCTAGAACTGTGAGAGAATACATTTCTATTGTTTTAAGCCACCTACTCTGTGGTGCTTTGCTATGGCAGCCCTAGTAAACCAATGCAGGGGATCACTGAATGGTGGCCTAGGGGAGTACAGAAAAAAAACACTCATGTCTGAACATGAGAAGTGGGTTCCCTTCCAGAGCAGGCACTGAGCATGGTCTGATGACTTCAAGTCTGCCACAGAAAACAGCAAGGCATTGGTCAGCTTCATGTCTGAAAGTGTGGAGGATAGAATCCAGGGAGAGGGAGAGAACACAGGGAAAGAGGAATTTGGAAGGCCTTCTGTAGCTGTAAAAACTCAAGAGCGAGTGCCAACTACAGTAAGTAACCCATACGGTGGTCAGATGACTCAGCTTCTCCAGATTGGAAAAGTGTATGAATCCACTGATCCCCCACAGAGTTTGAGGGGCTCAGTTCTCCACTTTGTATGTAATTGGCTGGGCTGCATCCAGAGACATGGCAGACCTTTTCAGCCTGGATGTCTGGTTTTCTTAAATCAACATGTTTTGGTTTCACAGACCATAAAAACCCAAATTTGGGGTGCCGGCAGGTTTGGATAAGGCAGCTCAGATGGTTGCCCAGGCTTTCCCTTGGAAATCCAGTAGAGCTCAGTGGGACCTCCCTTTAGGACTTACATCAAAACAGAAATGAAGTAAGTAACAGGACATTGTCTCAGCTGGGCTGGAAACCTCCATGAATAAGATAACTATTGGATGGATTTTGTAAGCCTGTGAAAATGATTTATTTGAGCACTGAACTGGGATTATATAGCAGTGACTAAAAATGTGTCAAATGAAAACATAAGACTGAGATTTACAAATGCTAAATAAAATACAGCTAAAAAATGATGTTTAATGCTCATTCTCTGTAAATTTAGCCTTTCAAGCCCAGGTGCACAGAAGCTGTGAGTTATTAATGATAAGAATAAAAGCAATCACAGCTAAATGTCCTGAGTGTTTGTGATATGCCAGACCTGTGCTAAGTGTTTCCACTGGCGCTAATTTATTTAATCCTTCAACAAATCTGTGATGTGCATGTCATTGTCCTTGTTTACAGACGGAGAAACTGAGGCTTAGAGAGGTTAAGTAACTTGTCCAAGGTCACACCTGGGCTGAATCAGGGATCCTAATAGGAGAGTCCTGTGATCACCCAGGTAAGAGATGTTGGCAGTGACAAAGGTAGATGCTGAGAAGAGGTTGGTTTCTAGATACATTTGGAGGTGAGACAGGTAGGGTTTGCTGATGGCTTAGCTGTGGGGTGTGAGAGACAGGGGTCAATCATGGCTCCAAGGTCTTGGGCAACTGGAAGAATGGAGTTGCCATTTATCGAGGGTGAAGACAGTGGGAAGTGGGAGGATCTGGGTTTGGAGGGTGAGGGCAGACAAGAGGAGTCTTGTTTTAGACATGCTGGGTTGAGATGGCTGTCCCCACCCAGTAGGGTAGGGGGATACTGTGGTTGGATGTATAAGTGCAGAGTTTGGGGAGGGCACAGAAGTGGAGAAGTCCACTTGGGACTCAACAACATAGAGACAGGATCGAGGGAATTCCCTGGCAGTCCAGTGGTTAGGACTTGGTGCTTTCACTGCCGTGGCCCAGGTTCAATCCCTGGTTGGGGAACTAAGATCCCACAAAACAAAACAAAAAAAAGAGAAAGAGACAGGATTGAAAGCTGTGAGACTGGGTAAGAGCCCCTAGGGAGTGAGTGTAGACTCCTCTGTACAGGAACAGGTGCCTGACGACTGATCCAGGAACCCTCCAACATCAGAGATGGGGGTGATGAGGAGGAACCAGCCATGGGCCACAGGGAGTGGCCGGGAGGGAGGAGACAACCCAGAGGGAGAGCGGTGAGCGAGGACAGAGATCCAAGTTGGAGGGAGTGTCAAATCATCAGATAAATCACGTCATCTGAGCATGGAAATGATGGTTAGCAACATGAAGGACATCGGAGACCTTGACCAGCTCAGTTTCAGCAGAATGATGGGAGTGGCTTCAACAGAGAGTCGGGATAGGGACACAGGACATAATGAGCCCAGAGAATTCCTTCAAAGACTTGGACCATCAAGGGGAACCAGGAGATGAGGCAGCAGTTTGTAGGGTGGGGGCTCTTAATCTGGGGTCCAGGGCCCATAGAATTCAGGGTACCTGTCAACTTGGATAGAAAAAAAAGTTGCATGATTTATTTCATCAGCTTCTCCCTGAAAAGCCTGTCCTTGTGTTATGAATAAAGGCAGCCACCTACAGCGATCTTAACGGTGCCTGTGAGTTGATCACCGATAGGAATCACTCATAGTTTGCATTGCTTTACAGGTGTTGCAGATACCTGGAAAAATCATTTACCATCGTTGCTATTTCAAAACTATGGTAGTTATAAGACCCCTGCTAGGTCTGGTAATGTAATGCATTGATAGAGAAGCACATAAGTTACTATGAACAAAATGATTTTAGAATATTTCGATAACTGTATTTCAATATAATTGGCTTCCTTTATAACCCTGCATATTATTTTATACATTTAAAAGTATTGTTCAGGGACTTGCCTGGTGGTCCAGTGGTAAAGAATCCACCTTCCAATGCAGGGGACGCGGGTTCGATCCCTGGTCAGGGAACTAAGGTCCCACATGTCGCAGGGCAACTAAGCCCGTGCGCCACAACTACTGAGCCCGGGCGCTCTAGAGCCCGCGAGCCACAACTAGAGAGAAGCCCGCACTCCACAACAAAGATCCCGCGTGCCGCAACTAAGACCCGATGCAGCCAAATCAATAAATAAATACTAAAATAAATAAATAAAAGCATTGTTTGGAGAAGAGATACATAGGCTTCACTAGATTGCCAAAGGGATCCAAGGCAAAACAAACAACAGCCCAGTAAACAACAGCAACCTCAACAACAAAAGAACAAAAACAAAATAGTTAAGCACCTTGGCCAATGGGATGTGTGGTCAAGAGAGGATCTTTGTTTTGTTCCGTTGCTGATTGGAAGATGAGAGAACCCGAAGCACGTTTGCCTGCCTTTGGAAATGATCTGGTAGGAAGGGAAACACTGACGATGTTGAGGAGATGTCCTTGAGCAGAGCACAGGAGGGACCTGTGCACACACCTGGACAGGCCAGTTCAGACCGGAGCAGGAAGGAGGCCAACGCGGGGAGCCTGGGGGACGTGGCAGGGAGCACTCGGCGATGTTCTCGGATTGTCCCAATTTTCTCAGGGAAAGAGGAAGCAGTCTGATGTGTTGAGAAGGAAGATGGGGGAGAAGGTGTTGAAGGTTTGAGTGGAGAGAGAAAGGATGCTGTGGTCGCCTCGGAGAACGGGAGCTCAGTGGACTAAGACAAGGTCAGCAGGAGATGCCCGTGTGAGGCCAGTGGTCATGAGGCTTCAGTGACCACAAGCCGCTGGACAGCCTTCTCCAGCACAGTCAGCGGGACCACATGGCCCCGGAGTGGGCAAAGGGCTGGACTCAACTCAGTGGGGATTTTTCTAGGAGAAATGGTGAAGGGGGGCGGAAGGGAGATTGGGGTGTACACAGAGGAGTGAGTGTAATGGTGGCTGACGCTGGGGAGGAGGGCAGGGAGGACAGGAAGGAATGAGCTGTAAGGACAGCAGATGGTGGCCGGAGACTGGGACACGTGTCACTGTGACCTTGGTGGGCAATGGTGAGCAGTAAAGACAGTGGGAAAGGTTGGGACCACCGGGGAGGGTGGAAGAAAAGGACCACCGTGGATATGCAACCACCGTGAATTACTTAGAACAGTCCGTAATCTGATTGTTTCACTATTGTTTGAGAGGTTACATCTCCCTGATTACTGCCCTGATTACTGACTTATTTTCCGCCCGTGAAGGTGAGAAGAGGAACGGCACACAAGTTGAATGTCTGCTAAGTACCCTCTCAGTCACGGTCAAGTCAATCTTGGCCTAGCTCTCAATTCTGCCCTTTATGTCTTTCACCCACAGGACTGCCGTGTGATACACATATTGTTCCCGGAATTCAGTCTTCAACGTCGTTTTTTTTCATAAAGCCACCCTCTTTCCTTGTCCCCCGACACCCTGTTCTCTGTCGAGCAGGAGAGAAATGCAAGATGGTAGCTTTGCACTTTTGAGGATAGACTCTGAGACACAGGGGAGAGGAATCATACCAGAACCTAGCTGGGAAACGCACACACTGCGTGCTGGTATGCGTGACCCCAGATAACTGGACAAATAAATTGTGGGGCAGGTCTCTGCAGGAGGGGAGCTTCCTGGTGTGTGTGAGACGTGGCTGGACCTCAGCCAGGTGGGAGGCAGCTCTGCTCTGGTCTCGCCCTCCTGGCCCCCCAGCTCTGCGTATCCCAGCCAAGGAACCCGAATTCAGCAGCTGTCCACTCCCCAAATGCGTCAGCACCCCTTGGAGAGCTTTAAAAAGACCCCGATGCCCCAGCCACCGCAGAGAGCACGATTCACTGATTGGGGTGGGGTCTGCATATGGGGACTCTGGAGCCCCGCCCACACCCCCGGGTGACTTGGATGTACAGCCAGGTCTGAGAACCGCTGTCTTAATTGACATGACTTGTAAAGGTCCTATCAGGAGCTTTAAGAGAGTTTCCGCTATATTTAAAATAGATAACTAACAAGGACCTACTGTCTAGCACAGGGAACTCTGCTCAACACTCTGTAATAATCTAAATAGGAAAAGAATTTGAAAAAGAATAGATACATGTATATGTATACCTGAATCACTTTGCTGTACGCCTGAAACTAACACAACATTGTTAATGGACAAAAAAAAAAAAAAAAAAGAAATACAGGGACTTCCCTGCTGGTGCAGTGGTTAAGAATCCGCCTGCCAATGCAGGGAACACGGGTTTGAGCCCTGGTCTGGGAAGATCCCACATGCCGCGGAACAACTAAGGCCGTGCGCTACAACTACTGAGCCTGTGCTCTAGAGCCCGCGAGCCACAACTACTGAGCCCATGTGCCACAGCTACTGAAGCCCACGCGCTCTAGGGCCCATGCTCCGCAACAAAGAGAAGCCACTGCAATGAGAAGCCCGCACACTGCAACAAAGCATAGCCCCTGCTCGCCACAACTAGAGAAAGCCCGCGCGCAGCAGCGAAGACCCAACACAGCCAAAAATAAGTAAGTAAATAAATAAATAAATAAATTTATTTAAAAAGAAAAAAGAAATACAAAGTTAAATTTGTCAAAATCCACCCCCACCCCCCAAAAAAAACAGTTTGAAACTGTTTAGCCAAGAGTCACAGTACCAACGTCTGCTCTGCTGGCTGGCTCTGCTGGTTGACTATGGGCCTTCTCCGGGGTATCCCAAGATGGGGACGGTTGGGCTCATCTGCTCACAAGCCTTTGCCCTCACACTGCCTCTGCGTCAGAACCTTGTCTCCATCCACACGTCGTACCTGTGCTCGAGTCCCACACCCATCCTTGACCCTGCACCTCCATCTACCCCCATACTTCTTCCTCGACAGCCAAGCATCTAGAAAGAGGCAGTTCCCCTGTTCACCCCTCTGCCATCTGGCTCCTGCCCTCCCAGCGCTTCACAATCCACCCAAACCTGTTCTTACAAGCTGGGTCCTCTTTCAGTCCCTCTCGGGCACTCGGCCCACCTCATGTGTTAATATCGGCCAAAAAGTTACCCCACGGGGCATTTCTATTTTCCTGGCTGGCCCCTGAAAACAAAACTCTTGCTGGCTCCAAAGAGTGTGTTCTCGCAGTGGCAAGAACACGGTAGGGGTCAGTCCTGGAGGGAGGCCAGTGCTGCTTTGATGTATGTGTTTTGAAAACGTTTAAGAAGTTTAGAATGAATTGGGTCAGGTCTGAGATTTCAGCTTGCAGAAGCCCTCATGAGAGCCTTGAAGATGAAACAGTGCCAGATGAAAACATGGGGCCCCTTGTTCAAAAATTATTAGGAATTTCAAGATGGCGACTGCAGAGCATCAAACCAAGCAGGCGCCTTCCCCAGCCCAGGGTCCCATGCGGCCGCGCAGGTGGCAGGCCCATGCAGCCTGGATGCTGAGACTTTCCTCCCTTAAACCAAAGAGTACATCTAATTTGAACGTTGAGAGGAATAAGAGACACTTCTGCAGTGTTCTGCAGAAAGAAAAATATGGTTTCATATGTTTGTTTTTTCTTCATTTAAGTGTAGCCCAGATGCCTCTGTAAATATCTGCCAAGGAGCAGCCTTTGGAAAACAAAGCTATTGCTGGTCTCCTGTGCCCAAGAGAGGCGGCCAACAGAAACAGACCTGGTGTTCTCAATCTCAGCTTCCATTTCTCTTGCTCCGGGGAAGCTGTAGGTGTGTGGGTGTGTGTGTGTACCTCCAAGTCCGGGGTGAACCGCTGCCTCTGGGTGGCTTGGCTCTTCACCCCAGAGACTCTGCTTATAGGCCCCCCCTGCACCCTGGCGGGGGCCCCCAGCCCCAGAGAGAGAAGAGGATGAGGTATGGGAGTCCCATCTGCTCCCTTCTTGCCTTCACCCCACGGGGGGAGGGTCTCTTAGGGCAAGCTCAGGGCGCCCTCCCAGCAAATAGCCCCCAGTGGAAAATTCCTGTGCACGGCTGCCGTCGGCTTCCCAGCAAAAAGCCTATGACTCCGGCAGCCGCTTGTCCTGCAGACAGTGTAAGGACTCGCCCCGGAGTGAAGATTATGAAGATCAGCTGGAGGGAGGAATGTTGGAGTTGAAAAGTGCCAAGAATCACTCCTGAACTGGCAAGATTGACTGTCTGAAGTTTTAAAAAAAAACGTCAGGAGAAGCCTTGAAAATAGGCTTTTAGACTTCTTGTTCTGTGTCATGCAAGATATCCTCTGATATAAGCAAGAAAATGATATTTTAAAACCAAAAAATTTGATATATTTGATTTTGTTGACCTTTAAAAAAAGACTAACTGGAAAGCAGGAAATATTTATAGTAACATTTTCATGGCACTGAAGGAAGAAACTGTCTCTTCCTTTTTACAGATTTCTCTGCAGCTGCTCAAGAGGCGTTGGTCCTATTATATAGATGGATAAGTGAAGCACGCACGGTAAGCTTTAGAGATTTGCAAAGCAGATGGAGTCAGATAAGAATGGAGGCTGGCTTCCGGTCAGACTGATTTTTGGGCAAACAGCTTAGCCGTATGTGACTCACTTGGCCATCTACATCGTAACAGCTGCTCCCCAGAGCTGTTTAGAAGATGCTAAGATAATATATGTATAAACCTGTAAGCCCTGTAAGGAAGGACACCCAGTAAGGCAAGGTGTGTGCTATTGAAGTTTTATCATTATTAGAGATAAATCTGTTCCGACTCCACTGAAGCCCACCCGGCAGGAGACCAGCAGCTGAGATGCTGGGAGAACTTGATGACAGGGCTGTGCTCTGGTTTCCCAAGACTTTAAACTTAGTGATTAAGAGATTTTTGGCCTTGGGACTTCCCTGACGGTCCAGTGGTTGAGACTTCACCTTCCAATGCAGGGAGCGCGGGTTTGATCCCTGGTCGGGGAGCTGAGGTCCCACATGCCTCGCGGCCAAAAAAACCCAGAAAACATAAAACAGAAGCAGTATTGTAACAAATTCAATAAAGACTTTAAAAAAATGGTCCACATCAAAAAAAAAAAAAAAATCAAAGAGATTTTTGGCCTTGAAAGCAGCAGGAATTAAATCTCTCGGTGGGAACGTGCAGCCAAAGGCCCTCCCGCTCATTCTGGGAAGCCCGCAGCAGCCGCTGGGGATGTGGGATTCAAGGTAGTTGAAGGATCAACTCACGGATCGGATTGCATGGGATTTCCCCTCTTCCGTACCATTTTTTACCCTCACTAAGAGAGATCTATCACTTTCCCTCCCCTTCTCCAGTGTCTGTGTGCGCTGGGGGGAGGGGGAGGGCTGGGGGGAGGATACGGGGGAGGGTCCAGGCTCCCATGTCTGGAGGCTCTGGACCTTCACAGCACACAGAGGGGCGGTGACAGCAAGCGCCCGAAGCTGACCGTCTCCTGACACCCAAAGATCCAGTCCTCCCAGCCCAAGGCCCCACCGGCGATGAAAGAGTTCGGCCCAAACGCTCAGGAACTGGACTCTCTGTCCCTCCTGGCTCGTCCCCATACCTGGTGCCGGGTCCCCAGGGTGCCCGAGGCCCAGGTGCCCTGCTGCAGGGGGTGACACCACCCATCTGGAGAACCCCCGTCCGCACGCAGAGCCCCGGACAAACGACGGCCAACCCCAAACCCTCCCAACTTGTCGCCTCGCCTCACCCTCACATGCAGAGGTCCTGGCCACCCAGCCGCCTCACCAGGGCCCCGGCTGCTCTGGGAACTGGCTGGGCGCCGGGCGGCGTGACCCACGGACTCCCCAGGGATGCTGCCGCCCTCCGGTCTTCCCTCTTCCGCCGACTGGAAGCTTCAAGGCCAGGGCCCTTGAGAAGAGAGTGACTAGACAGTTACTGGGTCCTTTGGGAAGGGCCTGCGTGGGCACACGCGTCATTTGGTTGGAGGAGTTAACCATCCAACTGCCCCATGCACAGGATAAGGCCGCTGGGCCAAGGCAGACGTTCAGGACCAACCAGAAATGTCATCTCTGCACTTTGGAGACACGCCTGATACATGTGAGCATCGTCATGTCCTCCCTGAGACACCCTCTGGTGACTCTCCTGGACTGACAGGACAAAGGCTGGACTGCCCAGCCGGGGGTTGAAGGCCATCTACGGTCCAGCCCGGCCCGCCGCCCACTCTCTGCGTCCTCGTTTCTCCACATCCTTGTTCATGACCCCCCATCAGACCGCCCGATTCCTGCTGATGACCCGCACGGATCCCCTCCTGCTGCCCTGCCGGCCACCCAGCCTGCTCTGAGCCGGTCACCCAGCCGTTGTCTCCACGCTGCTTTGGACTTTCGTTCCATTGAGCAACGCAGAGTTTCTCACCCTGAAGGCTGCTGGGGGCTCTGGGCGCATGCCAGTGAGTTTTGATCAATGTGCAACTGTTTTTTGGCTACAGTTGCAGATATGGGTGGTTGGGTGATGTCTGTCGTGGGGAGTGTGAGCTGGGTGGGTCCTGGGCACAGGTGGGAAAAGGAACGGGTTGCTATTAGTTTGAGATGAGAGACGTCATGAAGAAGGTGGCTTTGGGGGGACGTTCAAGTATGACTTGAGAACCCAGTGGGGCTGGGATTTTTATTCTGAAAGTTAGGACTGCGCACAAGGCTGGCCGAGGGAACTGGGCCATGCTGGGACGCCTCCAGCTACCTCCAGTGTGCTGCGGACCGTGCTGGGATCCAGAACGGCTGAGAACCACAACTAACTTGTCACACACATCTGTCCCTTCCTCATCAGTTCCCTCACGGATGCTCTAAGGGCAGCAACTCGGCTCCTGAGTTCCTTCCGCAGCTCCTCAATCTGTGTGGCTCTGGTTGGTGCTTAGAAAAAGACACAGCGAAGGAACTCAGGTGTGGGCGAATGGCCCTGGGTGTGGACCCGAGCCTGTCCCTGTGTCCCTGGCAACGGGCTTGGGATGACAGAGATGGGAGCATTTTGTGGCTGGGCGTTTGGAGCAGGGGTTCAGAAGTGTCTCTTAAATATCACTGATTGAGGATTGAGAACCCAAATCCACAGTTTTATTTATTTATTTATTTATTTATTTATTTAGTCTCTTCTCTGGAAATAACTGTCTTAAACAAGATCCTCTTTAGTTCGGGGTCATTCATAGGCCCTGATCCTCTCCTATTTAGAGGTTTCCCACTATATCTTATATACTAAAATGCACCCACATTACCTATAATTTTATGCTGGGAGTTTTTGAAATTATTTTTATAATTTTGCTTTGGGGATGATTTGGCTACAAGTCATACATTTAATTCACAACTGCCTTTGATTTCTTGATATTGATCGTGTATTCTTGGGCAGTCTTGCAGAGAGAGAAAATGTAAACCCCCAATTCTGGTAAAATATCATGATATTTTTAGGAATACTGCATTTAACAATGAAGTGGACATAATGTTATGTGTTGTACCCTTTTGTTAAAGCTTGATTTTCTCTGGAACAATTCATTCCTATTCTGGGCTGAAGTGTGAAAGCTCCCAGGCCGGTGGCCCTGGCCTGTGGTTCCTGATGGACAAAAGAGCCCTTCCTGGGCCAGAGGGCAAAGTCACAGGGACACTCAGTGACTCAACTGAAGTATAAAGGTATCGATTCATTTTAAAAAATTTTTTATTTTTTAAAAAAATATTTTATTTATTTATTTATTTGGCTGCCCCAGGTCTTAGTTGAGGCACGTGGGATCTTTTGGTTGCGGCACGCATGATTTTTAGTTGCGGCATGTGGGCTTTTAGTCGCAGCATGTGGGATCTAGTTCCCTGACCAGGGATCAAGCCCCAGCCCCCTGCATTGGGAGCGTGGAGTCTTAACCACTGGACCGCCAGGGAAATATTCATTCATTGAATATTGCTTGAACTCCAGCACTTGTGAGCAACAGGGTGCTTGGTGAGAAGACAGACACTGCCCCTGCCTCTTCAGGCACGTGGAGTCACCACACTAGTGACAATTAGGCAGGGAGGCTAGGCTTGGCGCTCCAGCCCTCCCCTCCCACCCAGGACCCTCATCCTTGCTCCTCCCACCTGCCATCAAAGTCCGCCCTTAGATCTTTTTTAACTCTAAGGTTTAAATGACTAATAATGGTTTAACATTTTGTCCCTCCCAGGAGGTATTTTTGAGTCTAAGGGATAAAGATTTAATAGTGAAATTTCAAGCACCAATCAGGGAGGATTTGGGGAAGGAGGGTGGCGAGCATTTTCCTAACACCCCCAGTCATTTCACTGAGTTAGGGCAACCTCTGTCCTTATGGATACAATGGAAGCCAGTAGATATTTCAAATTAAATGGCTGGACGGATGGATGGATGATGGATAGATGGATGGACAGATAGATGATGGTTGGATAGATGATGCATGAATAGATCATCTTTATTCTATCTCAACTGGCCTTTGAAGCTTGGTTCATTTTTTTCACTCCTCACAGAGCCAGGCTAGGGTCTGACACACATTAGGAAGTTGGTAGAAGTTTGTAGAATAATAAATTAGTAAAAGGAATGTTATAATTTTCGGTTACTATTTTGGGTCCCCTTTGATTTGAGACACACACCAGCAACTTGAGTCTGAGTGAGCGGATTCAGCTATCTTGCTGGGATGGAGGCCACTGTAAAACTTGACCTTGCTCAGTTTATCGACAGCATAACCTGTCAGACACACAAGATTTCCATGGAATCCTTTCTGTGTGGTTTCATGTTACCTTTGCAGAGGTCCGACTTTCAGAGAATTCCTGGTATTAATAATAACAACGATAACTATCGTACTGAACTCATCGTGGGCTAGTTTTCGTTTTAAGCACATCACATATGTTTACTAATTTTATCCTAAAAACAGCCCTTTGCTTTAGGTACTACTATTAACACCTGCCCACCAGTTTTATGGATGGGGACATGGAGGCTCTGAGAGGTTAGGTAACCTGCTCAAGGTCATACTAAGTGGTGGAGGTCGGATTTGAACCCAGGCAGATTGACCTCAGCATCTGGATTCATATCACTACAGAGTTGGCCCTTGCTATCTGTGGGTTCTGTATCAGCAGATTCAATCCACCATGGATCAAAAATATTCGAAAAAAATTTTTCCACAAAGTTCCAAAATGCAAAACTTGAATTTGCCATGTGCTGGCAACTATTTACATAGTATTTACATTGTATTAGGTATTATAAGGAATCTAGAGATGATTTAAAGTATACGGGAGATGGGAATTCCCTGGCGGTTCAGTGGTTAGGACTCTGAGCTCTCGCTGCCCAGGGCCCCAGGGAACTAAGATCCCACAAGCTACGCAGTGTGGCCAAAAAATAAATAAATAAAGTATACGGGAGTATATGTGCGTAGGTTATATATGCAAATTCTACACTGAGCATCCTTGGATTTTGGTTTGGGGGGGAAGCTGGAACAGTTCCCTGCAGATGCCAAGGGACAGCAGTGTGTGTGTGCCATGCTGAAGGTTAGCTGGCAGCTGCAAGCTCTCCTCGAACCCCCGCTACAGCCTGCGCAGCTCAGCTTCACCCACCCGTCTGCACGGACAGGCGGAGTTGTTTCTGACTCGGCTCTGCCTCCATCTCAGCTGGGTTCAGGGGGCCTGCGGGGAAGCTGAGGCCCTTGCCGGCTTTGCATGTCATAGCCCTCAGGCTGCACCGTGAGCAGGGTGGCATCGCTCGCTATCAAACCATGGATCTGCCTTCGTAGGAACTGCCTGGCTGGGCCTGGGACTGTTCCCAACCTTCTTCTGTCTGAGGTCACAGGGTCTGCGTCCAGTGAGGTCCAGAGAGCAAAGCGCAAGGCAGCTGCCCCTTCTGAGATCTCTTTGTAGCCACCCGGTGAAGGACAGGGGGATTCTTCTCTACTTATGGGCAATTGGGGAGCACAGGTCAGCCTTGGAAAGGAAGCCCCCATCTTTGGTTGAAAGAACATGAGCTCAGGTTTGGTGAGGATGTGGCTGAATGAGTTGATGGACAGCACCTTGTCCAGCACAGGGATCGCCGAAAGACAGTTTCGTCATCCCTTTGTGCAGAGGGCTGTGGTGGGCACCAGGTTGCTGAGGTGCTGGTTTGGGGGCTTGGGACCTTTTGGGGTCCTGGCGTTGATGATGGCCTTATCTGGGGCAGGACCATCTTGGTGGCGGAGACTCCTTCCCTGCCTGCTGTTGGCTTAGGTGGGACGAGAAGCCAGGACCAGCCCAACTGCAAGCAACGAAGAAACAACCGACCTCAGGGCCATCCCCATCCTGCAAGGGGCGGAGGGGGCGGGGACAGGTACCAGGGCAGGGCCGTATCCACCTCAGGGATGGGCAGTCTCACCTCATCACTGAGGAGGCCTCAGGACTTGCTGACCCGCCAGGTGGAGGAGGGTAAGGGCAAGGCCGACTGTCCATCTCAGACACAGTCTGGATTTAGAATTGGGGGCCTAGGACTATTTTGCAGAAAGATATTTTCTTTAGGAAAATACTGTGTGGTGGTGGTGGGATGAATTGGGAGATTGGGGTCGACATATATACACTAATATGTATAAAATAGATAACTAATAAGAACCTGCTGTATAAAAAAATAAATAAATAAAAATCAAAACAAAAAAAAGAAAATACAATGGAACTGTCCCACAGACAAGTGAGGTCAGAAGAGGGTGAGAATCTGATCATTTACATGTGAATGTCTGTTAGATTCTGGATTTGAAAGCTCCATATTTTGGGGTTTCAGATTGTACTTCCTGACCTAAAGAATGAATTGCAAAATCAGACTTGGAGGAGTATTACTTTTTCATCAAGCGAGTAGTCTTAAAATTTGGCCAGTATATTAGTTTCCTGGGGCTTCTGTAATAATGTACCACAAACTGGGTGGCTTACAATTACAAAAATTTATTCTCACAGTTCTGAAGGCCAGAAGTCCAAAATCGAGGTGTTGGCGGGGCCGGGATCCCTCTGGGACTCTTGGTAGAATCCTTCCTGCCTTTTCCAGCTTCTGCTGGTGGCCGGCAATCCTTGTGTTCCTTGTCTGGTAGCTGCATCCCTCCAATCTGTGCCTCTGTCCTCACATGGCACTCTCCCTGTGTCTCTCTCTTCACATGGCACTTTCCTAAGGACACCAGTCATATTGGATGAGGGGCCCACCGTCCTCCAGTCTGACCTCATCTTAACTTATTACATCTGCAAAGACCCTATTTCCAAATAAGGTCACATTCACAGGTGCCAGTGATTAGAACTTGAACATATCTTTTTGGGGGGTTCAAAATTCAACCCACAAAAGCTAGTGATGTACTTGGCTCACTACTTACTACTATTTCTGTTATGTGGAATGAGACTGATTTTCATTAGGACCGGGAAAATCTCATCTGTCAACAGAGGCTTGAATACAGCTTGAATCGACAGAACCAAAGATGCCACAACAGTAATTGCAGCTTAGTCAAGTGCACTTCCAAATACAAACCAAAAGGAAGATGCTCTCCTAATCTCATGCTTTGTTTTGTTTTCTGAAGCTGTCCCTCTGGCTGCCTTGGGACACCCTCTCATCCTGAGATAAATGACAACAAAGTGACATTAAAGGTAAACCAAGTAACTGTCTGGAAATCACACAGCCTACCTTGGAAGAATCCCTCATTTCTCATCAACTATCAATTATAATATTTGCATGTTTCTTGCAATACTCCTTCATAAATGACTAATGTCATTAGTCATTATAATAATGCTTCATAGCCCAGTTAGAAAGAGGGTCAGATAGACTTTTACTTAGTCAGGACATTTCCAAATAGAGAATAGAAAAGTTAATTGATGGCGAATGTACTTAACAGGCAAAAACAGTGGGGAAATGAATTAAATAGGTTCCAATTTACAGTTTTACTTGCAAAAGTGAGGTATATCTTAGTTCAGGCAGGGCCTCTTTGGGCTGTCAGAGCATAAATATGTTGGCTAATGCTAGTCAGCTGGTATGAGAAGTTTCTAAAATTCAAACAGCACATTTGTGAAACAGGACCCCAGTTTGACTTATCTGGTGTCCATAATTTAGCTGACAACAATGTCAGCAACAGACATTTCAACATAATCCTGTGTTTGCTAATTGCTCTTTTGTACTCTGGACACGGGAAGATTTAACCTTTTGGATGAGATAGATACCAGTAACTTTCCAGCCAAAGAACCAGGGATCATCTGATAAGTGACAACCAAAACATTATGTCTTAAACTATAAAGAGGTCGAAAGAATGAAAAGTGGGCACTCAGAGAGAAATCTGTACACCCAAGTTCATTATTTATAATAGCCAAAAGATGGAAATAACCCAAACGTCCATCGATGGGTAAATGGATAAGCAAAGTGTGGTCTCTCCGTACAATGGAATATTATGTAGCCTTAAAAAGGACTGAAATTCTAATATATGCTACAATGTGGATGAACTTTGAAGACATTATGCTAACTGAAATAATCCAGTCACAAGAGGTTAAATATTGTACGGTTCTGCTTATATAAGTTGCCTAGCGTAGTCAGATTCATAGAAACAGAAAGTAGTGGTGGTTGCCAGGGGCTGAGGGAAGAAAAGTGTGGGGAGTTAGTGTTTAGTGGGTACAGAGTTTCATTTGAGGAAGACGGCAAAGCTCTGGAGATGGATGGTGGTGATGGTTACACAGTGTGACTGGACTTGGTGCCACTGAACTGTGCACCTAAAAATGGTTAAAATGGTAAGTTTTATGTTATGAATCTTACCACAATAAAACAAACACACAAAAAAAACGAGAGAACATACTGGTCTGATTTTAGCCCTTCTGGGTTGGGCCAACCCACCCAGTGGTCTTGGAGCAGCCCATTAGTTTACATGCAAGGAACTTCATTGGAAAAAACAAATGTTCCCAGATATTAATCCACATAACACTTTTTTCCTATCTCTGGAACCGAGCAGAACCCTATGGGGCCTTCCCGGGACAGACACCCCTCCCCCTTTTCCTCTGCTTTAGCTCCTCTCTGAAGCACCTAGATAACAGTATCTGATGCACATTTCCTGAGTTGTTTTACAGATGCTACAACCACCACCAAATGGAAGAAATTAACTACTTGATGTCCATGAGCACATAGCCCCCTGCCGTACTGTAGCCTAAGGATGGATAAGGTTAACCCCTGTGACACCACCCTGTTACCTCACCATCAACCAATCAGAGAGTTGTACCCGAGCTCATCACATACCCTGTGACTCCCCTCCCTCACCTGGGCTTTAAGAAGGCTTCCCTGAAACCCATCGGGGAGTTCGGGCTTTTTGAGCACAAGCTGTCCCGGACCCCTTGTACAGCACCCCACAATAATCGCTGCACTTTCCTTCACCGCAACCCGGGTGTCCGTAGGTTGGCTTTACTGCGCACCGGAGGGTTCGGTACTGCCAGAGATGTTCGGCAACATCCCTCTTCTAGCTAATTCTGAGAACCACATGCCAAATCCAGATCCCGGCCCACCTGGCAAGATGAACCACTGTCAGAGGATTTAAGGCCACGAGACTGTGACCTTCCCGCAGCAAATGCTTCCTTCCTCGAGGGCGCACCGTGGCTGCACCGTGGTTACGCCGCTCAGCCTGGGGCGGGCGGGCCCGGCAACCCAGAAGGAGGCAGCATGGAGCCGGGATGCCAACTGCGGGACCCAGTGGGCGGGTAGCATCTCCTGGGGCTGGAGAAGACCACCAGGCCGTCCACCTGCCATTCTGGACAAAGGCCCAGCCAGGCCTGGACGCCTCCTAATCGCGACCCCTTAACACACAGAAAGTCCCCTGGCGCCAGGTGTCACACCTCCGGGGCGCCTCACGCCTTGTCATTTACTAAGTGCTCTTCTACAGAGTGTTATTTAATCATGCAGACACCTCGGTGAGGCAGCTATTATCATGGTCAGGCATCTGATCCAGTCCTCACAGCCGGTCAGAGAAAGAGCCGGGCCTCTGATCTAAGCCCGCAATTCTTTCCTCCACAAGCTGCTGGCCCAGTGTCACCAACCCTCCCTCCGGCTGTTAGAAAAGCCAGTTGTTAAGAGCAACCGGGTTCAAGGTGGAACTCTGCTAGCGGTCGCCGAGATCCTCCATCGAAATTCGCTGGATGAACACGTGTGGATCTCAGCAAAGTCTCCTGAAAGGTCTTCCCTCCACCCCCGATCCTAGCTTAACATCCGTCACAGCTGAGGGACTGGGGTGACTTGGCCGGGGCCTAGCTTGAAACACCTTCAAAATATCTTGGTTGCCCTGAATCAGGCAGCACAATGGATGGGAAAGTCAGAGGCTCCTGAGACACATTCAGATTCTATCAGGCCCTTTTCCAAAGGGCGAGGAATACTGTTGAATGTTCAGTTTGATAAGCTGGGAGGGGTGTTTGTCCACTCTCTCCCCTCCACCTCTGCTTCCTGCTCCATCCTCAACCGTTTCCACACCGTTTCCTCAACCGTTTCAACCGTTTCCTCAACCGTTTCCTGTGTGCACATGCATGCCCATGGACACATGTACACACGTGCAGGCACACACACACAGACCCACACTTTTTCTCAAAATGACTTTTGGCAGCAGCAAAGCCGAATCTTCCCAATTCCCTGTAACTAAGGTAAAAAAGGAGAATAACTCTGAGCCAGAGAAAGAGCTTCCTTTCATCATGGGAAAGCAGGAGGCTGCACGTCCTCACCATTTTCAGTCCCAGATGCTGGTTGGTGGCTCCCCTGGGCCAAACTGTCAGGGCCACACGGGGACCACAGGGCACATTTCCAGTCCTTGAACGAGGGACCCCCTCACAGTCTCCTTTCTCAGGCCCGTGTCCTAAAACAAGGCGCTTTCATTGCTGTCTTCGGCGCTTAGTAGTCCAGAATCTCCCTCCTCAGCCAGAGGCCTCTTCCATAAAGAGGTTCGCCAGAACATAAGACCGCGTGCATGAAGCTTGCAAAGGCAGAACAGCAGGGAATGTTCTGTTTCAGAGAGTCCGCGAAAATAAAGAAGGGGGGCCAATGTCAAACTTAACGCGATCATTTTAATTTCCAAGTGCTTTGGGATTTTTTCATGTTGGTTTCATGGAAATTTACGTCTGTGGTGAAGACTGTTTGCTACAGGATCTTGCTGTGTTCCTTTAGCCCGGTAATAAAAACCGTCTGCCTGAAGTCCTTTTTGGAACAAGAAGGGGTATAAACAAATAATCAAATGGTCATGGAAGACCAGGGGAAGGGCCATGGCTGTTTCAGAAGGAGTGGGTGTGAATCCAGAGCAAGTGCTAAAGGCCAGTATTTGCAGGAGCTGCCGACTTCCGAAGGGATGTGTCCGGACAGTATGAAAACACACACTGTATTCAAGGATATATGGTACGTTTGGGAGGATGGGTGAGGAGGAAGAGGCACCACTCTCTTCCCAGGCCCCCATTTTGTGCTTGGGGTTTTATCACGGGAGTAAGAACGCTACTAGGAAGCACAAACCCATGAGTCCCTGCAGTGGACTGAATTGTGTCCCCCAAACTCATGTCCGCTTGGAACCTCAGAAGGTGACCTTATTTGGAAACGGTCTTTGCAGAGGTAATTAAGTTCAGATGAGGTCATACTAGATTAGGGTGGGCCCTAAATCTAATGGCTGGTGTCCTTAAAGGGAGAGAAGGGACACACAGAAGAGAAAACCATGTGAAGACATAGAGAGAGGTTGGGGTGATTGCACCTACACTCCAAGGAATGCTGAGGAATGCCAGGAGCCAGCAGAGGCTGGCAGAGGCAAGGAGGGATTCTCCCCTACAGCCTTCAGAGCCTTCGGGGAGGACGGCCCTGCTGACACCTTGATTTTGGACTTCTGGCCTCGAGAACTATGAGAGGATAAAGCTCTGTTGCTTTAAGCCTCCTAGTTTGTGATGATTTATTATGGCAGCCCCAGGAAACTCATGCAGCCCCCTTTCTGGCCGGGAACGGTTTAGGCTGGAAGGGATTGGGCATATTAGGACCAAGACCGTGGTCCAGTCCTTGGCCCCTAAGTTAGGAGCTGAGGTCCAGGGCAGAACTGATCTTGAAATAATAGTTGTTGAGCTAGTTTTTTGTTGTTGTTGCTTGTTTTCCTTCCACCAGAGGAGAGATGGAGACTCTTCTGGGCTCAAGGAGTAAGAAGACAGCCTCAGAGTGACCTTCAGGGTCAGCTCCACGGACAGGCAGCGTCACCCTAAAAGTCCCAGCTGAGTTGGGGGTCTGCGAGTAGAGACGGCTGCCCCTCTGACTTCCGATGAGGCAGGGCATGGAGGAGAAGTAGCCAGAAGGACTAGCTTTGGCTTCTGATCTCCAGGAGAGGTTTTTATGTCTCCGGCAAGACAGTGTTCTTGAAGACCAGCATTGGCAAGAGATGATTTTCAAAATTCCTTTAGCTCCTATTACCACGTACAGATCCAGGCCCAGAGATGTGACCTCTGAGATTCTTATAATCCAGAACACTCAGGACATTGCGTGCAAGTTTCTGCCACGAGGAATAGGGTGGATGAGGATGAGAAGGGAAGCTGAGGAAGGGGAAGCCAGTGGTCACATAGTTTGCCCCATTCCCCCCAGATTGAATGTTCCAGGTGGAAGCCCAAGGAAGATGAGCTTTTCTTTTGCTCCCTGTTTGGAACCTTGGAGGAGATGACCCCCATCCCAGTACGGAGGCACGTGGGTGTTGGGGAGCCCAACGTGGTTGCAGGGAGATGGCGTGAATGCGTGGGACCAGGATTCCTGGATGCCTTCATCTCCTCTAGAGCATGGAGGGGACCCAGGGATCCTCTTATGTCTCCCACATCAGTGCAGCATGTAACCAAGCTCTGCTGGGAGTCAGTGGCTGTGAGGGGCCCACCTTGGCCAGGGATGGAGTGGACATCCCACCAGACCTAGGGGATCTCCAAGGTGACTTGGTCACACGTGAGAGCTCCCAAGCCTAGGCCCTCAGACCCTTGCCTTTAGCAGGGACATCAGCTGGATGCCCAAAAGGCCGACCCAGCCCACATGCCTCTGAGTGGATACCTGTCAGCACACTCACCAGGACCAGCACAGCTGCCTGGCAGAAGGGGTCGGTGCAGGGACGGGACAAGACCAGCAGACCTGTCTCCTCCCCATGGGGACCACGAGCTTCCCTGTGCACTGGCTGCCACCTTGGCTATGAGGGTGGGGAGGAGAGAACCGCACTGATGGGAGCTGAAATCTACCAATAAGTATTTCCTAATGGAGCCTGTTTCCACAGAAGGTGATTGTTTCAACCAGAGGACCCAGAGATAATATTAATGACAAATTACTCCCCTCTGCTACCCGTGGGAGAGGGGCTCACGTGGAAGAGAACGAAGGAAGTTTTGTGGCTCCTGCACTCCTGAACGGTGGAAGTGAGTCTGAGTTCTCACCACCTTGGCCATGGAAGGATGAGGGTTATGGCTGAACTGTGTCCCTCCCCAAATTCCTGTGTTGAAGCCCTAAATAACCCCCAGCAGCTCAGAACGTGACTGTATTTGGAGATCGGGTCTTTAAAGAGGTGACCAAAGTAAAATGAGATCATATGGGTGGGCCCTAATCCAATATGATTGTTGTCCTTAGACACAGGTTACAGAGAGGACACACAGAAGGAAACCATGTGAAGACAGAGGCAGAGATTGGAGGCATGCTGCCATAAGCCAAGGGATGGAAATATCACCAGCAATAACCAAAAGCTGGAAGAGGCAAGGAAGGACTCTCCCCTGGAGCCTTCAGAGAGAGCGTGGCCCTGCCGACCACTTAATTTTGGACTTTCAGCCTCTAGAACTGTGAGAGAATACATTTCAGTTGTTTTAACTCACCTAATTTGTGGTATTTTGTTCCTACAGTCCTAGGAAGCTAAGATACACAGCTTTATAGAGATCAAGCTTTCGGAAGGATCTCGCCTCATCTAGGCAGATTTAGAAATGTTTCCCCTGAGGGCAAATTCCTCCGGATTTAGACCACGTGGTGAACTGGGGACACAGGAGGTCACAGGGCGCCTCCCCGAGCATCCCTCGCTCCCCCTTCCTGGTTTAAATCATCTGACCTGGAGCCCAAAGAGCAAATGCTTGAGTCCATTCAGGGCTCCCTCCCATCTGATGAAGAAGGAATCCCGGGAAGGAAGGAAGGGAGATGGCAGAGAACACAGGTTTTCTTTGCTTTCCAACAGGCAGTGGCCCCGAGCCTGTTTTCTTTTCTCTTCCCTTCAAAGTGATCTTTCATCTCTCCAATAACTCTTATCTTTCAGCAAACTCAAGCAGGCCCAGCGTGAGCTGTGAAATTACCAAACTTCACAGGTTTTGCGCAAATCATCTTAAAGACCTGACCTAAGCCCAGGAAAGCCGGAACGAGGCCGAGAAATCATTCCTCATTTCACCTGTCACCTTCACTGCCCCCACGGGGGTCCCAACCACCTCGAGACACCTGTGTGACCCACCCTCCAAAGGCTGAGTTACGAGCTGCGCTCCAGGTCTGCTGCCAGTAGCTTGGATGTTATTCCAGGAGAGCAATGGCTGGGGCGGCCTCGTCAAGGCTGTGGTTTAATTTCCTTTGCTGCTTTCAGGGTCGTTTCGAAGGAAGTGGGTGGAAGTAATGGTACTCCGTGGTGGTGAGTCTTAGTCTTGGCCACTGGAGGTGACGGCACAGAGTGACGTTGTGGACCGGGAGGGGATGGCTTTGTGAGCCGGGAGAAGTGCGAGCAGAGAGAGAAGAAAAACAGGAAAATAACAATAACAATAATAATAATAATAATGCCTTTTCTCTGGTCCTGGAGGATTCAAAGTTGACCTTTCCTTCTCCATGGAATTTTATTTTACATCTCTTGTCTGGATTTAGCTATTAAAGACCAGTGAAACAGCTGATGGGAAAAATACTCTCGGTAGCAGCTTCGTTGAGCAAGAGAAGAGGCTTCTAGTCCTGAATTGGACACGTGCACTTATGTTCCACAGACACCTTGGGAGTATATGCCATGACTGAGCACTGTTTTGGGGATGGAAGTGTGAACATGGATAAGATGGAGAGCAAAGCCTTCCTCCGGGCGACCCGGGAAAAGACACAGGTACGGGAAGCAGCTGTAGCGTCCGGCAGCCCCCAGAGAGGTGGGATCGCCCCTTAGCAGGATCCTTTGGCTCCATAAAGAGATGGTAAAATGAGCCTCGGTTGTGCCCTGGGACCCGGCTGGCCGCATCTGTCCGGGCAGTGTCAGCCCTGTGCAAACATGGGCCTCGTGGGAGCTGAAATTCAACCAGGGCCCCACTGGCCAAGCCCTGTTCCCGCCCCAGGCATCACGTCATTTTCCTCTAAGTGGCTCACTCAGCAGGGGCACTTTTTTGCAATTCAGCCACCTGGACAAAGGTGTCTTTTTTGCAATCCATCCTCCTGGATAAGGCACCTTTTTTTCCACTTTGCACAGCTTGGGGCACGTGAGTGGCCCTGATCTGACAGAAGAGTGGCCTTTGTGCAGCTGCTTTTAGGAAATTTCACCGAGGGAGGGCGAGAGAGATGATCTCAAGGATGGGAAACCTTGAGAAGTGGGCGACGTAACACACCGGTTTGCGGGGGCCAATGAACCCCTCAACTCATGGGAAACTAGTATTTAGAGTTTTCGTGTGAATGGGGCCATTCTGGCTTCAGCTTTCTCCAATTTTGATTTTATAGGGGAAGTCCAGGACTATAATCTAGTGAGGAAAATGGGGGCATTGTGTTTTCTCTTTGAAACGACCCAATGCCTGCACAGGAAGACAAGGCCTGCTCTTACCAATCACTTGGTACACACAATAACCAGAAAAATCCTTTAAGTTCTGGAGGTGGCTCAGAAACCTTGCCTAAGCACTTGGCCACTGTGTAACTGTTTTGTCTTGGTTTGGTTTGGTTTTGGCCACATCGTGTGGCATGCGGGATCTTAGTTCCCTGACCAGGGATCGAACCCATGTCCCCTGCATTGGGAGAGTGGAGTCTTAACCACTGGCCTGCCAGGGAAGTCCCTCACTGTGATAACTGTTTAGGAAACACATGGAAGAGGGAATCAGAAGATGTGCATGGAGTGCAGAGCGGGGCAGCTGCTGTGTCTACCCGCTTCCTCCTCTGAAAACTTTGCCCCGTGTCTTCCTTGGACGATGATGGAGGGAAAGGCAGCGACTGCCGGGCTCCCTGGGGCTCCAGCCCGGTCTCAGCCGACTCTTGGCCATCACCTGGCCATCCTGCGCTCCCTAGAGACCTGTCTTCAGCTTCTTTTCTTCCTCAAGCCCCCTGTATTAGTTTCTTAGGGCTGTCTGACAACCACAGACGGGGTGGGTTACAACAACAGAAATGTATCCTCTCACCCTTTAGGAGGCTGGAAGTCCAAAATCAAGGTGTGGGCAGGGTTGGTCCCTTCTTGTGGGTTCAGAGGGAGAATCTGCCCATGCACCTCTCCGGCTTCTGCGGATGGCCGGCACTCCAGTCTCTGCCTCTGCCATCGTCCTCTGTGTCTGTCTGCGTGTCTTTTCTCCTCTTATAAGGACGCCAGTCAGAGTGGATGAAGAGTCCACTTTTCTTCAGTGTGACCTCATCTTAACTCTGCCGATCGCATTTGCAACGGCCCTATGTCCAGATAAGGTCACATTCTGAAAGTCTAGGAAGGACATGAACTTGGGGAGGGAGACACTGTTCAACCCAGGACACCCCCATCCTCCACTGACACTGAAACCCGTGGAACTCAATCCCTAGACTTCCGTGGAATTCATCCGTGGAAGCTCCCAGCCTCACAGCTCACCTGGTCTCTGACTGTGCCTGTTCCCGCAGTTTCTCTTCTTCTCTCCAGAAGAAGCCCTTCTCTTCATGTGACGCTCTAAGAAATCCACTTGACCTTTACCTATTTAACCGTCTAAACTTCTGCCCCTGACTTTTCACCCTGTCTCCTTACCCCCTGACACGCATCCCCCCACTGTCGATGTGGTCGCCAGTTACCCCATGTCCTAGACCCCACCCTTCTCTGCTCTCAGTCTGCCCAGCCCCGGTCAGGCTGCTCTCCGGCTTCTCCTCCCCGTCCCCTCCTTCCAGCAGGGCCCACCCCCGTCCTCAAAGTGCAGCTTCTGTCCCACGGATGGTGGAGCCAGCGCACAACAGGCCTCAGTTCGCGCTTGCTGCATCGCGTGGGATTCCTTGCGTCGTTGCCGAGCTCTCTAAGCCACACTCACATCCCACGTTTCCAGCACCTGAGAGCCTTGACAAACCCGGAAGTTGTTCCATCCCTGACCTGCTCATGGCCTCATTGGTTCGCTGGTGTTTCCCTAACAAGCCATCTCCCCAGCTAGATTTTAGGCTTTTTGAAGACCAAGACCATGACCTGTCTTTGCTTTGGTCCTCCTGGCATAATCCAGGAGCCCAGAACACTCAGTAAGTTTTCACTTAGAACTTGACAAATGCAGCCATTTTGCTTTACGGGCCTGGGTGTCCACAGAGAATTACTTATTAGGGGTTGAGTCAGTTTGGGATGTTAACACGATCAGGATTAGAATTTAATTGTTGTATAGGATGTGTTTAGAGTTTCTAACGGTGGGCCTTGGGTCTGCCTGTTTCAGAGCCTGCAGGATTGCTTGCTAAGAGGTAGGTTCCAAGGCCCCGACCCAGATTTGTTGATTCAGAATTTTAGGAGGTGGGTCCGAGAATTGTGTTTTTAGGTCAGCCCTGGCCCCTGTCCTGGTGATTCTTATGCATGGTAAAGCTGAGAATCACTGATCTAGACACGTGGACAATAAATATTGATTCTCGACGGGCTAGCAGAGCTGAAGATAAACTAGTGACTTATTACAGCTCATAGAGCCGGCTGGGGCAAAGCCAAAAATGATTCATTGCTTACTAGGTGACCAGTCGCTTCAAGGGCCACCGTTGTCTCCCGAGGTACAGTGACATTTCACAAAATCGGGGGCCCAGTAGGAGAATCTGGGGGGTCTTTGGAGTGACCCCTGGGCAGTGCTGAGCCCAGCCACAAACAGAGTGTACCTGTCTTCCCAGGCTGGTTCCCCCCCTGCCACACCCCCGCCCCAGGCAGAGAATTAGAGCGTGCTGTTCAGGGCTAGTGTTTGTCTTGCTTTTGGAAACACCTCAGGGCAACTCAGGATAGGTTTTCAGAGTGGTGTTTGACTTGGCTTGCCTGTAAAGTTCCCGCTTTTTAGTCTGTTTATTGCAAGTTAGCACACGGCCCCAGATGCGGGAGCCTAACACTAGTTCTGACAGAAACCAGGGGGCAAATGAAATAAAACACGGGGAGGTCTGGAGGGCGCTTCCCCGTGTCCGCTTCTTGGCCTGGAGCTAACCTGAGGTCAGGGTGGGCATTGGGCTTTGCAGCCTCCAGCCTGTGCTGCCCAGTGAGGCCTTGGAACTCTGGGGCACATCCAGCCACTGCCTGCCCGACACAGGATCTGAAGGGTTATTTCCCAGGAAGGAGATGTATTCCATTTTTAGCTCCTATTTTGCTTACATATTTTCTCATCTTTTAAAAAGTTCAACTGACTTTCGATAGCTGGTCCCTCTTGATGTTTACTCTCAAGTTTCAATCTGATGTCACATTACATGTGGGTAATAATCACCATCACCGTGCCAGTTATTCCATTTACATTGTTTCACTTAATCCGCACAAAGTTCTATGCGGAGGGTATTATTAGATCCCACTTAATGATGAGAAAGCAAACTCGGAGAGATTGAGTGGCCTGAGGTGACCCAGCTATTGAATGCGGAGGGAGCAGGGATAGTAGTTCCAGGGATCACGCCTTCTCAGCGACAGGAGGGCTCGCCACTTGGTGATGACCTACCCCAGCCGGAACCTTCTTTCCTTGCCTTGAAGAAGGAACAAACAATGGTTTACTGAGGGCTGAAAGATTTCACCTAAGTCTAGCTCTTATTTGCATTAAGCGTATCAGCCCAGTTTATATCAGCAAAATGAAAGTTGAAGAAAGTTATGGGTTTCTAGTGACATGTCTGCAGGGCATTAAAATACACTGTTAATGGGAGTTTCTGTCCGTGTCACATTTCTTTTTCACAAAAGTGGAAAGCATGATTGCGATTCACTAGTGTGGGTGGTAGAAAGAGTTTGAAATCCAGTCAGAACATAAACAGAACCCTTGGGATGTGGCCACCATCCTCCGATCCAGGGAGGGTCGTGCTGGGTGGAATCTGGGACATTTGGGGCTGAGTGAAACTAAACCGGAACTTGTGGGCTTTAGGGAATGGGCCCACGAACTCCCAAATTTCCTACTTGAAGATCCTTTTCTTACTGTTTCCCTTCCATAGTTTCTACTGCGTTGGCATGGACGCAGCTCTCCTGTCCCAAACCCACAGGGTCACTTTGATCGTCAGAGACTTCAGCCTCTGTTAATCTCTCTTATCAGCAGCCTGGCCTTCGTTCAAGGACCCATGGTTCTCTCTACTTGAAGGGACACACGGTAGACCCCAGTCAGTCGCTGGCCCTGGGTGGAGGCTGCTTTTGGTGGAAAGAGGGATTGAAGTGAGAATATTTTAGGACTATGTCACTCAGGCCTTGAGAGAACACTCGAGGATAGGAAAAAAAGAGTCCTATGAATAAAAACAGCCCAGTTATTGATTGAATCCAAGGAACCCCAAAGAGGCTAAGCTATTGTTTTAAACATGGATCTCAGTTCCTAGAGGCTGGACGAGGCGGGCGGGAAGAGGTTAATGGTAGTATGCAGCCTTGAGTATTCTGGAAAACACCATCTTCTGACTTTTTGCAGTGAGCTAAAAGGACTAAGAAGAAACCACCATGAATAATAGTAATTGCTCTTCTATTTGCTGCCCATGGTGCGTTTCATGTTTACAGATTTTAACTCTAATATCTGCAGTAGCTGACGTTGGTGTTATTATCCGAAGTCTGTGTACTGAGAAATAAGAGATTTGACGAGTTCAGTAATTTGTACAAGATTATAAAGTCAGCAATTGGTAGGGCCCAGAAATGAACGAGGTCCTTTCTTCTCTAAGCTGTCTCCCATGAAATATTGTTCTCATCCCTGCTGTGGCCTGATGGGGTATCACATTCTACTACTGCACTAGCCAGAAGGTCAACAGCAATTATGCCATCCCTGTAGTATGCTTCGGGGTCAGTCCCGGAATTAGCAGAGCTCACTCTCAGCCAAGAAAAGAGTATTCCAAGGAAATGATATCTTAGACTTCTTTTTTTTCTTTAGTTGGTAGACATTCCTTGAGAGGCTTATGGTATATTAAAGATATATTACTGTGACATCTTGTAAATTTTATAGCTACAGTTTTACACTTATTCAGCATTCCTGATCTCCGTGTGGTATTCACTTCAAATAATATTTTGTGAGTCAGTGTGTAAGGATCAAATGCAAGTTGTACGTTATTTAATGATACGCTAAATGGTGATGTCTTTAGGAAAGAATTTTTCTTGAATACCATGGTTGTAGCGTTATCCACTATTGCTTTAAAAGTAGATTTTCTTGGCATTCATAATTATGATAGTTATAAGAAATGAGTTGTTTGCTGTAAAACAAATACCAAATATTTCTCAACTATTAAAAAATCCTTATAGTCTCAAAAGCATCTGACTTAAATGCAGGAAAAAGTTCTCCGCTCAGGCTGCACGTTAGAATTTAAAAGCTTCGGACGCTTTTACAAGCTCCAAATGTGTCGGCCTCACCTTTAGACCAATTAGACAAGATCTCTGCGAGGTGCTGTCTGGCTAGGTATAGTTTAGAAAATTCTGCAGGCAATTCTAAATGTGGCCAGTGTTGAGAACTACTGGGCCTAAGCAATAATGAATTTTTAAATTCATGGCGTTAGGTCTGACTAATATCAATGCATTAGTGTATCATAAGGGAGAAAGATCTGCATTATGCTTTACAAGTAAGAGTTTTGAATATAATGCAATTAAAATATATGTGGTGAACATAGTACATGCAATAAGTCAATAAGTTACAGACATAAAGTAGATGTTCAATAATATTACTGAGAAGATGACTGAATGAACATCCTGCAAAGTTTTATATGAAAAATCGTATTTTGACAAAACTAAGATGTTATCAATTGTAAGACAGAGTATCACTGAGAAAGAAAAAGTTTTAATTAAAATGTGATGTGCCATATATTAAAATCCACAACTCAACTTCAAAAATGTTCAAAATGCGAAAAAATCTGTCTTATAATTAATGAAATACAGTACTTAAAAATTATTGTTTTTTAATTTTTCTGCCGGCTACTCCATCTGTTATACCACTAATGTCCACTAGATGCCGCTGTGATCTGCTACTTCAGGTTCCAAAAGGAAATCGGAAAACCAATTTTCTGAGTACTTAAAATTGAAACAGTCTGCCCCTTTAAAGACAAAAGACTTTTAAAATCTCATATTTTGAGGGGTTGTTGTTCATAATTTCCCTTCCATTAAGATCCATCCTAAGTATCTCACAAAGTGTAAAATTATTTAAAAAGTGAATTGAGACGTTTTAAAGGCTTGATAGAAAAAACTATCGCTTCCCTTTTATCCGTATCCTTAGATTTCACATCTCGCTTTTCTGCAGCGGGTTATAGAGAAGGGGCAGTAATACTGATGGGAAGGTTGATGTTTGACTTAAATCAAATTGAAAGTAAAATGTGAAGGGAAGAATATGATGTCTCCTGGTTTGTAGCCAGCAGATTAGGGGACCCTGCACACAGGAGTTACTGCTTCCCACACAGGAAAAGCTGGGGATGGGGAGGGGACCGGTGTCAGTGGGGCAGAGCCCTGAGCTCAAACCCAAATGCAACATTAACCGTGGGGATTGACCCAGGGCCTCCATGGCTGAAAACCGGGACAACTTCCCTTATTGGATGAGAATCCCTCTCCCAGCAAAATGATAGAGGCCTTAGGGTGGAAAGGAAGCCTGCAGAAGCTTCTGGAGATATGCTCTGAGCAGTGCGACTCAAACTGTTCCCCATCTCTCCAGTGAGATGAGAACGGAAACTGGGGGTAAACATTTCAAAACACTTTTACAGCAAAATATCAATAAAGTAATGTTATGTCTGTTAAATGTAAGAAAAAGAAATTGGGCTTGTGTTTTGTATGTCTGTTTTTTTATTTCATTTTTCTAGTAATTCAACTTTTCTAATATTTTGCAAAAGTATCGGTCCATAACAGATTGGAAATTTAAAATAAAAAGAGTAGGCCTTCACCCCAGATAGCTTGAGAAGCACTGCAGAAGCCGACCCTGAGCTGCAAAAGGAGGGGACCCCAGAACTATGACCCTACCAACCCCTTAATAATTTTCTAGTGGACAATACAGGCAGAAAAGGGCCGAAGAACAGGAGCACTTGGATTGTGAAGGATAGGATGACTAGAGAGGTAAAAAGAAATCCTAAAACAGCACACCTCGGGGAGCCCCAGCCTCTGAACCCACAGTTGGCAGCTCACCCCAGAACCCCCCCAGCTCTACAAAGTCTCAGAAACCCGGCATCATCACCCCTGAGCTGGTCCCTTTGCCCAATGCACACACACACAGCAAATTGACCTTGGGACAAGAGGAACTCAGGGGCTGCAGTGAAAAGAAAATACAAAACCAGTCAGAATTGCCCATATCTTATATATTTAGCTTCAGAAGAGAAACGCAGAGAGAAGTCCATGGTTAAATTCTTTCCCGGCTTAATCCGGCCCAAATCAGCGGGCTTTGATGGAAGGGAGGCTTAATGCACCGTCCATGTCCATTTATGGATAGTTGAGTTGGCCATTTTGCTTCTCTAAAAACTGCCCTGTTGCATTATCATACCGTCGGTGTCTTTTTTGGAAAGCAATTTGGTAATAATTATCGAGGCGTAAATTGTGACTGCTCTTTAACCCAGCTGTAGAAATTCATCCTACAGTGATACTCTTAAAGCATGCAAAGACACACAATACAATATCCAATACTCATTGACTCTTTGTGGGAGAAAAAAAACACAACTAGATAAAAGCTAAATGCCCTTGATAAGAGACTAGCTAACAGATAGCATCCATAAACTGGACTAGGACACCCCGTTGAAAGAGTAAATGCTTCTCAAGGTTCTAATGTGCAAAGAGTTCCAAGATACAATTTTAAGTAAAGGAAGCAAGTTGAAATCCAGTGGGTACAGTATGACCCTATTTGCGTAAAAGAGCAGCACATGCACTTCGATCATGTAGAGAATCCTTCCGAGGCTGTATCTGTCCACAGGGGTCACCTCCGGGAAGTGGAGCTAAGGGTTGAGACTAGGGAGAAGCACTTTCATTTCTAATATCACGCTCCTTTATGTGGTTTTGTTTTTTCAAGTGAAAATAAGTATTAATTTAATATGGAACAAAGTGTCTATTGCAGAATATCAAGAGCTACAAGAAACGGCAACAAACATCAGTCAGCCAAAGATATATCCTGAAACGAGGGGTTGCGTAAAACAGTCATGCCCTAAAGGTCAGGAGAAATTGGCTGACGTCGACAAAGAAGAAACCACAACTCCTAGATTGTCCTCACCCATGACTGGTGAATATTTTTAGTGACAGGCAGTATCAGCCTGAGGGGCTGCATAAAACCCAGCGGAGCTCCTGGCAGGGGACCCAAGGCTCGCAGGCATCAGGGCCACCACCAGGTGACAAAACCCAGAGACAACTGCTCGAGGATTTAATTACGATGTGGAAATGGAAAGGGATTGGGGTTGGTTAACTGACTAAAAAACGGGTTGCCTGGCCCGCTTCACAAATAGAGGGAGTGTCTCGGCTCCCAGCAATGCTGTTACCATTTGCAAATGGGACACGCACACTTCTTGTTTATTTCTACCTTGCACAGTGCCGATTCATCCTGATAACACTGGTCTCAGAAATACCTACCTTAAAAGTTACATGTAATTACTACACACCCACACCCCCCACCACCACACTCTGTACTGGCAGGATGAGAGCTGGGAGGGAGGCTCCCAGCCCGCCTTGGGGCCTTCAGCCCTGCGCTCCTGGCTAACGAGTATTTTCAGTGCTACCCCGAGGTGACTGTGCTCTGCAAAACACACTGCTTACTCTGCTTTGGGCTTTCTTTCTGCCACTTATTTCATGTTCCAGGTAACAGTTTTGACCCATAGTTCCAAGGAAAAGGTGTTCGGGTGATTTTTCTGGACTTGCCTCAAAGGACGAAGGAAGACTATTATGCTGGATGTCAGAAAGCCAGTTTCCAGGCAGCTCAAGTTGCCTTCATGGAAATGGTGGAGGAAGCAGAGGGTGAAGGTCAGGGAGCTCCTGGGGACAGATGAAGTCCTCTGCAATTGTAATGAGCACCCCAAGCTGCCCTGTGGGCCTGGGAGAGATGACCAAGGGCATGTGAAGGGGGTGTCAAGGCAGAAGCCAGGATTAACCTTCTAAAGACCCCGAGAGCAATCCTTCCTAACTTCTGTGCACCTTCTATGTCATGGCCAGTCCAACATACACTGGGGGGCCCGGGTTGCCAGGAGTGGTGCGCAGGGGGTGGGCAGGCACAGAGCCCCCGCTACAGACACACCAGAGCACTCAGGCCTCCCAGTGCACTTGGAAAGAAACCACATTTCCTTTTAGCCCTGGGCGGGGGGTGGGGGGGTGGCGGGGGGAGGGCAGCCCAAAAGTTACAGCATCACTGAAAACAGTAGCAAGACAGAGAGACAACAGTCTTTTCCAGATCTGCCTTGAGGGAAAACAGCGGGGAAAGGGAAGGAATACTTGAATAGGACCTGGAATGAGGGGTTCTGAGGGGCCTGTGCGGGACAGTGTCTTCTGAGACAGGTGGGTACCCTTAACTGTGGGGCTTCTGTTTTGCAGAGGGGGTGGGCTGCAAATTTGGGGCCAGAAACGAATTCCCTGGAGGTGGGGGACAGGCTGAGGCTCCCTCCTGAGGACCTTTCCTCCGGTTGGACCCTTCCTTATTTTATTTAGCGGACTCAGCCTTTCCTCTAAGTAAATATTGAACAAATATTTTAAAACCACCCATATAAACAGTGGCAAATTGTTATCCTGTCTCCAGCTGGCCCCGGGCACGGCTGCTACGCTCCCTGCCTTACGCCCTGAGCTCCTGCCCTGTGCCTGAAGGCACTTCCGGTGTCGGCCATCTTGGCTCAGACCGGAAGTCCACGGGGAGAGAGGCCTGCGGCCCTACTTTCTGCTACGTTCGGAGAAAGGTAGATGTTCGGGTGTGGTGTTTCCCACTTGGAAGCAGGAGTTGGAATGGGGTGGATTTATTTAGACCCAGAGAAAGGGAGTCGTGCTGAGTTGCCTGAGGTCCGTTGAGGGTCTCCCGTGAAGAAGACAGTATGGTCAGGGCCGAGTCGCTGTGGAGGCGAGGCCTGCCCTACCATTTAGAACTCTTCTCCATGCAAAAGCCTCCGAGGTCCAGAGTGTCTTCCCTTGAGGAAAGCAGTAGTCACTCCCTCAGAGGCCCTGGTTTTAGATTAACACCTTAGAAACCAAACATCTGTTTACGATCACCTACACAACCTGTCTATCCCCAAAGAACGTACAGACTCAGGGCCCTACTGTAGACATACTGCATCTGGGTCTCACGAGAGATGTCCGGCCTTTGCTAGAGGGAATGGTCTGAACAATCACAGCCCAGTTGTATCCAGGGCTCAATTGGATTCTTGGCCTCCTCATCCTCAAACGTGGTGAGCACAGCTCCAGGCTCAGGCCCAGCAAGCACTGAGCTTCCCAGGACATTCTCCTACCAGCCAGACTGGAAATACCGGAAAAGCAAAGGTAGCTGCCCTCAGAGGCAGTGCTGGTATTTTCTTTCCTTTTGGCCAGTTTGGTTTTAACTAGAAACTGGAATAATAATTATAATGATACATGTTTACAGGTTTTAACTAATTAATCCCTTGGAGTCCTCTTTTGGTGGGGAAAGCATTCTACGCACCTCATACATCAGGAAAACAGGGCCATATGATTTGGCTGGGCTGGGTGGTCACTGGTGTCAATACAAGAGCGGAGGCCTGGACTTCAGCAGTTCTTGACTTCTTGGCCTGTGTCCAGATTGCTGGGCCTCGCAGCCCCTAGAAAGGCAACACATGAGAAATTGAAGCAGACCAGACCACAAACTAACAGGAGCAGTTGGCTCTAGTTAGGAGGGCGGGCCCTGTGGCCTTGCCTGTGTCTGTTTCTCTTGGAGAGACAGGCTTGGAGAGGAGGAAAACCCATTTCTCCAGGACTGTTTTGCCCACCTTTAATTACCAGTTAAAACAAAACCGTCTGTAGAGGAAACGCCCCTTGAAAGAAAACCCAAGTTGCTGTGAAGGTTTCATCTTTCCCTTTTGAATCCCAGGGTCTGCAGTCATGTAATCCAATGTCGGCCTGAAAAAAATATTTGTCTACAGAAACACCCACACGGGGTGTTGGGGACCCCAGTGCCTGGGCATGGGGGTGCAGCCTGCATGGGAACCCTCAGCCAAATCCCTCCAGTTGGGCTCTGACCGGCCTATTATGAACCCTCTTAACCCCTTTTAACAAGAGGTATCTAGGTTTTCTCCTGATTCTGTCTTCTCTATCTGCCAGCAATATTTTTCTCAACAAATTAGGGTGAGGTAGGAGGTGTGGGTGAAGAGAGAAAGGTAATCAAGGTCTTCGATGGCCATGGCTATTTCAAGGAAAGGGTGGTGGTAGGAACACAGAGGGAGGTGGGCTGGGAACCCTTCAACCTCAACAGCCGAAGACACGTCTAGAAGCATCCAAGTTGGCAAAGAAGTCCAGGCTGTGTCCCCAGAGAAAATTGCTTGTTTAAAAAATAAGTGAACAGGCATGGTCAAGCATGATCCTCTCAGAGTGTATCAAGACAGATAACCAGCCCTGTTTGGAAGCCTTACTAACTCAGTGGATTCTCCCTCCAAACCCATAATAGGCATTTATTTAGTCTTGATCTCATATGGCCTTGTATCATTGTCCAATTTTTCATATGTGGATGCCCTCTTTCCCCAATTCAATTGTAGACTTCTTAGCGGTTGGGACCAGAGTTTTCATAATCAATAGTAATTAAAATGATTGATCCAGAAGTTTCCCCTTGTGTGTTATCAGCTGAGGGGCATAAACTAATTTCAGTCTCATTCCTATTGCTTGATTTCCTTTCATCGTTCCAGGTTTCCTGTTAAGGTCCAAATTTTGAGAGTGCTCTCCAGTGCAAGAGCACATCTGGGAGACATGTGTTTCTTTTCTTTGCTCCTTCACAATGGTAATTTTTTCGGCTACTACAGGAAGCTCAGCAGATTCAGAAGTACAAGGAGCCCCACCAAAGCCCAAGATGATATTCACTGATGCTATCAGCAGGTCTGAATGCCAACATCTGCTTCGAGAGTGATTGCTCGGAGAAGTTCATCTAGTCCTAAATTTGGTTGATCTGTTTTGAGGTGATAGCCTCATATTGAAGTAATTTCTCCCCACCAAAGGGTCTGGAATAGGTTCAGTTGTAACCAATTTTATGTAGTTGTGACTGCCTCTAGAAACCTGGAAAAGGTTATTAAGAGTGTGTGTCTAGGCATATGGATAACTGTTCCAGCTCAACCGTCTGTGAACACCATTAGTAGCCCTTGAAACGGTTCTCCAGGAAGTGCAGGCTGTTAATAACTCTGCCCTGATGCTCCTATGTGAGCCGAACAGCGTATAACTTTGCAAGTAGCCCAAGTGCTCTGAATTGACAACCTGCCAGGGAGACTGCAATGAACCCAGAAAACATTGCCAAAGGAAAGTGGAAAATTATCAACTCTCCCTGGTCAGTAGATTGACTGGTCACTGTCGATAGACAAAAGAGTGACAAACTGATAGATTATGGAGGTGTGTCCCTTCTACTGGCTCAGAAAAGGGCTCCACCTCGAGCGGTCAGAAGTGCTAAGACAACTCTTACGTGGCAAGAGAGAGAATCTTTCCATCAGTAACTATTAACTGACTTTCACTTTGTAGGAAAATACTGTGTTAAGTGCTTGGAGGTAGAAAGAAAAATACACCCTCAGGATGTTTATAATCTAGCTGGGGGATAAGACACAAGATTGAAAAAGCTATTAATACGTCTTTTGTTACCTGAAAATTATTGACCAGAGATGTTTCAATATTCATTTACATAACAAATAGCTGGCCACAGGCATTAGTTGCTGCAAAAATCCCCCAATCAATAATGAGTTAAAATGCAAAGCAATGGAATATCCACCTATGGGATAATATTCTGCCACTGAAGTGAATGAAGTAAATCTGCAAGTACTGAGAGCTAAGTGGAAAAAGGCTGGTAGCTGAACAAAGTACCATCTATGTAAAAAATAAAGCAAAGTGTCTATGTGTGTATGAACATACACATATATGCAAATGCATAAAGGGGACAGGAAGAGGACATGCCAAAATAGAGACAGTTTCCTTCTGAGGAGGAAAGTGAGATTGGGGAAGGCTGTAAAGGACACTTTTCATATTTTTACTCAACATACTTCTGTATTGAAAAAATTATTCAGGACAAGAAAATATCTGTATATTTCTTACATAAAAAAAGGGAAAGCGTGAAAAATATAACAAAGCAAGTACCTGATAGATACGTGACTACACCAAAGGTAATCATGTGGTCCCATCCCTCTGCAGTGATTCCTTGAGCTTAATCACGTGATATAATTATGGCCAATGGGATTTAAGGGGATATCCAGGGGGCTGCGGGGTAACGCTTCCTTGCTCTTAAAAGGAGAAATGAAGAAGAGAAAGCACATCTTCTCCCTTCTGCTGAATATCATAGTGTCTGGATGTGGTGCCTAGCAGTGCAGCAGCCGTTTTGTTCCTTGGGGAGCTACCCTGGGGACCAAGCCAAACTTTGAGAATGCTGCTCGAAAGATGGAAAAACCTGAGTCTTTGAAGACCTTATGGAGCCACTGAATCAACCTACCCCAGAGCTGCTCTACCTTGGGACTTCTGCTCAGTGAGAGGGCACATTGTTCTTTCTATTGAGGTGGGATTATCTGTTACTTGCAGCCCAATGCATCCTAACTGACATAGCAGTCAGCAGGAGCCCCATCTGCTTATGAGGTCTCAAGCTCCTTGGGCACATCTAGGGGGATCTTTGGGTCCTAGGACCATGCCTCCTGGGCACCGGAATATACTCCAGAATGGAGAAGAGGTCATGAGCCTTGTGGCTGGAAGGAGAGAGGGAGATTTGGGGAGGCAGGGAGCCCATCCTGTGACAGGTGCACTCATTCCCCTGGCATCTCGGGGGGAGAGCTGGGCGGCAGGTGTGGGGTAGGAGGTTATCAGACAAGTGGCTCCTCAGTCTGGACCTTGGGCATTTGATACGAGCCCCTAACAGAGGCAGGAGCTGCACTTGGGAGGTCAAGAGAGCCATCACAACCTCAGGCTATTTGGAGGGAACATTTCCTTCCCCTGGAGTAGGAAGCCTCAGCTTCTACACCAGAGCAGCCTCCTGAGGGCTAGAACCCGCGTGCGGTGGGGTAGCACTGCCCAGAGCAGAGCCGCAGCCTTGCAGAGCTCAGTGTGGGCTGCAGGGGCCGCGACCGGCAGAGCCCCGTCTGGGCGGCAGTGGAGTCGCAGCAGTTTGGAGGTGGCTCCACGCCACCTTACAGTGGGGAAGAGGCGAGAAAGCCGGGGAGAAGGCCGCCTGCGGTGTTCCCAGCATCCACCACGAATTTCCCCAGAAGTGGTGATGGTTTTGATTGGTTTGTAGCGGAGTCTACCTGAATTAAATTCCACGGACCCCAAACTGCTATTGATGTAAAATGTCCTAAACTGGAGTTTAAACACTGCATTGTTGGTGCTGAGTCCATGAAGGCAGAACAGGGCAATGAAGTCTGACTTACTGTGGTTGCCTGGGGGAGCAAGGGGGAGAGCGAGAGACAGAGACACACAGACAGAGAGAGACAGAGACAGAGACAGATAAAGAGAGACAGATTGACAGAAACAGAGACAGAGACAAAGAGAGAGACCCGGGGAGAGAGAGGGAGAAGGACCGAGTGAGTGATTTCTCATTTAACCTGATCCTAAAGAGGTGGGTGGCTGGTCTCCACGTGGGCTCTGAACACCAGCCCTCGCATGGAGATACCTGTTTCCTTTCCCAGTCTCACCTCCAGCTTGAAATCAATCATCCCAGTCACTTCTTAGAGTGAAGTCAAGGAAGGCTTACTCTTAAATCACAAACTCTGAGAGGGGGTTAAAAAAAAAAAAAAAAAAAAAAAAAACAAACCAGCACCAGGTTCTGAACTAATCTGTGGAACTTAAAGTGACATGAAAGTGCTTCAGGGGCTGCAAACACACAACTCAAATCTCATTTAAAAACTTTCCTGATTCACATGGGAAACAAGACAAAATCAAAAAACAGGAAACAAGTGTTGGTCGGGATGTGGAGAAATTGGAACCCTTGGACATTGCTGGTGGGAATATAAAATGGTACAGCTTCTGTGGAGAACAGTATGAAGATTCCTCAGAAAAATTAAACGTAAGATTTAGCAATTCCACTCCTAGATATATATCGCAAAGAATTGAAAGCAAGGACTCAAACAGATACAAACAACCATGTTCATAGCAGCATTATTCACAAAAGCCAAAAGGTGAAAACAACCCAAGCGTCCATTGATAGATGAACGGATAAACAAAATGTGTTCTATCCATACAATGGAATATTATTCAGGCTTAAAAAGGAATAAAGCTCTGATACGTACAACAACATGGATGAACCTTGAAAACATTATGCTAAGTGAAGTAAGCCAGTCACAAAATGACAAATACTGTATGATTCCACGTGTATGAGGTAGCTAGAATTGTCGAATTCATAGAGACAGAAAGTAGGGTAGTGGTTGCCAGGGGCTGGGGGAGGGAGGAATAGGTTAGTTTCATGGCTACAAAGCTTCTGTTTGGGATGATGAAAAGTCTGGACAACGGACAGTGGTGATGGTTACACAATATGAACGTACTTAATGTCACTGAATTCCACACTTAAAAATGACTGAAATGATAAGTTTTATGTTACATATATTTTACCACAATTTAAAAAAATATTAACAAAACTCTAATTACTAAAAAACTGTAATAAAAACATCATAAACTTTCAGATACTCAAATACACATGAATTGTTCAGACATGGGAGACCACCTGTGTGTTAAATTGGGCTTCCTTTTGCTTTCTCTTTGTGCCCTCCTGGGAATCAAGCTTCTTCCAGCATTTCTCTGAGGGATCTGCATTTATTGCTAATGTGCCAGGGGCCCGAAGTTTCTATCTCCTGCATTGATCTTTTAAAAATTCAGACTTGCCTTTATCCAGTTATGTAAAATTGTGGGAGCAGAGCTATAACCTTCCCACAGCCATAGGAGCCCGTTGTGTAAAAACACCTTGTGACATGCCCAACCACGAGATTGCATTTGTCATTTATTCAAGGTTTTTGATGCTTCTTGTCTGACTTCTATATTTATGAGTAAGAATATAAACCACCATTAGATATCGTCAGTGGCTCTGCTTTGGAAGAGAAACTTCCTTCTCTCTCCTTTTTCAATCATCTGGACAGTTTAATCAAAGAGCATCTTGACACAGCCATCTGGAGCTTCCCCTTGATTTTTTTAAAAATTTATTTATTTTTGGTTGTGTTGGGTCTTCGTTGCTGCGTGGGCTTTCTTTAGTTATGGTGAGCGGGGGCTACTCTTCGTTGTGGTGTGTGGGCTTCTCATTGTGGTGCTTTCTCTTGGGGCAGAGCACAGGCTCTAGGCACGCGGGCTTCAGTAGTTGTGGTGCACGGGCTCAGTAGTTGTGGCTCGCGGACTCTAGGGTGCAGGCTCAGTAGTTGTGGTGCACGGGCTTAGATGCTCCGCGGCATGTGGGATCTTCCCGGACCAGGGCTCGAACCCGTGTCCCCTGCACTGGCAGGCGGATTCTTAACCACTGCACCACCAGGAAAGTTCTCCCCTTGATTTTTGTGTCCATCAAAATATACAAATGTTATCCATTTGAACTCATAAAGTAAAATTTTGCTAATAAAATACTACATTTGTTTCAAACATTGGGGTTTCTCTAAGATTCAAATTCCAAGTTTCTGCTGATAAAAATAAAGTTTGAAAAGCACTGTATTTGATCAATTCCCATTTCCCATTCAATTCAATGAACATTTATTGAAGCCTTCATTCAATTATTAGCTGAACACACAATGAGTTCATGGGGGATAAAAGTAACAGTTAAATTCAGATTGCCTGCAAGCTAAGAATGGTTCTCACATTTTAAATGGTTGGGGAAAAGTCAAGAATAATATTTCATGGCACATGAAAAGTTATATTCCAATTTCAGTGTCTGTAAATAAAGTTTTATCGGAACACAGCCACATTCATTCATTTATATATTTTGTCCGTGGCTGGTTTTGCCGTACCCGTGCAGAGTTGAGTAGTTCTGATGAAGACCATGTAGTCCCAAAGCCTAAAATATTTGCTATCTGGCCCTTCACAGAAAAAGTTTGGATTAGACAACGGCCATATCCATGTGAAGTCTGAGCATCAAGAGCTGAGAAACCTACCATTCATCTTGATGTTGCTAACATTTCTGCAATGTTACCACTTAGTCCATCTCAATCAGTGGTCCTCCGGCCTGGGCAGGAGATGCCCTGAGGGGACGTTCAGAAACGTGTGGGCACAACTTTTATTGTTACAATGATGGGGACATCATGGGTGTTGAGTGGACAGGGACTAAAGATGTTAAACATCCCACGATGGATGGGACATCCCTGCACAGTGGAGAATTGTTCTGCCCCAAACATCAGTGGCACATCCACTGAGAAACAGTACCCAGACAATTACTGTGATGATTAATTTTATGTATTGACTTGATTGGGCCATGGAGCCCAGATATTTGGTCAAATGTTATTCTGGATGTGTCTGTGCAGGTGTGTGTTGGATGAGATTAACATTTAAATCAGTGTACTTTGAGTAAAGCAGATTGCGCTGCATCATGGAGGTGGGCCTCACCCAATCAGTTGAAGGCCTTAATAGTACAAAGACTGACCTCCCTGAGCAAGAAGGACTTTTGCCAGCAGACGGCCTTTGGACTTGAACTGCAGCTCCTCCCTGAGTCTCCAGCCTGATGGCCTATCCTGTAGATTTGGGACTTGCCAAGCCTCTGCAGTCATGTGAGCCAATCAGTTCCTTAAAATAAATATCTGTGTGTGTGTGTGTGTGTGTGTGCGTGCATGTGTGTGTGTGTATACACACACATCCTGTGGGTTCTGTTTCTGACTAATACAGTTACCCCAATTTTTCCATTTCTGGTCTGAAAGTGGTTTTCAGTCTACCTAGTCCTGTGCTTTGCAAATTTCACCTCTTTTTCAAAATTCAAAATTTCAAAAATTTCAAAAAATGATATGACATTGCAAATTTCATCTTATCAAATGATAAAAAAATCTCTCATACTCCTGCTTCCAGGATTTTAATTCAACAATGAGGGGTTTAATTGAGTACCAGTGCCACATTTGGTAGATGCATTTAGGGAGTAAGGAAAAGATAAAATATAGTCTCTGTCCACATTTATCCAAAATTTGGGGAAGACTGACAGGTACACAGTTAATACCAGACCAGCATCGAGAAGCCTCTTTACAGGGGTACAAATTGGGGCTTGAGGAAGTGCTTCTCATAGGAAAAGATCATAACTCAAACCAATGCAACTTTGACACTGACAAAACCGATTTTTATTTTTTATTTTCCTTTTCCCTTCTGGGCTATTTCTCTCCCAGTCATTATAAGGAAAAGCCATGAGCTTCTCTGGTTTCCCACCAGGTCCAGTAAAAGACAAGCCCTGGGTCCAAATTCTGATCTCTGAACTCTACCAGCTTTATACCATGAGGATCTCTCCCCAATTCAGCTGCTGGAAAGGAAGATACGAACCACGCTGGTTACACATCCCATTTTTACCCGGGTGTGGCAGCTTCTCCCTTACTTCCAACCACTCGGTTCAGTACTTATACCAGAGTTCACCGGGTACAGGGTCGTAGGAGGAGGTGATTCAGCTCTAAGAACCACAGACATCAGAGATGGTGTTGCAGTCTCCTAGGGCTGCCGTCACCAATGACCACAAACTGGGGGGCTTAAAACAACCGTTTACAGTAAATCTCCTACATACGAACGAGTTCCATTCCGAGAGCACGTTTGTAAGTCCAATTTGTTCGTAAGTCCAACAAAGTTCGCCTAGGTACCCAACTAACACAATAGGCTATGTAGTACTGTACTGTAATAGGTTTATAATATTTTCCACACAAATAATACATAAAAAATAAAACATTTTTAACCTTACAGTACAGTACCTTGAAAAGTACAGTAGTACAGTACAACAGCTGGCATACAAGGGCTGGGATCGAGTGAACAGGCAAGAAGAGTCACTGACTGGAGGAGGGAGAGGAGGTGGGAGATGGTAGGGCGGAAGGGTCGTCAGCAATAGGAGACGGAGGGCAAGCTGCAATTTCACTCACGCCTGACGTTGATGGCACGCGTGTTCGCATCTTTGAAAGTCTGCAACTTGAAGGTTGGTTCGTATGTAGGGGACTTACTGTATTTGCTCACAGTTCTGGAGGCTGGAAGTCTGCAATCAAGGTGGCAGCATGGCCACACTCCTCTAAAGGCTCTAGGGGAGGATTCTTCCTCGCCTCCTCCATCTTCTGGTGGTCATCTGTCATCCTTGGCACACCTTGGCTGGTAGACACATCACTCCAATGTCCGCTTCCGTCTTCACGAGGCCGTCTTCCCTCCGTGTGTCTGTGAGTCCAAATTTCCTTCTTCTTTTACGGACACCAGTCAATGGATTAGGACCCACCCGACTCCAGCATGACCTCATCTTAATTATATCTGCAAAGACCCTGTTACCAAACAAGGTCGCGATCGCAGGTTGTGACTGGGGAGACACCAGTCAACTCACGAGAGCTGCAGACTCCACACATCCTAACAATCCACCAGAAGCCACGACGACCCCAAGTAAAACATCTCTTTCCAAGGCCTGTTCAGCCCACATGGTGCCATCACAGGAGCCTCCGGTGGCACTCGGGCAGGGAATGGAAAACAAGTTGTGCATTTTTCTTAGACGTTTGGCAGGAGGGAGCTGGTATGTCTCTTACAACACTGCCCTCTTCTCCGTTCTCCCCGTGGATGAGACTTTGCAGAGCGACTCTCGCGGGATCCTGGAAGGCCAGACGCTGTGGTCTGAGCAGCGGCTCACTTCAGTTTTCGAGCTGCGCAGAGCAAAAGGCCCAGCATGGCAGCGGCCAGACTTGGGGGAAGGCCAGACTTTCTTGAAAAGCTGCCATTTCAGAAGGGAAGAGAAAAGCCCACCTTTTGGGGGGATAGGCACTGAGTAGCACAGATTTAAACACTTGGCTATGACCACAGAATGTCTGAAAGCAGAGGCTGTTTTGTAAAGATCAGCTTCTTCTTAAACCACCAGGCCATGCAACAGGCTCTTGGCAGCGTCTGAGCTCCGCCGTGGAAGTGGCTGGCGGCTGGCTCTGGGAGCTGCAGGGGGGATCACATGGCCCCTTCTGGTACCCGCTTGGAGAAGGATGGAGAGGGAGAAAAAAACAAAGGTAGTGGGTGGGTGGGAACCTTTTCTAAAGGTGGTTTCCCTCCTTTCCCAGCTCACTGATACACAGGCGAGGAGAGCTCGGTGGCCTGCCGCGTATCTATTTAGGACAGACATACCGTACTGTAACCAGAGCCACACAAACCTCTACTTCTGAATGTTCTCATGGCCAAGACACAGATTTTCACAACATTCCAAGAAAATCCTGAAATCGAGTCCTGTAAATGGGTTGGAATTCTTTTGGCCAAGGAAATAATCTTCCACGCATGAGAGGTGCATCTGTGTGGGCAGATGTCTTGGGAGCAACGCAGTGAGGCCCAAAGCTGGTGGTCACCGCTGGGGGTGGGAGTGGGGGGCTGGAATGCTGACTGGAGAGAACGATTCAGCCCTGATGCCGAGATAGTGCTGGGCTGGGGCCCCAGGCTGGCTGATGGGGGAGAAGCAGGGTAAGGACTGAGGAATGCATCTGTCATCCCAGTTCCCCGTCCCTTACTTCTCAAGGGAACTGGCAGCATTGTCGTGATTTCCCAACTAAAAAATCATGTTGGAGAATATTTAGTGTTTTATTAAAGCTCTTAGGCTTTAGAATGTTCTATCAATGGTGAAATGTCAGCTAAAAAATCCCTATCAAGTTATTATAGGAAATTTATTCGTGCCTTAAACTTTAAAAATAAAGGCCTGCACCTCCCAGCAAAATCTCTGCATTCCTCCTGTGGATAAATTATCTTAGAGTCCCAAACTAAGATAATGGTGGGCTCACTGGCACCTACACTTATTAGAAAATTCATCTTCTTTTCACGTCCAATATAATCAAGCCAGCCACACCCCACGCTCAGCCAGCCTGGCCTTTCTTTCCCAATTCCAGACCCCACTCTATACGAGAACATGTGTAATTACCCTGGTGGGCTCAGAGCCTGTCTTGAAATAAAGCGCATCAGGACCACAGGGGAGTGACTCAAACCCGAACTGTGCATCCTGGCTTGGCACACGTGCGTCCTCCTTGTCCTCACTTATTAACTCTGGGAGACACTGAGAGCTCCCCAGGATGGGGTGAGGGCTTTGCAAACATTCCTGCCCCAAGGCCGGCAAAGGCAAAGGCGGGAGAAGCCGGGCCCCGCACTCCCCGCTCCCCAACCCAGCCCCTTTGGAGACAGAAATGCAGCCCTGACCATTCCGGCTGCCCTGGATTTCGCCAACTCCATGCGATGGCATCTGGGGGACGCTGTGATATATGGTCCCTTCCAGAGAACAGGATACAGATGCGCGGGGGAAGGTAACCCGAGAACAGTGCAAGAAGATGCCCTGTCCCCCGGAGTTCCACACATAAATTACAAACCACAATTTCCAGTTTGAAGGGAAGTATTGTCATTTCTCTCTTTTGCAAACTTCTGGACTCAAGGGAAGTTTGAGAGGAGTGTAGCTTTTACCCTGAGATAACTTTTTCCCATTCCATTTCAATCATCTGCTGGGTCCCCGACAAACAGGGAGTACGTCGATCTCGGTGACTAGGTCATGAGCAGCGAGGACCTTGCCTCTACCGCCCCGGCACCGCCAGCCACAGATCCCTGGTGTTTGTGCGTGATCTTCCTGGGAGCAGAGGAGTTTGCTAAGGAAAAGGGGGAGATGAGACGGTACACACATACGAGATGGTGTGGGCAGACGCCCATGTCATTGCAGAGACCAAGCCTGAGACCAACCAGGGCACTCGGCGTGGACCGTCCCCCTCCCCACCCTGTTCAGTCCAGTGTCACTCACTGTCCTGACTGTACCCTCTCCCTACTCGATGCTTCCACCCTCCCAGCTCCAGGGAGCAAGGCACGAGCCTGAGCACACCCAGTATCCCCCACACGTGAGGGCTACAGTCTCTAGCACCCTCTGTGTGTATTTCTTTTCATTGCCTTTGTACAGAGCAAACACATGGCTTCAAATAATAGGTTGGTTTCCTGCACATCTTGCAGGAAATCAGGTTTTGGAAAGCACAGATCCATCTCTTGAAACTTCATCTGGACACAGATAAATGGTGTGTGTGTGTGCGTTTGTGTATGTGCGTTTGTGTGTGTGTGTGTGCCCAAAGGAACATTCTTAAGCTAAATTGTTTAGATATCTGTGTTCACCCAAACTTTTGCAAACGACGGACTGAACTCAGGACTTAAACTTTAATGATTTAGAGAATACTCTAGGAAGTTTCCCAGTTTAGGCGGAAAGTGGATTAGGCACCCTCCCAAATGACACATGGGAAGGGAGGTCCCCATCACTCGACTGCCTGCTCTGAGACGCTCCAATCCTGCTGCCCCTGGAGCATTACGTCCAGGACAGTAGAGCGGTAACATGACAGAATGGGGAGGCACGTGACCTCAACACCGGGGCCTGACTGCCCTCCACGAGCACAAGAAATCCCCCTGTAGCTCCATCCCCCACCTCCCCTTTCCTCAGCAGTGCAAGCTGCTGGCAACATTCATCTGCCTTGCATTTTACCCTGCACGAGGGAAATAGGAGAGCCAGTTACAGTGAGAGCTAGACTCCCCTCCCCTCAGGTGAGGCTTCACATGACCGTGGGGGAGGCCCAGCAGCCAGGGGAATGGTCTGCCTGGTGCCATGCAATAGCCGGGATCATATATCCAGAACCTGCTGGACCTGGGCCCACTAGGGCGAATGCAGCCACTTGGCGTTCAAATGTCACATTCAGATGCAGCCACTGGCCACTTTCTGGCAGGACCAGGAGGCACTTGGTAGGACGGGAAACAGGACCCGTGTGGAGACGTCCTGTCCCACGTCGTCTGCACCAGGCTGTGACACACAGCGGAACTGGAACTGGGACCCGGCGTGAGTGAGGGTCCAGGACGCCCATCCTTTCTCAGGTCATTCTGGTGCGCGCTGGGGACGCAAGGCACAGATGCAAGGTGCCCTCTGCTTTGGCCCTCCCTGGGCTGCTGGGCCACCTTGACTCACGCCCTTGGAGTTCTGGGCCCTTTGAGAGCCTTCTTCATCTCCTGCTGCCCTCGGAAGCTGCTCTGTGGACCTTACACAGCTGAGCAGAACCCTCCACCTACACACAGGAGCTCTGTGAAATATGCCGGTCAGTTACCTCCCTCCCGTGGAGAGTCAACGCCAGGCCCTCCTTGGCAAGGCTGCCCAGACCACTCGAGAATCAATTAAGCACTGACTCCTAGTCAAGGCCCGATCCAGTGACCTCAAGAGAAATATGAGACGGAGACCCTGATGTCAAGGGCATGTGGTTGTGCATAGAGACGGAACTGAAGCGCACAGAATGAGTAGCTGCTGGTCTGCTGAAATACGCTAGGGGAGTTGGGGGGACAGGAGAGACTGGGGGGCTTCATGGAGGAGGTGAACGCTGAGCTGAGCCTTGAGGGATGAAGACATTGAAACTAAGGGTGGGGAGAAAGAGGAGGATCTGGGGCTGGCGGAGCAGCACAGTGGTCAGGGGGTCGCTGGAGGTGGTCAGAGGACGGCGAGGAGCCCCCAGGCCGAGGCAGGGAAGGCAGGGAACCACAGAGAAACTGGCATGAGGCCAGACTGAGGGGGAAACTTGGCAGAAGCTTTGAGCGGAGACTTCCTGAGCAGACAAGTGACAGGCTGGGAAGGGTCGGGTCAGGTCTGGCAGCCACACGTGGGGTGCCCAGAGGAAAGCAGACAAGAGCAGGTGCCCTCGGGGTGGAATCAGGCCCTGCTGACCCACAAGATCCCCAGTATGACCCCCAGCTGCACACTGTCCTGCACGTGGAGGGTCAGTCCCTTGGAAGGTGTGGGGAGCCCCTGGCATCATCAGTTTCCTTATTGGGAATTGTCTGCTGCTAAAGGGGTTGTCGCGTCTTGAAAACGTGAGCCGGGGCCGCTCTCTGTGCCCCACCCCACTTCCACTGTGGGCCCCCAGAGCATGGCCTGTGGGCCAGAGGGAAGCAACATCACGAGGGAAAAGAAATGTTTATTTTGGCCCATGCGGCCTCCCCTTCTGACCTTTCCTCTCCTCAGTGCTGTCCCTTCCACTCAGGTACCCAAAGGCCTCCTATTCTTTCCTTCTTCTCAGAATCACAGATTTCAGGGCTGGAAGGAACCTCTGTGGGAATCACCTGGCCCAGGGGCCAGCAAACTCTTACTGTAACGGGCCAGACAGTACATATGTTAGGCTTTGCTGGCCACGCAGTCTCTGTTACAACTGCTTAACTCTGCCTTTGTAGTGTGAAAGCAGCCATGATGACACAGAAGCAAAGAGCATAGCTGTGTTCCAATAAAACTTTATTTACAAAAACAGGCGGAGGGCCGGGTCTGGCCCACCATCCTAGCCTGCCACCCCTGATCTAGCGTTCACTCTCATTTCACAGATGATGAAGCTGAGCCCTAGAGAAATGGACTGACTTGACCAAAGACTCAGAGATCTGAAAGTCCAGAGGGACCCGTTGGGATGTTTGTGTTTTCACTGAGGTAGAAAAAATAAAAACAGATGAAGGACTTTATTATTATTTTTTAGGTGTGTTCATTCAAATCAACTTTAAGTCCAACCAGGCAACCACACTCGTGAGGTTGGCCTGAGCAGTCATACCTGAGACAGACTTCACTCCAGTTTGATTCTAACTAATCTCTCCTCTGGGTCTGATCATCACCTACTGAGTAGTACAATCCATCTCACCTCCAAAGTCAGACAGGCTCCTTCTGTGCATGGCGGGGCCAATCCGCTGACCTCCTGAGACATGGGACATTGATGGGCAGAACCTTGGCTCTGAGGGCCACCAGAGAGGCACTGGGTTTCCCCATGCTCCAAGTAAGACCCCCTTATTATTCTCACTGTCACCTACAGGGACCGTGCACCCCAAGTAAGAGGAAAGCAAACACTTTAAAAGAGAAAACTTGGGGATCTGTATTCAACAGGCAATGCATAGACGGTCCAACACGCGAAGCTGAACTGTCCTTCCTTTTGGACGTGATAATTTCATCTATTCGGACCACCCTGTCAGTATGTCAGATGTAAAATATTACACATGGAATAATGAAAAATTGCCAACATCTCACCACCATCTTTTGATTAATGGGTAGCTCCTCAGAGATTGATCAGTTTGTTTGATTTTGTTAATTGGAGTGACTGATGGCTATTTTAAAAAATACTTAGCTTTAGAGTTACCCAACATGAGATAATTTTCATATGCCTTGTGTAGCCCCATCCAGAATAATTGGACTTTATTGCCTTCCTTCCATGCATGAACCGAAGTTCCCTGGAGAAGCAAAACAGATTCGGACTTTGTTGCTTTAATATTTCCATGTAGATCAGCTGCCGTATTCATAGAGAGGCTTTGACCAGATGGCCAGCCAGCCTTGTAGTGACATTTCCCATTTCCCGTCTATTACTCACCGATGGAAAATAATGTGACGTGAATTCCCCATTTTGGGTAATATGTGGTTATATCCTGTTGTACCTGCACTGAAGATAAATGACTTATCATGCAATAATTTCTTCACTCTCTAGGGAGAAAACAGGAGAAAAAGCAGTTCACCATGTTTGGCAGGAAAAAGTAATAGTCACTGCTTAGGCATTTACCAGGACATCTCAATTTAATTTCCTAATTTCTTTTTTTTTTCCCCCTCATTGCTTATTTTTCTGCTACTTGGAGGGGGGGCACTTATTTTTGCTGCTTAAAATATTTAAGCTCAGGTTTTAGAAGGCATCCTCAGACACCTGGTTTTTGTCGCATCGCTGGGACATCTCTTTTCCAGACACTGGTCTGACGCAGAGCTGAGATAGCAAAAATCAGTGGAGAAAAGTCCAATTTTATCATTTAAACTGACTCGAATGGGCCAGCAAAAATTTTTGCTTTTTAAAATATTAGTTATTACTCTTCACTGTTTGACACAATGTTGTCAATATCGTAAGATCAGCCTTGGTTTTCAACTTCTCTCGCCTCAACCCCAGGAGGTAAATTTTTTTAGCTATCACTCCCTTTAACTATTGCTAAAGATGAGTAACTAATAATGATAAACTTACTCATAAAGGATATATAATTAAAACTAACATTTCTTCCATCTTTAACATGTGCCAGGCAATGCGGTAAGAGTATTCCACACTTAAGTCATGTAATTGTCACCACTGTCCTTTGGGGCAAGTACTATTGATATTATTTACCATCATTTTCCAGGTAAAGCAAGGGAGGCTGGAGAGGAGCCTAACTGCCCAGGTCCCACAGCTTGAGTGGGATTTGAACCCACAAATCTGATTTCAAGCATTTAACCTATGTCCACTGGGGAAGCCAAGTGCTAGGCAGCTCTTCTTCCTGGAACATTTTAACCTTTCCCTACTCAGAAAGAAGGCAACTTAGTTACTTCCCGGTTTCTGCTCTTCCCACTGGGCTGCAGGTCTCTTCCTGGCTGCTTCTCGCTGGAGAGCTGAGCTGGGATTCCTTCCCCATCAGTTGATCCTGAAGAATGTGGGTCCCCCGAGCTGTCCATCTATGCAGGGAGCATCTGTCCCTGTCCTGTCCTGGAGATGAGTGATTCACCCTGGGACCCAGGTTGGCTGCTGGCAAATCGATTTTGCTCAGTGAAATAACCTGCATGTTGGAGACGGCAGAAGGTTCTGGAAGCGGTGGAAGCTTCTGGAAACGGCTTCCGCTCTCCTTCTCTCCCCCATTTCTGCCACAGGCAGAATGTGCTCCAGAGTGAGCCTCAGCGTTGCCATGGCCCTCCATCCATCTAGCCCAAAGAGAATACAAGCCAGGCTGCGGCTGAGAGCAGCCTTCAACAACAGAACTCAAACAAAAAAGGTCACCTGCCGGAGTTTACCCCGTTAGTAACACAAGCCTTTTACAAACTCATTTGTATTCATCCAGACGGCTGTTTTGGCTAGAAAGAAATGCTTCCTCCTCACTAGAATTACAAATAATTTGAGTAGAAAGCTCCAGGCAAGACATATTAATCATGTTTGAAAGGATGTAACTTTTCATACAAAGGGTTTTCTTAAATAGAAACGAAACTCCCTGATATGTACTTATGTCTAATAGAGGTTGCTAACTCAGAATGCACAGCTTGCTTTGTTTCCTTATCTCATTCCCACCTCCCCTGCAGGCGAAAAATTCAAATCCTTATCCCATATACGCACCCCTGTAATCACAGTCTTCCTTGGTAACTTGCGTGAGGTTCTGAGGAATCAACAACTACGGAGATTTTTCCATAATATTTCCCCTTATCTCTTTTTTAAAATAAATTTTTATTGGAGTATAGTTGATTTACAATGTTGTGTTAGTTTCAGGTGTACAACAAAGTGAAGCAGTTATACATATACATATATCCACTTTTTTTTTTTTAGATTCTTTTCCCGTATAGGCCATAACAGAGTATTGAGTAGAGTTCCCTGTGCTATACAGCAGGTTCTTATTAGCTATCTATTTTATATATAGTAGTGTGTATATGTCAATCCCAATCTCCCAATTTATCCCTTCCCCCTTATCCCCTGGTGACCATAAGTTTCGTTTTCTACATTCGTGACCCTACTTCTGTTTTGTAAATAAGTTCATTTATACCCTTTTTTTAAGATTCCACATATAAGTGATATCATATGATATTTGTCTTTCTGTGTCTGACTTACTTTACTGTTTCCCCTTACCTCTTATTTGTATTTGTTAATCTGTAAACTTAGCATCACCTGATACGTGAAATATGAGATATAGACATTTTCCCATAATATTTTTCTTATTTCTTATTTATATTTGTTAGCCTAGAAAATTAGCATTACCCGACATCTGAAATAAATATAAAGACATGCTTTATGCAGAGCAAAATACTGCTGTACAGTTTTGATATTATGTTAGTGTCAGAGCAATGCCAGCTAACTGTTCCCTTCCCATGGACCCAGCATAATAGGTACCTGAGCCGGCGACTCGCAGGGAGGTGGGTTTTGATAGGAAGATTTAAAAGGTTAGCACTGCCTTTATTAGTTTATGCTGCACCCTGCATTTCAGTTAAAGATTAAGTCTTTGCATCGGGCTTTTGCTCAAAGGCAGGTTTGGGAGGGATGTGGAATTTTTTTTGTTTTTTAAAAACAAACCCTCCTAGATAGAGTCGGGTTTATTTTTAACAGGAGCAGAAGCGCTGTGGGAACTGGTCTGCAGATTCCATTTCAGCCACAGACCGTTCTGCAAAGGAAGAAGCAGCCTTCAATCTCCCTAATGAAAAAGTGTATCCGGGGCTCTGAGGGGACTAGCCCCCCCCCCCGCATGGTGATCCTGGCCACGGGAGGGTCTGCGGCAACCCTGCCTTCTCCCTCCCTCACCTGATGGGGCAGTTCCCTCCCACATGCCCCGCCTCGGGCAGGCCAGCCCTCCTTTACGAGCACCTACTGTGTGCCAGACCTTGCACATGGCTGCAGGGATCAATAAACATCAACATCCCCTAGTCTTCACAGAGGTAGTTTGGTGAGGAGACAGCACAGAAACAAATATTGATTAGGTTAGGGTTAGGGTTAGGTTAATTATAATTAAGGGAAGTCCATGTGACGATAAAAACGTAAGTAAAATCCACGTGATAACACATACAAATGTAGGTGACAGAAAGTGTGAGGGAATGAGGAATTCTGAGAGGTGGAGGGGCAGGGAGAGCCCCCAGCGCCGCTGATGGCTGACAGAGCTTTGAAGGGGGTGCTCTTTCAAACAGTGGGAGGAGATTATGTTTTAGATGCACCTGGTGAAGTCAAGGAAGACAGCCTGGAGGAGGGGAGATGGGAGACCAGAGCAAACCTTCCAACAGCCCAAATAAAGAAATAAGGGCTAAATCTATACACATGAACATGGAAAGATCTCCAAGACAGACTACTGACTGAAAAGTCAAGATGTGAAACAACTTACATTAAAAAAAAAAAAACACTAAAAACAATACTATATGTATTTTAGGGGTATATATGAGAGCCCCTGGCTGTAAATGCATTTTTAAAAGGTTTCTATTATGTATGTATCCCAAACCAATAACAGTCTCTAGGAGAAGCAGGAGGGAATTAGGATTGGCGGGTGGGGTGTCTGAGTGGACTGTAGTTTTTCCCTGTAATGTTTGTTTTTCTTTGCAATTAAGGAGAATATATTCTGTAATACCTACACAATTAGAATATACTTTAAAAAAATTAAATCAATAATCTTTTGCTTTTCATTATAACACATGGCACTTACGGATATTACATTATGTCCATCTACGTCTAGGTTTAGTATTCCTAAGTCAAATGGATTCTGGAAAAACAGAATTACTGATCCATAAAACCTAGAGTTCACAGAGTCTAATTCCCTTCTTTTACAAATGAGGAAACGTGGGTTTCTTGGGGTCTTTTTATTTATAAGCCCAGGAAGAAGTAGGTAAAATAATTCATGGAAAAGTCATTGTTGCCTTTAAGTCCTCCAGGCAGCCATGAAAACTACATTAAAATGCTTTTTTTCCACCAAAATTCATTTGCCCAGCCACAAAAGCCATTTTCTCTGAAAAGCGTTGCTTGATTACAAGGCTTGAGTGTTAACATACTAGCAACTGGGTCAGGAGTCAGCAGGTTAAGTTCTACCCAGAAGCCACCATGTGACCTTGACATAAGCCAATCTCAGTGTCTCCATCCCAGCACTGGGGATTTTCTGAGCCCTCAGGGGACACTATTACTCCATTCACAGCAAGGATGGGTGGGGAGGACTTTTATCTGTGAGGATAAAATGCTAGCCTTAAAAAAAATGTGCTTCGAACTTATTTCAAAAGTGAGCTTCTAATCTAACCTTGCATGTGGTGGAGCTGAAAAACACAAGGGCTTCTCTGGAGAATTTGGTGAGAAAGAGAAATCAGTATTTTGACTAAAGAAAATATTTAAGTTATGATCAGAACTATATTTGTCTAGAAATAAAAAAGGGTTTTCCTCCCTTAAATAGTCACAGCTGGCTCTCTGACCATATAAAGTTACCATGCTGCCCGATGACTCAACTCCCCACATCTGTATTGGTGACTGACATAACGTATTCAGGGCTATCGAACCCTTTGAGTCACAACACCCCTGTTTGATTCAGGTTTATTTTACTAGCACCAAGAGACTCACACGTTCAACATCTGTGGTGTGCTCCTGAAATTCCGAGCCATAAAACCAGTAAATTCAGCATGGTCTGAAGTTCCAGAGCATAGCAACCAACTGTCCAGAAAACGCATTCGGAGGGGCTGGTCGGTAATGGAGCGGGGCTTATCTCAGGCGGGACTGCACATCTGGCTGCACCTTCCCCCAAGCAAGTGTGGGAAGAAGGAAGCTGGGGCGCCAGAGTCCAGCTGGGCAGAGAGGGATGGAGAGGGCTCTGCCCTTTGCCCTGCAGTGGGTTGCTCCCAGTGCAGTTCACCTCTTAGGTACTGGAGTACTGAGATGGGGCACGACCCACTCATACCCCGTGTGCTGAGGCCGTGTTTGAAGATGCTCACAGCTTACAGTCGTGGACTCAGCTCTGTGTCCAGCACGGGGGAGAGCTCAGTAAGGCCCGCCTGTCTCTGGAGTATCATGGAGTCTTTAAAAATGATGGTTCCATAGACATTGAGCCATCACGGGAAAATACTGACGGTCAGACTAAGCCAGACAAAGAGCAGAAGAAACCAGGGCAGCAGCAATACTATGGTAATAAATTGGTAAAACCTGACATGCACATGTAACCCAGGGCCAGAGGCGAACACAGAAAAAGAGTAGTAGTTCAGCTTACTAGGGTGAGTGTTTCTTTCCAAAAAAATTTCCATTCTATTAATGGAAATGCATAATTTTATATTATATTATTGGAAGTTATACTGATGAAAATTAATCCTCTAAAGACACAATCCCTGCTTTTTAGCAATCCCGAAGTCCTGGGGGAGGCGTGGGAGTGACGTAGGAATACAACACCAGGTCAACCGTGAAAAGGGTTATGATAGAAACACAGGACAACCCCCCGGGGGGAGCTAGAGCAAGATCATGAACTTCAAAGCGCTTTGACAAGCACAGGATGATATAAACATATGGCTTCCGGGCAACTCACAGGACCACATCTTCCATTGCGGCTGACACCCAGAGGTCCCTCTTCTAACTGAATATACATTGTGCGTTAGGTGCAAATGCATTAGAGAGAGACGGATCATGAGAGCGCTATCCCACCAAGACAACCCACAGACTCCTTCCTGGCCAAGTGCAGGTATGGTCATGCCTGCCCAACGTCCTACACCAGGAGCGAGCAGCCTCTAATTTATCTGCTGTCGCCAGCCCCAGTGTCCCGTTTTCATGATGCCACCCAGCTCTGGGTTCCTTCATGCTACGGCCCGTGTCCTCGTCCCTCTCCCAACACTTATATTTCAATGACATGATACACCTTCAGATGTGCTGGCTGCACCTGAGCCAGTCACAACAAGAGGAAATGCCATCACTTTCCCCCGCCGATGACGGCAGAATTGAACCATCCCAAGCCAGGAAGTGTAGCAGGAAGCTATGCTCTTATTGTATATATAATTATAGCCATAGAAGTGTGATTTATGTAGGATGAAAAGGAGGGGCGAAACAATAGACTGTCCAAAAATAGGGCAGCAGTTAATTAAATGGCAGTACATCCATTCAATGGAAAAATCACTTATCTATTTTTTAAAAATGACTTTGTAAAGGCGATGCAGTAATAGAAAAAAAGTACATGATACAAAATTAAGTGAGAAAAGATACCGTACAAAATTATATACAAATTATGATAATAAATATAAAAAATATCTTTAAAGGCTGGAAAGGAATACAAATATAGATGTGTTTACACATATACATCTAAGTATAAATACATGTATAATCACAAGTTGTATTGTAGAAGGGAATGAACACATGCAGTGACAGAGAATGGACAGTCTTCCTGAGCAAGTGCCTTAGTTGATTTTTGGAAGTGGTGGGATCATGGGGGATTTTTTTTCTCTACTGCCAAAAATGTTTATGATGTCATATATAATATGTAATTGCAAAATTATCATGTGAGAGAGCATGCACTTTGTGTTCTGGCAGACACTTTCCAAAGTTCAAATGGACAAACTAAACCGCACAGGTTTTGAGGGGTACATTTGGCAGCTAACTCACCCTGGTGGCCTGGGTGGAGGTGGAGGCAGGATGGCCTCAAGGGGCTCAGACTGAGGCCCTCCCTCCTCACGGAGAGGGATGAACGGGAACCCAGTCTCACTGTTACAGCTGCTCTAAACATTTTCCCGGGAGGGAGGAAAGCAGCATGGCGGTGCTGTTCAGAGCTCTGGTTGGGCACTCAAGCAGAAGGAAAAAAATTTATCAGAAAATCTTGGCGGAGCTCGTACATTAAGCTGCGGCTACCTCTGCGCACAGGTTGTCAGATGTCGGGGGGCTGTCCATCTTGGGGAACCCACAGCTAGGCTTTCAGCTCCATCCCAGAGGGCCAGCCTTACACTTGCTATGTTTCTGCCCCCAGAGTCCAGCTGGGATGGAGGGTCCAGCTGAGACCCGCCTGCTCCTGAGGACCTGTCGCGGGGTGGCCAGCAGAGACAGGAGGGAATAGAGGACAAGAGTCAGGGCCGGGCAACTCACCCATCAACCCACCCTCAGGGCGTGCCAGCTCTCTCCTTGTATTAGGTTAGATGCAGACATCAATGTACCTAGACTGGACTCACTTTAAAAAATGACTACAGCGAGTTCCGTTTTAATGCTGTGTCCCCGGCTTTGACCGTCTGTATTACAGAAGCAGCTCAGTGAAGAATCTTCCTGAACCATTTTATGGAGCTATTAAAGGAGCTGCTCATTACTTTGTTTGATGTCATTTGTCTAAGGATCTATGGGACAAATTATTTTTATAAGTCTAGGGTGAGTAAAGCTCGTATTTCCTGAAGATGATTTTTTTTTTTAAATTTTATTTATTTATTTATGGCTGTGTTGGGTCTTCGTTTCTGTGCGAGGGCTTTCTCTAGTTGTGGCAGGTGGGGGCCACTCTTCATCGCGGTGCGCGGGCCTCTCACTATCGCGGCCTCTATTGTTGCGGAGCACAGGCTCCAGACGCGCAGGCTCAGCAATTGTGGCTCACGGGCCCAGTTGCTCTGCGGCATGTGGGATCTTCCCAGACCAGGGCTCGAACCCGTGTCCCCTGCATTCGCAGGCAGATTCTCAACCACTGCGCCACCAGGGAAGCCCTGAAGATGATTTTTTTAACTTGTTTTTTTCATTTGTGCTTTGGCAGCCAGAAACTCAAAGTTAAATCTCACGTCTCGTCACGCTAACAACACTAATTTATGTTTATGGCATATTGGCCCCCTCTTTCCCCTCCACCATCCTTCTACATACTAAAAACATTTTCTTTTATTCAACAGACTTTCTATTTCACTGTAAATGGCCTTCAATTCTTTCTAGGAGGAGACAGTTTATAAATAAACCTGCATAGCACCATATGTTGAGGAAATTGACCATTGGCAGAGACCCAGCTATGTACATTAAACAAGGTTGTTAACCTTGTTTAACCAAAAACAAATCCACAGCCAGGACAAATCCAGAATATGGCTTTCTATACAACAACTGGACCAGGCAGTTCAAAAGTCAAAGCCATAATAAAAAAGGCTGAGAGACTGTTCTAGATTGAGAGAGACACACCAACCAACAGGCTGAACTTTGATTGGATCCCGGTTCAAGAGAAAAAAAAAAAACAGCTATAAAAGACATTTTTGATGCAATTGGGAAAGTTTGAATATGAACTGGATAGTAGATGATGTTAAAGTGAATTTTAATAGATGTGTTAATGGTACTGTGGATAGATAGGAAAACGTTTTTCAGAGAGTGAACTATTTATTGTGAAGTGTCATGATTGTTTACAATATACTTTTAAATGGATAAGAAAAATGAAACAAAATGTGTGTGTGTGTGAGTGTGTATTATGCAGAGAGAGAACAAATATGGCAAAATGTAAACAATTGCTAGCTACAGGCAGACAGTTCATTGTACTAATTCTTTGATCTTTGCTGTGTGTTGGAAAATTTTCGCAGTACGTTGGGCAGAGATATACAAAACTCCAACACTTATAGATCAACCAAAGATGCTTTAAACCTGGTGGCAAATCCTTTTCTGGAACCCCAGCTGTACCCCAAACTTAAACAATTGGGGCAAACATTAAGGGGGATTCAAGGAACACTCATAAATTTAGCAAGAAAAAGGGAAAATAACCACCACCACAGTTTCACCATTGTCACAGTGTGGAGGACAAGTCGTGGGTCTCTCGGGTGGTCCAATAAGACACATGCATCAGAATCAGGTTGCTACAGTTCCAGAGAAGCTATTTCTATTAAAACCTATTTATTTCCATAGTCTGCATGGACAGGTTTATTTCACATGTGCAACCCAGCCAGAACCAAGACATTCATGGACCTAGAACTGTGGCCATCACCCAAACCCAAATATGGGCAGAAATAGAAGCAGGAGGAAGCCCCTGGCACCTGACCACCAGCACCAGTTTAAAGGCTGCAAAAGTCCCAGTTGTGTCCCTCCCAGTTCCACCCCACACACGGAGGGTGCCTGACCTGTGAAACGCTCTGACCCGCGCTCTTAACCATGGATTTGGAGCCAGACATCTTACACTGATCCCACTGCAAACTGATATGAGTCTCTGTTGCTACTCGTATCAATCAAGGGGATGCCGAGAATGAGCTCTGAATCATTTATTCATCTGTTCAAGAACATCTGTTGAGGGGGCTTCCCTGGTGGCGCAGTGGTTAAAAATCCACCTGCCAATGCAGGGGATACAGTTTCGAGCCCTGGTCCGGGAAGATCCCACATGCCGTGGAGCAACCAAGCCCGCGAGCCACAACTACTGAGCCCGTGTGCCACAACTACTGAAGCCCACGCGCCTACAGCCCGTGCTCTGCAACAAGAGAAGCCACTGCCATGAGAAGCCCGCGCACTGCAATGAAGAGTAGCCCCCGCTTGCTGCAACTAGAAGAAGCCCGCGCACAGCAATGAAGACCCAACGCAGCCAAAAAAAAATTACAAATAAAATAAATTAATTTAAAAAAAAAGAACATCTGCTGAGCACCTACTATGTGCCAGGCACTGTGGCAAATGAGAACATAGACTTGTGAATAAATCAGATAAGGTTCTTGTACTCATGGTGTCTAAGGTCTAGTGGGAAATATAAGTAATGAAATAAGCAAACAAATGTGTGTGTTTATATGTACTTTATAAATATATCTAAATACAACTGATTTGTTCTCAAAAGAAAATACATGGGGTCCAGTTGAATGATGGCTTTTATCTCTCCCACTGATGTTGGACATTGGGTAGCACCACCCCATGAAATCCCATCCCTTTCTGCATGAACAAGAGCAGGGGGGCAGCGAGGTTCAAGAGGGTGTCTCTGGGGAAGGGACTTGAGGTCGAGTCCTAGAGGAGGGGAAGGAGGGAGTCAGCGCAGGTGAGAGCTGGGGGAGGAGGGGGCCAGGTGCAGAAGCCACGTGAGGTGGGCCAGGTTGGGTGGAGGAGAATGACCCAAAACGCACTTGGAGAGATGACATCAGGTCAGACTTTGTAGGTGGCGCTAAGCAGCTTTGCATTTATTCTAAGTGGATGGAGGGCCACTGAATCATTTTAAGCAGTGGATGGACATGACGTGACTTAGGTTTTATTTATTTATTTAAAAATTTTTATTTATCTTTACTTACTTATTTTTGGTTGCATTGGGTCTTAGTTGCTGCACACGGCCTTTCTCTAGTTGTGGCAAGCGGGGGCTACTCTTTGTTGTGGTGCGCGGGCTCCTCATTGCGTTGGCTTTTCTTGTTGCTGAGCATGGGCTCTAGGCTTCAGAAGTTGTGGCACACGGGCTCAGTAGTTGTGGCTCACGGTCTCAGTAGTTGTGGCTCACGGGCTCTAGAGCGCAGGCTCAGTAGTTGTGGCGCACGGGCTTAGTTCCTCCGCGGCACGTGGGATCTTCCCGGACCAGGGCTCGAACCCGTGTCCCCTGCATTGGCAGGCGGATTCTTAACCACTGCGCCACCAAGGAAGCCTGTAACACGTTTTAAAACACTATCCTGAGGCAAGTTGATTACAAGTGGGCAAGAGGGTAAGCTGTTGCTGTAGTTCTGGTGAGACATACATTCCTTAAACAAGGATGGTGGGGTAGGAGAGAAGTGGATAGAACTGACAAGCTTTGCTAATGGGCCAAGAAGGGAAACAGGGTGGCTTCTAGATTTTTGGTTTAAGCAAATGCTGGTGCCAGTTAGGGAGAGAGGGACAACTAGAAGTGAACAGACTGGTGTAGAGAACATTGAAGTGAACAGTTTAGACAGAGCTTTTCATCTTCTAAAGAATACCTCCTCCCTTGTGGTCAATTAATCAGGCTGGTACTTGTTGAGGGTTCACCATGCACTGAGCTCTTCACGTTTACCTTGACCATATATTTTTTCAAAGATTATTTGAAAGGACTTGCATTAAAAGTCACAAGTACAAAAAAAACTACTGAAAAGGTATGTGTGTGTGTGAAAGTACAAGAGCCAAGTGACAAAAGGATGGAAATAATCATATCTGAGTCTTAATTCTAAAAGAATCTGCTTTGATTGCAAACACAAAACATAGCTCTCAGCTTCCCAGCAGCCAAAGAAAAAAGGGAAATGTGAGTTTTGTAGAGGTCATTGTCTAATAACAGGAAGCTTTCTGGCTTATGTGGAGAAATAAAACTATGCTTATTCTCTAAGGCATTTTTATCACTACATAGCTTCTCTAAGGGCCAATGATCAATATGGCAAAAAGTTTTGTCAATAACAATTTTTTTTTTTTTGGCCGTGCCACACAGCATGCAGGATATTAGTTCTCCGACCAGGGATCGAACCTGTGCCCCCTGCAGTGGAAGTACAGAGCCTTACCCACTGGACCACCAGGAAAGTCCTCAAAAACAAATTCACACAAAATACAAAGACTTTCTATATAAAAGCTAAAAGACAGCCCAAATGCCCAGTAGAATGTGCCACAGGGGGCATTGGCCAAGGGCACAGGTCTTTGGTTTTGTTTTTAATGGTGTCACTGTGATGGTTATTTTGGTATCCACTGATATAAGTCGTTTCTTTTGTCTTAGGATGTACATCTTTTGTGAGTCTCTCTCTCTGAAGATATGTGCGTGTGTGTGTGTGTGTGTGTGTGTACCTTTTGAGAGTTACTTGCAGACTTTCTAAGACGTTTTAATAAACCTCACACACTCCCCCTCCTCTCCGCCATCAGGAAAATTCCAACATCACTTGCTTTGGGAGAGCAAGCCTCACACAAGTTTCCAGACCTCTTCCATATCGTAAGGGAAATAAAGACGCATGAACTCCTTGTTTCTGTCCTTTGCTCAACTGACCGCCCTGTGACAGCCAGGGAGCCCCCTCTTACATCACAGCCTACTTCTTGGGGCACCCCGGGGAATGTGAGCTCCTTGGGGCCAGCCTGAACCAGATTCCATTCTAAATGACCCGAGGCTGGGAGAGAGAAAAGCCCCCCCCCCACCCCCGGCTGAGTTGGATGCACACAGGAGGTGCCTGGGATGGCCAAGCCCCTGGCACCCGAACTCACCCCTCCTGGGCGGCTTCACCCCGGCTCATGGCAGTTCATGGGTCTGCAGCTGGGTACAGTGGCGCCCCGTTCCCTCCTCTTCCCTCCTCGGAAGCGGTCGTGAGCCCCGGGGCAGTCCCGGAGAGCTGGGGCCTCAACGGCCCGCAGGTGGCCCTGCACGCGCGCGGCGAGGGATGAATAATTGACTAATTGAGGCGGCGGAGTGGAATTACCGCTGCGGTTGGGTCCCGCGCAGGCCACACCTGTCCCGCGGCTGCCGCTGCCGCCACCCTGGAGAACACGGCTCTCTTCCGAAGACGCCCTTGACCGCTCGGCAAAGTGCACTGCCTTCTGGCTGGGAACACATTTGCATACTGCATTTCAGGTTCACAGGTGTGCGCAGAACAGGGAAGATTAATGAGCACAACCTGGCGAGAGGGGTGTGAAAACGCCCCCCCCCACCCCAAGGGAGGGCCGAGGGACCCATCTGCTGGGGCTGGAGTTGCCCTCTGGGGTGGAGGGAGCCCCAGCTTCCAAACTGAGGCGCTCAGAGAGCAACTCGCTGCTCCTCTCTGTTCTTTGCCTTTTTTCATTCGTTTAAAAAAGGTTTTTTAGGTGTGGACCGTTTTCAAAGTCTTTATTGAATTTGTTACAATATTGCTTCTGTTTTGTTTTGGTTTTTTGGCCCTGAGCCATGTGGGATCTTAGCTCCCGGACCAGGGGTAGAACCCTCACCCCCTGCATTGGAAGGGGAAGTCTCAACCACTGGACCGCCAGGGAAGTACCTTTCATTCATTTTTTCCCCCAACAGGTATTCATTGAGCATCTACTATGCACCAGGGTTGTGTTGGGAGTGGGGGAGGATACAGCCGAGAACAAAACAAGTCCCTTCTTTCATGGAGCCTCCATATGGTGGGGAGGGGAGACAGAAAATAAAGAAATAACATAGTTGGGAGGGGGGAATGATAAGAGCAATTACCCAGAAAGGGCAAGGAGGGTGATGGGAAGTTATTCAAGATGCTGAAGAGATACTCCTTTCAAGCCCTTCTTAGATCCTTACTGTCATTTAATAACTATGTTATTTGCTGATAGGACTTATCAAGCATTATGATAAGTGCTTTAATATATATATATTTCCACTCCTTTCCAAATATGTGATGAGGCCAAAAATAACCTAATATGCATAAAAGCGCTTTGAAAAGTAAAGGAACACCCCCATTACACGGTGTGACTCCTTGTTCTTGCCTAAATGTCTAGTTGATTCCTAAAGAGGGCAAGAAAATGCATAATTGGGACCGTTTACTAGGTGAGGAAACTAAATCACCCAAGGGTCCCCAAGCTGCCAGCAGACAGGTGGCCTGTGTCACCAATCCCGCCTGCTATGCTGAGCTGCACCTGCTCTGGCTGTGATGCTAGTGGCCAGGGACCCAGTGGGTGACACTCGAGAAGACAATGGTCACACCAGCTCCTGACTCCTGCCAACCAGGTTTCCATTACAGGGTTGCTGCCTACCAGCCGGGTGGGCAGTGGGTGCCCTCCAGGAACCAGTGGGAGACGGGCAGGATCACACTATGCCCTGGTCAGGTCTTGCAGTGGGTCCCGCTCTGCTTCCATCCACATCTGTTCATGAGACGGGCAGCGCTAGGGACAATGGCCTTTTCTCGGAGTCAGGGGAGCCCGGGAATCCAGCCCCTTAGTGCAGAACCAGGGATCAGCCAAGACTCCCGAGAACCTCGACCCCCTCCACAGGGCAGGTAAGGCTGGATTCTGGGCGCCCTAGAAATCTTAGCGCCCCCGACATGAGAACAAAGTTCTCCCAGGACCCAGGAAGTCATGCCTGCCCCACCACCTGACTGTTTCCATAGGAGGATTAAGAGGGGTTGGTGTCGGGATTTGGAAAGAGCAGCACATTTGAAGCTTGGGAGCATTTGGACTTTCCTGTGCATAGCCACAGGCAGCCATTCCCTCCCCCTGGAGTGTACTCTCAGACGCCCAGTAAGCCGAAACAAAATTTCTCCGTGTTTTATCCAAATATGCCGTGGACTTTGGAATGAACTCTTACTCCTCCGTCCTGCTGACCCGACTGCAAATTAGCTTCTGATGGGGTTGGACAGTTTGGGGAGATGGGCAGTGATCATGCTGAAATATGATGACAGGGGCACCACTGTAAGACATGTGCATGGAGCGGCCATGTGAAAACAATTAGGACAATAAATTTACTAATTGCCAAAAGTAACTTAATAACAAAACCACAATGCTCTCCGCTATTAATCCTGGCTACCGAGTGGGGTGCCAATTGCATTTTGCTTGCTGGAGGGATTGTAAATATCAGGCCAGTGCTGCAGTGTTTGCAGATATCAAGCAAAGAAGCTTGCCTGGCTTTTGGTAATTGAAAAGTAAATGACTCTCCGACCTGAAACCAATTCAGGGGGCCTTAGGGGTTTGAGGTATTTCTTAAACCTATGCAGAGAGAGAAAGGAAGGAGGCGGGGCCCTCTCGCCTGCTATGACTCTCTCCTCCTATCCAGCTTCTTTTACACTTTCTCCATTTAAACTAGAGCGATGGGAGTTGCTTAGGTTTTGGAGGCTTGGGAATTGATTTTTAACAAGTGGAGATTCAAATGCCATATTTTGAAGAGGATTTTGGAGTCAAGTTTGAATGGGTAGGTATGAGGTAACAAGTAGATTCAGGGATCCATTCTTGAGTTGGGTAAAGAGTCTTTGGTCTCTGGGTGCCCAAGTCTTTCGGGTGCTGCTTGTGACCGATGATTCCTCATCAGACATTAGGTATTGTGCCCTGGTATCAGGAGTAAATGCAGTATGTTTGGAGAAGAACCTTTATCCCCACAGAAGATCAAAGACAACCATCAAATATATCACCTTCAATAACTCACCAAAACACAAAGGACTGCAAGTTCCCTAAGTAGATGGGCTCTTTGAGCCTACATTTCTCTTAAGGTTGCCCAGGTCTTCAAGGATTTTGGATCATTCAAGCTTCATTTTTGTTCTCTCTGAAATATTCAGAAAAGAGAGGCCAAAGTAATTCTTTTTAAAATGTGTTTGTATCTACCTCCACTCTGACCGTATCTCAAGGGGAAGCTGCATTTACAAAAGTTGGGAGTTCTGTTGGTACTTTATTGTGATGTTTTTAGCATTGCAATGAGCAGGTTAACTGTTTTTTCCAATTAAAATGAGAATAGCCTGAAATTTCAGAGTTTTAAAGACCAAGTATGCTTTTGCTGGACCATCCCCAAAGATGTCTGGATAGCTGATGGGAGGCTGAGTGGAGGAGGGGTGAGTGGGGGCACCTTGAACTCTTCTTACAGTTCCACCTCACTGAGGATGATCAATTATTCCAAGAGGCCTTAAGCCCTGCCTCCAGCTGCGAGAGGGAGGGCCAGTGGGGCCGGCCTGAATGGGATCCCCTGAACAGCTGCCTTCCAGGAAAGTTAGAGGATATAACCTTGGACTTATTAAAAGTTTGGAGAAAAAGAGTGTTTCTGAGGCCATCCAACCTCTAGCTCCTCTGAAGCGTGTTCTTGGTTTAATTCAGATCTTCAGAGACCTGCAGATGGGAGTGCATTGTTTTAATTCCTTGTAGAATTACTTTTACTAAATCCCACATTAGCCTTATTTCATTGGCCCACTTCTAAAGAAGTAAGAAAACAAATTCTCAGGTCCCATCCTATGGTCTGATGGAGCATTTCCAGGGGAGCTCGAGAAAAGCTGTGTCTCTGCTGATTCTTTGAGTCAGTGCCATTGTCCTGTCACATTTCCTTCAGGTTTCATTGTTAGGAAGAGCTGTGCTTATTCTGAGCAACCGGTTTATTTTTTATCACTAGACTCTGGTGCTTCTAACTGATCATGTTATATCTTTGGGTTGACTGCAGGAATTCCAGATTCAAATGGATAAGATCTTACTCAGCACATGTACTTTATGTTCATCTTCTCATTTCTGCCTTTGTCTCCCCTCTGTCACGCTTTCCTTAAAATATGCGCTTACCTTTTTTATTATGAAAAATTTCAAACATACACAAGAATAGCCAGTGTACTGTAATGAACCCTCATATAGCCATCGCCAGGCTTCAGTAATTTTCAACTTAGGGTCAATCTTGAATATATGTTTTTACTCTTATTGGAGTTTTGAATCTTTGTAAGTCCCTCAAATCCTTATTCTAATGAGATGGAAAGTACATTCTAAATCACCACAGTAAGTCAGTTGGTCTCGCATGGAGGTGATTTTGCGCCTCCCCTTTCACTTCCGGTCCCCCTTCGAGGACATTGGAAATATCAGGACATTTTTGGTTGTCACAGCTGGGCGGAGGGCAGTGTTGCATTGACATCTAGCATGTAGAGTCGGGGATGATCAGGACTGCCCCCTCGGCAGAGTGATCCGGCCCCAAACGCCAGGGGTACCGAGGCTGAGAAACTTTGTGCCAAATGAAAAGTATTTTTCAAGCTAGAATAGTCCTAGGAAGTTGAGTTTGAGTAAAGCAAAAACTGCATTTTCAAGTTGAAAACTATTTGAAATACCATAGGTTTGATGGTTTATCGCACATTCCTGGTACATATGCTAGAACACCAGTGAGAAACTGGTTCACGGTGGTTGTGTCCGGGGAGGGGAGCTGGGTGGCTGGAGGATGGGGCAGGATAAAGACTTGCTTTTTTTTTCACTTTACTAATAGATCTGTAAGGTTTTTTAAAAATTGAAGTATAGTTGATATACAATGTCTCAGGCATACAACAAAGTGATTCAGTTATATATATGTAATATATTCTTTATATATATATAATATATATATTCTTTTTCAGATTCTTTTCCATTATAGGTTATTACAAGATACTGAATATAGTTCCCTGTGCTATACAGTTTGACCTTGTTGTTCATCTATTTTATTTATAGTAGTGTGTATCTGTTGATCCCAGATTCCCAATTTATCCCTCCCCCCTCCCCCCTTTCCTCTTTGGTGACCGTAAGTTTATTTTCTATAAGATTTGCTTTTTACTATGTTTCTGTTCACGTCTTTTATATTTTATAATGTATATGTGTCTTACCTATTTGAAGTAGTACATTTGCATAGTATGGACTACATGACTGTTTTCAAAGGATCAGAAAACACAAAATTCTTATTTAAAAAAAACTTTTAAAGTGGTTGTATAAGGAGACTAGAAAGAACCTTCCGAAAGGGCTTTCCAGAGTACCTTGAGCCTGTCAGACACCGAGGGCCGCTCAGCAGAGCCCAGGGCCATTAAGTGAATCAGAAACACGTGGAGGGGCGGCTGTCTGGTTCCCGCATGATGGATCAATTTCGGGAGAGCGAAGTTAAACGAGATGGTCCCCATGCCAAGCCTCTGACGCTAGTGAGCCCTCGACTCAGAGAGTGGGTCTCCGGGCAGGCGGGGAGGGGTGGGGACGCCCGGTTGCCTTGCCCGCCAGCCCTACAGGCAGGGAGTGGCCTCAAGCCCAGAGGTTGAGTCCTGCTCCCGCTGGCTTGTGGCCACGAGCCCCAGGGGAGTCACTCTCCCTCGGCCTGATCTTCCGGAGGATATGACTGTGATGAGTTCTAATGGTGATGGAAGTGAGGTGAACTCCAGGCTTCTTTCAAAGAGAGCAGCTCTCTAGCAGTTCCAGCAAAGAGCTGTACTCTGGATGGGTTTGCAGACTCTCCCACCTCTCCATTCTCCTCTTCCTCCAGGCTCCCCTGCTCTCTCAGCTCCAGCTCCCAAGGCTTTGTGTGAGCCCCTCGTACTCACCAAGCTCCCCTCTACCACAGGGCCTTTGCACATGCTGTTCCTTCTACCAGGCACACTATTCCTTCCCCTCTCTCCTGGTTAATGTCTACTCATGCTTCCACCCCTTGACTCCCGTCGTAGGTCAGATCCCCTTCTTATAGGATGTCCAGTCTGGGACCTCTCTCTCCCAGCCCTTGGAGAGATACGTCTTCAGACTGTTTGTGTAATTATGTGACAAATGTCTGTCTCCTCTCTGGTCTCTGACCTCCGTGGAGGCAGAGTCTGAGTCTAGACCCTGGCACAGCACCTGGTACATACTTGGGACTCAAGTACCTGTTGACCAAGTGACCCAATGAGTAATAGAAATGACGTTGTCCCAGGTGTGTGACCACCAAGAACTTGTCAAGCCTCTCCTGGAAGAGCAGGAGAGCTGGGAGGAATGGAGGGGCCTCCAAGCTGTGGGAGAAGGGGACCCTCACATCCTGGAATCTTCTGTGACTTCGCCAGGGGTGAGGGCCTGGGTGTGGCCAGGTCAGGTCTCTGAATTTTTACCTCGAACACAACTCAGCATCTTCTGTTTCTCTTCTTTCCCGCCTGCTGTCGATGGAGTGAGGCAGAACTCACTGATGCTCAAATGATGAATTAGTGACCCTCTGAGGTTGGTCAGCAGATGTGGGAGCCCAGTACTGGAAGAGCTAAGAGATTCTCCAGGATGACCTGGGGAAAATGGGGAACCCCCTTTCAGTTGACGTTGGAGAGGAGTGAGGTATTCTCACCTTCCCAGCTGCGGTGACCCTAGACTGTGTTGGGTTCCCATGATGTCCTGGGCATATTCCAGTTGCTTAGCGATGGTGATGGTCACCTTGTTTATGTCTGGTGCCCAACGAGGTGTGAGCCCTCGAGAGCCAGACCGAGGGGTTTTTTTCCTCCTTCCTTTTAATTCCCAAACCATGTGCAATGCCTCAGTGATCAAGGTGCTGAGTAAATGTCTACAGAATGGGCTTCCCACTTTATCATGTGTCATCATGCCTAGAGGGTTAATTTCTGGTGATTTAAAAAAAAAAACTTGTTCGTCTTGCCACAATTTCTGTCAGCACGAGAAGTGGAGACTGAAAGAAAGGGGGTTTGCTTCAAGCAAGACTTTTCTATTCCTTCAGGTGTTCATTAAACACACACACATACACGCACACACACACACACACACACACACACACACACCCCTCTCAGCTACCAAGAATTCTTGTTGAAGCCAACAGTGGTAGAAGTATAAGAAAATGCTGTAAAGTGAGAAAGATGTATTTGGTGTTGAAAAGTGAATTGATGAGGAGAAGTAACGTGTGGGCTCCTGGGTAAGACGAGCTGCCCAGGAGACACGGCCGGAGTGAAGACCAACTGACAGGTGTGCGGGCCTCCCCTGGAGACCCCTGCAGAGGCCGTGGTGGACAGTCTTCCTTCACTCACTTCCTACAGAGACCAAACCTCCTCTAGACCGCTTCCCAGAGGAAGGGCAGGCGGGGTGGGAATCCCTTCTGGGGGTTGCACCATCCACACACTGAGTGGGGAACACAGAGGCTGCTCTCAGAAACCCCGGTCAACCACGCAGTTGCTTTTAAGTGCGGGCTCTAGGCTCTTGTGGCAGCTAGAGGAAGTCACCTGCGCCAGGTAAGGATGCTGAAGCCAAGGATGAACTCGAGTCAGAGAGCTTCCTCTCCTCCTTCAGGTCATCACTCAAGTGTCACCTTCTCGGGGAACCCTCCAATGGCCGGCTTCGCACAGCTTCCCAAAGCCTCACCACGCACACAGTCCCTCCCCGCTGTATTTAATTGTTCCCCTGAACACAGATAACCCCCAAATATAGATAACCCCAAAGTCCCTCCTGAACCGTAAGCTATAATGAGACCCTCACCTACGCTGCCCATGGCTCTGTCCCCAGCATCCAGAATAATGCCTGGCAGGTGTGAACTAGGTATCTATTGAATGGCTGAGAGAATGAATGAAGGCCGCCTTTTGGTATGATGACGATCCTGTATTCTGATTCATTTAAAAATACCGCCTTCCTGCGGGGGAGGAGAGAAGATGGCGGAAGAGCAAGACGTGGAGATCACCTTCCTTCCCACAGATGCAGTAGAAATACATCTACACGTGGAACTGCTCCTACAGAACACCCACTGAACGCTGGCAGAAAACGTCCGACCTCCAAAAAGGCAAGAAACTCCCCCCGTACTTGGGTAGGGCAAAAGAAAAAAGAAATAACAGAGACAAAAGAATAGGGACGGCACCTGCACCAGTGGGAGGGAGCCGTGAAGGAGGAAAGATTTCCACACACTAGGAGCCCCTTCGCGGGCGGAGACTGCGGGTGGCGGAGGGGGGGAGCTTCGGAGCCACGGAGGAGAGCGCAGCCACAGGGGTGCGGAGGGCAAAGCGGAGAGATTCCCGCACGGAGGATCGGCGCCGAGCAGCACTCACCAGCCCGAGAGGCTTGTCTGCTCAGCCGCCGGGGCGGGCGGGGCTGGGAGCTGAGGCTCGGGCTTCGGTCGGATCGCAGGGAGAGGACTGGGGCTGGCGGCGTGAACACAGCCTGAAGGGGTTAGCGCACCACAGCTGGCTGGGAGGGAGACCGGGAAAAAGTCTGCAGCTGCCGAAGAGGCAAGAGACTTTTTCTTGCCTCTTTGTTTCGCGGCGCGCAGGGAGGGGGGATTCAGAGCGCCGCCTAAACGAGCTCCAGAGACGGGCGCGAGCCGCAGCGATCAGCGCGGACCCCAGAGACGGGCGTGAGACGCTCAGGCTGCTGCTGCCGCCACCAAGAAGCCTGTGTGCGAGCACAGGTCACTCTCCACACCGCCCCTCCCGGGAGCCTGTGCAGCCCGCCACCGCCAGGGTCCCGTGATCCGGGGACAACTTCCCCGGGAGAACGCACGGCGCGCCTCGGGCTGCTGCAACGTCACGCCGGCCTCTGCCGCCGCAGGCTCGCCCCGCCTCCTCCGTACCCCTCCCCGCCTCCTCCGTACCCCTCCCTCCCCCCGGCCTGAGTGAACCAGAGCCCCCGAAGCAGCGGCTCCTTTAACCCCGTCCTGTCTGGGCGGGGAATAGACGCCCTCAGGCGACCTACACGCAGAGGCGGGTCCAAATCCAAAGCTGAACCCCAGGAGTGTGCGAACAGGGAAGAGAAGGGGAAATCTCTCCCAGCAGCCTCAGAAGCAGCGGATTAAAACTCCACAAACAACTTGATGTGCCTGCATCTGTTGAGTACCTGAATAGACAACGAATCATCCCAAATTCAGGAGGTGGACTTTGGGAGCAGGATATATTAATTTTTCCCCTTTTCCTTTTTTTTGTGAGTGTATATGTATATGCTTCTGGGTGAGATTTTGTCTGTATAGCTTTGCTTTATAATAGCTTTATTTTACTTCACTATATTATAGCCTCTTTCTTTCTTTCTTTCTTTCTATTTTTTCTCCCTTTTACTCTGAGCCGTGTGGATGAAAGGCGCTTGGTGCTCCAGCCAGGCATCAGGGCCGTGCCTCTGAGGTGGGAGAGCCAACTTCAGGACACTGGTCCACAAGAGACCTCCCAGCTCCACGTAATACCAAACGGCAAAAATCTCTCAGAGATCTCCATCTCAACATCAAGACCCAGCTTCACTCAATGACCAGCAAGCTACAGTGCTGGACACCCTATGCCAAACAACTAGCAAGACAGGAACACAGCCCCATCCATTAGCAGAGAGGCTGCCTAAAATCATAATAAGGCCACAGACACCCCCAAAATACACCACCAGACGTGGACATGCCCACCAGAAAGACAAGATCCAGCCTCATCCACCAGAGCTCAGGAACTAGTTCCCTCCACCAGGAAGCCTACACAACCCACTGAACCAACCTTAGCCACTGGGGACAGATACCAAAAACAACGGGAACTACAAACCTGCAGCCTGTGAAAAGGAGACCCCAAACACAGTAAGATAAGCAAAATGAGACGATAGAAAAACACACAGCAGATGAAGGAGCAGGGTCAAAACACACCAGACTTAACAAATGAAGAGGAAATAGGTAGTCTACCTGAAAAAGAATTCAGAATAATGATAGTAAGGATGATCCAAAATCTTGGAAATAGAATAGACAAAATGCAAGAAACATTTAACAAGGACGTAGAACTAAAGAGGAACCAAGCAATGATGAAAAACACAATAAATGAAATTAAAAATACTCTAGATGGGATCAATAGCAGAATAACTGAGGCAGAAGAAAGGATAAGTGACCTGGAAGATAAAATGGTGGAAATAACTACTACAGAGCAGGATAAAGAAAAAAGAATGAAAAGAACTGAGGACAGTCTCAGAGACCTCTGGGACAACATTAAACGCACCAACATTCGAATTATAGGGGTCCCAGAAGAAGAAGAGAAAAAGAAAGGGACTGAGAAAATATTTGAAGAGATTATAGTTGAAAACTTCCCTAATATGGGAAAGGAAATAGTTAAGTCCTGGAAGCACAGAGAGTCCCATACAGGATAAACCCAAGGAGAAACACGCCAAGACACATATTAATCAAACTGTCAAAAATTAAATATAAGGAAAACATATTAAAGGCAGCAAGGGAAAAACAACAAATAACACACAAGGGAATCCCCATAAGGTTAACATCTGATCTTTCAGCAGAAACTCTGCAAGCCAGAAGGGAGTGGCAGGATATACTTAAAGTGATGAAGGAGAAAAACCTACAACCAAGATTACTCTACCCAGCAAGGATCTCATTCAGATTCGATGGAGAAATTAAAACCTTTACAGACAAGCAAAAGCTGAGAGAGTTCAGCACCACCAAACCAGCTTTACAACAAATGCTAAAGGAACTTCTCTAGGCAAGAAACACAAGAGAAGGAAAACACCTACAATAACAAACCCAAAACATTTAAGAAAATGGGAATAGGAACATACATATCGATAATTACCTTGAATGTAAATGGATTAAATGCTCCCACCAAAAGACACAGGCTGGCTGAATGGATACAAAAACAAGACCCATATATATGCTGTCTACAAGAGACCCACTTCAGACCTAGAGACACATACAGACTGAAAGTGAGGGGATGGAAAAAGATATTCCATGCAAATGGAAATCAAAAGAAAGCTGGAGTAGCAATCTCATATCAGACAAAATAGACTTTAAAATAAAGACTATTACAAGAGACAAAGAAGGACACTATATAATGATCAGGGGATCGATCCAAGAGGGAGGTATAACAATTGTAAATATTTATGCACCCAACATAGGAGCACCTCAATACATAAGGCAAATACTAACAGCCATAAAAGGGGAAATCGACAGCAACACAATCATAGTAGGGGACTTTAACAACCCACTTCACCAATGGACAGATCATCCAAAATGAAAATAAATAAGGAAACACAAGCTTTAAATGATACATTAAACAAGATGGACTTAATTGATATTTATAGGACATTCCACCCAAAAACAACAGAATACACATTTTTCTCAAGTGCTCATGGAACATTCTCCAGGATAGACCATATCTTGAGTCACAAATCAAGCCTTGGTAAATTTAAGAAAATTGAAATCGTATCAAGTATCTTTTCCGACCACAACGCTATGAGACTAGATATCAATTACAGGAAAAGATCTGTAAAAAATACAAACACATGGAGGCTACACAATACATTACTTAATAACGAAGTGATTACTGAAGAAATCAAAGGGGAAATCAAAAAATACCTAGAAACAAATGACAATGGAGATACGACGACCCAAAACCTATGGGACGCAGCAAAAGCAGTGCTAAGAGGGAAGTTTATAGCAATACAAGCCTACCTCAAGAAACAGGAAACATCTCGAATAAACAACCTAACCTTGCACCTAAAGCAATTAGAGAAAGAAGAACAAAAAAACCCCAAAGCCAGCAGAAGGAAAGAAATTATAAAGATCAGGTCAGAAATAAATGAAAAAGAAATGAAGGAAACAATAGCAAAAATCAACGAAACTAAAAGCTGGTTCTTTGAGAAGATAAACAAAATTGATAAACCATTAGCTAGACTCATCAAGAGAAAAAGGGAGAAGACTCAGATGAATAGAATTAGAAATGAAAAAGGAGAAGTAACCACTGACACTGCAGAAATACAAAAGATCATGAGAGATTACTACAAGCAACTCTATGCCAATAAAATGGACAACCTGGAAGAAATGGACAGATTCTTAGAAATGCACAAACTGCCGAGACTGAACCAGGAAGAAATAGAAAATATGAACAGACCAATCACAAGCACTGAAATTGAAACTGTGATTAAAAACCTTCCAACAAACAAAAGCCCAGGACCAGATGGCTTCACAGGTGAATTCGATCAAACATTTAGAGAAGAGCTAACACCTATCCTTCTCAAACTCTTCCAAAATATTGCAGAGGGAGGAACACTCCCAAACTCATTCTACGAGGCCACCATCACCCTGATACCAAAACCAGACAAAGATGTCACAAAGAAAGAAAACTACAGGCCAATATCACTGATGAACATAGATGCAAAAATCCTCAACAAAATACTAGCAAACAGAATCCAACAGCACATTAAAAGGATCATACACCATGATCAAGTGGGGTTTATCCCAGGAATGCAAGGATTCTTCAATATATGCAAATCAATCAATGTGATACACCATATTAACAAATTGAAGGAGAAAAACCATATGATCATCTCAATAGATGCAGAGAAAGCTTTCGACAAAATTCAAAACCCATTTATGATAAAAGCCCTGCAGAAAGTAGGCATAGAGGGAACTTTCCTCAACATAATAAAGGCCATATATGACAAACCCACAGCCAACATTGTCCTCAATGGTGAAAAACTGAAACCATTTCCACTAAGATCAGGAACAAGACAAGGTTGCCCACTCTCACCACTATTATTCAACATAGTTTTGGAAGTGTTAGCCACAGCAATCAGAGAAGACAAAGAAATAAAAGGAATCCAAATCGGAAAAGAAGAAGTAAAGCTGTCACTATTTGCAGATGACATGATACTATACATAGAGAATCCTAAAGATGCTACCAGAAAACTCCTAGAGCTAATCAATGAATTTGGTAAAGTAGCAGGATACAAAATTAATGCACAGAAATCTCTTGCATTTCTATACACTAATGACGAAAAATCTGAAAGTGAAATTAAGAAAACACTCCCGTTTACCATTGCAACAAAAAGAATAAAATATCTAGGAATAAACCTACCTAAGGAGACAAAAGACCTGTATGCAGAAAATTATAAGACACTGATGAAAGAAATTAAAGATGATACAAATAGATGGAGAGATATACCATGTTCCTGGATTGGAAGAATCAACATTGTGAAAATGACTCTACTACCCAAAGCAATCTACAGATTCAATGCAATCCCTATCAAACTACCACTGGCATTTTTCACAGAACTAGAACAAAAAATTTCACAATTTGTATGGAAACACAAAAGACCCCGAATAGCCAAAACAATCTTGAGAACGAAAAATGGAGCTGGGGGAATCAGGCTCCCTGACTTCAGACTATATTACAAAGCTACAGTAATCAAGACAGTTTGGTACTGGCACAAAAACAGAAATCTAGATCAATGGAACAGGATAGAAAGCCCAGAGATAAACCCACACACATATGGTCACCTTATCTTTGATAAAGGAGGCAAGCATATACAGTGGAGAAAAGACAGCCTCTTCAATAAGTGGTGCATGTCCATGTACATGGACAGGTACATGTAAAAGTATGAAATTAGAGCACTCCCTGACACCATGCACAAAAATAAACTCAAAATGGATTAAAGACCTAAGTGTAAGGCCAGACACTATCAAACTCTTAGAGGAAAACATAGGCAGAACACTCTATGACATACATCACAGCAAGATTCTTTTTGACCCAGCTCCCAGAGAAATGGAAATAAGAACACAAATAAACAAATGGGACCTAATGAAACTTAAAAGCTTTTGCACAGCAAAGGAAACCATAAACAAGACCAAAAGACAACCCTCAGAATGGGAGAAAATATTTGCAAATGAAGCAACTGACAAAGGATTAATCTCCAAGATCTACAAGCAGCTCATGCAGCTCAATAACAAAAAAACGAACAACCCAATCCAAAAATGGGCAGAAGACCTAAATAGACATTTCTCCAAAGAAGATATACAGATTGCCAACAGACACATGAAAGAATGCTCAACATCATTAATCATTAGAGAAATGCAAATCAAAACTACAATGAGATATCGTCTCACACCGATCAGAATGGCCATCATCAAAAAATCTAGAAACAATAAATGCTGGAGAGGGTGTGGAGGAAAGGGAACACTCTTGCACTGTTGGTGGGAATGTAAATTGATACAGCCACTGTGGAGAACGGTATGGAGGTTCCTTAAAAAACTACAAATAGAACTACCATACGACCCAGCAATCCCACTACTGGGCATATACCCTGAGAAAACCATAGTTCAAAAAGAGTCATGTACCAAAATGTTCATTGCAGCTCTATTTACAATAGCCAGGACATGGAAGCAACCTAAATGTCCATCAACAGATGAATGGATAAAGAAGATGTGGCACATATATACAATGGAATATTACTCAGCCATAAAAAGAAATGAAATGGAGGTATTTGTAATGAGGTGGATGGAGTTAGAGTCTGTCATACAGAGTGAAGTAAGTCAGAAAGAGAAAAACAAATACCGTATGCTAACACATATACATGGAATCTAAAAAAAAAAAAACGGTTCTGAAGAATCTAGGGGCAGGACAGGAATAAAGACACAGACGTAGAAAATGGACTTGAGGACATGGGGTAGGGGGGAGAAGGGTAAGCTGGGACAAAGCAAGAGAGTAGCACTGACATATTTACACTACCAAATGTAAAATAGATAGCTAGTGGGAAGCAGCCACATAGCACAGGGAGATCAGCTCGGTGCTTTGTGACCACCTAGAGGGGTGGGATGGGGAGGGTGGGAGGGAGGGAGATGCAAGAGGGAAGAGATATGGGAACATATTGTATGTGTATAACTGATTCACTTTGTTATAAAGCAGAAGCTAACACACCATTGTAAGGCAATTATACTTCAATAAAGATGTTTTAAAAAAAAAAAAATACTGCCTTCCTAAACGCCCCAAAGCACTAGGTGGTCCCACCTATATTTAAATTTCAGTGAATTAAAAGTACTTTTCTGGGCTTCCCTGGTGGTACAGTGGTTAGGAATCCGCCTGCCAATGCAGGGGACACAGCTTCAATCCCTGGTCTGGGAAGATCCCACATGCCGCGGAGCAACTAAGCCCGTGCACCACAGCTACTGAGCCCGTGCTGTAGAGCCCGCGGGCCACAACTACTGAGCCTGCACTCTAGAGCCCACAAGCCACAACTACTGAGCCCGCGTGCCACATCTACTGAAGCCCGCGCGCCTAGAGCCTGTGCTCCGCAACAAGAGAAGCCACCGCAATGAGAAGCCCGTGCACCACAACGAAGAGTAGCCCCCGCTTGCCAGAACTAGAGAAAGCCCGTGCGCAGCAACAAAGACCCAACGCAACCAAAAATAAGCAAATTAAATTTAAAAAAATAAATAAAAGTACTTTCCTTCTGAGAATATACTGTTTTACAAGTGACCCTGAGATAGCATTCGGGAGACTTGGCCATTGTTACAGCAACGACTGCAGCTTAACGCCTGTTACTGGAACCCAAAAGGTTGAATAAACTCTTCCTCTTCGTTGGTGTGGAAGTAGATAGTCTATAAACTTCGCTTTCTAGCTAGACTGCACCCAAGCACCTCAGGGCAGAGTTTTAGTAATTACACGTGGAGGGAGAATTTGAGGCGCCCTAAAGTAAGTAGTTTTCTGAGAGTCATCCTGTCAAGAGAGATCTAGGGGGGTGACCAGACCCCCTCTTTGCTGGGGTTTCTCATGTGGTATCTGGGAGGTTGGGTCCATGGCATTTGAGTGCCCAGAGCTCATCCATTTCTGCCATTTACACACAGCTGGCCCCATTTCCCACCTCATCTCCAAAGGGGACCCTGGGCCATCTCCTCTCACTTCCCTCGTCCCTCCCGGTTCCATCCTGCAGGGCTTGGTCCTCACCACTGGCCTTCTCCATCCTTGGTGACCCATCTACTCTCTCTCTGCTTCTTTCTTAAGCCAGCAATGGCCCCCGTGCTGAGTGAGGTGCACGTGCCCCCAGCCACGCTCCCTGTGGAGACCATGGTGGGCTGGGCAGTGAGTCCTGTGATGAGAAAACAGCTCCTTTGAGTTGTTCCCTGGGCATTTCACAGAGTGACAGCCCTGCTCACACCGAGTCTGGACATTTAGATCAGGACCTGAGGTTAGAATTCTCACCCCAAGTTCCCTCCCGCTTTGTTTTTCCCTGGGAATCTTTTAAAATAACCACTTAAGGTTGAGCCTGAGAAAAGTGGGTGACCTCTGTCCCGACCACCTTAAAAGTCATAGGTGCCTTGCGTCCTGCTCTCCATTCCCTGCTCGCCGTGACCTGGGAAGGACGATGGCCCTTCCTGTGGCTCATTGCGCCCCTCCTTGGTTGGGATCTGTAAGTAATAAATCTTGTAACTTTACTTCCTTTGTGTGAACGTACTGAAATGCACCTTGAATCTAAGTGACCCGGGGTTTTCACTTCCCCAAAGTGGGAGCTCGGATGCTGAGAGAGGGACCTGCCAACCCGTGTGGGTGGCTTGTGCATCCTTGGTCAGCGTGGTCTGGCCGATCTCCCTTGGGCCTCCCCACTGGGAGGAGGGTGTGGACCCCACGGAGACTTGCAGGCAGATACGCTGTGTACTCTGAGACAGGCTGTATACCCTGAGCCCCATCCTCGCGCGAGCTGACCAGCAGAACTCTGTCTGCGGCCCACCATTGCACTTGGTGCCCTTTCTAAGTGTCCGGTTTTCTCATCTGATTTCTCCCTTCAGCCCACAGACTGGCTCCCAGCTTTGGGCAGGGTGCCTGGCCCAGAGTAGAGCACCGCGAATAGCTTTTGGACTGTAGCCACACATTACAGGGAGGAGATGGCCGTAGCCGTCAGGGAAGCTATTGATACTTTTCTGATCTGGGTCTGAGACACAACCTAGGTGCGGGGGGTACCTCTGAACCAGCTCTGTCGTAACGGCCCCTCCTGGAGACCCCAGATGTGCCAGGCTCGATCCCTCACGGGACCACACACCAGGGGGACACATTTTTACATGAAAAGAGAAAATTCCCCCTTGCTGCTGGAGAACACTGAAACCGACAGCAGTTCCGTTCACCAGTTCTGTCCTGCTGGCCCAGATGAGAGCTCGGCCTGACCCTGTCAGTCCTGCCTTCTCGGCCGCAGACAAGCCATCCTTCTCGGCTGTTGTTTTCATCATTTTTAAAGGACTGTTGGGGGTGGGAGATGGGGGAGTAGGGAAGGAGGTTGTCTCGTGTGAGATTTCTACAGTTTGCTAACAGTAAAAAATGGGAGAAGTGATAAAGTTACTACATTCATCAGTCATCCACCCCGAAACATTTGCAACTGATTACGTTCCTCAGAGCTGGCACTGAGTCATGAGGTATTCTGGGAAGCAGCCTGCTGGCATGAACCAAATGCAGGAAAAGGAGAAGTTACCTCTGAAAGACATTCAGAAAAAAAATTCTCCCAAGTAATAGAAAAGATCTGGAGACTGATAGTTGCTTTTCTCAGCAGCAAAACATCCAGTGTTGCTTTAAAAAAATAATAATAATAATAAAATTGAAATGGTCTTGGCAGCTGTAAAGATGCATGTGTTTTGCTGCCTCAAATGGACTTTCTGAACCCCTGTCATCGTTAACAGATGTCCCACGGGGAAAAGGGTGCTGAAGGTTGTATCGACCAGGTGGACTTGTGGGCATGTGGGGCTCTGGGTTATGTTCATGGCCAAGCCCAGTTGACCTGCTGCAGAATTCATTCCCCTAAAAGGGTCACTAATGACATCTGCTGGAAATCAATGCCCCAGATGCTCTCGCTCTGGCCTTCTAGAAATGGCCATGATCGAACTGGATGAAGACTCATGCCTGAGCCAAAAAAATCAACCCTACTTTGGCCAAATTAATTTTTATTGACTTAGGAAGTAAACTCGATTCGAATCCTTATCACAGAATGAGACAAAAACAAAGCACCCTACTGAACCGGAAGGGACCTGTGCATCTCCTGACGTGTCTGTACTGGGATGCCTGGCATCCTCAGAACAGTCACTTCTTTGCAGCCTTCGTCTCCCCACTGGAAGGAAGCCTTGTTCCCCCCGCCTCCCCGCTCTGAGCGGGACCGCCTCCTGCTGTGGAGGTTCTGACTGATTCTGGGACTGATGGTGTGTCCTTGTACCTGCCTGGGCTTTGGGGTGCAGAGACCTCCCCATCCCGTCCCTAAGCAGAATAACTCAGCTGTCCTGCTGCCCCAGGGCCGGCTGAGATGAGACACGCCAAGCCCCAGGCCAGGGCCTGTGGACCAACGGGAGCTATTCCAGCACCAGCTAGACGTGCACCCGCTCTGCTGCGCTGAGACCGAGGCATTGCGTCATCACAAGGTTGCTGCGACAGAGGACCCCGTCGGTGGGAGGACCCCCTTCCAGCTCACCTGGGGAGACTGGCAGTGCCTGCCGTGGTCTTCCTTCTTCCTTCTATGGCCTCCTGCTTTCCCGAAGTAAAAGGCGCAGGGGCGAGAGGAAGCCGAGGGTGAAAATGCCGGTGGGGATGGGTTTCCACCCAGTGGAGGCTGGCAGCTCCCGCAAGACAGCGGCCCCTCCAGTGGGACAAATGCCCAAGGCCCAGCTACCGCTCCTGGGCACATGCAGGATGCACCTTCCAGCACTTTTCTGCTTGGTGCCCCCTCCTGGGCCAATACTCGGGGAACCCTGACAGCCCAGCCCAGCGCCCCAGAGCCTCTTCTCCCCATTTCCTGCCCCTCCTTACCCAGTGCCCTGGTGATGTGTTTTTTTTTTTTTAATTAATTAATTAATTAATTAATTTTTGGCAGCATTGGGTCTTCGTTGCTGCGTGTGGGCTTTCTCTAGTTGTGGCGAGCCGGGGCTACTCTTTATTGCGGTGCACGGGCTTCTCATTGTAGTGGCTTCTCTTGTTGCCGAGCACGGGCTCTAGGCGTGCAGGCTTCAGTAGTTGTGGCTCGTGGGTTCAGTAGTTGTGGCACATGGGCTCAGTAGTTGTGGCGCATGGGCTTAGTTGCTCCGTAGCATGTGGGATCTTCCCGGACCAGGGATTGAACCTGTGTCCCCTACATTGGCAGGCGGATTCTTAACCACTGTGCCACCAGGGAAGCCCCCTGGTGATGTTTTAGGAAGGACCAGGCTTGGGACACCTGTGAGTGGTGACACCCCTCCCCTTGTGGTCAGTCAACCTCCCCCCACCATGGGCAGGACGCTGGTCTCACTGGTCAGCCCCTGGAGGGACCCTGCTACAGCCCATAGCACCTGGAGGAAGGTATTCTCACCCCCCTCCTGGTTAAGGCTATTGTGTCCAAAGGAGTGAGGAAATATGGCCAGACACACCTTTCCATGCAAAGCCCTCCCGGTTGCGAAGCCAAGACCACCTGTCACGCCATCTCCTACAGTACTGACCATCCTCCCTTCAAGGAACGTGGCTTCTGGTGCAGGCCTGGTCCCTGCACTCCTGCCACACAGACCCTGCCTCCAAACGTGGACGTGTGCACATAGAACTGCAGGTCAGGGTTAGAGGTGCCCCTGGGGCAGAGAGGGGAGTGGGTAAAGGGCCAGGGTGATTATAAGTGGCTGCATATCGTAAGTGCTTGGTGTGAACCGGGCCTGCCTTGTTCTGAGTGTTCCACTGACTTATTCCTCACAACATTCATGGAAGATAGATTCTATCCTTATTGCCATTTCACAAATGGGGAAAGTGAGGCACAGAGAAGCTAAGAAACTTGCCCAAAGTCACACAACTGAGACCTGAAATGAGAACCAGTATTCCGGGGTTTTACCCGCTACGTTCCAGTATTTCCAGCAGGACAGGCCTATGATGTCAGACCTCCCCAACTGCAGTTTAAGTTCCTGGAGGACAGGGGAGCCATATTTTTCCCCCACAGGATGTATTATCATCGAGGAAGCACTTCATAAATCCTGATTATGTTCTACCCCTACCTCCTCAGGATTGAGGGGCCTGAGGCAGCCTGGGAAGGATATGCAAAATCTGACGTGTCCCCCGTAACCTTCTCTGAAGCCTCTCCCAAATCACAGACACAAATGCCTTTTGCCAAACTCCTCGATGTTTATACAATTGTTTCCTCATTTGCTGGGCATCCCAGCTCACCGTGGGCCCCTTGAGAGCAAATGTCAGCCTCTCTTATATCCCCCTGGGGTCCACTGGGCCAGCCAGAGGCCTGGCAGGCCATGAGCCGTCGGCAATGTTTGTCAGATGAATGAATGAACCCCTCTAGCTCTGCCCAACTCTGAGGTTCTAACAGGGCTGCTTTGCTAGAATGCCCATAACAACTCTGCCTAATGGAGAGAGGGCTGCTTTCCTAGTGTTTGGAATATATTAGGAGGGGTTTCAAATAAATTGCCAAGATATGACAGGCTAAAACCACCGTGGCTTTGCCAGAAATCACTGGAGAATTCGAGCCGGAGGAGGGGGCTGCAGGAGATGACCCTCAGGTGCACTGCTGAGCGCAGGAGCCCGAGGAAGAGAGAAGGATCTGGCTCCCTGCGCCCTGCCCTGCCCAAGGGTGCACTCTTAGGCTTCAAAACAGAACTTATCGACGATTTAGCCTCGTTAAGTTGTAAGAAAACAGGCAACGTGTTCCAAGGTGGTAAGTTTTCTCCAACGTTCAGTTGTTTCCAGTGTTTTGTAAAACTGGAGTGGGGCAGGAGCCCACTGGGGCTTGCTGGGGTGATGGATATATGTGGAGTTTGTGAGGCACTTTTCCTGCCGTCTTCAAAGCCCTCTCGTTATTGCTCCACGGGCGCCAGTCAGTTTCTCTTAGTCCTGAGCAAAGGCTGTGCAGCTAGCTGGTGTGCGTGACAATCTCCAAAGATCTCTAGGGCCCACCTGGCATTTTCAGCCTTAACAGAAGCTTCCAAGACTGCAGATGTGGACACACACAGCCAGGCTTCGCTTGCTTTTCTGTAGGTCTGTGTGTGTGTGTGTGTGTGTGTGTGTGTGCGTGCACACATACACACACACTCACAGGTCACTTTGCACGGCAGATCTGATGTTGGCGGCCCTGCCCTAGGATAAGGAATTCGAAGAAATTTCGCTTTGATCATTTCCCATGCCTCATCTCCAGTGTTAGCCCCAGAGGAGTTACTCTGCAAACATCAGCCTCAAATCGCAGTGTTCGTCCCGGGGCACTTTGCAGGGGTCCGAGCTGTCTGGTCAATGGTGAGTAATTTCATTAGTTCACTTCCTGATGCTGAGGGAGGCTGCCTTGTTTATCAGCTGGCAGATGAGGGCGGCAGTCGCCGCTCACCTCCAGGGACCCTTTCATCTCCCACTTTGCAGTTCTCAGAGCAAAGGGACTTGGTGTTTGCTTCTCTGGAGTCCTCAGTGGATAAGATGTGTTCTCCAGTATTTTTTAGTTAAAACAGCCTACACTCCAGGTAGGAAAATCTTCCCTTTGGATCAGACTCACCTCCTAGGTCATCGGAGGCAAAGCCTACACAGCAACAGAGAAGCAGCGAGGGTGCTGCCCTCAGCGGCTGTGGACCCTGCAGTCTACTCAGTCCGATCCCTTTGCTTGAGGTCTCACAGTCACCAGACTATGGGGTGATGAGAAGCCCGAAGCTTTTGTGTCCAACAGCCCGGGTTGGAAGTTAAGCTCTGCCCCTCCTGGGCGTGTGATCTTTGGCAAATTCCCCAGTTCAGCTCTCTGTGGGCTCCTCCCTCTGTGGAGAGAGATGCTGGCCCAGCTGGTGGCTGTTAGCATGAAACCAGATGACCAATAGGAGAGCACTTAGAATCGCATCGCATGAATGAGAGGTACCAGTTACTAAGAATTCTCTTTATCCACACCTGTGCTCCTGAAAAAAAATTCTCAGTAAATGAAATTGCATTCCCATTAGCTTATGCAGATTTTCGCCAAGTATCTTGTTTCCAGTTGATTTTTAGTCGAAGAGGCTCTTCCTCTGTGTTTATGTGCAACCTTTCCCTCACCTCTGGGAGAATTAAGTTAATTATCTCCAACACACCACTTGTATGTGTTTGCGTAGGTCACACTTTAAGGGAACCTGAGGTCAGTAGATCTATCTGAAAAGTGAAGCATCCTCAAAATTCAAGAATATTCCTCTGGAATGGACAGGTCTGGTAAAGTGTGGATTTTCCTTCATGGGCTCTATGTGCAGACATTTGTCTTTAAAATGATTCCCAATGACAAGGCCGAGATCATGACCATGGTGCCCTGGAATGTAAGCTTCCTGAACCCAGAAATTGGTCTTTTTTTTTTTTTAAAGCTTTTTAAAAAAAATTAATTAATTTTATTTTATTTATTTTAACTGCATTGGGTCTTTGTTGCTGTGCACGGGCTTTCTCTAGTTGCGGCGACCGGGGACTACTCTTCGTTGCCGTGCGTGGGCTTCTCATTGCGGTGGCTTCTCTTGTTGCGGAGCCCAGGCTCTAGGCGCACGGGCTTCAGTAGTTGTGGCACGTGGGCTCAGTAGTTGTGGCTTGGGGGCTCAGTAGTTGTGGCACAAGAGCTTAGTTGCTCCGTGGCATGTGGGATCTTCCCAGACCAGGGCTCAAACCCGTGTCCCCTGCATTGGCAGGCGGATTCTTAACCACTGCGCCTCCAGGGAAGCCCCAGAACTTGGTCTTGATCTTGATCTTTGCTGGGACACCAGACCCATGTGCTCAAACATTCTCCTCCAGTTGGGCCAGCTCTCACATCTTCAAAGTCAAACTTTGCAGCCTGTCTGTCTCAAAGTCCCCCTTAGGACGTACCCGTTGGGGGGTTCACGCAACCCGGGGAGTGCACCTCTTAGGGGGTGCGTGCAGTCTGGGGGTGTGGCTGTGGGGTGCTCCCCAGGATGATAAAGACACCAGGGCCTTCCTCTGAGCCACTCTACAGATATTTTCCCTGAAGGTGCCACATGTCCTGAGGCCAAAAGGAAGCCTTGAGAGATGCAGCGGGGGTAAAAATGGGAAAATATTCATTCTCATTACAATTCACACGTGCAGGAAACTTTGTCACGTTGCTTCTTTATTTTTTTTCCCATACAAACCTGATCTTCTTCTGTAAGTCCCTATTCCCTGGACTGAAGGGAAAAAATATATTTTGACTGGTTTCAAACCTAGCCCCACCCATCATCCAGCGCTTCTCTAACTATCTGTGGTAAGGGGACCCTTTTTTGGTTTGTTTTTAATTTCCAACCCATTGCAGATCCTTTCATAAAATCCAATAGAAATGGATAACTGGAAAATAAAATTTAAGAAGACATACAAAGTACAAACCAAATTTTTTTATGATTGATTTCAGTAAACATGAAATCATACTGTCAAGTTGCTACAAGAGCTTCTGAACGCCTACCCTCAATTTCAATGCTTTTATAATCCCATGCTGCCACAAACAGTTTGAGAATCCACCCCAGTCCGCAGGCCCAGTCTCAGTGGCACTAATTTAAACAGTGTCCAAAGATGTAATTTGACCTGTTTGATTTCACCCTCACCCCGTTGCCCCCGCCAAGGTGGTGTCTGGGCAAACGGAGGAAATGGGGGGGGGGGGCTTATGTGCCCTGGGGACACTATGGAAATGACCTGGTACTACTACACAGCTGTGGGTGGGGCTGGTTGTCCCCCAGGGGTAGAGTTGGCCAGCTGATGCCCATGGCTGATGAAACCAAAGGCTAGTGCTTCTTGACCAGTCAGGACCAGGTGGCCAGTCCCACGGCTTGGAAGAGGGCAGGGAACCCTCTGGGATTCTGCCATGGCCTCCATCTGCCTCTGGACACCCTACGATGCAGGTCACTTGGCTCCCACCACAGTGGACCACGTGGCACACCCTCCGCCTGGTGCCACTAGACTCTGCTAGATGATGCCCTTCCATCCTCTTGGTTCCTCAAGGGTCCTCTGTGTTTGTGAGGAACCACCCAGCAGAGTGATGTCCCCCAAGTAAAGAGAATAGCACAAACCCCTCCTCTGCCTTCTGTGTTCCCTGCGACTTAGCAAATGCACTTCCCTCTCCGGGTCTCTGCCAGGAGAGACGGGTCGGGACCCACACATCCCACCACTAACCCTTCCTTCTGCTGGCAGCCTGCGTCCCGCAGTCGTCCAGGGCTGGAAGGAGCAGACGCCACTCTCTCCTTCCTCTTGGATATAAAACTCTATGGTTTAGTCTTCCATGCCTGGCTTTTGGTATGCTAGTGGATAAAAGAGAATCGAGGAGATCCTTTCTCTCAAAAATGCCTGACTTTCAAGTTTACGGTTTTGCTGCAGAATCCTGTTTTGAATGGCAGAAGCTAAATATTATTTTTTCATTTCCTTTGCAATCCTTCCATGATACTCTCAAATCTCTTGATGAATGAAAACGCAGTGAAGAATGACATTATGATTATTATCATCATCGTCATGTATGAGAGGTGACATACCATCTAGCTAATGTATTCGTAAGGATAATTTCTCTGATTAATCTACTCCCATCCATTTTCCTGTAGGGAAACAAAGTCTAAAGGAGTAGGACTAGGGTGGATAATATTTGATGGTGGTGGGGATGTACATCTGAGACAATGGCCTGCATCTTGGGGCCTTTTTAGCCGACATGAGTCACCAGCAGGACCCAAGGACAGGAATAGGCTATAGCAAGGAGGTGGGACCCCACGGGAAATGGGAGAAGCACAAAGATAAACTTCACCCACTTCATAATTATCCTCTGGTTCATCCTTCAGCTAAATTCTAAACTTATTCCCACTTCCCGGTTCTAAAAACATAAAATGTCTTCTGAAGCATTCCTGCGGAAAAGGGCCCATTTTCCTCCCTATCGTAAACCCCACCAATTCTCCATAGTGGACAGCTTCCAACCCATGTGTCACCTTGTGTTTATAATTTATTCATCAGTTTTGCTTAAAAAAAAATAAATTTCAGTAACCTCTAAAGAATTGCTTTCTCTCTTATCTCTAAAATATTCAAATGACCACTGCCCATTCTTTTTGTATGAACAAATTACACCTGGCTTCTTTCCTGCCTGGTGAGTAAACAGGGATCATGTAGGATGGAGACATAGCTTGCTCTCCCCACGATGTCTATCTGTCAAGCAGTGTAGTTTTGTGGTGAGCCCACTGGCCCGGGAATGCTAATAACCCTGGCTTCATGGGTAATTTGGGGTAAGTTATTCATCCTGTTCTTCATTTAGCTCCTCTGCAAAATGGGACAAATAATAACACAGCATGATTTAGAAGCCATAACAAGATGATGGGAATGAAAGTGGTCACCTTCATCTAACCATGAACTTGGGGGCTGCACAAATGCAGAATGAAATGTTATCATTCTTCAGGGGAGTTGGATTTCATGAAGAGCTCTGTGTTTTACTCACTTTAAAAAAAAAAGAAAAAAATAAACGATTGCAGCCTGGGATACATGGGTTACATTCCCTGTCACTTGTTAGAGGGAACAAAGTGCCACACTGCTTTCAAAAGTTAATCACAGGGCACGTTTGGTTTCATCAGGCCCAGTTGCAGGTACAATAGGAAAAATATTGTGTATCTCCAGGCATAATTTGGATTTTAATTTTTTAATTAATTTTTAAAATTTATTTTTAAACTGAAGTTGATTTACAATGTTTCAGGTGTACAGCAAAGTTTATATATAAATATATATTTTTTCAGATTCTTTTCCATTATAGGTTATTATAAGATATTGAATATAGTTCCCTGTGCCATAGAGTAGGTCCTTGTTGTTTATCTACTTAATAAATAGTAGTGTATATCTGTTAATCCCAAATTCCTAATTTATCCCTCCCCCCACCTTTCCCCTTTGGTAACCATAAGTTTGTTTTCTATGTCTGTGTGGATTTTAAATTCTAAATCACAACATAAAATATATGGTCTCATTTAGGCTACCCAACCAGACATCTTGGCCTGGTTTCCTTGCTCTAGAGCTCTCTCCTAATAACCAAACAGAAAAAAAAGCAGGGATTTTTTCAAAGTTGCAAGTCAATGTGCTGTAAACATGGGTCTGAGGTTAGAATATTGAATTCCATGAATATCAACAATCTGTCTTACCCCATTAATCAGAGGTTTACAATGTCTACAGTCTCAGGAGCCATGGGGCCGTCACTGATAATTCTCTGTCAAAGAGAAATCTAATCATCTAGACATGTGCTTGAAGAGGAATTTTTCCCCTTGTTGATTTTATGTAGGAAATGATTATTAGAAAATGCTGGCTCACAGGGTGGCTTGGGGGTTTGGGGAGGAGGCCTCATCATGGGTGACAGGGCTCTGCAAACCCAAATAGATTCAGCAATTTGTTGGGCTGGGTCTCCTCGGGGACCTATCTCAGAGCAGTGACACTAATCATCCTGAAATCCATGCCCTCTCCTTGGTGCTAATACACCGGCCTTGATTTATGTAATTGAGAGACAGACATTGGCTCAACTCCGATTCCCCAGACTCCAAGGAAATGTTCCTCTTCCCTGATGAGAGAACACTTTTTTTAAAAAAAATCTTTTGTCCGGGCTGCGCGGCCCGTGGAATCTTAGCTCCCTGACCAGGGGATCAAACCCGCGACCCCTGCAGTGGAAGCGCAGAGTCTTAAGCACTGGACTGCCAGGCAAGTCCTGGGAAAGCACATTTGATAAACTGAAAGCAGTGTTTCTTAAGTCTGGTGTCCCTCCTCTCCAGCCAGCTCCACCCTGTTTTGGGGGTCCTTGGAAATGCCAAAGACGATGCAGGCTGGAAACTGCCTCCTTGAGAAGAAAGTCTGACTCCAAAGGAGGAGTCCAGGTCCACCTCCAAGTCCCCCGAGGTCAGCACAGTTCTTTCCTGCATTTATATATGAAACTTCCGTTACACAGTCCGTGTTATGTGTCAAGAAGAATGCCTGATTCTCCAAGTTAGGTATACTTGCTTTGTGTGGGGCTTTAACACATGAGCAAGGGTGGCAGGCGTCCAAGAACTTCCAGCTGTACCCAAGCCAAGCAGAGCTAGGAACTAAGGACACGATTTAAAGGAGTTTGGATACAATAATCATTTGGGGAAGGAGAACACTAGCACCTCTGATTTTGGTCCTTAAGACTACAGAACTACCAGAAAAATTTATTCCCAGTATCTAGGACAGATGTGGTTTCACCCCGCATTTCCTTGGTCATCACTGAGGTGAGAGGCTGGGTTGTAGTGACTTTGGTTACATCCCTCCAAAAAAAGATAGACGTAATTCTAGAGTCACTTCCAGGCTGTTTCACTGAAGACTTCGGTGCCATGTGTTGCTATGACAGGCAAGATTTCCCACCAAAGATGTCCACATCCTAACCTCCAGACCCTGTGACTATGTCATGTCATGCGGCAAGTGTTAGTTAAGGTTGCCAACAAGCTGACCTTATAATATAACAAGATTAGTGTGGATTGCCTGGTACACACTGCTATATTTAAAACGGATAACCAACAAGGACCTGCTGTACAGCACAGGGAACTCTGCTCAATATTATGTAACAACCTAATTGGGAAAAGATTTGGAAAAAGAAAAGATACATGTGCATGTATAACTGAATCACTTTGCTGTACACCTGAAACTAACACAACATTGTTAATCAACTATACTCCAATATAAAATAAAAAGTTTAAAAAAATAGTAAAATAAAATACGCTTTTCCTAATTAAAAAAAAAAAAAAGATTAATGTGGATTATCTGGGTGGGCACAATGTAATCACAAGGGTCCTTAAATGTAGAAGACGGAGGCAGATGGTCAGTGTCAGAGGGATGTGATGAGACAGACTTTACTGTCCATTGCCAGTGTTGGTGACGAAAGAAGGGACCATGAGCCAAGGATACAGGCGGAAAGAAAGCTAGAGGCTGGAAAAGGCAAAGAAATGGATTCTACCCTATAGCCTCCAGAAAGGAATGCAACCCTGCCAACACCTGGATTTTAGCCCAACCAGACCCATCTCTGACCTCTAGAACCGTAAAATAACAAATTGGTCTTCTTTTAAGCCAGTTTCTGGTAATTTATTACAGCAGCAATAGGAAATGAACACAGTTGCCTCAACATTTTCCTCTAATTGAAACAAGTTACTGAAGAGCTAATTTTGCTGTTCTCAGAATCGTGGCAAGTCAAGTGGGAACAGAGGTTTAGAGCAGCAGCTGGTGATGCCCAGCATGTGCATAAAAGTGGGCAAGGATGGATTCGAGGTAGCAGGTGGGTAAGCGGTTTGTCTCTCTATCTGCCTCTCCCTGCGGCTTGTGGGGACAGGCACAAGGTCACCAGATTCTCTGCCTGGTTCTTTGGAAAGGTGGCCGTTTGGAACACCAGGGCCATTGGTTCTTCAGAAGCAACCCTGCGATCTTCTTAGAGTACCATGGTTTCCATTTTTCCCAGTGCCTCTTTCTTTAAAAAAGTCTTTGTTGGAAGGATCCATAAGTTTCAGACCTCCTTCCCTGGTGCTGTGCTGGTCAGCCAGTTCTTGGAGTGGCAAAGCAGCTCTGCTATAGCGTTTGCCAATTTCCATGGTGTAAATGTTTCCACCAGGGCTGATGTCAAGCTACCAGCTTAAAGTCCCTGAATGCAGAGGAGGGAAGAGGTGTTCACAGACTGGACTGGGCAGGCTCCAGCGTACCCCAAAGCATGTCCAAACCACACCCCTCCCCTGCCCAGGGGGCTATTGAAGTGCAGGGGCCCTGAGTTTTCAGAAAGCACAGCACACTTAACAACAGTTTGACCCTTCCTGTAAACAGCGCTGTGGACTCTTTCAAAGCAGTTGTGCTTTGTTTTACAGCTGATCCTGTAACTTAATGCCCTCATCTCCCTGCTGCAGCTGCTCAGGACCAAGGGAAATTCTGAAGAACCAAAGAGCAGAGTCACAAGCAGTAAGGAGTTGATTAAAGACCCTGGTCACCATGGTCAATCCCAGTTTCAACTCTGGAGTGGGCTTTCTAGGATTCTTTTTTCCTTTTTACAGTTATTCTTCAGTCTAGTCTGATTTTATAAGGTTATTTGAAAACCACTGAAACCTGAAACCATCAGTCTCAGGGAAATTATTAGGAGACCTTTGATCAAATTAGTATGTCTCATTTTATAGCTATCATACCTGAGAGGACTAGCCAGTCTCATTTCTATCACTGACTGTACCAGGTCTATTAGTTAGTAATTTGGTATGAAATACTTAAACCAGTTTGTTGGAGGAATTTTAACACACATACAGAAGATATACGTACTTAATAATATGACCATTGACTTTCAATCAGGTATACAAGAAAGGGAATAAGAGTACGTACCTCATCAGATTGTTAGAAAGAAGATGCGAGTTAATATTTGTTAAGCACTTAGACTCACAGTGGGTGCTTAAGAAGTGTTTGCTCTTTGTTAAGCACATAAATATGACTTTAAAAAATTGAGAACTTAGACTTCCCTGGTGGTCCAGTGGTTAAGACTCCACGCTTCCAATGCAGGGGGCACGGGTTCAATCCCTGGTCAGGGAACTAATATCCCACGTGCTGCACAGCGCGGCCAAAATAAATAAATAAATAAATAGAAATTGAGAACTTAAGAAGGTCTTTGACTTGGAACTTAGTTAAATATCATTCAACGCTATAAACACAAATCATGGCATAACCAAACAATTTCTCCTTTGCAGCTTTTTACCGAAGCTTTTTTTTTTTTTTTTCCATTTCATTGAAACTGGACATTCGCAGTGACTCTGCCCTCCGAGTTGGGCTCATGGGGCCGCACGGTCCCAGCAGCACATATGCATAAGCTCTGGCCGTTACAGTTTATGAGACACCCCGTGCAGCTGCCCTCTGCATGATTTAGATGGCCTTGGTGCCTTCCCTTCCAAATGTGGGCACCAGCAGGCTGCCATATGCTCAAGCACTTTCTTATTTGCACAACCACACAGCACAAACTTAAATGAGGTAGCCCCTTCCCTACAGGCTCCGCGTTCCTCTCCAAATTCATTCCAAAGACCAGGTGATGGTCTGGCCTCAGCAGGCCCTGTTCGCTTGGTTCAGGATTATAAATCAGGGCACTCCCATTGAAGGGCGCAGAGGCCGGAAGACATCTGTCTGCCAGCGGGGAGAAGGAGGTGCTTGCAGCCACCCGGCTGACTACAAACTCTGAAGCTCCCAGGAGTGGGAAGGTTGGGATGAAAGGAAAGGCGGACATTAAAGATGCTGGAGCTACATTTTCCAGAGCACATCTTCATCCCATTGTGAATTGATCTGCAGCCCTGGATTTCATCAACTGCATAATACCTCAAAGTCAGCCTGGAGAGACAGCCTGACATCTTGTATTCACCAACAATTAGGAGACCTGATCGGAGAGGCCTGCCCTGCCTCAAGTTGGAACTTTGAGGGCGTTCGCGTCCATACAGACACACGCAGAAAAAGTTCTTGCCTAGAAATTGAATCCAGTTCTTTCTTCCTGTGTTTGTTTTGCAATCCACCCTTGGAAGGGAAAGTTGGTGTAGGAAGGCAATAATTCTCCAAGGCACACCGCTTCAATTAAGAGATAGAGAAGCCCAGAGGGGCCCAGGGGTTTCAAGAGGAGCCAACCGCAGATTAATGGATGTTGAAGAATGCTGCATTCGAAGCCGGGAACTGCTGATTTATGTCTATTCGCGTATTCCGAAGCATTTAACTCATGGGCATTCCTTAGTCATAACAGGATCACATGAGCACTCTCATTTGGGGGGATGGGGGTGAGAGGGTCTGTTTATTTGTCTGAGCTTTAATAACTTAGCTCTTTATTACAATGCTCTTGGTGAAAGCATTTTGGTTAACTGAGAACAGTTTCCAGCCAGTCCCCTCTGGGTCTCCCTTCTCTAGTTCCACAACCTTGGCTCTTCTTTTTTTTTTTTTTGGCCTCACGGTGTGGCATGCAGGATCTTAGTTCCCCAACCAAGGACTGAACCTGTGCCCCCTGCAATGGAAGTGCAGAGTCTTGACCACTGGACCACCCGGGAAGTCCGTTCTTGGCTCTTCTTAATATGCAAGCTATTTTCTTCCTCTGAGCCTGAAATTGTCCAGGCCTCATGCACCCCAGTCCCAGGTGTATTGTACTCAGGATGGTTTGAGCAAAATCCACTCAGCCATTTCATTTATGGAGGAGGGAAGGAGGGAAATCAGTGCACTCCCTAGGATAAGCCTAAGTCACTCATTTTTGTTTGCCATTCATTTGTTTCACTCAGAGGACGTTTACTTAGCACCTACTATGTGGCAGGTCCATGCTAGGCAGGAGAGATTCGGAAAGAAATAAGATTTCCCACTTTTCACATGAGCTCACAGTCTAGTAGGGGAGGCAAGTGAGAAAACCTGTAATTACGGTAGAGTGAGAGGCCTTGGGTTAAGGCAACTAGGAAATGCTTCCAGGCCTAGAGGACCCTGGTGCTCTACTGAGGGGCAATAGAATACCGAATATTGAGGGGCAAGTGGGAGTTGGCCAGGTGGAGAGGTGAGCCCACTTGGACCCAAGAAGGAACTCGGCCACTTCAAGGAACCTCAGGCAGCCTGGGCTGGATGGAGCACGGGGTGGTGGGAACAGGGCTGGTGAGATAGATGAAGGGTCCTCTGTGCGTGTGTGTGACATGGGATGCGCTGCTCTGACCCCTGCAAGAAAGACCTCACTGTCTGGCCTTGCAAGCCGAGGGCACACTGTTCTTGGTGTTCCCCCAGCCAATGGCTGATAAGAAGGGGGCACAAAGTCTCAGGCCTTGCCACCCACTGTGGGACTCCTCTAATGGGCAGTCCGTGCTCTGGACTCCCCTAGGGCCCCTGGCATGGGTGGGGGGATTTGAACGCAGTGGCCACGCAGATGCTTTTGACTGATGACAACGCAAAACTTCAAAATCCCAATACATGAAACTATGGGCAAGAATCCATCTTTCTACACCCCTTTCCTCTTCTCACAAACATCCCCTCCCTATTATTCCTTTAGGGACACTGAGACTATGTCACTATGATGCTACTGGACAAGCTATTTTATGGAACTGACTGCCATTTACTTATTGCCATTACTTACCCAAGTAGTCAATTTGACTTTTTTTATTGCTGAATTAAGTGGTTTCAAATTTACCAGTGCTCTGTTGTCATATAGACCTGAAATTAAAGACCTGAAATTATATCAATATGCTAAACCATTTACGTCAGTAAACTACAAATAACATGGCATTTACAATATAAGGACCATGAAATATCTTATTTCAAAATTTCCGGATATTAAGCTGACTTATTCTAAAAATTGGTAACTAAAGGGAAAGTGTTGGGCCCTACATCAGGGTTATAAAATAGCCCTAGTTTTGAGGATGACTCTTCATTATGAAATGATGCTAGCTAATAAATATCAAATAAGTGATCAGATTAGAAAACCACCATTTTATAACCTTGAATGAAATAATTGATTCAGTCAAGGATCGTTGATGGATGATAGAAGTGCTCAGGGAAGAGTTGATGGGGAAACTAATAATCCACAGATGACTTATTAGTCGCAAGAGTGGACAGATAACTTTATAATGGAGAGAGAGATCCGTGGGCACCCTCTTAACCCAGGAATTGATCTTCACATCACTAAGAGTGGGGTGACCTAGCCTGATGTGATACCATATGAAGTACACAGCACCAACCGTGAAGGTTTCTTGGCAAAAAACGTTTAACCTGAAATTAACCAATCCTTAAGATATAACCGCCAGTTAACAGGAAGTAACAGGGGCTAACGGTTTGCCAGTGAAGACAGCAAATGCAATACAGGCCATGGCGGAATATATTCTTATTTTGTAGAGGTGCTTACTAACATACATAGTAATGTAGTGTCATTACTGTTATTGTAGTAATGTCCGTAATTTCTTTTGCATTACAAAAACAACACAACAGATTGCCACAATAGTAACAATTGTTAAATCTGGATGGTGAATACATGGTCGTTCATTATACTACATTCTCTTCTTTTTCTGTATGTTTGAAATATCTAACAATATAAAGTAGAAAAGGGAGATGCTGAAGGACAAAACGTTTAAGGTGAAAGCTTCTAGAGAATACACCTACTGTTCACCATGTATTTTAATGGCTCTGTGTAGAAAGTGCATATTCTCAAGGGTTTTGTGAAAACGATGATATTACTGACCAAGTTCAGAGACAATTCAAGTTGGAAAAATAAGCCATCCAGAGAACAGAAATGCACAGCACAGTCGCTATAGCTCCCTTACTGCAGTATATTAAAGAAAGTAATTATGTCGAGTGTGGTTAATATTATGCAAGGTAGTATAATTAAAGTGCTTTTAAAACCCCCTCCCGTATCTCTTATCATGGAGAGCTCATTCAGTGTAACATCAAGGTGTGCTAACTGTTGTTTCTGTTCTGTTCTCTGTCCACAACATGGTCAGTGGTGTTCAGAGAGGCATAAAAGATCCCAGGAGCACGGTGCATCAGTGTGTTTTTTTGTTTTTTAACATCTTTATTGGAGTCTAATTGCTTTACAATGGTGTGTTAGTTTCTGCTTTATAACAAAGTGAATCAGCTACACATATACATATATCCCCATATCTCCTCCCTCTTGCGTCTCCCTCCCACCCACCCTATCCCACCCCTCTAGGTGGTCACAAAGCACCGAGCTGATCTCCCTGTTCTATGCAGCTGCTTCCCGCTAGTGGTATCATCTCACTCCACTTTGAAGGTTATGGACCCCAGGGTTCAGAGCAGGCCTTTGGGTTGGAAGCCTTCCAACCGTGAAGGAGTGAACTTCAAACCCAACCGCAGACTGAAAAGATGGAGATTCTTGGAATGGAACGCCTTTTGGAGCTGAAGAACATACCATTACGTCCAGGTGCCCTGATTGATGTGGAAGGACCCTGCCAAATTCCATTCTGCAGACTGGAAATTCCAGGATAGTGCTGGTACTGGTGAGTGACACTTTCTTGGAATGTCACCAGGAGTTATAAAGCACTCTCCTCACCTCTACGTGTCTAAGGTATGAAGGGTAAAGGTCATCATATAGGACATTTAAATAATCATAAAAACATCGCAATGGATTGCAATGGGAAGAATGTGCAGAGGATGGATGGAGTCCGACTGAATCATCTCAAGCCCATTTCTCAAGGACGCCCTCCTCCCTCAGTGAAATCAGATACAGCAGCGGGGTTGCCAAGTTGAGTCTGCGCTGAAGCACAACAGGCTTTGTTTTACAAGCATCTCTTTATGATTCTGTAATCAGCCGCATACAGGGGAACCCTGTGCAGTCCTGGAGCCATGCTCTCTGGGATTGTTACCTCAGGCTTTTACTGCCTGTGGTTGGGTTTGTTTTGTTTTGTTTTGTTTGGGGGTCACTATGTAATTCCAGCCCTGGCGTCATCTGTATCTGTGTAGGGGGCTTGTGTAGTTTGTGTGCTTGTGAACTGGATGTGCTCCCCAAATAGCAGGGAGCACCTCAGGGGTGCACCACGCAGCCTTCTAACTCAGTTTGGTGTGGCCCATGTCATATGGCACTGTGGGCAACCTGCCCTCTGCAGAGGCTGGGCTCGTGTTTTTGCACCAGCCATGGCGCTCCACACCCCTCACACAGTTCCCCATGGTGACCAGGGATTGAAGAGGCGATATTGTGAGAAAGAATATATATATGTATAACTGAATCACTTTGCTGTACAGCAGAAATTAACACAAACTTGTAAATCAACTACACTTCAACAAAATAAATTTTTTTAAAAATCAGTACCATTTATAATGGCATTCCAAAGTTCAAATACCAAGACATAAATCTACTGAAAGATGTATAAAACCTATATGTAAAAACTACAAAGCATTCCTAAGAAAAATGAAAGAGACCTAACTAAATGGAATATTTTCATGTTATTGACTGGAAGACTCAATATTGTTAACATGTCTATTTTCCCTAAAATTATGTATTTGTTCAACACAATCACTGTAAAAAATTTCCAGGAGGCTGTTTTGAAGAAATAAATGAGCTGATTCCAAAAAGATCTAGAGTATCCAAAATGATTTGGAAAAAGAAGTACAAACTCGGGGGACTTACACTATGTGATTTCAAGGTATATTATAAACCTACAGAAGTCAAGGCAGTAGAGTATTGACATGAATATATACATATAAATCAATTGAATGAAACAGAGAGTTGATTGGTAGACTGACACATAGACAGTCCATTGATTTTCCACAAAGATGCCAAAGTAAATCAATGAAGAAAGAAAAGTTTTTACAATAAATATTGCTAGAACTAAATATGTCACATTTATACAATGAAATACTATTCAACAATAAAAAAGAATGAACTATTGATATACGCAACAACATGGATGATTCCCAAATACAATATGTCAAACAAAAGAAGCCAAAATCAAGGGAGTACATACACTTTGACTCCGTTCATAGGAAATCCAAGTGAAGATAAAACTAATCTCTATATGTAATCTATAAAAAAAGTCAGAACTGGAGAAAGCTTGAGGGAAGTTTCTGGTATGATAAAAAATGTTCTATATCTTGTTTTGAGTGGTGATTACCAAAGTGTATACAATTCTCAAAGCTTGTTGAATCAAACACCTAATATCTGTACAGTTAACTTACATGAATTATACCTAAATAAAAAATTCTAAAGAAATGAAAAATTATTAGGGTAAGAAATGTTTAGTTAGTGAACTGCTTTCATATCTGTTCTACATTTCTCTACATGCTATTGCAAAAAACACATGTATATGATGGTATGGATCATATGATATGACTTCTTAGATTGTAGCCCTATTTGAATTTTTAGAATTCTTTTCACATGAAGCTGTTTCAAGTAATGAAAACACAATAGAATACTTTATATTGTTTGTGGTGCAATAGTTTCTAACCCAAAGAAACTCACTTTTCTACTTAAGTTAAATGACAAGGCTTTGATTCAGTTTTTTTTACATTCCCGTTAAACTTCCAGAGGACACAGGGAATGAAAGTCTTTAAAGCCAGTTCCCAGTGCTTTGCTTCCTTCCCCTCTATCCCCAGCCCCACCATCTTTATTTACTGGTAGAGACAGTTTTAAGAAATAAAATCATATTTAGCAGGAAAAATCAAACTGGAAAACAGACATTCCTGTCTCTCCCTAAGAATAAAAGTGGGTAGAGCATGTCACCATATTGTCTTCTTATAGCAGTCTCTATACCATATTCTCTTTCTATAGAATTGAAGTTATTTATTTATATATTTGGTTGCACCAGGTCTTAGTTGCAGCAGGCAGTCTCCTTAGCTGTGGCTCCAGTGCTCCTTAGTTGCAGCTCGCCAGCTCCTTTGTTGCGGCATGTGGGGCCCTTAGTTGTGGCACGAGGGATCCTTAGTTGTGGCATGCAAACTTTTAGTTGTGGCATGCATGTGGGATCCAGTTCCCTGACCAGGGATCGAACCTGGAACTCCCTGCACTGGGAGTGCGGAGTCTTATCCACTGCGCCAGCAGGGAAGTCACAGAATTGAAGTTTCTATTTTTGCAAAGAAATTGAGATTACTAATGCTGGCCGTGCTGTTTGGTTGTTGTCTCATTCGCCATCAGGCAATGTGCAGGGTCCGCCTTGGGTTTACTCCCGGCTGCTCTCTTGGGTCAATCAGCTTTAACTGACCCTGACGCTTAGTGATGTCAAACTGTGATAATCAGCCAAGAATAACTCATCCATGAATTGAGCCCTTATTATATGCCAGGCACTGACATATTAATATTTGTCTCCACATACTGCCCTGAGGTAGGACTATCATGAATTCCCATTTTACAGATGAGGAGCCTGAGGCACAGAAAGGTTACATAACTTACATCTAGTAAGTAGATGAGCTGGGGTCTGAATCCAGGTGGTTTGCCCCAGAATCCATGTTCTTAACCACCATCTCATTCAACCTCACTAATGCTTTAGCAAAAGGGAACAAATAAAACCAGAAGCAGGTGATACTGCTGTGCGTGGTGTTTGATAATGGAGACAGTCTTGGGAGTGGGCACCTTGTTCACAAGAAGCACAAACAAGATTTATTGGCATAGATGGACGTTCCCAAACACAATTCTCATGATTTCAAAGATGTTAATGGTCTTGAATCTTATAATTTTGCAGCTGTTGATGAAGTGCGTCTGGATTTATACCTGGTTTCACTTACTCCCTAGAAGGAGCCGTCTTGCTTTTAGAGCATAAAGAACCACCTCTCTGGTGAAATGAGCTCGTAGACCCTGAGAACAAGCCTCTCTAGAATTCCGTAATGGAGAAAGCAATGATATTTCTGCAGTCGCTCTCCTGGAGACCCCTACACAGTCCAGAAATGCACTGGAGTTTCTTTCCTTTGGAGACTGATCTTGCCATTAATCAACATGAACACAAAATCTGTGTATCCCAAAATTACTATCCCATTTCCATGTACTCAGTGATTAAAAGGCAAACAAACCAAACCATCCCTTCTTACCAAAGGAAGGTAAAAACAGGACTATGTTTTGCTGACATCCTTAGAGTCCAGAGATATATATATATCTAGAATCTAGACAGATATATAGAATACAGAATCTGTCTAGATTCCATGCAGTCAGAGCCACTTAATAAAACAAGCTATTGAATTACTCACCAATCATCTAATCTACTCATTAAGAAACACAGAAATTTCTCATCCTTGTCTTCCATCTTTCTTTCCTTTTTTAACCTCCTTGCCCATCCTACTCCCAGCTCTCCTGTCTGCTCTTATTATTTTAACCTTCCGTGGCTGGCAGAGACTCCAACCTCAAGATAAAATTAGGCAGAGATGTAATTGACAAACTATAGTGCAACTCACCTTGTTGGTGTGTCCCCAGCCTGGTCCGGCTCTACATCTGAATGCTCTTCCAGGCTCCTCTTAAACATCTTACTCAGCCTCTTTCCCAGGTGCCCCTCGACTCCGGACTTTCATCTGGCCAGGTCGCTGTTCTCGGTAGCTTCCCCCGGCTTGACCTCACCACCAACGAGATCCACCTGGCCTCCGGTCGGGCCGCACTTTGCTTGTCCTTCCTAGGGCCGCTGAACTCTCAGCTGGTGCCTGGCCCGCTCCCGTATGGATGTCTCTCAGACCTCCTGGTAATCCAGGCCTGTGACACACCCAGTTTCAGCTCTCAACGCTGCCCTTTGGGTACCTGCCATTCCAACTCTGTCCTCTCTAAAAAGGGACCAGTGTCTCTCGGGCCCAGCTTAAATTTAGAGTCACTATTCTCTTAACAAAAGGCCAATCAAGTACTAAAATGGTTTCACTGACGTATCTCCCGGCTCAAATGACCTGTTTTCTTAGGCCTCATTGTTGCCGGTCACCGCTGATGCCTCTTGGTGTTCAAATTCAGACGAAAGCCCAGGCTAAGAGTGGCATTAGGAAACAGGAAGAGATCTGGAGGAAAAGCGAGGGGGTGAAGAGGGGCCATGGAAGAAATACTGCAGAAAGGCAGCACTGAGGCCCAGAGAGGAGGGAAGAAGTAGCCAGTGGGTGAAGTCCACCAGGAGGGGAGGAGAAATACATGTGGAAAGTGATTCCCTAAGGAAAGGGAAGGCCAGGAAAAGACAAAAAGACCATCTAAAAAAAAAAAGCAAAGAAAAGCAAAGAGTGGAACTTAAAGATCAGGGTTAAAGCTGTTTTGTTGTCTGGGAACGGGAAAGGGAAAGAACTTCCCTCCATTTGTTTTTCTGGCCAGGTAACTTTCCAAAGCCTGTCTACTTCCATTTTCCCATAAGGACCTCATCCTAATGACAAAGTCAGGCACACATTGCTGCTTCCCAGAGCTTGATGGGTGGAGCTGAAAGTTCCAACCCTCTAATCACTAGGTTTTTCTGGTAACCAGACCCATCCTGGGGCCCCACCCTAAGTCATCATTAGCACAAGCTCAAGAGAAACTTCTCATGAATGACAAAGCCAACTCTTATGACTCAGGAGTTCCAAGGGTATGAGGAGCTCTGTGCCAGGAACTGGGACAAAGACCAAATACATTTCTTATTACACCTACCACCCCCTTGCCACGTGACATAGCAGATCTTCCCATCAGAACTTGGAGTTGATTTCTCCATCCTTTGATCTGGGCTTTGTGAAGTGACTTGCTTTGGCCAATGGGACATTAGAAAATGTGACACCATCAGAGATCTGAAGGGTGGGTGTACTGGGGCTTGCCTTCTCCTGCTGCTGGGAATCCATTAGCCACCACATAACAAGGGCAGGCTGGCGTCCTGGGGGATGAGAGACCATGTGGGGAGAGACCCCAGCCATCTCAGCTTTCCACCTGAAAAACCAGACATGGAAAAAAGGCCAAACCAGACCATTCAGCCATAACTCAGCGGGCTCAGACTGAAGAACAGCTCACTCAACCCACAGAATCATGAGATACAATAAATGTTTGCTATTTTAAGCCATTAAATTTGGGAGTTGTTTGTTACACAGCAAAAGCTAACAGCAACTCGTACCTGGCAATAACAGCCAGTATTTATTAAGATCTTATTAACGACAGTCACACTGCTAGGTGCATCCCAGTCTGCCATGCTGGATCTCCCTGGTACCCAGGACAGAGTCTTAAACACAAGAGATGGCCAGTAGGTATCATCTGAATAATTTTTAAAAGTTATTTTTACTGTACCTGAATCCAGAAAGCTTAAAAGGATACTAAAACACAATCAAACAGCATTAGTTAAAAATAGGTAAAAGGAGAAAATGCAAGTGTGGGAGACATAAAATGAAACTAAGAGACAGATCATCCAAAATGAAAATAAATAAGGAAGTACAAGCTTTAAATGACACATTAAACAAGATGGACTTAATTGATAGTTTTAGGACATTCCATCCAAAAACAACAGAATACAATTTCTTCTCAAGTGCTCATGGGATATTCTCCAGGATAGATCATATCTTGGGTCACAAATCAAGCCTTGGTAAATTTAAGAAAATTGAAATCGTATCAAGCATCTTTTCCGACCACAATGCTATGAGACTAGATATCAATTACAGGAAAAAATCTGTAAAAAATACAAACACATGGAGGCTAAACAATACACTACTTAATAACCAAGAGATCACTGAAGAAATCAAAGAGGAAATCAAAAAATACCTAGAAACAAATGACAATGAAAACACGATGACCCAAAACTTATGGGATGCAGCAAAAGCAGTTCTAAGAGGGAAGTTTATAGCAGTACAATCCTACCTCAAGAAACAAGAAACATGTCAAATAAACAACTTAACCTTACACTTAAAGCAATTAGAGAAAGAAGAACAAAAAAACCTCAAAGTTAGCAGAAGGAAAGAAATCATAAAGATCAGATCAGAAATAAATGGAAAAGAAATGAAGGAAACGATAGCAAAGATCAATAAAAATAAAAGCTGGTTCTTTGAGACGATAAACAAAATTGATAAACCATTAGCCAGACTCATCAAGAAAAAAAGGGAGAAGACTCAAATCAATACAATTAGAAATTAAAAAGGAGAAGTAACAACTGACACTACAGAAATACAAAGGATCATGAGAGATTACTACAAGCAACTATATGCCAATAAAATGGACAACCTAGAAGAAATGGACAAATTCTTAGAAATGCACAACCTTCCGAGACTGAACCAGGAAGACATAGAAAATATAAACAGACCAATCACAAGCACTGAAATTGAAACTGTGATTAAAAATCTTCCAACAAACAAAAGCCCAGGACCAGATGGCTTCACAGGCGAATTCCATCAAACATTTAGAGAAGAACTAACACCTATCCTTCTCAAACTCTTCCAAAATATTGCAGAGGGAGGAACACTCCCAAACTCATTCTACGAGGCCACCATCACCCTGATGCCAAAACCATACAAAGATGTCACAAACAAAGAAAACTACAGGCCAATATCACTGATGAACACAGATGCAAAAATCCTCAACAAAATACTGGCAAACAGAATCCAACAGCACATTAAAAAGATCATACACCATGATCAAGTGGAGTTTATCCCAGGAATGCAAGGATTCTTCAATATATGCAAATCAGTCAATGTGATACACCATATTAACAAATTGTAGGAGAAAAACCATATGATCATCTCAATAGATGCAGAGAAAGCTTTCAACAAAATTCAAAACCCATTTATGATAAAAACTCTCCAGAAAGTAGGCATAGAGGGAACTTACCTCAACATAATAAAGGCTATATATGACAAACCCACAGCCAATATCGTCCTCAGTGGTGAAAAACTGAAACCATTTCCACTAAGATCAGGAACAAGACAAGGTTGCCCACTCTCACCACTATTATTCAACATAGTTTTGGAAGTTTTAGCCACAGCAATCAGAGAAGAAAAAGAAATAAAAGGAATCCAAATCAGAAAAGAAGAAGTAAAGCTGTCACCGTTTGCAGATGACATGGTGCTATACATAGAGAATCCTAAAGATGCTACCAGAAAACTACTAGAGCTAATCAATGGATTTGGTAAAGTAGCAGGATACAAAATTAATGCACAGAAATCTCTTGCATTCCTATACACCAATGATGAAAACTCTGAAAGCGAAATTAAGAAAACACCCCCATTTACCATTACAACAAAAAGAATAAAATATCTAGGAATAAACCTACCTAAGGAGACAGAAGACCTGTATGCAGAAAATTATAAGACACTGATGAAAGAAATTAAAGATGATACAAATAGATGGAGAGATATACCATGTTCTTGGATTGGAAGAATCAACATTGTGAAAATGACTATACTACCCAAAGCAGTCTACAGATTCAGTGCAATCCCTATCAAACTACCACTGGCATTTTTCACAGAACTAGAACAAAAAATCTCACAATTTGTATGGAAACACAAAAGACCCTGAATAGCCAAAGCAATCTTGAGAACGAAAAATGGAGCTGGAGGAATCAGCCTCCCTGACTTCAGACTATACTACAAAGCTACAGTAATCACGACAGTATGGTACTGGCACAAAAGCAGAAATATAGATCAATGGAACAGGATAGAAAGCCCAGAGATAAACCCATGCACATATGGTCACCTTATCTTTGATAAAGGAGGCAAGAATATACAGTGGAGAAAAGACGGCCTCTTCAATAAATCGTGCTGGGAAAACTGGACAGCTACATGTAAAAGAATGAAATTAGAACACTCCCTAACACCATACACAAAAATAAACTCAAAATGGATTAAAGAGCTAAATGTAAGGCCAGACACTATTAAACTCTTAGAGGAAAACATAAAACACTCCATGACATAAATAACAGCAAGATCCTTTTTGACCCACCTCCTAGAGAAATGGAAATAAAAACAAAAATAAACAAATGGGACCTAATGAAACTTAAAAGCTTTTGCACAGCAAAGGAAACCATAAACAAGACTAAAAGACAACCCTCAGAATGGGAGAAAATATTTGCAAATGAAGCAACTGACAAAGGATTAATCTCCAAAACATACAAGCAGCTCATGCAGCTCAATATGAAAAAAACAAACAACCCAATCCAAAAATGGGCAGAAGACCTAAACAGACATTTCTCCAAAGAAGATATACAGATTGCCAACAAACACATGAAAGAATGCTCAACATCATTAATCATTAGAGAAATGCAAATCAAAACTACAATGAGATATCATCTCACACCGGTCAGAATGGCCATCATCAAAAAATCTACAAACAATAAATGCTGGAGAGGGTGTGGAGAAAAGGGAACCCTCTTGCACTGTTGGTGGGAATGTAAATTGATACCGCCACTATGGAGAACAGTATGGACGTTCCTTAAAAAACTAAAACTACCATACGACCCAGCAATCCCACTACTGGGCATATACCCTGAGAAAACCATAATTCAAAAAGAGTCATGTACCAAAATGTTCATTGCAGCTCTATTTACAATAGCCAGGACATGGAAGCAACCTAAGTGTCCATCAACAGATGAATGGATAAAGAAGATGTGGCACATATATACAATGGAATATTACTCAGCCATAAAAAGAAACAAAATTGAGTTATTTGTAATGAGGTGGATGGACCTAGAGTCTTTCATACAGAGTGAAGTAAGTCAGAAAGAGAAAAACAAATACCGTATGCTAACGGTATATACCGTATGCTAACGGTATATATGGAATCTAAGAAAAAAAAAAAAAAGGTCACAAAGAACCTAAGGGCAAGACGGGAATACAGACGTAGACCTACTAGAGAATGGGCTTGAGGATATGGGGAGGGAGAAGGGTAAGCTGGGACAAAGTGAGAGAGTGGCATGGACATATATACACTACCAAATGTAAAATAGATAGCTAGTGGGAAGCAGCCTCATAGCACAGGGAGATCAGCTCAGTGCTTTGTGACCACCTAGAGGGGTGGGATAGGGAGGGTGGGAGGGAGAGAGATGCAAGAGGGAAGAGATATGGGTATATATGTATAACTGATTCACTTTGTTATAAAGCAGAAATTAACACACCGTTGTAAAGCAATTATACTCCAATAAAGATGCAAAAAAAAAAGAAAGAAACTAAGCGCAGAGCGAAAAAACCAAAAGCAAACATAAATATCTAAATGACGGTTTTGGGTAGGTATATTAGTCTGCAAGGGTTGTCATAACGAAGTACACTGACTGGGTGGTTTAAACAACAGAAATTTATTTTCTGACAGTCCTGGAGGCTAGAAGTCCAAGATCAATGTGTTGACAGGGTTGGTTCCATCTGAGGCCTCTTTCCTTAGCTTCTAGATGGCCATCTTCTCCTCGTATCTTGTATCTTTACATGGTCTTTCCTCTGTGCATCCGTATCCAAATTTTCTCTTATTATAAGGACACCAGTCGTATGGGATTAGGACCCAACCTAATGACCTCATTTTAGCTTCATTACCTTTCTAAAGGCTTTGTCTCCAAATACAGTCACATTCTGAGGTCCTGGGAGTTAGGGATTCAACACGTGAATTTGACGGGACAATGGGGGCAGGGGGCACCACAGTTCAGCCCGTAGCAGTAGAAAACCAGTTTGCTTTAAGCTTCCCAACACTCAAAGGAAAACCTAGACAATCACAAAAGTTCATGTCCATAAACTCAGGAAAAACAGAACTACCCAGTGGCTAGCTCTCAACACAGACATGTTTTCCACAAGCTTTCTCATAAAATGTGAAAAAACAGCATCTTACAGCTAAAACAACAAGTTACAAATCCATCCTCAGCGTTGGCCAGTGGTTCAAGACTGGAGAGAATGATGATTTGAACAAATTTTCTTCTCAGCCTTATTCAATGAAGGAGTAGTCACTAGACAGGATGACTAGCAACCTATGGACCAGTCTTTCCACTAGAATGGTTCCATTTCTTTGGACATTAAAGGGATTTTTATTCTCAAGAATGTTCTATTAAAATGCAGCACCATGGTTGAGAGCCGATGAAGGTGAGAATGACCTGGGTGTGCTTACTGAAGACCCCAGAGGGTAAAGGGAGAGAGAGAAGCTTCTAGACAAGAGATGACATGTGCAGAGGGCCAGTTTCCTCCATTTCACACCTTAGGTGAGATGCACCTTAACCCCCAGCATCTTTCTCCTCGTATGGTGGACATGTTGATTGTGACTCACTCCCATGGCCCCTCCTAAGGGAAGATAACCTGGTGAGGTCCTCCACAGAAAGCCACGTATGTGGTCACGGTGACCCCCCTCTTCCTGGTCTTAGTTGGTGGTCCACTGACCCAAGGACTGTCAACCCATTTATTGGCCAGTAACCTGTGATGTATGGCTTGGTACAGCAAGGTGTGTTCAGCCAATCAGATTCTCTCTATCTCAGAGGAAATGGGCCAGGCGGGAGTGGGAATCACTGTTGTAAAACTTGGACCAGAGCCCTCAAGTGTTCAAACACAGACTAAAATTATGAGGAAGCAGAAACTACAAGGAAGCAGAAGAAGCCATAAGGCATTAAAAATAACAGAGCACACTTCTCACCCATTAGGAGCAGAAAATATATCAAAAGAACAGAAAATAAGTATTGGTGAGGATGTGGAGAATTGGAATCTCTGTGCATTCTAGGAGGAAATGTAAAATGGTGTGTCCACTGTGGAAAACAGTATGGTAATTCCTAAAAAAATTAAACAGAGATACCACATGATCCAGCAACTCCACTCCTAGGTATATACTACCCCGAAGAGTTGAAAGCAGGGACTCAAATGGATACTTGTACATCAATGTCCAGAACATCATTCACAATAGGCAAGAGGTGGAAGCAACCCAAATGTCCACTGACAGATGAATGGATTAAAAAAGTGGTACAACCATACAATGGAATATTACTTGGCCTTAAAAAAAGAATGAAATCCTGACACATGCTATAGCATGGATGAACCATGAAGACATAATGAGTGAAATAAGCCAGACACAAAAGGACAAATAGTGTATGATTCCACTTATACGAGGTACCTAGAAGAGGCAAATTCATAGACGCAGAGAGTAGAATGGTGGCTGCCAGGGGTCAGGGGATGTGGGAGTGGACAGCTAGTGGGTACAGAGTTCCTCTTCGGGAAGATGAAAAAGTCCTGGAGATGGGAGCTCAACTTTATGAATGTTTGCACTTAATGCCACTGAATTGTACACCTAAAAATAGTTAAAATGGTAAATTTTATGTTATGTGTATTTTACAATAAAAAAAATAACAGAGCAGGTGGGAGCCATCCCCAAACCTGCCTTGGTGTCTGAACACCTCCAGGGCCACCTCCCTGACTCCAAATTCTCAAAACAAGTACCCTGTTCCCTCCACGGTATTTGTGTGAAGCTGGTTCTTTGCAGAGACAGTTCGAGAGCAGGCGACTCAGGAACGCGCATCCCTGTGTTGTGATGGCCTTTGCTGCTCGCACGGTGTGCCCGCCACACTGCCCCATGGGAGCATCATGATGACGGGGAAGGGGGTTATTCTCCCGACCCCCGCCCCTGCCCTGTGAAATCACAGCCACAGCATCTAGTGAGGGTCAGAGAAGTGAGGAGGTCTCTGCAAGTTCACTTGGCTCACTAATGGCCGGTGAACTTAGGGTCCGTGTTCAGGTCACAGAGCATGGCAATGTGGCTGAACTAGCCCCAAAGAAGTAAACACCAAAGAGTAGAGATTCCAGAGGAATCAGGGGCAGAGGGGAGGGAGAGGGAAAGCCAGCGATGTGAAGAAAGGCTGAGAAGGAGTCTAGAAGAAGCAAGGTCGTGGCCAGGTGCCCGGGTGACAGATCCTGGGAAGGTCTGTAGGCTGGACATCTGATCCAGGGCCACACTTGGCATTAGAAACTACAGCTTATTTCCTTACTGTCAGGCTGCCCTGACAGCGCAGACGAAGGCGGAGACCTGGCAATGGTTTGGTGAGTACAGGTAAGGTAGGACACCCAGGAGAAAGTGTAGGAGAAAAAGCCACAAGCAGACAACAAAAACCTGAGGCACTTTGATAATATGGAAGGAGACGAAGGAAGTCAAGAGGTGCTTTGGTAACAAATCACTGTGGCAAAGACACAAGCACGAAAGTGCAAGTGTGAACCTTTCACTCGTCCCTGTCATCTAGTTTGGGCTGTAGGTCCCTCACTTGGCAAGTTTTGACTGAGCATTGGTCTGTGCCAGGCGCTGTTCTAGGCCCAGAGGATACCGCAGGGAACTGAGCAGAAAAGGAATCCTTGCCCTAGTGGGGGAGACAGACAATCACAAGATGAAGGTGCAAACTGCAGGGCAGCTTTGACAGTGATAAATGCTGAGGAGAAAAATAACACAGGGAACAGGACAGGAAGATCTGAGGCTGTTACCCCTTTATAGAGAATGACAAGAGAAAGAAGTCTTTGCCGAGAAGGCGGTGTTTGGATAAAGACTTAAAGGAAGGGGGCAACAAGAAGTGAGGGTGCTAGGGGAGGAGCAGGTCAGCCTCAGGGAACAGCACATGCAAAGGCCCTGAGGTGAGTGGGTTTGGTGTAGCTGAGTATCAGCAAGGAACAGGATTGCCAGGTAAAATACAGGACACTCAGTTAAATTTGAATTTCAGATAAAGAATGAATAATTTCTTAGTATGAGTTATGTCCCAAATATTGCATGTTGCGATCTTCCCTGCTACCTCTATGAGAGACCTTAGGGAAAGACATAGTTTTCTGGGTGTGACACAAGTTGTGATGACCCAGCAGTCAGGAGTGCTGAGGTCCATTCCTTCTGGCTGCATCCATGCTATTCTTGCCTGAGGGAGTGCATTCCAACAAAGAGCACGGCTGGGACAGCGCATCCGGAAACGTACCTGGCCTTTCTCACCCAGACCCCGTAAAGTTCTTGCCTGGTTTCCTGAGTGGCCTTAGACCCACATTCCCCGGAGTGAGTTCTGAGGAACACCTGTCCCAAGGAATGCTCTGTAAAAGAGGGTTCCAGGGACAGAGTTTGTGAAACATTTCCTATTCTATCCTGCCCATTAAAGATGCTGAGAAGTCCTTCCATAAAATAAAACCAATATAATTTTGCTTAACCCAGTCTTTCCTAAACTCATTTGAGCACAGAACCCTTTTACTGGGTGCTACAGCACATTTGCAAGCCCTCCTCCTATGATGGTTGATTTTATGTGTCAACTTAGCAGAACCACAGTGCTCAGATATTTGGTCAAACATTTTTCTAGATGTTTCTATGAGGGTGGGTTTGGATGATATTTACATTTAAATGGATGGACTTTGAAAGAAAAGCAGATGATCCTCTATAATGTGGGTGGGCCTTACCCAATCAGTTGAAGGCCTGGATAGACCAAACAGGGGCTGAACTCCCTCGAGTAAGAGAAAATTCTACCAGCAGATGACCCTCAGACTTCAGCTGTTATATCTGCCTTTCCTGAGTCTCCAGCCTGCTGGCCCACCCTGCAGATATTTGGACTTGCCAGCCTCCATAATTATGTGAGTCGATTCCTTAAAACATCTATCTACCTATCTCTTAGTCAGGGTTCTCCAGAGAAACAGAACCAATAACATATACAGGCATACTCTTTTTATTGTGCTTTGCGTTATTGCACTTCATACATATTGTGTTTTTTTACACACTGAAGGTTTGTGGCAGCCCTACGTAAAAGTAAGTCTATTGGTGCCATTTTTCCAATGGCATTTGCTCACTTCATGTCTCTGTGTCACATTTTGATGATTCTCACAATATTTCAAACTTTTTCATTATTTTATATTTGTTATGGTGATCAGTGATCTTTGATATTACTATTGTAATTGTATTGGGGCACTGCAAACCATGCCCCTATGAGATGCCAAACTTGATAAATGGTGTGTGTGTGTGTGTGTGTGTGTGTGTTCTGAATGCTTCACCAATTGGCTTTCTCCCATCTCTTTCCCTCTCCTGAGGCCTGCATATTCCCTGAGACACAAAAATATTGAAATTGGGCCAATTAATAACCCTACAATGGCCTATAAGTGTCAGGAAGGGTCATCTGTCTCTCACTTTAAATCAAAAGTTAGAGATATCACCTCACACCAGTCAGAATGGCCATCATCAAAAAATCTACAAACAATAAATGCTGGAGAGGGTGTGGAGAAAAGGGAACCCTCCCACAGTGTTGGTGGGAATGTAAATTGGTACTACCACTATGGAGAACATTATGGAGGTTCCTTAAAAACATGAAACTAGAGCTACCATATGATCCAGAAATCCCACTCCTGGGCATACATCCAGAGATAAACATGGTTCGAAAGGATACATGCACCCCAATGTTCACTGAAGCACTGTTTACAAGAGCCAAGACATGGAAGCAACCTAAATGTCCATAGGCAGATGAATGAATAAAGAAGATGTGGTAAATATATACAATGGAATATTACTCAGACATTAAAAAGAATGAAATAATGCCATTTGCAGCAACATGGATGGACCTGGGGATTATCATACTAAGTGAAGTAAGTCAGACAGAGAAAGATCAATATCATATGATATTGCTTATATGTGGAATCTAAAAAAAAAAACTGATACACATGAACTTATTTACAAAACAGAAACAGACTCACAGACTTAGAGAAGGAACTCATTGTTACCAGCAGGGAAGGGTTGGTGGGAGGGATAGATTGGGAGGTTGGAATTGACATGCACACACTGCTATATTTAAAATAGATAACCAACAAGGACCTACTGTAAAAAAAATAAAAAATAGAATAAAATAAGGAGCAAGAGGGTAGTTTAAGGGAAATAATGTATAAAACCATAAACCAAGGACATGAGAGTATCATTAGTTTTTTTATAAGACCAGGGCTAGAGAGGCATGCTGATAAACTGAATGAATGGTATAGTGTAAACTTGCCATGACTCACACTATGTGTGATTGCTACAGTCAATCAAAAGTTGAAAGTATGATCATTGTTATGTTTTTTCCTGAATAAAATTGTACTTTGACTAATAGACAAAAACCCAAAAGTTAGAAATGATTAAGCATAGTGAGGAAGGCATGTCAAATGCTGAGATGGGCCAATAGCTAGACCTCTTATATCAGCTAGCCAAGTTGTGATGGCAAAGGAAAAGTTCTTTTTTTAAATTTCATTTATTTATTTATTTTTGGCTGTGTTGGGTCTTCGTTTCTGTGTGAGGGCTTTCTCTAGTTGCGGCGAGTGGGGTCCACTCTTCATCGAGGTGCGCGGGCCTCTCACTATCGCGGTCTCTCTTGTTGCAGAGCACAGGCTCCAGACGCGCAGGCTCAGTAATTGTGGCTCACGGGCCTAGTTGCTCCGTGGCGTGTGGGATCTTCCCAGACCAGGGCTCGAACCCGTGTCCCCTGCATTGGCAGGCAGATTCTCAACCGCTGCACCACCAGGGAAGCCCGGAAAAGTTCTTGAAGGAAATTGAAAGTGCTACTCCAGTGAACACACACATGATAAAAAAGCAGAGCAGCCTTATTGCTGATCTGGAGAAAGTTTTAGTGATCTGGTTAGATCAAACCAGCCATAGCATTCCCTTAAGCCAAAGCCTAATCCAGAGCAAGACCCTAACTCTCTTCAATTCTATGAAGGCTGAGAGAGGTGAGGAAGCTGCAGGAGAAAAGTTTGAAGCTAGCAGAAGTTGGTTCATGAGGTATAAGGAAAGAAGCTGTCTCCATAGTACAAAAACACAAGGTAAAGCAACGAGTGCTGGTGTAGAAGCTGCAGCAAATTACCCAGAAGATCTAGCCAAAATCATTAACGAAGGTGGCTACACTAAGCAACAGATTTTCAGTATAGATGAAACAGCCTTATATTGGAAGAAGATGCCACCTAGGACTTTCATAGCTAGAGAGGAGAAGTCAACGCATGGCTTCAAAGCTTCAAAGGACAGGCTGACTCTCTTGCTGGGGGCTAGTGCAGCTGGTGCCTTTAAGTTGAAGCGAATGCTCATTTACCATTCCCCAAATCCTAAGGCCCTTAAGAATTATGCTCAATCTACTCTGCCTGTGCTCTCTAGATGGAACAACAAAGCCTGGATGACAGCACATCTATTTACAACATGGCTTACTGAATGTTTTAAGCCCACTGTTGAGACCTACTGCTCAGAAAAAAAATATTACTACTCATTGCCAACGCACCTGGTCACCCAAGAGCGCTGATGGAGATGTACAATGAGGTTAATGTTGTTTTCATGCCTGCTAACACAGCCTCCAACCTGCAGTCCACGGATCAAGGAGTCATTTTGACTTTCAAGTTTTATTATTCAAGAAATACACTTTGTAAGGCTATAGCTGCCATAGACAGTGATTCCTCTGATGGATCTAGGCCAAGTAAATTGGAAACCTCTGGAAAGGATTCACCATTCTAGATGCCATTAAAAACATTTGTGATTCATGGGAAGAGGTTAACAGGGGTGTGGAAGAAGTTGATCCCAACCCTCATGGGTGACTTTGATGGGTTTAAGACTTCAGCAGAGGAAGTAACTGCAGGTGTGGTGGAAACTAGAAGTGGAGCCTGAAGATGTGACTGAATTGCTATAATCTCACGATAAAACTTTAACAAATGAGGAGTTGCTTCTTATAAATGAGCAAAGAAAGTAGTTTCCTGAGATGGAAACTATTCATGGTGAAGGTGCTGTGAAGACTGTTAAGGATTTAGAAGGATTACGTACATTTAGTTGGTAAAGCAGCATCAGGGTTTGAGAGGATTGACTCCAATTTTGAAAGAAGTTCTACTGTAGGTAAAATACTATCAAACAGCATTACATGCTACAGAGAAATCATTCTTGAAAGGAAGAGTTAATTAATGTGGCAAACTTCATGGTTGTCTTATTTTCAGAAACTGCCATACCCTCACCAGCCCTCAGCAAACACCACCCTGATCAGTCAGCAGCCATCAACATCAAGGCAAGGGACTTCCCTGGTGGCACAGCGGTTAAGAATCCGCCTGCCAATGCAGGGGACACGGGTTCGAGACCTGGTCCGGGAAGATCCCACATGCCGCGGAGCAGCTAAGCCCATGCGCCACAACTACTGAGCCTGCACTCTAGAGCCCGCGAGCCACAACTACTGAAGCCCGTGCACCACAACTACTGAGCCTGTGCTCTAGAGCCCACGAGCCACAACTACTGAGCCCACGTGCTGTAACTACTGAAGCCCAAGTGCCTAGAGCCCGTGCTCCACAACAAGAGAAGCCACCGCAATGAGAAGCCTGCGCACCGCAACAAAGAGTAGCCCTTGCTCTCTGCAACTAGAGAAAAGCCCACGCTCAGCAACGAAGACCCAATAAAACCAAAAATAAATAAATAAATAAATTTAAAATAAAATAAAAACTCACAGAACATAAAATTAAAAAAAAAAAACAACAACATCGAGGCAAGACCTTCCATCAGCAAAAGAATTATGATTTGCTGAAGACTCATGATGGTTAGCATTTTTTAGCAATAAAGTATTTTTTAATTAGGTACGTACATTTTTTTTTTTGACATAATGCTATTGCACACTTAATACAGTAGAGTGTAAACATACCTTTTATATGCACCGGGAAACCAAACAATAAATGTGATGCTTTATTGCAATATTAGCTTTATTTCATTGGCCTGGAAGTGAACAGGCAGTACGTCCAATATATTCCTGTTTATGAATATATAGAAAGAGCTTTATTATAGGAACTGACTCATGAGATTATGAAGGCTAAGTCCCATGACCTGCTATCTGCAAGCTGGAGGCCCAGCAAAGCCAGTGGTGTAATTCCAGTCCAAGTCCAAAGGCCTGAGAACCAGGAGTGCTGATGTTGAAGGCCAGGAGAAGATGGGTGTCCCAGCTCAAGCAGAGAGCAAATTTGCCCTTCTTCTGCATTTTTGGTCTGTTTGGACCCTCAATGGTTTGGATGATGCCCACCTGCTCTGGTGGTTACAATCTGCTTTACTCAGTCTACCAATTCAAATGCTAATGTCTTCCAGAAACCCCCTTACAGACACACCCAGAATAATGTTTCACCAGCTAGTCTGGGCATCCATTCGTCCAGTCAAGTGTGACACATAAAATTAGCTATCACGATATATAAATACACATCCTATTGGTTCTGTTTCTCTGGAGAACACTGATTGATACACTCTGGACCAGTGTCCACAGAACAGTTGGGGAACATCAGTGCGACATCTGCTGCCTCAGCCTGATGAAGGATCCTGTCACTGATGCAGTGCTAGCCTCCAAAAGCCCCGCTGGGCAGGCTGTCATGGAACAGAAAGGCTCACAGACCAAGTCAAGATGCTCCAACCACACAGTTTATTAAATCAACTCAAAACACGCAGCAAAAAACAAGGGGAGAGGTATGGGGTTGGTTGACTGACTCAGGATCAGATGCTGGTGGGGTGGAAGGACCACACACCTGAATCCTAGACTATGCAGTGTTCACACAACCTCTCTATCTGCCACGTCAGCCTTCCCTGCTGATGGTGTGGTTATGGGACCAGCCGATAGTTGAACCAGGAGGCTCAGCTGATGGCAGGTGACCTTGCTCTTTGAAGAATCACAGGAGCAAGTTCACTGGGCCAATAGCTGCAGCTCATCAATTAGCCTGTTGAACGGCTGCAGGATTTACCTGCATTTCTCGGGGGCAAAGCACACGTAGAACCGGAAAAGCTGTCCCTAATGGGTGGCTGAGTTAAGACCTCTTGAATACTGAGTTCCTCATGTATATTTGCTTTCATCCCTTCTAACTCCATTCAACGCACAAATGCTTTACTTCATCTATGGTCTATGGCTAACGGGTATCACAAGCTACTTGCTTCTATGCATGGATTCATCTATCCTCCTTATTCATTTCTCTTATTTTCTCTAGCAAAATAGAAGAGTCTTAAACACAAGAACAAACACACATTGCAGATTCAATAAGAGAAATGATGGTGAAACTGCTGATTTTCCTAGTACTTTAAAAAAAGGCTCTAGCAAAGATCATTCATATTTTGTATATCTGTTGTTTCAAGTATAAATGCCCTTGATTAGAGATGAAGGAAAAGAAGGTGGTTTTTATTTCATGACGGTTAGAATCTGCTCTGTTTTCAAAACATACCAGAAGTAGTGAATTTTTTTAAAAAATGAACATCATTTTTGAGTAGAGGGAAGACCTTTTAGAAGGTGACATTTTGGGAATTCCCTGGTTGTCCAGCGGTTAGGACTGCACGCTTTCACTGCTGGGGGTGCAGGTTCGATCTCTGATTAGGGAACTAAGATCCTGCAAGCCGCATGGTGTGGCCAAAAAACCAAAACAAAACAAACCTCATATATCAATAGAAGGTGATGTTTTAACTAGAAAAATGGAATGCGCTGGGCAAAGGAAGGGAAAGGGCAGCAGAATGTGCGCTGAGTGCGTGGGCTTTACCAAGGATTCCTAACGGGCAGGCAGGATTGGATGCAGAGGCGTGATGGGAAGGAGAATGAGGCAATGCAATAAATTTAAAGAAAGAGACAGATGCATATGTAAGTTATAAATCTCAGAAAAGATAAATAAAAGATTAGGAGTGAGAAATGCGAAGCCTGAGAGGTGTTATCTGAATGAATACATTGAATGCAGAAAAATTTTCACAGCAGGATTAGGTACAAAAATGCATCTTTCCCCCCTTTAACCAAGAGGCAAGAACTCTCCGAGGAAATATATTCCGCTTGAGAATGGCCATGGTAATTTTTCAGCAATAGAATCAGACCATTTGGGGGGGAAAAACCTAATAAATATCCTCTCTCTCAGTGGTCAGAATTTAGGATGGAAAACAGGCTCCAAAGGCAGGCATTGATTCCCCAGAGGAGAAAGGATAAAGCTGGGATGAGAATCAGGCCAGCGCTGAGGGCTGAGAATTTGAATGTCCAAGGTCAAATTCAGTCTCCTAATCCCTGCCTCGCCTCCACACAGGGACTGGTTCCAAGAGGCAGCTCGTCAGCCCAGCGTGGACCAGTTATGTCTCCACCCATTGTTGACGAATTCACTCCGCTTGGCCTCAGACCAGGAATTCGACACATATTCTACCTACAACACACAAGCTGTAAGGAAAGGGTTTTAGGTCTCTAGCAATGGAAGCTTCTCTTTGCAGTACCTTCCATGATCTTGAAAATTAAACTTGGTAATGACATAGCAAGATCTGTAGCTCAGGTCCCCTGTCCCCAGCCCCCCATGATGTCAAGGGTGACAGGACAGCACCTGGCCAAGGCCTTGGGTGAGCTGTCAGCCCCTCAGTAGCATCTGGAAGGTTCTGAGGGCATCCTTTAACGACTGTTCAGTGATCCCCAAACCGGCCTGGTCCATAAAGGGCAGTCGCTTACGCCCCTTCCCGGCCCTCCAATGGTTGCGGTTAATGAATTGGGAGATTAGGTTTGACATAAATACACTACCATGTGTAAAATAGATAGCTAGCGGGAACCTGCTGTATAGCACAGGGAGCTCAGCTCGGTGCCATGTGATGGCCTAGTTGGGTGGGATGGGGGATGGGAGGGAGGTCCAAGAGGGAGGGGATGTGTGGACGCGTCTGGCTGATTCACTTCGCTCTGCGGCAGAAACTAACACAACATTGTAAAGCAATTATGCTCCAATTAAAAAAACAAAAACAAAAAACAGCTGAACAGAAAGTTACAAAAACAAAAAGTCTCAGCCAGGTTTCCCCTCCTGCCAAGGCTAAGCTTGGGAAGAGAGTCAGGATGCTGGGCTGGAGGGAGGATGGAAGGAAACACCTCCTATTATGTGTGAGATGCAGGGAAAGCGCCCTCAAGGGTCCTGAACAGCCTTCGGAGTCCTGTGTGGCCACTCTTCACAGCAACCCAGGAGGAAGCTAGGTATTTCCACAGACAAATCGCTCCCATCAGGGATGTGATTGACAGACTGGGGAGGGCTGCAAGTATCTAGGCGATGCAGGGCTTCACTAGAAGTTAAGCCATAGGGCATCCCACCCCCTGCCATCACCTTGTATGGGTCCAGTGACACCTGATTCTTGCCATTCCTTCATCTTCTCTCCACCAAAGAAAATCTGCCTCCTGCTGCTTCAAGGGCCTCCATGCTGGCCTTGCCATTCTGAAAGCTCCAAGGAAGAATCCTTGCTGGCTTCCTCTAGCTCAGCCGTTCACGGGCATCCTTGGTGCTGTTTGGCTTGTGGCAGCGTAACTCCAGCCTCTGCCTTCGTCATCACATGGCTGTCTCCCTGTGTCTGTGTCTCTGTGTCCACATTTCCCTCTTCTAAGGACACTGGTCATGTTGGCTTTAGGGCCCACCTTAATGCAGGATGTTCTTACCTTATCTTGATCATATCTGCAAAGACCCTATTTCCAAATCAGGCCACACTCTGAGGCTCCTTTTGAGACAGGAGTTTTGAGAGGATACTACTCAACCCAGTAGAAGAAGCCAGAACGTTTAACTTTGTAGGTATAGCCAACTTTTATTACAGTATCCCCTTTTCCTCCCGAAGCACTCTGAAATGACCAGGGGTCTCCCCTTTCCATTCGGTAAATCTGATCTAGCACAGGAAGAGCAGAGCTTTCACGTAACGGAGTTTTCCAGAGTGACTACAAGGCAAGGATGTGTGTCAGCTGTAGTTGCTGGCCAGGCCAGGCTGGGGGTGCCTGTGGGAAGCCCCTCAGGATTCCTTCCAGGTGAGGGGGCGCATTGGCCTAACTCTTGGCTCTCTCTGCCCGTCGCTCACTTTCCTTCCCGGTTGGTGCGTTTAGAAGGAGAAACTGGTCATGAGCAGTGAGAGATCCCCTCTTTGGAGTGCGCTGCACCTCCATGGGGTGCCCAGATCCACCACACATCCCTGCTCAGTTTGGTCTTCGTATTAGGGAACTTATTTGCCCACAGATACAAGCCATATCTTCAACCTGGCCTTTATCAGCTATAAAGGTGGTCTTTGGGACCCCTTACCCCTTCATTTCATCTCTCAGTTGGTTCAGAATCGGGGCAGGGAAGAGTGGGCCGTTTAGGGGGGCACCCCAGACAGGGCTCACTTTGAACACCAATTAACTTAGCACTTTACACACAATCCACTCACATCAGCCCTTAATGTGCCAAAAAATATACCTGAGGCTGAAAAGCAGAGGGCCCAACCCCAGGCAAGGTTGAACTCTCCATAGAAGGCCAAGGAGGGAATTGATTTCTCCTCCGGTATTATTACTCCACAATAGCTGGTATGCATTCCAAATAAGGCAACAAAGGAGCCAGGCCAAGTTGGGGAAAGGAGTTTAAGTGAAAATCTTCCAAACACCAAAATCTCAAAGGAGAGGAAGTAGCTGACCACCCCCCTCGGCTACAGTTCATCATAACAGGGCCCATTTCTATACACCAGGCTTCCACGATTATCTCTTTGCCGAAATGTACAAACACAGCCAGCATACTCTGTGCCCGTGGAAAGACCTGGATCAATATGAGTAACAGTAGAATGAAGGAAAGAGAAAAGAAAAGATTTTATCAAGCCTATTTGCTTTAAAGATGCCTTAAAGACCTGCACAAACACACCTGCTTCTTCAGCGCCCGACAAGAGCCGAGCAAACATCTGTCTTTAAAAGAAAAGTGCGGAGAAAGAGACACTGCAGCCTCGGAGCCAGTCTCCCTGGGAGGCACTCCCATCTCAGCAAGTGAAAACGAGAAACCTAATCTTCAGGTCAAGAGTTTTAAAAAATGAGCCAGTGATCACCGTAAAAACCCTGATTATTAACAGGGTTCTGAATTAACCCTGCATCACACTGGGGACAGTGGGGTGCTGGGGAGTGTTTAACAACTGGATTGCCAAGGGGGAGAAGAACCCTGATCTGTAGCATCTGCCAATTTCTGTGGTGTAAAAACTCCCACAGTAGCTGATTTCAAGCTACCAGCGTGGCTCACGGAAGGGGGAGCTGGAGCTGCTGTCAGTGCCGTGTGCAGACGCAACAGACACAAATGACGTCTCAGCACAGGGAATAGTAAAATATACTAAAATAGGTAGGAAATTGTGAGTTGTGAGGATTTATGACCTTTTTTTTTTTTAAAGATTTTTTTTGATGTGGACCTTTTTATTAAAATTTATTTATTTATTTATTTATTTATGGCTGTGTTGGGTTTTCGTTTCTGTGCGAGGGCTTTCTCTAGTTGCGGCAAGCGGGGGCCACTCTTCATCGCGGTGCGTGGGCCTCTCACTATCGCGGCCTCTCTTGTTGCGGAGCACAGGCTCCAGACGCGCAGGCTCAGTAGTTGTGGTTCACGGGCCTAGTTGCTTCGCGGTATGTGGGATCCTCCCAGACCAGGGCCCGAACCCGTGTCCCCCGCATTGGCAGGCAGACTCTCAACCACTGCACCACCAGGGAAGCCCGATGTGGGCCATTTTTAAAGTCTTTATTGAATGTGTTACAATAATCCTTCTGTTTTATATTTTGGCTTTTTGGCCCCAAGGCATGTGGGATCTTAGCTCCCAGACCAGGGATTGAACCTGCACCCCCTGCATTGAAAGGTGAAGTCTCAACCACTGGACTGCCAGAGAAGTCCCATGACCTTTGTTTTAAATGTCATTTATTTAGTTGTAAGCTTATATATTTTAATTTTTGGAAATACCAAGACCCCCTCTCTCTCCTACTCCACAATTGCCCAAGGCCCACCCACTGAGCCAGAATCCCCCGAGTAGGGGCTGCGCATGCGTAATTTTAAAAGCTCACCAGTGTGGTTCTGATGGGCGTCCTCCACTGGGAGATTCTGATGTATCTCTACAGAAAAGGAAACGGAGGTTTAAATGTCCTGGCTGTTGGTTAACGCTTGACCAAGCTGGAGAATGACCATGACTGAGGTTTCATTGCTTCTCCCAGGCCTCCCACCCCGGTTATGTGCAATTTTTTAAAGTTATTTATTTATTTATTTATTTTTGAAGTGTAAGTTGATTTACAATGTTGTGTTAGTTTCAGCTGTACAGCCAAGTGATTCAGTTATGTATATATATACATATATCTGTATATATATTCTTTTTCAGATTCTTTTCCACTGTAGGTTATTACAAGGTATTGAGTATAGTTCCCTGTGCTATACAGTAGGTCCTTGCTGTTTACCTATTTTATATATAGCAGTGAGAATCTGTTAATCCCAAACTCCTAATTACCCCTTCCCCCTCCTTTCCCCTTAGGTAACCTTAAATTTGTTTCCCATGTCTGTGAGTCTATTTCTGTTTTGTAAATAAGTTCATTTGTATCACGTTTTTAGATTCCACATGTAAGTGATATCATATGATATTTGTCTTTCTCTGACTTATTTCGCTTAGTATGATAATCTCTAGGTCCATGCTGTAAATGGCATTATTTCATTCTTTTTTATGGCTGAGTAGAGCAATTTTTTATCTATTTTTGAAATATGGAGCCTTACGTTAGGAGCCATATAGCAAAACTTCATTGCTTTTTAATTATTTTAACAAGAGCTGCACTAAAGTTTACCTTTAGAACACCTATGGGGAAAAAAAGGGCTTAACAAGAAAAATCATAGGTAAGGAGACTAAAAGGAGATATCAATGTCTTCAAGAATCTTTTAAAACCAGCTTTGTATCTATTTTTATACAAACCATTTGTTAATAACAAATGATTGTCATCTACTCACCCACAGAGGGCTGACTGAGCTGGCAATGTTTTGTTAGCGGTTAGTTTAAGTTCTCCTTTTTACTTAGAAAATGAACTTTCTCTGGGGGACTTTCCTGGTGGCGCAGTGGTTAAGAATCCGCCTACCAATGCAGGGGACACTGGTTCAAGCCCTGGTCCAAGAAGATCCCACATGCCGCGGAGCAACTAAGCCCGTGCACCACAACTACTGAGCCTGAGCTCTAGAGCTCACAAGCCACAACTACTGAAGCCCGTGCTCCGCAACAAGAGAACCCACCGCAATGAGAAGCCCACACACAGCAACGAAGAGTAGCCCCCGCTCACTACAACTAGAGAAAGCCGGTGCACAGCAACAAAAACTCAGAGCAGCCAAAAATAAATAAATAAATTTATTTTAAAAAAAGAAGAAAATGAACTTACTCTGTCTAGCAAGATTACAGGTGATTTTTATTTACTGTGATTTACTTTACTATATTTTTTCTAAATTTTCTTCAGCAAGCAGAATGTTGTAATGCCGGCATTTCTAAAATGCTTTTATAATCGGGGGAAAGTTGACATTTTTTTATAAAGAAACAAAATCTATTCTAGTTCTTTCTGCACTCAGACTGTTCACTAATCCAGTCTGGTTTTTCCCCAGAATATCCTGAAGAGAGCAATGAGAGGCTTTAACTGAGCCTGCAGCTCCTTTAAACTTTTCCCTACTCTTCCTGGGGAGTCGAGGATAACCTCCACTGAATTCCCGCCCCGCTCTGGGGCTGCTGGGTCCCCACGGGACGGGACACGGTTACTCGCAACAGGTCCCAGGCCAGTTTCTCCCTCTCCTGCTGTTAGCTGGGAGAACACTGCACTAACTGCGAACTCATCCCCCAAAGATACGAAATCTGAGTTTCAGTGGAAGCCAGTCCAGTTAAGCCTGCTGATTCCAGCATCTTCCTTGTCCATCTCGAGAGGACATCCTTGCCTCGTCCTGCCCCTGCAGAGGAAGGGGGTGGTGACAGGGCCGGGGAGCTGAGTGTGCAGGGCGGTGGGTGCTGCACTGGGCTGTAGGCACCTGCGCTTTTTCCTGAGAACAAGTACACACCTTTTATCCTTTTCTCTTCCAGGTGGACCAGACTCCTTGAAAGCAATTTACTTCTCACACCCCAGGCAGCTCAGGTTTCCATAGCCCCGCAGACCTTCACCCCCTTCCAAGCCACACTCGCTAAACCCCAATTCTAAGCCAGGATCCCTGACACTGGATCTCCCTGTGGACACCACGTCCAGCAGCAGGTTTCTCTGACACACCTCACCCAACCCTGGGGTGCAAGGGCTCCCGCAAACGGTTGTGGGGAGAGTCGCATCAGCGACCCCTCTCCTGCCCCTACTGGATGTGTGTCTGGAGGAAGTCACGTGACCTCTTAGCGCCTCACTGGCCAGCAGGGGATAATGATGTCCAGCCACAGACCAGTGTGAGCATTCGAGGAGCTACCACGTATGGCGAACTGTGCAAATGGCAGAGGCCATGACAATGCCTGAAACGGTCTCCAAGTCTCCTTCCCTGCAGACCCCTCCTCTGGGTCCCCTCGGTCCTTAAGCAGGCACCACCCATCATGTCCCCCTGATCTTGGTATTATCAGTAGGGTTGCCAGGTAAAAAAACAGGACATCCAGTTAAATTTGAATTTCAAATAAACAACAAATAATTTTTAGCATAAGTGTATCCCATGCAATATTTTTCTTTGCTAAATCTGGCACCCCTAATTTAAGGAGAGTACCTGCTTCATGGGGTAGGACCCTTGGAAGGCCCCTCCCTCCTCCCCCTTCCCCCCTCCCCTCCCCCTCCCCCTCCCCTCCCCTTCCCCCCTCCCCTCTCCTTCCCCCTCCCCCCTCCCCTCCCCTTCCCCCCTCCCCTCTCCTTCCCCCTCCCCCCTCCCCTCCCCTTCCCCCTCCCCCCTCCCCTCCCCTTCCCCTCCCCCTCCCTTCCCCTTCCCCTCCCCCTCCCCCTCCCCCTCCCCTCCCCCTCCCTAGCCTGGCACACACACAGAGTAGATAGTGATAGATAGTCCAATAGGTACCTGATCCCAGCAGGGGCAGTACTGCCCCCTAGGGGCTATTTTGGAGATTGGAGGAGGCATTTTTGATTGGCACCTTCAGGGAGGGGGGAGGGAGGAGGAGGGAGGGGAGGGGAGGAGGGAAGGAGGAAGGGGGAGGGGAAGGGGAGGGGGGAAGGGGGAGGAGGGAGGGGCCTTCCAAGCATCTAGGGGACCCTCCAGGCACAGAACAGTAGCTCTCAACAAAAAGTTGTCCCTTGTCCCACACGCCATCATGTAAATGGAAACCTGCTTGCAAGTCGGCCTAGAAACTATCTCCATATGAGCGTAAAGTGAATCTTGTTCTGTGTTTTCCAGGAATGTGACCACAGTGTAAATCGAGGGAAGACTGTCTTTTGTTTTGTTCATAACCAAGAGATCATCATTATGTCAGGAATCATCACATCTGTGGGCTTGAGAGGGTAACAGCTTCTACAGTTGGGGTCTCAAGGCTTCATTCGTGAAAAGTACAACTTTCTCCCCTTCACTCCCTTCCCAGCTCTGTGTTTCTTCCTCTCCTTCCTCTTCATTCTCTCCTTTACTTCTCACCTTCCGGTTCTCCCCCGCCGTGTCTTTTTTTTTTTTTTGATTGATTGATTGATTGATTGATTTTTGACTGCATTGGGTCTCCGTTGCTATGAGCAGGCTTCCTCTAGTTGCGGCGAGCAGGGGCTACACTTCGTTGTGGTGCGCAGGCTTCTCATTGCGGTGGCTTCTCTTGTTGCGGAGCACGGGCTCTAGGCACACGGGCTTCAGTAGTTGTGGCACGCAGGCTCAGTAGGTGTGGCTCGCAGGCCTAGAGCGCAGGCTCAGTAGTTGTGGCGCACGGGCTTAGTTGCTCCACGGCATGTGGGATCTTCTCAGACCAGGGCTCGAACCCGTGTTCCCTGCATTGGCAGGCGGATTCTTAACCACTGCGCCACCAGGGAAGTCCTGCCATGTCTTCTTTTGCCTCCCTCTTCCTCCTGCGCCCCTCGGCAGCACCAATGCCATCTCTTCACCCTGATGGGTAGGAGGTTAATTTAGTTATTTTTTGGTTAAACACTCAGAACAGTTCATGGCACATAGTAATACTGGTATGTATAGACATAATTAAATAAATATGTAGCTAATTTTTTAGAAGACAAAGAAATAAAAGAGGGTCTGTAATTACCCAAACGGGAGAAGCATGAGATGGAGGTGTGAGGCCAGCACACGATGCTCTTCAAGTGGAGGGACCCGGCCCTGGAGGGTCACCAGCTCAGCAGTGGGTCCCCCTCCCGAGGGGAGCTGGGCTGTCCTGCACGCCTCTCTTGGCCTAAGGGGTCGCCTCCTCCTTACCCAGGCAGAGGGTAAAACCCTCAGAGGCCCCGGCCAGCTGTGGGTGGGAGCCGTCCCCTTGGTCACTGAACCTCCTGGAAGGATGAGGAAGAGCGTGTCTGGGGGATGGTCTGTGGCTGAACTTGCCTGAGATGTTGGCACCCAGAGCCCATCTTCTGAGGACCCCCAGGTGGCTGGGGTTAACGTGCTGCACATCTGTCGTCTCCCCTGGAGACATGACAGCTCTGAGGGGTCTCTGGTGCCAGGTGCCCCTGAGGCAGCCCCGGTGACCCTCTCGTAACTCCCAGCTCCACCCGCATGTCCAGGCCAAGTCCATGGCCACAGGCTGGCCTCTCTGGGCCGGGGCTTCCTTCAAACAGTCCAGCTGTGGAGTCTGTGGGGCTCTGTTCTTGGCTTCTTCCTTCTCTATTTCCGTGGGAAACAACCTGCCATATTTCTTTCTGTCCACGCTCCTCAGGTAACCTTTCAGCCCAGGAAAATGCCTCACAGATTTCCTTACAGGCAATGCCCCTCTTTACTGCCTACAACAAGTAGCACACTTCCTGTAAAGAGCCTGACAGTGACTGTTTGGGGTTTTGTAGGCTCTACAGGGGTCTCTGTCACAACTGTGAATGGGTGTGGCTGTGTTCCAATAAAACTTTATTGATACAAACATGTAGCGGGCCAGATCTGACCTATAGGTCATAGTTTGCCAGCTGCTGGCCTTTGAGGTTAAGGAATCTAAAAGGGCAGAAGCTTTTCTGTTGGAATCGCTGAAGGACCACATAGGCTCCCTTTCCATTTTCCCAGCCGAGTCACGTGGGCTCTTCTTAATTTCTACACCCCAAGGAAGGCAGCTGGGCTTCATACTGCTCTGCGGGTCACAGTGGCCTCCAAGTCTTGAATGCTGGCAAGACAGTTCCTCTTTCCCTGCAAGCGCCTCGGAGCTCACTGCTGCTTGTTAAAAATCCAGAACCTCCCTTAGCGAGTGTGCTCCTTTCTGTGTCTTTTATGAACTCTCAGGAACTGGCCCCATTTTGAAAATGTTTTATTACTACCTCTTGCTGAGCAAATGCCAAGCCTGTCAAGATGCAGAGAGAGGAGATTTGGTCCTTTTGTTTCATAGAAAAGAATAATCTCCTGCACTCACGGGCATTCTGGTGCCTTCTTCAGTAGCCCAATGGGACCAGCTCCAGTGGCTAACACCAGTGACAAAAGGACAGAGACGGGCCATCTGGAGATCTTGTTATTACAGAGGCAATTCCAAACACAAAGGATTCCTTGGGCTTTATGAACCTATTTTCTGACTGTTAGACAAAACAGCAGTGTTTTGAAGCCAAAGAAACGGGGGGTGTCTTCCTAGATGATAGATTACATTTCCAAGGAGACTTTAGGTCTTGATTTAATTTATCCGATGAACAAAGGTTTGAGCCTAATGCTTTTCCCTCAGCAAAGATTCTTCAGAACAGGATTTTAAAACTCCTTCAAGTGGCTTAGAGAGAGATTTTTCTCTGAGTTGAAGAGCGTATTTGACATGTACTAAACATGCTGGGTTTCCTGAGTAGGTGATGTACAGCCTAGAAGGCGAATGAGAAAAGTCTGGAAATGATGCTTTCTAAAGGAACTCTGGAAAGGTACAGAAGAAAAGGAGGGAGGGGGAAGGGGAAGGAGGGAGGCCAGTTTTCACTTCCTACTTTCTGTGTTCTTTTGGTTTTTGAACCATGTAGCTCTGGTACCCATACCCACCTCCCCCCACAAAAAAAAGTTAATTTTAAAATAGAATAAGAGTGATGCTATTCATTGCATCCCCAGTCCAGTTGGGTTCCTTGGCCACCTCCTCTACCCTGGCCAGGGGGCCACTGTTCCCACAGGCCTTGTCGGGTGTGGTGAGAAAGAGCAGCGCCCCCTGGCTCGTAAGGTGTGTCCCAGCTCTGGTTTTAAGACACTGCCTGGGTCCCATCACAGGTCCCGTAAAAAGGGTATTGTAAAAATTTCAGAAACATTTGAGTTTACCGATTTATTGCTAAATGAGTTAAATAGCCCATCTAGAAGAGCAGCCAATAGTTTCAGCAGGGATGTGTAGGTGTCAAGGGGATCTCAGAGGCATGAGGACTGAGGGAAGGAACTTGGAGACTCCAGGCCTGGGTTCCATCATAAAATGAGGAAAGATCTCTGGCCTCGTGGAATCGTGAAGAGTCACCAGGCAGTGCATTAAGGCCCCTTAGTAAATCGGCTTGTTCTCAGTAAAAGAAGCCAACACCAGCACCGCCCTGGGAGGGAAGACCCCAGGGGAAGAGCCAGGCCATGCCCCTGCCTCCACCCCACCACTATCTCCTGCCTCCTTGGTACCCGGGCTCTCCTGCTAGTGTGGCCAACGGGCTGCACACTCTTTACGTCCCCTCACTCCCCAGGCCTGGGGGACAAACGCCCTGCCCCTCTGTTCCCCCATAACCAGCACTCCACCCTCCACCCCTACCCCTGCCAACAGCACCCAGGATTGTTTCTCTTGGGGAATCACCCTCACCTTTGCAGTGGCCCTGGCTGCTGATCAAAGTGTCCTCCCTAGACCGAGAGCTGGGCACAGGATGGGTGGGAGCTGGCCCCGTGGGAGCCTCTCTCTGGAAATCCAAGTTGTGAGCAGCGGGGCCCAAGGTGGAAATGGTTCCCTTCCTCTGTCCCTCCCCTTCCACCCCACAAGGTTCTGGGCCCTTTCCTACCTACGTGTGTCCCACCTCTCCTCCAACGATGCCCCCCTTCCTGGTGAGGAAGGCTCCCGTAGCCGTCCTGATGTAGCCCGCAGCTTGCCTTCTTCGGGTGCCCGCTCTGACTCTGCAGGTAGGTGCACCGCTGCCCGCGACGCCCTCGCCAACCTGCACGGCATCCTGTTCGAGTGCACGTCTGCTTCCCACCTCGTTCCCCGCGCTGGGAGGCCTGAGGCTGCATTTCAGTGACCTTCGCACCCAGCCTCTAGGACGTCGTCTGGCCTGTGGGCCCTAAAAACTGCTTTGAATGTGGAGGATTTACTGAAGTGGCCCATCCTCTCTGCTCAATATTCTGTAGCAACCTAATTGGGAAAATAATTTGAAAAAGAGTAGATACATGTATATGCATAATTGAATCACTTTGTCGTACACCGGAAACTAACACAACAACGTTAATCAACTCCACTCCAATATAAAATAGAAAGTGAAAAAAAACTTAGAAGGAGAAAAAGAAAAGAAACAATAATGAGGTGGCCTATCCGCTCACAGGAGGGTTACAGAGAAACCCCACCAAGACCCCAAAGCCGGGCAAGCATGGTGTCCACAGCCGGGAGGAAACCCTCTCTGTGTGGTTGTGACGGAGACAGCTGACCCCAGGGAGCGGCGACTGAGCGTCCCTGCTCTCGCTGCATCTGGAGGCTGGTAGGGATGGGCGCTAGGGACCCAGCATCCTCCCTGGAAAGAAGCATCTCCTGGGGGTATGCAGGGACCACCTGCTCACAGCACAGAGCCAGGCATTAGGGAAGCGGTGATCCTGGGAGTCTGTCCCACAGACGTGTGCCGTCACCCTAGCACCGTGGGGTCCAGGGACTTGGAGGAGGGACGGAGGAGGCACTTTCCAAACACACCCCCAGGACTCGAGCCCTAGATGCAGAGCTGCCTCCCAGCCCACTGCCCTGCAGAATGCCTGCCCTTGGGGTCCCACCTTGGCCTCCCCAGAGGAGGGAGGAGCCCTCCCAGGCCCCTCCCACACCCCCCACCCAGGGGCCTGCAGAGCCCAGGCCGATCTCCAGATGATTTCGGCAGAAACGGCCACAGCCAAGTGGTGCTTAAGAAACAGAGGGGCTTTTTACCTAATTATTCCCAATCCCTGGTCTCTGCATCGATCACATTCTCCTGATAAATGCCCGACTGCCCACTTCTCTCATGGGATAAATGTGGTGTGACGCTGAGGACGGGCGGCCCTAGCTTTCCACACACTGGGCCTTTGTGGAGGAGTGTTTTGTTTACGGCCATTAAAGTGAAAAGAACACAAGCAGGAGCTACGAGGGCTGGCGGTTTAGAGCAGGAGACTCCTGGGGTCAGGGAGCCGGCTGGTGTAAGCTGAGCGCGGCCTGGGCCCCTGTGGGACCCCTGCCGTCTGGCCCAAACCCCACTCGCTTGGTCACTGGTGTTTGCAAACCTTGATGCTGTGCAGAAGCCCTTCGGCGGTTCCCCGCCTGATGCCACATCGGGACCTCGGCCTCCTCCACGCTCCCTCCGCCTACCTCTCCATTTCGTCTCCCACCAGCCCCCCAGATGGACGGCCTGCCCCGTCCCAGCTCAGTCACTATTTCTGGAAAGGACACTGAATTACCACCTCAGCCCCTTTGCCTGGCCAGTGTGTCCCCATCCCCGCCCTGCCCCCTCTTGTCCTAGGGTCCTCACACGCCCTCGCCAGCTCCGTGCAGGCCCCTCTGGGGATGCTTGCCCGGCCCCCTCCAGACCCCCATAGCCTCACCTCCAGCCCACTGGGCTGCCCTTGTGTTGCCCTCTTTCCTGTCTCCTGGCCCCAGCCAGCCTGGGAGCCCCAGGCCTTCCTGGTGCCAGCACCCAGAGAGCTCATAATTGGGCAACAGACGCCTTCCCGTGCTGTTTACCCCAGTGGTTGGCTCCCTTTGAAGAGCAGGCCCAGGCCTTCCACGCTCCCCCCTCTAACCTGCGATACCGCTGAGCATCTGACGTGTGCGGGGCTCCCAAAGCCAGCCTAGCAGAGACTTCAGCAGCGAACTTGAGCCTCAGCCTGACTATATCTGATTCCTCTGTGCCAACAAGCCCATGGACGGTTGCCTCAGAAGGACATTCCAAAAATCAAATGCAAACAAAATGGGTTGGGACTTATGGGGGACGTTTTTCATCAAACATGATGGAGGACTTGCAAAATGACCTCTCCTTTTCCCTACAGTCAGCCAAAACTGAGCTGATCAGACATCCTGAACAACCACTTACCTTAACCCCTCCCAAATGTGCATCCCCAGCCCTAGTATGGGGGTAGTGAGCTTCGATGAACCTTGTCACTTCTGGGTTATAACTTCTATGTTCCCCTAAATCTGAGGTTCTCAAACAAGCGGGGGTGATCTCTCCCCTCAGGGGACTGTATCTGGGAACATTTGTGGTTGTCACAACCCGGGGGGAGGAGTGCTACTGGCTTTTAGTGGGTGGAGGCCGGGGTGCTGCTAAACATCCTACAGTGGACAGGACAGCCGCCCACCAAGACTGATCCAGTGCCAAGGGTGGACGCCCTGCGAGGGTTCCGCAGCACATGTAAGCGTGGGTCACGACGTGCACCTTCGAGCTGATCCATCTGTTTGATTTGAACTCTGGCTTGACATCTTCTGCTCCTCTTTGTCTAGGGAGGCTGCCAAGATCATCCGAGGCATGAGGAATGGAGAACGGGAGGAAACTTCTAACTTGGAGAGGAGCCAAGAGGTGCACGACACTATAATTGCAAATGAATTGGGGGTGCAGGAGGTCCAGAGCATTCCTGGGAGCCTCCCTTTGAAATTCAGAGCACTCATTCAATCCAGCTCACAGGAGTGCTCTGGACGAAAGGTCGATGAGAGAGATGTAAAGAGAGCACTTTTGTTTCGAAGCTTACAGGGAAGGGTGGGGAATTTTTTTAACGGAGCCAAACCACACACACCTCTATTGGGCCATGAAAAATGTGCACATCAACAAGACAAAATAATGCACGTGATTCAGCTTTTCATGTGCACGGCACACATGGCTTACCAAACGAAATGTGAAGGCTTATTTGTTTAGTGGAAATTCTCAAAGAATGGCTCTGCCTGTTGCAGCAAGTAAAACGCGAAGTTTAATTGTGCCGGAGTTTTTCAACACAGGATTTCTCCGTTTGACAATATTTGAACAGAGGGCATGTAGGGCGGCACCTATGACAGCAAGAGGCCTGAGCGGTTTCCAGCCTGAGAGCCGGATCCCAAGGTCTCCCACTGTTGGCCGATGAGTTTGTAGGACTTGGAGAACTCAGAGATCCTTCCTGCCTTCTGCATCACTGAGACTTCACTGGCCTTATTTTTGCTGATACTTTCCCCTGCACTTCACTGATTGTATCAGTTAGGACTGTTTTAGCTGCAAGTAATGGCCAACCCGCCTAAGAGTGGCCCAAGCAGTAAAGACAATTGATTATGTCACGTCACAAGAAGTGAGAAGTAGAAAATGCCAGGGTTGTTCTCACGTGGCTCAGGCATGTCATTGAGGACTCTTTTTCTGCTTAGTTGTTCTCAGTAAGTTAGCTTTTCATCCTTAAATGCAACACCTCGTGATCCTAAGATGCCTCTGCAGCTGCAGACGCAACATTTCAAACAGGGAAGAAAAGGTGGTCGACTGCCAGGGTGACCAGCCATCCCCCTTTGTGCAGGACTAAAGGGGAGTTTCCCTGGCAGTTCCCAAGCAGACTGGGACAAGTTGGTCACCACCTGGACCTCTTTCATCAGGGAAGAACATCTCCAGAAGCCCCAGCACACTGCCCTTGTGTCTTAGGTCACACTCTCACTGCTAGGTCAATGAGTGGAAAGAGGCCTGGGATCCCTGTCATGATTCACTCCCTTCCTCTGGGCTTGCCCATCACTTGGACAGAGTTGGTATTCTGTTGGCCAGGAAGAAAGCAAGGACCAAACATCTGCCAGAGTGCTCCTGAAAAAAAGAAATTTTCCAATTAACTGTACCTTACCATCTGAGCAAAGTCTGACGGACTACTCAGTCATTCATTGACTCATTCATTGAATAAGTGTGGGTTGAACCCTATGACCTGCAAGCCCAAGCTGGGGTGGGGTCGGGTGGGGAGGAGGGGGCCTACATCTATCTGATAGAATAATTACTTCTATTATTAGTTACTATTACTACTGTTATCAGTGTCAATATCAAAAGACTGATAAGGCAGGTACGACTGTGCTTTCCTAACAGAGCAGGAAATAAAAGGACAGAGAGCTAAAAGGGTTTGACCAGGTGAGTTGTGAACACAGCTAGTCCTCTGGGTTGGTCATCCCTCCCAATGTCCAGCCTGGGACTCTCTGACGAGTCTTACACTAACTGTTTCTGGCTGGTAAACTGCCCTGTAGGAAGCTACAGAAACATTCCTATTACCTGCTTCTTCAGGACTCAACCCCCAGGAAAATTACTCATCCTGTGTGATCTGACCCCGAAGAATGAATTAAACTCTGTACATAGTAAACACTACCACACAAATGGTCATCATCAAATGACCATTTGCTTTTGCTGCAAAATGCAAGACAAACGAACGAGCACAACCCTCACACACACTTTTTGAATTAAAATAATATAAAATCTAAACTCCTATTTCCCCTGAATATAGCAGAGGAGGCTTGGTGAATCCAATCTCTGTAGTATACCAGCCAAGGAGGAAAAACTCTGATGACCTGATAAGTCTTTCTATCTGTCAAAGTGAAGGAAATGACGTAGAGCTTTTAATCAATATTTATGTAACACTCACCAAAAGCTGTACTTGCTGAAGTAAAATATAACCTTTCTCTCTTTAAACACCTTTTACTTGTTATTTGAATAGGAAGTTATTCTTTCAGAATTAGCTACATCTGTCAACCCAGCATTCTTGGCTGCCACACATAAAGTTCTTAACCATATCCCACCTTCTCTTTAACTTTCTCTTTAGCTTAGATTTTATTTATTTTTGACAACTCCCTGGGGTTTCCTGACAGGAGAAATCTTTAAGACTGGGGTAATATGGTTTTTACATTCAGAGCTACATTATTTTTTTATTAGTGTTTTTCAACTCAGAATAAGAGAGTGGGACAAATCCACCCCAAATGCAGTGAGTTTTTTATTAATGGTCCCACTGACCAACATTTATTTTAAAACTTAATGTTTCAACTTTCTTGTCTCCTTTGTCAGTTTAAGAGGTGCCCGGCATGTTCTCAAATGTGTTTTTGTTCTATCGGCATAGGTTATAGCTCTTTGGCAGGAAAGCATGGGTTAAGTAGATGAAAATTCATCAGAGTCTATCTGTGCAAAACTGCATGCCCTTACTTCCACCATTTAGTTATGTTGCCATCAATTGATCAGAATGAAACTGTCCTCTTTCTGCCATTGATCATGGTTTATAATCCTTTATCAAAGATGGGTTTTTGAGCTTTAGTCCTTGGTTGAAAAACACAAAGATTATTTCCTTCTGCCTTTTGTCTTGTGTCTAATCCAGTCCCCGTGGCTCTCCCATCTGCCACGGATGCCCCTCCCTGTTATATTTTAACCCCATCATTCAAGTGACACAGAATTAGTTAGGTTAGCCTTGCAGACTCTCCAACATAATTTTTCCCCTGAAGCTATGGCAGGGTCGAGATTTTCCTTCCTCTCCTGGGGCGAACCTTACAGAGAGGGTCACAGTCTTTCTCTGGGGGAAGGTGGTCCTAAAAGAGGAGAATGCTTTGTTTACAAGAGAAAGGGTTTATCAAATCTGGCCTCAGAAGCTCTGATGTCTACATACCTCTGGCATTCCCTTTGGGGTTTTCTGGATGTCAGCTGATCTAAGCGGAAACCAGAGAGGTAGAAGCAGAGCTCTTGAAAGACTGAAAGCAAATGGATTGGGTGAGGTCTTAAGCCTGCTTTTTTTTTTTTTTTGGCTGCACTGTGCCACATGCGGGATCTTAGTTCCCCAACCAGGATCGAACCCATGCCCCCTGCATTGGGCGCGCTGAGTCTTAACCACCGGACCACCAGGGAAGTCCCTGCTTTTTCTTTAAAAAAAAAAAAAAAAATGCGAACCACTCTTTGCCTGACAAAAGCTGCAGCCATTTCTAGGTTCTCGGTTGAACACCTATGGCAGCCCAGGTCCTAACTTGCAGGCTCACTGTGATATATTCCAGACTTAACTTTAAAATATATACTATTTATTGTACCCTGCCTTGTTCCAGAAAGGGTTTAAGGCAGCTAACTGAAATATATAATCATGAAAAGCTGATTCAACTTCTTATTTGGCTAAAGACATTCTGATGTAAACGGAAAAAAGTTTTGAAATCCTCTTTTTCATTTTAAAGAGAGTTATTCAAGATGATTACCTTATTTGACAACAAACAGACGTTTCTAGTAATTGCATACAGTTAAGTATCTGTCCAAAAATTTCCTTTGGACCTTATAAATTACAGCTAATATATAGTGTTTTCATTTCTCGTGAACCACCAGGAAATCCGATGTCATCGTATAGATTATGCAGAAGAAATGTTTTGCACAGGCAAAGCTGGACAATCAATAAATTTGGATCCCCTCTGAGGTCAGTGCCTTTGCCTGTAGCACGGAGGGCCTTCTGCTCTAACCCCTCCCAGGGTCCTTCCACTTGTTATTGAAATAGGAGGGAAGGGGGCAGGGCACAACCTCTGAAAGAATAACATAGCCCAAGGACATGACATAAACTGATTAAAACCAAATGGGTCCAAGATGGCGGACAAGTCGACTTCCCCTAGACCTTGAACCTCAGTATATGCTCACTGTAACACATCAGCAAGCTAAATGACACACCCACAGGCGCCACGACAGTTCCAAGGATCCATAAGGATCAAAAAGTGGGCGGTGGCCCAATTCCTGGAAATCCCCGCCCCTTCACGAAATAGCTGGAATCCTCCTCCCACTCATTAGCCTATGAAATTACCCACCCCTATAAAAACTGACAACCCCATACCCTGGTGCCTTTCTCACCTTCTGAGATGGCCCACACTCTGTCTGTGGAATGTGTTTCTCTCTAAATAAATCCACTTCTTACCCATCACTTTGTCTCTCACTGAATTCTTTCTGCAATGAGACATCAAGAACCTGAGCTTCCTTAAGTCCTGAAACCAGGTGTGTAATCTCAGTTGGAAGACTGTGGGTTTTGGCCAGGTTCGAGTCCCAGCCATGTGGGTTCAAGTTCCCAATCTGGGTTTTGGCTGGGTTCGAGTTCTGGCACTTGGGGTCAAGTCCCAATCTGAGGCGCCCGGTTCCCTTATTTCACTTCATTCAACATTGAGGCACATTGCTTTCAATTTTTTCCTTCCACAAGCCACTTAAAAACGATGTTCCTGTGATTTACTAAATATTCAAGTGTCATTCTTTTATATCAATTTTATAAATAAACTCTTGCCTGTATCCATAGGACAGAGCTGAGTTTGCATATTCTCTGGCCAGGCTTTGGTGGGGCTCCATGGCAGTCTGTGGCCATGAGGTCAACTCCCCTCTACTGGCCATTGCTGCCATTTCCTGAATGGATGGACAGATTCCGGAGAAAGAAGGAGAGGAGAAATGCTATGGCATCGGGGTGGAAACAGGCGCCCGCATGGCCCCTCCATCCTGCCTGTGTTTAGGTGTGGGCGGGGACAACATTTGGATTACATGGTCCCCTTTAGCTGCCTCATGGTTGAGAAGATACACTGCCCACCGGCCCGCTGGCTGACTTATTCCTGAGCTGGCAACACCAGGTCGACCAGGTTTAAGGAAGGGGCGACTCGGGGGAGAGGAAGCTCATTCCCTGGGTGGGTGTCAGGCCCATTGGTGCTAAGGGTGGAAGAGGGCCTTAGAAGTTGGTTTCCACTGGGAGGGGGTGGAGCTGGGGCTGAGGAGGAGGTGGGTGTGTCCACATGCCAGCCACCCTGATGCCGCTGGAGCCTGGACTCTGGCGCCTATAGCATCTGAGGTTGAGGGGCTTTTATTATTATTTTTGTTTGTTTAATAACAGGGACTTCCCTGGCGGTCGAGTGGTTAAGACTCCGCGCTTCCACTGCAGGGGGCACAGGTTCAATCCCTGGTCGGGGAACTAAGGTCCCACACGTTGCACGGTGTGGCCAAAAAATTAAAAAAAAAAAAAAAAAAAAGACATAACAGTGAAACAAGGAACCAAACAGAAAGAGGGAATGAAATCACAGGGGGCACCTTCTTTTTAAAAGTCCCTCCCCATGTTTTGAGCTCTGTGGGGCAGGGCAGTTGCTGAGAGACTTTCACACACAGGATCTCCCTGTGGAGGGGACTCCGTCACCCACGGTTTACAGATGAGGAAGTCGAGACCCAGAGAAGCCGGGATGTTCCGAAGATGTGTTTGTTTTAATCAGGTGTGGTAAGACACGAAAACGCAGGAATGATTATCACAGAGGAAGGAGTTTATACGCACAGCTCCCGAGAAACAGGAGGCACGGAATACCTTGCAGGGCCACCCGGGGAAGCAGAAGGGTCGATCAGGGGCAGAGGGCAGGGGAAGGAGAGCTTGGTCCACAGCCTTTACTGGCGTTTTCGTGAGAAGGAAAGGCAGGGCAGAGGAAACAGTTTAGGACTGGTAAGTTTGAATAATTACTGCAGGCTCTGGGCCATAGGGTTGTCTGGTTGTCTGTCCCTGGTTGTCTGGTTCCTGGCCCTGGGGTGATTTAGGGCAGGGAGAATATTGACGTGACATGTGATGAACATAGGAGATTGCTGAGATGTGGGCTCTGGATTGGTTGGTTTGTATATCAAAGGCACACTTGCAGGGGAGCTTTGCTATCTGTAAGAATTAGCTAGCCCTGGGAGGGGCAGTCTCTCCAGGTTCAAGACCCCAAATGCCAGAGCATCAAGAATACAGAAAATAAGAAAATATAGTCAATATACAGGACTTAAGTTAAAACACAGGTGCAGCTAATAAGGGACAGAGGCAGGGTTCAGACCCAGGCTGCCCAAGTCCAAGTCCTTCACATGATTCAGCCCTGTGAGATGTTTCTCACCTCCTCCCACCCTCAGCCGGTTAATAGGAGCCATTTAATGCACATGTCCTGCTCTTAGGAGCTTGTTTTTGTTAGGGAGTCAAAGACAGAGAGACAACTCAAATGTAAGATTAGATAACCTCCCCCCTCCCCGGCCCCCCCTGCGCCCGGAAAAGTCACCACAGCGGATCAAATGGTATTTTAAACGCCTTAGGACATTTACGTTTTTAAGGAGGCTTATGATTCGTTTTTTTCTATAAATTAACAACACTTTTCCTGCTTTCCTTCCTTCTTGAGACCCTCCTTTTTCATGCATCTTTGGGCTGGAGAGTCAAGTTTACTAGGAAGAACATGTCTATTTAGCCAATATTTATGTGCATACCTGGGAAGTTTCTGTGGCAGGAGTGGCTATCGGAGCTTGAGTTTCCAGAGGGCTCTCCTGCTCGTTAGAGAACCACCACGCTGGTTGTCCTCTGTGCCACCGTCCACGTGCAGGCCCACTGTCCCCACGATTGACACACAGGTGCACAGAGGTCTGTGGAACAAGCAGGGAACAAATGAGAGGTGGACTGAGAGAAAAAAATTAATGTGGTAGATTTAGAATAGCCCCGCCCGATAGAAGTGTCAGTCACACCACAGATGTAATTTAAAAATTTCCAGTAGCCACATTAAAAAGATAAAAGGAAACAGGTGGAAAAAATTTAGAAATCTGTTCTATTTAAACCTGATATATCTGAAGCATTATCATTTCAACTTGTAATCATATTAATATTATACAAAAATTATTGAGATATTTGACATTACTTTTTTCTTTTTAAGTCTTTAAATCGGTGTGTATTTTATACTTAGAGCATCTCTCAGTTCACACTAGCCACACTTCACATGCTAAGATTTCACATCTCATGTGGCTGATGGCTGCTACCCTGGACATAGAACAACAAATACCAGGACATTTGGTCTCTTGGTTACTATGAGCAGGAAAAGGAAGGGTTGTCATCCATCTGGATACAAAGAACTTATGGGAGAAAGTTGGCCTGACTCTGAGCAGTTGAACAAAAATGAGACGGAGGAGCAAAATGTATTAAAAAGGAAAAAAGAACTGGATGAGGGCTTCCCCGGTGGCAGAGTGGTAAAGAATCCACCTGCCAATGCAGGGGACACGGGTTCAATCCCTGGTCTGGGAAGATCCCACATGCCGCGGAACAACTAGGCCCATGCGCCACAACTACTGAGCCTGTGCTCTAGAGCCCATGAGCCACAACTACTGAGCCTGTGCTCTAGAGCCTGCAAGCCACAACTACTGAGCCTGTGCTCTAGAGCCCGCAAGCCACAACTACTGAGCCTGTGCTCTAGAGCCCGTGAGCCACAACTACTGAGCCTACGTGCCACAACAGTGGAAGCCCACACTCCTAGAGCCCATGCTCCGCAACAAGAGAAGCCACCGCAATGAGAAGCCCGTGCACTGCAACCAAGGGTAGCCCCTCCCTGCTCGCCGCAACTAGAAAAAGCCTGAGCACAGCGATGAAGACCCAACGTAGCCAAAAAAAATAATTAATTAATTAATTAAATAAATTTTTAAAACAAGAAAAAAAAAAAAGAACAGGATGAGAAGCACAGAAGAAGAAATAAGATGCAGAAGCGCTTCGATCATTACATTTGTCCACTGCGTGAGCACATGCCAAGCTCCTAGGACGATCACTCGTGAAGTTCTCACAGCCACATTGGGGGAACTGTGATGGTCTCTTTGTCATCCGAGGAAACTGAGGTCCACAGCCCAGGTACTGCTCACAGCCTGGAAGTCGTGATCCCAGGATTCAAACCCGTATTTGTGTGACTGTGACGCTGGCCCCAAAGTTTCAGTAACATGCCCTGGGGATCCATTATGTTTGCACCGAGGTGGGAAATTTTCTACGGAAATGATTTATGAGTAAGTTACCATGGATCCAAAAGTAACTCCCCCTGTAGGGTGTTCACCCCGATATCGACTGGAAAAACGAGGCAGGTTAACCTCATAGTAACAAGAGGCCAGGAAGCCAAGATGTCACTCCTAGGTAACCGTGGCCAATTCTTTAGGAAAAAGGCTTTTTTTTTTTCAGAATGGAAGTATCCTTATTGTTTTATTTTTAAGGAAGTGCATGTTCATTATAAAATGACCAAAGAGCCTCAATGAATCCTCTCCCTGCTCTGCAAGAATCACTGTAGGTAGTTGTGCACAGTTGGAACCGAGAATCCACACAACGTACACTGTTGTGTACCTGCCTTTTCACTTGGCTTTGGCCCTCAGGTGTCTTTCCATGGCGACACCTTCCCAGGTAGCTCATCCTTTTTTAGGGCTGTAGCGTGCTCCATCAACACATGGACCCTGATTCAACACTTCCTTCGACAAGTTTGCAGGTAGTTTCCAATGTCGTGATATGCAAACAACCCCGAGTTTGGGAAATGTTCATATATCTTCCCGTGTCTCGAAATATTTCCTCAGGATGGATTTACAGGGCAGGTTTTAAAAGAAGGGTGTCATTACTCATGTTATTCTGGGCCACGCCCTTCACGGGTAAAACATCCACATCACAGTAACAATACAACCTGCATTCTTGGCTTGTCCAGGCCCGCCATATGGGGCCCCCAAACCTCCTTGAAGTGTCCCCCCTAAATTCTAAGAAGCAGGACATGGGCCTCTAGGCCACCCTACAGCTTCCTCTGGTTTCTTCTGCTCGCTTTCCCTGCACCCACCTTGTGAGATGTCAGCAACCCAGTTCTCCATGCTGAGGGCCCCACTCCCACCTCTGATGCTGCAGGTCTCCAAGCTGATGGGGGAAGGGCAAAGTCCCTCCCCAGTTCTGCCACCTACAGGCCAAGCTCGGCACTGCCTTGGCTCCCGCTGTCTCTGTCCACAGACCCCAGAGCTAGGCAGGCCTGGAAGATTCCAGAACCCACATGCAGGGACAGTATCAGTATGCTCAGCCAGACTGGAAGATCTGCTGGCTCTTACCTGTGGATGGGTTCTTTCCAAGGGAGCGCTCAGGCCTCCAGACCACTAGACTCCTGACTCAAGCACCCACAGGCTTCAGAAATGCCCAAACCCAGCAACATCCTAGAGTGAGCAGGCTCGGGTTCTTGCTGCGTCCCCAGCCACAGACTGTTGACCCTCTGTCTCTTGGGAGTGACAAAGGGCCACATCGAGATTTTGTGGGGAGGAGTAACATGGGCATCTCCATGTGTCCGAGGCTGACAAGGATGGGGAGACTTGAGTGGACAACTCAGGGCTGGGGTCAGATGCATTTAAGAACGTTGGAGTGTCAGGGCTGGAGGGGACCTGAGCTGGTGTATCGGTCAGCATTACTGCAGTAACAAACATCCCTGAATTCTCTTTGGCTACAACAGCAAAGACGTCTTTCTCACTACATTACCGGGTCCACTGCTGTGGCCCTGCTCTGCCCATCTTCTCATCCCAGGATACAGGCTCAAGAAACAGCCTCTTCTGGCTCTCAAGGCAGAGGAAGAGAGCAGGAGAGTGGGCAGACACTCCCACAGTGCCTCCTAGAAAGAGGGTGTGCTCACACGTGGCTTAAGTCCATGGATTCATGTTCCACTGGCCAAAAGATACCCCATGGATAAGCCCAAAGTTAATGGGGCAGGGATGTCTAATCCTTTAACAGGGGAGGGGAGAGTGATTCACTGTGAACGGCAACTCTAAGTACGGCAGACAGCACATCCGTAACTCTCTTATACACCTGAGGAAACTGAGGCACAGGGAGGGAAAGTGGCTTGCCCAAGTCCACACACCAGGTAGCAGCAGAACCAGGGCTAGCACCGAATCTCTGGCAATCACCCAATGCTCTTAATCCTACCTTCAGAGTTTCCCAAAATATGTTCCAAGAGATATTAACGAGGGTCTTTTTATCGTAAGACATCTCAGAGCCTTTAATATGCCATGGAGATTTATGACTCTGCCAGTTAGGGAAGTGGATTCTAGCTTTTTCTGACTTTTTTGACCCCAGAACCCACAGAACCAGCTGAGGAGCAGTTTGGAGAGGTGGCCCTACTGGGAACACATTGCGAAACACAGCAGCACCACGCCAGCTAATCAAATGGACTCTAATTCACCATCAGGAACTTGAAACAAAGTTTTGCATTGCTATAAGGAATGTTTTAAAAACACAACCTTCCTATAAATTCTTCACAGCTTAGAAACAGACACAGCTTTCACTTTTAGAAAGTTCACGTAACTTTGTGAGGCCATCATTAATTTTGATTATTTTTTCCACTTTCCTTTCTTTTTTCAGTTGTAGCCGAAAATGTAATAAATGCAATGAAACTGATCTTCATAAAGTCTTTGGTGGATGAATCATAGGTCTCTGGAAAATGTGTTTGCCTATCTACTACACGTCTTTTTTTTTTCTTTGATAAAAACAACAAATGTTACGTATCATTTCTCAACCATAAAAATATGTTTTAACAAAATGAAAACGTGTGCTTTGGTGTGATAATGGCAACACATGTCATTCTCAAGACATCCCAAGTGGTCATAAAGGGCCTCCAGTTGGGACCATGGAACTATTCTGAAAAAGGCACAGGAATTAGATCATCTCAAATCATTAGGGTATTTTTTTTCCGTGATGAATCTTTTGATCAGCAACATATGTGAAATTAAAATCAGCTTTATACGGTTTTGTCAAAGGCTTCACAAAGTAAAATCCTATTCAAATAGCTCAAAAATAAAACTGTGAAATACACTGCAGTCACCGTTTAAAAGAATTCTCTGACATACTCGAATAGATGGTAACCCAGGCCGGGAGGGTCAGCTCCTTTTTCCAAGGCTCTCAGGCAGGCAGCTCCACAGATCACAAACACCTGGGTTTGAAGAGGCCTGAAAGCCACCAACCAGCTCACCCAGGGCCTGGGTCCTCTCTGATATGTCCCTCCAGGTCACAGCACAGGACCCAGGACAGACTCCTTCCTTGGGATAGATTGGGAGGTATAGAACTGTCCTTTATGTGCAACCAAGACACACTTCCCTACAATTTCCATCCCTTGGGGAAGGAGAAAGTGAGTCTCATTCCTCTGTTCCATGACCATCCCTTCAAATATGTCAAGACGATCATCTTCCTCCCAATCTTCTCTTCTCCATGTCAAACACCTGCAGTTCCCTGGCTACTCCTGGTGCAAATATCTCTAAGGGCTTTCAGCTGCTGGAGACGGACATTGGTCTAAAGGAGCCCCATGCGTCCAGGACACCAGACAGGGCAGAGACAACCTGGGCTGCTGTACCCCAGGAAGTGGGGATAAGGGGGGACAGGTGGCATCAGAGCCACGTGGGACTGGAGGACCTCGTCGTCTTCATCTCACTGTGTCACCGTGACTGTGACCCCACACTGCCACGATGTGGCCTTTCTACCCAGGACCAAACATTGACTATGTAGGGATGTTTGTTCCTGCAGCAACACTGACTAATACACCACCAGCATATGTATGTATGTATATGTGTATATATATATATATATATATATATATATACATACACACACATACACATATATACCACTTAGATGACATTCATAGATTTGCAGAATATTTCTATTACCATTCCAGGATGAAGTCATTTGTCATTTTTATTAGTGGCCTGCACCAAATCTAAGATTTCAGGTTGTTTTCCGATAGTATTGAAAATATATTTTAAATAATCTAACTCTTTTAGGTGTGGTGTCAAAAGAAAAGTCCAGCCAAATTTTTGTTCTATCAGATCACAGTCTTCTTCAAATAGTACAGGGGTTTCTTTTCTCCTCAGTGCTCCCTTTACATCCCAGACAACCTGCTTCTATGACAGTTGTGAGAAAGAGTAAAAATCGTTTGGAGAAGAGAGTTCGGTCAGGCCTCCATCTCTGTCTGGGCCTGCTTGGGGAACCTGTGGGTTTCATTCTGTGAGCCCAGAGGCCTGGCGTCCCCATGTCCACACCTGAGTGAGCTGGAGGCCTCCGCTAACTGCTGGGGTCCATCCACCTTCTGGCCTCGCTGCGGACAGTGAGCCATTGTTTTTCTGAAGGAGAAAATGACATTTAATGAGGGCACACAGCCCCTCAGCCTTCTGTGCCAGCAATCTCATCCTGGAGAACACAGGGCGATAAAATGCAGTTGTGCCAGGCAGACCCCTGGAGCCCACACACCTCAGGCCACAGCTCCCCCACTGACCCCACTCCTGCAGGCGTCACCTCGGGTCCCTGGGTGCACCGTCCTCCTGAAACTGGACTCCATGGGACAGGACCGCAGGGTGTATTGCAGCAACAAGCGTAAGCCATTTGCTTTTCCTTCCTGCTGGAGGGGAAGCAGCCAGAATCAATTAGCTACTTAACTGACATGCTGGAAATCACAAAATGCTGAAATGCCTTATGGATGATTAACAGGGTCTCAGCATCTGCTTTGTCAGGAGGACCCTGAACTCGCCAAGGTGATGCCCAGGGTGCCATCCTCACCAACCCTGCTCAGCACATCCATTCTGTTTCCATAACAGTAAGTGTAATAGGGAAAAACCTTTTGTATTCTATTACAAGTTAATCTTGTAATTTAAAGGGATGTTGCCTATAAGCTTAAATTATACATAGTGGAATATCTCTGGGAACCCTGCCTCCCAGGTAATGAGCATTAAGCTAAAATAACTTTGTTTAGCTGACAGGAAACACCCTGACCAGGCCCACCTGTGAATGACTGCATAGAGGAAGAAATTAACACATCCCTTCCGGAGGCTGATGGGAACCAGGAAGTGTTTGACTCTACTCCCCCCCTTTTAGTATAAAAGGAGCCTGAATTCTAACTCAGGCAAGATGGTTCTTTGGGGCATGAGTCCACCATCTTCTCGGTCTGCTGGCTTTCCGAATAGAGTCATTATACCTTGCCCCAGCAAGTCGTCTCTCGATTATTGGCATGTCATGCGGCGAGCAGAAGCTTAGACTCAGTAACACGAGGGGTGCATAAACCACCAACCCGGGCTCGGTGCTGATCTTTCTGAAGGGCAGTAAGAAAATACTTGCTACCTGAGATCTTTCTGCAGGTCGGTGAAGGCAGCACTTTCGCCTGTGGGTTGCATCATCCTCCGAGGTGAGCCTGGCTTTCTGACACAGGCGTGTGCAGAAGGGTGAGTTTCATCACAACTACAACTCTCACTGGTGCTTATAGGCGATGAAGACTCAGCACCTCCAGCGCATAAGAACGGGCTAGTTGCTGTGTTCCTATGTCCCTAAGTGAAGGTTGCCCCAAGGACAGCGCGGGGAGGCGATCACCCTGCCAGCATCCACTAGGACCAGCCGTGAGGAAGCTTTTGAAGCATCAACACACTTGTGTGTGGGGAGGTACTGAAGCTGTGCTCCCCAGGAACGCTTTGTGCAACTCAGGACTTCTGCCATCTGCTAGGCCTCGCCCGGCGATGGTCTCCAGTCCTAAATGGACTTACGTCCCATCCCTTCATGACACTTGCATACGAGGAAAGCGCCTATCTGGACTCCATGACTTTGGCCCTTGACGATTTGCTTCAGTATGTTCGCGTTTATGGTTATGCCCTTAGATTTCATTGAGGTCATTACAATAAGCAGCTGGATGAGAACTGCTTCTGCATTGGGGCTGAAATCATTGTCAAGGGTGGGGCTCATTTTGTTACCCAGTAAACCCAATAGAAGGTCCAAGGAAAGATTTAAAATTTTTTAGAATATAATGCCATAGGGGAAAAACCTCTTAAAAGATTGCTGACTCCACTTTTTCTAAAATGAATATTATGCAACCTAGTGGCTGCTAGGAAGTTCAGAGCCAAATTCAAGGATAAGTCTCAGAATTACCTGGGCTCTGCCTACGGTATCTGCTTCCTTTTCCTTTGCAAGGTCTTGGGTTTGTTGTTGTTGTTACATTCACATTGCCATATATATTATTTGGCTTTGTGTATAGCAGCTTCCAAGGTTTTTGGAAGGAGATAGAGTATAAATAAATAATGCCCCTAATTAAACTCAAAAGCTTTTGCGCAGCAAAGGAAACCATAGACGAAATGAAAAGACAACCCACGGATTGGGAGAAAATATTTGCAAATGATGCAATCGACAAGGGCTTAATTTCCAAAAAATACAAACAGCTCATGTGGCTCAATATCCAAAAAACAAACAATCCAATCAAAAAATGGGCAGGAGACCTAAATAGACATTTTTCCAAAGAAGACATACAAATGGCCAAGAGGCACATGAAAAGAGGCTCCACATTTCTAATCGTTAGAGAAATGCAAATCAAAACTACAATAAGGTATCACCTCACACCAGCCAGAATGGCCATCATCAAAAAATCTACAAACAATAAATGCTGGAGAGGGTGTGGAGAAAAGGGAACCCTCCTCGACTGTTGGTGGGAATGTAAATTCGTATAGCCACTATGGAGAACAGTATGGAGGTTCCTTAAAAAACTAAAAATAGAGCTACCATATGATCCAGCAATCCCACTCCTGGGCATATACCGGGAGAAAACCATAATTCAAAAAGATACATGCACCCCAATGTTCATTGCAGCACTATTTGCAATAGCCAGGACATGGAAACAACCTGAATGTCCATCAACAGAAGAATGGATAAAGAAGATGTGGCATTTATATATACAATGGAATATTACTCAGCCATAAAAAGAAATGAAATGGAGGTATTTGTAATGAGGTGGATGGAGTTAGAGTCTGTCATACAGAGTGAAGTAAGTCAAAAAGAGAAAAACAAATATCATATAATATCGCTTATATGCAGAATCTAAAAAAAATGATACAAATGAACTTATTTACAAAGCAGAAACAGACTCAGACTTAGAGAACGGACTTACGGTTACCAGGGGGAAAGGGTAGTGGGGAGGGATAGATTGGGAGTTTGGGATTGACATGTGCACACTGCTATATTTAAAATAGATAACCAACAAGGACCTACTGTATAGCACAGGGAACTCTGCTCATTATTCTGTAATAACCGAAATGGGAAAAGAATTTGAAAAAGAACAGATACATGTATATGTATAACTGAATCACTTTGCTGTACACCTAAAACTTACACATCATTGTTATTCAACTATGCTCCAATATAAAATAAAAATCTTTTAAAAAGGAAAAAAATAATGCTACATATTGCTAGCTCTGTAAACAAGTTTAGCTCTGTACTTCTGCAGGAATCACCTGCATTTTCAGGTCTGGAGACGATTCCACAGCACCGTGGGCAGACCCCACTGATTAAAGTCTCTAAGACATTTGCAAATCCTAGAAATGTGGGGAAAAGGAATCCCTGTTAGCTTAATGCAGAAACTCTGATTCTGTGACTGGAGGGCAAACATCAACAAGTCTTTTGAAAATGGCATTTCCCCACCCAATCCTGGGAAATGATGGGACAGGCCGCAGTACTTTCTATAAGAAACATTTTCTGTAAGAGAGTACCCTCACTTCACCCCTCCCCAGAATATTCCTTTTTTAAAAATTCCTAGTTAGAAACTCTACATTGTCACTGATTGAAGAAAAACAGTTTTTCAAAAAAAGGAAGCAGACTCACTGGTACAGAGAACAAATTAGTAGTTACCAGTGGGGAGAGGGAAGGGAGGAGGGGCAATATAAGGGTAAGGGGAAAAAAGGGTTATTATGTGTGTGAAACTTTTGAAAATTGTAAAGCGCTATGGAATTTAAAGAGTCTTTCATTCAATTAAAAAAAAACTATAAAAAATGACTAAATAAACAAACAACAGAAAAAAAACCGTTTCTAGAAGATAACTAGCACACTAAAGCAGAAGCCTCTTAAAAAGGTGATTAAAACATTATGGTTTTTCCTATTTTCCATGACACCACCTAATAACTAACCTATTGTCAATCACACACAGGATCTGGGGAGGAGCTTTACCCCACCCCCAACTGAACATTTTCCCACTTAAAGACATGAAGAGGCAGAAATGACCCAGTTCTGCATGGTGTTAAATTATCCTTGGTGTCCTGTTAGATAACCAAGGGTTCTAAGCTGCTCTGCCTTTTTCTTTTTCGTTTTTTCTTTTTTTTCTTTTTGAGACTGGAACAGCACAAGCTTTTTTCAATGGTTAAAGAATGGAGAAGTCTGCTCTGCCTTTAATAGCTCTAAGACAGTGGAAATGCCACCTTTCTTCTCGGCCTCCATTTTCTTATCTTTGAAACCAGAGACATGTCTTGGACAATCTTAATGTCTTCTCTTACTCTGAGTCTTTTTTTTTTTTTTGACTGTGCCAGGCGGCATGTGGGATCTTTTTTCCCCAACCAGGGATCGAACCCGTGCTCCCTGCTGTGCAAGCACGGAGACCTAACCACTGGACCGCCAGGGAAGCGACCTGCTGGAACCAACCATTCCTCTAACTGCCAGCACGCGCCTTTCTAAGGGGAGTATTCAAAGTGTCCACCAGGGGGCGCCTGATTCATTGCAAACAGTGGCCCGGGGGTCAGGACAAACTGTGGGCAGGTGGGGTGACCCCAGTTTTCCCATGCAGTCCTGGAAGGATTCCTGGCATCCAAGGATGGGAGGCCCTCCTAGGGGTTAGGACAGAATGGCACCATCTCCTCTCCCAACCTGTTTTGCAATTTTTCCCCACCTCTGAGCAGCTGGTCTGGACAATGCTGTGTTTCTGAAATTTCTGGCATTTGGTAGTTTGGGGCCAGCTGCCTATGTGGGAAACTTTTCAGTTCATTCACTTATGATCCACCAGAAGCCAAGAATCTGGAAGCTGGCTGAAGTTGAAAAAAAGGTCTGTCTCTTGCCCTCAACCCCTGGATACTGAGAGCTGGGCTCAAGGCCAGCCTGACAGCTGTGATTGAGGGGGGTGGTCAAGCAGGGTCCTGGGTGATGGGAAGGGGGGCAGGGGGCAGAGGAGTGGGGAGAGGTGTGCCGACGCTATTCTTCCAAGACGTCCTGAATGCATCTCCTCTCATGGAGGCTATAGCCAACCATGGAAAAAATATGCTGTTTCGGCCACTCTATTTGTTCTTGGAATCTCACACCACGTGGGAATTCTCTGGGTATCATTACACTCAGACACCAGATTCTACGTGCTTCCAGTGAAGTTTCTTGGATTCTTGGGGGTGCTATTTCTAAGGCTTTTGAAGAACTTCCCCAGCTCTGTAGAATATGTTTGGTATGCATTGTTTTTCCCTCAGAAAGATATGTTGAAATTTTAACCATCAGTACCCGTGAATGTGAAGTTATTTGGAAATAGAGTCATTGCAGATGTAATTGGTTATGTTAAGAGGAGGTCATTAGGGTGGGCCCTTAATCCAATATGACTAGTGTCCTTATAAGAAGAGGATATTAGGACATAGACACAGACACAGAGAGAAGGCCATGTGATGACAGAGGCAGAGATTGGAGTGATGTTCTACAAGCCAAGGAACACCCAGGAGTGCCGGCAACACCATCAGCTGGAAGAGGCAGGAAGGATTCTCCTCTACAGGTTTCAGGTGCTGACACTGTGATTCTCAACTTCTGGCCTCCAGGACTGTAAGAGAATAAATTCTGTTGTTTAAGTCCCCCAGTTGGTGGCACTTTGTTACAGCAACCCCCGGGGAAACTAATCCAATATTGAAAGTGAAATGAGGGTGGAAGGGTTTCCATACAACATGATGGAACACTCCAGGTCACCACAATTTTGAAAAACAATTCAGTCAGTGTTTTGTTTTCCTTTCTCAATCAGTGTTGCTTTGCTCTTGCTAACACTGAACATAAGGCAGCCTTGCCAATTATCTCCAAACTTGCTCCATGGAATAACTGTTTCTCAGTCACCTCCTGCCCTTCTAACATCTCCAACCTTTCTTCTTCTCTCTTTCTCTGGTACTTCCAAACAAAGACAAAGACTGAAACAGATCGTTAACCTTTATATATTTTTTTCTCTTCTTTCACTCTCAGAAATGTCAGTCTATGGTCACAGTGGGTTGAATGGTGGCCCTACCAAAATTCACATCCACTTGGAACCTCAGACTGTGACCTTATTTGGAATAAGGGTCTTGGCAGATGTAATTAAGGTAAGGATCTCAAGACGAAATCATCCTGGATGATGGTGAGCCCTAAATCCAATGACAGGCGTCCCTGGAAGAGTCAGAAAGGGAAAAGAACACAAGGAGAGACACAGAGAAGGCCATGTGTAGATGGAGGTGAAATTTGAAGTGTTGCTGCCACAAGCCAAGGAGTGCCAGGGGCCACCAAGAGCTGGAAGACGCAAGGAAGTATTCTCCCCTGGAGACTTTAGAAGGAGTGTGGCTTGCTGACATCTTAATTTCAGACTTCTGGTCTCCACAACTGTGAGGGAATACATTTCTGTTGTTTTAAAGCACGCAGTTTGTGGTCAACTGTGCAGCTGCCCCAGGAAACTGATACGATACAAAAGGTCTACATGTGCTGCTCCAAGGTTGACCACTGCCCCTTCCTAAAATACTCTTCAAACCTGGCTGCTGAGGCTCTATCCCAGCTTTTTTCCTTCACTCGCTAAACAAGTATTTACTAAGCACCTACTATGTGCCAGGGACACTGCTAGGCCCAGGGCTATGGCTGCAGTGACAGACAGTCCCTGCCCCAGGGAGCTTATGATCTTCCACTAGCTTGTCTCTCCTCCTCCCTTCCTCGTCCCACTAAACAACTGTGGGATCTCCCTCTGCCCCTTGAAGCTTCTGTCACAGGAACAACCCCCAAGTCCACAACTCCATCCTTTCCCTGCGTCTCCTCACTTTCAGACCTGCCTTCTTTGGCTGCTCCATGATTCCTCCTGGGGCCTCCTGCTGAGGCAAAGGCCTTCCTCCCTCTAAGCACCTCTATTCCCATCAATATAACCCTGTTCTCCTGTAGAGCACCCCCCATGTGGCACACAGGTGCCTTGATGGCTCCCTCTGACTGGGCCATGCCCAGGCCCAGCCCCAGGCCCAGCCCCAGGCCTCTTCCACCTTCTTCCCTCTCCCTCTGGCTGCCCCGGCCCACCTCTCATCACCCAGATCTGTGTCACTCACGCAGACTAGTGGTCTGAAAACCTCACTTTCACAGGCACGCCTCACGTCAAAAACCCCTGATGGCACTGGACTGACTCCAGAATAATGTCTGGCTCCTTGGCAGGGAAGCTCTCCTTACGGGGAGCCCAGCACACGTGCCCCTGCAGGCATCCTCTGCTTCTGCCAACCTGGACCACTCACATCCTTCAACACACCCAGCCCTGTCCTCCTCCTTCCCTCCTTCCCCAGTGCCCTCAAGCTTCCCTAATCCAGCCCTTCCAACCCCTGGCCCAGCGTCAAGCTCACCTCCACAGGGAACGTGTCCTCTCCTTCTCTGGAGCGCTGACGGGTCCTGGAGCAGGCGATGGCCTGCCACCTGTGCAGCATCCTGTCTCCCGCCTCCCTGTTCTTGGAACCTGAACCTGGCGGGAGCCACCCTAGGGCACCATGGCAGCACCACCGCCCACCCCTCCCAGCTGCCACTATAGGAGTGGGCCCAGCAACCAGCCTCACGGTGGACCAGAGTCCCACCAAGAACATGGAAGTAGGATGGTAGATTTCAGCTCTTGGGGCACATTTTATCCTCCTTCAGGTGAAACATGAATCTCTTTAAGAAATACAGAATAGACGGGAATAAGGTGACAAGCTCAGTGTGATGGTGAGTACTGTCCCCAGAACACACATGCCCCTCCCCCATCACCTCTGCTGTCAAAGACCCCAACGTCCCCTGCTATGGGTTGAATTTCATATGTTGAAGTCCGAACCCCCTGGACCTCAGAATGTGACCGTATTTGGCCAATAGAGTCACTGACTCTATTGTCAATGAGTCATGTGACTCATTGACCAATAGAGTCATTGCAGATGTAATTAATTAAGACGAGGTCAGACTGGAGTAGGGTGGCCCTTAATCCAAAATGACTGGTGTCTTTATAAAAACGGGAAATTGGACACAGACATGCAGAGAGGGAAGATGATATGAAGACATAGGGAGAGGACCACCATCTACAAGCCAAGGAGAAAGGCCTCAGAAGACACCAACCCTGCCGACACCTTGATTTCAGACTTCTAGCCTCCAGAACTGCAAGACATTTCTGTTATTGACGCCACCCAGTTTATGACACTGTGTAACAGAGGGACACTTACCAAATGCTCTCAGACGTCTCCCAATCCTCTGTCCTAAAGAACTGCATTTGCCCCCAGTACCCTCAACTAGAGACGTGCTTAATTCCTAAAGGGCAGTTACACAGCTCCACTGGCCGCTAATTACTCGCCTTTTCACGGTGGGTTGGGGGAGGCGGGTGTGGAAAAGCCCTGTACCCCCTTCCTTCCCCTCCCCCTTTTCTTCTTGGATCCCTTGGGGCTGTCTCCATTCAGCCAACACTGAGGGAAGGTCTGCCATATGCAGCCACGGCGCTGGCAACTGGACCACACGTCGCACCCTGATGTGAAAAGGACGTCAGGGCACCTTCTGAACCTCACCGTGGCGTCTACACGTCTGCTGCGCAGTGAGCGAGTGCCCTCTGGACCCTGAGTTCAGCCCTGGAGTAGCAGTTGCCCGTGAGAACGTGGATCTTCTTGGATGCACAGCATTCTGTGCAAATATTCTAATTTTATTCTGTTCTTCAAAGGAAAAGAGGAGACCCTTCTCTTGGGAAATTCTAACCCACTGAGGCCAAAAATGAGAACCATTTTCCCCAAAGGGCTGGTGGGAGGCTCCTGGGCCCCAGCAGCGGTGGGCAGCTCTGGTTGTGGGTCTTGACACGTGAGACTAGGCAGGGCATGCAGCTGGGCAGGGCAGGCTGGGACGGCTGAGCCCTGTGCCCCGGGAAGGGCAGGGGCTGAGGGGCAGGCGAGCCCCAGGGCGGGAGAGAGTGCCAGCCTGGGAGCAGAGCCAGGAAGGGAGGGAGTCCAGACCAGCAGGGAGAGGCCAGCCCACCACTGTGCAGGACTGGGGAGTCTGGCAGGGACCCAGGAGGAGAATAGGGTCCGGGATCTAGAGAGGCAGGCAGGTGGGCTGGGAGACGGCCATGGCCAGCCACAGGCCAACAGTTCAGGAAGGAAACGTCAGGCCCAGGCAGAGGGGGCGTGATGGTGAGCAAGGCCAGGTCTCCCAAGGATAGACGGGGAAGCTCACCAGCATAGGGGCAGCTGCCCTGAGAGCAAGACCTCAACTAGCCTCCTGGCCCAGATGGTAGAAGGGAATTGTGTCTCTGAAGAAAAAGGAAAGCGCAAGTTTTCAGAAGTGGACTGACGGAGGAGCAATTTGAGAAGCCAGGCTCCTGAACGTCGGGCAAGCGCTCCCGCCTGAGGTCAGGACCCAAATAGGATGGGGGTGGGGGGAAGGGGGAGGGGAGAGGGGAGGTACACAGAGCAGGGAGAAAGGAGGGCTGGGTATGACGCCAGTCCGAGAGCCATGCTTTTGGAAACCAAACATCCTGATGGTCTTTGCACTGTCCCCAAAGCCACTGACCTGCCCCAGACACTTCCATGACTTAACACCAGCTCTCAGACTGCCTTTTCCACCTGGACAATAATCTTTTGAGAGCCACTGGGTTTAGAAAACACTCTTACTGCCTACGGATCTCAGGCTGGAGGACTGGTCAGCAGTCAACCCCCAGCCAATACAGGGCCAGCCTGGAGGGTAGGCAGCCCAGATCAGGAAAAAGTCTTATTTGGTCTGCATCAGAGCTCTTGGGAGAGATGAAAAGGCGTGGGTGGTTGAGCAGGTGACATTGAAAGTTGACCTGCGTTGATGTTTGAGTTGCGAAAACCCATTAACCAGAAGACTAATGTTTAGCTTTCTGCTGCTGTTGATAAGAGCAGGGTGCTTAGGAAAGTTGCACCTTTTACCATTTCCTGACCTGGAATAAAAATAGCTTCTTTTTTCCATCAATAGGTAGACAAATTTGGGGTTTTATCCTTTAGTGAGTTTGATCAACCTACAAATAGTCCATCTTTCCCTGTAATTCTAAAAAAAAAATAAAATAAAATAAAGCCATGTTGTGACATTTAAAAGGAAAAGGCATTGGCAGGAATCATCTGCTGTTTTGCAACGTCTCCCTCCTCTTTCCCCTCCCCACCACCCACTATTCCACTTTGGAGAAGCGCTGGCAGGGGTGACATCTCTGGATGTCAAAAGACAGAGCTAACATGGGTGAGTACGAATGACTGATTCTCAGTGAGTCTGAGAACCAGAAACTTACAAAAGAAATGACCTCTTCTCCTGGAACTGATCGTCTGAGGAATCGAGCAGCCAGGCCGACAGCAGTCATGCTGCACCTTTCCCCGCGACGTGAAGCCTGGCCCTCCACGATGACAAACACGCAGAGAATCCAAGACACCTGGACGCACCCCTCCTCCACCAGCTTACACAAGACACGGGGCCCACGTTGGCGCAGTCACCTGGTCCTGCAGACAAGGCTTTGCGTGAGACAGACAAAGGCAATGAGAGCGTTCTGGTAGGAATTATCTGAATAGGAACAGCCTGGGTGCTCGGTGGGGGGGGGGGGGGGGTTGTTTTTTTTCCCAAGAAGGGCAGAAGCTGATGCGTGGGGGAGAAGATCCAGGGACCTGAAATCTTTGTCCCAGAAGCTAACCCCGGCCTGAGCCTGTGGGAGAAGCCCTGCATCGTAATCTCAGGCTATTCTTGGCTCTTCATCTCTGGGACCCCTGAACCCCACCTGTGTGGATGGAAGGGGCTGACTTCCTGACCCAGTTTAGGGGCCCCAAGTCTCAGCAGAAATTTCCAGGTGGCGTCCTGGAAGGAGCAAGCCAGGCTGCTGGGCCTGAGTGGTTGCAGGTCTCAGCAGGGGTGCCTGGTGGCTGTGAGTGCTGTGTGAGCCTACCCTGCGCCTGCTGGGACACAGCCTGAGGGGAGGTGGGCGTGGGAAGGAGGGAAGGGGAAGCAGGTCCTTCCTGGTGCCGCTCCCAGAGCTGGTAGAGATATCAGCCACGTGGCCTCTGAGTGCCGGGGCGCCGGCCCGCCGCCAGCACCCCATCAGGAGAACTCGGTCCCCACCAGCCGTCGGCTCATCGACCCACACCCCAAGCCTCTGTGGAGCCGTGGGTGGCCCGTCTCGCCCCACCTTACACCCCACATCCCACCTGCCCTCCCTGGCCCAGTCTGGCCCGGGGGGGAGTCGAGGAACCGGTGTTGGACACGTAGCGACCCACAGGCTACTTCCTGGGAAGGAGGCCTGGGACAGGTGGCTGAATCTCCCCAACTTCACCTTCTCCTGCACAACAAAGAATACCAGAGCCACTTCTGTTATCGTAAAGATCAAATAACTGAAGCTTGTGACAGTCCTTCTTAGAGCAGGGAACAAATAGAAGGCTTCCCTCTTCGAAGGCAGAAGGGGTGTCTTGGCTTCACTGCTTCTCAAATCTGGGTCCTCCAGGCTTGCCCTCGGAATGGGAAAGAGGGCAGTGATTAAGGAATTAGGAACGTCCGCTGTAAAGTCAATTCCCCTTTTATCGTTGTAGCTTCTGTAACAAATCCAAGTATCCCCACTGACAGGTGGATATTTTGGGCAGGCCAGAGCAAAGGTAACCGACAGGGTTTGTTACCAATTAAAACCAAGTAAAATCAATTTTAATGTAATTTTAAATTAAAATTTTAAATTTTAAAATGAGTTTCAAATGTTAAAACTCACCAGCCCAAGACTACCTGGGGCATACTTGGAGTCACAGTTAGGTGTATTAGCTTGGAAAGGAGGACAGTGGGGAAACCGCAGAGCACCTCAAATGGGGGGGATCAGGAACTAACGCAGACCCTTCCATAGGCTTATCACAGGGTGATTTGTAATCAAGGCAAGTGGCCGGAACAACGTCTTATCTTTAGAACAGGTGAAGAACACGTGAGTCCGAGCAGAGTTACCTGAGCTCAGCTTGTCTGTAGTCTTGTTGAGAACATAGGTCTGAACAAGCTTGGTTTGTCTCCCGTGTCATGGTTTAATAGGTTTATTGTTTGGGGATATAGCGCAGTTTTGTAAGCGGTGGCTTCTGTTTCAATTCTGTCTCCTCTCACAGCCTAACTACCAGTAGGTTCAGTTTTTCCTTTATCATACATAATTTTCAGAATGCTGCCACATCAAAATTATAGTGCTTTATCTTGATTTACCAACTTTAGACCAAAATCTTATAACTTATAGCTATGAAAGATGAGTGATTTAGCTTACTATACTAACCCCCAACACCTCCACCTTCTCCGCATTTTTGTTAATTGTATTTTACTTTTAGTTCTTCCACTGGTTATATTTATAACTCTCAACCAGTAGTTCTCAACAGGGGGCAATCCCCTTGGGCGTGTGTTGGGGGGGGGGGTGCGTGCATTTGGCGATGCCCGGAAACAGCGTTAGGTTGTTACAACTTGGGGGTGAGGTTGACATCTAGGTAGAGGCTAGCAATGCCGCTAAACATCTTACAATGCACAGGACAAACCCCAAAACAGAGATTTCTCCAGCCCAAACCGTAACAGTGCCCAGGGTGAGAAACCCTGCTTTAAACAATACATTCAAACCTCTTGGCCCATCAACCTTAGACACTACTGGACTTTGCATCCTCTGTGATGAAGAAATGTGGCCTGTCTCCTCCATTCCATCTCTTCCCTCTCTTGCAGCCATGCCAAGGTTTGATCATCCGCATTCTACTTAGACTGAAAACTGAGAATTTGGTCCAAACATTGGTTCTTAAATACAAAACCCAATAAACAGTGTTTACAACACCATGGCTATGTAAATATTGATCTCTGAACCATGTGATGTGATTCAACCCGTGAAGCAGGAAATACCGTGCTTTGCCACCAGCTTGGGCCCCTCCAAGGAGACAGAGCCGGGTGTCAGGGTCAACTGGATTCTTTCTTCTTACACCTCATCACCAGCTCCAATCATGCCCCACTTTAGTTTCCTTCATGTTTGAACCATGACATCCTTGTGCAGTTTTTGGGTTTGATGGAGTTTAAACATTTGTTCACAAAAGAAGCATATTCTTTCACCCCGTCATAAGATCATCCAGCTTTCTTAATCACACTCTTTGTTCAGAGAATCTAGTTTCACCTTAAAGCTGTGTTCCCTAAAGTCTGTTCTTCTCATCCTAATTTGGAATGTTTGCTTCCTACATCCACTGAGCGGCTCGCATCCTGACACCTATTTTCTGTTTTCTCCTGGTTTAGGTTCACTTGTGCCTGCAGGCTTCCCTTCCCTTCACTGGATTCTTTCTAGCTCCAAGAGGTGGTACATTCTGTTGGTGAAGTGCTGGGCTCTCAGTGCAACTTCAGGCCCACCACATAGTAGCTGCACAACCCTGGACCAGTTTCTTAATCCTCCTATACCTCAGTTTCCAGTGTATAAAATGAGATTATAATGATAAATATAGTGACTTAACTCAAGATAACTGTGAGGATAAAATTAGTTCCTGCATATCAAGTGTTTAAAACCATGCTTGGTATTTTGTAAGCCCTTGATAATTGCTGGCTATAATTGTCATTATTTTACTAGAGTATATCCTTAAGTAATTTTTCCAGACAGATTACATGGAAGGTAAAACTTTCTGAGTCTTTCCATGTATGAAATGTCTTTATTTTGCCTTCTCAGTTGATTGACAAGTTGCTAGATATAAAGTTCTATGTTTGAAATCACTTTCCTTCAGAACTTTGAAGGCATTGTCTTACTGTTTTCTAATATCCAGTGTTGTTGATGAGAAATTCAATGAAAATGTGATTCTTTTCCCTTTGTATATAACCTTTCTTTGCATCTGTGAGTTTTTAAGGTCTTCTCTTTATGTTTGGTGTTCAGAAATTTCACAAGGACCTGTCTAGGTATAAAATTTGACCTATTCAACTTGCCCAGTATTTGTTGAACACTTTAGTTGAGCCTGCATTTCTCTTCAGCTCTGATAGGTTTATTTTAAGCTCTGGTAATTTCCTTCTATTATTTTTTCTGAATATTTCCTCCTTTCAATTTTCTTCTTCTGTATTTTTGGAACTGCTGTCTGATAAAATACTGGACTTACTGAATTGATCCTTTATGTCATCTACATTTTCTTTCTTATTTCCATCTTTTTATTCTGGAAGATTGCCTTTACTCTTTCTTCTAAGTCTTTTATTACAGGTTTTATTTTGATAATAATATTTTTAATTTTCAAGAACTCTTCTTTATTCTCTAAGTGCTCCTTTTTCAGAGCAACTATTCTCATTTTATAAATGCAATATCTTCTAAAATTTCTCTAAGATTCTTATTGAAAGTTGGATAGAAATTTTGTTTTGAGTTCTTATCTGTTGACTAGTTTATTGATTCTTTCTCTGGCATCAGTTATTTTGCTTATCATTTTGGTCCTCCTGCTTGGGGCTATTTTTCCTTTTAATGCATGGTGCTCCTTGGTTGCCATTCATATTTATACACCAAAAGACAGGGTTGGTTAGTACAGGTAGCTATCTTCTGTTATCGTGTAGGCCGGACCAACTGCCTGGATGGGCTAGCTGGGAATTGTGGAGAATTTGTTCTCAGTCCTCTCATATCCATCACCTCTCCCTCTCCCCTTCTCCCCACATAGACCACTCACTCTTTCCCTCTACTGGATTCTTCTCTCCCTGGCCCCCACCCCCCAGCCACTAGCCCATCCAACAACTGCAACAAGTCAATACCTACAGTGTGATCCAGCCTAAAATAGCTCTGCAAAGGCTTTGGCAGCATTGGATCACTTCCCAAGGATACCGCCTTAGTGCCAGGTTATCTCATTTCCCAGGTGCCCAGTAGATACATGTTGCTCATCCAAAGTTAGTACCAGCATTTTGTGGACAGAGTGTTAGAAGCCCTGAAGTTAATGCACCCAAGCAGCTCAAAGTGGCCTGTACAGTCTGCTGGTGTCTGCACATCCCATATCTGGATGTGACACAACCTAACTGTCCAGTATAAGGAGTCCATTTGGTACAGTGGCCCCTGGAGAACCTTTAGAGCACCGCCGGACTGCCCACAGCCATTGAAGTGGATCCTGGGTATTGAGATTTAAGGCATTAGTATGGAAGACTCATTGTCCTAGGTTCATGCTTGAAGCAGAAATGCTATTTTCATTTCCTTCTGCCTTTGTATATAACGGGATCAAAACAAACTGAGGGCTGGAGATAGACAGAACTATTCCTAGGAACCAGAAAGCTATTTCCAGCAGCCAACACATTCCTGTGATTAACATGAAAGATAGTTGGATGCATTTTCCACTCTGAGGGGGTTGCAGTGGGGACAGAGTACAGGTCAGTTACTATCAATGAACTAATTTACTGTCAACTTTACTGTAGAATTATATTCAAGCTGAACTATGAGAAGCAAAAGAAAGAATGCTGTTCAAGAAGGATTTTCCAAAGAAAGAGTTAAAAAAAAAAAAAATCCATTGGTTTCAATGGCAGTGGTAAAACAAGAACGTTGATCTGCATACCTTGTCCCGATTGACTAGTTCTCCAGCTAAACTAGCAAACACCAGAGACTGAATCAAGGGTAAGAGCCGTATCTGTGCCTTCCTTAGTTCTTTGCTCTGAGTAAAAATACAAATACCTGTATTCAACTCCCAACCCCCTTTATTGACTAATTCATGGGATCCAGTTGACCACCACTGATAAGTTTTCCCACTCATTTTTTTAAAAATAGGTTCAATTTAATTATTCTGGATTAAATACGTTTGGCTCTCAGTTTCTCCTAGAAATTCAAAGTTGAAGAATCCTTTTGTTTCTCTTAATGAGCTACTATAATAATAATAATAAACTAACACTACCGTATTACTCTCCTAGGGCTTCCATAACAAAGTACCACAAACTGGGTGGCTTAAAACAACAGAAATTCATTCTCTCCCAGTTCTATGGGCCAGAAATCCAAAATTAAGGTGTAGGCGGGATTGGCTCTTTCTTGGGGTCTCAGAGAGAAAACGTCTGCTCCATGCCTCAGTCCTAATTTGCGGTGGTTGCTGGCAACGCTTGGAGTTCCTTGGCTTGTAGCTGCATAATTCTCATCTCAGCCTCAGTTGTCACAAGACTGTCTTCCCTCCATATGTCTGTGCCTTCACATGGTGGTGTCTGCTGTATGTATCTCTGTGTTCATTCTTCTCTTCTTATAACTAACATCTTAATTACATCTGCAAAGACCCTATTTTCTTTTCTTGTTAAAAAATTATTTACTTCTTTATTTATTATTTATTTATTTATTTTTGGCTGTGCCGCGTCTTAGTTGCGGCACATGGGATCTTCGTTACAGCATGCGGGATCTTTTTAGTTGTGGCATGTGGGATCTTTAGCTGTGGCATGTGGACTCTTAGTTGCTGCATGCATGCAGGATCTAGTTCCCGACCAGGGATCAAACCCATGCCCCCTGCACTGGGAGCGCAGAGTCTTACCCACTAGACCACCAGGGAAGTCCCAAGACCCTATTTTCAAATAAGGTCGCATTCCCAGGTACCAGGGGGTCAGGACTTGAACATATCTTTTGGAGGGTACCCAACCCACAACAACTGCCTACCTAGTCCCACAAACATTGGTCTGGTTACATCACAGAAGGTGGGTATCCAGGGCTATCAGACAAAGCATCCTAGATCCTGATCCCAAGTTCTCAGCCTGTGACTATGCATACTGTTTCTAACAATGACATTAAAGGACCCTAGGGCTTCCCTGGTGGTGCAGTGGTTAAGAATCCGCCTGCCAATGCAGGGGACACGGGTTCGAGCCCTGGCCCGGGAAGATCCCACATGCCGCGGAGCAACTGAGCCTGTGCTCTAGAGCCTGTGCTCTGCAACAAGAGAAGCCAAGACAATGAGAAGCCCGCGCACCGCAATGAAGAGTAGCCCCCGCTTGCCTCAACTAGAGAAAGCCCATGAGCAGCAACAAAGACCCAATACAGCCAAAAATTAAAAAAACAAATTAATAAATAAATTTAAAAAAAAAAAGGATCCTAAAGGTTGGTTATGTTGAAATCTGCCAAAGACCTCTAACCTTGAGACCCAGAAAACCCCAAGAATCTAAGCTCTTAGTCCTGGTCCCAAAATCAGCCCATCCTCTGGGTCACTAGGGTGTGTGGAGACTGCCCTGATGGTCTCCTGGCCACGGATCCAGCCAGTGCAAACTTCCTCTGCAGCTTACAGAGCCGTCGGTGGCATATCGCACTGCTCTAAGCATCTAACAGACGGCAGGATGTGGCTTTGCATGGTAGTTTGAAATGATCAAGAAAATATATATTTACCAAAATATGAGCTGAACTAGGATGTCCGGATGCTGAGTGAATGTACTGTGCATCAGTGTTTAACAGCTGGGGCCATCGGTTTCACAGGGCTGATTCAAATAATGTTTCCAACTGTACAGGCCGTGCAGGAAAAAGTGGCACACGGATTGGCTTATAGGAAAACATACAAATGGAGGGGGAAAGAAAAAAACAACCCCAGGGGGAAAAAAAAGAAAAAGGCTAAAAGGAAAAATAAATGTACAAGTGTACCTCTTAAGTCTCACAAATCTGCAGGGATTTGTAACTCAGGAAAACCCTAAAGTGAAACACAAATTAAAAAGTGACCAAGAGCCATAATCCACATTCCTAAATAAGTTGTCTTTTCCAGTAATGAAAAAAGAATAAGACTGTAAATATACAATATCGCTCTCCGTCATTATAGCTTCTTTCATTTCTTTCTTAAAATATTACAAAGCAAACAAATCCTGCATTCTAATCCATTATAAACCAGTTCCATATCTAATCAACTTGAAGCCAAAGCCATATGGACTGTGCAAACATAAAAAAAAAAAAAGAAAAGTAGTTCTAAGATAAGCAAAACAGGAAATTGGAGGTTGATGATGATGAAACTGATATCCAAATGGTAATCTGAGCGCTCAAGTCACTAAACCCTTCCTGCACCATAAACAGAGTTTCTCGGGGAGTGTTTCACTTTCTTTCCCTTGAGGTTTGGTGGTAGGTTACACCAGTTAGTGCAAATCATCATCTTTCTCTTTATTACCCCCATCTCGGCAAGATGTGCCGGGGCTGCAGGATTCGAGTGCACCAGGCGTTTCCATCTGCTCTGCCGAATGCTGTGTGGTCCACCCTGCAGCCAAAGAAAGTGCAGATGGATCCACCTTGGTTTCCCAGTGGCTACGAAAGCCAGTCTGCCTGTCTAGACCAGGCTTCTCAACCTCAGCAATCGTCACACTTTGGGCCCAATTCCTTGTCATGGGCGGACTGTCCTGGGCCTTGTCTGGCCTCTACCCACTAGATGCCAGTAGCAACCCCTTCAGTTGTGATGATCAAAAATATCTCCATAGGGGCTTCCCTGGTGGCGCAGTGGTTGGGAGTCTGCCTGCCAATGCAGGGGACACGGGTTCGAGCCCTGGTCTGGGAAGATCCCACATGCCGCGGAGCAACTGGGCTCGTGAGCCACAACTACTGAGCCTGCACGTCTGGAGCCTGTGCTCCGCAACAAGAGAGGCCGCGATAGTGAGAGGCCCGCGCACCGCGATGAAGAGTGGCCCCCACTTGCCGCAACTGGAGAAAGCCCTCGCACAGAAACAAAGACCCAACACAGCCATAAATAAATAAATAAATAAATAAATAAATAAATAAATAAAAATTAAAAAAAAAAAAGGCTTCAGGAAACACTATCTGAAAGACTTTTTAAAAAAAAGCAAAAAACTCCATATATTGCCAAATGTCCCTGGGAGGGAGGGGCAAACCGCCTGCCCCTGAGAACCACTTATTTAAAGGAACCTTCGCTGGAAAGAGCTCGAATCATGCATTTCAGAAAGTGTTACTTCATTAGACTTCACAGCGGGAATTAATTATGATGCTTTGGACTTGAACGTCACCTTCTCCATAAGACCTCCCCTGACCGCCCTATTTACACTCACCTACTATTTCCGTTACTTACTTATCATGTTTATTGTTTAATAGTCTTTCCCCCTGCTACAATACATGCAATTCCGGGCACATAATGGGTGCTCACAAAACAATCGTTCAATAAGTGAAGAATGAAGGCCAAATTCCACACGATGTAAACAATGAAGAGACGCATTCTCCACATAACCAGCATAACCAAAGTGCTGGGTGAGGCATAACCAGGGTTTGCTGAGTCAGTAGGCCCAGCCACAGACCCCGGGGTCTGCCTTTCCTGCTCTGCTCCTCACGAAACGCGTCAATGCCTGGCGGGAACTCAGTCTGTGAGACACCCACGGCATCCCCATCAGGAGCGTCATTTGTCACTCTGGGACGAGCTACGTTTCTTTTCCACTTTGGCTGTGGCACTGCAGAGAGTGGGGCTTATCACAGGACACCCCTGATTGGCTCACTGTTGCCCTTACAGGGAAGGGCCTGTCAGGGGTCCCAGAGGGCAACGTGGGGCTCCTCGTGCCCCAGCGAGGCTGCTGAATTCATCCCATCAGGATGTCCCTTCCCTGCCCCGGCTAGTCAGGCTGACAATGCTCACCTCCTGCCATCCCCACGCGCGAGCCGACGTGAAAAGCTTACAGCAAACCCCCCAACCTGCCAGAACCAGGAAAACACTGATACAGCCAAGGAGGAAGTCACATTCACTCCTTCTGTCAGCATTTACTAAGCACCTACTGTGTGCCAGCCCCTGTGTTAGGTGCCGAGCAAACACAGCCCTGCCCTCCCGACAGGAGGCAGGTGGAAATGAGATTTATTTGGGGGGTTTTGATAGCTTCAGAGTCCCGGTCACAGAGAAAAATTCAATCAAGGTTTTAAATTGCATATGTGTGAGTGAGAACAAGAGAGAAAAGGAGGGAACACGTGTGAGAGAATTAGCTCCTGACATGCCCAGTAGGAACCACTAAAAAACAAACCTCCATCACTGATTTCCCCAACAATCATCCCAAACACTTCATCAGGGAGAGAGAACAACTCCTTTTCCTCTTGAGAGTCGGTACAGTATTGTTTTTCAATGTTTCAAACCCATAAACAAACACCCCCATGTATAAAATCCCATTTCACTCAAGAATCATCTATCTTCATCTCAAACGCACATTTATGCTTCTTGGTCAAAAAAAAGAAAAAACACTAAAGAGACTTTGGTGGCCATTCCATCAAATCTGAGAGGATAGAGAAGCCTCAACTTTCAGACTTTATCTGATTGGAAGGTGTGTCCAGGCGTGGGTATTATCTGAGAGCGTTTACAGAGCACAGGAGTGAGGGTGCCTGGGAGGAGGAGGGTCCTGCAGGAAATTCTGAGCAGGACATTGAAAAGTTGAGGGAAATCCTGCATTGTCACAGCGAGATAGGTTTAAGAACAGCCTTACAAGTAGCCCAAAGTGAGGGACCTTCCTTTCCAATGAGAGAGACTCCATTTAAAAAAAAATTTTATTTTATATTGGAGTATAGTTGATTAACAATGTTGTGTTATGGAAGCAACCTAAGTGTCCATCGACAGATGAGTGGATAAAGAAGATGTGGCACATATATACAATGGAATATTAACTATAAAAAGAAACGAAGTTGAGTTATTTGTAGTGAGGTGGATGGACCTAGAGTCTGTCATACAGAGTGAAGTAAGTCAGAAAGAGAAAAACAAATACCGTATGCTAACACATATATATGGAATCTAAAAAAAAAAAAAAAAAAAAAGGTTCTGAAGAACCTAGGCGCAGGACAGGAATAAAGCAGACATAGAGAATGGACTTGAGGACATGGGGAGGGGGAAGGGTAAGCTGGGACGAAGTGAGAGAGTGGCATGGACATATATACACTACCAAATGTAAAATAGATAGCTAGTGGGAAGCAGCCGCATAGCACAGGGAAATCAGCTCAGTGCTTTGTGACCACCTAGAGGGGTGGGATAGGGAGGGTGGAGGGAGACGCAAGAGGGAGGAGATATGAGGATATATGTATATGTATAGCTGATTCACTTTGTTATACAGCAGAAACTAACACACCATTGTAAAGCAATTATACTCCAATAAAGACGTTAAAAAAAAAAAAAAGAAAGGGTCACTGATACTTTCAGAAATTAAAAAAACAAAACAGAACAAGAAAACAATGTTGTATTAGTTTCAGGTGTACAGCCAAGTGATTCAGTTATACATATACATGTATCTATTCTTTTTCAAATTCTTTTCCCATTTAGATTATAAGAGAATATTGAGCAGAGTTCCCTGTGCTATACAGTATTTCCTTGTTGGTTATCTATTTTAAATATAGCAGTGTGTACATGTCAATCCCAAACTCCCAATCTATCCCTCCCCGTCATCCTTACCCCCTGGTAACCATAATTTCATTCTCTAAGTCTGTGAGTCTGTTTCTGTTTTATAAATAAGTTCATTTGTATCATTGCTTTTAGATTCTGCATATAAGAGGTATCATATGGTATTTGTCTTTCTCTTTCTGACTTACTTCACTTAGTATGATAATCTCCAGGTCCATCCACATTGCTGCAAATGGCATCATTTCATTCTTTTTAATGGCTGAGTAATATTCCATTGTAGATATGAGAGACTCCATTTACGTAATGCCACACCAGCGAGAGTTCCCCAAATCGTTTTGTTTAGGACCCCACCCCAAGAACACTAACTGAATTAACTTTTCCCTAACCTGACAAGACCCCAGCCTCAAATTTATTTCTCTGCTTACTATTTGCTTAACTTTGAGGGGTCAAAACTCCATTTCCAGCAGTGGATGCAGGTTCCAAACACCTGCAGCCCAAGCCTCACCGGAGCACAGTTTTTCGCTTGTTCCTGACACGCCCTTCGTGTGCCACTGCAAACGTTTCTTGGCGATCTTACTCTGCCCTGTTGCGGTTCCAGGGAGGAGGTGGAAGGGAATTTCACAGTGCCATTGCATCACTTCTCTGCCAGGGAGCCACCTTTTGCCGTGTGCATAAAATCGGGCTTAAGCCAGTGCCAACAAGACTTACCTGGTCACAGATAACCAAGGGAAAAGACTCAAAGTGACTTCTTAAAAAATAAACCCCACATGCTCAGTGAACATACAGTGGACTATTACCCAGCCTTGGAAAGGAATGGTGCACGCTGGTACCCGCTCCCGTGCCCATGAACCTTGAAGATATTATGCTGAGTCAAAGAAGCCAGATGCAAAAGACCACATATGGTATGATGGCATTTATATGAAATATCCAGAACAGGCAAATCTATAGAGACAGAAAACGGATTGGGGGAGTTGGGGAGAGAGCAGAAATGGGATGCAACTGCTAAATCGGTTTCCTTTTGGGGTAAGGAAACTGTTTTGGAACTAGATACGGGTGTGGTTGCACAACATTGTGAATGTGCTAAATGCCACTGAGTTTTTCATTTTAAAATGGTTAATTTTATGTTATGTGCATTTTGCCTCAATAAACATACACACACGCGTTACCGGCAACCTGAAAAGAGGCTATGATTTTAACCTTTTGATGTCACCTGGATGTCTTCTGTAAGTTGTACATGTGTCTTAATAATGAAACTCCTTCCGTTATATACACAAGACACATTCTTGGATTTTGATAATATTTTTTTTTTAAAAAGAGGAGTAACATCTGGTGTAGGGGCTGAGATCTGGTGTATCTGCAATGGAGTTATACGCTGACAAGTCTTGATAAGAATAATTTGCTCGAGGGGAAAAAGGAGCACAATTCCAGAACATGTGGCTCTCTCCTCTCTAGGAGAAACATCAACCCAGAAATGGGGGTTTTTAGGGAAGAACATATATTTTGGGGAGTTCCCGCCCAGCCTGTGGTCCCAATGCACTGATGTCTCTTTAGTAGCATGTGGTCGTAATGACAGACTTTGCCGATTGCTTTCCACATCTGCATTAGGGGTTGGGTGACATGAGTTTCTTGTTTTGGTGCTTGACGAGTGACATGGGGTGTCAGATGTCACAAAGCATTAAATAAAACCTCACAGAGATGAAGATTGGTACCATGTTTATTTGGAAGTGCCAGTGGCTGCTTAATTGCAATTTTGTAGAAACAAACTATTGGCTGAGAGTTATTTTTATCAGTCAGGTTTTTTGTTTCTGCCATTTCCAGGGTGAACCTCAAGTACCAAGGCCAGTCCTCTGAGGCTGGAGTCATTTCCCATGCAGGCTGGGGGCTGATGGCATTTGAGGAGCTAATCACAGGTCCTGCCTGGGGACCTTGCCTTGTCTCACTGGTGTCCCGGGGCTCCTGCCCTAACTCATGCCAAAGAAGCTCATGGCTCCCACCCCTGTATCCGATGAGGGACCACCACCCTCATCTACCATCAATTATTCCAAAGCTGACTTACCCAGTTTGGGACTAATTCTGGGCTCTTGATTCCTTCCCCTCCCCTTCCTCTACTCCTGTCTGGCTGATAGCACCTCTGCCAGAGGACTCAGGCAAGTCAGCCAAAGGGAGAGAAAATCAAGAGGAGCCCTTTCTGCTGCTTTCCCTCCAGGAACAGGAGAAATTTTGAATGGGACGGGAGTCTACGTAATTTGCAGGGCCCAGTGCAAAATGAAAATGCAGGGACCCTTATTAAAAAAATGTTGAGGGACTTCCCCGGTGGTCCAGTGGTTAAGAATCCGCCTTCCACCGAAGGGGATGCGGGTGTGATCCCTGGTCAGGGAACTGAGATCCCACATGCTGCGGGGCAACTAAGCCCGTGCACTCTAGAGTCCATGCGCCACAACTAGAGAGAAGCCTATGCACCGCAACTAAGACCCAACGCAGCCAAATAAATAAATACAATTTTAAAATAAATATTTTTTAAAAAATCGTTGAGAATTTCAAGGTGGCGCTAGAAGAGCTTTAAAGCAAGCACAGGCCCTTCTAAGCACGGGGGCCCTTGGGATTGCACAGGTCTAGGCCTCTGATGCTGGTGAGGCAGTGCGGGTGGTAGGAAGGTTGATATACAAGAAACTCTGGATACGCAATCTTCATCCTGAGTTAAGGGGTCCCAAGTTCTAGGAACAGTACCTAAAACCGGGTGGATTCGTCTTCTGTGTTCCAAGCCCAGACTTCCATCCCCCCAAATGGTGAGAGAAGGCAGGTTTGGGGAGGAGCTGGTGAGCTGAGGTTGGAATAAACTGAGCATGAGGGGGTGGTGGGACATCCCAGTGGAGAAGTCAGCTGTGGGAAACAGAACAGCCCCTAACCTGGAGTCACCCAGCAGCCCCACTGCCCATCCTCCTGGCACAGCAAGTCCAGCAGGGATCATCTCCCCCATTCTCTGCTGAATAAAATTCCCAAGGGGCACCAATGGACCCAGCTTCTGGCACATGCCCATCCCTGAACCAATCACTGTGGCCAGGGGACCGGGTACTCTGATTGGTCAGGTCTGGGTCATGTGCTCCACCCATGTGGCCAGGAGAGGGTGAGGCAGCTTGATTGACAGCTCCATCAGAAACTGCAGGGAATAGGGGATGGTTCCCAAAGGCAAAGTATATGCTGCAACCAGAAGGGCAGTGGAAAAGTGTGTTGGATGCACAAAAAATAAATCAAACAAAGTGATCCGCAACAACTCAAGCTAAGTCATAAAAAAAGGAAACATAACTGCATGAAAAACTGGGAATCCTAGACTAGAGCTAGCTTCAGAGAGTCCAGAAACCCACATGTATCACCAGATCTCCCATCTATCTATTTGGTTAACTACTGATCCAGCCATCCATCCATCCATCCATCCACCCACCCATACATCTGTCTTTCTCACGGTCTTGCTTCTATCTATGCATTTTTAAGGCACAAGTCTCTAAAGCCAGACTATTGAGGTTCAAGTCCAGATTTCATAACCTATAGTTATGTGGCCTTAGGGCAATTTACTTAAACTCTCTGTGCCTCAGTTTCTCCATCTGCAAAATGGGGATAATAAACTATCTCATAAGACTGATGTGAAGATTAATTGAGTTATTCTTTTAAAGCACTCAGAACAGCACCTGGCACATAGTAATTGTTCCATAAATGTCAGTTCTCACTATTGTCACTGTAGGTGGGCTCTTTGCATGTGGCTGGGGTGGGTGGGGTGGGAGAGGGGTGGGGAACAGCCATAGGCAGCTCCAGCCCTATGCTATTGCATCTGAGCAAACCGGAAGGACAGAGAGTCACTCTTCCCAGCATCCACGCATAAAACCTCAGGAAAGCACACTCAGATGCCCTGGCCTGAGTCACATGCCCATGTCTGGGTTACTCACTGTGGCCAGGGGTGGGATACTAGGATTGACCAAGCAGGCATCTTGTGTCCACAGCTGTGCCTAGGAGGAGGGTATGTGATTGGCAGTCTACCCAGAACCCAGACAAGGGGCTGGCTTTTACCAGGAGGCAGAGAGAAAGAATGCTGGGTAGACTAAAGCCACAGATGTTCTCCACACTGGTAAACTTTCTGGGGGGGCTTCAGCACCCCCTTATAAAGTTTGTATCTTGAAAGAGCTATATATGACTATCATCTTTTCTGGTCAGAAAGAAAATTCAGAAACATCTACAGGGTGGTCTGTGATGGGCCATTACTTCAGGTCCAGCCTCCAGGTTCCAGAACCGTCTGTGCGCCCTGCACAACTTGCATGAGCCCCAGCTGCTGGTACAACGCTTGGCACACGATGGGCCCTTCTTGCTGACTCTGCTGCCAGCCCACGTTCACGATGGTTCCTCTCGTGTCCCAGAGTTCTTATGAGCTTGTCTTCATCTGGGATTTCTTCTGAGGGGATTCTTTGTGGCCTGGTTTGTGGAACCAATTTTAGGTAAATTCTCAGATTAAGAATCACCCACCAGGGACTTCCCTGGCAGTCCAGTGGTTAAGACTCCTCCCTTCCACTGCAGGGGGCGTGGGTTCGATCCCTGGTCGGGAAACTAAGATCCCGCATGCTGCACGGCGCGGTCACAAAAAGAATAACTTTTTTTTCCCCACTTAGAACCTTGGATGTGAAAAAAAAAAACCTCTTGGCTTCTGGGTCCCCCATTCACAGAAGGTGCTGTTGCCTTTGGAGGGTCTTACTGCAGGGGGTCTGAGACGCAGGTCCCCTGCCCTTCGGTGGGTGTTAAAACCAAGTGCTAAGACTTAATTGTGGTGAGACTCCACCCCGGAAGCTCCAGTTGCATGACAGATGGCTCCATTTCCTCTGGCTTTAGTTTCCTCTGTGTTTCTAGCACTGGGATTTCCCCCTTTCTTTCACCTATGACTTTTTAATTGATTGAGTTATCCAGCTTTTACAGGCATTTGTATCCAGATCTGTTCCATATCAGCTTGGTCCACCATGTTGCCAAACCCAGAAGTGCATCATAGACACTCAGTAGGACAATTGTCAAAAATAATAGAGAAATTCACCAAAGACCTGTCATCTCAGAGGAAGTGAAGAGCCATGGTTAGGTTGCCTACCAGCCCTATTGTTCTCCAACTATTTGAAAGATAATATGGAAAACATTACAGGTGCCACCCATCTTTTCCTTTCCTATTTGGCTTATGAATTGGCCCTCAACAACTAAGGGATAAGAACAGCCCAATATCACTGTCATTAGCAACAATACAGATTACCATCCTAGACAGCATTTACTCACCATGCACCAGACTGTAGTAAGTGCTTATACACATTATCTCATTGGATGTTCATTATAATTCTGTAAGGTAGCAACAGTATTATCGGTCACGCTTGACAAATGCTGAACCTGTGTGATCCAGAGAAGTAAATTCACAGCTAATAAACAGGCGTGCTGGGATTGAACTCAGGTCATTCAGACTTCAAAGTCTGCCTGTTTTCAGTAAAGAGAAATTAAAGCAAAATGGCAAAGTGGATAGAAAATGCTGGATCTCTTTTGATTTAAATTTCCCTGGTGTTCACAGGCACCATGTTGTGAGAACACAGCACTCTGGTTAATTTACTTCAGTCCTTCCCCATCGTACCTCTACCTCCTCCTTCTAGGAGGACACATAAAAAATCAGGTTGACGAAGAACAAGGATGACTTAAAGTCATTAAAGTTTTTGGATGCTTTTCCTGGCTCACCCTCATCCCTACCTTACCCCCACTTATCAACTTCTTTTCCCTGCTCTAGATTCCAGTTGCTGAAGCTCACAAGTTCCCATGGTCTGGTTCAGGAGTCACATGGCCCATCACTGGAAAGATCACAGGGTGATGAATATCAGAAACGCCCTCTCATTTCTCCTGGTCTCCCACCCCTCCCCCAAGCCCAAGTCTAGCACAAGAGCAAACCCTGGGGTCCGTGTCTGTACCAGAAGGTAAACTGCGTCCTGTGGTATGCCTTCACCCCAAGTTCACACACGAGGGGGCCTCTTCCTCTTAGCACAAACACAGAACTATCAATAAGTTTGCCTTCCTGAGACCACAGTCCCAGGGAGAGGCCAGTGTCAGAATCGGATTCCTCTACCCACCAGCAGTAGTATAAAGCCAGCAGTCTAGAGCCCAATCAGATCAAGGGAGACCTTAAGAGTACCTGTCCAAGAAATTTTAGGGAATCGGATGAATGAGGGGAGAGGGTAGTCAAAAGAGTCTTCATACCAAAGCATTCAGCACACCAGACTGGAACCATCTGTGCACACACCCTTCTGCTGGCCTCTGTCATCCCCTCCCCCCTCCTCAGAGCTGCCCAGGCTTCTCTTTTCCAGTAACTTTCCCCTTTCCTAGGTTTGTTTTCCCCTCCAAAGCTTTATCCCTCCCTTGTTTGATGTTCCAGATCTGAATCTAAAAGAAAGATGTGCAGACATTTCTTCTCTACTTGACCCTCAGCATCACCACATTGCACCTCCCCTCCGCCCCCGCCAACACACATACACCTGACAGCTGACAAAGGCAGACATCTTTGTGTGTCATCTAGTGGAGACCAACGGCATTTGAAAAGGTTATTGCTCTTACAGTAAACCGTGTAATCCTGGGACAGTCACCTTGTGAGCTTCTTTATTCATGAGTCCTCACTATTCTTCCCAGGACTGATGGGTGACACTTCCTCGTTCTGAGCCTTTCTTATATATATTTACAGTAGTTTCTGAAGTACATCCTTAATCAAAGGGGCCATGACTTGTTGACACATCTTTGGAATATTACTGAGTAACTCATTAAAATGTTAATAGCTTCTGTCCAGATGTATTGATCGTGATGTCAACTATTCTTGGCATAATAAATAAAGTTGAGTCTTTAAATTTTATCTTTCAACCATGCTGAGCGATAAGTGAGCCAGGGAGCACCTGAGGGGAAATAAGTTACCTTGGAGGCCTCCAGGTGAACCGGGATCAAATAAAGAGGGATCTTCAATAGCCAGTGGGAAGCAGCCGCATAGCACAGGGAGATCAGCTTGGAGCTTTGTGACCACCTAGAGGGATGGGATATGCAGATATAAGTATACGTATAGCTGATTCACTCTGTTATACAGCAGAAACTAACACAACAATGTAAAGCAATTATACTCCAATAAAGATGTTGAAAAAAAATTAAAAAGAGGGATCTTCAAGCTCTGTGATGAAAAATGTCACGGCAGACGGAGTCAAGCTCAAACCCAAATACAGAGTAGAGGAAAATACCCCAGATCTGAGGACTACGGTTTTTTCCCCAGGATGTTTCTAAATAAACCAATCAACAAGGACAATTTTGGATCAACAACCTGACAAATACCTCCTGGCTTCCCCAAGTGCTCTTAGCGATGGAGGCGTGAGCAACTGCAGATTGAGAGGAGCCCATGTTACAAGAGCCATTTTCAGTTTCCCAAAACTAAAATCCAGGGTGGGCATCCTCTGGTGCTCTGGCCAACTGCCCATTGCTATCTGGCTTTTGCCTCGCTAACCTTTCTACATTTTTGACCCTTGAACACGCCATATTCATACCACATCGGCCTTCTGCCCTTGCTCTTCCTTCTGCCTGGGAAGGCTCTTCTGGCCTCAGATGTTCATGAGGCTGTGGGAAGCCGGATCCTTCCTGCCAGTCAGTTCTCAACCCACCTGTCACTCCTGGAGATGCTTCCTGGACTTTCCATCCTCAAACAGTCCCCCTCACCCCGGTTGAAACCCTCCCTAACGTGACCCTGCTTGATTTAAAATGCCACATCCCTCTCTGAAGTCATCCTTGTTCTTTGTCAACTTGATTTTTTCATGTCTCCTCCCAGGAGGATGGGTAGGGACCGTGTCTCTCTTACCCCTCACTGCAGCCCCAGCATTTGGTCCAGGCCGGGCACAGAGTAAGCACTCAGTAAATATTGGCTGAATAAATGAAGAGTCCGCTAAAGCACGGAAGGGATCCTGGGATGCCCAGAGGGCATTAAGCTGAAAGGGGCTCGACTAAAAAAAGCAGGAGAGAGGCTGGAAAGGGACCGACGTGGAAAAATCCGCAGGAAGTGTTTCCTACTCAGAGCATGGGGAGGAGGAAGGGATTTGGTTGGGATGCGCATCAAAAACTCCAATTACTACTCGGAACTCAATTCAAGAGGGAAAATCCTTCACATGGCTCCATGACTCAAGGCCTGAGCGCCGTGGTTTAAGGACCCGCTTGAGCCTTAAGTCAATGTTTCCAGAACAAACACCCACAACTAGAAGTGGCCAGGGCCGCTGACACATCACACCACTCCCTCGGGCTGGGGCAAGTTCTATTAGGGACATTATTATCATTCCTGAAGATCCGCCATCCCAGCTCTGGCCTCTCTGATACCCAATCAATGGGCCCATTCAGATGGAGCCCCGTTTTGCATATTATTCTTAATAAACATTCATAGTGCAAGCTATAATGGCCCTTTCAAGGCTGCTGCTTTGAATGCATGTTAACAACAGAGTGCCTTTGTGTACTTACATGTAAAAATACACTGGCCACCCTGTTGATATGTGGCATATATATTTATAAATATTTATCAGCGAGTCATGGCTGACATTTTCAAAATGCTGCATTTGAACTAGACCTCGGTTTTTTTCTGTCTCCCAAGCTGAGAGGCCAGACGAGGTTAATTAATCCAATTTTGCCTAATAATGTGCGTCGTAATGATCTCCATGCCCTGGTTTTATTTGTCAAGGGGGAGTGGCCTCCAAGGAAGGGGCTCTGTGATTCTGAAAGGAGGGGTGTCCCGACTCCAGGCTTGATCTCGAGCCAGCCTGGGGCGATGGGGACGTGCCCAGAGCACCTTCTGGGGAAGCGAGAAAGAGAAGAAGCAAGTCGCAAATAAAATCCAGCGCTCTGGAAGTGGGTTATCCTCAGGGCAAGGGATAAAGTGGCGTCATGAGTTTCTCTCCCGATTCTATCCCCCTCTCCTGCCCAAGTCCCTGGGAAATTCCAATGATTCAGAAACGATATTCCAAATGCACTCGGATGGACTGGAGTTCCTTGCTCTTCGTAATGTGGTTGATATGAGAACGCTTGCGTCCCTGTCTAGGACAAAACAAGTATTGGATTTGATAAGGATTGACCAAGAGAAATGCCTGTTTTTAAGAAGGGAGGGTGGGGGATGGAGTGCATGCTGCGAATGCTTTGACCTCCTGCCCTGGGTTGGTTCACAAAGCACCATGCACCGAAGACCCCTCTGCAAACCTGATATCTCTCCATTAGCCCCCAAAGGGCCTCCTGTTCTGTGTATTTTGATCCCTATTCAGATTCGTCTTCTAACTCTTGAAGCTGGGAGGCATCTAGGGCAGGACAATATTTCGAAAGGAGGTCTTCAAAGCATATCTAAACTCCCTGAACCCCTGCTCACCTCTACCCCAACCCAGTTTGGGGCTCAGCTTTGTCTGGGCCTTATGGGTGCCTCCCTCTTCCCTGCAATGACTCTTGGTGTCTTAGGAAACCCTGTTTGTCTGCCCCTGCTCTCCATCCCCATGTGGCCTCCCAGGTCGCAGAACAGACCTCACAGACGACAGCTCCAAGTTCATCCTGTGCCATCACCTCTGGTTTGTCCCTGTCCAGCCCTGTTCCGCCAGCAAGCTAACGCCACCCCACACCACTCTTCACCCCATACTCACCTCCATCAAGCAAACCTGGGCTACCAAATCTCAACACGACAGTCCCATTTAATGCTGATTAAACAAAACCTAAGAACAGTGATCTACTTTTTAAAAAAAAATTGTCAAGCACAGGCCAGCACCAATTTAGATTTTAAACCATCTATTCTTTGGATCACCTGTGTGCCACGGAGGCTCACGCCTCATGGTGCTTGAGTCACAGACGCCTTACTCAACACACCCTCGCAAATGGCTTGACTGTCCACTGGGCATTTACTGCACCCATGTTCTCTTCCTTATACCACACAGCCAGTAAAACAGCAATGGACTTGAAGTCAGAAACCTGGAAAATATTCCCAGCTTTGCTACCTGAAAGCTGCATGACCATGACCTTGGGCATATTACCTAATTTGTGTGAAACAGAGGTTTATAAGCTTTTTCCACAGGACCATGGTGAGTTCTGAATAAGACAATTTAAGAAAGCACCCAGCATGTGGCCACGCCATAGTAAGTTCTATGTAAGTTCAACAGCAAATCTCTGTTGAATCAGTGACAGAGGAAGCAACATCTAGAAATGCCTTTATTTCTGTTAGTTAAAATCAGGTTCAATAACACCTTGAGAGCTCTAGCCGCTAAACCTTCAAACTCATAAAGCTAATAAGCATTTGTAAACTTGTGAATGTCACCAACATTTTTTAAACAAAGGTCCCCCCTCCCCTGGATACCGTGAATCTTTATTTGTGGCCTTAGGTGTATATCTTATGCCAGGGTGGAATCCCCCGATTGCATGTGTGATTATGCCCCTGGTGTGATTCGTCCTCGTGGGCCCTGAGCCGAGGAGGCATTAATAACTATTTATTCATCAACATGTGAATGGGCATGTGTATTAGACACACCTAATGTACGCCTCGGGCTCTCTCAGCTCACCATTCTCTTCCTCTCCCACACCTCCCATACCCCACCAGCCCACCCCCTCACCCCGGCTGCTTGCTTGCTCGGCCCCAGAGGCAGACCAGCTTTCTTGGGCCCTTGAGGTTCTACTGCCTGAGGCCAACCAGCTCCATGCCCTCCGGAGTCTCTGGCTCCTCCTGATTCTTATGGACTCAGCAAAAAAGGATGAAATGCACACCACAGGGCCTGGGCTCTGACTTCTGTCCGGCTGGGAAGGAGCTGGATGTGCCAGTTGATCGTACAGGAGAGTTAACTCCCCAAGGGAGTTAACATGGACCAAGGGGAAGCAGGAGATTGGAAGACGCCAGATCGATGATAGATGTCTTCTCTCTCTCTCTCCCTGCAGTGGACTACTCTTAGACACAGTGACAACCCACAGAGCTGAAGAGCACATCTGCTGACCAGCTAGTTCTGTCTTCATGGTTCGATGCCTTGCTTCCCACCCTCCTTGCCTTGGATCCCCCTTCCCTCACTCACTGCCCTGAGATTGTACCTCCCAAATAAAGCATTAGTACTGAATCTCTGCTTTAGGCTGGCTTTTCTAGGGAACCTGGACCAAGACTGGTTATTTTAAAGATGCGCAAGTTGAAGAACAGGGGAAAAGTCTCCTGAATTGAGACTGTGAAAGAGAGGCCAAGATTGTTCATTAGTCCATTCAGTTGATTTCCTTAAACTGCCTGGTTAACATGGTGCTATGGACTGAATGTCTGTGTCCCCCCCTCTCTGCCCCAAATTCGTATGTTGAAAGTCTAACCCCCAACGTGATGGTATTTGGAAGTAGGCCTTCAGGGAGGTAATCAGGTCATGAGTGTGGAGCTGTCCTGAATAGGATTAGTGCCTTTTTTTTTTTTTTTGGCGGCATTGGGTCTTCGTTGCTGCACACGGGCTTTCTCTAGTTGAGGCGAGCGGGAGCTACTCTTCATTGCGCTGCGCGGGCTCCTCACTGCAGTGGCTTCTCCTGTTGTGGAGCACGGGTTCTAGGCACGCAGGCCTCAGTAGTTGTGGCTCGCGGGCTCTAGAGCGCAAGCTCAGTAGTTGTGGCGCACGGGCTTAGTTGCTCCGCGGCATGTGGGATCTTCCCGGACCAGGGCCCGAACCCGTGTCCCCTGCATTGGCAGGCGGATTCTTAACCACTGCGCCACCAGGGAAGTCCTATAATGCCATTAGTTTTTATTAGGTTGTTTTTTAAAGTCTGGCAGTGCTTCTTCAGCACTGTCTCCGGCTGGATCCCTCCTGCAGTACAGATACTAAGTGAGGCCAGTGACAGAGCAAGATTTTGGAGAAGTACCTGATTTTTTTAGTGCCCTTTTAAGAAGAGTCACAAGAGAGCTTGCTTTCTCTCTCTTTCTGCCTCATGAGGACACAGCAAGGAGGGAGCATTCTACAGTCCAGGAAATGGGCTCTCACCAGGAACCCAACCAGCCAGCACTTCTGGCCTCCAGGACTGAGAGATAAATTGCTGTTGTTTAAGCCACCCAGTCTCTGGCATTTTGTCGTAACAGCCCAAGCTGATTAAGACACGTGGTCACGCCAGTTACACCTGGGAGTCCAGGTCCTCAGAAAAGCAGGGGCACCAGGCTGTGGGCCCCACGCACCAGCTCACCTCTCTGGGCTCTGTGCAGTCCCAGTGGGAGAGTCCAGAAAGCCCTGCTCCCAGCCGCCCCTTTGTCTAGGGCTGAATCTTCTTTAGCTGCTCAGACTCAGCCAAGAAACCCAATCAAGGGCAAAGCATTAGAACATTTTCTCTTCCTTGCCTTGTGCTATTTTAAACTAATTAATACAGATGTGGTCACATAGAAAAGAGTTTTGCTCTCATGCAATGATGAAAATATGGTCAAAACAAGGTAGGTGAGTCAGATGGACAGTCGGAAGTCCTGCCCTCTGGGCACACCTGCTCTCTCTCTTGCTCTCTCTCTGAAGTAGGCTGATCCACAACAGGGATTTCATCTTACTTCTGTCCCTGGAAGAATTCGTGAGGGCACAAGCCCAGCTGTGTTCCTTCTTGGCCAGGCCCTGCTCACCGTCCCACAAAAAGAGGGAAGAGTGTGGCTCCTTTTAGAAGATCCCAATTGAGGGCTCTCATAAGTAAATTATCAATTAAATCCAGGAGCCAGTATATCCTTCCTTTAATAATAAAAACAGAAACATATACCTTAGATGTTGCATCACGCCATTTTCAAAATTCTTTTCCAGGTATTGTGCAGTTTTACTGTAACTGCAAAAGCCACAAACCTGTGTAGCAGCCTTGCATTGGGTTGAATCATATGACCAGTTTTGTAAGTCAAAAATGGTTGAATATCAGTTTCATACAGTTCAATGTATTTGACAGCCAATGTCCAAATTCTGGAAGAGAAAGCAACAGAAGTAAGCAAGAGGCCTTGAGGAGGTAAGTGCTAGAAGAAGAGATGCAGGAAGAGAGGAAAAGGAAGAGAAATGGGCTTTAAGTTAAATGGTACCAACAATGACCTCTTTTCTTAGTAATAAGAGTTCAGTGTGGTTTTGAGGTTTGAAATTTGATCTGTATTCCTTCAACCAAAGAATCTTATTCCTACAATTAACACATTTAAAAGTAGGTATTTAACAAGTACTTGATGACTGATGAACGGACACAAAGGTCAACATAGGGAAGAGGGCTACCAGCACCCCAAAATGAAAGGACTGAGAGTAAAAACATGGCTTGTTTGTCTAAGCAATCGTGGTGCTTAAGCAATCGTGGTTTCTAATGTGGAATAATTTGTCAGGTGACCTTGAATGAGACTGTTAACCCTCTTTTTTGTTGCAATGAGAAAGGGGGATAATACTTATTCCATACAGGGCAGTGCTGAAGGGGGTAAACATGATTGATCACTGCGAGTTTGGGGAAGGAAGACGGTGTAATAAATACTAATTATGATAACCATTCCTGGCTTCTAAGAAAAATGCCTTTTAAAAAAAGGAAGGAAGGAAAGAAAAATTCCACCCAAAGAGGGTCTCATGGGGCAGTCATAGGGTGTCATGGCCTTATGCTCTTCTGAATAAATCCAAAGGGGAAAAGGCTTGATTACAGTTCACAACAGCCAGAGCAGGCAGAAAATATTCTTTTAAAAAAAATTCTTCTTACATAAATTAATTCCGTGTTTTGATTGTCAAATTAGCACAGTTTTAGATTAATATATTGGAGCCAGAACTTGCTTGTAAGCACACGTCTTCCTTTTCGTAAATGCTAAATAAAAACATTTAAAATGTAAAGGTCATAAATTAGCCTCCTACAGTAACTCAGCTTTACATAGTGGTGGATATTTCATCAGCATCCCTGGGTCCCTCAGAGATGGCTGTATTCTGGAGTGAATTTCTCCATGGAGCCATGGCTTCCGATCCTATGTCCTACAACATCCCATAGTGCAATCTCCAAACAAATGGGAACAATGCCTGTATTTTCAAGACGAATTTTGCAGCCCTTTAGTCTTTCCGCTCTCCGTTCTCTGTTTCCTCCCTGTTTCTCCCCAACACGCGCACGGTTTACAGTGCTTCCAGCCCAAACAACACGCTCCACAGGGAAGGGGGCTGATTGGTTTAGTTTGCGGGCAGCCCCGTAAGGGGTGGTAATTGACACTTTAACGTATGACATGTTGCATTCCTTCATCTCGAAGCCGTAATTGAATACACATGAACCCCCCCTGCACTGGTGACCCCGGAGTGTGCCACACACCTGGAAGTAGTGAGGTTCAATTAATGTGTCACCGTCACTAATAGCGGCTACCAGTGAGAACCACCAGCAGCCGGGGAACAAAGCCGGGAGCAGCGCGGGGTAAATCCCCAGGGGCGCGGCTCCCCAGCAGAGCTGCCCTGGACCAGCTCTTAAAATCTAGTTTTCCCTGGAAAACGATTTGCTTTTAATTACTCCAATTAATTTTACCTAATGGCTTTGCTCATCGCTCACTCAAAGAGTTATTTTTGTGCCAAAATACCCAGTCAACTGAAAGGAAATGACAATGGCCCAAGTAAATTTCCATGATAACACTTTTTAATAAAGAAACAGATGAGAAATTGAATATGATCTGAAAGGCGGGACTCAAGCTGCGGAAATGCAGAATTAGTATGATGAAATTCCACCCCCTCATTCTTTGGTTCGTTCTCTGAGTATTCGCGCAGCGCTTACGGTGGCCCAGGGAGCCTGCAGGGACTAGTGCAAAGGGGTCCCTGCCTTCCCGGAGCCCATGGACTCGGGGGGAGTCAGAACGGTTACGTGGACCAGGGCCAGGAGGCAGAGGAGGGGCGATCCCGGGCGAGCGGAGCCTTAGCGGCGACCGCCCCGCACCCAGGCTGGCTTCGCCGGCTGCAGCCTCGGGAGCTGCCTCTGAGCTCCAGGAGGAGCCCGAGTTCACCACGGAGGGGGGAAGGGAGAGAAGAGTTTTTCTGGCAGAGACCCCCGTGCGCAGACGCGGGGAGGCCGGAGAGAAAGTGAAAGAGCCTGGGGTGGGTGAGAACGAAGGGGGCCAAGCTGGGGACGGGGGTGGAGGGCTTTGGAGGAAGAAGATGAAAGGGAGAACCCAGCAGAGAACCGCCAGCCCCCAGTCTTCCGAAGGACGGGAGTTTGGGCTTCGGTGTCCGTCTAGTTACTTTTTCCAGAGCCAATAGCCTTTCTCTTCCTTAAATACACACACATACACACACACGCAGAGTGGGGGAAGCACTAGCATATTAGAATAAAAAAAAGGGGCAAGACTACAATTTTGGTATATTGTTGGAGGAAAGAAAGGAAAAGTATATTGCATTTTATATTTGAGAAATTTCATTTAATTTACATTAATTAATTTAATTAAATTAATTGTTAATTAATTGCAGCGATTTCTGAAAGAGTGGAAGTTAACACCAAAGCTGGAGGGCAACCGTTTTCCACAGAAGGCGCTGACTTGTTCTCCCTGGCCACGCCCAGTCCTCGTGGGCCCTGGCCACGCCCCCGCCTCATTCTTTCCCACCAAGTATGCAGCTCTGTCACTTTGCTGACTGGCTGTGGGCTGCAGAGATTGCTTTGGTTCTCTGGGCCGCTGTGAAGCTACAGGGGTGTGACCTAGGTAAGTGTGCACCTTAGCACTTTGCCCGGCCTCCAGGGAGAACAGGCCTCCAGGACCCCCACTGCTCCCTCCCTGACCCACTCCTGGCCCTTAAGCCCCTTAGGAAGAAAGCCTCCTCCATCAAGGAGCCAGCCTGGGTTTTCCTAGACATGGAGGTATTGTAGATGGGCTTCTGGGTGAACCTCAGGGCTGGAACGCACACGTGATTATCTCTGCACTCTCCTCACATCCCAGTAAAATGGCAGAAAAGGCAGGAAAACTAAGGAATGTCTCCCAAGGACAAAAAGGTCAGGAGAAGAAGCATCAGAAGAAAAGAAGAGTTTTGTGAGATGCAAAGTGAATGGGCAAATGGTATCTGACTTAGCAGCAGGGAGAAAGATGCACCCTACCTGCTGGAGGGAGGTGGCGGGAGGGCCCTCATCAGAAACAAAACGATTCCTGCAGAGCCATGGATAGGCTCCAGAATCGGGAGCGGCAGTTATTTCTGAAGGCGAGGGTAACACGTCATGCTGAAAACCTAAGGACTGGTTGAAAGACCGCGCAGGGTCTTGCAGGGGGATCCGCAAGTCCCTTCCTCCAGCGCACGTCTGGGGTTCTGCACCTGAATGGCGTGCTGTGCACCCTCTCTCGGAATCTCTGCCCACCCCTTCAGGAGACTAGAAGTTTCCTCTCTGACCCATCAAGCCAGAGAGCCTCAGAGCACTGGACCCAGCTGAGGGCTAGGCAAGTGGGAAACATGCTCCCTGAACGGGGCGGGGGGGTGGGGGTGGAGTAGGGGTTACCCCACCCCACCTAATGGCATTTGCAAAGTGTGGTGTAGCCTTGGAGGGGAAGGCGTTCCTAAACTCGCAGTGTGGAATTCATACTTTGGTCCCTTTCAAAACTGGCGAGCACTGGTTTTCTCACCTGGATCCCCATGTGTTAACATGCACGAGCACTTTCTAGCCTCTGGGGGCGGGAGGAGTTTTGTGTAGGGGCTTGCAGGAGAGAGGCACAGGAGAAGGGTGAGGAGAGTGGAGGGCCCAGCAGAGAACTACCTCTCCTAGTCTTCTGAGCTGGTTTGCTTTCCGGTGGAGAGGCGTGTTGAGACTATGAGATTCTGAGCCTGGGTTGTGTGCCTTCAAGGCCCCATTGCGTTATTAGTTGAGGTATTTGCTGCCCTCGCTGGGGAAGGGTTACACCTCCTCACCCCATTGACACTGGGCGTGACCAGTGAAATGTGAGGGATGGGTGACGCTTCCGAGCTGAAGCTTTAAGAGCCATTGCTCCGTGAGGCCATTTGCTTCTCCCCTTCTGCCACAGAACCAGCTCGTCCTGGAGGGAAGCCGGGCCCTGGATCTTCAGCTTGGGTCCCAGGATGAGGACGACATGGGGCAGAGTGAAAATAGTGTGCACAAGCAGTAAACCTTTATTATTGGAAGCACCTACCATTTTAGGGGTTGTCTGTTACCACAACATACCAGTAGCAAAAGCTGACGGCTACAGCCCCAGTGACACTGCAGCCAGGCTTAGCAGAGGAGGTATTTTCTGTCACCTGCAGGAAATGAGCGCCCTCGCTGGTTCCTTGGAGACAGTGGTTGGGGCCACACAAGGAGGGCACCCTTGGCCCAGACACGCACCTTCACAGAAGGCAGCAGCAGGGGCGACGTGAGCAAGCACCTCCCTCTAGTGGACCATGGGCTGCAGATGGCACGAGGAGGCCGGGGTGCAGGGGACACAGAATGGCACCTCCTTCGGGGAAACCCAGCCATAGCCCAGGACTCTGCATGGCCTGGAGGTCCTGTGTAGGGGGCTGGGCGCCATGATTGACCCGGTAGAAATTGGGTCTCTGTGCCAGTTATTAAGCTTTTCCTCTCAGCTCTACACCTCCCTTTACGCTGTGCTTTTTGATGCTGGGACAGGGCTCTGTGGATTCCGTTTCTTCTTCACTGTGGGGCTCTATCAGGCTCTGCCAGTGGGCGACCCCAAGGCTCCTAGCAGGACTGGGGACCCGCTCCTTCCTGCTGGCTGTTCCTGATGGTGCTACGTCAGCACACGCCCTTCAGTCCTGCTGAAGCAGTTGGTTCCTGCCTCTTCCACGCTCCCAGGACCAGGCTCGTTGTACCCACTCCTGGGGGCAGCACCAGCAGACAAGGACCCTCCTCAGGGCTCTGAGCCCTTAAGCCATGGTCCTTCCTCCCAGCTTCTATTCTGAAAACCCTCCCTGTCCTGTTTTCCTGACTGGATTCTGCCTGGTACGGTCATGCTGACCCCACCTGTGGCATCACTGGAGGAGGCAACAGATACCTGGGAAGCAAGGATAACCAACCTGAAGGAGAGTCTTTGGTCTCTATGAGTCAGAGGACTGACCCAATGTGTAGTGGTTGGACACCTGCTAAGTGCCCTAGTTGTACTGGGTGCTGTGCAAGACACAGGCTGTCTGAACTGTGGTCCTGCCACCAAAGAGTATAGCTGGGAAGAAGGACTCTCTAAGACCACACACAGATCCAGAGAAGGGACAGGTTCTGAAGGCCAGAATAGTCAAAAGGTCACCAAGGCTTCTAATCAGCAACTACTAATCAGCAACTCCTACTTAAACCAGCAACTCCAGGGGCTACCCTGGTGGTGCAGTGGTTGAGAATCCGCCTGCCAATGCAGGAGACATGGGTTCGATCCCTGGTCCGGGAAGGTCCCACATGCTGTGGAGCAACTAAGCCCGTGCGCCACAAATACTGAGCCTGTGCTCTAGAGCCTGTGAGCCACAACTGCTGAGCCCTCATGCCACAACTACTGAAGCCTGCACGCCTAGAGCCCCTGCTCCACAACAAGAGAAGCCACCGCAGTGAGAGGCCCGCACACTGCAGCGAGGAGTGGGCCCTGCTCACCACATCTAGAGAGGGCCCACGTGGAGCAGCAAAGACCCAACGCAGCCAAAAATAAAAACAAAAAAAAACCAAAAAACCCCCCAGCAACTCCAGGCATCTTCGGGGTAGACAGAGGTGCCGAGTGTCATCTACTCAATTTCCTGATGGAGAGATAGGGTTGACAGGGAGTTTATCCCTTTTCCAAGATCACAGAGCAAATTACAGATGGCCAGGGATTGTGTCATATCTCCAGGAATGGCCAAATGTTTTTGCACAGAGCTACCAGAATGGCTAAAATTTAAAGGACTGACAGTATCAAGTGCTGCCAAAGATTGGAGCAACTAGAACTCTCACGTCACTAGTGGGAAATGTAAATTGTTACAACCACGTTGGAAAATGTATGGCAGCATCTACCCAAGCTAAACCTGCACGGTCTGTGTCCGGGCCATTCCCCTTCTGGACATACACCCAGGGGAAGCAAGTGCTCAGGTGTACCAACATACGTGCACAAGGAGGTTCGCAGTAGCTTTATTCGCAGTAGCCTGAGGCAGAAAACAATCCCGATGTCCAAGAGTTGAAATGAATTTTTAAGTTATCTGATATTCATACCATGGAATATAACAGTAGTAAAAAACAGCAAACTATTTCTACAGGCGGAAAGATTTCACAGACATAATGTTGGACAAAAGAAGCCATACCCCAAAAAGTACATACTATGGGATTCCATTTATATGAATTTCAAAAACAGGCAAAGCGGATCTACAGCAAGAAGAGTAGTTACTTTTCAGGCTGTTATTGACAGTGGGGTGGGTGAACGAGCCTGCTGGGGAGTTAGAAATGCTCTGAGTGGTATTTACAGAGGGATATACAAATAGAGATGGTTGTCGAGTTGTTTGCTTAATATTTGCGTACTCGACTGTATGTAATTTAAACCTCAATGAAAAGGGGGGGGGGGCGATTTGCTCAGGTATCTCCTGTCTGGTTTGGGTTCTTCTGAGGCAGTTCCTGAGACCAGGTTTGGAGGCACATGGTTTATTATTTTGGAGCTAAAAGAGCACTTGTGAGATAATGCAAAATAATGTATACTGGTCCCTGACCCCCATTCCTGGCTCAGAGCTCCTGAAACCCTTGTAATTTCCTGGGTGATAGAATTGTCTTTTGTTCTAACGGGTGGTTCTGGGTGGGCTCCTGGGTGGGGGCTGGTCACAGAAGGAACAAACCATGGTTAGAAGCTTGGGATTTTCAGCCCCTCCCCCCAGTCTCTTGAGAAGGGAGAAGGGCTGTAAATGGAGTTAATGATTGATCATGCCCATGGGATGAAGCCTCCATAAAAATCCTCACATCCCAAAAGCACAGGCTTTGGAGAGCTTCTGGGCTGGTGAACACGTGGAGATTAGATACTCGCAGAGTGCATGGAAACCCTCCACCCTTCCCACTTACCCTCCTCTCTTCATCTGGCTGTTCATCTGTATCCTTTATCATACTCTTTAACAAACTGGTAAATGTAAGTAATTGTTTCCCTGAGTTCTGTGAGCCACTCTAGCAAATTAATCAAACATGAGGAGGGGGGGTCGTGGGAACCTCTGATCTGTAGCCAAATCAGACAGAAGTTGTAGGTAACCTGGGGACCTACCCCTGGCAATTGGCCTCTGAAGTAACATGGGAGCAGTCTTGTGGGACTGAGCCCTCAGCCTGCGGAATGTGATGTTATCTCTGGGCAGATAGTGTTAGAATTAAGTTGTAGACACCCAGCTGGTGCAGCAGAGAATTGCTTGGTGGTGTGGAAACTACCCCTACACACACACACACACACACACACACACATACACACACACACACACTTTGTAATTGGGTCTTAGAATCATTTTAGCACTGGTAGGAAATGAAAGAGTTCCAAGGAAAGATAAAAGGTGAACTGTGGAACCAGCTCTCATGGTTGGTAACTGGCCTTAATTCCTCAAGGAAACTTGGGGAAACTTGCAGAACACACACCTCAGAATTATCCCACCTAAGGGGAGAGGGAGCTGGGGTATTTATACGTCTACTCTGGAGAGTCAGAAGATGTGGGCAACCAGGAACAGGTGCAAATGTCCTGGCACTTCTGACCTGAAGGCTGGTGGGGCCGGTGAGCCCTCAGGCAACTGGAAGTCAGCCAGAGCACACAGAGGGACACAGATGGGGTACTGACAGCGTCTATCACACACTCATATGATACAAGTCACGGTGAGAGTGCCCATTGGTTAAGAAAATTTACCATGACAAAAAAAATGATCTGTGAATTCCCAAAAGGTCTTGAAATAAATGTGTATTTAATTCCATCATCATCTGCACACATTTGAAAGCCAGAGGTACTAATGTGTTTGTGAGAAACATCATTCGTGTAGATTCTCAGTGTCTCTGGCCCCCAGAGGTCAGTGTATCAACCACTAGTGCTCTTTCTGTTGTGAAATGAGCCAGCTGCCCCCCAGGCCAGAGCTGTTAGGGCCGGGGGCGGGGGGCATTTTGATGGCTTGATCACCTGAAGATAAAGTCACGTTTTGGTATTATCAAAGTCTGAATTAAATGGGTACCCAATACAATTAATGCTAGATTGAGGAGGAGAGAAAAGGGCCCATTATACATTCACTGTCATCCTGTTTGGTACAGAACTGCCGACCACAGGTCCCGACAGAGCCATCTCTGCAAAGACCGTGGCCATCCACCTTGCCCACAGCTGCCATCATGCAAGGCTTTTTGTGTGGCCACGTGGATTACCCCATGCTCCCTGCCACTGTGCTATCTCTAAGGCACTGTGAAAACCCGAGTCTTCAGCCTGCGGGACTTCCTCTGGCCTCCCTGGTCCTCAGACCCAGCCAACAACCTGCCTGCCGTCGGGACAGAGCTGCTCCGAGGGGCTGTGAAGCAGGCTTGTGCAGTGAGTATAGATACCCACTGACACTGGCTTGGTTTGTGTTTGCAGGTGGAGGGCAGGGCACAGACTTTCCTTTTACTGTAACTTCACTTAGCTCTCAAGCCTCAGTTCTGTTGGTGGCAGGATACATTCATCTTGCCAAGTCAAGGTAAAGTCCAGGTAGTCGCCATTTAAAATGAAGTCACTTTGAAGTATCTCTCCAGATAATTCAGGTTCTCAGGTCAATTCCACACTTAAGTCTTAGGTGATTCCGGGAGCTTCTGCCCCTTGCTGTCCACTCTGGTCATTCCTTTTCCTGGTGTTGATGACCCAGCAACAATTCCACCCCTGTTCTGTCTGGGTCTGGTTTCCAATCCATCCAATCTGGTTTCCAATCCTGTGGCCTCTGTCTACAAGGCCCCCTCCCCTCAGGGACCCGGTGCCCGGCATTGTGCAAACCTCCTTCCCAGGCACGGAAATACTCACTCCTCACCCATTCCGCACTGGGCTGCAGAGGGGACGTCCAGGGCTCCGTTCAGGGCTGGGGACACGGTCACCTTCTCTCTTGCCCACCTCCACATCCTACAGGCTTCAGTGTTTTGTCTTCACAAAGAGGCCATTCCTCATGTCTGGTTTTGTGGACCAAACATGAGACCCCAGGAGGGGTCCCACAGCTTGACTGTATGCACGTGGGTTACCTACATGCGTGACCTCGATCCATCCCTCATCCAACAAAATTCAATTTGACAACCGCTTAAGGTCTCTTCTCCCTAATGAGTCTTTTCTTCCACTTGTCATGTCTAAAGAGAACAGCATCCCTGGTGCCTGTTTTGTCTGTTAAAGAATCTTTTTCTCCTTCCCAACTCTGTATCCATGTGCTGTAAACCTAAAGGGAATTTCTCTTTACGATGTCTAATCAAATGCAGAAATAGGAGAGATATCTTGAACCCCCCGGGGAGAGCAGGGTTGGATATGCATTTAGACAGGACGGGAGAGGATATCTATGCAGACAGAGGGGTGAGAGGAAAACAGAAAAGGCCAAGCAGTCACGGGTGACAAGCAGGGGAGCAGAAGAAAAAATGAAATGAGTGGGAAATTGATGGCAAACAGAATCACAGGCACTGGGGACCTAGTCAGGGTGTGTGTAAGCCTTTAGGTCCCGCCCATTTCTGGAAGCCCGTAAAGCAAGAAGACACTGATGCTGGCCACCAGCCCAGAGCCTCTGTGATACCTGACTCAGTTTACAGGGTCCCCTGATCGACCCATCCCTGCCAGCCTCCTGACCGCAGTTCCAGCTGGAATGGCCCCAGAGTGGTCTCGTGCCATTCCCACCATCACCAAGCTCCTCTTAGCCTCCCCCAGGGGTGAGACCCTATCACAGCCTCCATTGTGCCCCCCAAGGTAGGAATTGCCATAGCTCCGGCACCCGGGTCTGGCCTGACCCAACCCATGAAGGTTCTAGCAACTGCTAGGAGCTACAATCTAGAAGGATAGGGCAATCTTTGCCAGGAGAGAACAGCAGATAATTGCTTGCCCTTCCTGGCCCCTCCCACCCCCCCCCACCCAGCCTGTTCCAAGTACAGTGTTTACATACGGGCTCTCCTGAGATGTCTCACAGGGCCACGCAGCCGTATCCCCTAAGAAACTGTGGCCATTTGCCTGTGTTTCCTTCCCTCCCTTTCTGCCTCACTCCCCTTTCTCCCTCATTCTGGCTTCCTTGGGATTGCACTACCATTCCCCACCCAAAAAAGTATTAGCACACAAGCTTTGCTGCAGGCTCCGTTTTCTAGGGCTCCCGGACAAGCCTTGCCCCAGCAGACGGGCACCCCTCAGCAGAGCAGTGCGGAACTGCACACTGGGATGTAAACTACAACCGTATCCATTTCCTGGAATGGGTGTTTGAGGCATAGTCAGCTATATCCGTTTCCTAGGACTGCTGTTAACAAATTACCACAAACTGGATGGCTTAAAGCAACCAAAATTTATTCTCTCACAGTTCTGGAGGCCAGAAGTCTGAGATCAAGGTACTGGCAGGGCTGCACTCCCTCCCCAGGCTCTGGGGGAGAAGCCTTCCTTTCCTCTTCTAGCTTCTGGAAGCTGCTGGCACTTCTCCGCGCTCCTTGGCTTGTGGCTGCATCCCTCCATCTTTGCATCACGTCTCCTCAGCGCATCTGCCTAATCTCCATCTGCATCCCTCCTGTAAGGACACCTGTGATGGTGTTTAGGGCCTGCCTGGATGATCCAGGATGATCGCCTCATCTCAGGATCCCCAACTTAATCACATCCGCAAAGTCCTTTTTCCAAACAAGGTCTCATTCACAGGTTCCAGGGATTAGGCTGACAACATATCTTGAGGCGGGCGGGCACTTTCCAATCGACCATACCATCCTCACTCTCCTGGTTGGAATATGCAGTAGAGAGAAAGAAAAAAAAAAAAAAAAAATCAAGTGAAACGCTAACTTTACCACCAAACAGTTCTAGGGAGAGAGAAGCATGAGCAGGAAAAAAGGGCTAATGTTTCCATTTCTGGTGCCGACTGGGGCACAGGAGAGATCCCACTTTCAATCTTCATGTCAACATGTGTTATTTCTTCCTCAAGAGAAACAAAACTGAATAATCCAGCATCGCCGAGTGGAACAGATCACAAGTGGAAGAGCCGGGGTTGGCTGCATGCCCCTGGCCCGTGGCAATGGGACCCGCCCACCCAGCCCCTCTCTGGCCTCCCGCCAGCTCTTTTTGGCTCCTTTGGGCCAAAAAGCCCCCAGCCCAGCCATAGCTGGAGTGGAACTGTCAGTGGCCCCATTTAAAGCCCATCTGTGGAAGGCTCATAAATCACACCCTTGGAAAACTCACTCCTCATTATAACTCAGCAGAGAACACCTCTGTTCAGAGATTTAAATAAATGTGAGTGTGTAGTAGTTTGGTTGTTTTTTCAGCGGGGGCTTCTAGGTAGGAGGATTTTGCATCATGTTCTTTCAGCGGTTCATGTTAATAAGGCCAGGAATAATTACAGGCCTTTCTCCAAATGTAGCAGTCTCTATTGTCAGATTAAGCAAGTGGCCGATGAACACTCAGTGTGATTTCAGGGGAGCCAGCAAGGCTTAGAACCCCAATGCCTCTCCCCTCTGACCTTGCAAAACAACTAAGTCAATGTCCCAAATTCTACAATTAGAGCTTCCTTCCTTTGGACCTGCCCATGGTCAAAACACTAATATCACTGGAAGGGGCCACACTTTTAAGCAGGGTTCACGTGTACATTTATCCTAGCATTTTCTCAGAGCAAGGGTTATGGTGGGAACGCAGGATAATCCATTGGATGGGACAGGGAGACACAATTAAGGGGAAGGTGAATAATCACGTGCAGGGTTGAATCCTGGAGAAGGTCCCTTGTGCTTCTCATCTTACAGTTGAACTAAATGTATTAAGTGCCTACCTTGTGTCCAGGGATATGATCTTCCTTATAGATGATCTCATTTAATCCTCACATCCACCTGTGGGGTAGGCACCAAAGCTCCTCCATTTATAAGTCTGTTTGTTCCCACCTAAAGTGACACCAAACAAGTTACCAAAGTGTATATGTCTGTGTCAAGTTAAGTTTCACAAAAGAATTGTCTCCAGACCCTGAGAAACTAGTGCTTTGGGGCTGACTTGCTTCACAACAAGATCTCAGACACGACATATTTCTGGAGATGGAAGAGATCTCCAGAGCTGCCACAAAATAGACAGACAGACATGCAGACAAAGGAAAGCTGAGTCTGAGAGGGGGCAGGGAGGAAAGGAGGGAGGTAGGGTTCTCCAGGTTTCTGTGTCCAGAAGCTGAGCAGGAATCACCAAGAGCTAGGACAGGAGTGGTCATGAGCTGGCTGAGAGGCCAGGAGGGAGACAGGGCTGCAGAAACCAGGTATCTGCGTGGCGGGAACTGGCCTGAACCTATGGCAACGGGGAGGCGGTGGGGCTGTCCTGAGGTAGAATCCCATAGGGGGACCGAAATCTGAGATTCTTACTCTAAGAAAAAAATCTTTGAAGGATTCTGGGGTGAACTGTATGGAAAAGAGGGGGCTTTCGCGTCTATGGGTAAAAGGAGATGTAGACCCTCTTTGGAGGAAAGGCTTCTCAAGTTAGTTTGCAGGAATCCCACAAATTAAAATGAAGCACAACCTCACGAACAAAAATCAACAAATACTTGGGAAGGCAAGTCACTATGAACAAAAGCTAACAGAAACAAGAAACAGCAGCTGTAGATCCCCAAGGACTACAGATGTTTCTACTGTAGCAACAGCATGCAGAACTGTGAAGTATAAAACATCTAAAGAATGCATACACTTATAATGTATGAATAAACAACAGGAAAACATTAGGCATCAATTGGTAGAATCAGGGAGAAAAACAAATCAAACGTTTAAAAATTAATAACAAAACTGTTGGAGAAAAGCACAATGGATATAAATACTGAAGAAGTCACCCTTTCATGTATCATTCACCAGTGGAGGGAGTTCTCATTTAAATTTGCATCTAGTACTTTGTCAGTCACTTTTTTATATTCTTTGCAAAATTCACACAGATTATTGATTATTTTTAATAAAACCAATGTTTCTGTGTACCAATGGAAAAAAACCCTCAATGGATAAGTTAAACAGTAGATTACACTGTTAAAGAGAGAATTCATGAACTGGAAAATATATCTGAATAACTTATCCAGAATACAGCAGAGAGAAAGAGATAAAGATACGAAAAAGTATAAAAGATATGGGAAAAGAACAAGAAGATCTAGCAAAGAGCTTGGCAAACTATGGCCTGTGTGTCAAATTCATCGAGCCACCTGTTTTTGTAAATAAAGTTTTATTGGAACCACCACACTCATTTGATTGTGTATTGCCTATGGCTTTTTTTTACAATACGATAGAGCTGAGTAGTTGTGACAGAGACCATATGGCCTCCAAAGCCTAAAATATTTACTCACTGGCTTTTTACAGATAAAAAAAATTGCTCCCGGACTAGTACATACATGACTGGGAACCCAGGAGGAGAATTTGGAGAGAAAGGAAGAAAGGTGATATTTTAAAAGAGAATGACTAAATTTTCCAGAACTATTTAAAACATGCAGCCACATCACCAGAGAGTACAACATATTCCAAGCAGGATAACTAAAAAGAGTCATGCTTGCATTACAGGTTGAATTTTGTCCCTCAAAAAGATGCATCCAAGTCCTCATCCCCAGTACCTGTGAATACGACCTTATTTGGAAATAGGGTCTTTGCGAATGTCATCAAGTTAAGAATTTTTTCTTAAGGCCATGCCACACAGCATGTGGGATCTTCGTTTCCCGACCAGGGATTGAACCTTTGCTCCCTGCATAGGAAACTTGGAGTCTTAACCACTGAGCGCCAGGGAAGTCCTAAGATAAGGCTCTTGAATGAGATCATCCTGAATTTGAGATGGGCCCTAAATTCAATTGTCAGTGTCTTACAAAGAAAAAGGAGAAAGAGAGAGAGAGAAAGGGGAAAGATATTAGTGATACCGACACAGGGAAGAAGGCCATGTGAAGACAGGGGCAGAGATTGGAGTGATGCAGCCACAAGCCAAGGAATGCCTGGAGCCATCTGAAGCTGGAAGGGGCAAGGAAGGATCCTTCTCTAGAGCCTTTGGAGGGAGTGCAGCCCTGCTGACACCTTGATTTTGGATTCTGTCCTCCGGACCTGTGAGAGAATAAATTTCTGTTGTTTCAAGCCACCAAGTTTGTGGTAATTTGTTACAGCAGTCCCAGGCAACTAACACAGATTTTGTTTAGTGTGGTAGAATAAAGATGATTCCAAGTTTTTCTGCATTCTCCATTCTCCATAGTAAGAGATGTTATTTATCTCCCCTCCTCTGGAATCTGGGTTGGCCCGTGGTTGTTTTAACCAATAGAATATGGCAGGAGTGATGCTGTGCCAGGTCCAGGCTAAGACTTCAGAAGCCCTGGCGGATTCTGCTTTTATGCTTCTGGGAGCCTTGAGCTGCCTCGTGAGATATGCAGCTACCTGCTGAAAAGAGCCCATGGAGAAACCAGAGCAGAGAGAGGGGAGCCCTGGGACTCGATGGAGAAAGAAAGAAAGGCCCCACTATCCAGCATTCCAGCCAGCCCAGCTGTCTAGATGTCCCTGCCACCCAACACTTTGGAGCTGGCTTCTGGCTTTGCCTCCCTCCTGTCCCCTTCCAGAGCCTGGTTCTCAGGACAAGAGCCCTTCATGCCTTCTCAATCCCAAGGCACTCCACCAGAGATAGTCCTGCCCAGGGGTTCTTGTCACAGATGGATGAGCCATCTTAGATGTCCCAGCCCAGTCGAGCCCCAAGATGACTGCAGCCCTGGGCAGCAGAAGAACCACCCAGCTGATCCAAGTCAACTCACAGAATCACAGGCCAACGAGGCATTGACAAATTTGGGAAAGACATGTCCTTACAGATATAGGCATTGCAGGCAAAACCAGGTAAAGATGAATGGTTGGTTCTTGGTTCCTATTCTCAGTAGATGAGCTGATAATAATAAACTCTTCAGACATGAATGAGTAGGAAGTTCACAGGCAAAGTTAACTCTTGGGTCTTAGTAGCATATGACTCTAGTTTTGTTAACCATACACAAGAAGTGTATTGTTATTATTATTATTGTTATTATTATTATTCACCTCTTTTTATACCTATGTAGATAAAACTACTAATTAAATAAAGCAAAACATCAAATGAATAAATATTGAATTAAAAAATCATTAAAACAAACTCATGTGGTTAAATATGTGCCTCAGGACTAGAAATCTGACCACCAGGTGGAACTGTAGAAGCAAAATGGCATCTCATTTTGGGTAATCATGCACATCTCATCCCATAGTCAGAAAGGAAAAAACACATCGTACCTGAGACAAACAGACAAAACAGGGTCAGAAAAATGAAGGAAATCTTGAGCCCTTCCTGTAAGTTACTAGCTCCCTAGCAAAAACAACTTTATTCCAGACTTTGGCAATGCTGCTGTTTGAAGATTTATCAGGACCTTTGTGGATATGACAATCATGTGATGAATTTGCTGTTTTTCTGCCATGCACAGACTAACTGTAATCTCAGTAACCTTGTTAATTTTGTGCATTTTTCTTTTCCTTTAGATACCTGTTGTATTTTTATTTGATGATCTATTCCTTCTAGCCCCTGGAGACTCTTTACAGATCTTTTTAAAGTATGCTTCTTTTCGAAATGCTTTTGTCTCCAAGTCTTCCATTTATAGAGGCCCTGAACTCAGAGACAACAGGCAGAGTAGAAGGTGGGAGCAGGACCCTGGATGGAAAGTAGGAGAATTAAGTGAACATCTATATGCTGAGCAGCCAAGTTCTCCCACTCAGTTCCCAGGACACTGGAATGAGGTGTTTTTTCCCCAGGAAAGAAATGGGAGGATTTGACCAAAAAGAAACTAAATGGCCCCAGTTAAAACACTTATAGATACTCATAGTTGGGGACCCCAGTGAAAAAATCAGATAGCCTCTCAGTCTCCCCACAGGGAAGCCCAGATTCCCACATGTCCTTCCAAACTGCTTAGAGCTTCCAATCAGACCCATTCTCTGAACTGTGGACAGGCAAAGATCTTTCCCTTGTCTTTGTTTGTTTGCTTGCTTGTTTGCTTTGCTTTCTGTTCTTGTTCTATGATCTGTTTCATATTAGACACCATCCTCTAACATCACGTTACATACTTTTTTTCCCTAGCATTCTAACATGACCTGGCCTCTAACATGATAGGCAGAAAACAAACAAACTGAAAAAAAAGACATACGTGGGCAGTAGAATCAGAGCAGCAAATAGTATAGCCCCAAATTCCGAGAACTTCAGCAAGTGACCATATTTGGATATGTAATTAGTTGTTATCTTGAGATAAAATTATCCTGATTCAGAGTGGGCCCTAAATTCAATGACTGGCATCCTTATAGGAAGAGACAAGGACACAGAGACACACGGGAAGACCGTATGAGAACAGAGCCAGAGATTGGAGTGATGCAGCCACAAATCCAGGAATGCTTGGGGTCACCAGAAGATAGAAGAGGCATGGAAGGATTCTTCCCTAGAGCCTTCAGAGGGAGCATGGCCCTGATGACACCTTGATTCCTGACCTCCAGAACTGTGGGAGAATAAATTTCTGCTGTTTTTAAGCCACCAAGTTTGTGGTAATTTGTTATGGCAATGCTAGGAAATGAATACAAGCCATGCTGCTAGAGATGCAAAAGTTAGAATCCAAGGCCTGCCAGAGAGGAGGAGCCTTGAGGCTTCAAAAGCATTTGATTGGGATCTCAGGACTATACCCTGAGAGAAAGGGAAATCAGATTTAGTCTGAACAGACTAAATCTCAAGAGTGAACAATGCAGAAACATGCATATGAAACATGTGGAACTTAGTGCAAAAATCTAACATAGGTATAACTGGAGTGCAGACAAGATGATGGAGGGGACAAAAAGAAGTGATATCTGAAAATTTACTAGCTGAGAATTTTCCAAAATGACAAAAGACATTAAACCACAGAGTCAAGCAGGATAAATACAAAGAAAATTGTTTCTAGGCAAATCAGTAAAACTAACGGAAACCAAAGACAAAAAACAATCTTAAAAGCAGTTAGAGAAAAGAAAAAATACATGACATTCAAAGAAGCAACAATGAGACCAACAACTGACTTTTCAACAGGAACAACAGAAGCCAGAAGACAATGAAATAGGAAGGAAACTGCTCAATCTGCAGGGAAAGGAGTATCTATTAAAAACCGGCAGCAAACATGATATTTAATGGTGAAATCAAGCTTTCCTCTTGAGACCAGAAATGAGGAAAGGATGTCTGTTCTAACGACTTCTCCTCCAAATTGCATTGGAGGTCTAGTCAGCACCATAGGGCAATAAACAAATAAAATAAAAGATACGGTGATTGTGAAACAAGAAATAAAATTGTGATTATTTGCAGACAACATGGCATGTTCTTCGGACAACTTGGTAGAAAAGCCCTCTCATCCATCCCTGTTGCAGGTATAGAGTGTGTCCTGGAGCAGAGATTATAATTCTTTGGGGCTGCCCACAGGCTGTGGGAAGGAGATATGCCTGGCTTGACTTAGCTGCCTCTGGCCAGGTCAGACTGTATCAGTGTCGGGGCAGGCAGGAGGGGGAACCAGCAGCTGGTGGGCTGCATGCAGGCGCACTAAGCCCCACAGTGGGGCCCTTGGACACCTGTGAAGGTCTGTACTCACCTTGAAAGCATCCTCACGACTGGGGTGCGGGGAGTGACATTAAATAGCAATACAAAAACATGATGACAGGTTGAGAGAGAGACCACAGAAAAAAGAAAAGTTTTATATGTTAATACCTTCAATGTCACTTTTTTTCTGTTTTTGAAGAAACCTCACATTTTCATTTTACTTTGGGCCCTGCAAATTATGTAGATGGCCCTGCTTCCCTTTATACCTCAAGGCACAGCTTAGACCACCTAAAGTCTCAGTGATAACAGAGGGGGAGGGGAGAGGAGATGCTGAGGGAAACACATGTGAGACTGTCCTCTTGAGAAGGTCAGAAGATCGCAGAACTGGCTGAGTCCCCTTTGTAGCTCCTGGCTTTCGTCTATAATGCACTCCTGAGACCATGCACTGGGGTCACACCTGAGAGGTTGGAACAGCAGATGTACCCTTGGAGAAAAATTCTTATAAGATCCTAACTTACACTTTCTCCTTTAGATATATTTTAAAATTTGTAAATAGTTTGGTATTGGGGTGGGATGAACTGGGAAATTGGGATTGACATATATACACTACTATGTATAAAATAGATAACTAATGAGAACCTACTGTATAGCACAGGGAACTCTACTCGGTACTCTGACCTAAATGGGAAGAAAATCCAAAAAAGAGGGGATATATGTATAAGTATGGCTGATTCACTTTGCTGTATAGCAGAAACTAACACAACAGTGTGAAGCAACTATACTCTAATAAAAAAAATATTTTAATAATTAAATAAATAAAAATAGTTTGGTATTTGTAAATAATTTGGTCTCTTTCTAAAAGATAAGAACCTTTTTTTAAAAAGGTTAACTACAATATCATTATCATACCCTAAAAAAAAGAACACAACCTTCTGAAGCTGTACTATGGGCCAGCAGGGACCACCACCAGGCAACAGTTCAGAAAGGTCCTTCATCAGCTAATGCACCTGAGGCCCAGTGTGATAGGTTATGTACAGTATGTGAGCAGACAATGCACAAAATCAAATGCATGAATCTGTGCTCAGCTAGAGAGTCCTTCTGTCCCCAGTGACCTCAGGGCAGCTGCAAATGGCGGCTGAGATATTATCCCTCCGGAAGCACAGGCGTCTCCTCTCTACATAGAACGTCCTCATTTCCTACCAGGACTCAAGGAGGAAAATTGGGTAGACATGGAGACCCCTGTGGATATTCACTTCCTTATTCCAAGTAATTGACATTCAACCTATGTATCTTTCAACTCAGAATATCTAGGGACATGCAAGTATTTTGTTTGTTTTATGGTCATTGCTATAGCCTTTTGGCATTTGACATTGTGAGTTGAACTCATGTTTAATGCATGAACTCGGGGAAAATTTGATAGATAGGACAGATTGCTAATATGTTTAAGGAATCGCTTACAATTATTAGGCTAGACTCAAAACAGCAGAAACTCTCTCCAAATAAATGTGCAAGTAGCAAGTCTTCTACAAACTGTAGCAAGTCTTCTACAAACTGAATAACTCAGCAAGTACTCGACCTGAAAGAAAAGCTCTCGGAGCAAGTAATCTTGGCTTTGGCTCATGCCCCTCCTGACCCATTAAATTATACAAGGGCATCAGTCATTGAAAGCTAAAATTAACACTTACGGGTCTTGCCAGAGAGCTGATACCTCCAGTGGGAACTTTCCATGTGCTTGTGACAGACCAACATCCACTGGTGTTGCCATGGGGAAAAAATAAGAATTGAATTTCCTGCCTTGGTTTTTCCAGCAACTGCCAAGTGGGCAGTCTGCTTGGCCTTTGGTGATAACTCTACTTTGGTAACACTGACTCAGCAAATATTTATTGGCCATCCACTACGTGCCCAGTATGATGCTGGGTGCAGGGGTAAAGAGGTACACAGGACAGACAAAGCATGCACCCCAGATCCAGAAGATCTGGGCCCCTAGACCAGCCTCAGTACTCATTAGCCATGTGGTTTGGGGCCAGGTCTCAAAAATCCAGCAGATTCTAGGCACTGGAAGAGTTCCTAGTGAAAGTAACACTCCACACCAAGTGAGTAAGAGCTGGATTAAATCCCAGCTCTGTCCCTTCCCAGCTGTGTGGCATGAGCCTGTGGTCATTTAGAAATGGCCAGAAAGGAAGAAGCAGCAGTTGGGAGTGGGTGAGTGAGAGGGAGATCTGAGGGAAACTGCTTGGTTATAATTTCTTCTTTTCTTTAATCAGAGTGTAACTTTCATATAGTTAAATATTATAACATACACAAGTCTTAAGTATGGGGCTTGATGAATTTTTCACATAAATCTCATATAACCACAACCCAGATCAAGATACAGAACATTTCCAACACCCAGTAGATATAATTTTTAAAGCGAAAATACCAAAACCTAAATCTCAAGACCTCTGATAGGTTACCACAATCAGTGCTACCAGCCACAGAGCTGATATCTGACTAGTGGAGATGAGCTTATAGTCTCATTCTTCTGGTGACCAAGAGCACTACTTATAAACTAGTCTGCTGGACGTGGGCATACAGATGAAGCCCGTAAATATGACTTAGAACAGAGTTTTAACGTGTACTAAGCTAACTGGCCAATCCAAGGATGAAATCTACACTCTTGCCCTCTCCTTAACACCAAACTCAAATGTACTAGTTACCCAGGCCAGATTTTCCTTGTTATAAAATTTATTAAATATTTATCATAAAATTGTTGCAAGGCAAAAATAAAAGTTGGAGGCGTATCATTCATTACAGCCAAAAGGTGGAAACAATTCAAATGACCATCAACGAATGAATGGATAAAGAAAATGCGGTATATCCATACAATGGAATATTATTCAGCCGTAAAAAGGAATGAAGTCCTGATACATCCCACAACATGGATGAGCTGTGAAAACGTCATGCTAAGTGAAAGAAGCCGGATACATAAGACCACATACCATATGATTCTATTCATATGAAAGTCCAGAATAGGGAAATCCAGAGACAAAGTAGATTAGTGGCTGCTTAGAACGGGTGATAGGAGTTGGAGGATAGGGAGTTAATAGCTAATGGGGTTCCTTTCTGAGGTGATGAAAATGTTCTAAAACTGACTGTGAGGATAATTGCCCATATATCTGGACATACTAAAAACCACTGAATTGTACACTTCAAATTGGTGAACTGTATGGTACATGATTTCAGTTAAAATTCACAGTCTCCTTAGGAGGTAGCTTCTATCCCCAATGTACAGATCACAGAACTCAGGGTTAAAGAGAAGCCAAACTAGATTTGACACCAAATCTTGCCCTCTTAACCACTGTGCAAATACTCATTTAAAAAAGGCATTTTTCACATTAGGAATGATTTCCATAGGACATCATTTCTTATCTCTCAGTTGATGAGAAATAGAATTACTAGCTCAAGAGCTGTGAACATTTCTAAGAACCTTGATACACATTAGAAGGCCAGATTCTCAGTCAAGGTCATCATCAGGATGGAGAATGCCTCCATGGCAGGGACTCACTTTTATCATGCGAATGCCTGGCTCTGCGCCTGGCACACTGTGGCCACCCAGGGATATCTCCTGAATGAGTAACAGCATGTGTGCAAGCAGGAGAGCGGGAGGACTCCCCAGTGCAAAGAACTGCACTCCTTTTGATACATAATGTACAAGCTCCTAAGTGAGGCCAGATCTAGACTACACATGAATAATGAGCGCCTGGAACATGCAGCCCTCGATCTGTCTGCTTTAGCCACCTTCACATGCCAGGTGACTCACCACACAGTCCCCTGATTTAGTTGACTGCAAAGAGGTCAAAAATGACTTAATAAGTTACACCACAGCGCATCTGGGTAACCACACACACAGGGTTGGAAATTGCATCTATTCTTTTAGGTAGTAGTTCAGTGGGAGCATTTTTTAGCAAGCGCAACTGTTTCTGTTTGGATTATTGAATAACTTCCCTAGTAAATGCTGATTCTCCGTATAAATATTAGCAACTGACATACATAGCCACAGTCCACCAATGCCCAAAATAAGTTAGACTATAAACCCAATGCCTTTGGAAGCTGCATTAACCAGTGCAGGCCACTAAATTGCCTTGACAAGCCCGGCCCTACTTCTCCACCAGGAAGCAGTTGTACCTATATCACAACCAGCTAAAGAGGTTTGCACTGCTAAAACCTTGGGATCTCAATGAACTGCTTTTTCCTGCAGAGCAAAGTTTGGTGGCAAGAGGGTCTGTCTTGAGAATTTCACCACTCAGGTGTCAAACCACCTCATCTGACCTGTAATCAGGTGGGTCTATGTTCCAATGGGTTCATTCTTTCAGAGTCTATCACATGGGGTTTTCTCCAGTCTTTACTGCCCCTTAAAAAAACCCCAAACCCTAAGGTTATTAAAGATACTCCTTTTAGTGTTACCTTACCCACCTCTTGTACTATACTATTCAGGGGTCTTTAAAGGGATGGAATTATAACTTGTATTATCAATATAGGAAATACCTGGAGAAAATGCAGATGCCCTTTGGCTCATATTCCACAGGCTGCTCTCCTGTCTATGAAACTATATCAGGTCCTCCTGGCACAGTCAGAGGAAGGCTGAGAGGCAGTCTTACCCAGCCAGACCTTAATGATTTTATTTATTCCACATGGCCTAAAAACATGTTTGAACATAACTTGCCATAATTTTTCAGGTGATTTCTATGAATCACTTTTTAATTATGAATTATGTTTTTTAGAGACACTCCTGAGAAATTCTACCCAAGGTTCCCTTGACAACCATCTCATAAAGTATCTAAAGTGAAGCTGCTTCCACAACCAATGCAGAAAATCAACCTTAAAGCATACATTCCTAAAAGATCCATTAGTCATCTTTGCTGAGAATGAATCTCAGATTCACACATGCAAAGGGTCGCTGAGAAATTCAGATCCACCCACATAACTAGCAAAATACATTTACTGTCAAATAAGGTTCAAAGGATTTTTGTACAAATATAAATTTTCTAACTTCACTTGGAGCATTTTTTCTTTTCTTCTAGCTAGGGATTTTCTCTGTGTGTCTAAATTATTGCCTTTCTATCCCCGGCTGAAAGTTTTCAGCTTTCACAGGATCTGCTACGTCCACTGCAGGAAGGACCTTTTGCCTGCTGGATCAATCCAGGCCACTCAGAAACTAAAGTGTTTGTGCACGATAATGAGCACAAATTTCCATTTCTGGGATTTACTTAGGAAAATCCAACTGCTGGATCTCAAACAATCAGGTAAGGTCCAAGTACTCTTAAAGGACAGTTGGGTGGGGGTTAGCCTGGAAATTCTAGCACTTTCTGCAGGTGCAGCTTCCCCGGCTTCCACTTTCCTTCCTTTGGCAGAGTTGACAGCTTCTGCAAAAATAACGATGTAGACATCAAGCTAAACAGAAATATAAATAGGTCAATTAGCTTTCAATGGCGCACTCTTTATGTTGCTTAAACAGGGAGGTATTTTCTGGTCAATTACTTTAAGTAGACATCAATAAACACTAAAATTATTTGTGCATGGGGAGTCATGGCGCTGGCTTTTCCCTCCCTGGCCCCCAACGGTCCAGGGAGTAAACCGGACTCACACAGGCGCTTTCCTGTGCTCACTACCGTGTTTAAAGTGTTCAACAAGTGTTTGAGGCTATCGCTTTCGGTCCAGACCGTGCTGAGAGCCCCAAAAGACGTGGCACCTGGCGCCTGTTGCCTCGCCAGGTCACCGGGCCACTCTCCTCCGACGGCGTTCACCACCGCCCGTTTCTTTCCCCACGCCGTCTTGTATTTATTCAAAAGTTAGATTTCGCAATAAACTCTTCCAAGTATCCACCTCTCCCCGCCCCCCACGCCCTGCTCAGGGCCCGGCAATTGGTAGGAACGCTTCAAAATGAAATGCGAGATTGAAACCAGGTCTGACACCACCATAATAAAGCGGTTTAATGAGCTTCGATCTTGGGAACGGCGTAGCATTTGCACAACTCCATGAAGCCACGCGCACACTCACACCCTGACCACCCCTCCCGTAAAAGGGAAAGCGAAGACAAAGTGCCCCTGAACGTGAAAATCTGCCCGGCGCCCGAAGGCTCACCCCGCCTGGTTCAAAAGCTTCTGGGAGAGAAGTACAGAGAATTCCGTACTCAGATTAAATAATGTCTTTGTCTACACCCGCTGGGCGAAAAGAACGTTGGTGCTATAACCAAGATTATTTTGTTTCCGCTCTCTAAAAAAATGAAGACGGCGCTGGAGCTGGGGCCAAAAATATTCATAAGCCACACAGTTTGAATCCACCCTGTAGTTTATCAGCTAACCGATACTTTTGCCAGGGAAAATATTCTTGAATTGAGGAAAAGTGTTAAATTTAAAATTCTCCTTTTATACGAAAACGTGCTCTACCCCGTGCCTCCTCCTCCAGGGTATTTGCTCTGGCACCTAAAAGGAATTCTGTCTTGGGGCAGTTAAGAGGGGGAGAAGAACGGCGGAGGGGAGCTGGACCTTCTTCCTCAATCTGGAAACCACGCCGGATCTCCCTCCAAGAAGGCTGAGCCGCCAGCGTGAGAACTCGACTCCAGATCCGGTCTAAGAGCGCGCGAGCTGGGGACGGCTCGGGGATCTTTGGCGAAGCCAAGATCAAAGTACGGGCCCCTTAATTTCCACCAGACTTCCCTTCATCCACATACACCGGCTCTCACCCACTCCCCAGACCTCACGCGGGCCCCGGGTCGCTCTGGTCCCTACTTCCCACGTGGAAAGAATCCGGGGGGAGGAGCGGAGCCGAGGCCGAGAGAGTACAGGGGGCACGGGAGACGGGCTAGCACCAGACGAGGTCCGCACGGCCCCACTCACGCAAGTGAGCGTGCCGCACACCTCCCAGCGCGCACAGCCGCGTCCGCTCCAGCTCCCCGCCCGCTTGGCTACGTGCGGACCGAGGCCCTCCGCAGTGTACACTGCGCCCCAGCCTTGAACGCTGCGCGCACGCGTGCTCTCGAGCTCCCCACTCCCTCGTGCACTGCGCCCGCTCCGTGCGCACCGAGGCCCCTGACCCCTCCGTGTTTACTGAGCCTCTCCAGTGGCCGTGCGCATTGCGCCCCCTTCCGCCAACCTGCCCAGGCCGAGTTTCTAACCACGCGGGCGATCCCGAGACTCCGAGAGCGCAAAAGGCGGGAACCACACCGCAAAGTCTGTCCGAAACAATCTCCTTCTGGGCCCTCACCCAGCGCGGGGAGTAGGAGTCCCGAGTCTCTTCTGCGGAATTGAGAAAACCTCTGGCGACGGGGAAGCCTGAAGCTCGGCCCGTGTCCCCGAGTGGGACCCACAGGTTCCAAAGCCGGATTTCGTCCCAGGACAGGGAGAGCCGGCGAGGGGGCCCCGCCACCGCCTGCGTGCCATGCCGGATGGGGTGCGGTCCCCCTACCGGCGTGGCCCCCCGCCGCTCTGAAGTCTGGCTTTGGCGCGCCCAAAACCTCTGACGCGGGACGGCCCTCTGCTGTGGGCGTCTCCTCCTTCTTCTCCACGGATGGAAGAGTGTGTTCCCGGATACACACCTCTCAGAAAACCCGCCTTCCATGCCAGCCCTTAAAACTAAAGAAAAAAATAAAAATCTGCGCGAAGCAGGAAGATGCCCACGCCCCGGGTTGGGACGGCAGCGCGCGCTCAGGCCAGGCTGGAGGGAGCCGATCCAGCCGGCCCGCCTGCCCGCTGGCCTTTCTGTAACTTTCTCTACTAAACCGCGAATGAATTAGCGTACCTCTTCCTACAGATAGGTTCAGATTAGGGAGGTTTCCCTCAATGTTCGCTTTGCTTTGCGAACATTATATTAATAATTATATTAATTAAATAAAACGAGTTTGTGTCTTTAAAGTACTGCAATAGCCCTATATTATAGTCAGCCTTACATTAAGGATTGGCTGTTACTATTATTACCTGCTAGGAAAAGAAAATTAAGCCTATCATGTTTGTGCTTTCTTTGATGTGCAGAAATATGTCTCTGGTGGGTAGATTTTTTTTTTTTTTAAGGAAAAGTTTTGGTTGATGTTTTAGAAAGGCGGTTTCAGCGCCGTCGTTAATGAACTAATTGGTTTTCGGATTTCAAGGCGGCATGTCATTGATATAACCACTGAGGAATTTCAGCGCACACCAGACTGCAAAGACTCCTCCAGCTCAAGGGTTTCCAGACACGATCGCGGGCTCGCTGGAGGCGAAAAGCGAGGTTTTGCTGGGGAGCGGATGGGCTGCCTCTCCCCGAACCAGGATTTTGAGGCGACGTTTCTGTTAAGCCGGAGCGAGAGCACTCTGGGAGCGGGCTGCGGGGGCTTCGTGCCTCCGGGTCGTAGAAGGGTCGCAGGAGGTCGGCGCAGGACACTCGGCTCCCCTCTCCTTCGGCCCGGATCCCTGGCCGGTCCCTGAGCGCCGCTCCTGGGCGCCGGGCGCTGCAGAATCCTCGCTCTCTCCGGAGGACGCTGGATGTGTGTGCACGGGGAGGGGTGCCGAAGTCCCGGGCACCTTCTCAGAGACGGGGGAGAAAGCGGGAATGGGTCTGGGAGACAGCGAAGGAGTGCAGAGGAAAGGGCTGCCCTCTCACCACCACCACCCCCGCCCCCCACGTAAAATTAGAAGAAACGTGTGGCCGTTTCCCCAAACCTGGCGCGGCTTCAATGGCTCCCTGTGGCCCTCGCTGGGGACTGTGCTAATCACTACAATTAATTACCGGTGACACTGATTTTGATCCCTAAATGCATCACCTTGAGTGAGGGAGAGAAGTAGGCAGTAGCTATTCTGTTCCTCGGTTAGGAGGGACTGCCCCAGAGGGCCCCCTCAAGCCCGCAATCCCAGAAGCCGAAGTCGTCCGGGACAACCAAGTCCGAGAAGGACTGCGCTCTTTTCGGAATCCCAGGGAGCAGAGTCTGCCTCGAGCAGGCTGGGAAACGCGACTGGGAGGTGGGAATAATCCCCCCACTGGGTGGTGCCTCTTTCCCTCCCCTCCCTGTCCCGTCCCCCCCCCCCCGCAGAGCCACTTGGGGCACCCTGCCGAGGACCGAACACACAAGCACCAAGGGACCCCAGGACCCTGTGCAGGAGGGCGGATCTGCCCTAGTTACTGTGACGTAATCAAATAATCAGAGAGAAGCCGACCAACCTAAAAGCAAACACTTTCTCCTAAGGGGTAACTTCCAGTGAAATAACTTATTAAAAGCAAAACAAAACAAAAAGAAATAAACTTCTCTCCCTCTACTACTTAGGAATGTGTGAGCAGAGCGAGTTACTGTCTCGACCTCTCAAGGAACGAATCATTACGAAATTGCTCTGGATATCTGTAATTACTTTTACTCAATGGGTAGTAATATTGTAATTGTTGTCCGAGCCTTTCTGGGAGTAGCAATGACCGCAGAAAAAGTTGATGACCGCAGAAAAGTTTCCTTTTCTTACACAAGGAAAGGAGTGAAAAATCGAAGTACCTTTTCAGATAGCTTAGACCAAACGCGCCTCCCAGCCTTGAAATACTCATATTTGTGATGCTGAACCCAAGCGGGATTTTCTGAAGTAACCACATCATGCTAATTGCCTGTGTAGACAAGAGTTTATAAGTCGAATAGGTTCACATCTCCATAGTCCTGGGTTTTCTGCTGTCTCGGCTTGTTTGGGCGGTTGAAGTTCTCCTTAAACACCACTTCAGAGGTTCCAACCCCTTCCCCCAAATCTAGTGCTAGGCCTGGGAGAAGTCCTCCCCTCCCCACCTCCTTAGGGACAAAGTCTCTGATCCCTTTCTGCCACCGCAGCAGCCCATCCCTAGTGGAACATCTGCGCGTTTTCCCCCTGATCTCACGCGAAAGTCGGTTTCCGCGGAGGATGGGCCTCAGGTAGGCGCCGGGTGCGGCCCCGGGGAAAAACAGTTGCGGAGCATCTGAAGCGGAAAATCCAAGCAGATGTGAGGCGGCCGGGCCCCGCCCCTTTCCTCTTAGGGCCTCAATTTCTTCCAGATCAGTTTCCTAATGGAAAATTTCTAAGAGGTGGGAGGTATGCGGAGGCGTGCTCGTGCGCCTCGGGGTGCGCCTAGGCGCTGGAAGCAGGACAGACTGGGGCTGATGGCGTCCCGCAAGCGCGGCCAAAGCTTATTGGACTCAAGGTGTCCGACCCCTCTTTCCACCTGCCCTCTTCCTGCCCCCAGCCTCTCGTCATTCTAGATTTTGCCAACTCCTTCTGGGCCAGTAGGAGAACCGCCGTTTCTGGGTGATGCCCGGGACTGAGGGGTCTTTCGTTGCCCTATGCTTCTCCCCTGCGGGCCCGTCTCCGTGCTCTGCGCGACGCGCTCGACTTTCGACTCAAAGTATAGACTAGGAGGTACTCCCTGCACCAGGAGCCCTGGAGCAAGGAATACGCAGTAGGTGTCCCAACCGGCGGCCACCGGCCGGCTTCTCATCACTCCAATTAGCACGCGTTTAGTGCTTTTTCCAACTTACACAGAGCTTCTATCCTGTGGGTGTCCTAAGGGCCTCAGGCTTTCCCTTCGGCAGGGAGAGCCCTGGGACGACCCCATCCAAGCTCAGGGGTTCTTCCTTCGCCATTCCACGCAGACATGACTATTCTTCCCGTCTGGGGAAACCTCGAAGTTCGCGCCGAAGTACTTTGGGTTCTTTCGGTGGTGCTGTGTGGGAGCCCAGGCCCATCTCCGCGCGCTGTGTGTGTATGTGTTGAATGAATGTGTTGGGGGGAGGGTGATAAAAGGCCCACTTGGGCGTTTGCTGGGGCACACTGTGGGCCCTAAAGTGCCCCACAGCCAAACATCTGCGAATCTTCAAACGCTCCGTTATGCTACGTCTCACACCACGCGATTCGAACCTGTCTCGCAGATGCAACAACGGCTGCCACTGCTGAAGACCGGGTATCGAGATCTCAAGTACAATTTCCCGTGAAATCCGGGAACTTTGGTTTAAGGAACGTTTCTGTTCCTGTTACTTGTCGAGTTTCTCCCACTTCCACTTAACCATGTTTCTGCGATCTGGGTAATCCCTTTCAAGCCCAGGAGGAATTCTCCCGGGTCCATAATTGAGGATCGGAAATCGTGGGGGTGAGGGAAGCCTTAAATCCTCCCGAAGCCAGGAAGGTGCCGGAGCGCACACGGGGGCGGCCTGAGCAAGCGGCGGCGGGGCCCAGCCGGCAATCCCTTACCCCCTGGAGCTCCTTCTCCCGGAAGCTGGGAGACCACAGCTGTCCCCGCAGCGGGGTGCTGGACTCCGGGCGGGGAAGCGGGCCGGGAGCCTTGCGTTTGGCCACTGCGTACCCGAGCCGCTCGCGCGCCCCACCCCCGACCCTCTGCGAGCACGGCTGGAAAAAGGAAAGCGCTCCTGGGTCCGAAACCCCAAGGAAAAGTGCTGGTTCCTACGTGCGCCCGGCATTTGGTGGGGAGGCACCAACTCCTAAGCTCGCGCGGCTCGGTGGTTTCGAGCAAGGCCACGGCTGTGGGTTCCGCAGGGCGCCGGGGCAGGTGAGGCCGAGCCGGGGTCTGCGCACGCTGTCCTGCCCACCGAGGGAACTACGACGCCTCCAACGCCATCGAACTTCTGACCTTCAAAGGGGTCCCTGGAAAGGGTCAGGAGCGCCTGCTGCCGACAAGGTCGCCGTAGGCCCTGCCCTCGAGACGCGGGGGAGGGAGGCGAGTACCAAGTCATTGTAATGGCAGTGAGCGCGCGGAGCCGCAGGCTCTTCCCGGGCTGGGGGCGAGAGAAGGCACCTCGACGGAGATCCTAGCGCTGGGCCCCAAGGCTCCGGCGTCTCCCCTCCCTCGCTGACCTCCAGATCAGGCTCCCACAGCCTACAGCCTCGGCACGCGTCCGAGGGACCCCAGGACCCCGCGCCCTGCGTCCACTGCGGCTGCCCTCTGACCCCGCGCGCCAGGAAGCTGGAGTCCTCCCAGAGCATGCGTCCACACCGCGTCCGGAGGGCTCGGGCTTCTAGAAGGGAAGGGATGGGGGGCTACCTCGTGGCCGGGGTAGCTAGGAGGATCCTCCGGGGTTGCAGGCACAGGGTCGGGGTGGGGTGGGGTATACTCGAGGTCCAGTGTGGCCCTGAGGGAAAGCGCCGGGACGCCCTACGGCCGGCCGCGTCTCCGACTGCGCCTCCCTACGCCAACTGCCTCCTGCCCGCATCACCCTGGCCACCACGAACGCTTGTCCGATGACCCTCGCTCGGTGCTCCTCGCCCTGAAGCACCCGCCTCAGCCGGCTTCCCTGAAATTCCTGCCGCACTGGATCGGGCTTCAGGGACGGGTACTATTGGGCCCTGTTCCCGCCGCTGCCCTGGGCAAGGCCTCACCGGTAGGTTCGGCTCCTCCGCCCCTCTCTCCGTCCGATCCGCGCGTCCCCGCGGCCTCCAACCCCTCCGGGGAAGGCGCCAATCTCCTTTCGCTCTACCGTTTACAGGAGAGAAAGGGCATAAGGGTCACTTCCGAGCCCTACTCGCGCCGCTTCCTGGGGAGGGGGGTGGTCCTTCCCCTCCGGCCTCCCCCACCACCACCACTTTCGGCTCTCGGACCTGCAAACTGGGGAGAGCGAGGGCTCGGGGCCCGCGCGGGCTCGGAGGACTCAGTCCTCCTCCGCAGGGCACTCAGACAGCGCCCGCCCAGTACCTGCGCGGGAGCCACAGAGGAGGTCTCCGCACCGCTTCCTCCCTCCCTTCCTCCTCCGCCCCTCCCCGCCGCTCCTCCTAGCGCCCAGGTCCCGCGACCCGCTCGCCAGAGCCGGTCCCCGCCGCGCGCCCTGTGCCCTCACCGCGATTTCCTCGAGGCCGGGAGCGCGCGGGTCTCTCCTGGGAGAGTCCCTGGAGGCAGCGACGTGGAGGCGCGCCTGTGACTCCGGGGCCGCGGTGGGGTCGGTAGGCGAGATTGGCCGCCCCCGCCCCCGCCGCGGTCCCTCCCCCCCTTCCTGCCCCCCCTCCCCCCCGGGCCGCGGCGGCCGAGTGCTCCGCCCGAAGGCGGGTCCGCCATAAACAAACGCGGCTCGGTTGCACGTGGACCGCTGAGCTTCTGCGCCTCGCGACAGATCGCAGGCTCCGGGCGCCGCATCTCCAGGCACAGGGAACCGCCAGGGAGGGCAGGAGAGCGCACCCGGGCCGGGCCCCAGCCGCGTCCGCTCCCCTCCCGCTCCATGGCTCCGCAGCCGCAGCCGCCCGTGCCGTCCTCCAGCCCGGAGGGGCCTCGCGGCAGCGGGTACGAACACCCGGTCAAGGACTAAACCGCACCGCCGCCTCCTCGCCGGCCGCTCTCCACCCCTAAGGAAAGCCGAGGCAGGGGAGACAAGAGGGAGAAAGGAAGAGCGAGCCGAAGCGAGCGGGAAGCCAGGGCTCTGGTCGCCGCGGAACAGTCCGGCCCGGAGGAGGCTGCGCCCGGGGCGGTGGCGGGAGGAGCGCGGGGCGGCGCCCCCGGGTTGCGCCGAGCTCCCGGCCCACGGCTGCAGAGAGGCGTCTTGGTGCCCCTGGTCGGCCCCACGCACCTGCCCGCGGCCGGCGCCCCACGCTCACCTGGTCTGCGGGGCCCCCTTCCCCATCGCCGCCGCTGCAGCCAGAGCGGAGCTCCGCGGGCCTGGAGCACGGCCGGGTCTAATATGCCCGGAGCCGAGGCGCGATGAAGGAGAAGTCCAAGAATGCGGCCAAGACCAGGAGGGAGAAGGAAAATGGCGAGTTTTATGAGCTGGCCAAGCTGCTCCCGCTGCCATCGGCCATCACCTCGCAGCTGGACAAGGCGTCCATCATCCGACTCACCACGAGCTACCTGAAGATGCGCGCTGTCTTTCCCGAAGGTGAGGCCGCAGGTGGGCGGCCGGGAGCGCTAGGGGACCCAAGCGGGGAGCCAGAGCTGGCCCGGAGGGGCTGCCTGAGCCTTCCGGCCGGTGCCAAAACATCTTGGGGAGGTCGCTCCGGGAACTTCGGGTCCTCCTGGAGAGAGGGGCCAGGGCCCTGGTGACAGAGAGACCAGGCCATCTTCTGGGCCAGGGCTGGGGGGTAGGGGGGGCGAACCAGGGATCGTTCCATGAGCATACTAGTCCAATCTGGTCTTTCTTCTTTCCTGCCTTACTTTCTTCATTTCTTTAACTCCCCCTTTTATTTTTTCCTTCCTACTTTCTTTCTGTGGAGGGGAAGCACAGTGCCCCCCGGGGCCGGAAGTGAAGCGTCTTGCTGGTCCCTGGGAGAGAGTGGAGTACACCGGGAGACCCAGGCCCTGCAGGCCCCAGCTCCCAGCAGAGCACTTGCAGGGACTTGGGCCTCAGACTCGGGCCTCTCAGGTGGTCTCTTCTCTGCTCGCCGTTCTTGGGGCTGGGGCTCTGGAGGTCAGGGTGGGAAAGACTGCTCAAACAGGTGAGCCGAGATGGGGCAGGGGAGAAAGGGAGGCGGTTAATTCGGAAATGGCAGGCGGGCCTGAGCATAGTCTTGTTTTCTAGATTGGATTATAAGCCTGGAGGGGCAGGTGCCGTGGTGGGCAAGGGTCGCCAGGACCCACGGGCCCAGCAGGCTCTCAGTGGTCAGAAGTGGTGGCACACTGGGTGGGCATTCCCTGCCAGCACACGGCCTGTGGGTGACGGTAGCTGCCAGGCGGGCACCTCTGAGCAGCAGGGCTGGAGGAGGCCTGATCACCACCGCATCCCTTTTGGTGTCCTGGTGGTTCTGAACCGACCACCTTCCAATGTCTCTGTCCCCAGCCATGTTGGCTGCGGCCTGGCGGAAGGGATTAGGACGCTTGTCTGAGACGCTCTGCTCCAGCACCCGATGAGCACCCCCCAACCTGAAGGCCGAGGAGCCACTAGAGCTGTGGCAGCCTCTGGAGTATCAGAAGCCAGTGCACGACTAGGGAGACAACTTTAGCTACAGGGCACAGGGAGGGTCGCTGCAGAGCTGCGACAGGTGTCTCTCCAGCGCAGGGCGCCTCCATTAAGGCAGTTCCAGGCCAGGCAATCGACCTAAAGTCAGTAAACTTGGCCTCTTTACGGTGGGCGCCCCTAAGTCTGTTATTTGTAATCGTCTCTGGGTCATAAACTGCCCTTTACACCACCTCCCAGGTGGAGATCCTAGGGCTTGTCTCCCAGCGTGACCTCCAGCTCTGCAGTGTGCTGGCTGGGGAGCCGAGCGCCACTGGACAGGGAGCCGAGGGGGCCAGAAGCGGTGGCCTGTCCTCACCGGAGCCTTCCAGCTGCGCTGTGCGGTCAGGCGGGCACTTTCCTCCCTGGAGCAGGAGCCTGTGACCTGACTGCCACAGCCCAGAGCTCTTAGAAGGGAAAGTTCTTTTCCTTTCCAACCCCGATCAACCGAGGTGCCCCCCTCCCACTCGGAGCTGCGGCCCAGTGGACGCTATTTGTGGGCCCTCCACCGAAGCAGAGATGATTCCTCTCCTGCTGAAGTTTTCAGTGAAAATTAAAGGAGAATTGGGTTTTATAAGAGCCGAGTCTCCTTCCAACCCTGGGAGGAGGGATGGTAACTGGTTTGCTCGGGTGAACCGTTTCTTAATCCACATGCTGCAAAGCAGGTGTGGAGCCCAGACAGGACATAAGCCTTCTCTCCTGTCCCCCTCCCACCCCACTGGAAATACAAATTACAAAGAAATGACCAGAAGAATAAATGATTTCAAGTAAGCCAGAAATTGAGGCCTGGAGAAAGGGGCTAATTGCTAGCCACTTGTTTGGGGATTTCCAGGAAAGCGACTAAAAATTGGGAAGTGGTGTGTATATGCTCCTGCAAATATTAAACTGGGTCTGTAGGTTCCAGCGCTGCGAAGCGAGGCTGCAGGCCTTGGGACCCAGAATTGCTTGGCCCTGAGCAGGTTGCAGGGATGGGCTGGCTGTGGTCTGGCCCCTGAGCACCAGGCCCCTGTGCTTTGTTCCTAGTGGTGTAGTTGAGGGGCGGCCTGGGCGTCTCCTGGGGGTGACCATTGAGATTGGAACTCCAGGAGGGGTCGGGGGAGAATTATGTGGCCCTAGAGTTTTGGAAATAGTCCTGAACCTAAGGGGTCCAGATTCATCCAAAATGGGGAGCAGGCGGTGATCTAGACCGCAGCGGCTCCTGCAGCGCTGAAGCAGGGAGCAGGGGCGCTCGCCTGCACGGTGGGCCAGCAGCCTCCGGACGCCTCCCTGCGCGTCCGGAGGCCTGGGGCCTGCAGACTTTCCCCCTCAAGTCAGTCTGCGACTGGAGAGTAGAGGAGTTGGGTGCCTGGGGCAGAGAAAAAGAAGAGTTTAGAAAGACCTCAATAACGCATAATGACTCGTTCGCCCCTCCCGTGGCTCTGAAGGACGAAGGGTGGGAGCGCGGAAGCAGCATCCGAAACTGATTTAACCTGTTCTCGGGACATTGCGCCAGGGAGGCGGTGCGGGAGGCGGACGGGGCCTGGCGGAGCTGCGAGGGTCTGGACGTGGGCGTCGGGGAGGTGTTAGCGGCCAACCCGGTCCTGCGCCACGGCGGGAACTCCCGGACCTGCTCCGGCTCTCGGCAGCGAACAGAAAGATACCTAGCGGACCCGATGTGCCCAGCGCGGCCTCGCTGTTTTGATAGCCAAGCCGGATCCCTGGGTGAAGAAGAATCTAGAAGCCAAGTTAGGACTTTGGGAGTTCGAAAATGAAGAGCACAGTCCGAAGGAACCACAGGAATCGCCAGGCTAACCCTCAGTATTTGAGGAAATTGAGGCCTGAGAGGGGCGGGCCTTTCCCAAGGTCCCCCGCGAGGGCAGGGCAGGCGGGAAGGCCGCTGTGTCCCCTGTGCTTCTGTGCACAGGAGAGGCCGCTGGCCTCGACTCCTTTCATCCCGAGACCCCCCAGGCAGGAGGAGAGAAAGAGGAGCTCGGAGAAGCCCCAGGGCAGGGGCAGAGAGGCGACTGGAGCCAGGCGGACACTCCGCGGGGAGGCCAGTCCACAAGCTTGGGGGTGCTGGCAAGCCAGACACCGGTTCAAGTCTCGGCTCTGTCAAGCTGCCCCGCTGGGCCTCTGTCTCCTTGTCTGTAAAATGGGCCCATTAGCACCTCCATCGCTGCGCAGGGTTCCCGGGATCGGGTATGAGGAAGCAGGCGGGCGCAGGTGGAAATCTACCATGTTCTTACTCCAGTTGGTCCTTCCTGTGAGCTCACTGCCTTCCTTGGGCCAGATGCGACCTTAACGGTGGCGCGCCCCACTCGGTGGACCTCCGGGACTCACTGCCTGGAGTTGGAAGATGAGCGGTTTTCTGGGCTTCCACCGTTTTCTCCCCTTTAACTGCAAACTGAGAAGTGGAAGGAAGAAGGGCAGGGAAGAGGGCAGGAGAGCAAGGCTGGCTGTGGCAGTGGATTCGGAATTGAAAGCTTAGTGAGTTAATGTGGTTGGGAAGGCCTGCTACTCACAGGGCTCAGGGAAACGCTGGGGCCCAGGGTCTCCCTGCCCTCTTTGCAGCGTGGCCTTCACTTCTGGAGAGGGGGCACTTTGGAAACACAGAAGCACCCGGGGTGGGAGAAGTCTGCTGCTCTCTGGCCATAGCTGCATGGTGACCACGCTGGGCAGGATGCAGGGCAAGTTCCGCCATCTGGTGACCCACGCTGGGCCTCAGGAGGTACAAGTCAGAGCTGCGGGAGCTCCCCGGCCAATCACCAGGGTTAGGCCTCTTCCTAGGAGCTGGGGTTCCTGTGCTCAGCTGTGGGGCAGAGGGTGGCCTCGCCTCTGGGCACTTGTACAGAAAGGGCTCGAGGAGGGACTGGCTGCAGGTCCCAGCTCAGGAGTGGAGCTGGAAGCTGAGGCTGATCGTGGGAAGAGAACAGAGCCCCTCCTCCCGCTCCCCACCAAGATCCCAGACAGGTGTGGGCAAGAGAGAGGCAGGGCCTGCACCACTCATCACAACCTTTTACTCCAAAGAAGTGAACATGTCACACGCACAGTAAATGGGGTTGGAGGCCTGAATTATTCCAGTGGCTGGATTTGTCTGGGTTTAGATTCGGGCAGAGTCCTTCCCACTCGATGCGTGCGCGCGCACACGCGCGCACACACACACACACACACACACACACCCCTGAGTGCCAAGGGGAGGTGCGGGGGTTGGGGCGGTCCTAGAAATTGTTGTTGGGAATGGAAACGCTTTGATTTAGAGGGTTTGGTGAGGAGAAACTAGCCCTAACCCGACATGGAGTCACATATCCGAGGCCTTTCCCTATCGCAGCCCGAAATAATGTAGTTTTTTTTTTTTTTTAAGTAGACTTATTTTTTTAGAATAAAGTGGGTTTTTACAACCCTCTCCCCGTCTCTACGTGGAAGCCTGCCAGGCTGTGCGCCGGGTCCGGGAGGGAAAGTTCACAGAGGCGGAGCGGGAAGCTCGGCAGTGGTGATGGGAACTGCAGAGTTGCGGGGGGGCCCTGGAGGTTGGGAGCGAGGATGTGGAGCGCGGGCGCCGCAGATTTGGCACCCAGAGGCTAGCGTCCAAGACCGGCTCGGGGCGCTCCGGGGCGCTGACTGGAAGCCTGGCCGGCGCGGCGCTGGCCACGTGCGCTCCTGAGCGCGGGCTCGGCCGAGGCACCCTCCCATCCTGCAAGGTCTAAGCGTCAGGCGACCGGGTCTTGGGGCGCTTCCGTTGTCTGTGGTCTGTGCGTGTACAACACTGGCCCCTGGCCAGGCAGGCCGGGCTGGAATCCCCTCCCTTCCCCCACCCAGACCAAACCCTGTCGGGGTGTCTCTACCTACCACCCCCTTCACACCCCCTCTGGGCCGCTGTGCAGCTGTGGGTTTCTAAAAGGGTGCAAAGGCCGGGCTTTTCAGGGACCCAGTGACCGCGAACCACTCCAAGGCCGGAAGAGGACTGAATTGCCACCATTTTAGATACCCAAGGTTGCCCTCGGGGAAGTGTGAGAACCGCTGTCCATCCTGGAAGTTCTTATCCAAGTCTAGACCCTTCTCTGGGGCAGGACCCATTGGTCACTGGCCACAGTGAGTCCTGCTCCCGGGTCCAGAGGAAGGAGCGAACCTCACTGCCTCCTTCAGGTCTCAACTCGTGTGTCCCCCTCATCTGACCGGGTGACCCTATCTCACAGCGAGGGAACCCCTCCACAGCGTCCCCTTTACTGGGAAATCAGATCGTTTGTGTGATTTGATGTTTATGGTCTGTGACCTGCACCTGGCTGAGGACCTGGTACAGCAGGCACCCAAGAGCTGTTTGTTGACTGACTGACTGAGCACCCAGAGAGGAGGGACCATATTTAGATAGCTTCTGTGGTGGGCAGGGCCTGACGGGGTTTAAACCAAACAGTCCGCTCGCTGAGTGTGGGTACAAGTGCAAGCACCCACAAACCCTTGGAGGCAGAGGGGAAACGGGGACACTTGGCTCCCTTTCCCTCTGACCTAGTGGCTGACCCCCCTCCCCAGTGACCTGGCCATCTGGATTCCCAGTAGCAGGGAGTGCCCATCTGATTCCCCTATTGACACATGTAGGGCAAGCAGGACCCCAAACCCTGGCCGGAAACCGCAGGCCAGGTTTGGAACCTCCCCCGCCTTGCTCCCCTGCAGTCACTGGGATGGGGTGGGCTGGGGATTTCCCAGAATCAGGCAAGACAGACCACCAATGGCTGATAACCTTGGAGGAGCTTAGCGCAGTCTTTTCTTACACTCCTTCCCTCATTTTTCTAACAAATAAAGCCCTTTGTTAGGTCTAGATAAGGGCCACAGGCCTAGTGCCTCACTTTTTCAGGAGTATGTATGGCTTTATAGTAACAAGATGATTTTTTTTGTTACAAACCTTACCTTATTTAGTCTCTGCATTCAGCCCAAAGTAGATTTTTATGGGCCCAGGGAAAAAGTCTCGCCCACAGAGGTTTCTGCTGGAAGAGCTGGCAGCACTATCACCCTGTGAGGTGGCATGGGGGTAGGGATGCTTAAGGAGAGCCTCCCCACCATCCGCCCCCCCTCGTGCCAGGTCCAAATCTCCGCTGGCAAAGCGGAGGCATCAAGAAATAATACGAACAATTATAATGATATAAGAGAACAGGCTTTGAATTATACGGAAAAATTGTCCTGTGCAGCCAACGCACTGTTTGCATGTGAGGCCAGAGCTTTCGACAAGGCTTTTGGGAGACCCAGGCAGGGGAGTTTGGTTTGGGGGGGTCATTCCCAAAGAAGGTGCAGATTTCCCCAGGTCACTGAGCCCCAGGCCCTGTCAGGAGCCAAGGCTGGAGGCGGTGGCCACAGAGAGCTGGGCAAAGGTGGCTTGGCCCAAACCAGGGGTCGGGCCCAGGAGCAGGGTAAAGGACAGTTACAGAGGCACCTTTGTCCATTTTCGGACATCAGAATTCCTGGGCCCTTATTATGTTTTTTCTTCATTCAGGCCCCGGAGGCTTTAAAATTTTGGTTCTTTCCATTTCTGGTTAAATGGAGTCAACGCCACCACCAGTAGGCCGGCCTCTTGGGTGCTGGGGAGGAAGGACCTACCGTGAGAGCCAATGGCCCTATAATATGGTCACTGTGGTCATCCTTGGGAGTGAGAGTGGGGTGGGCAGTGATTTCCTGGGGTTAAAGAGACACCTCCGTTCACGTGCTGGAGTCCGGGGGGTGCGGGGCTGCGATCATATTTGGGAGATCGGAATATGTGGAAATTAGCCTCTTCCTTATGGGGAGACCAGGATAAACCCCTAATTCCAGAGCCCAGGAGGAGAATTAAAGGCCATCCCTTCCTTAGTTGCGTAATAGAAGTTGCCGAAAGAAGGGTCTCCAAAGTCTCTGCGGGGGCCCTGGGCCTGGAGGTGCTCTGGGCTGGGCGGCACCCAGGCCCTCGGGGTGCGTTTTCCGCCCGCTAGGATCAAGGGCTCCAGAAGCCGCGATGCCCCGGGCGGCCCAGGGACAGTGGGGAGACCCAGGGTGCCTGCGCGACGCTCTCCGGAAACCCACTCGCCGCCGCCTGCCTGGAGGGGCTTTTCGGTCTCGGGAATGGGCCTCGGATTCGCTCCGGCCCCTGGTCGCACACTTCCGGGAGCAGCGCGCAGGGGACCGGTCAGACCCGCAATTCTGGCGGGAGGGGAGACGGACGCGCCCGCGCCACCCACAGCTCACCCGCAGGGTCGCAGCCCTGGTGGGAGGCGCGCGAGGGGCCTAGAGCCTGGGGGGCGTTCTTCGCGGGGCTGCGGGGGGCGTTGCTAGGACTGCGGTCCTCGGTCTTTGCGGCTTCGCGCCCGGCCCGCGGCGCCCGCTGGAGGGTTTCGGGCCAGGCCGCCAGCAGGACTTCAGGGAGCGGCTGGGGTTCTCCCAGCTGGCGCTTAGCGCCGCAATCTCACCCGGCTTTCCTGCTTCCTCCCGGGCGTGCAGGCAAAGCCTGGGATCTCCGGGGTCACGGCAGCTGAGCCGAGGGCGCAGGGGAGAGATGTTCTCTCGAGCTGGGCTGCCTTGGCCCTGGTGCGCCTTCTGAAACACTGGTGGCCTTCGGGGAGGTGGTGGGGAGCAACGGAGGCCTTGGAAGGACAGTTAAGAAGCGGAAGGGCTGCGAGACCCCAATTATGTGCCAACAAACACCTCCCAGTTACCGTCTAGTATACACATGGCTCTCCCCGCCTTCGACCCGTACCCCGCCCGCCGCCGGCGACTTAGGAGTTCGCCTTCTGGAAGCCCCCAGGTAACCCCTTCCCAGGCTGTAGCTCTTGGATTGGAAGAGGGTGGGCGCTCCTGGGGCCCCAGTGAGGGCTGGAGAGTCCGGGGCGGGGGAGGGGAGAGATTACAGGGGGTTGAAAAAGTTTTGGTTTGTTTGTTTTGTTGTTTTAATGCCGGAAAAGCTGCCTCCAGGACGGCGAGGGCTTTACGTTCGGGCCTCTCTGTCTTTGGGAAAGTGCATGGCTGCCGGCGGCGCGGGGAAGGGAGAGAGGAAGGACCCTTGGGGGAATATTTACTGGTCAAATCGATATCCCCGTCTGGCTACGAGGATGGCCGATTTCAAAGCAAATTAGATTACTTTGTGGCATTTCAAATAAAACGGCAATTTCAGAGCCGTGAGCACGCGGGCGACCCAAGGGAGCTGTGGGCCTGGCCGGCTTGGACCCAAGGCCTCGGCGGGAATTTCTCCTCTGGCCTTTTCCTTTTTAATCGAAGGCAAAGGGGCGACGGCCGGCGGGGCGCCGGGTGCTGAGGCCTCTGGCTGGGCGCTGCTGTTTACCGGTTTGCTTTATTCCCCGTCCAGGTTTAGGAGACGCGTGGGGACAGCCGAGCCGCGCGGGGCCCCTGGACAGCGTCGCCAAGGAGCTGGGATCGCACCTGCTGCAGGTAGTAGGGCCGCCGCGGGGTGAAAAGCGCCGCCGCCGCCACCAACGGCCCTGGCCCGCGCCCGGGTAGGGGCTCCCTTCCGACCCCACCGCCTCAGTCTCCAGGGGTCCCTCCTCAAGGAGCCCCGGGCGGATCCACAGGCCGCCCCCAGGCTGCAGAGGTCTCCCGAGGCAGCGATCGGACTTCGGGCCAATTCTCCCCAACTCCCCTCGGAGGGCCGGGACTGCGTGTGGATCCCGGTCAACCCGGGCAGCCTCAGGCCAGCCCCCCATCAACCCCACACCTGGCACCCTCTCCCCCGCCCCAGCCCCAGGACTCTCTAGCCCACGAGACCTAGGCCGAAGGGCGCCCCTGGGTGTGGTTAAGTCCTCTCCAACCTTACTTCCTTCGGCAAACTTTTATGGAGCTCTTGCTCTGCGCCAGACGCTGTGCCAGGCGCCGGAGCCAAAGAAGGAGTGATCTGGCTGCTCTGAGTCAGAGGGAGGCAGCCTAAAGCGTCTGACGATTGTGTGTGTCTGGAGAGGTTGCAATAGAGGAGAGACAGCATCAATAATTGAGTATTAGCAGTTCACATTTACTGAGAGTTTGCTACCGGCCAGAAGCTGTTCTAAATCTTACTATATCATCTCTCTTCACCAGCCACCTAGAGTGTGTTCTATTTGTAACTGCATTTTTTCAGAGCAAGAAGTTGAGGCACAGAAAGGTTAAGCAACATGCCTGAGGTTCCACTTGCTAGTGGTGGAGCCTTGTTCAACTCAAGTGGCCCAGCTCACGACATGGTGCGACCTCCGGGGTCACCTGGCTCACGGAGGAAGTCCTTGCTTGGTTTGTGTCAGCCGCTTAGCGCCCCAGCCCGGAGCCATTCAGTCCGCGGTTACTAAACCGCCCCTGACCTCGGATTTCCTTCGCGGTGTGTGGGGCTCGGGTGGGGTAACCGTGCGCACAACCGGCCACTTCCAAGTCCGCGGCTGGCGCTAGGTGGGCACAGAAACGCCTCGTGTCTCGGAATCTTTCAAATGCCCTTTACAGAGCCTCATCAACGACCCGATTCATTCCCCCTCCCGTCATTTGTCTCTGCCACCGAAAAATGCCTACCGAGAGCTATTTTGCATTTCCTCCTTCTATTTTGTGTTTTCTTTATAAGGGGGGAAAAAAAAGTTGGCTACGGAACTCTGTGTCTTGGGTCAGCGAGTCGGCTCCGCGCTTCGAAAAAGCAGATCTTTTCAAAACTCTTTTGCCCCAAATGCCCTAGTGTGATTTATTTTTTTAAATGCATGCGCTGGGGAAGAGAAGATCCCGGGATGTATTTGAAACCCGAGGCTTTTACAACATAAAGCTAGTGGTGTGGGAGCCGGCCGGGAAATGGTACTCTTGGAGCCCTTCCCGCGCGCCCTGCGCTCTGCCCGCAAGCTCGGGTCCGGCTCCGTGCGCGGTATCTTAAGTGTTTGGTGCTCCTACATATTATAAGTGACACTAATATCAGAGACAACTAAGTGCCAGGGAGCTCCAGTGAAAACCTGGCGGCAAAGTCAACGCTCCCAAGTTTCTCCACTGTACATTTATTTAATTCCGGACTGTGTCTGTGGATGGGCGGCTTTGCAGTTAATATACTTGCAAGCGCATTAGGTCGTTTGCAGCTATGAAGGCATAACCAACATTTTCCATTAAAAGTATTATTTTTTAAGCTACCGCCGGCAACTTTCAGAATTTAATTTTGATAACTTTTTCTCTTTTACTCATATGGCTGGCTGTCCGATACTATTTCATTAAATGTATCTCTTTAATGATTTTGGAGTTAAGCAAGAATGCAAAATGTGCCAAAACGTGGGTAACTTCAGAAATTGCTGAATAGTTTATATCTTTGAAAAGGAGTTTAGTTGGGGAAATATTTTGTAGCTGAGTTAGAAACATGAAAGTCGGGCTTATAATCAAGATGTTGATTTCAACCTCAGCACAGGGAAAGCTAATGATAGTTTAGTTGGCAAAGAAGTTTTTGCAGCAAAACTGTATCTGAGACAGCAGAATGTAAGGATATCTTTCAGGTTTCACTTCTACATTCTTTTTAGGCCCCCCTCCAAAGAGGGGGCGGATTTAGAAAAACCAAAGGTAATCTGGTTTCAATTACATGCTGTAAAAATAGAATTTGTGGCCAGAAATTAATTTGGAATATTTTTTATGGGGGCAATGTTGTGGGTTGTATGGGCCTTTCACCAACTTTATTGCTTTTCTTTGGTTCTGGATCTAAAATATGAATGAGTAAATAAAATGCAGTTTCCTTTTTCAAAAATAATTTAGTCTTTTTATCCTTGCCACGCATAAATATAATCATTACCCTTTATTTGACTTAACTACCTCTTATAATTTTACTTTATTTTTTTGAGGGCTAGCCAAGTTAGGCAAAATCAGAATATCATTTAGGTAGCTTTAATTTTTCAGAAATTGATACTTTTTCTCCTTGAATTTTGCAAAGGTTGTCTGATCTCTTGAAGATTCTAAATAATTAATTTTGTAGACATAGTCTGTTAAAAATAACCAGGTATTTTATTTTCTGGGGAGTGGTAGTGTTAGGAATTTATTATTCAAATGGTACTTAGGGATAACTAGAAAATTGTGGCAAATAAAGCATATGTTCTAGTGGTATAAACGGCTGCCAATTATGACATGAAATGGTCTATACAGTGGTAGCTTTTCCTCTAAGTACCACAGAACTCCGGATTTGTGCTAAGTGCTAAAATAACCCCAACAATAAAGCTACTACGTTTAAACTGAGCATGATAGGAATTCTCAAATGTTTTGCATGATTTTTGTGATGTAGATGTAAGACTGTTTTTAAAGTCCTTTAAAAGCATTTGAGAGCCTGGCTGGGGAACTAAACCTATAGTCCTTCTCATGGCCCCGGGGCGCCGTTTCTGCATTTAACAATATACGTTGTTATAATACTTCATACATTTCTCCATCCCAGTGCCAGTACAATGATCAGATTTAACTCTAATGTCTATTATCTCTTACTCTGATGCTTTTTCTTTTACAGACTTTGGATGGATTTGTTTTTGTGGTAGCATCTGACGGCAAAATCATGTATATTTCGGAAACAGCTTCTGTACATTTAGGCTTGTCCCAGGTGGGTATTGTCTAATTTTATGTACAACCAAGATAATAAGTTAAGCGTTGGCGGATCTTGACAGCCTTACCCAACTTGAAAATGAGTCTGTTCTAGTGTCTACTTTCGTGCCTGAACGTAATCCAAAATTACAAAATCGTCTTTTTCGGCCGGCCCGCGGGGCTTTTCTTCTCCGTGTTATGTTTCACTTTTCTACTTTCTTTTTCCTTTGGGGCTAATGCCTCATAATGTCTTTGCAACAGTCAGCCTTGTCCAATAGCCTGGACTCTGCTTATACAGTAAAGTTCTCTGCCGCTAACAAGAGCTTCACAAAGGGAGATTTTTCAGTCCACGCTTGATGGTCTGCACGTGGTATTGTGAGTTGCTATGAAAGAGAGGCAAGCTGATGTAGAACATGGATTTTATGCAGAATGTGCTTTGGGGAGAGAGAAAAGGGGGGGTAGATTTATGAGTGTTCACATGGAATTCAGGGTAATTTTTCCTGAGTTTTTCCAGTTCAGTGGTCGTTTCAGTAAAGCATTTTATATGCTTGTGATAGAAACTCATAAAACTCAGTTTACTACTGTTTTGCACAGCAAGGTCCTGGTTTCTTTAGAACATTTAAATATTACCGATTTTTCTGGAACTGTCTTCTAAAAAGGGGTTCATTCCCTAGAGGAGAGAGGTGCACTGTTTTCTCTATCCCGTCAAGCCAAGGGTTTGGTAGAGGATTTGGCTGCTTGTCTGGGCTGTGGCCAGTCTGGATGGTGGGAGAGTCTACTGATTGTTGCCATTCACATTTCTGATTTAACAAGCATGGATCATGATTCTAAGAGTCACATTGTTTTATACATATAGGGGCTAAATGTTTCTTTACATTGTGAATTATCAGAGTGCTTTTTTTCATTACAACTGAAGACACACTAGAATTAATTAGATCCAGGAAATGGGCTCCCAGGAGGCACATGAATAATCTGTACTGCACCAGCCTCCTCCTGTAGTTAAGCCAAAATAAAACATGCCAATTAAAGTGGCTTGGGCTTTCTCATTGAAAAACAAAATTACCAGTTTGGAAACCTGCATCTGGTGTATTCCTCTTCTTTTTCTGCCAAGATGTTTTTTAAACTTTCCATTTGTTTACAACCTTCTTTTCCAATGGATGTGTATCCTTATCCATGTCCAAGTGGGTTTCTGCGCCTGTGTGTTTTCTTCTGAAAAGTCTTCTAAAGTGAATCCCATATTAAAATTGTTTGGCGTTTTCTGTTCTCTTCCTCTTCTCTTCTTTTATGATACCAGGTCTCCCAGATGAGATTTATTAAAGCTTGTCTCTTTCACCTATGTGACTCATGGGATTAGTGTACTTGTAGAATGGGAAATACTATTGGAAATATGAAATTTTCTCTTTTTATATTTTCCAAAGTTATTATTCTCTGAATTTCCACCTCATTATTCTCTGAATATTTAGAATTATTTAAGGCCCTTTAGTTAGACCCAGCCTGGTTTCTACTCCTGACTTGATCTGTGGCTGAGTGCCCTTGATCAGATTCCTTAACTTTTAAAATTGTAACTTATAAAACCTTTGATAAGTCTTATAATAATGTCACAAACAAGACAAAACATTTCACATACTTTAAAAATGACTGGTCAAACATACTTTAAAATCGATAGTGTCACCTTTACTGAATATCAAATTTAGATCTGAGCTCCCTAGCAGTCAAAGCAAAAAGGGAAATGCATTTAGTTGTATGGTTTTCATTGTCTGATAAGGGCAGGCAATTGACCTCTCTGAACCATAACTTAAATAAGAAAATAATGCCCGCTCCACCACTCTTTCAGGATAATGGTGAGAAACATACCAAGGGCCCATGTGATTTATAAACTATAGGGAGCTACACAAAAGCCAGGCATTATAAGTTTCATTAGAACTGTACTTCAAATAGCACGAAAGTTGCTTCAGATAGCATCCTTTGGTGGGAACATATTAGGGATAATTAGTCATGGGGAATGTTCTGGCACATCATAAGGCACTGTGCACATACCAGGACCTTCCAGTTCATTCTGTCAGGCTGCTCAGTCTGGCATTCTACGTCTCTCTTTCGCTCTCTGTCATTTTTCTCTTTTCACGTGGGAAATAAACATGATTGTTTTTGAACACAATAATTAAGAATGACCAAAACGTTGGATAGGTAACAAATATACCTCCTGTTCATGATAAACGCCACGAAAGGACATTTTTTTTCTTTGGATTTTTGAATTTTATTTAATTAATTTTTTTATACAGCAGGTTCTTATTAGTTACCTATTTTATACATATTAGTGTATACATGTCAATGCCAATCTCCCAATTCATCCCACCACCACCCCCATCCCCCTGCCGCTTTCCCCCCTTGGTGTCCATAGGTTTGTTCTCTACATCTGTGTCTCACTTTCTGCCCTGCAAACCAGTTCATCTGTACCATTTTTCTAGGTTCCACATATATGCGTTAATATACGATATTTGTTTTTCTCTTTCTGACTTACTTCACTCTGTGTGACAGTCTCTAGATCCATCCACGTCTCTACAAGTGACCAAGAAAGGAAATTTAAGCAGAACTGGAATTTAAATTATATTTCCTTTTGGTGCTAATGCAGACATAAAACTTTGTATATCATAATTTTGAATTTTCCCAAAAAATTGTGAAGATGCCTTTTGTCTGTATGTTGCCAGGAGAAGAGTCAATTTAAAATAAGTCAAACTGACTGTCCGTGTAGGACGACTAATTTTTTTCTGATCTCCTGGCGAGACTATCTCAGTATCAGTCTCCAGCTACAAAAACACTTTCACGCTGATGTCTGGGGAGTGTTTCATGGTGAACTGTTTAAATAAGCAACAACAAACTTTTCCCTCAAATCTGCCTCCTATTCCCAATTAACTCTGCAGAAGGAAATCTAGGCAGAATCACAATGTGTATTTTTTTCTGTCTTCTTAAATAGTAAAATAAGGTATTGAAAAGAATGTCAAATACCCAACTTCTGTTTAAAAAATTTTTTTGCACCTTTTAGATTATTTTTACTAGTAGTAGTATAAGTCAGACAAACACATCAAACATGAAAACTTTAATTAAAATAGGCTTCAAGATTTTTTTTAATCACCAGAGATAACAGTGTTAATAAAATTTTACCCACTAGTCAGAGTAACCTTTTAAACAGGTTTTCTGATGAATAAGGGCAGTAATAGCTTATATTTACGTAATGCCCTTCTGTGTTCCAAGAACTTTCAATTATTCTCTATAACAATATCTCTAAGTAATGACATCTTTCATATTAATTCGGGGTTAAACTCTATGTTAGCAGCTCCTAGGGAGCATAAGCTCCTAGGTTTGCCATAATTGTGTGATAATTCATAGCAAACTGGTGTTTTTTTTTTTAATCTGCACTATCTAAATAACTTTCTGAACTATTTGAGAATATAAAAATGATTCTTTATGTGTTATAAGCCCATCCCAATTCAGAGCCTTTTATTGAACTTTTTTAAAAGCATGTATTGGAATAAGAAGTCTACTTCATATGGCAGAGTTTATTAATTTATTTTTGCCTTTAAATTAGTAAATGCAGCAATCCTGGCTGTCAGACTTTGGTACCAAAACATGACAGGGAGAACCACAAAATGCTAATTGTCTCCTCAGCCCATAGTGCAAGTTGGGAAAAGAGTCAGCCTTCTGCTAGAAAATTCTATTTGGTGTATGCGCACATTCATAATACAAAATAATCCATATAGACACACATCTACTTGGAAGACGTAGAGTTGGGGAAGCACTTTTTATCCACCAAGTTTATTAAATGATTTAGTTTCATGGTTTTTTGGTTAACGTAATTAACTTATATTTGAAGAAGGAAAAAAGCCCTGCATACCTGCTATGTATTTCTTCAAACATTTTAAACTATCCTTGTGGTTCAAATGTCCTTACTGAAGTTGCATATGGTATATAACATCTAGGTAACTAGTATACATTCTCACATAATATAGATATGTATGAAATAGCTGTTCACGAGATACATAAAGGAAAATGTAATATTTGAGAGTGTGGCCGGAAGCACAACTGTAAAAATAACCATGGTGTTGTTTGGGGCCATAAGACCTAATCCTTTCACTTTTTGAAATAAAGAGAAAGAACAGCGTTTAATGTTTGTTGACATAACTTGAACCCTGAAACCCAAACCATCTTTTCTTTAAATGCTTAATTTACCATAGTCAGCAAAACACCCAAAGTAGAGCAATGTGTGTTTCCAGAGTACTGGGTGAGTTTCCCCTTCTGACCCAGAATATATCCATTTAGTGCTGTATTTATCATATGTAGTTTTCTTGGCAGGAAGAAAAGCTATTCAGCAAAACATAAAAAAGCTCTTAGTAGGAAAGCAATTCATTTTGTAGTTAGCTGGGTTTTACAAATACTAAAATATCACATTGAAGGTCTGTTTTAATAAGGTTGTTGTATGAGAGCTGGGGAGTTTTGTAGCAACAACCATAATTTTTTTTTTTTTTTTTTTGGTGAGGTAGTCACATTTCTTTCAACATTCAAAAGCACGAATAGATATGTCAATACAGGAAACACCATGTCAACCGTAATTTTAAGTCAAGGTCAGCACTGTTTTATCATTCCAAAATTTGTCTTTAAAACATTTCCGTTATTTGAAGCCTACTTTACTTGCTAGACAGCCTTAGAGGTTTATCACTAACCCAAGTATTCAGAAAATCAAGCCTTTTAATTCATGGACCTTCACTCTTCTCACTCTCCAAAGGCATGTGATGAGAATGGGATCTTTGGAAACAGATGAAGCTACTTTGGGATTAAAATGCAAATCGAATCCCTATGAGCCCAGATGCAAGTCTTTCTGCAAACGTACGAAGATGTTTCTCTAAAACGACATCAGTTACTTTTTTCTCAAAGAGAACTTGGAGCAAACCAGAATTGTCATTTTTCTCTAAAAACCTGGGTAAGGGAGAAATGATAGGCCAACACACACAAAAATTCTATTTTTTATTTTTTCGTTTTTAAAATAAACCATTGAAATTGTGAATCAATTTAAACAATAGCTCCCTTATTTATTAGCCTCTATCACTGTCCACCGGACAGCATCTCTAGGGCTGCCCTCAGGAAAAAGGAGATTGTCCCGTCCCAAATGGCTGACTTGAGTGTCGCTGATTTATTTAAACTTTTTAAGGATTAACAGGACTGACTTAAAAGAAGGATATTTCGTTTTTATTCTTTTATTTTTAATGAAATCCTGCAGTAACTTTTTACATAGACAAATATCCATTTGGGTCATTAGCAAAGTGCCAGGCTGGGGAGGTGGAGAGGGAACATTTCTGTAAGAGGATTCTCTCCGTTGCTCTGTATAATATTGGGAAAAACATTCCATGAATAATGCAGAAAATAGAACTGTGAAACGTGTTTTAGGGACAAGATTACTTAGCAAGCCAGAAACATAACTTGTTCTGAATTAAAAGGCAACTCACACATCTTAACACATTGGGAGAAGTGGCTGGGTGGAGTGGGACTGACTTCACCTCTCTGCGGCCCCCTGGTCCCGAGTAAAGAGATTATGGCCTTGACGCTGATTTGGAACGGTGGCTCCTGGGACAACCTCTCCATTAAACGGCCAGGCTGGGGCTGCCCTGCTGTGTGAGGTGGCGCCGTCAGGGCTGCCCCTTTACCGAGGATTGAGTCTCTGCTCCGATTGAGAGCAGCCAAAAAAACAGGCGACAAGACACACTTAAAAATAACGAGGGGGTGATTGGGACAAGCCTGGCTTTGCTCTCTGATCTCGCCCTGTCCCCTGGGGGCGGGGCTGAGAAAGTCCCCAGACCCACCCAAGGCTCTGGGCCACGCCAAGGCAGTTCCTCAGGCTCTCGGCATCTTCCTGAACTGGGCTGCGGGGCTCCCACTGGCTGTAGTAGGAGTACCATCACTGCCCCCCAACCCCCAGTACTCTAGGTGCGCTGGCTCACCGTCCTTGTCTGCACTGTTGATCTCTGAAAGAGGATCCACCCCCCCACTGCTCAGAAGGCTGCACCGTTGGTGGTAGTTTCTGGAACATTCTATGCCACTGCCCATCTTCCGATGGGTGAGGGGCCCAGGTCCTGAGAATCTCTGTCATCCCCTATCATGACACTTGTGTTTGGGAGAACAATCAAAAATTCTCAAGGTTAGGACCTGAGTCTCCGGGGACCTCTGTGGAAAGATCGTAACTATGGTGCTTTCCTGGAAACGCTCGTGACCGCAAAGCAGGGTCCAGTCTAACAGGGACATGGCCTCTAGGCCTGCGTGCTGTCCTCTGTGGGGTGTGTCTGGAAGTAGGTGGTGTCCGAATGTCGGCGGAGCAGCCCCAAGGTCATGTGGCTCTCTGGAGTGGCCCGCAGCCCCCCAGAGGTCACTCAGCCACCCAGCCGCACCCAAGGGCGGGAGCCGTGGCGTTAGCACAGTCACCCTGGACCAGGAAGGCCACAGACAGGTTTCTGCCCACGTGAAAGGCCCGGCAGGGTCCGAAAGAAAGGACCTTGCTGGGGGCGAGTCTTCCTCGAGCACAGGGTGTCCCCGAGGCTCCCCTGCTCAGCCTCCGTGTGCACGAGCTGTCGCAGGGACCCTGCTCTGGACGTGGCCACTGGTCTCCTGGCCACCAGTCCCCACAGGCAGCAGGTGAAGGATGGGGCTGGCTCCGGTCTGATTTAAGCCGCCTCCCGTGTGAAGGATGCTCACCAGGCCAGGAGGGTCCCCCGCTCCATAGTGCACCTTTTCCAGCCTTCACTCCTGCTCAGGACCCCCCTGGCCTTGTTGGGAGACAGTTGGGTGCTGACTGAGAAAAGGCAAACATTTCTGTGTGAGGGTAAGGTGTGGGTTGTGTGCAGAGATCAAGGTCCTGTCTCTCCCTGGCAGGTGCGTACCTATAATACACCTTACACCTTCACCTCTCCACCTCCCCGAAGTCCTAGAGAAGATTCCTGACCCCTCCCTTCCTTTCCGCGGCAGGTGGAGCTCACGGGCAACAGCATTTACGAGTACATCCATCCTTCCGATCACGATGAGATGACTGCTGTCCTGGCAGCCCACCAGCCTCTTCACCATCACCTGCTCCAAGGTACTTCCTCCAGACGAAAAGAAACCAGAACGAACGCTGCACGATGCTCTTTGCTGTGACCCTAGGGCTTAGTTTCCCGTGATGCCCAGCCAGGCCTCTCCAGCAAACACGCGGGGTCCACCAAGTGGGGATTTGTTTTTATGCTTCTGTCCTTTAAAGCAACTACTGATCCCCTTTCACGTGCCAGAGACTGTGAGAGGGGCACGGTAGGAGACAGAGAAAAGTGGTCCAAGGCTTCCACCCCAAGGTGCTCTTGGTTTAGAATGCCAGCGACACAGGTCTAGACCTGGGCTTCTTAACCAGAGCGTCCGAGGATAAAACTCAGGGGGGCCATGAAATTGCATGGGGAAAATTACATCTTTATTCCCTCTAGGTGAAATCTAGCATTTCCTTTGCTCGTAGATTGTAGACAGTAAGCCATCTTACTATCACAAGTACCTGTGGCTTTGCCTACAACAAAATTCACAGATATTTTCATTTCACCTTATGGTTGTTTCAGGTATTTAAACATATCGGTTATGCTCACCACTACTTTGAAATTTCAGGAGCTGTGAGTGTGCTGCAGGATCTTGTTATTTAATGTGTTAATAAAGTAGCACACTTATAACCACCGCACCACTTGTTTGAATATTTCGATGTTTTTCAATACAGCTGATCCCCTTTGTAATCTCATATATTTTATGCTCTCAGAAACGTTATTCTGAGTGGGGATCTGCAGGTTTTGTGCCGCAGCACGAGTCAGTTAAGAAGCCTTGGTCTAGACGGATGAGGCATGTCCATCTTGCTGACCTGGCTCCACTGGGCGACAAGAGTTTTCTCTTGACAGTCCCAACATCTAGCACGTATTAACCTGGTCCCCACCGTTTTAAGCACCCTGTTAGAACAGTTGTGGCGTGGCTGTTCAGTGAGGGTGTGGAACATGTCCTCACACAAATGACTCCTTAATTTACAATTGCCATGTGTGCTAGGAAGACACAGAACAACTTATTCCAGGGGCCCTGCCCTTGTAACTCCCTCTGATGGCTCAGTGAGACCAACCAGTATGCTGACCAATGGGTCTCTTGTCTGCTTTGGACTATGGTATCCCAACTCGGCCAAAATCCCCTAGTGAGACAAAATGCCAAAGAACAAGTGTCAAAAGTGATGAGAATGGGGTAGCCAGCCACAGAAAAAAAAATGGGTTCCATTCTTATTGCTTCCTCCTGGGATGGGTCATTCTGAGGCTAGGAGGAGAGAACCCAGAATAGCACACTCAGTTGTAAAACCCCTTGCAGACCCAGCTCTGTGGCCCCCATGTTCTAGCCCCAGAAATAGTCACCATGTGTCTACCAAGGAGGGAGGCTGGTATCTTGGTTTCTGAAATGAGATGGGGGCTTAGTTGTAGCTATGGCCTGGGGTGCTTAAGTCCTTGGAAATGGTCCGGCTGCATAAATGAACAGGAATACGACTCTGAAGAAATAATTTCCAACAAAATAAGGGCTAGGAGAGCACATTGCTCCCGAATCTAATGCTTTCACTGTGGGGTTGTCTAAAGTCGGACAGAGACAGCTGGAAAATTAGAGAATTCCTCAGAACATTGTGGTGTGTGTGTGTGTGTGTGTGTGTGTGTGTGTGTGTGTGTGTTTAATTGAAGTATAGTTGATTCACAATGTTCTGTTAGTTTCAGGTGTACAGCAGAGTGATTCAGTTTTATATATATTCTTTGTCGGATTCTTTTCCACTATAGGCTTTTACAAGATATTGAATGTGTTGTTATTGTTTTAAAAAGTTACAGTGTGTTAATTGCACAGGAGCGGGCTTTCTGCCATTAGCTCCGGTTTCATTTTACCTTTCCATGTCATAGCCTTTAAAAAAGTGTTTAGAAAATGACAGCAAATGGGAGTATCGGGAGACCCGTCCAATTTCCTGCGGGGTTCACGTCTAAGGTGGGCCAACAGTACAGGAGGAGAAGGTCTGGGAGACGTGGGGTCTCCCACTGACTCATTTCCACAGCCAACCGAGTGTTCAGGCTCTGAGGTTCACAAGCACCTGGTTTTCACCTCATCTGCAGGGTTGGTTTTCTGTGTCTGAACTGGCCTCCTTGTTTTATGGTAATTGTGTGAGAAGTGGGCTCTCCCCAGAACTGGGTAGTTAATTACTGGGTGATGGTTTTTACACCTGAGCATGCTCTTCTGGAAATGGGGTAGATAGGCCGCCATGTTAGAGGGAAGCCTTCTGCCTCCAGACCCCAGCTGTGCAGAGAAACTGGGGGTAGATATGGCAGCCCCTCCAACTAGGGGAGGGGGGCCTCTGTCTGAGGTGATGCCCTCAGCTCCACTGGGCAGTGCCCTCAGGGAGGGGCGGAAGGCCTTGCTTCCATTCCTAGTGGTAACCTTTCTTTAAAAATTAATTTATTAACCACCACCAAAGAGCTGTTTATTTAGAGTGGAATGACCTCGCTCTCACCCTGGGGCGAGGACAGTCTGCCATCCGTGCCCAGAGAGCTGGTGTCCGCTCACTAAAGCAGAGGGTGTTCCCTTGGGGGACGTATGCGTTTGCAGTAGTGAGGTCGGAGATTCGTGTGTGAGGCCTGCCACGGGAATGAAGGAAAGGCTTTGGGCCAGAGAAAGGGGCGGGGGCGGGGGGCGTCCATCCAGGGCTGTAACTGAGGGTGAAAGCTTTGATCTGGCCCAGTGGGTCTGCTGGGTCCTGTGCCCCATCCCACGATGCAGGGCAGTCTCGGTGCCCATGGCCGTGGGCGCACTGGCCGCAGGGGCCCTGGGGCCGGCTCCCTCTGCCAGGGAGAGGCCTGCACTTCTGACTCTCAGTCAGTCAGAGGGGGGACGTCAGTCAGATGCTTCTGGGCTTCCCGGCAGGCTCGGCACGCGCCCAGGGCTGGCCAAGGCGGTGCTCCTGGCACCGGGCCTCTCTGTGGCCACCGTCAGGGGACCACGGCAGGTCGAGCTGGGCCGGGTCGCTGCTCATAGATCCTCACCTTGGCCCCAGGTTGGCGTCTAGCAAGGTCTTGCTGTGGCCATGTTTCGGGCTACCCCTTTCTGGAGCACGTGGAAGCTCGCCGGGACCGGGCCAGCCGCCCCCGCCCCACCCGGGTCCTGGCCACCGCCTCTCTGAGTGGGGTTCTGGGTGGACTGGGCCAGGGCCTCTGGCTGCCTGATCTGGTCCAGAGGGTTTATTGGGAGTGTTGGGATAAAGTCAGGGGAAGCGTCATGGGACAGTTTGCCAATCTAACCTCACGCCTGCTTTCAGAGTATGAGATCGAGAGGTCGTTCTTTCTTCGAATGAAGTGTGTCTTGGCGAAAAGAAACGCCGGCCTGACCTGCAGCGGGTACAAGGTACCGGGAGCCAAGGGCTTGCGGGCGGGAAGGGGGCAGCGGTGGGTCTTCGCTGTGCTTTGTGCTTTGCTTCACGTTCAGGAACGTCTGCAACAGGAAGGCATCACTGCCTAACGTAGAACTTTCTAGGGACGCTGCTCACGGCAAGTGTGAGAGCTGGAACCTTACAGGGATATTCCAGGCAGGCTGGATTTCGTTGTCTGAGGCCAGGAATAAATGGGGCTAAGGGTAGAATTTGACCTTGGCACCTTCAGGTTCTACATTGCACACAGGGCAGTTCCACTGGAGCAGCCGCGCCTAGACTTTCTCCTGCCTCGGGAGAGAGGGTCACCACTCTGGAGCTAGAGGCGGATGGGAGCCTTTTTGCGGGCGAATTTGTATAAAAGGAGGCAGGGGTGGGGTGAAGAGAGAGGGGACAGTCCTGTGCCTTTGTCCTTTGTCCTGTCTGGAATGCCCCTCCCCCCTCCTCCCCATCCCAGGGTCCGCCTCCCCTCAGCCTCTCCTCAGCCCCGCTCCTTTGAGCCTCAATGCCAGCTCTTCCCTTTGACCATTACCTCACTCTGTTTCATAGTTTGGGAGATACTTGTCTTACTTGCTGTCCCAGACCCTAAACCTCGGAGGTGGAAGCCTCCAGCACCACCCTGCACCCTGTACATATTCTTCTGGAGACTTGGGTCCTGAGATGTTTCTGACACTTACTAACCATCCAACTGTCTGATCTTAAGTAAAACCCATCACCTACCTTGTCCTCAGTTTCCTCATCAGTAAAATGGGAGAATAGAGTCCAAGGATTTTAAGATTTGTTCCAACCCTAAAGACTGTGAGTGTGTTCAGGAATCCTGGAGGAAAGTTTCTGAAAAGAGGATTTAAGATTTTAGCTGCTCATCACTGCTGTTATGATGGTCATGATCCTTTCAAAGATCTTACTGACCATAACTTGTGTAAATGCTTCAGTATTGAAGCTTAGGGCTGTACAAATGTTTCCGTTTGATATTTGGAACACTATACATTTTCTCCTATATGGTTCTTGGCTATAACAATTAGAAGTGTTTCTATATAGCCACGCTGGATTTGTGTTTATTACAAGTGGATAAAATCTTGAATTTTAAATAAAGTAAATAAAATAAAATAAGCATACGTTCAAAATGAGGACTTTTTTAAAGGGAATTCCCTGGCGGTCCAGTGGTTAGGACTCCACACTCCCAGTGCAGGGGGCACGGGTTCGATCCCTGGCCGGGGAACTAAGATCCCGCATGCCTCACAGCCGGAAAAAAAAAAAAAAAATGAGGACTTTTTTGATTGCCCTGAAAGAACTCTTCATTTACTGGCGTGATACAGCTTGTCAAATTATTTAAATGTCAAGTTAGCAATTGCAAAATTCAATCTCATTGGGAGATGATGAGCTTTATAGTTACTGAGGTGAGCATTATGGAACAATGGTTAGCTCCCCAAAATGCCTTTGTTGTGCCCTCTAATTGCAGTGGCCATGAGTTAATTATGCATAAATCCATTCTATATTAGAGAGTCTTCACTTGTGGAGTTACTTGAGCATAGTCAATTGCATAAGATAACTCTTATATTTTATGACGATATTGTTTCCTAAGAAAGAAGCATAGTTCATTTCTTCCGAGCAGTGAATCAGATGTCTGTCAGCATGTTGGCTGCACGGCTCAGTAGAGGCTGGGCTGGGGGAATATTCCAACCTGTTCCAGAAAAGAAGCAGGCCCAGAGCCAGGAGCAGTGGGTACCAGTCTGACCTCCGGGTCGCCGCCAGCTGACCCTGCCTGTGCTTCCCCAGGTCATACACTGCAGCGGCTACTTGAAGATCAGGCAGTATATGCTGGACATGTCCCTGTACGACTCATGCTACCAGATCGTGGGGCTGGTGGCCGTGGGCCAGTCACTGCCGCCCAGCGCCATCACGGAGATCAAGCTGCACAGCAACATGTTCATGTTCAGGGCCAGCCTCGACCTGAAGCTGATATTCCTGGATTCCAGGTGAGTTTGGCACCTGCTGCTGCAGAGTTCCGGAAGATTCTGATGGTGGAAACTGGCCCCTGAAAGCTACACTATTAAACCAAAATGTAGCAAGCAACAAGCTGTACTAAGAATATGAATTAGAAAGAGATTTAGTGAAAGAATTAGTATCGACCTTAATAGTCCAGGAGTGGCCGGCCTCTCCAGCTTATAGGTACTTGTTTTATTTGTTTATATTTTCATCATCTCACTGGAGTTTGAACTGGAAATATGTGTTGTGGGCAAAAGTTAGCCTTTTGAAGACCCATGAGGTCAGGATTCTGCCTTGTGTCTCCGTCAAGTTGGTAGGACTTTAAAACAAACAGAAAGTCTCCACCCTGAGCGGTGTGTGTTACCGGGAGGGCTTCCAGCTCCAGCTGGCGGGAAGCCGAGCTCTGCCGGTCCCTGCAGGGCTGAGGCAGCGAGCAGAGAGGTGGCCTTCGCTGGGGGGAAGGCTGGACCCACAGCTCGGCAGGTGCCCGTCGGCGTCTGGGCTGGGAGGGCACCTCCGGCTGATGGGGAGGGCGAGGCTGCAGCACCCCCAGAACTGTCTCCCACTTGGCGAGGCCCAGCAATTTGAGAATCTCCTCTCAGAGAGAGGAGGGAGGGTGGACGAGGCAGAGGCACTGACCTGTTGTTTCACTGGGCCTGGGGAAGCGTCTGTGCGTCCCCCGAGGCAGGCTGCAGGCCTGCGGGGCCTCCCGGGGCTTCCATTTTCTTTGCCCATTTGGCTATTCACAAGGATGTTAGGAAAGAGGAAGCTACACAGTAGATGGGAAGCATCTGTGAAAGTGAAAAGCCTGATAGACCTGCAAGGTGAGTCGTTTTGCCTCTTGGCCTTTTAGATTCCTCAACTGTACAGACAGAAACGAGTGTTCGGAGACGCAACTCCTGACTTTCGGTGTGTGTAGCTGAGCTTTCTGGGAGAAAAGTTTTACACACACACACACACACATTTTCCTGTATGTCCTGAAGCTAGGATTTATTGATTTTTTTTCACTTTTTAAAAATTGTGGTAAAATATACATGACGTGAAATTGATCATTTTACCCATTTATGGAATGAAAATAAACTTACCTGGTTAAGGATAAGAGGTGAAGACACTGTTTAGCCTAGTTCATCGTGAATGCATCTCAGAACCGTTCAGAGGCAGAGAAATGACAAGGGTTGGCCTTACAGGGTCATCATCAAGCTCCCTGAAACTCCAGGCAAAGAGGAAATATAACCCCTTGGGGGAAGGATGCCCGCACCTCTTGGGAGGGCCAGACGCTGACAAGGGCTGTTTGCTTGCAGTAAAGACAGAGACACCTGCAGGCAGGAGCCGGGAGGCCGGGGGGCTGCTCGGAAGCCGGCGTGGGGTAGACCTCACAGCACGCAGGGACAGAGAGAGAAGCTCTCTCCAGACTTAGGAGCCACTTCTAAAAGTGGACTGCAAGAAAATCTGACTGTCCATGTTCATTATTTTAGAAATTTAGGAAGATACGGCGGGTTTCTCCCTTGTTTTGTCTCCTAGTTTTTCTTTGACCGTCCTGGGAAAAGCCTCTGAGGCTTGGTGAATCCTCTAGAAGAGGACAGAGGGGCATCTCCCCAGAGGAGAGATTTCAGGTCTTCTCGAGTTGTTTAATCCACACAGCTTTGAAACGTGAGGGACAAATCGGGGAGCTTTACAGAAGAGGTTATGTGAGTTTAGCTCAGAGGCCAGCTTGCTCCTGAAGGGAGCCTCTGCTTCTGGGTGTAAGGGCCGTACCCCCGAGGTGAGTAGTAAGGCAAGGTGGCCATCTCGAGGAGGACTTCCTGGCTCTACAGAAGCCCGTGAAGTTCTTCCTACTAAGTACCGGGAAGCTTTTAGCAAAGCCTTGAGGTCTTTTCTGAACCCCAGTCGTGTAGGAGATCCTGAAGAATTCTTCATACTCTGGTCTTCAGTCGGTTGCAGCTCGATGGTCCTTGAAAGGCCACTGGGCTGGGGGACAGAGGAGCTGGCCCAGTGCCAGAGGGTCAGTAGAATGGGCTGGCAGGGTGATGTCAACTCCTACGTCCAAACCCCAGAGGCCACGGCAAGGGGTTGGCCTGAAGCCCAGCAGCCCCAAAGTCACAGGGGCCAGGGTGGGAGTCCTGGCAGGAGGGCCCAGCTGGTCCCCCGCCCCGCCAGCATAATCCCAGACAAAACTGAACTCGGCGTAACCTGAAATCTGGTTCATAGGGGTTTTGTGGTATTTCACTTTGAAACTGTAGCTGGTGCTTTTGCTAAGGATGGGTGAACCCGGCGATGTTTGGGGTTTGGCAAATCCCTCTGACAGGTCTTCAGACACTAGAGGGTTGGAAAAAACCAAGAGGGCAGCCTGCCAAACCCTTCCCTTCCCCTTTAATTTTTAAAGCCAGTGTGTACTTTGATGAGAAACTTAATACATGTGTTTCTGATTCATTTACACATTCGGGGCCGTTGTTCTGAAACTTTACATCCAAAGGGTCTGGGAAGCCTCTTTCATCCCCACACCGTAGAGATGCCTGGTTTTCTTTTGGGGGGAAGCCAGACGTCTCAATTTTCCTGCCACACGGAGTTAGACTCCAGTGGGGCCTGAAGTTCTAGGTGGCCCTTGGACAGGTCCCCCGAGCCCTGAGAGGCTCTGGCCTGTGCAAACTCCCTTTCTACCCACCTCCAGCCCCAGCTCCTTCCTGCCCTGGAGGAACACCATGGAAATGTGTACACCAAATAGTGAGTGATTCCATGGAAATATGAGGCTCACAGAGATTTACGACCCAAAGCCTGTGCAGAGCTCCACAGAAAGGGGAGCGGGTTAGGGAATGAAAGTGAGGTCAAGTTTCCCCATTTAATTTACAGCTAACATTTCAGATCTGGGCCAGCAGGGCCCCTAGGCCCTGTCACCCTCAGTCCCCACTGACTTCTCACCATGGCCTCACCTCCTTTGGAATCCCCTCTTGTCTCCACTTTCATCTGTTCTTGCATATCTGTCACCAAGATGCACCTCCTCCGAGGGCATGGCTCCCAGCACCGTCATCCATGGCCTGGGGATCGATACCACGGCCACATGCAATTTTCACCTACGGGTGGAGTGATCCAAATGCTAGCGATGATGCCGTCTCGGATGCTGAGAGCCACTCTTCTTCAAAGAACTGAAGTGGGAAATGGATATGCCTGGGGCTTGATAAGAATAAAAACTGGGCAATGGCGAATAAGCACAGGGAGAATGCTTCCATGTCCACAGCGAGCTTAAGCCTTACCTTCAGTCACAACAGTTTGGGGTGTTACTATACTATTTTCTGGGGGAAAACAGTCCTCCGCCGATAGGAGTCTTAAACGTCTCCAGTTACTCCCTAAATCCCACCTGCAGGAATCACGCAATCATAGCATCATCCTGAGACCAACTGTGCCAGGTAACAGTGTCCAGTGTGGAATGGAGGGTTACAGGTTCGCACACACAATAGGCAGGATGTGGAGCCAACCCAAGTGTCCATCATCAGGTGAAAGGATGAAAAAAATGCGGTATCTACATAAAACAGAATATTATGCAGCCATAAGAAAGGAATGACATTCTGATAGATGCTACAACATGGATGAACCTTGAAAACACGTTAAGTGAAAGAAGCCAGACACAAAAGGTCAAATATTGTATCCTTCCACTCAGAGGAAATATCTAGAGTAGACAAATTACTAGAGATAGAATGTAGAAGAGAGGTTGCCAGGGACTTGGGGAGGGGGAAGTGGGGAGTTATTGTTTAATGGGTACAGAGTTTCTGTTCGGGGTGATGAAAATGTTCTGGAAATGAAAGTGGTGATGGTCATACAACATTGTGAGTTGTACACTTTAAAATGGTTAAAATGGTAAATTTTATGTCGTGCATATTTTACCGGAATAATTTTTAATACTTTCACACAGGACTTGCCCCCCCAAAAAAACCCCAGCGAGTGGGTTCTGTCTCACTTTGGTAGCTCCCCCCAGTATCAGTATCAAGTCCACTCTTAAGCGTCCTCTGATAGGCTTCACCTTGAAAAGGGACTGACCGTTTTGAGCCATCCCAGACCTTCACCTTGAAAAGGGGCTGACCGTTTTGAGCCATCCGAAACCTTCCAGCCAGTGGCTTCAGAAGGACATTCCTGCTCATGAAGAGTGCTGCGTCCTACACTGGGCTGGAGCTCATAGACTTGCTTGTAAAAAAAGATCATTCTCAGTTTCCAAAATCAACACTCTCTCCACCCACCCCCAAGCCTTTTAGCACTTGATTAGTTGGAAAAACCAATGTTAGTTTAAATGAAAGGCAATCTGCAGGGCATTGTAATTCACGGAGCCACCGTCCTCCCCCAGGGTGACCGAGCTGACTGGGTACGAGCCACAGGACCTGATCGAGAAGACCCTGTACCATCACGTGCACGGCTGTGACGTCTTCCACCTGCGATACGCGCACCACCTCTGTGAGTACTGCGCTCACCCTGGCCAGCAGTCCTGGCAGCCGGGGAGGGAGCGCCGAGGACAGAGGGGGGGCAGCGTCCCTTGTTTGATGCAATAACTACCCATCGCGTACCCACGAATCTTAAACATCAAGCCTGTCTCCAGGTAGCCCTTGCTTTCAGCACAGGCACTCATTGTCACTTCTCAAATATCCAGTGAAACCCTGGCAGGTGTGGGATGATGTGGAAGTTGCTGGATTCTATTCAATAGATTCTGGATTTGGAACCTAAATTTCTGTATGACGTCTGGATAGTAGTTGTGGATAACGACAACAGCAGTAGAAGAGCTGATACTCACAGGGCCCTTACTAATGTCCGGCACTAGTTTAAGTGATTAAACACAATACCAGCCAAGTGAGGGAGGTTCCCATGTTCATGATCCTCCCTTTGCTGTTGAGGATGCTGAGGTTCAGAGAGGTTAAGCCACTTGCCTGTGGTCACACAGCAAGGAGGCGGCATAGCTGGGAGCTGAATCCAGTGAATTCGGCCTCCAAACGCTGTCCATCATCGGTTGGGAAGCTCAGGGAGACCACAGGTTTCTAGGATGGGAGAAGTCCACGTAGAAAGAGAAAACCAACAGTATTCCATTTGTCAACAGAGGAAGTGTGGGGAACACCTGGATGCGAGGGTGGAGGCGCTCGTCACTGAAATGGTTAAAGAAGTAACACTTTTCTTGTAGAACCAAATCGAGGCAGCAAATAACTGGGATGGAGTAGAATACCTCATCTTCCCGCCGTCCAGCCTCACCATGCTAATGGCCGGTCCTAGGGTGCTCGTTAATGGGGTACGGAGGGCTGGGGGAGCCAGATCTTCTGCAATGCGGCCCAGGTGGCACGTCCTCCTTCTTGCTGTGTGTTGACTAAGAGGCATCAGAGGACAAGATGCTGGTGTCAGTTGCAGCTGGACGACGGGTCCCAGGGCTGCTCGATCCTCTGCCACGCCGTCTGCCTGGCCGTTTGGTGACAACTGGGACTCAGTTAGCCCGGCAGTTACTAGGGTATCGCTCTTCTCTCCTCCCGAGTCACTAAGGGCAGAAACCTGTGACAACCAGGAGGCTGGCGGGGCAGACGCCGTCAGCTTCTTCCTCCTCCTTGTAATTCACAACAGCATGAAAAAGCCCCCGTGCATGGAAGTACGTGGAGTTGTGAGCAGCTTTTTATGTCTTTTTTTAAAAAAATGGCCAAATCATGATCTCATATAAACGTCCCTGACCTTCTCGAAGCCCAGCTTGGTAGGAAGCAGCTGCCTAGTGTTCAGAAGGGCTCTGTAGGTCAGGTCACTGATGTGGGAGCTAGAAATCTTCCTTGTGTCAACGGGGTAGGAAGTGTCAATTATAGAATTAGATTTTTCGGAGACCTGAAAGGCAGGGCGGGCGGTAGAGGGGAGCAGCTGGGAACGTGTGCTCTGGAGTAAGGAGAGCGACTGGGGGGTGGAAGAGGCATCTGCTGGAGGCTGTGTACCACAGAACAGTCTAGAGGTTAGGACAGGCCGGGGGGCAGGCAGGGGAGCAAACGGGAGGGTTCACAGCTCCACACCTCCCTGCCACTGTCAGGGTGTCCAAGGAACAGCCCCAGCCCTGGGGGCCCCAGCCCCGTCCCCTGAGGCAGGGGCACGCGGAGCCTCTCTCTCTCCAGCACAGGAGTTGAAAGCAAACCCTTGAATTACACGAAGGGAGAGTTATTTTTCAAAGCAGGGCTGCAGTGTGGGAAAGTAGGCCTGTAAGCGCAGAGAAAGGAAGCTCACGGAACTGAAGTCTTTGTTTTAAATACCATTTTTCATCTCTCGCATCGCATGGCTAACAGAGCACAGGGTTTTTCAGGGGGAACAAATTCAATTTGTGTTTTGGAAATGTAATGAAGGCCATGGTGGTGGCCAGTGGGAGGCTCCCGTGTCCCCGACACGGACCAGATGCGACTGGGAGGTGGAGAGGCCTGTCTGTGGGTGGGACAGGCCATTGGGTGCTCAGGCCTTCAGTGGTCCTGACCACACGATGGGTCTTCAACTTGTCCACCAGGAGCCCCCGTCTTCCTGAGCTCATCTGACTTCCTAAACCTACCGGGGGTGTTTATTCGAGAGGTCTCCTGCGATTTACGTGATGAATTCACCTCACTTCATTTGGAATTGGGATTTCCAGACTTTGCAATTATCGAAAGGTCCCTGAGAGGGAAGGTGCACACGGGCTTCCAAGGGACACGCAGAAAAGGCGGAGGGTTTACACACCAGAGGGAGCACGGCTTTGCCAAATGAGCTAGAATTGGTAAATCAAAGAAAACAGAAAATAGCAGTCTTGACAGTGATTGCTACTGTGCTGTGACTCTGACCTTCACTGTGGCCGAGACCCACCGCGGGGGCCGGAGGTGCAGAGCACAGGGCAGTGAGGCCAGGAGACGGCGGGTGTGGCCTTGGATCCCACCCGTCTCCCCTCCACCAGCTTCCCTGCCCCCCCCCCACCAGTGTCAACGAAAGCCGAGTGACAGCCGGGAACAGCCGAGGCCTCTACCCACACATCGGGTGGGAGTGGGTCTCCCGGAGCTCAGCCTCAGCTCCAGCCTTGGAACCGTCTCCAGACGTCCCTCAGGGCAGCCGACACACTTCCCAGAACGTTACTTCCCCTCCAGAGCTGGATGAGGAAAGGGAAGACAGTTTGCAACCAGGGCAGGTGTTTGGAGGCGGGTCATCAGGGCGTGCTGTTTGGGAGATTTTGAAATCTCTCTGTCCGGTGGTCCCTGCGGCCTCACTCTCCTTCCTGGGCTTCCCGTTCATGGCTCTCCGCCCCCAGGACTGCTTGGCATCTGTTTAATTTCCTTAAAAAACAGGAGCTGAGTCTGAGGTTCAAGGGCAGAAGTTTATTTGGACAGTGGCTGAAGCAGGGGCAGCGAATGGGAAGTGAGGTGCAGAAGGGAGGGAGCCATGGAAGGGGCGTGTCCGGCGACTGCTGCCACAGGCCCCCGGCCCTCAATCCCCTGGGGACCCTAGGAGGCCAGGCAGGACCCCTGCCTCAGCTGTGGCACTGAGGAGAGAGGGAGTGGGGGTATTTATACACTCCAGGCATTGGCTGAGGCTGCTCTTGGGGTGTCGTACCCCTCATCTGTCAGGGGATCAGCCAAAGAACAGCCTCAGGGGGAAGTGGGGACTCAGGGTAGAGATGGGGACTCAGGGGGGAGGTGGGGCCTCAGGGTAGAGGTGGGGCCTCAGGGTAGAGATGGGGCCTCAGGGTAGAGATGGGGCCTCGGGGTAGAGATGGGGCCTCGGGGTGGAGATGGGGCCTCGGGGTGGAGATGGGGCCTCGGGGTGGAGATGGGGACTCAGGGTGGAGATGGGGACTCAGGGTGGAGATGGAGCCTCAGGGTGGAGATGGGGACTCAGGGTAGAGAAGGGGACTCAGGGTGGAGATGGGGACTCAGGGTGGAGATGGGGACTCAGGGTAGAGATGAGGCTTCAGGGGGGAGGGGGGCCTGAGGCCGGGTGGGGGGAGCCTGGGCAGGAGGTGGGGCCTCTGGAAGCTTCTGGGGCGTCCATGGTGGGGGGAGGGGTGTGAGGCGGCCAGTCGCGAGTGAAGGTCCACCTCTTCACTGCCTGTCCTCAGCTTTGTCCCCTCCCTGGCTCCGTGAGGCACTGTCCCTCCACAAGCTGCCCCTCGCCTGTCCTTGCACGCGTGGGTCTCCCCCCTTGGGGGCCTCTTGCTCCCACTGCGCAGGGTCCCTGCTGGGTGGCCGGAGCGGCCTCCACACTGAAGCTCCCGCCCCGTGAGGGCTGCGGCGAGCCCCGCACTCTGTCCGGTCTGTTTCCACCCCCGGCTCGGTGCCCGCGCGGGGCCTGGGCTCTTGTTTCCGGACAGCGCTTTCCCTCATCCTGCTCACGAGCTGTGCAGACTGCCAATCAGCTCCGGCTGCCGGAACGAAACGCTGCAGACCGGGCTTAAGCAGCAGCGGTGCGTTTTCTCATGGTCCTGGAGGCCGGAAGTCAAGGTCAAGAAGTCGGCAGGGCTGGTTTCTTTTCTCTCCCTGCTGTGTAGACGCCCGGCCGTCTTCTCCCTGTGTCCTCACGTGCTCTCCCTTCCGTGTGTGTCTGGGTCGCCTTCTCCTCTTCTTCTAAGGACACAGCCGTACTGGGTCAGGGCCCACCCACGTGGCTTCATTTCACCTCTTTGAAGGCCCCGTCTCCAGACGCAGCTGTGTTCTGAGGTCCTGGGGTTGGGATGTGAACATGTGAATTTGAGGAGAGGACATAATTCAGCCTGTAAAAGGGGCTTCCCTTCATTATCTCTGTGTCCTCGCCTGAGTGGTGGGCACGGTCCCATCCCCACAGCTTAGCTGGACATCCCGGCTTGGGGAGGGCAGGTGAGGAGACCGAGAAGGTGGGACGCGTCCCCTCACAAGGTGACTTTTCGGTCCTGTCGCCGGCTGCTCTGGCGGCTCAGGGGCCCGGCCGAGCCTCCCGCCCTGCAGGCTCCCCGCGGGTCCCCGCAGTGGCCCCTGGCGACTGGACCTCGAGTCCGTCAATCCGACCACAGCTGGAGCTGGCCTGGGGGCTGCCCCGGGGCCTGGGCACCCACGCGGCTTTGACTGCTTCCCCTCCATGCCCCACAGCTGAAGGCGGCCACGGTGGCCCACCCGCTGGGCCCCTCAGGCCTCCAAGGCCCCCAGGGAGCCTCCTGGTCCTGCGAAACTTACCGACCGGCTGTCTGGGCAGTTGATGAGGTAACTCGGCTCAGGAAGAAAACTAACAGTTGCTGACACCCAGGACCGAAGGGAGCTCACTGTCGGGTTTGCCCGGGCCACGCTCTCTCCACACCGGTGTCCGAAACCCAGGAGCCAGGCGAAGGGCTCTGCTAGAGGCCTCGTTGGGCGTAACAAGTGGTGGTTCTGCAGGACCGTGGTCAGACATATGGTTTCCACACATTCTTCAAAATATTATCTTAACCGGCAGCAGGGGTCCACGGGGTCTGAAGAAAGCTCAGCCCCTCAAGACAGGCAATCAACGCCTTGCAGAAAGTCAGCCTCGTGAGGAGGAGCAGGGCTGGCCCTTGCGGTCTGGGGGAGCACAGGCTTCCAGAGGCCAGCTAGATGGGGGCTGGGATGGCCCCGGCACCTCAGCCTCTGGTCAGTGTGGTCCTGGGCATTCCCAGCTGAGCTCTCCAAGTGAGTCTGTGCCAGGGCTTTCCCCAGAACCTTCTGTAAGGAGATCCTCTAGGGGATCCTCTAGGGAATGTCTTGGACCCTCCCAGCTCGTTCCCGGCTCACTGCCTCCTGGTGGCTGAGGGGAGGCCCTGGCAACCCTGTCCCGTGGCCTTGGGAAGGTCCTCCCAGCTGGCGCCTGCCTCCCTGCCTCCCTGCTCCCTTTGCAAAGCATTTGGGAGACTCTTGTGTAGGGGGGGCTTGACCTGCAGGTCCTCGGGGTGGGCAGGGGGCAGCCTGGTCCACAGGCGGGGCGGGGATCAATATCCGTAAACTTGAAGATGTGTGTCAGGGACACCAGGCAGGTTTCTTGTGGACACGGCGTTTCCGAAGAACCATGATGTCTGCATGGCTGTTCGTCCGAAGTAGTTGTGAATTTCACCTAGTTCTCTAGGTAGGACCCTGTCCAGAGTGGGCCAAGCCCAAATGCCAAAGAGGACACAGGCTGTGTTCAACTATCAAAACATCTCAACGTCACAGAAAGGCTTTGGAGCCTGAATATGTGGTCCACATATTTCAAGCAATAACTGTTATAACAAAAATTATAGGACGGCTGGTGTAGACCCATGGAGAACACACTTTAAATGACGTACAGGGGCCACAAACTCAAATGCTTATGGGGCCAGGCATGTAACATGAATGTATGAGTGGGTGCAGATAGGGCAATATGGAGTGGTGGAGCTTGTGGCTAACTGGAGAACACATGACCTATCCAAAGGCATTCTGGGTAACAGCAACACTATGCCACCAACAAAGCACATCTGTGGACACACGCAGTCCATGGGATGTCAGCTTGCAACCACTCTGTAGCACAACTGTGGAACAGGGACAAAGGTCTTCAAATAGAAAATACACTTGAAAGAAGTTTCCAGTCTACCGTGAGGAGTTCTGATTGACATCACAGGGAGGCTGGCTTCCGCCGCTGGCCTCTCTTGCCTCTGGACTGGAAATGGATGATGGAGTTTAATTCACATGCAGGTCCTTTCTAGATGCTCCCCTCTAAAAGAGTCTGGAGGTAGAAGCAGCTTTGTCTTCCTGACGAAGGTGCAGGGAGCCTGTGCATTAAGGGGGAGCCATGAGCAATGAAACGGGAAATAATCGATAATAGAAAGCACAGTGCGATCTACACGCTGTCCTGCTGCCTGGGAGCAGTTTGGACATTTATAGGTGTGACTTGATGGGTCTGGCTGAGCCCATCTTCTGTGGTCAGTGTCACTTTGCAGATGTTGCACAATGCAGCCCCCTGGAAGTCCTTCCCCCCCCGGGCTTTCCAGGTCTTAGTGACCAAACTCCCTCCAGCCCCAGGTGTAGAGCAGGGGCATGGGGGGTCAAGGACACCGAGACCCGCTCCCCAAAGGACCACGTGGCTTGTCTCCAGTCTCGCTGACTGTGCTCTGCCTGAGGCTCTGCTGGCAGAGACGAGAGCCAGGAAGAGCACGGGGATTGCACTTACATCTTCCCCACGGGGGTGGTTAGTTTCCTGCGGCGGCCGTAACCAAATACCACAAGCTGAGTGGCGTGAAACAGCAGCAGTGTACTGTCTCACAGTCCTGGAGGTCAAGGTGTCGGCAGGGTCATGCTTCCTATGGAGCTTCTAGGAGACGAGCCTTCCGCTTCCTCCAGCTTCTGGTGGCTGCCAGCGGTCCTTGGCTTGTGGCCACAAACCCCAGTCTCTGCCTCCGTCTCCCTCTGTGTGTCTGTGTCTTCTCCTTTTCTATCTCTTATAGGGACACTTGTTATTAGAATGATAGCACCTAATCCAGAATGATAGCACCTTGAGATCCTTAATTACATCCACAGAGACCGTTTTCCCAAATATGGTCACATTAGCAGGTTCTAGAGGTTAGAATCTAGAACATGTCTTTTGGGGGGACACTATTCAACCCACGACAGGCATTTTTGGTGTCCTTTTCAGCTCTTAAAATTCGAAACAGAAATGGATATTATGCTTGAGGCCAAAGTTTACTTTCCTTCCAGAGGCCAGCTCGTTGACATGGCTGTGCCTCCAGGAAAAATTCTGGAACCAGGAGGAATTCTGGAGGAACCAGGAAGGCCATCTATTTATCTGGATAGTGTATTTGTGGAAGTAGAAGTTCCATTCCAGAGTGGCCTCGGAAAACCGTGACCACTGGCTCTCATCTGGGCGTGGATCCCCTGGATGTCATAGATGCTGCAGCCCAGAGGAAGGTGCAAGGGCAGGGCCTCTGCCGCCAGGAGCTGACGGCTGAGGGGACATCTCCTCCCTGCCCCCATGCACCACTACCGTAAGCAGGGTCTTGCTTCTTAGCACTCTGGCCTGGGATCCTTCAGACAGATTATTAAATTCAACAGATTGGATGAGGAGCTAGAGCAAACCAAAGAATGTTGTGACTAAGTGTCTAGGATTTCACCTTGGATTGATATGTTGATTATTGCCATGGGTCACAGAGAAGCAAAAAAAAAAAAAAAAAACCAAAAAATTAAAAAGAAAACTACATCTATGTTTGTTTGGTCTCTGTATCTAAAGCTTCATCGTAGCAGAGTCAGGGAGGGTCAGCGCTAATAAAATCTCCGCAAATTCTGCCATTTGAATTCTAATATAAAATATTTGGGATAAATATTCCAACAGTCATTGCATTCAGCTTAAGATGATTATGGAGAGATTTTAGGAATATTGTAAGAAATAAGGGGAAGTATAAAGTATAAGAAAAAGGAAAAGTATAATGTCATAGTCCCAGGGGCTTTACAAACACTGCAAGGAATAGATTTCAAAGCCAAAGAGATTAACAAGCGTTTCTGTTGAAGAAAGAATGACATCTTGGGAAATCCACAGATGGGACCTCAGATTGATCATGTTGCCTCTCTTTGGGGGCCATAAGCAAATCGGTTAACTGAGTCTCCCCTAAACATTGGCTCACACCCACCCCCATAAGTAGCTACACAGAACCTTCGAGAGGCCGCTGCCCCCTCCTCACACAATGGCCCCTGACAAATGGGAGTCAGAGGACATGGCCTGGGCCCCAGCCTTGTCCTCAGGCTCTGTTTTCCTGGTGATGCCCACCTGCCACGGGTGTGTGTCGGCGGGTAAATGAGGCAGTGTATGCGAAAATGAGCTGGAAATAGGAACCTTGTATTTTGTTGTTAAAAAAGCAATCCTCAAAAGGAGAAGCACTGTAAAGGCTCTTTCCTACTACCATGGGCTACACTCTTCAGCATGATCTTATTTCTGCCAACTGAGCCCACTGACATGCCGATGTTAAGCCTGGGAAGAAAATAGCTGGTCCTGCGCTGTTCCAGAGCCCGGCCTCGGCGTCTGGGCTGGACGGTGGTTACACGTTTGACCCTGGCTTCATCCCTAGGGCGTGCGGGGCCTCACAGACGTTGTATTTCCACTTCCCACCCCCAGACAGACTGCTTACCCATGTGAAAATTAACTAAAATTTCATTCTGATTATAAAACGAATACCCGCTCCTTGTTGGAAATTCAGAAAACCATGAAAATGAAAACTACCTGTAATTTTATCAGTCTGATAAATGAGAGCTAGCATGTTGAGTCCTCCGCGCACGTCTGCCACTGTTGTCAATCTTCACGCGAACGCTCTGGCCCTCACAGATGGTGTGGGGAGTGTGATTATCTTCCTGTTGTAGTCGGGGAAACCGAGGCACAGGGAGTTAGTAACTTGTCCAAGATCACACAGTTAGTTGGGCGTGTATATGTGTGTGTATGTGTGTGTATGTGTGTGTGTGTGTGTGTGCACGCGCACACTTTTTCATAATTAGGATTATACGTTATGCAGTTGAGTCTTGTCTTTCCTTCATTTAACGTTGTGTCATATGTATTCCCCGTCGTATGACAAATTCTTATCAATCATCATGTTAGTGACTGCTTGGTACCCCATCGCTTATATGCCCTCTTCCCTATTATTAGACAGTTAAGTCTCCCCTCCCTTTTCTCCTGAATTATAAGCAGGACTTCAGGGAATCTCTTTGCCCTTGAGTCTTTCTTTGCATTACTCATAATTCCCATAGGAGTAACTCCTAGATATGAAATCGGTGTGTCAGTCGGTATGAGCTGTGGATCCAGAAGGACCTCACCAACTCACCTTCCTCCCCACAGCACGCCCCCTGCTCTCCCGAAGGCCCTGAGGGGAATCAGTGCAGTTTAGGTGCCCCTGGAGGCTTTGGAAGTGGGCTGCCCAGAGGTCCAGTTTGTAGCCCCGCATAGAAGATAGGCCTGCAGGCCCAGCTTTCAGAAATTACATAGCCATGTAGAGGTGTCTCCTACGTGAGCATCATAGGAAATTCGTGGGCCCAGGGAAAACTAGGGTTAATGGGAAGAAGTATACATGGCAGTAGAGTAACAAACGGTTTCACTGTGAGTACACGCATGTTCTGGGGAACAGCAAAACTCAGCAACAATGTGACACTTCGTTGAATGCACTGAACTCACTATTGAGTTTAAATAACTACATCACAGCCCCCGCCTTCCTTCCACCTATTATGAGTTTGGGGTGGGGGATTACAACGTAATTATGGCATTTTGGAAACTAAAACGCAGAACCAGTATTACCACTCTGCCAGGTGCCAGTGTTGTCTGGGGGCTAAGTGCTTCTCCCGGTGAAATCAGTGCCAATTAAATGAGAGTTTCTTCACAGCGGAGGGGAGACGTTGCTTCACGGACCCCGTGAAATTGTAGGCAAAACTCTTGCGTGTGCACACGTGCGTGTGAGCACGCACACGCACGCGTGCATCTTCCTGTGGAGAAAGCCCACCCCCTTAGTCAAATGCTCAAAGGTGTCCTGGACCCCAGAAAGGTCCAGAACCTGGGCTGTAGGTCAGCCGCGGGGGCGGCCTCCTCCCAGGCAGGTCCTGCTAATCATTCCCCAGGACTCACGTCACCTTGTCCTTGCAGTGCTGGTGAAGGGCCAGGTCACCACCAAGTACTACCGGCTGCTGTCCAAGCTTGGCGGCTGGGTGTGGGTGCAGAGCTGCGCCACCGTCGTGCACAACAGCCGCTCGTCCCGGCCCCACTGCATCGTGAGTGTCAATTATGTCCTCACGTAAGTCAGACGCATTTGTTTCTCTCCTTGCTCTCTCCTTCTCCCCCAGCCCTCATCAGATCGCTCCCAGAAGCACCATCTCTCTCTCCCTCTCTCTTTCTGGAACTGTTCATCTGTCTCCTGTTTTGTTTTACTGAACAATCTGGTTGTCTGGGAAGGGCTGAACGATTCCTGTTATCAGCACTGAGGGCCGGGTGTGCCCCGAGGCTTAGCATGGGATCGGACGGCCCGGGTGAGGGGGGTGAGCGGGCAGAGGGCGGGCGGGCGATGCCCCCCATCTTGAACAGGATGGAAAGGGGATGCGCATCCCAGACCAAGAATACAAACTTATACTCTCTGGGCCCACAGACATTTAGGTCATCCTGCTGCTTCTGCCATTTGAGACAGGGGCTATCTCCCATTTTTTCCTTGTCTTCCTACGTAGCCTGTTGTAAATGATAGTGAACATTTAGCACCTTTAAAACTCCAGAAGGTTAAGTTCAGTCGCAGTTAAGACCATTAGAAGCAACAGGACCTAAGTCTACCTGGGACCGTGTGTTCCTCTCCACCCCCCGTGGCTACTATGTGTTAAATCACTTTGCACGCAGCCCCACCCTGAACAGGGTCCTCTGTAATGCAGTGAGGTTTTAGGCTCTCTGTTCATTCAGAGTGAGTGCCAGGTTCCTGGGGGTTTGGGGCGGGGTGAGAGGTAGGTGGTGGTTTTCTTTAGAGGTAGAGTGATTTTAGCAAAACTGTATGGGAGAAAGCATTTTAGTCCCTTAATGATTCTTCCTGAGCAAACAGGCGTGGGCTGGGGCTGGGGCTTTGGGCAACTTCCCCTCCTGAGAATCTGACGGTGCCGAGTTGGCTCTTTAGGGCAGGAATGGGCCCCTGATGTGGAAGTGGACAAGCCTGGAAGCCAGGCTCCTGGACCACCAAGGGTCCCCACTCACACCTCCCTGGTGCTAAACAGGGAAGCAGGTGGGCCACAGACACTTACACCGATCAGTAGCATTTCTGTCCTTTCCTTTCTGCCCTGACACCCTGCCTAGTGGCGAATGGTGTCCGCAGGAAACGTGCGTGGGGCCTTATGGGGTGGGAGAGAGCCATACTGCGCTCCCTCTATTCCGGCCGAAAAACACTGACGTCACTCAGCATCTCCCGGGGGCTCTGAGCTCGAGGCTGTGGGGTGGCTTTTATAATGAGGGTCAGCCGTCCCTCGAATCCCAGCCCCATCCACTTAGTGGAAACGACACAGTGGAGCTTCTCGAATGAACTCGCCCTGGGGATGGTCCCGGGAGCCTGCCCTTCCTCACAGCCCACGGACATGACCTGTCCCGCTCTTGTTCCTCAGGGACATCGAATACAAGGAACTGCAGCTGTCCCTGGACCAGGTGTCCACGTCCAAGTCCCAGGACTCCTGGAGGACCGCCTTGTCTACCTCACAAGAAACTAGGAAATTAGCTAAACCCAAAAACACAAAGATGAAGACGAAGCTGAGAACAAACCCTTACCCACCACAGGTAACACACACCACCTGCAAGGACTCAGGGCACCTGGGCACCTCAAGGAATGACGAACCTCTGATCGCACTCAGGGGTCTCCCAGCCCGGGAGTTTCTCTGGGATGTCCCGCCCACAGGGTGGAGACGCGGCCTGGGGAAGGCAGGCAGAGCTAACATCCAGGGGGATGAGTCAGGTCTAGGAAACAGAAGACTACACTGGGGAGGCTTATCGGCTGCTAGAATCCATGTGCCTGGTGCCCCGTGTTTCCATAGCATTGGATTTTAATGGAAACCTTCCCTCTCTCTTTTAAAGTCTTTTGCAAGCTCTCAGAAGGCGCAAGTGGCTGCATGTATCTGGTGTGTTGTCACTTGGGGTGAGATTATCTCTTTCCACCCAGAGGGTGGGTCCCCGGGGTGCTGTCTCCTGGGCACCTGTCCCCGGTGGGACCTCGCGCTGGTGGCCGGGGTGGGCCCAGCCCTGGGATGGGGCGGGCACTATAGGATCGGAAGGCAGTTGGCCGCCGGCCCCTCAGTGAGCCCTTCATCCGTCTTCTTTGCTCGGCAGCAATACAGCTCGTTCCAAGTGGACAAACTGGAATGCGGCCAGCTCGGAAGCTGGAGAGCCAGCTCCCCTGTCCACACCCCGGTTCCCCCAGAACAGCAGCTCCATTCAGAAGGCAGCGACCTTCTGTACGCCCCGTCCTACAGCCTGCCCTTCTCTTACCATTACGGACACTTCCCTCTGGACTCTCACGTCTTCAGCAGCAAAAAGCCAATGTTGCCGGCCAAGTTCGGGCAGCCCCAAGGATCCCCGTGCGAGGTGGCACGCTTTCTGCTGAGCACGCTGCCAGCCAGCGGCGAGTGCCAGTGGCACTATGCCAACCCCCTAGTGCCAGGCAGCCCGTCTCCAGCTAAAAGCCTTTCCGAGCCGCCGGTGAACCCTGCTCGGCACAGCCTCGTGCCAAACTACGAAGGTGGGTCATGTTTGCACGAGGGGAGGGGGCAGGGCTTGCACAGCGCTGTCGGTGGGTGGCAGATGGAAAAAGAACCCTCACACTGTGGGCAAACTTTCCCTTTTTTTCTGCTTCTAAGTGGGAATGGCTGTGCTTTCCTGCCCTCACTGAGAGCGCTTCACGAGGGTGCCGAAAGCTGGGCAACTGAGCCAGTGTGCCTCGTGGGCACCAGGGACAGTGCAAAGGGCAGAGGAAACTGGGTGTTAGGCCACCCTCCATAAAAATCCTGGCCCTGTTTGCTCCCCAAAAGGGAGGCAAAATGATTTTCCTACGTACTGAGAACCCCCAGCTATATTTATTTTTTAAGATTACTTTCTACTCCACCCAGAAATGAACATGGAACACTATTGGTTTTCTTCCCATGCCAGTTTTCGAAGCGTGGGAAGCGGTGGTGGAAAATCACAGGCTCAGGGACGGAAGCGCCACTCACCACCCCAGGGCAAATAGCACAAACCCTCCAGGACTCAGTTTCTTCATCTGTAAGACAGGAGCATAGGCCATGTCGATTGCCTACCGCAGGGCTTGGCAGACAGACAGGAATGGCCTTCCAGCCAGCTCCTCCTGGCGGCAGACAAGCAGAGGTCCTCTGTGGAGGTGCCACCAGCTGCCCCAGGCCCAGCAGACTCCTGCCTGCTCCTTGGGACAATCCCAGGCAGAGGGTAGAAGGTGGGAACTGAGGGTTAGCTCAGCGGGGTGTGTTCCTGTTTCACGCAGACCTAACTACTGCTCAGACTGTAGACGAGGTTTGTGTAAATGTCCTGCGGGGACCACTGAATCACAGAGAAGCGTCACCTGCGTAAGGAGAGCCCCCTGGAGTCCCCCTCCCACCTTTCTCTCTTTGCAGGCAGCTGGGGCTCTCTGCTGCTCCTAGGGCTGCTTTGTGAACCTCTCGCTCTGTGCTGTGACCCAGTCGTTACAAGCCTGTGAGATAAATTTGGTCTCCATAGACGAGAAGAGGGCTAGATCCTGGGAGAAAATCTAACCTTCTTGGAGATTAACAGGACATGTTTCTCAAAAGTAGCCAGTTTGAAAAAGAACATACCAGCAGCTGGGGCCGTGCAGCTCTGCCTTTTGGCCTCAGGCAGCCCAGAGATTTGAATCCCCAGCACCCATAGAATCAGTGCATAGGATCCCTCAAATAACCAAGGAAGGGCCAAGGGAAAGAAACAAAGCAAAGGGTTTTCATAACAGCTGAAAATACTATCCACTTGAGACTGAGTTGAAAAGATTATTTTTGTGTGTGTGCGGGAGTTGACCGGTGAGATAACACAGTATTTGATTTTTTAAATTGCTATTTTGAAAGTGAAAGAGGTTAATAACCACTTCATTTGTCAGTCACTTGGTAAAAATTGGACCAAAGGTGCTAACTGGGGGCAGTCTGTGATCGACTTCCTAGACTTTTTGATATTAAAGGAAGAGGAAGGATGTCTTAAGGTTTAAAAAAAAAAAAAAAAAAAAAGACTTCCCTGGTGGTCCAGAGGTTCAGACTCCACACTCCCAATGCAGGGGACCTGGGTTCGATCCGAGGTCAGGGAGCTAGATCCTGCGTGCCACAACTAAGAGGCCGTGCAGCCAAATAAGTAAATAAATAAATATTTTAAAAAAAGGGGGAGGGGAGCCAATTGATTGCAGACATCTAATTAGTGACGATGGTTATTACTTTAATTATGACTAAAGGGAGCAGGGTGATTACCACTCCACCCTCCCCACTGAGGTAAAAGCAAAAAAGATCAGGGCAGCCTGGGGTCACCTAACACTAGGGCCGAGGAAGCCTCTAGACCAACGCTGTCCAATATGGTGGCCACCAGCCCCGTTCGGCCAGTGCAATGAGAGGTGCTCGGAGTGTCTGCACTGCATTTCAAAGACAGAAACAAAGAATACAATTTCTCTCCGATTTTTATGTTGAGTACGCACTGAAATAATAGTCTAGCTATGCTGCATTAAATTATCTTACTAACTCCATCTGTCTCTCTTCACTTTTTCCTGTGGCTGCCAGAACATTGCAACTGGCATCCTGTGATTGGACATCACGGGCCCGGGACGCACGCGGGAAGGGGCGAGGGCGGCTCCGGGGCTCGAGCGCGCGGGCGGCAGGGGTGGCCCAGGGGTGGTGGCGGCCCCAGGGCCCCCCGGCTTGGTGTCGCTCTAGGCATGTCCCCTTCCTCCCCCGCGCGGGCGTCTAACGTGTCGCCTGTCCCCGCAGCGCCCGCCGCCGCCGCCGCCGCGCGCAGGTTCGGCGAAGACACCGCGCCACCGCTACCGAGCTTCCCGAGCTGTGGGCACTACCGCGAGGAGCCGGCGCTGGGCCCGGCCAAGGCCGCCCGCCAGGCCGCCCGCGACGGGGCGCGGCTGGCGCTGGCCCGCGCGGCCCCCGAGTGCTGCGCGCCGCCGGCCCCCGAGCCGCCGGGCACGCCGGCGCAGCTGCCCTTCGTGCTGCTTAACTACCACCGCGTGCTGGCCCGCCGCGGGCCGCTGGGGGGCGCTGCGCCCGCCGCCCCCGCCCTCGCCGGCGGCCCCGGCGCCCCCGACGCGGCGGCCGGCGCGCTGCGACCTCGGGCCCCCGACCCCGCCGCCGCCGCCTCGCCGCCCGGCGCGCCCCTGCCGCACTACCGGGGCGCCTCGGTCATCATCACCAACGGCAGGTGACCCGCCCGGGCCGGACCGCGGAGTCCTGGGGCCGCCCCGCCTCGCGCCGGGCTGCCCGCGGGGAGAAGCCATAGGCCAGCCTCTTTGGCTCCCATTTTACCAAGTCCAGCCGAGTCAAGAGGGACGAGCTGTACATGCACGATTTAAATTAATTTATACAGAGACAACTATTTTACTAGAACTCCAGCGCCGGCTTTTAGATTTTTACCCTAGATGCCATAACCGTCCGTGTAGAGGACAGAGACACGGCGACGTGGGGGAGACGTGACCGCCCGACCTTTGTTCTGCAAGAGCCGGGTTTTCTGAAAGGGCGTAGCTGAGCGTCCCCGACCGCTCACGTGTGGCCTCAACTACTCCGTCTTTGGGGGGACTTGGTTTCCTTACCTTGAAATCAGGCTTGCGCGCCTTGCGTGTCCCCGATGCTCAGTAACAGTCCCTCTCGGGGCTTGGAGGAGTCTCCGCTCCACAGATACCCTCCACTTTGCGGAGGAAACCCCACCCTGATACAGTCAGGGGTGCCGGTGGGTGGCCGACCTGGAAGCTTCCTGTATCCAGAGCCCTTTTAGATTAAGTCAAGGCAGAATGTGATGATTTAAGTTCCATGAACAGGACAACTCCGTTGTCTTTAAAAGTCATTCATGAGTCTAATTAAAAGCTGTTGTTTTAATTTAACCCTTTCCTTAATACAAACATCAACAAGCCCAGACCAAGGGGGTGAACGTGGGTGTGCTTCACGAGTGCATTCACAAGCTCTTATTCCCTCCTAACCCCATGAACTCTTGAGAATAGCACCTTCAGAAATATATTGAATAGGCATTAAATGCAAATATATATATATAGCCAGATATTTTATGAGAATGACATGTGGATGATTTGGGTGCCCAGTGGATTGGCTACCCCTGTCAAGTTTGATGACAAGGCAAAATCCCTCCGGCCCACACAGACCTGTAATTCCCTAGGCTCGTGTTTGCTACAAGCAGTGCTAATAAAGTTAGTTACATTGCATGTGCAATATGGAAGACTGTCAATGGACTGCGCCTTGTGGAAGAAAACATGCTAAAGGGATGTAATGAAAATGATGTACATGTTGTCTTCAGCGTTTTCTGCATTTTATACAGAGCAAGAAAACTCCACGTGAACATGTCATGTGTATAACAGGTAAACAGAAATCTTTTTATAAAGAACCAGCAGGGACTTCCCTGGTGGCGCAGTGGCTAAGACTCCGTGCTCCCAATGCAGGGGGCCCGGAGTTCAATCCCTGGACAGGGAACTAGATCCCACATGCATGCTGCAACTAAGAGTTCACATGCCACAACTAAGGAGCCCACGTGCAGCAACTAAGACCCGGCACAACCAAACAAATAAATAAATGTTTCTTTAAAAAAGCACCAGCAGTGTTTTTAGAATAAACTTCCATTAATTTTTGTTTTATTTTTTTATACTTTTGCTTCAAGATTTCACAATTTAAAAATCCTATCATGGTTCTGAAGTGGATCAATGCATTGAACCACACTTTTTTCAATCTGCTCCACACTATAAATGCTGTCTCATTTTGCTTTTTCAAAAATGGTTTACTTTTAGGAAACTGTCCACCTTTCTGAGTGGAAAGGTTGTTCACACATGTCTTTAACTCACTGTTCTAGAATCAAAGTGCACCTATGTCAACTGTTCTTAAAATGTGAAAGGACCTGTTGCCCACCCAGTGTCACTATGAGGACCTGCCTCATTCCGTAGGTGTCAGTTGCCTTATGGTACAATTTGCAAATTTAGGAACATGTGTCTTGCAGTAAAGAGACAGGATCAGAAGAATTATAGGCATACACCCCTACACAGCACTTAGCCATGCCTCATGAGCAGCTTGTTTTGAGTGTGTGCACACATAAAATAAGCCTGGGGTATTATTTTTATGCTGTCGAGACCCGTAATTAAACCATGATTCCAGGAAGGTGCAGGTTTGATGAGCAGGAGATTCACCTGACATTTTTCAATAAGGTACTGTAAAATGCATACAATGCAATTGTGTCTACATTATCATTAACCACTGGGGGCTGTATAAATAAATACAAACCATGAAGGCTTTCGGAGCAGTTTAAGATCAAAGGTTCCTGTTAGGAAAGAAGACCGTTATAGATTTATAAATGAGAACATGAACAGGCTTAACGATGAGTGTATATGTACTTGAAAAATAAAATGTGTACTAGGAAAAACTGCCTTGCCTAAACAAACATCACAGTTTTCATAGCCTAGAACATGAAGGAAGATTCCTCTGCAAGCCGGTTTCCAGGCGGCCAGCAGCTCGGAGAAAAGTTAACAGAGCAGTTACTATGGCAACCTGATATGATTACCTCCATCTTTTAGTCTGCACATTTAAGCTGGGCATATTGTTGTTTCTTGACTTCCGTGAGGCTCTGGAAGAGGAAGAGGAAGCATTTTAATAAATATGCATCTCTTTCACAAAAAAAGAAGAAAAAAATTGTAGTGGGTCCTAGCATGTTGACAAAAATGCCAGATCAAATGGATTTGAGAAAATCAGCCCAGTTCAAGACTGACTTGGCCCTCCCTCCACTGGGCCTCCCAGAGAAAGGAATTCCTTTATGTTCAATGAAGCCCTTTCTAGAAAAGCCATTCCACTCATACCTTTGTAGAGAAGTGAACAGGGTGTGAAGGGCTGCTCTGAGGAAATCTGCAAGAGCCTGTATTTTCTGCTCCCTCACCCCCGACCCCTTTTGTCGTTTTAAAGTCCGATGGGCCATGCCTTCCTCCTTTGGATCCTAAGGGTGGGGGAGGTGTAATCCTTCAACGAATCCTGTTTCGAGTCTACTGTAATTTATTGTAACTGTGAGACAGTTAAGGTAGACTTTGGGGGCTGGTACAGATGAAAGAACACTTTAAAATAAATTCCATAAAATTACAGTAGCTTAAAATATTAGTGAATAGTAGCCCTTGGGTTATCTAAGGTGCGTTACTCAAGCTATTCCTAAACTTAAGTATGATAAATACGGTTAGAATCTTGGGGAAAAACTCTTGAGACAAAAGTCAAGCAGTTTCCACAAAAGAGAACAATTCGACAACAGAATCTGTTCTTATATTAAATTTGTTGTTATACTCAATTAATTTTCAAATTAAAAATTGACATTAGTAAATTTCTCACCTCAGTTTGTTTTTTTTTTTTAACTTTTCGGTTTGCTAACTTTCATTCTTTGGAGTAATATGATTTCTCTTTTGTATGATACATAATACATTTTTCAAAAATACATTTAAAAAGCCACCAGCTTCTTAATACTTAGAAATACATACATATTCCTTACTATGTTAAACTATTTTTTAAAAATGTTTAAATATGAATAAAAACACTGTAACCAAAAGTAGTTGCTTATTTTCACAAATGAAATGTGGTAAAAATAACAATGAGCCCGAACTATATAGAAAGTCTTAAAGTTTATTTTGACAGACTTGCTTTTTATAGGAATTGGTTTACATTAATTCCTTTTCAGAGATGATTCTTTGAAAAGCTAAAAATGCAGAGTTCACACTTTCTTTTATTTCAAATACGCATAGCAGTTACCCAGGAATACCGACTCTCCATTCTTTGTCTGTTAAGAGCAAACAGATCTATGCACTGTAAACCTAAAATGTCTCCTTTACGCACTCTGAAACGGCTGCGTGAGGCTGCCTCCTCTCCTGGCTCCCAGACTCTCGGGTGAGAGGCGGCCATGCAGCCCCCCTGTGTGGGTGGGGTAGGGGTGCGGTTGCACGCCACGCGGGTCTGGGCCTGCGCACCCACCCACAGCAGTCAGGGGGCTGCAGCAGCGAACCCCACACCGGACACAAATCCTTTCGGCTCTGCCTCCACGCTGTAAACGCTGCCAGGATGAACAGTGCCGAGGAGCACTGCTGGGGCGGTGGGGGGTGGGGTGGTGGTGGTGGTGGTGGTGGTGCGTGCGTGTGTGCATGCGCGCGTGCGTGCCCGGGAAGCCCAGGTATTGCTGTGTCCTATTTTAGGGGGCACTTCCTCAAGAGTTCTTCTGAAATTTGCTACCAGCCCAGAAGGGATGACATCTTGCCCTTTACATAACCTGGTAGATGTTCAATGCACAGCCTCTAAACTGGGGCACAATTCAAATATCCTAAGAGCACACGCCAATCCTGAGTTTAGGTGCTGTGTTTTAAAGATTAAGAAGAAAATGCAAAGTTCCCGTTAAGACTTTAAAGCTCCTTGAGGTCATAGATTGCCGGGTGCATAAACGCCCCCAAACTGATGAGTGCAGTACAGCAAGTTTCCCTAATGCTAACAGCTGTAAGGAAAATGCCTTTATTCAGCTGTTCTATATGAAGCAGAATTTCAAAAGTCTTTGGTTCCTCTGAGGCAAAATCAGGTTTATGAAAAACGCAGCATCTGCTCCAAGTCTATGTTGTCTCCCTCAAGACAACTGGGTGTCGGCACAAGTAAGAACAGTCTTAAAGCACAGAGGCAAAGTGATATGCCCGGAACATCTCCATCTGCTTTGACATGGCCACACTTCATTAGTTTTAATTTACCAAAAGGAAATTAAATGATAACATTTTTTTTCCCCCAAAGCAGACCGTCTAGAATAGGACTTCAGCTTAAAACAAATCGTAGCATGTTTCTCATTAAATAACCCCCCAAAGAAATTCAAAAAGTAATGATGGCAGCTCTGAGAGATGACTTGCCTTATATTACAAAGTTTGAGAAATGAAACTTGCAACATTAGCCTGAGATCTTTCTTCTTGATGATATTTTGCAGATGCCCTCTCAAGGGTGAGACCATTTTGTAATTTTGGGGTGCTGTGGACTTCAAACTTTTATTTAGACTTGGGCATTTAGGAGAGAGTGGTTTTTTTGTTTTGTTTTGTTTTAAGAAAAATAATTCTAATTGAAGCCTTATTTGCAAAAATTACTTCTGAAGTTCTTTTCAAGTTACATTTCCAAAACACACATATTGGGTTAGTGGACTTAACTAAACGTGTTATTTGTTTCCTTCCTATGTGGCTGCCTATGCCTGGCTACAGGTAGACAGATTTTACACTGAAAACCACAAGTTTCTGGAGTTAGCCTGACTGGGTAAAGCTGGATGAAGAGGGTGCTAGTGCACAATAAGGGGATTTCGTTCAAAGCTGAGAGCCTCATCAAGTTTTCTTGCCACTAATTTCAGTTGGGATTCGCAGGAAGAGAGAAAAGTGGATAAAAATTGGCCTTTTCAGGCTGAAAAGTAATGTGTGTGATTCTCAAGTTCAACAGAGACAGGAGTTACATGGAAAAAGCATGGAATACATCTGGAAATAGCAAATGTATATCAAAAGGCTTCCTTTCTTTTGTTCTTCCATGCAGACTCTTAGGGCATCATATTTGGAACATCTTTTTTAAAGTTTCTCTCTCTCTCTCACACACACACACACACATTCTCTTAACTGACGGCATTCAGTAGCAATAACATTTTCTTTTTTGGCAATATGAAAAGGGGGCAAAAAAAATGTGACTTACAAATAAAATGCCATGTACTTCTATATTCTGTGCACTGCACAGTTCCGCAGGATTTCGGAGCGAGCCTGAAGCTGGCTTAAAAGCGCCAAATCCTCCTTTGCGTGTGGTATGAGAGACTTCATCCCCAGCTGTTAGAACCAAATCATCCACCACACATCCAAGCAATTGCCTAATCAACGCTTTCAGGATCCTGAACTTGATCCCATCACTTCAGAATATGCAGTAAATTTAAACTTATGAAAGGAGAGCTCATTAATTAACGTCAAAGTAATTAACTGATTTCCTCTACAAGGTCATTGCAACCATACCAGCCTCTGTTCCATTTAGACATTGTTATTGGACCACAAACCACAGGATGAGAGTAACTCTAGAAATCTACCTTCTCTTTTCTTGACTAACCAAAAAATAAAATGATAACTAAGTGCCAGTATATGTTCCTGTAGGAAAACACCTCCCTGGATGCTTGTAAACAGTGTTACCATACCTCTAACTCACCAATGGTCTGGGCCCAAAAACTTTTTTAAAATTTGTTTTTAATAGTCTAGGGGTAAAGACCTCCACTACTGGGAAAATATTTTGAATTATGCCATTGCTGTTTCCATGTAAAAACTACCCCCCTCCTCAATTAAGATGCATCCAATTCCAAGAGGGGAGAAGAATTTCACACCTATGGCAGGGCTTATACCTGAATTAAATCTTCCACTTGTCAACCCTCCACCCCCAGCATCTTCAAACACCAAATAAAATGACAACAGAACAAAATTAAAGAATTAACAGGTTAAGTGGAGGGAGAAAAAATTTGCCTACAACTCCGAATTAGTTTTCCAGATCCATGGGCTGGGAAAGGTGGCAGAATCGAAGTGGAATGCTCCTGCGGTGGTTCTGCCCTTCCGTCTGTCCCAGCTCATGCCAGCTGTGGCCCGGGGCCCAGCAGAGGCTCCAGACAGGACTACGGCTGTTTGGGGATTATGAGGTTTCTCAGCATGTCGAAGGAGTTGCCGTCTGGATGCACAGTCACCACTTCGCCGTTTTCCTGGTGAACCAGAAGGAACCCGGAATCATCTAGGCCGACTATCCACACCTTTGGTCCCTCAGCGCTTCCCAGGAGGACCTGCTGAGCACTGAAAATGAAGAACAGCCCCCAGTCACAGGGAAATGTAATGCTGCTGCTTGAGACAATTAGTTAAGTAATTATCCATTATGCAAAAGGATTTGGGGGTGGGCTGGGATGGATATAGTTAAAATGCATCTGAGCCTGAGCTCTGACTTCCACTGGTCTCCCCTGAATTGTCCTGAAAACTGCCCGAATAACCAGGGCGATGCAAAGTCCACTAGGGAGTTAGGAATTGCTTCTCTTATAAACGACGTCACTCCTCATTCTGATCATCTGGAATGATTATTTGCACCACTTCCTCACCCTCTAGCTACTTTAATTTTTATTTATTTATTTTTTGCTGCATTGGGTCTTCGTTGCTGCACGCGGGCTTTCTCTGGTTGCGGCGAGCGGGGGCTACTCTTCACTGCGGCACGCGGCCTTCTCATTGTGGTGGCTTCTCTTGTGGCGGAGTACGGGCTCTAGGCGCGCGGGCTTCAGTAGTTGTGGCACACGGGCTCAGCAGTTGTGGCTCGCGGGCTCTAGAGCGCAGGCTCAGTAGTTGTGGCGCACGGGCTTAGTTGCTCCGCGGCATGTGGGATCTTCCCGGACCAGGGCTCGAACCCGTGTCCCCTGCATTGGCAGGCGGATTCTTAACCACTGTGCCACCAGGGAAGTCCCTCTAGCTACTTTAAAGAAACATTGTGCAACCCTCTAGGTTTTTTGGCTGAGATTGGCCGCTTTCTGGCTGTGTTCAAAACTCTTATCAAGTTGGGTAGTGTCAATTATAAGTTAAACTCATTCTAATTTTACTTCTTTCGAACAGTTTCCAAATGCAACTGTTGAGTTATATCCTTGTTAACAGTTTTAAAAGTATAGACTCTGTACCTCCCCAATTTTTATTCTGAAGAATTTCAAACCTACAGAAAAGGTGAAAAATAGTACAATGAACCTCATATTCCCCCTTCACTTATATTCACACCAACTGATAACATTTCCCATGTTTGCTCTCTTTACACACACACACACACACACACACACCCCTACAGTTTTGTGGGGGTGTTTTCTTGCTGATATTTAAAAATAAGTTGCAGGCATCGTGACACTTTATACTTAAATACTTCAGCATGTATCTCCAAAGAATAAGAAGTATCTCCTACAAAACCAGAATATCATTATCACTCTCAAGAAATTTGATCTTGATACAATAACATTATTTAATATACACTCCCTGTTCAAATGTCCCCATTGTCTCATTAATATTCTTTGTGGCTATTTCCTCCCTTCCAGGATCTGATTATGAATCACATATTGCATTTAACTGTCATGCCTCCTTAGTCTTCTTTAATCACAAAACTCTCCCACCTTCTCTTTGTTTCTAAGACACTGCCATTGTTGAAGGGTAGAGGCCTATTGGTATACATCAGTGCTTCTCAAATTGAAGTGCCTGAGAATCCCCTGGAGCCTTTGTCAAAACAGAATGCTGAGCCCCAGCCTCAGAGTTTCTGATTTAGGAAGTCCAGGGTGGGAGTCAAGAACCTGCGTTCCTAACAAGTTCCCAGGTAAGGCTGCCACTGCTGCTGGGAGATCTCACTTTGAAGACGACTGTTATCAAGAATGTGCCACATTTTAGATTTGCCTGTTTCCCCACAATTAGATTCAGCTTAAACATGCTGGGCAGGAAAATCTCCAGTGATGTTGTGTCTCTCCCAGGGCATCCCACCAGGAGGCACGGGATGCCCGTTTGTCCCGATGACTGGAGACGCTAACTTGCTCGAGGTGGTATCCACCAGGTTTATCCATCAGTAAAGTAAAAGATAATGATCCAGACCAGTGTTTAGCTTCTCGTTTTAAGATATTAAACTACTGACTTAATAAAGGAATTTTAAAACAATGAAGACAAGCCAGCACTGACCTGTGTAGCCAATATTTATAATAGAGAGGAAGAACGCCACTGGGCCCTTCGTCCTGAAATGTGTCGATCAGCTTCTCCAGCACAGTCACACTTCTGGCGATGAGATAATCAGCTCTTAAGGGCTTTAGTTCGGCCCCGTGTTGCTTATTGTATTCTGTGATGAGATCGTTGACGCATATGGTGGGGTTGCTGTTAGTCACGTTAAATCCACAGCCTGGATGAAAACAAACAATTGGAAACACGAGTACCTCAACCTACTGACGACATCACACGTTTCTCTCAACCTCCTGGAAAAAGGTACAGTTTTTACTGTCAACTTCCTGCTTCCTTACCCTCATTTCGAGTTTATTGTCTCTGGCCACTTAGAGAAAGACTTACGTCTTTGAGCCCATCTTCCTTTCTCATCCTTCCCTCACGATCCCCATCAAACCAGAACCATCCCAAATTTATTACAAATTAGTTGGGGAAAAAAAGCAAGCCAGATTTGATTCAATTAAGCAGAAGCTATGAATGGCACAAAACAGAGTTGCTTCTGAAACGACCACTTCCTGTGGTCTAGCCAAGAATTGGAGCTCTGCACTGAGCCCGATGTAAAATAAAATCTCTTGTTTCTTTTTCTATTTAAATAATGGAACACATGCTTGAAAATAAAGAATTTTATTCAGGTCTTAAGAAGTAAACTCTGGATTCAGAGATTTCCAACCTTGGTCACGACTTAACCCTAAAACACATCTTTTAATGCTTCATCCTTGGAAGTCTTTGGTGCTAGGGTTACACTGTTGGCAAAAGGCCAACCCATGTTTAGTGGCTCTTTCACAAGCCCCTAAACCAAGGCTTCAGGAGAGTGAGTTTCTGGCTTATCTCTGCTGTTACTTAACACCACCGTTCTCTGCAGGAGAGGGGAATCTTTAGAAAAGCCGAATCTTAGTTTTCAGCAGGGCCCTGAATCAACCTCAAAGAGGTCTTCAATAAGAAATAAAATACTGCAAGAACTAGGCAGTAAGACTATCGTTTTTTTCAGGGCCTCTGAGAAAAAAATTCCCAAAATACTCGCCTCAGATAGAACAACGATATTTACAATAACTACTTTTTGGTAAATGTTCTGCGCCATTTTCAGTGTTAAGGGAAGGACTGATCGGCCTCAGATTATTATTTTTTTAAATATACTGGCTATTAAAATACAAAGCAATGTAAAAAACAAGTAACTAGAGCAACAGGGGCAGAATCTGCAGTTGTTCATTTGTTCTTTCATTTGACAACATACACAATAGCTGAAGCACCTGTGGCATATAAAGCATTCAATCAAGTGTATATAGTGCTGAAAAAGCTCCCCTGTATTCAGAAATCCAAAGTCCTGGGAAAATAGCTACATGAACTACTGTCAACTTAGGCTGCATCTTTCTAAGGACCAGCAAGCACCCCTGACGGTGATCTTGAATCTTTCCCCAAAGACGCCCCCCTGTCCCCCTCCCCCACCTCCCAACGCCTTAAGACTATATGGATTCTCCCCACAGGAAAATGTTTCATTCCCCCCACAGTGACAAAATTCCCTAGCTCCCTGACGGAAACCCAGCACTGGGCCTCCTCAATATCTGTGGGCCCTATTAGGAATCTCTGCACCTAGCCCAGTTACTCATTTACAGATGGAAAACGGAGCTTGGAGGGTATGAAGAAGCCTTGCCTAGAATAATATTGCCAGTTGGTAGCAGAGCTGGAAGCATACACCTTGTATTCTTTGGCTGGCACTTCTAACACACAATCACATGTTTTCTCTCCATTACTGATTTTTGAACACCAATCAAGCTCTCCTGGGCATTAGGGAGAAGCTTATGCTTGGATGACCAGGGGCCGAGGAACTTCTGAAGCCACTTCAGATCCATCTCCTTGCCTGATACGGATGTGCTGATGTGAAACAGGGATTCTTTTTTTTTTTTTCAGTAGGACTTTTTTTTTTTTTACACACACACACACACACACACACACACACTGTATTTTATTTTTACAAGAGATAAATAGACTGACACCAAGCATTGTACATGGATGACCACAACAAAAGCAACAATGATTGCAATTACCAAACATGAAACACAAATCAATTTTCACTGCAAAGTAAAGGAGCTGTTACAGTGGAGGATTACTGGACTGAATGTCAATATTATGACATAGTATGAGTGTGTTTCATGAAACAGGGATTCTTTACCCCACCTTGACCAGCCTGGAGCTTCTTCTGAGGTCAAAAAGAAGGCAACTTTTCCATGGACTGGGAAGGTCAGATTAAGAATGCAAGAAAGACTGCCAGGACACCCATCCTTGAAATTAGCTTTCTTTTCTTATTACCAAATAATACAGTAAATGTTTACTTTCACTGTTTCTAATTCATTAAGAAGCAGGAGTGTGGAGAGGTATGAGAAAACACCTGTTTGGTGAGATGCCAATTCGGTGGTTTTCATGGCCATAGATAGGAACACTAAACCCTTTGAAGGGCTTTCTACCAATCTGGCCTGTTGTGCACACATATTGTGTTCTATAACTCAAGACTCAAAGAAAAAGTAATCCCATATGATAATCCACTCCCCCCAGTATAGCCATGTGTGAACCACTTTTATTTTTATTAATCTAAAAATTCTGGGGGAAGGCTTTAAAAACTTACCAATAAGTATATAAAATGTTTCTCCCATAAGTGTTGAGTTAACCAGAACTCCACCAAGCTTCATGAGGTCACTGTAATAAATATCGTTGGGCCACTTCACTCGTAAGTTGATATCCTAAAGGAAAATCTGCATATTAATCAAGCAGTCACAAGACACAAAGGGACGAGAAGAGGTCGTCCAGCTAAAATAAAACAAAAGAAAAAAGATGAACAGAATACTCTTGAAACAAATGGAACAGGGAGTCTCACCCTCTCTTCTTTTTGAGACAACTAATCACCTCTTTGGAACAATCCAGTATTAAAGTACCTGGTGGGGCTAGAGGGAAGGAGACCTAAAGAACACATTCAACAGGAATCCCAGCATTCTCCCCACCCCCATCGCTGTTCATCATCAAAAACACTCTCCGAAGATGCCTATCTTGGGTATTAAGTTCATTATCCCAATATCAACAACCACACCACAGAGTACCATCGTGTGCTGGGGACAGGGGGCAGGGAGAGAATAATACTCTCAGGGCTCTTCTCCCTTAAGGAGCTTCTGCTCAAGAGAGAGACTAATGGCCCTGAACTAACCAACGTCCTAAAAGTCAGGTAGAAATGTCTCAGCAGAATGCTATGGGGATACAGAGGAGCAACTCGTTTTACTGAGTTATTAGAGAAGGTCTCCATGAACTGCCACCAGTCAACTTGGGAAAGAGAAATAGACTTGCCCAGTGGCCTGCTGCCTCTCCATCCTGAAGGATGTGGCCTGGGCAACCCTGCCTGTGCCTGGTCTCAGTGGAATGGGCCAAGGGTGAACACTGCCTTGAACTGGGCCACCCAGACCCCCACCTCCTGCCATGACTGTGATGGGGCACACAGACTGGGTGAGACCCAGTGGGCGCCAGAACTGCCAGGGCTCCTGGGTCTGGGACTGGCAGGCAGGTGTGGGTAGAAGGAAGCCCATCTGGACACATGAGGCTGGAAGAGAGACACTCAGCAAAATAAAACCAAGAGACCAGAGAGTAGATAATGGCCTCTGAGTCCCACAGGGCTGGCTCTTTCTTCACGGGGGGGCAGGCACGGCACCAAGCCCCCATCTCGGAGCTGGCCTGTATGTCACTTATACCAAGCCCATGTGTCATCTCTATTTAACAAAGGGAGGACTGAAGCTTAGAGACGTTGCCTGGCTTGCCTGAGGTTGCACCACCCGCAAGTGGCAGAGCTGGGACACAAACCCAGGGCTTTCTGACACCAGCCCCTGGGAGCTTAACCCTATGCTATGCAGCCTGCCGCTTCCAAGCAATCCCCTTCCCTCCCTCCAGCAGGACTTCTTTTCACCTTGGCCAGTTAGAACATGCTTCTGTCCTTTAAAAGCTCATCTGCCCTATGATAGGGAAACCTCGTATTACTTTTCTGACTAAAATAAGGTTCGGGGGGATGGGTGGGGGTGGGGTGGAGTCTGTCCCCCAGGGGACATCCGGCAATACTGGGAGGCGTCTCTGCTCGTCACAGCTTGAAGGAGCCCCACCTGCATCTAGCGGGGAAAGGCCACCGATGCCACTCCACCGCCTGTGACGCCCAGGAGGGTCCCACAACCGAGACGGAGGGGCCCAAGCGCCAACAGTGCTGAGACTGAGAGACGCTGGTCTAGACAATCTGCACCCGGGAGACCATGGTCCTGGTCACTCTCCCAATTCCCCTTCTTCCTCCTCTCTTGCCTACTCACGTCCCACTGTGGCCAGCACAGTCCCGGCCGGAGCTCAGGAACAGCTCCCCCACCACAGGGGCCGCTGCTTACTTCTGTGCTGGCCCTGCTCTCGGGCTCCTGTCTCACTTTACATTTTCAGGTCTAGTTAGTTAATGATGCAACCTGTGAAATTCTGGGTTCTCCCCCAGGTGAACAAGGACATCTATTCCAAGATGAAGAGAAAGTCCAGATGTTTATTATTCATTGTCTCAACCTTTTATTCGGACAGCTACTACAGGCCTCCCTTGTATAAAGCACTACTCTAGGCTCTTTGAGGACCAAAATAAAACCAATCCTGTGTTCAAAGAGCTGGCTGCTTTGTAGGACTTAGAAGCGGAGCACAAATAACCCTGCTTCAAGCAATCCGTGGGAGGTGCCCTAAAAGTGGCCCAGACATTTAAAGCGCTGCATGGCGTCGGAGGAGGGAGAGTTTGTAGCTAGGAGTTTCCAGGAATGGCATTTGAGCCAGGACTCTCAGGGCAAATAGGACCTGGAGGTGCAGAGAAGAGAACAGGAGCAGGATGTACGGGTGGGAGGAGGCTGCAGAAGCCCAGCAGGGCCTCGAGGACAGAAAAGCGGCAGGAGCAAGAGCGGGCCGCCCCGCGCGGGTTCCGGAAGGGACGGCAAGCAGGCCACCGCACTGCCCCTGGTCTGACAAGGCTGGGTATGGTTTGTGTGCGGATGGTGACATCTGGCTGGGGACAAGAAGGGCAGGACGTAAGAGAGGCCAACCCAGCACAACGGGGGGCCTGTTTCAACCTCCCTGCAGCTGTAGTGTGTAAGCTAATTAGACTCGGTGAAAAATGAATATTCAGGACCTCCCTGGTGGCGCAGTGGTTAAGAATCCGCCTGCCAATGCAGGGGACGTGGGCTTGAGCCCTGATCCGGGAAAATCCCACATGCCGGGGAGCAACTAAGCCCATGCGCCACAACTACTGAGCCTGCGCTCTAGAGCCCGCGAGCCACAACTACTGAGCCTGGGCTCTGGAGCCCACGCGCCACAACTACTGAGCCTGCGCTCGAGAGCCCGCGGGCCACAACTGCTGAGCCCACGTGCCACAACTACTGAAGCCCGCGCGCCTAGAACACGTGCTCCTCAACAAGAGAAGCCACCGCAGTGAACCCACGCACCGCAACGAAGAGTAACCCCACTCACTGCAACTAGAGAAAGCCCGCACGCAGCAACGAAGACCCAACGCAGCCAAAAATAAATAAATACATAAAGTTATATAAATAAATAAATATCCGGTTGGCCAAAAAGTTCGTTCGGGTTTTTCTGTAAGCTGTTACAAACGAACTTTTTGGCCAACCCAACACTAAGAGAGTAGATCCTAAAAGTTCTCATCACAGGGGGAAAAAAATTTTTTTAATAACTATATGAGGTGATATATGTTAATAAAACCTCCTGTGGAGATCATCTTACAATACACGCATGTCAAGTCATTATGCTGCACACCTTAAACTTATACACTGCAGTATGTCATTTATATCTCAATAAGACTGAAAATAAAATAAGAGTGAAGCCAATCCAAAAACCATACAGATAAGAAGATAAGGCTGAGCTGGACAACTGCAGAAATGGGATAGGAACTTTGGCGGGAGCTTCTTAAGGAGAATGGGGACACACACGCCCGGGTCCATTGTTGAGGGCAAGCTTTCCACCTCCCCACCCGCTACCCCAGCACCTGGCAGAGCCTTCGCACACAGCAGGCACTCAGCAAGTGCTTGCTAAGTTAACAAGTGAGGCTAAAAGGTCAAAGTTAAAGCCACGAAAAAGCTAAACACAGTAATTTAAATTTTTACTTTATTTTCCTAAGACTAATTAACCTGTTGCTAGGGTTAAAAACATTTTCCCCACAACAGAAATTTATCTTCTCAACTGCTCAGTGCAAGGTGAAGTGTCCAGTTCAGGGGCTGCATGCTGGGCCTGTGAAGGTTGGTGACAGTCTGATGAGCCCAAGCCCATGAGACACAGCAAGGATTCTGAGCACCCGGTAACAAATGTCACGCTTCGGCATACATGCCAATGACTTGACGTAATACGGGAAACACGCACCCTGGTCCCACATACCATGATATGAGGACATGGCCACATCGGAGGAGCTTAAGGGGCAGTGGAGAGGACTGCTTCTCCATTGAAACACTCATGACAGGCCCCCTTTCAAAGTCATGATCTTAGCATCTTGCTTCACGAATTAATACAATAATTGTTTTTAGCCTGACATTAAGAGCTGTAGGTGGGGAGGGAGGCTGGGAAGGAACCCCCTTATTTTTATTGTATGTGTTTAATATTTTTTAGATGAATGAATCTTTATTTTTGGCTGCATTGGGTCTTCATTGCTGCGTGTGAGCTTTCTCTAGTTGCAGCGAGCAGGGGCTACTCTTCCTTGCGGTGCTCAGTCTTCTCATTGCTGTGGCTTCTCCTGTTGCGGAGCACAGGCTTCAGCAGTTGTGGCTCGCGGGCTCAGTAGTTGTGGTTCACGGGCTCTAGAGCGCAGGCTCAGTACTTGTGGCGCACGGGCTTAGTTGCTCCGCGGCATGTGGGATCTTCCCGGACCAGGGCTCAAACCTGTGTCCCCTGCGTTGGCAGGTGGATTCTTAACCACTGTGCCACCAGGGAAGTCCCAAGAACCCCCTTTTTATATCCATATGAAATTCTTCCAGGAAAAGGAGGAGGGGGATACAGCAAGTGGAGCCTGGGGAATGGGAGAAAGGCTTCATGACTGTGTTAACTGCTCTCTTTTCCTTGTCTTCTTAATAACTGACACCAAAGCATTCAAAAGTACTGATGTAGCAGGCACATCTGTCCCTACAGCTGGGTGCAGATGGCCCTAAACGAACATGCACATTGAACTCAGGCAGCCACAGACAAGGGATAGCTTTGCTGAGCACAGACTGTGGTAAATGAAGGTAGGAAATGAGAAGGTTTGTTTAGGCCTATAAAATAAGCCTTTTCACCAGAAAGCACCACAGATAAGTAGACCCATCCAGTCCAATGTGCTTCAATAAGAAAGAAAGAAAGAAAGAAAGAAAGGAAGAAAGGAAGGGAGGAAGGGAGGGAAGGAGGAGGGAGGGAGGGAGAGGAAGGAAGGAAGGAAGGAAGGAAGGAAGGAAGGAAGGAAGGAAGGAAGGAAGGAAGGAAGGAAGGAAGGGGAAGGAAAGAAAGAAAGAGAAAGAGAGAGAGGGAGGGAGGGAGGAAGGCAGGCAGGCAGAAAGGAAAAAGAGGCTTGCCCTTACTAGGACATTTGACAAATGTGACAACAGGACAGAAAGGGAATTCTGGAAAATAATCACACTGCAGCAAGCCTGAAGCAGCTATAAACCTGACGGTGCTTTTAAACCTCCAGGAGCGCTCTGCTGCCCGCTTTGCAAAAGCAGGCTGAGGCTCCACATGAAGGAATCACTCAGACACGTACTACAAAAACACCTGAACTGAGGTGTGCATGCACGGTGGGGATGTGACGGTGATGAACTGCACATACCTGGTACCCAGGAATGGACCTTACCGCCTCCACGACAGCCAGAGACATCAGATGCTGGACAAATGGAATCCTCTGTCCCAGCTGGGATCTCAGTGGGATGGAGACAAGCAGGGTAGAAAGAGCGCACCCCACGGGGCTCAGCCAAGCATTCCTTCCCCGCCCTGGAACACAAGCGCCATCAGGAAACCGGCCATTCTGCACCATGAACAGACTCAGATGCACGGAATGCCGGAAAAACCGCTGAGGCCTCAGAGCCACACACTAGAGACCTGTCCCACCTGAACGACTGATGAACATGCTTGGTTATTCTGGGGTTAACTCAACAACAGAGAAGCTTTTTAAAATCTGAAGCTCTGTTGCTGAACAAGTTTCCAATAATCAGCATAATGTCCTCCCTCTGTGAGCATATCGTTTATACTTTGATGATAAAGTCTTACACAGTGTCTGAACATCACTCGCAGTTTAACTCTCACCATACGGCAATGCAGGTGAAAACAGAGACAGTGGGGAAACCGGACCGAATCTATACCGCTCCAGGAGAGGCCCTGGAAGCCATTTGCGAGAAGTGATCCCTACCGTGATGGTCCCACGGCGCTGTGAATACATTAAAAACCACAGAATAGTACACTTTAAACTGGGGGACTGGATGGTATGTGAACTATATCTTGCTGTTTTTTGTTTTTTTTTAAGGAAGCTGAATTTGAAAAATGATCCCTGATATTAACTCTCTGAGTTATTTTTCTTAAAAGATAGAAGCCAAGAAAATAAAATAATCAAAACGAGAGGTATAATCAACCTTCTTCCATGTCTTTTTTTTTAAACCACCTTACTGAGCACCACAGCCTTGAATAAAACAGATTTTTTTCTCTCTTTGAGTTATGTTCAAAAGACATGCTCAAGAGAAAGAAGCGAAAACAGTGGATTTCTTATTTCGTTGCTTCTTCTGAGAAAGGCATAAGAGCCTCTGAGAGTTAAAAGGACGTTTGGGTCGGCCTGCTGCCAGCTGGGGGTGGGGAGAGACAAGGGCCAATCGCTCTCGGTATGACCACTGAGCACGAATCTGCTTGCGGCTGGACCCCAGATGGATTCTGGGAGGATGTGGGCTCTTGCCTCCGAGAGTCAGCAGGTGTTGGAAGCTCTGGGCAGCCCTTGGCTTCTTTGTGGTCATTCTGTGAATAGGCACTGATCGTTGATCGAGTGCCCACTCCATGCAAATTCCAGTGCCAGCTGGCAGATGAACGACCCCTCCATGTGACACTCGGTATAGACACAGAAGGCACCTCACAGAGAACCTTCAGGAAAATAAACGTCTCTACAACATAGTTATTATTCACACACTGCAATGCCTAGAATGTGTCAGAAAGAAGAATTTACAAGACGTAGGTAAATGAACATTAAAACCATCACAAGCGGACGTCAACTAATTAATAAACATCTCAGTTTAAGAGAACGCTTTAATTCTTCTAAGGCTCAATCTTCTAATTGATTTCCCTCCCTCTTCCCCATTTTAGGGGTGTGTGAAAACAACTTCTGACTCGAGCCACGTCGATGATCAGCACGTGCAATCAACTGGCTCTCTGGCCAGGAGAGTCACAGATTTTAGAAAACAAAAACCACAGAAACAGTAACAAAAGACGACTGACCTTTGCCCTGCGTTTGGCGGACTGCGATGGCGATTAAACCCATTTCCTGCGGCATCTCAAACATCAACCTGCAAACGGTGGGAAAGACCAGTCAGCCAGAACAGGGACACGACATGAGAACCGAGAGCTCAGAGTGGGGGACACTGTGTGCACTCATTTGTGGATGTGTTAGTGAGGAAGGGCCATCTTACGGGTTTCAAGGGATACTGACCCCATTCCCAGCCTCTGCAGTGAGAATGACGGAAAAGGGACAAAGAAAACGCCATTCAATATCAAAAAAGATGGTTGGGGGGGCAGTGTGTGTGCACGTGTACCTGCCCAAGCTGTCATTCGGTTTATTCAAGACATTAAGATTACATTTCTTTGGAATATCCTATCAGATTCTTTCTCCCCCCGCTGATGTGGTGTCCCTTCTTCGAGTGACAACTAGCAATTCCTGACATTTGTTTCTACTTACAGTGCGTTTCTGTCTGAACACTAGAACATAATCATAACAGAAGTTTCTGATTATTCAGAAAACTAATATGGTGGCAATAAAGCCGTTTAAAACACACACTATCCCCTGAGAACTAATTATGTTTTAACTATAGTAAATAAATCTACACCTTCTGAGAACTCAGGAGAACCCTGGATCCTTTTAGGCTTGAGTTCTGCTTTTAAAATGGTTTTATTTAAAAGAATACAAACTTCCCTTTGGGGGATAGGTAGAAAAGTGCACTGTATCTCCACCAAATGAGTCGACATTAACTTTTCTTTCTTTTCTCCTTTTCTTCCCCAGAAAAGGAAAGGGAAAAAAGTCCCTCACTCTGAGAATTTCCTCCCAGTTCCATTCTACATATGTAACTCCACGTTAGGAAGGTTTTCCTGCGCGTTCCCAGGAGTTACTGACCAGGTACTGAGCAGGCACAGCTCACCGCCGGTTTATCAGACAAAGCAAAACATCAGGTTTGTCCACGGTCAGGGCCGCTGCAGAGGCCTCTTTGAAATACTTTTTTGGGGGAGGGAAGTGGCAAGGGCAGGAATGACAGCAAGGTGGTATTTTGTATAAACAAAGTTTCCACGAACGATTCCAGGGTTTCCACAGAACCCCCGTGCTGAGGAGAGAGACCACACTCTGATAGCCCTTCATCCTCTCCTCCTGGCTTGGGGAACGGGGTGGAACTTTACACATGGTAAGAGACGGAAAATACTTAAAGGCCAAAACAACCAGGGGGTCTCTGCACGCGCACGCAGGCTGGCAGAGCCTCGCCGGGCGCAGGCAGGCCCGGTGGGGAGGAGCCAGAAGACCCCTTGACTTGCTAAGAAGAGCCTGGCCACGTCAGGCAGGGGCCGGGCCAGTCCGACAGGCACGGGGCATTCCCAGCGAGCAGCCAGCCCCCCTGTCCGGGTGCCAAGCCCACTTCCATCTCACATGAAATACAGCTCCAGAAGTATTTCTCTTGGACACCATGAATAACCCATTGAGATCGACTCTGCCTACACACTGTTGGGCTCCAAGAATAAAGCGTCCTTTTCTTGCGTTGGAGTGGCAGAAAACCCTAAGAAGGAATCTTCATCCGCGCAGGGAGGTAACATTGTCTCCTAGGAGCCTCTTGCTTACCAGAGAGACCCAGCAGCCCTTCACCTGGGCTCCTAAGGCACGAGCCCTGGGGCGACGATGTCTAACAAATTTTTCTATGGGAAGGGGTGCGGGGGGATGATTTTGCACGTTGTGAGAAGGTTGCGAAGGCTCTCTCCGTGGCAGAAATCTAGGCTGTGCTGTAAATGAACATGTAGACAGTAGAAGGTCATGTCTATAGGAAGCGGTGGTGATGGTGGAATTAGGCGAGGGGAGGCGGGGAGGTTCAGAAAACAAACACAGACTTTTCTAGAACAAAGAGAAATGATGAAGGAAACATATGCACTAAACCGCTGGAGCTTTGGCAGCAGTTAACAGGGCATATTGATGAGAAGACTGAGCTTGTGCTGCTGAAGGCCAAGAGGAAATTCTGCGAGGAGGGAGACAGTGGGGGGGCGGGGGACTGGGGGTGGTGTAATGCTTAGTTTGAGGCCAGTGGAGGCTGCCAGATTTATTTGTGCTATCTAAGATAACACTGGGGGCCAAACCACACGGCTCACGGTCAACAAAGAAGCATTTATGAACGTTTGCAAAATCTCAATTTTGCATCTCTGAAGATGAAGTCTCTAGGTTACTTTAGCAGAAAGGAGACACCACAAATGCATTTCCATCCCGAGCTGATGTCATTCTCACAAAAGGAAATAGAAAAAGGAGGGAAAAAAAGAAAAAAAAAAGGAGGGGGTTACATAATGACTACCTCCCTGCCTCTGTGCTTTTTTTCCTTGTTGGCAAAGGCTGTTTAATAAATGGTTTCTGTGAGTGGCAGCAGAGGGCATGCACTGTATACCAATAGGGCACGCGAGGAAAGTGCTCTGTTTTTGTACACTTCCCTTCGGTCTGAAACATCCAGAGCTCCCAAGGCTCACTTGGCAAACAGGACAGCGTCCTGACCACTTTGTTACTAAGGACATCACAGCTCCTACTGGGTTCCCTGCCAACCGGAACGTCCTGAGTTTCACGTTGTTGTTGGAATTAAGTTTCAATAATTAAAACTAACCAAGGGACTTCCCTGGAGGCACAGTGGTTAAGAATCTGCCTGCCAATGCAGGGCACACAGGTTCGAGCCCTGGTCCGGGAAGATCCCACATGCCGCGGAGCAACTAAGCCCGTGCGCCACAACCAGTGAGCCTGCACTCTAGAGCCCGCGAGCCACAACTACTGAGCCCACGTGCCACAACTACTGAAGCCCGTGCGCCTAGAGCCCATGCTCCGCAACAAGGGAAGCCACCGCAGTAAGAAGCCCGTGCACTGCAAGGAAGAGTAGCCCCTGCTCGCCGCAACTAGAGAAAGCCCGTGCGCAGCAACAAAGACCCAATGCAGCCAAAAAATAAATAAATAAACTTTTTTTTTTTTAAAAACTAACCAAGAAGACAGGCCAGTATGAGTTAGTGAAAATTCTGAACGAACAAAAGTTTAAATCCAGACCCAGTCAATCCACTTTGAGGATTCAAACCTAAGGAAATAGTCCACATTCACCACTGTGTAATAAAAGTAAAAATTTGGAAATTACGTAAGAGTTCAGTAGGGAAATGGTTACGTAAATTACGTTACATGAGGTCAGTGGAATAATTTGTAATCATTAAAAATGATAGTTATGAAGACTCTGTAGCAACACGGAAGAAATGTTTTCAACAGAATGTTCAATTTAAAAAGCAGGATACGAAACCTACATATACTTTTATCCCAAATGTGTAAAATTCACAGAAAAAGGGAGGAAGGAGATTTGACAAAACAACAACTGTGGCTACATTAGGATGATTTTTTCTTTATTTTTTTAAACTTTCTTTAAGATGACTGCTTACCTTTAATTTAAAATACTTTTGAAAAATTTGGGGGAAAGAAGCATGGTTTTTATGTTTAAATATAATATTTGTAAATATTTCAAAGAACAGGACTGAAAGATCTGCTTTAAAAATAAGATAATAACAGTTACCTTCAGCACGCATTTTATTATAACCAATGAGCAAGACCTTATTTGATAAGTAATGAATGAGTAGAAACTCTTAAAGCCAGTCTGTTCATATGCAATGGGAGCCTTAAACACTTTACACGTTCTGACTCAGTGACTATACTCCTAAGATTGAATTCTAAGGAGTATTCAGACAGGGAAACAAAATAATTCAGGGACACGACTATTCATCACAGCATTACACAGTGAAAAAATCATAAATAATACAAACTGTCCATGACAGAGGAAAGAAAAAAATCATAGTATCCTCACATGAAAAAAACATCATATAGCCATCAGTGATACAGGCGAATGTCCACTGAACACCACTAGACGACTTAAAGAGGGTAGAAAATCCTATATACAGCATGATTCCAATGATGCTTTAAAATACACTTTTAAAAATTGTTAGGAAATATACCAAAATATTAGCTGTGGTTACTTTAAGGAGTGTAATTATTGGAAAAATACAGCAAAGTACAAAGCAGAAAAGCCATCCAAAGAAGTCCTTCTTCTCATTAGAAATGTACGTCCTTCTATACTTTTTCCCCTTAAAAAATACTACACACACACACAATATATCTTACCAAAAAAGTTCCTGATGACTGGAAACACTGCTTATTTTGGAACTCTTAAAATAATGTAGATATTTAGTTATGGACACATTTTTATTATGTTGATAATAAAAAAGGCTTCAAAATAGCATCATGGTATGATCCCATCTATGTAAGCTATGTATTCCTATGTGCATACACAGAAGAATACAGGACACCTATTAACAGTGGTTATCTCCAGAAGGTGGAAGCAGAATTATATGATGATTTAAATTTCTTCATTATGCTATTCTAAGTAATCTCTGGGTGGTAAGATTTCAAGTGTTTATTTTCTTTATACTTTTCTGAATTTTCCACGATTTCTATACTTGGAGTGCATTCATTTCAAAATCAGGAAAAATGCTATTAAAGAAAAGATTTGTTAAAATCCAACTTTTCTTTAACCTACAGCTCACTAGCTGGTGAACAACTTCCTCCCTTCGGAGAGGTGGCACATCTGCCACGCAAGAGCAGCCCACTGTCCGAGCTTTACCAGGCTCACTGTACGAATCCTCCTGTGACACACGAATGGCGGTGCCTGTCCCTCACACTCATTCCCTGGCGGAGCGTGTGGCTTGTGCGAGGTGGCAGGCCGAGTCCAGCTACCGCCCATGCACAGGCTCCCTCAGGGCTGGGGAGAAGGCATGCAGAAGGCTGCCAGCATCCTTGGGGGTCTCCACCCTGGGACCCCGAAGAGCTTCATCAACTCACGCTGGTGCCCATGCTGTGCCTTGTCTTCTCCCCCGAGTCTTCTCAGTTCAGACTCTTCCTCTCCCAAGCCTTCAGAAAGACATATTCTCAGAGAATCCCCCCCACCCCCATGTTCTCTATGTGAAAAAAAGACCCAGTACGGGCGGCAGGGATGAGGTGGAAGGAGAAGAGGACCCAGGCAGTCGCACACTGATGGCTAACAACTTATTTCTGATTTTGAAAACGTTTACTGGAAGATGAACTCTCACTATTCGTAACTGTATTTACTTCTGTGTAGTTCAAAGGAAACTGTGTTAAACTTCATTTCAAAAACTATTTTTTTCAAATGTATTAGATTGTGAACACCAACTATTATATTTGGGTATCAGTTTTTAAAAAGTTAACAAGCTAAAATATAAAGATATTTTATTTTTTAAAGAGTCTTACTCTAACAATACAATCAGTTTTAAAACAGTTGCCTTCTATGCAAGAATGCATAGGATTGTTTTTTGAAAGAAAATGAGTAGTGTTTTCTGCTCCCAAGAACACGTAGACTGGAGCAAGGAAGGTGGGAGGGCTCTGCCATGCATGGGGCTGTGGTCTAGGGTGGAAGGTGCTGGACCCCGACCAGTGACTTCTGAACCGAGAGCTAGCCATGTGGGGGGCAAAGCTGAGATTGCTCCTGGCAGGAAAGGAAAGGTTCCTGAGGAACTTTAGAAACATTGCGGTGGAGATGACTCAGACAGGAAATGGGACAGATCTGGATTCAAACCCCCTTGTTGATATGAACTAACACTGAGTAAGGGGCATGTCTCTCCACCTCTTCCGTCACCTAGGAAATGGTCTCGCTCTCCGTAAGACTGGAGCATGAAGGAATACACAAGATGCTTTGACACAGGGTAGGGGCTTAAAATGTACCACTTGCTCTTTGTTGTGTAGATCCCAGAAGGCCTTCAATTTCCTCTTCTTGGAGATAAAAAGGATGGTCACAGAGAAGACCGGGAGGAGAACAGTGGTGGAAAGTGTATGTTTCAGGACCCTTCACAAATTCTAGAGGTAATGCCTCTTCTCTGTACCTCTCGCCCACCTCCCCCATCTCTCTTACCTACATACACACTAACGTGATCTGAACCTGGACTAAAAAGCTTTCAGATTAACACAACTGGGTTGCAGAATCCTCACTTCCAGTTCTAGGGTCTCTGAACCCACTTAGCAAAGCTATAAACCATTGGTTGAATTAGCTATTTGGCTTTTTAAAAATAACACATTATTTAGGTTATTGCTTACAAATACTTTTGGTCACTTATACACAGCGGCACAACAGTTTTACTAATATATTCTTCCATTATCTTCTGGATTGGACATTTAAAACTACAATGACCTGTCATCAATCTACCTTTTTGGAATGCTGTCAAATAAGTAAGCTTTAGATCATATTCCTTTATTTGTGTTTTCTGTATAACAGGATGTGCATTTCCGTTAGAGGCAAAGTGGGAATTTGGACTGCTCAAGAGTAGAACCATCACCACCTTCCCCCTGGGTGTTCCCCAGAAGCAGAGGCCGCACCTGTATTTCTGTTGAAGGGTGTCTGTGGGTCAGATGCTCTGTTAGATTTCCATATCTCCTAGCATACCAATCATTCATAGATTTTCATCTCATCTTCCCCATTTCCAACATCATACAGAACAGCATCTACACTACTGCTAAATCACTTAACTGCTCACAGGGAGGGAGTCCTGTGGATTCAGCTTCCAGAATGAGGCACCTTTCTAGTACATCAAGCATTTGTTGATGTTGGTCTGTATTATTCAAGATGAACACAAACCATTGTTTCTTACCCCTGACACTGCACCATAAATACTGGATGTCTGAGCATCACCTCCTGCCTTAGACCAGTGCTGTTACAGAATTCACAGATGGACAGCTAAACTTGTGTAGACTGAACTACTCATGGCACCCACAACTACCTCTGAGGCCAAGCCTACAAGACAGTCCTGATCCTAGATCCTCGGCACAGTTAAACCTGCCACCAAAAATGGGAAGTCAGATCATGTCTAACCCCTCCACTAGGAGTCCCCGGATCACAGGATCTTCTCAACCCACTTCTCAGGCTGATCGGAGCCCATCATCTTCAGCTGGGTGTGGAGGGGCTCCACCATGGGGCCATCGCCATGGCTCATTTCCCCCAACAGAGGGCCTTCTGTTTTGAAATGCAGCTGCCATTTCAGAAGATGGACACTGTCTCATCGTGACCACGTCTGTCTCCAAGCAGACATCTGGGGATCGTTTTCCTGAAGGCACTGTAGATGTTTCAACTCGGTCACCTGGAATCAATGCCGATTTTCTGCACTTTACATGCATTATCTCATCTGAGCTTTACAAGTCAGATGAGGACACAGTCTTGGAAAGGCAAAAACCACTTCTATAAATAGGCCACTGAGCCAGCAAATCAGGAATTCAAGTCAAGGTCTGGTTGGTTCTAAGACCCGTGATATTTTGTTTTTCATTTTGTTTTTAACCTTTTACTTTGAAATAATATCAGACTTACAGAAAACTTGCAAGGATACAGTATAAAGAATTCCTGGGCTTCCCTGATGGCGCCAGTGGTTGAGAATCTGCCTGCCAATGCAGGGGACACGGGTTCGAGCCCTGGTCCGGGAAGATCCCACATGCCGCGGAGCAACTGGGCCCGTGAGCCACAATTACTGAGCCTGTGCATCTGGAGCCTGTGCTCCGCAACAAGAGAGGCCGCGATAATGAGAGGCCCGCACACCGCAATGAAGAGTGGCCCCCGCTTGCCACAACTGGAGAAAGCCCTCGCACAGAAACGAAGACCCAACACAGCCATAAATAAATAAAAATTAAAAAAAAAAAAAAAAACAAACAAAGAATTCCTGCATGTCCTTCACCCAGCACCCAGATTTCCCAAGTGTTAACTTTTCACCAAACAGGCTGCTCCGTATCTGTCTGCCTGTCCGTAATTCTTTTTTCTGAACCATGTGAGAGTAAGCTGCAGCCATAATGTCTCTCTATCCCTATATACTTCAGGGTATCTTTCCTAAAAATTAAGGGTATTGTTTTACATAATCAGAGTACAATTATCAAAATTAGAAACTTACCATTGATACAACACGGCTATCTAATCCGGGGGTCAGCAAACTTTTTCCGTAAAGGCCAGATAGTAAATATTTTAGTCTTTTGTGAGCCCTATGGTTTTTGTTGCAACTATTCAACTCTGCTGTCTGAGCAAAAAAGCAACTGTAGACAATATGTAAATAAATAAATCTGGCTGCGTTTCAACAAAATTTTATAGACACAGAAATTTGAATTTCATATAATGCTCATGTGTCACAATACAGAATTTATTTTAATTAATAGACTTTCTTTTTTGCGTGGCTTTAGGTTTATAGAAAAATTGAGCAGGGAATTCCCGGGCGGTCCAGTGGTTAGGACTCCATGCTTCCACTGCAGGAGGCCCTGGTTTGAGTCCTGTCGGGGAACTAAGATCGCGCGTGCCGTGCAGCGTGGCCAAAACAAACAAACAAACAAACAACCCCCTCAAAAAAAAACCAGAAAAGGAAAACCCGAGCAGAATGTACAGGGTTCCCACATACTCCCTCAACACCCACCCCATCCCAATTTCCCTATAATTAACATCTTATATTAGTGTGGTACATTTGCTACAATTGATATAATATAATTGTATATTAATACACTGTTATTAACTAAAGTCCATAGTTCAATAGTAGGATTCACTCTTTGTATTGTACAGTTTCACGGGTTTTTTGACAAATGTATAATGACATCTATCCACCACTACGGTATCATATAAAATAGTTTCACTGCCGTAAAAAATCCCCTGCGCTCCATCTATTCATCCTTCTTTTTCTCCCCTCACCCCTGGCAGCCACTGATCTTTTTACTGTCTCTATAGTTTTGCCTTTCCCAAGATGTCATATAGATTTTACTTTTTAAAACTTTTTTCCAACCATTTAAAAATGTAAAAAAAAAATTCTGCGTGCTTAGGTGGTACAAAAACTGGCAGCAGGCCATAGTATGCCAACCCATGATCTAATCTATGGAATTTGGTCAAGATGCATCCACTGTCCCAACAAGGCCCTTGATAGTAACACACAATCTGCCTTCTTCTTGAGGATCTAATCCAGGATCATGTGTTGCATTTAGTTGCCATGTCTCCTTAGTCTCTTTAATCTGGTTCTGTTCTTCATTTTGTGTTTCATGACCTAGACATTTATTGAAGAGTGGAGGCAGTTATTTTATAAAATGTCCTTCAATTTATTTATGTATTTATTTATTGTTTAATATTTATGTATTTATTTATTTTGGCTGTGCCGGGTCTTAGTTGCGGCACGTGGGATCTTTTTTTTTAGTTGCAGCATGCGGACTTCTTAGTTGTGGCATGGGGGATCTAGTTCCCCAACCAGGGATTGAACCCACGCCCACTGCATTGGGAGCGTGGAGTCTTAGCCACTGGACCACCAGGGAAGTCCCTGTCCTTCAATTTAGATGATCTGAAATCTCACGATTAGACTCAAATTAGCATTTTGGCAGAAACACGCATTAGTGAGAGTGTATCCTTCTCAGTGCATGGTATCAGGAAGCACACAGTGTTGCCTCGTCCCAGTATTGGTGAGTTAACTTTGAGCCACTTGGGTAGGGTGGTGTGTGCTAGCTTTTCCACTGTAAAGTTATTGTTTTTCCACTGTAGTTAATTAAGTACTTCTGGGGAGATAAAATACATATCATGCTTCTCAAGAAATTTAATCTACTAGTGTTAGCATCTGTGGAGGATTTTACTTGAATCAATTATTTATTTGATGGTTGCCAAAGAGTGGTTTTTCTGATTCCATCATTTCTTCCATGTGTACTTGTTGGGATGCTACTATAAGGAAGAGCTTTTTCTTCTCCCCGCACTTACTTTTCTTTCTTCCTTTCTTTACAGCAGAATGGACTTGTGGAGCCTTATTTATCCAACCGAATATTTAATTTCCTATCATTATTTATTCTGATGCTCATATTATGCCAGATTTGGCAAGCAGAAGCTCCTTCAAGCTGGTGTCTGTCTCCTACTGACAAGTCACTGTCATCTTTCAGCACTTCCTTACTTTTTTGGCATAAGAAGAAGTTCCACAACCATCTTGAACTTTCTCAGAACCAGCCCCTGGAATTGGCCTTTTCTCCAAGGAGCTCTGGTTCCTTTTACTGGAGAATGGTATTTAAAAAACAAATCTGGGTGTTAGGAAAGAACAAAAAAGTATGTGTGTTTCCTTCCTTCTTTCCATCTATCCATCCATCCATCCATCTTAAAAACCATAAATTCATTGAAAACTCCCAGTTCCAATCCAACAGCACTAGATCCACTTTATTCTCCCTCTTTTTATATTTGTAACTTCCTTCTCCAATAATGAGGTCTGGCTCCCATTATCTCAAATATCTTGACTTATTTGCTCAATACGCTAACATGCAAAAAGTGGTTTCAGAATTGCTGACCCATGCTACTGTGAAAAACAAACTTACTAACTAGGGTTCAATATTTATCTATAGGGTTTTTTTGTCTTTAGCCTAAGGGTGTATAGTCAAATACTGTGTTTTAAAGTTTTTAGGGTTTGTTCTTTTTCTCCCTTACCTGAGTGTGGTTATGCTAGTCTTCTGAAATAAGGAGGTTTAACCGTACTTCTGTATTCCATTATAGGGTCATGCTTCCCTCCCTCCTTGTTTCTTTACTCTTTAGCTTGGTCCCAAGAGTAAAAACTGTACAGAGGGACTTCCCAATGGCAGAGTGGTTAAGAATCCGCCTGCCGGGATTTCCCTGGCGGTCCAGTGGTTAAGTCTTTGCCTTCCAATGCAGGCGGTGCGGGTTCAATCCCTGGTCGGGTAGCTAAGATCCCACATGCCTCATGGCCAAAAAAACCAAAACATAAAACAGAAGCAATATTGTAACAAATTCAATAAAGACTTTGAAAATGGTCCACATCAAAAACCTTTAAAAGACAAAGAATCCGCCTGCCAATGCAGGGGACACGGGTTCAAGCCCTGGTCCGCGAAGATCCCACATGCCGCGGAACAACTAATCCTGTGCACCACAACTACTGAGCCTGCGCTCTAGAGCCCGCGAGCCACAGCTACTGAAGCCCGCATGCCTAGAGCCAGGGCTCCACAACAAGAGAAGCCACCACAATGAGATGACTGCGCACCGCAACAAAAAGTATCCCCTGCAACTAGAGAAAAGCCTGCACGCAGCAAGGAAGACCCAGCGCAGCCAAAAATAAATTAAATAAATTTTTAAAAACAAAACTGTACAGAAAAGTAAACTCTGAGAAGTGTCACATTTCCCCCCACTTATCCCTTCTAAGTCTCCCCATCAAACTCTTTTCTATAATTAACAATTCAACTAATCTCACTAGTTTCTGGTTTATTCTTCCTGTGTTTCTTTATGAACAAATGCATAGATACTTGCATATTTTCTCATTTCTCTAGCTTCTTTACAGAAAGTTACCATTTTGTATTCTACTGTCTTTTGGGTTTTTTTTCACTTAATATAACCTGAAAACACTGTTTAGACATTCATAGAGCTATTCCTTGTTCTCTTCTAAAGCTGCTGCGTAGTGTCGCATTGTGTGGATGGAGCATAGTTTATTCAACCACTCTCCTATGTGCATTTAGGTAGTTTCCAAAAATGACAGTAAGTATAATGTATACCCTTGTTCACACGTACTTTTGTACTGTTGGCGATGTGTCTTCATGGTAAATTCCTAGAAGTGCGATTCTGGGTCAGAGGATAAGTAACTGCATATTTAACTTCATGAGATACTACCATAGAGTGTGATATCACACTTTTTAGTTTTTGCCAATCTGATATGTAAGAGTGGTATTTCATTGTAGTTGTAATCTGCATTTCTCTTGTATATGCAGTTTTCATTATATATAAACACACACACACACACACACACGTATAGTGAATTACCTGTTCATGTCTTTTGCCTATTTTTAAGAGTTTCTAATATATTAGGAAATATTAATGCTTTATCTGTGTTATCTTGCCAATATTTTCTCCAAGTTAACTGTTTGTCTTTTGATTTGATTGATGGTGGTTTTTATCATACCACAATTTACTTTTTCTTTTTAAAGTCAAATGTATCGATTTTTTTCTTTTACTGCCTCTTGTTCTTGTGTCTTCAGAGCCTTTCCCTATACCCAAGTTATGCAGGAACTCATCCACTTATTTCTAGTACTTAAAGGGCTTCACTTTTTAAATTTAGAACTCTGATCCATTTGGAGCTTATTTTTGTATATGGTGAAAGGTATGGAACTGATATTATCTTTTTTTCCCAAATGTCTCTCAAACTGTCCCAGGGCCATTTTTTAAAAATTATACCTTTGCCCTAGGAACTTGAGATGACACCTTTATTATATACTAAATTTCTGTATGTACTTGGGTCTATTTCTGGACTTCCTATTCCTTTCTGCTGCTCTCTCCATTTATTCATGTACCAGTAAAGCACCATTTTAATTACAGAGGCTTTGTAGTGTGTTTTAAGATCTATCAAGCCTAGGGCCCCTCATGGCTTTTCTTTTTCATTGTTTCCTGGATATATATTTTTTCATTGTTTTCTTGCATATATATTTTTTTTCCAAATGAATTTTAGCATCTACTTGTCTGCCTGCATTGAAAAGAAACAAACCAAAAAAAAAACAAAAACAAAAAGTATTTTTAGTAAAAGTGCCTAATTTATAAACTATCTTGGAGAGAACTGACATCTTTGTGTTGTTGAGTTGTCCTATCTACGAGCAAGGAGTGTCTTACATTTGTTCAAGTATACTTTTTTCTGAAAAGTTATGAAAATTTATACTCAGAGTAAGATCGAAATGGGGTCCTTACTTTTGTAAGAATGGAAATAGAGTTGACCAAAACTTTTAAAAATTAAATACCACCACACTTGTCCCAAAGTTTATTACCTCTGCCTTGCATGTCTGAAGAGGTATTTTCCCTGCTCTATACACATTCAGTTTCAAATATGCTGGTTGTTCCTAACCAATTTTACATAAAATATCAATACTATAATAAGCAGTTTCCCTACCTACAGAGCCAAGTGGCTGCTGAAACATCTGGGCAGACAAAGCATTGTGAAGGTAATGAATTTCTTCCTCTAGAAAGGTAAGCTCCACCCTGCCACTTACTGGGCCCTGTTTTTCCACCCCAATACCATTGCCGTTTCAATGGTAATTATGAGGAAAAATTCCCTACCCCTACCAGCTGGCCCCCAAACCACTGCTTCTTTCACCACCTTGCTGCCCTAGATATCAGCCTTCCTCTTTCCCGCTCAGGCTCAGACCTCTCTCCAGTGGCTTCCTTGCGCCCCGCCCCGCAGAGATCAAGCAACACGCCAGAGCTTGCTCTACCAGGAAGCTTAGCACCAGCTGAAATCTCACTCAGTGGGACAAGGGGCCTCTTTCTTTAATGCGGGGCTTTGCTCCATGACATGCTGGGTTTACGGCCCTCATGAACTAAACCTGGTTCAGAATCCAATACTAGAACAGATTTTCGTTCAGATGGTTATTTTCCAATCCTCCCTCCCCAATCCCATTTTCTGCCCAACTCTGTTGACCCCCTGAGGCCGGCTTCTGCTAGCAGAACTTTTTTTTTTTTTAATTTTTTTTATTTATTTATTTATTTTTTATTTATTTATGGCTGTGTTGGGTCTTCGTCTCTGTGCGAGGGCCTTCTCTAGTTGTGGCAAGTGGGGACCACTCTGCATCGCGGTGCGCAGGCCTCTCACTATCGCGGCCTCTCTTGTTGCGGAGCACAGGCTCCAGACGCGCAGGCTCAGTAATTGTGGCTCACGGGCCCAGCTGCTCTGCGGCATGTGGGATCTTCCCAGAGCAGGGCTCGAACCCGTGTCCCCTGCATTGGCAGGCAGACTCTCAACCACTGCGCCACCAGGGAAGCCCTAGCAGAACATTTTATACCCTGCTCCCTTACTGAATTCCACTCTTGTTTCAGTTAGTTTTATCTTTGATTCTCTAATAAGATTTCCCAGGTGTGCCATCATATCAACTGCAAATAGAGATAGTTTTACTTCTTTTTCAATTTGTATGCCTCTAATTGACTTTTCTTATCTGTCTGAATGGGCTAATAGTTCAAGGATGATGTTAAAATAGAAGTTGAGTATCCTGCCCTTGCTCCCAGCCTTCGGGAAATGCTCTTAGGATTTCCCCATTGAGTAGGACACTAGCTTTGGGTCTCAGAGAATCACTTGCTCTTTCCCAACATTGGGCCTTGTTTTCTGCTCTCACAGATCCTCCAGGGGGCTCTGGGAAATACTATTTCCTCCCTTGCCCCTTCAGACCCAGGGGTGGCAAAGGATTCCCTCTGTGGCCAGTCTCTGGAGACACCCCACATGTAGGGTCTGTCGCCCTGCCCTCGCCTCCATAAGCTTTCCCTTCACCTCAGTTGGATGACCTCAGGTACCCACCATGTGCCCAGTGCAGTGGAAGTACAGTATTCTCAACCCTATTTCAACAGGACACTTGTGAGTGGAGAGGAGAATGAGCACAGATGAAAAGGCAGCTTTTCCTGGGGTTTCCTGAAACATTTCTCTCCTCGTAGCTTTGTCTTCATCCTGCCTCTTTAAAAAGAAAGTGCTTCCCATTTGTTAGTTTTTGAGAGTTTTTACTGCCCTTTTATTTTGCTGGATGTTTTAGAATCAATCTTCTTTATTATGTTTATATATTCTTTTCTATTTAAACTTTTTTTTTTTTTTTTTAAATCTAAAAAACATAGGACCATACCGCTGAAGGTGTCAGGAAACATGCTCAAATAAGGACGGGCTGCAAAGCCTGCTCTGCCAACAAAATGCCAGTAAAATCTGAAACCCAGGCTCAGACCCACTGGTAACGTTCCAAAATTTAAAACTTAAAGAACTTCTTTATTCCAGTAAATGAGCTTCCCTGTGAATACCATCAAAATCCTGTGCTTTAATGAGTGAGGGAATATCAGAGGAAGGGGTGGAGAAGGAAAGAATTTGGACGAGTATGAAATTTAATTTAAAAACTATTATGAGAAGTTTAATTTCCCCCTCCCTCAAGTAAATACATAAATCTTTCCCATGCATTTTGTTTCATTTTCCTTCAAAAAAAAAAACAATTGTTTTAAGGTATCCTGAACCATATGAAACAAGGACAGAGTAAGTCCAGTGGCATGGAGTTTTTAATAATAAATATACATTTACTGTAAATATACATACACATTTCCTATTAATTAAAATGCCATGTTAGATATATGGGAGATATATGCAAAGAAATCTTAAGTAAAGGTGCATTCTCACTGAAGGTTTAATCAAGTCAGGGGAAAGGACAGTAAGGATAACCAGCAATACAAGACCATGTGTGCCACCTAAGTCGTAAGGACAATAAGAGGTGTCAGGGTTAAGGGGGAAATAGCTCACTTCATGCAGGGTAGAGTGGCGGGGGAGGGGGAGAGGTCAAGGCAGAGCAAACCCCGAATTGCATTTAAAGATGTGAACACGTGTGGAAAATAAGCTCGCCTTGGTTTGCCTAGGGCATTGTCACTTCCACTCCAAGTCCTGGTGTAACTCAGCTTTGGATGCTCTTCTAAGAGCCTCCCCCGGGGCCAGGTGGGATGAGGCACCACTTTAATCTTAACAGGAAATTGGCAATTAAGTGTGTATCTTTGGGAGAGTACTGGGCCATTCCAACTCCAGCGCAACCACCATTCAGCGGGCACTTGGTCTGACCAGACTGAGGGATTGCTGGACCAGGGATCCTCTGCCACAGCAGGGGGTCACGGAAAACCCAATGGAGATGCTTTGCTGGGGGCATCTCTGGGGGTCACCTACCTATGCCAAGCCCCCATCTCCTCCTAGATAAAACTGGACTCTACCCCTTAACCGCACAGGGCCTCGTGAGGAAGAAACAGGTCGCCCTGCATGGGCACCCTGCGGGCGTCTAGTTAACTGACCCGGTGGAAGGGATGGATGGCTCCTGGGCGGTATCTCCTCTAGGACAGGAGGCAACTCCGGCACTCCAGACTGACACAGGGCACTCTTCACCCTAGCTGGAGATGCTCTATCACAAGGACAGTCTGGAAAAAGAGGAATCATCTTGTGTCTCCATTCTACCTCCCGTGACGGAAAAGTCCTGTGAAAACACCTGATAAAGCTATCAAGTGCTGAGTAATGCTGGTGGTTGTTATTGTCTCCTGGCTGATAAAGATCCAGACCACCTGTGCTGATGACCAGGCCAGAAGCCGCCTCTGCTGTTGGCCCATCAACCAGACGGTTGTCAGGGCTCCTGATGCAATGTAGCGGCCTCGTGCTTATTTCTTTTACTTGTTATTTCTCGGGTTGGCTGGAGTTTGGTCATAGGTTTATTTTCTGTTTCCATTCTGCTGGATTCACTCAACTCCCTCTAGTAAACCTTTGGTGACCATTCCCCGTAAAACCATGGCATATCCTACAGATAGCAGTTTGTGTTCCAGAAGCTGCACTGTGAACGCATCCCCTTTGCACCCATACTAAATGCCCCGTGGAGCACCCAGCAGAATGCCTCTGAGGAACACACGCAGCCAGCAAATCTGAGGGGCACAGCTGATTACCCACCATACCCCGTGTGCTGGGTCCACGATGCAGCTGGGCCGGGCATGCGCGTGCGCAGAGCAAAGCAGCGCAGTACAGGGGACCAGAGTGAATTCTCCTGCGGAACGTGGGTACTGACACACTTTTCGACCTACTGCTCACGCTGTCCCAGCGAATGACCCTCAGCAAGCCAAGAACAGTGAACAGAACTTAACATTCTAATGAAATCGCGATTGCTAGCTGTGCTTTCACATAGTGAAACTACCTGGAACTTCTCTTACCGCTTTACGATAAGCACTAAAATGCAAATGCAAAGAGGAAGATGAAAGTTCCTCCTGCAGACCCCGTCTGTAATGAGGCAGAGGAAGACTTGAGGGCGGGGTCTGGAAGAGAGGTTTATGCGCTGCGTTACAGCCAGAGATCATTATAGAAAATGAGTGTGTTATTAAAGGTATCCTCAAGTTATAAAAACTCAGAGGATTTTTAGTGAGGATGAATAAGTTCTTTAGTAAAGATGAAGAATTCATAATACTCTGGAGCACGGGGGAGCTCCGAGTGCAGTCACCCCATTTCCTACAGACTGGGGTGCAGTCATACGCAGGAGTTCTTTAATTGCTAGTAGTTGGATTTTGTTGTTTTCATAGGGCACTGTGTGTGTGTGTGTGTGTGTGTGTGTGTGTGTGTGTTTAAGACGAGGAATATATTCTTTGATTAAGAAAGTTCTAGTGGGTATGAGAAAGTCCCTCCAGTTTGCAAATGAGTGCACTGATTATCCTATTAGAAAAAGGCAACAAAATATCCCGTCTCCTACAGCCACACAAGCCACCTGACATAATTTGTTTATGCTTCTTAAACAGTATACACCACCTCCTCAATTAGTTGTCACAAAGAGAATGAAATCTTTGAGTCAGACAACCATAGTCCGGTGTGGTGGGGAAAAAGTTCTCTAATGCAGTTCTACTTTTTTCAAATGCATTCAATTAATTAAAGTATGCTAAAGAATGACTTTGGGCTTGAACTACTAAAGTAATTTAAACATTTTGCCTATAACTTTGCTTGTGTCCATCAACAAAGGAAATTCCAATTTTATCTCTGTCCAGATAATCATAAATTCTAAATTCGAGGAGGTTAAATTGTTTTCCTTTACCACGGTTAGAAGTATGTAGGATATTTAATTTATGAAAGTAATAATCATACTATATATAGGTAGTTTGAAAACCAGAAATAAAAGCTTTAATCGTTCATCCTAACAACTATTATCACTTTTCCATATCTTCTACTCCCTTCTCAGATGTATGTTTTAAAAGGTTTTAATCTACTAACTATAATTTATTTTAACCTGCTTTTTAAATTGATCTGACCATTTCTCTATATTGTTAGTCTTTCTGTTGACGGATAATATTCCAAGTGATTGTATACAACGTATTTAATTATAAATCTTCCAGAGTATAGATTTTCCCATATATCTGATTATTTCTAAGGGTAGATTACTGGAAGTAGGATTGTTGGGTCAAAGGATATGAACTTATGATTCCTGATAACTACTTCCAAATTGCTTTTCAAAAGGGTTTTCCAGTTTACAATCCCACCAAGATTTAAACAAGGTGTAGGAGTATCTGTACCTGTTTTATTATATCCTTCCCCATCTTGGATATCATTTAAAAACATGTTTTTGGGGGCTTCCCTGGTGGCACAGTGGTTAAAGATTCTGCCTGCCAATCAATGCAGGGGACACGGGTTCGAGCCCTGGTCCGGGAAGATCCCACATGCCTCGGAGCAACTAAGCCCGTGCAGCACAACTACTGAGCCTGCACTCTAGAAGAGCCCGTGAGCCACAACTACTGAAGCCCGCACGCCTAGAGCTCGTGCTCCGCACAAGAGAAGCCACCGCGATGAGAAGCCTGCGTACTGCAAAAAAGAGTAGCCCCCGCTCGCCGCAACTAGAGAAAGCCCATGCGCAGCAACAAAGACTCAATGCAGCCATAAACAAACAAACAAACTAAACTGCAATTAAAATAACATGTTTTTGTTTGTTTTTTGGCTAATTTAGTGGGTGAAAATGATGCTCAGTGAATTATGAATTCATTCATCATTGTCCTATGATGTCCTCTTGGCTCCTATATTCAGAGTAAAGACAAAAATAATCACATAGACATATTCTGTGTTTGGCTGCTTTTCTCAGAGTCTTATGTTTCTGTTCATCCACCGAGAAACATCCAGAAGGCAGCAGGAATGCTCCAATCTGGTCTGTCAAGACTCAGACAAGCAAGGGGGGCTGTCTGCCCTGGAAGGAGGGTCAGGCGACGCTATATAACCCTTCTGGCAAACTATCAATTCAGTCTGCCTGCAGAGCCCTTGAGTTTCCAGAAGCGCGAGATGGCAAATTCTGGTGTTCTCTCCATTAAAAAAAAAAATCATGGAGTCAGCAGAATTTTAAGTCATTCCGTTTACCACCACTGCCTATCTGTGTTGATTTGGCACTGGTGTGGCTTCTGATTTTTTTTGAAGGAAAGAATTCAGGTGTTGGACAATGTGCTTCGTAAACAGAATAAAAGGAAGTAATAAATTAAGGTGTGCCTTAGTTTGAGCTTGCTTATATTTACAGTGGGTTAAATATAACTTATCGAAAATCTTCTGGAACATGAATCATAATAGAAAAGATTTCACATTGGGAAAAGAGCAAGGTATGGGCTTGTCCAAAACAAAATCCATACACACCTTGCTGTGCCTTGGGTAACCCTAAAAAACACTTTTGATTATAAAAAATTTCAAACATACTTACAACTAGCAAGAATCGTGTAAGGAGCCCGCACTCCATGCTATCAGTGTCAACAATGGATAAGCCCTTTAATTTTTACAAACTGGAATGACACTCCCACCGCTCACCCAGCTCTCCTCGCCAGGAGTCCAGTCTTCCCAGCAGCCAGTGACTCTCAGCAAGGCAGCTTTTAGCCTCTGCAAGAAGCAGCACGTTCAACTGCCAAATTCCTGCTGGGTCGGCCAAGAGGTAGGAACCAAAAATGAAAAAACATGAAGGATTTGTTTTCTAAAAGCAATACATCAAACATAAAAAGAGCTCTTTTGTATGAATTTTCAGTGCGGGAGCCACAGAGGAGAAAATCATTCTCCCTCACGGGAGGAAGAAGCTTGACCTCACCTGTGACTTTGCTCTTACAGTGTGGATTTTTCTCACCCCATTAAATGTAACCTATTCTACGTGGGTTTGTACCATATGAAACAAATAGAGAGTGACGGGGAAACCGCCAACGGGCAGGCTGGGGCTGAGCCCAGCACCAGCGCCCTGGAAGGCGGGGCCCTCACTGTGCCACGTAAGCAGGGGGCCACAGGGCCATGTGGAATGTGTCTGTTTCAGAGGGGCCTGTTTGCTAGAAGCACAAGGATTATGTTTCCGTGGCTTTAGAAACCTTGTGGGGAGGCCCCCCCCAAAAAAACAATCTTTGCAAAGGGAAGAGGAAAAGGGAAAGAAAAAGAGGGGGAAAGATAAGAAAAAAGAAAACCCAGGTTAGAATGCGGTGTCCTCTCACCACTTAGAAAGGGCCGGTTAGGATGGATGGAGGAACAGGATATCTATGTAACCTCAAAGTATGTTCCCACAAATTCCTTATTAATTACTAGCAGGAGGACTTCCCTGGTGGCGCAGTGGTTAAGAATCCGCCTGCCAACGCAGGGGACACGGGTTCGAGCCCTGGTCCGGGAAGATCCCACATGCCGCTGAGCAACTAAGCCTGTGCGCCACAACTACTGAGCCCGCGCTCTAGGGCCCGCGAGCCACAGCTACCGAGCCAGCGAGCCAAAACTACTGAAGCCTGCGCGCCTAGAGCCCGTGCTCCGCAACAAAAGAAGCCACCACATTGAGAAGCCCGCACACCATAACGAAGAGTAGCCCCTGCTGGCTGCAACTAGAGAAAAGCCTGCACACGGCAACGAAGACCCAACACAGAAAAAAAAAAAAAAAAAAAAAAAAGAAAGAAAGAAAGGGCCGGTTAGGATGGATGGAGCAGGTTTCTGCTGTGACCCCCAGAGGAAAGGCAGCAAGATAACACCAGTGTCCAGTAAGGCACGGACCAGCCACGGAAAGGAGTGCGCGCCTTAAAACCCAGGGGGCAGACGTGCTGCCTGTCGTCAAGGCACTCAGGACACTGCTGCAACAGAACGGGAAAAGACAATCTCAGTACCAGGTCCCTAAATCCCTATCCCATTAACCAGGTGCCAGCAGGGAAACCTATAAAAGGATCCCGGTTAAATCACCTGGCAGCCACTCTGCAGGCTCCCAGTGCTAATCCCTGGGGACAGGCAGCCTTTTCTTCTGTCACACAGAAGGAGAACGAGCTCACTCTGGGACCAGCTGCCAGCTGCTCACAGACGGCTCGTTGCAGGAGGGCCTGAGCAGAAGCGCCAGGTGGAACCACAGGAAATCGCAGACGTGCCCCTGTTTTCAGACCTGCAGAAACGGCACTTTCCTGTGGTTCCAGGTAAGGGGGAGCATCGCCATCGGCTGATCTCGTTAGGGCAGCCCAGGCGAGCGCCTGCTCTTGATTGCACTCAAGCCTCAGGACAGCGCTCCAAGGTGGAGAACAGTACAACCCCACGTGCAGATGAGGCAACTGAAGTTACTCATCCAGAGTCACACAGCCAGTAAGAGGCATGTCTGGTACCCACCACAAACAACTGCTCCCAAATGATGAAACCAACAGCCAATGTCTCATCTCAAAACCACAGAGCTAATTAAGACCTGTGGTGCCTCTTGAAACCGCAGCCAAGGGCAGGAAAAGGAAGATGGCAGAAAGGCTCTGGGAAGAGAAGCCTTCTCACAATGGCTCAGACTGAAAATGCTATCTGCACCCTAACTATAATGGTTATCCTTTTATTTCCTGTGAAGTCACATGCTGAACGACCCTGTGGTAACTGCATCTAAGATTATCCAGAACCTGGGTCTGCTTACCAATACTGGAAGCGGAGGGAAATGTGAAGTAATTCCTCTTCATTCCATCATTATTGAACTTTGCACGCACATACCTTTGTAGAAATATTCATAGTCGAACTTGAATCCCTAATATATTTTTACCTCTAATTAAATGACCTGTTCACAGGCTCAGTTGGTTTCTACAAAGAGGAGAAGCCTTGACTTTATTTGGATAAATAGAAAGTTAAAATTGTTGAGATCTTTAGTTTAAATTGCCCTTTTCACCTAATTAAAAGCTATTGCACAGCAAAGGAAAACTACCAGCAAAAGAGAAAGACAACCTACTGAATGGGAGAAAATATCTGCAAGTGCTATGACGGATAAGGGGGTAATATCCAAAATATATAAACAGCTCATACAACTCAACATCAACGATACCTCAATTAAAAAAAAATTTTTTTTAAATTATCCTTTCTCATGTTCCATTCACTTCTGGACATTACACCTTAGGAACAATTACTTTCTCTACGGCCCCTGCTTCTCACAAGCTGTAAGAACCTCCAGAGGCTTATGCCCATCAGAGGGCTCAGAAAAACACAGAATAACAGGGTGCATCCTCACTAGTGCCATAGTTTTACTCTGAGAAACAAAAACGCTGAATAAGCAAATAGATAGGTTATTATTTCTATACTGAAACAAATACACACCAGAATTACGGAGTAGAAATCATGGAAAATTTGCAAGAATGTTAAAGATAAATTGGACTCCAAAGAAATATGCCCGTACTGAGAAAAGATACTGCTAGAACAAGATGGTCAGTTTCTCTCTTGCGTCCAACGTTTCCAGCCAAGAACCTTGGGCAATTACTTAAGTTCACTGAGCCTCAGGTACGTCCGCTATGAAATGGGGCCAATTGCTGCCTCAGGCATAGGGTTGTTATGAGCGTCCACGAAGCTAGGATCGACATGGACAGCTGCCTAGAAGCCCATGACACCCTGGCATAAAAAGCAGCATGCTTCTCCACAGAATGTATTTTCAGACTCACCCTGGAGTCTGAGCTTCTGCTAAGGACGAGCTGGGGATGCAAACTCGGCCACACACCCCCGACTCCCTGGAGCAAATTTTCCCAAGGGGTGATAGCCTTAAGCTCCTTGGATCACATCACCCAGGATACATATAATTCAGTGAGCACGTGCTATGTGCCAGGCCCTCATCTAGGCTCTAGGGTTGTTAAAAGTGAATATGCTCTGTCTTTGTTCCCAGGGAGCATTCTGGGGTGGGGCAGCAGGGCGAGGGGGCAAATTCACGGGTAAGTACAGAAATCGGCAATGTGGCAAAAACAAAATGAAACAGAGTAACGGGGAAAGGAAGGGACAAGGATGGGGTGTTGATTTCGTGCTGAATGGTCAAGGACGACCCCTCTGGTCAGACGTTTGATCAGAGAGGAGAAGGAAGTAAGAGAGTATGCCACGGAGGTATCTAAGAGAGGAGTGTTCCAGGCAGCGGGGACAGAAAGGCCAAAGGTGCAGAGTTGGGTTTGAGGAAAAACAGAGTGACCAAGGTGGCTAGGTACACTGGGGGGAGGGGGGGTTTGGGGGAGGAGGGTGAACAGGAATGTGAGCTGGAGGCAGATTTAGGGCTTTGTAGGTCTGGATTCTGGATTTTATACTGAATAAAAGAAGCAATTCTGAGGCATTCTAAGCAGAGGGATGATACGATCTGACTTCGCACTTTTAAAGGTGGTTCACCTTGTGGGTGTTATGTGGAAAACGGCCTGGGGGCAGTGGTTGTGTGAAACCAGCTAGGAGGCCCTGCAATGATGCAGACGAGACTCCATGGTGCATGCACTGGGGCGGGGGGCAGTGTCAGAAGCTGCAGGAGTGGATGCAGTCTAGATATTCTGGAAGTGGAACCAACAGAGTTCAATGATGGATTCGGTTCCTTAAAGAAAGGCAGGGGTCAAGGATGAGAAAGAAGTAAGATTTCTGGCCTGCACAACTAGAAAAAAAGAAATGTGCCATTTGCTGAAAGGAGGAAACCAGGATCTGAACCGGTGGGGGGAGGAATCAGGTGCTGGGTTTGGATGTGGCGAGCGTGAGCTGCCTACTGGACAGCCCAGTGAATCGAAACAGTAGTCTGGAGTTGAAGAGGAAGGTCTGGGCAAGGTCCTCATTTGGGAACCATTATCATGGAGATGATACTTAGAGCCATGGAACCCTGAAAGGTCAGCTGGGGAATGAGTCAGTCTAGGGAAGGGAAGACATCCAATTAAATTGACTTTGCTTCTCTGGCAAAGGCATCAGGTTAAGGATTTAGAGACCCCTGATTTCTTTTTGAAAAACACAAAGCATGGTGACCACGGCATGTCATCACACCTGAGCTGCAAACAGGGGAAAAAAGATAGAATGCATCTCCTCCTATGCTAAGAGGCATGGATGGTGCTCAATGACAAACATCTGTATGCTCGTGAGCAGAGCGGGGGTGGAGGGACAAGGGAACACAGGGGTCCCCTCCTGAGCAGCTGATACCTTCAAACACACTCTTAACATATTCAAAATGGGAGTAAATGATGACAATATCCATCTTCCAAAGTACTGACAACCTTTGACACAAACTACTGAAGTCGATTTCAGTTTCTATACCACACACACTCCCAAGCATACTGCAGGTACTTTCTAAACATCTGATGAATGAATGATATGTATATTTCTAACTGAAACTAGAAAATTTGGGACCATGACTCCTTTACAGCTCAATAAATATCCAAAATTACTATTTCATGAGACACAGATATCCCAAGTGGTTCAACCCCCTCCTTTCACAGAATGAGACGTGCTGCCTGGGATAGTAATAAATTGTGAGTGAGCTCTGGTTCCCTTCTGGAAGAAATGAGGGCATGGCTCCTGCCATTCATTTCTCCCCCAGTGCCTGGGATAATGCCCTGTGCAGAGCAAATACCTAATAAATCTAAATGAATGTCGAATGAATGAGTGAAATAAATATTCATTAAAAATTAACTGGACAGTTAATTCAGGTCACTCACTGGAAAAAAGAAAAACAGTGAAACTAGAAAAGTATCTTTTTAATTTAAAAGGTTAATTAAGGACAAGGTTTTAAAAACTATTTTGGTGGCTTAAGTAAACCAAGCACAACTGGGGTTCAAAACAGCTGCAATTTATAACTCTGAAAACGTTCCATTATGTTCCACAAATTAGAAGAAGAGGAAAAGCTGCCTGATTCGTTTCATGATTCTAGTATAATCTCAATTCTAATTAAGTAAGAAAACAAAATAATAGGCCCTCTTCATTTATAAACATAGATGTGAAAATCCTAAATGAAATGCTGGCTAACTGAATTCAATGGTGCATCTTATGTATAATACATTATAATCAACTAGTGTTCATCCCAGAAATGCAAGGATGGTTTAACGTCAGAAAAAAATGTGTCAATGTAATGCATCACAAGTGGGCAAATGAGGAAAATCATGTGACTGTCTCAATAGATACAGAAGAGACATGATAAATGTCAGTAGATCTAGGTCAGTTCTCCAAATGACGTATTAGTCAGATGATCGATTTCCTGAATTTATAAAATTTTCTGATTCGCAAAGGCATGTTTCTTTTTACTATTTAAGATATTACCACAGCAATTTGATCACAATCTCTCTTAACACTATCCCTACATAATTTATGGCTGTGCCACTCAAAGGCAGTATTTTGTGCTATGTCTAAAATCTAATCTGGCATTAAAACAAACTAACAAACAAATCTTCTGCAACAGAATGGAGTGATAATGCCAGTAAACAGTATTGGTTCCATATACACAGTTCTTTTTTTTTTTTTAAAGACAGTGAAATAGAGAGAAAGTCTTATTTTATTTATTTATGGCTGTGTTGGGTCTCCGTTTCTGTGCGAGGGCTTTCTCTAGTTGCGGCAAGTGGGGGCCACTCTTCATCGCGGTGCGCGGGCCTCTCACCATCGCGGCCTCTCTTGTTGCGGAGCACAGGCTCCAGACGCGCAGGCTCAGTAATTGTGGCTCACGGGCCTAGTTGCTCCGCAGCATGTGGGATCTTCCCAGACCAGGGCTCGAACCCGTGTCCCCTGCATTGGCAGGCAGACTCTCAACCACTGCACCACCAGGGAAGCCCACACAGTTCTTTTAATAACATTTAAGTCCAACATTTTATAAATATTAGTAGAATTATTTTCTCCTAGTTTTGCCTTATATTTTTATTTGTATAAACGGGGCAGGGGCACGAGGAAGACTAACTAATAATCAGTATGCTATACATTATTTAAATAGTTACTTGTGTAAAAAGCTCTATCTTAATACCTTTGCAAAAATGTAAGGATTTCCCATTTTAACACATTAAATGAGGTCTTAAATGCACCTGCACTCATTCCTGGTGTGCATTTCATCAGTTTTTCAAACCTAAACAGAGTCAGGGCCTGTCCAGCACATTGATGAATGAAAAAGCAAAGGGAAAGCTGCTAACACAATGCAGTGGCATGTATCTTGACAGGGCACACAAAATCTGAAGTCTCATCATATCCTTGTGCCTGCATTCTGAATAGTGTACATTTACATTGTTTACTTAGCAATTCTTTATTGAGAATTTATAAACTTAACACTAGTTTCTAGGGACCAAGAAATACAACAGTAAATACAACAGGCTTAATTCTGGAAGGAGGCAGATACTAAACAAATATGCAAATAAATACATTATATATTAGGTAAGCGGGTTAGAGAAGGAGTAGTGGATGCTGTTTGATATTTTATAAAGGATGGCTAGGGAAGGCCTCTCTCAAAAGTTCATATGTGAGCAGAGACCTGAAGGAAGTGAGAGCAGGAAAGATATCTGGGAGAAGAACTGTCTAGACAGGGGAGGACCTGAAGTAGGGAATGTGCTTGCCATTTCGGAGGCCTGACACCCACATGTGCATGTATGTGTGGAAGAAAGGGGCAGGGGGGACACACAATCATGCAGGACTTCCAGGCAGGTAAGCACCATGACTTTTCACTTAGCATAATATTTCTGAGGGCCACTCATGTTGTTGCATGTACCAATATTCTGCACCTTTAACTTGCTGAGCAGTATTCCAGCAATTTGTTTATCAATTGACAAATTCATGAATATTTGGGTTGTTTCCCATTTGGAGCTATTATGAATAAAGCTGCTATTAACATCTGGATACAAGTCTTTGTGGGGACATATGTTTTCATTTGTCTGGGACAAATCCCCAGGAGTAATGTTGCTGGGTCGTATAGTGAGTGTATATTTAATTTCATAAGATATTGCCAGAATGTTTTCAGAAGTGGCTATATCCTTTTGCATTCCCGCCAGCAATATATGAGAGTTCCAGTTTCTCTGCATCCCTGCCAACACGTTGTATCATCCGTTGCTAGGTTAGCCCTACTAATGGATGCATAATGGTATATATTTCATTGTAATTTAACTTGCATTTTCCTGAAGACTACTGATACTGAGCATCTTCTCATGTGCTTCCTGGCATTCATATATTTTCTTCAGTGAAGTGGCTTTTCAGATCTTTTGCCTTTAAAAAAGAAAAATTGGGTTGTCTTCTTAATACTGAGTTGTAAGGTTCTTTACATATTCTGGCTGCAAGTCCTTTGTCAGATATATGTTTTGTAAATATTTTCTCCCCATCTGTGGCTTGCCTGTTTTCTCAACTGTGTCTTATAAAGAACAAAAGTTTTTTTTGATGAAACTAAGCCCATTTATTTTTTTAAAATTTATTTATTTATTTATGGCTGTGTTGGGTCTTCGTTTCTGCGCGAGGGCTTTCTCCAGTTGTGGCAAGTGGGGGCCGCTCTTCATCACAGTGCGCGGGCCTCTCACTATCGCGGCCTCTCTCGTTGCAGAGCACAGGCTCCAGACACGCAGGCTCAGTAGTTGTGGCTCACGGGCCTAGTCGCTCCGTGGCATGTGGGATCTTCCGGGACCAGGGCTCGAACCCGTGTCCCCTGCATTGGCAGGCGGATTCTTAACCACTGCGCCACCAGGGAAGCCCCCGAAACTAAGCCCATTTTAATCACATTTTTTCTTTTACAATTCATGCTTTTTATGTCTTAAGAAATCCTTCCCTACTCCAAAGTCATAAACTTTTCCTCCTATGGTTTCTTCTACAAGTTTAAGAGTTTTAGCTCTCATATTTAGGTCTATGATCCATTTTGAGTTAATTCTTCTGTATGGTATCAGTTGAGATTTGCTTCTTTTTTCCATACAGATATCCAGTTGTTCGAGCATCATTTATTAAAATGATTATCTTTTCCCCATTGAATGACCTTGGCACCTTTATTAAAAATCAATTGGCCATATAAATGTGAGTCTATTTCTGGACTCTACTCTGTTCCATTAATCTATACCTCTACCCTTATACCACCAGACACTATCTCGATTACTGGGGCAAAGCAATTTTAAGATGTCTCTTGGAAATGTAAAAATTAGATATCTAAGTCTAATTATAGTTTATTCATATATCCAGTCAGCAAATAAATGTGAGAATCTGAAGATCAGGGGAGGGATTGGAGATACAAATTTGGAAGCCATCGGTTTAGAGATGATATTTAAAGCAGGGGACTGGGGGACATTCCCCAAGGTTTGTCCCCATTATCACACTTCGGTCAGCTTGTGCTAATAAAGTACAGTCTCCCCAACCTCTCCGATCTGTAAACAGTTAGGTTCCTATCCCTAGCAGTGCCAACAGGGTCCAATACAACTCTAATTTGGATCTGCCAGATTTCCAAGGACCAAAAAACTGAACCCTATGAATCAGAGCCCCAGATTCAGCCCAGAGGCTCAGGGAGTCACTCCAGTTTCCAAAGTCTCAGCTCTCAAATTTGGAAACACGGCAGTACAGTAACTAGCCCAAATCACAGGGTTGCTTGTGAACAACTAATTACAGTAAAATGTAAACATTTAGAAATAGCCTCATGAGGAAAGTACAGCCATCTTTCTTCCTACTGAAGGGTGTCTGAGTTTCATACAATTCATTTCCATACTTATTGATTGTGCTTAGTATCAGCTGCAGAGAACACATGCTAACAATTTCTGGACAGGTCATCTTGAGCCCAAATGACCCCGCAGACTCTGAGGCCAGACTGACCCCACGACTACATCAACTGAGGATCATGGTGAGTGCCTAAAGGGTGAGCAAGACTCCATGCTGACGTGGCAGAGGTCACCACAGCAGAGGATTTCCTACTGGAAATAGATAATACAGACAAGGAAATACTTGGAATACACTCCTGGCACATACAGCAGGTATATACATACCTAGCATAGAGCAGGTACTGCATAAATACTTGGTGAACAAACAGACACACACAAAACAATAGATATTTGTGTAATAAGCCGAGAAAATAGAGAATCTATATCAAGTCTTCTGATAAAGTGAAAATTGACACTGCATATGGAACAGATGCAGTCGTAGAAAAACGATTACACGAGCGGCAGAATGCTCACTCCCTGCACGTACCATTCTCAGCATTTCACAGAAATGACTCATTAATCTTAGGAGGTAGTACGATTATTAATACCGTTTTTACTGGATAGCAAAGAGGCAGAAAGGCACTAAAATTATTTCCACTTTACAGATACGGAAACAAAGGTCCACGTAAGTGGCAGGGCTGGGACCTGAACCCAAGGGATCTGGCTATGGGGTTCCCAGCCACGATGTCTGTCTTCAGAAAGCTTCCTTCACCTCAAGTATGAGACAGTAATCTGAAAATTCCTTTTCCATCATTTGTCATCTTAATACCACCTAACTCACACAAATTCAGAACACAAGCCCAGTTATAATGGAATCCACCAAGAATGTTAAGTTCAGTGTTGGCTGCAATTTCTTTACTTTGGGGTGTGAGTTCTGTCCATTACTTTTGGGAGTAGAGAATGGTGCTGAAGGAAAGAGTTAAGATTCAAAACTTGAAGTCAATTCATCGTAAAGCATTTGTAGCTGCTGTGGCCGTATCATCACTGGCAGCATTTGCCTCAGTGGAAATTTATATTATGGCTATTGTGCTTGGATGCTTAATTCAGATGGATGCAACCGTCAGGAAACAATATTTGGCTGGACATATTTACACAAGAAAATTAAAGAACAGACTGGTAAGTCACTGCTAAACCATGAATGCCCCCTGAATAATTATTCTTGTTGTGCACACCAGCCAAAACACACCCAGTTCACAACAGAGATACATGTAATTTTTCAACCTGCAACAATCTACTAGAAACTGATTTTAGTAGTGGCCTGCCCTATGACATCTTAGAAATCAGATTTCTCATATGTAATTAGCTCCCAGCTCAATTCATCTGAGCCACATTCTATTATAACAATGGGGAAGGGGGTATGACAATCTCGAAAGGGAAGAAACAAGCTTTAATCTCATAATTCAATCTTAACAAGTATGAAAATAATTTGGAAAAAAAAGTCTCATTTCAAGGCACATTTCTATCATGTCTGCAAAGTTCTTAGCATAATATGCCTGCCATATGGTAAGTGCTTAATCAATGGCAGTTAATATTATTTTATTATCATTAATGTTTCTAGCAGGGATTCACCTCTCACTGAGTCTATTAACTTCCCTTGTTGGTCAAGATATGTACAAAAATTGGCGCAGTGGTTAAGAATCTGCCTGCCAATACAGGGGACAAGGGTTTGAGTGCTGGTCCAGGAAGATCCCACAGGCCGCGGAGCAACTAAGCCCGTGCACCACAACTACTGAGCCTACGCTCTAGAGCCTGAGAGCCGCAACTACTGAGCCCACGTGCCACAACTACTGAAGCCCGCAGGCTTAGAGCCTGGGCTCTGCAAGAATAGAAGCCACCGCAATGAGAAACCCGTGCCCCTGCTCGCTGCAACTAGAGAGAGTCCGCGTGCAGAGACAAAGACCCAATGCACCAAAAATAAATAAATAAATAAATTTATATTAAAAAAAAGATACACACAAAAATTTAGTAAAACTTAAGATATGGACTTGCTTCACTGTGAGCAATTATGTCCTATATTAAAAATAGCAAATAGGTTGATTTTCATTTGTACTTTTCATACTAATATCATATATAATGATATAAATAGCCTTAAACAACAGAGTGTTATATTTATAATATGTATAACACAAGATACATAAAAATACAATTATACGTTAACGGTAGCAAATAATATTCTCTTCCAAAATTGTGATTAACCCGGCTAGGCTAATATTAGCTTAAACAACTCCAAGTGCAATGGCACAAGTCCAAGTGCAATGGCACTAGTCACACGGCTCTCCTCCAAGTGGTGACTCAGGGACAGGCCTCTTCCAACTTCTGACACCACCATTTTCCCACACGACGTCCAAAATCACAGTAGAAAGGGAGAGTAGGAGATTCTTCTGGGCCAGGCCTGGAGGGAATATGCATACTTCATGTCCATCCCATCCACTGGCCACCCACACAACACCAACCAAGCTGAAAGAAGGTCTGTGTGCCCAGGAGGAAAATGAAACAGGGTGCGGAATCATGTAATATTTTCTCTGCCACAAATATTCTCTACATATGCAATTAACATTTGCCTTGTATTTTACTAATGTTTACATTACACTTTTGATGATGTCTTATTTACTCATCACTAGAAAAAGTTGAAAAGTTGCCATTGTTATTGCCATTTTACAGATGAAGAAACTGAGGCTTGCAGAAATCATTTAGCGTCCAAGCAGGTGAGGGATGCAGCTAACACACACATTCCTGCCCTGTGGATGCAAATCCACAAGTGCAAATCAAGCCCTTGCCACTATTCTTTGCATCGTACTAAACTTTAAGAACAATGGAGTAGTGGTGGCCTCGAAGAATGAGCTTGGGAGTGTTCCTTTCATGCAAAAGAATGAAATTAGAACACTCTCTAACACCATACACAAAAACAAACCCAAAATGGATTAAAGACCTAAATGTAAGACCAGACACTATAAAACTCTTAGAGGAAAACATAGGAAGAACACTCTTTGACATAAATCACAGCAAGATCTTTTTTGACCCACCTCCTAGAGTAATGGAAAGAAAAACAAACATAAACCAATGGGACCTAATGAAACTTAAAAGCTTTTTGCACAGCAAAGGAAACTATAAACAAGACGAAAAGACAACCCTCAGAATGGGAGAAAATATTTGCAAATGAATCAACGGACAAAGGATTAAGCTCCAAAATATATAAACAGCTCATGCAGCTCAATAGTTAAAAAACAAACACCCCAATCAAAAAATGGGCAGAAGATCTAAACAGACATTTCTCCAAAGAAGACACACAGATGGCCAAGAGGCACATGAAAAGCTGCTCAGTATCACTAATTATCAGAGAAATGCAAATCAAAACTACAATGAGGTATCACCTCACACCTGTTAGAATGGGCATCATCAGAAAATCTACAAACAACAAATGCTGGAGAGGGTGTGGGGAAAAGGGAACCCTCTTGCACTGTTGGTAGGAATGTAAATTGATACAGCCACTATGGAGGTTCCTTAAAATACTAAAAATAGAACTACCATATGACCCAGCAATCCCATTACTGGGCATATACCCAGAGAAGACCATAATTCAAAAAGACACATGCACCCCAATGTTCACTGCAGCACTATTTACAATAGCCAGGTCATGGAAGCAACCTAAGTGTCCAACTACAGATGAATGGATAAAGAAGATGTGGTATATATATATACAATGGAATATTAGCCATAAAAAGGAACAAAATTGGGTCACTTGTAAAGATGTGGATGGACCTAGAGTCTGTCATACAGAGTGAAGTCAGAAAGAGAAAAACAAATATCGTATATTAATGCATATATGTGTAATGTAGAAAAATGGTACAGATGAACCGGTTTCCAAGGCAGAAATAGAGACACAGATGTAGAGAACAAACGTATGGACACCAAGGGGGGAAAGCAGGGGTAGGGGTGGTGGCGGTGGAATGAATTGCAGGATTGGGATTGACGTGTATACACTAATATGTATAAAATAGATAACTAATGAGAACCTGTTATATAAAAAATAAAATAAAATTCAAAAAAACAAAAACAAAACAATCGAGTAACCGTGATAGAACAGATTTACAATAGAACTCGGTTACCTTTTCATTTTCACCTCACTGTAATTCAATATAATATAATCCCATGAAAGAGGTACCATCACTATACAATTCTTTTTTTTTTTTTTTTAAGATTTATTGATTGATTGATTGATTGATTGCTATGTTGGGTCTTCATTTCTGTGCGAGGGCTTTCTCTAGCTGCGGCAAGTGGGGACCACTCTTCATCGCGGTGCGCGGGCCTCTCACTATCGCGGCCTCTCTTGTTGCGGAGCAGAGGCTCCAGACGCGGAGGCTCAGCAGTTGTGATTCACGGGCCCAGTTGCTCCACGGCATGTGGGATCCTCCCAGACCAGGGCTCGAACCCATGTCCCCTGCATTGGCAGGCAGATTCTCAACCACTGCGCCACCAGGGAAGCCCCCACTATACAATTCTTAAAGGTGGAATCAGTAGAACAGTTTGAGCAGCAAACCACATTTGACTAGTAAGCAGTCGTGTATTAGTTATTTCAGGGAGTGTTTGAAAAATAAAATGGGAATGAACATGGCAAAGAATCCAAAATGTGACCTCTAATTCTTATTTTGGAGATCCAGACACAGGTACAGATATGGGTATGATTAAATTGAAAATGAATGATGTGGAAAAAGAAGAGTCGAGTTCCTAACACTATACCTTTAACTAAAAGTGAATCCCGCACCTAACATTGGTTGCCATGGCGACAGCGAGCTGGATGTCACTCGAAGACAGGTCAGAACACACTGCTAGGGACTCAGCCCAAGGCACCCAGAGCTTGCCATAGGGGTAGCTATTTGGCACACCGTCTTCCAACGACAAGATGGCCTTCTTGATGTAAGAGTTCAAAGCACAACCTTAGAGAACTAGATTCATACTTGTTGGCCAGAAGCCAGGCAGATGAACTGCCCCCAGTTTCCTTCTCCATATTCTCTGTCTAGCATCAATATTTCCATGTTCAGGATGGAACAGATTTTCCCAGCATTTAAAGTAATGCCTTCTCCTTTCAAAACAAGGAAGAATGTGCAGTATTAAATCTGGATTCCAGAAACCCTGGCAAAGGGTGACCTTGTGTCCAGAAGTTTATTGCCAAGGTTCCAGTTTATGCCCACCAGGCCCAGAGCAAGGTTCCAGATGCTGCAGCAGCTTTCAGCTCCAATGGGTTTTGGCTGCAATAACTATCTGGTGACTGATTTACTCCACCATTTCTTTTCTCTTCATCAAAATAATTCTACACAAATCATTTCCATGTTTCCAAAGCAAAAGTAGGGAAAAAACAAAACAAAAACACACAAGTAAAAAAAAAAAAAAAAAAAAAAAATCCGAGGTTAAAAAAAAAGCCCACAAACAGGGAAGGATTTGCTATCCAACATTCATTTCAGGAAAACATCAGGTGGAATTAGGCAATGTAATGGGCAATTTGGTCTCGACTTCCCCATCAGGAACAACGCCTGCACACACACACATACACACATCCACTCCCAGGCGATCCCCTGCACCAGACCATGGGCTTCTAGTGAGACTGAATTCCTGTCAGGAGGGCAGTTTCATTTTTGCTATACCAACATAATGCTTCATTACACCAAGACATAGCACTCTCCAATCTGCCAGGTAAATAAAGAACGCAGCTTAAAATGTACAGTAACATTTAAAATGCGAAGCATTTCCACCTTAAATGAATGTGTGTTGTACCAACCCCTTCCCGTGGCCGAGGCTCCACTGGCCTTCCACGAGGCCCATTAGTTCCTCCTGGGCGGGCTCCCAGCAGGTGCTGTAACTGCCACTCATTTAAACACCCCGTAATACACTCTGCATCGCCAACAAGGGCATGGGGAGCTGCCTCCACTTTTGTTTTGTGGGCTATTTGATCACCAGAAAGAATTTCAAGCCACTTGAGGTAAGTAAATCCAGTTACTCATTTGAGTCAGCAAAGACGCTAGGCTTGTCATAAGCCAACAGAAGCAAGGCTCGCTCGCCCAGAAGTAATCAAGGGATCTACTCGAGGACTCGGTGGACCATCCCAAAATTACTGGCCATGAGCCACTGAAGTGATGAAATGAAACAGCCCACCTTCAGTTTCTTAAACAGTGCCTGGAAGGTCTCATGACTAAATGAGAAGTCACACTGCGCTAAGCAATCCTCCCCTGCTACACCTCCTCCCACACTGATCCCCTCTGTCTGAAATTGTCCTTAATGTGCATTAGAGTCTCTTGGCCAGAATTTAAAGAAGTACTTATATTTATTTGCTACCAATTAAATGTGGCAATATTAAACAGAATTTCTAGGAAAATATAAGGCATCTACCAACACCACCAGGTTTTGGTATTCTCTATGTGACCATTAAAATAAATACTTACCTTGGCTATAATGAAAGAGTCAACTCAAAGCAAACCAATCCTGACATTCAGTAATATCACCTAAGATTTGAATAATATTTGACAGTTTACAAACTGTTTCTATATTTGATCTTCCTAAAAGCTTGGCCTGGGAGGTGGGCAGAGCCACCTCCATTTTGCAGCTGACCAAACTACAATGAGGAGAGATGAAAACAGGCCTCAGACCTAGTGAGGTATTCTGACTTTAACCACACCGATCTATCGCAACATCCACTCTGAGACCTCAGCCATGCCAGAAACAGGGCAACAAGAGGTTGCTTTTAATACCAAAGAAAGTCAGCATGATGTCCAGCTTGGGAAATATGAAGTAGGGAAAGACAAAAAGATGCTTCCAAATTTTAAAGGGAAAAAAATCTCTCGGTTAACCTTCACTACTCCATCATAAATAAAAGCAATGCTTGGGTATCCCCTGGACCCGTGTCAGGCCCGGGTCTGTGCTGTCTTCCTCATCTCAGGCCACACAGACATCTGAGCCCGGCTGTGGGTTCTACGTTTATGGGCGGCCGCATGAAGGACATGACCACCTAAGCCCCATGGCAGGTTAAGCAGCCTGATTGAACGTTGCTGCTAATTAAGGGCCCCTGTTGTCTGGCAGGACCACCGCGGTACCTTCTCCACTTGTTCATGACCACAGCACCTCACTCAGAAATTAACTCTTGATGAGTGCAGACAGGGGCCCAGCTGGTCCTCCCGAGTCCTCCCAAGTAGATAAATGAAGTGTAATAACAATGTTGCTGACTGCCAAGGGAAGAGGGGCTCTCCGTGACCTCTTGGTAAAATCCAGAGTATACTTTTACCGTGACTTAATTCTCTGCACTAGAGATATTTAGTGCAGCCAGGAATGGTGTGAATAGGCCGATGGCCACAGGGAGAGCATTGAGAAGTTCATCACCGAACGTCCACTTCATTAAGTATGAGTTAAAACAATAAAGAGGCAATGTTTGAGAAACTAATTTTCAATTGGCAAATGTTTTCCTGAGGTGAGAGCTGCTATTTTCCCCATAACTCTTCACAGGTCTAGGGACAATGGAGGCTTCTGTTACGGTGTGCAAACTGTACAGTCATGCCGCTCAGGTTTAAAATATTAAACACTCATTTTCTAGAACTTATAGAGGAAATCTTTCCCCAAAGCTCTGTTTAAAAAGAGGAAAATAGTGGTTATTATTGTCTGGACCTTCCAGACACAGAAACTAGATAGATATGTTCTGGTTCACACAGCAAAGCTGCAGCTCAGGTGGGACCAGAATCCAGGAGTCTCGCTCCTCAGTTTTGCACACTCTGGTCAGAGAATTCTCCACCATTTTATCTCAGGAGGTCAACTTGCAGCAGGTGGTGATGGGGAGAGCTTGGGGCCAGGAGACTGGAGAGCGGGCTTGGTCACAGCCTCACTGCACTGGCCCACAGAGAACAACTCTAAGTGTGGCTCCTGAAGGTGACTAACTCCTTGAGAAGTGACAAAGGGACAAAGAAAGCAGGCTGCAGACCATGACTCTGGAGCCTACATCATCACAATGAAGCCACATCTCTCTATGACTTTTGAAAGGCACAGGGGAGGTCTCCAAAGAAAGGGATTAAATGACAGCAATAGTCAGTTTATCACCTTTTGCTAACACATCAAAAAAGTGGTGACTGGGCTGGAAGCACAGGGAAAGTTGAAGAAATAGGCAGGAAAGGCATTTGGTGCCCTGATGAAAAATTTAAAAAATAAAAGGGTGCTCAGGACTTCCCTGGTGGTCCAGTGGTAAAGAATCCATCTTCCAATGTGGGGGACATACGTTCGACCCCTGGTCGGGGAGCTAAGGTCCCACATGCCGCAGGGCAACAAAGCCCGCACGCCACAACTACTGAGCTTGTACGCCTCAACGAGAGAGCCCACGTGCCACAAACTATAGAGACCAGGCGCTCTGGACCCCACGTGCCACAACTAGAGAAGAGAAAACCTGCGAGAAACCCGAGCAGACCGTGAGCCATAACGAGAAGATCCCACATGCCTCAACAAAGATGCCGTGTGCCGCAACCAAGACCCGACGCAGCCAAAAATAAAAAATAAATAAGGAAAATAAATAAATAAAATAAATATTTTTTAAAAAAATACAAGCGTGCTGTGGAGAAACTATAATAATTTCCCCAAGAACCAAAGGTGGAAGGAGGTGTGAAGTGGGAGGAGTCAGGAAAGATACTTAATTGCTTCAAAGAGTGTATTAGGTACCTATGGCTGCACAGCAAATTAACCCAAAACTGAGTAGCTTAAGACAACACACACTTATTGTCTCCTAGTTTCTGAGGGTCAGGAGTCTGGGGGTGGCTCAGCTGACTGCTTTTAGCTCAATATCTCCCACAGGTTGCAAGCAAGGTGTCAGCTGGGGCTATGGTCATTTCAAGGCTTGACTGGGAGACGGTCCACTTCCAAGTTCACTCACATGGGTGCCAACAGGCCTCAGCTTCCCATGGAAACGAACAACGGTTTCTTGCCATGTGAGTCTTGTCACAGGGCTCCTCACAGCACATCAGCTTGCTCCTCCCAGAGTGACGGCTCCAAAAGACAAAGAGGGTGAGAAAACGCTAGCAGGACACAAGTCACAGTCCTTTTTGAAACCTAACCTCAGAAGTGACATTCCATTACTTTTGCCATATTCTATTTGTGAAAAACGAGCCATCAGGTCCAGCCCATGCTCAAGTAGAGGGGCTTACGGAAGAGCATGAACACCCAAAGGCAGAGAGTACTGGGATCATCCCAAAGGCTGCTTACCAGAGAGATTCCTTACTCCTTGGATAAACCTAGAGATTAATTCTTCCACAGTTAGCCTCTTCAGACTATATAACTGGGCTATGCATCAGCATTATCATCTTCACATTCATCATTTATTCTCACATAAGCGGGAAGATCTTTATCTAAGGTGTGGAGTTTTAAATATAAGGAAAGTGGAACACACATGCAGGACTGGTGTTGCTTTTAGGCACAGCTGCCTGGAACCGGCTGCCCTGGGTGCTGTCAGTGGCTCTTCCTTTCATGTGACCTGCCCACAGACTATGGTGGCTACCTGGGCTGAGCTCTGCACCCTTCAAGAGAGTATGTACCAAGAGTATGTACATATCCTCATAATAATAACCACTAACATTTGTTGAGAGTGTATGATGGCCAAGTACTGAGTCAAGACTTTATATCCATCATCACCTTTAATCCTTACAATGAACCTTCGCTATAGATGAGGAAGCAGGGGTGTCAACCAGGAGGCATAATTTCCCATAGTTAGGGATCCACCGATTAGTGTGACTAGTTGATGATTAGCTCCTGGGGATTCTCTGTTGCATTAGGGTAGACAGACATTAAGAGGCTGAATGGCTATACTATGTACGTATCACATGACTATATGCTTTTTAAAAATCAGTAAAAGCTATTAGAAAAAAAATTAAACTTAGTAAAGTACTATACAAAATGAGAATATAGAAAAACTAAGTGTTATTTTACGACTATGTACTAGCAATAGCTAAAATAGATTCTGTGATAACCTATGCTCATTGTAGAAAATATAGGAAATGTAAGAAAGTAAGACTAAGACACGAAGTCACCTATGATTCTACCACCAAAAGGCATTTTGGTACATATCCTTTAACCTTTTTTCTATATTGTGTGGGAGTGTGAATATATCATCATATTTTTTAAAAACTGTCATATGACAGCAGCTGAATATACTGCTTTTTCCACTTAACAGAATATTGGGAGTGTTTGCCCCATATTAATAAATGTTTTTCTTTTTTTTAAAATTTAATTAATTAATTTATTTATTTATTTTTGGCTGCATTGGGTCTTCGTTGCTGTGACCGGGCTTCCTCTAGTTGCGGTGAGCGGGGGCTACTCTTTTGTTGCGGTGCACGGGCTTCTCATTGCGGAGCACGGGCTCTAGGCGCGCGGGTTCAGTAGTTGTGGCTCGCGGGCTCCAGAGCGCAGGCTCAGTAGTTATGGCGCACGGGCTTAGTTGCTCCACGGCATGTGGGATCTTTACAGACCAGCGCTCGAACCCGTGTCCCCTGCATTGGCAGGCGGATTCTTAACCACTGCGCCACCAGGGAAGCCCCAAGATCTTGGTTTCTAAATAACATTCCACACTAAAAGGAACCAGAGTTCCTTATATAACTGTAAAATATAAAAATGGTCAATTCTAGAGCCAGGTACAAGGTATGCCTGTGACATCTTGTTGGACCAGAGAATAAGAAAGCACTCAAAGACAATGAGACGATGCAGGAGTCTAAAGGACTTGGAAATCTGTTTGAAAGGGATACCACTGGCCAAATCTGGGACAACATAGCAGAGGATAAGCACTATAATTGATTAAAAAATAATAATTCATAAATCCATAGTGCTGGCTGAGAGAGAGCAAGAGAGAGGAAGAAAGAGAAGTCATTCATTTGTTGTTCTAGAGTGACTATGATATCAACTTCCTACTCTGAAAATGATTCTTTACAGAATAATGCCAACTAATAAAGGCAGAATAAAAAAGAGATAAGAAAATTCACCATTTTGCAAACCTTAGAGAATTGATTCAGGCAAGAATCACTAAGGTTACTGGAGAACAGAATATTGCCTGTTGCCAAAGTAATGCTCCATAGATTACTTACAGGAAAAGACTTTCATGATGGAAAGAGCAGGCAAGCGAGCAGCTCACCAAGGGATCAAACTTAGCGTCACTACAAATGGTCAATACGATGTGAGACAATATGAAGTACACAGTATCACTGATGGAAGTGTTCTTGCCCCAAATGTTTAATCTGAATCAAATCAAGTTTTTAGACCTAACTTCCAATTTACAAGAAATCCAGGGGCTAGAGGGACAAAAATGTCATCATGAGAAAACAGTCAAATCCAGAATGTGGGACATTCTTTAAGATAACTGGCCTGGTCTCCCCAAAACCCTGATGTAATTTTTAAGAGGATGAAAGAAACATAATAAACAAGTACAATGCACAACTGTGACTGCATCCTGGTTGGAAATAAGCAGCAACACAAGACAACTGAGGAGATCTGAATACAAAATGGATAGTACTGAATTAATGTTTATAAGAAATACTGGCATTGTGCTTATGTAGAAGAAAATCTTTACTGGTAAGAGGTGCACGCTGAAGCCTTTAGGGGTGACGTGAAAAGATGTCTACAACTTACTCTCAAATGTTCCACCCAAAGGAAAAAAAACAAATAAAGAAAAAAAGACAAAACATAAACAATGGCTGAAACTAGATGTTGGATATACTGGTACTCACTGTACTGTTTCTTCAACTTTCCAGTGTATTTAAATTTTTTCATAATAAAAATTTGGAGAAAAATTCTAGTCCACTCTTTCACATGGTTGTGACTCTAAACCAGAGATTCAATTCAGATGAAAGTGATTTTTGTGGTCAATCTTGTAACGGTATCTAGGTGACAAGCCAACCACTGGCACTGTCTACTCTGAAAGCAGCTTAGAGAAGAGTGATCGTTAGGTAATTCCTGTCCCTCAGTACGGTCAATAACTTCTTGACCCAAGACACTGGGAAAATAAAATGCAGCACCTCTGAGGAGGGAGGGATCACTGGATAAAAGTGAGGTTTCAATGCTGTTAATTCACATATTCACAATATTCACCAATTGGCCTGCAGTATGTCAGATGCTGGGTTAAACACTGGACATATATACCCCAGCCCTCAAGGAAATACAGTGTAGTCAGAGAGAGAGAAGAAAACAGGACAGGACAAGTCAGTGGAATAAACAGGAGTCAAGGAGAGAACTGGAGAGCAAAACAAGAAGCGGCAGGGGAAGAGAATGAATGAATGAATGAATGAATGAATGAATAAATAAATAAAAAGAAGCACTGTGGTAGCCATGGGGAGGTACCACTCAGATCTCCTGCAAGAAAATCTAATTGACTGACAGCTTCCTGCCACTGCCAGGATACAGTGCAGTTCCAGGCCCACATATCAGGTGCACAGTCAGTGTTTAGTAAACAAATAAATAAATCTCCATTACCCACACTCTCCCTGGTCCCCGCCAGCACTTCAGATAACGGTGCTGCTCACATAGGTCTCAGTTCGGATTATCTAGTATGGCATAACAAACCACCTGCAAAGGTTAGTGACGTAAATAACCCCGTCATTTAATCTGCTCACAGATTTGCAGTCTGGGCAGATGTGAGCAGTAGTGTCAGCTGGGGCAGCTCCACTGGGCCTAGAGGAGCTACTGCCAAGATAGCGAGCGCACATGGCTGGCTGGTTGGTGCTAGCTGGGAGTTCACCTGAAGCTGAACCAGGAACTCGGCTCTTCTCCATACAGCTACCTGGGCTTTCTCACAGCATGATGACTAGGTTCAAGAGCAAGTGTTCTGAGAGACAAGAAGTGGAAGCCGCCAATATGCTGAGGCCTGGGCCCAGAAACCAGTACCGTGTCACTTCTACCACACTCTATTGGCCCAAGCAGCCAGTCACAGAGCCTACCCAGACTCAAGGAGAAGACACATGGACCCTACCTACACACGGAAGGCTCAATCCTAGCCACATTCTCTTATTTTGAAATAGGCTATTTAAGAACTGAAAGGGTATATTTACCTCAAACCAGAGTATATATATATATACACCCACACATCAATATCCACTATGCATGGCATTTCTTACCTAGAGTTTGGTAACAAATCATGGGCACTCCTTACCAAGTCAGAGAAGGCTTTGGAAAAGAATGTTCATTGTCTTCCAGTGTAAGAGCAAACCTGACAAAAGTCTCCTTAACTAAATTCAATGTTCATTCATTTAGTCAACATTTATTGAGCAATTACTATATGTTGTCTTAGCAGCTGCAGGGAATACAGAGCTAACCAAATATGGTCATTATTTTCAAACTGGTCACAACCTAGCAGGGAGCTAAATACACATACAATTAACTCTGATGAGATGGACTTCATGGATGCCAATAGTGAGCAAAGCCCAAGGACCCAAGTAGAGAAGGGGAAGGAAAGGTAGAGGGTGTTAACACTCCCCACATTCACCCAGAAGGTGTCTACTTATGTCTTCATTTCTCTCTGTCATCTCCAGCGGGCTTCCAGCCCTATGCTCTAGTCACATAGAATTCCAAAATCCAAACATATTCAACATAAGATCCCTTTAAATTATACACCCCTGAGTCAATATAATTTGAAAAATTACTATTAATTTTATACAATATTTAAACAATTTTAAAATCTATTGACTAAAACAACATATACATGCATGAAGTATAAACCGCACACCCGTGTCTACACAACAGTAGCCCTGGCCTTTCCCAATTCCTCACCCTGGTCTTATCACCTTCCAATTACAGACCTGAAACCAGATCAAACTGTTAACATCTGAATGTGTGCCCCTAAATTACATTTGACTCAAATATCACAATGACTCCCAGCTAGAAATTGATATTCTTATGATTCTGAGAAGGCTACTTACTACCCGGGAACTTTGGTTGATTCCAGAAATCAAGATGGAGAACGATATCCTAAAGAATTATTATTATTACAATCATCAAGAGAAGTCAAAAAGCCTAAAAGATCTTACTCCTGAAGATGGTAAGTACTCTATTTTTGTGACTTCCCTTAATCGTATCTGTCTATAAGAGCTCCATCAACTCATTCTGTCATTTAAAATGTTTAAAGGCTTTGTTGCATATTAAGGATGGCCAGAGATTCCTAAACACTCCTTCCATGGAGAGGTGGGGGGTCTGTGTCACCTCCCCATGAACCTGGGGGGACTCTGTAAATATTCTGACCAGTAGAATACAGTGGAACAATTTCCCGGCCCAAGGCTTTAGAGACTGGGGGCTCTCGCTGCCTGTTTCTTGGGGCACTTTCTCTGGGAGTTTTGAGTTGCCATGTAAAAGGTCTGAGAGCCTTGAGACCGCCATTCTGTAGAGGCCAATAGTTCCACCTGAGCACAGCCTTCCAGCCCGCCCCACCAAGGTGACAGACATGTGAGTAAAGTCATTTTAGCCTCTTCAGACCAGCCCATCCACCAGTGATTATCACCATGTGACCTCAGCCAATACCGCACAGAGCAGAATAACCCAGCTGAGGCTTGACCAAATTTCTAACCCAGAAAATTACAGAATATAATAAAAGTGTTGCTGTTAGAAGCCATTAAGGTTTGGGGTGGTTTTGAATTGCAGCAATAGATAACTGGAACAAATTTTAATTTTGAAACCAAAAAATTTGGTTAAATGTATACAAAAAACATAAATGTAATCACATTTGGACTGTGAACTGAATATTCTTTTCACAGCTGACCCAGGTAGCAATGGGGCACAGATTGCTCCCATTTAAGACAGTTTGTGATAGACTCTAAAATAGTACACGTCATAGAGTATTTAATATGTAACTGTCTTACATCTTAACAAATTATCTCTTAAATGCCATTCATAATGTTTTCTAGTTTTCACACTTCCAACTGCCAAACATCTAGTCCCTGACTTATAGGATTCTATCCAGGGAGAGCACACTTTCACCCCTGTAATGATATAACTACCAAGCCCTTTAAACTTTTATTATTCTAGTCAATCGCCGTTCAAGCTAGTAGTGACCTGCTTATCTTGCAGGACAATGAACAGTATGCATCTCCTCATTTTTAGAAATTGATCTTCAAAAACTAACCCACTACAGGTCGGGTGAGGCCAGAGAGGCAGAAACCTCTGCACTCAGTAGGCTGAAACAGTGCCTCAAGGGCTAAGGAGCAAGGAAGGCCCAAACGTCACATTGTTACTAAGCCAGCATACCGTTCCCACTGCCTCTATAATGAACATATCATCTGGAATATTAGGAGAACCAGAGTCTCAGCTTTTACAGTCTGGAAATTGGGAGGTAACATGGTTTGACTCATAAGACTAAGTATGAAAATATTATTAATTTTGTAGTGGTCTTAGAGACATGTAGTTCAAAAGTCAAATAATTTACAGAGACCTCTTTCCCACTTATGACACCAATGAATCAAAATAGTAATAATTAATCTCTAAACTTTCAAAATGCTTGCTTTCAGTGTTCCCACATGCTCCTGAACATGATGCCTGAAGAAGCCCAGCAGCATGAGATGGTTTGAGATAGCAGAAAAGGCATAAGACAAGGATTTGGGAGCCATGCAGCTAGTGTGGATTGTCTATTAACCAGGTGAGTAGAGAGACAGATGACTACACACCGCTGAGTCTTGGTTTCTTAACCTGTAAAACCAGAGGGTTGAGGAAGAGCTTGTTAAGGCCCTTTCTTTCTCTGACACTCTGTGATTCTTTACTATTCTAGAACTGGCTGGGGCACCTAGAACATTGGACAGCTCCTTCTGCCCTACTATGATCATTCTGCATAAGTAGAAAATTGCAAGGGACACAAACTAGCCTCATGAACACAAGGACAGATGTCCTTCTACAAAGGACAAGGTGTTTGCATAGTCAGGTCAAGGTGAAAACTACTGAGTGCTTTTACAATCAACTCTGTATCTAAGATCTATTTAGTAGGTGTCTCCTGCCTCTAACCTTCTTAAAGCCTGCTCAAATTGGGAGGTAATGGTTCTTAATGTATTTCATAGAGAGGGAAGAAAATATCTACCTTCTATGGTATTATTTACAATTTTTATAACACACAGAGTATGCTAACTAACAACATTTTAAAGCTCTATATCCTTTATATCATTCATGCTATACTTTATACTTTGACTTTTGATCAACTATTAGTTGCAGAATAAGACTGCCTAATACTGAAATCTACCAAGTTATATCTTACAATTTTAAATTTTAAAATAAGTTTTAAAATTGTGATGTGAGGCTTCATAAGCTCCCAAATGTAGCTTTCATTATTTTGACTCCAAATATTTGTTTAAATTGTTAAGAAATTTATTTCCTCAACAAACAAATACAATTTGCCAAATAAGTGAGTTTAAAATAAGAAATTATATATAAAAGAGCAAGCGAAAGACCGTACAGAAAAGATGGAGAAAGAAAATCATTAAAATTTTCATTTGACTTTTCTTTCTCTCAGAAATAAAAACAAATCAAAACAAACAAAAAAATCAGATATACAAGGAGTCTTGAACTTCCATTTTCTGGCAAAATTATAATACATATATTTGCAAATACATAAACCTCATGGATAATTTTGTTGCAGCTAGGAATATTCTTTTACCAGATTATAAATTTAGTCAGCATTCCTCTGTATAACCTACTTTATGATACTAAGCAATGCAAACACACTGCCAAACAACCAATGTTTCATTATTCTAACTTCCATTTCTTCCATGACATAATTTCCTGTAATAATCTCATTCATGCCTGAGTTCCAAAGACATTTTTATTTATGATTTTCAGGTCAGTATGCCAATAGCAGGAAGACCCATTCTTGAAAGGTTGAACTTATAGAATGAGTCCTGAAAGAATTCTACCACCACTGCTTATTTCCCAAGTAGGGATAATGTAAAAAAAGCAAATTTTAAAGACAATGGTTCTAATGCCATTTTTAGTTAAAAGCACTGGGAGATTTACAAAGATCAACTAATATGCCAATTTCTTTCAAATAGTGCCAACATTTGATGCCAACACAATTACAAGTTGGAAAAATGTTTAATGGATGAGGCAGTTCATAATTTCCCTTAGAATGTGTATGTACAACTTACTAAGTGGCATAAAAAGCAAATTGAAACCTTAAATCTATGATTCATTGCTTTAGGGCATTCGAGTCAAACTCCATCATCTGGAAGTACCTAACAATAAGAAGAATACATGCATTAGGTCCAAGCTGTTTTAGTAACACCTGCAATACCTTCACCTAACGAGGCAAATAAACAAGAACTTCACGTTCCTCATCGAATAGGAAAACTTAACAGTTTTAATAATATATTTAATAATAAGCCCAAATTCAAACCCTGTATAAATGGAAATACTCACATGGAGGGCATTTTCTCTTCCAAATTTTGCTGTTCTACTCTGCCAGCTCCCTCACCTAAAGCCACCTAGTGGCAAAATGTGCCCCCAATCCTAGGTTGGTGTGGGTTTTTCCAGAGTATGACTTATTTTTGATAGTCTTAGGAGGCTCAGAAAGAATAAGGTATTGTTTTCTCTGATGTCCCCTGTCCTCATCCTCCCCAGCCCCCAACACACTTCACACCCACAACCTAGGTCAGGAGAAGGATGCCGCTGAATTCTCACTCAAAATCTCAAATCCCACCCCTCTGAAAGTATTAGCCAGGTCAAAGGTAGGAAGGTGAATGGATGACTCCCCAGGCTCCCCCTCTAAAATCACTTGTTTAACTTATATACTATCCCTTCCCCCCCAAAAGGGTTATACTTTCATTTTCTTCCAACTAGGGTTGCCAGATTTTGCAAATAAAAATACAGAATGCCCAGCTAAATGTGAATTTCAGATAAACAACAGATAATTTATTAGTAAAGTATGTCCCAAATTTCACAGTAATACTTATACGAAAAATTTCTCTTATTTATCTGAAACTCAAATTTAACTACGTGCCCAGAAGCTATATATACTGGTGTAAGGGATGGCCTGGCATTCGAGCGAGGCACCAGGACCTTAGCTGACCCCAGATGAGGGTCAGAACATGACTACATTCTCACGTATCACAATGACGTTGCCAAAGGCAGGAAGGCCACAGCCGCCAGTAGTAATCTAAGCGCTCCCCACTTAACGCTTTTTGTTTTATATCCACACCTGTGAGAGAAAGAGGTGATAATATTTGCTTTTCCATGATTAGCAACCTTTTTCAAAAACTCTGACAATTATACTAATTACCGAAGCAAAGGATCAGAGAAGTCAGCTGTTGCCACTGCTCAGATCCCAGTAAGACTTCCATTAGCAAAAATTAAAGCTGGCTTTCCTCTTTCCTGGCAATCATTCAGGGTAAACTTGTTTGTCTGAATTACACCATGGCTGTCGTAGGAACTTTCCAGAGCAAAGAGTAAGCATTTGATACAGATAAAGATTAGATTAAAATGAAAGATTAAGCATTAGATAAAAGGATGCAACACATACCGTATTATTTTCAAAATGACAAGACTACTAACATGGAATCCTTTGATATAAAGGTAGATTATAAACATTGAACTTTCCTTTTTTACTAGCATTTAAAATTACTCTGCTCTTAGTATTTGTGTCTTTGCTCAGTCTGGACTTAACTGGGGTTTCTCTGCCCTTCCCTATAAAATGGAATCTTTTCTCCAAATGACACTACATTTGCCTTAATTTGACTTTCTGGGTTTATAGTGTTTTCATCTTCTAGAAACCATTGCTTGTACCATAGTTGTTATCAGTTCTCCAGTATTTGTTTGACTATGGCTCAAGATTTTTAAATTTTAAAAGAGAAGAAGAATTTAAACCTCTTAATCCACAAACACCTATTCTGTACCCACGGGGTATTTCTCTCCCTCACCCCACTCCACCTCCTTCCCCACCCGCTACACTGGGGCTTCTTGTATTTGACATCATACAATTCCCTGAATAAAGGAGACTGGAGTTTTGTTACCAATGAAACGAACTTTACATTAGAGACCTCCAAATTGTGGATTTGGTATAAGCTTCTTTGAAAAAGTACTACTCCATTATTGGGAATGTTTATGCCCAAAAGGAAGATTCTGTGTTCTATTGTGTCAGAAGCTTTCAAAGTGCAATTGTTCAATTTGCAAACTGCAATTGGTTAACCAAGCTAAACTTAATTAGTCCAACGATCCTACAGCCCACATCAAACCCAACTGTTTGATGTATTCTGCGAGGTGTCCAAGGCGCCTACAGCTGTCTAAGTGGCACAATGAAAAGGCAGCTAGGCTTACGTCTGGGAACTGAAATGAGCTGTTCTAAGTGGAGCTTTTCTTCCATTTTCTGAGGCTGCACTGCTCTGACCTTCTCCAAATCAATCCTTTGCGGATTAACATGTAAAGCAGTGTCGAATTAATTTCAGAAAGGGAATATGAGATCAGCCTAGGATCATACAAAACATCTAACTCCTAAATACACTAATGCTTCTAGCCATTCAATGAGAAGCTGTCAATAAAGGGAAAAAAGTCGGGGATGGGGGTGGCCAGAAGGATTTGAAGGTTGGAGTAATCTATCAGACTAGTTAGCACATTGCCTACTTCTGTGGCATGGCTAATGCATTCCTCTAGAAGTTAATCCTATTTCTAAAGACCCTCCCGCTAGGAGCACATAGGCCGTGATGAATGAGAACTAAAATGCATTAAAATTCTCAACAACTTCACCAAAAGGCACACTATTAGATTCTGAGTGTCTACAATAAGATGGTTCATTAAAAGTGCTGGTCTCAAAGAACCTGCTTTTGTCCCTACACATTAGGGAGAAAGGGTCCAGTGTGTCACTTGTGACACCTGCAGCCAAAATATTTTTACATTAGGTTGTCCAAGTAATCACATGAGAAACACATGAAATGGAGAGGGAAGGCCTTTTCCACAGGCTAGCTTAAATACCATTATTATGCACCTACACTCAGGGGAGGATATGTGCTTCCACGGCATTAGCCACACAACAGCGTCATTAAACCCACTTTTAAAAAAATCAGACGTGAAAGAGCACTTATTCAATTTCCCTTGAAGAAGCTGCAGTGTTTGAACACTTCTTTTTCTCCCATTGTATTTTGCTTGTACTCAATTAAGAGATAATTTAGCCATTTATCACGACGTAGTTGAGGCTGAGCATTTATATAGGCATTTAGTACAGCTTTTCTAACAGGCAAAAATCTGTAACTATCTCTGTAAGATAGTTACTAGCGGTGGGCCTAATACTGACTAGAAATTACATCTTGATGACTTAGTTTTTAGTCCCTGTCAACATAAATAGGAAAAGACTGGACTACCCTCAGGAATGACTACAACAAATTACAAAACAGCATCAATTCTAACAACAGAAATGCCAAGAATTAAACACTTGAGACAGTACAGAACTGAAAGGAAGCAGCAGGTGAGGGGGCTCTGAAAGACAAAAACACAGAGGAGGGAAGCACACCTAGAAATGGGAGGGACTCCAAGAGAAGTATTTGTTAAATGAATTAATGAAAGAATGGAGTTGAACTTGGCTGTTGGGCTCAGGACATTTACGGCAACTCAGTCGGCTCATGTTTTGCAAAAGTTCATCCTTGACGTGAAACACAAGGTTCAGTGGGCCGGGCCGGTGTGTGCGTGTGTGCGTGTGTGCGCGCGCGCATGCGGGGGTAGGTGGGTAGAAGGGTGGGAAAAGCACAGATGGAGGTGTGATCACGTCCACTTTGTTTCTGTGCTTCACAACTTACATATGTGCTGCATTTATTCTACTGTGTGAATTAAACATTACACTGAAAAATTTGAAATTAATAGTCATTTCCTGACCTTTCATTTTCACACAAGCATCTATTACTTCTTTCTGATTTAATCAAACCTACTATAAACCATTTATCTGTCTAAACTATGTTGCATCTGAACATAATAATAATCATGTTATGATACTAATAGTACCATTTATGGAGAGCTTCAAATAAGCACCTGTTTTACATAAATTATCTCTAATCCTCACAATCCTTCAGGTAGGTGGCATCCTTGTTTTACAGATGGAAACCTGAAACTCAGAAAGGGCAAGTTCACTGTTAAAGGTCACACAACTAGCAGGCACCAGAGAGAGAAGTGAACTGAGATCTGTCAGACTCAAAAATCCAAGCTCTTTCCAATTCTCTACAAAGAAAAGAGCTGTCTGTTGTAGAAAAACAAAACATGGGTAACAGAATTTTAAAAAATCAATAGTACTTCTACCACCTCACACGAGGATTTGAGTGAAACTAGACTGAATCCCTTACACCCCAAAATATCTGGCATCCGTCATGTACATTCCACTCAGGGACGCACAATCCCCACGCAATACAGGGTGAAACAAACCGAACGGTCACCTTCCAGCATAAAGGACCGTGACGCAGGACAGAGTCCACCAGGTGTTGGTAGTTTTATTTCACAATGCTTTTACATCACCTTGGGAAGGTTGGCATTGTGAGCGGCGGGCTGGACACTGCATCCTGTATAATGTTTCCTTCTGCAGATTTGCCTTTATTTCCATCTGCCTTTTGTGCATAGTAAGAGCTCATGAGCATTAGGAAGAACAGAGAAAACAACTGTGTTTCAATGGTTTTGTTGAATCACTGCCAAGAAGACTTATAAATGTGAGTTGACTTAAACTGGTAGACACTCATGCATCCATCCATTCATTCATTCATTCATCCAGTTAACTGGCAGCCCCAGCTAAGATGATCACTGTCACACTCACCGAAAAATAATGACAGAAAGAATTGGCCTGTGCCAACTCTGCGGAACCCTCCTCCCCAAATCTCATGTTCAGCATTTTTCTCTAGTGTGACCTTGCTGTCGTGATTTTAAAACAAGGTTTCAGGGCTTCCCTGGTGGCGCAGTGGTTAAGAATTTGCCTGCCAAAGCAGGGGAAACAGGTTCGAGCCCTGGTCCGGGAAGATCCCACGTGCTGTTGGGCAGCTAAGCCCGTGCGCCAAAACTGCCGAGCCTGCACTCTAGAGCCCACGAGCCACAACTACTGAGCCCACGTGCTACAACTACTGAAGCCCATGCGCCTAGAGCCCGTGCTCTGCAACTAGAGAAGCCACTGCAGTGAGAAGCCCGCGCACTGCAACGAAGAGTAGCCCCCGCTCACCACAACTAGAGAAAGCCTATGCACAGCAACGAAGATCGAATGCAGCCAAAAATAAATAAAATAAAATAAATAAAACAAGGTTTCAGTACTTCTCTAGCCTGAGTGTTCACACTGTCACCTCCTCAGCACATTAATGTCTTACATGATATTTAAACATTTGTTTAAAGGGGGAAAAAAAAACTTCAAGTATTTAATCTGAAGATTTAAGGCTTGTTGCTGAGTTTTCAGTACACAAATAGTGATTATACTAAAACCGATATAAGTTTTAAGATACAAAGTCTAGAATTGTGGCCAAAATGAAAAAAGGAAAGAGAAGGGAGGAGAGAGGAAGAAGAGGAAGGGGAGAGGAGAGGTGGAGGGAGAAGATGGAGAAGGGAAACTGGCACCTGGGTGCAGGGTCCCACGAGAAGCACAAGAATCATCAACGGGCCTCCCTGATGAGGACAGAGAGCTGAAGCCAGCTGTCCTCACCTACCCACGTCCACCAATGAGCAATGTCAAGCCATGTGCGAGTGATGTAAATTACTGCTGATGTTATCTTTCTTTTAAGTATCATGTGGTGATGGAGGTTCAATCCTCATCAATGGATGAAGCACAGAGTGCACGAGGCATATCTGAATGATGTTTTTTTTTTAAATCAATTTTTAATTTTGGAATATTTTACATTTACGTTGTTTTTTAACATATGGCAACCACAGTGGTTTTCTTTGTGATGGGCTTAGTGCAAGCGATGGCCACCAGCACTTCTACACATGGCCTCTCCAATCAAGCAATCAACAACTTGTTTGCGGATATATAGATAAAGACTTGGATGTAGATACACTATCTAGATACTACTATGAATTTTATCTCTTGTGGTATTACAAAAATATGGTTATATAAGGCAATTATCCATGCCCAGAACATGCGCAGAAAACAGAACAATAACAGGACAAGATCTGATTGTTTATGTTTAGTCATAGCAGGGTAATGATTTTTTTTTTTAAAAGATAACTTTCTTTTTTAACTACCAATAGAAATAGCACTTAATCCAGAGTAAGGTTAAAAGAAATGAAAACACCCAAGTAAAAGTTAACATATCACTTACTAGACTCACCTGTTCTACAGATCAGGCCATAAGCAAGCAGGTTTTCTTGACCTGTGTGTGAGCCTGGATTGCTCTGCCTTTCTTTTTTTCTTAAAGCACTTCCAAGTACAATAATGACTAATAGCTTTTTAATCTAATCTGAGATTCCACTGATCGTAGTACACTTCTGCCAATTTCAGAAGTGTTAAATTGTGTGTTTTAGAACTGATGAAACAGTAATCAAGTTAAGCCCAAGCCAACCAAAACTACATTTCCTATTTATTTGGATAATGATGCACAGTGCCAGGCAGAGAGTGAGAACTAGGTAAATATTTACTGGATCAATGGATGGTCTGGGAGGTAACACTCATCTGTTAACAAGAAATTACTTGCATTTTGCTGACAAACCATCTTCTCTCCCCTCTGCACTTGCCCATATCCGGGACAGCCCTCTCCCTTCTCCTTTGTTGTGATGAACAATCAGTTCAGTCATTTGGATACCTCTTCACTATGCATGATAACTTCCATGTAAACTAGAAATACTAATTTAACTTCCTTCAAGGATTCAAGAAGACATATCGAATCCTTTCATGTACTGTGGACTTGAAAATACGTGTATGTGTGAACTTCGTCTAGGATAAGACTAACAATAGTCCATTTACCAGCTTCAGATGTACAGGATGTGTATGTGCTCTTTCTCTGCATAGGGCAGGGAGGTGGTACGTGCGCAAGTATGCACAAATGTGCTTCAGGGCAAGACACATGCTATGTAATTTACTTTATAGGTCCCCTACTACCAGATTTACAGAGTCAGTATAAATTAGACCCAACTGGGTTTTTGTGTTTGCATTATCTAGATAAACACTTCTCTGCATTTGAACTATGTAGACCAGGCCTATTTAGCTACTCTCCCCTCCCATCCATAGGGGGCAAAACTCAATTTCTTGTCTTCAGAAATTCTCTGTGTATCTAACACTATGACATCAAGAGAAACAAAAGAGCACTGACACCATGCTTGCTGGAACATCAACAAGGAGGATGGAGGACAATGAATAGAGTTGGTATTAACATATCATCAATTCTCAACAGAAACAACAGGGACAATGTCAGGTTGTCAGAAATCCATTAACAGGCCACTAAACCTGCAGGCTCCCTGGTAACACAGGTGGAGAGGGAAATCTTCTTATAACTTACTGATGAAAGCCCACTAACAGGCCGTCAAAGAGGCATCTCAGCCAACAGCCCATGGACTGCTGACCCTCTGCCCTCCTCACCAGGCTTCCCTGCCATGCTATAGGATGCCATACAATATGGTTAAAGCCACCTCTGCTATCTCATCCAGAATTTCTCCTTCTTCTAGGCTTTCCTGCACCATGCTATGTGGAGACTTCCTCCACAGGGGACACAGAACCAAAGGCAAAACCTAGGTAAAAGGTACAAACACAGCAAACGAGAATGAAGACACATGCACAACCCTCTTAGCCATGAAAGAAACAAATTAAAATAAAGGGTGACATATTTTCCTCCTATTCAAGGGGCCAGATTTAAATCACTGAAGACATGGTGGTTGAATGGTTACACACACACACACACACACACACACACACACACGTTGGTGGTGCTTTAAGTTAACACAACCTTTTAGGGAAGCGACTTAGCAGTGATGAACAGCAGCCAGCCGTGACCAAGTTTATGGTCTTTAACCTGGTGGCCTTGCTCTTCGAGTTTGTTCTAAAACTTCTTTTTGAAAGAAAGAAAAGATTTCACATAAAAATATTCAATGTAGCTTCAGAACCACAGGAATTTGAAACGAACTAAATATCCAAGAGCACAGAGACCACTAGAAAAATCACACTTGGCAACTCTGCCAGCTATCTTAGCCACAGCTCTTCCAAGAAAGGAGGAGCCTGAGGCGAGAGCTTCGGTGCAGATGGCTTATTTTAGAAAGTGAAGGTGAGTGGGAACTAGGGAGACTTGAGAGGAGCGGTCTAGAACTTGCCTCAGACTGTGTGCCCAAGGGAGCGTTCACCCGCTAGCTCCCATCCCTACTGGTCAAGGTGTGGCCAGTGGGAACTCCCCTCCCAGGCGTGCCTGTGTGAACGGCAGGTGGGCGCCAGCAGGCTCCCACGTTCCATGAGGTGGAGAAGCAGCGGGCACAAGGCAAGCTGCGGGAGATGCAGTCAGACTGTAGCTGCCTGAAGCTGGCCACGGCAGCAAGGGCCTGGGGAGAAGGCGGGCACCAGAGGAATCCAATACAGCTTTGCTGAAATTTTTTAACTATAAAGGCGACATGCCAACACTGAAACACATTTCTAGTATAAAATTTGGTGGGGAAAAAAACACCCAAAATTCTCTCCACACTGAAATGAGAACACCATAAACTGATTTTTGCTTAAGGACGTGGCCTATAAACTTTTGGAAAAATGAAAATAACTGATATATTAACTTAATGTGATAATGGAATTTTTGTCTTTTATGTTATTTTCATTACAATACGGTTTGTACAAAGTATGAAACTTTAAAAGTTTTAATCAGCCAGGATCTCTAAAGACTGGTCTAGCTCAATGATTCTGAAATTTTACTGATCCTGGAAAGTTTCCAAGATGACTATTTCTGATAATCACCCTACTGTTTTAAGACTAAAAAAAAAAAAAAAAATCATAATCATAAGTAATCAACCATGATAAAACTCTGAACATTATACTGCCTAGATTTCAAATTCCTTTAGTTTTGTATTAAAAATAACGATAGCCTTTGTGTCAACCAACTCTTGAGATTGGTTTAGTTCTCATGCATGTGTGCAGGTCCGTGTGTATGTGTACAAACATATGCATATATACAGTACTAAGTGACTTTTAAGGAGACGAGCTTCATTCATTTTCCAAATCAGTTTGACTTCTCGATTCAATTAAAATGCAGGTGGTGGGTCCGGTTTCACCGGCGTTGATCTAGATCTTGTGGAGCCCGCAGGTCCCTCCCAGCCCCAGGATTCCATCACTCTTCAAGCACAACTAGTGTCACTGAGAGCACTGATCAGCACCCCCGACCGTCCTCCACAGACGGCATGTGTAACCTCTGTGATGCCACAGCACAGCCCTGGGGAAGCAGCCACCAGGGAACAAGTGGCAAGGTGGAATCAGCACTATTTCAAGGATAATAGATGCCAGCTGATGAAATGTGGCTTTAAACAAGGAAGAGAGAACTTGGAATCTGGCAGGCCGCCAGCCCACACCTCGGAGGGCACAGGGAACAAAGGGCAGAGATGGCGAGGGCCCTCTTCTCCAAACAATTGAGGACTGGAAATACCTGGAAGGGGGAGGATGTGTTCTCACCCAGCACAAGGAGTTAGAATAGAGTGATATAAGATATTAGGAAAAATGAAAGAAGCCCACCAACTTCCACTCTGTGAGCTATGATTTTAACATAAGAGTGACGATGGGAAATCGATCAAAAACTATGACTTTGCATTACACTACACACTTTATGAAATAATTCTTGACAAGCTTACAAAATTTCAGTTGTTTTAATCCAATATTTAAAGTACATAATCACCTTTACTACTAATGATTTAAGTACTTTTTCCAATGAGTGAAGCCTTTCTTTTTTTTTTTTTTTTAATTATTATTTTGGCCACGCAGACTGCCAGGGAAGTCCCTGATGAACCTTTTAATCTCCCTGCTCCATTCTTCTGTTATGTTCTAGGAGTCCATATTTCCAATAAGAGAGGCTGGGCACATGACAGAAAGAGCTTCTCTGATTATCACATAGTGAACTTTTCCGTCTTGATCTTTAACATTTGGTGTCTGTTTTTCTTCTTAATTCCTCTACTTTCCATTCTACTATGTTGCTGATGGGATGTTTTGTCCAAATAGCAATACATCAAAGGCACATGCCAAACACCAATTTTAACTTTTTAAGTGACAAACAAGTGGATCCCCATGCAAGTTTGTTTATAATTTGGCAGGAAAATATTTACTAAAATATAACTAAAAAAATATAAAATGGAATGTAGTCCTTACTGACTGTGATACAAAGAGAACACCAGTGCTCATATGGGAAGTCTTCCCCTAGGAGAGGGCTCTCAGGAGCTGCAAAGGCTGTTTGGTGGGCTGATGAGGAAAGACCATTCCAGGAACGTGATGACGCTGTTTCCAGGAGGACACAAAGGCAACAGCAAGCAGGCACATGAAAGAGTCATTAAGTAGTTGAGCCTGAGATGAAAGGAAGAGCTGAGCTAAGTTTGCGAAGGAAAAAACACAGGAAGTGATAGATCTCCGGTGCCTACATGAAGAGTCTTTAAAAATAAAAAGTGGAGCTTGGATTTGGTCCAGAGTTGGATGGAAGATCTCTGTGACACTTCACAGAGGAACTACCTCAGAAGAAGGGTTGAGGATGAAAATGAGGATTCTAGAGGCAACAGACCAACAGGAGGGGGCGAAGATGAACTTTGGGGCCAGAAATGAGAAGCTGGAAGAGGAAGGAGGAGTTGATCACAACAAGTAGAGAAACAGCATTCCCAGACTCCCTAAAGGTAAGGCTTTGGAGGAAACTGACATAAGTGCGCCAGTTAGATGCACTCACAAATTTGGAAGACGGAAGAGAGGCAGAGACCCCCCTCCTGCTGCTGGGGCCATTGTGTGTCCAGTCCCCAGCCTGGTGGGAACAGGCAGATCGAGTATCCCAAGGCCCAAGATTCCTGGGTGTTGTGAGCAGGTGCAAAGGCAGTGCGGGCCTGACCTCTGGTCTCAGCCACTCCTAAAGTCAGCAGTTCCAGTGGCTCCCCTGACTCTTCCCCTTCCTTATCGGCGGGCCACTTCAAGGGCTTTCCTAGGTCATTCTTGGAGTCAGCCCAGAGTCAGCATCTCCAGCCCTCTCATTGATCTCCCAAGTACCCAATTACCTACATTCACCCTTTTCTGCTCAAAAGACCTGGAATCAAACCCTGACTATCATGCCTACAGTGTGTCCTCCTTCATCTCCAACTCGTACTGAGTAAAACAGTAATGTTCTATTTTGTGACATTTTCCTGGATAGCTGCATCAAGTTGTATGCCATGCCACATACTGTCGGTGAACTTCCACAACACCACAAATGAAATACATATCATTACTCCCATTTTACAATGAGGAGGCTTGTCCGTGTTTACACAGTTAACAATAGAACTGGGAATCCATTCTGCTATACTGCCTCCCAGTAAAAGTTTTCATCGTGAATATAGGACAAATATTCAAATGAGAGAAAGGTAGGAAATGGAGACAACAGAGGGACCAGTGTTGGCTTAATAAGTACAACTATGATTTGGGTATGTTTACAGGCAAAAGGAATAAAGAAGAGCAGAAAAAGAACAGTCAAATGTGTGGATAAAGAGTTCTAACAGTAGATCCAGTAGTGTAGACAAGTAGTAGGGAGGGTCGTGGGCAGAACGGATGGTGCACTAAGGACACCTAAGAGATAGGGGAGAATACAGATGGCCAGTGGCAGTTTGGGAATGGAGGTGCCTCGTAGAATCCATGAGGAGCTTATACTTGAAGTCTGTTTTGAGCATAAAAAAGGATGAGAGGCATAAACTTAAGAAAAGTACTAAAGGTCACCAAGAATTCTTCAGTGAGTGTATTCAACTGGGAAATGCAAAATACTGCATTGCTAGAAGGGAGAAGCATATCATTCCGAAGGCAGAAAGAAACTCAGTGATGAGTATTCTTTTTACAGTAGTTCCATGTTCTGAGAAAGGATTAAATTTTGTTGTATGTTCCTTCAGTAGGTTCAGAAGGAACTGAATAAAACCAGGAATCAGGATAGAACATAGCAACAAGGGGGTGGAACATTACTAGCAAGACTGAATTTCTTGAAAGAATGTTCATACTTGTATCTCCTAAGAGCTCAGCACTCGGTAGATGGGACTCAGAAGTTTGTAGAATGAATGAACGGCTATGCTTCACTACAGTAGGCAGAATCAACACCCTGGAAATATTAGAGAATGCGCAGGACAAAACTCACTCAAGGGGAGGACTTTTCTCTCCTTCATTCTTCCTTTTTTACAAAAGGGTAATGGCTTATTCAGCATTTTTTTTCTTTTTTTCTAATTATAACATATAACATAATACCATATTTTCACTAACAGCAAAAACAATTCACATTAGTAGGGCTTCTTCCATCCACCAGAGTTAATTTTTTAAGTGGATAAGCAATTAACCATGCCAAGTAGATTAAAATTGATCCCTAGCATAAAAGTTGTGATCAATAAAAAACAATCTGTAAATTTGATTGCATAAATCCTTTTTACTTAAGTCCACCATAAGCATAATTTTCAGGATCACTCCTTTACTCTCAACTACTAGAAAAGAAAATGTAATAAAATTATTGCTCTGGAACTTAGTTTCCAGGAAAAGACAATACGCCTATTTTAAAATTTTGAAACATTCATGGAAGACAAACGTGCGATTATCAGACCATACTGCTAATCACAGAAAATGTGTGATTAAAAAGCCCCTTGGGTGTAGCCAAGCTCCGCAACTACTACAAAAAATGCTCTCAAAAATGCAGCGTGCCTTATTTAACTGGTTCCAACAGCCCTGACTGGTTTTTATGGTTTGGCAACTTTATACATCGTCCTTTGGCTTCCTGCTATGAGGATCTAACTAACTCAGCCATCATCCATTTCGTAGTTATGCATCTTTTTTGCCAGTTCTACTGAACGCCTGTGAAACTTCAGATAACACACCGACAACCCCACTGACTGTTTTGTCTTCCGGAAAGTATGTCGTGCTGCTCAGTTTGTGAGAGAAGCACATCAGTACTCAACTCTTCATTCCATTTCTCCTCTGCTTCTCCTCCCACCTCTGCCACCAATTACATTATCCAATCTAAGGACATTTCTACTCAGTTCAGCAGCAACTGTTGTATCTTCTACTGTCTATAGATTCATTCTAAAAGTTGATACATACCAACTTTTACTTAATGACACACGAATTACATTACTAACTGTATAGATATTACTTATTACAGAGCCAAACAGTATGCTGGGATTACACTTCCTTCTCAATGGGTTCACTGTGTCATTCAATGAAAATAAAGAAGATACTTTTTTTCCTGCTCTAACAGATACAGTTATATAGTAGGTTGAATAGCAGCCTGTCCAAAAGACGTGCCCATGTCCTAATTCCTGGAATCCTGCCTTCTTTGGAAAAGGTTCTTTGCAGATTTAATTAAGGATCTTAAGATGAGATCATCCGGGATTACCCAGGTGGGCCCTAAGTCCAAAGACAAGTACCCTTATAAGAGAAGGAAGAAGAAAAGACACACACAGAGGAAGATAAAGGCAGAGACTGGAGTGATGTGGCCACACGCCAAGGAAGTTGGCCACCACCAGAAGCTGAAAGAGACTGTGTTCTCCCCCTGGAGGCTCCAGAAGGAACACCGCCTTGATGACACTTTGAGTTCAGACTTCTGGCCTCAAAAACTATAAAAGCCATAGGAAACTAATATCTATGTCCAGGTTTTACTAAGCTCTTAATCACAGTACACATACTAGCAATCTCCTTTCTATTCCAGAGATTTTCCTCCTGGAGTGCTCTGTCTCATTCCACTTGGAATGGGTTAATCTAGGCTTCCTTTCTAATTGTCTTCTCAGGACCTCCTTAGCTGCTTCGATAAATTGGACCCACTGTTTCCTGGATCTCATGTTTTCATCTTTCTTGGTTTCCTTTCTTATTTGGCCAAAGCGTATCCTCAAGTAACTTCCTAAGAAAAGATACTCATAAAGCTATCTTTCTGAGACTTTCAGTGTAATGTCCCCAAATCACTGATTATTTGGTGGAAACGACTGTAGACTTAAAATCATCTTCCCTCAGAAATACAGCACTGCTCATTTCTTTCCCTCGTAGATATCCGTATTTATCCCTCTCTTAAAGTTTTTAGAATACTCCCTTTATCCTTGGTTCCAAGAGAATTTCGCAAGGATATGTCTAGATATAGCTACCTAAAATCCACTCTGCTTGGCTGTATGTAAGACCTTTCAACATCAAGAGTCATGGTATGATTTATCTGGAAAGTCCCTCCCCTCCCCCACCCCTATTTCTCTGGTCTCCCTTACCAGTTGCCAGGGCTATCTCAACTTCCAACATTGCCAGGGCAATGATGGAAATTTTCTATAAATCTGCACTGCCCAATAGCTGTTAGATACATTTGGCTACTGAGCAATTGAAATGGGATTAGTGTCACTAAGGAACTGAATTTTTAATTTAATTTTTATTAATTTAAATTTAAGTGGCCACATGCAGCTAGTGAGGTCAGTTAGACCTTTAGGACTTATCTTCTATGCCTATTCCATCTTCTCCCACATTCCCCATACTTTTATATTTTTAGTCCTTACCTAAAGCATTTTCTTGACTATATCTTTATCTATCCTCTTTATTAATTTTTTAAAAATTTGGCAATCATTATACATTTTCAATATTGTAACACTTTTCTTTTTCCCCCATGGCAACGCCACTTGGCTCGCGGGATTCTCAGTTCCCCGACCAGGGATAGAACCCGGGTCCCAGCAGTGAAAGCTCCGAGTCCTAACCACTTGACCGCCAGGGAATTCCCTGTAACTAATAGAATCTTATTCTTGTTTTAAGGAGGAAATATTCATGACTGCAAATTCACATCCTAATTAGATGTTTTCAATTCTATTCATTTCCTTGAATTAGCTGTTTTTCCTTGGTAGTCAGTTTTCCTGTTTATCTTGGCCTTTTTCATTGTAAGTTTTAATAACATTCTTGGTAATGCCTGGCTTTCCATTCATATTCAAGTGGTAATAAAAAGATTGATGTGTGCTGGGACACAATTCTCCAGGAATATTTTCACATTTTTGCACAATCCAGGCATTCACAGCGAAGAACACTGGCCAATTTGATTAAAGGATGACTGACTAGAAAATATGCCTTGGTGTACAGCAGCTACACCTCAATAAAAAAAAAATTGGGCGATTGGGATTGACATGTATACACTGATGTGTATAAAATTGATGCCTAATAAGAACCTGCAGTATAAAAAAACAAACAAAACAACTAATACTAAACTTTCATTGGGTTATTTGTATGGAAATATGTTAATATAAATGTTTCAGACATTAAAAAAAAAAAAAAAAAAAGAGGAAATTTGGGTATACACATACAGAGGGAAGGCAACGGGAAGACACAGGGAGAAGATGAGCATCTACAAGCCAATCGGGAGAGGTCTTCCCTCATGGCTTTCAAACGGAACCAGCCCTGCCCACACCTTGATCTCAGACTTCCAGGCTGCAAAACTGTGAGAAAATAAATTTCTGTTGTTTAAGCCATCTAGCCAGTGATACCTCGTTATGGCAGCCCTGGCAAACTAATACACAGGGTAACATCAGCCTCTTACTTCATCGTCCCATGGGGAGTAGGCGCTATGAAGCTCTGCAAGTAACACAAGGTCTGTTCTCTGATTCAGAAATTTCGTGTTTCTTCTCAAAATATGTCTTCATCTATATATAGACGGATGCTTCTTTGAGGTACCAGTACCATACTAACTGTGCTAGTTATCACCCAAAGTCACTCAATTTCTTTAAAGATAAATATTTTACTTGGGTAAAACTACCTGAGCATGTAACCAGGCCCTATGTTTTCAGCCCTCCGCGATAGATACATCCCAAGTTCAGAGCCTGTAAGGATTCTGCTGGAGTCTCCCTCCATAACTGCAGAGCTCCATGTGTACCCTAGGCTGCACCAGCCATGATTCCTCCATCTGTTTTCCATCTTCCAGAAAATGGCTTAACTATCATCTGCTGATAACCATCTCTTACTTTCTTTGATGTTGTAGATATTTAACTTTTACTCTCATACAGTCATTTTAATGGGGGCTCAAGAAGGGAAAAGATGAACACGTGTGCAGACTGCCATCTTAAACTAGAGGTGCCAATAGTTTTTCTTGAATATTGTTTCCTGATATTAAATAAGAGACCCAGAGTTAACTACAATTAACATTCTCAAATAGCTAAATGAACACATGACAAGTTCTACAAAACTTCCTTTTCAAAACTTTTTACAAGCTCTATTGAAAATTTTTAAGGAAAATTGAAGAAATAGAAATCTTTGAGGATAGCCTAAGGGTAGGAAAGAAGTCAAAACTTTCAGGATATAGAAATAAAGTTCTGAGGTGGGTGGACCTAGAGTCTGTCATACAGAGTGAAGTAAGTCAGAAAGAGAAAAACAAATACCATATGCTAACAAATATATATGGAATCAAAAAAAAAAATGGTCATGAAGAACCTAGGGGCAAGACGGGAATAAATAGCTAGTGGGAAGCAGCCGCATAGCACAGGGAGATCAGCTCCGTGCTTTGTGACCACCTAGAAGGGTGGGATAGGGAGGGTGGGAAGGAGGGAGACGCAAGAAGAAAGAGATATGGGGATATGTGTATATGTATAGCTGATTCACTTTGTTATAAAGCAGAAACTAACACACCATTGTAAAGCAATTATACTCCAATAAAGATGTTAAAATAAAAAGAAGAATAAAGGTCTTTTATCAAAAGAACTACTTTGTCCGGAAACTGAAAAATGTTATATTTAGGTATTGAATTTTTTGGATTCAGATGTTCTTAGTAGGTAGAAGGGAATATATTTTAAACTTTTAAAAGATACAGTTTCTTACATTCTGTTCCAGAACTGGTCTCTGAATCATCGACTCTCAGGAATCTCACTAGGAATGCTCCCCCAATGACTTGCCCTCGTCTAACAGCATCAAGATAATTGATTAGACATAAGACAAGCAGCCCAAGATACAGGACGCAGCCATGCTCTTACAGCTCAGATTTTCTGCCTTTCTACCACCACAGTGGAAGGGGAAAAAAATCCCCGCAACTCCCTAAGAGATGTGTTCTTGCACATAAATTGGCATTTAGGCTCAATGAGATACCGAAGACTTGGTCCTTTAAAGCCAAGCAAGGAAGTCCCAGGCAGACAGGTTACTGCTGCTACATATGCATCGGCCCCTCTCATCTATGTCCAATCTAATGCTTGGCAAGTGGCCGTCTGGCTTTTATGTGCTCAGAGCTATAACCTAATGAAAGCGCAAAAGGTGAAAGAAATACCTGATGAGGAGGAAGAGGAAGGAGAGAAAAGAACACAAGGATTTACCTTACCGTCTACTTGACTGGACTCCCAGCAGGCAGACTATCATACTAGAGAATCCCAGTGAAGGATCTAGCATAGAGCACACAACTGCGAAGCTCTTCTCCTTAACAGCGGACTCGGTTAATGTCTGAAGAGAGTTGGTTACATATGAAACAGCAAAGTAAGTGATGGCTAGAGCTCCCCAACCTCACTTGCAGCCTAGACAAGGATTCCTGTGGCCACAGATAGATTAGTGCATGCCAGGCACAGTTCCGAGCACTTTACAGCCACTGCTCATTTCATACTCATAATATATTATCTTTGCTTTGCAGATAAGAAGAATGAGGCACAGAGAGGTTAAGTAACTTGCCCAAACTCACACAGCTAGTAAGTTGCAGAGCCTCAAACCTAACACTGACAATTGTTCCCTAACTCCTTGTTCACTGTTTCCCAAAACATTACCTTTAAATTGCTTTCTCTCATTTGAGAAATGAAGATTATGGTAACTCAAGAGTCAACAAAATATGTCCTCAAAGGTAGGTAGGAAAGAAAACATGTTCCCTCAAAAGATAGCCCTCATGGAAGCATGAACCTTGAAAGGACTGTGAAGCATTACCAGATTTACAGCCACCTTCTTAGCACCCAATTTTTGGTTTCAATAGTTCGATGACTAAAGTAAGCACAGGAGTTTGCTCTTTATTTTCCAGTTTCTGGCAGAGCAAAAAAAAGTGAACTTTCTCCCCTTGGAGGATACCATGAGACACAGAGGGTGCATGGAACCCTCCCAAAATAGGAAGCCTTTTGACAAGCCTTTTGAAACAAATTTATCTTAAAATATTTGACTTGGGGCTTCCCTGGTGGCGCAGTGGTTGAGAATCTGCCTGCCAATGCAGGGGACACGGGTTCGAGCCCTAGTCTGGGAAGATCCCACATGCCGCGGAGCAACTAGGCCCGTGCGCCACAACTACTGAGCCTGCGCGTCTGGAGCCTGTGCTCCGCAACAAGAGAGGCCGCAATAGTGAGAGGCCCGCGCACCGCGATGAAGAGTGGCCCCTGCTTGCCGCAACTAGAGAAAGCCCTCGCACAGAAACGAAGACCCAACACAGTCAAAAATAAATTAATTAATTAATTTAAAAATATATATGTATATTTGACTTGGACACTGATTCTGTATGGATATTTTAATACTCAGTAAAGGCAGGACACGATATGGAAATACCTACAGTAAAAAGAAGAGGATGGGGCGTTAGCCAAGCGAAAAGGATAAACCAGATAAACAAAGGGAAAGATTCCAAAATAAGAAAGAACGTGGTATAGGAGCCAAAGACTCCCACACCAAAATTACTGCAGCTTTACGTAACTGAAATAATTGCATCTTGATAGTATTTGTAGTGATCAAAATTAGCCCACAAACTGTGGACTTAAGTTTTGAGAAGAGTCTCCTTCACATATCTGTCCAGAATGAAGAGAATCTGCTAGTATTTAGTATTTACCTTTGGACACATCGTGGCTCTTCATTAATACTTAGTAGTCACGTAGTTTCTTCACATTGAGGTTATCTGATTCCAAATGTAGAAGTGAATTTTCTTCTCTAGTTGTGAGTGGGTGTATATGAGAGGAAAAAAGACAGCAACTGAGCATGGCTGTGCCCAAGTATGGGAGGCACCAAGAGTCAGAGAGTGACCCACTGCAAGAGTGACTGAGTGTGAGAGCAACCAAGTGCGAGCATGACCCATCACAAAACAGCCCAAGCATGAGTGACTAATTGCGAGAACACGCAAGGGGGAGCGTGACCTATTGCGAGAATATCGTGAGCGAGGCTAAGCACAAGCATGACCCAGTATGTCCTAGGGCCTTGGGTGGTCCAGCAGATGGTGGCTATGTATAAAGAGACTCTTCCCGCAAATACTTCTAAGTTCTGAGTCCAACAATAAATTTTCAGGTTGAGAAACAAGAACAAGTTCTTCGAAAAAGAGTAATTATCCGTCAGGAGTTGCCTGGGGTCAAGGACCAGTGAAGCACCACCTTGTCCAGTGCAAGTCTTCTCCAGGAGACCACTATCCTCGATACCTGGATGAAGGTCTTCAGCCTCGTCTCACCCATCCTCGGTGCCCTGGCCTTACGGAACCCCATAGGGAACCCAAGGGCTGGGGAGGAGCCATTTCCAACAGAGCAGGCAATTGCTTCCAAGATTTAAAGCCAGGGGATTTCAAGACGTCTGACTCATATTATCAGTAAAGCAACTTACAGTTTTGTCTTTCCTAAAAATTGTGACAAAGACTTTAATTTCATATTATGTCAAGAGTTTTATGGCGCCAAGAAGCTTTCCAGTACTGAATACTCCTATATGAATCCCACAGAAATCAGACAGCAAAAGCAGCAATCATAGCTATCACCTTTTGGGTCAAAATTTTGATTAAAACCAACTGACAAAGAAAACGTATTTTATTAGCAGTAAGATCAAATCCAGAGCCTATGTCAAAGCTGTAAAGTCATAATTTCTCTAGATTACAGCTGGAAGCAGTAATTTTATAACTCGGCCCCTCCCTAGCCCATAAATCCAAATATAGTTCAGACAGTCTCTCTGAACTACAGGGTGATATCCCACTCAATGCGGGTGCTGTCCTGCTCAGTGCAAGACCCTGGGGAGGTGCTCCTTTCCCTGGGGTCCCACTCCCCCAGCAGGGCTACGCCAGGGCTCCCTGCTCCCGCCTGTTTATGGACTTGGGCGTGTCTCCCAATCCAGGGCCGGATCAGGTGTCACAGGAGTACTGCGTTCCTGCATGCCCTGCATCAGCTGCTAAAGGGCAGACATGCCCCTGGAGTGGTCTAATTAGCCGATATAAGGATGTCATATTTTGCCAGCAATAATCAGTACCAAGTCATTTTTAGACATGAAAATATCCCTTCAGAGGTGGCGCCCTCTTTCTGTGTGCCGCTCGTGCTTCAGTTACTGCCACAAAGAGCTGATTCCCATTTTTTTTTCATCCAACCAGAAGTCACCTGGCTTATATTCATCTGCTAGCTGACCATGCCCACATCTAACTAGTCTTCTTACTCAGTAATGCCATGCAAATATGCCCATGACCTCTTCCTGACTCCTAATCCCAATGCCACTGTCTGAATTCTCATCCTTACTATGGTTTGCTTGGATTAGTGACAGTCTCCAAAAAACCCTCAAGTCAATCCACTACTCCTCCTAGCCACTATCACAAGATTTTTCTGGAACACAGCCCTGCTCCAAGCTCAGAGGGGCTGACAGTTCTCCACAGGCAGGCCTTCTATCCAGGCAAATTAATCTGCTTCTCCCATTGCAAAACAGGATCAAGAACTATGCTCACCCTGAGGCTAAGATAAGAATACTATTTTGCTTACTAGTTCAGTGAAAATCCAGGTGCTAAAAAAAAAAAAGAAAAAAAAAAAAGGCATTAAGTGTTAAGGAATGAGCTAAGCATTTTTTTCTCAAGTAGTAGGAACTATACCAAAAATGTTTGTGGAATGGTGATAAGTGTACACAAACTGGATGGACCTTGAAGTTCTTAGCACTGGGATTTGCTATGCTTATTGTTCAGAAAGCTATTTATAAAGGTTCTGTGGGCTTCCCTGGTGGCGCAGTGGTTAAGAATCCGCCTGCCAATGCAGGGGACACGGGTTCAAGCCCTGGTCCGGGAAGATCCCACATGCCACGGAGCAACTAAGCCCGTGCGCCACAACTACTGAGCCTGCGCTCTAGAGCTCGCGAGCCACAACTACTGAGCCCACGTGCGACAACGACTGAAGCCCGCGCACCTAGAGCCCGTGCTCCACAACAAGAGAAGCCACAACAAAGAGAAGCCCGCACACTGCAAGGAAGAGTAGCCCCCCGCTCGCCGCAACTAGAGAAAGCCCGCGTGCAGCAACAAAGACCCAACACAGCCATTAAAAAAAAAAAGAAATAAAAAATAATAAAAATTAAAAAATAAAGGTTTTGTGAAGACCTAAATCATTACAAAAACTGTGCATTATGTTACACAAATTTTTATAATCTGAGGATCTTTTGTAAATAGAAACCTCTGGTACATAACTCAAAATCCACCCAAATACAAATTGTAACAAACTTTAGACATTTAAAAATACAACACAAAAGACAGCATCTTGGCCATGTCCACGTCAGGAAAAGTCCAAACGGAATGAAAGAGGCTGAGGCTGAATTATAAATCCCAGCAAAAAACAAAAACAAACAAACAAAAAAAACTCCATTAATCAAGAGGGCATTAATGTTTAACTTATCTAGTGGGTGCTAGTATCACAACTCCTTACTCTCAAACACACAAAGTTATCAGCAGAAATGGAATGATACTTGTTTTTCTTTAAAAACAAAATTCTTTCCCAGTAATGTTACTCCATAGAAGAGCAAACATTAGTAAGATCCACAGCGGTCAAATGGGAAGAAATGAGTGGTAATTTTTACACACTGGAAGAGCTGGTTTTTCATAAAAGTATAATTTTAGAGAAATGTGTGAGTCAGCTGCGATCAGGAACCTTGTGTCAAGCTCGATAATGAAAAAGCCCCTTTTGTCTTCATGGGCTCAGTACAGCCCAGCCCCTGTTAAAACCCCGACATGCTGCGCAGCTAACCAATCTCTTACACTGGGGGGTGTGGGGTCAGGGTGAGGGAATAGCAACAAAACATAAATTGAAAACAAAATGAATATGTTTCCTGAAACAAAGCCAAAATCTGAATAATCCTTAGGTAATGACCATTTATGCAGTTGACAGTTTTCCAAGTTTTTCTTTCCACCCTTTTAAAGTAACATGGGAATCTGGTCCCATTTTAAAGCCAGAGATTACTCAGAACTATTTTTAGGTCATTTCATCCCATTTTTAGTTGACTTGTGTAACCTAGGCGGTAGTTTCATTTCAAAGCTGCAGTGGAAGACATGCCTGAGTTCTCCGCGCACCAGTGCCAGGATGCAAGCCTCCGCCCTCCCAGGAAACTGGCCAGTGATATTCCATCTCCCTTCCTGCTGTCAGCTTCTTGGTAATGCAAGTTTTCCTTCCTTTAGTAGTGGGTTAATCATGGCCCTCCCTCCCCACAAATATATGTCCATGTCCTGATACCCAGACCTTGGGAATGTTTTCTTACTTGGAAAAAGGGTCTTTGGAGATGTAATTAAAGATCTTGAGGTATGATTCCCAGGGCGGGCTCTAAATCCAATGATATGTGTCCTTTTGAGACAGGCGGAAGAAGATACAGACACAGAGGAGAAGGTCACATGAAGACAAAGGCAGACTGGAATGATAACTCTACAAGCCATAGAACGCCAGGAACTACCAGAGGCTGGAAGATGCAAAGATCCTCCCCCAGAAGCTCCAGAGGAAGCGTGGCCCTGCCGACACCCTGATGATGGACTTCTGGCCTCCAGAACTGTGAGAGAATAATTTTCTATTGTTTTAAGCCACCCAGTTTGCGGTCATTGGTTTCAGCAGCCACAAGGAACTAATACATTCCAGATACACAGATAAACTATTCTCATTTCTAACATTACTTAAACAGTAATGGGGACCAACTTCACATCTTTAGAGTGATCTAAGCATTTGGTCTCTATAGTTATATTAAATAAGATTGAACATAGGCATTGCTTCACATGTTCAATACTGTGCAAATACCCATAGCTGAAAAGACACAAGAGGTTGATGGACAGAATTAGCATGTTCACGTCAAGAAAAAGAAAGACACATTTTTCAGTATTGCTTTAGTAAATATGGATTAAAAGGGAGAAAGCTTATTTCAGTCAAAGGCAGATGGCTCTTTCAGAAATAAATCTGAAATTGTTGACCATCTTCCTTAGATTCACATGTTAGGAAGCAGGTTGGGAAGATGCCTGACTCTAAAATCTCTCTCACACACATTTTAATGACTCATTATTTTGTGAGAATTTGCTTTTCTTCTTATATAGAAATACAACCACACTTCAGCTTTATTATAGAGTGCAATTCTCAAAAGGACATAAAAGAAAAACCAGACTCAGATATAGAAAACAAACTAGTGGTTACCAAAGGAGAGAGGGAAGGGGGGAGGGGAAAATTAGGGGTATGGGATTAAGAGATACAAACTACTATGTATAAAAAAGGTAAGTAACAAAGATATATTGTATAGCACGGGAAACTATAGCCATTATTTTGTAATAACTTTTAATGGAGTATAATCCGTAAAAACACTGAAATCACTATGCTCCAACCTGAAACTAACATTATAAATCAACTATACTTCAATTTTTTAAAAAGGGGGTAGAAGAGATAGGTAGCTGCTCAGGGAAGAAACAACTGTAAGAGAACAGATGGCATCAGGGGACCACTGAACGCCTAAGAGGACAAGACGTGCATGACAAGATAGAAGATCTTCAAAGGCAATGCTCAAAATGTGGGCAAAGGAAATTAATAGACACATCACGGAAAAGATCTAAGTCAAAAGTTCACAGGAAGATGGTACAGTTCACTATTAATACCTCACGTGCATGTTTTTCAAATTTTCACAATGTTTTAAGATACAAGGAGACTCCTCATACCCAAATACTGACCTGTAAGGATGTTTTGCAACATAAGTGTTTTCCAACCTAACTACATTAACACAAGTAAAACTCAAAATGCTCACTAACTTGAATGATAAATTGTAAAGGTAAAATTTATTTTACTGAATGCCAAGACTACTGAAAACCAAAAGTGTTATTTAGCTTATAAATGGTCCACTTGTAATTTGCTAGCACAACTTTACAAGTGCTTTCAAGGGGGGGTGGGGGTGGGAAACACTCAAAATATAAACAAACTCTCATCTTCAATAAGACTCCATTACTGTAAAAGGTTAAGGATGGATCTTAAATAGCTCATAAACAGAGAAAGTACGCCCGGATTGATTTAAGAAACCTGTATAATCTTATAGATTTACTTACCCTAGTATAAATTCCGTCACTAACCTTTACATAATCATAGAACTGAGGTAGGCACATTGTCCAACACTTAAATTTGGTTTAAGGTAAAAATTACTAGTCCCAAATATAAAAATTACCTATCTCTAGAACAAGTGGGTAGATATTAAAAATAAATTCAGTCTACCTTTACTGTTGAATCAATATTGCTTCCATAACTATTGATGAAAACTTGAAAAATACCCTCCATGGAAAAATATTCTAATACCAAAAATTTTTTTCATCTGAATCTTAGCATATTAAGATATAATTGATTAATATTGATAATTTCCTTTAAAGTATTTTCAGATTGCATATAGTGAAATTATGATATGCAGAAATGATAAATGTCTCATATATTTTAAAATTAAAACTAAGTAGTGGGACTTCCCTGGTGGTCCAGTGGTTAAGAATCTGCCTTCCAGTGCCAGGGACGCAGCTTCCATCCCTGGTCGGGGAACTAAGATCCCACGTGCTGCAGGGCAACTAAGCCCGCTCGCTGCAACTACTGAGCCTGTGCACCACAACTAGAGAGCCCATGCGCCACAATTACTGAGCCTGTGCACCACAACGAAAGATCCCACGTGCCTCAACTTAGACCTGACGCAGCCGAAAATAAATAAATAAATAAATAAATAAATAAATAAATAAATAAATATTTTAAAAAGTAGTGACTTGTCATCACGGTAAAGATAGGAGGAGATTATAAAATAATGCTGCTAAATGATGAGAAAGAAATATAGGCTATATTACAATATTGCTTTTAGATTAAATTTGTAATTTCATTTTTAAAAATCTATTAAGATTTTCATTTTCAGAGAGGGATGGGGAAGCAACAGAAAGATAAAACTGTTTAAGGAGGGTTAATTTTATAGTATGTGAATTATATCTCAGTAAAAAAGTGAGAAAGACTTGGGCACACACCACAAAAAAAGTCTGGGAGGCATTTATTTATATTCCATCATACTGCCATAAATTAAAGGTGTTTCTTAATTTGCCAAAAATATTTACACTCAGTTGGCTTAAATTAAATTTTAATGGATTGAATGCATCAACAAAGTGTATTCTGTTGGCTTTTGCTGTCATTGTTCCATCTACAAACAAAACAAACAAAAAAATAAGCCACTGTCCAAATATTAGGAACAATTTATAATGTGTGTAACGATCTAGAGTTCATTAAAGTTTGATAATAAATAGTCCCAAACCATCAGTACATTATTTACTATTAGGATTATTTACGGTAACAGTAAAATATTATGTAGGAGGATAAAGTTAATGGCCTCCATCACGTTATCTAGAAGTCATAGAATGCAGCTTCTTTGGAAATCAAGAGGATTTAGTCAGTGCCTATATGACTACAAAGGCAAGGGCTATACAACATGGCAGCTAAGAACACAGGGTTCTGGTTTGGGGCCTGTCTTTAGTAGACCCAAATCTACTACTGCCTTTAAGACCTTGCACAAATTACATCATCTCAGTTGCAGTCTTCTCATCTGTAAAATGGGGATAATACAATTTATGGTTCTTGTGCACTAACCCATGTGAAAGCAATAGGCACAATGCCTGGCCCAGGGTGGGCAATTACAAATGTTAGTTGTGCCCCTTAGTTGCCTTGGCTCTGTTCCATAGCTACAAGTTAGGCTGGGCACCCTAGAAATGCTTGTTGTTGGTAACACAGGGTCATCAAGTAAGAATGTGAGTGCCATTCTTGAAAGTCTGCTGACCCCGAACTCTCATACATGGCTGGCTGGAAATCAGTTTGTCAGGCTGAGTAAAAAACTACTCAGGTTGACATATGCATACCTTACAACACAGCAAGTCTGCTCCTAGGAATATACTCTACAGAAATGATTACATATGTTCACCAAAAGGACCGGACTGTTTATAACAGCACTATTCATAAAAGCCCCAAACCAGAGACAACCTGAATGCTTATCAATACTAGAACAGACAAGCAAATTGTGGAGTATTCATCGGATGGAGTATTAAGGATGAACAAACTAAGCCATGCAGTGACGCAGATGGACACAAAAGAGTCCATCGTGTATGTTTCCATTTCTATCAAGTACAGTAACAGGCAGAACTGAGATGGTGCCAGCAGTCAGGACAGTGCCCCTCAGAGGAGGACAGTGACCAGAAGGGACCATAACGGGTGCCTCCGGGGTACAAGACGGCTCTATTTCTTGATCTGGTTACATGCACTAGTTTAATCTGTAAAAATTCAAATGTTACACCCTTAGGATATATACACTTTTCTGTATACATATTAAACTTCACTAAAACTTTTTTTAAAAACTCTACCTCTACTGCTGACAAAAACAAGAAGTCTGTGCCCTGCCCAAGGCCATGTACCCAGGACAGCCCAACCACCCTAATCCCTGGCCCTGAAGGCCACAGACCTATATCAGCCTAACCACTTGTCAAGAGGGTACATGGGTCAGATGCAACTCCCTCTCCCACCCATGATTTCTTCACTCAGTGCTAAGGCTGGCATTTCTCTGTTGCTTTTCACATGTTTGAAACTGGGTGCTTTTCCCTGGCATAGTTCTTCTCTTCTAGACTGTGGCTATCATCTATATGGGAGGAATCTTCAGGTAAAAGACACACCTCAGGAAACAGAGCTGAAGTGAACTTACTGACATCAAACTCTTTCCATTAAACATATCTTACCTCGCGCAAGTCATTTAAAATAAGTGTCCACATTAAAGATACAATTTTAAAGAAATTAATCCTTAAAAGAATCATTTATGTGTAAGCAACTGAAATGAATGTTAGCAATTTACAGGATTTTCTAATTATTAGGTGTACATCATACCGTATCAACCTTAGTAAAATTTATATGGTATCTGAAATATTATTTTAAAAATAAAGCACATAAAAAAATTGTTCTCTGAAATTTTATACATTCAATTCTAAGGCATCAAAATGACTATTTCTTTGGACCATTATACATGAGAAACAATTTCTTTTTAAAGTAAACATATCATCATAAAAGAATATTTCAGTCAATGATACTCCCTCCCATCAGTGGAACACAGGGGATTTTTTAAGGCAATGAAACTATTCTGTAAGATACTGTAATGGTAGATACACGTCAAGAGAGATTTGTCCAAACCCACAGAATGTACAACACAAAGAGTGAGCCCTAATGTAAATGATGTACTTACAACTACAATAATGTATCAGTTGATACAGGTTCATCAATTGTAACAAATGCAGCACACCAACATGTTAATCACGGGAGAGCTAGGACAGGCAGGAGAAGGAGAGGGAATATTATGGGAACTCTGTACCTTCTGTTCAGTTTTTCTATGAGCCTAAAACTGCTCTAAGAATTAAAGGCTATTAATTAAAAAATAAAATTAAATAAATAATGCTCCTTCCCAGCTTTTCAGATTTCCACATTTCACTCTGCTGGTTTTGCAGGAAACACCCATTTGAGAACACGAAAGCAGCAGGAAAGGACAAAAGCTTTCACACATTTTCAAGGGTTTACAATTATATACTCAAACATTTGTCACCCATTACTAGTAACTATATAGACACAGTTTTAAAAATTCATTATGGAGAATAACTATCTTAGTTTCGTTTTTTTGTTTTTTGTTTTAACTGGGCCGGCATACTGCTCTTCTATGTAAGAAAATATAATACAAAGTGTATTCAAATAAAAGCAAGAATAAGGGTTGACTTTAATACCTCAGGGAGAAATCCGATCGATTGGGTCCATAAGGAAAGATGTATGCATTAGGTGCTCCCTAATTACGACTGCTTTGGTGGGCAGAAGCGTTGGTGAAACAGATGTTGCAGACCTATTAAAGAAGGGGTTTCAAACATCTGCTTACAATTTTAAGGCAATTGTAAATACAGCAGAGAAGGTCAATTGGGCCAATTAAGGCCGATGTGCAAATCCACCACTGCAGGTTTCTTTTCAAGCTTACATGGACTTGATTTTTTATGCTTCTATTTTCTTCAACCACAATTTTTTTTTTAAACACAGGAAATGGGTTTAATAACAACTTTTGCCCATTTTGATTGTGATTTTTTTTTAAACTTGCAACAAACTTTCTGTTCAAGGCATTAACTGCACACCTCTTCTTTCATGATGACTCGTTCGGTCTCCTCCCCTTTCCCCTCCACCCTCACCGCCTGCTACTCAGCTCCCTGCAAAGGGGGTCCACTGCTGCAGGTTCCCAGGGAGGTGACCAATAACCAGAATGAACAAGGGCAAGCATCACCTCCAGAAGGGTCAGTACTATGATCTGTAATTTAACAGTGGTCTGAGCGTCGCTGACATTGCAACCAGGAGAACTTGCTATTTCTACTATAGGCATCTTCACCACCCTTAATTGTCCCTCGGGAAGAAAAGCTCATGCCAGTCAGAGATAATATGAGGAAGGCCCTCCCAGGAAATTCTAGGCAGTGCTTCAAAGACCAAGGCTCCTTTCCTGCTCAAAGGCTGGCACGACGGGGTGGAGTGAGACTCAGAGGGAGGTGCAAGGTCAGCGAACAGGCAGGGTTTCCACCCCAAACATTAATAGGTAATTTTTTTTAAGCTGAAAGTTTAATAGTTTGATTTTTAGGGTCATTAAGTAGATATAAATGTCCAAGAAGCCCCAAAATGGCCTGCTTTAATGGGAATAAGAAATAAACCTGACCTACCTTCTTTCCCGTGAGCTCAGAGAGACGGCAAATTTTTTGGTGGCCCACACCACTGTTTTATTCTCTTTATATAGAGAGAGACAGAGAGACAAAAAAAAGCAAGCTTAGGCAGACCTAGGTTCAAATTCAAATTCTGTACTTTCTAGCTGAGGGACCTCAAGGTTTGTTTCCTCATCTATAAAATGGGAATACTGCCACCTTCCAAAGCGTTAACTGTTGACACATAGTAGGCAGTCAGTAAATGTTGAGTTTCTGGCCTTCTTCTGAGACCTGCAGGATCTCCACCAAGACACTCCTAGGGCCTTTGAGCTGTGTTCCCAAGGCAGGGGTCAGGGGAGACACAGTTCTCTTGAGTTTCTATTTGTTTGTTTATTTGGGGGAAGGTCTATTCAGTTTTTGAGTTATTGATGTTGTCCTTGCTTTGTTTTTAGTGAAACAAAAAAGAGAGTGGATAAGGAAAGTATGCACTTAGGTTCTAAGAAAAGAAATCCTTTTGGGAGCAGGATGGGAAGAAATAATACTAAGAAGGAAGAAAATTCTGAAGGAAAGTCAATATAACCCACAGAAATCTAAGTTGAGAAAGAACTCTTTCTTGTGTTCCCTTTTTACTTTTCAACCTTGAGGCTCAGCTCACTCAGGTCTGAGCAAGAATAAAGAGTTCTGCTTGTCTAAACATCGGCTAAATCTGAAAGCAAACAGCTCAACTCATGTGGTTCTTCAGCAACATTCCTGTCAATAAACCCGTCTTTGCTCGACTGGTCCAACAATGCCAGATTTAGAGCTGTCCGCTCATCCCTCGTCCAGCACGCAAGGGGATTTTCAAAAGGCCATTATAAGAACAGCTCTCACAATCTTTGCAGCCTTTTCAAAAACACAAAAATCTAATTCATTTGGCTCACTGTTTCAACTATCCAGCTTAAACTAATTTTAAAATCTCCCTTTTGTAAATAGTGATGTTGGGAACACCACCACTGCCACAATATAAAATGATTGTATTTTTCTCATTTGCAACAAATTACCATCGTTTTATCATTGAAAAGCCTCAGGCAGAAACCTTAAGAAAAACTACCTGGGGTTCAGAATACACAAACAGCACCAGATACTGAAAATCTTTTTAATATCAAAATAAAAGTTTGGAGGGCAAAATTTCCTTTTTCTAAAAACTCAAGGGTTTAGCATAGGACATAGTATAAAAAGTGACCAATAAAGAAATAAGAGCTGGTATCATAGCAGCACACTGAAATCAAGATCTAGTACAAACTCATTTCTATGAATCATTTAAAAGGAATTTCATCGTGCTAACAACATCAGCACAGAAAGTTACAGTAAGCATTAACAGTAAATACCGATATCTTTATATATATATATATATATATATATATATATATATATATATATTTATACTTTCTTATGGTAAGTATAAACAGCATCTCATTCACTATCCTACTAATGGGTCTCAATTTGCTAGAATTGCATATTAAGCTAAGTAATTGATATCTAAAGTACCTCAATTTTTTAATGTCTCAAAAGTAATTTTTACTTAAAATATTGCATATGGTAAATTGTAAAACCAAAATAACCCTTGGGTTGAAACTCCAAAGAACTGGAATGTCACTGAGCTAGAAAGAAAAAACCAGCATAAAGAGAATCCTCTTCCTAATATTCCATATGCCTAAAACACGGACACTCTTAGTTCTTTCGATAGGATTTGTTTTTTCTTCCTGTTGACAGCAGCGATACATATTCACAGAAGAAATTCTTTAAAATTCAGAAAAATCACAAGGTGGGGCTGGGGTGGGGTGGGAGTCCTCCCGTAATTCCATTCCCCACAGAGCACTGCCTTGAATATATTCCGGTAAACTTTTCTCGCCTTCTTTCAATGTACGCACAAAGCTGATTTCTTTACTTTTTTAAAGCAAAAATTGGGTCATACTCGGGGTATTGTTTTTTCATCTGTTTTTATGGGGTTTATTGTTTTTAACAGATATACAAATAGTTCTAACAACTGTACAGTTAATCAAGTGGATATAAAATTTAACTTCCTATTATTAGACACTGAAACAGTCTCTGTTTCTCCGGATTTTACACAGTGGAGCAGTGAACATGCAGACATGCATATCTTTGTGCCCACTGTGTCTTCTTGGTTCAAATTCCTACAAACTGAATGATCATATCAAAATAGATGCACGTTTTAAAGCATGTGTCACACAATTCACGCCAGAAAGGTTGTATTAATTCTGCGCCAGCACTGTGAGAGTACCCTTTTACCCACGCCTTTGCTCGCAATTTAGGGTGCCAAAAATTATATATTTTCCCACTTTTATTAATAATGATATTCAGATGTTTTCCCACACTTTTACTGGTCACCTGACTGCTTCCACCGGGAATGGACTGCTCACTTCCTTTACCCATTTTGCAAGGTAAAACTTTTTGTGTATTGAAAATATTAACCCTTTGATTCCTATTTATTGTTCCAAATATTTTTTCTCCATTGGTCACCTATTTCACAGTGTTTCTTGACATACAGAAATTTATTACTCTACAGAAACCTATCTTTCTCTTTTAGCATTTTTCCTTGGATTTTTAGGCTTAGCAAGGCCTTTCCTAGGCCAAAAGCAAATAAACAATAGATTTTACATATTGAACTAATATTGGGAGAGCACTGATTTTGATTGCAATGATTGAGAGGGCAAAACACAGTTAAGGAAAGAAAGAAGAAATCCCGAGGGAGTGAGAAAGAAGTGAGAAGGCTTCTAAAAATAACATTTGGCAGACATCAGCTAAATGCAAGTCTAATTTGCTTCTTAGTTAATGAAGGAGAAAATGGAGATGGTGAAGGAATAAAAGGTCCATTCTAGAATGGTAATAATAAAATCCCCTCTGAAGACAATAACAACATTCTTGTTATACGCGGAAATTTAATCCTAAAATAATAAAGCATATATTGATATAACAGCACTGTGAATAAATTCCATTTAAGCGATGTTATTCTAACAATGACCCAGAAAATGTTGGAACTATAAAGTAGTTTGTTACATGCCCAGTTTGGGGAGGATAATACCCACTTAGAGAACCACAGGGTCTCAGTAACATACCTGGAAAAGACCTTTTTGTCTGAGACCAATTAATCAATAATTATGTGCCAATAGGCTTAACGTGTACATTGTTTATAAAGAGATCATACAGGAACATATGTGCATGTTCATATAAATTTTACTTATTTCAAAAAGTTTTAAAAATCTGTTAAATTTGGTTCATTTTTCTATTCATTAAACATAATCAGAATCTCATCAGGGTCCAACAGAAAAGAATGAGTTTGGCAGCTTTTGGCCAAGCCTCTGCACCTCCTTCCAGTTGGTGGAGATGGAACCCCTGGGGGCACCTGGGTGGGAGGAAGCCAGAGACTTGCCCAGACCAACAGGCTAGAACCCCTGCGCCCACGGGGAGTGGGGGGTACGGGGTGCCCAGCAGCATCTCCCCAGACTCTACCTGAGACTAGATCTACCTGGCTCTGTCTGCCTGCACTCTCTAACTAGCTTTCCCAGCTCCATCCTCCAACCTTCTCCTTAATTCTCTGAGTTACCCAACATCAGCCTCCAACACATTTCTTCTCTGCTTAAGTCACCTAAGTCTTGACATGTAAAAAACTCAGTAGTTTCTGACACAAAGTAAAAATTAAAACTCAGGGAGAGATGGCTTTGATGCAAAACGTCCACAGCCCTGAAGTTTGCTTACCCTATGAAAAAGCTACTTTGTTTCAGCTCTTTCTTTCTCAGTACCTCGTCTCACACGGTTTTACACCTGATTTTGTTCCTTTCACTTTCTTCTCTTCATGCTCAACACCCATCCCTAAAGTGGGTCTAGTGGGAGAGGTGAGGTGGGGAGAGCAGAGATGGGAAGAAAATGGGAAAGTTGGTCAATTTCCTATTACTTTTCAGAAAATGTTTATATGGCGGCAGCGGCTCTCCTGTAGCATCACTGTTAAGAGGCTTAACTTTTTTCTTCCTATAAATATATTAAAAAGTGAGTCAGATGTGGATTTGCACCTTAACATTCCTGTGTACATTTCAATACCTATGTATTCTCTCTCAGGGCAATGAAGGGACTTGGAGAAAAGAGTGGGCAAAAAGGATGATGCAGTGGTGACCCAGGTCAGCTCACCCCTCCGTGGGACCTTGCCTTTAGCATTTAGCAGCCTGTAGCACAGGTGGAGGCTCTGTGCTGCAGAAACCCTGCCCTAGCTGAGGAGTTGGGGAAAATAGAGGAGACGGCTCTCCACCCTGAAACTCAGCACTCCTGACCCTCCCCAGGCTTGCAGGGGCGACCCAGGAAGCCCCCTCCCAGAGACTGAGCATGAACTCGGGAAGGTCCACGCTGCACAAGAGAGGGGACACATGCGTATGCCTCTCCTCAGCGCCCTGAGCCTTTAGGTCCCGGGTCCTCCCAGCTCCCTTCCTCATGGAAGGGCACAGAAAAGGGACAGATGCCCTTGGGGTGGGTTTTGTCTGTGGCCACCTCTGGAGATTTTGGGACAGGGGAACAGCAGGGCGCCATTGGTCAACAACTATGAAAGTCGTGGTTGAGTGCTCGCCCTCAAATGTTCTTACTGTGCTTTCTATGTCCCTTCACCCGCAACTCCAATGAGGAGTCCCCCAGCGTGGGGTGGTCGGATTCCCCAGGCTGGCCAGGAATCAGGGGAATGGGCAGAAGGTGACTTCTCAGGACACCCCTCCCAGCACATCCGGGTGTCGGCAGGTCCCCCACTGCCCTTTTCCCAGAGGGGATGTGCGGGACTGAGGGGTACAGTCCTATGGCCAGGGGGTGATGGGTGGGCTGGGAACCAGGTGTCCCGAAACTGGCTGTATTTTCTCTTAGCAAAAGCCTTTTTGTACCACACCTCACCTCCACCCTCCGTAAAAGAAAACCTGCTACGGAGTAAATAAAGCAAGATATTTCAACAATTAGGTTAAGAGCCTTCTACATTTCAGAAACATGTATATGAAAAATTAAAAAGTAGAAAAGGTAAGACTAGATTTACCACATTTTTTGGTATTGATTCCTAGGTGAATTTTATAGAGTTTCTGAAGCTAACATTATGTACCACAGTGCCACCCATGAAACTCATCAGTGTTCCTAAGTTAACAATGCTCCTGAGGGCGCTATTCATCCTCATGCAGCATTCTTTCATGAAGACCAGAAGAATAATTCTATTTTCTCTAAGTGTTTCCATTTCTCATCTGCAACTAGTTCAACAGAGCAGATTTTACCCTTTGCTGTTAGTCATTTTAAGGAAAAACTTTGTAACTGTGACAAATAGGGTTATCAGAAAATTACCCACGAGCTCCTCTGGATTATCTGGGCTACAAGTCACATGGGACTGGGGGGGTTCATCCCTTCTCTCAGCTTCCTCTGAAACCAGAGGACTCCTCTCCTGGTAGAAAGGGCCACCCCCAGCCTCCTGTGTGCCGGAGACAACATCTGTAAATAGCCATAACCCCGGTCCTGCAGCTCGGTGCCAGGCTATCTGCTGTCCCACTGACAAGAGCTTTCACTTGTCTTTACGAAGTAAGCAAGAGGGAAACAGAGTCCTTCCCCAGGACATATACCCACTTCCTTCCAGCACGGTGCCAGGGACACCTCTCTAACAAGTACCAGAAGGATGGGGGACCTGAACTTCAGCTGGTTAAGTTTCCCTCTACAACCTGTTTAAGTCATCCTCTGTGGCCTTGAGACCCCACCCAAGCCCTGGTACACAACAAGTGCCTTCTACAAAGGGGCCAACCTCAGTTACAGACATCTAAGTCTTTATTTTTGTGCATCATTTTTATTCATTCCTACCACTGCTTTCAATATTTTTCCCCAACCACTCTATCTCTACCATTGCTTCTCATTTTGTCCCTCCCAATTTTAATTCAGGATCTGATAGATTCTATTGCATACACTGATAGCATACTTATAAATTGCCTTAAATAACTTCTGGGACAGAGAAGGGCAGAAGAAAGGGAGGGAAAGAAAGGAAGAGAGGAAAAGCACGAATTCTCTAACTTTCAAACGCAAGCACAACTTTCTTACACATTCTTTGGCTTTCTAGGACACGGTGCACACCATCGCTGCAAGATTCTCACGGTTAATGAGAATTGAAAATGTCCTAAAATACAGTCATCTTCTAACTAGGGCAAAACATCTTTCCAAGAGGGCATGTAAGCACGAACAGTTCTAAGAGAAAAAAATCCCCAGAGCTTCAACTTTCCATATGCGTTCTTTCCTAAGACACGTCTATTTCAGAATGGGCTTGGAGGTCTGGGCACACACAAGCTCTACCTTTAAACCTCCCCTGAAATGCCTGCCTCCCTCCCACATGACAAAAAAAGGATTATCTCTTACCCTCCTTGGGTCTAACTGTAGCACAGCCCAGGATGTAAAAACCTCCCATAGGGGTAATAAAGGGTAATGCCAAACCCTGATGACAGTAAAAAAAAAAAACGGCCTCAGAGCTCTGCAGAAGCAGTGACGTCTTGGGATCGCTCGGACAACGCAACGTCTCAGAACAGAAGTGGAACTTAAGCAGGATCTTGGGGCGTAGGGGATTGCAGGGTCGGGGTGGGCGCGGAGAATCAGACCAAGAGTAGCCCCTTCTCCCCATGCATGAAGAAGGTACCAGCTTCCCTCCCGTCTATGAGAATACGGCCAATAATTTGAACAGTTCAAGGAGGGAAAAGAAAGCTTCATAAGAGATATTGCATTGATGAGGCCAATGCCACAAGCTAGACCCCAGAGAAGAGGTCGTCTATGGGTGCAGGACTGCCCCCAGGGGACATCTCAGAACTTTTTTTTTTTTTTTGCTTGTCACAATGACTAGAATTTAGCTCTCAGAGGGCCCAGGGCCTCATGCTGTCCTACAATGAGCAACCACTCTCCCACCCACTGAAACAAATTTTTAATGCCCCTCTGGTCACTCATGTAGATGTGAAACCTGTTCATAATTATCTGACATGAGAACCTAATTTTATTTTTACATAAAAACAAAAAGCACTTTCTGTACAGTTTTATTATTCCAAGGATGTTACTGCCATGTAAATCAACGGAGGATGGGTAAAGTACAAAGTACATAGCTGTTTCCCATTATCAAAAATCGTGTCATCCAAGGCAACAGCACTCATGCTGTCTGAATTACCCAATGCAACACATCTTTATTAGTCTATCCAGCAGCCATCATATTCACGTACAGGTACAAACATCTAAATACTTCATATGGGGACTTCCCTGGCGGCCCCGTGGTTAAGACTTCGCTTTCCAATGCAGGGGGCACAGGTTCGATCCCTGGTCGGGGAGCTAAGATCCCACATGCCTCGCGGCCAAAAAACCAAAACATAAAACAGAAGCAATTTGTAACAAATTCAATAAAGACTTTAAAAATGGTCCACATCAAAAAAAAAAAAAAAATCTTAAAAAAAGAGTTTGTAATGTAAATAAATAAATACTTCATGTTTTCTTGAACAGTCAGATATGAACACATATTAAGATGCATAATATTTTACTTTACTTTCTTTTTATTTCTCCTTTTTATTATGCTTGGAATATTATATCGATTTCTTTAAACTACATCTGAAGCTTGCTTATATAGTCTATGAATTTAACTTCAAGAGGTTAAAGATGGCATTACAAAATATTTGTTATAAAAAGAGGTATGGACATGGTACAACATGAATGAACCTTTCACTTATACTAAGTGAGAGAAACCAGACAAAAAAAGGCCACGTTATATGATTCCATTTATGTGAAATGTCCAGATTAGGCAAATCTAAAGAGGCAAAAAAGTAGATAGTGGTTGCTTAGGGCTAGAATAGGGGTTGGGGGGAGGGGGCAGGGGACGCGGGGTGTCGGGGGGAAGGAGTGACTGCTAATGGGAACAGGGTTTCTCTCCGGGGTGATGAAAATGCTGTACATTTGATTGTAGTGATAGTTGCACAAGCGTGAATATACGAAAACCCACTGAATTAACTGTACACTTTAAGTGTTGAATTGTATAGGATGTAAACTGTATCTCAAAAAAAAGCTGTTTAAAGAAAAAAAGAGAAGTATGGGTCTAATCTGGTTGGAAACCACTACTCTATTCTGAGTTACGCACATGGAAGAAAAGGCAGGCCAGAACATCCTGGTGGGACTCCTGCAGTGTTAGACGGTGCTGTGAAGTGACAGAGCACTTCTGGCATTTAGGTTGTGGATGGCTTTAGTTTTAAAAGACGTACAAATGGCAATAATCTTAGGTGAGACTTTCTAAAATAGAATCTGTCTCAGATTACAAGTAAATACCATGGCTTCTATGGGTCAGAAAGACATAAATAACATATACTATACCAATAGTAGTTCTTTGAAACACTCCAGACCCAATTAACACACTGAAAAAGCATTAAAACATAACCCGCTCTAGGAAGTATATCATCAGGCACCGTAATACAGTCCCCAGGGCAACAAAAACAAAAACAGAAGGAAAAAAATACATGAATGCCCAAATAGCACCCACCACCAATAATCACCTAGTTAAGAGAAAACCACATCTAGGGATCATGTTCCCTCACCTCTAGTTATGAGGTGGGTATGAGCCAGAGCATGAAATGGCTAATGTATTTTGAAATCAGAAAACCAGTGCAAAAGAGCTCAGATTTACTAGGACGTGAAACCACACACACACACACACACACACACGCACGCATGCAGACACACCCCATGCACTTTTTCCTGGTGGTATCATACTCTGATTACCTTAAATTTGTTAATTTATTAATATAGGCCATTTCCACTTTGCATGGTACCATGTTAACTGAAATTCATCCATGTGGGAACCGCATCTTCACAAACCATGCCAAGTGAGGTCACTTGGCCATTTTATACATATTAGTGTATACACGTCAATCCCAATCTCCCAATTCATCACACCACCACCACCCCCACCGCCACTTTCCCCCCTTGGTGTCCATATGTTAGTCCTCTACATCTGTGTCTCAATTTCTGCCCTGCATACCGGTTCATCTGTACCATTTTTCTAGGTTCCACATATATGCGTTAATATACGATATTTGTTTTTCTTTTTCTGACTTACTTCACTCTGTATGACAGTCTCTAGATCAATCCACGTCTCTACAAATGACCCAAGCGATGTTTTTAAAAGTCTTCACACTAATATGGGACTTCACTTAAAGCCTCGTCCAGGATGGTTTACCTCTTGTTCCAAACTGCCATTTCATACCCCAGGCACACGAGGTATTCCAGTTCCACATTGGTGCTTCAGCGGTACTCCAGAATGGGACAATGAACAATCCTCGAGATATTTTCTCCTTCCCTTTCTTTAACCTTTCTTCCTTTCCCACCCTATCCCAAAGCTGGAGACTGGAAGACAGAAGGCAGAGGTGGGGTGGGAGAAATACAGAGAACCGCCATCTCCTTACTATGCCCTCTCATCACACTAGCCCTGTTCCGAAGAAGCCTGCAATGATTCACGTTGTTTGTACTTTTATCTGTGTGTACTTGAGGGAAGTCAGCCAGCCTGGGCGAGGCCTTGGAAAAACAATGAGCCGTAGCGCCAAAGCCCCAGCATCAACCCTCCTTTGCTCGCCCACCCAGAACCTCCTGGGGCGCCCTGGCTTCTCAGAGCTCCCACCCCACACTGGCATCTCAGGGGCTCACCTTCCGGTTGCTTCATACAAGTTCCCCTAGTCAAAGTAGAGTGGGCCTGTTTGTTCGTTTTTTTAATTTAATTTTATTTTTTATTGAACTATAGTTGATTTACAATGTTGTGCCAGTCTCTGCTGTACAGCAAAGTGACTCAGTTATACACATACTTTTTTTTATATTCTTTTCCATTATGGTTTATCACAGGATATTGAATATAGTTCCCTGTGCTATACAGTAGGAACTTGTTTATCCATTCTATATATAATACTTTGCATCTGCTAATCCCAAACTCCTATTCCTTCCCTCCCCCAGTCCCCTCTCCCCTGGCAACCACAAGTCTGTTCTCTATGTCTGTGAGTCTGTTTCTGTTTCCTAGATAGGTTCATTTGTGCCATATTTTAGATTCCACATATAAGTGATATCATATGGTATTTTTCTTTTTCTTTCTGACTTACTTCACTTAATATGATAATCTCTAGTTGCATCCATGTTGTTGCAAATTGTGTTATTTCATTCTTTTTTATGGCTGAGTAGTATTCCATTGTATATCAGGGTGGTCTTGTTTTTTCTGGAAACCCCAGTTCTTAGCTGGTTGTCATTTATTTTGGGGGCCTGGGTTTTTCTTAATTTATTAATTATTTTAAATATTTTCATTAAATATCTAAAGTCATTAAAAGCTTATATAAAAATCTCACTCATTGCCCTTAAACTTATGAATTCTTATCTCATCAAAAGCATAGCTAAATCTCCACTTCCTGTCTTCTCCTTTTTCATGTTTTTATATTTAATTCTTTAATCCATCTGGAATTTTTGATACAGCTCCAAAAGACCAAAAGTAACTACTGGCTAAGCATTACTTGAAATATAAAGTTGGAACTCTTTCCCTAACCACCAAGCTTCGTCTCTAAGTGGAACCACCATTGGCGAAAGTGAGGTTGGAAAGATCAGTCTCTAATAAAAAACAGAGGATTGAGGGGAAACAATCAAAACAGCCTTAAATGTGTCTTCTCAATGCATCCCCTCTTTCAACAAACATTTATTTACTAAGCCCCTGCCTCGCCCAGGCTCGAGGGATACAGCAGTAAACAAGTTGCTGACTCTGTTAAGTTTGAGTTTCCGTAAACAAAATCCAGAGGCCAGGAAGAGGTGTGGACAGAGGGTGCCTGGCGGGAGGCAGCGTCTGCTGTGTCACAATGGTAGGAGCCGACCCTGCCATGGGGACGTCCGCCATGGGGACATCCAAGCAGGGGTGCAAAGGAAGACCATGCACATGTGCAGGGCAGGGCCTTCCAGTGAAGGGACCGCATACACAGCACACACCAAAGGCCTATAAAACACCCACTTCCCGAGTGAGCCTGCTCAAGAACCCTCCTCTCTGATGACCTTTTCCTGGCTCAGAATGCCTGCAGCAGGCTGTGATCTGCTGGAGTTGATTTCCCATGCGGTTTGTGGCTTGAACTTTATTGCCACTATATGGCAGGTTCCAGGTCAGAATGAGCAGGACAAGAATGCATGAGTATCCTTGCTTTCATGCACACATGTGCCTTGTATGTAATACCTGTAGGGGGAGGGGTTTTTCATTGAGCACCTGCTCTCTCCCTGGTATCGAATTTAGTTTTTGGATTTCATCTTATTCTGAGTAGGCATAATATTCCTGATTTTTCAGATGAGGAAACTAAACAGAGAGAAGTCATATAACTTCCCCAAGGTCACTCAGGCAGTAACTGGTGAAGCCGGACTCAAGCCAGGTTCATCAGACTCCAAAGCCACGCCCTCCCGGAAGCCATGCTCCCCTTCCCCAAACCGGCCACCTAAGACAAAGTTCGAATCAATGAAGTGGGAAGGATGAGTCAGACCAATGTGCAGGGAAAGCTGCTGATGTCTCACTGTTAATTAGACCCCAAGTTCCAGTTTTATTTGGAGATATTCAAATTTTAATTGTAAGCTTTTTTTAATTGAGAAAAATACACAAAAATTAACATAAGCATTATCATGTAAGTCAAATACACTAAGTCAAATTACAACTTCAGCTTTATTTTACAAGGAAAAGAGGCTGAAGAAACAGGCAATAAATAAAAAGGAAAAATTATTTCTCTTAGAAATTCACCTGATACAGGGATTATTGCATTTTTCAAACCATGTCTAGTTTAGACATGGCACATCCGGTATGATAGATGCTGTGTGTGAATGGAAACAAGTGTAGAGTAATAAATGTTTCCCAGTGTTAAATAAACACCTCAGCGGTTCAGACTTTGGCCGTTTCTCCACAGTAGGAGGCACTTATCTACTTTAACACTCTGCTACTTAGAGATTAACACTCAATCAATTACCATCCACATGAGTTTATTTTTACAGAGAGCTTCAATAAAATGAGTGTGAAAATAAGTTAAACACATTCTATTCACTTTCTCAATTTTTCACCTCTCCCAATGGTGGATATGTTGACAGAAAAATTACTTCATTTTATTCCAACTGACATTTGTGGAATGCTAACCAGGTTCTGTGCTAAGGGCTCAGGGACAGGATATGACAAAGAGGAATGAAATGTGGTCTCCTGTCATTAAAAAGCACATATAACCTACCTTATAACACGGGCCATGTCCCTATAGCCCAAATGAAGGCAAATATAGGGAAAATCTCGACCCACCAATCTCAACAACTCCCTCTTTCTGCCCCCAACTCAAAACCCTCTGCACTTTGCCCACATAATTTACCTGTGTTTGGTTAGGGCTGCTATTCTATGTGGCTTGTCGAGCTATTCTCAGCTGCTTCCAGATGTGGAAATACCTTTTCATCAAGAGATGTTTATTACATTTTATTTTTAAACACTACCTACCTACTTCTGACATACATTTCTAAATTTCTGTACCACCTATCTTTTTTAACAACAGCTTTATTGAGTTATGATCCAAATACCATAAGTTCACCCTTTTAAACTGTAAGATTCAGTCGTCTTAGTGTATTCACAGTTATACAACCATCATCACTATCTAATTCCAGAACATCTTCGTCACCCCAAAAAGAAGCCACTTACCCATTAGTAATCCCTCCCCAATTCCCCACCCCATTCCAGGCAACCACTCATTTACTCTGTATCTCTATGGATTTGTCTGTTCTGGGCATTTCATATAAATGAAACCATACAATATGTGGTCTTTTGTGTCTGGCTTCTTCCACTTAGCATAACGTTTTCATGGTTCATCCATGTTGTATCACGTATCAGTACTTCATTCCTTTTTATGGCTTAATAATATTCCATTGTACAAATAGACCACATTTTTATTTATCCATTCATCCACTGATGCACATTTGGGTTGTTTGGTTACTGTGAATAGTGATGTGTGTGCACAAGTTTTTGTGTGGACCTATGTTCCATTTCTCTTGGGTAGATATCTGGGAGCAGGCTTGTTGAAGAGCATGGTAACTCCATGTCTAACCTTTTGAAGCTAACAGATTGTTTCCAAAGTGGCTGCACCATTTTACATTCCCACCATCAAGGTATGAGGGTTCTAATTTCTCTACATCCTCACCAACACTTCCCATCACCCATCTCTTTTGTTTTAGCTGTTCCAGTGGGGCTGACGTGGACCTCCCTGTGGGTACCACTCATCTTTAAAGCAGTTAGTATCATCATGTCCTGCTGCAGCGGAGAAAGGAAGGAAGGTCTGTGCTGCTGAAGGGTGCAAGGGCTCCCTCCAAGCTCCAAAAGCTCGTGCCCAGCCTCCTGACTCAATTACCTCCCCACCAAAGCAATACTGTCTCTGCTTGTATGACGGAATAAAGACGTACATTTGTACAGTTAGGTACTTAAGATGACTTGAAATATTGGTTGTGATCTTCCTATGAAGTAAAGAACAAACTTTTTCTCCATGGTGCCTTCTGTGTAATACTTAAGCTGAGAATGGACAGTTTGCCTGGTATTGTCCTGGAGCTTCACATAGCTCATTTAACCCATACAACAACTGTAAATTAGGTATTCTTTTTCTAATCTACAATCAAGAAAACTGAAGCTCAGTGAAGTTAGATACTCCTGCACTCTGCCTAGGGAGTGAAGTCAGTCTGTCACAGCTGAGCAGCCAAACTGCAAGGAATTAATGAGCCACTGACACCTACTGCTAATTCCAGGGACCAGATGCAACTTTGCTGTTAAAGAGATGGAAAGAGGGACATCCAGGAGTGAAAATGCAAGATGCACAGAGAGGGGTAATTGTCCAATCCTTTCTCAGCATCCAAAAAGCTCATCTTGTTTGGGATTTCCTTCAAAAAACTATAGAATGGAGGTTGGAAAGGGAGTGAGACTGTAAATGAAATAAGATTAGTCAGAAGCTGGTAATTGTTGATGGTAACTGATAAATACCTGCGCATCCCCTGTAATATTCTGTCAACTTCTATATATATATTTGAGATTTTCTATACTAAAAAGTAAATTACAGTCTCAAACTATCTCCCGCAAAATATTTACTAATTACAAAAAGGGAAATACTAAGTTTACAGTGGAGAATCCTGGCAGACACTACCCTAGCCTAGGATTAACATCATGTACCCCCACCCCGAGTCAAGGTTAATATCATGTACCCCCAAGATGGTGCAACAAGAAGAGCCTATCAATCACCTCTGTGGTATTCATCCCCAAAACGCACAAGCTCAATGTAATCATGAGAAAACATAAGACAGACCCAAAGTAAGGGACATTCTACAAAATACCTGACCAGTACTCTTCAAAAGTGTCAAGGTCATAAAAGACAAGGATAGACAGAGGAACTGTCACAGCCTGGAAGGAAACATGACAAATAATTGCAAGGTGATATCATGGACTGGATCTCAAACAGAAAAATGACATCTGTGAAAAGACTAGTAAAACCAAATAAGTTCTGCAAATTTGGTTAACAGCTGTGCAGGAAAGAGTTAACACAGTGGCCCTTGTGCTTATCCTTAGAAAGACCTGCTGCAAAGTGTTCCTTGACTGGCTTCTGGGAACTGGGTACTAGGAATATTCTCATCATTTCCTAACTGATAAGGATGGCATACTGTGCCTACACTGTCTGTTCAAATAATATGGTGTATGCTGAACATCACTTTCCTTCTGGCAGTCTAAAATTTTGGCATGGGCTAGGCAGTGGGTGCCTACATGATCAGCCCCCAATAAAAACCCTGGGCACTGTGTCCTGAGTGAGCTTCCCTGGTAGACAGCACTTTGTATCTGTTGCCACTGCTCATTGCTGGGGGAACTAAGTGTGTCCTGTGTGAACCCATGGGGAGAAGAGTCTCGGAAGCGTGCACCTGATTTCCTCCAGGCTTCACCCTGTGCCTTTTCCCTTTGCTGATTTTGCTTTGTATCCTTCTGTTGTAATAAGTCACAGCCATGAGTACGACTACATGTCCTGTGGGTCCCCCTAATAAATCGGTGAATCTGAGGGTGGTCTTGGAAACCCCCAATACAATAATTGTACCAAAGTTAATTTCTTGCTTTCGATAAATGTACTGTGACTGTGTCAGATTTAACATAAGGGGAAGCTGGGTGGAAATTTTACAGGAATTCTATTTTTGCATAACCTGTAACTATCTAAAAAAAAATTGGTTTAAAAGGTTAATTACTTTTTCTTACTCCACAAGTAATTCACGTGGAAAATTTGGTACAAAATTTGGAAAAAACAGAGAAGCATAAAGAATAAAAATAAAATTCCTAAGAATTCTCCCTTCCCAAGAAAAACAATCAGTTATAAAAATAACAACTCTTCTTTCCCCCTCACAGGTTTCTCACCCATCAGTCGCTTTCCCCAGAAGGCCATGGAGAAATAGTTTGGGGTAATACCACAGTAATGACTGTGGGGGAAGCGGGTTTTCGAAAAGTTATGTCAACTTAATGGGTCTCACAAGCTTCAGTGCTCACACTTCAGCTGTGGATAATAACGCTGCCCCTTTACCAATAAAAATTTCTATCTGAAATTAATGATGGAAAAATGACGTATAAACCAACAGAGCTCATAAAGATGCTACATCATACTGGGATAGGCAGTAACATAAAACAAGACAACATATTTATAAACAGGAGTTGATTCTTGTTGTGCCAGAAAATGAGCAATGGTTCAAGAAATGCTGTGGTCTGTCAAAAGGAGATGGGAATTACCCTGCAGGGGCTGCCACTGGGAAAATCTGGGATACTCTGAGCACAAAAATAAATAATGACATCTAGTATCAATACATTATAAACCACTGAATAAAACAAAAAGCCACACATTTGTACTGACATAAAGAAAGAATGAGAAAGGAAAGCTATTTCTTACACAGAATGTCAACAAATAAATGTTAAAGAAATGAGTTAGAAGCTTGCTATTTTGCCACCTGATTCATGCAAGAGTCATAATAAAACTATTGGGTGAAAGTTTGAAACTAGCCTCAAAGTATCTCCCCATAGATTACTTATTTGGTACAAAAGGAAAATGGTGATCTCTGTACCCCACCTTCACCAAGTGATAAATGTTAACCTTGCAGGTACAGGACAACTGGCATTCTGAGCCTCCTGATGCGCTGCTCTGAGGACACAACATCCCATGTGCTACGTTCCTGCTCCAAACTGCCTGAATCAAATCCAGTATTCCTCAAAACGGCAATGCCATCTATGGCGAAGGCAGGCTCGGGTAATGCTCCAGGTTAAAGGAGATTCCGGGGACATGACAAGTAAATGCAATCGGGCGATCTTGGAACAGGGGGAAATGACCACAGCGGACGTGATCAGGACAACTGGCAACATGTAAATATCCACTGTTCGGTAATGGCATTATGTCAATGTTAAACTGGCTGAATTTTATAACTGTACTGTAGTTACATAAGAGAAGGTCTTATTCTTAGCGCGGAGGGCCATGGGGGCAGGATGGCTGCAACTGAGTCAAATGGCTCAAAATATACACATACACACAACATATGTGTGTATGTGTATATTAATTTCTTCACTGAGTGAGAAAAACTAAATGTGGCAAATTGTTAGCAATTGGTCAGTCTTTATATTCATCTTTATTTCAAAATAAAGGATTGCTACAACTATTGCAAAATGGAAACGGAAAATGGGAAGCAATGAAGTCCTCAAGAAGATTAGCCTGCTGCCCATGACAGCCTAACTGTAGAGTCATACTAACAGCAGTCCCCTGGCACAGCAGCGAAAGCAAGACAGGGCACTGGGGAACGGACAGCTTGCCCAAGACCAGATGGAGCCGGGGTAGTATGTAAGAACACAGAGCCACGCAATGAAGAATTAAAAGTGTCACAGACAAAAGGGAGTAGGAGACATGAGGTTGCTGCCATGAGAACCCACACCAGATGTTAGAGAAAGCCCTGGTGGCCATCCAGGAGAAGGCGTGACCCACCCACAGACCCTGACAGAGGAGGAGATGGGGCTGGGCAGGGATGCTGTTTCGCCAGGTCAGCGCAGAGGGCCCATATCTGGAGACTGAGAACTGCATCTCTGGATGGGCTCTGTGCCCTATGGTAGGAGGGTAGAAACTGGGGAGGCATAATAATTAATTGTAAGAAATGAAGCTTCTCTGGCTTCATTTTCTTCACTTGCACAAGAAGGGGGAGAGAGGAGGTGTGGGAAAGGCCCATGGTACAAAGTGCTCAATAGATATCTTTTAACTGGCTAACTCCTGCAAAACTAGGGAGTAAGCCAAAAAGGAGGATGCCAAGGCATCCGTGAAGAGGGAACACAACAAAAGAGACAGTATTGTCCCAGGATGGCGGCTAAGGGGACATTCCAAATGACAGTGGTGCTCGAGGCCTAGAAGATGGTTGCTGGAAAGGAAAACTAGAACCAATTAATGCATTCAAGCATTTGGAAAATAACATGGATAAGTTGTTATGTGCGTACACACACTAGATAGTAGGCTTTAGTATATTCTCAAAGTTGAACATTTTTATCAACTCCTCCCAAAATAACTCCCTACCCATTATCAATCAATCCCCATCTCCCCCAACTGCCAACCCTTGGCAACTACCAATCTTACTTTGTGTCTCTATAGATTAGCCTATTCTGGGCATTTCATATAAACGGAATCATATAATACGCAGTCTTTTGTGACAGGCTTCTTTCACTTAGTATAATGTTTTCAAGGTTCATCGATGCTGGATCACATATGAGTACCTCATTTCTTTCTATGGCTGAATACTATTCCATTGTATGGAAAGACCACATTTTGTTTATCCATTCATCTATTGGGTTGCTTTCTCCTTTTGGCTATTATTAATAATGCTGCTACAAATATCTACGTACAAGGTTTTATGTGGCCATATGTTTCATTTCTCTTGGGTTGATACCTAGAAGTAGAAATGATGGGTCATATAGTAACTCTATGTTTAACCTTTTGAGAAAACTCCAGTCTTCCAAAGCTGTTGCACCATTTTACATTGCCATCAGCAGTATAAGAGGGTTCCAATTTCTCCATATCTTCAACAACAATTATTACTGTGTCTTTTCCTTCATAGCCATCTTAATGTGTAGGAGGTAGTGATTTGTTGTGGTTCTGATTTGCATTTCCCTGATGGCTGATGATGCTGGGCATCTTTTCATGTGCTTTATGAGCACATCTGTTTTCCCTCACAAAACTGTTCTTTCAAATTTCACATTTTGCCCTACCAGTTCAGAAACGCTTGGTATCTGCTCCTCTCACCCTCTTGTGCCCTGTGGTGTGCTTGCCTGGGTGACCGTCCCATTCACCGATGGCTGACTAGCCCTACAGAGCCTATAGCTCAGCTTCCAGGCCTGGAAGGGGATGAAAGAACCTCTAATCAAGTACTTATAAGTTTGACAGACCAGAGAAGGAAGCACAGGAAAGGCCCGGTGGCTTGCCAAAGTGAAAGCAGTTCAGTGATGGCTGAAATGGAGCCCCAAGGTCTCTGGACTACTCTTTCCACCAAGCCATGCCATGCCCCTAATTCAACACTTGCCATTTCTTAACTGCCACAAATTCCCCAAATCCCACATGAGCCAACAATGTACGTGCAATCATAAACATGAGTGCTCACTATTCTCCCATACCCAGCATGGCATGGCACAAACAGAACGATAATCCTGCAGGCCTCTGGGTGTGCACAGTCAGTGGGGAGACATGGCACACACAAGCGCCAGAGGGATGCAGGGAGAGAGCTACTGACTCTACCTGGAGACATGAATGAGGCGTCCAGAGGACAGAACTCACCAAGACTGCCCAGTGGGAATGAATCAGTTGGAAAATGGTGGGGAAAATACTCAGGCAGTGGGAGCAGCGCACTCAAAGTTCCACTTCATAGAAGGTGTGCAGTGAAACTGAAACAAAAAGGATCAGGGTCACGGGCAGACCCAAGGCTGGAAAAAAAAGGTTACAGCCAAGTAGTTGTCTTCTCTGGCATGCTAAGGGCTGGGACTCTCTAGATTAGGAAATGTAAAACCTGTGAGTTTTTGAGATAAAAAGGGACATGATCAGATTTGCACTTAAAGAGCTCACTCAAGTGACAGTGTCCCTGAACATCATACAGATAGATTTTTTTCCAGCAAGTTATGAAAATTGAAAACTACTATAAAACAACACTGAAATTTGCGCAAGATTCTCATTGTACTATTTCTTCTGAGAGAAGTTTTGCTGCTCAAGACCCAAGAGCCCATCTGAACCCCCTATGATGGGGTTAAAAAATGTTACCATATCATGTGGAACTCTGCTGTGTGCCCCAAAGCAGTGGTCTTCAAACCCAGGTCTTGCATACCGCCTAAATGAACTGCAAAAAAACTATGAAAGCCTTGCATATTTTTAAGTTGAGATATAAATTTGAATAGTTGCAAAGGATGGAATTTCTGGCTTGGGGTAGACATTGATATTTTAAATGAAACTATTACATTGCTCGGGCTTGCCTTGTGGCACAGTGGTTAAGAATCCGCCTGCCAATGCAGGGGACACTGGTTCGAGCCCTGGTCAGGGAAGATCCCACATGCCGCGGAGCAACGGAGCCCGTGCGCCACAACTACTGAAGCCCGCGTGCCTAGAGCCCGTGCTCCACAACAAGAGAAGCCACTGCAACGAGAAGCCCAAGCACGGCAACAAAGAGTAGTCCCTGCTCACCGCAACTAGAGAAAGCCCACGCGCAGCAACGAAGACCCAACGCAGCCAAAAATAAATAAATAAAATAAATTAATTAAACAAAAAACTATTACACTGCTCTTTTTAAAAATGTATTCAAAGGAAGTGAAGTACCATATAAATGTGTTACCCACCATCATTAATTTTAAAAGTACCTGAATAAACTTTAGTCAAAAAATTTCATTCCTTTTCTCCTTCAATAAAATGTCACTCCATCCCCAAAATTTCACCCTAACAATCATTTTGTTTGAAAGTCTTAACCTCCCTGATTTACTTGTTTACAAATTTTAAAAGTATGTAAAAATTGACATTTTTAATCGTTTTATTTCCTATGACCATAAAGCTCTAAGCACTAAAATGTTTTTCTTGTGGATTGATTTATAGTTAGAATTATCACTAGTAAAGAACTGGCCAAAATACAACTGTTTCAAATTTTAATAAAAATATTACACATAATAAACTTGAAAGCCATTGGAAATATAGCTCTCAAAGAGATGAATAGGTCCTTTTTTTAAAATGGTATTCATAAATGAATATTACTTATTGTTAGAATGAGACAGGGGCCAGTATCAATTCTACTCCTACTTTCCATTTTTTAGATGTAAACACTAGGAAACCTCATTCACATACATAAGTACAAGGCAGTAGCAGGGGTTTTATTACAGCACTGTCACTCAATTCTTTAAATTCCTTCCAACATTATTTGTCAAACATCACACCCTTATCTATCATCAAAAGGAATTTTTAATGATCCTTCAGCTGACAGATGTTAGGCCTTCCTTCAACTCAGCCTAAAGAACTGGAAACCACCTGACATGCAAAAGGAATTGCTACCCAGTGTCATTTGCTTTCTCACAACAATATTTCACACCATCCTTTTGTCTGCCACCCCAGAGGTTGCTCCATCTCAGACAAGGGTCCATCCGTAATAAGATTATGGACGGATGAAAAGGGCAATTATACAGGGCATTGTGGAGGGTGGGAGAATAAAACAGGCCTGATACCCCACCACAGGCATTTCCTCAGGCAAACAATTTCAGGAAAGTGACCCTTTACAAGCTGAGGGTCTGAAAACTAAACCGTCCCCCACATGTACCCCAAAATGCAACCCCCAGTTTAAAGACCAGTGTTCCAAGGCACATGTCTGCAGATTCCTGGGTCTTCCACTCTGCTGAAACCTTGAACTGGAAGCTTTGTCCCTATCAAAACCAAGAAAGGATAGGAAAGCAAGAATGAAGCAAAGGTGAGAAAGGATGGAAAATGTTAGAAAAAGAAGAAGGTTAATAGAGAAAAGATCTGCAGATTAGAACCCTGCAACGTGCCACACCAAGTCCATCAAATGAAGTTTATTTTTTCAACTAGCTTCTTCCCAGCTCTGGCTTCTCCCTAGAAGCATCCACAGAATCTCTTCTGTTTTTGCACTTGTTTTTTTGCTGTTGCTGTTTTCAAAGCAAAGGGCTATCATTTCAACCCAAGCTTTTCCAAACAAGCAGTAAAATGTGTTAGAAATTTTGAAACATTCCACCACCACTGATCCTTACTATTCCGATATGGTCTAATAACTCAAAATTATTCCCTATCATATGCACTTTATATGACATCAGCTACCACACAAGTTTTTAATACACAGTAAGCAGGTGGCCCCAGCAATCTCGCCTATATCTCACATCTGGTATTGTACTCCGTATAAGGTGCTGAGTCCGATTTTTTAATAAAAACATGGCCTAAGCTTGTAAACGTTCAAGTAAAATATACCTCTAAAACTGCTGTATTTAATTTCTAGTCATGAAAGTCTAAAATTATTGTAAAATAATACTCAAACTTTTTCATAGATCCGTTCAATGAAGCTTAAAACTACTTTCCTTTCAGAAAGGAAAAGCGCTTCATAACTAACAGCTTCTTGAATTCACATGTGCTATCTTATTTTATGAGCCTGAATTGTATAAATTTTATAACCTTTCAATCTGGACAAAATTAGTTTGCTTAGTAGTGCAAAGTAATAGTACATTGAAGTTTCTGAATAATGGCTGGGGGAAGGGAATGGTAAAGGGAAGGGCAGAAATGCTTAAAATTAAATCAATAACCCATGACTTGGATAAATTCATCTCTTTTCAAAAATGAAACTTAAGATTTAAAAGGAGATACACTCAGAAATAAATATACTAACAAACACATAGATGATTATAAACATTGTCTTATAATTAAAGAAATAACCATGTCAACCACGTTATTACACTTTATATGACATTGGTGTAAAAGTGTGTCTACCAAAATGGCACAGATTTTTGCAAGTTCAACCTTGTATTCGTGTATCTTACTAAATATAAGTTGTTGCATTAGCACTAGGTCTCCCCTTGTAGTCAATGAAAGGTGGAGTCCCTCTAATTTAGATGACTATTTTCATGATTTGAGCAAATCCATAGCAGAAACACGGGGATCACATTCCTTCCATCATAAATTCCTCAAAAGCAATCTTGCACTAAGGCAGCTGGTTCTAAATCAAAAGGTGACTTTCATTTCCTATAAATAATTTCATTTCATCTTTAACCATCATCTTCAACCACAGATTTTTAAATTGTTACTCAACTGGATAACTAAGTAGAAATAAAGTAGTATTAGATGCTGGCTATAAAACAAAGCCAAGAACTTGAGTAGTTTTTTTTTTAAAGTGTTCTGCTCTAGTGAATGTACTCAGTAATACACATTTCTCCAAAGAACTTACATTATAGTGTTTCACTTTTCGTTTCTCTTTTTTTTTGGGGGGGGGGGGATGGTGGTGGTGGTTACCCTCCCTTACTGTCAAATTAAGATGCAAGAATCAGCCCCCCAGCCATTGTAGGGAAACAGGTTCTCTCAAACCCCAAGTGAAGTTGGGTATATCCGCTAGGTTGGCAGGTAGTTTAACAAAGGCTATCCAAACTAAAGACACATCCATGATGACCCATTTCCCATAGAAGAGAAACACCGCACGTGTCCGCAGTGAGCAGTGTGCCACATAGGCATTGACAACACTGATTCTAGGAGCAAATGGTGGAAACCAGTTAACTATCCATTAAGAAGGAAATTGCTAAATAGAGTGGTATGCTCCTGCTGTGGAATACTATGCAGCTGTTAAAAGGAATGAACTATATCAATTTGCAGTAACAGGAAGTCTCCGAGATGCACAGCTGAATGACGGAAAAATGCAGTAGCAAAGACAGACAGCAGTCCACCCAGATCTATTCTCCCCTTCTTGGCTATGTCATGCATCTCCTCGCCCTCCTCCTCTCAGGTGGGCTGGCTGGGCCCATGCTCCTGACAACGTAAGGTGAGAGGGTACCACTGCACCCGCACCTGTTTAGGAGAAAATCTCTGGCCCACTCTTTCCACCCCGTTGTCCTCCTTGCTGGCTGGAATAGCAATGACCAGACTGACCTAGGAAGCCACATGTTAAAGATGCCAAGCCACTGTCAGCCTGGGACCTCAAATGACCTCATGGAACACTGCAGCCCAAAGACCTAGACTACTTATCCTGGACTGTCACATGAGGTAGAACTGAATGCTTTTCTCTTAAAGCCAAATTATTATTTGGTCTCTTGCTATTTAGCAACTTAATCTTTTATCCCAATGTAGAAGAAAAGATACAGTAAGGTATCTTTAAATAATACTATATTTAGAAGTCCTAGAAAAAAACAAATCAACCTCCCAACAGTGATTACAGAGGTGGGAATGAGGAATGGGAGGGTGGGGGTAAAGGAGACAAACAGAACTGGGGTGAATGTTAATATTAGTTGTAATTTTTAATTTTATGAAAGCAAAAAATATTCACGCGTTACTTGTATAACTGATAAGAATCTACAGATGGTCCCCAACTTACAATGGTTCAACTTACAATTGTTTTGACTTTACAGTGGTGCAAAAGCAATATGCACTCAGTAGAAGCCATACTTCAGATTTTGAACTTTTACCCTTTCCCAGGCCAGCAATACACAGTACAATATTCTCTTGTGATACTGGGAAGCAGCAATAAACCACAGCTCCCTGTCACCCACACGATCATGAGGGTAAACAGTCAAGACACGTAGAACCATTCTGTACCCAGACAATCATTCTTTTTTACACTATCAGTATTCAATAAATTACATGAGAAATTCAACACTTTATTATAAAATAGGCTTTGCGTTAGATGATTTTGCCCAATGGTAGGCTAACGTAAGTGTTCTGAGCACAGTGAAGGTAGGCTAGGCTAAGCTAGGATGTTTGGTAGGTTAGGTGTATTAACTGCATTTTCGATTTAACGACATTTTCAGCTTACAGTGGGTTTGTCAGGATGTATAACCCCATCATAAGTCGAGGTAGATCTGTATAGGATTTTATGATTTTAAGTACCAATTCCAGTTTTCTTCTAAATTTTGCATTAAGCTTGTATTTTGATTCTAATTTAATTCCAGGAAATACATCCTTCCACAAAGTAGAAAGAAAATGATGACCGAAGTAAAAATTATAATGGAGAAAAAGCATCAAGAAAACATTGTTTGGGACTTCCCTGGTGGCGCAGTGGATAAGACTGCACACTCCCAATGCAGGGGACCCGGGTTCGATCCCTGGTCAGGGAACCAGATCCCACGTGCATGCCACAACTAGGAGTTTGCGTGCCGCAACTAAGAGTTCGCATCCCTCAAATAAGGAGCCAGCGAGCCGCAACTAAGACCCCACGCAACCAAATAAATAAATAAAAAACATTGTTTGCCTGCCACCCACACCTTCACAGGGATACAAAACAACTGGCTGGTGCAACCAGAGAACTTTGTCTTGAAGGAGTGTGTCCTGTACATGTGTTCTTCCCCCAGGCTACCAAGTGAGCCTTGACAGTGTACCTCGACTTCAGGACCTCCAGAACCCAGGGGCAGCCCACCCCACAGGCCAGGAGAGCACTAGACTAGGCAGCAGTTGGGGTGAAGAACCAAGGGTGCCCCCTTCTGCCTCCTGAGAGTGGTGAGGTTTGGACCAGTCCTTCCTCTCTCTGAGCTGCAGCTTCTTCCCATGGAAAGTCGAGAGACTGTATAGGTTGTACCTGAGCTCTAAACTCCTTGGATTCAAGCCTCAGCTGGAATGTTCTAAGGGGAAAATTACAACTTTTTTTTTTTTAATGATCTGAGTCAATTTATTAAGGGAACAATAATGAATTTTACATGAGTTTCTTTCAGCCATCTCATTATGTGCCAGAAAAGAAATTTTCATTTTCGAATTATTTCTTTCCTAAGGACTACCCAGGCTAACTGCATTTTGTATTTCCAAAATGTCCTTTGATTTAAAAAAAGCAATATGAGAACATAAGACATGCTTAAGAAGTTTCATAAAACTCAGAGGAAACAAAATTCTACCTTCAATAATTCTCATATTTACCAGATTCACTTAGTCCTATGAAATTATCCAGCCTATAAGAATGTTGCTCTCTGATACACCATATCCTTATTTTGTGACTCCTTCACTTTAAACTTGCTGACATCCTTAATCTTGTGTTTATATCACCCGAGTAAAAACCACAGCTCTCAGAACTTCAGCAGTACCCCAGGGATCAAATCCAATGCCTTTATTTTTTTAAAAAAAGGAGGGAGGTCATCCCAGCTAGGATCATTTTATGAACAATAAGGGAACTTAACTTCTGGGTTATCCTAGACTGCTGTTTTGGAATCTTTTAGGAGTGGAACAAGAATAAGGACAGCGGAGAACCACCTTTAAATAAAACCTGTGAACCCTATTCATGACATGCTCAAATTGCACAGAATCTGAAGAATAAAAGTTGTTTGCCACAATTTTAAAAGTAATTCCAGGGCTTCCCTGGTGGCGCAGTGGTTGAGAATCTGCCTGCCAATGCAGGGGACATGGGTTCGAGCCCTGGTCTGGGAGGATCCCACATACCGCGGAGCAACTGGGCCCGTGCGCCACAACTACTGAGCCTGCGCGTCTGGAGCCTGTGCTCCGCAACAAGAGAGGCCGCGACAGTGAGAGGCCCGCGCACCGCGATGAAGAGTGGTCCCCACTTGCCGCAACTAGAGAAAGCCCTCGCACAGCAACGAAGACCCAACACAGCCAAAAATTAATTAATTAATTAATTAATTAATTAATTAAAAAAAATTTAAAAAATAAATAAATAAAAAATAATAAAAGTAATTCCACACTGAAGCATGTGTGGTTTTCATTTAAGAGACGCCAGAAATTGATACCGAAGGACTGGGTCAGTGGCAAGCTCTGGCGGCTTTTGCTTTCCTCGCCAGTGCTGCAGTAAAGAGCACAGCCTCTGGCCACCATGGGCCGGCACTCAAAACCCGCGGCCCCGCCAAGGAGCTAGCACCTGGATCGCTGAGTCTCCCTGGATGCACATCCGGCTCCTTATTACCACAGAGGGGCGTGGGGAAGAGTAAAAGAGAATATACAGAAAGTTCTTATCACTGGGCACCATACACAGACTTAGCAAATGCAATAGTTACTCTCCAACGGTTAGCAGCTATTAACTCATCATTTTTATTAGTTATCATTAGCAGTGATTTTCACCTATGAGCAAGCTTTCCCTTCCCATTTCTCAAAACATCTACCCAGATAATAATTAACTATTAATTTTAAAACTAGATTATCAGTAAGTAGAAAGAAGCTGCATTACTACCTATGTTACCATTCCATCAGTTATTGGTAAATTTGGAGATATGAGGGTTGTTACCTCAGTTCCCATACGAGAGGTCACTGTTAAGGAATCATAGCTGAAAGTATCCCTAAAAATAAGCGGAAAATCTTAAAGAGGGGCTTAGGACAAAACATCACGTTGGGGAAAATATCTTAATAACTGGATAACAAGAAGACTTTTCAATAAAATTATGAGCTAGAGATAAAGAAGACTAAACTCCAAACACTAAGAGAAGAAAGCTAACTCCTCAGGGGTTCACTACGCCGGTTTTAAACGAGCCGGGCAGAATGCTCTGGAAAATAGCATCTTAGGGAGAGAAACTGGCACCTACCCCGCCCACCCCACCCCTGCCTAGAGCCTTGGAGAGTATCTTTTGAGCAATTATGGAGTAAACTTACATCAGAATATACATTAATGAGAATATTTTAAATAATGAGAACACAGCTAATTATATCTTCCCTGTTTAACAGGAAGTCAAACACTTTACGGCAACCCTGAGACTCCCTGAGACTCGCAGCGCGCTCAGCAGGGAGCCGCCTATTCCGCACACACTTGGAACGGCCATGACAGCAGGCTGGGCGATAGGAGGTGTGAGAAATGAAAACTTTATGTGCAGACAAATTTAGATTTTTAAAATATTTTCACTAGGGGCATAAATAGAAAGAAATTAGACCACTGGGATTTCAGAAAATGAGAATACAGACTGTGATTTTTGTTTTACATTTTAGTACTGAGAATACCCAATACCAAAGGAGTAAATAATCCAGCTAGTCACAAAAAGTAACACTTCAATTTTAATTGCATACCTTTCATATACCTTAAGCTATTTTGTTCAAGGGGTAAATTTTTGTGGATTTAAGTAGAAGAAAGAAGACAAGAAAGAAAAATCTATGAATGTAGGAAACAACATATATTTCCTTTTAAGAGGCGGGCTTGACATACAATTGGGGATACCAAGAGGTTACATAAACCCAGTTTTTATGAATTTAAATTCATTTTAAATATACTATCATGGATGTTTTTAAAAATCTTCCACAGTAACTTACTTATTATAAAAATACTGATAACAGCTCATGCAGCTGAATATCAAAAAAACAACCCAATCAAAAAATGGGCAAAAGGGACTGCGCTGGTGGTGCAGTGGTTAAGAATCCGCCTGCCAGTGCAGGGGACACAGGTTCGAGCCATGGTCCAGGAAGATCCCACATGCTGGGGAGCAAGTAAGCCCGAGCACCACAACTACTGAGCCTGTGCTCTGGAGTCCGCGAGCCACACTACTGAGCCAGCGTGCCAAAACTACTGAAGCTGCGCCCCTAGAGCCTGTGCTCTGCAACAAAGAGAAGCCACCACAATGAGAAGCCTGAGCACTGCAACGAAGAATAGCCCCCACTCAGCAACAAAGCCCCAACCCAGCCAAAAATAAATGAATAAGTAAATAATTTATTTTTTAAAAAAAAAAGGGCAGAAGATCTAAATAGACATTTCTCCAAAGAAGACATACAGATGGCCAAGAGGCACATGAAAAGATGTTCAACAACACTAATTATTAGAGAAATACACATCAAAAGTACAGTGAGTTCCCAACACATCTCCTATAGCCCAATAAAAAATTAAGAAAAAAAAAAAACTACAATGAGGTATCACCTCACACCAATCACAATAGCCATCATCAAAAACCTAAACATCCAACCACAGATGAATGGATAAAGAAGATGTGGTACATATATACAATGGAATATTACTCAGCCATAAAAAGGAACAAAATTGGGTCATTTGTAGAGATGTGGATGGACCTAAAGTCTGTCATGCAGAGTGAAGTAAGCCAGAAAGAGTAAAACAAATATCGTATATTAACGCATGTATGTGGAATCTAGAAAAATGGTACAGATGAACCTACTTTCAGGGCAGGAATAGAGACGTAGACATAGAGAACGGACGTGTGGACACGGGAGGGAAGGGGAGGGTGGGACGAACTGGGAGATCAGGATTGACATATATACACTACCATGTGTAAAATAGCTAGCTAGTGGAAACATGCTATAAAGCACAGGAAACTCAGCTTGGTGCTCTGTGATGACCTAGATGGGTGGGATGGGGGCGGTGGGGGGAGGTCCAAGAGGAAGGGGATATAGGTATCCTGATTTACTTATCACATATAGCTGATTCACTTCATTGTATAGCAGAAAATAACACAATATTATAAAGCAATTATACTCCAATAAAAAAAAAAATCTACCCTGGAGAGGGTATGGAGAAAAGGGAATCCTCCTACACTGTTGGTGGGAATGTAAATTGGTACAGCAGCTATGGAGAAGAGTATGGAGGTTCCTTAAAAAACTAAAAATAGAGCTACCATATGATCCAGCAATCCCACTCCTGGGCATATATCCGGAGAAAACCGTAATTCAAAAGGATACATGTACCCCAATGTTCATTGCAGCACTATTTACAATAGCCAGGACATGGAAGCAACCTAAGTGTACATCGACAGAGGAACAGATAAAGAAGATGTGGTACATATATACAATGGAATATTACTCAGCCATTAAAAAGAATGAAATAATGCCATTTGCAGCAACATGGATGGACCTAGAAATTGTCATACTGAGTGAGGTAAGTCAGACAAAGGAGGAGAAATATCGTATGATATCACTTATATGCAGAATCTTTTAAAAAAATATGATACAAATGAACTTATTTACAAAACAGACTCACAGATTTAGATGAGGAATTTACAGTTACCAGGGGGATGGGTAGGGGGGAGGGATAGTTAGGGAGTTTGGGATCGACATGTACACACTGCTATATTTAAAACGGATAACCAACCAGGACCTACTGTACAGCACAGGGAACTCTGCTCAATATTATGTAAAAACCTAAATGGGAAAATAATTTGAAAAAGAATGGAGGCATGTATAACTGAAATCACTTTTCTGTACACCTGAAACTAACACAACATTGTTAATCAACTATAGTCCAATATAAAATAAAAAGTTAAAAAAAAAACATGTCGTACATATATACCGTGGAATATTAATAATGCCATTTGCAACAACATGGATGGACCTAGAGATTGTCATACTGAGTGAAGACAGTCAGACAGAGAAAGACAAACATTGTATGATATCGCTTATATGCCGAATCTAAAAAAATGGTACAAGTGAACCTATTTACAAAACAGAAATTGAGTCACAGATGTAGAAAACAAACTTACGGTTACCAAGGGGGAAGAGGGGGATGATAAACTGGGAGACTGGACTGACACATACATGCTACTGTATATAAAAGATAACTAATAAGAACCTACTGGATAGCACAGGGAACTCTATTCTGTGCTCTGTAATGACCTATATGGGAATGGAATTTAGAAGAGAGTGGATATATGTATATGTATGGTTGATTCACTTTGCTGTAGAGCAGAAACTAACACAACATTGTAAATCGACTACACTGAAATTAAAAATTTGAAAAATACTGATACATTATAGCAAGGATGAAATTTTAGAGTCGACGCTCATATACACATCAGCTAGATTCTACCATTAATATTCTATCCACCCACTTATTACTTTATGCATTTCAACATGAACTGCAGATATTCCCTGTTGATACTTAAGCTAGCATTTAACTAGAGCTCTATATTTTAGTTTTTATATAAAATTTACCTGGAGTGGTGTTTATTATAAGATCTGCCGGGGTTTGACAAATGTCTACACCTGTTTTACCCGTTTTGGTAAAATAAGAAACACTACCATCACTCACGGGGCTGCCCAGGGCTTTTCCCAGTTGATTTCCACCCCAACCCCCCAGAGACAATCATTCTCCTGATTTCCTCCCACCAGGTATTAAACTTGCCTGTTCTAGAACTTCATAACACACAGACATACAGCAGGTACTATTTTGTGGAAGGGTTCCTTTACTGCGCATAAAACTTTTGAAATTCGTGCAAGTTGATGCATGTATCAGTAGTTTGTTCTTTTTTGTTGCGTAGTGGTATTCAACTGTATGAATCTGCTACAGTGTATCCTATCCATTCATCTGTTGATGGACTTTTGGGTTGTTTCCAGATTTTAGCTATTACAAATAAAGCTGCTATGAATAATGATATACAAGTCTTTGTGTAGACACATACTTTCATTTAAGCAAATAACTAGGAGTAGGACTGTTGGGTCAGAAGGAAAAGTACATGTTTGCTTTTAGAAAACAAACTGACATACCGTTTCGTCAAAGTGGTCATACCATTTTACATTCTCACTAGTGATGTGATGTTTGGGAATTTTGAGTTATTCCACAGCCTTGCCATTATTTGGTGTGGTCAATCTTTTTATTTTTAGCTACTCTGGTGGGTATGCATATCTCGTGGTTTTAATTTGCATTTTTCTGAAGACAGAAAATGTTGAGGATCTTTTCATGTGCTTATTTGGCTGCTGGCATTCTTATTTTGTAAAGTGTTGTTGAAATCTTTTAATTGGGCTGTTTGTCATTTTATTATTGAGTTGTAGAAGTTCTTTATATATTATACATAGCAGTTTTTGTAAGATATATGTTTTGAAAATATTATCTCCCAGTGTGACTTGTCTATTCATTTTTAATCAGTATCTTCTGATGAGCAGAGTATTTTCATTTCTGCGAAGACTAATTTGTCAATTTTTTTTCTTTTATGGTTACTGCATTCTCTAACCAGTGTTTGAAACCTCTGACCACTCCGAGGTCAGGAAGATTTCTATTTTCCTTTACCAGCTTTATAATTTTTGCTTTGTATTACGGTCTATGATCCATCTCAAGCCAATTTTAATGTATGATGTAAGGTAGGGATCAAGACTCATTTATTTGCCTATATGAGCTTATATCTAATTATGCCAGCACTGTTTCTTGAAAAGACTTTCCATTCTCCATTGGACTGCTTTGACATCTGTGTCAAAAATCAAATGGCCAATTAAGGGCAGGTCTATTCCTGGGGTATTCTGTTCTACCGATCTATTCTTTTTATTAATGCCAATACCACCCAGCTTTGCTTATCACAGATTTACAGTAAATTTTAAAAGTCAGATAATGTGACTTCAACTTTGTTTTTTTTTTAATTTTTTGGCTGTGTTGGGTCTTCATTGCTTCTTGTTGACTTTCTCTAGTTGCAGCAGGCGGGGGCTACTCTTTGTTGCTGTGCATGGGCTTCTCACTGCGGTGACTTCTCTTGTTGCGGAGCACGGACTCTAGGCACACGAACTTCAGTAGTTGTGGAACGTGGGTTCAGTAGTTGTAGCTCGTGGGCTCTAGAGCGCAGGCTCAGTAGTTGTGGCACACAGGCTTAGTTGTCCCGCGGCATGTGGGATCTTCTCAGACCAGGGATTGAACCCATGTCCCCTGCATGACAGGCGGATTCTTAACCACTACACCACCAGGGAAGTCCTTCAACTTTGTTCTTGTTCAAAGTTATTTTCAATTGTAGACCTCCTATATGTAAATTTTATAAGGAGTTCATACATTTCTACTGATACTCCTGCTGTGATTTTTATTAAATTTGCACTGAATTCATAAATCAATTTAAAGCAAACTGGAACCTTAACAACTTCTGATACATGACCATGGTATCTTTATTTATTGAGATCTTGCTTAATCTCAAAATACTTTCTAATTTCTCTTGTGATTTCTTCCTTGACCCATAGATTACTTAGATGTGTGTTCTTTAATTCTGAAATATTTGTGATCTTCCTAGATACATTTTTTGTTACTAATTTCTAATTTAATTCTGTTGTGGATAGAGAATATACTCTATGTGATTTCACTTTATTTTTACGGAGGCTTGTTTTATGTCCCAGCATACAGTCTCCCTAGGTGAATATGAACCTGAAAAGAACATGCATTCAACTAGGTGTAGTGTTCTATACATCAATTAGGTGCAAGTGGTGGATAGTGTTACTCAGATCCTTTTTGTCTTTCATGATTTTTGCTTAGCTGTTCCATCACTTGTTAAAAGTGGTGTTAAGTTTCTCAACTATGACTGTCGACTTGTCTATTTTTCTCTTTAACTCTGTCAATTTTTGCTTTATATATTTTGAAGCTCTCTTATTAGGTAAACACACAGTGTTATGTCTAGTCAATGACTTGACCGTTTTATCATTATGAAATATCCCTCTTTATAGTGCATGGTGAGAAAACTATAAGACACTGATGAAAGAATCAAAGATGACCCAAACAGATGGAGAGATACACCATGTTCTTGGTTTGGAAGAATCATTATTGTGAAAATGACTATACTACCCAAAGCAATCTACAGATTCAATGCAATCGCTATCAAACTACCAATGGCAATTTTTACAGAACTAGAACAAAAAATCTTAAAATTTGTATGGAGACACAAAGGACCCCGAATAGCCAAAGCAATCTTGAGGGGAAAAAAAAAAAAAAAAGACCTGCAGGAATCAGACTCCCTGACTTCAGACTATACTACAAAGCTACAGTAATAAAGACAATATGGTACTGGCACAAAAACAGACATATAGATCAATGGAACAGGATAGAAAGCCCAGAGATAAACCCATGCACCTTTGGTCACCTCATGTATGACAAGAAAGCAAGGATATGCAATGGAGAAAAGACAGCCTCTTTCAATAAGTGGTGCTGGGAAAACTGGACAGCTAATGTAAAAGAATGAAATTAGAATCCTCCCAAACTCCATACACAAAAATAAACTCAAAATGGATTAAAGACCTAAATATAAGACTGGACACTATAAAACTCTTCGAGAAAAACATAAGAAGAATACTCTTTGACATAAATCACAGCAAGATCTTTTTTGACCCACCTCCTAGAGTAATGGAAAGAAAAACAAAAATAAACAAATGGGAACCAATGAAACTTAAAAGCTTTTGCACAGCAAAGGAAACTATAAACAAGACGAAAAGACAACCTTCAGAATGGGAGAAAATATTTGCAAATGAATCAACAGACAAAGGATTAATCTCCAAAATATATAAACAGCTCATGAAGCTCAATATTTAAAAAACAAACACCCCAATCAAAAAATGGGCAGAAGACCTAAATAGATATTTCTCCAAAGAAGACATACAGATGGCCAAGAGGCACATGAAAAGCTGCTCAACATCACTAATTATCAGAGAAATGCAAATCAAAACTACAATGAGGTATCACCTCACACCAGTTAGAATGGGCATCATCAGAAAATCTACAAACAACAAATGCTGGAGAGAGTGTGGAGAAAAGGGAATCCTCTTGCACTGTTGGTGGGAATGTAAATTGATACACCCACTATGCAGAACAGTATGGAGGTTCCCTAAAAAACTAAAAATAGAATTACCATATGACCCAGCAATCCCACTCCTGGGCATATACCCAGAGAAAACCATAATTCAAAAAGACACATGCGGGCTTCCCTGGTGGCGCAGTGGTTGAGAATCTGCCTGCCAATGCAGGGGACACGGGTTCAAGCCCTGATCTGGGAAGATCCCACATGCCACGGAGCAACTGGGCCCGTGAGCCACAACTACTGAGCCTGCGCGTCTGGAGCCTGTGCTCCGCAACGAGAGAGGCCGCGACAGTGAAACGCCTGCGCACCGCGATGAAGCGTGGCCCCCGCTCGCCACAACTAGAGAAAGCCCTTGCACAGAAACGAAGACCCAACACAGCCAAAAATAAATAAATAAGTAAATAAATTTATCTAAAAAAAAAAAGACACATGCACCCCAATGTTTATTGCAGCACTATTTACAATAGCCAGGTCATGGAAGTAACCTAAATGCCCATCGACAGACAAATGGATAAAGAAGATGGGGTAGATATATATGATGGAATATTACTCAGCCATAAAAAGGAACGAAATTCGGTCATTTGTAGAGACGTGGATGGACCTAGACTGTCATACAGAGTGAAGTAAGCCAGAAAGAGAAAAACAAAGATCATATATTAACACATATATGTGTAATCTAGAAAAATGGTACAGATGAACCGGTTTGTAAGGCAGAAAGAGAGACACAGATGTAGAGAATAAACATATGGACACCAAGGGGGAAAGTGGTGGTGGGGAGAGGGGGGAGAGATGAATTGGGAGATTGGGACTGACATACATACACTAATATGTATAAAACAGATAACTAATAAGAACCTGCTGTATAAAAAAATTAAATTTAATTAAAAAAAAAAGAAGTATCCCTCTTTAGCTTTCCTAATTCTTTGTCTTGAAGTCTGTTTTATTGGAAATTAATGAAGTCACTCCAGCCTTCATAACCTTAGTGCTGGCATGCTATATCTTTTCCTATCCTTTTACTTTTAACCTGTCTTTATAATTAAAGTGTTTCCTAAAGAGAACATACACTCAGGTCTTGCTTTTTCCTTTAAAATCCATTCTGACTTAGTCCATTATCATTTAATGATGGTCTACCATTTTGTACATTTTTGTTTTTTCCCTTCTACTTTTTTGTTTCTCTAGTCCTTTTTCTTTCTTCTTTTTTGCTGCCTTCTTTTAGATTATTTGGATATTTTAATTTATCTATTGGCTTCTTAGATATAACTCTTTGCCATGTTTTTAGTGGTTATTCTAAAGATTACAATATACGTGCTTAATTTATGTATCTGCCAAGTATATATTATACCAGTGGTCCACAACCTTTTTGGCTCCAGGGACTGGTTTCGTGGAAGACAATTTTTGCATGGATGGGGGGCGGGGGTGGGTGACGGTTCAGGCGGTAATGCGAGCCATGGGGAGCAGCAGATGAAGCTTCGCTCCCTCGCCTGCTGCTCACCTCCTCCTGTGCAGCCCAGTTCCTAACACGGGTTGGGGACCCCTGTATTATACTATTTCACGTTAGATGCAGAAATGTTGCAATTACATAGGTCCATTTGCCACCCCTCCCTGTCCTTTATGCTAGACTTGTCATATTATGACATCAACATAACACAAGATTATGCAGGGTGATGTTATAATTTCTGCTTTAAACAGTCATATATATTTTAAAGAAATTAAATATAAAAAAGTATTTTAAATTTATTCAGATATTTGCCACTTCATTCCTTCCTGAAGGTACAACATTCCATTTGCTGTATTTCCCTTCACCCTCTGGAACGCCTGCCCTTTGGCATTTCTTTCCAGCAGATCTTCACTATTACAAATTGTATTAGCATTCTTTTATCTGAAAATGTATTTTGCCTTCATTGTTGAAGCATATTTTTGCTGGGTACAGAACTCTGGGTTGACAGGGTTTTTTTCCTTTGTGCCCTTTAAAAACATTGTTCCATTCTCTTCTGGTCTCCATAATTTCTAAAGAAATCCATGAACATTCAAATTATTGTTCCTCTGAATGTAAAGTGTCATTTTCCTCAGATTGCTTTCAGTATATTCCCTTTATCTTTGGCCTTTAGTGGTTTGTCTAATGATGTACATAGGTCTATTTTCATCATATTTATCCTCCTTGGGGTTTGCTGAACTTCTCGAACCTGTCAATTTATAACGTCTTTCACTAAATTGGGGGATCATTTAGCCATTATTTCCTCAAATATTTTTTTCTGCCCCATTCTGTCATTTTTCTCTTTCTGGAAGTTCAATTACACATATACTAGACATTTTGATCTCATCCCACAGGTTCCTGAGGCTCAGCTTATTTTTTTTCAATCTTTTTCTCTCTTCTTCAAATTGGATAATTATTACTGTTCTATTTTCAAGTTCAGAGAACCTGAGAACATGGGGAATATATAATTAAATTTATTATGGCGATCTTTGAAGTGTTATTGCAAACTAGACAAAACCTAAAAGAGACATCCAGTCTAATTTTCAAAGGAAACTGTACTAATGAGAGATGACCTATACCAGATGAAATTCAAGGAAATACGGAAATTACTATTGTTGAGCACATATTACTACTATTGACACCAGTATAGTACAGGAACTATACTGGCATTTTCATATATACCACTTAATTTAATCCAGATCACGACCCATTCACACAGGTATAATTGCCCATATTTTACTGATAATAGTACAGAGGAACAACCAAGTTAAGTAAGTGGTCACACTAGTAAGCTCAAGAACTTGAACTTAGGACTCTTATTACAGCACTTTCCACCATACATCTCATTTACAATTTTTCTTAGAAAATCACTAAGAATTAGACATGTCAGCCAGTCTGATTTCTTTTTGTAACACCATTAGTATATACGTAGATGTTAGAAGTATGGGGGATCTAGTATATTAGGATTTCAGCAGCATCTCTTGGAGGTATAGTATTTGGGGCTAAAACTTAGGGCTCTTGAGACAAATCTTTTAAATGCTGCTTCTGCCATTTAACACTTTTTGTGGCTCTGGCCAAGCCATTTAAATTCTCTAAGCAATAGCTCCCTCATCTCTTAAAATGGAAACTATAACGTATGTATCTCATAGGGTTTTGGTAAGGACTGAATAGGAAAAATGCACAGTACCTGCCACGTAGTAAATGCCATATTAATGTTAGGTATTATTATAACATCTCTGTGGACAAAGATGAAATAAATGTAAAATAATTATATAACATAATGAAATACTATAAATAACAAGAAATATTATTAGCCTCATCCTGTTCAATTTTCCAATTTTCCAATTTTTTCCAATTTTCTTCTAGAAAAGAAATATTGTAATGGAATCACTAAAGATTTATTATACAGAACTGTTGGCTCAAAAAAGAAATATGCTTATTATTTATAATAGGAAAACACTGGAAATAACAGGAATGCATTCATAGGAGATTGCTTAAACAAACTACGGTCAAACTATATGCACCCAGTGAAAGACGTGTTTTCAGCAGACCATTTGATTGAATGAGAAATGCTTATTTCATATACAATATAATCACGATTTTACATATGTGTGTAGGAGGATAAAAGACTAGTATGAAATACAGCAAAAGATTAATATGATCTCTTTTTTTAATGAATTTATTTATTTATTTATTTTTGGCTACATTGGGTCTTCATTGCTGCGCTTGGGCTTTCTCTAGTTGCAGCGAGCGGGGGCTATTCTTCATTGCAGCGCTTGGGCTTTCTCTAGTTGCAGCGAGCGGGGGCTACTCTTCATTGCAGTGCACGGGCTTCTCATTGCAATGACTTCTCCTGTTGCGGAGCACAGGCTCTAGGCACGTGGGCTTCAGTAGTTGTGGCACGTAAGCTCAGTAGTTGTGGCTTGCGGGCTCTAGAGAGCAGGCTCAGCAGCTGTGGCTCACGGGCTTAGTTGCTCCGCGGCATGTGGGATCTTCCCGGACCAGGGATTGAACCCGTGGTCCCCTGCATTGGCAGGTGGATTCTTAACCACTGCGCCACCAGGGAAGTCCTAATATGATCTCTTATAGGTGGTGAGGTTATAGATAATTTTCATCTCCTTATTATAAATTATTATATTTCTAAGTTTTCTATAATTAACAAGAATTCTTTTATAGTTGAAAAATATTTTGAGAAAAATAAATTTGAGCAGTTTTATGCATCGTGACTGGCTTTCTATCAAGGTTTCTGGTCCTTCAAACCTAAAGTTTTGATCTCCAACATGGAGATATAAAGAAATGTTTATTACTGAAGATGCTTAGAAAAAAGATAGCATGCAATTAAGGAAGGCCATAATAGCTATCTATAAATATCTTAAACTATCTTAACTAATTAACAAATATCTTAACTATCATTTGGGAGAAATGTTAAGTTTTCTCTATTTGGATCCATGGCCAGATTCCCTTTTTGTTTGTAATAAGATGGGTTTAAAAGGACCCTTCCTGGGAGAGAGCACTATCCTATGATGACTGGAATGAGCTGCCTGAAGTTATAAGAGACCAATACATATTCATTAACTGAAATGAACGGCAGCAATCTGCTCACCATCAGTCAGGGTGCTCAGACATACCCGAAGAGGGCCTTTGGGCAGGAAGGAGAGACTGGCCTTTCAGGCACCTCCCAGATCTAAGAGTTTTGTGATACACTCTTGGCCTGATTTTGGGCTTAGTTGGTGTCAAATCTTCATTCTATCCCAATTATGACAATATCGTGCTGGAAAATGTTTTTCTGTTTCGTGGCAGTTTTCCAGGTGCCACAGTAAAAAAGTGACACTGCCTATAATCTTACAAGGACCTGGAGGGAGTGCTCCAAGAAGACCTCTAAGGACCTTAAACACTTGGGAGGTACTTATGCTTTGCATCAAAAAGAAGAGAAGACAAGGCAAGGGAACAGAAAGGAACAAAACGTGAACCAAGAACTACAGGGGGCATTGTAATTGAGCTTCTACACAAAAACAAAAACCAATTCCCTGTAAGACAAGCTCTACATACTAGATTCACAAGCCGGGCTGGCAGCATCCAGGTTTCTTGTATTACCTCCACAAATAACACAGAATGTCAAAAATCAAACTACATTTCATTTTGTTTAAATTCTAAAAGGAGAAGGTGCCGTAACACATTTTCAGAAGTAGGATGGACACTAAAGATTACAAATTAAAAACTCCAGGAAAGCAGGGAGAAAGCCACAGCTTGTGTAAATCCTCCACCTCAGACTCCCCACCGTCATTCAAGCAAAGGCGGCCCATACTGCCCTTCCAGGGCAGATTCTACACTCTCTCCATTAATGAGCCAAGCAAGCTTTCGTGAAACTTCAAAATCTAAAATGTTGGCCGAGACCTCATCCGGGACAACTACACGCCTGCCCAACCCCTCCTCTGCCACGCCCACCACTGCCGCTCCACCCACTGCACCTCCCCAAGCACACCTAACGCTGTGGGGAACAGAGGGGCATTCATGACAGCTCAGCTCGTCACTCCATGGTATCACCTGGCTCTTAGATTCTAGGTGTTTGAAATGGAAGCAATCCCAGCAGAGATTTTTCCTCTCAAATACTGCTCATCTCTAATTGGAGACATCTGAATAACCACCTGGATGATCACCCCCCGAAGACAAAAGCTGCTTAGTTTAACAAGCGCATGGAACCCACCCAGGTTTCTCTGGGTTCCAGAAGGGAACCACAGTTACTCAGTCACCACAATTATTAGTCTGGAGAAGTCTTGAAATTCTGAATGATGCTGAGTTTTATGAATAATTACACATACGCTTTGACGTGACACCTAACAACCAAAGAAACATGGTGTAATCCATTTGACTGCACAGTACTCCTACAGAAAGCAGAAAGAACTTATCTCATGAGAGATAAACTTAAGTCCCCACTGCCTTAAATCCTTTGGGAATGAGGCAGGGTATGAGAAGACCAACCAGTCGGCCTGCCAGTAAGATATAACGCTCCAGACGTAGAGAACAAACGAATGGATACCAGGGGTAAGGGGGGCAGGGGGATGAATTGGGAGATTGGGATTGACATATATACACTAGTGATACTATGTATAAAATAGATAACTAATGAGAACTTACTGTATCGCACAAGGAACTCTACTCAATGCACTGTGGTGACCTAAATGGGAAGGAAATCCAAAAAAGAGGGGATATATGTGTACGTATAGCTGATTCACTTTGTTGTACAGTAGGAACTAACTCAACATTGTAAAGCAACTATACTCCAATAAAAATTAAAGAAATAAAAAATAAAGCATATGCCTTTTAAGAAAAATAAAAGATATAACTCTCCCCAGTCACCTGGGCTTGAGTGTTCATTCTAAGGACTTTGGCCAGTGGTCTTGACACCCATGCCCTAAGGAACCTAGGCTCCCCAGCCCCATTTGCACAGCAGGGTATTTCATTTGAAAGGGGCTTTATTGCTTTAAAAAGAAAATTAAGCCATGGATCTAGTACAACTCTCCCATTTTACAGAGGCCCAGAGAGGTTGAGTGCTTCACCCAACGTCACAAAGCTGGTATGTCAAAATGACAAAGTTACAGCCTAAGTTTCCAGGGTTGCTGACACTGCCACCCTACTGTGTAGTTTCTTTTTTTTTTTTTTTTTTTTTTTAATTTTTATTTATTTTTGGCTGTGTTGGGTCTTCGTTTCTGTGAGAGGGCTTTCTCTAGTTGTGGCAAGCGGGGGCTTCTCTTCATCGCGGTGCGCAGGCCTCTCACTATCGCGGTCTCTCTTGTTGCGGAGCACAGGCTCCAGACGCGCAGGCTCAGTAACTGTGGCTCACGGGCCCGGTTGCTCCACGGCATGTGGGATCTTCCCAGACCAGGGCTCGAACCCATGTCCCCTGCATTGGCAGGCAGATTCTCAACTGCTGCGCCACCAGGGAAGCCCTGTAGTTTCATTTTTAAGTAAATTCTATGTACTCATATTATCCAGTTTTAAACTGTGAAAACTACATTAGCATCCAGGTGACCTCTGGAAAAAGGTAGGTGCAGACCTCACCATAATTCCTTCCCCTTCTCTTGTCTCCCCTACCCTTCCCACATCTCAAGGAAATACTTCCCTGCCAGGCGATGACTTCATCACTTTCCTTCTCACTAATTTGAATACTCTTGTGGCAGAGCCAAACAAAAAATGAAAATGATGAATGACTCCTTGTGCAATGCAGAAAAAATGTGGTGTTTGGGATCTCAACGTGATGGAATACCCCTCATGCAGAAACAGAACATGCTTCTATCCAAAACAAAAAAAGCAGAAACAAGGGTATTACAGAGCTCCAAGTATGTCTGGCCAAATGGTAGGTGTGCAAAAGATTTTAAAGGAGCAGATGAAAGCAAATCAACCCTCACCTCAAAAACAGGTAAGTGTTTTATTTGAAAGAAAAACAGAAGTTTTTCTAAGTAAATCACAAAGCAAGTCAGGGGAGAAATGGTAATAGGGGAGAGGGATGCTGAATAGGGGCAAAGAGAAATATCTGCTTGATTGTCTAACACATTTACAGATTTTCACCAAGATACATTTTTTAACCCAGAGCTCAGCCTCCATCTTCTCACCACATGTATACCAGGGAGCAGGCAGACTTGAATTATCACGAACACTAAATTCTAATAATATTTAAAATTTTTTCCACATATAAATTAATGTTAATTCATAAACTCAGTTTTTGGTTTTTTTCTGTGTTTAGCAAAGTGTTTAATTTTTAATTGATATATGTTTGAGACATAACACGGTGTAAAATCAAGGTGTACATGTTAATTTGACACATTTATATATTGTAGTATCACTGCCATTGTAGCATTATTAGCACCTCTACCATGTTACCTAATTATCATTTCTTTTTAGCGGCTGGAATAATTAGGTTCTGGTCTCTTGCAAGTTTGATGATTATAATACAATATCGTTGTCTACATCCACTATACTGTGCGTTAGATCTCTACTTGGTGCAAATCTATATCCTTAAGAAACATCCACTCTATAGCCCCCCACCCTCCAGCTCCTGGTAACCACCACTTCACTCTCTGTTCTTATGAGTTTGGCTTTTTTAGATTCCACATATAAGTAATATCATACAGTACTTGTCTTCCTCTGTCTGACTGACCTCACTTTGCATAATGTCCTCAAGGTCTAGCCATATTGTCATCTAACCAAGTTTTTAAAATGCTGTTTTCTTGTCGTACATTTCTTGCTGCGTTAGAACCTTGGAACATATTCTCAGTCTTCATTTTTGCTGTTTCCAGATAGATGGCCATCAGCAGTCTCCATATGGGAAAAGCGCCCATCTTAGTTGGCAGGCAAAGGGGAGATTAAACCAGCACTTGCTGACCACCCAGCCCATGTCAGAAGCTGTTCGACAGGCTTCACACTTCACTATTCCCTTTGACCCCCGCGACATGAGTGGCACCCCTGAATGGGCATCACTACAGTTTATACATTTTAAGATGAGAAGTCATGAAATTCGTCCCAGGCCAGTAGCCAAGGCCTGTGCTGCTGTCAGCAGCCCATGCTGGCCCGCCCAGTGTAAGGCATATTTCTAAGAAGCTCTCTCTGGGTACCCCAACGTCATTTAAATGGCCCTGTGGCTAAGCAATAACTCCTTTGCACTCTACAACTGCAGCAGAACACACCCCACCCATCAGAAGACTCAACTCCCTTCTAAACTATAGTTAATAGTCTTGGTTTTCTCCCAAAGATAAATCTAGACTGAGGAAAAGAAACTCCTGTCACCATCTTTATCTTTATTGACTGCCTTTTCTAGCCACAGACCTTGCTTTACCTTGCATTATCTTTTGTGGTCTTTTATTACTGTTTAACCATAACAGAGACATTTATACTATATCAAATATAAAATCAAGCACTCCTGCAGAGTAATAAATATCAGAGATGTTTAAGGAAATTCAAGAGAATGAAACAATATCAAATCCATGCATTCTGACTGACACAAAAGGTTTAGGGCTCTCGAGGAAGATATGGGTAATGCACAAGGCATACCCATGGGACCGATAATTACATTCAAATTGTTGAAGTTTTGGCTCTTCTGAGCTGACACTTGTTACCTATGAAAATGATAAAGTATTAAGATCTAAATAAAGAGAAAGTTTGGTTAAAAAAAGAGAGAGAGAGAGAGAGAACTGGCTGCACATATTTTAAGGGAAACACAGAGACAGTCAACTATGCTTTCTCATCTTTCAAGAAAAGCTGGACTCAAACAAAACATTTTTCCCAAGACAATAACCAGTGATGAGCCATTGTGCCTCTAGTATGATGAGAAAAAATTGTCAAAATCTTCAACAAAAACTCGACCCCAAGAAAACGCACATCACGCTCTTGAGCCAAGTTGACACTGATTTGTTTCACGGGTGCTCACAGCACCGGCACTGGAAGAATGCATTGGTCAAAAAAGGTCAAAAACAAAAAAAGAATCATATCTAAAGCTTAAATAATAAAGAGAGATCAATAAATATGAGCTATGTACTATGAGCTTTGCAGATGTATTTCAGTACAGCCTCACCCTATCCTGGAGTGGAATGCAGGCTTCTGGAGGGAAGGTTCCACATCTACTGTATCCCCACTGGGTCCCAGGGCCTAGTGCAGAGTCCTGCACACAGCTGGTGCTGAAGAGAAATTAGCAGAGTGACTGAACTTGGAAAGAAAAGAAAATTAAAAAGCTGAGACTATTACCAGCTACTTCATACAGATAAGGAAATGGAAGCTTGAAAGGTTACTGATTTGCCCAAGGTTATTCATGCAGTAAAAGGTGGAACTGGGATTCCAACCCAGCGCAGCAATACTCCATCCTAAGCTCTAAGCCCCTAGGTCAAACCAAGATACTTGATCCTCAGTCATGTGAAATGAGTGAATGTGGGGAACTACGCAGTTTCTACAAATACCTCCCACAATGGATACCCTACCATAGGATCTACTTTTTACCTAAAAGTCTGGTATACCCTTGAAAGATTAAGACAGTCACCCACCATTGAGAACATGCAAAAGACTGTGCTCGGAGTTTGGAGAAGGGTTCCAGGGGAAGTGCTTCCACTGTGTTCCGGAGCACAGGAGAACCAGAACGATGGCTGGGCGGCTTGTCCAAGTGCCCCTGAAGGGTTTCATCACTTGCACGGCATCAGCTTGATGGTCACATTCAGTCTCACTCTTCCGTACCGTAAAACATGGGACCTTTCAGGTTGTTAAACGTTGTTCAACATTGAGAGAGAGACAGAAAGAAGGTCCAATTCTAATGAAGATGCTATCTAAATAGAACACACTGTTAACCATCACAAAACGGCAAGCATCAGAATGTTTGCCTTACTCAAAAAAAAATTAGTTACAAAAATGTAAAAATAAACATCCTAGAACACTAAAAATTAATATGGAGACATTTCAGGAAAATAATAGGCCATTTTATAATTCAATTCCAGGAGCTTGGCATGTGAAAGGTTAACTTATTCAGGTGTTGAATTGAGACCAAAAAAAAGCATTTGATAGAGAACTGGCCAGAATAACTCTTTAGTCATGACCACTAGAGTCAAAGGCTGGAGTTATATTCTAAACCTTAATTTAGAAGTAAACATTAAAATGAAGGTTTCTTTAAAATTCTCCAATAATTTTCGCTTTAAGAGTACCAAATTGGCCTATAAAAAGCTCACGCTAATTATTCCAAAGCAATCAACTTCTTAAAAACCCTTTATTTCACAATTAGGCTAACATCCCATTAATTTCGGACACTTACCAATGTATTTATTCTTTGCTCATTACCTATGTGCACATTAAGAGTGCACCAATAACACAATACAGGCATTAATATGTAAAACATCAACAAAAGCCATCTGGAAAGCTAATGAATAATCAAGGGATTTCAAATTAAACTACAGAATTTTCCCTTAGAATCTTTAGGACAACACTGTCAAGTTCAATCTATTCACTTCGCCTCCAGAATCAATTTTTCAAACCTTATGACAGGTCTAATCGCTTCCACCTGTGTCTCCAGCTTGACTCTTGACTGGCATGCTACCAGCCAGGGTGGAAATGTAGACAAAGACCCCTATTAGGATCCGGCTGTTTCTCTACTGTGAGGTCACTCAGCCATTAAATTAGTTCCAGTCCAATTTCTGTCCTCTCAGGCCTCAACTTCTGCGGAGGAGGGGGCGCAGTAGAGCGAGCTAGGGGAGCAGAACCAGAAGGGAAGAAAGGCAGAAAGAGATGCTTGGGACCGACTAGACACGTATGCATAGAGGTGAAAACCTGGGACTGGCCCCAAATCGTGAAACAAAAATACTGTCTTTCTTAAACGATGCTGGCTATTCTCCCCAGTGCAATTTCCCTCAAATATATTTTTAATGACTTTATGGGATTGCTTTCCATTTCTTTCCCTTTGCTTGTAGAAAGTCAAGTGTTTCCAATGCAAGTTTTCCTCAACTAACATGAAGCTAGTTCACAAAACCATTTCAGGGCTTCCCTGGTGGCGCAGCGGTTGAGAATCTGCCTGCCAATGCAGGGGACACGGGTTCGAGCCCTGGTCTGGGAAGATCCCACATGCCGCGGAGCAACTGGGCCCGTGCGCCACAACTACTGAGCCTGCGCGTCTGGAGCCTGTGCTCCGCAACAAGAGAGGCCGCGATAGTGAGAGGCCCGCGCACCGTGATGAAGAGTGGCCCCCGCTTGCCGCAACTAGAGGAAGCCCTCGCACAGAAACGAAGACCCAACACAGCCAAAATAAATAAATAAATAAATAAATAATTAAAGGTGCTAATAATTTAAAAAAAAAAAAAAAAAAAAACCATTTCAGCCCTCTAAAGGCACTGGAGGAGGTTACTGAGAGCCAGAAAGGCTTGGCGGGGTATAGGATTCTGACTCCAGGATCATTTGATCAAAGGAGCTGGGGTGCGTCTAGCGCCCAGATCTCACAGTTAAGGAAAGCAAGGCCCAGGAGGGTGAGACTGTCAAGGTTGCACAGATAGCTGGTGATAAAGTCTTAAGTGCCAGCATTTCCCTACCAGACTGTGAGCTTTAGGCATTAGGGACAACGCCTGACACACTAACTGCTCCAAAAACTTCACTGATCAGTCTGCTTCTCTCCCAGCATCGTGTTCTCTGCTGCACCTACTTCTCTCTTTCTGCCCGAACTCCCAGGCTCAGACCAAGGGTGCACAGATCCGTATGAACTCACTGTGCACTGGGATCTGCATCTTCCAACGCATTGTGAGGCAAGGACAGTACACTCCCCACCGTTCTCTCCCCAGTGCCTAACACAGTGCCTGGCGTACGGCAGGCACTCCGTACATGCTTATTCCATGTATGATGAAGGCAAACTTAAGCCTGAAAAATCAAAGGACTTAACACAACGGTTAGAAGATAAACTTACGTAATAAAGGAATCTAAGTTACTCTTTACAAATAAAAAAATAGCCCATCCGTGGCCAGTTTAGTCGGGATGTACAAGTATGCAAAGGGAATCAGTATAAACAAGTTTGTGTTCATCTGGCTCACCACACACTGTGGCTTCACACATAAGTCGTTTCGATACCCGACAGAGGCTTGGTGCAAGTCATCAAAAAAGATACTATCAGTCAAATAAGAGACGATTCCACAACTGCCACAATAACTCGGTTACCCTAAACCCAGTGCTCCAAGGTCTAGCTTTCCCCCTTCCCGCCTTCCCCACAGCTGAGGGTCAATCATCGCTTATCAGGAGATTCAACAAGATGTGCAGCACTCCTGACCAAACCAGGGCAGAGTGGGCACCTGGAGGTGCTTGTCCAGCAGTGACGAGGGATGAGCAGTGGCCCATCCACACCCCCTTGAAGGCCCCACCAACAACAGCTCACAGCTTCAAATGGCTTCCTGGGTCTGTAGCTATAGGACTGACCATGGAACACAATAAAGTTCACTGGTCCAGACAGAGTACTAAACCCATACCCCTGGGTCTCTACCCAACCAGCTGAGCTAACTGGTCACCGGGAAACCTACCAGGAAATAGCACGGGAGGAAAAAAAAAGAAAGACCGCCTAAGTCAATCAAAACCAGCATTTCATCCAAAAGGTGTCACCCTGACAATAGAGTAGAAAATGCATTTCATGGTCAGAAATATGTGTCAGAAAAAAGGACTGGGATGCGGGATACAGGGTAAAATTACCTCTTCCAATCAGACTTGGTTGGGTGGCACAGCCAAGTCAGACTATCGGGGAAACATCACTCATTCACATGGTTTTTGCCTTCTATTTTTGGAGGGGGAGTCCACAGTACCCCGACGTAATCGGCAAGCAACTCCCATACTTCCCTCCGCCACTCCTCCTCCTCCCCAGAGCTCTTTCTCCTCCACAGAACCACTACCATAGCTTTAAAATTCACAGGGTGGGGCAGGAGGTGATGGTAGTGGTGGTTCATGGCTTCAAGACCAGCGCGCTCCCTTATCCAGAGATCAAATGAAAGCTTTCAGTGCCACCTCAGTGCCACAGTAGTTTAAGCTGGGTTTGTGGTCAAAGAAGAAAATATATCCTTCAATAATTTGTTAAAAGAAAAATTTCCAAATCCTCCTGGATGTATAATAACACAAGAAAAATACCTGTAATGGCACTGAACAAGCAGTGAAATAAAACCAGAGTTACCTGTCAAATAATTATTTCCACCTATGATTTTAAATTTTGCAAGCACTGGGGCCATCATAATGTATATGCTACCTAAAGGCCTCCTGCTATTTTTTTAGAAGTCCAACAAACAGAAAGTACATGCTTGTTTCAAAGACTTCTAAGTTTCCTCTACTACCTACCTCCTCTCCTCCTTGGTCATAGAAACCTAATATTCAGTGGATTCATGGGTGCCAAGTATAAAGACCACAGTTATTTCTTAGCCTTCTTTGTAGGTTAATATGGTCATGTGACCAGGTTCTAGCCCTGGGATATAAACAAAAATATCATGAGCAACTTCTGAAAAAGTCCATAAAGAATGGGGCGGGCTTCCCTGGTGGCAAAGTGGTTAAGAATCCTCCTGCCAATGCAGGGGACATGGTTCGAGCCCTGGTCCGGGAAGATCCCACATACCGCGCAGCAACTAAGCCCGTGCACCACAACTACTGAGCCTGCGCTCTAGAGCCCGAGAGCCACAACTACTGAGCCTGGGTGCCACAACTACTGAAGCCCGTGCCTAGAGCCCGTGCTCCACAGCAAGAGAAGCCACTGCAGTGAGAAGCCAGCGCTCCACAACGAAGAGTAGCCCCTGCTCACCGCAACTAGAGAAAGCCCGTGTGCAGCAACAAAGACCCAATGCGGCCAAAAATAAATAAAAAATAAATAAATTTTTTAAAAATATTAAAAAAAAAAAAAGAATGGGGGCACACGCTACCGTCCCCTCTCCTGCTTACCGGCTAAAATGAGAGAGAATATAAATGAGTGGGTCACCTCTTGGACCACTTGCTGAGGGTGACAGAGCAACTCAACTGGGTCCTGGACACTGTGAGCCACACTCGGCCCTAGGCTGTCCATCTCAGTCCATCTCATATACAGGAAAAAACTTCAATCCTGTTTAAGCCACTTTAATTTGGGGGATCACTGTCTCACACAGCTGAACCTAATCCCAACTGACCTAGAAACTGGTACCTGAATGGGATGTGCTAGGGCTTAGATCTTGTGCTTGTCACAAGAACAGGCCTAAAAGTGCAGAGGGGATCTGGGCGGGGGCAGTTGGCAAGGACATGGGTCTCACAGGTTCACCGCTAATGAACACTGTCATGCAGCAGCAAAGCATTCAATCGAGGCCTGGCCTTCGGTAGCTTGGGAGGTAGACCACGTGTCTGTTAGAAGCTGTATCATTATAGGGAAAAGCTCTGAAAACTGAAAATGTCAGTGTTTATCAGAAATAGGAACAATAAATTGTGTTACCTAGCATTCTACACACTGGTGTGATGTATGAAATTAGTCGATACATATAAAGTACATAAAAGCAGTGTGTGGAACATAAAAGCTTTCAATACCTGTTAGCTACTATTACTGTTGTTATAACCACAACAATATACCCTGTTTCCATAAAAGTAGCTCATTTGTAGGATCAAACATAATGTTAGCTGTAGAAATGTCTTCACTCTTCCTCTCAGAAAATAATAATCAATATGTTTCATTTACCTATCTCATGACCCCTTTGTGGACAATTTCGGGAGCTTTTGACACCAAGGTGACCTCTTCAGGTTCCTTCTAAAAAAGGCTACAGCCGCCCAGGAACCTCTCACCAGCCTCGCGGACTCAGTAGGCTGCAGTGAGTACCTTCCTCTCAGTGTTAGGCAGGAACCCACATGTGCAGTGGAAGAGGACATCTATGGTAAGTCATGGTGAAAGACGACTGCTTATTCAACATCTGCTCCGAGCAAAGCAGAGCTTCATCAGTAATCATCAGAGCCATTTTACCATCCACACTGTGGAGACCAGACAAGAAAAGAAACAAAGAGTCCTAAATGCTCTTTGGAAAAGGTGAAATGTTTCTCTTTTGTAAAAATAACAACCTTTAACCCTACAGAAGTTTCCCAACTCCACCACTGTCGAGCTCAAGCACACTTTTACAGACCCAAGTTGCTTAAGGTGGAATTTTCATCTTTCAAAAAAAGTTCAATATCAAAAATGAACTTACAGATATTCAAGGGTAATAAAACTGTTATTTACACGGCATTTATCTTCCATTCTAAAACACAGCCTCACCAGGGTATAAGGAAACCCAACCATATGATTACACAGGAGCCTCGGTCTACCCACCCTAGCAAGACACTCACAGCCCTCTTGGTAATACACTGCCCAAACTCAATAGCGATAATCTCAAAGTTTCAAGATTTCCCCAACACAAAATATTCTTCACTGTTGTCCACAAAAACAGCCAAAATGGTCTGGAAGTGCCAACGTTTTTCCATCTGAATTTCAGCTCCCAAAATCTTTTGTTAAATATTGTGCCTGTTTTTTATTTGGAAAATATGATTATAATGCGTCACCTTTTCGATATAATATAGTTCGCTGCAGTAACAAAAGATTATCACAGAATTTGTACAAGCAAGTAATAACTGCTCCATACGAATACAGGTGTTTTCTTCTCTACAGGGATTCAAGGGATTGGCAGGGGGAGGGGAGTAGAGGCAGGAGAGGATGGGAACACTGAAAAAAAAAAAGTACCTATGACAACACAAAACAACTCGGGCAACAAGAACTGTTCACCACCATTGTTCATATTTCCCTTCTTACTTCACCTCCTCACTCTGCTAATTCCCCCGTAATATTAATGCTTTTTCTACATCCTATACGTACACTAAAATTGCCATTTCCATGACTTTGAGTATGACAGTCATCAAATCCTAAAATGATCTCATCAGTTTATATGAACATACTAGCAAATCCAGAAATTACTGTTAAGAAGAAAAGCCAAAATATTTCCACACGTTCCATATGTTGAATTATGTATCTGTCTAATTGTGCAGTCCCACAGGTGAAAGTGCCTAGAAACTGAATGAGGGGCTGGGGGGTGAAGTCTTATATTCCTTAAATATTAGTCCCATGTTGAAGGAAGATGCTTTTCTTATTCACTCCCTCTATAACCCTATTTTTTAAACTATCTATCTCAACATAAGAGTATTACCTAATACTGACTAATTTGGAGTTTAAAAATTCCTTTCATCTGTTTTCCATTTTTAAACCTTTAATCAAAGTCCATGAAACAGAAGGAATAAAAAGGAAAAGTTGGAATAAGAGTAAATTTTGAACATCCAAATGGGATTACAGAGTGCTTTAAAAATGCATTGGATAGGAACATACCAAAACAGGTTTTCAAAGTACAAAGCTCTAATTTATTTAATTTAACACAGCTTACATGTCGTTCAAATTTGCTATCCTAATGCTCCTGCAAAACATCTTAAACTGGTTATAAAATCTTAACACTGATTATAACAACACAAATGTAAAGCGGTAACATGAACACCCGTGCCACCTGTTAAACATCTTTTTTCATAATGTTCTTTTTTCCAAAGACATTCTGAAAGGCCAGATTAAAGGAAGAGAGTCACAAGGCACAAAAATCCCCCGTTCTTTAAAACACAAATCTTTGACCAAAGAACTTTACTTTCTTTTCCTACATTTTAACTCCTCTAGGACAGGGTACTCCCATCTTGCTAGTGCTTTATTAAGAGTTATCGTTCTAAATCTCTATCCCTCTCACCCAGCACTGGTTAGAGAGAACGATCAACATAACTGGATTCCTCCAAGCAGGTAGAGAAGCCAGCCTGGCCAGAACTTACCCATCCAGAAGATTCATTGTGGTGGGTGTCACTTCAGCAAACAGAATTACTTTTCCAAGTTTCTTTGTCTGCAAATTTTGCTGGTAGATCTCAAAGTTAAAATTTTCTGATGAGAAGGTCTCTATGTCAGTCACCACAGGTATAGCAGACGGGGTGATTTCTATTTCAGATGTGTAGGATGAAACGAATTTAAGGGAGAGCTTGCTAGATTTTATTACTCCTTCAGCATCCACATGTTTCCCCAGCCACTGCATAAGAGGATCCCGGATTTCCTGTATCATAAAGAAAGAAATGGAAAGGTCGCAATTTGGCATTATGTTAGATGATGGTAGCTTTTCCTTAAAATGCCATTTTGGTAATATAAGAATGTCCTAATTCATGACCAATAAAAGCTAGATTAACACAGTCTGAACATATAAACTATTATACGATAGACAATAAGTAACTAAGTATACCTATACTATAAAAATAAACTATTCAGAAACCAAGATCCAGGGAAATAAGTACATTTCTATCCTACACTAACTATATCCTAAATTCTCAAAAGTCCTCTCCAGTTCTAGACTTCATTAGTGATTCTCCAGTCCTCTATGAATTTTACAGAAAATTTACAACTTTATACTTCCACCCTCAAGGAAATTCATTATCTCATCTGGGGAAATAAAAACCTAGGTGAAAAGTCACAGAAGACAAAGTACTAAGATACTAGAGGATTCGCTCTCAGCCTCTGCAGGACCTCCACCTCCTCTCATAGACAGGTTGACCATCACCAGCCACTGACGGGTTACCAACAGTGAAAGTTACGGGGTACCCAAAGAGGCTTTTCTCTTTGCCCCAAATGCAGGTCCAAGGAGGGGAGGGCAGAACTACAGGAGATATTATCTAACCTAGTACAGAGCTCTCTACCCACCCTCCCAAGAGGCTGCAACTTCCTCTTGGACCCCGGAAGCCCCAGGGGCCTCCCCCTGGGGTGGAGCATCAGGGGGTTGGGGGGAGTCAGCATCCTGAGAGGCCAGCGCAGAACATATTAAAATCTGTCAGTCACAGTAAATGCTGATCTGGACTCCTGGGCCACCTTCATGCAAACGCCAGGCACTTCCAAAGAGGAGATGAGTCCTTCTGCTAATATCAGGGGTCTGTCCCAAAGCTCCACGTGCCTAAGAGAAGCAGCTTCAAAGAGGAAATGCCATTTAACTAAATTCTATTAATGAAACTTTAAAACTCACTTCCAATTTGCAGAAAATACAGAGGTTAGAGGAACAAGTTAAATGGCTTCAAAGGAAGTGATCAGAAGAAACCCAGAGGGTGAGACATATTACAGCACAAGCATCTTCAAGTGTGTGTGTGTGTGTGTGTGTGTGTCTGCGCGCGCGCGCACACGCACGCACGTGCTGGTGCAGAGTGTCCTGGCAGTCCTGGAGTCCACTTCTGCAGGCAGCAAGAAGGCAGAAGAGGATGACAGGGCAGTAAAAAGAGGACTGAGAAGTAACCAACAGCCTGTCTGGGGAGGGAGAGAAACTGTAGACCCCGAGGACAAAACTCTGCCAAGGAATTTCCTTTAAAGGAAAGAGAAGAATGGGACAGTGGCTACAGGGAGGAATGAGGTCAAACAGGTTTTGTTTGGTTATTAAACGAGAGAAATAACGGCATGTTTTTTTTTTTTTTAATGACAATGTGAGTGGTCCTATGGAGAAAAGAAAACAGGTAAACAGGTAAGGGGTGGGTCCTAATGATCAAGCTGAGAGGTCGGCCTTGAAAGCAGAGCCCTTTATCCACTGGGATGGGCAGGACTCGCATCACCTCTGGGGACACCAGCCCAGCTTCCCCACTGGATCGCAGCCCTCCCTCACCCCTTGCTGGCTACACAGCCAGCCCTGGGAACTGATCTACACTGCCACCACCCTGCTCCAAAGCCACCCACAGTTGGGAGTCCTGGCGCTGGGTGCTGGTGATATCATCTTCTGATTCCTTCTATTTTCTCTATAAATAGGAAGAAAGAGGCTCAGCCAAGAGTGAAAAGGAGGAAGGAGGTGCTGGAGGTTTGAGAAGGGAGAGTGAGAAAATGAAGGAAGCAGGGAAAATCGTATGCGCAACCAGAAGCATTCAAGGTTCATCTAAGGTTAGTGCTTCTGAATTCAGAGTGAGCAGTCGGCATGATTTTCTGCTTTTATGCAGCCATGCACAGCTACATGCTGTATGAGACAGGCACAGGGGTGATCCTGCTTGAACGAGCACCAGAAAAGTCATTGGAAGAGGTCAAGCGGAAGTGGGCCACCAGGAGTTACAGCACTAACTTTCCATCTCTGCACAAAGAACCAAGAAAAATTTATAATGGAATATTCCCTGTTCACCATTAATTCTTTAATATACACTCTACTGGAGGAAGAATAAAAATGAATAAATTACAAAAGTAACCCCCTATTATGTGCTGAATGTTTGTATCCCAAAAAAATTCATATGTTGAAATTCTAATTAATCCCCAAGGTGATGGTATTTGGAGGTGGGGCCTTTGGGTGTGATTAGATCATGAGGGTGGAGCCCTCATGAATGGGATAGTACCTTTAAAAAAGCAATCCCAGGACTTCCCTGGTGGTGCAGTGGTTAAGAATCCGCCTGCCAATGCAGGGGACATGGGTTCAAGCCCTGGTCCGGGAAGATCCCACATGCCGTGGAGCAACTAAGCCCGTGTGCCACAACTACTGAGCCTGCGCTCTGGAGCCCGCGAGCCACAACTACTGAATCCCGTGTTCCTAGAGCCTGTGCTCCACAACAAGAGAAGCCACTGCAATGAGAAGCCCATGCGCCACAACGAAGAGTAGCCCCCGCTCGCTGCAACTAGAGAAAGCCCGCGTGCAGCAACGAAGACGCAACACAGCCATAAATAAATAAATAAATAAAACTTTTTTTTAAAAAGGTAATCCCAGAGAGATCCCTCACCCTCTCCACCAAGTGAGGACATAGCAAAAAGATGTTTGTCTGCAACCTGGGAGAGGGCCCTCACCAGAACAACCATGCTGGCGCATTGATCTCAGACCTCCAGCCACCAAAAGTATGACAAATAAATGTCTGTTGTTTATAAGCTGCCCAGTCTATGCGATCCTGTTTTAGCAGCCTGTATTGACTAAGACACCCCCAAACCTCAAACCTGGCCATTAGTTATAACCAACTCTGCTCCTTAAACTTTAGTCAATGCCCTTAAAGTATAAAGCAAACAAATCTGAATTTCCTTCATCACATTCCCCAGAACAGCTGGATTTCACAAGGGCACTGCACAGGCTAAAGATACATCAGTGGATAGGTTAAATCATAAAAAAAGAGAGGGAAATAATCTGAACAATAAACACTTCTTAACTAACTTCAGTTTTCATTAACTCAAGCAGAGAGTTAAACAGTTATTCAGCAGGCGTAGGCAATGTGAATCCCCCATTCAAAGTTGATGAAAATCAAGATAAAACCAAAAAGAAACAGCTAGCACCAGGTAGACCTTTCAGGCAGGAATAAAGCAGGGAATTTCCTATGGAGCAAATTATCCAACTGGCCATCTACATATCATTCATCTAATAAATTGTTTCTGAAAGCAACACTTAGAGATGCACAAATATGCAAAATAAATTAAAATTGATGTAAGCAAGGTATATGAGGTTTTTTTTTTTTTAATACTTCTTTCATATAATCTTTCAGGACTTAATCAGAGCCAAGTAAGTTATTCAGAAAAAAGAGAATCTAAAAAGATATAAAACAAGGCATGGAACTTATTAAGAAATATAACTGTATACCACCTATAATTCTCCTAAATATTTATATTCACTATAGTCAAATGCAACTTTAAGCAGTCAAGTAAAACCGAATACAGATGGGTCGCCCATCCCCATTATCCCAAGACAGAAGAATAAAATTCTGGTCACAAGAAGTATCAAAATTACTACCTGTTTGATGCAAATCTGCCTGGCATGTCCTCTCAAATGGACTTAAGTTACAATGATGACTTCAGAGCTACAGAATTAGCTGCTAACTCATAAAAGGAAAAGGAATTAATTCATGATTCTTGGTTTAACTCTACCAATGACCACTAAGGCAGTGTAGAAATGCTATTGAAGAAAAAAGTTTGGAGCATATATATCAAGGCAAATGGGCTGGCATAAGTAGTATTACCAACCCCCTACTCCCAAGTCTACCTAACTCTATAAACACAACTATCGGAGCATGCAAAAATGTCACTGCTTTAGGGAAGATTTTTCCGACCCACAGCCTGTCCCAGTCTAAGTTAGGACTCTCTTTCATAAACTTAGTGACTTTATAGCACTTTTCAAATTGTAATTCCATAGTTTGTATAATCATTTACTCAATGTCCCACTGTCTTGCTAGAATGTAAGCTCCATAAAGACAGCAAATGCATGTTTCTGTCTGGCTCCCACTGTATCCATGGCACCCGGTACCAAGTCTGGCAAATGCTGCATGCTTAATAAGCATTCATCATATAAATGCATATTAAATTCCTTACCAAAAACATCCCACAAGTAAGAAACATAAATAGATATATCAAGAGGGAAAACCCAGAAAAGGCAATGCTAAGAGATGGCCTTGAAATGGATACATAGCATCAAAAAGAAATATGAAATCGTTAAAGTCAAATCAGTCCTGTTGAAAATAAAACAACTGCTATCAAATTCCGCTCCAATGAAATTCATTAAAACCTTCTAATTAATGTTATTTTCTTAACATTTGAACTTCAAGAATTTAGTATTTACCTTTCTCTAAGATTTCAGGCTAATTAAATACAATTTAGGTGGAACCAAAAACAACATTTTATAGTCATATAAATGTTGGCCCCTTTGAACCAGCCACAGCACTAGGGAAACACTAGCTATTCTCAAGGAAAGTGAATGTGCCTTTGTTTCCTATTGGGACATGTTGCACACAACATGAAAACCCCAAGGAATCCACCAAAAAAGTACTAGAACTAGTACTTTTAGCAAGGTTGCAAAATACAAGGTCAATATACAAAACCTGGGTTTATTTCTAGCCATGAATATCTGGAGTCTGAATTTTTTTAAATACCATTTTCAATGGCATCAATAGATCTGAAACATTTAGGAATAAATTAAAGAAAGTATGTGCCAGAACTGTACACTGAAAACTACAAACACTACTGAATTTAAAATTAAAGAAGTCCTAAATAATTGAAGAGATATACCATGTTCATGGATCAGAACACTCAATATTATTGACGTCAACTCTTCTCCAAACTGATCTATGGAATCGATGCAATTCCAATCAAAATCCTAGCAAGCTACTTCTAAAACTTACATAGATATAGAATAGGCCTAGAATGACCAAAACAATTTTGGGAAGAAAAAATTTGGAAGATTTACCTTATCTGACTTCAAGATTTATTATAAAGCTGCAGGAATCAAGACAGTATGGTATTTCCATTACAGACAGACATATATTTCTAAAAACAGAATAGAGTCCAAAAATAGTGCCACACATATATGTTCAATTGATTTTCAACAAGGTAATTCACCTGAAGAAGAATCATCTTTTCAGTACACGGTGCTGAAACAATGGGACACATATACGCAAAAAAAAAAAAAAAAAAAAACACCTTGACCCTTACATGTATACCAAAAGTAACTTGAAATGAATCACAGACCTAAATGTAAAAATATAAAACTTCTAAAATAAAATACAGGAGAAAAACTTTCTGATCTTAGGACAGGTAAATCTCTTCTCAGATACAACAAAAGAAGCATGAACCATCAAATTTTAAAAAATGATAAGCTGGACATTATAAAAATTAAGAACTCTAAGAACTGCTGCTCTTCAAGGGTTAATGTTAAGAAAAATGAAAAGACAACAAACTGAGAGAAACTATTCTTAATACACATATCGGACAAAGGACTTGTATCCAGAATGAAAGAAAAAAAAAACTCTTAAAACATAATTATAAGAAAACAATTCAACTTAGAACATCAGCAAGAAGATTTGGCCAAAAGAAAACATCAGATGGCCAATAAGCACACGAAAAGTGCTCAACATCATTTGTCACCAGGGAAATAGAAATTAAAACCACAATGAGATACTGCTACACACCCGTTAGAATGGTTAAGTTTTTTAATTCTTTTTTTAAAATTTAATTTAATTAATTTATTTTTTTATACAGCAGGTTCTTATTAGTTATCTATTTTATACATATTAGTGTATATATGCCAATCCCAACCTCCCAATTCATCCCACCCCCACTCCCACCCTCCTCCCCGCTTTCCCCCCATACGTCCATACGTTTGTTCTTTACATCTGTGTCTCTATTTCTGCCTTGCAAACGGCTTCATCTGTACCATGTTTCTAGATTCCACATATATGCGTTAATATACGATATTAGTTTTTCTCTTTCTGGCTTACTTCACTCTGTATGAGTCTGTCATACAGAGTGAAGTAAGCCAGAAAGAGAAAAACAAATTTCTAAATTCTGACAATATCTAGTGTTGGCAAAGATGTGAAGTAACTGGAGCTCTCATACATTACTGGTGGGAACATAAAATGGTACAACAATTCTGGAAAACAGTTTGGCAGTTTCTTATCAAATTAAACATACACTTGCCACATGACCCAGAAATTCTATTCCTAGGTATTTAACCAAGAGAAACGAAAACACACATCCAAACAAAAACTCATACACGAATGGTGGTAGAAACTTTACTCATAATATCCAAAAAATGCAAACCACCCAATGCCCACTAACAGAAGAATAGGTAAGTTATGGCATATCTATACAATGGAACACTCTTGGCAATAAAAAAGGAATTAACTACTCATACAGGCAACAAAATGAATGAATCTCAAAAACATAAGGCTGATTAAAATTTAAAAAATTTTTAATTTAATAAATAAAATAAAATTTAAAAAGACAGAAGAGTATGTACTGTATGATTCAATTTAGATGAAGTTCCAGAAAAGACCAATCTAATCTATAATGATAAAAAGCAGATCAGTGATTGCCCAAGGATGAGCATGGGGGTGGGAGAGTGGATGAGGACTGAATGAGAAACAGAGTAAGAGAATTTTGTGGGATTCTGCAAATGGTTTCTATCTTGATAGCAAAGACGGTTACTCCAGCGTATATGTTTATCAAACCCTACAGATAAATAAGAGCATTTTCTTGAATACGTCATCCCAAAGTTGATTTTTTAAAGCAAATAGCAACAATCTTGTGCAACACTAAACAATGACTGAAGTCCAGGAGACTCTATATTCACTAATGTCCAAAAAGAACACCAGTGTCCCTACTTCTGAAGAAATGAATGCTTAAATTTATATTTAGTGCAAATACACACAAGTGGCTACTCCGTGGTTAGTTAACATGTCATACGGGGAGTGTAGCAGATGTACAGAGATGTACAGTATGCTATGCCCAGACACATTAGAGCCATTCCACCCCATCACTTGTCTTATTTGCTAAATTTTATCCATCTAAACAAGGTTCAATGGGTGAAACATAGCCATACCTCTGATTCAGCAATGGATTCAAAATATTTATTACCAACGCTGTTTGTGTTTTGGTGCTCCTTTTCCCGAGAAACACCAAATAATTGATCGTAACTTTTAAAGGTTTTCTATCTCAGAGACACATTTGCCACATTGTAAATAATCAGATTAGTCATGCTTCAGTCATAACATTGTAAGTTGCTGGGCAACATTATAAGTTTACAAGTGGGTAAACCAGAAAATGAATCTACAAAGACACAGAATACAAGCTCTTTTTATGGGTGTTTTCATTCTCAGTTACCTATGAGAGGAAACAGGAGTAGAAGAATGTGTATGAAAATTTATACCAAAAAAAAAAAATTCTTACTACTGGTATTTTACAAACAAAATATTCACAGCCAACTTCACATTCACTCAGTGTCTTCACACAAGTGATGAACGCACACAGCACAGCAGATCTTCATAATCAAAAGATGATGCCCCTGAAAGAGCAGGACCGTTTTTGCTCCTGACCTCATTCAAGGCAGGGATTGTTCACGTGGCAACCTTCAGGGTGAACTTCCATCCTGAGTGCCAGAACCCAACAGAGAAAAGCCTCAGGCAGGGCCTGATATGAGTGTGTCCTGATTGGCTCCCCATGCAGACACTCCTGTCTCAGTTCCAGTGGACCCACTGCAGTCTGATCAGCCCTTGCCTAACTTGTCCAGATTCCTCCTCGGATGGTACTGCATCCCAGCTTGGATTCCCAAGGCCCCTGCCTTCCTGCTTCCCCAGATACGCTCAGCCATTGATCCCAAGCATTCTCACCCCAGAATGAATGGACCTAGAGGGGCTTCTAGCTTCAGTGACGACACACTGCGGAAAGCAGTCCATCCCCACAAATATCCAGGTCAATTGTCACCGACAGATACCCAAGGGCCAAAATGAACCCAGAGGAATGTTTTACTTGGCCCACCCATTTTGAACTAGTTGCTAACACTTAATAATCAGGACATTTCACATCCTGCTTCTTCTGAAGAAACAGAAACTCTTTCCCACATGGCAATAACTGGCTGGGCCAAGAAGCACTACCCTCATTATATGGGGACAGACTCTCCAGCTGGACTCTTGTGTACCACCTCTTCTGCTCCTAGGCATCTGGGATTGAGACCACCCATGTTGGCCCTGGTATCAAGTCTGGCACCAAGCCAGCACGATCTCCCATGGGGCCCTTGATGATGCTTCTTTCCAGTTAGGTCCATATTAATTCATCAGAGTGAGTCTGGTGACGCTAACTCTCAAAAATACAAGGGGTTCAATTTGGCAGTTCCTCAAAAAAGTGAAACAGAGAATTAACATATAACCCAGCGATTCCCTGGTATATACCCAAAAGAGCTGAAAACAGAAACAGATACTTGAACACCAACGTTCAGAGCAACATTGTTCACAATAGCCAAGAGCTGGAAATAACCCATGTCAGTCGACAGATGAATGGTTAAACAAAATGTGGTATATATACACAACGGAATATTATTCAAGCATAAAAAGAAATAAAGTTCTGATAGATGCTATGACATAAATGAACCTTGAAAACATTATGCCAAGTGAAAAAAGCCAGACTCAAAAGGACAAATATTGTATGATTCCACTTACGTGAAATATCTAGAATAAGTAAATTCACAGAAACAGAAAGTAGAATATAGAGGTTACCAGGAGCTGATGAGAGAGAGAATGAGAAGTTATTGATTAACGGGTATAGAGTTTCTATTTGGAGTGATGAAAAAGTTTTGGAAATAGATAGTGGTGTGGTTGCACAACACTGTGAATGAAATTAATTCCACTTTAAAAAGAGAGAAGGGGCTCAAAATCTCAAGCTGTTTTCTCCCCAGAGGCTCCCTGTCCTCTCTGCAGTCAGTCCACTAGCCCCCTGCCGAATCACCCTGCATACATAGAGGAAGTGGAGGGGCAGCCGGCACATTGACCAAGGGGCCTGACTACGCTTTTCCCAGGGTACCTCCCTGACTTACCTGCGAATCACCAAGGGAAGCCACTAAGGTGACTTCTCACAACAAGACTTTCCCCAAGTGACTTTCCACCTAGACGGACAAATAGCTGGCAATGTCTCTTTTTAAATGATTTTAAGTTCTGTTTCCATCAGGCACTAGGCTATATCCACGGTATGAAAGCTACCATTTATTGCACACTCACTCCATGTGGAACACTCGTGCTTTAGACCAGGACCCCATCCCTCACACAGCAATTCCACAGAACTACACCACCATCTACAGAAGAAGAAACAGAACAAGACAGCGTTAATGATGCCCAAACCACACAGACAGTAAGTTGCAGAGCTGGAATTTGAACCCACGAAACCAAATCTGTCTGGGTCCCAAATCCTTGCCCTAATTCCTATCCCACAGTCCTCAGCAAGAGGAGCTAACCCAAAATGAAGCAACATAGGAAAAGCCTGTTTACTGGTATCAAAATGCCTAAGGCAACACAAAGAAAGATATAAACTCAATATATAATATGCAACTATGAAATAGTGATAAAATAGATGCACGCGGCTCGGAGCTGGGGTGGGGTTGGAGGAAGAGAGGTAGTGCGCAAAGTTTCTCAACTTTGGTAAGAGAAACTTAAATCTGAAGCTTGGGTCTACTACCGTCAACTGTGTTCTACTTAGGCAAGCCCAGACAAAGACATTTTTCACAAATAAGCGGATTTTTATCATTTAAGTGAGTTACCGTTCACCTCTCTCGGTTTCAGCCGGAAAGAGATGGCATATTCAAGAGTTCAATGGAAGGGCTGCTTAAGGAACTGTGAGCAGAGTTAAGAGAATTAAAGACCAAGGATGGGGAAGCACCTGGACCAGCAACAAGCCTGGAGGGGCAAGAGGACAGAGCTACCCACAGGGGCTGTAAGCAGAGAGGGCGGAGAGGAAATTCGTCCGCCTCTCTCATCTCCTGCCAGCGTAACCAGAGCCTGGGAAGGGGCAGAGAACAAGGGCACAGGGTAAAGTGGACAGTGCCCGACACAACTGCTCAGAGAGGACACAAGGGGAAGGGGGGGTCCCGCTCTGATGTGACTGCCTCTCACATCTCTGCCCTGGGGCACAACCTGGGCCCAGCAACAAGATGAACTTCCACACACCCTGATCTTTCATAGTGATCAGACCAAACTTGGAGTGGTAACTCCGCAACTCCAAAGGATTTACGACAAAGGGCATCGGATATCTAAACCCCAGGAATGGGAGGTTCCCCGCCCACCCCCCAGCTGAACTTGTCAGTCATTTCCAGTCCCCAATGCCTGGGACACAATAGGTATTCAATAAATGTCTGTTAAACTGTACTCCTTTTTATTATGTAAAGGTTTCCCTCAGGCTCGGGCTTTGAAAAGCCACGATTTACTGCATTTTTTGTTACCTGCCAACTAGCGAAGACCACAAAAGGCTGGGGTGGACCCGTAAAACAGAGGTAATGAATAAGTCATTTCTAACAAGGCTGGTTTTATAGGCATCACACCTCCGCTGGGCCAAATGGGCTCATTTTAGAGATGAAATCTATTCCGCAAGGGCGGAGACCAAAACTACAGCCGTGGCCGGCTCTAAAAGAAAGGGAGGCATTCCGGGTCGGAGCTCAACCACCGCTCCTACTCGAGAGGCGCTAACTTACACCGTCGGGGCCTGTGGGTTTGGGTTCAACATCCGTAGAAGTCTCCAGGGCCTTCATTAAGCCTGCCCGTGTAAAACGCCCGCCATTTGTCGGAAGCCAACACAAACAGGCTCCTGCCAGAGCGGGGAGCGTAGGCTGCAAAGCCAAGAAAGCGCTGGGTGGTGAGCCCGGCGCGCGAGTGGGAACGCTTGCGGGGCAGCCCGGTGCGCCTCGCCCTGAGGGGGCACGTCCTGGCTGGCGCACACTCACGCAGGCACGCAAGCGTACGCACGCATGCGCACGCACAGATGTGACCGTCCGCCATGCTGAGCGAGCAGTAGGCCTGGAGAGCTCAGCTTTTTGTCTTCAGAAGACCCCACCCATCCTAAACTAAGTGCCTGTGTCATCCGCAGCCTGGCCTTGACCTCTCTGGAGCGTGAGGGCAGGAGACGCCAGCACAGAATCTGGTCAACAGCTCTGCTCCCGACTAGCTGGGAGGCCCTGCCTGTTCCTCATTTTTAAAAAGGAGAAAACTGGGACTTCCCTGGTGGCGCAGTGGTTAAGAATCCGCCTGCCAATGCAGGGGCCATGGGTTCGAGCCCAGGTCCAGGAAGATCCCACATGCCACGGAGCAGCTAAGCCCGGGCACCACAACTACAGAGTCTGTGCTCTAGAACCCATGAGCCACAGCTACTGAGCCCGTGTGCCACAACTACTGAAGCCCGTGCTCCTACAGCCCGTGCTCCACAACAAGAGAAGCCATTGCAGTGAGAAGCCCGTGCACTGCAACGAAGAGTAGCCCCCGCTCGCCACAACTAGAGAAAGCCCGCGCAAAGCAACAAAGACCCAACGCAGCCAAAAATAAATTAATTAAAAAATAATAATAAAAAAAAAAAAAACGAGAAAACTGCAAATTCCCCTTTCAGCTTTAACATTCAAGATTCGGTGCTTCATCCCAAATGCTAAAATGCTCAGTTAAAACTGTAACGTCATCTCTAGGATTCCAAAATTAAGATATACATGTTACCTGCAAAGAGAGAGGTGGCCAGTACGAGGAGGATTCAGGGAAGGCAGAAAGCTTTCCAGTAGTCTAGAGAAGTGAAGGTGTCCCCTTAACCTGTCCTACAAGGAGAGGGCAGATCTGCAAAACTATTCCAACTTTTTTCTGAAGCTCCATCTTGTCACTTTTCCTTGGGTACATCAACAGCTGATTCTCTTAAAATGTTTAACATGTTTACGAAACCCCCGTTATAAAGGGTGACAGCTAGATAAAGGGTGACTCCTAGATAAAGGGTGACAGCTAGATTGGACCGGGCAGCCAGTCGAAGCCCGGTGGGCTGTTTACTACTGGCCTGTCCCCTGAGGCCCCTCGGGTCTCCCAGACAGAGGAATGGAGGAAGCGTTTCACAATACTTTAGTGGGAAACGCCAAAATGTTCTTTAAGTTTTCGAACAAAACACACTTACTAAACGCCTACTATAGGCAAAATACTGGAAAAGGGATACAAAGATTAACAACATATGTTCCTTGCCTTCAGATGATCTTGTATTACAGTTTAATGGGGTAGGCAGATATTCACATAATACAACAGCATTTGTACACTATTTTACCAAAAAAAAAAAAAATTTTTTTTAACCTTCATATAAAAGTAATCAATCAGATCTAAGGTTCCAAGTCACAATACTTGGGTTGGAAAACTGAAAGAAAAATTGTAAGTCCTATATACATAACATGGTCATCAGTGGAATTTTCCTAGATCAGGGTTGGTAGAATTCCTTTGTTGGACATAAAAGATCAACTAGTTGTCCTCATAGCATGTGGCTCTAAGATGTTTTATGTTCTAAAATTTAGGACTTTTAAGATATATTCTAAGAATTTTATACATGCTGGCCCATGTGAAGATGGGATGTGCCCACAGCCCAGTAGGGTGACAACCAGCTATCCAGAACCATTACAAACCAGTAGGCTACTGGTTTTACTTCAAATAAAGAAAACGAGCCCAGGGCCAAGTGGAAACTACTGCCACTCTCTTGCCAACTCCTAGGAACAAAAATGTGGAAGACTCATACTCTCATAAATAACTAAAATAAGTTCTGTGCTTTGTGTTTTACTTAAAGACAGTAGCATACACATCTTTTGAAAAAAACAAACCCTCTTTATCCAATTGTGGTAAAACGTTAACCTGTGGTGAATCCAGGTGAAGGCTACATGGGGGTTGTGTGCTATTCTTTCACCCTTTCTTAGGTTTTAATTTTTTTTCATAAAAAGTTGAGGAGAAACGAAGGGATTTGCTCCAGCTCTCTAAGGCCTCTGCCAGCTCCAACATTCACCGGATATATTTGTTCTGCTGTTAATCCTGGAATCATCAAAGATGCAGCCTTTGTTTAAAAAAAGAAAAGAAAAACCAAATGACTACCAAGAATACCTTCTAGCATTCACATCTTAGCTGAATCAGCACAACCCTTCACGCTGCCTGCACTAGGGTAGCGAAGGTCACTTCAGGCAAGAACACCTCCCTCAAAAACCCGATTTTAATTGTCACAGGCCATGCCTCCAGAGGCCCTGATCTTGAACAGTCCAAACGCAGGACGTTCTTTCCTGAGCACAAACCCCAGTGCGTTTCATGGAGTTTTTCAGTATACGTGGAATCAGTGTATTAATAACAGCTTATTGGCACTGAATGAAAAACACACAAATCTTAATCTTAGGTCTTGAATCGGGTCCAGGTTCTACGTAATAGCTGGCTGGAAGGGATACAGACGTAAGCATGCTTGGTAACTGGAGGCTGTGTAGTGAGACCTGAGTTTTGAAACCAGGATTGGTAGCTTAACAAAATTTACTGGTTGTAGAAAAAGTAAACTTGCCTCTAGGGAGGTGAGCTCAGCCGCGCCATTCTGACAGCAGCCCCTGGTGGCCAGTTGAGTAAAAAGTGTTGGCTCTGATGCCGAAAGTTGCGACCTTGCCTTAATGAAGGTTGCTGCAAGCAGACAGGCCATTCTAGGTAACAACTGGGCGGTGATTAGGGAAGCAGCAAAAATCCAAACTAAGGTGCGCCTTTGAGTCACATAAATTGCCAAATCATTAGGGTACCCGTCACTTGCATTAAGAATAACAACAACAACAAAAAGGAGTAGTCTTTTGAAAGTAGGATAAATACGAAAATTTATTTTAAAAGGGCAAGATAATAACATGAGGCAGATAAGACTTACCTTGGTTTGAAAGTTACCTCATTCCTTAATTATGTAGAAAATCTTTAAATATTCAAGGAGCATGGATTCCTACACAACATAAAGCATGTTCTGTGTACTTCCCTACACAGCACCACCCAGTACACTCATTTCCACATACCCAACACTGGGAATTCCTACTGTAATATCAGGAATTGCTCATATGGCAGAAACTTCTAGAAGAGGCTGCTATATTCATTCAGGGAATAAAATAGTCAAGATAGTAAGTGAAGCCTGATTTCCAGTGCCACAGATTCACACCACCTCACTGGCTATAAATAGAAGAATGTTCAGAGGCTGACAGTTGGCTTCAAAGGCAGACAGCCATAGGAAGTAGAAGCCGCAAGCTTCAAGCCGACTTTTTCGTAAGGTGCACTCCGTCCTCAGCCAGGAGAGAACAATCTGGAAACAATCTGCTGGGCAGCTGCTCTCATCAACAAACTGTTTATTGTAAGAAAGTGGCTGGGTCAAAGGCTAAACATCAACCCGAACCGAAAGCAAACGAGCAAAAATCAATACCGTCCCTGCTAAAGAAACCCGGGACTTCACAGAAAAGACAGGGCAAGAAACTCAGGTTTAGTTCTGAAAGGGCATCAAACTCTCGTATCTCATAAGGGCTGTTTTGCATGTTATTACAAACGGTTATTTGCCGCTATTTTCAGAACAGGAGCTAAAATATGGCCTTCAAAACATACAGAAATCAACTTTACAGATCACTTCCCCAAAAAAGTTACAACAGTTTATATCTAGTTGCTTCCTTTTTGCATTTGTTTTGTAAAAGAACCAACAGGCTTATACACAATGCATGGATAATATAACACATCTTTAAATGTCTATTTAATAACTGGAACACTGACTAAGAGATTATATGAAGGAAATTGTTTTATTTTAGGTGTGACAGTGAAATCCCACTGCTTATATTTTTAAACAGAGTTCTTATCTCAGAGACACATACTGAAATATTTACAGATGAGAGATCTGATCTGGGACTTGCTTCAAAATAATACAGGAGGAGGCATGGGTAGGAACAGATAAAATGAGATTGACCAGAATGGAAAACTGTGAAGCAGACTGATGAATACATATGGGGTTCATTACATTATTTTGTTTACTTTTGTATATTTGAAATTTTCCACAAAATATTTTCTTTTACTTGTATGCACGGTTCAACAGTTGCTACGAAAGAAAAAATGTTTTCTTAAATATAAGGAAAGTATTAACCTACCAGTGCAAATTCATTAATTCTCCATAAGGATACATATACACCACGGTATTACTAGGTCTCCAGCATGGCTGTTTTCGAGCAATGCCTGAAATAAAGCTGTTAAATTCTGAGTTGACACTGGAGAAATAGAAAGAGATGTTCAGTGTGTCCCCACTGAGTTCATGACCCACCAAGCCAGAATCTGACCAAAAGGGTACCACGAGATGGCATTCCACAGTTTAACTGCATTATGGAGTATAAGGACATATATGAACTAGTAAGAAAACCCAACTGACATAAATAACGGGGACCATGTTTTGAAAACAGCCAATTTAGCACACAGACTTTGAAAACACCACTTGTTTGTAAATTTGAGGCTCCTATATATTGCATTGTTAATTCTTAAACTAACAGGAAAATTAATTTGAGAGTCTCAAATATATAAAATAAAGCAGAAGGCAAAACATTCTTTCACTATGCTTAAATTAACTATGAAAAAGTATCTATCAATGACTTCAAATTGTTCCAGTATAAAGATGAAATGGTAATAATCACAAATTCTTACAAAAGAATGCATTCAAAGGAACTGCTTTAAAAGTTTAAAAAAAAAATTTTTTTTTTTCACATCCAATTGCTTCGCTGGGACCAGCATAAACACTACAGAGCCCTGGAAAGGATGTGAAAGGTCATTTCATCTACCCTCCCCAGACAGAATAGAGGGGGTTTGGCCTTTAAAAAGCCATCTTCTGTGACAAACTCACTTGGCCATTCTGAGACACCAGACCTAATCCCATCACCACGAAGGGAAAATACACACAAAGAGGAGACTCTTCAAAAGTACGGACCTTTGACATTTAAAGCATTTTACGGGCTGAAAAGCCACAGAAAAACTTAAATCATCGCATATCTCAAAGTTGTCTCTGGAAGGCAACAATCTAGAGTAATAATCTAGGCAATTCTGGGCAGAGAGAGCCTGGACATTCCCCACTCACCCCCCACCCCCGCACCTCCACAAAAATGAACCATCATTTTTAAATGTATGAAACCACAATTTGATGTTTTCTTTTAAAAGATGTATTTCCTTATTTACTGAGATTAAAAACAGGAAGGGGCATTAGTGGTGCCATCATTCAGTTACTCCCTAGTACCTGCTGTATGTAGGATTCATTTTTCCTCAAAGACCAGAAAACAAATTATCAAATACTTTCCTATGGCAAAGAAAAGCAAACCTTTACAAGTATTCTTAGAAGAAAATTCACTTTTAATTTTAATTTTTCAAACTTTTACTTTGGCTGCAGAAGTCAAGTAGATTTAAACTAACAGTTTTTACAGTTCAGCTCAGGAAAGACTCGTGGTAAGTGATACTGACTAATGGCCTGGCAACGTGTCCGTTCAGAACCGGGCAATCCTGCTGACTGGTGATGGTGGATGGCACTCCTCCTTTGAAAGAGATTCTATTGCGAATCCGAATTTAAATCTTGGAGATGCAGGAGCTGACTAACACAATCCTTCTCTTTGCCCATAACCCCTACCTCTCCACACTTGGACATACACACAGGAGACACAACAAAATGATGTTGTAAATCTCCATGTGTCAATGGGAAAGTACATTTCATTTTCAGCAGCAATGTCTATGTATTATAACCTAAGTCTTCTCTCATCCTCGAGGGTAAATGGGGAAAACACCTCTCCATCAAGGAAGGTCCTAATTCAGCAATCTTATAGCGTTTTCTCTTAAAGTTTCAGTGAAAGTAATTCACTACGCTTAAAATTGTAAAGACTTGAATGCCACTAGAAAATCAGTTAAAACAAATATTCTAATGACTAAATTATTTTCATTTAAAGCCATGTTCCTCAATTGATCTAATGGGGTTTGATCTCTAGAATTCTCTATGAGGGATAGTATCTCCAACAATTAATAAGAACAAAATTATAGTCTACATGCCAGTATTTCTTCCAATGATTATATTATTAAATATATTATTAATAAAACAAAGCCTGAAAACACTTTAGGAAAGAAAAATACTGACAAAGCAAGCAGAGGGATCATGCAGAACTGAATGTCTTAGAAACATACAAGACCTAGAAAGCTGTGGGTGACACAGCAGTGCCTGGAAAGACGCACCTACTCACAGGCAGCCACTGAGGGGCCGAAACAGGACCACAGCCAAGTAAGCGATCAGCATTCCCTCCTTATCTCCAAGAGAAAGTGACTGATGGACAGACACACTAACCTTGGCCGAGCTTTCCTGTTGCCAACTTGGCCAAAGAAAGGTTGTCCTGTACTGACCCAGCCTCCCTGCTGAGATCTGACACAGGAACACCACGACGCTGAACCCTTCCCGCTCAGGCATGGGAGACGGAGGATTAAACACCATTTGGGTCCACAAACTGCGTGTCAGTTTTGAAATCCTGAAATACTATAAACATTTTCTCAAGACTGCACAACCCTCGGAGCAACATTCTCAGATTATTAGCATGAACGGAAACAAAACGAGTTCCCCGGCCATAATTCACATCCCAGAAAACTGAACTAGAACACTTATCAAACAGGATTCAGGCCTCAGAACCCCACATTCCTGCACTGACTGCCAGCTCGGCAGCCGGGAGAGCCACGAACCGATGGCTCTGCTGTGACCCCGGGCCGCCTCGCCACCGTGCCCATTTCGTCCTGGCCTTGGCTCCGAACCTGATCACAAGGGGCCTTTGATTGTGCCCCCAAACCCGGTACCAGTGTGGGCTTATTCCCTGGGATGTATTTTTTAGACCTGGGAGACCAAAATCTGTTCTAAAGAATGTTGCCAGCCTTCCTAGAGACAGCTTCAATCGACTTCCCCAGGAGGTAACGCCATAATCCATACCCCCTCACACATGGCAGCTATTAGGGAGCTGGTATAGAAGACAAAAAGCATTTGGTCCGGGAGGATTTTTTATTCCAAAAGAGCCTGTTTCCCATCCACAAATCTGTGACTGCATAAGCAGTGGATATAAATAGTCTGAGGAAATAAAACCACCCTCTCTCAACAGGGTACTTCCTGTCCCCAGAAGGAAACTGCAGAGAAGGTGCTCCCTCCAAGGCAGTACCCCCTCCCCAGGTCAGCCAGCAAGAGCTGCAACACAGAGAAAACCCAAACCGTGACAACACCAATTAAAAGCAGAGAGCAACCAGAGTTGTATCTGTCTGCATTTCCCCCCCGTGCATTATCAGTCTCTGCCTTGATTGTAGCCAGAAGCATTCACCCCAGAGCCACTTTGAAACTTTCTCGTGCAACCAAGATTCAAGTAAAAATACAGCACGTACAGTAGCTGAAAAGCCTCTCCCCACCCACAAAAAAAAAAAAAAAAACACAGAATAAAATGAAGGCGGCAAAGGAAAACATCCCAAGTATTATTTCTTTTTGCATTTCAACATCAAACTCATCATGTCACCTTTGCCATAGGTATTATGTTTGATAACAGGAAGTCGGTTAAAATGAAGCAAAAATTTCTGGTTTAGGTGAAGGGCAAAGGAAGAAAGAAAGGAGAGGAAGAGGTATATGAAAGACCCTTAAAAGCCTTCATAGCTATAAAAGCTTTTAAATGTTTGCTTTAATCTGCCATCTGCCCTTTAGCTGGTGCCGTATCATAAAACAGCCGCCCCCGACGCCATGTCAGCCACAAGTCAAAAGCTATTCAGGGCACACCTGGAATTCTGGGTTTCTCTCTAATTTGGATCTCTAAAAACTATTTTTTAAGCTGTATTCTAGAGGAACACTAGGAGTTTCCGCCTCGCTGTACATTCAAGTTTCAGAACTAGGATAAAAGGGGGAGGGAGGGAAGATTCCGTGCCAAATAACTATGCTAAAACAAAGGAAAGCAAAGATTTTTTTTCTTAATTGGAGAAGTCTAATTAACTCAGAAAAATACATGAGACCCTTCACTGCTACACAATCCAGTTTGCTCCTCTGAGGGGCAAGGACCCCCTCCCTACCCTCCCCCCACTGGCAGGACCACTTGAGATTCAGATGAGATCCTGACACCTGGGAAGCCCCTTGGTTAACTATAAAGCGTGTGAGCAAGATGAGAAATCGTCTCTTGTTTTCCAGAAACTTCCACAGCAAGGTCTCACACTTAGCAGGCGCTCGGATGTTTGCTAAATGAAGCGGTCGGCTAGAGAAGGAGGGGTAAGTATCATGCGGTATGACTTCGTCTGAGTTTCTTCATAAAGCAACCAACATCAAAAAAGTAATTCCCTAGGTGGAAGGGACAATACAGTTTTCGACACATTTGCAAATATCAAAACTATCCTTATCAATAATACCTGTTTGGTTAGTTATTTTATACATATTAGTGTATACATGTCAATCCCAATCTCCCAGTTCATCCCACCACCACCCGCCCCCCGCTTTCTAATAAGAACCTGCTATATAAAAAAAAAACAAATAAAATAAATTTCAAAAAAAATCCTCCCTGGAAACAAACAAACAAACAAAAAAACTGTTTGGGCAGGGAGGGAAAAGTTTCACAACAAATAATTTGGGGTTGAATCAAAATGAAATGTTGCACCACGTTTTGTTTTTAAGCATACACAATCCGCCCCACAGTTCCACACCACCAAAGTCACACACACACACAACATGGTGATTTCTGCCCAGTTTCTTTAATAACAAACCCAGTTGTCACTTCTTATTATGGTTCCATCTTGACCTCGAGGCAAAGGAACCGCACACCCTCTGGCAGGATTCCTGCCTATGTCCTGCTGGCTTCGGATGCTCAGGTCTCCTCCATGCCACTAGCTACGAGCTGTGAGGAACGCCCAAAAGAATCCCAGCTTTACTGCTTCAGAAAGAACCCCGTGTTCCCCAGACCCAAGCGACGATACCCCAGGATAAGAGGGCAGGCCAAGTCCTCCCCGCTGCCGACCTCAGTGGAGGGCTGTGCACAGCGGCCCCTCCTCCTGCTCCCCCCCCCCTCCTGCTCCGGGGGGTGGAAAGGGACCAGCTGGCAGCGGGTGGGGCGGAGGGGGACCTCGGCTCTGTCCCAGCCTGTCCAAATCAACCAGCTGCCCCTCTCGGCACAAACGCCTGTGACTCCACTGCCCAGCCTCCTTCTTTCTGCCATTTCCCTGGCTGAGATAAAAACAGCAACAGAGCCCAGAGAAACGGAAACAAGAGGGTGAGTTTCTGGACCAACTGGACTTTAGGTTCTGCCAGGGAAAGAACTGTGTTTTTTCCATAAAATCAGCGTCGCTCACAAACACGCTGGTGTCCCCCACAGGAAAGGTGTATCCTTGCTAACTTACAGTCACCACCGATGATGGGAGGGAGTAGTGGCCGCCCAGCAATCCCACTCCACAGACCCTGGGGCCCCGGAGTGGCTCTTGAGTCTCTGGCTCTAGTCACACCTCCGGAAAGGAAGTCATCTGTTTGAAAGCGCTCACCCCGGAGATGTCAGCATAGATACATGGTCTCCTTTGACAAACGGTTCAAAATAGTTCGATAGTCAAGAAAGTGCTACATCCAAGCAGGGGTGGGGATGCTAGAATTAGGAACAACCACCAGTAGCCACCTTCCAGCCACGGGAGCGAATGGACGGCTGAGGCCCTGAGACGCACACATGCCGACCTGAGGGCTCAAAAGTAAACCTAATAGTCGTAGCCAGAGTAAAGCCATTTACTAACAAAGCCAACCCTTTTAAAATAATTAATATAGGTGTCAAATACTAAATAAAATATCAATATCTACAAGAGGGTCCTTGCCTTTTAACATTCAAGTTTTGATCATTTATGGGATGCCTTCAAAGTCCAATGACGTACAGTAATTTGTTTTCTAATTTTTAATAATTGGTTTTGCTCATTATAAAATTAGTACATGTTCATAACAGAGTATTTGGAAAATACAAAGAAATTTTTAAAATTTAATAAAATCACCATTAAGTCTACAAGATTTAATGCTATTTTGTTGCTACAAAATAGCAACAAGATTTTATGGCTAGGCAAATCAACAAAGGTTACACTTCCTTGTGTAAGTTATGCACTTAGCATCCAACTTTTGACGAGACAGATGGACCTGTCCACGGCATCAGAAGGTTTAAAGAGATGCCTCCTGACATCAAAGGGGACTCCTGTGAGAGTGACTGCAGTTTGCTCCCAGATGAATACACTTAGAAGAAAACTGCAGGGATGAGGTACATTTCTCAGAGAGCTCATGTCATAAAAAAAAAAATACATAAAACATGAATTTGTAAAAGAGCTTAGGAAAAAAACACTGTCACTGTTTTAGTATCTCCTTTTCGTAAATGAGGCTGATGTGTCACCATAGACTGCTGACATTTTGCTAAAACTTAAGCCTGAATCTCACCAAAGGAAACCCAGACCACAGTGGAATAGATAAGAAATCAGATATTCAGAGCTTGTTGAAATATACCCCCCATATATACTGTATTTCCTTCCAGTCTTTTTTCTATGGACATATGCGTGTGGGGTATGTGTGCTCATGTATTTTATGGTTTACAACATATCGTAATTTTGTGGAGGCCTGAATTTCAATCCTGCCCCTGGGAGATTCGATTAAATGGGAAGACCTCGGTCAGAGAAGTCCAGCTGGGCCACCCAGCATCTGTACCTCAGCGGAACCTTGTTTCCCCATGGTGTCATGCATGGTGACACTCATGAAGTCACACGTGACTGGATTTTATAGCGAAATCACATGCTACTGTGGTGCCTGGGTGTCAAAGAAGGTCTCAGAAACACACCTCCAGCAAATGCCAAGGGCTGACTGTACTTTGGGTGAATGTTTTTTTTTCTACTTGGATCACATGCTATCTTTTTTCCATTTATATCACTGTAATATGGAAGCACATAGATGCCTCATAAATCTTCTGTGCTATTTGGTATAAAGAGCGAGTGTCCAGGCACCAAACTGTATAAACACAGCTGGTATGCAGTAAAACTATTTAGATAACTAGTGTGTTTATTTTGTTCTTTCACAGTCCATCCTATAAGAGTACCTAGTACACAGTAAATGTTTAATGAAAGATGAATATTATTAACTGTGACTATGAAATAATTTCTACAGGCCCAAAAAAAGTGCCACCGATATAATGGAAAATTACTAAGTTATACTATGCAAAACTGATGTAGAGAGAAAAAAAAAAGCAAATCTCTGAAGAGCTACTTTATAGTTCTAGGATATAGTTCTGCCTGCTCACCAGGCAGCCTGGCTCAGCAGCGACACCGTGTGGTGAGAGATCTCTGATCCCCAAGAGCGGAGTATTTTACAGGAAGCAAGAAGCAGAGAGCCAGGGAGGTGGATGGACCTAGAATCTGTCACACAGAGTGAAGTAAGTCAGAAAGAGAGAAACAAATACCATATGCTAACGCATATATATGGAATTTAAAAAAAAAATGGTTCTGAAGAACCTAGGGGCAGGACAGGAATAAAGACGTAGACGTAGAGAATGGACTTGAGGGCACGGGGTCGAGGCGGGGGGGAAGGGAGGGGAAGCTGGGATGAAATGAGAGTGGCATGGACATATACACACTACCAAATGTAAAATGGATGGCTAGTGGGAAGCAGCCGCATAGCACAGGGAGATCAGCTCGGTGCTTTGTGTCCATCTAGAGGGGTGGGATAGGGAGGGTCGGAGGGAGACTCAAGAGGGAGGGGATATGGGGATATATGTATATGTATAGCTGATTCATTTTGTTATACAGCAGAAACTAACACAACATTGCAATTATACTCCAATAAAGATGTGAGAAAAAAAAAAAAGAAAGAAAACAAACAGCCAGCACAGGCATCTAATCCAAAAGGCAGGTGAGGAACCTAAAGATGGGCCGTATGTAACAGGTGATGGGATGCCAGGATCCTCTCCGTGTAACTTAATTCCATGGGGAGCAAGGAGATCTATTAAGAAGGCTCAGAAGAGAAAGTATGATCCAATTCCATTCCCAATCTGTCATCCGTATCTATAACACTCAGCCACCAGCACAATGACGAGAAGGTGTTCCGAAATGTCTCCACCTAGGCATCAGAAGGACGAGGAGGACCCGCCCAGCTGCCTCCAGAAAGACCATCACAGTTGGCGAGTAGCCACCTTTGCACTTGCACAATAATCCTTCAGAGCACTTGTACTCCGAAAACACACCTCTAAAACCCTGAATTCTCGCATTTCCTTCTACAGCAGATTCCGGGTCTTCTAAGAGGAGTTAATAAACATTAAGAAATAAGGATATACATATGTAACAATCATACGTTCATTCACGCACGCAGTTCCTTGGGCTCCCAAAGTAAAGCAGAATTCAGAGAGAAGCAGTTGGGAGGGAAAGTAGTCCATAGGATAGATACCTAAGATCAACCAGACCAAGTGGAGGGCCCGAAATGAGAAGTGAACATGGCTCAAAAGTACGCTTTTCCAAAGTTTTTATATAATAAAGGGCTTGGTCAGCTTGGGGTCTGTGTGGAGTGTTTCTGTATGTGTATATAGAATAAATATTTGCTTTAATATTGTTGAAGCTTTGCATTCCCATGGTTTGTGAATGGGGGTTACCAATGAATAGGAGAAAATGTATCCTCCCACCCCCAGGCAGTTTAAAGAGCCAGAAGGACAAAAATATGAAGCATCTACTGTGTATTGTAACATACACAGACACACAATACAAAGCCTTAGGTATTTCAGGTTATGCCCATTCTAAAGAAGATGGAAAAGCCTAGAGTTCCAAACCTCTGCTCACAGGACAATAACAAGAGAGCAGGTCACTCTTTCCTCTCCATTGCGACGTCCAAGAGTCAGGAGGCCCAAGTCCCAAGACCAGCATGATCACAAGAACTCACGGGAAAGGTCAGGGAGCACTGCCAGGGGCAAGCCTGGGTCTAGCTCGCTCCCTGACCTCGGAGCAGGCAGGCACCCCTCACAGGTCCAGCCTCAGCCCTCCACGCTTAGGAAAGGAGGGAGGGAGAGGGTCTAGGAGAGTGACAGCCACCTCCCGTGGGGACCAGAAACCCTCACCCTCAAGGCTCTGCCCCATCCCTCCAAGGTGGGAGGTCTATAAATGGGTCCTCTTTTAAGTGTTGAAGCTCTGAGGACTGGCTTTATTTTGATACTTTTTAATAAATCACAGAACAGAGCTGCTGCTTCTTCTATCGACACATAAAACAGAGATAAATGATGTGGAGCTTTGAGGCCTGAGATCAAGGTGCAAACAAAAGTCATACCATTAATCCCCAAGAACACCCATTAAGAAGAGGGCAGGGCTTCCCTGGTGGCACAGTGGTTAAGAATCCGCCTGCCAATGCAGCGGACACGGGTTCGAGCTCTGGTCCGGGAAGATCCCACATGCCACGAAGCAACTAAGCCTATGTGCCGCAACTACTGAGCCTGCGCTCTAGAGCCCGCAAGCCACAACTACTGAAGCCCGCGTGCCTAGAGCCTGTGCTCTGCAGCAAGAGAAGCCACTGCAATGAGAAGCCTGCGCACCGCAATGAAGAGTAGCCCCCGCTCGCTGCAACTAGAGAAAGCCTGCTTGCAGCAACAAAGACCCAACGCAGCCAAAAATAAATAAATAAAATAAACAAATAAATTTTTTAAAAAAGAAGAAAAAGAAGAGGGCAGACTGGCTCAAAAAACTGTGCAATGAAAACGCAATGACTGTGAAAAAAAATCATCCATTGCTATACTTTTAAGTTTTTTTAATTAAAAACATTACTTAGGGCTTCCCTGGTGGCCCAGTAGTTAAGAATCTGCCTGCCAATGCAGGGGACACGGGTTCGAGCCCTGGTCCAGGAAGATCCCACATGCCGCGGAGCAACTAAGCCCATGTGCCACAACTACTGAGCCTGCGCTCTAGAGCCCGCGAGCCACAGCTACTGAGCCCACTGCCACAACTACTGAAGCCCGTGCGCCTAGAGCCTGTGCTCCGCAACAAGAGAAGCCACCTCAAGGAGAAGCCCACGCACGGCAACGAAGAGTAGCCCCCGCTCACCGCAACCAGAGAAAAGCCCGCGCGCAGCAACGAAGACCCGACATAGCCAAAGATAAAATAAGTAAAATAAGATAAATAAATTTACGAAAAAAAAAAAAACATTACTTAGTCTTTTTAGACCAGGCACCAGGCACTTATTAGGCACATTATACACTTTTAACTTATTCAATCTCCCAACAACACCAATAACATAATAATAATAATTGCACTAAGGTGTTTAATGGGTTTTTTTGTTTGTTTGCTTGTTTGTGGCTGTGTTGGGTCTTTGTTGCCGCGCACTGGCTTTCTCTAGTTGCGGCGAGCGGGGGCTACTCTTCGTTGCGGTGCGCGGCCTTCTCATTGCAGTGGCTTCTCCTGTTGCAGAGCACGGGCTCTAGGCGCACGGGCTTCAGTAGTGGTGGCACGTGGGCTCAGTAGTTGTGGTGCACGGGCTTAGTTGCTTCGTGGCATGTGGGATCTTCCCGGACCAGGGCTCGAACCCGTGTCCCCTGCATTGGCAGGCGGATTCTTAGCCACTGCGCCACCAGGGAAGTCCCTGCACTAAGGTTTAAATAATACAATTTACACAGAACTTCCATATATACGATTTCATCTAGTTCTAAAATAATTCTGTAAGGTATCCAAATCCTAAATGCTCTCAGATTCTATATCTGTCTTCCCCAAGTGAGCACATCCCACCCAGAGAACTCATAGCTCTAGTCTCTTCTGAAAAGTAAGTTTGCCAAGGGACAGAGAATAACCCAAAAGAGAATTCCTCCTCTTTTAAAACGGTTCGGATAGAGGGTATAATTTGTTCTTTTCCAGGCAAAGCAGGGAAGTTTGGTGTTTAGAGTCACCTGGACTATTAGGTATTTGCTGAAACTATACAGTTACGTCACTAAACTCACAATTTCCCCATTTAGGGGAGACAAACAGAGATAGACCCACAAAATAATTTGCCACATTCAACAAGAAATTGACAGCTTGGCAAAGCAAAAAGATTATTGAGAAGACACACCTGGAGAAAGTGGCAACCTGCCCAACCAGGTAGCAGCCACAGGCATCAAACGCAGACAAAAGGCCAGGAAAATTCCTGAACACATTCCCAACTCCATGACATTTTCCCTTTAGACAAAAGTAAAAGATACCAACTGAAATCCAGAGCCCCTTTTGCCACAAGATGGCAGACTTCAGCACAAAAGAAACAAAAGTTGTGATTTCCCCATCCAAAGATTCACTGGGGAAGGCCCAAATCAAAACAAAGGCTTTTAATCCCAACTGAATAAATTGCGGTTTCCAAATACACTCTTGACACATAAAAGAGTGACCTTTTCCCCCCTCAAGTGGAAAGGGCCATAACTTTAAGACATAACTCCCTCTAAACTCCAGTGTTCTTCTCTCCCTCCCTTACATAAAACACCAAAGAAATTAGTTATACTTGGATAACTTTAAGACGGTTTCAAAACCTGAAGTCAAAATAGAAATGGAAAATCAAAACAGAAAACAAAATGGAAACCCACCGCAAGGCAACGACTGAGGGAAGGGTCACCGTTCTGAAGAAGGGCACCTGAGGGGGCCCCTTCCCAGCCGAGCACACACTCACCTCAGCTGCCGACAGCAAGTAAAGGGGCGTTAAGGCAGGAACATGTTTTGCGTCACAGCTTAGGCCAAGCGTCGTCAGGATCTCCTTAAGGACTTCGTATCTTCTAAAATTGCTTGATTTGAGCAGGTTAAAATCCTCTTGTGTTTGCACTACTGGAGAGCTGGGAGGTAGTTCCAGGTGCACCTGAGGGAAAAAGACACCACGACGTAAATCAGAGGCACTTAGCGACATAAAGAAAAGCAGTGGCTTTACTACTTTTTCTGAAAACTTGAACATGAATCCTTCTAATCATCAACAGTATATAAACCTGGAACCTGAATATTTGGTAAGGAACAACAAGCAATAAAAAGATTCGAGGGAGCCCATTAAAATCGTGGCTGAAAAGATCTGGTGGAAATGACCCTGGATAGTAACTTTCCAGGTCTCGAATTTTATCACTAATCAGTCATGGGACCTTGGGCAAGTCACTTAACTCGGTTATACGACAAACGTTTAGGAACATGGTTGTGCTGAGGACCCAAGTACAGTTGCTGCTGAAGTGGGGGAGGCACAGTGAGTCATGCTCGAAGCTCCTATTCCACCTACTGGTCATAACTCCTGGGGACGGGAGTGGTCTTAGTCACCGCTTTAAGAGTGTTTGCAGGAATACAAATAGAGGAGTGGGGTTTGGCGGACTCCAGAAAGGGCTGCCCCACCTCCCTCCTTCACCTGATAAGACTTGGAATTTCATGTATTTAGTTCAGGCTTTGTTGTACAGTTAAAATTAAAGTAGTTCCGGGACTTCCCTGGCAGTCCAGTGGTTAAGACTCCACGCTTCCACTGCAGGGGGCGTGGGTTCGATCCCTGGTCGGGGAACTAAGATCCCAACATACCGGAACTTCTAGCTGACTCAAACTAGAACCTTCCTATCAATGGTCTGTGTTTTGGTATGAAGGAATGTACTAGAACTTTTGGCTCTGTTGAGATGAGATTTTAACTGGGCATTAGAGCCTGGAGGATGCCAGAATACTCAGTACTCAGAAGGGCAATCTGACCATGTTTTATTTTATTTTGCTTTTGCCAGGGGTCAGCCGTGGGATTCTACTGCCTGCAGAGCACCCAGCTGATGTTATAAGAACATTATAATAAAATGAAAAGTATAGTGCTAGGGGCTTCCCTGGTGGTGCAGTGGTTAAGAATCCACCTGCCAATGCAGGGGACAGGGATTCGAGCCCCGGTCCGGGAAGATCCCACATGCCGCGGAGCAACTAAGCCCTTGTGCCTCAACTACTGAGCCTGCGCTCTAGAGCCCGTGAGCCACAACTACTGAAGCCCGCGCACCTAGAGCCCGTGCTCCACGACAAAAGAAGCCACCACAATGAGAAGCCCGCGCACCACAATGAAGAGTAGCCCCTGCTCAACACAGCTAAAGAAAAGCCCGCGTGCAGCAACAAAGATCTAATGCAGCCAAAAATTAATTAATTAATTAATTAATTTTTTAAAAAAAGTAGAGTGCCAGCCTTCAGGCAACTTAAAATCTCTCAATTCCCACTCAAGCCTTAACCAAAACAAAAATACTGCCCAGATATACTGTCTAAAACAATCCAATTGTTGAAAGTTGAAGCCAATCTGAAAAGTTTGCAGAGGACTGTCCGGCAGAGTCCCCACATTCCAGCGGGCCAGCTGAGGGCTGCCTGCCTCACCCACAACTGAGCCTGTTGGCCACGAGCAGCAGGGGACCCTGTCCTCTAAACAACCCTAGAAAAGGAAGGAGGCAGAAAAGCGAACTCCTTTAAGGTATATGAATCCTACTGTGTCTCCTTCTACCGTGCATTCTTACCCAAAATGTGTGACTCTCATCTCCAGGGGTCAAAGCCAGTGCTGGGACGGACGATCAGCATGGCAACGGGTCACGTTTAATTCACCTGAGCATGTGACTGTCCGGAGGTTACCTCTTACAGGTGGCAGAAATCAAACGAACCAAGTTCTGTCCCCACCTGGGCCCAAGGAGGGGGGCGAGCGTGGTTAATGGCCAATGTACTCCCTGGGCTAAGCGAGTACACCCAGGGTGGGGTGCTACAGAAGTCCCTGTCACAAGTGAGAGATGCCGAGGACGAAAAGGAGAGCTCCCCCTGCGAGCAGGCCTCCGGATTCCAGGAGGTGAGAGAAAGCACAGCTGTCGACATTGTGGGCGAAGTGCGATTGTCGGTTTCAAGGTTAGGTGCTTCTACAACAGCAGCGAGAAGACAGGCCGTCTGGCTCTGCACCTCAAACCGTCTGGCAAAACGGCCACCAGCGCGTGTGCGTGCCACAGCCACCCTCCTGGTCCTCTGGCTGTGATGCTGTTACCATAGTGACGGGCCCATTTCTGTAACTTGGCTTCGTCTAAAATTAAGGCATTTAGACAAGACCCAAAGCCATAACTAAAAATGTCTCCAGTCACAGACGGGACGGGAGGTGCTACTGGCATCTATCTACCCCCCACAACAAAGAAGGAACTGGTCCGAAATCTTAGCAGTGCCATGGTTGAGAAACTCTGCTATAAAAGCAGAACCACTTCTGCTATGTGCTAAGCTAAATAAGAACACAAAATATTTCAAATCCATTTCACAGGCTCTATCTGCACAACCTTCATGCCAAACTCCTGGTCCATCTGATAAATCGAACGTCAGCATTAACCCGCAGCCTTAAACTTTCCCTGCAAATCTGATCAGCAGAACAGTCCATCAGAATTTCCTTTTTCTGTACGACGATGAATGCCTTGCCTAAGGTCTCAGTGTCAGCTCCCTGGCTGTGAGACCACCACCTACTGAGCAGCTGTGGTTTGTCCTTGAAGTCCTCCTCTTACTGGGTTACATCACTGCCCCATTTATTACAAAAATGAAGACTATGAAATTGAACAGGGAAAGAGGAAACTAACCAGCCTGTGCTAATATTTATTGGTTGATCTCGGCAGCAAGGTATGGTAGTGACACAGGCCTGAGAAGAAAACAGTGACCCTGTCACACAGAGACTGGAAGTCATTTAAAATCAAAAGTGACATTCTAATCCCCTGCATCTGATTTTTGAAGCTGCATCATATTGCCTTTCATCCTGGGGCAATGCATGCGTATCAAATTTTATGACAGTAACGGGGTCAATTTAAATGGTGCAGCAAGCAGATTTGCTATGTAACTCAGAGAAATGGATCGCAACAGTGCCGAATCAATTTTCTAGTACAAGTCTGTGCACAGGGGTGGTAAAATTCACTGCTGAAAGCTGAAATGCGGCTCTAGGAAGTCAGGGTTTTAAGTGGATTTTCTGAGTTACTATAGTTACCATATTTGCAGACAAAAAGATAAGAGGAACTTTATTAGGCCTCCAAAAACTAATTCATGTGGTTTGCAGCCCACATGAAACCTGCTTGCATTGTACATGTTCATCTGCAAACATGTTCATGCCCCCTTAAAGAATGTTTGGTCAGAAAACCCAAGAGACTTAATTTCTAGGAGGGCTGGAGAGACGCACAGCATATGAAATGAAACCATACCAAAAAAAAAAAAAAAAGGCAACAATTCACTAACTCAATAAAAAGATCCCTATAATAAAACAAAATCTGTTACACTCATCCTGGGTACCATTCTGGGCAAAATATCCACAACTACTTAGTCTTCTCATCAGATCATCAGGGACTTCCCTGGCGGTCCAGTGGTTGAGACTCCGCACTTCCATTGCAGGGGGTGCAGGTTTGATCCCTGGCCAGGGAACTAAGTTCCCACATGCCGCGCAGTGCAGCCAAAAAGTAAACAATCATTAGATCATCAAATGCTTAAGGATGAGTGTTCATCTAAACTCTAACAAAAACTTTTGCCCAGGGACTTCCCTCGTGGTCCAGTGGTTAAGACTCCGCACTCCCAATTCAGGGGGCCCAGGTTCAATCCCTGGTCAGGGAACTAGATCCCGCATGCCACAACTAAGACCCAGAGCAGCTAAATAAGTAAATATTCAAAAAGGAAAAAAACACTTTTGCCCAAAGGCATTAAAAGATTTGCAGTAAATGATCAGGAATTCTGAAGTAGTCTATCCTGCTACCATTTGCTTAAACAAACAAACGAAAAGCTCAAAAGAAAAAGAATGTGGTGGGGGGGGGGGGGGGCGGGGAACCAGCAGATGAACCAAAGGAGCCCCCTTAGCATGGGAAGGGAAGTAAAATTTTCCTTTTATCTCTGTTTCCATTTTTTCTTACCTATGTATTAATTTGCTATAAATCTAAATCACTTCAATATTCTCTTATTTGAAACTGTTCTCAGCACTTAGATTTTAAGACTGACAAATCATAAAGGAATCGAGGATCTGAAGGTGTTTTCAACACTCACTATCCCAGCAGTTGGTGAGCATTTCACACAAACCCCTGACAATATTTTAATGTGATAGTTACTGCTGTTTGGAATTACCACCCCAAGGCACTCAATTCCCTTCATTAAATAAGTTTGATTATATTAACTAAAGTGTGCTTTGAGGCAAGAGAGTGGGGACTGATGGATTTTAGAAAGAGTATTACCAGTGTATAGATCAAGACAAGAAACGAGTTTTGGCTAATTCTTGGTTAACGAGCAATCTTTAATTAGCCATAATACTAATTATGTATTAATTAGTTCCTCCATCACAAGTCTTTTGGTGAAACAGGATATTCACAGGAAAGCCTGCTACTCACCATCAGCAAAAATTCCCAGCCAAAAGTCAGAAGTACCCCCCCAGCACACAGACTCTCCAACCCTTCCAAGTACAGCCTTCGAGAGCGTATCCAAGCAAAGAGACCCAAAGATCCTGACACGGATGCCGGCCTGCGTACCTGGCAAAGAACAGCTTCTCCTCCGCACGTTCCGAAAGGCACTTGTACAATCAGCCTGTCCTCGTCCTCGTTTTCCAGGTGGCCCTGGAGCTTGCCCAGGCCAAGCGGCTCCCAGGGGCCCCCCTCGTAAACGCAGCCGCTGATCAGGACGCTGAGCCTCACCTGGCTCCAGTCCGCCTTGCAGAAAACCAAGCTCTGCACTGTGTCCTGCAGCGGGGCCTTCCTGGTCACCTGGAAGCCAGCAAGCGTGAAGGGCGACGACAGGCCCAGTACCTTCCCTCCCTGAGAAAGATAGGCCATGAACCTCCGGGACAGGTCCTCAGGGACGGACTCCCTCGCGGCAATGACCACCAACAGGCAGTTGTCTGGCCACGGGTCCCTGAGAGCACTTTCCAGCGGCAGGTGGTACAGAGTGTAACAGCTGGTGTCCACGCAGTCGGCCAGAGCCGACCGGACCTGCTGGAGCCGGCCCAGGGCGTCCTGGGAGTCGGACCCCACGTAGAGAAGGATGTTGGGTGCCTTTCCCGTGAGGTTGACCCTCCTCTGTTCTCTCTTGGGGCAGAGGTCATACGCGATATCCTCCAAACCACTGCTGTAGTCGTAGGGAAGATCTGGAATGTTCTCTGCAGAGGCAAACTTGACGGACTCGATGGTGCTGTTCTCAAGCTCCAAACACTCGTGGCAGCTAGAAAGATGGAGGTGACAGCGCTCGACGGAGCCCACGCCTCTGTCGCTCTCCCCGGCAGGCTCGCCCCCAAGGGCACCGCCTTGCCCCTGCGTGGGTGCGGAACCCAGAACCTGGTGGTCCTCTCTGCCAACGTGCTCCATAGCCCCCAGCTCAGGCTTGCTCTCAACAGAAGATTCAGGCTGGGGCTCTAGGAGCTGGGCTGGCGTGTCTGAGGCCTGATCCTTAAGTTCCTTCAGAGCGGAGTCCTGCAAGTGGACAGCTAAAGAGAACAGAAAAGACAATCCATCAACCCTCTGGTCTGTCATGCAGCTCAGCTCAGAACCTCAGGGCGCTCTCTGCGCTGCACGACCTACATTCCAGGGCAGCCCTCATTCCCCTCCGCCCCAACTCTGAGGCCTCCTTGGGAACCACGTAACTGCTCCCACCTGCTCGGAGGGTGCCCCTGACATTCCCGAGTAAAATCGCACGTGTCCACATCTTTCCCACACAGATCGGAAAACCTCACACCCCCTTATTGACTGGTGAAGAAAGTGAGATTCGGAGAGGTGATTTTGTCCACTTGCTTATAGATTCAATTTTGTGGCTATCAATCTCCTATATGATAATGAAACTCAAAAACAAGGCACATAGCTAGAGTCTATCCACGCACGCCCCAGGAAAAAGCCACTCTCAGGACGCTTCATTGGATCAACAGGGGAGAAGGATCTTGCCAGTATCTTGACCCAGGTCTGGAATATAAGTTTACAGTCACTGATTCAAAAAACATTTACTGAGCACTTGCTAAACGTCTGGCATGGTATTAGGCACATGCACATGACCAATGGGGAAATGAAGTGACTTTCACAAATTTCCAGAGCTGGTGACACTCATTGGCTCAAGATACAAATGAAGACTTTCTTGTAAGTCAATTACACTTCTACAAAATAAAATTTTAAAAGTATATGTGTACATCGGCTTCCCTGGGGGCGCAGTGGTTGGGAGTCCGCCTGTCAGTGCAGGGGACACGGGTTTGAGCCCTGGTCCAGGAGGATCCCACATGCCGCGGAGCAACTAAGCCCATGCGCCACAACTACTGAGCCTGCGCTCTAGAGCCCGCGAGCCACAACTACTGAGCCTGCGTGCCACAACCGCTGGGGCCCACGCGCCTGAACCCCATGCTCTGCAATGGTGGGGGGACCACCACAGTGAGGGGCCCGCGCACCGCAGCGGGGAGTGGCCCCCGCTCTCCGCAACTGGAGAAAGCCCATGCGCAGCAACGAAGACCCAACACCGCCGGGAGTGAAATTAATTGATTAATTAATTAATTAATTTAAAAATATATATGTGTATACATATACATAAGAAAGACTTACATGGACATGGAAAGCCTACTTTTAAGCCTAATTAAGGAAGAACATTTTGCGTGTTTCCTGAAAAAAGATGTGTCCCAAAATGATGTAGTATATATGTTTTAAGTAAAAAAAAAACTGTTAGATTTAGAACTTCATAGTAACACTGGCTATGCCTTCCATTCAGTTGAACTATGGTCTAGAAACCAGTTATACTGTATTAGAATGTGTGAAATAAATATTATATGGGTTCTAAATTTGCATGCCATTTCATGAACAACACAATTATGGGAAATCCTTGTTTAAGAATTTGAAAAGCACTAATGATATAGTCAGGGATAAGCACCTCAAAAAAAAAAACTGACACATGTATGAATGTTATACTATTATGGTTCTATACAAACTGCTGGCTGAATTAAGCTGCAAATAAGCATTGCCCTTAAGTCATACCAAACAACAGTCCTTAAGCTCATAACTAATGGCATCCTGCTATGATGAAAACATTTCCTAAGATGACTTACAAACGATCTTTTGGGGTATCAGTCCATTAGCCACCTGGAGTCTATCTTCAAGGAACGCCACTCCCAGCTTGCTGAAGTCATCCACACTTGCTTTGGCGATTAACTGATAAGGATCCCCGGGTCTGCAAGCTAACGGCAAACAACAATCCGACCACTTCACAATCTGAGAAGTGGGTGAGGGAGGAGGAAGAAAGACAGGATGAGATTTTTCTTCTCTAAAATAACCAGATACTTTACTTTTCCCTTCAGCTCCCACCACTATATTACAGTCAAACAATGAATTACTGGATAGTACATTTTAACATCAAAGATGTCCTGGTTCAAGCATTCTCATTTCTACTTAACAGGGCTTACAAAGCACTAGATGTAACTCTCTCATTTAAAAGTAATTGAAGTCTTAACTGCTGTTCAAGGGACTAAAAGGGGAAAGGGCCATTCCCTACATACTGGAAAGACATAAACTTGCCCTTCACTAACAGGAAATAGGAGAGAACAAGCCTGCAATATCCAATGATTCATAGATATTCATTCACCCTTAGATCAGCTTTTCTCAAAGTGGGGTCCAAGACCCACTACAACAGAACTCCCCGGGAGCAGATGAAAACTTCATGTTTCTGGGCACTACTCTCTGTCTGGTGCTTCAGACTCTCTGGAGTTGCAGCCCAGGAATCAGAAGTTTAAACATGCTTCCCACTGATTCCTGAATGTGAGAGCAACCGTCTCCAGAGAGCTCCGGCCTGTCGCAGTTCACATTTCCACCACAAGGGGGACAGGGAAAATGAGAGTAGACAAAGCTCAGTCCTTTAAGCCAGCGGTCCCCTAACTTTTTGGCACCAGGGACCAGTTTTGTGGAAGACAATTTTTCCACGGACCACGGTAGGGCGGATGGTTTCGGGATGACTGAAGCACGTTACATTTATTGTGCACTTTATTTCTATTATTATTACACTGTAATATATAATGAGATAATTATACAACTCACCATAATGCTGACAGGAGGCGGAGCTCAGGCAGTAATGCGAGCGGCGGGGAGCAGCTATAAATACAGATGAAGCTTCACTCGCCCATCCACCGCTCACCTCCTGCTGTGTGGCCTGGTTCCTAACAGGCAATGGACCAGTACCGGTCCGTGGCCCAGGGGTTGGGGGCCCCTGCTTTAAGCCTTCCAGTGTTTATGAAAAAATTTGAGACTGGGACAAGAAGGGGAGCCCCTTGGGGTTGGGAGCCTGGCTCTGGAGCCCTAGATCTGGGTCTGGGTCAAACTCTGCTAATCGTCTCAGAACCTCTCAAGTCTCAGCTTCTTCATTTCATAAAACAGGAATAATGGTAGTACCCATCATTGTATAGGTTTGTTATGTTAATGAAATTAAAGAGTTTATGTAATGCCCCCAGTAGAAAGCTTGGGACAGAAAAAGCGTTCAATTAATGGAAGTTGCTATTATTAGAATCTGGCTTTAAAAGCAATATTGAATATAATGGTCCTTTTCCAAGATGCCATGAATAATTTCCCTACTTCCCAAAATCTTCTCAGGGATGTCCTGCCCCAAATTTCATGATCAGAGATATATACTTTTGAATTCCATTTTTTATATTGTTAGGTTAGGTTTTTAGAACTAACTCTTGCTGAAAACAATTTTGAAATGCTGGATATGGACTTCCCTGGTGGTCCAGTGGGGTTAAGAATCTGCCTTCCAATGCAGGGGACGCAGATTCAATCTCTGGTCGGGGAACTAAGATCCCACATGTCATGGGGCAACTAAACCCTTGTGCTGAAACTACTGAGTCTGTGCCACAACTACAGAGCCCAAGTGTCACAACTAAGACCCGACTCAGCAATAAATAAATAAATAAGTAAATGCTGGATAAATAAAGAAAACATCATTTTAAAAGCACTGGAGAATTGACTAGATAATAAAGAACTTCCGGGCCAAATGCCAGGGTAAATCCTGAACCTACAGAGGTAAGGGGAATTCCCACAAGCCAAGGAACATTGGCCCTGAGGGTACTTGCTTATCCAGGAAACCTGGGATTTAAAAGTCAGGGTCCATAAATAAATAAATAAATAAAGTCAGGGTACAACTGGCATCAAGATAAACATATAGATCAATGGAATAGAACTGAGAGTATAGAAATAAACATATACATTTGTAGACGATTGATTTTGGACAAGGTTCCCAAGACAACTCAAAGGGAAATAATCATCTTTTCAACAAATGTGCTGGTACAACCAGGTATCCACATGCAAAAGAATGAATATGTACCCCTATCTCATACCATGTATTACCAGGTACAAAATTAACTGAAAATGGATCAAATCCTCAATATAAGAGCTAGAACTACAAAACTCTTTGAAGAAAACATAGATGTAAATCGTCATGACCTTGGATCAGGCACTGGTTTCTCAGAAAGACACCAAAAGTACAAGCAACGAAAGAAAAAAATAAATAAATTGGACTTCATCAAAATTTTTGAGTGGGACTTCCCTGGTGGCTCAGTGGTTAAGAATCCTGCCAATGCAGGGGACACGGGTTAGAGCCCTGGTCCGGGAAGATCCCACATGCCACAGAGCAACTAAGCCCGTGTGCCACAACTACTGAGCCTACACTCTAGAGCCCGAGAGCCACAACTACTGAAGTCCATGTGCCTAGAGCCCGTGCTCCGCAATAAGAGAAGCCACCACAATGAGAAGGCTGTGCACTGCAACGAAGAGTAGCCCCCGCTCGCCACAACTAGACAAAGCCCACGCACAGCAACAAAGACCCAACACAGCCAAAAATAAATAAATTAAATTTATAAAAAAAAAATTTTGTGCTTCAAAGAACACTTTCAAGAAAGTGAAAAGACAACCCACAAAATGGGAGAAAATATTTGCAAATCATGTATCTGATAAGAGATTTGTATCCACAATATATAAAGAATTCCCACAACTCAACAATAAAAAGACAAATACCCAATTTAAAAATGGGCAAAGGATCTGACTAGACATTTCCCCAAAGAAAATATACAAGTGGCAATAGCACTTGAAAAGATGCTCAACACCATTCATCATTAGAGAAATGCAAATCAAAACTACAATGAAATGGACTTCCCTGGTGGCACAATGGTTAAGAATCCGCCTGCCAATGCAGGGGACACGAGTTCAAGGCCAGGTCCGGGAAGATCTCACATGCCATGGAGCAATTAAGCCCGTGTGCCACAATTACTGAGCCTGCACTCTAGAGCCCGCAGGCCACAACTACTGAGCCCGTGTGCCCCAACTACTGAAGCCCACGTGCCTAGAGCCCAAGCTCCACGACAAGAGAAGCCACCGCAATGAGAAGCCCGTGCACCGCAACGAAGAGTAGCCCCCGCTCGCCGCAACTAGAGAAAGCCCACGTGCAGCAACGAAGACCCAACGCAGCCAAAAACAAATTAAAAAAAAAAAAACTACAATGAGATACTTCATCCTCTACTAGGATGGCTAAAATCAAAAAGATGGACACTAGGGAATTCCCTGATGGTCCAGTGGTTAGGACTCCATGCTTTCACTGCCAATCGGGTTCAGTCCCTTTCAGGGAACTCATATCCCACATGCCATGAAGCGCGGCCAAAAAAAAAAAAAAAAAGGACAATAACAAATATTGAGGATGTTGAGAAATCAGAACCCTAAGACACGGCTGGTAGAAATGTAAAAGGGTGCACCCTCCTTGGAAAAGAGTTCATCAGTTCCTCAAAAAGTTAAACAGAGTTTCCAAATGACCCAGAAATTCCACACCTAGGTATATACCTAAGGGAGCTAAAAATATACATCTACACACAAAACATGTACACAAGTGTTCATAGCAGCATTATTCATAATAGCCAAAGAGTAGATACCCCAAATGTCCATCAACAGATAAACGGATAAATAAAATGTATATATCCATACAATGGGATATTATTCAGCCATAAAAGGGAATGAAGTACTAATACATGTTACAATGTAGATGAATCTTGAATACATTATGCTAAGTCTAGGAAGCCAATAACTAAAGGTCACATATTATATGATTCTATTTATATGAAATATTCAAATCAGACAAATCTATAGAGTTGGAAAGTAGATTAGTGGCTCCCAGGGACAGGACCACTGGGGAGTGACTGCTAATAGGTACACATTTTTTTGGGGGGGTGATAAAAATGTTCCAGAATTAGATGGTGATGACTGCACAACTGCTGAATTGTAATTATACACTTTAAAAGGATGAAATTCATGGTATGTGAATTGTATCTCAATTTTAAAAAGAAAAAGAAAAGAGTCTGGAGTCCTCCAAGGTTCAACACTACCCCACAGAATCATTATGCCTTAGTATTTCATTTCTCTCCTTAAAGAGATTTCAAACTGAATTTAACTTTTCTCCTTAGGCAAACAATAATTTTTAAAGTTGAGAAACACTGTCTTCGAGGGAAAAATTATAAATGCAAGCCTTTATGGTCAAAAGGTCGAAACGCACTAATCAGTCTAGCCTATTTGGAGAAAGAGAAACCTCAGAGTTTTTAGCTCTATGTGTAGCTTTCCCTCCCTTTTACCACCTACTTCTCCCACCTCCTCCCAGACATCCAGCCAGAGTGAGCAGAATTCACCTGGACGGGCCAGCCTGACCAATGCTTCAGTAGGACTCTGCATTTCAAATAGGACATCTTTGATCCAGGGTGAAGAGTTGAAGTCTACAATTCAGACAAATATTTAGTTGATTCCCAGCTTTGAGAATGCAGGAAGGATGTCAGCTCAGGAGGGTGAGAAGATAAAGTATCGCCTTGGCAAGAGCTGACTTTTCAGATGAGGGTGAATGGGAAACATGAAAAGGAGCAATGCAACCTCCTGCATGAGGCTATAAGCATCTTTGTTCTCAGCGCTTTCGCTGGCAGAGAATAAGGACAAATACTCAGCCAGTGGAGATACAGCCCAGAATTTAGTTGTTCAGACGTTGATGTAGCACCCTGCTGCAGCGGGCACTGGCGTGGAGCTGTGCCTCAAAGTAAGCACTTCCTGTAAAAGGAGCCAACAATGAAATCCTCACACCCAGGAGAGACGCAGGAGATAAAGCAAGGGGGACAGGAAGCAGCCAGAGAACAATATACACACACGTCCCTGATCAAGTTTCTCAACTAGGCCGGCTGTTTCCTCACCTCAGTGCATTTCCTTTTTCTAGGAACGTGGTCCGTGAGCCACAGACCATGCAAACTCCTCCAAGCAGCGCTGCGGCCCCGATCAAAGCAAAGCCGCAGTGTCACTGAGACTCATCCAGGGTGTCTGCCATCTGCCCAGTGGCTAAAGCAAACAGACCACTTCCCATATGCACTTCCAGCTGGAGACAAAGGGACAGAGGAAGAAAGGGGAAGTCAAGCAAAAGGCTTACTCCCCAAGATCAAAGGCAAGGAAGCCCTGGTCAGCCCTAAACAAGGGGATGTCCTCTTCTCCTGTGCAGCCTGCAGAAAGCCCTTCCATAACCCAAGCTTGTGACTTGAGGCTGCAGTGACTATACTATGTGTCCACTCCACTCAACTCAACACACACGTGCACCAGGAAGGGGATCCAGGAACAAACGGCACGGGGTTAAACTCTCTACAACAAATTGCCCTTTCCAAGACTGCCTGCTGCAGGTGCGGAGCTGAAGTTCTGCAGCTAATCGGGCAATGGGAATCTCAACAACCAGTCAGGTGATGGTTAATCTATGTGCCAACTCAGCTAGGCCACGGTACCTGGATATTTGGCCAAACATCAGTCCAGAGGTGACTGTGAAGATATTTTTTAGATGTGGTTCACATTTAAAATGAGTCAGCTTTGTGTAGATTATCCTCTGTAATGTGGATGAGCCTTGTCTAATCAGTCGAAGGCCTTACAAGAAAAAGACTGAGGTTCCCAGGGGAAGAGGGAATTCTGCCTCTAGACTGCCTTCAGACTCAAGCTGCAACATCTATCTCCCCTGAGTTTCCAGCCTCCGGCCTGCCCTGCAGATTTGACACCACAATCCTGTGAGCCAATTCCTTAAAATAATCTCTTTCTTTCTGTTTCTCTCCCCCGCCACTTCCTCCCTCTCTCTCCCTACATATGTACACATATATGTATATGTATGTATGTATGTATAATGCACGCATGCGTGCGCACACACACACACACACACACACCCTATTGTTTCTCAAGAGAACCCAGATAAATACAAGTTACAATCAGTTACCCTGAATAAGATCAATGTCACAGCATCGACACTGCTAATTTTCTGGCTCTTGTTTCTCCTCTTACAAATCAATGTTAGGTTTTTAAACATCTAGTAATGAATTGAATGAAGGAGGGCTAGACACACAGAGATGTGAAGAATCTGAAACCAGGGGAGTAAGGGGAAGAGGTTATTTCTTACTTTCAGTTATTCTCAATGCCTTTTGGGTTTGAAAACAGAAAGGATACAGGAGTACTACAAAATTCATTTTCACTCTATTATTTAAAAAGATACTATGCCCCATGGTGCTCTTAAGAGAAGGGTGTTAGAAAATCAAGTGACAGTGTAAGGGATATGACAAGTCCACAGCAAGCAAGAGCTGAAATAATAAAGTGACCCAGGTGAGACTTAAGGTGGTTCTGCAAAACCGTAACTGACCAGAAACTCAAGAAAAAGGGTGGTCTAGGTGTTCTAATTTTCTGAATAAATAAGAGCTAATCAGAAAATAATAGAAATACCCTTGTTGTCATAACCTTTTTCTATTATGTGTGTTCTTCTTCTTTTTTTTTTTTTTTAATTTTTTTCTTTTTGGCCACGCAGCTCACAGGGTCTTGGTTCCCAGACCAGGGATCGAACCCAAGTCCCCTGCAATGGAAGCGCAGAGTCTTAACCACTGGACTGCCAGCGAAGTCCCTATCATGTGTGTTCTTTAGACGCTCCATAAGCACCTGAGACCCAATGTCTACAGTGTACTGCACTAGCGTCCCCAGTTGTTCACTTTATATCCCTGCCCCACTGATGTTGGTAACCCGAGGAGGAGGAGAAGTTTTAACAGACATCCCAAGTGTTCTGGTTATCCACTGCTGGTAACAAACCACCCCAAAATTTAGTGGCTTACACTCATCATTTATTTTGCTCACAAATCTCAATTTGGGCAGAGCTTAACAAGGATGGCTCAACTCTGCTCCACATGGCATCAGCTAGGATGGCTCAACTGGGCCTGGACGATCCACTTCCAAGGTGGCTTCCTCATACAGCTGGCAAGCTGGAGCCGCCTGCCAGCTGGGAACTCAACTAGGACTGCCCACTGAGGGCCTCAGTTCTTCATGGGAACCTTGCCACAGGGCAGCTTGAGCTTCCTCACAGCATGGAAGCTGGGTTCCAAGAACCCAGGCAGAAGCTGCAAGGTTTCTTATGATCTAGCCTTGGAGGCCCCAGAATGTCTCTTCTACCACATCCTATTAGATAAACAAATCACTAAGGTCAGCCTAGATTCAAGAGAGGGGTATAAGGCTCCACCTCTCAATAAGAGAAAGGAATTTGCAGCCATCTTAAATCTACTACACTGAGTTTCAGCCAGCTCTCTCACTCCTCCACTCTGTGTGAGACGGACATGCTCTTTTGGTCTAGTCCCTGCAAGGGAAAGATGTGTGGAGCAGAGCCTAGAGCAGTCACAGCTTGAAACAGCAGCAGCAAACCTGCTCAGCCTATGTGTGACATGAGCAAAAACAAAGATTTCTTGTTAGAAGCCGCTGAAATTCTGAGGTCATCTGTTATTTCAGCAAAGCTGACTAAAACAATGTGCAAAACTGCACTTTACAGGGGTCCCTCCACCAGCCCCTCCTGCCATATTCCCTGTCTCCAGGAATGACCCACCATCCACCCCAAAATCCCTCATCATCTCATAAAAAGCTCCTACATCTGTCCCCATCTCCCCTTCCTATTACCAACACTCTGCGAGGCTCGTCTCTGTTCCCACATGGAGTACAATCTGTTCCAGGTTTGCCTCCCTCCGATCCAGTCTCCAATCTGCCTGAATTGTGATCTTTCTAATGTACAAATCTGCTAATTCTGCTAAAAAAATTTTTTTTAAAAAGGAAAAGAAAACCAAAAAAGAATAATAATTTTTTTAAAAAAGAAAAGAAAAAAGTTTTAGCCTACTGTCCGTAGGATAAAGTCCAAATTCCTAATTAGTGCAAAGAAAACTTTTACAATCTGTGTATCCTGTGTATTTGCCATACTATTAAAGAACATTCAATTTTGCTACATAGAAAACAAGAACAACAAACAGCATGAAGATCATAGATATATTAAGTCAGTAACTTTTAAGACATGCTAAAGATAGGGGAGACAAAAGGAACATATGTGTGTTGAACATAGATAAAAGGGACAGAACAAAAGACAGTATTCCTCCTAAGCAGAAAGTCATGGAGGGACCAAGTAAATCTTAAATATTAGTAAGACACAAATCATGCCACCTCCAGATCGACAGTTATGTCATCCCTAAATCAGCCACCCATTAGGGTCCCATGTATATTCTGCCTAGAAATACAGGTAAAATACACAGCTTCTCAGCAGGTCACTAGTAAGCACAGCTCTTCCAGGCATACATGTCCCAAATCTCTCCAACAGAGCAAGTGTGTGCCGGCCACAGGCATCCCGAGTCCCGTTTAACCTCAACTCTGGTCCTTGTAACCACACCCTCGGCGGGGAAGGCAGATGCAGCAGAGAGAGGCAGGATGTGTGAACACTGCCTAGCTCAGGATTCAGGGGTGCAGTCCTTCCATCCCTCGGCCACCCCATCTAAGTGTTAACGGACCCCAGCACTGTCTGTTTCTTGCTGTACATTTTGAATCGATTTAATAAACGGTGCAGTTTGAGCATCTTAACTTTTTCTGTGAGCCTCTCTATTCTGTGACTGCTGGATAACCTGCCTGGTAATGTTCTGGAAAGCTATCACTGCATCAAGGTAATTTCCCACGTAACACTCCAGCCCCATCTTTCCCCTCTGGCCTTCTCCTGAGCCAATCCCCCAACTCATGTTAATTAGACTCCAATTGTACTGAACTGTGTGCAGTTCTCCAGGTGCAAATGCTGTGTGCCTCTGCATCTGCTGTTCTGACTGGAAGCCTTGTCCTCCTTCTTCATGTAATTCCTGTTTTTTCCTTAAAAACTCAGATATTACTTCCCGCCCCTGGAACATCCTTCCTGACGCCACCCCATCTGGATAGATTCACCATCACCCCCATACTTGCTTTCCCAGAGCACTTTTCACAGTGAACTTTAATTGTTCCTTTCCTTAGCTGTCTTCTCCCTGACACTGTGAGCTCCTTAAGATGACTGTAACTGTCATCTCTAAATGCATCTTTCATCTCCATATGACATACCTCCAGCCCTAGCACACAATCTGGCACATAATAGGCACTCAGTAAACCTTGGATGGAGGAATGAATGAAGGCCTTGATAGAATAATAGGAACATGAGTGAATTTTCTGCAATAAGAGAACTGTGTAAGTTCTTTGGGTCAGGGAATCTTACGGAACAGGACTGCTAATATAAGCACAGAAGATACTGAAAATTGAGCTGAATCTGCCACGACCCACTGGTATCTATTATGGCACCTAACAAAATAATTAGAACACAGTCTACTGTGCAATAAATATCTGTTAGTGAAAGAATGACTAAGTGAAAATATGAATATGTGAATGCTACATTTTTAAAACTGAATTCCTGAGATTCATTTATTTGCTGTTGGGGGTCTGTAGAAAAACCACAGATGCAAGCCATCTGAGATATCCAAAGTTTCAAAAGATGTCATTTTCTGACATCTGTAAGAACGGTATCGCATCTGTAAGCATGGTATTGTACAATCCCAAAAATGGGAAAGAATGTAAGGTCTCAACAAGTTCAAAAGTCTTTCCTCCATAATGTATTTGCTGTTAAATATCTTAGGATCCTGTCAAATTCAAATGACTTTAGAGTTAGGTGAAAAACACATAGAGTCATAAGAGCCCCCAAGCTGCAAAATCCCATCAAACAATCAACCTGAATGGTAACAGCAGACCAAGAAGACAGAGACCTGTGAAATCACCTCCTTTTTAAGATCTGAAGCCCAGGGACTTCCCTGGTGGCACAGTGGTTAAGAATATGCCTGCCAATGCAGGGGACACGGGTTCGAGCACTGGTCTGGGAAGATCCCACATGCCGCGGAGCTACTAAGCCCGTGAGCCACAACTACTGAGCCTGTGCGTCTGGAGCCTGTGCTCCGCAACGGGAGAGGCCACAACAGTGAGAGGCCCGCACACCGCGATGAAGAGTGGCCCCCGCTCGCCGCAACTGGAGAAAGCCCTCGTACAGAAACAAAGACCCAACACAGCCCAAATAAATAAATAAATAAATAAATAAATAAATAAATAAATTTATTAAAAAATAAAAATAAAAAAATCTGACTGCCAATGCAGGCGACACGGGTTCGAGCCCTGGTCCAGTAAGATCCCACACGTCGCGGAGCAACTAAGCCCGTGTGCCACAACTACTGAGTCTGTGCTCTAGAGCTCACAAGCCACAACGACTGAGCCCGCATGCTACAACTACTGAAGCCCGCGCACCTAGAGCCCGTGCTCCGCAACAAGAGAAGCCACCGCAATGAGAAGCCCGCACACTGCAATGAAGAGTAGCCCCCGCTCACCGCAACTAGAGAAAGCCCTCGTGCAGCAACGAAGACCCAACGCAGCCAAAAATAAATAAATAAATTTATTTTTTTTAAAAGATCTGAAGCCCAGTTTACAAAATGGAGCTCTGTGTAATAGCCAGAGTGGTCCAACATATGGCTCTAGACATCTCCAGCTCCTGGCTGCAAGACCCACCAAACCCTCTGATCACAAATAAGATGAGTTAACTGGATAGTACCCTTGGTGGGTAAGCATCCTTCTACCACCAGAAAATTAAGAATTACGTAACCACCATTAAGTGAGATCTTAATTAAATTACCCTTAGAAGGTAAATTAAATAACTGTGGCAGAAATTCTAATTATCTGCCAATATCCAGCCTTTTTTTCTCCCTTGTAATAACAGAACTCCAGGTTTCTACTGAATCCATGGCTGTCCAGCTACAGACTGTATTTCTCAGCCTCCCCTGCAGCTAAGTGATGGGATCAGAAGTAACAAGTGAAAGTTCTAGATCACAGTTTTAAAGAGGAACCTGGTTGGTCCCCACCATCCTTCTTCGTCCCCCATTCTGAGGGCTGGGATGTGGATGAGGTTGGCAGTGGGGGAGCGGGGGGGTAGCAGGAGCCAGCCTCCACCAAGAGAGAGAAGAAGGATGGCAGAGGGGAGACAACAGAGCAACAAGATAGAAGGGAGCTGGGTCCCTGGATGGCCTTCCAGAGCAAGACCACGCCTTCAGAGACGAGTAAACTTGAGTCCGTGCTTCCACTGAAGGATGCGATCCCTGGTCGGGGAACTAAGATCCCACATGCCACAAAGCGTGGCCAAAAAAATAAATAAATAAATAAAAATTTTTAAATGCTATGTGTATAAAGATATACACTAAGTAACAACAATTTAGGAAATTAAGAGCACAGCAGTCATATTTTTGTGTTAAAAAGGAATCTGTGCATATTTGATATTTTATGTAATTGCAATATTTTAGAAGTTCTGGCCCTCATTTTAAATTGAAATCTTTCTTTTTTTTACATCTTTATTGGAGTATAATTGCTTTACAATGGTGTGTTAGTTTCTGCTTTATAACAAAATGAATCAGTTATACATATACATATGTTCCCATATCTCTTCCCTCTTGCGTCTCCCTCCCTCCCACCCTCCCTATCCCACCCTAAATTGAAATCTTACTAAATATATATAGCATTAGAATATATAAGAAAACTTCAAGGGCTTCCCTGGTGGCACAGTGGTTGAGAATCCACCTGCCAATGCAGGGGACACGGGTTCGAGCCCTGGTCCGGGAAGATCCCACATGCAGCGGAGCAACTGAGCCCGTGCGCCACAACTACTGAGTCTGTGCTCTAGAGCCTGCGAGCCACAACTACTAAGCCCACGTGCCACAACTACTGAAGCCCGTGAGCCTAGAGCCCGTGCTCCGCAAGAGAAGCCACCGCAATGAGAAACCCGCACACGGCAACGAAGAGTAGCCCCCGCTCGCCAGAACTAGAGAAAGCCTGCACACAGCAACGAAGACCCAACGCAGCCAAAAATAAATACATAAATAAATTTTTAAAAAAAGAGAAAACTTCAACCTTTAATCTGATAACTTCAGTTTTCTTATCTTTAAAAATGACAATAATGCACTTTCCTGGCGGTCCAGTGGTTAAGACTCCACGATTCCACTGAAGGGGGTGCGGGTTCGATCCCTGGTTGGGGAACTAAGATCCCACATGCCACACACCACAGCCAAAAAAAAAAAAAATTACAATAATATCTTGTAGAATTATAAGCATTACAGGTAATACATATAAATGCCCAGCAGAGGCTCAATTAATTTTATCATTATTATCATAAGTATATATAAGGCTTAATGAAACAGTAGGAACCTGCAGGAGAAAACATAATGTCGTAGCATACTAGGCTACTCTCAGGCCACCTGCCAAATCCTATGCCCCCTCCCGAGCCCCAAACAAAGGAGAGTTTCCTGCTCTCCTTTACTTCACCTATCTCCTAACTCTCATTTCTATCCACCTTGAGTTGTAGTCAATTATTTCCAGTCTTGTTCCTCTCTTCCTTTTTGTTCATCCAAATCCAATGTCTTTTCTTTTTTTATATTTATTTATTTATTTAATTTATTTTTGGCTGTGTCAGGTCTTAATTTTGGTACTCAGGATCTTCACTGAGGCACACAGGCTTCTCTAGTTGTGGCGAGCGGGTTTTCTATTTCTAGTTGTGTCGCGCAGGCTCCAGGGCGTGTGGGCTCTGTAGCTGTGGTGCCTGGGCTCCAGCTGAGGCGGGCGAGCTCCGTAGTTGTGGCACGCGGGCTCAGTTGCCCTGCGGCATGTGGGATCTCAGTTCCCTGACCAGGGATCGAACCCTCGTCCCCGGCATTGTAAGGCGGATTCTTTACCAATGGACTACCAGGGAAGTCCCCAATACAATGTCTTAAAGACAGTGTTTGTGAGATGGAGGTCCAGTGACTATGGCTTTCTGTCATCAGTAAAACCCCTCCTGGACTATCCACGTGGCAGGTGGGGAACATACGGTGGGTCAGTGAAGGCAGAAAGGACTCATCACAGACACCCAAGCAGAAGCAGCACACAAGGGGGGTTAGGGTCAGATCTCCATGAACCTGAGAGGTGCTGGCTTTGGTCAGAAGGCATCCATGGAGAGCTTATGCCAGAGTACATCCCCACTGGATGTGTGTCTAGAAAGATAACTGGCCATCCAGAGGAAACCACACTGAAGGCACCCAAGATGGGATGACATCTTCACAGTTTCAACAAAAAGATAATGAAGAAGAGAATGGAATGAGGAGGGATGGAAGTGAAGGAGTAAAGCAGAGACACCTGGGGAGTGGAATTAGTAGAACTCGTAACCGAATGGCAGGTAGGACACAGGAGGGGGTGAAAGGAAGCACAGTTTGGGGTGTTCACCTGAGATTTTCTTTTTTTCCAGCAGAGGAATATAAACAACCAGTGTGGGAAACATCACTGAGTTTGAAGTGCTTTCAGAATACTTGGGGTGAAATCTCCAGGAAGTATGCAGCAATATAAATCATCTGATTTTGGAAGCAATAAGTTGTGGGGCGGGACCCTATGACCTGGGGTGAGACTTGAGCAGCGCTGCGCAGTAACATACCTCAAGCCACAAAACAACTTAAAACACAGGTAGCTTTTTTCTTTTTTTTTTGGCTGCACCGCATTGCATGCAGGATCTTAGTTCACCAACCAGGGATCAAACCCGTGATCCCTGCGGTGTGGAGTGGAGGCACAGGGTCTTAACCACTGTACCGCCAGGGAAGTCCCAAAACACAGGTAGGTTTAAATCTAGCAGCCACATTAAAAACGTAAAAAGAAACAGGTGAAAGTAATTTTTCATATATATATACATTTTTTTTTTCTTTTTTTCTTTTTTTTCCCCCCGGCCATGCTACATAGCCTGCGGGATCTTAGTTCCCTGACCAGGGAGTAACCCTGGGCCCAGCAGTGAGAGAGTGAGAGTGCCGAATCCTAACCACTGGGAATTCCCTACTAATATATTTTTATTTAACCCAAAATATCAGAAAAGAAAGGGAATCAATCACAAAGGCCAGGAAAGAGCACTCATAAGAAAACCAAATTAGTTTTGATTATGGTACACAAATGAAAAACACGGTACTCACAGTTTCCGAAGAGGACGATGGTCTCTGTGAAGTCTCACCTTGCACCCAAATGCTCTCTGTCACAAATGCTATGTGTTCTGCTTCAAGTATAAAAGGAGAAACCAGAAACAGGGCCCATTTGTTCAAGTCATCAATGGACTGGATAGAGGGAAAGAAACACAAAAAGGAAGGATTCATATGACTTCAAACCACGACTGCCATTTATATCAACATCCAGGACAACCCCGCCTCTGCAATTCCAGGTGGCATCTGAATAAGGTCATTGGCTGCTCTCCTATAGACCACATTAACCCTGCATTTTTTTGTTGAACTGTGATTATTTAAACAGCTGCAACATCCCTCAATGTCTCATGACAGTTTTAACATCTCTAGATATTTCTTATCAAGCAATTAATTCTGAAACTTATTCCCACCATTCCTTACTGCTGAGAGCATGTAGGAACCTTCCAAATTACAACCTGGAAGCACATTTAAAGATGAGGCAGCTCAGGGACTTACTTCCCTGGCGGTCCAGTGGTTAAGACTCCGTGCTTCCACTGCAAGGGGCACGGGTTTGATCCCTGGTCGGGGAACTAAGATCCCACATGCTTCTCAGCATGGCCAAAAAGAAAGAAAAAGATGAGGCAGCTCAGAAGTGCATGATGGTCAGCAGAAGCCTGTTACTGACAGATGCCCGAAGAGCTATTCCTCCTTTTCCTCCAGCCATTACAGCATCAAGAGTGGTTAGCAGGGGCTTCCCTGGTTGCGCAGTGGTTAAGAATCTGCCTGCCAATGCAGGAGACACGGGTTCGAGCCCTGGTCCAGGAAGATCCCACATGCCGCGGGGCAACTACACCCGTGCGCTGCAACTACTGAGCCTGCGCTCTAGAGTCCATGAGCCACAACTACTGAGCCCGTGTGTCACAACTACTGAAGCCCGTGCACCTATAACCCGTGCTCTGCAACAAGAGAAGCCACCACAATGAGAAGCCTGTGCACAGCAACTGAGAGTAGCCCCCGCTCGCCACAACTAGAGAAAGCCCTCGCACAGCAACAAAGACACAACGCAACCAAAAATAAATTAATTTTTTTAAAAAAATTAAAAAACAAAAAGATTGGTTAGCAGATTGGATGTGTCCATTAGTCTCTGCTCTTCTCCTGAAATTTCTCTAAAAGGACTGTACATTAATCTACACTAAAACCAAGGCACATGCATAGCAGAAAAAGCTGAAATCTAAGGCTGCCCGTGGGGGGTGCCTTATCATCACCCCGCCCCCGCAAAATAAAAAGGCATTTGGGTCAAGCTCCATAGTTGCTTATCAGTTCAAATCTGCCCTTGCTGGGAAGATCAGAAAGTACTTTCACCAGGCCCAGTAACCTGGCACAAAGCAGAAGCTTAATAAATATCTGTTGAACCAATTAATGAATGAAAATGAGGGAGAAAAAAACTCCTCCTATGGGTAAACATAATTATCAATATAACAGTTAAAAACAAAAAACAGATTGTCCACTTTACTCATAGAAAATGTGTATATTAAACAAAAAGCCTAAAATTTCCGGTTTGTATAAACCCCGAGTTCTTGGGGGACCTTCAATTATATAAACATACACTTTCAGTACTTACACATATGATTTTAAGTATATAAAATATGGAGACAGCAAAGGCATAAGATTCAGTTCTGTAAAGTTACTTCAGCCCAGGTAGACTGACAATAGGTATGTACTGAACCAAATCACCAGCCCCACGATATCTGCAATCTTAAATAACAGTAGCTAATCACAAATAGTCAAACTTTCCAATTGTAGGCCTCGAACATCAGAGCTTAAACTCAACAACCACTACTTCATTTGTTGAAATACTGAGTAACTATTACAGGTCAAGTTGCTTAGCTAAACAGACCCAGTTCCTAGGGAGAAAAGGATAAAAACCGGACATAATGGAAAAGAATATAAAAAAGAATGTATATATATATGTATATCTGAACCACTCTGCTGTACAGCAGAAATTAACACAACATTGTAAATCAACTATACTTCAATTTAAAAAATGAAAAAAAAAGTCACAATAAAAAAAAAACTGGAAATATGAAGTACAATTTAAAGTCTATGAGGATACAGAGCTGGCTGGTCACATGTAGTCTGGAAACTCAGGGACATCTCTGTGAGACAGTGATTTCTGGGCAAAGCTCTAAGGAGGACAGCAAGTTACAAAAACCCCAAAAGCCCAAAGCTGGTTTGGCCCAGGTGTCCCTACACCCTGCTGGAGCAGTCAGAAAGGGCTGAAGAGCATTAGTTACAGTTATCAAAGTTAACAGAAGCCCAATAAAGTCAGGGAGATGTGCAAAAGTAAAACTGTCTCCCAAGAGAATTAAAGACATTTGCGGGCTTCCCTGGTGGCGCAGTGGTTGAGAGTCTGCCTGCCAATGCAGGGGACACGGGTTCGAGCCCTGGTCTGGGAGGATCCCACATGCCGTGGAGCAACTGGCCCCGTGAGCCACAACTACTGAGCCTGTGCTCCGCAATGAGAGGCCGCGATAGTGAGAGGCCCACGCACCGCGATGACGAGTGGCCCCCGCTTGCCGCAACTAGAGAAAGCCCTCGCACAGAAACGAAGACCCAACACAGCCATAAATAAATAAATTAATTAAAAAAAAAAAAAAAGACATTTGCATCTCATTATTTTTTGGATGTTCATTATTTCTACTCTAATCTAAACCTCTTAGAGGTGTTTCTTTTTTAAAAATAAATTTATTGATTGATTGATCGGCTGCGTTGGGTCTTCGTTGAGCGCGGGCTTTCTCTGGTTGCAGCCAGCGGGGGGCTACTCTTCCTGGCGCTGTGCGGGCTTCTCATCAGGGTGGGGACTTTGGTAGCTGTGGCTTGCCGGCTCTAGAGCGCAGGCTCAGTAGTTGTGGTGCATGGGCTTAGTTGCTCCGCGGCATGTGGGATCTTCCCTGATCAGGGATCGAACCCGTGTTCCCTGCATTGGCAGGCAGATTCTTAACCACTGCGCCACCAGGGAAGTCCCTAGAGGTTATTTTTTAAGTAAATGAATCCAGTTTGGAAACCACTACTATAGAAAAATCCACCCCTCAATTTTTCCTCATTTTATTATCTTTCTCAATCAGGGTTCCTTAAAAGAATTAAGCCCTCCTTCCCTCAGGAGTCCATTGTATGTAATGAATGAACACCTAGACAATATTACATATGCACTCTCTTAGAACTTACTCATATTCTGTATTATATAGTATACCAACAAGGATGGAGAAAATCTCATTTTAATGCTACGAGTGATCCAACTTTCCAGAAGGAAGAGGAAAGGACAAGAAACCCATCAAAAGCAAAACACTTTTAAATGTTAACGACAACGTGGGTGAAGTCAATGGAAATTTGCACAGAACTGCACTGTGAAGCCCATTTCCAATAGCTGAGTGGGAAGAACGATTGTTCCCATCCACAGAAAGAGAGCTGAGGTTTTGCAGAGATTAAACGGCAGCCCCAGGTCACACTATGGGTGACAGAGGCGGCTGAACTTATAGCCTTATAGCCACCAGGCTAAGTATTGGGCCAAAAGAAAAGATTGTGTGCAAACCGAAACCAAAAAGATTCAGAGGTGTCCGATTGGTAAATGACGCAGCTGACAGGAGCGGGGTACAAGGGCAGTTTTTGTCACCTCGGGAACACCTGACAGAAAGCTGAGGATTTGCTGTCTTTCTCTGAAATCAGGTTCAACCAAACTCCAGCCCACAGGGTAGGCTGGAGAGGATGTCAGGAAAGAGACTCTAGGTGGGCACTGCTCAGGTGCTAATCGACTCCGCACAGGCACACAGGCACAAGCCTACTTTGCACCGCCAAGAGCCAGGCGTCCATACGCTCGCGCCGGCACCCCGTGGAGAGGAGACCAGATCGCCTGTCACAGTTTCGGTCTCTGGTCCCATTATCCGGGCTCCCATGGGCATCGCGTGCAGTGGAGCCCCGGAGCCTGCTGCTCCCCAGACCCCACGCTCGCGACCTCCCGGCGGCGCAGAGGGTGCCCCGGGGCTGCACAGCCCAGGGCGGAGCGCGGGGTCCCCGGGGCGCTTCCGGCTCCGGGCAGACCCCTAGGCCGCGCCCCCGCCCGGCCCCGCCCCCGCGCCCGCGCCCCCCGCCCCGCGCGGCCCCGCTTTCCGCGCCTCCTGGCGCCCGCGCTCGCCCGCCCACCTGGCTCTCGCCGACGCAGAAGACGCGGCCGCCGCGGCTCAGGCACACGCGGGCGCCTCGGGGCTGCGCGGTCGCGCGGCAGAAGGTGAAGGAGCAGCGCGAGGCCCGCAGCTGCTGCACCGTGGTGCGCACTAGCGCGGCGGGCCCGCGCCCCCAGCGCGCCCACAGGTACAGGTAGCACAGCGTGATGAGCATGGCCGGCCGGCCGGCGGCGGAGCGCGAGCCCGGGACGCTCGCACCACCGGCCGGCCCGCCCGAGCGCTCGGCCCCGCCCTCCCGCCGGCCGGAAGAGGCCGCGCCGCCGGGGAGAGGCCGCGCCGGCTGGAGAAGGCCGCGGGGTGGCGGGGGAGGGGGGCGTTTGTATGGAGGGAGATGGGAGGCCTGGACTGCAGGGAGGGGTGTGGGGAAGGGAGGTGATGGAGGGAGAAGGGAGGCCGTGCCCGGGGAGGTGAGTGGGAGGGGACCCGGGGAGGCCACTCAGGGTGGAGGGTGGAGGTAACGTGATGCAGGGAGAAGGCGGGCGGTGAGGTAGGTTGGGGACCTGGGGGGTAAGCCCGGTAGCCCTCTTAAACCAGAGTCTGGCCTCCTTTGCTTGAGGGGTGGGAGGCGGAATGAGGAAGGGGCTGTGTACATGTTTATAACGTCAGCAGCCGACATTAACCAACTAGCACCGCACCAGGAGCCAAAGTGTGTGTCCTGATACACACAACGGCTGCCTGGTCCAAGTGGGAAGATGCGGTGAGGCTGGTTTTATTAGGTTATACTCGGCCTTCGTGCAAAAAGGACTCTAAGATAAATGACATAAATTCATACAGTGCAATAATAAGTGTATTTCTGGACTCTTAAAGTAAGGACAGGAAACAAGTTGAAGACAGAGGAGCACTAGAAAGGCGGCCTGGTGCTCTTGGATACGCGGGTCACCAGTTTGACTGTGAGTATCCTAAGATCAGTAGAGAAAGGGAAACAGAATTCAGTGTTCTTGTCCCCTAAGAGAAGCATAATGATTCCTCATGCTGACAGGCTTCTCCCCTGGAACCTCATTTTTTTTTTTAAAGGCAGTAGGTAAAGTACAGGGTCCTCAACAACTCTGAAGCAGAGCAGAGGTTTCCCCGAGGTTGCTTCCTGTTCTGGCATTCGATGTAAGTGGATGGCATATTGCAGTAAAAGCAATCAGGGAGACCACTCCCAAGTCCTTCTGAAGCCCAGGGCTGATTTTTAAGTACCCTGACCATTTATTCATCTGCTTTAAAACAGCAGTATAGGAAGCCCACTTTCAGACCCTCAGGCTTCCTCTCAGATGACATAGAAAATTCTCCTCGTTGCATATAGCAACAGTAGGTTTAAAAAGAGAGAAACCAAAAGGAAATAACTGGACTCAAAAACAAGGTAAGCATCAAGTGGACCAAAAATGGAAAAAAGACAGTAAGCGACGAGCAGGGCTGAAGCCACATCCTACATGTCCCTACAGGGCAGCGGCCGTTGGGAAGTAGATTCTGGCACAGTAACAAGACCTAAAATTGTGTCACTGGAGGAACAAATGAGCAAGTCTCGTCTGAGGAGGGACTCCTCCCATCCATGATAACACAGGGCTAAGAAGTCAGGAATTTAGGGCTTCCCTGGTGGCGCAGTGGTTGAGAATCTGCCTGCCAATGCAGGGGATACGGGTTCGAGCCCTGGTCTGGGAAGATCCCACATGCCGCAGAGCAACTAGGCCCGTGAGCCACAACTACTGAGCCTGCGCGTCTGGAGCCTGTGCTCCACAACAAGAGAGGCCGCGATAGTGAGAGGCCCGCGCATCGCGATGAAGAGTGGCCCCCACTTGCCGCAACTAGAGAAAGCCCTCGCACAGAAACGAAGACCCAACACAGCCAAAAATAAAATAAATCAATTAATTAATTTTTTTAAAAAAGTCAGGAATTTAGAAATGAAAAGGCTTAACAGAGTGATTAACCCTAATGTTCTACTAGAAGAGCACTTCACATAGCCTTCTTGGAGTTTGCTAAATTATGGCTCTAAGGACCAGCCTCTCCCCTCACCAGCTAGGAATGGAGAGGTCATCTCTTCTACCTGAAGGAGACAAGCATCCCTAGTTTTTCCAAGTTCCTTAAGAGCTTTGCACCCTCTGCTTCCCACAGACACCATAACTCCATCTGGCCAGATGGGAACTTTCCAGGTTTGTCCTTAGATGCTTCAAGATGTCATGGTCTCAGAAAACACCATGGGAAAACGTGAGGATCAACCAGTACTGGGTTACAAAGAATGGGGACCATAGTGGGTCAGTATGAACTGAGAAGGGGGTAAGGTCCCTTCCGGACCCTTGGATTGAGGAACAGTGATACCATTTACGCCCAGGAAGGAATAAAGTAAGGCAGGTAGAAGGGGAGGAATAAGAGAAGTCCCACAGTAGGCCCTGTTTATGATCCCACATAAAATGATGTGAAAAGGCTCAGGGATGGAGCTTAGGTTCATCATCCCCAGATAGCAAAGGGGAAAGATGTAAAAATAGGACATCAGGGGATCTTACTGTATATGTACCTGATTCACATCCTGTAGTCCCTCACTACTCAAAATTTGGTCCTTGGATGTATCAGGATCACCTGGGGACTTGCTAGAAATGCAGGATCCCATGCCCCACCCCAGAACCACCGAATCAGTATCAGCACTTTAACAAAATCCCCAGGTGATTCACAAAGTTCAAGAAGCAGTGCTAAAGTCACCTCTGTCACTCCCTGCATCTGGGTTGCTCTAGACTCGTAACAAGCCTCTTCCAAATTGTTGTGGAGAAAAAGACTACAGAGTAGGAATTTAAAAGCCAGACTCTGTGATTCATAGTAACATCACTACAGTAAGGAAGGCATTGCTCGACAGCCAGTGACTGAAGACCACCTCAGTAGTAATCCATCAAAATGATTGGCTCTCTCTAAGAACAGCCTTCCCCGGGACTTCCCTGGTGGTCCAGTGGTTAGGACTCCACATTTCTACCGCAGGGGGCACGGGTTCGAACCCAGGTTGGGGAACTAGATCAGGCATGCTATGCAGCACCACCAAAAAAAAGAACAGCTTTCCCATAATCAGTCTCTAGTCTCCAGCCCTTAGGAGACATGCCCTGGAAATGATGGTTTGGGGACAGGGCAGAGTGTAAGCCAAAAGAATATCACTGCTCTAGGGGAAGCTGTCCTGCCCCTAAATAGCTGAACTGTAGGGACTTCCCTGGTGGTCCAGTGGGTAAGACTCCTTGATCCCAATGCAGGGGGGGCCCAGGTTTGATCCCAGGTCACGGAACTAGATGCAGCATGCATGCCGCAACTATGAGCCCGCATGCCGCAACTAAAGATCCTGAGTGCCACAACTAATACCCGGTGCAGCCAAAATAAATAAGTAGCTGAACCGTAAACAGTTCACTTTTAGCAGTTAAAGTACATAGTCTCTATTTTGTAGATAAAAGAAAATTGTTCCCTCCACAACAGTGTTGGACTGCTAAAAACAAATGATATTCAGAGATTCCCCAGAGTCTCAAGAATGGCCATCTGGGCTTCCCTGGTGGCGCAGTGGTTGAGAATCTGCCTGCCAATGCAGGGGACACGGGTTCAAGCCCTGGTCTGGGAAGATCCCACATGCCGCGGAGCAACTGGGCCAGTGAGCCACAATTGCTGAGCCTGCGCGTCTGGAGCCTGTGCTCCGCAACAGGAGAGGCCGCGATAGTGAGAGGCCCGTGCACCGCGATGAAGAGTGGCCCCCGCTCGCCGCAACTAGAGAAAGCCCTCGCACAGAAACGAAGACCCAACACAGCCAAAATTAAATAAATAAATAAATAAAATTAAAAAAAAAAAAAAAGAATGGCCATCTATTTGAAAAGTTGGCCTCCAAAAACATAAATAGATATTTAATTTTTTTTCCCCCGCCATGCCCCGGGACTTGCGGGATATTAGTTCCCCGATGAGGGATTGAACCTGAGCCCTCAGCAGTGAAAAAACAGAGTCCTAACCACTGGACCACCAGGGAATTCCCCAGATATTTAATTTAAATCATGAGGTTTCGTTGGTAAAAAGTATAAAATGTGAAGAGCTTTTCTTTGAATATTTGATTGTCTGGAAACTGTCAGTATGATTATCTGCATATACATATGCAGTTAAAAATCAAGTGAATTAAACTTTTTAAACCAATAGTCCTTTTTATTATTGGTTTACAGTCAAAAAGGAAAATGCAGTTTGGGACTGATAGAAACAAGCTACTAGCCAAAGAATAGATCAGAGGCTTGGGCCATGATCAGGGCCTCAAAGGGAAACAATTGTTATTTAAATCTTGCTGATTAGCAAATGCCCAGGCCCTATAAAGGTAGGGATCAAACCAACCACCACCACCACTACCCTTGGTCAAAAATTAATTTTGTACCATATAATCCAGCATGCCACAACTACTGAAGCCCACACGCCTAGAGCCCAAGCTCTGCAACAAGAGAAGCCACCGCAATAAGAAGCCCTCGCACCGCAACAAAGAGTAGCCCCCGCTCACCGCAACTAGAGAAAGCCTGCGCACAACAGCGAAGACCCAATGCAGCCAAAAATAAATAAGTAAATAAATTTATTTTTTTAAAAAAAACCATTTGGCAGATAAACATGAAAAGGTGCTCAATCTCAAAAGCATCTACAAATTAAAACCTTAACGGGAATTGGCATATGCCCAACAGATTGGCAGAGATTCCCTTCTTAAGCCCTAAAACCGTGGCTTCTCCCCTCATTGCTCAAAGATCTAACCATTCTCAGTTTTCATCCCTCCCATTTTTCCGCACCATTTGCCTCCTTGGCTAATGGTGTCTCTGCCTCTACCAGTCAGGGAAATAGAAACCACTGATGGAGGATTTAATACTGAGAGTTGGCTACAGACACTCTGAAGGTGCTGACACACCAAACACGGGACAGGGAGGCGACGGAGACAACAGAAACAGCAGAAAGCTGCTACCCACCTGCAGGAAGGTGGGGTGACCTCAGCCCAGGAGCCAAGGGTGCCTGGGAGAAGCCAGATGGAGCCACAGGGAAAAAACAGCTGCTGCCGTGGACGCTGCGGAGCTGGAGAGAAGGGGAAGTTCCCCCGGCTTCTCCATTCCTCTGGCTTCAGCTGTCCCGTGGCTGAACCTCTCTGGAAGCCACACAGCAAGGAGCATCAAAGAACCTGCTTCCTTGGGAATCACTGGAGAGAGGGGACTCCTCGCAGAGGGTGGGAGGGGGTCTGAGAGAAAACAGGCAAGTAGCCAGCCCCCATCCTTTCTGAAACCCTTTCCTGGAGCTCTTTCAAAATTCACTTGGTGGGGATGGGGGAGTGCGGAGGGACCGCTCATTTTCTGTTTCTGTTACTATGTTATGGGCTGATTTGTGGGGACCCCCATGCCCCGACAACAAAAATTCTGACACTGAGGTCATGAACCTTAGTACCTCAGAATGTGACTCTTTTTGGAGATAGGGCCTTTAAAGTGATGATTCAAGTAAAATGAGGTCATATGGGTGGGCCCTGGTCCAGTATGACTGGAATCCTTTAAGAGATTAGGACACAGAGGGAAGACCATGTGAAGATACAGTGAGAAAAAGGCCATCCACAGGCCAAGGAGGGAGTCCTCGGAAGAAACCAACTCCGTGAACACCTTGACCTTGGACTTCTGGCCTCCAGACTGTGAGGAAATCAATTTCTGTTGTTTAAGCCAGTCTGTGGTACTTTGTTAACAGCAGCCAGAGCTGACTCATACATCGTAGTTCTCAGTAACTCTTCTGTCTCTCTTACCCTTCTTTGAACCATCGGGCACAAGTGAGTCTTTGCCCCCAACTTCAGGCCTCACCTACGTTCTCTTCCTGGGTGGTCCCATTTGCCCTCTTGGTTTCAGTGGTCACCTCTCTGGCCACAATGCTCAGATCCTCTGGCCTCTCCCAGGCTCCAGTGTCACAATTATTGCTTCTGAATATCTCTGTTTGGAAGGTCTGTTGGTATCTCAGGAACAACAGGAATAAAACCAAATACATTTTTCTCCCACAGATTCCCTCTTCATCTTGATTTCTCTACCTCTGTTAATGACATCACATTCTCCTTTTCACCTGGACCTAGAACTTAGTCATCTTGGAGTCCCTACTCCTCTCCATTCCTGCATCCTGTTTATTTCTGTTTCAGTTGATGGTACCACCACACACTGTCTCAAGAGTCTTCAGGCCCCCATTCTGCTCCATGGGAACTAACATGATAGCCTCCTAGCTAATTCCCTGCAGGCCTCTTGTTTTCCACTGCCCTGCTTAAACCAGCACTCCTCCATTTGACTTTCTCAAGTGCAGCCCCAATCCCATCACTCCCCTTCTCAAACCCTTCAGTGCCCGCCCCTCGCCACCAGCAAGTGCAGGGGCTCCTGCCTGGGATTCAGGACCTCCCATTGTACCCATCCAGCCTGGACCCCCCTTAGTGCCATCCATTCCCTTACTTCACGTCTGCTGCGCACCAAGCACTGTTTGTCACTGTGCCCATCCCTCCATTTAACCCTCTCTGTATGGGTGCTGCTGTCCCCATCTTGCAGAGGAGGAAGTTGAATATTAGAGCAATTAAGTGACTTGCTTAAGGTCTCACAACTACTGGGTATTCAGGAACCTGGGGGCTGAATTTATGACTTTCTGGCTCCAAAGTCTTACTTGATAAACTGGGCAAACTGGGAGCAAAGAATGCCGTATGCACAACGATCAATAAACAGAAATGAGACTCAAGATCCAGGAGGGAACGGTGGCAGAAGGTTCAGGGTGTGCCACTGCAAGCCCTGAAGACAGCCATTTGTACCCAGATCAGATAGGCTGGAACTGTCCAGAGTTTAGAAACACCCACAAAGCTGCTGTGGGATTTCATCAGGAGCACCAGGGCAAACAGCTGGCTCTGGAAACACACAAAGCATACTCCAATAGACAAAGGGGGCTTCTGATACAGTTTCTGTACAACAGCTGAATGTCACTAATTCATTACTGTTTTAAGTATAGGAAAATCCAAAGTTAAAAGCTCGAGTCTAAATGCAATGTGGTAAGTAAATAAATAAATGCAAGGTGGTATCCTGAATTGGATCCTGGAACAGCAAAAGGACTGTAGTGGAAAAACTGGTGAAATCTGAAGTCTGTAGTTAATAGTATTGTACTATTGTACTATTGAAGTCTGTAGTTAATAGTATTGTACTAATGTTAATGTATGAGGTTTTTGTTTTGTTTTTTGGTGTCTTTTTTTCTTTTTTTTAATTGAACTGTAGTTGATTTACAATGTTGTGCCAGTCTCTGCTGTACAGCAAAGTGACTCAGTTACACACATATATACATTCTTTTTTATATTCTTTTCCATTATGGTTTATCCCAGGAGATTGAGCATGGTTCCCTGTAGGAACAGTAGCACCTTGTTGTTTATCCTGTGTGATTTTTGATAAATCCATGGTTGTATAAGATATCAACACTGGAGGAAGCTAGGTAAATGAACTCTGTACTATTTTTGCAACCTGTTTGTAAGTCCAAGAGTATTTCAAAATAAGTTATGAAAATTAAACGATGACCTTCCACAGAATTTCAATGGCATATTTTCCCCTGTCCCTAACTGGTTATGTGGTCTTTTTTTTTTTTTTTTTTTTTTTTAATATTTATTTGGCTGCCCCTGGTCTTAGCTGAGGCATGTGGGATTTAGTTCCCTGACCTGGGATCCAGCCAGGGTTCCCTGCATTGGGAGTGTGGAGTCTTAACCATTGGACCACCAGGGAAGTCCCTAACCATGTGGTCTTAAGCACATCATTTCATCTCTCTGGACCCCAGTTTTTCAACTGTTTTAAAAAGTAGGAGGGACACAAATAAGATCATCTCTAACTTCCCCTTCAAGCTCTGAAATTCTCAGATCCTAATACATTTACACCATGATTCAGTTTGCAAGGATTTGATTTGCAGTGACCTCATTCACCTCCATATTCCCAGTATTTAGCACTGCGGTAGCACAGTAGGCGCTGCATAAAAGTTTCTTGAAACTAAACTGGCTCATACCTCTAGTATTTGTAACGTGAAGTAGAACTGTTATCTCTTTTACCCAGTTGGCCACTACAGAGCGAAGTACTCACAAAATTTTCTCCGCAGAAAGCAAATTTATGTTCATCCAGCAGAGGGGAGTGGTCCTTTACATCCTAGGCACATAAAGGTTTTCCTCGTTGGGGAGGGGAGTCACCATCTGTGAGCAGTTACCTGCCCATCAGATAGGACCTGCAGTTAGGGTGATTAGTACCTTAAGTTTCCAGAAGACCAGAGAACGCCACACACATTCACAAGCAAACAAAAGTCTAAACCACCTCAGCGGATGGGAGAATGAACGGCAAACAGGTGAGCCCCCATCCTTATAGGAGAGTTTGTCTTCCTAGCAACCTGTCCCATTTTCTGAACAAAGATCTCTCTTGTAAAGGGCCAGTTGGGGAATTACCTGACGGTCCAGTGGTTAGGACTCCGCGCTTTCACTGCGGAGAGCGCAGGTTCAATCCCCGGTGGGGGAACTAAAATCCCATAAGCCTTGAGGTGCAGCCAAAAAGTTTTTTTAAATAAATAAATAAAATAAAGGGCCAGTTACTGAGGTCAAAGGAATGAATGGGGAAGAGGACTAAAACGTTTACAATTAAAATGAACAAGATCATTAGCAGCGCGTCCCCCCAGCAGCCTAGGGCTGAGCCTGTATGAGTATCCCAGACGGGGCACATCTGAGCCCTGAGAAGGGGGCAAGAAAGAACAAAGGCACAAGCAGAGGGACGTGAAGGGGGAACTGGGAAAGTAAAGGAACTGAAGGATCAAAAACTAAAAGGGTCCTAAACCAAAGTGCCCTGTGAGTGTGCGTGTCACCCAGCAGAGCACAGATGAAAAAGACTATCAAAAAGCAGACTCAGCCTGAAATGGCGGATACTGCAGTAACACCCAGGACAGATACGCCCTCTCCTTGTGGCTGAACGCTCCACAAAAAGGGACCGATGAGTCACATAATAATTTTCTCTTTTCTCTCAGCCAACATGAACATTTTCCCCTAGGAGCTGAAACTTTGGTGATTAGAGAAAACCAAACAGTGAAAAAAAAAAGTCATACCTACTATAAACGTTTGCTACTGGAAATTTCATTGGTCTGGAAAGGGAAGTTCCATGGAAAGAATCGATGGGAAACTGGGAGCATTCATTACAACCCCTTACATTCCCAGCCTGGGCTTTGCTTCCTTGTTTCCACTGAATTTATGTTTCCATAGAAGCACCCCTATCCAGTCTCCATAGAGGCGAAGCTGCAGTGCCCCTTGCTGATGTCCCTTGCTTTGCAGTCAACCTTTGATTTTTAAAAGGCCTTTAGGCAGAGCCTGCTTCTTAGCCCCCAAAGCTAAAAGTTTATAATAAAATAACAGTAAATCTGGTGGAATAAAAAGAGAAATTCAGGCTGTAGAAAAGGAAGAAGTATCTTAGTAACCACAGAGGTGGTATGTTCTGTGTTTATAAAATTCTTGTAAAGCCCTGAACAGAGAAAGAGCCGTTTCCTGGAGAAGCCAAGAGCAGATGATGCAGCCGAATTGGAACTGCTTTATGCAGCCCGCTGTGAACAAGATTCCAGCTCTGGAAAGCTGACTGCATCCAGCCCCCATCGGGCATCTTGAAAATGAAAAGAGCAAAAGCAGAAGAGCAAGCCGTGATTAAACTACTCCTTTCTATAAATAACTCCTTCTAAGGGGATAAACAGCATGATCAAAGGCAGGAAACCCGAGCCCTTTCTTGGGGAACCCACCCACCAGCGTGCCCCTCGGCCCCGGCGCCCCTTTACCTGGCAGGAGGGAGCCCAAGGAGCACGTGCCTGTGGGCCGAGCCCGGGACCCCGCGGCTGCTCTCCGGGACCCGGCACTGGCGCCCCGTGGTGCAGCGCGGCCGAGGGAGTAGGAGGGCGCCGCCGAAATGCACCCGAGGAGGGCAGAGGCTTCAACACCAAGGACAGAGCAGGTGGCAGCGTGGGCGTGGGAAACAGACGGTGGGAAAGGCCGGGTCGGGATACCCCTCGGTGGGGCCCCGCTGCCGCGGCACAACCCCAAATGCTGACCTCTCCCCAGCCCGCTCCGGCCACCGCTGGCCACCCTGGCGGGGGCTTGTCTGATCCAGAGCACCCTTCCCGCTGCCCTCCTCCACTGGGCGGCCTGGAACACTGCGCCTCGCCTTTCCCAACATCCTCCTACCAGAACAACTGAAACATTAGGTCTTGCCTTAAATGTCAAAATGTCACCTCCTGGGGGTGGCGGAAGGCCCCCTTCCACACTGCCCTGTAACAACGCTCACCCACCTTGCACTGCTGGTACAAAGGGTCTGCCTTGCCCTGGAGACTGGAAACCCTGGGGGGCAGGGACCGGATCTGGCTGGATTCCCAGCTCTTAGTGAAGGTGGCTGAAGGTTTTGCTTAATGAGTGAGAGAGAAAAGTAGCCAAATTGGACTACTCTCGACAGGATGTTTGGTGAAGAAGGGGCAGAGGATGGGGCTTAAATTGCTACTCAGTGGATTTCTTTTCCCGGTGTTACTCCTTCCTTCATTACAAGAGTGATTGAGAGCTGGAGTTAACTCTTCCTTTTCCTTTACTAAGTAAGAGCAACACTGGATTTCCACTGTTGCCCTAGGGATGAGGGACTCTGCCATTTGAACCCTGAATCCTTCACTTCCAACACAGCAATTTCAAGCAAGGACTTAAGGTTTCCTCTGCTGGGGAATAGGGAATTCATGATTCTGTGGTGGAGCGCAGACTGACGCATGGTATCAATTAGAATACTCCCCCAAAAGGAAAAAGAATCGTGTCTGACCTCTAGGAAGTGCTTATGGATGGTCCACGGAATAACTCCAAGTCAGAGAAAAACCTCAATTTAAAATCTCCATCACTGCTAATAAATAAGAGGGCTGAAATTCAGGGGTAATCAGAATCAACATCTTCAATGACATGATTTTTGACAGCTACAAAATATTCCACGTTTGGGTGTCCATGATTTGTATAGCCATTCTTCTGTTGTTGGGACTATTTTAGAACGGTCCTGTACAAAACTTTAAAGCCACCTCTCTGGTAATTGTTTAGGATATATTCCTATGATCCTATAAGTAACATTATTGGGTCAGAGGATATGAACCTTTCTAAGACTATTGAAATATAAAGCCAAACTTCTTACCTCAAATGGTGTATAATTTTATCTTCTAATAAAAGACTGAGGGCTTATTTTAGCGCACCCTTTGTCAATATCAAGTGCGCTAATACAAGTTTTTTAAAATCTTTGCTATTATGATTAATGAAAAATTGTATCTCTTTAAAAGATTAGTTTTTCTTTCCTTTTGAATTACTAGAAAAACCTTTTTATGTTAGTTTTTTTTTGAAGTATAGTTGACATATTTGTTTCAGGTGTACAACATAGCGATTCAATATTTTTAATAGATTATACTCCACCTAAAGTTATTACAAAATGATGGCTGTATTTCGCTGTGCTGTGCAACACATCCTTCTTGCTTATTTATTTTATAGTTTGTATCCCCTACCCTATCCTGCCCCCCCCTTTCCTCTCCCCACTAGTAAACCACTAGTTTATTCTCTTATGAGTCTGTTTATGTTTTGTTATATACATTTGTTTGTTTTATTAGAAAAACTTGTTTTTTCCATTGTTTTACTGGTCATTGGATTTCTTTTTTTTTTTTAACATCTTTATTGGAGTATAATTGCTTTACAATGGCGTGTTAGTTTCTGCTTTGTAACAATGTGAATCAGCTATACATATACGGATATCCCCATATGTCCTCCCTCTTGCGTCTCCCTCCCACCCTCCCTATCCCACCCCTCCAGGTGGTCACAAAGCACCAAGCTAATCTCCCTGTGCTATGCGGCTGCTTCCCACTAGCTATCTATTTTACATTTGGTAGTATATATAAGTCCATGCCACTCTCTCACTTCGTCCCAACTTACCCTTCCCCCTCCCCGTGTCCTCAAGTCCATTCTCTACATCTGCATCTTTATTCCTGTCCTGCCCCTAGGTTCTTCATAAACATTGTTTTTTAGATTCCATATATATGTCTTAGCATACGGTATTTGTTTTTCTCTGGTCATTGGATTTCTTTATGAATTATCTGTTCATATCCATTGCCATTTTTTCTTTTGTTTTGTTACTGAAATATAGTTGACATACAATATTATGTTAGCGTCAGGTGTACTACATAGTGATTTGATGTTTGCATACATTATGAAATGATCCCAGTATAAGTCTAGTAACCATCTGTCCTCAAACAAAGTTATTGCAAAATTATTGACCATATTTCTTATGCTGTACATTACATCCCATTGGCTTACTTATTTCATAACTGGAGGTTTGTACCTCTTAATCCCCTTTACCTATTTTGCCCCACCCCCCCCATTTGTTCACTGTATCCATGAGTCTTTTCTCATTTTGTTTTTTAGATTCCACATATATGAGATCATTCGGTATTTGTCTCTCTCTGTCGGACTTACTTCACTTAGTGTAATACCCTCTAGCTCCATCCATGTTGTCCCAAATGGCAAGATTTCTCTTTTTAATGCCTGTAATATTCCATTGTGTATATATATACCATATCTTCTTTATCCATTCATCTAATGATGGACACTTAGGTTGCTTCCATATATTGGCTGTTGTAAATAGTGCTGCAATGAACATTGGCATGCAAGTATCTTTTCAAATTAATGTATTTGTTTCCCTCAGGTAAATACTCCGGTGGAATCGCTGGATCATACAGTAGTTCTATTTTTAGTTTTTTGAGACACCTCCATGCTGTTTTCCATAGTAGCTGCACCAATTTTCATCCCCACCAACAGTGTACAATAAGAGTTCCCTTTTCTCCACATCTCCACTAATGCTTACTTATTGTCTTTTTTATGATAGCCTTTCTGACAGGTATGAGGTGATATCTCACTGTGGTTTTGATTTACAGTTCCCTGATGATTAGTGATGTAGAACATCTTTTCATATGTCTGTTGGCCATCTGTATGTCTTCTTTGGAAAAAAGTCTATTCAAGTCCTCTGCAAATTTTTGAATCAGGTTGTTTGTTTTTGTTTTGGCTGAGTGGCATGTGGGAACTTAGTTCCCTGACTGTGCCCCCTGCATTGGGAGCACAGAGTCTTAACCACTGGACCGCCAGGGAAGTCCTTGGTTGTTTCTTTTTTCGATGTTGAGTTCTATGAGCTGTGTACATATTTTGGATATTAACTCCTAATCAGACATATTGCTTGCAAATATCTTCCCCCATTCTGTAGGCTACTTTCTTGTTTTGTTGATAGTTTCCTTCATTGTGCTAAAGTCCATTGCCATTTTTCAATTTTGGTGTGTTTCTTGTTGATTTTATGGGTTCTTTATATATTAAGGACATTAACTCTAGGCTGGCAAATACTTGTGGCTTTTTTTTTTTTTTTTTTTTTAGCTGTGTTGGGTCTTTTTTTTTGACTGTGTTGGGTCTTTTTTTTTTGGCTGTGCGTGGGCTTTCTCTAGTTGCAGCGAGCAGGGGCTACTCTTCGTTGCAGTGCACAGGCTTCTCATTGCGGTGGCTTCTCTTGTTGTGGAGTACAGGCTCTAGGCATGTGGGCTTCAGTAGTTGTGGCACATGGGCTCAGTAGTTGTGGCTCACGGGCTCTAGAGCGCAGGCTCAGTAGTTGTGGCGCACGGGCTTAGTTGCTCCACGGCATGTGGGATCTTCCCGGACCAGGGCTCGAACCCATGTCCCCTGCATTAGCAGGCAGATTCTTAACCACTGCACCACCAGGGAAGTCCCACTTGTGGCATATTTTTGACCCAGTTTGCCATTTGCCTTTTAATTTTGTTTAAGATGATTTTTTTAAAAATTTTTTTTATTAATTTATTTATTTTTATATTTATTTTTGGCTGTGTTGGGTCTTCGTTTCTGTGCGAGGGCTTTCTCTAGTTGTGGCAAGCGGGGGCCACTCTTCATCGCAGTGTGCGGGCCTCTCACTATCGCGGCCTCTCTTGTTGTGGAGCACAGGCTCCAGATGCGCAGGCTCAGTAGTTGTGGCTCACGGGCCTAGTTGCTCCATGGCATGTGGGATCTTCCCAGATCAGGGCTCGAACCCATGTCCCCTGCATTAGCAGGCAGATTCTTAACCACTGCACCACCAGGGAAGTCCCACTTGTGGCATATTTTTAACCCAGTTTGTCATTTGCCTTTTAATTTTGTTTAAGATGATTTGTAATGTACCATTTTTACATTTTAATTAAATAAAACCTCAATTTTTTCATGACTTTTTCCATTGTTTTTATGTTTAGAGAGTCCACCCCAATTTCCCAACCTATAAATATTCCCTAGTACTTATAATTTTTAAATGGTTACATTTCAGATTAGACCATCATCTTGAAGGCCTCTTCCAATTATAAAATTGTAAGTTTCCTGATTTTATCTACATTGCTATTTTCAAATTCGACATACAAAAACAGTAGATACCAGTGATGTTTTAAATTTTAACCTGTTATTCAACACATTCAATAGAATTTCTGTAACATATGTAAGGTACAAAGTCTAGTAATAAGATGAACATTGTGTACCTACCCCTCAATCTAAGAACTAGAATATTGCCAAATGTGCTTGATAGCTTATTGAACTTGCATTCATATAAAATCCTAAAAACTTTCTTTTTTCTAAAACTCACAAATCCTAATTCTATCTATACTTTTGCTGCTGACATTTAAAACCAATGTCAACGTGTTTATTCCTGTTAAAGTGTATCCTGTTGACTGCACCCAGCCAGCTGGGATCTGCCATCCTAACTATTAAGCTACCCTCCTAGATTTACATCACCCATGAAAGGCAGCATCTCCCCTGGAGAAGCTTGGAAATCAAATCAAATCAAGTGATAAACTGTTTAGTAAATACTCCATCCTGGATATCCCTCTTGAACACTTTACAGTGCACATTTAAAAAAGGAAAGAAAGGAAGCAAGGAAGGAAGGGAGGAAGGAAGGGAGAAAGGAAGAAACCAGAATAATGCCAAAAACTCTGTACTTCTTGTCTACCCCATCCCCCTGCCTCCCTTTCCTCAATTTTACATTTTTAATTCCCATGCTTTAAAAAATAAATCTTAATACAGGGACTTCCCTGGGGGTCCAGTGGTTAAGACTCCATGCTTCCACTGCAGGGGGCGTGGGTTCGATCCCTGGTCGGGGAACTAAGATCCCATATGCCACGCGGAGCAGCCAAAAAATAAAAATAAGTCTTAATACAAATGAATACATCCCTACAAGTACATTGTGGGTTTTTTAGCTTTATAAAAATAATATTATTCAAAAAGTAAACTTCTGAGCCTTGCATTTTTTCCGATCATTGTTTCTAAGATTCACACATATAATTGTGTGTAGCTACATTTTATTCATTTTCACTTCGATATAATATCCTGCTATATGACTATACCATAACTTGGTTAGCCATTGTCCTATTGATGGACATTGGGTTATTTCCAGCTTGTTCACTCTGACAAACAATGCTGCTCTGAGCATCCCCTTACTTGTCTGCAGGGCCCATGGGCAAGCGTTTCTCTGGGAACAGACCTAGGAAAGGAATTACTGGATCGAGTTAATGTTCAGTGTTACAAGATAATACTAAGCTGTTTTCCAAAGTAGTTATAGCAGTTTACATTCCCATTACCAGTGGTTTTTGTTTCAACTCAGTATCTTTTAGGCCAAATGCTCTATCTTTTTATTTTAGATTTATACTGATTTTCACAACTGTCTTGGAGAATCATGAGGTTCTTGAACACAAAACATCATATTGTGGTTCTTGATCAGCAGAATCCTCCAGAAACAACTGAGTCAGCTAATCACAAATCCCTTATTGTCCAATGTCTAAATTTAGGCCATGGTGGATTGGATTAGACCCATGGGTCCCAGGACAACGGCAGGGGTGTTACTAACTAAAAAGTCTGCTGTAAGCATGGTATGGGGAGTTTTCCAGGAATGGGAGAGAGTCCTTTGCATGAGCAGCTGCTTTCAGAATCTCCTGCTATTTGTAGCTCTGTGTTCTCTCCTCCCATTTTACATACAATCTTCTATTTGAATCAGCCACTCTTAGAATCTTAAATTACTACTCTCTACTTAAAGGCCATCCAAACATTTACACTCTTTGATTTGCTATTCATAATTCTGGGCATTTATCCTAAAAATGGTAACAAAGGAAGAAAAAGGGCTTCCCTGGTGGTGCGGTGGTTAAGAGCCTGCCTGCCAACGCAGGGGACACGGGTTCAAGCCTGGTCCGGGAAGATCCCACATGCCGCGGAACAACTAAGCCCATGCACCACAACTACTGAGCCTGTGCTCTAGAGCCCGCGAGCCACAACTACTGAGACTGCGTGCCACAACTACTGAAGCCCGTGCTCCTAGAGCCCGTGCTCTGCCACAAAAGAAGCCACCGCAATGAGAAGCCTGTGCACCGCAACAAAGAGTAGCCCCCGCTCGCCGCAACTAGAGAAAGCCCACGTGCAGCAACGAAGACCCAATGCAGCCAAAAATAAATAAATAAAAATAAAATTTTTAAAAAAAGGAAGAAATTATATTTGTAAAGATGTTAATAGCAACATTGTTTGTAAGTGATTTTTTAAATTTGAAAACTGTTAATGTTCAACAATAGGGAACATATAGTGCAAATTGTGGAATATCTACTCAGTGGTACAAAGCATAACAGAGAGTGTTTTTCATCCCTGAACCACTTGAGATTAAGTTGCAGAAATCATGACTCTTCACCCCTAAGTACTTCAGGGATTATTTCCTAAGAACGGGAAGGATCTCTTAGGTAACCACACTGCAGTGATCGAATTCAGAAAATTTAACATTGATCCAATGCTAATATCTACAACTGAGTCCATATTCACATTTGGCCAATTGTCCCAATAACATCCTTTATGCAATATTATTTTTCCCAATTCAAAGTCACACCTTTCATGTAGTTGTCATGTCTCTTTATTCATCTTTAATCTGGAACAGTCCCTTAGTCTTTGTCTTTCGTGACTTCGACATTTTTTAAGAGTCAGGACCATTATTTTGTAGGCTGTCTCTCAATTTAAGTTTGTCGGATGTAATGCATTGTTGACACATGATGTCATTCTGCATGATGCTGATTTTGATCATGTGGTTAAGGTGGTATCCACCAGATTTTCCCACTATAAAGCTTCCTTTTTTACCTTTATAATTAATAAATAATCTATGGAGTGATCCTTTGAGACTGTGTAATATCTTATTCCCCAACAAGCTTTCACCAGTGGTTTTAGTATCCTGCCTGGATCAGCTACTGTTATAATAGTTGCAATGAGGTGATTTTTCTAACTCTTTGTTTCTTCAGCATTTATTAGTTGACATATTGTGGTAAAGAACTGTCTCTTTTTTTTTTTTTAAGATTTAGTTCTTTTTAATTATTTATTTATTTATTTATGGCTGTGTTGGGTCTTCGCTTCTGTGCGAGGGCTTTCTCTAGTTGCGGCAAGCGGGGGCCACTCTTCATCGCGGTGCGCGGGCCTCTCACTATCGCGGCCTCTCTTGTTGCGGAGCACAGGCTCCAGACGCACAGGCTCAGTAATTGTGGCTCATGGGCCCAGTTGCTCCGTGGCATGTGGGATCTTCCCAGACCAGGGCTCGAGCCCGTGTCCCCTGCATTGGCAGGCAGATTCTCAACCACTGCGCCACTAGGGAAGCCCAAGAACTGTCTCTTTTACCTCTATTTGTTTATAAGTTTATTTGCTTTTTAGTATCCCTCTGGATTCATGGTTTCTTTTTGTTCTAATTTTATTTTTTATTAATTTTTATTGGAGTATAGTTGCTTTACAATGTTGTGTTAGTTTCTGCTATACAGCAAAGTGAATCAGCTATACATATACATATATCCCCTTTTTTGGATTTCCTTCCCATTTAGGTCACCACAGAACATTGAGTAGAGTTCCCTGTGCTATACAGTAGGTTCTCATTAGTTATCTATTTTATACATATTAGTGTATATATGTCAATCCCATCTCCCAATTCATCCCCCCTCCTTCCCCTTTGGTATCCATACATTTGTTCTCTATGTCTGTGTCTCTATATCTGCTTTGCAAAAAAGATCATCTATACCATTTTTCTAGATTCCACATATATGTGTTAATGTACATGGATTGTTTTTTTTTAATGTGAGAATTCATTATTGTCATTACTCATTTTGATGCTCAAATTGTTAACAAATTTGGCCACTGGAAGCGCTGTCGAGCTGGCCCCTGGGTCCTCATCATTGTTTGATGTCCCCATCATTCTTTGAGCACCTCCTTGCTTTCAGCTGGCACAACAAGCTATTCCTGGCTCATCTTTCACTTGCCCTGCCCCTCCTGAGTGAGCTATTTCTCCAAGCAACTCTGGAGAATGGGATTTAGAAACCAAAATATGAACACTAGGAATGTTCAGGGCTACTGGGGTGGCCCTCCTAAGGCTCTTTCAGCAGACAGATCTAGGAAATAGAGTCCAATCCACAGAGCTCTTCCTTGCGTTCCCTCCCTCCAGATTTGTATCACCCTTCTCCCACAGTGAGAATCTTCACTCCCAACAATACCATGATAGTTACTAATTTGCTTAATCCCACAATACACAGAAAGTAGTTTCAGAATTGCCAGGACAGACTAGTACCAACTAAGTGAAGTTCGAAATTTCTTTGTAGTTTTGTTTGCTAGTTTACACACAGAAAGCATATAGTCAAGAGTTCAACATAGACATAGAAAACAAACTTATGGTTACCAAAGGGGAAAGTGGGGGGAGGGATAAACTGGGAGTTTAGGATTAACATATACACACTACTATATATAAAACAGATAAACAACAAGAACCTACTGTATAGCACACGGAACTATATTCACTATTTTGTAATAACCTCTAATGGAAAAGAATCTGAAAAAAAAGGGACTTCCCTGGTGGTCCAGTGGGTAAGACTCCACGCTTACAACGCAGGGGGCCCTGGTCGGGGAACTAGATCCCGCATGCATGCCACAACTAAAGATCCCACATGTTGCAACTATGCAACTAAAGATCCCGCATGCTGCAACGAAGATCCTGGGTGCCACAACTAAGACCCAGCGCAGACAAAATAATTAAATAAATAAATAGTTTTAAAAAATAAAACAACACAACATTGTAAATCAACCATACTCCAATAAAATATTTTTTAAAAATCTGAAAAAGAATATAGATATATATGTATAACTGAATCACTTTTTCTGTACACCTGAAACTAACACAACTTTGTAAATCAACTATATTTCAATTAAAAAAAGAAAAGAGCTCTGTTCAAAAGTAATTTGGGTTTACTTTTCTCCCCTGTGGTTAATTTACTATGCAGTTTAGTTCATTTGTTTACTTCTTTTTATATTCAATTTTAGGTTTCGTTTCCCCCATCTTTGTTGAATTAAATTTTATTTTTTTAATATTAAAACATTCACGTCTCTAAAAGTCAAAACTACCAAAAAAGAAAAAAAAAAAGTATGCTTGAATAATTGTCATTTCTCCTAGCCTTTCACCCCATTCCTACCCATTCACTGTAAGTAACCAATTTATTAGTTTCTAGTTTACTCTTCCCCATGGGTTTGTTTGGGGGTTTTTTTCTTTGCAAAAATAGGAAAATACTTCAATATTTTACTATTTCCCCTTGTTTTACACACAAAAAAGGCATAATATTTGTATCCTCTTGTATTTACCTTTTTCACTTATCAATATATCCTAGAATCACTCCATATCCGTTCATAGAAGATCTTCCTTGCTCTTTTTTACAACTGCATAATACTCCACTGTGTCAAGGCACCAGGGTTTATTCAACCAATTGTTGGTGTATTGTCACTGAGGCTGTTTCCAAAATTTTGTCATTGCACACAGTGCTGCAATACGTAGCCTTGTACATATATATACTTTTATGTGGGTGTAGGTGTTTCTTCAGCTAAGTTCCTAGCTGTGAAATTGCTAGGTCAAGGGTAAATGCACTCTAAATTTTGTTAGGTATTTCCAAATTCCCCTTTATCAGAGTTGAACCATCTTGCATTCCCACCAGCAATATAGCAGAATGCCTGTTTTCCCACAGTCTGTCCTGTTGCTTTGGCTGTTTGCAAGTTGGGTAGGTTAGAAGTGATATCTCAGAGTAATGAGCATTTCCCTCATTAGGAGAGGAATTAAACATCTTTTCATTTGTTTAAGGGATATTTTTTTATGGCCTCGCAAATATTTTTTGCAGAATGCCCATTCCTGTCTCTTGCCTTTTAAAAAAATTGGATTTTGGTCTTTGGTTCCCTCAATCTTTGAGTTATTTACATATTTGGGATATTAACCCTTTACCTGTGACATATGTTGCCAGGCTTTTACTTTATATATGGTATGAGTCTGTTGGTTGGTTTTGATATGGATAGAGTAGAATAATTAAATAGTTTAGAAATCCCACTAGGGGATTAAAGACAAAAAGGGAATTTTAAGGCAGTTTGGGAGACTGCTGTAAGCTAATGACCACAAGAAAAGAATCCAGTAACCTAGCAACAATCTAGGCTACCCTGAAGGAAGACCAGGCACATTCAAGTGCCAGGCACATGCAAGCCACAAGTCTTGTGCTAGTTAAAACACAAGATAATAGATATGGGGTCCAAATCCTGTTACATGAAGTCAGGGAGTTTATGGTCCTTGAAGAATAGCATTTATACATGTAGCCAAGACAGGAATATTGGTGAAAGGGCAAAGAAATTAGGTGAAAGGGGACATTATACAAAACCTGAGATGAATTACCATATTTTAGTATACGTCACCACCCTTTTGCTAACATAGATATGATTTAAATAGTGCCGTGAGAGTCCTAGTTATACCATATAGGGGTCAAGGGAGGAACTAATGATGTAAGCCTTGACATCTACCCAAAAATGAGGAAAAAGATGGTCTTGTCTCCTCCCCACTTTTTCTTTGATTATAAAAATGTAGCCCTCTGGACTTCCCTGGTGGTCCAGTGGCTAAGACTCCCCACTCCCAAGGCAGGGGGCCCGGGGTCGAGCCCTGGTCGGGGAACTAGATCCCACATGCGTGCCGCAGCTAAGAGTTCGCATGATGCAGCTAAGACCTGGCACAGCCAAATAAATAAAATAAATATTTTTTTAAAAAATGTAGCCCTCTTTGTTCTCGGGGCTGCGACCCATTGCCGGCCCGCCTGTATCTCTCGCAAGCTCCTATGCTAATAAACTCACTCTTTGCCCATCGCTTTGCCTCAAGCTTAATTCTTTCTGCAACGAGACAAAAGAACAGGAGCTTCAGTAAGTCCTGACACCAGGTGAGTGGTTTCCATTAAATGACAGTGGATTCTAGTCCCTCCTAAGCCAGGGATTGTGGGTTGGAGCCCCAACCTGAGTTTTGGCTGGGTTAGAGGCCCGTCTGAGGAGTGCGGTTTCAGCTTGGCTACACGGTTTTTGTTCTTCAATGTACTCTAACGTAGCAATGTCTGTTTTTTTTCTTCCTTGCATCTGGATACTGGGTCATTAGAAAGCCACTGCCCACACCCAGGTTACATAAGAACTCGCCCACGTTTTCTGGCTGTTAGTGGGCCTGTCCTAATACTCGCAACTGGGACACTCCGCCACAGCCTGCGCACGGCGGGGCCAGGCGCCCGGCGGGGCCGGGGGCGGGGCCAGGAGCTCGGCAGGGGCGGGGGCTGGAATGAAGGCACGCAGGCGGCCTCCGGTCGCGCATGCGCACTGACTAGCGGGCCGAGCCCGCCGGGGTCCAGAGGGGAGGCGCGCGAGTGCGTCGGCCCTGTTGGTCCTCGTAGTACCCGTTCCCGGCCTTTCCGGAAACCCCGCCCCCTCTCGCTGGCTGGAGCCGGTCGGCCGGCCTTCTCCGGTGCAAACCCGCGGCCGTGACCAACGACACGGCCCTCCGCGGTTCGGCGCCCAGCCTGTCCCATCCGACCCCGGCCCCCGCCCTGACCCCCGCGGCGGCCCGAATACTTCTGAGGTGAGGCTGGCCGGCTCCTCCGCCCGGGGGTCGTCCTCGGGTCCCCGCCGCGCGCTGCGCCCCCTCGTGGCCGCCCGACCACAGCGCGGGCTGGGGCCACAGGGAAGGCTTGCAAACACCCGGATTTCGGCGGCGCCCGGAGGCTCCTCTAGCGTTAGACGCTGGGACCACACTCAGGGGAGACAGAAAGCCCACCGAGGCTTCTTTTCCATGAGTCTTCTCTCCCCACCATGTGCCCCTTGTGGACCTTTTATTTTTCTAACCCTCCTTCCTGCAGCCCTCCAGTCTCTCACCCCCTTATTCCAGCCTTATAAATCCTTATCTCAAGATGCTCAGCAAAAATAGAGGCCCTCCGCTTGCCTTCTCTAGTCTCACCCCGTACACACACCAAATACATGGTGTCCTTTCCAACACCAACAACCAGTTCTCCAATTCTCTGCCTCCACTTCAGACGCCAGCCACGAATGGTACGGTACCCAGGCCACCCGCATTTCTAAAGCCCGGCCGACTGCAAACTCAAGGTTTCCCACCGTCCAACCCCTCAGGTTCGATAATTCCCTAGAACACAGAGAACTCAGCAAAGCGGTGTACTTACTATTTCCGGTTTGCGGTGCACAGAAGGAGGTGGGGGACGCAGAGGTTCCGCGCCCTCCCCCGGGGGCCACCCTGACAGCACTGCCCTCTGAACCCCTTTGTTTTAGGGTTTTTTTGGAGGTTTCTTTACGCGGGTCAGGGGAAAGGGCCAAACCTCTTCACTCGCTTGGCTCCTCTGGCTACCAGCCCCCATCCTAAGCGACCTAGGGGCTCACTAATTATCACCTCATTAGCATAAACTCAGATACGATTGAAAGGGGCTCATTATGAATAACAAAGACGCTCTTAACACTCAGGGAATTCCCAGGATTTTAGGAGATCAGTACCAGGAATTGGGGTCAAAGACCAAATATATTTTTTATTGTACCGCACTCCCGCAAACCCTTAACCCCTGTTAATCATGAGAAAAACGTTAGCCAAATTCTAATTGTCGAGGTTATCCATAAGAAGCAGAATCTGAGAACTTCTCAGCCAAGAGGACGGAAATGGTTAAATTTAATGTGGTATCTAGATGGGATCCTGGGATAGAGAAAGGACATTAGGGAAAACAGGAAATCTAAATACAGTATGGACTATAGCTTTAAAAAAATGTATCAATATGGTTTATTAATTGCAACAAACACCATACTTATGTAAGATATTAGTAATGAGAAACTGGTGTATACAAATAATGAATCATTATGTACTACACCTGAAACTAATATAACATTAAACATCAATTATACCTCAATAAAAAATAATAATGGGAAACTGGTTTAAGGAACACTGCACTATCTTGCAAATTTTCTGTAAATCTAAAACTATTCTAAAAATATAGTTTATTTTGATGTGGACCATCATTTTTTAGTCTATTGAATTTGTTACAATATTGCTTCTGTTTTATGTTTTGGTTTTTTTTAGCAGTGAGGCATGTGGGAGCTTAGCTCCCCGACCAGGGATCGAACTCTCACCCCCCTGCGTTGGAAGGTGAAGTCTTAACCACTGGACCACCAGGGAAATCCCAATATAGTTTATTTTCAAAAATAAACTTTAGAGAAAAAGGCCCTTTGGGACTTTCCCGGCTGTCCAATGTTTAAGAGTCCATGCTTCCAATGCAAGGGGTACGAGTTCGATCCCTGATCGGGGAAATAAGAACCCGTGTGCCACTTGGTGTGGCCTAAATTAATTAATTAATTAATTAAAATAATAAAATAATTAAAAAAGAAACAAAGGCCCTTCAATTTTTAAGACCTACCTGTTTAAAAGGCATAGAGAGAGAGAACTTTTAAGTGACCGATTTGTTGTTACATATCGATACATAGTCACCTGTATGCTGACAGTTGAGGAAAGACTGGGATATTGAGGTGCCATAGTGATACATATGTATCAGACACAAAGGGAGTGTGAGAAAAAAACCCCACCTGCCACAGCTGCAAAGGAAGTGATGTGACCTGGTCCCCCAGCACCTCAACCAGAGCAAGCAAATACAAGAGGGTCAGAGTGAGGAGAGAAGGACTGGGGTGAGATTTCTGTGCAGAGAACCCTGGTCTTGCTGTGAGGTTTCATCTCTGTCCCCCAGGAGAAGCCCAGAAAGCTTGCTAATGTGTGTCCCTTCAGTTGGGGAACCCAATGGATGGACATCTGACATCGTCTGGGAAATCCAGAGAAGAGACCAACTGCTTTGGTGGCAAAGCTAGGAGCTCGTTGCTGCCTCCCTGTAGGGTACTTTGAATCAGGTGGGGGCAACGGGGGAGGGAAGGAGGACCTGGCCTTGGATCACTGAGGGTCCTGTCCAAAACGGCTACCTGGGACAGAGGGAGGAATGCTGGATTTCTGGGGCTGAAGAAGTGGCAAGTGAACTCCCCAAATCGAGTTGCATTGGCCAGAATCAGGAGATTTGCAGCCAAGTTGTGTCCAAGATGGAAATCTCCAAAGTAACCCTAAATATATCCTTGAGAAGGAAAATACAGCAATAGCAGGCCCTGAGAGCACAGAGCTGGTCAGACCTCTCCCATCCTCCTGCAGCTCCCACGCTGGCTGGAGAGTGAGCCCACAGCAGGGGATGGGGATGAATGGGCAAGGGGGGCAGCAGAGAGCAGACCCCCTTCCTACAGGCAGGCAGCTGCCAACCCTGAGGGTAGCTGGCCTTGGCATGGAGTTTGTAGGACTGATTATGAACCCAGAACTGGACATACAAGTTTCTGAATTGAGAGTGAGCTTGTGACTTAAAGTGACCCTAACATTGTCTCCCAAAAATAGAAAAGTTTTGGGCCCATGTTATGGGTTGAATTGTGTGTCCCCTTGCACCCCCCTGCAAAGAAAGCTATGAAGTCCTAACCCCCGGTACCTTAGAATGTGACCTTATTTGGAACTGGGGTCTTTGCAGATGTAATTAGTTAAGATGTGGTCATACAGGAATACGGTGGGCCTCTAATCCAATATGACTGCGGTCTTTATACGAAGGCCATGTGAAGACAGAGACACACAGGGAAACACCATGTGATGATGAAGGCAGAGGTTGGAGTGATGCAGCAAACCAGCAAAGCTAGGAAGAGGCAAGGAAGGATTCCCCTACAGGTTTCAGAGGGAACATGGCACTGCCCATACCTTGATTTTGGACATCTAACCTCCAGAATTGTGAGATAGGAAAATCCAGTTTGTGGTACTTTGTTACAGAAGCCCTGGGATATTAATACACCAACTGAAACCAAGTGCGGCCCTGTGGGGCTACTAGGCACTGAAACCCAGTGGGGCCTGGGCACGGAGGCCTCCTTTCGTCCACCATTTCTTACAGGCAAGACTCCAGCCTCCATGACCTTCCCTGAGTTCCAAAGGGTGCATTCGAACCGTTGCTAATCAAAGCAGCAGCAGCCACCGAGGCAAGATTAAAGGGACCAGAGAAGCTCATGAAGATTAGGAGACCACCTGAGGCCCTGCTCACACCCTCATCTCATCAGCAACCCCACCTTTGAACCCTTATTATAAAACCCTTCATCTGATCCTCTGGGGTTGGGACACATAGTTTTCTGAGGCAGAAGGCCAGTGTGTTCCCCTTTGCCTGGCAAAGCAATAAAGCTATCCTTTTCTACTTCACCCAAAACCCTGTCTCCGGGATTTGATTTACCTGTGTACAGAGAGGCCGAGCTTTCGGTTATCATCTGGAGCAGGTGAATATAAGTTTCACAGGATACATTTTAGAGAGATGGGAGAAGAGAAAGTCAGGTTCATCATGTCCCATGAATCATGCATACAATATGCCAGTTATTCCAACTGTCCTGTGGAGTAAATCTCTCCAAGGGACCGAGGGAGTGTGACAAGCCCTGGCATAGATGCCTAGGTGGTACCAAAGGAAAGGGGACCTAGCATAATGGTGAAAAACTCAGGCACCTCTTCTAGGAGTTTATCCTGCAGATATAGTCATATATGTGCAAAATGGTGAATGGTGTATGTATGTATAAGGTTATTCATTGAGGTATTGTTTGTAATAACGGAAGGTTGTAAACCACCTAATTGTCAGGGTAGAGACAGTTACATAAATGTTGGTACTCCACACACTGGAACACGGCACATCTCCTTAAAAAAAAAAAACAAAAAACCAAGGATAAAGAAGCTCTCTGTGCATTGATAGAAACATCTGGAATATAGTAATCTACGTTTTGTGTAAAAGGCAGGCATCTGATAAGAAAATATAACTGTACTTGCTTGTATTTGCACAAAGAACCCAAAGCCTGCAACAGAAGCTTTATAAAGAGTGGGGACAGAGGGACTTCCCTGGTGGCGCAGTGGTTAAGACTCCGCACTCCCATTGCAGGGGGCCTGGGTTCAATCCCTGGTCAGGCAACTAGATCCCACATGCATGCCGCAACTAAGAGTTTGCATGCCACAACTAAGGAGCTGGTGAGCTGCAACTAAGGAGCCCACCTGCCACAACTGACCCAGCGCAACCAAATAAATAAATTAATTAAATAAAATAAAAAAACAAACAGGGTGGGGACAGAGATGGAGTGGATGGGAACCAGGGTAGGAAGGGGACTTTTCACTCTGTCACTTCTTATGTTGGGTTATTTTTGAGCCACGTGGACACATAATCCACTAATAAAATGAAAATTTAAATAAATAAGGAGAACATCCAGACAACAGGTTTCCCAGAGTGAGGAGTAAACTGGATGTATTGAATAGCCAGTGACTATCAAAATCCTAGAACGCTCAGCTAGGAGGTTAGGAATTGATCAGAGAATCATCAGAAGTTCTGAACATAACATCAGGAAAAATCTTCTCAAGGTAGTGTATAGAAACCATCAGAGGGAGGAGAGGCCCACATGGGGAAGGGGTGGCACCTCCAGGTACAAAATAATGAGGGCTGGGACCAGGAGTGGCAATGGGACTGGAGATAGAGGTTTTCAAGAAAGATCTAAAATGAAAAATTCCAGCTGAACTTGTCACATACCAAGTACTGCTAGAAATAAATGGGTCATAGTCGCAGAAGTTTTTTTTTTTCATGGCTGCACCATGTGGCATGTGGGATCTTAGTTCCTGGACCAGGGATCGAACCTGCACAGAAGTTATTTTTGCCATAAGAATATACTTACTGTAATTGTTTTTGACATATATTTCAGCTTCCTAAAGTACATGCCAGCTAGTTTGCGGTTTTTTTCTCTATGCCCATATGTTTAGGTTTACCTTTTTTGAGATGTTTCCTCAAGATATAAAACCTAACAATATTTTCTGTTGTGTTCTATGAAAATCTTTGTCTCTATGTACAGTAAATATTCCAACTTACGTTAATAAAAACGTACATGTTCAGATGGTTTGTTTTGTTTTGTTTTATTTTTTTAGACTGCACTGCAAGGCAGATGGGATCTTAGTTCCCCAACCAGGGACCGAACCCGTGCCCCTGCACTGGAAGCATGGAGTCCAAACCACTGGACTGCCAGGGAATTCCTCAGGTATATTTTTTTAATATTTATTTATTTTATTTGGTTGTGCCGGGTCTTAGTTTCAGCAGCTGGGCTCCTTAGTTGTGGATCCCCTGGCTCCTTAGTTGCAGCACGTGGGCTCCTTAGTTGCAGCATGGCATGAATATGGGATCTAGTTCCCTGACCAGGGATCGAACTTGGGTCCCCTGCATTGGGATCGTGAAGTCTTATCCACTGAGCCACCAGGGAAGTCCCCCCTCAGGTGTATTTTCAATGCACCTCATTGCCCCTTGGATTATTATTCTATTCATACATTCTTTATTGAGAATAATTTCATTAATTCAGCAAATATTTATTGAGCATCTCTTATGAGACATGGTATAGCAAAGATCTCTAGTTGTCTCGTAGCAGCCATTCTCTTCTTCATCCATAATAGCAGAATTTTTAGCGGGATGCACGGTCATCCAGAATAACGACTGTACATCCCAGCCACCCTTACAGTTAAGTGTGGCCACGTGACCAAATTCACAACAGGATGTGAGCAGAAGCAATGTGTGGAACATTTGGGTCTTATCCTAAAAGGTAGGGTGAGTGCCTTTCCCCTCCCTCTCTCCATCCTGCTACCTGAAACTCAGGCATAGTGAGGAGACACCTGAGACCATGAGGAGGGTGGCAACATCTGGGGAAGGTGGAGTAACAATTCAGATAGAGCCTGAACCCTGCACCAGCTCGTTGAGCTGGGCTGCCTACCAGCTCCAGACCATCTCCCTCCACACTGTTATATGCAAAATAAACTCCTATTTTGTGTAAGTAACTAATATTTGGAGTCTCTCAAGCGCAGTCAAATTTGTATCCATCCCAATACACAGATTGTTCTGGGTTCTGGGAATACAAAGTAAAGAATAAAGTTCCACTCTGTTAGGAAGATAAATGCTTTAAAAATTAACACAATTTGTTCATTTAAAAAGCATTTATTGGTATATTGATTAATATTCAGGATATTAAATTTCAAACCAAGTAGAAAATTCTTGTTATAAGGATTGTTAACCCTTTAGATTGTATATGTTCCTTGGATGTAATTTAAAAATCAGTCAGGTAATTCCCTGCCGGTGCAGTGGTTAGGACTTGGTGCTCTCACTGCCAGGGGCCAGGGTTCGATCCCTGGTTGGGGAATTAAGATTCCCACAAGCCATGTGGCATGGCCAAAAAAATAAAATAAAATAAAATAAAAAAGTAAAATAAAAGAAAAATCAGTCACATGGGTAGCTTTATACACACACACACACACACACACACATATGTATGCATATATATATCTATATACACATACGTATGTGTGTGTGTATATATATGCATGTGTGTATGTATATATTATAAATATCCCAAATAAACACAAACAGGAAAGGAATCTTTTAAAAATACATTGAATTCTTTGATGCATAGATAGACAAAATCCTAATAAAATAAGATATTTTCGTGGGGGAAAAAAAAAAAAAAAAGCATTTATTGGGACTTCCCTGGTGGCGTGGTAGTTATGAATCCGCCTGCCAATGCAGGGGACACGGGTCTGAGCCCTGGTCCGGGAAGATCCCACATGCGGCGGAGCAACTAAGCCCGTGTGCCACAACTACTGGGCCTGCATGCCACAACTACTGAAGCCCGAGCACCTAGAGCCCGTGCTCCACAACAAGAGAAGCCACCACAATGAGAAGCCCACGCACTGCAACGAAGAGTAGCCCCTGCTCGCCACTAGAGAAAGCCCGCGCAGCAACGAAGACCAAACACAGACAAAAATAAATAAATAAAATAAATAAATTTATTAAAAAAAACAAAAAAATAAAAGCATTTATTGGATGGACCTAGAGATTGTCATACTGAGTGAAGTATGTCAGACAGAGAAAAACAAATACCATATGATATCGCTTATATGTGGAATCTAAAAAAATGGTACTAATGAACTTATTTACAAAACAGAAATAAAGTAACAGATGTAGAAAACAAACTTACGGTTACCAGGGAGGAGAGGGGAAAATTGGGGGATTGGAATTGACATATACACACTACTATGTATAAAACAAATTCGTTAATAAGGACCTACTGTATAGCACAGGGAACTCTTCTCAATACTGTGTAATGACCTATATAGAATTTTTAAAAGAGTGGATATATGTATATGTATAACTGATTCACCTTGCTGTACAGCAGAACCTAACACAACATTTTAAATCAACTATACTCCAATAAAAATTTTAAAAATAAATAAATAAAAGTCATTTATTGAGTGTCAGTTATGTACCAGGCACCTGATCTAGAAGCAAGGGTGAAATAAGGCCACAGGCAGCAATGAGCAAAGTCATTTACCAGGAACGTAGTGGGGAGGCAGATGCACAATGGTTCAGGACAAATGGCCCCAGAGGAGACTGGGACAAGGAGAGATGCAAAAGCTCTGTATTTCTTTGCTAGGTCTGCCATAACAAAGCACCACAGACTAAAAGACTTCAACAACAGGAATTTATTTCCTCCGGTTCTGGAGGCCACAGTTTCAAGATCAAGATATCAGCAGGACTGGTTTCTTCTGAGGGCCTCTTTCCTTGGCTTGTAGATGCCTGGCCATTTTCTCCCTGTGTCCTCACATGGTCTTCCCTCTGTGTGTGTCTGTGTCCTAATCCCTTCTTTTTTTTTTTTTTTTTAACATCTTTATTGGAGTATAATTGCTTTACAATGGTGTGTTAGTTTCTGCTTTATAATAAAGTGAATCAGCTATACATGTACTAATCCCTTCTTATAAGGACATCAGTCATATCAGATAAAGGCCCACCCATATGAGCTCATTTGACCTTAATTACTTCTTTAAAAACCCTATCACCAATTACGGTTATGTTCTGAGGTACTGGAAGTTACAACTTCAACATATGAATTTGGAGGGGGTACAATTCAGCCCAGAAAAACCCTCCTTTTATGGGATGCTAGTTGCCCAGCATAGGGCCATGCCCACCATCCCATGCAGATGGGACAAAAAGTGGCCATCACCATGGGCTCAGGCGAACTCTGAAGGCTCTCAGGCATCTTGTGTGAAGTCCCCATCCTGGAGAGCCAGCCCAGGTCCAGCCAGCATGTAGCTGGTTTCACTGGAATCCTGGTGGCTAAAGACAGGTCAGGTAAGCAGGAGACTCAGCCCAGGGGTGAAGGTATCAAATGATTCTCGTTACAGTTCCTATGTGTGTGGGGTTTCCCCACGCCACCAAGCAATTCTCAGACACCAGCTGGATGTCCTACAATCCAACTCAATTCTGACACCATCTACCTGGAGATAGCTTCGGGTCCCACAAGTTAAGGGCTCAGTCCTGCAAGACTGTCCCATGCCCCACACCCAACTTCAGCAGCCAGTCCCAAGCCCAGGCTGTCACTTGTGCTTCCGACTGACCAGCCATATATCAGAGGTTCCAACGCCCTCCTCCTTAGAGTCTATTAATTTGTTAAAGCAGCTCACAGAACTCAGAAAAATTTTCTTACTAGATCACCGATTTATTATAAAAGAATATAACTCAGGAACAGCCAGATGGAAGAGATGCCTAGGGCAAGGTCTGGGGCAAGGGCCCAGAGGTTCTGTCCCCAGTCGCTACATGTTCACCAACCTGGAAGCTCTCTGAACCCCGCCCTCTTGGGTTTTTATGGAGACTTCATTATATTTACTTTTTTAATAAATTTATTTATTTATTTACTTATTTATTTATATTATTTTTGGCTGCGTTGGGTCTTTGGTGCTGTGCGCAGGCTTTCTCTAGTTGCGGAGAGCTGGGGCTACTCTTTGTTGCGGTGCGCTGGCTTCTCATTGTCTTGGCTTCTCTTGTTGCGGAGCACGGGCTCTAGGCGCGCAGGCTTCAGTAGTTGTGTAGTAGTACACATGGGCTCAGTAGTTGTAGCTTGCGGGCTGTAGAGCTCAGGCTCAGTAGTTGTGGCACATGGGGTTAACTGCTCCGCAGCACGTGGGATCTTCCCAGGCCAGGGCTTGAACCTGTGTCCCTTGCATTGGCAGGCAGATTCTTAACCACTGCGCCACCAGGGAAGCCCCAGAGACTTCATTATATTTAAATCATGCTTGAATAAATCACTGGCCACTGGAGATTGGTCCAACCTCCAGGCTCTCTCCCCTCCCCCAGGAGACTAACCCTGTCACCAACCACATGATTGGTTCCCCTGGCAACGAGCCGCCATCCTTAGGTGCTTTCCAAAACTCACTTCATTAACATAAACTCAGGTGTGGTTGAAAGGGGTTTGTTATGAATATTAAGACACTTTTTCACTCTTATCACTAAGGAAATTCCAAGGGTTTTAGGAGCTCTGTGCCAGAAACGGGCAAAGACCAGATACATGTTTGATCACAATATCACAAAGTATAATAGTGTCCATGGGAAAGAGGGAAAGAGTAAAGCAGAGGTGCCAAGTTAGTCAGATCATGGGACCAGGGCTGAAGTCCAGGGCAGGGGCAGGGCCAGAACTGGCAGTGGGGATGAAACTGTGCCCCTCAGGTTGGGACCTGAACCTGGCCAGAACCCAGACTGGGACTTGAACCCACTGTCTTTTGTTTTATTTTATTCATTTATTTTTTTGACTACACCACACAGCATGCGGGATCTTAGTTCCCTGACCAGGGATCTAACCCGTACCCCCTGCAGTGGAAGCATGGCGTCTTAACCACTGGACCACCAGGGAAGTCCCCCCACTGTCTTTTAATTGAGATCACACACCTGGTCTCAGGACTTAATGAAGCTCAGGTTCTTTATGTCTCCTTGCAGAGAGAATTCAGTGAGAGACAAAGTGATAGGTAAGAGGTGGATTTATTTTTAAAAAAAGGGAATTCCCTGGTGGTCCAGTGGTTAGGACTCTGCGCTTTCACTGCAGGGGACCTGGGTTCGACCCCTGGTGGGGGAACTAAGATCCTGCAAGAGGAGTGGCCAAAAAAAAAAAAGAAAGAAGTGGATTTATTTAGAGAGATACACATTCCATAGACAGAATGCAATCTGTCTCAGAAGGCGAGAGTGGCCCCAGGGCGTGGGGTGGTCACAGAAAGTGAGAGTGGCCAAGGAAGAAACACTCCACAGAGTGAGGACCATCTCAGAAGGCGAGAGGCCCTGAATTATGGGTTGGTATTTTTTTTTGTTTTTTTTTTCAAAGCTGGTTTTTTTTGTTGTTGTTGTTTTGTTTTTTTTAAAAAAAGTATTTATTTATTTGTTTTTTAAAAAGAATTATTTATTTATTTATTTTTGGCTGTGTTGGGTCTTCGTTTCTGTGCGAGGGCTTTCTCTAGTTGTGGCAAGCGGGAGCCACTCTTCGTCGCGGTGCGCGGGCCTCTCACCATCGCGGCCTCTCTTGTTGCGGAGCACAGGCTCCAGACGCGCAGGCTCAGTAGTTGTGGCTCACGGGCCTAGTTGCTCCGCGGCATGTGGGATCTTCCCAGACCAGGGCTCGAACCCGTGTCCCCTGCACTAGCAGGCAGATTCTCAACCACTGCGCCACCAGGGAAGCACAGGGGTGGTTAGTTTTTATGGGCTGGGTATTTTCATAGGCTAATGCGTGGGAGGATTATGCCAACTATTTCAGAGAAGGGGTGAAGATTTCCAGGAACTGGGCCACCACCCACTTTTTAGCACATGCTAATGTATTATTACAATGCGCGTATAATGAGGCCCAAGGTCCACTGGAAGTCGAATCTTCCGCCATCTTGGGCCTAGCTGGTTCTAACCAGTTTATGTCGTATCCAATGGTCTTGTCATTCTTTTAAAGGTTGTGCCCTGCCCCCTTCCCTCCTGTTTTAAGGACATCAGAAAGGACTGGGGCAGGGACGCGCGTATTCCTCCAGGCTGCATCCGCGCCAATGGAAATATAAGCTTTCAGGTGGAATCAGCGCATATCGTGGAATTGTATGATAATCTCAGGGTCATGTACTGCAGGACAAAGCCCCATCTTCATGTGCCCCTATGGGCAGGCCGCGCCAGTCCTTAGGAAGATCCTCTCCCTGATCATGTGCCCAATCTTCTGCTGAGCTGGGACGTAGTAGACTGGTGCCTGTGTTAGGCGTGAGCCTGACACACCTATGCGAGCTGACCAGCAGGGACCACTCAGAAGGTTGCAAACCCTTAGTTTAAGAGGCTACACCCAATCTCATGGATGCTTCCTGCTCTTCATCAGAGGGAATGGGCAGTGAGATGAGCAAGTTTACTCGTCTTTATTTCAAAGGTTTGAAAAAAACTGCCTTTCCAGGGACTTCCCTCATGGCACAGTGGATAAGACTCCGTGCTTCCAATGCAGGGGCTGCAGGTTCGATCCCGGGTCAAGGAACTCAATCCCACATGCATGCCACAACTAAGGAGCTGGCAAGCTGCAACTAAGGAGCCAGGCTGGCACGACTAAGGCCCAGTGCAACCAAATAAATAAAAATAAATATTTAAAAAACAAAACAAAACTGCATTTCCAGGCGCCATAGATGCCAAGGATTGTCCTGCTTTCTCCTCGTCATACTCTCTGTTTTCTCCTCTCTTAGCTCCATTAAAATATGTGTACATCAAAAAGTGTTTTCACTCTCAACACCATAAAAACCCAGAGGGCCAGAGGAAACAAGGAGGGTCTGCATTCAACTTATCAGAGTAGAAGCAGAACTTCTGCGTGACCCAGAGCCTGGACGGTCGCTTTTGAGGATGATTAGAATGAACTATGGGTCTTGCTGCCACCATCCAGTCACCTCCCCAACACAATTTATCCTTCCTGTGGACAGGCCCCTGGACTGCCAAGTGAGATCAGTTCTGACAGGTGACAGCGGGAGCCCTGTCTTCTGTGTGGCATGGTGCTAAGCCCCTGTTAAAAAGAAAACCACAGGACCAAAATGGTGTCACTGTCACTGGTGCTGAAAGCCCATGATACCAAACCCAGATTTAATACCTGGCCTAATTGCAGTTTTGACCTTCCCCAGAAATGTGATCTTAACCAATCAGTTTGGAATTTTCTGGTCAACACCAAGTCATTTGGGCCCTCTCTGTTCCCCAGAGGAAGAAGAAGTGATCTGCATGATAAAACCCTTGCTTTGGGACTTCCTGGAGGTCCAGTGGTTAAGACTCCAGGCTTCCACTGTAGGGGACGCAGGTTCGATCCCTGGTGCAGGAACTAAGAAGTCTTGGGGTGTGGCCAAAAAAACCCTTGCCTTTCCCTTTCCCCAAAACGAATGTCCTGGACCGAAAAGAATCTTTTCTTTTCTTTTGCTAATAGCTCCCCTGCCCCACCCTTCTTATAAAAACCTTCCGTTTCTGTACAATCCCATGGAGCACCCGCCCTTCTAGCTGCCAGACAGGACGCTGCCTAATAAGTGAAACGCCTAGTAAAGTCAATTAGATCTTCAGATTGACTTGGTTGGATGTTTTTAACACTCCAGACTCTGGAGAGAGCCCTCCTGGGTTCATGTCTAAGCCCTGATTTTCTGGGTTACCTTGAAGAAATGATTTAAAATCGTATTGTTCACTAAATTTCTTTTCAAATTTGAATATAAACTTCCTAATGTAGGCACAGAACTTGTCTATCTTGTTGGCTGCCGAAACCCCAGCACTAGAAAGAGTGTTCCACACATAGTAAGTGTTACAAAAGTATTGAAGAAGTCAGTAGAAGAGGTAATAGAGATATGAAAAGATATGGATGTGAACATTAAACTTTGTTCTTCTGAAAAAAGAAAAATGATTTAACTTCTCTGTGATTTGGTTTCCTCCCCTGTAAAATATGGATACTACTACTCTCTCCCTTATACATCTGAGTGAATTAATATCCGTAAACCACAGCGCCAGGCACATAATTAATGCTCAGTAAATGTTAGCCAAAGTTACGATTGCTATTAGCTACTATTAGGGCAGTAGGCAGGCCATTTCCTGAGCTTCTGTCATCTCGCTCCTGAAACGGAGAGGGACTAAGAATTGACACCACAGGTCACTTCTAGCTCAAATCTGGGGTCTGGCTTCCCATAACTATATCTATATCTATATCTGTTTCTGTATCTATCTATATCTGTATCTTTTTCTTTTTTCCACACAGCACTGCAAAGGAGCAGGCAATATGTAACTGTGCGTTTCTTCGTCCTCCTATAGACACAATGAAAAGAGTGAATCTTAGATACAACAATGGAGGATGTATTTGGGACTTCCCTGGCGGTCCAGTGGTTAGGACTCGGCCCTTCCACTGCAGGGGGCACAGGTTCAATCCCTCGTCCTCGGGGAACTAAGATCCCGCAAGCAAGTACGCTGTGCAGCACGGCAAAAAAAAAAAATATTTAAAAAAGATAGATGGAGGAGTTATTCATTTCCTGGGGCTGCCATAACAAATTACCACAAACTGGGTGGCCTAAAATAACAGAAATGTATTCTCTCACAGTCCTGGAGGGCAGAAGTCTGAAATGAAGGCGACTGCAGGTTTTTTCCTTCTGGAGGCTCTCAGGAAGAATCCCTTGAATGCCTCTCTCCCAGCTTCGGATGGCGGCCGCAATCCTCAGCGTTCTTTGCCTTGTAGATGTATAATTCCAGCCTCTGCCTCTGTCTTCACATCTTCTCTCTGTGTCTCTACTTCATATCTCCTTCTGCCTTCCTCTTTTTTTTAAAGAATTTTTTTTTTGATGTGGACCATTTTTAAAGTCTTTATTGAATTTGTTACAATATTGATTCTGATTTATGTTTTTGGGTTTTTTTGTGGCTGCGAGGCATGTGGGATCTTAGCTCCCTGACCAGGGATCGAACCCGCATCCCCTGCAGTGGAAGGCAAGGTCTTAACCACTGGAGTGCCAGGAAAGTCCCTCCCTCTGCCTTTCTCTTATAAGGACACCTGTCCTTGGATTTATGGTTTGCTCTAAACCTAATTACATCTGCAAAGTTCCTTTTTCTAAGTAAGGTCACACTCACAGGTTCTGGGGGTTAGGACTTGGACATAACTTTTGGGGCCACTATTCAATCCTCTCTAGGCGGAATACCACCCTGTTTCCTTTGGGGACAGCCTGAAGTAAGATCCTTACTTATTTTATCCACATGTGGCCAATAATTACTTATATTCGGCCACATGTGGATAAAACATTGCTTTCTATGTTCTCTCATTTTGGGCGTTAGGTCAACATTCATAATTAAATTGGGCCACTGCTATGTACTTCTTCATTTTCTTCTGAAGCTAACCATAGTTACAGCTACACACTCTCTAACACCTACTATGTGTCAGATGTCCTTGTAGACACCAGGATACAGTAGTGAACAAAAACAGACAGAAGCCTTGCCTTCATGGAGCTGAACTCCTACTGGGAGAGGCAGAAAATAAATAAAATAAATAGATTTTTTAAATAGTATGTTAATATCGAAAAAAAAAACCCCAAAACACTAATTCTAGAGGCTACATACACCCCAATGTTCGTAGCAGCATAATTTACAATTGCCAAGGTATGGAAGCAACCTGTGTCCATCAACAGCTGAATGGATAAAGAAGATGTGGTATATATATACAATGGAATACTACTCAGCCATAAAAAAAGAACAAAATTTTGCCAATTGCAGCAACATGGATGGACTTGGAGGGCATTATGCTAAGTGAAATAAGTGAGACAGAGAAAGACAAATGCTGTGTGATATCATTTATACGTGGAATCTAAAAAAATACAACAAACCAGTGAATAAAACAAAAAAGAAGCAGACTCACAGATATAGAAAAGAACTAATGTTTACCAGTGGGGAGAGGAAATGGGGGAGGGGCAATATATGGGTAGAGGAGAAAAAAGGGTTATTATGGGATTATATGAAATCATGTGTGTGAAACTTTTGAAAATTGTAAATCACTGTAGAATTTTTTTAAAAAGAAGCTAGGGACTTCCCTGGTGGTGCAATGGTTAAGAATCTGCCTGCCAATGTAGGGGACACGGGTTCGAGCCCTGGTCTGGGAAGATCCCACATGCCACAGAGCAACTAAGCCCGCAAGCCACAACTACTGAGCCCAAGTGCCACAACTACTGAAGCCTGCACACCTAGAGCCCATGCTCCGCAACAAGAGGAGCCACCACAACGAAGAGTAGCCCCCCTCGCCGCAATTAGAGAAAGCCCGTGTGCAGCAACGAAGACCCAATGCAGCCAAAAATAAAAAGATTAATTAATTAATTAATTAATTATTTAAAAAAAGAAGCTAAAAATAGTATGTTAAATGTGGTAGGTACTATGGATAAAAATAAAGCAGGAAAGGAAGGAGGATAGGCAATGCTGAGGGATGTATGTGTGTGTGAGAGAGAAAGGGAGAGAGAGAGAGAGAGGTACTTTAAACAAGTGTCCAGGGAAAGCAGCATCCTCAGGGGACACTTGAGTAAAGACTTGAAGAAGGTGAGAGGCAGGTTCACCCGAAAGGTGAGTGTTTCTGGGATGTTCCTGGTGCATTAACAGTCCAGAGGCCAGGGGCTTTAGGGGGAAGGATGGAGGAGAGAGCAGTAGATGAGATCTGAGAAGTAAAGGGTGTCAGGGGAGATCAGGCAGGGTCTCGTAGCCATTGCTATGGTCTGGCTTTAACACAGGTAGTATCTGGAGATGGTTCCAGTGTCCAAATGTCAGTTATCACATGGTTGAGCTAGGGACATCCACAGTCATAGAGGGAAGCTTAGTTACAGAACGTTTCCCCCATTCACACTTTGAACACAAGATTCATGTTAAATTTTCTTTTCAAGAGCAAACTCAAGCCTTAAAATAAGAATTCAAAAGCAAGTATATTTCATCTAGCAATCTCACTTCTGAGTATATACCCAAAAGAATTGAAGCAGGGATTCATGAATGCTGTTCATAGCAGTATTATTCACAATAGCCGAAAGACAGAAACAACCGAAGTATTTACTGACAGATGAATGGGTAAACAAAAGTGATGTATCCATACAATAGAATATTATCCAGCCTTGAAAAGGAAGGATATTCTGACACTTGCTACAACATAGATGAACCTTGAAGACTTGAAAAACAAAATTCAACTGAGTAAATTTTAAAGATCTTATTGGTTTTATTCAAGGATTTATGAATCAGGCAGCATCCACTCCAGCAGATAAAAAGGAGCTCTGAGGAGCTGTACAAATTGAAAGACTTTTTTTTTTCCCCAAATGGAAGACTTTTATAGGCAGAAGGGAGCAGAAACAAGGAAGTTAATGGGGCAAAAAGCAGATTGGTTTTGGCAAGGTCACTTCCCTTTAGGGGATGGCAGGATCTATCAGGCATATGATCTCACTAGTGCTGAGCAGGTGACTCCTGATTGACTAGTTTAAGATTCCATTTCTGAAGGAGGCCAAACTGTAATTAAGTCCTGATTTTGGGGTGGGGAAGGGGGGGTTGATAAATTGGGATTGACATATACACACTACTATATATAAAATAGATACCTAATAAGGACCTGCTGTTTAGCACAGGGAACTCAACACTCTGTAATAACCTATACAGGAAAAGACTCTAAGAAAGAGTGGATATATGTTTATGTATAACCGACTCACTTTGCTGTACAGCAGAAACTAACACAACATTGTAAATCAACTATACTCCAATAAAAATTTTTTAAAAAAATAAAAATAACCCCCCCCCCCAAAAAAAGTCTTGATTTGGCAACATGGGGCTTAGCATAACTGACTCCATTTGGGGTCTGTTATCTTGTTTTTAACAGGATTTTATGCTAAGTGAAATAAGTCAGTCACAAAAGGACAAATATTTCATGATTCCACTTATATGAGGTACCTAGAATAATCAACTCATAGAACAGAAAGTAGAATAGAAGTTACCAGGGACGAGGGAGGGGGAAATGGAGTTATTATTTAATGGGTAGAGTTTGTTTGGGATGATGAAGAGGTTCTGGAGACAGATGATAGTGATGACTGCACAACAATGTGAATGTGCTTGATGTCACTGAACCTGTATACTTAAAAATGGTTAAAATGGTAAAATCTAGTTATTTGTATCTTGCCATGATTTCAAAAAAATAAAAATTAATTAATTAATTAACCCCCCCCTCAAAATACCAAATATATTACTTATTCCCATGGAACAATGTATTTTAGTCTCCAAAAAATCTTTTAGAAAACAACATCAACAGCAATAACTACATCTTGTAACTTCTAAGTTAGCTTTCAGAGGTACAGAGTGCTTTGTGGAGTGGATAACAGGAAATAGGTTCTGCCTAAACAGAAGGAAAGGAAATGGTCATTTCCCTGCCTGTCTTCAGCACTGTTTATGTAAAAATATTCTGCCCTCTTAGATGTTTTGACTTTTGGTATCCTCCTCCTAGGCCAGCCGGAAACCCTGAGGGTTAACATCTTTACTCTTTGTTTTTAAGCAACAGCTGAAAGTCAGCATATGAAAAAGAATTTTTAATTAAAGAGAGCAGAGCAAGAAACAGAACCTCAACTTTATTTATTTCCCACACCACCTCTCAGGCAGGAATTTACATACTTGAAGTTATACAATTTTTCCCAGTTTGTAAACCATGGTCCTAATTAAGTTTAAGATTTCTATACCCTCCACCAAATACTTCGTCTATCATAAAAATCTTCCTTGGATCCAAAAAAGTTTAAGAAATTGTTATAGGGGACTTCCCTGGTGGTGCTGTGGTTAAGACTCCGCCTGCCAATGCAGGGGACACGGGTTCGAGCCCTGGTCCGGGAAGATCCCACATGTCGCAGAGCAACTAAGCTTGTGCGCCACAACTACTGAGCCTCCGCTCTAGAGCCCACAAGCCACAACTACTGAAGCCCGCGCACCTAGAGCCCGTGCTCCACAACAAGAGAAGCCACCGCAATGAGAAGCCCGCGCACCGCAACGAAGAGCTCGCCGCAACTAGAGAAAGCCTGCGTGCAGCAACGAAGACCCGATGCAGACAAAAATAAATAAATTTATTTAAAAAAAAAAAGAAATTGTTATAACATACTTGGTAGCACAAAGCCGTTTGAATTCCCAACTACCTCAACAGCACTTTATTTCTTTTCCTGTACTTTAATTTCTTTACCTGCAGAAAAAAGAAATTAAAAAAACTCCCCAAACCTTTATTCTATATTACCAATGAATTTATTTTTCATTACATATATTTTCATAAAAAACATGCATAATTTAAACTATTGTTTATAGAGTCATACTCCACGTCCTCGAGGATTGAATATCTACATAAACTTTTCTATTTTATTTTTTTATTGAAGTATAGTTGATTTGCAATGTTATTTTAGTTTCAGGTGTACAGCAAAGTGATTCAGTTTTATATATATATTCTTTTTCAGATTCTTTTCCCTTATAGGTTATTACAAAATACTGAGTATAGTTCCCTGTGCTATATAGTAAGTCCTTGTTGGTTATCTATTTTATATATGTGTGTGTGTATGTTAATCCCAAACTCGTAATTTATCCCTCCCCTTCCCCCTTTCTCCCTTGGTAGCCATAAGTTTGCTTTCTATGTCTTTGGGTCTATTTCTGTTTTGTATATAAGTTCATTTGTGTCTTTTTTTTAGACTCTGCATATAAGCGATATCATATGATACTTGTCTTTCTCTGTCTGGTTTACCTCACTTAGTATGATAATGTCTAGGTCCATCCATGTTGCTGCAAACGGCATTATTTCATTCTTTCTTTATGGCTGAATAATATTCCATTGTATATATGTAACTACATCTTTCCCATTCATCTGTCAATGGACATTGAGGTTACTTCCATGTCTTGACTGCTGTAAATAGAGCTGCAATGAACATTGGATGCATGTATCTTTTCGAATTATGGTTTTCTCGGGTTTACACAAAGTTTTTTTTTTTATAAGTTTATTTATTTATTATTTTTGGCTGCATTGGGTCTTCGTTGCTGCACATGGGGGCTTCTGTGTTGCAGTGAGGCTACCGCAGCTCATGTGCCTAGAGCCCGTGCTCCGCAACAAGAGAAGCCACTGCAATGAGAAGCCCATGTGCCACAATGAAGAGTAGCCCCCGCTTGCTGCAGCTAGAGAAAGCCTGCGGGCAACAACGAAGACCCAATGCAGCCAAAAATTTAAAAATAAATAAATAAATATTTTTAAAAAAGAATACTTGCCTATTCTGCCCATTTATTCAATATTTATTGATATCAGTATGAACTCAATAATATTTATTGTATACTTTGGGTTATAACCTAATACTGTTTTCTTTTGCTGTTCAAATTGTTCCAGCTGTGGCCATTGTGGTCTTACATGTGTTTGGCAGAAAGAAAAACAAAACAAAGCAAAAAGACAAAACTGAGTGGGGGTGGGGATAAATTAGTAGTTTGAGATTAAAAGATACACACTACTGTATATAAAATAGATAAACAAGGACCTACAGTATAGCAGAGGGAACTATATTCCATATCTTGTAATAACTTATGATGGAAAAGAATCTGAAAAAGAATATATATATGTATAACTGAATCACTTTTCTGTATACCTGAGACTAACACAACATTGTAAATCAACTATACTTCAATTAGAAAAATTATAATAACTGAGTACCTACTGTATGCAGATGCTGTCTTGAGTCCTTTTTGACCTTTAAATGTATTTTTTTGGCATTTGGTTTCCAAAGCCTATGTACCCAGCAGGACCAAGAGTACTGGCTCTCTAACCAGATGGTGACTTTGCACTAGTTATCTAATTTCTCTCAACCCCCGTTTCTTAATCTGTAAAATGGGAATAATGCCTGTTTGCAGGGTTGGGGTGAAGATTAAATGTATAACTTATAAAGTTAATACATGATCCACAAAAGGACAAATGATTCCTATTATACAAGCCTGGAATAGTCAAAGTCATAGAGACAGAAAATAGAATGGTGGTTACCAGGGGCTGGCAAAGGGAGGAATGGGAAGTTAGTGTTTAATGGGTACAGAGTTTCAGTTCAGGATGATGAAAAAGTTCTGGAGATGGATGGTGGTGATGGTTGCACAACAATGTGAGTCTACCTAGTGCCACTGAATTATATTTGAAAATGCTTAAAATGGTAAATTTTATATTATGTGTATTTTACCACACACAAAAGAAGTAATATAGGCTCATTGTTGAAAATTTTAGAAAACATTTAAAAAATGTTTAAAATCCTTAGTAATTCCAGTACTCAGTGGGTACATCTGTTTTGTCATGTGTATCCTTCGTATACTGTTGGGTCCTACTCATACAATTTTGTTCTTTTAACATCACAAGTATTTTCCCATGCTGTTCAAGTCAGAAAGTGTTTTTATTAGCTGCATGATATTCCACTATCATCTATTTAATCATTGTCATATTTTGAGACAACTTTTTTTTTTTTATTTAATTTTAGTTCACTTTAATTTTTATTTTATTTTATTTTTAATTTTATTTATTTATTTATTTATGGCTGTGTTGGGTCTTCATTTCTGTGCGAGGGCTTTCTCTACTGGCGGCAAGCGGGGGCCACTCTTCATCGCGGTGCATGGGCCTCTCACTATCGTGGCCTCTCTTGTTGCGGAGCACAGGCTCCAGACGCGCAGGCTCAGTAATTGTGGCTCACGGGCCTAGTTGCTCCGCGGCATGTGGGATCTTCCCAGACCAGGGCTCGAACCGGTGTCCCCTGCATTGGCAGGCAGATTCTCAACCACTGCGCCACCAGGGAAGCCCCGAGACAACTTTTCAACATTATAAAAAACACTATAATGAACACCTTTCTGTGATTAAATACATCTTCATCCCCATCTTGAATACATCTTTAATATAGACACAGAAGTAGAGTCACTGGGCCAAACAGGTGAATATTTTTAAGGCATGTGATGTAGGTTGTCATACTTTTCTGAAAGTACCCCGGTTGCATTGCCGCAGGCTACCTGAAGACTCGTTTGAAAGCACCCACACCAGTTGCCCATTGTCCCTTTATAAAATCCTGTCTCTGTTGGTAGATTAAATATGGTATCTTATTGTTGCAATGTTGTCTGTTAATGTTCTTTGCCTCCCCTCCCCCATGCCCTTATACTCAGTGTCTTTTAAAATCACTGTGTGAAATTTTAAAGTTTATAAATTAATTCCTCCCTTCGCCTTTAATAAGGTTTCATTATTGTCATAACCTGTTGCTCTTTTTTTTAACATCTTTATTGGAGTCTAATTGCTTTACAATTGTGTGTTAGTTTCTGCTTTATAACAAAGTTGAATCAGCTATACATACACATATATCTCCATATCTCCTCCCTCTTGCGTCTCCCTCCCACACTCCCTCTTTTTTTTTTTTACACAACTTAAAATTTTTTATTTATTTATTTTTTTGGCTGCGTTGGGTCTCCGTTGCTGCGCGCTGGCTTTCTCTAGTTGTGGCGAGCGGGGGCTACTTTTCATTGCAGTGCACGGGCTTCTCATTGCGATGGCTTCTCTTGGTGCGGAGCTCGGGTTCTAGGCTCACGGGTTTCGGTAATTGTGGCGCACGGGCGCAGTAGTTGTGGCCCGCGGGCTCTACAGCGCAGGCTCAGTAGTTGTCGCGCTCGGGCTTAGTTGCTCTGCTGCATGTGGGATCTTCCCGGGCCAGGGCTTGAACTCGTGTTCCCTGCATTGGTAGGCGGATTCTTAACCACTGCGCCACCAGGGAAGCCATAACTTGTTGCTCTTAAAGGGGAAAAAAAATGGGGAAACATTTTAATGTCTGAAGTTAATTTTTTTTTTTAAATTACATTACCGTAAGTCACATAAAGTAAGCTCGCGTTCTTAGACGCGGCGTCAGTGGGGCACTGAGCAGCAGATCGTACTTAAGCGAGGGGCCCGAGTCCAGGCCGGCCGCCCTCAGGGTTCTGCCGCCGGGCTCTCCTAATGAAACAGCACTCCTCCCACCCTGCCCGAGCGCTGGGGACCACGGCAGCTGCGCCCCCGCGAGCCCTGCAGCCCCGCCAGGTATTCCCAGGGCACGCGCGCCATCCCGGCTCATGCAAGGCGCTTTCTGTGCCGGGCCCGGGGCTAACCAGAGGAATATCGCACCCACCCTCGGAGAAAGCCACATCCTTTTCCAAGGCCTCCGTCGTTGGGAAGGGTGCTCTCATCTGGAGAGCTCTCTCCGCCGCCTTCCACCGCCTGGATGCGTTGCTGCAGCCCCACCGCCGCTTTGAGCATCGCGGTCGGGGCTTCCGGGTGCCCGCGGTTCAGCACCGCAGGCAGGGCGGGTCCAAAGGCTTCAGTAACCGCCCCCGAAACCCCGCGGCCGCTTTAAAAGTCGTGGACGTGAGATTTCCCGCAAATCTGGAGACCTAGATGCAGGAATCAGAAACCCGAGGGACGCGGAGACCCCAGAGGGGCGGGAAGAAGCCAGGGATCCCTCCTCTCCAGCACCCGGCGCGGGAGGCCCCTGGGCGAGGGAGCGCGCCCGACGCCACCGCCCAAGACCCCTGCCCCCTGTGCCCCCTCTCCACGGCTTTCTGTGTCACTTCCCGCCGTCCCCTCCCCGAGCTTCCTCGCCCCCGCCCCTGGCGATTATGCCTGGATTTCCTTTGTTCCCTCCACACCCTTGACCAGGGCTTCCCAATTCCCCTTCTTGACCTCGTCCCCTCCTCCCCGCGGCGCTCCCTCCTGGAGCTTTGCTTGTCCCCTCCCGGAGCCTCTCCGGTGCCCTCCCTACCCTCTCCCGGGTTTCCCGTGTCCCCTCCCCGCCCCGCCCCCGTTTTTAAACCTGGCGCCGAGAGCGCGGGTAGGTGAGCGCCCTCGCCCGAGCGGTTAAAGGCGCGGCCGGTCGCCGGCGCCGCTGGAGGGGCGCGGGCTCCGAGGGCACCATGAGACCCGAGGCAGCGGCCGGAGCCCGGGAGGCACGGGGACGCGTCTCTCACTGCCCCGGGGACGGTCCACGGGGACCACCGCCGCCGCGCGGGCCCGAGAGGTGAGGGTGTCCCCGCGGCGCGTCGGTGCGGGGAGCGCAGGCAGGATGCTCCGGCCGCGCTGAGTCCCCGAAGCCGGGCGGAGACCTGGAGCCCTGGAGCCCGACGCGACGCAGAGCAAGTTCCTTAGCCAGAGTCAGGGACGCAGAATCTTCTCGGCTCCAGAGCACAGTTCTGAAGTGCGGAGGCCCAGGAGGTGCCCGGCAATGGGCCAAAGCTTCGGTTTCTAGATCTGAAACCCACCGGGCTGGGAGCGGTGAAGTCTTCGGGGGCCCCTCCGCGAACCCTTAAGGGGGTCGCGTCACGTTGACTGTCACACTCTTGGTGACATTCTTTGTTTGCCCTGTGCGTGGGGCTCAGCGTTCGCTGTCCCCGGGCACCAGCCTTTTTTAAGGTAGTAAAGTTAAAATCAGATTAGCAGGGGAGGTGTGGAAGGGTCTGGGTGGCCAGGCAGCCAGAGAGGAGGAACACATTCCCGCTTTTTGCATCGTAAAACTCTATACACTCATCTCTGTGCAGTCAGAAATTAATGAGCAACAAAGTAGCCAGCTACCGCCGGGAGTCTGAATGGAAGAATCCTGCCAGGCTGGGAAGAGAAATTCCTCAAATAATGATGTGTATCATATTTGGGATTTCTCAAAAAGCCCAGTGAAGGCAGAGAACTGGGAATGTGGCAGGAGAAAAAAAAACGCAAATGGCACAGACTGAGAACTTGAGAGAACATTCTGGTGTGTCCAGTGACTCTTAGGCAGACATTAGAAATTATAAGAATGTTAACTCTTATGATCTAACTTTAAAAGCAGAAAATGCTGGGGTTCACTCTTGGTCCCTGTCCTTCCAGCCAAACACCATGGAGACCTTGGATCCTGACCCCCCAGGATGCTGACCCCACCAGAGCTGGAAGCCAGGTAAGGTTAAGTGTGGGCATTGTAGGTATCAACCAGTTCAGCCAGGAAGTGGCACCATCCCTAAAATAAAGGGACCATGAAAGGCCTCCTTGGCCAGTCCCTCCCTTGGTCATCTAATGCAGAAGTCCCTTGGGGTCTGGGGGTAGGAGCCTGGCCAGCTAGGTGTTGATCATATCTGAGTCATTCATATACAGATTGGCTCTTGCTTGCTTCTCCTTTCTTGAAAAGCAAAGGCACTATGGCAGAACTGTTTCAAGGGCATTATAAGAGATTTCTTCCATCTTGGGTTCTTTCTTCTTCTTTTATTTATTTATTGGCCGCACCTCGGGGCTTGAGGGATCTTAGTTCCCTGACCAGGGACTGAACCCCTCCCGGGCCACGGTAGTGAAAGTGGCGAGTCTTAACCACTGGGCCACCAGTGGAATTCCCCCATGTTGGGTTTTTTCCTGCTAACCGGCTGGCAGAAGAGAGGAGAAGTCTGTCTCAGTCCCCCTCACCTTAGAGAAAAGCTGAGTGTGCCATTAGCCCTGGGCTGGTGCCACAGAGCAAATACAGGCAGAGCCCTGTCTGGGGTGCCCAGAAGGTGTGGTTAAAAGTCTCCACCCGCCGCCTGGCCCTTTCTGAAGCTCTCTGGGCCCTGTGTGCAAGCACTCCTGGGGTAAGTCATGCTGTCTGAGCAGACGCACTCCAGCTGAGGGCTTTGTGCGTGAAGATTAATCACCACCACTATTCTTTTGTCTCCTGCATTGGTAACTAAATTGTTTTATACTTACTGGAGTAATGACTTACTTTCATAGAATTTGCCTGTCCTTTGTTATATTTTAAAATATAAATTGATGACTTTTAAAATGCTGGAGTTAATTGGGCTGGGAAGGACCATTAGGTTATACCTGCGGCATTGTGCAGTTATTTTTAGTATGATAAGAAACTCAGGTTCAGACCTTTCATGCATTTTGAAATTTAGACTCTTTTATTAAATTAGTCTGAATAATGAGAGTTTTAATTCGGTTACTATTATTTAAAGAGTGAAGCAAATCAAATTATATTAAATTAACGAGGAATGATTTTTTAGCGCAAATTTTTCTTACATACAATATCTAAATAATGGGAAGTAATTCCTTCTTTTGCATTCAAACTTAAGTTCTTAAACGTAAGATTTAAAAGGTGTTTGGGAGAAAAAATTATCCAATTTTCTTTTAAATGAAGTGTATGTATAGCCTCTCCTTTTGCAAGAATGAAAATACAGCACACTTTCTAATGTAAGGTAGTCTTCCCCCCCCCCCCCATTATTATGAGAAGGCCATTTGTAAGAAAAATGAAGATTACTCGCAGAAAAATGTTAAGCTATGGCAACTTTCTGTTGATCATCAGCGAGGCACAACGGATCAAGCAGTTGCGTTCATGGATTTGTTGGGGGGCCGGGGTGGAGAGTGGGTGTTCATGGGGGCTGTAGAGCTCGCTGCCCGGCTCCCCCTCTGGCCAGCTCTTTGCAGACCCCGATCTGCCGGGCAGAGCGGTCAGCAGCGGACGACTGCAGACCCGAAGTATCGCGCTCGGTTCCCCTGGGGAGGGCAGCCCGGCGCGGGGAGGGACGGCTTCTTGCTCAGCAGCGCCTTCTGCCGACAAAGCAGGAGAACTCCTCGGCTCCTGAGCTCTGTTGTGTATTTCTTGAGAAATGTCATTGGTCGGGAATGGTGTGGGTGAGGGGTGAGGGATTACTGCCTAGTGACCTGTACCACGATTGCAGGCGAGCAGATCACAGTTAGAATACAATCTAAATTCGAGGGAAAGTCTCAAGACCCTGTGTCCTGAGCAGTGGGGTCACCCTCGCTCATTTGGTTCCCCTGGCACCACCACTTGGGAGCTGTCTCCCTCCCGTGCCTGGGAAAAAATGAATGACAGCCCAAGCCTGCAAGGGAGACGATTTCTAGGGCATGTCAGGGACTGTGTTTTCCTGCTCGTCCTTCCATCTTCCAGGCTTCCTGCATCGTAGCTTTTTTTTTTTAATTTAATTTTTTTATACAGCAGGTTCTTATTAGTCATGCATTTTATACACATCAGTGTATAAGTGTCAATCCCAATCTCCCAATTCATCCCACTACCACCACCCGGCTCCCCCTCCCCCCCCCCCCACCCCGCATCGTAGCTTTACCAGAGTCAGAGGCATGCATGGAGAGGACAGAGAGATCCTCACAAAAGTCTCTCTTGTATCTCTTCTTTCGCACAAACCACCCCCACCCCCCGCCTTTTTTTTTTTTCTTGGTAGAGACACTCGGAAACATGTATTCTGAGAGAATCAGAAGGGTTTGGTACAAATGCCATAAAAATGTGATGTGATACACACATCATGTGTGAGCCCTGCTGTGGCTAAACAATCACCCCCCTACCTCCCGCCCCCCCAAATGCTCGGCGGCCTCTCACTGTCCCGGGGACCCTGTCAGGAGCTTCTGTGGAGCTCATGCATTGTTGGACGGGGTGTTCTTGTTTAACGTCCTTCAGCTAAAGCACAGTTATGTTCTTCAACAGCTCCCTGTCAGTGTGTCCCGAGGCCCCTCCCCCTCCCCCAAGGAAAGCTGTCACCTCTCTGGGTGCAAAGGGAAGGTGCTGTCTGTGGCACTTTGGTTTCGTAGCTGTTCAGCCCTGTCACACACCCCTTTAACACAGTGTGTACCTTGTATACATTTCTGTTGTCCTGAATTATCGGAGTGTGATTATTTAGACGTTTAAGTCATCAGGATATTTGAGGTGTGAAGTTTTAAAATCTGTGTATGTTTGTGCGGTAAAGTTTATAGAGTTTATAAAAGTGTGCTATGTGTTTCCCAGAGTCTGGTTAGAATTAATCACTTAAAGGAAGCTATTTCTCTGTACTACCCACCACTGCCTTTAGGCATCCACCAAGGCTTGCATTGTCTATTATATCCTCTCCCATCACAGGGTGTAAAATTGCCACTGACAGCCCAGGATTGCTTATGGTGGTAGAGTGAGTCTGAGCAGTTAGAGATACTTTATAATTATGAACAGAGCTTAATACAGACGTGATTTCTTGGAGACCCCAAAGAGTGAACTTCATTATGGAGAAGATTTTGTTCCAAAGACCCTCATTCTTTCCCTTAGCTTACCATAGCATATTATAAAAATAAGCCTGGTAAAATGTCAAGGTGCCTTATGGTTTGAGGTCTTACATTGAGATTTTTAATCCAGTCTGAGTTATTTTTTGTGTATGGTGTAAGATAGGGGCCCAGTTTCATTCTTTTGCATGTGGCTGTTCAGTTTTCTCAAGACCATTTTTTGAAGAGACTGTCCTTTCCCCATTGTATATTTTTGTCTCCCTTGTCATAAATTAATTGACAATATATATGCATGAGTTTATTTCTGGGCTCACTCTTCTGTTCCATTGATCTATGTGTCTGTATTTAGGCCAATACCATACTGTTTTGATTCCTATAGCTTTGTAATATAGTTTGAAATCAAGAAGTGCAATGCCTCAAGCTTCTCCTTCTTTCTCAAGATTGCTTTGGCTATTCAGGGCCCCCAGCAAGTGGTCTCCGCCCTTCTGGATGCTACCGAATGTCCTTGGAATCTGTCTTTCCTTTCCCTTCTGGTTGGTGTTACTTGAGTTCAAATCACCTCTTGTCAGGTGCCTCCAAGCCCTTAGCTCACCAGTCTATGCTATGCACTGCTCCCAGCAGCCACCATGATCCTTAAAATACAGATCTGGGGGCTTCCCTGGTGGCGCAGTGGTTGAGAATCTGCCTGCTAACGCAGGGGACACAGGTTCGAGCCCTGGTCTGGGAAGATCCCACATGCCACGGAGCAACTAGGCCTGTGAGCCACAACTACTGAGCCTGCGTGTCTGGAGCCTGTGCTCTGCAACAAGAGAGGCCATGATAGTGAGAGGCCCACGCACCGTGATGAAGAGTGGCCCCCGCTTGCCGCAACTAGATAAAGCCCTCACAGAAACGAACACCCAACACAGCCAAAAATAAATTAAAAAAAAAAAAATACAGATCTGATTGTTGAATTCCCAGTTCAAAATCAGTAATGGTCTTGAATCCTGTCTCCAGAATGAAACTTAGACTCAGGGGTGGGTATTCAAGTTGTTCAGTGTCTGGACTTAGCTTCCTGTTGAGCCCTTTTACCAATGCAGTCTCTCATTCATTCCACGCTGGGCTCCACCTTTCCACGCTGTGCTCTCTATTTTCCCGCCCCTCGGAGTTTGATGCTCTGCTCTGCTAGGAATGGGCCCAGAACTGCATACCCAAGTGCCACTGATGTCCCTGCCAAGGCCCCCGTGAACCCTTTCCTGATCCTCTTCCTTGCTTAGAATAGTTAGCATCTTACTGTACGGTGCTTCGTAGTGTAGTTATTTGCCTCTACGTGTGTCTTTCCTCATTAGATTTAAAATGCATGAACTGGGGGACTGTGTCCGACTCGTCTTTCCACCTTGGGATCCCTCACAGTGCCTGGGATATCGTGACAACAGTAAGAGGAAGAGGAGCTTATCAAATACTGTTAAGGTGTTTAAACTATCTCTAAAATTGGAACTGATGCAAGTGCAGGCTACTTAGATTTTATTTTTAAAAACTTCAGGATGCTGCTTTCAGAGGCTTCTTGACTGTGTCTGTGTTTGTATGTGTCTGTTTTTACAGCTTGAGCCTGGGTGTGACCAACAAACCTTTGGATCGAAGGGGGCCTTTGGGTTTCAGCATCCTGTAAGGTAATATCTGACTTCACTGTAAGAAGTGTATTATTTCCTTTTTTTAAATTATTATTTTTATTTTTATGTAACATTTCTAAAGGTTTACAAGATATGATTTTAAAATGGGTGTATTTTATGGTTTTTTTAAAAAAATTATTTATTTATTTATTTTTGGCTGTGTTGGGTCTTCGTTTCTGTGCAAGGGCTTTCTCTAGTTGTGGCAAGCGGGAGCCACTCTTCATCGCGGTGCGCGGGCCTCTCACCATCGCGGCCTCTCTTGTTGCGGAGCACAGGCTTCCGACGCGCAGGCTCAGTAATCGTGGCTCACGGGCCCAGTTGCTCCGCGGCATGTGGGATCTTCCCGGACCAGGGCTTGAACCCGTGTCCCCTGCATTGGCAGGCGGATTCTCAACCACTGCGCCACCAGGGAAGCCCTATGGTTTTTATATTAATTGATATTAATTGATATTAATTGATACAAACATAGCAAAATACCTATGTGTATAAATTATTTGGCCAGTATCCGCTCACTTCATACCTTTAAGAAAGAGAATATAAGCTCATTTGCAATCATAATAATTAACTAGTTAATAACATAAAGCAAGCTTTATAAAAATTAAAAATTATTTAATATAATTTTTAAAGAATGTTGACCTGAAAAAGTGTAAGGATTCTCCGTGTAGGTGTTCCTATGTGGAACAAATTAATGTGTGAATTACAATACAGTTTAAAAGTACACATGCGTATAATTATCTGCTAAAGATAATTTATAATTTTTGAAGATAAATCTATGACATTTCAGAATAATGTTTTTCAGTCCATAATAATCTTGAAAAAACGATTAAGGCTGCCTTCCACATAAGGCGCCCTCTGCCGGACTATATTATTTCCTTTAAATATAAGCATTAATCCACTTCAGTGTCTTCAAGTGTATACATTTTCAAAAAATGGAAAATAGGGCTTCCCTGGTGGCGCAGTGGTTGAGAATCCGCCTGCCAATGCAGGGGACACGGGTTTGAGCCCTGGTCTGGGAAGATCCCACATGCCACGGAGCAACTGGGCCCGTGAGCCACAACTACTGAGCCTGCACGTCTGGAGCCTGTGCTCCGCAACAAGAGAGGCCGCGATAGTGAGAGGCCCACGCACCGCGATGAAGAGTGGCCCCCTCTCGCCGCAACTAGAGAAAGCCCTCGCACAGAAACAAAGACCCAACTCAGCCAAAAATAAATAAATAAATAAATAAATTAAAAAGGAAAATAATTCAGTATATTCTCCAACATTATTTAGTTATGATTATCCCAAGGAACTTCAAGGATATTTTGTTGGATTTCTAGAATCTATTCATTTATTCATTCATTCAGTGTTTCATTTGCAAGTTGGAATTGGCCTCTTTTCTTAATACTTGTTTATACCTCTTTTTTATACCATCTTTTGCCTCGTGTTAAATTTAATTGCATATGAATTGTATATGCATATCAGCTTATTTACTTAGACATTTAGGTATATTTCTACTTTTCTCCCAGGATATAAGTTAATGTACTGCCTAGTGCCAAGTAGACCCCCTAAATGTAGATGTGAAGTAAATGAGGGACTCGATGGATACTGTACCACGGTTGGATCCTCTGGCCTCTGAGTAGTTCTTTCATGGTCCTGGTCTTGGCCATGATCAGGACCCTCACTGCTGTATCCCTCTTTTTTGTTTCTTTGTTTTTTGGCCACGCCGCTCGGTTCCCTGACCAGGGACCGAACTTGTGTCCCCTGCACTGGAAGTGTGGAATCCTAACCACTGGACCACCAGGGAATTCCCTATATCCCTCTTACATTTCATCCATTTTGGGCAAGTGGTTCATGCACTGGACTTTTATCTGTTTCTCTATGTCTGTTTCTCTCCTATCTCTCTCAGCCTGTCTCTTCCCAGCTGTCATCTCCTTCACCAAAATAAACCTAGTCTACGCTGTCACCTCTCATCAGAGTATTTTACCCCTGGTTGTCCTGGAAGACTAGAAGCTTTAATAAAACTCAAGGATACTAACGGCCACAGATGAAAATTAGAGCCCCTCAAACTGATCAAAGAGTGATGTTTGGAAAAAGGAAGTTTTCCTAGTGTTTCACATCAGTGGTCTTCAATCCTCATGAAATCACTGGGGAAGCTTTACAAATACAGGCGGGAGGTGGGGCGGGGCGATTCCCCTGGGGGTGCTGGGGAAAAGCGCAGGTATCTGTATTTTTACAGGCTTCCCAGGGGACCCCAATGTGGGCTGGGGTTGGGAGCCACCCCCTCCTTCATGCCCCATGAGCCTTCACCTGCACACCTGCCCCCGGGCCTGCCTCACAGACTCTGCTGTGCCCCGACTTTTGATTCATTGAAAATGCAGTGACTGGTGATGTGTGATCTGCATCTGTGTAACTGTGCATTGCGGGCTGAATACACAACTTTATCTTTATTACAAAATTTTATCTTTTTATACACAAAAATGGGGAGAATGGTATAGTGAACCCCCATGTGCATCACCAGCCTCAATAATTATCAGTGTTCTCAGGATCTGATCATGTTTATCATCTCTCCCAAAGATTTGTTGTTGTTAGAATAGTTTAAAGCAAATCCCAGACATCCTACACACTCACTTGTAAATACTTCAGCATGACACCTAATTTTTAACATGGCCAACCACTAAACTATGCTGTCCTAGATGTACATAGATGTGCATTCTCTGTTGCAGAGTTTCTCAGTCTCGGCACTACTGACGCTTTGGACTGGCTAATTTTTAAAAATTGAAATGTAGTTGACTGGAGTGGATAACTCTTTGTTGCGGGGCTGTCCTGGGCATTGTGGGGTGTTTAGCAGCATCCCTGGCTTCCACACACTAAATGACAGTAGCTGCCCTTCAGTTGGGACAACTAAAGTTGACTCCAAACATTGCTGAATGTCCCCTGGGGGTTGAGAACCATCATCTATTGGAAATCTTAGAAAGTTAAAAATTGCCCTACATTATTTATAGTAAGGTGTTTTCTCTCTCCCTTTTCTCCTCCATCCAAAAAGGGGGGAATTGAAATCAGCTTTGCAAACAAGCAATGATCGATTGATAATCCCTCTCAGTTCCTTTATAAGACCACAGGGGAAAATGCAAACAATTAGTAAGTCAAAGCTACAAGAAGAGATTATGGGGACAGTGGGACATTTAAAATACTTTCCATGTATAACTGGAATCCTAAATTCACAAAACCTGGATTTAGAGGTTCCAAATTTTATATATTCCTTTTCTTCCTTCTTTCCTTCCCTTCCCTCCCCCTGCCCCCATTCTCTCTTTCTCCCTCTCCCTCTCTCTCTTCTAGAAAAATTGCCAGGGTTGCCATTTTCTAAAGTGAGGGATGCACCCCTACACGCGACGTTTACTATGGCAACATTCAGAAAGATTAGCCACTTCTCTAGACCAGGGTTTCAGGGTCAAGTTTCCTCCAAAGTCATGACATTCCCTCTGCTTGGGGGGGTCAGGGGGGAGTGAGGCATCCCCTGAATAGGACATATATTATCCAGGATGAATCAGGTCCTTTGTTTGATCAGAGAGAGCCTCTTAACCTTGGAACTCAATGTTTTACTATCCTTTTACCTTTGTGGAAGCACACCCTTCTCCCTGTGTTGGTCTAAATTGATTTGCTCACCCAGATTACAGCTCACTTCTGACCTAGTGTGGGGTTCACTACCAGGTCCCCCCATCTGCCCACAGTTTTGTGTTCTGGTGACTTAAAAAAAAAACCACACTGTGCACAGTGAAGGCAAAATCAGGAAGGAAGTTTGGGAGTTAGCTGCTTCTAGGGAATAGGATCCTCTAGATGCAGTTTAAGACTGTTTTCAGGTTGATTAATGGTGTATTTGTTTCTTAAATATTAGACTTTATTTACCCATTTCTAAGCGTCAAGAGTATCTGCAGAGTTCCGGGGAGAAGGTGCTGGCCAGCTTCCCCGTGCAAGCCACCATTCACTTCTACAACGATGAGTCCAATTCAGATGAGGAGCAGGACCAAGAAGTCCAGCCCTCCGACCTTCAGTGCCAGGAGGCTCAAGACGGCCCAGGAGGAAAGGGCAGAGACCAGCTGACAAACCCAGGATGGCACCCCGGAGGCTGCAGTGGCCTCGGTGGTAAGGGTCCGCTCCCCTACCCTGACTCTCCGGAGGATGCTGGGTGCTCCGCATCCAAGTAGTCTGTCTCTCCTGCACCAGACCCACCTCACATGCGCCCTGGGGACAACCCTTGGGGACAGCCGCACCAGGACACTTTGCGTTTCAACTGGGCGTACAAGGACTTGACTTTCTCTGGCCAGCACCCCACTTGTGGCAAGGACTCAGCTTTTACTCATCCTTCTCCTATTGATTCTCTGTGCCTCATTTGTACCTTTGAGAAAGGATTCTAGGTCCAAGAGGTTTGCATCCACACGGGTTGTTATCAGGCGGGGCCAACTTTCAAAGCACGTTCAGCAATGTCACTGTGCTGATCAAATGACAAATTATTCCATATTGATTAATAACCCACCCACGCATCTCACTTAACCTGAGACCCTTTATTTGGCTATTTCCACTTTTGTAAAAATGATTCAGGTATTGTCCGAGGTTGATGTGGTTGCTTAGTGACATTCTGAAAAAAAAGTTTATTTATAAAAAACACACAAACACACTGAATAATTTCCATAAAAGTAACAAAAATACAAAGATAAGGATCTGGGGGGGGAACCATTCTGGATAAAAACATGTATGATGCTTGTCTAAGCACTGTGTGTATGAATAGAGAGATGAGCTTTAACTCTTAGCTGGGGACCACTTTGGGCTTATTACTTGACTAGAGTAACACTGTTTTCAATCAAAGTACCAAATGTAATATTATTTTCAGCTTTTTATATTTTGATGACCAAATGAGGGTATTTGTCAAGATTTTTTACTTAACTATTTTGCATGTTGTTGTCTTCCCAGTTTCTACTTGAAATAAATATTTTGAGAGACAAAATCGTTTGATAATCTTTTCTGTTTGACATTTTAGATTCAATTAGTGCCTCCTTTAAAGTTTTTAAAAGTTTGTCAGGATTTTTCTATATTTAACTCTTTATATTTGTGTATTTTTAAGAATGCAGAAAAAGTATAAAAATGAAAGCAAAATGGCCTATAAGCTCAATGCCCTGAAAAATCCATTAATATTAAAAAATAGGAGGGGGACTTCCTTGGTGGTCCAGTGGTTAAGAATCCGCCTTCCAATGCAGGGGGCCCAGGTTGGATCCTTGGTCAGGGAACTACAGTCCCACATGCCCTGGGGCAACTAAGCCCAGGAGCCACAACTACTGAGCCCAAGCACTGCAATGAAAGATCCTGCGTGCCGCAACTAAGACCTGGCAGAGCCAAAAATAAATAAATAAATATTGTTTTAAAAAATAGGAGGGAATTCCCTGGCAGTCCAGTGGTTAGGAGTCAGTGCTTTCACTGCCAAGGGCATGGGTTCAATCCCTGGTTGGGGAACTAAGATCCCACAAGCTGCACACCGTGGCCAGAAAATAAAATAAAATAAAAAATAGGAGTAATACATGCAAATATTCCAACAACCCAAACATTTAGAAAAGTATTGATATGTGTTACAAAGTAGTCCTCTCCTGTCTTCCCCTTTCTCTGTCCAAAGGTAGCCAATATCACTATATTTTTTAAAATATTTATTTATTTATTTATTTATTATTTTTTAAAAAATAAATTTATTTATTTTTGGCTGTGTTGGGTCTTTGTTGCTGCACACGGGCTTTCTCTAGTTGCGGCGAGCAGGGGCTACTCTTCGTTGTAGTGCATGGGCTTCTTATTGCAGTGGCTTCTCTTGTTGCGGAGCACGGGCTCTAGGCGCGTGGGCTTCAGTAGTTGTGGCGCGTGGGCTTCAGTAGCTGTGGCTCATGGGCCCTAGAGCACAGGCTCAGTAGTTGTGGCGCATGAGCTTAGTTGCTCCGCGGCATGTGGGATCTTCCCGGGCCAGGGCCCGAACCTGTGTCCCTTGCATTGGCAGGCAGATTCTTAACTGCTGTGCCACCAGGGAAGCCCCTTAAAAAATACTTTTTAGAATTTTTTCTTTTAACATTTTTTTCTTTAAAAAATTTTTCAGATGTAGAAAACAAACTTATGGGGACTTCCCTGGTGGTGCAGTGGTTAAGAATCCGCCTGCCAGTGCAGGGGACACAGGTTTGAGCCCTGGTCTGGGAAGATCCCACATGCTGCAGAGCAGCTAAGCCCGCGTGCCACAACTACTGAGCCCGACTACCTACAGCCCGTGCTCCGCAGCAAGAGAAGCCACTGCAGTGAGAAGCCCGCGCACCACAACAAAGAGTAGCCCCTGCTCGCCACAACTAGAGAAAGCCTGCTCACAGCAACGCAGACCCAGTGCAGCCAAAATTAAAAAAAACAAAAAAACCCCCCAAAAAACCAAATTTATGGTTACCAAATGAGTAAAGGCGGAGAGATAAATTAGGAGGTTGGGATTAACATATTCACCCTACTATGTATAAAATAGATAACCAACAAGGACCTACTGTATGGGTCAGGGAACTCTATTCAATATTTTGTAATAACCTATAAGGGAAAAGAATCTGAAAAAGAATGTATGTATGTATATATATATATAAATATATATATATATATATATATAATCATTTGCTGTACACCTGAAAATAACACATTGTAAATCACTGTAGTTCAACGAAAGAAAGAAAGAAAGAAAGAAAGAAAGAAAGAAAAAGAAAGAAAGAAAGAGAAAGAAAGAAAGAAAGAAAGAGAAAGAAAGAAAGAAAGAAGGAAAGAAAGAAAAAGAAAGAAAGAAAGAAAGAGAAAGAAAGAAAGAAAGAAAGAAAGAAAGAAAGAAAGAAAGAAAGAAAGAAAGAAAGAAAGAAAGAAAGAGAGGGAAGTTATTTGTTCTTCATCCAGGTGTCCATGACTTGGACAGTAGGAGATGTCATCCATGTGACACATCACAGTGAACTTAAAGGAAAGGGATTGATCAATAAGTTTGTTTGCATATTATTAACTGAGTAAAATTCACATTTGAGCAAAAAAATTTTTTTGTTTTTCTTTAAAAAATGTTTTTATTGTTTAATTGTATTGTTTCATTTATTGTTTAAAGTACCTTTTTCCAAACTTAAAAACAATTCTTACTGGGCCTGTTTCAGAAAGGATTTAAGATGGCCTCCTATTTTGCTGGATTTTTAACAAAAACACTAGGAGTATTACCCTTACTCTCCCTTCCTGTGATGCTTGGGATGGAACTTAAGTCATCACATTTGGCTTTGTTTTGCTTTCTTAATAAACCAGTTCTAATGAGAAAAAAGATCTGGCCCAATCACCAGTTTACCATGAAGAAACCAAACCTTGCCCACATGCTGATGGCACCAGAATTTTAAATGTGCTGCGTGGTAGACTTTCCTTAAATTACTTAGAATATGGCCAGCTTAATGCAAATAAGGAAAATGAGACCCTTTAGCCACGGTGGTGACGGCATCACAGGTCCTGTGAGAGAGGCATTTGTGACACGGGAGACGGTGCACGCGGGGCTCCTGTGTTCTTGCTGGTGACTGTGGTGATGTGGTTCTGCTGTGTAAGGTCTCAAACCTGAGCGAGCTCCACACTTTTGATCATGTATCCCTATCATTGAAAAAATATTGAGATGGGGGAGATAAATTAGGAGTTTGGGATTAACATATACACGTTACTATACATAAAATAGGTAAACAACAAGGACCTACTGTATAGCACTATACTCAGTATCTTTTTTTTAATATATATATTTCTATATTTATTTATTTATTTACTTTTGGCTGCATTGGGTCTTCCTTGCTGCACGGGCTTTCTCTCTAGTTGCGGCGAGCGGGGGCTACTCTTCGTTGCGGTGCACAGGCTTCTCATTGCGGTGGCTTCTCTTGCTGCAGAGCACGGGCTCTAGGCGCGTGGGCTTCAGTAGTTGTGGCACATGGGTTCAGTAGTTGTGGCTTGCAGACTCTAGAGCACAGGCTCAGTAGTTGTGGCACATGGGCTTAGTCGCTCTACTGCATGTGGGATCTTCCTGGACCAGGGCTCGAACCCGTGTCCCCTGCATTAGCAGGCGGATTCTTAACCACTGCGTCACCAGGGAAGACCCTATACTCAGTATCTTGTAATAACCTATAATGGAAAAGAATCTGCAAAAGAAATCTATATCTATATCTATATATCTATATCTGAATCACTTTGCTGTACACCTGAAACTAACACATTGTAAGTTAACTGTACTTCAATGAAAAAGTAAAAATAAATAAAATATAAGAACAAGAACTAAAAGCAAAAAAAAAAAAAGAATTGAGCCTGCACCCGAACACGTATTCACTTATAAACTCTACCTTATGTTGAGTCATTTGAAATTGCTGATGTTCCATTGTTCTGACCTACAAAAATAGCAATTTCATATGATCACATACTATCAGACTAATAGTTTTACACATTATAAGATATACACACTACATACTTTAAAGGATAATACACATATCACATAATCATTGTAAACATAATTTTAATTAATTTTAAATATTTTTGCTCTCATGTATTTATTATATATTAAATATAATTTAATATTTAAGTTATCTCACAGAGGAGCATAGAGTCACATGAAAGAGACACATCATGCACTTAATAAATCACAATATTTGTTTTCAGTCCCATCTGCCTATTTTGCAGAAGATTTTGTTAAAGTTTGATGAGTAAATTTCCATGATCCTTTTTGTCAATTTGTTGTTTTTTGAACCAACAGATGTTGCATTTCATACTTTTATTTGGCTACATAATATATTTATGTTTTAGCCACTTCTGGGAAGATTTTTAAACATTTTATTTATTTATTTTTAGAAATTTATTTACTTATTTATTTGTTTTTGGCTGCGTTGGGTCTTCGTTGCTGCGCACAGGCTTTCTCTAGTTGCGGCCACTGGGGGCTACTCTTCGTTTCGGTGCGCGGGCTTCTCATCGCGGTGGCTTCTCTTGTGGAGCATGGGCTCTAGGTGCGCAGGCTTCAGTAGTTGCAGCACGCAAGCTCAGTAGTTGTGGCTCGCCGGCTCTAGAGTGCAGGCTCAGAAGTTGTGGCACAAGGGCTTAGTTTCTCCGCGGCATGTGGAATCTTCCTGGATCATGGCTTGAACCCGTGTCCCCTGCATTGGCAGGCAGATTCTTAACCACTGTGCCACCAGGGAAGTCCTAAAACATTTTAAATGTTTTTGTTTTTTTGTCTGAAGGTATACAGACTTGGTGGGTTTTTTTAAAAGTAACATCAATTTCAGCAGAAAACTCACCTAATGGTAGAAACAATTCCAAACACCTATTTTCACAAGGCTCTTCTTCACAGCATGAGTTTCTTTTGATTTAACCCTTTTTCACTCGTTTTTAAGAATATCATCTGTGGGGACTTCCCTGTGGTTCAGTGGTTAAGACCCTGCACTTCCAATGCACGGGGCGCGGGTTCCATCCCACCCCTGGTCCAGGAACTAACATTCCACATGCTGTCTGGTGAGGCCAAAAAAAAAAAAAAAATCTCTGCATCAAAGAAACAATTTTTTTTGTGTGTTTGTCTTGTTAAAATATTTGCTAACTGGCATATTTCTAACAATCAGTTAGCCTACAAAAAGGTCAGAAAAACGTAAAAATCTTTTCAGTTTGACAGTCAAGTGCTTTGCCATAAAGATAGCTGCTAACTTCTGTTTAGTTTGAAATACTGTTGGGGTCACTCCTCATATAATGACAAAGGCTTGCAAAAGTTCCCTATTTGAAAGTTCTTATTTTTATGAAATTAACTGCACTGTCTAACCTTTCTGGAGTCAGGAGGCTACCACTGGCTTATGTACATCTTACAGCAAAACAGAGGGGAGAGAGAGAAGATTGCTCTTCAAAAGTCTTTATTTTCCTTTCACACGGGCTTGATCAGGGAATTTCTCTTTTTTTGTTACTTTTTTTTTTTGGCCACACCCTGCAGCTTATGGGATCTTAGTTCCCTGACCAGGGATGGAACCTGGGCCACAGCAGTGAAAGCTCCAAATACTAACCACTGGACCGCCAGGGAATTCCCAGGGAATTTCCCTTTAAAAACCTGAAGCTCTGGCAACACTTGCCTGAGTTCCCATGTGGAACCAATCAGCTGGTGCTGAGTCACAACTGCCCCCGTTGAACAACCTTGCCCTCTTCAATTCTCCACAGTCTCCACTGTTCCCTATTGGCCACACTCTCCTTTTCCATTTATTTACAAAAAGAAAAAAAAATCCCTATGATGGTTTTTTTTTCTTGTTTTTTTGGCTTTGTTGGGTCTTCGTTGCTGAGCGTGGGCTTTCTCTACTTGTGGTGAGCAGGGGCTACTCTTCGTTGCGGTGTGCAGGCTTCTCATTGCAGTGGCTTCTCTTGTTGCAGAGCAGGGGGCTGTAGGAGAACAGGCTTCAGTAGTTGTGGCATGTGGGCTCAGTACTTGTGGCTCGGAGGTTTTTGTTTGAGCAGTTTATTTTTATCACCTTTTTTCCTGTGATAGGAAGATGATATATCTAAATAAGAGAAAAAGTACCTTGTACAGAAATATCAGAGGGAGAATTTTCTACTTTCCTGCAGGGCATGAGTCATGTCTGCGTGACTCATTTTTGTAGAATTACTTGTGAAAGACCAATGCATAAATAGGTGATTTTTCATGATGATTATGAAAATGATGGATGTTTATAAAAATAATTTGACTGGCTGAGAGGTTGCTGGGCAAGTCTAAAATATTATTTTAGTATTATTTTAATATTCCATTATATCATTACATGGTAATCCTTACAAGCAGATTTTATTTTATAGTTTTAGATATTTCAAAAAGATGCTCAATGTCATTAGTCATTACAGAAAAGCAAATTAAAACCACAATGAGATACTGTCATGTACCTATTAGAAGGATTACAATTTTTTAAAAATTGAACTATAGTTGATTTACAATATCGTGCTAGTTTTAGGCGTACAGCAAAGTGACACAGTTATATATATCTATATATATATGTATGTATTCTTTTTCAGATTCTTTTCCATTATACGTATTACAAGATATTGAATATAGTTCCCTGCATTGTCCAGTAGGTCCTTGTTGGTTATCTATTTTATATATAGTAGTTTGTATCTGTTAATCCCATACTCCTAATTTTTCCCGTCCCCCCTTCCCCTTTGATAACCATAAATTTGTTTTCTATGTCTGAGTCTGTTTCTGTTTCGTAAATAAGTTCATTTGTATTATTTTTTAGATTCCACATATGAGTGTATCATATAATATTTGTCTTTCTCTGTTTTACTTCACTTAGTATGATAATCTCTAGGTTCATCCATGTTGCTGCAAATGGCAATATGTCATTCTTTCTTATGGCGGAGTAATAGTCCATTGTATGTATATATACCACACCTTCTTTATCCATTCCTCCGTCGATGGACACTTAGGTTGCTTCCATTGCTTAGCTTTTTACAATAGCTAAGAAGTTATTTACAATAGCTTCTTAGCTATTGTAAATAGTGCTGCTATGAACACTGGGGTGCATGTATCTTTTCAAATTAGACTTTTCATCTTTTCTGGATACATGCCCAGGAGTGGAATTGCTGGATCATGTGGAAACTCTATTTTTAGTTTTTTAAGGAACCTCCATACTATTCTCCATAGTGGCTGCACCAATTTACATTACCATCAACAGTGCAGGAGGGTTTCCTTTTCTCCACACCCTCTCCAGCATGTGTAATTTGTAGACTTTGATGATGTCCACAGAATGGTTACAATTTTTAAAAGACAGATAATAACAAATGTTGCCAGGGACGTGGAGAAACTGGAACCCTCATACATCGCTGCTGGGAATGTAAAATAGCTTAACAGTTTGGAAAACAGTTTGGCAGTTTCATTAAAAAGTTTAACATGGGCTTCCCTGGTGGCGCAGTGGTTGAGAATCTGCCTGCCAATGCAGGGGACACGGGTTCAAGCCCTGGTCTGGGAAGATCCCACATGCCACGGAGCAACTAGGCCCGTGAGCCACAATTACTGAGCCTGCGCGTCTGGAGCCTGTGCTCCGCAACAAGAGAGGCCGCGATGGTGAGAGGCCCGCGCACCGCGATGAAGAGTGGCTCCCGCTTGCCACAACTAGAGAAAGCCCTCGCACAGAAACGAAGACCCAACACAGCCAAAAATAAATAAATAAATAAATAAATTTTAAAAAATGGATAGGACAACATTAAAAAAAAAAAAAAAAAGTTAAACATAACTTTACCATACAACCCAGGAATTCCACTCCTAGGAATCTACCCAGGAGAAATGAAAACTTCTGTCCACTCAAAGACTTGTACATGAATGTTCATAGCAGCTTTAGTCATAATAATTCCAAACTGGAAACAATCCAAACATCTATCATCTGGTGAATGGATAAATAAAATGTGAAATATCCATGTAATGGGATATTATTCAGCAATAAAAGGAGTGCAGTAAGTTTTAATACATGCTAAAACATGAATGGACCTTGAAAACATCATGCTAAGTGAAAGAAACAAGATACAACAGATTACACTGTATGATTCTGTTTATATAAGAAAATGCAAATTTATAGTAACAGAAAGCAGAATTGGTTGCTTAGTGTTGGCAGCGAGAACATGGAGTAACTATAAATGGGCACAAGGAAACTTTTAGAAGTGGCAGAAATGTTCTAAAACTGGATGATGATGATTGTTTCACATTTCTAAAAATTCACTAAAATCATTGAATTGTTCAGTGCCAATGCGTGACTCTATAGTATATAAATTACACCCCAATAAATTTGTTTAAAAAAGCTTAAACTCGTCTATTATAACAATATTTGTATCTTCTTCTTTAGCCACTGAACCACTAAAGGAATAATACAATCTTTTTGTGGCATGACAAAATTTACATTTTAAAAAGTAAAATAAAAAAAAAGTTCTGAAGAAATCCTTTGGTTTCTTCTTTGGCACTCTTAGTTTTTGATGCTTCTGGGTTTATCAAGGTTCCTGTCTTCTGCACACTTGCAGTGACCTCTGAGCCATCCATCACATAAAGGTAAAGAGGTCTCAGGTGTGCTTTTAGGATGGTGACTTCAATTCCAAAGTAAGACATGACGGGAAGACCGGTGGCTGAGATCCAGGTCATCATTAAGCTAGATATTTCTAAAAGTCTCTTAAATTACTTTAAACTCCCAGATTATGTTATTGAACAACATAGTCTGGCCAGTACCCAGATTTAAGTGAGGTGTAAGACTTCAGTTATCAATAATGCCAAAGAATAACGGTCACCAACTGACATAATTTGGGGTCTCTCCAGGTACATCAGACAGTACACCTGCAAATTCAGAAGTTTTACATAGTTTTCTACAACACTATGCTGGTCCCTAGCAATAGTTGCAGCTACCATGTGGATCATTAAAAGATATTTTTAAATGTTTATTTAAAAATACATTTCTGGGCTTCCCTGGTGGCGCAGTGGTTAAGAATCCGCCTGCCAACGCAGGGGCACGGGTTCAAGCCCTGGTCCGGGAAGATCCCACATGCCACAGAGCAACTAAGCCCATGCGCCACAACTACTGAGTCTGCGCTCTAGAGCCCGCGAGCCACAACTACTGAGCCCACGTGCCATAACTACTGAAGCCCGCGTGCCTAGAGCCCGTGCTCCACAACAAGAGGAGTGACTGCAATGAGAAGCCCGTGCACCACAACGAAGACCCAACGCAGCCAAAAATAAATAAATAAATAATACATTTCTTATCAACATATACTATATACAGAAAAGTGAGCAAATAATAAGTGCTTGATGAATTTTAAAAAACAGCACACCCTTAAAACTCCAGCCAAGTTAAGAACTAGAAGATTACCACCACCCCAGCGGTCCCTGTTATGCCCCCTTCCAGCTACCACACTCACTCTCTACCCCAAAGATAACCACTATTCGGATTTCAAATACCATGGATTCATTTTGCCTACTTTTGAACTTTATATAAATGGAATCATACAGTATGTGCTCATTTGTGTCTGGTTTCTTTCACTCCACCTAAGAGTCACCAATTGTTCTACGGTATTCTATTGCAGGCATATATCACTACTTATTTACCCATTCTATTGTTGATGGACTTTTGTATTGCTTCCAGTTTGCGGGCTATTATGAATAAGGCAGTTAGGTACATTTTTGTATATGCCTTTTGTACATGAGTGTGTACATTTCTGATGCGTAGATATTTAGGAATGGTCCCTGGGTCATAGGGTATGTGTAGAGTTAGTTTGAGTATAAATCATTTTATTTTGACAAAATCTTGAAAGCCACTTGAAGTGATTGAAGAGTAAACATTCCTAAATGTAGAAATTTCCTAATATAAACACACATTCATTCTTCTTCAGAATTGACCTGAGCAAACACTCTCATAGGCAGGACAATTGAATATCAGTCACGAAGTTACTGGAGTGTGATCTCTCACAAACATAACTTCTGAAGACACCGTCTCCTGTGGGTTTCGGCCCTTGGGAAATGAGGCCAGTGTGAACTTCCTGGCATTCCTGCAGGCTCCCGGGTGAGATCCGGATGAGCATGGTTTGTATCTTGTCTTAGCTTTGATCTGGAAGAAAAGCATTAAGTTTGTTCAATTTCCTCCTGTGGTCTGAAAATCAATTTATTTTTCATGGTTTTAAAAAGCCCAAGGTGGGAACTCCCTGGCAGTCCAGTGGTTAGGGCTCCACGCTTCCACTGCAGGGGGCACGGGTTCGATCCCTAGTCAGGGAACTAAGATCCCACATACTGCACAGGGAGGCCAAATAAATAAATAATAAATAAATAAAAATTAAAATAATAAAAATAAATTAAAAGTCCAAGGTAATTATTAGCACACGATGCTGGGCTGAGTCTTTCAGTTTTTAGTGGACACTCTGCTATTTTCTGCAGCTCCGTGGCTCTGTCTCCCAGGGGGGCTCTAGGCTCTTGCCCATTACCAGTTCTTCTGGGGTGGCTGTAAGCTCATAGGAACTGGCCCCCATCATAGCCCACCCCTGACCTCCCACCTTGATACCTGAAGTCAAGCCAGCACCTGATTCAGCCCATGGTGCTGTCACTGGGTTGTTTCCACGGCCCAGGTAAGTCTTAGAAATCAGAGGATCTGCCCGCAGTGAACAAAACTTCCCAGCGAGTATCCACATCAGTTTCACTTCCTGGTCTCTGGACTGGGTGTCCACTGGGTTGGAGAAAACTTTCTATGAAAACAAAGACCCTCTGGCTTGCCGCCTGCCCTTGATGGGTTCACCAGAATTCCCGCACCTTGAGGTTTTCTACACCCTAATGGATTGGGCTGTAGGAATGTCTCAGTTTTGTTTTCTTTCAGCCTCTCTTTTTATCTGGATTCTGTCTGTTGTTGCTTCATCTTCTGAGTCTCTGAGGTACTTGTTAGAACACAGAGGAGTGGCCTCTTGAATAGTGTCCATTACGTCTTTGTGTTCAGATGGTGAGTGGTGACTATGTTTTTTATTTCTTTTCTACCAGACCTTAGTGTCCCAAAGAGAGTGGCTGTGGCCCTAGCTTTCAGCATTAAGGGAAGTGACCCTATGCTCTTAACTATCTGCTTTTTTTTTTGCTTTAAAAATTGCCACAAGTTTTGACCTTCTCATTTGCCAGAAATTGTATTCTCCAAGCCCAGATGGGCTTCCTGAATTCGGCCACACTTTTCTTTTAAAATATTTATTTATTTATTGTTTATTTTGGGCTTGTGCCGGGTCTTTAGTTGTGGCACGCAAGGTCTTCGTTGTGTCATGAGGGATCTTTAGTTGCGGCATGCGGGCTTCTTAGTTGCAGCATGCATGCGGGATCCAGTTCTCCGAACAGGGATTGAACCTGGGCCCCCCGCATTGGGAGTGCGGAGTCTTACCTACTGGACCACCAGGGAAGTCCCTCGGTCAGACTTTTCATGTTTTTTTTTTTTTTTTTTTTTAGACTTTTCATGTTTTGATAAAATGTGGCCATGTTCTAAAATTCTACCAGGACGTGTTTTGTGAAAAACTGACTTGTCAAATGGCAAATTTTCATACACAGTGATATAGGACAACTAATCACCTACTTGCTTAGGTTTAGGAAATGGAAAAAAATTATTTTGGATCCCATATTTTGGGATAACTTAACATTTGAAAAGTATATTTATTGCATAAGAGGCAATGCAATGAATACAGATTCACTCAACATTAGAAGGCTAGTTCAGCAACACAAAAAGAAAGGGTTTTATCAACCCAAGCAAACAGCACTTCTCAGTTTTGTTTGGAATGACCTAAATGTGGATGACTCAGACAGCTTTTTTTTTTAAAACCAATTTTCATCAATCCATTCATTTTTTTTTTAAAGCAGCTTTACTGAGATAGAATTCACATACCCTAAATTCACTGATTTAAAATGTATAATTCAGTGGTTTTTAGTATATTCACAGATAAGTGCAACCAGCACCACAATTTTTTTCTCTTTTTAAAAATAATTAATTAATTAATTTTTGGCTGCGTTGGGTCTTCGTTGCTGTGCGCGGAGCTTTCTCTAGTTGCAGCGAGCGGGGGCTACTCTTCGATGCGGCACACGGGCTTCTCATTGCAGTGGCTTCTCTTGTTGTGGAGCACAGGCTCCAAGCGTGCGGGCTTCAGTAGCTGACTCGCGGGCTCTAGAGCGCAGCTCAATAGCTGTGGCACCAGGCTTACTTGCTCCACGGCATGTGGGATCTTCCCAGACCAGGGCTCGAACCCCGTGCACCCTACATTGGCAGGTGGATTCTTAACCACTGCACCACCACGGAAGTCTCTCTCTCTCTCTCTCTCTCTCTCTCTCTCTCTCTCTCTCTCTCTCTCTCTCTCTCTCTCTCTCTCTCTCTCTCTCTCTCTCTCTCTCTCTCTCTCTCTCTCTCTCTCTCTCTTCTCTCTCTCTCTCTCTCTCTCTCTCTCTCTCTCTCTCCCTCCCTCCCTCCCTCCCTCCCTCCCTCCCTCTCTCTCTCTCTCTCTCTCTCCCTCCCTCCCTCTCTCTCTCTCTCTCTCTCTCTCTCTCCCTCTCTCCTCTCTCTCTCTCTCTCTCTCCCTCCCGCTCTCTCTCTCTCTCTCCCTCTTGCTCTCTCTCTCTCTTCTCTCTCTCTCTCTCTTTTATATATATATATAGACTGCTGCACAGCATGTGGGATCTTATTTCCCCGACCATCGAACCTGCGCCCCCTGCAGTGCAAGCACGGAGTCTAACCACTGGACCTCGAGGAAGTCCCACCACAGTCAATTTTAGAACATTTCATCATCTCAAAAAGAAACCCCCGTACTCTTTAGCTATCAACCCCTTATTCCCTTACCCAGCCCTAAGCAGCCACAAATCTACTTTTGGTCTCTATAGATTTCCCTATTCTATACTTGCATATGAATGGAATTGTATAACATGTGGACTTTTGTGACTGGCATAATGTTTTGAAGGTTCATCCAAGTTGTAGCATGCATCACTACGTCATCCTTTTTATGGCTGAATAATATTCCATTGTATGGATAGAGCACATTTTGTTTATCCATTTGTTTGTCCATGGACATTTGGGTTGTTTCTCTAGATAGCTTTTTTTTTTTAATTGACTTATAAATGTTGTGTTAGTTTCAGATGTACAGCAAAGTGATTCAGTTATACATACATATATATGTATATATATATATATGTATATGTATATATTCTCTTTCAGATTCTTTTCCATTATTGGTTATTACAAAATACTGAGTATAGTTCTCTGTGCTACACAGTAGGTCCTTGATGGTTATCTATTTTATATATAGCAGAGTGTATGTTGTTAATTCCAAACCCCTAATGTACTCCTTCCCCTCCCCTTTTTCTCTTTGATAACCCTGTTTGTTTTCTATGTCTGTGAGTCTATTTCTGTTTTGTAAATAAGTTCATTTTTTCTCTTTTTTTTTAGATTCCACATATAAGTGATATCACATGATATTTGTCTTTCTCTGGCTTATTTCACTTAGTATGATCATCTCTAGGTCCATCCATGCTGCTGCAAATGGCAGTACTTCATTCTTTTTTCTTATGGCTGAGTAATATTCCATTGTATACATGTACCACATCTTCTTTATTCATTCATCTGTCGATGGACATTTAGGTTGCTTCCATGTCTTGGCCACTGGAAATAGTACTGCCATGAATCTAGATAGCTTCTTAAAGTTCATCCCAGCCTTGTAATCTTGTTTTCCATAAACATGAGACAGTCCTTTCCAAGAGTGGCATAGATCCTATGAGAGAACTGTAAACAGGGTCTATGATTGTATGCTTATTTGGTTTTTGCCAGAGGAAAGCATTCTAGCCCCACATTGGATGCTCCACATGTATCGCTTTTCAAATTACTGAATCCAAATAGAAGCAGATGGCATTTGTTCCCTTGTTCAAATGAATTGCTAAAACCACTACCCTTTCTCCCTCTTCTATTTGCTCTTCGCTAGCTCTTTTAAATAAAAATAAAATAGGAGATGCAGGGAAGATTTCCTTAATCAAGCATGACAATGAGCACAATTATTTTCTGCTCACAGGGGAAGGACACAAAGCTCGTCCTAATAGTTGTTTCATGTGTCAAGTTTTTTTTTTTTTTAATAGTTCATTCCTTTTCATTGTCAAATATTATTCATGGTATACATGCAACATAGTTTGCTTAACCTTTCACCCACCAAAGAACATTTAAGTTATTTCTACGTGTTGGCTATTACAAATAGAACTGGTATGAACTATAATGTCTAGAGTTTTGTGTGAGCGTAAGTTTCATTTTTTCTGGGACAAATGTCCAGGGGTGTGATAGCTCTGAGGTGTGATAGTTGTCATATGGTAAGTGTAAGTTTAATATCTTTTCCAGAGTGGTGGTACATTTACATTACTACCAACAATACATGAAGTACCCAGTTTCTCTGCATTCCTGTCAGCATTTGGTGTTATCACTATTTTTAATTTTAGCTCTTTTATTGAAGTGTATGCCTGTGTCAGTTATATTAATTCCCCAAAGTACTTCTGAGTATGGACCTTCGCCAAGCACCTCAGTAAAGCTGTCACAATGGTCTTTTTTGTCTTTATTTCACACATTCAACACAATATTTAAAATGTGACAAGAAGTTAACATGAACTACCGTAAAAGTAACATGAAAAGTTTCAAAATGACTTCTAAATAGTCAAGGCCCCAGGAATCAGGGCTGTGCCTTCTCTTGATCACAATCTGCCCTGGTTGTTATTTGGAGTGCAATCCCTTCATAATCCAGGTCCGAAGAAAAGAAAACATTGTTTTGATTAGTCAAAGAAGTACCTTGACTTAATTCTATTGGTAGTGATATCCACGCTCACAATAGTTTTTTTTGCTTTTGCAACTTCTCCAGAAAGGACCGAAAATTAACTGCCATTTTGACATCAATGTGTGTAGAATTCCTTTTCATGCTCTCTTTCTTCCTATAACAGACACTTCTGGGGGGATAGTCCAGCTCACAGTTACTTCCCTCTACTTTGGGGACCATCCCCCAGTTCACAAGAGAAGCCACCTAGGAACATGGCTGAGCCTAGAACACAAGCATGTAGAGCTGCGGGTGGACACGTCTGGTGACGTGGACTCGGGGGTAGGGAAGGAGGAGAGACACAAAATGAACCAGACGCGTTTGGAAGGACAAAGACGAGCAGCTGTTAGTCCTGTTGGATGGCTAGTTCTTGGTTCCATCGCCTTCCTGATACCCGGCTGCATGCCTGTCCCGAGCGGCATGAGAAACTCTTGTGTCTTCAATAACGACAACAATACATAATTATAATTATGTAACGCTTATTGGACCCTTACCATGTGCCAGCCAATGTTCCAAGTGTTTTCACTCATTTCATTCTCACGAGGGCCCTGTGATGTAGCGATCATTACTATCCCCTTTTGACAGCTCCGTAAGCTGAGATGTAAGCAATTAACAACTTGTCCAACTCTCACAGGGGACACTTGGGGGCCAGCATCCGAGTCTAGGGCTCTGCTGGTGGCGTGCAGGAGAGGTGGCCCCGCCAGAGGGTGCTGAGGGGGGAGCAGGGCCCCACGGCCGTGAATTAGCCGGAGGGAGGTCCCTCAGGTGGAACAGAGCGTGTCCTCTCACCTCCAGGTGAACTAGTGTTTCCCCAGGTAGGGCTGTAGCATCACCGTTCCTCCCGCTGCCACCCGCCATCCTGACATCAGTGGGGAGGAAAGGGAAGATCCAGAGCCAGAGAGGGATGCCAGGTTACGGCTGCTCCCACGTCAGGCCGGGGCGAGGGCTACTGGCAGGGGGAGTGGGGCCCAAGGGAGCCATCCCTCGGAAATCTGGCCCCTTCCCCTGGCACTCCTGCGGGCAGACCTCAGAAGGAGCCACAGCCGAGGCTCGGGCAGGTGTCCCGTTGTCCAAGGCGGCTCTGGGTGGTGACACCGGGCATTCTCTCTTCTCTGGGCTCTGAGTGTGGTTGATTCTACCCGAGTGGGTAGACTCATCACACCGGGCGGGAGTGGCTGGATATTGAGTGTTTGGCTGCCAGGGACATCAGGGCGAGGAAAACAACTCAGTAACCTGATTAAAACCAACACAGACTTACACTTCCTACATTACACTGCTGTGTCTACAGTCCAGCTGTAGACCGCGGACAGCCCCCCCCCGGGGACCCCTTGTGCCAGAGAAGAACACCCCCCACCCCGCCCCATCCTTTGCTCTTCCGCACCAGCTCTCCTGGTCACGGTCCCCTTTCCCTCTGTTCCTGAGGACGCAGCCATTTTCTCTCCTCGTAGATCCATCCCCTTTCTGGTCTCTGAGGCGTCGGATCAGCTCCACACCCAGAACTGGTTGAAGAAGTCTGTCTCCTTAGCATCCCACCGCTTTCCGTCCTGGACCCAATTACACTTGGCGGAACCACATGCAATGGCCGGTATTTGACCATTTTTGACTTACAAAAATGGCACTTTCACATAGGCCCACCTAAATGGGACTTTTTTATGTGAAACATCTTACTGTTAATCGCAATAGGAAAATAAGCAGAAAGAGACATACATGAAAATATTGTACACATGACAGACTCTCTAGTGATTGTACAGGAGAGTTTTCCTGGCCGGGTCTGCCTTTCCCAGGGCCCTTTGTTATAATGAGCTTTAAGGATGTCTCCCAAGGTTTCCACCCTCTCTGATTGGATGTTGGACCAGACAGCTCTGCTCAGATGGTAGCCGGGGCCAGGCCCAGCCTGGGAGAATTCCCAGTGCCTTCCCAGCCTGCGTCCTCACGGCTCTGCTTCCCCGCTTCTCTCTCCTGCCTGCTGTGCTTTCATCCTGCGGCTACCTCATGGTCCTGCCTCGGCCCCTCCCGCTGCACCAGGAGAAAGAGTGCTTCCTGCCTGACCTTGCCATCACCTCCTCCTGCTGTCCTGAGGCCCCTGGGTCCGGCCCCCTCCCCTTAGCCCATTCCTCTCTGTCCTGTGTGTTTTGCCCACAACATTTCTCCTGGCTGATAAGTCCAGAAAAAGTTCCGTTGCCTTATCTGCATTGTGGGTTTACATCTGAGCCTGCTCTCTCTTGAAGTCACACATCCCTGAACAGCAGGGGCCAACCTTTGGAAGCCCACCTAAGTTGGACTCTGCTGCCCCAGGCCCCTTCCTGCCCCCAGCCCTTCAGATCCTTTCTCTGTTTCAGGCCTGAGTCTCTGCTGGCCTCTCTCTGGGACCCTGTGTCTAGGCTGCATGTCGCTGAAGTACCACTCACTAGCAGAGGGCTGATGACTGCCGGCCCATCCCACCTAAGTTGGGCCCCCAGAGTCTGTCTGAGTCTCCCCTCGGGGAGCTCCCCACCCTCACCCAGGTCAGTGGACCTTGAACAGAATTCCCACCCTGGATCCTCAAAAGGAATCTCGTCAGAGATCAGAGGGGCCACCAGGCAGAGCGGTGAGGGCAGGCTAAGCCGAGTTGTTTTGGGATAAACCATGGCTGCCGCATGGGTAAAGGCTGCTGCCAGGGCCTCTCTTGACCTCCACGGGCCTGGGCAGTGAGAGTACTCCCGAGTCACCCCTGGCCCCTGATGGTCCCCCGTGATGCTTGCAGACTTCACCACCTGCACCCAGCCCCTCGGCCAACGGTGACCAACCTGCCAAATCACCCAGTGGACCCCTCTTTGCTACACACCCTCCTTTATTTATTTATTTTTTTGAGTTTTCATCTTTTTTAAAAAATATTTATTTATTTGGCTGTGTTGGGTCTTAGTTGTGGCATACAGGATCTTTCGCTGCAGCGCTTGGGCTCTTTGTTGCAGTGCGCGGGCTTCTCTCTAGTTGTGGCGCGCGGGCTCAATAGTTGCCCCGTGGCATGTGGGATCTTAGTTCCCCGACCAGGGATCAAACCTGTGTCCCCTGCATTGGAAGGCAGATTCTTAACCACTGGACCACCAGGGAAGTCCCACACCCTCCTTTATTATTAGTGACTGGTCATTCGTTCAACCACTCAAGTCATTCAATAAAAACGGATTGAACACCTACTATGTACCAGGTACCATTCTATGCCTTAGAGACATGTGGTGAAAAGACAGATGAGGTCCTTTCCCCCCTTCGAGCTCACAGTTTAGTGGGGACAAACCAGTGATTCTCTCAGTGGGGTCTGTGGACACAAGGCCGGGCCACAACCTGTGTGTTATTAGGCTCAGACAAGGTAGCACTGAAGTTGACAGAAGTTTTTAGAAATTTCTCTAGTGCTCTGACTGAGGAATTTTATGTTTGTTGAGTCTAGTTTACAAAAAAAAAAAAAAAAAAAAAAGGAGGCCCCTTGTTTGTCTTTTTTTCCATTTTGTTTTTTTAGAAAAATTTATCCTACATTCCAGAAACTTGGAGAAGCATTGCTCTAAACTATAAATTGCAATTCATGCCATGAAGAACATGAAGGAGAATAATGGGGAAACCTTGTCTAAGGAGGGTAGTGTTTGATGGGACCTGAAGGGTGAGGAGGAACCATCCAGGCACAGAGCTGGGGAAGGACCTTTCCGGGCAAGGGAATAGTCTGTGCAAAGGCCCTGAGGTGAGCAAGAATCAGGAGTTTTGAAACAGTAGGACCTTGTTGTTTATCCATTCTATATATAATAGTTTGCATCTGCTAACCCCAAACTCCCACTCCATCCCTCCCCTCCCCCCTCCCCCTTGGCAACCGCAGATCTGTTCTCTCTTCATAGAAGTTTGCTTATTAAATAAGTCTAAGTAAAGTCCTGTCAGCTACCCAAGCCACACTTTGTAATTTCTTTGAATTTATTTCATTATTCTGAAAATGATCATGGGTGACCCATTATCACTTTCTTAAATAAAGCTTAAAATGCACATTAAATAAATGAATAGGCTCTCAATACATGATGTTGACCAGTGGACAGTCACACTTCGCTGGTGAGAGTGTAAAATTGAGGCTACCTCCCCAGCTATTTGGCAATACATGGGGAATAAGAGCTTTTAAGAAACTTTATAGCCCTTACCTTTTTATAAATATTTCCTAAGGATAGAATCAGAGATAAGGGTGAATATGTTTATACACAGATATTGGTTATAATAATATTTACAAAAATGAAAACTTAGAATCATCCTAAAAGTCAATAATAGGGAATTTGTAAAATAAATTATGGTGCCTCCACATGACACAATGTTATGCAGTTGTTAAATGCTCACAGTGTTATTTGAAAAATGAAGCAAAATTATATTTACAGCATGATCGTTTTTTTGTTAAACACACACATACACATATCCTTAGAAGGGCTTATACAGACTGTTAAGAGTAATTATTTTGGGGTGATGGATTATGGGTGATTTAATTTTTTTGTTTTTTTCTGTAGTTTTAAAATTCTCTCCAATGCGTATGTATTGCTTTGAAAGTAAGTGATACTTATTAAAAACAACAATGAAAATATTTGACATCAGTCATTAGACACCACTCCATATTCATTACTTACATAGATTAAAAATTCTACAATCATGAAATAACCTTAGCCAAAATCTTGAAGACTTTTAATCAAGGTTATGTCTGACATAGTCTGTTGATCCATAGAATGTGTGGTTGATGGGCTCTTCTGTACCTTTCAATCATGTAAGTTATTTGGCTCATAGCATTTTCATGATTAATCCAACATGAAAAATCTGACTTAGCCCAATGCACTGACTACCACTAATCTTATTGGTGACAAGAAACTCCTGATAAGGATGGGTCGGAGAGGTGAAAATGAGGGCAAGTTTTGGGATTTAACTTCACTGGGACCATTTTCTTTGAGGGATTGGATATCTGATCTGATTTCGTTTACTTCAGATCTTTGAACAAATCATTACACGGGGATGTTTGGGAAGGGAAGGAGTTAAGTCTAGAAGCAGTGCTTGATTTAGGATTTGTTTTGGAATCACTTAACTACTGGACTGTTGACAACAATAAACAGTTTCTAAATACCTAGAGGAATGAAAGTGGATTGTCTCCCAGTAAGAAGGTGGCAGGCGAAACTTGGCTATTTCTCTATATTCATTGAGATGAATGTTTGAGCAAAAAAACCCTCAAAGCAAAACAAGACATAAAAGTTACCTTTTAAACTGGTCATGCATCTGTACCTGGTATGTGGCCCTCTCTGACTTCTAAGATGACCTATGAAAGATATTTATTTTGTAAAATAAAGTTCAAAAAGACAAAGATATCATCGACTTAGACCAAACATTCAATAACTTCTGCAAATGGATTGTCAATAAGCAGTGACATACATTCCTCATTTTGGCCAGGAAGGGGTAGAGTTATTCTCAAGGTTAAGTAAAGGTCACCGCTCTCTGCCAACTGCCACTCAGTGGTGATGGAAAAGCAAAGGCTGGAGTTGGGTGCCTGGAAATTTCACTTAAGAAACAAATGGCCCCAGTCTGTTCACTCAGGTCATTTCTGTTAGTTTTCCCATAATTGTACTAGATCAGTAGTCAAGTGAAACGACAGATTCATCACTGATAGAATCTCTGTCCTGGGTTGACAGTTCTTTAATTTGTGTGCCTGCATGGTCAGAGGCCATTATTTCTAATTGCCTTTTCATCCTTTCATCTATCTTTCACACACATTAAATTTAATCTTCACATTCAATGATGACTGGGAATTTGGTCTGAAGTAGCTACCAGACTAGGTTCATAAACTTTAGTAACTTCAGAAAAAAAAATCTTAAAAGGCTCATCAAAGTTTGAAACAATGGCTTTCTAATAATTTAAGGTTGTTTCAAGATCTCCACATTGATCATTCTACATATTTAGGTTCTTAAATGACTTGACTCCTTAAAATATGAAAAGAAGTTTGCATCTCTCTCATTGCACCTTCAAAACAATTTAATATATAACACTTCTGATGATTCCAGATAGGAGCCTTTGAGCTTTTTCCTTTTCATTTAACAACTCTATACTCCTCTGTGGTAGGAACTGGGGACCCAAGATGAATCAGACAAGTCCCTGAGAAGAAAAATAAACACAACAAAGTATGTGTATGGACCAGTGTGTCTAGCACAGGGGACATCCAGAGAGAGATGGAAGCAGATCTGGGGTGTGGCTGGGAGCAGCAGTGAGAACTGTGGACCAGGCTCTGTGAATTCTAGGGGTTTCCCCCACTCCACCTGATTCAACCCTCAGGATTATCCTGAGGCAGTCCTGTCCATCTAACACGTGAGAAAACTGAGGTTTAGGAAGTGAACTCTCCAAGGCCCCCCACACCAAGTAGGAGGTGAAGCCAGGACTTGAGAACTGGTGTCCAGACGGGCTCTGATCCAAAGCTCAAATTCTGGGACTTCCCTGGTGGCATAGCGGTTAAGAATCCGCCTGCCAATGCAGGGGAAACGGGTTTGAGCCCTGGTCCGGGAAGATCCCACATGCCACGGAGCAACTAAGCCCGTACGCCACAACTACTGAGCTTGCGCTCTAGAGCCCGCGAGCCACAACTACTGAAGCCCGTGCCTAGAGCCCGTGCTCCGCAAGGAGAAGCCACCACAATGAGAAGCCCCCCGCACGGCAGTGAAGGGTAGCCCCCGCTCACCACAACGAGAGAAAGCCCGCGTGCAGCAATGAAGACTTAACGCACCAAAAATAAATAAATAAATGAATTAATTTTTAAAAAATTAAAAAAACAAAAACAAAAAACAAAGCTCAAATTCTTAACCATGCAGGCTCTGTTCCCAAGAAGAGGAGCAAGGTCAGAAAGGTCCCCCATGAGTGAGGTAGCCCAGCCAAGCAGGGGCAACAGGGGAGCAGGTGAGGGCCAGGGGAGAGGGAGCAGGCCGGGAGACAGCAGAGTGATTAGTTATGTGTGAGCATGTTGGTCTCTCTCTGTTTCACAATAGGGATTTATTATCAAAGTCTGACTATGGCATTGAGTGCCCCCAGGATTGGGGTATTCAGTGGCACAACCTTGCCGTGGAGGACACAGGGTTTCCTTCCTTGTGCTGTGTCATCCTTAGCCTGTTGGCTTTCATCCTCAGGCTTGAGGAAATACTGCTTTTTTATTGGTTTTTTGAGATACATTTTAAGTCATACTTCAATATGTAATGATTGGAACAGGGTGAATAGCGGCCCCCAAAGATATCAGGTCCTAATCCCTAGAATCTTTAAATGTCACCCTATAAGGAAAAAGAGTCTTTGAAGATGTGATTAAGTTAAGGATCATGACATGGGGAGATGATCCTTGGTTATCCAGGTGGGCCCTAAATCCAATCACAAGTGTCCTTACAAGAGCCCAGGGAGATGTGATCGATAGAGAAGAGAAGGCCAAGTGTCTTAGTCTGTTCAGGCTGCTATGACAGGGTACCATAGACTGGGTGGCTTAAACAACAAGCATTTATTTCTCATGGATCCAGAGGCTGGGAAGTCCAAGATCAAAGCAATGGCACATTTGGTGGCTGGTGAGATTTCTCTTCCTGATTCATAGACAGCCGTCTTGCTGCTTTCCTCACACGGTAGAAGGGTGAGAAAGCTCTCTGGGGTCTCTTTTATAAGGGCACTAATCCCATTCATGAGGGCTCCAACCCCATGACCTCATCACCTCCCCAAGGCCCTATCTCCTAATACTGTCACATTGAGGGTTATTTCAACATATGAATTTTGGGGGAAACAAATATTCATTCCATAACACCATGTGACCATTGATTCATAGGTTGGAGTCACAAGCCCAGGAATGCTGGCAGCCAGCAGAATTGGACAAGGCAAGATTCAGATTCTCCTGTAGAGCTTCAGGAGGGAGCTCAGCCCTGCTGACACCTTGATTTTAGCCCAAGAGAACTGATTTCAGACCTTCAGAACTGTGAGAGAATACATTTCTGTTGATTTATGACACTAAGCTTGAGGTGATTTGTTATGGCAGCCACTATACAATGATGACAAGAATTGGTGGAGATGAAGCACAAGTCAGGGCAGTGATCAACATGAGGAAAAGCAAGAGGTAGAATCATGATTATTATTAAAAAAGGGCCTACTGTGTGCCAAGCATGGTTTTAAGTACATTATATACTTCGTGTTTCCCTAGAGCCTATAAAATTGGTGTTGTTTTATAGTCGCAGAAACTGAGGCTCAGAGAGGTCAAGTAACACACCCAAGGTCACTCTGGCTGGAAATAGTAGAGCTGGGATTTGAACTCAGGGCTGATTGGTGCCAAAGCCCATATTTTTTTACTTTGCTTCTTGGAAGTTGGCCATTTGAATGTATATTTAGTTCCCGTTTGTATATAATGTTGAACTTTATTAGTATTCGAATTTACAAATTAAAACTACATATTATTCCTTTATTTTCTGTATTAACAAAAGTAGGACAAGCAGTCATTTCTGAGCCATGTTCGGGCATCTTGCTGATTTTTTCTGATATAGAGTCACCAAAGGAAAAATACGGTGTCTTTCCTTCCTAGCCCAGGAAGAACAGACCATCACAGGTGGAGGTCTCCTTTGGTGCGGGTGGCACGCACGTGTGTGTCTGGGGAAGGTAGTGTGGAGGGAAGACGGAGGTTTTTGTGCAGATAGAAGAGATTTTGTAGCCTGGAGACCATCCCTAACCAGGCTTTTCGTTTCAAAGGCCCAGCATCTCTCCACATGTGGTCCATGGTCTAGTCCCATCAGACTCTCCAAGGATGCCTGTTAAACGTGCAGATTCCAAGGACTTCCAGACTCACTAGAGCCGGAAACCGGCATTTTAGCAGCCCCTTAAGTTTTCTTGACCCCTTCAAAGGTTGAGAATAGACATCCACACCCATTCTGGCAATTACCAGACTACCCCAGCAGGTAAAGATGACGTCTCTGTGTCTAGACCCTGAAGGGAAATGTATGGGCAGGTTCAGGTGTGGCTCTGATTGGACAACCCAAAATAACCGTGGCTAAAACAAGATGGAAGGAAATCTCCGCACATCCAAGTCCAGGGGTAGGCCATTCAGGGCTAGTATGGGGTCAGGGTTTGAGCTCTTTCTGCCCTTTTGTTCTGCTGCTGTGTGGCTTCTATTCCTTGGGTCACTTCACAGTCCAAGGGGCACCTCAATTTCCAGTCATTAATTCCACACGCTGGGCAGGGGAATGAAGAGGGATGAAGAAGATATGCTCCTCCTTTGAAAGGCAGTCTACGGAAGTTACACACCCTCCTTCCCCTTCCATCCAGGGCACTGCCCAGAAAAAACCGAGGCTGCACTGCCTTGCTGTGAGGGAGAAGGAGCTTTATTCTAGGTTACCACGTGGAAACCATTGCAAAGGGAGCTGGGGGTTGTAGAAACTCCTGCCACAGGGTGGGTGCCCAACCCCAGCGGTGATGCCTGGGCATGTTGAAATAGGGAGAGGTGAGTGGTCTTGCAGCACCCAGGGTGGAGGCCTTGAATGGGGTGGCCAGCTGGGGCACGTGGGCACTGAGCACAAGCCACATGAGCCTGGGGTCTCCTGTGTGGGGCTAGGGAGAGGGTGAAACAACGGCAGGGATGGCAAATACCACGGACTAAAAGCCAGTATTTTCTCCCATTTTCTTGGATAGAATAAGCATTAACACCTGAGGGAGGGTGAGAAAAGCCCCCAACAGATGACTCTGAAAGTCTTGTCAATAACGGAGAGTGGGAAATCAAAACACTTTAGTCAGATTTGGAAAAATGGAACACTGTGACATTTCGTATAGTCCAAATGTGAGGAACATCTCACACCCAGCTGTCTTAGTCAGGGTTCTCCAGAGAAACAGAACCAAGAGGACGCACATAGAAACATCAGAGGGGATTTATTATGGGAATTGGCTCCAATGATTACAGAGTCTGAGATGTGCCATAATCCACCATCCGTAAACTGGAGAACCAGGAAAGCAGGTGGTATGATTTAGTCTGAGTCCAAAGGCTTGAGAGCCAGGAGCTCTGACGTCCAAGGGCAGGAGAAGATGGATGTTCCAGTTCAAGGAGAGAGAGAGAGAATTCGCCCTTCCTCTGCCCTTTTGTTCTATATGGGCCCTCAATGGACTGGATGATGCCTGCTCACACTGGGGAGGGCAGATCTTCTCAGTCTTCTGATCAAATGCTAATCTTTTCCAGAAACACCCTCACAGACACACTCAGAAATAATGTTTTACCATTTGTCTGGGCATCCCTTAGCCTGGTCAAGTTGACACAAAAAATTAACCATCACACCAATATAAGGGTAGTACTCGATGTTAGTGAGTTACAGTGAATGTGTACATTGATAGAATCTTTTTGGAGATCAGTCTGGAATCATATGAAGTGTCTTAAAAATGTTCAAGCATACCAAGGGGGAAAGGGCGGGGTGGGATGAATTGGGAGATTGGGATTGACATATATACACTATTTTTTCAAACCAGTTTTTCTTGTTTTATTTATTTATTTATTTGGTTTGCTGGGTCTTAGTTGTGGCAGGTGGGCTCCTTAGTTGTGGCTCGTGGGATCCTTAGTTGTGGCATGCAAACTCTTAGTTGCGGTATGCATGTGGGATCTAGTTCCCCGACCAGGGATTGAACTCCGGGCCCCCTGCTTTGGGAGCTCGGAGTCTTAACCACTGCACCACCAGGGAAGTCCTGACATATATACACTATTGATACTATGTATAAAATAGATAACTAATGAGAACCTACTGTATGGTACAGGTAACTCTACTCAGTGCTCTGTGGTGACCTAAATGGGAAGGAAATCCAAAAAAGAGGGGATATATGTATAAGTATAGCTGATTCACTTTGCTGTACAGTAGAAACTAACACAACATTGTAAAGCAACTATACTCCAATAAAAATTTTTTTAAAAAGTTCAAGCCCTTTGACCCTGTAATAATTCCAATGTAAGGAACCTAGCCCCGGGACACAATTCCACAAAGATGTTTGCTGTACTGATTATTTAAAATAGGGAAACACAGGAGACAACCTAAGTGGCCAGTGCGGGGGAACCGTGGTCTTTCTCCTCATTTCTAGCTCAGTGGCTGAAACACTGAGATAGAACACTGAGTGTCCTTCCTGGGGAAGTCCTGGGGAAGAGGTTTCTGCCATTCTCTCTACCCCTTACTCCTTACCCTCACGGGACAGGTGCAATTTAGCCCATGGGTGGAAACGGGCAAAGGTGACTGACTGCTCGCCAGCTGTCTGCCCTCTGCCCGGACCTCCCAGGTTGCAGCCCAGCACACTCCCTCGTGCACGCAGCAGGTCCCGCTGAGCCTCCAGATCGGCAGGCCCAGCCACCCTCACATCAGCTTTTGGGAACAAAGCCTGCTTTGAGCTTCAGGTTTATCACATGAATATATAGTGTATTTTAATTCCTGTCGGGTGCTTCTCCTTCACAGAAGGGTGGTGAGGGATGATTGTGCCTCCTGCATGCCTCCCTAGGAGTTATCACTTGAGAACAGTGAGAACAGGCGGTGCTGGAAGCCGAAATGTCAGAGGGCAGGAGGGGCCCCTTGAAGCCCCGCAGCAGCTGATGCGGGCTGATTCACAGCTGCCTCTGACGTGCGGGGGCCGCGTGAACAGGCTTAGTTAGTAACGCCAGTGGCGCAACTGATGTGTGAGTCACCGTGAGGCTGGCGTCATCCAGCCCTGGCCACGTGACCCTCTGTGACTGTGACCTACACAAGCAGAGCCTGGGTACTCTGGATTTGCAGAAGTAGCTGGAGACAGGTACTGAATTATTGGAAAGGGTTTTTCCTCTGTATCATGGGAAACAGATATAATAAATCTTGGCCCACAAATGCCCTTGTTCAGGAATTACAACTGCATTTTCTATAATGCCGTCATTTCTGACTCCATGGCTCCTTTGGTCCCTGAGGTTTCCATCACATCTCTGGCACACTGAGACTTTTGTGGTTACAAGGCATGGTGGGCGAGAGAATATTTAGTCCTGGTCAGGAGTCCATACAGGTGACCCGAGACACCGGCTGTCCCTTTCTACATGGCCCCATTTGGTGGCTATCTCAAAGTTTTGTTCTTTGAAAAATGAAATTTTGTTGCCTTTTGACTTAGACTATCCTGATTAGAAGAGATGGGATAAGTAAATTTCTGCCCATTCTCAGGTAGTATTAATTAATAGGGCCACAATTAACCCAATTAGGTTTTACACTGAGTGATCTGAGCATCTTGACAACTGCCCAGCCTGACCTGTAAGCTGGGAAGACAAATCAAGAACCGCTCCTTTTCTGCTGCCCTTTCCCCATGTTCCACGCAGCTGCATTGCAGTTACTGACTAGTAGGGGCCTGTACTGTTCAATGTATCAGGTTCTGGGATAACTGCTGTAGCAGTTGATTTGGTTGGGTTTTCTAAGGCACAGGGCTGATAATATGATATTGTGTGTCCTACCGACTCTTTGAAAAAGTGCGATATACAAGACATTTTTGATTGAATCCATTTGCTTAAGGAGTGACACCTGTTCTGATGGATGCCTACAGAGCAGCTTCTTGAGAAAATCCAGGCACTTGATTGAAATCCTTCTGACTAAAAGAGGGCAGGTCAAGAAATGAGGAAATTATACTCCAATAAAGATGTTCAAAACAAAAGAAAAAGAAATGAGGGAGCAGACTTCCCTGGTGGTGCAGTGGTTAAGAATCCGCCTGCCAATGCAGGGGGCATGGGTTCGAGCCCTGGTCCTGGAAGATCCCACATGCCGCGGAGCAACTAAGCCCGTGCGCCACAACTACTGAGCCTGCGCTCTAGAGCCCACGAGCCACAGCTACTGAGCCCGCGCGCCTAGAGCCCGTGCTCCACAACAAGAGAAGCCAGTGCAATGAGAAGCCCGCGCACCGCAACGAAGAGTAGCCCCCGCTCACCACAACTAGAGAAAGCCCGTGTGCAGCAATGAAGACTCAACACAGCCAGAAATAAAATATAAATAAATTTAAAAAAGAAGTGAGCAGAAAAGAAAAAAAAAACAACTAGAAAAAAAGAAATGAGGGAGGGCAGAATTTTGGATTTGAATTCTGTAGGCTTTTCATAGATAGTTTCATATTTGGACTTTTAATTCTGAGAATCTAATTACTGGAGGGGGTCTTGTTAAAATTGGAAGTTTTCTATCACTGACATTTTTTATTTGGAGTACTTTATGCTACTAGTTGGGCTCACTGCAAAGCACAGTGTCTTTCAAGTGTTTTTCTTAAATTATGAGATGCAGCAGGGAAGTGCATCAGACATCATGGGCCCTATAGCCGAAGCAACATTTTTACAAAATACAAACCTGTCAGCCGGGGTTCCCCTGAAAGCAGAGCCTGTGACAAAGGCTTGTGTAGGCAGTTTATTTGGAAAGTGACACTAGGGAGGAGTGGGAAGCAAGGGAGCAAAACAAAGACGAGGAGCCAATACTGAGTTCACCGTTGCCATGGTAACCACAGCTCAAGCTCATAAGACCTGCCTGCAGCTCAGGACCAGTTCTTTGGGAGCTTAACGCCTGCCCATGGTGTCCTATGGTGTTAACTCCCCGATTCCAGGGGGCACTGGCAGGGGGCACCTGTGTGGACCTGGTCAAAGCAGCATCAGTGGCTGGAATAAGAGGTGGGACAGAGAGGATCTGAAGTGACCACAGAAGGTGTTCAATCAAGATATTCACCAAGTGCAATGTGCTCTGCTATAATGTATTCTACTCAGGTACACACACATACACTCTAGTTGAGGCCCACTAACCAGTGGTTCTCAAAGCGTAGTCTTTTCAGGGGGTCTCTGAGGTCAAAACCATCTTCGAAATAATAAGAAGATGCTATTTGTCTTCTTCACACTCACTCTCTTGTGAGTATGCAGTGGAGTTTTCCAGAGGCTTTGTGGCATGTGGTACCAGAACAGAATGCAGAGGCAGATATGAGAACCCAGCTGTCTTCCTTTAAGCCAGATGTTAAACAGATTTGCAAAAATGTTAAACAATTCTACTTGTCTCACTAAATTTGTTCTGGAAAATATAGTTATTTTTCATAAAATGTTACTTAAATACAACAAAATGTAATAGGTTTATTATTTATAAACAAATATTTTTAAAATTTCTACTTCAATTTCTAAATATAATCCACATACACAGAAACTCGTTGGGTCTCTTACTCTTTTTTTTTTTTTTTAAAGAATTTCACTTTTATTTATTTATTTATTTATTTTTGGCTGTGTTGGGTCTTTGTTTCTGTGCGAGGGCTTTCTCCAGTTGCGGCAAGCAGGGGCCACTCTTCATCGCGGTGCGCGTGCCTCTCACTGTCGCGGCCTCTCTTGTTGCGGAGCACAGGCTCCAGACGCGCAGGCTCAGTAGTTGTGGCACACGGGCTTAGTTGCTCCGCGGCATGTGGGATCTTCCCAGACCAGGGCTCGAACCTGTGTCCCCTGCATTGGCAGGCAGATTCTCAACCACTGCGCCACCAGGGAAGCACAGGGTCTCTTACTCTTTATGCGTATAAAGCGGTCCTGAGATTTATAAAAAGGTGAGAATCACTGCACTAAATTGATCATGACCTTCAAAGGAATCGCAGCCCCCCGTCTGGTGGGAAGAGGACAGTTCTATTAACTGCCACTTTCTCTTCCAAAGTGAATGGCCATTTCCCTGGTTGACCACAGGCTGAGTTAGGTCCAATCAATGAAGGCGAAGTTCTGACCCTGGCTGCCTGTTATAAGTGTCTGGGTGACATTAAAAATTACCCCGGCCTGGGCCCCGCTCCAGACCAATGAATCAAAATTTCTGGGGATGGGGCATAGTACTGTTCTTTACCTCATTATTGATGTATAACTTACATTAGGAGCACAAATCTTAATGATAATAACTATTTTTTTAAACATACGTTATTCCCAGGTAACTACCACCCAGATCAAGATGTAGGGCATTTCCAAATCACCAGCAGATTCTCTCATGCTGCCTCCTAGTTAATACCACTATTCTAATATATATCACCATAGGTTTAAAAATTATTTTCCTGATTTTGAACTTCATATAAATGGCATCATACAGTATATATATATATATATATATATATATATATATATATATTCCTTTATGTCTGGCTTTTTATGCCCAACATTGTATCTGTGAAATTCACTCACGTTGCTAGGTAGAGCAGTAATTTCATTCTTGTTTGCATGGCTGTGTCGTTTTCCATTGTATAAACAGGACACAATTTATTTACCATTCTACCCTTGATAGAGTTGGCTGGTCCCCTCAAACTGCTCTTCAGTGTGGTGACGTGCCCTTACCCTAAATTAATACAGGAACTGGGTGGGACTTATTAGGGAACAGAAACAGCAGATTCACGTTATCCATCTCATGCTTACTTATTAGGGAACAGAAACAGCAGATTCACGTTATCCATCTCATGCTTACTGGGCAGGGATATGGTTATTGAAATGGAAGTCCTAGTTTTCCCAACTATTTAAAATTATTAGTTTCTTTTTCTTTTCTTTCTTTCCTTTTTTTATTTTTAAATACAGAAAATACAGTTAAATTTGCATAAATTAAAATGTGTGGCTCCAAACCTGGGTAGCGATTTAAGTTATCAAAAGATAGGCGGCATTGAGTGCTAGATGAATTTAGATTTGGTCCCCCTGGCCAACTGTGAGTATACTCTTGCTAAGTTATGGGTGGCTTGTTTCTTTTAAAATTATTTCTATCTAAGCTTCTTAATCTTACACGAGACATACCCAGATATTAATATGGCAGCGTTGCTCAAACTAATCCATAGTTAGTTACCAAATCCTCCAACCCCCTCAATTGCACTTCCCCAAATCTGTCTGATTCAGTAGAAGGTGCAATCATCTCCTCAGTTCAGTAATTCAAATAAACCTAGGAATGACTCTTGATCACAACTCCTCTCAGTAGCCTGCCTACCCTGTACAATCAGATCCATCTACCCAGTCAGCTGTGTCTCCAACAAATGCTGCAAAGCTACGCGATCCTCCCCAGCTCCACAGCTACCACTCTGCTCTATGCGGCAAGCATTTCCTGCCTGGACTAATGCAATCGCCTCCTGACCGGTCTCCCTACTTCCACACTCTTCCCCGTCCCCAATTCCCCCTCCCGAACCTACCCTCCACCCACCGCCCAGTGGCTTTTATTTTATTTTTTTTGGCCGCGTCGAGCAGCTTGTGGGATCTTAATTCCCCAACCTGGGAGTGAACCTGCAGTGAAAGCGCAGAGTCCTAACCATCAGACTGCCAGGGAACTCCCCCCAGTGGCTTTTAAAAAACACAGATCAGGCCGTGACACACTTTTCCTCAAAGCCTCCTAATGGCTCAGCATGTGAAGTGCCTCAAACCCATCACACTGACAGGTGAACCCAGACTTCTTACACTGGTCCACACAGCCCTCACACCCTCCCGCAGCAAGCGCTAGGCCCCCTGCTGGCCTCCTGGCCTTAGGACACACCACGCTCCTTCCCTTCTTCCCACCCAAGGTCTCTGTCCTGCCTGCTTGGTACTGGAAGCTCCCTGCTGACCCCCTAATCTTTATGTGATGGCTCCTGTTTTTGCTAATCAAACCTCAACCCCAACTGCCTCCTCACAGCAGCTTTCGTAAACTGCCCCATCTAAAGCAGTCGTCCCTGAGACACGAATCTGATGGCAAAGACACACATTAAATGTGCCCTTCTCCTAAACCTAAGAGTTTGAATTCTGGGCTTCTAAGAACAAACAGTGGGAAGTACACAATTGCCCTTTGAAAGTTACAACATGAATGCCTCTCTGGAGGGACACTTGCCATACGGTAATGCAGTATTTTATTTACTCTGTCCATTAGTAACTACTATTTGATAACATTTATAATATTAATAGAACTTAATCTAAGAGAAGTTCAACTTACATTTTTCTTTCTTTTTTTTTTAACATTTCAATACTGGATATTAATCAGAAAGACAGTCAAAATTACTATGGTCGAAATTCTTCCATCAAAAATTTGTAATAAATGTTTGGTATTAGTCTATGTACAATTCAGTTTTTGGTGTAAAGTTCTTTGGCTGCAAGAAAAAACATTTGGTTTACTTCACTAATAGGAATATCTCTTAATGCTGGGATGGCCTCTTCTTGGTATTTCTTCGGCTGTTGGTTTATGGCATAGTTATCTGTAAGAAGAGGACACAAGGCTCTGTTTACCCAAGCAATTTCTTCAACAATCTCTGTGGTTTGTGGAGACCCACCACATAGTTTACTAGGCTAATGTTTGGATAATGACAAATACCATGTTTAACATAATTAAAAGGCCCCTTAAATTCTCTCTTTAGAAGAAATGTCCCAATTAGAATAAAAATCAGCCAAGTACTTTCTGCAACCTCTAACTTGGGTAATAAATTAATATTTCAGGGACTTCCCTGGTGGCACAGTGGTAAGAATCCGCCTGTCAAAGCGGGGGACACGGGTTCGATCCCTGATCCGGGAAGATCCCACATGCCACGGAGCAACTAAGCCCACGCGCCACAACTACTGAGCCCACGTGCTCTAGGGCCTGCGTGTCGCAACTACTGAGCCCATGTGCTGCAACTACTGACGCCCGCAAGCCTAGAGCCCATGCTCCGCAACAAGAGAAGCCACTGCAATGAGAAGGCCGTGCACTGCAACAAAGAGTAGCCCCTGCTCGCCACAACTAGAGAAAGCCCACGTGCAGCAACAAAGACCCAATGCAGCCAAAAATAAATTACAGAAAAAGAAATTAATATTTCATTCAACTGTACAATGATGATTCAAGCCCCATTTTTTTTTTCAAGCCCCATTTGTACATTTCTCATAGGAACAGAATTATATCAATACCCCAATCATTTGGTACAATCATTCATGCAAACTTAACAATTTCCCCTCTTTGTACAAATTGTCTATTTGCTGTAATTCCAGCCAAGTATGCAGGGAACACAGTAGGTTATCAGAAAAGCAATATCTAGAAGTTAAAAAATCATACCAGAACTTAAAAAATACTTTGCTTCCTAGAATCCAAGCAAGTTCAGGAATCTAATTTTTTTTTTTTTTTTTTAAATTTTGGCTATGCCACGCGTCTTGTGGGATCTCAGTTCCCCAACCAGGAGATTGAACCGAGGCCATGGCAGTGAAAGCGGGGAATCCTAACCATCAGGCCACCAGGAAACTCCCAGGAATCTACTTTAATCTTTAGACTTGAAATAAAAGAACTTAAAAACAACAAAAACTACAAAAAACATGCTGTGGCTCTTCTATCCACTTAATTGCGGTTAGGTGTACACAGTGATCCTGAGGGTACACACCCCCAAATTCCTCCTCCTGGACAAGGTCTGTATGGACCTCTTTGTCATCCCTTGATCAACACAGCTTGTTTAGGATAAAAGAAGTTTCTCTCAGGCAAAGTTGCCAAGGAACATATTACATACTTGTGGTTTTTATAAGTAAATACACCTATTAACTAGTGTAATAAACAGCATATTCATGAGAGCTTATTTGTGCCATGTGAACATTTCCTCTGGTATAATTGTATTTATTTCTCCCAGTTTTTTTTACTATGCTGATGTGTGTCAATTACTGCAGCCTGTTCTTTGTTGCTTTTCCTTTTTTAAAAATATTTATTTATTTATTTATTTCGCCGTGCTGGGTCTTAGTTGCAGCATGTGGGATCTTTTTAGTTGTGGCATGTGGGCTCCTTTAGTGGCAGCATGCAGGCTCTTAGTTGTGGCATGCAGGATCTAGTTCCCTGACCAGGGATTGAAACTGGGCCCCCTGCACTCGGAGTGTGGAGCCTTTTTTTTTTTTTAAGTGATCTAGGTTTATTTTTTATTATTATTATTTTTGGGGCTGTGTTGGGTCTTTGTTGCTGTGTGCGGGCTTTCTCTAGTTGTGAGCAGGGGCTACTCTTCATTGCGGTGTACGGGCTTCTCATTGCGGTGGCTTCTCTTGTTGTGGAGCACGGGCTCTAGGTGCATGGGCTTCAGTAGTTGCAGCATGTGGGCTCAGTAGTTGCGGCACATGGGCCCCAGAGCACGTGGGCTTCAGTAGTTTCTGCACGTGGGGTCAGTAGTTGTGGCCCTTGGGCTCTAGAGTGCAGGCTCAGTAGCTGTGGTGCACAGGCTTAGTTGCTCCATGGCATGTGGGATCTTCCCAGACCAGGGATCGAACCCGTGTCCCCTGCATTGGCAGGAGGATTCTTAACCACTGCGCCACCAGGGGAGTCCTGGGAGCATGGAGTCTTAACTACGGGACCACCAGGGAAGTCCCTGCTTTTCTTGACAAAAGTGTTAATACCCGACTCCTCCATCCCCCGGCACTTTCCTTTGATATAAATTTACCTGTGATCGTATGAATGGAGTTGAGTGGAGAGGTACTCATCATGTTTATCCCGAATAAGAGCACGTAACCAATCACTACAGTAATGAGGAGGTACACAGGCAGTGCGACTGCCCAGTATCTGCAGAAAAGAATATTAAAGTAGGTTACAGACTTCCTAAAAAGTTGCAGTTCTCTACAGTTCATCACCAAGTTAATACAGTTTTAAACTTAATTTTAGCTTTGACTGAAATAATACATGTACCTAAAAGGCAGTCCAATAGTTCTACTGGCCTACAGTGAAGCTGCTATCCTGTACCCCTGTTTGAGCCCTGGAGTCTTACTTCCCAGTAGGGGACACTTTCAGCACCTAAGCTGTTTCTTCTGGTGTTTACCTCCACCTTCCTACACAACATACTCCTATTATTATTTCTTGATTTTTTTAAACATCAGACATTTTCTCTGAACATCCTAATATGGAGATAAAGATGTATATATAAATAATGTTTGCAACTGAGCACCGTAACGTATTATTATTATATGTCTTCTTGTACAATTTTTTGTTTTTCCTGGAAATTAAGTAATTACTACTTTTTGTCTGTTTGCTTGGTTTCCCATGTACCTATCAATACTCCATCCTCAAATTCTCTGATAGAGTCTAGTATGCCTCTTAATACAGTTAAACACATCAAATGCTCTACCTCACATGTTTTATTGGGTGCATTATTTAATAATTTCTTCCCTACTGTTTTCTCTTTCTGGAACTTCTAAGATTTTTTGCTGTTATACTTTCCTCATCTTTTCTCTATTTTCTATTTTGCTATACTCTATCCTACTTTCTGGAGATTACTTTTGGTGTTTCTTCTAAACCTTCAATTAAAATGTTAATTTTGGCTACCATATTTATAATTTCCAAATGCAGTAATTCTCTGAACATTCCCTATTTTATAGCATCCTGTTGTTTCATAGTCATAATCTTTTTTTATCTCTGAGGATTTTATTTTAAAGTTTTCTTCTGTTCTTTGCATTATCTCCATTTTCTTCAAGTTTCTTTTCTCTTTTCTTTTTTTGCTTTTTTCTCTTGTATTTCATTTTAGAGGCTTTCTTTTAATGTCTGATAAGTTGCCTATTCATATTTAAAGATGAAGTACTGGGGAGGCAGGGAGGCAGCCGGGGACATAAAAAAATAAAAATAAAGATGAACTACTAACAAACTAATTGGAAGCACTGTGCATATGTGGGCGGGGATGGCCAACTGGTGACCCACACTATGGGAGACCTGGCCATTCCATTGGAGGACCTCTAATTATCAGAAATTAGAGACCCTTTCTCTTGAGCTGGTCAACTTCTTCAGGGAGGACCCTCCTATCTTGCTGGGAGGAGGCAGGTGGTATAAGCCTGCCAACCAGAAGCCTGAGAGCCTAGTGAGGCAAGGTGCTTGGGAGGAATCTCACTATTCAGCAATGCAGATTTTCACTGATCCCTGTTTTCAGTAACGTGCCTAGTTAGACCTAGTGCCCCCCAGACTAGAGACTCTCACTCAGCCTTTACAGAGCATAAAACTCCCGTCTTCTGCAGGGGAGGGTTGGTCTCCCAGCTTTAAGGGCTGAGGAGGGGGATTTGAGGGTCGAATGCTCTTTAAACACTGTTTTCAGCCCAACCCGGAAATACCATGTTAAAGAGGTATCCGTACCTCCAATGTCTGGGCCTCTCTGTGTTGTGGGCACAGAGGCTCTGGCTGGCTTCCCTGCTTTAGCAATGTGGGAAAGTGGAAATTCAGTCAGTTACCTCTCACCTATCTGCAATCCACTTCCCAAGATTTTATTGATACACCTCCACTATCCCGTTACTTGCTCCTGTGGGATTATAGCTTAACAATTATTTTTTTCTATGGGCTTATTTTAACAAGATTTTGAGAAGAAGCAGAGATAAAGATGTGCATTTAGCCCACCATCTTTAAGTAGAAGCGTATCAATAATCGTCTTTAAAAAGCTTTAAATTTCTATATGGCTACTTATGGATCTTAAAAGAATAAATATAAGATTTGCATAAGTCTTAAGAAAAAAACCTGATCCTTCAAAACAGCATTGATATACTCTTACTTTATTTAAGAAATACATTGAACTTACTTTTGAGGCCAATAGGTTAAGCCTAAGGAGTTTAGCCAAGATTCAGGAATAAAAGCCCACACAAGATATAGTACTGCAGAAGAGGGAAAAAAAAAGGAAAAAGGTCAGTAAGGCATGCATCCAATCTATCAAGGTTCAAATAAAACAACTAGAGAGAACCTGGCACGCTGCAACGAAAGAGCCCACGTGCCACAACTAAGACCCGACGCAGCCAAAAATAAATTAAAAAAAAAAAAACCAAACCATAAAATTTACCATCTTAACCATTTTAAGTGTAATGTTCAGTAGCGTCAAGTATATTTGTATTGCTGTGAAACAGGTTTCTAGAACTATTTCATCCTGTGAATCTGAAACTCTATACCCATTAAACAACTCCTCTTAGTTATTTTATTTTTTTTTAAAATTAATTAATTTTTATATTTATTTATGGCTGTGTTGGGTCTTCGTTTCTGTGCGAGGGCTTTCTCTAGTTGCGGCGAGTGGGGGCCACTCTTCATCGCGGTGCGCGGGCCTCTCACTGTCGCGGCCTCTCCCGTTGCGGAGCACAGGCTCCAGTTGCGCAGGCTCAGTAGTTGTGGCTCACGGGCCTAGTTGCTCCGCGGCATGTGGGATCTTCCCAGACCAGGGCTCGAACCCGTGTCCCCTGCATTAGCAGGCAGATTCTCAACCACTGCGCCACCAGGGAAGCCCCTCCTCTTAGTTATTTTAAAAAACATGTCTTAACTTCCACTACTCACACTGTATTTTAAGCAATTTAAGGGCAGAAATCATGCCTTAGTAATTGTTGTAATCCTTACAGCACCTAGCAATTTGCTTTATACGTAGTAGGTGTTCAACACTTCATCCCCACAGGGTTGAAATAACTACAGACATTTAGGGGCATAAAGGTGAAATTATCTACCCTTGTTCTGATCCACAACATGCCTTATCTCCTAGAGCACAGTCTTATTTCCCTCAATCCAGGTCTCTGTGGCACCCTTTACTGTTGTCCCTCTATTATAACAACAGCCAACCTCTGAGCACTCACTGTGGCTAAGCACACTTCTGAGCACTTTCCATGCATTATTTCATTTAATCCTCAAAACAATCCTAGGAGGTATTAAGCCATTTTTACAGATGAGGAACTGGAGTCTTAGACATGTTACATCGTCTATCCAAGGTAAGTGGCAGAGAGAAATTTCAAGCCTGTCTCAATGATGATGAAGGATTAACATTTTTCTCAACAAATATGTATTACGGAATTCTCTCTGTCAGGAGTGTGCGATACAATAGTGAACCCGAAAGAGATGCCCTCTGCCCTCTCCGACCTTAAAATTGAGCAAGGAATAGAGAAGAATAAATTGGTATTTTCAATACACTCTGATAAGTGCTAATGAGTGAGTAATAAAAGAGGATATCGGAACACATAAGAAGGCCCTCAGCCCACAGTGGTGGTGATGTGAGTGGTTAGGAAAGATTTCCTGGAGGAAGTCATTAAATTGGGGCCTAAAGGATGAATAGGGGGGTTAGCCAGATGAAAATGCTGGGCTTGCAGGTGAGAGGAAGGACGGAAATACGAGAAAACAGTGTTCCCAGCACCCATCCACAGAGAGAGCGCTGGGGGTCTGAAGAGAGCTGGTGTGGTAGATGGCAGAGGGAAAAGCTGGCAAGGAACTGGCTTGGAGCTTGAGTTTTCAAGGTTAATGAAAAACAAACAGCACTTCCCTGGTGGTGCAGTGGTTAAGAATCTGCCTGCCAATGCAGGGGACACGGGTTCGAGCCCTGGTCCAGGAAGATCCCACATGCTGTGGAGCACCTAAGCCCCCGCGCCACAAGCCTACGCTCTAAAGCCTGCGAGCCACAACTACTGAGCCCACGTGTCACAACTACTGGAGCTCACGTGCCTAGAGCCCACGCTCTGCAACAAGAGAAGCCACCGCAGTGAGAAGCCCACGCACTGAAGAGTAGCCCCCGCTCACCGCAACTAGAGAAAGCCCACGTGCAGCAACAAAGACCCAATGCAGCCAAAAATAAATAAATAATTTAAAAAAAAAAGGAAATACAAACAGTGGGGAAACAAATGCAAATTCACAAATGGAAATGATTTGCTTAGTTTAATTAAGTGAATGAATATTTACTGTACATCTGCCATATGCCAGGCACTATGAAAAGGTCAAGGCTATAAAGATAAATGAGACATGGTCTCTATTCTCACAAAGTCGTGTGGGAGAGAGAAATGAGTCAAATGCAGTGGCAGGAACTTCCCAGGCACTATCTTACTGGACCCTCCCCAGACCCCTCTGAGGTGTGTGCGAGTAGTCCTTACTCCCAGGTGAAAAAAATTGAGGCTCAGGGAATGTAAATAACTTGCCCGAGGTCTCACAGCTAAACATTACTGAGCTGGAACGAGAACCTGAGCACTGTCTTCGCACTGGGCTTACAGGCAGCAGCCAGAGCACTGGAAACGACATGAAGGGGAGGCGACGTATTTAGGGGAACCCCAGGCAGTGTGGAGTGGCTCGGGCATAAAGTACGAGGCTCTGAGCAGGGAGAAACCAGCCGGAAAATGAACAGGTCCCAGATCATGGAAGACCTTGGACGAGGAACATGGACTTTATGCTCTGGGCAAGGGGAACAACTGGATATTTTGTTGGTAACTTTACAGTTACAGCAGACTACCAAGAGAAATAACCATCCAGGCCCCAACCAGAGGTTTTAATCAGGGGAGTTCACGTCTGGATCTCAAGTGCGTCACTGTGACGGCTGCATGTAGGATGAATCTGTGGAAGAAGTGAGACCCCGGCAGGCTCAGTGGCAGCAGCAGATGAATGAGTTAGGGGAGAAGGAAAAGTACAAGTGAAGACGACTCCCAGGCTTTCGGAGTGGGACCTAGTCATTCCAACCCTGAAGAAAGAGATACTGGAGCAGTCGTTCTCCACACAGCGTCGAGAGATTTTCCAAAAATACAAATCTGACCCTATCACTTGCCAGTTCAAATCCTTCGCTGCCCTTAGAATAAAATCTAAAATCCTTCCTAGGGCTTGCAAGAACTGGAACGACCTGGCTCGGCCTGCCTCTCCAATGTCCAGCCCTCCAGACAGCGTCTCATTTCTGTGCTTCAAACAACCTTCCGGACCCAGGGTCACTGCATTTACAGCGAGCGCTGTCTGCCTGGAACGATCTCCCTTTGGCTCTTCCAATGCAGATGGTTCCTTAGCCTGCTTTATGTCTCAGCTCAAATGTCACCTTAAGAGAGGCTTTCCCCAATCACCTGCTCTCCCAGCTGTGTCCCACCGACCACACCTTCATTACTCCATCATTTCCCTTTATTTCCCTCAAAGCTATTACCACAATCTATAACTACTGTGATGGACGGAATATTTGTGTTTCCCTCCCCCTCCCCAAATTAATATGTTGAAACCCTAATCCCCAATGTGATGGATTTGGAGGTGGGGCCTTTGGAAGGCAGTTAGGTATAGATGAGGTCATGAGGGAGGGGTCTCCATCATGGGATTAGTGTCCTTTCTATGCGAGGATACGGCAAGGGGGTGGTTGTCTGCAAACCATAGGAGGGCCTTCACCAAGAACCCAGCCATGCTGGCATCCTGATCTTGCACTTCCCTGCCTGCAGAGCTGTGAGAAATAAATGTCTACTGGTTAAGCTACCCAGTCTATAGTACTTTGTTATAGCAGCCTGAACAGATTAAGACAATTAGCTTTTTAAATCAGTAACTATTTCAATATACGGAGAGACTCACGTAACCCCTGCGTACCCACCACCTAGTTTTATTATGACTGCTGGGTACTGGCCTCTGACCTCCTCTATCCTATTACTTTCTGCCTCACTGTCTCAGGTTTCAACCTTACTGACCTCCATCTGTTCCTTGAAACCACTGGCCTCCCCGGGCTTTTGCACTGGCTATTCTCTGGGAGGCGCTTTCCCTGGATTGCCACATGGCACACTCTCACTTTTCGCGTCTGTGCTTACAACTCACCCCTCAGTGAGGCACCACCTGACTGCTGTATTTACGATGGCAACGCCCTCCCACTCCTCATCCTCCTTTCTTGCTTAATTTCTCCCCATGGTACACATTATCATCTGACATTCTGTATGTTTAATTATTTAATTTGTCCATTGGCAATCTCCCCCTAGCAGAATGAAAACTGTGAAAAGCAGGACGTTGGGGGCTGTTTTGCTCCTCCCTTGCCTGTAATAGTGGCTGGCACATGGTAAGTACGCAAGAAAAACTTGCAGAATTAATTTCTGGTTGTGGGTACTGTTAGATTTCAGTCTTAAAGTCATTGCTTTTATTTATATATATAGTTTCTAACTCTTCAAATAACTCTATACAACAGGGATTTACAAAAATGATGATGTTGATGATAACGATAGCAGCAGCAGCTAACACTGAATAAGTACAGGTATCCCCACTTTCCGAAAGCTCGCTTTAAGCCATTTCGCTTTTACGAAAGACCTACGTTAGTAACTGTCTTCGGAAACCAAAGGAAATCTGAAGAGGATTTTTGCTTTTACTTAAAAAGCATTCAGTGTTTGTTTTGCAGGGAGCCGTGATACAGGCGGTGCCCACCCAGAGCAGGGAGAGTGGCACGTCTGGGCTCCTTCCCCAGAGCTACATTCAGCATCTCGGCATCAAACTGCCATAGCTTTGAACTGTGTCTGTAAGCATCTTGATCTCAACTGAGTATCTTTATCAAATTGAGTGCGTTATCTCAATTTATCTTGTGCATTGCTTAGCAAGATGTGCCCTAAGGTAATCGTCGCTTTACACCATTTCTGCTTACGAAAGGTTTCATAGGAATGGTCTCTACTTTCGGATTGTGGGAGAAACCCGTACTTATTGTTCCTATGCATTCTTTTAAGTGCTCTGCATAAATTACGGCAAGTAATCTTCACAACAGACATAAGAGGCAGCATAGTGAAGTCAACCCAGCGTGCCTGGGTTCAAATTCTAGCTTTATCATTTACTGGCTGTGTGACCTTGAGCACATTACTTAAGCCCCGTGTGCCTCAGTATTCTCATCTGCAAAATGAGGACAGTAATGACAATATCTATCTCACAGGACTGTCTTATGCTTCATAAGCATTTGATAAACATCACCACCCTTTCAGAGAGGAAGACTCTGAAGAACCAAAGAAGTTAACTAAACGGTCCTCCACAAAGCTAATCTGTGGAGGAGTCAGGATTTGAACTCAAGTTATAACTTCTTCACTCCATAAACTGCCCTGGCCAACAGCTTGGTTGGCTATACTGATGCAGTTAGGGTTCAGAAGCATTACCATTCCATCTTTCTCGTTTCCACAAAATTCTAAAAAGTTGTGGGCACCCACTTTTCTCCCTAATTCTCAAATCCTTTTGGGGAGAGACATGGGGCCCACTGTGTGACTCTGGGAATATCATGTTTCAGTGAACATCAGTTTCCTTATCTGTAAAATGGGACCTTATGGGGACTGATTGAGACCCAGGATGTAAAGTGCAGCTGACTTCTATAACCTGATTCCTGTCCCTCCCACAGGCTGCACCGGGGCCACGCCAGATTACTCATTTCCAAACCCCACAATGCCTTCTCACTTCTTCCTTCCTATTGGTGAAGACAAAGTCCCTGGGAGAAAGCTCACTCTGACTCCCAGGGTTTTTTGGGTTTTTTTGGCCACGCTACTGCGTGGCTTGCAGGATCTTAGTTCCCCCTAAGGGACCAGGAATGGAGCTCTGGCAGTGAGAGCGCAGAGTCCGAACCACTGGACCCCCAGGGAATTCCCTGACTTTCCATTTTGATTTCTTGTCTCGCCACTGGCTGCCCATGGCACTTATCACACTGAGTGAGAATTGTAGATTTACTCCTCTGCCTTGTCCACAAAACCATGACTTCCTTAAAGGCAGGGACCAAGTTGCATTCACTTTGCAATCTTGCCTGGTGCTGCATTTTAAAGATTTGTTGAGATTAAATCTTTCAGGCTCATGTCTGGCATATAGAACACTCTTAACAGACAAGAGTTCCCTCCAGGTTTTCTCGAAAAGAGACAAAGGTAGAAAGAATCACAGTTCCTATGTGCACATTCTACAAACAAATGCAATAATTTCCTGTCCTTGAACACCAGAGAAAGGCCCTGGCCATCCATCAGGAAAGTACTTACTGAAGCCAAATTGGGAGCTTAAGAAAAGGACAAAGCCATAAATCGCTCTTTCTGGCAATGGCGACGGTGAATTTTCCACCATTTTCCCTGTGGCTTTAGATAATCTGTGGGGAAGAAAGACAATCATCTGTCAGTGATTCACACCCTTGGCCTATTATAACCTCATCGCTTTGCTACGGGCACAGCCCCTCCGCAGTTTTCCCACCCTAAACCACTGCCAACGGGCAACCTGCGCACAGACCTCCAACACACACCTGCTTGCACACGTGCACACAAGCACCCATACCTCGCCTGTAGGCGCAGCCAGCCCCCAAACCTCACGTGCACGCGCACACAAGCACACGTGCCACAGCGCGCACCTCCCGCAGTATAAGGTGGGGGGAGGCAAGGGAGGAGCGGGCGAGGCCAAGGGGGAGCAGGGGAGGGACTGACGCCACTCCAGCTCTGCAGGTTTCGCCTCCGTGCGAAAAGGGAAAGGCAAGCAGGGACAGGAGGCCCGCGCGGCCTCCTCAGGCCTGGGCCTCGGCGCCCGGGACCCGGACCTGCCCTCTCGTGGGGTCCGTTTCTCATTCGAGCCCGGGGATTGGGATTGGCCCTCGACCTTGGGTCTTCCATGCGCCCACTCCGGCCCCTCCCCACAGTTCGGCCACCTCCGTGCCGAGTCCTCTGCGCAGGCGCGGACCAGGGAGCCGCAGGGGGGCGAGAGAAGGAAAACGGAGAAGGGCCGAGTTGCCAAGGCAACCCCTGCCCGGGCGCAGGCGCACCGCGACCCTCGTCCAGCAGGAGAGCGCGAGCGCGGGGGCTGGAGGGATCGGTCAGCTCTCTGCCGCTGGGGGCGGGGTGGGGGCGGCGCGACGGCGCATGTGCATTGCGGCCCACGTGACGCGTCTGCCGCCTGCGCCGCCGGCCGCTCCTGCCCGCCCGCTGGCTGACGTGGAGGGCCTGAGGCGGCGGCGGCGGCCCGCGTCCGAGGCTCGCGGGCTGCGGGCCCCGGTGAGTGCACACCTGGCGCGCGGCAGGGCTCCCGGATGTGTCACCTTGTCGCGCTGCAGCCGAGATGCCCGGGGAGAGGGGCCCTCCACATCCCCTCCGTGGGTGTGTGGTGAGTGTGGGTGTGTGCGCGTCGCCCCGCGTCGTTGGCCGTGGCGCCCGCGGTGTGTGTGCGCTGGTTGGGTGCCGGTGCAGGGGGGGAGTGTGTGGCCGCTTTTGTCGGTCTCGGTGGGTGTGTTTCCTTTGTCTGGTGTCCTCCTTCTTTAAGTGTGGCCCCTTCCGGGCTTCTGTGCGAGGGTGGGAGAAGCCCCTTTGTGTGCGCATCCCCCGGCCGCACGCGCACCCTCGCCGCAGTCGGTGCGCAGGTGACACCTTCGCTAGGCGGAGGGTCCGCCGGCCTGAGCGCGGGTGGGCACGCGCCCATGTGTCCCCTCCCGGCTCCTTTGTGTCCGCGCTGGTTCTTCCCGGCGACGGCGTGGCGCCCCGGCGGTGTGGGAGCCCCCGTTTGTGTTACTGCCTTTCTCCGGGGGTGCGCGTTCTCCGCGCGCGTGGCCGCGCCTCCTGTAGTGACCCCCGCCTGCAGCATTGCCCGCCCGGGGGTGCGTCCTCGCGTGTCCCCGCGCGCGAGCCGCGCCTGGGTCCTGTCGAGTGCGTGATCAGGTCGTCGTTCGCGAGTGTTCGTGAACGTTCTTGCACGCTCCTCCTGTGTGTCTTGTGTTTCCTACATCTGCGCCACCTGTTTTCGTGAGAATGGCTGCCGAGCGCGGGGAGGGGACGGGGAGGGAGAAATCAGTGCAGTGCTCCCCCGTCCCCTGCGCCTCTTCGGAGCATACTTCCTCCCCCAGCGCTAATGGGAAGGGGGGACAGCAGCGGGTCTGGCCAGCTGCGCCGTAATATTTACGATGTCAGGTGTGGCCGGTCGAGCCAGCCTGTTTTGGGGGCGGAATAAGGGGGCCAAGGGCCAAAAATGGAGTCAAGGCATAGGTGAATGTTGGTTGGTACCAGTGTGGCGTACTATTTTCAGAGGCGCCCTACACGCCCAAAGACCTTCGATTGCAGACTCCTTTCAAAATAATATGTACACGACACCTGGGCAAATACCTTTTAGCCGATCCTGGGCGTTCTTGATAATACTTAACGGTTCATATAGTGTTTTATGGCGTTCACGTGAATTAACTCTCTTGATTCTGCCCAGCGTCATGGCGAGGGAAACAAGGTAGACACCGTACAGGTTTTACTCCTCCCTTGGGAGCAGTTTCCTCATAATTACAGCTCTAGTTAGGACATTCTGTATTGCAGGAAATGTGCATTTTATCCTATTAGAGACCCATTACCCATTAGAGACCCAACTACTTCTCCTCTTGCTCAAAGGTTCGTGCTCTGCGCTCAAGGGCTGCGTTTTGGTGTCTGTTTCTCGCTGTTCATTTGCTCAATTTTCTTACTCTTGCCTAATTTTCCGGTTTTTTCTTTTTAATTTCTGGAAGATTTCACACATAAAATACAGAGGGGTATCTAACCAATCCATGATTAAGATTTACAGATGTAATTATTTTGCCGAATTTACTTCAGATCCTCTTTTTAATTTAAAAGAACGAAAATTGCAAAATATGGAGGTGCTCTCAGTTCCTGCCCCTCCTTCCGTAGAGGTTGTCACTGTGTTTAGGTTTGTGTATATCATTCCCTTGCATATTTTATACTTTGATCACGGTGAATCCATAAACAATATATAGGGTTGTGTGTTTTAAACTTTAATGGTATTAAACAATGTGTCTTTTTGCAACTTGCTTTTTTCGATCAGCATCACATTTTCAGATTTACATATGAATAAATTGGATAATTGTGTTTGGTTCATTCATTTTAATTGCTGGTATAGAATTCCATTGTATGAATATACCATAATTTACTTATCCGTTTTCCTGTTGATGGGCTTTATTTCTGGTTTTTGACTCTAAAAACAATCCTGCAATAAACATCTTTGTACTTGTCTGCTTTGTGCACACGTTTGGAAGTTTCTCGAGAAAATACACCTAGTAGTGGATTTGCTCTATACTAGGATATATGCATCTTCAACGTAACTAAATATCACAGAGGCTCTCAAAGTGGTTGCACTAATTTTCACTCTCACTGGTATTGAGTGAAGAAACCCATTTGTCACAGCCTTGCTAACACTGTATGTTACCTGACTTTTACATTTTTGCCTTCTGTTTACTGACCAGCTTCCTTATAACTTTAGCTTGCGGCTAAATTTGCTTGTAGCCACCTTGGCTTCTGCTCTAGCCCTGTGTCAGCCTATGGGTTCATCTCTCACAGTTAACTGGCTCAGTCTTTATCTCATTTGGTTCTCATAAGATTAATTCCAGTAAACATTTATTTTGTACCTAATGTATCAGTTCCAATGGTTGATGTAAGATAATTCCATGGTATGTTAGATGTACCTCTCTAATAGCGGGTGAGGTGATTTAATTACTTTTTTGCATATGATGAATGGTTTTTAAAAAATCTTCTTTCCTCTTTAATGTAATATTTGATACTTTCAAAATATGTAACATATATGCAAGTTGTGAAGCAAAACAATAAAATGAACACCTATCAACCCACCACTCAATCCAAGAATCAAAATGATCAATCCAGGAATCAAAATGACCGATACTGAATGTGCTCACCTCCAGAGTGACTACTATCCTAAATTGTGTGTGTCATTCCTTGTTTTTTAAAAAATAATTTTATCAGATATGTATACATCCGTCAACAATGTATTGTGTGGTTTCTATTGTTTTTGAATTTAAAAAAAGGAATACTGGATACAGCTTTCTGGGTCTTATTTCACTCAATGTTATGTTTCTAAGAGTCACTGATATTCAGTATAGATGTAAGTCATTAATTTTCACGGCTGTGTAATATTCTATGGGTGAATATAACACAGTGTATGCATTCTTCTGTTGATGAACATTTTGGTTGTTTCTAGGTTTTGCTATTTTGAAGATTCTTGTACATATCTTCTGGTACATAGGTTGCAAGAATTTCTCTACTTTTCACACTGGGGTATATGACCTCTGGGAAAGTAATAAAGATTTTCTGAGGAGTACTTGGGCACAGGTAATATTAATGAATCAATTTGTGATCATTAAATTCCATGTGTACCCTTTCGTAAAACTGGTAATGCCTGAAGCCTGTGACAGAAACTTCCTCCTGGTTCTACTTTCTCACCTTCCCTCTCACAGTAGCACTTCTGCCTTAAATTAGGAATGCATAACGCTCACCCATATGGGATCTTACCAGGGTAGTGTCCCAGTTGAGAAACTCTCCATGGAAAACAAAAGGATAATCTAAAATACATGCAGCTGTAGTGTTAGGGAACACCTCTTTTAATCCAGACACTTCCCATCTCTTCAAGAGCTGCATTTCCAATAAAATGTAACTTTTATGTTTAATTATCAGCATATATACTAGTTATTTTTTGATCAACTCTATGCTGTAATAATTACGACGTTTTAAACCAATGATATGCCAGTTTTAAAATGTCACTGTGATACTCTAGAAATTCATCCTTTGCAATTATTTAAACTTGGGGCTGAAATTTTTTAGATGTCGTTTTAAAGTGTGAAGAATATGTAATTTTTAAAGTGTGGTTTGTGAGTAAAAAAATGTTGGAATACCACTGTGGTAAGCTATTTGCTAGAAGTGGAATTGCTGGGTTATGGGGTATGAATGTTCAGCTTTACAAAATGATACCAAATTGTTTTCTGAAGTGGTTGTACCAGCTTATACTTTGGCAAGCAGTTTTGTCAATTTATATACTTTGATTAGTAGTGTGTAAGAGGTATAGTTGATCTATATTCTCTGCAACACTTATTACTGTTAGACTTCTTAATATTTGTAAATCAGATGGATATGAAATGATGTGCATTGTGGTTTTAATTTGTATTTCTTGATTGCTAATGAGCTTGAGCATCTTTTCATTTGTCTGTGAACCATCTGTCCTTTTTGTTCACAAAAAAATACCTCGTCATATCTTTTACCCATCTTTCTGTTGGGTTGTCTTTTAAAACTAACAAACTGGTAACATCGATCCTTTATTGAGTATACACGTTGTAAATATCTTCTTCTAGTTTGTGGTCTGTCTTTTTGCACTTCATGGTGTATTTTGCTGAACAGAAGTTCTTAATTTTAATGTAATCTAATTGGAAACTTTCCCTGCCCTGGGATTATAAAGTCATTCTCCTGTGTTTCTCTTTGGAAGTTTTTAAATGACGCCTTTCACATTTAAGTTCATAATCCATCTGGTACTGATTTTTGTATATGGTGTGAGGTAATGATCCACATTCATTTTCCCCCCCATGTGGCTACAGTTGACCTCACTCTGTGTATTGAATTGGCCCGCTGTTCACTAATGATCTGCTGAACCACCTCTTTTACATGTTTAATTTCTGTGTGTGTGGGTCTGTTTCTCGTTCGCCTTTCTGTGCCACTTGTCCACTTGTCTGTCTCTGTGTTGATACCACACTGTCGTGATTATTAATGCTACAGCTTTACCTGAAATCTTGATATCTGGGGGGCACTCGAGTCTTAGCTGTTCTTGTAACAGCTTGTTATGTGACACGAAAAACTCTTTGGGAATAAATTGGAATGATTGAAATCAGTTTGGGGGAGACTTGAAATCTTTAAGATTTGAGGTATGTATTTCCATTTATTTAGGTTTTTAATGTTTTTTGATATAGTTTTGTAAATTTTTTCTTACAGATCTAACACTTTTTAAATGTTGATTCCAAGGTTTCTAGTAGTTTTGTTGCTGTTACAAATGATGCTTTTTAGATTCTATTTTCTGACTGTTCATTGTTAGTTAATAGAAATTCAATGGATTTTTTACATTGATCTTCAGTCATCCGCTTGATAAACTCTTATTCTGATACGTTTTCTGTAATTCTTTTGGGTTTTGTATGTGGACAGTTATATCACTTGCAAATAGTGACACTTTTGGTTCTCCTTTCCAATTATTTTCCCTTAATTTTTTTTTCTTGCCTTAATTTGTTGGCACACTTTTAGATCTATGTTCAGTGGATGTGATTATGGTTATTCATTAGAAGTGATTATAGAGAGCATACATGTGATTATAGTGAGACTACATGTCTTATTCCTGATTTTAAAAAATTGTTTCCCCCTTAAAAATGTTTGTTATGAGTTTCTATAGATACTCTTTATTAAGTTAGGGGAATCTTTGTTTGCAGTTTTGTCACGTGCTTTTCTGCATCTGTTGACAATATCTTGTGGCTTTTCTCCTTTAATCTGTTAAGTGTAATAGATTCCAATTTATACATTTAAAAATTCTTAATTCTCTTACATTCGTTCCTAAGATAAACGCAAATTGACCTTGATGGACTGTCTTTTTTTGAACTGGATGGGGTTTGGTGGTATTTTATTTAGGTTTTTGTATTTGTTTATGAATGAAATCACCTGTTGTTTTTCTTTATTGACTATCTTGTCTGATTTTGGTTTTCAGGTTACACTGGCTTTATGCCATTTGCTGAGTAGTTCCTTTTTTTCTGTTCGCTGGGACAGTTTGGATTGGAGTGATTTGTTTCTTAAAAGTTTGGTGGCCTTTATCTGTGAGATCATTTGGATCTAATTTTTTGTGTGTGGAGGACTGTAAATTGTTGATAATTAGCAATTGAATAGTAGTAGGACTTCAGGTTTTCCATTTCTTTTAGTCAGTTTTGGTAAATTTTATGTATTTTTAAAAATTTATTGGCATCAAGTTCATGGTATTGTCTTAATTCTCTTCAATCTCTTTTACTTGTAGTTATGTTCCCTTTTCTCATTTTGAATATTATTTGTGTGCGACTTTTTTTTCATTAATTTTGCCAAAAGTTAGTCTATTTTATTAATCTTGCCAGAGGATGAATTTTTGGCCTAATTTGTTCTATTTTTGTTTTTTAGTTCATCGATTTTTTTCTCCTTTATGATTTCCTTCCTTTTCCTTCTTTGAGTTTATTGTTTATTATTTTTCTAACTTAAATTGCATGATTAACTTACTAATTTTTAGTCATTCCTGTTTCCTACTATCAGCATGTAAAGCTATACGCTTCCTCACGGTTCATTTTTGCTTTATGTAACATGGTTTAATTTATGGTATTTTCATTAACTTTTAAATTTAAGTATTATTAAAATTCCTATTTTGATTTCTTCTCTGACTTATGTGTTTTAAAGTTTTCTTTAAAATATGCTTTAAAATTTCCAAATGTTTCTTCATTAACATTTTTCCTTTTCGTTCATTTCTTAATTGTGTTGTCAGAGAATGTATTGTATATTTTATCGTTCTGAAAACATTTGTTTGCCCTTGCTTTATGGCCTTGTACATAGGGAATTGTGATAACTATTCTGTGTGTACTTGTGAAGAGTATGTATTCTCTAGTTGTTACGTATGTGTTAGATCAGGCTTGTAAATTGTGTTGTTCAGACTGTCTATATTAATTTTCAGTTGTTTGACCTGTCATGAGAGAGATGTAGTCTTCCACTGTTACCTTCTAACAGACTTCCTGTAGTTCTAACAGTTTTCATTTTTATGTATTTTGAGACTATTTGATTAGATACATGCAAGCTAAACATTGTTTTCCTAGTGGGTTGAACCTTTTCTGTTATGTTGTGGTTCTCTCCACGCTTAATTTTGTTTTTTGTCTTAGGGTCTGTTTGGTCTATCCCACCTTTCTTTTGGTGGTAATTTACCTGGAATAACCTTTTTCTTCATTTTCATGTCACTTTTCTTATGTCCTTAGATTTTAGGTATCTCTTATGAAGAATATATTACTAGATTTTTCTTTTAATCCAGTCAGGTAATTTATGATTTTTAATTGGTACTTTTAGAAGTTAGTTCAGGTCTCTTGGTGGTCAACTCATTTTTTAATCTAAAATTATTTTTATTTTACCCTTGTTCTTGAGGATAATTTTGATGGGTATACAGTTCTAGGTTGATGCTTTATTTTCTGTTTATATGGTAAATATATTATTCTACATGCAAAGTTGTCTGCTGCCAGTTTTATTTACGGTAATTTGAAGAAAATATTATTTTTCTTCTGGCTGCATTGGATTTTCTGTCTTTGATTTACATCTTCACTTATAAGTCTAGATGATGATTACTTTTTATTTATTCTATTTTGGATACATGTGTTTCCTGATTCAGAATTTTGTCTTCATGAGGTCTAGAAGATTCTGAGCCTTGTGCCCTTTAAATACTTTCTCTCTGATTTTATCTGTTTTCTCCTTCTGGAAATTTAACTGGATATATATGTATTAGACTGTTTCTAGATCACTTATTTTTCGTCTTTCATATTTTTCATTTCCTTGTATCTTTGCCAGAACTTAAAGTGCTGGGTAATTTCATCAGGCATATGTTCTTGTTCATCAATTTTCTCTTCACCTGTGCCTGATCATCTGTTTGGCCCATGTGTTTTATTTTCCTTTACTTTTAACAATTATATTTTTAATTTCTTAAAGTATCACTCGGTTCTTTCTTAGCTATACCCAGTCATTTTTTATAGTCTCATGTTGCTTGCTCATTTTTTTGAATCTATATTCTGTAGACTGGCAATCCCAATGTCTGATGTCCTCAGGGGTCTAAATGTATTGCTTGTTTTTTCTGTTGCCTCCCTTATGGTGGATTGTCACCTCCTGTACTTAGAGATTTTCAATTATGAACTCCTGATTGATTGATCTTTCTCTGTGGGAATTTTGAGAGTCTGATTTGGGGGTACTTTCCTTCTGATAGGATTTGTATTAGCTTTGGCTGGGAGCTTTACGTGGGACCAACCTTTCAGTTTTCTCACTTTGCTTCTGGCCCATGATCCCACTATTGCTCTTGGCATTATGATTTATCATTGTTGACTGTCAGGTTTAGTTTCTAGCTAGAGGTTTGTTGCTCTGGGGGGAAAGGGTGGTTTTAAGTGTTGGCTATTTCTGTGAGCTCAGCAAAATTTAAAAAATCTAGCATCCACTTTGTTTTGCAGTCATGGAGTGCCCCATTAGTTCATCATAATTGATGGACTCAGAAGTCCTTTACATTAGTATTTAATTTTTGTAGTATATTCATTTTAGTTTGTGTTAGGAAAAAAAATTCTGTCTTACCAAACTTAAGATTTCTTGGTGGTAACAAACTTTCTATTAATACAAGCTTACATCTAAGTTAAAAGTTGAGTTAGTCTAAATAAAAATATTAAATAGGTAACAGTACAGTTGACAAGTGGATTTGGCAAAGTTTTCTACTTTGGGGTATGCAAATTAAAAATTTGGGAAGCACTGAGATAGGGAATCAAGATGAGTAGGACACAGTGTGCCCTCTGGACATAGTGAACCTACAGAGAGAAACCTGTAATGACCAAACAGTATGAAAATTGCTGTCAAAAAGATATGAGCAGGGTGCTCAGGGCTTACAGAGAAGCGGTGCAAAAATAAACTTGGTGGTAGTGAGAAGTTCAGGAAATGCTTCCTGCAATCGAGTATTAAGGACTGGTAGGCATTCTGGTTGCAGAATAAGCTTTGTTTAGAAATGACAGACACCTGAGTATGACTGGCTTCTACGTTGCGTGTCACGGAGTGACTAGAGAAATGCAGGAACAGGATCACAAAAGGCCTTCTGTGCTATAGTAAGGAGTTTGGACTTTATCCTGAAGATGATGAGAAGCTGCTAAATTATTTTAAGCAGTAAAGTGTTATGATCAGAGTTTTAGGGGATGCCAAGATTGAAGGCAAGTCACCAATTAGGAGACTGCTTGTTTAAGTAGTTCAGAGGAGAAAAGATGGAGCTACAACCAAGGCATTGGCAGTGGCCATGAAGAGGTGTATGTGGTAATTTTGGATTCCTTAGAGGAGTCGAAAGGACAGGACTTCATGGTCAGGTTCGTTAGGAATGTTGAAGGAGACTGGGGGAGTCTAGATTGACCTCCAGATTTCTGGTTTGGGTAACCAGGTGGCATGTAGAGCAATTAACTGGTAACATACAGAAAGAGGAAAGAACTTGGTTTCATTTGTTCTTGAGGAAAAAGATAAGTTTGTTTTTGAACTTACTGAATCTGAGAGGCTTGCGGGACATCTTGGTTAAGACCCAGTAGCAGTCGACAGGGAGGGTCTAGAAGTCATGAGATGCAACCCAGCCTGGAGAGGTTTGAGAGTCTTCAGCATTTGGACATGTCAGCCGTGGTTTGCTACAGTGAGTATGAGGTAATTTAAAGTAGTACACAGATAAAAAAATTTTAATAGTTAGGAATTTAACGTGTCTGAAAAACGTAAGCTGTATTTCAAACCTATAATATCATGGATATTATCACTTAGGCCAAGTGAGCCCAAAAAGAAGAGAATATTAAGTAAATAAAATACATGGGATCTGTGGAAATGGCAAAAATTGTGGTGAAGCTATGCAAATGATGGAAGTTCAGAAAGTGCTGTTTAAGCCATGGGTATGGTGGATAAGGTCACCCAAGGAGAGAGTAAGCGTGAGAAGAAAAGAGAGTTGACATTTGGGTGGCGGGGAATGGAGAAGAAGAGCCCATGGAGACTGAGGAAGAGCAGCCAGAAGAATAGGAGGAAAACCAGGAGAAGATGGTCTTTGGAGTCCAAATGAAGAGTTCTGAGAAGGAGGAAGTGGTCAACAGCGTCAAGTAAGTTGTAAGCTGAAAAGTGCTCTTTGGAATTAGCAATTAAGGGAGACCATTTAGTTAGAGGCATCCAAATAGCGGATTAAAAAAACATTTATCTAATATGTTAATGATAGCTGATATTTGTAGTGTTTCCTATACACTGTGTGCTATTAAAAGCACTTTAAATGAGTTAATGGATTAATCAGATAGGTAGGGTTGCTGTCCTCGTTTGATTAAGTGAGGAAACTGAAGCCTACAGAGGTTAAGTAACTTGTCCAAGATCACACACTCAGGAAATGGGAGAGCCAGGATTCAAGGCCAGGCAGTCTGGTTCCAGAGTCCATGCTCTTAACCACTATGCCGCATCGCCTCTCTGGTTAAGACAAAACAGAAAATAAAAGTAACACCAATGTCGTAATTACGGTACAGTTGGTGTAGGGCATGGTATCAGATATGCCAGGCTGTGACTGACCAGCATGGTGTCACAGTGGCTCAGTCTGCCAGGTATGAGCACGTTAATTGTATTGTAACTGATGCCACGATGGTGATGTGTGGGCTGTGACAGACCGTTCTTGGCTCTTTCTGTATTTATATACAAAAAACATTTGCAAGACAAATGAGTTTAAAAGTGTATATATTTCCCAGAATAGCATATGTCCCATATTATGTGCCATACTTTGGGTGCTAAAATGTCTTTTTATTTTTTCCAATCATTGTTTACTTTTGGAGTTAAATTCTCTAAACTCTGGAAGTATTGTTCATCTAGAACAGGTCAGGTTCCGGACATTGTAGATATCCGGTCTACTGGAAAATGTCGCTAACGGCTTTACTGAAGCAGCTTCCCTTAAATGGTGGAAGTGGAAACCCAATATTAGGAAAGTGAAAATAAACGAGAATGGAGGATTTGAATGGCAGAAAAGGAAGAATTCTCGATGAGGTTGAAGAATGTGGTAGGAGATAGGGGAGACGTAAGTCGTAATGATTCCTGGGTGTGGTTGGAGAGGAGCTAATCAGAGTTAAAGATTTAAAAACTGGTTTAGACCTGGGCAGTGGTCCAAGGTGTGGCGTTGTGAAGGAAGAGCCTAGGTGAGGTGGGCCGCGAATTTCATTTTAGTTGAGAAGGTGGTTGCACTGCAAGGCTAGAGTCCTGAAGGGTTGTCCACACAGACGTTGGTGTGGCTGGAACGATGATTGGAGGAAAGAGGGGAACACTGTGAACTAGTTGCCCGTGTTCTTAAACGTGACAACAGCCAGGAGGCAGCTAGACGGCAGTGGCAGCGAAACGTAGATCTAGTGAAATACAGTGTTTGAGAGGAAACTGTGGAATCAGAAGACCTAGGTTTGAATCCTGCCTCGCTTGGTGACCTTGAGCAAATTACTTAGTTTTGCTATGCATGTTTTCCATCTGTACAGTGACCATGATAATAATTGGGCCTGCGAAGAATTGCTGTGAGGATCAGTGAGATGGTACGCATAAAACTCCTGGTACAACATAGGACAAATGGTACCGGCAGTTTGCTAGGAAGGTGGTCATTGGTCTTCGCTTCTGATATTGTGAGGTTGTTGTACAGCAAATTGGGCATAAGAAGAAGGATTACTTAAAGAAACAGATGTGTTTTCCAAGGACTGATGGTGGTCTTGCTTAGGAAAAAAGAAACTTGGTTTATCATAACAGTAGTGGGATAATAGTGGTGAAGTGAACAGGTATAAAAAATGGTGTTAATGGTGGTGCTGGTGATGATAGGAAAAGAAAGCCACTACTTGGGCAAGTGTTACAAGTAATAAAATGCTGCATTTTCCAGTGATATTTAGGTTTTGTAGCTATTCACTGATAGCTATACATTTTTGTTATGGAACTTTCTTCAGGGGAACACACTTTAGTCTGAAACTCTAGCCCTAATTCCCCTTACCCCCACTGAAGTACTTGTTTTAAGAGCATGGTCGCTGATAATGTAAGGGGCGTTGCTGCTGCTGCAGCCTAGCAGCGCCGATCGTGTGCTGTAGTTGTTGTGAGAGCATTAGGAGCAGCGATTGCTGGGAGGATGGCAGGTCTGGATGCGGCTGTGAGGGGTTAGGAGGCTACATACTCTCCCTGTACCACTTCAGCTCTGCCCCTTTGCCCGGGACAGACACACACACTGACGCATGGATAGGAGAATATGAACAGCTGAGAGGAAACCATTTTCTCAGTGGAGTCAGGATTTAGTTCCAGCCAGGAGGTTGAGAATGTGGCAGAGTTTCTGTATGATAAAACAGCATATTTCACAGAGGCAGTAAAAGCAGTTGGGGTAAAAGGGCAGCAGTGGAAAGATGTCTTTTGTTCATTCATCTAGGCACATACAAAGATGAATAAGATGCCCTTATCTTCCATCTAAAGGAGATATGTAAACAGTTAAATTCAGGGTAGAGGTGGTGATTCTTTGAACCTGACAAAAAGAAGAAATAGATTAAACTGATACTCGAGGAGAGTCAAGGGGAAAAACTAGCGAATGAGGATGAGAATCTTCCAGAGCTCAATGTTCTCATCGGAGAACTTGGTCACTTGGGGCGTAAGTTCCAAATATTTTTCAGACATACCATAGAAGCTAGGAAAACTGCTTCTCATATCATCTCAAATGATTTAATTATTGATTTGGGTTTTGTTGTGTCCTTAGGATGGTGTACCATGGACGATTTTGCCCTGGGAAATTTCACTGTAGCAGATTATGCCTTGTTAGAAGAGTGCCCTTATGTGGATGACTGTGTCTTTGCCTCCGAATTTATGTCCAATGATTATGTTCGTGTGACTCAACTTTACTGTGACGGGGTGGTAAGTAGATTTCTTAACCTTTTTTCTTTTTTGACTGCACCGCGTGGCATGCAGGATCTTAGTTTCCTGACCAGGGGATCAAACCCGTGCCCTCTGCAGTGGAAGTGCAGTCTTAACTACTGGACCGCCAGGGAAATCCCCTTAACTTTTTGTTTTTAACAGTATGTATTCTTAAAGTTTTCTTTTTTTTAAAAATTGAGGTATAATAGACATATGACATTAGTTTCAGATGTACAACATAAGGATTCAGTATATGTATATATCATGAGATCAACACAATAAGTTTAGTTAACGTCCATCACCATACATAGTTACACATTTTTTTTCCTTCTTATGAGAACCTTTAAGATTTACTTCTTGAAGGTTTTGTGGTATAGAGCTATCTGAGTAAAGACATTTTTGTGCTACACGAGATTTGATAGGGAGATGTGTATGGGTTTTGAAGAGGTCATTTCAGACGGAAGAGTAAGCAGTGCCTCAACAAGGAGAATGTGCAGTGCTGGTGAAAGCTTGTTTTCTGACTGGAGATGAGACTAAAGGCTCTCAGGGAGAGCCATAGAACGGACTGGGGGAAATACTGAAAAGGACAAAAGACTCATTGGTTGAAGATGTTGTATTCAAAGTGTAAAAGTAAACGTACTGTAAGTTTTTAGTTTAGTATTGATAACCCTTACATTAAAAATCAAGGACTGTTACTTTTGCATTTACCAGATACAAGTCAAAAGAATTTTTTTCTTTTTCAGGGTAGACAGTATAAAGATTATACCCAAAGTGAGGGAAACTTAGGTGAGTACTTTGGTGTTTTAATTTTAATTTGTTGAAACAGTTATCAAGGGAGGTTCATGCATTCACATCAACATAACAGACTTATATATCTTTACAAAGTTTATTCTTTATTATTCTTTTTCACTAGAAATTAAAAAACCTTTCTTTGTTAAAATAGAGTTTTAGCTAACACTTAGATATTCTTAACATCTGACAGGTTAAAATATTTCATCCATTCATTTCTTACCTTTCCATATCCATTTTTGTCTTTTCCCTTAACAGTGTCGATTCATTCCAAAATGAGGCACAAAATATTAATATAAAACTTTTTCTTTTTAATTAAGAGTTTGACATCTGCACTATGTGGTGTAGTAAACCTGTTTCTATCCTGCAAGATTACTGTGATGCCATTAAAATACACGTCTTCTGGCCACTTCTGTTTCAACGTCAACACAGTTCTGTAATATCACGGTTGCACCCCTGTGTGGAGGCGAAGTAAGTTACTGCTTATTAACCCATTTTTTTTTTTTTAATTAATTTATTTAGTTATGGCTGTGTTGGGTTTTCGTTTCTGTGCGAGGGCTTTCCCTAGCTGCGGCAAGCGGGGGCCACTCTTCATCGCGGTGCGCGGGCCTCTCACCGTCGCGGCCTCTCTTGTTGCGGAGCACAGGCTCCAGACGCGCAGGCTCAGCAATTGTGGCTCACGGGCCCAGTTGCTCCGCGGCATGTGGGACCCTCCCAGACCAGGGCTCGAACCCGTGTCCCCTGCATCGGCAGGCAGACTCTCAACCACTGCGCCACCAGGGAAGCCCTATTAACCCATTTTGTATGAACAGTGAGAGTGTGTTGCCCAGTACTGAGGAATGCCGAGTGCAATGGAAGGCTTATGTCTCATTCTTGTATACTGTTCAACCCTACTTTTGTTTAATGGAGTGGAAAAAGTTAATACTTGGGATTTGGATATGAATGAATAATCATGGTAACATTATAATGAATGAAACTCTGAAGAGCGTTAGATGGTAGATTTGAAGCTGAATAAGGAAAAATTAATATGCTTGTTTATAAATACCAGTATTATAGTACAGAAGAAAGAAAAAAGTGTAGTATTTTGTCTACCTAATAAACAACTTATTATTACCTAGAGTGAAGTAACAGAACTTAATTTTATTCAAATAGTTTAAATTGAGGTATAGCATATAGTTGTGTGTAAGAGTCAATGAATTTTATATATGAGACCCTAATCTTTTAAAAAATAAATTTATCTTTAAGCAGTTCTCATGCTTCTGAGATAAGTTTGAAGAAATTACAACATCTTGAGTTGATGGAAGATATTGTGGATTTGGCAAAGAAAGCTGCGGTAAGTGATAGAATGTGTTCCTCTCCCGCATTTCAAGAATATAGATATTTATATGGTATTAGGCCCATGTTACTAATTTATAGTGGCTAACGGGTAATGGTTAACCTGAGCTTGTTCTGCTATCCATGAGTTTGTGCTGTGTATTTGAGAGATCAGGGAGATGGCTGTTTTCATGGTTCTGACATGAGATGATGAGAACCAGGCCTGCTCCTTGTCGTTAACAAATAGACATTAGAATTTGTCACAAATGGAAGTGTGCACCTGGTTCACAGAAACCTTTGCCGCAGGTTCTAAAAGTGATGGGTTCTATCTTGTAACGTAAAATCATGCCACTGTTAGCACCACCACAACAAATATTTTTTCTTTGGGGTAAACTTTATCATGTCAGATTTGAGGAGGTATCCCTGTACTACACTGAGGGTTTTTTTTCCCTTGAAAGCCATTTAATAATTTTTCTCATTTCAGTTGGTTATGGAGCCAAGTGTTTTTCTTGATAATTCTGATTGCAAACTTAAATTTAGAAAGGGCATTCTGATATTTATTTCCTGCAGATTAATCCTCTGCAGCAACTTATATCAGCCAGTGTAATTTTTTTTAAAATTTTATTTATTTATTTTTGGCTGCGTTGGGTCTTCGTTGCTGCGTGCGGGCTTTCTCTGGTTGTGGAGAGCGGGGGCTACTCTTCGTTGCGGTGCGCGGGCTTCTCATTTCAGTGGCTTCTCTTGTTGCGGAGCACGGGCTCAGTAGTTGTGGCACACGGGCTTCAGCAGTTGTGGCTCGCGGGCTCCAGAGCGGAGGCTCAGCAGTTGTGGCGCACGGGCTCAGCAGCTCCGCGGCATGTGGGATCCTCCCTGACCAGGGTTCGAACCTGTGTCCCTCGCATTGGCCGGTGGACTCCCAACCACTGCGCCACCAGGGAAGCCCAGCCAGTGTAATTTTATTAAAAAATGTAGGTGTAATGAACCATACATCTAAAAGTTTAAAATCCATACATCTAAAAGTTGAACTAAATCATTTTATTATTAGAACCCTGTGTAAGACTATTTCTGAGTTGTTTTAGGGTCCTTAAGAGGTAAATTGCGCATGAAAGTGCTGTAGAAAGTGGACTACTATGTACATAACAGTAGTATTCCTAAAATGTAGAATTTTTTTTCCACTAGAAAATTAAAGTATGATTGGCCGAATAAGGAAAAAAATGTTTTGTCTTTTCTGTTTTGCAGAATGATTCATTCTTTATTGGAGGCTTATTGAGAATTGGTTATAAAATAGAAAATGTAAGTGTTAACATGGGAATACGATACAACCACTTTGAATAGTGGCAGTTTTCTCACTTCTCATTGCCCCCTGTATCAATACTAGGCCCACAGAGTCAACATTTTATAGGTAACATTTAGTAGTACTGATTTCTATATTTTGCCTAAGCAATCTCCTTGTTTGGGGGGTTTGCATTATTATCATTTTTTTCCCCATATATGTAGTGTAATTTTGAGCCTCCTTACAAGTTGATTGTTTTTTCTCTTTCAGATTATTTACCTGGCATATGTTCTCTCCCAAATGAAATTATTAGGCCCGTGGTATGAACATTTTTTGATACACAATTACTAGATGATCTCCAGATACATTGTAGGATCTTAGCTCCCCGACCAGGGATTGAACCTGGGCCCTCAGCAGTAAGAGCACAGAGTCCTAACCACTGGACTGCCAGGAAATTCCCAATAAACCAATTTTTAATGCTACTGGTGACATAAACATGTACATGTTTCCCTTAACATGTTGACACCAGCGTTGATGACTTCATTATTTAATTTCTGAAATCTTTTCCGACACGAGAAGTATGAATTATACTTCTGTGAACTCTGGACCCTTCGTGAAGGTCATTGCACTGAGTGCTCATTTGCCCAACCATGCCCTCCTCTTGTTGCCTATATGCTTATTTTTCTCTTTGCCACAGACCATTTAAAGTACATAGTCCCTTTAGTGAACCTTAATAGATACCGTTAATCTTAAGGTAAGGATGGAGGTCCTAGTTTAGATGAGATCTGAGACCCCTGTTCACCTTGTGTTACTGTACTCTCCTGCTACCTAGGGCAGCCTCTGGCCAGGTTGTAGACCTCAACTTCCAGGTCTTTAATCATTGCAGCAGCATCCTGGGCTCTGAGGGTGGCCTGAGGTTACCTGAAGATATAACATATGTGAGTCTGTGGTCTCTGTTAACTTGTGTGTTGGGGTCTAGCTATTCTAGGTTACATGCTATAGTAATGAAAACATGAGGTTGTACAAGTTTTGTAGTAAGAATCTGAAATACTATATAAGATAAATTTATAATGCCACATGTAAACTTACAATTAATACACAAATCACATTTTTCATCCCTCTTTTTGAAACAGAAAATCTTGGCAATGGAAGAAGCTTTGAATTGGGTGAAATACACAGGCGATGTAACAATTTTACCTAGGTTAGGAGCAGTTGACAATTGTTGGCCTATGTTAAGTATTTTCTTTACTGAATGTAAGTATAAATGCTTTAAATTGTTACTTGACTCAGTTTTATAAAGGTATTATTTTGGAAAATAGAACGTGTAGCTGTGGTTTCTTGTTTATCTTAGGATTTTAAAAAATGTTTTTCTCTTATGAGTAAAAGCCTGAATAAGAGAACTTTAACCCTGTAGTAAATTATATTCTGTATTTCTTGTCATGATGATATCTGTGATGTTAATACTTTTTAAACATCCTAGCAAATGGATGCCATAAATTATTAATATATAATACCCAAAGAGACCACACTGGGGCTCATGTATTCTCATTCATAAGAGAAGTAACTGAGCTAAGATTATAATTTTCATTTCTTTGATGAATTTGTTATTCTTATATATGATGAAGCTGCCTTATATATTTTTTACCTTGTGAAATATTTTTCTCTAAAATATTTGAATGTTAGAACTGTTTTTATAGGGATCTTGAAACAGGAAGTATTTGGCTAGTTGATAATGACTGATAATTTGCCATTTCCATTTGCCATTTTGAGTAGAGGGCACATTTTGTACTCTTGACCTGAGTGTTAGAGAGAAATTAAGCTTAAATATGAAGACAGGTTTTTCTTTTTTTCTTAAAAATAAATTTATTTACTTATTTTTGGCTGTGTTGGTTAGTTGTGGGGAGAGGGGCTGCTTTTTGTTGTGGTGTGCAGACTTCTCATTATGGTGGCTTCTCGTTGCAGAGCATGGGCTCTAGGCATGCGGGCTTCAGTAGTTGTGGCACATGGGCTCAGTAGTTGTGGCGCATGGGGTTAGTTGCTCCGCAGCATGTGGGATCTTCTTGGACCAGGGCTCGATCCTGTGTCCCCTGCATTGGCAGGTGGATTCTTAAGCACTGTGCCACCAGGGAAGCCCCAAGACAGGTTTTCCTGATGTTTATTGGACGGTGGGCTGTATTACGTTGATAGAGGTTGTTCTCTTCGTTGTTTTGGAAGCCTTTACTTATAGCCTAGATTTTATGGTGGAAGTAAAGGACCAGTATCATGTACTGGGCACCCATTTGGGCTTGTTTCTGACTCTCTCTCTCTGTTCTCTCTTTTTATAATAGTTCTGCCAGGTAGATGCTGTGATCCTATTTTAGAAATGAGCAAACTTTGAGAGGTTAAATGATATTTCTTTAGTCTATTAAGTAGTAGAACCTAGATGAGAAGTCAGGTCTCTCTGATCTCAAAGTCCGGGTTTTTGTTCTATAATCTTATTCTGTCCCTTTAGTATTAGTTTACTTTATTTGGTCACCTTCCAAAATTCTTTCTTCAATCTTAAATTTTAGATACTGCTTTTGCCTTGGAAATGAATATGTTTGGCTAGAAGCGTAACTATAGTTTTGTTGCAATAAAATTATTATTTACCACTTAAAATCTTTTTTATAGAACAGCTTAAAATACAGAAAATTGAGGTCTGATAAACTTTTAACATAAATTTTGGTTATTACCTACTGCATTTTAATTAGTTTATTAAATTTTTATGAGAATAATATTTCAAAAAATGTCAAATTTTAACATTCATGAGAGTCAAAATGTTGAATTAAGACATTTTAAATTCTTCATTTTTTTTATATTAAACACATTTTAGAAAGTAGTTTCTCAGGTTTTTGTTTTCAGAAATTTTAGTTAAACTTTGTGCCAGGTACACCATAGCTCAATAATGTTTGTTGAATTGACTTGAGTAATTATGAGGCCTATTTGGAATGTGTTATGACAGAGCACTGTTAACCACAATTAGAACTAGAGTAATAATAAACAAGATTTTTTTTTTTTTATAAATTTATTTATTTATTTATGGCTGCGTTGGGTCTTCGTTTCTGTGCGAGGGCTTTCTCTAGTTGCGGTGAGTGGGGGCCACTCTTAATCGCGGTGCGCGAACCTCTCACTATCGCGGCGTCTCTTGTTGTGGAGCACAGGCTCCAGACGCGCAGGCTCAGTAGTTGTGGCTCACGGGCTTAGTTGCTCCGCGGCATGCGGGATCTTCCCAGACCAGGGCTCGAACCCGTGTCCCCTGCATTGGCAGGCAGACTCTCAACCACTGCGCCACCAGGGAAGCCCCATAAACAAGATTTTTAAATGCTAGAAATAAAACAGATTAGATTCTTAGCATGCAATGAATCTAATGTTCTCTGAAACATTTTATCAGCTGTTTATTAAAAATATATTATTGATACATGTAAAAGATTATAAGAAACATTATTTAGAAAGTATAACATCTTGAACTTTACATACTCAACCTACGTAGCCTAAGAATTAGAACATTAACAATACCAATTTGTTTTTTTTAAACAAATGTTCTCTCACTCTCTCCTAAAAATAAAATTTAGACAAGTATCACATTACTAAAGTTGTAACAGAAAACTGCAATTTGCTTGAAGAATTTAAAACTCAAAGTTGTGCGGAGTGTCTAGAGGTGAGAATAAATATTTACTTGTAAGTATATTTTAAGATTTGCTTGTTAGAACTTTTATTAACACTCAGAGGAAAGTTCAGTAAAACTGCTGTCAGTACACAAGGAACTACTATAAAATTTGATAACATATTTGAGGGAAATTTTTAATAAATTTTGATTGGAATATTTATTTTGGAAGAGGAAGCCATCTTGATCAGAATTTTCTAATGTTATAGATTTTAAGAGTTAACTGAAAATAGAAATTTGATTTTTTTTAAATTAAAAGGCTTTTAATTAGTTGAGGGAATATGATTTTTCTTTGCCACCAGCTTTATTGACATGTAATTCACATGCCATACAGTTCGCTCATAGGAAATATGATTTTAACTAAATTTTTAAAAAGGGATTTAGGAAAATATTTAATATTCTATTTAATTCTCTAGCTAAAGCCATTGATATAATCCAGTAAATAATAGTTAATTTGTTTATTTTGAAAATGTGAAGGTTTGAGGTGAAAAGTTTTAGTTATATCTGTAGCATCTTTGATTTCATTTTTTGTTGTTGGTTGTTTTTTTTTTTTGTTTTTATTTCATCCTCGCTATAGGTCACCTCATTTTTTGGGGGGGGCAGTTAGTCTAATCAACAGTGCCTATATGTTATTGATTTATATATTATTTTTTAAGCACTCAGGTTTGTTGAATAACATCACATTTTCTAACCTAAAATTAAAATTCTACTTGGATCTTATTTCTTTTCTGCATATGCAGGCATATCAAGGTCTGTTTAAAAGTGGGCCTGCCAAATACGGTACACAAGGGGAAAATTGTTAGTGTTATTCATAATGTGATGGCTTTGTTTACTTTTTAATATCCCTTTATCAAAGTTAGCGTCGAGTCATTAGAGGCAGACAGGTTTCTTTAAATGTATATTCCAAAATGTTGGGTATTGAATTCTCATTTTCTACCTAAGTAATCCCCCAGGTTATTTCTGATATCTGAGATAGAAACCCAGAGCCATTTTTCCTAAATATTGGGGTTCCTGATTCTCTTTGCATTTAATTGATGGGTCTTCTTTTACCTTGATTTCTCAGCAAGGAGAACTAATGAAAATGAAAGGAAATGAAGAGTTTTCCAAAGAAAGATTCGATATAGCTATTATCTATTACACCAGAGCCATTGAATGTAGGTAAGAGCAAAATAGAACAATGAGACCCTTTTTATGTGGCAGATCAAGTTAGAATGCTAGTCATTAGAAAGAAACGCAAGATGAGGAATTGGAGAATATCATCAATTTGCTACGCAGAATATATTTTCTCACCCGTAGGTATTAGAAGCATGAGATGACCTGAGTAGATGAACTTACTAATCAAGTTGTATAACCCAAGCGAGTCAGACGAAATTGTAAATTTGCTTCTACCATGCTCCACTTTTTTCCCAAGCTTTCCAGTACAGAGTCATCTGTTCTTTCTTGGTCTTGTTTTCCCTTCAACTAATTCCTTCCAAATTATTAACTGATAACAGAGGGTTAGTTACTAGTACTTAAGATGTCACCCATTCAGGGATTTGTGCTTTCTGTGAGGGAATTTTTAAAGGGTAGTAGTTGGAATTGTTGAGAGAATGCGTGTGTTCTCTCTACCTCGTCTTCTGTTTGCTCAGCTGCTAGAATTCTGTAGCATTCCTGCAAGTGTGCCTCACCTGGCTCTTACTGACATCTTAGCTGGCCCACCTAATACTGTAGCAGCCTTAGGAGGGTGAGCTGTAGACAGCTACTCTCTTTCCTGTCTTACCCGTCTCCACAGTGAATGAGTGAATCCAGGTAGCACACCACATCTGAAAGCCTGCTGCTCTGTTCTTCTAGGAAGAGGTAGAGGAACAGTAAGATAAAACCAAAGAGGACAAAACTTGAAATGAAGCTATTTAAATTACTGTTGTAATTTACAGGCTTCCTTTATTTGAGTTCTTTGTGAAGGTGGTACAGTTCTGACTTACATAAGTATTCTGTTCTCTACAGTTACAGCATACTTGTAGTTTGCTAGTTTTTTAATATGTCTCATTTGATCCTTGCAGCAGCCCTATGAGCTAGGCAGAAAAAGTAGAACTTTTTAATCTTCATTTTGAATACAGGGAAGTTTAAGTTGGTTTGAACAAGTTACTCAGGTGGTGAAGGAACAAGAACTATATTCTTTCTGCTCTGCCACACAGATGTAAAGTTTTTGAAAATTATTTCATGCCTTATGATTTCTGTGTTGTTTGTTCTGTATGTAATGTTCTTTACTGAAGAAGCATTCTTTCTTTTAAAGACCTGAAAATCACCTTCTTTATGGTAACCGAGCTCTTTGTTTTCTTCGCACTGGACAATTTAGGTAAGTTGGTTAAAGCGCCTCATCACTGAATTGTTAGGCTAAATACCTATCTTTGAGAAGTATTTCTGTTTTGCAGTTACGCAAGAAAATCCTTCAGTAGTTCTTCGGCAGAAATAGTTAAATGCTTAGAAGAGAGCTCTTTAGGCTTTATATATAAAAACAACAGTGACAGAAACAGCTATTCTGATTGAGTGGATAACATGCTATGCATTATTTTAACCACTTCATATAGGTTATTTAATTCTCACAACACATTTAATAGATAATTATTCTCCACATTTTACATTTGGGCAAACTCATACCATTAGTAATTAGTAATTGTGAATTTGGTTCTACCCTGCCCCATTTTTTTTCAAGCTATGATGCAGTGATGCCAAGATTTGAACACAGATCTTATCTGATGATGTCAAAGTCTGTGTTTATAACACCTATATTACCTTCTTTTGCTCTATTAACTAATCTGTATAGTTCTGGAAGAATTTTTGCTGTATTTGTTTCCTCTGTCTTGGTATGAAAAAATCAAGTAAATATCCTTCATAAGTGAAGGAAAAGAAATTTAATGGTTTAACTCTGGGAGTGAAATCATAATTCTTAGTTGCTCATGTTCACCTAAGCTTTTATTTATTAGTTGAGAAAGATTGTTGACACTGCACCATGATTTTATTGTCTCAGTTTAAAATTTTTAGGACTTAAATATTAAACATTAATGTTGAGCAGTGTAGACAACAGTTATATTTAACTGTGTCCTACCTTATTGTAAGAAGGGTTTCGGGTTGCTTCAAGAATACATCCACTCAGTATAAAAATATTAAAAACAAACAAAACAAACTAAAAAACCAAGTTGGAGCCTGGGATCCTTAGAATAAAGCTGCATAGGCATAAGGTCCTGCTTAGTGATTGGTTATAATTCATATTTGCGTCTGACCTTTCTGTTGCCCAAAATAAAAAGAGAATACCCGACAAGTTACATAATTCTCACTGACCGTGAAGAAAGAGGACACCAGTTGCTCAGGTGAAACTGTTTTCCTGGTGTTTAGTTCTGGAAGAAGTTTCTTATATGGCTTAGAAGTAATATGAACTGAGTGGTGGAGTAGAGAAGAACCTCAGCAACATTCCTGTTCAAAGGAAAAAACTCCCTGAGAGTACAGTTTTGGGTTTCATCAATAATTTTTTTCATTAAGTTTTCTCATGAAAGCAGAGAATATGATATCAGTTGTTTTTCAGGGAAAGCACTTACATTGGGAGGTGGGAGTGGGGACTATAGTATATTCCAAATATGAAGCTTTTAAAAATAACCTGTATGTTTTTCTTTTATTATAAACAGAACACTTTCTCATGGTAGAAAATTTGGAAAATACAAGAGTTTAAAAAGAAGAAAATAAAATCACCACCTCGGAGAATACCGCTGTATTAACGTTATGCAGCTTTTAGATGGCTTAAGCCGTGGATAAACCGAGGCTATCTAGTCTAGAGGAATGGATGGGCTTGACACAGTCTTCCGTCAATACCACTGTCCTCAACTGGTTCTGACAAGAAATGAGCTGCAAATGTCTTTAGATTATTGCCTCTGGCTAGGTCCAGAATTGCAGATATCCTGTGCTGTTTGAAGGTCAATCTGTATGCTTTCAAGGTGAATAGGTTGGGCAACTTGGCTAGCCTCTTGTGAAAATCGAGGCGCCTATCTGAAACCTTGATTGGGTGGAAGGTCATCCCCTCTGCGTAGGGGATCGCCGGGAGCTGAGAGGCAAACCAGGGGTTTCTGCCCTCTTTCATGAGTGTTGAATGCTAGACACTCAAGCAGGATCCTGCTAAAACTCTGCTGTAAAGGAGGTGCATCAAAGTAGAAGTACAGAAGCCAGGTAGCCTGGTGAGGTCCAGGTCAAAAGCAGGGTTGTACATCCATCCTTGTACCTCTTCCTGCTGGTCTAGGTTTGTGATTCAACACCAGTGAAGTTTTCTTTAGAGGCAGGTCAGCAGCATTTCCTTATTAGGCAATCACCAATATGTGCTGGATGCTTATTTAATGTCAGAAGCATTATGCCACATTGGTTTTACTGTTGTTTCCCACCTCATTCATTGTTTATATGACTTGCTCAGTAACGTAGGGATAATGTTTTCTGAACCTGCAATACACATAACTCCTGATCAAGTGAGTAGTTGATACGACTTCAGAAAAGAACATGTTGCCAGTGATTCAGACTTGCCATTGACTCAGGAGGACCCATGCCATTTAGCTGGATTACCAAGATTGAGATGTTTTGAAGCTCTCACATCTGAGGGTTGGTAGGTCAGTTATGGGAATCTGGCTGAGCAGCTGCAGGAACAACTGAGGGTAAAGCATCCGACCTCCCTGGCACTGTTCTGAGCATTCTGCGTGTATTGACTCATAAAACCCTCACAACCCCGTGAGGTAGGTGCTGCTGTGTCGTTGTAGATGAGGAACCTGAGACCTGGGGAGGTCAAGCAGTGTCCTCAGACACTAGGTGGGTGTGATGGAGCCAGAATTTGAACCCAGGCAGCCTGGATGCAGAGTCTCTACTATTATTAATCACCATAAGGTGATGATAGAATCAAACAGCAATGTGAAAGTTGAAAAAAATTAAAAATTAAAATAATGGTCTAAATAGTCAATAAACATGATTATCCTTACAGGATGTGCAGATTAAAAACTGTGAGTCTCTCTTTCGTACCCATCAGATTGGCAAAAATTTAAAAACCTCATAACACCAAGTGTTTGAGAGGATGTGGAACAAAGGAAACTTTCATACTCGGCTGGAGAAAAGTGTAAATTGGTGCAATCACTGTGGAGAGCCATTTGGCAAGGTGAAGATGTGCGTACTCTGCCGCCCGCTTCTGGGCTACCCAAGAAGATGTGTACGAGCCTTCATTAGAGCGTGGTTTTTAAGAGTAAAGAAATGGAAACAACCTAAAAGTCCATCAATAGGGGAATGGATAAAATGAATTATGGTATATTCATACAATGGAATTCTGTGCAGCAGTTAAAATGAATGCAATGTTGAGTGAAAAAGCAAGTTGCAGAATGATTTGTACGGTATGATGCCATTTATATGATGTTTTAAAATGTGCAAAATGATATGCATATCCGTAATTAATACATAGTATGTATTAACAATGTTTTTAAAGTGCATGGGCATGTTAAACACCAGGGGAGTGGCTGTCTCTGGGGAGGGAGGGAGGGAGGGAAAAGGACTGGAGCTGGGAAGGATGGTTCACAGTGGGCGTCAGCTGAAACAGACCTCTGCAAAAAGATCTGAAGTGAATACGGCAAAATGTTAAGATCTTGCTAAGCCGGTACATGGGTGTTGATTATGTTAATGTTATTCTCTGTACTTTTATGTATATTTGATAAAAAAGTAACACAAAGTAATTTAAAATGCGCATAAGATGAAAGAAAGAAAAAACACCAAACATTAAGGATAAAATAAGTGGAAAGTAATCTTGAAAGGAGAGAAATAGAAGTGTTTTAAGACCAATGGTTGGGAGCCTGAGGTGAAGTATGTGTGGGGAAAATGCTTCACTCAGAAATGGTCAGAGAGTGGTGGAGGTTTTAGTGCCGAATAGGCCCACTTGTAATAGCCTATACTTGTAAGTCTGGCCACCTTTGGGTGGGTATAGGGGAGGCCCGGAGTCAGTCAGAAAGAACCCTTACCACTCTCCAGAGGTGTGCGCCTCCAGGTCAGCAGATGTTGCCCTGGGGAAGCACATGGAATGGGGTTGGGCTTAGGGAGGGGTGGGTGGAAATATGCTCCCTCCTGCCACTGCTTCTCCCTACTGAATCCTTCAAGCTGAGGAATGCGTGCAGTGTATCCCAGAATGCCTGGCTGGGGTGACATGTCCTTTTTATTCTGGTCTTCTGTAAGTTCACTTTTTAAGTATAATTTGAGAATTACAAGGCATTTTAGAGTGATGGTTTTAATTGAAGTAATTAGAAATTTTCAGATTAGAGGGGAATCTAGAAAAAGCAATCAGGCATCTATAGCGTCTATAGTTACAATGATTATGCAAGGTATATGATTAGGCTTACTGTTTAATTCATTCTTGTGGGACTCATATGTGAAGATTCGAATTCTTTGGTGGGATGGGATAAATTGTGTAATGGGAAATGTAATTGGAAAAGGGGAAAGCTTAGCCTTGGATTTTTTTTAAAATTTACTTTGGAAAATGATGGAATTTTATTATTTATTTATTTATTTATTTTTGGCTGCGTTGGGTCTTCATTGCTGCACGCGGGCCCTCCCTAGTTGCGATGAGCGGGGGCTACTCCTCGTTGCGATGTGTGGGCCTCCCATTGCGGTAGCCTCTCCCGCCGCGGAGTACGGCCTCCAGGCGCGCAGGCCCCAGCAGATGTGGCACTCAGGCTCAGGAGCTATGGCGCACGGGCTTAGTTGCTCCGCGGCATGTGGGATCCTCCCGGACCAGGGCTGGAACCTGTGTCCCCTGAGTCGGCAGGCAGATTCTCAACCACTGCGCCAGCAGGGAAGCCCCAAACGATGGAATTTTAAAACTTGATATTTACTTTGACCTTTTGGTATTTAACTATCTACCTGTTATATGATATTCCCTTCTATTCGCTCCCAACTTGTGATTAATAGCAGGTGGATAGACTTTAAATTATGTGTGTATGTGTGTGTGTTTTTCTGAATTTCTCTGAGGCCTGAGGTATAAATCAAGTCAATTGTATGTTTCTGTGAGAATTTCAAAAATCTTAGTGTATGTGGGGAGCTTTAGTGTACATGTTGGTTGGTGAATTATTCCTCACTCTTTTCCTTGTGCGGTCTCTTTATTTTGCTTAAAAGCTGCTGAATTTGCTTTTGAAGGAAAGAGTTATTTTTTCAGTCTTCTTTGGGGTGCATCCCCTTTTTAAAAAGCAGTAACAAATGCACATCATAAAAAGTTGAGTACTAAAGGATAAGCTGAAAACTCTTGCCCAGTTGAGACCCATGCCCTAATTCCTTTCTTTTAGATTCTTGTGTATTTCCATGATATTGATATTTCATGACTATACTAGCACTTATTACATTGAACCAAATGAAGTTGCTTTTATAAATCAGAATAAGGCAGTTTTGTTTGGTTCAGTGTAATGTATATGTCCCTTTTTTTTTTTTTTTTTTAACATGGGTAAGAGCATATTATACACCCTGTTGTAAGTCTTGCTTCTTTTAATGTTTAAATCTTGGAGTTGTTGCATATCAGTGAATATAGAGATCTACCCTAGTTTTTATTCATGGCTGCATAGTGTTTTACTCAGTGAATTAGTTTGTATTAGAATATAGCTTATTTCCAGTTTTAAAAATTATATACAGGAATATCCTTTTACTTACATTCTACACTCAGATGCAAGTATATATATATGTAGGATAAATTCCTGATAAAAATTTATTTTACTTGGATGAAAGAGCATATGTAATTTTAATTCCAGACACTAACTTTTGATTTAAAATGTATGTGTTTATTCAGTCAATGGTTAATAGTCACTGCATATTTGACAGTAACTGACATTACATCTGAATCCTGCTGTTGTTGTTTCATTGTAAGATGGAGAACCTTGGGGAGTGATATTGTCACTTCTTTGTGGTCTGGTCAGGCCCTGAAAGTGATGATTTACAATAGGGGGAGAAATAATTCTTTTGTGGTATTCAAAGTTCTTACATACTTATATGTTGTGGTTTGAGAGAGTCAGTTAATGGCATCTCCTTCCCCTCCCAAGTCCAGAATTAGCTAAGAGATGGAAGCAGAAGACAATTGGTGATGCAGTCTCACCTCCATTACTAATACAGTTGTTGGAGAACCGGGCCTTAAGTCTGATAGCCAAGTGACTTATTATTAGTTCACCCATGTCACAGACAGAACCAGGCAACAGGGCCCTTGTGAACTTTAAGCTTGGAGGAGAAGGGAATCTGGTGTTATGTTGCTGTTTAAGATAAGGTCCCAAAGAAAGAAAAAGAAGAGGCTAAGCCCCATATGATTGATGCCTCTCCCCCACCATTAGATAAGTTAGTATTCCCTTGGGGAAAAGTTAGTGAGAGTTGGGGAGAGGAGAGAGCTCACTAGTGATTAATCTAGCAAATCCACATGGAAGCTAGAGGAGGGGGAAATAAGTGTTTTTTCATAACATAATTTAGGGCAAAGTGTAACATATTGTATGTGAGGAACTAGATAGGGCTAGGGACTGGAGAAATACACTTTCCCATGTAACATGTAATGAATTGGAGCATCTATGCTAGAGCTCTGTTTCTTACCCTCTGTTTAGTACACTTACTGTTGTGTCACACAGTCTTCAGGAGTGAATAACCATTTGCATCTCTTGGGTTTTCCTGTTTTCATAGATGTATTGTGCAGGGTATTGCTGCTAAAGTCAGTCCTGCCCTCCAGAGTGTTTAGACCCTGGGCTACAGTGACTTGGATGAGCAGTAACATGACGTAATTTACTCCACCCACTTTGCTTTCGTAGACGAATGTGGTCAAATACTAGTAAATACGAAAATGTTAATATACATTGATATATTAATAAATATACTTATAACGTGATTATAATTATAATAGCAATATAATATATTACAGGTATTATAGTATTGTTTATTATAATAAATAACATTAAACACTGGTATGTTAGAAATGAGCAAAACCAGACATAGTCCCTGCGTTCTAGACAGTGGGCCAGCAGTGTGGGAAGGAGCACGTTGCATTCCAATTTTAGTTTATGTTCTGCCGAAGCGAGCACAGCATGTTGCGTTCATGGAATTACTAGTGTGTCTGAATACAGAGAAGGAGGGGGTGAGGTGGTCAGGGGCTAGACCAAGGAGGGTTTTGTAGGCTACAGTCCAAGTTCTGATTGAATTAATTGGGCATTGGGCTTTTAGAAGCCCCCCAGGTAGTACTAATGTGCAGCCAGGTTTGAGACCCACTAGTCTAGAGAGGGCAGGGTTGAGATTAGAAGAGGAAGTAGGACTGAGCTTTGAGGGACACAAACAGTGGCCAATTAGAGAAGGATGAACCTGTACGGGAGACTTCTACGAGGTGGCCGGAGAGGTAGGAGGAAAGTAAGTGTGGGATCATGGAAGCAAGTGGAAGAGTAGCCAGCACTGCCTGTTGCTGAGAAGCCATTTGGAATTTGCATTCAGTTCTATGGATCTCTTTTAGTTTCCATAGGGAGAGCAGTCAGTGGGAAGCTTGGAACAGATGCTGGGCTGGAGTGGGTTGAGAAATGAGGGTGAGGAAATGGAGCCAGCTAGCACAGGCAGCTGTTAAAAGTATTCTGGGGGAGGGGCAGTGAAGAGCAGAAGAGGGTTGCCGTTGGCATTAAGATGGTTTTTGGCTGCAAATAGCAGAAGTCTCTTATTCAACTGGTTTAAATGGTGAAGAAAACTTACCTTATTCAAGAGTTCCAGAAGAAGGTGATTCTAAGGTTGTGTGTTTATGTGATCAAAGACCTAGGTTTTTTGTTTTCCAGCCCCACTGTATGACTTGGACCTCAGGCTGCCCCCTCAGGATGTCGGGATGGCTACTGTAATTCAGATACCACACTGGACATTACAGCCTCCAGCAGAAGGATGACTGTTGTAACCTTCAAAACTAAAAGCTTAGTACATACACTGAGAAGTGTACAGTTCATAAGTGTGTAGGTTGAATTTTCAGAAACCAAACAACCATAACTAGCACCCAGATCACAGCCCCAGTAACCCAGAAGTCACCCTTGTTCCTCCTTCTGTCACTACCCACTTCCTCCTGCCAGGATAACTCCTGTCCTGACATCTGACACCATAGGTTAGTTTTGCCTGCTTTTGTGCAATATAAGCAGAATCATGTGGTATGTGCTCTTTTATGTCTGGTTTTCAGCATTGTGTTTGAGATCCATATTGTTGCATGTAGTTGTAAAGTGTTCATCTATTGCATGAATATACCACATTTTATCCATTCTCTTGTTGATGGGCATTTGGGTAGTTTCTAGTACTTGACTTAGATAGTGTCATTGTGAACACATGTCTTCATTTCTGTTAAGTATATAATAAAGGAGTGGCACTGCTGGGACAGGAGGGTGTGCTTATGTTCAGCTGTAGCACACTGAACATAAGCACACCCGTGGTTGTATCGTTTTACACTCCTGCCAGCAGCATATGAGAGTTTTAGTTCCACATCCTCACTAACACTTCTTATTTTGTGTCATTTCATTTAGACATTCTGCTGGGTGTGTAGTGATACAGTGCTGTGATTTTAATTTGCATTTCCTTAAGTTGATTTAGGAGATTTAAGTTGAACATTTTTGACATGCTTATTGACCACTCAGATATTCTCTTTTGTGACGTGCCTGTTTGAATCTTCAGTCTTTTGCTATTTTTTTTTTCTTTTGAGTTGAATGTCTTATTCATTAGTAGGAGGTTTTTAAAAAAAAATTCTGGATATGAGTCATTGGTCAAATATATGTATTACAAATACCTTCTCATACCCTGTGGCTTGCCTTTTTGCTCTTTATGTTTTCTTTTCACAAGTAGAAGTAGTAATTTTAATATAGTACAATTTATCAGTTTTTTCCTTTGTGGTAAGCACTTTTTGTGTTCTGATTATAATCTTTGCCTACTCTACAAAATGTTCTTTGTTCTTCTAAAAGCTTGATTTTTTAACTTTGGTATTTAAATCTGTTGTTCATTTGGAGTTGGCCTTTGTATTTTGTATGAGGTAGGGTTCAGGGTTCATATGAATGTCCAGTTGACCCAGCCCCATTTTTTTTCCTTCTTTTTCTTTTTTTCTTTTTTCCTGGGCCCAAGACCGCCCCCCATGCCAGGGCCAGCCTTGGTGGGGCTGCTATCCCAGGGCAAGCGAGCGGGGCTCCCACTGCAGCCCTGCCTCTGAGGGACCAGGCCAGAATAGGGCCCTCCCCACACCCCGACTCCCACCCCAGGCTCCTCGGAGAGCCTGCGAGTGGGGATCAGTCCGCTTCTCACCTCTCTGCAATCCTGGCGTTACCTGCAGCTAATTCTGCTTCCCAGGATTCCCTACTCTGAGCTCCCACCACAGTGAACCCACCTCCTCAAACCTGCCCGTCCGTTGCTGCTTGGGCTGCTTTTCTGGAGCCCCCTCCCCTGGGTCTGGGCCTCTCCCCCAGTACCGCCTCTGGCCCTGAGGCTTCCAAAGCCAGCTCTGATGAGACAGCCTTCTTATTTCTCTTTCCTGCCCTGAATCCGTCAGCATTGCCCTTGGAGACCGACAGGCCTCTGCCCTCACCTCCAGCCCTCGCAGGCCCTCAGGCCCCCAACCCAGGAACCCTTCCCATCCCTGCCCCCTCCCCTCTTTACCTCTGTGGCCTCCGCTGTCACCCCTCCCCTCTGCTTGCTTGCCCCCCTTTCGGGCCCAGACCCTGTGCACTCTCTGTCCCCTCTACCTGGGACGCTCTTCCCTGGCATCACAGGGCTCCCTCCCTCCCTTTATTTGAGTTGCAGCACAAATATCACCTCCTTCTAGAAGCCTGCCCTGACCCTTCTTCCTGAAAATTCACTCTCCACCTCAGTAGTCTTCATGTGGCTTAGAAATCACTTGGTTATTTGTTCCCATATTGTCTCCCCATTAGAATGTCAGCCCCAAGAGGGCAGGGCCGTGTCCAGCTTGTCCACATTGTGTCCATAACACAGTGCCCGGCATGTAGTAGATGCACAAGAAGTGGGTGGATGGATGGATGGAGGAGGAGGAGGAGGAGGAGGAAGCCTTTCTAGCTCCTCCGCTTGCTCGCAGCCCCCCCACCCTCTTTCTGCTGCTGCCTCTGCTCTGCCTCTGGCATGTATATGTGGAGGACACATTTATTCATTCATCCATTCACGCATTCTTTGAACGTATAACCAATGAGCATCTCTACATAGCAGGCTCTGCACTAGTTGTAGGGGTTCCGAAGAGACCCCCTTCAGCCGACCCAGCCCCATTTTTTAAGAGTATGTTTTCTCCATGCACTGCAGTGTCATCTTTGTCATATAGATCAGGTGTATGTGTAAGGATCTGTTTCTGATTTCTATATCCGATTCTGTTTGTTAGATCATCTGTCTTTAGATAGCTTTTTATTTTTATTAAAAAAAATGTATATATGGCCTTTTAGTAGGTATTGCTATCTGGTAGGATAAGTTACCTAGTTTTGTTCTTCTTTGTAATCTTTTCATTTATTTATTTTTTTGTAATCTCTTTTTAAGAGTGATAAGTCCCTTCAGGTCTGGGTCACCTGACTACCCCTAAACCTGTCAATGGAAAGGAGAGTAGGATCGGCATGATTGGTTTAAACTAATTAGGAATTATCTCTAAATCTTGTAGTAGTGAGGTAGACCCTCAGGATGGAAGTCTAGTAATCAGGTAGAGGAGGGCATAGCTGCTGGGTAGATTACCAACAGTGTTTGCTTAGGGTTTAAGACATTTATTTTTTTATTTGCTTTTTAAAGATGAGAGAGATCTGAGCATATTAAAAGTTGATAGGAAGTTGCACAACAATGTGAATGTACTTAATGCCACTGAACTTTACAGTTGAAATGGTTCAAATGGTAAATTGTATGTTACGTACATTTTACCACAATAAAAAAAATTGATGGGGTAGATTCTTGAGAAGGAATGGGTAATTTTACAGGTGAGAGAAGGGATAATTGGTATTGTAAGGATGGATAGTTATATGGCACAAGTGGAGAAATTGGCCATATAAGGAAGAAGAAGACACTTTTATTGTGAAAGAGAAAAGGCAGGGCCAGATGTGGGTTTGTCTTTAAGTTTGGTTGTAGAAAATGGAGAGAGTTCTCTTTGATGTCTCTAGTTTACTCATTGAAATAGAAGCAGAGCTCATCTGCTGAGAGAAAGGGGAGTTGGAAGTTTGAGGAAAGGATGTAAGATTTGAAAGGATCATTTTACAAAGTTAGAGAATGATTTGATCTGAAATGATTGTTAACAATGTTGAAGGCCCCTTTGGGTTGTTCGAATCCTGAGTACTAGTGCTACCTGTGTGCTCTGCTGTGTAATTTTCTCCAGCAGTACTTGGCTCCCTAGATGTAGTCATGGAGAAAGCAGGAAGCAGGGTTGATCCAGTGTTGGGTTTTGCCATAGAGCAAGATGTAAACATAGGGACAAAGAAGTATAAACAAGTTGTATGCATGGGAATATGCAATGATGAACCAACGAATCTTAAGCTAGATAAATAAGGAAGTTAAAAAAAAAAGAGAAAGTGGGTAAGTCAGTGAGTTGGGCACCCTGAGGAGATAGTAGGAATAGTTGAACAAGTAAGATAGAAGGAGCTAGGTTATGGGGGAAAGAGTGGGATGCCTGAATTAGTGATTTTGGGCTTTGAACAGTTTTGAGTGGCGATAAATTTCCCTGGGAGGGCGGTGGTGGGCGGCTGAGCTGGGGTAGAGGAGGAGGTCATTGAATGTAAGGAAGCCAGGAAACTGAGGCTAGGTGTTAGACCTTAGTACTTGACAGTTTACAAAGCACTGTGCTTTAGCATAGTATCTGAAGACAGGAAGAACAGTTATAGCCTCATTTTACAGAGGAGAAAGTGGCCCCAGAGAGGTTAATAACTTCTTCACAGCCCCAGTGAGAATCAGTGATGGAGCTGGACTTAATCCCCATCTCATATCCCAACTTTCATGCTCTGTCCACTATAGCTTAGCCGATGTGTTGTGTGAAAGATCTGGAAGTTTTATTTTCCGAGATCAGAAGTCTTGCTGACATGCAGAAATAGTACCAAAAAAAAAACCGTACAAAGAATAACAAGAAGTTAGGCATAGGTAAGATGTAAATAGTTGTGTGCAGGAAGTACTCTGGAATATTAAAAGTAGCTGTTCCTGGGTAATTGTGATTGTGACTCTGGGTGACTTTTTCCCTTTGTTTTACTTTTCTGTATTTTCCAAATTTCCTATAATAGACATATATTACGTGGATTAAAAAAATTAAAAACTAGATTATATATGGAAGATTATAGTATAAATAGATATACAATATATAGTGCCTTTAGTTTGAATATTTTCTTTTTTTTTTTTTTTTTTTTTAGAAATGCACTTGGTGATGGAAAGAGAGCTATTATTCTGAAGAACAATTGGACAAAGGTAGGTTTCTTTCTTATTTACATTGGACAAATAGTGCCATACAACTTTGTGAAAAATCTGTTTACAGAATGTAAATCTGTATGTCAAAATGCTGGATAAAATTATGCAGAGCTCAGGAATGTGGCGGGGGGATAATCTTCATTTCCATGATCAGAGAGGAGATGCAGCCCAGCAGTAAGGGCCACATGTGTCTGAGGAGAACAAGCAGCCCCCAGGGATCGTGAGCATCCCTTAATGGTTGAGGTGACGGCATCCACAAGTTCTGGATGGATTAAGGACTGGCTGTGGAAAATGAGACTTAAAACCCAGAAGGAACCGTAGGAGACTAGCTTTATAGCCTTGAGCTGGGAAAGGATTTCTTAAATAACATACATGCACAGGTCAGTGAAGGAAAAAACTCTGATGAATTCGACTATCTCAAACTTAAAAATTTCTGTATGTCAGGACACCATGAATGAAATAATTTGGGAGGAGATAGTTTGTCATATATAGAACATATATAACTGATAGGATTTCTATTCAGAATATGCAAAGAACGAAGATAAATAAGAAACCCAGTAGAAAACAGGCCAATGAAATAAACAAGCATTTCAGAGATGAGGAAACCTGAATGGGCGATAGAAAAAGGTATATTCTGTTTCCTAGTAATTAAAACTGTAAAGAGATAGAAACCTAATAGAGAGAGCCTAATAGACAGCCTCCAAGCAGACCCACGTGTACACCCACAAGTGAAAAACAATGTGATGTTGAGTCCTTCAGATTAGCAAAAGTTAGAGATCGATAGTCCTGAGTATCAGTGGTGTGTTTACTAACAGGAGCTCTCAGTAAACCAGTGGGGTGTGAATTTGTCACAACCAACTTGGAGAGCACTATGATGTGTGTATGCCGTAGTTGATTCCAGGGGTGTGTACCCCACAAACATTCTGGCATATGTGCACCTGGTGAGATGTACAAGATTGGTCACTGTGGTATTGTTTTAATGGCACAGAACTGCAAATACCTAAGTATTTGCAGAACTGCAAATACCTAAGTATTTAGGTATATAATAAAGCAGTGGATGAGTGTGGTTTTTTCGCTTGATCAAAGTTATCACTAGGATCTATCTGACCAGCCGCCTGTCTTTAACATCCGTTACTTCTCCGACCTCACTCCTGCTGCTCTCTCCCTTGTCCACTCTGTTGGCCTCCTCACTGTTCCTTACACATGCCAGGTCCACTCTCAGTTTGTACTTGCTCTTCCCTCTGCCTAGAATTAGAGTGCCTTTCCCCAGAGCCTGAGCTAGCCCTCTTACTTCCTTTCATTGTTCACTGAAAGGTCTCTTCTCAGTGAAACCTTCCCTGACCACATTACTAAACTGCAAAACCTGCCCCTTCCTAGACATTTGCTATTTTTCTTTGCTTTACTTTTTTTTCCTCTTAGCGTTTATCATCATTGAACATATGATATATGTTGTTTAAGTTGTGTTGTTTTTTGTGTGTGCTCCAGTACATTGTGAACTCCCTGAGGACAGGTGTTTTTGGTTGGTTGGTTCACTTCTGAATCTGGACTGCCTGACGAGCTGCCTGGCGCATAGCAAGCACTCATAGTCAGTATTTGTTGATTTAATAAATGAGTTGAATGAATGGGTTGAAGTGAGTTAACTGGCTTACCAATATTTAGATTTTAAAGTGTTTACATATTTGTTTATAAGCCAGTGTGAATAGAATCATAGAATTTTAGAGCCCCCAAATTGTGATTCAGTTGGCCTAGGAGTGTATTAGAGTCTGGGGATTATAAAATTCTCCAGGTGGACTTCTGCCTCCAAATATTGGAGTCACTTTTAAATGCCTCAGTTATAGATGAAGAAATTGAGTCCCAGAAGGGTAAAGTGACTTTTTTGCAAGGTGTCATTGCAAGTAAAAGATAAAATTGAATTGAGAATCCAGCCCTGGCTGTGCTTCTGTTTGAAGGCAATGAGCTTGTTGCCATTTTCATCGTGAGTTGCTGTTGTACTTCAAACATAACCTCTGCTGGTCATTTGGCAGGTGCTGTATAAATTAATTTACGGAACAAATGGATGATAGAGTTCATAAGACTGAAACCCAGACCATGATACTGGTTTTCCAGGGATAACTTTTGCCAATCTATTATCAACTTAGAAAAAATATACTAAAACTTTCTTTTTTTGTATTTTTTTAAATGGCTTTATTTTATCCCAGTTATTAAATAATAATTCAGCAGGGTATAATATTCTTTGCAGATGTTTGAGTCTACGTTCTTTTGCCACTGTTGACAAGTCTGCTATTTTTCCTTTGTAAGTAATCTTTTCTTTTCCTGGGTGTTTTAAAGATCTTCTCGCTGTCTTTAACGTTTGGCAATTTCATTGCAATGTATCTATGAGGAATTTTCTTTAAATTCATCGTAATTGGGATAGCTTGGCTTCTAAAATCCGAGGGTTCATGTCCTTCAGCATTTCTGGAAAATTTTCACCCTTAATCATTTGAATATTGCCTCCTTCCCAGTATATTCTTTTGAAACGGCCGTTAGATATACACAATACATATGCTATCTTTCATATGTCTTAAATTCAGAACTTTCTTAATTACATTGAGGACTTTATGTAGAATGTTTATTCCTGGCTTAACTTATCAAACAAAATATTCACTCTTTTTTTTTTAAGACTTTATTTTCTTTAGAGCATTTTTAGGTTCACAGCAAAATTAAGAGGAAGGTCCAGAGATTTCCTGTAAGTTCCCTGCCCCCATGCTTGCATAGTCTCCCCCATTATCAGCATCCCCCAACAGGGCTATACATTTGTGAAAACTGATGAACCTACGTGGACGCATCATAATCACCCAAAGTCCATAGTTTGCCTTAGGGTTCACTCCCTAAGTGTTCCATGTTTTATGGGTTTGGATAAATGTATAATGACATGTATTCCACCATTATGGTTCATACAGAGTATTTTCGCTGCTCTGACATCCTCTGATCCATCCTTCCCCCCAGACTCCTGGCAACCGTTGATCTTTTTACTGTCTCCATAGTTTTACCTTTTCCAGAATGTCCTGTAGTTGAAATCATACAATGTATAGCCTTCTCAGATTGGCTTCTTTCACTTAGTAATATGCAGTTAAGGTTCCTGCATGTCTTTTCATGGCTTGATAGCTATTTCTTTTTAGCACTGAAAAATATTACATTGTCTGGATATACCACAGTTTATTTATACACTCACCTACTGAAGCACATCTTGATTGTTTCCAAGGTTTGGCAATTATGAATAAAGCTGCTATAAACAGCTATGTGCAGGTTTTTTTGTGGACATACATTTTCAACTCCTTTGGGTAAATACCAAGGAGTGCGGTTGCTGGATCATACGATAAGAATATGTTTAGTTTTTTAGGAAACCGCCAAACCTTCCAAAGTGGCTACACCATTTGCACTTCCACCAGCAGTGAATGAGAGTTCCTGTTGCTCCACATCCTGCCAACATTTGGCATTGTCAGTATCCTGAATTTTGGCTGTTCTAATAGATGTGTAGTGGTATCTTATTGTTTTAATTTGCATTTCCCAGATGACATATGATGTGGAGCATCTTTTCATATGCTTATTTGCCACTGTGTATCTTTTTCTTTTTTCTTCTTAAATTAAAAAAAATTTTTTTGGCTGCATTGGGTCTTCGTTGCTGCGCGCAGGCTTTCTCTAGTTGTGGCGAGTGGGAGCTACACTTCGTTGTGGTGCATGGGCTTCTCCTTGCGGTGGCTTCTCTTGTTGCGGAGCCTGGCGCGCAGGTCAGTAGTTGTGGCACGCGCGGCATGTGGGATCTTCCTGGACCAGGGATCAAACCCGTGTCCCCTGCATTGGCAGGTGGATTCTTATCCACTGCGCCACCAGGGAAGTTCTGTGTATCTTCTTTGATGAGGTGTCTGTTAAGGTCTTTGGTTCATTTTTTAATTGGTTGTTTTCTTAGTGTTGAGTTTTAAGAGTTCTTGGTATATTTTGGATAACAGTCCTTTATCAGGTGTATTTTTTGCAAATATTTTCTCCTCGACTGGGTCTTGCCTTCTCATTTTCTTGACATTTCTTTCACAAAGCATAAGTTTTAATTTTAATTAAGTCCAGCTTATCAATGATTTCTTTCATGGATCATGCCTTTCGTGTATCTAAAAAGTCATCACCATACCCAAGATCATCTAGGTTTTCCTCTGTGCTATCCTCTAGGAGTTTTAGGTCTATGATCTATTTTGAGTTAATTTTTGTCAAGGGCTTTAGGTCTGGATTCATTTTTTAAATTAATTAATTAATTTTTATTTTTGGCTGCGTTGGGTCTTCATTGTGGCATGCGGGCTCTTCATTGCAGCGTGTGGGCTTCTCTCTAGTTGTGGCCTGTGGGTTTTCTCTCTCTAGTTGAGGCGCGCAAGCTCAGTAGTTGCGGCATGCGGGCTTAGTTGCCCCGCGGCATGTGGGGTCTTAGTTCCTCAACCAGGGATCGAACCCGCACCCCCTGCTTTGGAAGGCAGATTCCTTACCACTGGACCACCAAGGAAGTCCCTGGATTCATTTTTTTGCATGTAGATGTCCAGTTCCAGTATCATTTGTTGAAAAGACTGTCTTTGCTCCATTGTATGGACTTTGTCCTCTGTCAAAGATCAGTTGACTATATTTATGCGGGTTCACTCATTTTTTTAAATTGGGATTTTTTTTTGATGGTTGCAAAAGTATTTGTGTAGATGAAAAACACAACTCTTAGTAAGTATTCAGAATATTTGGTAACTATATATTGAGGTCATTTATCATTTTATTTTACCAGAAAGGAATGCTCATTGAAGGATATTTTAAACTTCAAAAACAAAAGTAGACTGTGCAAGGTGCATTCTTTACTTTTATTTTTTATTTTTTAATTTTTAAATAGATATTTTAAAATAAATAAATAAACAAATAAATAAATTTGCTTGCGTCGGGTCTTAGTTGTGGCACATGGGATCTTTAGTTGTGGCATGTGGGATCTAGTTCCCTGACCAGGGATCTAACCTGGGCCCCCTGCATTGGGAGTGCAGAGCCTTAACCACTGGACCACCAGGGAAGTCCCCATTCTTTTATGAGTTCTTTTATGAATCTGAGTCTATTGAGTCATTCCTCTAGGATATAAGCCTGTATAGGAAGGTACTCTGTAGATTTCTGTGTGAGGGTGGACTATTTTTTCTTCCTTCTTTCCAGGTAGAGAAGACTGGTACAATGTCAGCTGTCGTAGACATACTTTACTTTTTTAAATGATTTATTTTTTATTTTCATTATTTTTCTTATTGAGGTATACTGATTTACAATATTATATAAGTCCTACATGTACTTTTAGGCTTAAGAGAGGGTGAGTCATTGTATCCCAAAGAGTGAGAATTTTTACAGTATAGTCAACAGATATTTGTTGACATTTCCAAGTGCATTATCTTTTGATGTTATACAGGATACAAACCAGTAGCCTCACAAATGTCCTCAAGAACTTTTTAATATTGAGGAGTATATTAGAATTCTTTTGTTTGGGAGTGACAAAACCTAACTCATAAGTCGAAGAGGGAATTTATTGGTTCATGTAATTGAAAAGTCTAGGGGGTCAGCTTCAGGCATGGTCGGATCCAGATCTGTACACATTTTTCTTTCTGTTTCTCAGTGGTGCTTCCCTGTTAGCATCGTTTTTAATCTTTTTTCTCTTTTTGCTCTGTTTCATTTCACGTAGATTCTATTGCTCTGTCCTCACGTTGACTGGTCTTTTTCTTCTGCTATGTCTAATCTGCCTTTATTTCCATCTAATTTATTTTTCATCTAAATGCTGTAGCAGTCACCTCTAGAATTTCAGTTTGAGTATTTCTTATATATTTCATGTCTTTTCTTAATATGTGCAATTTTTCCCTTAGCTTCTCAAACATATGAAATATATTTATAACTGTTTCAATGTCCTTGTCTACTAATTCTATCATCTGTGTCATTTCTGGATTGTTTTCAATTGATTGATTTTTTTTCTCTTCATTATAGATCACATTTTTCGTCTTTGCATACCTAGTAGTTTTTGATTGGATGCCAGAGATTGTGAATTTTACCTTGTTTGGTACTAATATTTTTGTATTTCTGTAAATACTTTTGAGTTTTGTTTTGGGATGCATTAAAGTTACTTGGAAACAGATTCTTTGGAGTGTTGTTTTAAGCTCTGTTGGGTGATATCATAGTGGTATTTGGTCTAGGGCTAATTTTTTCTGCACAACTGAGGCAAAACTCTTTTGAGTACTCTACTTAATACTCCATGAATTACGATGTTCTCCGCATTGGTCAGTGGGAACAGGAATTATTCCTTGCCCTGTGTCAGTGCTGACTACTGTTCCCTTTTAGTCTTTCAAGTGGTTCTTTCCCTGGCTTGGGTAATTGCCCCGCATGCATGTACTGATTGATACTCAGCTGAAGACTCAAGGGAGACCCTCTGAAGATCTCTGGAGTTCTCTATCCAGCTCTCTCCTCTCTGGTCCTCTGCCCTGTGAACTTGAGCTGCCTTGGCTTTCCTGGACTCCTGGCTCTGTCTTCACTGAGACTGTGGTCTCTCCCTGGGTTCCTTCTCCCTGTGCTATGGCTTAGAATCTCTCCTTAAGTAAGCTGGAGCAATCATAGGGCTTTCTGTGTTTCTTATCTCTCAGGGATCACTCTCTTTTGTTGCCTGATATCCAGTGTCTTGCAAACCTTCATTTCATGTATTTTGTCCTCGTTTGTTTTAAGCAAGAGGGTATATCCAATCCCTGTTACTCCGTCTTGACCACAAGTGGTAATTAGAGCATAGGCTCTCTTGGCTTCATTTTGAAAAAGTGATATCCTAATAACTGTTTATTCTAGTGGAGAGAGAGCCTCTGTTAGTATTTATGTAGTATGACTGTGGAATGTCTCAGACTGATCCTGGTTGAGCCATGTGCCCACCTGTGGATCAATTACTGTGACCTGGGAAGTGGTGCATTTGGATTGGCCAGTCTCCTGGGTCACAGCTATGCTTCTACCCTGCCAGCCGTTGTTGAGCTGGGGGCACTAGTGGGGGCATTACTGTGTGGAGTAGGGACATGATGGCCCACACGAGGAGGGGATGCTAGTCAGATGAACTGTATATGTGATAGAAAATGAGATAATGTCAGAGAAGAGCAAAACTTCCTTTGTAATTGGGTTCTAGAAACTTTCTGAGATACCTTTAATTTAAGCTTCATTCAGACAACTTCAGCAGAGAGATCTGAATAAACTCCTTTCTCAACTGATAGAAGTTACACTGGGTTTTACAGAGTTTAGGGAAAAGGACCCAGTAAAAGATGAGAAAGGTGAGTGGAAAAGAGAAAGAAATGAAGCGTTTTCTACAAATTTAGCAGGTAAGATTTATAATCTCTCATAATTTCCTATGCTGTGATTTTTTTTTTTAATGCAGTTATTTAAACTTTGAAGTTGATATATGCTTAGTGGATAGAATTTTGGTCTTGTAGCGTATCTGTGAGAACTCTTCATCCTATGCCTTTGGAGGAAAAGCAGAGTTTAACCAAATGCAATCTGAATTGGGATCTTTGATCTGAGCTTAAAGAGCCTGGCTAAGAAATGCCCTGGAACAGGTTGGGTTGGTGCACCAGAGTAGGATTATATACGCTCTGAACCTGCATAAACAGAGGTCCTTTGGTTGTTTCTGGCTTCTTTTAGTGAAAGTCACATCTTTCTTAAAAGGATCACTTATTTCTGATTTCATATTTTCTCGTAGAATCAGAATGTTCTTTGTAAAATGTGTAGTAAAGAGGAAAGAGCTCTGGACCTGGAGTCCTAAGATACAAGTTCTTTGGTTTGTCTCTAAATAAATGTGGCATTAGGCCAGTTTCTAGCCTCTCTCACTTGTGAATCACTTCTTAAATGGAGATACTGTGCCTAAAATGGGAGTTTGGTTTGGGAGTAGCTACAAGAGGGGTTGGCTGAGTTAGCCCCAGGTTTGGTAATATTAGCTTTCTAGATTAAAATGTTCATGCTTGATATAGAAGATTTCCCAAAATGCATAAATGGGACCAGCCAGGACTATGGTTCTGTAGCAGTAAAACAAACAACCTGATCATTGGAATTAAGAGTAAATCAGTGGTTTTTGGATCTTTTCTTAAAGCCAAGAACTCTATACTTAGAGGTAAAATAATTAAAAGCTGATTAAGAAAGATGGAATTAATAGATGCACCCCTTATCTGTGCCCGTGCTCTTCAGCAGGTTTGGAAAACTACTGCACAGGCTGATTGTTCCTCCCAGCTCTAAAACTCTTTTGACTTGAGAAGTGTAGGGAGTGTAATGACTTAGAGACTATTACTGCCTAAAAGTATTTTGAAAAAAATTAAGTTTTTTATAATGCATCATTTTTATACTTAATTTGGCGTAAAAATAGTGTATTTCTTTCTTACGTACAGTAAAGGTTGAATTATTTTCTTTGTGGGGGGGTACAAAAATCTCTTAAGCAGAAACACTGATCTCTAGTCAGTTGTTAAAAATTATTATGAATACTATTCGTAGCTTTTCATTTAACTCATTTAGGTGACTTTATTTCCTGAGAGGTATTAACATTTTTATTTATTTTTTTTATTGATAGGATCCTAATCTAACATTTTAAGTAACTAATCAGTTTTCAAGCAAATTATTTTTTCCTTATCTGTTTTCTTTAACTTGAGCATATTTTTGAGAAAAAATTGAATTTATCTTTTTGGAACAGGGTCATTATCGTTATTGTGCTGCTCTTTCTATGCTGGGGGAATATGACTGGGCCCTGCAAGCAAACATAAAAGCTCAAAAACTCTGTAAAAATGACCCTGAGGGAATCAAGGATCTAATTCAGCAGCATGTAAAGTTACAAAAACAAATAGAAGACCTGCAAGGTATTTCACCTAAGATTCTTTTGGTTACAGTCGAATTCCCTTTAAAACTTTTGAAGGTGGGTTTCTTGGATTAATGGAGGACCATAAATCAATTCTCAGATGATTTGTACTTCCTTTATGTTATTTCGGTTAACTCAGTTAAGGTTTTCATTTCTGTTCATGTTGAATTTTGTTAGTATTGTATTCCAATAGGTAATAATAAATGATTTGTACTTTTCATTTGAAACAGCAACAAATTATTATTTATTCTTCTGTAGAAAAATATACTTTCTTGAAATTTTGAATGAAGTAAAGCCTTTTGAAACAAAGTTTAAGATTTTTTTCTCCATTATTATACTTATTTCCTAAAGAAAAGGCCCTTCAATAGAGTTGTTTGATGTTTTTGCACCAAGTTTGTGGCTAATTCTGTAGCATGCTGAATGTATGTATATACATAGGTACATCATAAATTAGTGTGCAGGCTAGTAATTCCAGATTTTCATTTTACCCTTGTTTTCTCTCCTAAGTTGTTTTGCTTTCCCAGTACCTGAATGCTTTCACTCTGTGCTTTCAGCATATAGATCTTTCCTGTTATGTCTTCTTTGGGTAGTTAGTGTCTTATGAAGCTGAGCTGAGGAGTCCTATTTCACTAGCAGATGTTGTCATCCAACAGAACATGATTATAAGATTGTGAGCTCCTTGAAGACAGGTACTGTCTCTGATGGAGATTTATATATTGCTGCATCTAGTCAATGATCACATATAATGAGATGTCAGATAAGGTTTGTGTAACATTTTGTTGACATCATTCTAAAACTAAAAACATCTAGAAGTGTAAAACTGTTTAGGTTTATTTTTCAGTTCCCTAAATTTGATATTCTTACTGTCAGCTTAAAAGAAATGTGAAAATCTTTTAAAGTATGTGTTGCCAATCCACTGATTACTATGTGTGTGTGTGATTCATTTTTGTAGGTCGAACACCAACTAGGAATCCAATTAAAGCCTTCTATGAAAGCAGGTGAGTTAATATCAGATCAGTAGCTGTTACTTGGAATGGTTTTGCTCTGTGAGTTTAAGAATTGCTGTTTGATGCTTTAGTAGATAATAGCAACCACAATAAAGTTGGAGATGGAAGGATGAGAAGAGGTTTTTAAAGTGTTTGTAAGATCAGGCGACCTGTGATTTGCCTGATTTGTTTTGCTTACTGTTTGGCTGAACTCTTTGCATATGTATATATCGGAGAGCCATAGCCTAAGCCTATGGGAGAAGAGGCATGAAATGTTAACTGGATGTTACTGCACTTGAATGGCACCAGTTTAGCCACGAGGTTCCTGGCAGCAGAGAGCGGGGCTCAGTCTGTGCCTTTTACCCCTCACCTCTGTCCTGGAAACGTCTGTTTCCAGCCTCCTGATATCTTTCCAAAGGCTAAGACACTTCTGATAGAAATAGGCAGCAGATAGACTTGAGTGTGCTCATAAGAAAACAAATAGCAGCCAGGATTCTCCATTTTTCACTTGGCAGTTAAAATAGATTAAGCTTTTCCCACATGCTTAAATGCCGAAGATATTGAAGCTGTTAAATTTATAACAGGGAGACTTAACTTATTTTAAAATTAGAAACCAGAATACATTTCTTGAACTGTTCTTAATCTATTTGGAGTTTTTAATACCAAATTTAAAGTAATATTTATGTATGAAACCCAATCTCACAGGTAGAGATTCTTTTTGAAACAATATTACCTTGCTTTCAAGGTAAAAAGGCTATACTTGCTGAAACCTCTTTGTTTGAAGGATAATTTTTAAAAAATGATTATTTCTTTTATTGCCACTCAGGGCCTACATACCTAGTTTATCAGCACCTGCATTTAGTACTTCACTTAACTTTGTGGAGACTGAAAAAAATTCCAGAAAAACTAACCACGAAATGGCAAACGGTAGTAATCAGAATCCAAAGGTAAGCTCAGTTAAAAAGTAAAATTAGAATTATTTCATGTATAGGTAGTCTTATATTTTTACAATAATATTTTTGTGATAATGGAAACCAGTACGAACCTCTAAGCCTATAGCCTGGCTCTGTGATCAGTGTCCCAGATGACCTGTGTCTGAGTTTTCCTGAACTGTAGTGCACTCAAAGCTCAGCAGATATCACCAAGTTCACGTTTATATTTCTTTCCAGGGTTTGAGGGGAAAAAAGGGAATTGGTGTTTTCGGGTTAGATATGTAGTACGCATTGAAGGGAACTTTCCCAACATGCTGTAAAGTCCTTCTGTTGTTAATAATGAAAGTCTCAAAGAAGCTGTATTCAGTTAGGGAGAAGAGAATAAAGAAAGATGTGATAGTATTAATTCAGTATTTATTGTTCAGTAGTTAATCAGTTTGTTTATTCGTTTGGTAAAGCTGACTATTTTAGGCACTTGGATAAATTCTTTGCTACTCAGTTTTATTATTTAGCTATTGAATTGTTCATGGCTGTATTTTTTTGAAAGTGTCACTAATTTTATTTTCATGGTAGGTGGCAGATGAAGCTTTGAAGGTAGATGATTGTGACTGTCATCCTGAATTTCTACCACCATCAAGTGAGTCTTTTTCCCATATGTAAATTGTTGCTGAATTAGCGTAGTGTTCCCTCAACTTCCATGCCCTAAAATTCTCACAAGCCTCACTTATATTTGCTATTGTTCTCCTTTTACTTTACAATGCTTCTGTGTTGAGAAAACATTGAATGTTTATTTGAAATCAGCGCTCAGTCTTTTCATATTGTTTAATAAATTTAATTTTGGAAAACCAAATAAAGGAATGGAGAAGAAAAATGGCGCTCTACTTGGTCTGCTGCCTAATTTCCACTAGGCCAGTGTTTCTCAACTTTTATTTCATTATCTACCCCCTGCTCCCAGAGCCTTTTTAGACACTTTTTTCCCCTAATTACCCTCCCCTCGTGAAACTTTAATATCACAGATACTGTTTATCTGTTTATGTACTGTATGTACATGTGTGCTTTATATATAAAAATGGATTTGTTTCATCTTCCAATAACCAGTTACGACTTTCTTGGGGGTGATGTCACCCCTGTTGGGAATGGATGCTTTAGCCTAATACTAGTTTATTTAAATTGTATGTGCTTAGTGCATATGTTTATTTATGCATCTAGAAAATACACAGACACACAGCCAGACCTTGTCTACTTGGCATCTTTGGGAAATGAAGGGTTCCAGAGAAGTGGATACTCATGCCTCGTTTATTTCTCAGTCTCCGTTTATACTCCCAGCTTTTTTTTCTTTTTTTTTAAAAATTAATTAATTAATTAATTTATTCTTGGCTGTGTTGGGTCTTTGTTTCTGTGTGAGGGCTTTCTCCAGTTGTGGCAAGCGGAGGCTACTCTTCATCGCGGTGCGCGGGCCTCTCACTATTGTGGCCTCTCTTGTCGCGGAGCACAGGCTCCAGACGCGCAGGCTCAGTAGCTGTGGCTCACGGGCCCAGTCACTCTGCGGCATGTGGGATCCTCCCAGACCAGGGCTCGAACCCGTGCCCCCTGCATTGGCAGGCAGATTCTCAACCACTGCGCCACCAGGGAAGCCCACTCCCAGCTTTTGAGAGAAATCGTTCTAAGTAGGTTATTCTTCTCTGCCTTTTAAAACAGAGTTTGAGAGAATTCAACAACTCAGAGTTGTTGTTACCCACAGGTTACTTATCTCAAGCTTTCATGTGCTCCTTTCAGAGTTACTGTGGTGAGATTGCTGACCTTCTAGTTAGTGATCCTGTTGCTCTCTTTTCCTTCCACTTGTTTTTTGGTTCATTTGTTTATTTTTTTCAGTGTTTTTACTTCTGGCAGCCATTTCTGTCTTTTACTTCCTGCAGCTCTATCTTCTCTTAGGCTCCAGTGCTGCTCCACTTAACTGCTGGTTAGCACTTCAGCACAGTTACAGAGAGGGGGAAACGCAGGTGTTTGTCTTACCTGATGTGACTTTATAGCACGTGAAAAACCTTTGAGAATAACACCGTTTTTTTGAAAACAGCTTTTAATTTATTGGTATTTCTTAGACCATTATTATCAGATAGCACATTTAAATAATTTAAATACCATCCATACTTCTGCATCTATATTCAGTCAAAGAAATTGAGGTCCCAGGGTTAGGTTAAATAGTTTTGCCCTAGGTCACACAGTAGAAATCAAACTAGAACTCCTCTTTCTTTCTAGAAGCCTCTTTTGTTTTCTGAGACCATCAGAGCTCAGGCTCTCATCCCCTCCCTAATACGTAGGCTCTGACTTGCCTCTGCCATCTCTCCCAAAGCTTCCATCAGAGACAACCGGTCCCTACTGCTGTGCTCTCTTCTACACAACTTTGCACGTGTGACTCCCCTGCCCCAAAGCGTACAGTGGCTCTCTCCTCCTTTCAGTGGGATGAAGGCTGAGCTCGCAGAGCTGGGGAGTCAGAAGCCCTGAGCCTGTAAACACTCATACCAACCTGCCTGGCTTGCAGCCCCTTTCAACCTATCCTTACTTAACTCGCCCAGTCACACAGGTTTACTTAGTGTTTCTTAAAATAAAACTTCATTTGGCCCATTCTTTGCAAATCCTACTTGTTCCTTAAAACTAAATACAAATGCTGCATCCCCACTAAGGCGTTTCCCAGCCACTTCAGCTTAAGTGATTTTTCCCTTCTAGGAGTTACAAGAGCAGTTACTATGGAATAAATATTTCAGTAACAATGCATCTTCTTTTCTTCTTAATGGGGATTGTTATTTAATTGGTGAAGTGACTGTCTTTTCTTCCCATCTGATTGTAAACTACCTGAGAACAGGAACTACAGCCTGTATCTCTTCTATATCTACTATAGGACTAAATGATAATCATCATTATAATTTATCTTTATAATAATTTTATAGCATACATAGAGAAACATCATCAGTAGCTTCTTTTTTTTGGCTTACCTGTTTATAGTTAGACTCACATACAGTGTTGCCTCCTTTGCTTTCTTATTCCAATTTACATTTTTAAAAAATGTTTTACTTTCAAGCTTGTAGATTTTTATGTACAGATTTCAGGAACAAATACTTTTGTATTCGCAGGTCAGCCTCCAAAATATAAAGGAAAACAAAAATCCCGAAACAATGAATTGGAGAAGTTCAGGTATGTTTTTTAATGTAAGGGTTTTTTTTTTGTTTTGTTTCGTTTCTGTAATGCCCTCCTCCCAAGAAAAAAGGGAAGATAAATCTCTTTCTAGTAGTAGCTACCTTTACATATGTGTACTATGATAAGTAATAAAAATCCCTTTCAAATAGCATGGCATGTCTTTATTAGGAGAGGGTCATTTTTGGCTAAAGGAGTATTAATCCTGTGTTAATACTGATTTCTGAAAGTCATATAATACGAGATATATCAGTATTAATTTTTTATTTATTTATTTATTATTTTTGGCTGTGTTGGGTCTTCGTTTCTGTGCGAGGGCTTTCTCTAGTCGCGGCGAGTGGGGGCCACTCTTCATCGCGGTGCGCAGGCCTCTCACTGTCGAGGCCTCTCTTGTTGCAGAGCACAGGCTCCAGACGCGCAGGCTCAGTAGTTGTGGCTCACGGGCCTGGTTGCTCCGTGGCATGTGAGATCTTCCCAGACCAGGGCTCGAACCCGTGTCCCCTGCATTGACAGGCAGATTCTCAACCACTGAGCCACCAGGGAAGCCCTAATTTTTTAAAATTCCAAAATACAGGCTCATAAGAGGAAAAAAGATTCAGATAAGTATAAAGTGAAAACTTAGTCTCCTTCCCTGTTTGCTTTATTTCCCCTCTCTCTGACTCCCTTCTCTAGTGCCTTGCTTTAGAAACTTGTTGTTAGCAATTTCTTGGCCATCTGGGAACTTAACTTTGCATACACAGGCGTGGCTATCTGTATATTCATAGGCAAGGATTTACTAATGAACTGACCACTTAGAAAATTCATTCTACCAAACATCCCCCCCAAATTAGCAGTAGGAACTCTTGCCACCAATCTTTAGAGTTAATCTCCCGTTAGCTACAAAGATATAAATTGATTGCAAAGTGAAATTGTAAATCTTATAACAGATACAGAAATTCATGAAATCAGTGAAAGTGGTGCTGGAGAAACTGCAAAGCCATTTTTGCCACAGTTCCACTAGTTTTCAGTTTTCTCTTCATTTCTTAAGGCTGATTACTTGATAGGTGCTTAAAGGAGAACGATTTGAATATCAAAGCACTAAGAGAAATTAGTAAAGCCCTATTTTTAAAAAGTGACCGTTTTTTGATGGTGCCTCAAAAGTTAAATACAAAGCAAGGCCATAGTGCCTTTTGCTTTTGTTGTTCTGTTATTTGTTAGAAAAGTCCTGAGTCATCCTCCTTGCCCCCCTTCCCTCATCATAAAAGGAAACCAAAACCCAATACATGCTCATTCTTTGAATGCACAGTTTTATAACTTTAACCTGTTGTGTTAAAGATAAATTTATTTTCCTGATATTTTGTTTCTGTTTTCAAACTGAATGCTCTTCTTGATTATGTCTACTTCATGAGGTTATTTAACAATTAAATGGGACAACCACATAAAATACTTAGAGCCCTGGAACATGGTAAATGCTCAATACACTTTAACTATCATTATTGTTAACACTATAGTTTTCATTGTTGTTGGAACTCTTCTGGCCTACAGCTTGCTTTTATCTCTTTCAAAATGCCTTGTCTCCCTTTCCACATCAGACCATGGAGATCTACATCCGTCATTTTCATGACTGCAGGATATTTCCTAGTATAGATGTGTGTGAAGGAGAAATTTCTAGAGTGGAACTGCTGTCAAAGGGGATGTGTAATTTTAACTTTGATAGATACTGCCAAATTCCCCTCTCAAAAAATAAGCAGTGTTCACACTCCTACTAAGCTATGAGAGGGTGTGGTATAATAAAAATATTTATGTATTCGGTCTATGTCCCCAGTTCCTGGCACAGGGCTCCTAGGACCCTTGGAATTTCCTGAGTGATGAGAGACTCTTTCGTTATTTATAATGAGCCCCTTCCTCTCTACTTGAGTTTATACTAATAAAGTGATCCAAGGCTGGGTCCCTACCTTCAGGATTGAGACTGGTCACCAGAAAGATAAAGCGTGTGATTGGTTGGAACTTTTCAGCCCCACCCCCGATCTTTGGGGAGAAGAAGGGAGCAAGAAATTGAGTTTAGTCACCAATGTCCAGTAATTAAATCATTGATGCCTGTGTAATGAAACGTCAGTAAGAACCTCTAAACCTAGGGGCTCAGGGAGCTTCTGGTTGGTGAATACATCGAGATGCTGGGGAGCTGGTGCGCTCTGGGACTGTGTGAAAGCTCTGAGGCTTTCCCCTCACCTTTCTCCCCTACACCTTCCCATGCATCTTTTCCACTGAGCTGCTCCTGACTTACAGCCTTGACAATAAACTGGTAATGGTAAGTAGGGCGCTTTCCTGAGTTCTGTGAGTTGTCCTGGGGAGTAGTTGAACCCAAAGGGTAGTCACGGGAACCCCTGAATTTGTAGTTGGCAGGGCAGAAGTATGGGTAGCCTGGGTACCCCATTGTGGCTGAAGTGAGGGCAGTCTTGTGGGACTGAGCCATTAACCTGTGGGGCCTGAGTTCTTAACTCCAGAGTTGGTGTCAGAATTGAATTGTTGGACACTCAGTTGGTATTGGAGAATCGGTGTGGAAACATGACAGGTATGTGGTGTCAGAAACCCACACATGTGGTGTCAGAAAACACCACCTGGAGTACCTGAATCTTCCTTACCCTCACCAGCATTGGGGGTCAGACTTTCTGAAAAGGTTACATCTTATTAACAGATTTTCATATGAGATGGATCATCTTTGCAGTGTTTTGGGGCACATTTCTTGTTTCATGACTTTGTTGTTATTGATGACTTCAGATTTGTCATAACTTTAGGTAATCAGTGTAAATCCCCCAATTTCTTTCTTTCTTTTTTTTTTTTTAAAGCTGTTCTTTTATAACATCTGAATAATCTGTTCATCTGGTCCCCTTTCCCCAGTAAATTTATAGGGATTTTTATTGGATTTAGAAATTAATTTGGAGAGAATTGGCATCTTGGTAATATTTCTATTTAGGAACTTGTGACTCTCCATTTACTAAGTGTTTAAAATGACCTTCAGTAAGTATTTGTTTCTTTATATAAGAAGCAGGATTGTTTTATTTTAAAATAATTCAAAACAGTGCTTTTCTCTTTTAGTTCTGGTTCACAAGGGAGTTTACCAGTAGATTTGAAAAACATCTTGGAGAAACAGTTTTCTAAATCCTCCAGAGCTGCACACCAGGTAAAGGCAAGGGCTTTTCTAATGGAAAAGCAAACTCTTTGAACATAACATTTTTCACATGAATTAAGTCTAATCGTGTACATCTCTAAAGTTTATTTTTTAATAATTTTAGTTATGAACATATAATTTAACAGTTGATTGCTAAGAAACCAAATCGTCACTAATTTATGTTTTAACTTGGTAAGTGTGTGAACCAGAGATTTAACTAATGTTTACTGAATACTGAATACAAAATTGTTTGTTTCCCATAGATTTAAAAGGAAGAAGCAAGTCTTCCCAAAGTGTTAACTTTTAAGTTAAATATTTTAAGAAGGTTTAAATCATTTTAAAAGGTTTAACTAAGCACCTGTGGTTTTATTACACCTACTATAGAACCATTAAAGAGCAAACTTTTTTTTTTAAATATTTATTTATTTATTTATTTTTGGCTGCGTTGGGTCTTTGTTGCTGTGCGTGGGCTTTCTGTAGTTGCAATGAGCAGGGGCTACTCTTCGTTGTGGTGCGCGGGCTTCTCATCGCGGTGGCTTCTCTTGTTGCGGAGCACGGGCTCTAGGCACGCGGGCTTCAGTAGTTGTGGCACGCGGGCTCAGTAGTTGTGGCTCACGGGCTCTAGAGCGCAGGCTCAGTAGTTGTGGTGCACGGGCTTAGTCGCTCCACGGCATGTGGGATCTTCCCGGACCAGGGCTCGAACCCGTGTCCCCTGTGTTGGCAGGCGGATTCTTAACCACTGTGCCACCAGGGAAGTCCCAAGAGCAAACTTTTTATTCTTTGAATGATTTATCATATAACTTTCTATATAAAATTCTGTAGTATTTAGTAAGTAATAAAAAATGTACATCAAGGGGGAAGAGATGAATAGGCACAGCACAGAGGATTTTTAGGGCTATGAAAATCCTCTGTATGATAGTATAAATGATAGATACAGTCATTGCACATTTGTCCGAACCTATGGAATGTACAACACAAAGAGTGAACCATAGGGTTCATAGGTAAACCATGGACTTTGGGTGATTATGATGTGTCAGTGTAGGTTAATCCTTGGTTAAAAAAAAAAAAAAAGCACCCCCCTGTCCCCCAACCACACAGACACCCAACCCGTGTATGTATATTGGGTTGGCCAAAAGGTTCGTTTTTTTTTTTTTTTTTTTTTTTTTGATTAATTTATTTTTTTGGCTGCATTGGGTCTTCGTTGCTGCGCATGGGCTTTCTCTAGTTGCGGCCAGCGGGGGCTGCTCTTTGTTGTGGTGCGCAGGCTTCTCATTGCAGTGGCTTCTGTTACTGGGGAGCATGGGCTCTAGGCTTGCAGGCTTCAGTAGTTGAGGCTCATGAGCTCAGTAGTTGTGGCTCACGGTCTCTAGAGCGCAGGCTCCATAGTTGTGGCACATGGGCTTAGTTCCGCGGCATGTGGGATCTTCCTGGACCAGCGCTCGAACCCAGGTCCCCTGCATTGGCAGGCGGCTTCTTAACCACTGCACCACCAGGGAAGTCCCTCATTTGGTTTTCTACGTAAGGTGGCTCTAGTAGCACTTAGTTGTCTTTAACTTCATTCAAAACAGTTTTGATTGTATGTGACAGCTGTCATATCAGTGTGCATTTAAAAAAAACTTTTCAAAATTGGTGAATTTTTGCGTAACCATTTTAATATTGACGGTGGAAGAAAAAAGCAACATTTTCAGCATGTTACGCTTTATTATTTCAAGAAAGGTAAAAGCGCAACTGAAACGCAAAAAAGATTTGTGCAGTGTATGGCGAAGGTGCTGTGACTGATCGAACATGTCAAAAGTGGTTTGTGAAGTTTTGTGCTGGAGGTTTCTCGTTGGACGATGCTCCATGGTCGGGTAGACCAGTTGACGTTGATGGCGATGAAATGGAGACATTAATTGAGAACAGTCAACGTTATACCACGCGGGAGATAGCCGACATACTGAAAGTATCCAGATCAAGCGTTGAAAGTCATTTGCACCGGCTTGGTTATTTTCATCTCTTTGATGTTTGGGTTCCACATAAGCGAAGCAAAAAACACCTTCTTGACCAAATTTCCACATATGATTTTCTACTAAAACGTAATGAAAACATTCTGTTTTTAAAACAAATTGTGATTGGCAATGAAAAGTGGATGCTGTACAGTAACGTGGAACAGAAGAGATCGTGGGGCAAGCGAAATGAACCACCACCAACCACACCAAAGGCTGGTCTTCCTCCAAAGAAGGTGATGTTGTGCATATGGTGGAATTGGAACGTAGTCCTCTATTACGAGCTCCTTCTGGAAAACCAAACGATTAATTCCAACAAGTACTGCTCCCAGTTAGACCAACTGAAAGCAGCACCCGATAAAAAGCGTCCAGAATTAGTCAACAGGAAGTGCATAATCTTCCATCAAGATAACGCAAGACCGCATGTTTCTTTGATGACCAGGCAGAAACTGTTAGAGCTTGGCTGGGAAGTTTTGATTCATCTGCCATATTCACCAGACATTGCACTTTTGGATTTCCATTTACTTTGGTCTTTACAAAATTCTCTTAATGGAAAAAATTTCAATTCCCTGCAAGACTGTAAAAGGCACCTGGAATAGTTCTTTGCTCAAAAAGATAAAAAGTTTCGGGAAGATGGAATTATGAAGTTGCCTGAAAAATGGCAGAAGGTAGTGGAACAAAACGGTGCATATGTTGTTCAATAAAGTTTGTGGTGAAAATGAAAAATGTCTTTTGTTTTTACTTAAAAACTGAAGGAACTTTTTTGCCGACCCAATATACCATTCTGAGGAGTGATTTTGATGATGGGGGAAGCTATTCATGTAAGGGGCAAAGGGGTATATGGAATCTCTGTACTTCCCTCTCAATAAAAAAATGCAAGGGATACAACTTTGATATTACTTTGAAGGAAATTTATCAAGCTAAATGTATGTATTAAAGGAATAAAGACTTTTAGATTAGTGATACATTTATTCCAAGAGCAAGGAAAAAAAGCCAAAGAAAGTAGAAGGAAATAACAAAGTAGAAAATAGTGAAGGAGATTGGTTCAAGATAGTGGAGTAGAAGGACGTGCTCTCACTCCCTCTTGCGAGAGCACCAGAACCACAACTAACTGATGAACAGTCATCGACAGGAAGACACTGGAACTCACCAAAAAAGATACCCCACATCCAAAGACAAAGGAGAAGCCACAGTGAGGCGGTAGGAAGGGTGCAATCACAATAAAATCAAATCCCATAACTGCTGGGTGGGTGACTCACAGACTGGAGAACACTTATACCACAGAAGTCTGCCCACTGGAGTGAAGGTTCTGAGCCCCACGTCAGGCTTCCCAACCTGGGGGTCTGGCAACGGGAGGAGGAATTCCTAGAGAATCAGACTTTGAAGGCTAGTGGGATTTGATTACAGGACTTTGACAGGACTGGGGGAAACAGAGATCCACTCTTGGAGGGCACACACAAAGTAGTGCGCACATTGGGACCCAGGGGAAGGAGCAGTGACCCCATAGGAGACTGAACCAGACCTACCTGCTGGTGTTGGAGGGTCTCCTGCAGAGGTGGCGGGTGGCTGTGGCTCACCGTGGGGACAAGGACACTGGCAGCAGAAGTTCTGGGAAGTACTCCTTGGCGTGAGCCCTCCCAGAGTCCTCCATTAGCCCCACCAAAGAGCCTGGGTAGGCTCCATTGTTGGGTCACCTCAGGCCAAACAACCAACAGGGAGGGAACCCAGCCCCACCCATCAGCAGACAAGCAGATTAAAGTTTTACTGAGCTCTGCCCACCAGAGCAACACCCAGCTCTACCCACCACCAGTCCCTCCCATCAGGAAACTTGCACAAGCCTCTTAGATAGCCTCATCCAAGAGAGGGCCGACAGCAGAAGCAAGAACTACAATCCTGCGCCTGTGGAACAAAAACCACATTCACAGAAAGACAGACAAGATGAAAAGGCAGAGGGCTATGTGCCAGATGAAGGAACAAGATAAAACCCCAGAAAAACAACTAAATGAAGTGGAGACAGGCAACCTTCCAGAAAAAGAATTCAGAAAAATGATAGTGAAGATGATCCAGGACCTCGGAAAAAGAATGGAGGCAAAGATCGAGAAGATGCAAGAAATGTTTAACAAAGACTTAGAAGAAGAATTAAAGAACAAACAAACAAACAGAGATAAACAATACAATAACTGAAATGAAAACTACACTAGAAGGAATCAATAGCAGAATAACTGAGGCAGAAGAACAGATAAGTGACCTGGAAGACAGAATGGTGGAATTCACTGCTGTGGAACAGAATAAAGAAAAAAGAATGAAAAAAAATGAAGACAGCCTAAGAGACCTCCGGGACAACATGAAACGCAACGACATTTGCATTATAGGGGTCCCAGAAGGAGAAGAGAGAGAGAAAGGACCCGAGAAAATATTTGAAGAGATTATAGTTGAAAACTTCCCTAACGTGGGAAAGGAAATAGCCACCCACGTCCAGGAAGTGCAGAGAGTCCCATACAGGTTAAAGCCAAGGAGAAACACGCCGAGACACATAGTAATCAAAGTGGCAAAAATTAAAGACAAGGAAAAATTATTGAAAGCAGCAAGGGGAAAATGACAAATAACATACAAGGGAACGCCCATAAGGTTAACAGCTGATTTCTCAGCAGAAACTCTACAAGCCAGAAGGGAGTGGCATGACACATTTAAAGTGATGAAAGGGAAGAACCTGCAACCAAGATTCCTCTACCCGGCAAGGATCTCATTCAGATTTGATGGAGAAATCAAAAGCTTTACAGACAAGCAAAAGCTGAGAGAATTCAGCACCACCAAACCAGCTCTACAACAAATGCTAAAGGAACTTCTCTAAGTGGGAAACAACAAGAGAAGAAAAGGACCTACAAAAACAAACCCGTAACAATTAAGAAAATGGTAATAGGAACATACATATCGAGAATTACCTTAAACGTCAATGGATTAAATGCTCCAACCAAAAGACACAGGCTTGCTGAATGATTACAAAAACAAGACCCATATATATGCTGTCTACAGGAGACCCACTTCAGACCTAGGGACACATACAGACTGAAAGTGAGGGGATGGAAAAAGATATTCCATCCATATGGAAATCAAAAGAAAGCTGGAGTAGCAATAGTCATATCAGATAAAATAGACTTTAAAATAAAGAATGTTACAAGGGATAAGGAAGGACACTACATAATGATCAAGGGATCAATCCAAGAAGAAGATATAACAATTATAAATATATATGAACCCAACATAGGAGCACCTCAGTACATGAGGCAACTGCTAACAGCTATAAAAGAGGAAATTGACAGTAACACAATCATAGTGGGGGACTTTAACACCTCACTTACACCAATGGACAGATCATCCAAACAGAAAATTAATAAGGAAACACAAACTTTAAATGACACAGTAGACCAGAGAGACTTAATTGATATTTATAACACATTCCACCCAAAAACAGCAGATTACACTTTCTTCTCAAGTGCGCACGGAACATTCTCCAGGATAGATCACATCTTGGGTCACAAATCAAGCCTCATTAAATTTAAGAAAACTGAAATCATATCAAGCATCTTTTCTGACCACAACACTCTGAGATTAGAAATCAATTACAGGGAAAAAAACGTAAAAAACACAAACACATGGAGGCTAAACACTACATTACTAAACAACCAAGAGATCACTGAAGAAATCAAAGAGGAAATCAGAAAATACCTAGAGACAAATGACAATGAAAACACGATGATCCAAAACCTATGGGATGCAGCAAAAGCAGTTCTAAGAGGGAAGTTTATAGCAATACAATCCTACCTCGAGAAACAACAAACATCTGAAATAAACAATCTAACCTTACACCTAAAGAAACTAGAGAAAGAAGAACAAACAAAACCCAAAGTTAGTAGAAGGAAAGAAAGATCAGAGCAGAAATAAATGAAATAGGAACAAAGAAAACAATAGCAAAGATCAATAATACTAAAAGCTGGTTCTTTGAGAAGATAAACAAAATTGATAAACCATTAGCCAGACTCATCAAGAAAAAGAGGGAGAGGACTCAAATCATTAAAATTAGAAATGAAAAAGGAGAAGTTACAACAGACACCGCAGAAATACAAAGCATCCTAAGAGACTACTACAAGCAAATCCATGCCAATAAAACGGACAACCTGGAAGAAATGGACCAATTCTTAGAAAGGTATCACCTTCCAACACTGAACCAGGAAGAAATAGAAAATATGGACAGACCAATCACAAGTAATTAAATTGAAACTGTGATTAAAATCTTCCAACAAACAAAAGTCCAGGACCAGATGGCTTCACAGGTGAATTCTATCAAACATTTAGAAAAGAGTTAACACCCATCCTTCTCAAACTCTTCCAAAAAATTGCAGAGGAAGGAACACTCCCAAACTCATTCTAGGAGGCCACCATCACCCTGATATGAAAACCAGACAAAGATACTACAAAAAAAGAAAATTACAGACCAGCAACACTGATGAATATAGATGCAAAAATACTAGCAAACAGAATCCAACAACACATTAAAAGAATCATACACCATGATCAAGTGGGATTTATCCCAGGGATGCAAGGATTTTTCAGTATATGCAAATCAATCAATGTGATACACCATATTAACAAACTGAAGAAGAAAAACCATATGATCATCTCAATAGATGCAGAGAAAGCTTTTGACACAACTCAACACCCATTTATGATAAAAGCTCTACAGAAAGTGGGCATAGAGGGAACCTACCTCAACATCATAAAGGCCATATACGACAAACCCACAGCAAACACCATTCTCAATGGAGAAAAACTGAAAACATTTCCTCTAAGATCAGGAACAAGGCAAGGATGTCCTCTCTCGCCACTATTATTCAACATAGTTTTGGAAGTTCTAGCCATGGCAATCAGAGAAGAAAAAGAAATAAAAGGAATACAAATTGGAAAGGAAGAAGTAAAACTGTCACTGTTTGCAGATGGCATGATACTATACATAGAGAATCCTAAAGATGCCACCAGAAAACTGATAGAGCTAATCAATGAATTTGATAAAGTTGCAGGATACAATATTAATGCACAGAAATCTCTTGCATTCCTATACACTAATGATGAAAAATCTGAAAGAGAAATTAAGGAAACACTCCCATTTACCATTGCAACAAAAAGAATAAAATACCTAGGAATAAACCTACCTAGAGAGACAAAAGACCTGTATGCAGAAAACTATAAGACACTGATGAAAGAAATTAAAGATGATACCAACAGATGGAGAGATATACCATGTTCTTGGATTGGAAGAGTCAATATTGTGAAAATGACTATACTACCTAAAGCAATCTGCAGATTCAGTGCAATCCCTATCAAATTACCAATGGCATTTTTTACAGAACTAGAACAAAAAAATCTTAAAATTTGTATGGAGACACAAAAGACTCTGAATAGCCCAAGCAGTCTTGAGGGAAAAAAATGGAGCTGGAGGAATCAGGCTCCCTGACTTCAGACTATACTACAAAGCTACAGTAATCAAGACCATATGGTACTGGCACAAAAACAGAAATATAGATCAATGGAACAGGATAGAAAGCCCAGAGATAAACTCATGCACCTATGGGCAACTAATCTATGACGAAGGAGGGAAGGATATACAATGCAGAAAAGACAGTCTCTTCAATAAGTGGTGCTGGGAAAACTGGACAGCTACATGTAAAAGAATGAAATTAGAACACTCCCTAACACCATACACAAAAATAAACTCAAAATGGATTAGAGACCTAAATGTAAGACTGGACACTATAAAACTCTTAGAGGAAAACATAGGAAGAACACTCTTTGATTTAAATCACAGCAAGATCTTTTTTTATCCACCTCCTAGAGTAATGGAAAGATAAACAAAAATAAACAAATGGGTGGGAGGGAGGGAGATGTGGGAGGGAGGAGATATGGGAACATGTGTATATGTGTAGCTGATTCACTTTGTTATAAAGCAGAAACTAACACACCATTGTGAAGCAATTATACTTCAATAAAGATGGTTAAAAAATATAAAGAAATAAATAAACAAATGGGACTTAATGAAACTTAAAAGTTTTTGCACATCAAAGCAAAGTACAAACAAGATGAAAAGACAACCCTCAGAATGGGAGAAAACATTTGCAAACGAATCAGCGGACAAAGGATTAATCTCCAAAATATATAAACAGCTCATGCAGCTCAATATTAAAAAAACAAACAACCCAATCCAAAAATGAGCAGAAGACCTGAATAGACATTTCTCCAGAGAAGACATATAGATGGCCAAGAAGCACATGAAAAGCTGCTCAACATCACTAATTATTAGAGAAATGTAAATCAAAACTACAATGAGGTATCACCTCACACCAGTTAGAATGGGCATCATCAGAAAATCTACAAACAGCAAATGCTGGAGAGGGTGTGGAGAAAAGGGAACCCTCTTGCACCGTTGGTGGGAATGTAAATTGGTACAGCCACTATGGAGAAACAGTGTGGAGGTTCTTTGAAAAACTAAAAATAGAATTACCATATGACCCAGCCATCCCACTACTGGGCATATATATACCCAGAGAAAACCATAATTCAAAAAGACACATGCACCCCAGTGTTCATTGCAGCACTGTTTACAATAGCCAGGACATGGAAGCAACCTAAATGCCCGTCGTCAGATGAATGGATGAAGAAGATGTCGTACATATATACAATGGAATATTACTCAGCCGTGAAAAGGAACGAAATTGGGTCATTTGTAGAGACGTGGATGGATCTAGAGACTGTCATACAGAGTGAAGTAAGTCAGAAAGAGAAAAACAAATATAGTACATCAATGCATATTTGTGGAATCTAGAAAAATGGTACAGATGAACCATTTTGCAGTGCAGAAATTGAGACACAGATGTAGAGAACAAACGTATGTACACCAAGGGGGGAAAGTGGTGGGGAGGGGGGTGGTGTGATGAATTGGGAGATTGGGATTGACATATATACACTGATATGTATAAAATAGATAACTAATAAGAACCTGCTGTATAAAAAAATAAAATTCCAAAAAAGAAAATAATGAAAATGGAACAACTGGTAAAGAAGGATCTACAAAGCTAAAAGTTGGTTCTTTAACAATCTAAATAAAATTTAGATATCAGTGTGGAAACTGTTTAAGAAAGGAATAAAAGAAGACAGAATAAAACAATTTCAAGAATGAAAAAGGAGACTTCCCTGGTGGTCCAGTCGCTAAGGCTCTGCGCTCCCAATGCCGGGGGCCCGGGTTCAGTCCCTGGTCAGGGAACTAGATCCCACACACCGCAACTAAAGGTCCTGCATGCCGCAACTAAGACCCAGCGCAGCCAAATAAATAAATAAATAAATATTTTTTAAAAAAGAATGAAAAAGGATACATTACTACAGACCCTTCAATATTACAAATACTATATCAAAATACTATTATGAACAACATTATACCAGGAAATTTGAAAAAGTATGTAGATGAAATGAACAAATTCCTAGAAAAATCCAGCTTATAAAAACTAACTCAAGGGGGCTTCCCTGGTGGCACAGTGGTTGAGAATCTGCCTGCTAATTCAGGGGACACGGGTTCGAGCCCTGGCCTGGGAGGATCCCACATGCCGCGGAGCAACTGGGCCCGTGAGCCACAACTACTGAGCCTGCGTGTCTGGAGCCTGTGCTCCGCAACAAGAGAGGCCACGATAGTGAGAGGCCCGCACACCGCGATGAAGAGTGGCCCCCACTTGCCACAACTAGAGAAAGCCCTAGCACAGAAACGAAGACCCAACATAGCAATCAATCAATCAATCAATCAATACAATATTTAAAAACAAACGAACAAACAAAAACTAACTCAAGAAGAAATAGAAACCTGTACAGAATCCAGAATTTATAGAACCATGGCTAATCACTATTCCAGTCATTGAATACTTGTAGACTATGTATTATCAGTGAAAGATTGTTTCTTTTGGTTAAATGTGATTCATGTGAGTCTGCTTTGACACTTTAATGCTTTATGTAAATACAGTTCTATTTCTTCTAAAATAAAATGTTGGATTTAAATTTCACCCCCCCCCCCCAAAAATGTATATTAACATGAAACAGAAGACTCATTTTAATATCTGGGTCATTTAAAATTCTGTTAACTATGTTAGGTATATATGACAGATCCCTTATTAAGGACTATTGGAATGAAGCATGTTAAGCATTTTTAATCAGTTTCCTAATCGGTTTCAACAGCTTTCTAATTAGTTGCATAAAAGCATTTTTAGAATTTCTAACAGTTGGTGATTTTAAAATTGTCATTTTATGTCGATTTTACTGATTCTAAAAACTGTGATGGACTTAAATTGTAAAGACAGCCTGTAAAGACAAAAGAGTATTTAAATAAAAATGATGGTTATTTTTGAGCCTTGATTTGTTCATTTAACACACTTTTCTTTAGGTCCTTGCATACGCTGAAGACTGGCATTGCCATTCAGCCCGCTCTCATGGAGCTTTCAGTGCAGACCATTTATTTGTACTGTTTTGAGAGAAATAATTTCCAATGGAAACATGAGGCAAATGGATTTGTTTTCTAGAATGAAAGAGATTAGAATGGAATCAGTTCATCCAAGGCTGAATAATAAATAATAAACAAGTGTGTGTGAGGATAGCACGTCATCTTCTATAACTGTTAAAATTCTTATCTTAACATAAATATGGCGATCGTTGAGCTTTTTAAATACTGTATAGCAAATACCAAGTTTACTTGAGAGCTGCTCTTTTCCATGTGTTTTCTGGGGGGAAAGTTCTCCTGTACTTTGATTCATTGGACGAAAAGCACTAGGCAGCTTTTGTTTATGTGTGACCAGACTGCTTTTCCCTCTGTGTTTTGTGCAGTGGGGTCTCCTTTTGGATCCTTATCATTAGGAACAGTGAGGAATGTCACGCAAATATTTGCATTTTCTGCTCTCTTGAACGGTGTACACATGTATGGCAAGGTGTGGGGAGATCTAGCTTAGCCTCCAGGCTTGCCTCTCCAGTCTTTATGGAACTTTTGTGACCTATAGCTATTGCCATGTAACTAAAATCTGAATACAAATTATAATGTATGTGCTCATGTATATTCAAATTATGAAGTTTTTTTCTCGCTTTATTTCAGGGTACATTGTAGCAGTTTTTTTCCTTATTCTCTTCTCTTTGCATTTAACCTAGTAATATCTCTCCCGATAATATTATCTAGTTATATTCAAGTACATGTTAGGCAGGAGTAGAGCTATAGATTGAAATAACCATTTCTTGCTGAGAATTTAGGTTTGTTCCAGGGCAAGAGGGCAGTTGTTAAAATCTGGTAGTGACCAGGAAATTGATTGCTTGTTCTTATTTGTCTAATTGTTCTAGTCTCAGCCAAACAATTTACTTATTTAAATGATGGCTGATGTTCTCCATTTGAGCTGTTAAAACGTCCAAATACTGCCTGGTTAGCCTGGAAAAGTGAGTACAGCTTAGCACCACGTAGTGTAAAGTGAACCACCCTTCTTTGTCATGGGCAGCACTAGAAGTGTTGGGATTAAGATGGTGAAGCAGTACCTTTCAATTTCCACTTTAATGGGGCTGTGCTGAGAAAGGAGTATAATGCGTAAAGGGTAGCTTTGGGTATTTACATGTTTTACGATCAGTTATAAAGTATAACTGCCCGATGATGAACGTTGGCATCTTAAGTTTTAGACTAAGCAGGTGTAGCTCTGGTTTACTGAAAAAGAATTTGTTTTTTGCAGGATTTCGCTAATATAATGAAAATGCTGAGAAGCTTAATCCAGGATGGTTACACGGCTTTGTTGGAGCAGCGCTGCCGCAGTGCTGCCCAGGCCTTCACAGAGTTGCTCAATGGTTTAGATCCTCAAAAAATAAAGGTGAAATTGCCTCCTGGTAACTTGTTTACCGATGCTAACGCGTTTCAGATGAATTCGTAGAAGGGAACCAGCACTTTGACTTCATTGCACTAATGTATCATCTTGCTGAGATCAGCTGAATTTACTCCCGGTTGTGAGAAGCAGATAACGCTCTGATTCAGCCTTTATGGTTGCAGTCGTTACAGAAGCCAGGTTTAGACTCTCTCCTTGCACTGTAGTTGGTGTTCATTAGAACTCTTGGCTTTTCATCTTATTAGAGTACTAAGTCAAGGATTTGGACTCACTTTAGTCACATCTTTTCATCCACAAAGACAGTATTCGCTGGGTAAATATGCAAGGTTGTAAGAGAGCAAATAACTTAGTCTGTTACTCATTCCATTAATACGCAAAAGCATATGACACCAGTTATTCTATCTGTTAAGAACCATGCCTTCAAGGAACTCTGAGACAGTGATTCTGTGTTTTAGATACTTGATAGCAAGATAACTGCATATCTTTGCAAAATGTATTTTCTAATTCTGTTTGGTCTTTGTCCTACAGTGATTAGTAAGATATTTTTATACTTCTTTTACTGTTGTGGCTAACAAGTTAGTATGATGCACATTGGGCAGAATTATGTTCAGATGTTTAACTGGAGCATTTTTATTGACAGCAACTGAACCTGGCCATGATTAACTACGTCTTAGTAGTCTATGGACTTGCCATTTCACTGCTTGGAATAGGACAACCTGAGGTAAGATTTGTAACAGAGATAATAAACAATTAAAATATGTAATTAATTTTAGAAGGTATGTTAAAATAGTTTTTCCATTTTGGCTTATTCCCTTCTGGGTACTTTTTTTTTGCTTTTCCAGTTTTATTGAGATATAATGGACATACAGCACAGTATAAGTTTAAGGTGTACAGCATAATGATTTGACTTATGTATATCATTAAATGATTATCACAGTAGTTTAATGAGCACTGTCTGTGTACTTTCTTGATAATTTTTTCTGAAATACCTAAATTTAATTTAGTTTGTGATTTTTTTTTGAAAAGAAAATTTAGTTTGTGTTTCCGTTAGAAAAAAGTTATGCCAGACCACCAGTGGGAATCTACGTTTTATTTGTATAAAAAGTAAAGGACCTGATATATCATGATAAATTTCGGAAACATGTTGAGGTAAAAAGGCAAGTTGGAGAATGTAGTAAACATCGTGATACCACTTGCGTGCAATTTGGAAAACTTACAGGACAGTAGTATATTATTGTTTATGGCTATCTGTGAATCTTGCAAAAGTAAAAAGAAACATGGACTAGCCCTACATCAAATTTAAGATAATGGTAGCATTTAGTGATAGAAGAAAGGAATGGGACTTGGAAGGTTAAAAAAGGAGAGTTCAACTTTGTGTCATGCCTTTTTATTTTTTAAATCATAAAAAGAATGCTAATGTTAATAGCTCTTAGTTCTGGATAGTAAGTACCTGGGTGTTTTATCTTCTAGAGTTCAGGCTTCCCATAACCACATGCAGTCAGTGTATGGGTGTCAGCACACATGGTTTCCATTTCTCATGGTCCTTCAGTGCTCTCCTGGAAAGCTTACTTACCTGCACTGCTCAGCATTATACTTTGCTTTCCATGGCTTCAAGTTTTTGATAAAGGTTGAAATGGCTCTAGAATTACCTCAAGAATAATATATCCTTTCTACCAACTTGGGCCCCAAGCTTCCTAGGCTAGATGAGGCTTAACCCTAATTGCTCCCTAATAAGGATCAGGTTGTTTTATGTTCCGCTCTCTGAGTGGTCCACAGAGCCTGAGGTTCATTTTCCTTGTGACATGCTGTTGGTCTTTTTTTTAAAATTTATTTATTTGTTTTTATTCTTGGCTGTATTGGGTCTTCGTTGCCGTGCGCGGGCTTTCTCTAGTTGCGGTGAGCAGGGGCTACTCTTCGTTGCGGTGCGCAGGCTTCTCATTGTCATGGCTTCTCTTGTTGCGGAGCACGGGCTCTCGGCGCACGGGCTCCAGTAGTTGTGGCACGTGAGCTCAGTAGTTGTGGCTCGCGGTCTCTAGAGTGCAGGCTCAGTAGTTGTGGCGCACGGGCTTAGTTGCTCCGTGGCATGTGGGATCTTCCCAGACCAGGGTTCGAACCCGTGTCCCCTTGTGTTGGCAGGCGGATTCTTAACCACTGACCACCAGGGAAGCCCCTTTCTTGTTCTTGATGTGACAGATGAGTGTCTTTCATTAGGGAATCTCTGACTCTATTTTCTAGTCGATTGTTGGAGACAGGACTGTATGATCTCCATTCTTCTATTCTTGGCAGAGTAACAATAAGCTTCTTACCATGTTTTGCCTTACCGGAACTGAAGAAATAGTTTATTACGTTTTTTATTTACTTTTGGTTTAAAAAAAAAAAACTAAATAGGTATGATAGAACTTGGACATTTAAGAGAATTTCATCATTCAGAGTGTCCCCAGAAGGAAGTATTCACTCCAGAACAGCCCTTGCTGAAACATTTTTGGCATGCCTCCTTTGGAGCTGGCCTCAAAGCTTCTTATTAACTCCATTTTGTAGTGACATTTCCTTTTTCACCCACAGTGGAGTGGCCAGTATTGCTTTGAGCTAAGTGTCTTTTGGATTTTTTCCAAAACAATATTCATTCAAAGCCCAGAGGCTTCCACTGTTGAGAATATTCAAAAGAACGTACTCTAAGCTCTGTAAAGTTTACTAAAGAGCTGTTTTTAAGACAGAGCATTTGTCTGTCTTATGTCACAAAACACTGTGGCAACATCATTGGAATTCCTGTGATCCCAAGGGGGCAGCACTTACTAGGATATATGTTATGGCATGTTTGCATCCAAATCAGTCTCTTTTACCCTTAATTCACACCTTTTAGGGTTAGCCAGCACACACTGGGACCCCTGTGTGTTAGTAAATGCTCGTTTGGTTGGTTGTCTGATTTCAGTGCCAACTTTTCATTCTGGAGCTGGATCATTTTGGTTGTGTCTCTTGAGTATCCATATGGTCAAAATTTATGTAATTGTTAAGAAAATGAAGTGCAGAATGTATAATTTTGCCGTAGAAGTTTCAGGATATACGGTTGTTTTTAACATTACACAAAAGGAATCAACTTTCAGGTAAAATCGGATCCAGTATTTCTCTTTTTGTGTAAGTGATCACTGTTCTCATTGCTATTGAAGGAATTATCTGAAGCTGAAAACCAGTTTAAGAGGATGATTGAACACTACCCCAATGAGGGACTTGATTGCTTGGCCTACTGTGGAATTGGAAAAGTGTATTTGAAAAAAAACAGGTTAGTAGAAACCACACTACTTTATGCTCTAGGCTGGTTACTCATTTCAAATCTAATGTGATGATGATCCTTTTTCTGGAGTTATTTTGGTACCTTCTCTGTGGCACACTATGATAATTGTGTTTACTTTGAGGACTGGCATTTGAATATTAATTATTAAAGTAAGGTCAATCACTTCAGTTCCCAGTGCTTTCTAATTTTGAATGTAATAAGAAAATCAATAATAGAGTAATCTGGACTTCCCTGGTGGCACAGTGGTTAAGAATCCGCCTGCCAGTGCAGGGGACATGGGTTCGAGCCCTGGTCCAGGAAGATCCCACATGCCGTGGAGCAGCTAAGCACGTGTGCAACATCTACTGAAGCCTGTGCACCTAGAGCCCATGCTCTGCAACAAGAGAAGCCACCGCAATGAGAAGCCCGCGCGCTGCAACGAAGAGTAGCCCCCGCTCGCCACAACTAGAGAAAGCCCATGCGCAGCAACAAAGACCCAAGCAGCCAAAAATAAATAAGTAAAAAATAAATAAAAAAAAAGAATAGAGTAATTTGACACAAAGGATTTTATGTTTTATCTTTTAGTATATGTCATTTATAAATGGCGACTGAATTGGTATAAATTAATGCTTTACAAGTGTGATTATATATTTTTTTGGTTAAATACCTATTTCCCCCAAAAAACTTGTATGAGGATGTTTTTTTTTTTTTTTTAATTAATTAATTATTTATTGGCTGTGTCGGGTTTTCATTGCTGCGTGTGGGCTTTCTCTAGTTGTGGGGAGCAGGTGCTACTCTTCGTTGTGGTGCGTGGGCTTCTCAGAGCACAGTCTCAGTAGTTGTGGCGCACGGGCTTAGTTGCTCCGCAGCATGTGGGATCCTCTGGGACCAGGGCTCAAACCTGTGTCCCCTGCATTGGCAGGCAGGTGCTTAACCACTGCACCACCAGGGAAGTCCCTAATACGAAATATATATATGTTCAAGGACATTATGAGTTAGAAACAAAAATCTCTCCTCTGAACCTATAGTTGAAGTACAGCCAATATAGTGGTAGGTATGTTAGATTACTTTCATAAAGAAATAATTGTTGACTGATTGAATATCATTCATAACTTTTAATTATCCTTAAATTTTCATCTAACTGTTTAGAGGAAGTTTTATCAGACCATTGGTATTCTTGGGAACCCAATCTTAGGGGGTGCCTAGAACCTTCTTTAAAGATCTTTAAAGATTAAAGAAAGTTCTTTTATTTCCTGAAGCTACTGTCTGACCAGTTCAGCTCTTTTAAGAATCAGGGGTAGTGAGGATTTAGCAGTCACCTCTATGGTAATAAATGAAATTAATTCCAACTTAGCATAAGTTGTTTGGGACATACCTGTTTAATGCAGTGGCCACATGCAGATATTCACAAGATCTGGGAACGTAACATAAATGTGTAGCATCATGGAGATTGTAGTAAATGAAGACGTGTTTGCCATTCTGAAAGGCATTTAAATTTTTAAAAATTTTATTTTATTGAAGTATAGTTGATTTACAATGTTGTGGAAGGCCATTTAACTTTTAATTTCACAATAATACGGTTTGTGTTTCAATGTCCAGTAAGCTGGTTTTTTGCTGTTGCAATGTGCAGTGTCTGGTTGAAAGTCCTGCTCTTTATAACTGTCTTATGGTGGATGCTGGTCTAGCTTTTCTGCAGGTGAAGTTTTCTGTACCCAAAGGCAAAAATGACTTCTTCAATTGGGAAATCATTTCAAGATTGGAGAAAGCAGAGAACCCTCTATTCTCTAGTCTGAAGAGAAGAATAAAGACTGGGATAACCTTATAATCCAGTGTTCTAGTATTCTTTTTTTTTTTTTTTTTTTTTTAGGTTCACTAAATTTATTTTAAAAATCATAAAACGTTTCTTACAAAAGAGCATTACGTTCTGCACACTGCTCTGAATAGATGCCAGGGACATATGGACTATTGTTACTTTTCCTCCCTGTCCCACCCCCCCAAATGTTACAGTGATCACAAAGTAAAGTGTTCACAATAATTACATGGGGGGATTTTTTTTTTAAACCACCAACAGTGAACAAAAATTAAAATTCACTCACTCTGCTGCTGTTTCAAAATTTCAATGTTAGTTTTTGCACACCCTCCCCCACCCCCCACCCCTGTTTGTGAGGAACTAAAACATTACATCTGGTGAACAGCAAAGATTTCACTACACCTCAAATGCAGAACACCTATGAAGCAGAGGAATGTTGGCTTTTTAAACAGAAGCAGATAAAAAAAAAAAGATGCAGGACTCCTTCAGTTCTTCACTAGTCTTAGAAAAACTTTCCAGAATACTGCTTCACACTATAAAAAAGAAAAAATATCTTGCATTAGAATCCTTCAACATCTGCATACTGCTTCACACTGTTCTGCAGCAAGTACTGTGCATTCTGTATCTGGTCCTGTGTTCCTGTAATGGTAATGATCCGGTCTTCGGACCCTTCTAAAGGCTCATCAATTTTGATCGACGCTCCTGACTCATGACGGATTTGTTTAATCCGCTGACCACCTTTGCCAATAATAGATCCAGCCAGATCTTTGGGAATAGTTACTTGTGTAGTAATAATAGGTCCACCAAGATCACCATATGAGCCACGACCCCCTGCGTAGGAATAATCATATCCAGAGCCACCCTGTGGTTCATAAGCCATCTGCCACTCTGATGGGCTCCATGTATCTATGGCAGAGTCCCAGGTTTCATCAGCACTGAAACCAACCATGCCATCATAACGGTCTCCAGGTCTTCCTCTTCTGTCATAGGCCATCTAGTATTCTTTTGTTGAATGGACTGTGGGAATCTATTGAGATTAATTTTTAAACCATAAATTGGAACTGAAAGATTTCATATTTATAGTTAAAATAGTTTACATACACATTTGTTCTGTTAAAATAATTCACTGCTTTATAGTTGAAGATGTCCAGAATATACGATTTCTTTAAAAATTTTTCAGCAAAGCGGTTTTACTATAGATGTTCTAAATGAGTCAAGTTAAAAAAATTTCCCTATTTATGATTAATTAGTTGAAGTGGAGCTTTGCTGTTGCTCTACAAGAATCTACTTTAATTAGATTAGTAAATGAAATAAAAATGGAACAACCATAATTTATTCAGTTTTCTGTTTTAATTGTTGAAAACTTAAAAAAAAAATTGCAACTTTAAAAGGACTAGTGTGCACCTACCATAATAAAGCCAGTGCCCAGGTAGATTAGTGTTTAATTTATATTACCTTTGTAGCAAACAGTGATAATGTCTTGGTTTTTTAAAGAACATATGGGTTACATTGAATATTTCTGTGTAGTGATTTGTCAAATGTACTCTTACCTAGTAAGCTTGAAATCTCTGTGCCTTGTTGTGGGGAATGAAAATTCATGTCACATCTTTAATACCTTCTTCATAATTATGACTTTAGATTTCTAGAAGCTCTTAATCATTTCGAGAAAGCAAGAACCTTGATCTGTCGTCTTCCTGGAGTGTTAACTTGGCCCACAAGTAATGTGGTTATTGAAGAGACTCAGCCAGGGAAAATAAAGGTAACCATTCATTTCTCTAGAGAGCATCTTACTAACCATAAAAGCTCATCTGCGCTTCTGCGCTCCGACTCAGGTATCAGAAGACAGGTAGGAGCACTCTGTCCTCAGCTCCTCCACATGCGTTTCCCCTTGAAAGACTGGTGAGAATCACCAACGTTTATTGAATGTTTCCTGTGTGCCAGTCATACACCTTCCATTTATCATTACCTTTAACCCTTACAGCAACCCTATGTGATGAGCACTATGATTATTCCCATTTTACAGATGAGGAAGATTACATTTAGAGAGGTTAAGTGTTGAGCTCAAGGTTAAACAGCTAGGAAATGGTAGAGCTGGGACTTGAATCCAGGCATTCTGACCAGAATGTGCACTGTTAAGCAGCATGGCGTACTGGTTGTACTTAGAGAAAGGTATAGCATTGTTTTTTCGTCATGGTTATTAATGGTACTTGAAATGGTACCATTAATGGTACTGAAAATACAAATTTACAAATGGTATTAATGGTACTGAAAATACAAATTTAGTCTCATATCCAGAAGCATAGGATGCTTTGCCAGTTCTAGAAAGACTGAAGTATGTGAATTGACTCGGATGGGTCTTTACTTGTGATGAACCCTGGCATTTACTCAGAACTTGCTTTTGGCTGAAGCTTTTAAAAGCACAGGAATCAACTCTTACAACTCAGTGATAAAAAGACACTCTAATTAAAAGTAGCCAAAAGATCTGGTTAGATGTATCTGCTAACAAGTTGTATAAATAGACAATAAGCATGTAAAATGTGTTCAACAGTTAGCCATCAGAGAAATGCAAGTTGAAACAAGATACTACTTCATACTCACTAGGGTGGCTGTAATCAAGAAGGCAGACAATAACAAGTGTTGACAAGGATGTGGAGAAATCAGAATGTCCATACATTGCTGCAAAGTGTAAAATGATGAAGCTGCTTTGGAAAACAGTCTGGCAGTTCCTCATAGGTTAAAGATAGAGTTCCCATGTGACCTAGCAGTTTCACTCCTAGGTATATGTACAGAGACAAGAAAACATATGTTCTCACAAAAACTTGTACATGAATGTTCATAGCAGTATTATTCATAGTAGTCAAAAAGTGGAAACAGCTCAAAGTGTCCATCAACTGATGAATGGTTAAATAAAATGTGGTATATCCATATAATTGAATATGAGTGACAGAAACCAGACACGAAAGGCCACATACTGTGTGATTCTGTTTGTCTGAAATCTCCAGAATAGGAAAATCTATATGTGAAGACAGATAGTAGATTAGTGGGCTAGGGGATTGAGGAAGGTTGGGGAGGGATTGCTAATGGGTATGGGGTTTCTTGTTGCCTGGTGAAATGTTCTAATTTTAGGTTATCGTGATGGTTATACAACTCTGAATATACTAAAAAACCACTGAACTAAACACTTTAAATGTGTAAATTGTATGGTATATGAATTATATCTCAACAAAGCTGGTATAAAAAATAAAACTAAACATAGGGATTGTTGGATTTTCCTCTCTTTATACTGGATTGGAGTGGAGGCACAGGAACTACTGATAACGAACAGCCAGCACTGGAAGCGTGGCATGAGTCTTGGGGGCTTCAGTGGCAGTGGTGTAATTCTCCAGGTGGTGAACAGGCACAGGTGGCAGGGGTTCAGGGAGGTAGATGGATGGCAGTGGTGGGGTCCTAGGTGAAATGACACTGGGAAGGAGGAGAACAGTAGAGCTCTAAGGGTTATTCTACCTCATTTGACTCCCTGTGAATGCTTAGAGGAGGTTTCTAAGAGGTATGTAGTGTAAAATGAGGTTTGATGATTATAACACAGGATAAGATTTTGATTCAGAGTCTGAAATTCTGAACATTTTTTGCTCAGCCCTTTTTCCCCATCTTTGTCTCTTGGCATGTCTCTGTATCAGCCTCTCTCTAGAAGGAAAAACTTTAAAAGTTGTATGTAGCTCTTGGCTAAAAGGCATTTGGTCCTTTCTGTGCTGAAAATACTTTGATGGCAAGAGGTTATTGAAATCACAAACATTTTATTGTTGAATTAGTGTTGTAGTAGTATCATTTTTGTTTATTTTTGTTTTAGATGCTGTTAGAGAAATTTATTGAAGAATGCAGGTTCCCTCCAGTGCCGGATGCCATTTGTTGCTATCAGAAGTGCCGTGGATATTCCAAAATCCAGATATACATAACTGATCCAGACTTTAAGGTACTAATGAGTGTGTACTAGGTCATTAACTTGCTGAATTGTGCCTTAAAATGGATTCAGAACAAATTCTGTAATTGGAGACACCTGAGTTCTGTGACTTGTCAGCAGTTTTATGTCCTCTTGTCCTCCCCATCCCCTGGACTTAAGTCTACATCATCTCACCTGGGGGCCCAGAGCCACTGAAATAAACACCGAGGGCAGGGATGGTGACCTGAGAAGGCAGGTTAGCTGATTCCATTTCCCCTTTCTAGCCTATTTTTAGGAGCCCAGGGAACAAAGTGAGGTTAGTACCCCTGATTTGTTGCAATTCCAATTTCTTGTAAAATTTGAGTCCAAGAATCTGAAGGCCATTCTGATCACTGAATTAACTCCTAGAGACCTAAGTCTGAGACCGAGTCTGGCAGTGAATTGAGTGAGTAAGACCCTGGGCTTTAGCTTGTTCAGGAAGATACAAGCTGCTCGCTGTCCCTGGTTAGTAGATCAGATGAAATAAGTTTATAAAATATTTGATATTGTAAAGGATAACGCAGCTGTAAAGTGTGGAAATGAATATGTCAGTTAAGCTCAGTATTTCCAGCACTAGGCAGTCTGGGGTACGGAAGTATTATACTCCCCCAGGAGGAAATGTGACATCTAGTTATGTCTGCCAGGTAAATGCAGACCCCTCTGTATCTTAATATGTGTTGTGAGTGAGAGAGAGAGAGAGAGAGAGAGAGTGAGAGAGAGTGTGTAGACATCTTTCAAATGTGAGTTAAAAATTGTTTTAAACCCTAGGGTTTTATACGAATCAGCTGTTGCCAGTACTGTAAAATAGAATTCCACATGAACTGTTGGAAGAAGTTAAAAACAACAACCTTTAATGACAAAATTGACAAGGTAAGGCTAACAAGATTGTCTGGATTTTTCAGTATGCTTATTGTATGTTGATTTTTCTTCCCCTAAGAATCTTTAGGAAAAGTCTTAAGAGGATATGAATTCCTCCCTGTTCATGAGACATAATTAGAAAGTATTAAATTAAAAATTTAATGATAAAGTTAGAAAATCAGTTTTTGTTTTTTAACGTATTTATTTTTTATTTATTTTATTTTTGGCTGCATCGGGTCTTCGTTGCTGCACACAGGCTTTTCTCTAGTTGCGGCGAGTGGAGGCTACTCTTTGTTGCGGTGCAGGGGCTTCTCACTGCAGTGGCTTCTCTTGTTGCGGAGCATGGGCTCTAGGCGTGCGGGCTTCAGTAGTTGTGGCTCGCGGGCTCTAGAGCGCAGGCTCAGTAGTTGTGGCGCACGGGCTTAGTTGCTCCGCGGCACGTGGGATCTTCCCAGACCAGGGCTCAAACCCATGTCCCCTGCATTGGCAGGCGGATTCTTAACCACTGTGCCACCAGGGAAGCCCAGTTTTTGTTTTTATTTTATGCAAGTGTAAAGGCAGTAACCATAGAGGCTTTTAATAAATTGTTGAACCCCTTTTACACTGGAAATATTATGATCAAAAATAAAAGTTTAAATGTCTGATTTTAATGTTATGATGTAGAATTGGGGCTTCAAATTTTATATTTTCTAAAAAAATTTGATGAGATAATTTGTACTAAGAAATCAACTTAATTTTGTACTGCCACATCTGATTGGGGTTTTCTCTTAATTAACAAGATAATGATGTTAATTACCATTAGCCAGATGTACTTTGACAGCAGTCACAGTTTAATAATCTTGTTTGCATTGATAAAATTTGTTTCTGATCCATATAAGCTATGGACTTAAAAAAAGAAAACCTTTTTCTACTCTGCTTAGCCTCATGTAAACACCTATCCTTATTGAGAAAAAAAATAAGGTGGTTGTGCTAGGTGAATGTTAGCAATAGGAATTATTGAAGTTTAGTAGAAATAAATTCACACATTTTACACATTTTCATGTAGTTAACTAGAGGTGTAATGATGTGACCAAATAACTGCTGCCATTTAGTGACTTCTGCTATGTCTTTGTCCTACCTTAATTGAGCTTCTCTAGCTGTGCCCTCGCCCTGAGTGGTCTTACCATTCCCATGGGTTGAAATACCCTCTGTAAATTCGCTTTCACTAGGATGTATTGAAGTAACTCAAATATCTTATGACTTACAGTAAGAAAGGCTTGTTCCTTGCCTGCGTCACTTGTCCTGAAGTTTTGCATTCGTTGTCCAGGGTTGGGCTGTGGCAGCTCCAGTCTGTGTGGCTGTGTTCTTTGTTTCTGAATTGAGGCTGAGGAGTGACTGGAACATGTTCTTATGGCCGAGGGAAAAGAGCAATGGCCAGTCCATTCAGTGTTTCTTAAAGCTTGTTCATGGGTGTAGCGTACGTCATGTCAGCTCACCTTACGCAAACAAAGCAAGTCCCATGGTCGCCCCTACAGATGGGGGCTCCGGGAGTCAGATGGCAACGAGCAGGGACTTTACGGCGTGTCCCTGAAGGAGGTTCTAGATCACATTTTGACTGTTCCTGATGGTTAAAATGGTATACATGTATAGATTTATGCTGAGATGGAGCACTTTTTTTTTTTTTTTTTTATCAAATAGGATTTTCTCCAAGGGATTTGTCTTACTCCTGACTGTGAAGGAATCATTTCAAAGATTATCATCTTCAGCAGTGGTGGTCAGGTTAAATGTGAAGTAAGTATTTAATAAAGGGGAAATCTCCTTAAATTAATAAACAAAATGCTGATACCTTTTAAAATATGATTTAAGTTTGTGGAAGTTGTACTATTTGGATCTTGTGTTTTCCAGGAAAGAAACAGTTACTTAATATAAGAAATTATAGGAAGTAATAGGATGTGAGAATGCTTCTTTGCATTGAAGGAGTCTCATATTCTTTTATCTCCTAAAAGGAGAAGGAGGCCTTTTACATTTTAGTTTTACTGTTTTTACTCTTTTTAATAACCTTATTTTGTTAATTCCCAGTAAACGTTTGGGTGTTGGCGAGGTGGGGGACCTTAGGGAGGGAGGAGAGTGTCTTGAGGGATTGCCTTTAGCCTCCCTGTATGGGAGTTGGCAGGAGTGGGTTGTTGTAGTGACATCTGTAGTTTATTTGATCTTCTGCTTACTCTTAATTTTTTTTTTAAGCTTCCTAAATTGTGTCCACTCTCTTGTTCCTCTTTTCAGTAAATTGTTTTGCTAAAGTTTTCTAGGCTTTTGTTTGGGTCAGAACATCATCACTGTTCCCTATCAGATTGAACATTGACTGTGTGTGCTTCTGAAATGCTTGTTACTTGTGGTTTTGTGCTTTATGTCACGGGAGCATGAGACAAATTTTGGATGTGTCTGTTTTATTTAAAGTTTGAACACAAGGTCATTAAAGAAAAGGTTCCTCCAAGACCTATTCTGAAACAGAAATGTTCTAGGTAAGATTTTTAATAATCAGTAGCTTAATAATGTCTATTAGAATATAATTTTGTTAAATGCAGATTTCTAAATTATGCTGTTTTTAAAATTGGCTCCGCACACATATCCAGATAAGTGGTTCTTAAGTGAATTTTATGGATATTTATAACTTTAAAGGGAACTAGCCTAGAATGGTTAAATGCTAAAAACTTGAATAAGAAGCATTATTTAGTGGTTGAATTTATAAGTAAAATTATGAAATTGAACTGTGAAATGACATGTTCAATAGATTTGGCATTTGGATAAAAATTATATACTTAGCTCTCAGTTGTTGAAACTTTAATTCCAAAAGCATCTTTCCTTTTGCTCTCTTCAAACATTTTGAACCAGTGACTATTTCTCACCCTGAAATACTCAGTGAACTGTCAAAATTATTCACTTCTGTATCTTCTTGTTCAGATCAAATAATTCCAATCCTTTTTTCTTTTCTTTTTGGTCCGGCTTCTTGCTTTCCATTTTAAGAAGTGATTTTTTTCATCATTGGTGACCAGGAAAGAACAGAAGAAAAGAGGAACGAATTATTTGTTGAGAAGAATTTGTTGTAACCATATTGACCAAATTCTGGTGTTGTGGGCCATTATTGGGTTGTGAAAATAATATTTTACTGTGGAAATGAGTATTTACATGTATTACCTTGCAGAGTCATTTTTACTATTCCTGTTTATCCTAAGCAATAACTCATATACATGGAAATAACATCTGCATGATCTGTACATGCCATCCTTAATTAGAAGTCACTCAGTCATTGAGGTTCTTGTTTTCATGAAACAAGTACACTTGTTTTGACTGAACTGACCAGGTCTCAAAAGTTTTTGATATTGAACAGAAGATATAGGCCAAGTTTTAACTAAAAAAGGAAACTTCTAACTTATTGTTTGGTGAATGGTTTCCACAATAGGCAAAGGAAAATAGTTAATTGAGTTTATAACAAAGGTGAGTTACGACTAATTGTAAATATTTATCAGCCTAGAGAAGTTAAGGCTGAAAGAAGACAAAAAATTGAAGCGGAAGATCCAAAAAAAGGAAGCAAAAAAATTAGCACAAGAAAGATTGGAAGAGGACCTAAGGGAAAGTAATCCACCTAAAATTGAAGAGCAGAAAGGTATGCTGGGTGTCCAAGGCATGATAAGAATAATATATTCTTGCTTAAAAGTATAAATATAAATATTCATCTTGTTGGGCCTTATGTTAATTGTTATTGAGTTGAAATTTAGATTTCCGTTGGCATTTTGATTTTATCACCGTCTTCTGATTATACTGAGGTGGGGAGGGGGTTGGTGTAAGGAACATTGAATTTAGAAGCAATATACAGGGATTGAAAACGCTACCCTGCCACTAACTCAGGGCAAACTGACACTCTGTCCGTTTCCTTACCTCCAAAGTGCACGTGAGAATAATATCTGAAATTCCTACTGTATGTTTGACAGTGCTTTGTAAATCCTGCTACACAGATTTAAGTTCTGAAACGTTGAACTGTAAATTAGCCACTGATTATTTGAAATATGCTGAGTTCAAATAAAGAAGCAGTTCATAACGGTGCCAGAGAGATTACCTAGTCCAGCCTTCTGTTTTACACCTGTCTTGTCAGCATTCCCTGATCAACATGGGAGCGGTCTCAGTAATTTACTGTTTCTGTGGACATATTTACCTTCAGGTTTTGGGGGGTTTTTTTTGAGTTTTTTTTTTTTTTTTAATTGAGGTATATAGTTTCAGGTGTACAACATAATGATTTGATATTTGTATGTAATGCAAAATGATTACCACAGTAAGTCCAATTAACATCCATCACCATACATAGTTAACAGAATTTTTTTTTTTCATGAGAACTTTCAAGATCTACATGCAAATACACAAAACAGTATTATTAACTGTAGTCACCATACTATACGTTATAGCCCCAGGTATGCCTTCAGTTTTGAGTTGAAGTACGTTGGTCTCATTTTCTACTATGATGGCTGTTCCCAAAATGAAATATTTCCTCTTGCTGTCTTTATTTTTCATCTAGTATTCCATAAATGTTTCACAAATCAATCACAATTATCTTTCCTACCGAAAAAATTTTTAGTGAACATTATTTACTTATTTTATATATATATATATTTGTATTTAATTTATTGTCTAGCTTCAAGATGCTAAATGGCCATTTTTAGGGGGAAATGCCTGGGTGGGAAGATGAACTTCTGAGCTATTTTCCAGCTTGGAATCAACGACTCCACAGGTCTATGATTTAGGATTCAGCAATAAGATGAATAACATACAGTAACTACCAAATGTTAATTGTATTTATACCTGAAGAAATGATCCCTTCAACTCCAGGAAAAAACCCTTTGCATTCATGCATGAAACATATTTACTGAATATAAAGTTTGGGTAGTTGATGAGGCTCAGTTAGGATTTTTAGATGAGTGGTACAAGTGAAGGCAATAAGGTACTTGATATGTTCGATTTAATGTGAACTTTCATACCTTTTAAAGGTGTTAAATATTTTATTTATATTCCTAATTTAAAATTTCTTAGGCTATTTAAAACAACATAAAGAATACATCTGAGTCATGTTTTATATTGCTATGTAATGTTATGTTAATTTTTTCTGAGTTTATATTTTTGCAAATTGGTCCTCTTTCTCCTTTTTACTGACCACTGTTATTTATCCGTAGAAACTGTAGACAGTGTTCAGAGTTGCCAGTTCCTTGATGACAGAATTCTGCAGTGCATAAAGCAGTATGCTGACAAGATTAAGTCCGGGATACTGAATACTTCCAAGCTCCTCAAAGAGTTGCTTTCTTGGAAGGTTTTAACCACAGAAGACTACACAACCTGTTTTTCTAGCAGAAATTTTCTGAATGAAGCAGTGGACTATGTCATTTGTCATTTGGTTCAAGAAAAGAATAGAGTAAAGACAAGGGTGTTTCTGCATGTTTTGAGTGAACTTAAAGAAGTGGAACCAAAATTAGCCACCTGGATCCAAAAACTTAATAGCTTTGGTACGTCACTTAATTCTAGAGATGCAGTTTCATAGGAAGGATGAACATAGGCCTCTGAATCCTTTTTCATTTTCCTGTCATGGTTTATGATTTTTTAAAATGTAGAACCACAAATTTGTATAGTTAAAAATGCTATTTCCCCCAACTCACAATTTTTAGGTTACTTTATGGATGGGTTACAATATGCTTTTGTATAAGGTGTAAACACAGGAAAGTTGCGTCAGTAAGAAAATCCAGTCCTATGTTATGCAAAACTATTTGTCCTTGTGTAAAGTGCGTGAATACTGGGTACAACCATGGGTAAATAGCACCCCCTGGAGTCAGCTGCTGGGGAGTGCCCTCTGGGATTGTGCAGTTTGGTAGTCACATTCCTTAGTGAAGAATTTCCAAAAAAAAAAAAAAAAAAGAATTTCCAGGAAAGAGTGGATGGAACTAATTGCTTAGGATCACCTGAGGCAAATCTGTATCTAAGGACTGAGAGAGAAATACCCTGGGCTTGACCTTCAGTGTTGTGAATCACAGGGTCATAAAATTCTGGTACTCTGCCCTGATTTTCCTAATTCGGTTGAGGAAGAACCCCCCAAGCAGGCTCTTTGACCAAAGCCACCCAAGGACTGCAGAAGGCAGCTGCAGAGAGAGTTGTTGACCAAACTAGATGGTGATCTCTTCTGGTACCAGGGCCTTGTTTGTCCTGGTGACCAGGTTGGCTGCTGCCTAGTGCCGTGGATGATTCACTTGGCACCTGTTGGGTAAAAAGGCTAGTGGGAGCCACAGCAGGGCAGGCCCTTTCAGCAGCGGTCTATAGAGAGAGCCTGCCTGACCTGCCTTAGAGACATGGAGCTGATAGAATTCCAGGGTTTCAGAGAATATATTGATACGTTTCTGTCAGTAGAGACAAAGTAAGATGGCAGCAAACTTGGTGTAGTTGATAAGTAAATGTTGCTGTGTTGAGCATACATCTCCGTGGGTTACTGGCCCCAGACAATTTCACCTAAGTGATGATTGCTGTTAGTGTCTACTGACAATCAGACAAGTAAATTATAAAGTTATGTCTTACTTTAACCTGCTATATTTAACAAAGAGCTTAGTTTAAATGCAGTGGGAGCGGCGGTTAACGTTTCAGTACTAGATGTGATCTGCTCCCTTCCCCTTAACGAGCACATGCTTTAATGTGAGCCATAGATGGAGATGTGAACGTGATATTTCTTCATTGCTGATTCCCTTGAACCTTGTTTGAGTATTTTATGTGATCCCTGATTCTGGTGTTTAAATACACTAATTTTTCATGTAACATGAGTTCTGCAAAGCTAACTATTTCATCTGGAAGAAACAGCTGTCCAGGGTAGTTCTAACTTGGCAATCTCTGCTTCATTTGCGGACTGAGAACCTGTGGTCCGTCCTGTGTTAGAGGCGTGTCAGGGGAGAGAACAGAGCCAATCCTTGCGTTTTGACGGCTGTGTTAGTAGGTAGCAGGTGTTCACCTTTCAGTAGTGGCGTGTGAGGTTGCAGCCACCCCTTTTTCTGAGTTGGAGAAGGGAGGAATAAAAGTGGGAATAGTGACCACCTTGCATCTTGTGAGGAGGGTAAGGAGCCGTGATACTTTGGGGGATAAGGTGTAGTTCTTGGAGGTGTTGGGTGAACAGTTTGCCCATTTTCTGTTTTATAGGCACTTGGGAAGTTCTGTATATTATTGATATTTTGTTATTATGGAGTATATGTAGAAAAGCATTGTAAAATCTTGCCAGCTTGTACTAATTGGAATGCAAATCATTACGAAGTAGTGAAAAAGTTATTGTAATATTTTTAAAGGAATTTAATGCCTTTAAAAATGCCTTTTAAAGGCATTTAATTCATTTAATCTCCTAAGTCTGATAAAAATAACTATATTAATAGAAACCTTTGGCCTACCTTCTTCAACTAATAGATAAGAATTATTATAGTTAGCATATTAATGTGAAATAGTGTTTCTAAAATGCATAATAGCTTGAACAAGTTTGTTCTCAATTATTTGAATGTTTTCACTGAAAATGTAAGCAAACTATAGTAGAACTGCTTTCAGAGATGTGAAAATGAATGTGATTTTACAGCAAATAATTTTCCTCTTCTTCTGACTTGGGTTTTGTTTTTATTATAGGCTTAGATGCCACAGGACCTTTTTTTTCTCGTTATGGGGCTGCTCTTAAGGAGCTTGATTTTAGCATCATGACTTTTCTCTGGAATGAGAAATATGGTCATAAACTAGGCTCTATAGAAGGAAAGCAGCTTGATTATTTCTGTGAGCCAGCGTCATTGAAGGAAGCGCGATGTTTAATATGGCTGCTGGAAGAACACAGAGACAAGTTCCCAGCACTGCATAATGCTTTGGATGAATTCTTTGATATAATGGGTATGTGGACTGAGTTTCAGTTTATATCTAATCTTAGAAAAAATCTCCAAAGGATCTAGCTTGCTTAAATACTTAACAAAGAAAATAATGAAAATTATTATGGTACAACTGGCTTATTTGGGGAAATTAGTGTTAAGAATAGTGATTTTTTTTTTTTAATGTCATAAAACCTTCTTACTCTGTGGAGTTAATTGTTGTAGAGATATTCAGATGGATACATTACATGGACTATACACCAGACTATTCTCATCATAGGTATTTTGACAGTGTCATGGCAGAGATTGTATATCATAGGGATGGAATTTCTTAGGAAATGGCTTGATTTGTAGCATTCAAGAAAACATGGGCCTGCAGAAGTAGGCGATGCTTGCAGAATCTATAACAGATAGAATATGTATTGTAGTGGGAAGAGCCTAGAGCTGGGAGTCAAGAAAAGTAGGCTATGGCCCAGCTACTTCCCTAACTCAATTAATTAGAAACTTTCTTTTACTACTGCTTCAAGGCCCTGTGCTAGGTGTTAACAAGGAATTCAGAAATGCTTACGCTAGTCTCTGCCCTCAAGGACGTTATGTTTCAGAAAAGGCAGTAAAATGAATATACAGATAACTGTAATATGTGCTGAGGGGTTCTCCTCGGGGAAGAGGAAAGCCTTGGTGCAGGGGTAGAGTCCAAGTCCAGCTTTGAACATGGAGGTGGAATTTGACAGGGTGACGTCCAGAATTAGAGACAGGGTGGAGGGGACTTGAGGGGGCTGCTTGGATAATGGCATGGAGTCCAGTTTGGCAGAATAGGATAACTAGTAGTTAATTCTTTAGCTTCTCTTGAATGTTAGTTTCTTCATCATTAAAATGAGGATTTGGAGCCAGTGATCTGTGTGATTCTGTTTTGTTCAAAATTTTAATATTCTTAGATTCTAGATTAATTTAAATTTCTTGTCTTTGGTACTGCATGTATCTCTTAGGATAACGCCTCGCCCCTGCCCCCCACCTTTTCCCTTAGCATCAGAAGTCTGCTTATATATTGTCAGGAGTTAGACTTTCAAATTTTGTGCCATTTGTTTTAAAGGGTACATGAAAAGGTCTGGCCTTGTACAGAAATGTTATGCAGTATGAAGTTCAAATGCAGTATAAGGAACTGAAAAGCTTACTTTTGTTGTGGTTCTCAAATATAGGTGGCTTTATTTTCCTAGGACACTGCTTCATGACTGGAGTTGACATGCTTCTTGATAGCCTGAATTTATTGCCATCAGTTTTCTGCTGCTGGTAATAAAATGCTGTCCTGGGACTGAGCTTACAAAACTCAATGCATGTTTGGATCACACAAGATAACTAAAAAGGACACAACCCTCTCCTTATGTGTTTTCCCTGATTCTTGTGTTCTATACCTAAAATATACAGTCCATCCAGTTGTGACTCTTTCTCTGCTTTTAGTCATAGGGTTGGAAGCCACCAGCCAAATGACCAGCCAACAGATTTTCAAGTTCACTACTTGTGCCTCTCACCCTCATCCCAGACATTTTCAATTTTGTCTCCTTTCATTTAAAGGAATGACTGTGTTTCTTAAAACTTCAGAATCCACTGATCTTGTGTATAAGGGTACTCAATAGTATCACCAATGCCGTGATAATTGGGAGACCCAAACTCTCCTGGATCCTGCATGCGTATTTCCGTGTTGGAATTTCTGTGTAGATGGCCAAGAGACCCGTTAAGTGCAATATGGCTTAAGCCACTTGTATCTCTAGAGACCTGTTTTTCCTAGTTATCTCAGATAATAACGTTTTATATATTGTTTTTAAGCAGGAAACTCTGAAATTGGTCTCCACCCATCCTCTTGCCTGTTGCCCCATGTCTAGTTTGTTGCCAGTTCAAATAAGCTTTATTTTTGATCTGCCCTTCCCTGTCTACCTCCGCTTCCCTAGGCCAGGATCTTAATAATCTTTCCATGATTGCAGTAGCCTCCAAACTGGTCTCCATGCTTCTGACCCTCCTACTCCAAATCTTTCTCTTATGTTGCTGTTAGTGACTCTTCTAGAACGTCTGTCTGATCCTATAAGTATTTTGTTTGGGAAGCACTTGCTTCATTTTGCCTACAAATTGAATTCACATGATCTGTCTGGGTTCATCAGCACTCTCCCCATCTGCCCTCTGAATATACACCCCACTTCCTACTGTGTCCAAACCTGCATTGTGCTTTCCTTGCTCACATACCACCCCTTTGCTTGTTCATTTCAAGTCTAACTTGTTCAAGTCCCCTCCTCCCCACATCCCTCCCTGACCCCTGACTCAGGCCACTCCCCTTGAAGACTTTATTATTCTATCAGCTTTGTTTCCACTGTATTTGCTGTGGCATTTAGCACACTGAGCTATGGGTGTTTGCCTCTTTGTGTAGCTTGCAGAACATGAGGTTATCGATGGCAGGGACTTCTCTGTACATTTCTGTATTCCCTGCACCTAGCATAGAGTTTGGTGCCTAGAAAGCAGTCAAATTATGCTGAATTGGATTGAAATTTTGTGGTTCTTTGTAGTTGGTTTTCCGATGAGTTAGCCATTTTGCTGTTGGTTTCTAAGCTAAACTTATGTCAAAGCCAAATAAGGAGTAGAACATAGTGGATGTTAGTAGTATCTGGGGTGGTTTTCTTTAAGGCTTTTAGTGTATCCTATGGCAATATAAACATTTTGTTTCCTCACAAAACCATCTGTATCTTCCTACAGACAGCCGCTGCACTGTATTAAGGAAACAGGACAGTGGTGATGTGCCAGTAAGTTATTTGATCACTTTCAATGTTATGTTCTAATTCGTATCAGCCAAAGGAAGAGAGGAGGACCCAGGCCAGTGTTGGTTTACATCACAAGAGGCGCTCCAGAACCAAATCTTGAGGACTTCTGGATAACGTGTATGATTTCCTTAGAAAGTTAATCCCAATCTTCCTCTTGGAATTGGAACAACAGTCAGCACACTCTGAAGTTTAAATTAGACAATGTCCATAAGTTTTCACAACTAATAAATGTTAATCATAGATATAGGAAAGGAGTTCTTGATTCATCTGCTGGCATAAAAATGAAACGTTATCTGTAATGATTAAAATTGCAACGTTTTGTTCTGTAAGGAAAACAAATGGACTTTGTTTTGAGTGGCTTACAATTGAGCTTAAGTTAAAATAATTCCAGAGTTGTCTTCCTTAGTAGTTTGTGGCAGTTTTCAATCAGAAAGATACCTGTTTACTGATTTTTAGGATCAAGTCATCTATACTTGAAATTTTGTCTTAGTCCACCCTATCAGACACTGTCTGGCTAACTACAGAGACACAGCTGACATACCCCATGGGAAGTTAAATGCTTTTTCTGAATTCACTGTTTGTGCCCTGGCGTCTGGCCAGCTGTAGAATGTTGAGTTTGGTTTAGTAAAAGGAAAATCATTAAAATATGATCACCATATAACTGGAATTACTTAATAAGTCTGATTAATTACTTGAAATGACATAAACCTTGTTGAAAGTGAGTACAACATGTTAGGTTGGAACAATTTAATTTTAGTTATAGCATTAGGCATCATTTAACTTTTTCTTATTTTCTATTATAAATCAAAACACTAGGGCTTAACACACTATAGTGTTAATTTTTGTTAAACATTTCATGTACTTCAGCTTAGAACTAGTCTATGAAAATCCGTATGGTATCTTTATAATATATGGTAGCTTCATAATGCTGTTATATGAGTGTTCAGTAATTTTTTTTTTTTATGTTTCAGTTTAATTCTACCAAGATAAGAAACAAAGGCAAGAAAAAGAAGCCAAAAGATTCAAAGGTATGGAGTATTTTCTGTATTGATTCTTGTCCAAAATCATTAATTGAATATATAAATAAATATAAATAAGAATTAACCAATTCTTGGGATATTTTGAAGCATTTTGTAGAGAAAGAATTTCTAGGCTTTCGTCTAAAGATGTTTTGGCAGTCTTCTACATTTTGAGGAAGTTTAAGGTTCATGTCGTGTATAAGTAATTCTTGAAAGAGACTCTTTATCTTTATTGTCCTTTTTATTTTCTAGATAGTTCCTAGTGAAATCATTGTCATAATGTAGGACTTTGTATGGCTGGTCATAGAGCAATGTGACCAAGGCTGCTTTGGGATCAGGCAGACCTGGGTTCTTATCTTGGTTCTACCAATTGTTATTATTTTTATTATCTGTGCGACCTTGGGCAAGTTATTTGACTTCCATGTGCCTTAGTGTCATTATCTGTATGACAAGACATGATACCTTTTATTAACAACTAATAGAATTATTATCTAAAATATTCAAAGTAAAGATACTGAATACTAATCATGACAGAATCTCAGAATTGAAAGGCTCCCTTCCTTCCTCTCTCCTAAAGCTCTGCTTCAGGCACATGAGATAACTAGGGCATGATTTTTAAGTCTTATGGTGGGTTCTTCGTGGCTCTCATGTATTTGGGGGATCAAGTAGGGGGCAGGGGTTGAAAAAGTGAACAAATATTAGGGGAGGATGAGAGCAACTTATAAGTTCCAATAAAACTTTTCTTTTTATCTTTGACTATATGTCTTTAGTTTATCTAAAATGAGAGTTTAAACAGTGATAATTTAAAAATTTTTAGAGCATTAGAAGCTACCTAAATGTTAATTTGTGCCTATTTTTGGCTGTTGAAAGTTTTATTACTGTATGTTCCTGTTCACAAGAAAATTTAGATCAGTCATATATATTGGCAATTTGTATGCATATTTATTTATGTAAGCATTCATCAGTTTTAGTGGTAATTTTAAGGTGGAAAATCCTTGTCATTTTTCTGTCTTTTAAACCAGCCTATGTTAGTTGGGTCTGGAACCACTTCAGTCGCACCAAATAATGAGACTGTCACTTCAGGTGAAGACCATAAGTAAGTACAGTCTGAAAATTTTTGCTTTATTTGAACTTAAAAGTGGTATTAATTTAATGTACTTTAAACTTGTGTTTTATTTCCCTAACTTCTCTAAAGATGTGCATCTATTAATGACAACCTGATGTGACCCCTCATGGTTGAATTTATAGTGTGGCCTGTCAGTGTTAACAATTCATATAAACTGCATTAAAATCACAGGGCTGATGACCTTCATTTGATAAGTTTGAGAACCTACTATGTGCAAGATACTGTGAGAAGATCCTAGAAAATATTCTTTAAAATGTTCAATGAAGAGAATGTCCTATTGATAATTACTAGGAAGATGTTTTGGAGGCTATAAATGATGTTGTGGTTTAACCTTAGATGTTAGTGATTTCCAGTGGTAGCTGGTTGTTGAAACTGAGTTTTCAAGAGACAGATAGACATAAGAAATAAAACTAGTGAGAAGCAGTGACCTTTTTATATCATACTCCTGTATGGACCAAAAACCCACAAAATTTTTTTCCCCCCCACATTTCTTTTTTTTTAAATTAAATTAAATTTATTTTTTAAGTTATATTATTACTATCCACTTTTTTTTTTGAATTTTATTTTACTTATTTTTTTAAACAGCAGGTTCTTATTAGTTACCCATTTTATACATATTGGTGTATACATGTCAATCCCAATCTCCCAATTCATCACACCACCACCCCCCTGCCACTTTACCCCCTTGGTGTCCATACGTTTGTTCTCCACATCTGTGTCTCAATTTCTGCCCTGCAAACCGGTTCATCTGTACCATTTTTCTAGGTTCCACATGTATGCATTAGTATACGATATTTGTTTTTCTCTTTCCGACTTACTTCACTCTGTATGACAGTCTCTAGATCCATCCACGTCTCTACAAATGACCCAAGTTTGCTCGTTTTTATGGCTGAGTAATATTCCATTGTATATACGTGCCACATTTCTTTATCCATTTCTCTGTCGATGGGCATTTAGGTTGCTTCCATGACGTGGCTATTGTAAATAGTGCTGCAGTGAACATTGGGGTGCATGTGTCTTTTTGAATTATGGTTTTCTCTGGGCACATGCCCAGTAGTGGGATTGCTGGGTCATATGGTAGTTCTATTTTTAGTTTTTTAAGGAACCTCCATACTGTTCTCCATAGTGGCTGTATCAATTTACTTTCCCACCAACAGTGCAAGAGGGTTCCCTTTTCTCCACACCCTCTCCAGCATTTGTTGTTTGTAGATTTTTGATGATGCCCATTCTGACTGGTGTGAGGTGATAACCTCATTGTACTTTTGATTTGCATTTCTCTAATAATTAGTGATGTTGAGCAGCTTTTTATGTGCTTCTTGGCCGTCTGTATGTCTTCTTTGGAGAAATGTCTGTTTAGGTCTTCTGCCCATTTTTGGATTGGGTTGTTTGTTTTTTTAATATTGAGCTGCATGAGCTGTTTATATATTTTGGAGATTAATCCTTTGTCCATTGATTCATTTGCAAATATTTTCTCCCATTCTGAGGATTGTCTTTTCGTCTTGTTTGTAGTTTCCTTTGCTTTGCAAAGGCTTTTAAGTTTCACTGGGTCCCATTTGTTTATTTTTATTTTTATTTCCATTACTCTAGGAGGTGGGTCAAAAAGGATCTTGCTGTGATTTACATCAGAATGTTCTTCCTATGTTTTCCTCTAAGAGTTTTATAGTGTCCAGTCTTACATTTAGGTCTCGAATCCATTATGAGTTTACTTCTGTGTATGGTGTTAGGGAGTGTTCTAGTTTCATTCTTTAACGTGTAGCTGTCCAGTTTTCCCAGCACCGCTTATTGAAGAGACTGTCTTTTCTGCATTGTATATCCTTGCCTCCTTTGTCATAGATTAGTTGCACATAGGTGCATGGGTTTATCTCTGGGCTTTCTATCCTGTTCCGTTGATCTATATTTCTGTTTTTGTGCCAGTACCATATTGTCTTGATTACTGTAACTTTGTAGTATAGTCTGAAGTCAGGGAGTCTGATTCCTCCAGCTCCGTTTTTTTCCCTCAAGACTGCTTGGGCTATTCGGAGTCTTTTGTGTCTCCATACAAATTTTAAGATTTTTTTGTTCTAGTTCCGTAAAAAATGCCATTGGTGATTTGATAGGGATTGCATTGAATCTGTAGATTGCTTTGGGTAGCATAGTAATTTTCACAATATTGATTCTTCCAATCCAAGAACATGGTATATCTCTCCATCTGTTGGCATCATCTTTAATTTCTTTCATCAGTGTCTTATAGTTTTCTGCATACAGGTCTTTTGTCTCTCTAGGTAGGTTTATTCCTAGGTATTTTGTTCTTTTTGTTGCAATGGTAAATCAGAGTGTTTCCTTAATTTCTCTTTCAGATTTTTCATCATTAGTGTATAGGAATGCAAGAGATTTCTGTGCATTAATTTTGTATCCTGCAACTTTACCAAATTCATTGATTAGCTCTAGTAATTTTCTGGTGGCATCTTTAGGATTCTCTATGTATAGTATCATGCCATCTGCAGACAGTGACAGTTTTACTTCTTCTTTTCCAATTTGTATTCCTTTTATTTCTTTTTCTTCTCTGATTGCCGTGGCTAGGACTTCCAAAACTATGTTGAATAATAGTGGTTAGAGTGGACATCCTTGTCTTGTTCCTGATCTTAGAGGAAATGCTTTCAGTTTTTCACCATTGAGAATGGTGTTTGCTGTGGGTTTGTTGTATATGGCCTTTATGATGTTGAGGTAGGTTCCCTCTATGCCTGCTTTCTGGAGAGTTTTTATCATAAATGAGTGTTGAATTTTGTCAGAAGTTTTTTATGCATCTATTGAGATGATCATATGGTTTTTCTTCTTCAGTTTGTTAATATGGTGTATCACATTGATTGATTTGCGTATACTGAAGAATCCTTGCATCCCTGGGATAAATCCCACTTGATCATGGTGTATGATCCTTTGAGTATGTTGTTGGATTCTGTTTGCTAGTATTTTGTTGAGGATTTTTGCATCTGTATTCATCAGTGATATTGGTCTGTAATTTTCTTTTTTTGTAGTATCTTTGTCTGGTTTTCGTATCAGGGTGATGGTGGCCTCCTAGAATGAGTTTGGGAGTGTTCCTTCCTCTGCAATTTTTTGGAAGAGTTTGAGAAGGATGGGTGTTAGCTCTTCTCTAAATGTTTGATAGAATTCACCTGTGAAGCCATCTGGTCCTGGACTTTTGTTTGTTGGAAGATTTTAATCACAGTTTCAATTTCATTATTTGTGATTGGTCTGTCCATATTTTCTATTTCTTCCCGGGTCAGTCTTGGAAGGTGATACCTTTCTAAGAATTGGTCCATTTCTTCCAGGTTGTCCATTTTATTGGCATGGAGTTGCTTGTAGTAGTCTCTTCGGATGCTTTGTATTTCTGCCGTGTCTGTTGTAACTTCTCTTTTTTCATTTCTAATTTTAATGATTTGAGTCCTCTCCCTCTTTTTCTTGACGAGTCTGGCTAATGGCTTATCAATTTTGTTTATCTTCTCAAAGAAGCAGCTTTTAGTTTTATTGATCTTTGCTATTGTTTTCTTTGTTTCTGTTTCATTTATTTCTGCTCTGATCTTTATGATTTCTTTCCTTCTACTAACTTTGGGTTTTGTTTGTTCTTCTTTCTCTAGTTCTTTTAGGTGTAAGGTTAGATTGTTTATTTGAGATGTTTGTTGTTTCTTGAGTTAGGATTGTATTGCTATAAACTTCCCTCTTAGAACTGCTTTTGCTGCATCCCATTGGTTTTGGATCATCGTGTTTTTGTTGTCATTTGTCTCTAGGTATTTTTTGATTTCCTCTTTGATTTCTTCAGTGATCTCTTGGTTACTTAGTAACATATTGTTTAGCCTCCATGTGTTTGTGTTTTTTACATTTTTTTCCCTGTAATTGATTTCTAATCTCATAGCGTTGTGGTCAGAAAAGATGCTTGATATGATTTCAGTTTTCTTAAATTTACTGAGGCTTGATTTGTGACCCAAGATGTGATCTATCCTGGAGGATGTTCCGTGCACACTTGAGAAGAAAGTGTAATCTGCTGTTTTTGGATGGAATGTGCTATAAATATCAATTAAGTCTCTCTGGTCTGTTGTGTCATTTAAAGCTTGTGTTTCCTTATTAATTTTCTGTTTGGATGATCTGTCCATTGGTGTAAGTGAGGTGTTAAAGTCCCCCACTATTATTGTGTTACAGTCGATTTCCTCTTTTATAGTTGTTAGCAGTTGCCTCATGTGTTGAGGTGCTCCTATGTTGGGTGCATATATATTTATAATTGTTATATCTCCTTCTTGGATTGATCCCTTGATCATTATGTAGTGTCCTTCCTTGTCTCTTGTAACATTCTTTATTTTAAAGTCTATTTTATCTGATGAGTATAGCTACTCCAGCTTTCTTTTGATTTCCATTTGCATGGAATATCTTTTTCCATCCTCACTTTCAGTCTGTATGTGTCCCTAGGTCTAAAGTGGGTCTCTTGTAGACAGCATGTAATATGGGTCTTGTTTTTGTATCCATTCAGCAAGCCTGTGTCTTTTGGTTGGAGCATTTAATCCATTGACGTTTAAGGTAATTCTCGATATGTATGTTCCTATTACCATTTTCTTAATTGTTACGGGTTTGTTTTTGTAGGTCCTTTTCTTCTCTTGTGTTTCCCACTTAGAGAAGTTCCTTTAGCATTTGTTGTAGAGCTGTTTTGGTGGATTCTTTTAGATTTTGCTTGTCTGTAAAGCTTTTGATTTCTCCATCGAATCTGAATGAGATCCTTGCCGGGTAGAGTAATCTTGGTTGTAGGTTCTTCCCTTTCATCACTTTAAATATGTCATACCACTCCCTTCTGGCTTGTAGAGTTTCTGCTGAGAAATCAGTTGTTAACCTTATTGGGAGTTCCCTTGTATGTTATTTGTCATTTTTCCCTTGCTGCTTTCAGTAATTTTTCTTTGTCTTTAATTTTTGTCAATTTGACTACTATGTGTCTCAGCGTGTTTCTCCTTGGGTTTATTCTGTATGGGACTCTCTGCGCTTCCTGGACTTGGGTGGCTATTTCCTTTCCCATGTTAGGGAAGTTTTCAACTATAATCTCTTCAAATATTTTCTCAGGTCCTTTCTCTCTCTCTTCTCCTTCTGGGACCCCTATAATGTGAATGTTGTTGCGTTTAATGTTGTCCCAGAGGCCTCTTAGGCTGTCTTCATTTCTTTTCATTCTTTTTTCTTTATTCTGTTCCATGGCTGTTTATTCCACCATTCTGTCTTCCAGGTCACTTATCCATTCTTCTGCCTCAGTTATGCTGCTATTGATTCCTTCTAGTGTATTTTTCATTTCAGTTATTGTATTGTTCATCTCTGTTTGTTTGTTCTTTAATTCTTCTAGGTGTTTGTTTTTTACTTCTTCTAGGTCTTTGTTAAACATTTCTTGCATCTTCTCGATCTTTGCGTCCATTCTTTTTCTGAGGTCCTGGATCATCTTCACTATCATTATTCTGAATTCTTTTTCTGGAAGGTTGCCTGTCTCCACTTCATTTAGCTGTTTTCTGGGGTTTTATCTTGTGCCTTCATCTGGCACATAGTCCTCTGCCTTTTCATCTTGTCTATCTTTCTGTGAATGTGGTTTTTGTTCCACAGGCTGCAGGGTTGTAGTTCTTGTTTCTGCTGTCTGCCCTCTGGTGGATGAGGCTATCTAAGAGTCTTGTGCAAGCTTCCTGATGGGAGGGACTGGTGATGGGTAGAGCTGGCTGTTGCTCTGGTGGGCAGAGCTCAGCAAAACTTTAATCTGCTTGTCTGGTGATGAGTGGGGCTGGCTTCCCTCCTTGTTGGTTGTTTGGCCTGAGGCGACCCAACACTGGAGCCTACCCGGGCTGTTTGGTGGGGCTAATGGTGAACTCCAGGAGGGCTCACGCCAAGGAGTACTTCCCAGAACTTCTGCTGCCAGTGTCCTTGTTCTCATGGTGAGACACAGCCACCCCCCGCCTCTGCAGGAGACCCTCCAACACTAGCAGGTAGGTCTGGTTCAGTCTCCTATGGGGTCACTGCTCCTTCCCCTGGGTCCCGATGTGCACACTACTTTGTGTGTGCCCTCCAAGAGTGGAGTTTCTGTTTCCCCCAGTCCTGTTGAAGTCCTGTAATCAAATCCTGCCAGCCTCAAAGTCTGATTCTCTAGAAATTCCTCTTCCCTTTGCCAGACCCCCAGGTTGGGAAGCCTGACGTGGGGCTCAGAACCTTCACTCCAGTAGGTGGACTTCTGTGGTGTAAGTGTTCTCCAGTTTGTGAGTCACCCACCCAGCAGTTATGGGATTTGATTATATTGTGATTGCGCCCCTTGTACTGTCTCGTTGTGGCTTCTCCTTTGTCTTTGGATGTGGGGTATCTTTTTTGGTGAGTTCCAGTGTCTTCCTGTCGATGATTGTTCAGCAGTTAGTTGTGATTCCGGTGCTCTCTCAAGAGGGAGTGAGCGCACGTCCTACTCCGCCATCTTGAACCAATCTCTCTCTTCCCCCACGTTTCTTAAATGAGTTGTAATAACAGTTGGCTTTGCACATTTCCATGGATTCTTTGAATGGAGGAATGTTTTAAGTTAAAATAATAGTAGCCTATATTTTGATAGCACTTATGTACCAGTCACTATTTTAAGAGCTTTTTATGTATAATTCATTTAATCCACTTTTCTTTCTAGGAGATAAGTAGTATTATTATATCCATTTTACAGATAAGGAAACTGGGGCACAGTGTAGTTGAGTGTCCAAGGACACAAAGCTTGTACATAGCAGAGCCAGAATTTAAATCAGCAGTCTGGTTTAGAGCCCACACTCAAACTATTACATTTTTTTAGAGTGCTAGAATCTTATACTGTTTTTTTAAAAATCTTTTTATTTAAGTACCTTTTACCAGTCTCAATCTCACCTTAACTTAAATTGATAGCAGTTATAATAAACTCTTTCATTTTTCTCTTTAACAGGTTACAATGAATGCAACATTGATTTTGTTTTAAAACCAGAATTTTAAAAAAATTTGCTCTTGGTAGCAAGAGTAAGTAATTAAAAGTACTCAGGTATCTTGTACCTTACTTAGTAATCAGGTATCTTGTACCTTATTCAGTAGTCAGGTATCTCGTACCTTACTCAGTAGTCAGTTATCTCTTGACTGTAATTGTGGAAAGGTAACTGTGCTGCATTAAATTCTCTGGTAGTGTTTTTTTGCATCCTGAAGTTGAGTAATATGTTACTGTCTTTATTTCAATTTAAATGTTATTCTGGGCCACCTGAAAGTTAATTATTCACAAAATTGTATGTGTTTTTTTAATCAGCAAACGCAATTCAAATTCTGCAGGCCCATTTGTAGTGCCTGACCATCTTCGTCACGATGTAGAAGAATTTGAAGCTCTGTATGAACAGCATAGTAATGAATATGTTGTCCGTAATAAGAAGCTGTGGGACATTAACCCAAAACAAAAATGTTCAACTCTATATGAGTAAGTAGTTTAACATTCCTACAAGTATTATACTGAGGCTGCCAGTTAAAGATCTTAAGTTGTTTACTTTGTGTCCCTTTATGTTTATTAAAGGAATCACTGATTGGCTCACAAACTCTGGGGAAGAAAAATGTTTTTATGGCTTTTGTCATGTATTACACAAAGTTAATTGAGGATTTTTAACTATTACATTTAGAATCCTAATGATTATTAGTTTTGTCAGTTTGAGCTGCTAATGTAGATTCTGTCTATTTCCAAAACTGTCCTGGTATGTCCTGATAGGACTGATAAACAAAGTTTCCAGCCATAATCTTTTATCATGAATTCCAAAGTATATACATTTGACAAGGAATAGTATAATTATTTGATCTCATTGTCCTTATGTTGATGATGCAGTTGTTTGGCATCTCCTAAGTCCAGTGACAATTAGTGTGGCTTGGTGAAGTATTACCCTTTTATTGGGGAAGGGATACCAGGATCTGGTTATTACTTCTGCTGAGATAGTTGTCCAGCTGTGATGGTATAGAACACATATAGAACCCTGTATCTCTGTATTGTATTGAAAACTTGACTTCCCAACATTTATCTAAGAAAAGAGAAACAGACTTTTCTTTTAAAGAAACTTTGGGCTGAATTACTTTTGGATTGAAAATAAGAATGTGAAATTAACACTAGGGGACTTCCCTGGCGGTCCATGATTCAGCGCTTCTACTTCAGGGGGCACGGGTTCGATCCCTGGTCGGGGAACTAAGATCCTGTATGCCACATGGCATGGCCAAAAAAAAGAAAAAAGAAGTTAACACTAAAGTCAGGTCTTTGTGGGGTGGATACAGTAGTGGAGTAAAGAGTTCAGGAAAATCTAGGAAGCGTTTGCCTTTTTTTTTTTTTTTTTTTTTTCTTAGCTTGGCATTAATAAGTTGTGCATGATGCCTTCCTCAGGAAAAGAAGTTGAGGGGCAAAGATCTGCAACAGAAAATTAATTTGAAAACAAACTCCTGTCTCAGAAAAGAGGGGATATATGTATACGTATAGCTGATTCACTTTGTTGTACAGTAGAAACTAACACAACATTGTAAAGCAACTATACTCCAATAAAAATTAATTTAAAAAAAAAAAGAACTCCTGGAAAACCCATCACTCATCTATAATTTGGATATTGTTACTTCTATTTTTCTCAGTTGCATTGTTCCTATTCAGTCTAGTTATATCCTCTTGGATCCCTTTTCATGGTTTTTCTTCAGAGTTGAAGTGCTGAGCAAATCATATTCTCAGAGAACTGGATGACAACCTGGAATCAGCTATAAAACTATGCACTATACTAGTATTTCTTAAAACATGCTGGACTTTGCTTCAAGCATCCAAAACTGAAGCTAAACTGTAGTTTTCAGGAGCTTGCTTCGTAAAGAATTTATTACCACTCTAAGTGGGAAGAAATTTAATAACTTTATGAGACACTAATAAGCTGATTTGTTTGTGTATTTTGAGATAGAATTTATATCTTATAATAGGAGAAAGTCAAGAAGTTACAGGAAGTCATACCTCAAAACATAATCCTTTCCTTGAATTTTCAAAAGTAAACATGTAATGATTGGCTTAAGAATGATATTTTTAGTGGCCAATGGGTAAGAGAAAGAAAAATAAAACTATTGTATATGAAAAGAGTGTAGAGTAGAAACATATTAGACAAGAAGTCAAGAATACTGTGATAACTGCTGTTAACTTTTTCTTGATGTAAGTATTTCAGTTTAAAGTAGGGGGTTGGACTGATTTTTTTTTCAGTGACTTCCACCTTGTTCTAACATTTTATGATACACATAGTTGAAGCAAAATAAATTTCAATAGGTGGCATTCTGCATTCAGTTTTTCCTAACACCTCTTTAGTAGTGTTAATTAGTCAAGATTTATTAACCACTTAAGGTTAAGCACTGGGGAAGATTTCAGAAAAAGTAGAAAATGTAGTTCTATCATGCAGCTTACAAGTAGAAGGAGCGCAGAATTGATCATTGGTTGAATCACAGTGTATTGCAAATAAAAATGACTTTGTGCAATAAGAATCGGGTTTTTTCTCCCTGTCAGTCTTTGCCTACCGAAAAGAAAATGTGGTTCTTGCTTACTTGACATGCTCTCTTCCAAGAAAGAGGGAACTGGGTCCTCATCCTTAATCTATTTCTTTTAAAAAAAAAAAAGAAAAAGGAATCATGAGCATGTAGAAAACAGTGATTTTTCAAAGGGGCACAACCAGAATAGTAGGATGGGAATGCTTTTGGAAATATTTTTCCCATTCCTATCCCTTGCCCCTGTTCTGACAGTGACATGCACTAGCCCTGTGACAGTCCATCAAGGACCATTTAAGACACTAATGATCATCATTGAATTATGAAAATATATATACACATTTGCAAATGGGAAAATATTTGCAAATCATATCTCTGATAAGGGGCTAATATCCAAAATGTATGTAGAACTGATACAACTCGATAACAGAAAATCCAAACAGTCCAATTAAAAAATGGGCAGAAGACCTGAATAGCCATTTTCCCAAAGAAGACATACAGATGGCCAACAGGTACATGAAAAGATGTTCTGCATCATTAATCATTAGGGAAATGCAAATCAAAAACACAATAATGTAATAACCTACAATGGAAAGTAACCTGAAAAAAAATATATATATAACTGAATCACTTTGCTGTAAAACCTGAAACTAACACAGTATGGTAAATCAACTATACTTCAGTTTAAAAATAAACACACAATAAGCTATCATCTCCATCTCATACCTGTTAGAATAGCTTTTATCAAAAAGACTAGAAATAACAAGTGTTGGCAAGGATGTGGAGAAAAGGGAACCCTTGTTCACTGTTGGTGGGAAGGTAAATTGGTATAGTCACTATGGAAAACAGTATGGAGGTTCCTTAAAAAATGAAAACATGTACGTGTATATAATATAGCAACTATTGTTATCTGTGGTAAAATTAACTTTATTATTATTTTTATCACTCCCGTGAAGCACAGCATGGCCAGTCTTTGCCTCAGGTTCTGAAGTGCAAGAACACTGTCCCTACTGGAGTCTGGATTATGAAGAAATCATATTTGTGCTATCTTGGGCCCCATGTTTATCTACAGAGACTATTTTTCAAGGCTAGAAAAGCATAGAAATAGAGTTAAAGTTCATTTTGTGTTCATTTCAAATAACAATCACTATAAAAATTTTATTCACAATGTGGTTGTAATACTATTTTTCTTTGGGCTAGGGACCCTTGTTGAATTAAATTTTGTTCTGTTTGAATGTATGAAAAATTCATTGCTATTTAGCCAGTGGAAAAAACATGGAGGCTCTATTTCTTCGAAAAAAAGGTGTGTATCCTTTCAGACTTTTTATTTTATTTTTTTGGCCACGCCGTGCGGCGTGCGGGCTCTTAGTTCCCCGACCAGGGCTCAAACCCATGCCCCTTGCAGTGGAAGTGTGGAGTCTCAACCACTGGACCAGGGAAGTCCCCAGACTTTTAGAATGTTTATATGTATGAAATATATGTTTTGGACTTTATAAGCTGTTATTTAACTATACACTCAGCTTTGTCATTTGCCCTTTTCACCTAAAAATGCATGGTGAGCATTTTTTTGTATCCTTAAGTATTCTTCAGGAATCTGACTTTTATTAGTTACTCAGTAATGATCACCATATCTATATCATCATTCATGTTGCGAACTCTGGAAAAGCTCTTTGCTAAATTACTGGTAATGGTTTTCTTTCCTGTGGTCTCTGTTCTTTAGTGATCCCATTTTGGATTTAAGTATTTTAATGCAGGTAGAAAAGCTTCATTTTTTAATGATTCTCTTTAGTATTCATCACAGAGAGCAAAAAGTAAATACACATACACCGCTGATGAATTATCTGCTGTTGCTTGTGGCAGCTAAACACCAACTGGAAAGGTCTCTCTTGGGACAGATTGTGGGGGTCAGTGTTATTTATACCAGTCGGCCAGAACCGTCAGCAAGGGTTATTGTTCCTGAGGCTACAGTGATTTGCTTCTTTTTACCTTATTACCCGCCCTCAACAGTATCTGCTTTTAGAGATTTCTCATTAAGAATGAAGTTGGATTAGAATCTTAAGGCAAACGCATATTTAACCTGTTACCTTGCAAAACAACATGTATGTAGGGGAGTTTCTATTGCAGAGCTTATTCTAAGGGGAAAATGTTTATCAAAAAACACTTTAAAAGAGACTGACGGCTTTTCAGTATTTAGATGAGCAGTGTAGACAAAGAGAAGTGGCTTTTGGTCTTTATGTTTCAGTGTCGCAGTTGCTCTGAATAGGGGTTAATCACCTGTAATTGTCCTGTGCATTTATGTGCAGCAGCATTTGCACATACGGTGGTTTACTTCTGCTTCAAAGAAGTATTGTTTTTACCTTCCTCCTGAATAAGTTATCTTCCTGGTTAGCTTTAATTTACTAAGACTGTTCCTTTGGAGGTTTTTGCTCTTGAAAAAGCCTTCTTAGTGTACATGGTATGTGTCTTTCTTGCTAGCTGTGCCACTGTTACAGACTGAATACCAAATTCAAATGGGAGAGGAAGCCTCTTTGAGCCTGGCACACGAATGGCAAAAGAACATGGCCCCAGAACTGGAGTGAACAAACCCAGTCCACAGACGGAGGCAGGTTAAGGGATTGGCCCCATTACTGTGGATCTGATCCTGCACTGTGGTGGTTTATTGATCAGACCTAATTGATTTCAGTAATTCTGAATCATTGTATATTCCTAAACGGAGAAATGTTAATAGATTTACTATATGCAAATTCCAATAGGATTGTTTTGAAATTTGATTTCCTTTTTTCATTTGATGTTCTTGTTATTGATAGCCTTGTTAATTTTCTTGAATAAGTTTCTTTGCTTTTGATTGTTTTTTAAAATATATTGAATAATTATTTAACTGAAACTTATAAAAATAACTTTTTAATCTCCTTTTGTTTTTTTCCCCAAGATTTTTTAAAGGATTATTTTCTGAGGGGTAAACAAAATTTTATTTATAGTATCATTGATTACAGTTAGCCTTTCTCAGATTTAATATGAATATAATATATTTGTTGGGGAGGTGTCAAGATCAGTGAGAAGTGAAGTAGTACTGTAGTATTTTGCTTTGGGAGAAATTTTGGGAAATATTCTTTTCAGATAAACATGTACAAGTACTTCCTTATAATAACTTAATGTAAATTTTTTCCAAGTTATTTCTCTCAGTTGTTAGAGGAACATGGTCCCTTGGACATGAGTAACAAGATGTTTTCTGAAGAATATGAGTTTTTCCCAGAAGAAACTCGACAGATACTAGAAAAAGCAGGAGGTTTGAAATCTTTTCTCCTGGGATGTCCTCGTTTTGTTGTGATTGACAACTGTATTGCATTGAGGAAAGTTGCGTTACGGCTTAAGAAAAAGAGAAAGAAGAAAAACATTAAGGCAAAAGTAGAAGAAATTTCGAAAACAGGAGAGTATTTACGAGTTAAACTACCGCTGAATCCAACTGCTAGGGAATTTAAACCAGATGTGAAATCCAAACCAGTGTCTGACTTACCTTCAGCACCAGCTTCTGAGGATGTGAAGCCCCACCTTACATCTGCTAATCCTCCCCAGTCACCTTGTGAAGCTGTGAAGCCGAAACTAATTTCCGATAATTCTTCCAAATCAGTTTCTGAGGATGAGAAGCCCAAAGGGGTGTCTTCTGATTCTCCCAGACCAGTCTCCGAGGAGACAAGTCACAAGCATGTCTCCTCTAATTCTCCCAAACCAGTTCCTGAGGATGTGAAACCAACCTATTGGACTCAACCCCAGTTGGTCACAGGATACTGTACGTATCTTCCCTTTCGGGGATTTGACATTACCCAGACACCACCAGCGTTTATAAATGTGTTACCGACTTTGCCCCAGTATAGCATTTACGCACCTCTGGCCAGAGTTTCTTCTGAATATCAGTTGCAAAGATCAATACCAGTGGTGCCGTCTTTTGTAGCCAGTGACATAACAGAAGTGCATTTTGAGGGCCATCATTTCAGTGCTGAGAATGCCCCTGGTAACCAGATTGCCTCTGAAACACAGATCCTTCAGGAATCTTTGGAAATATCAGTAAAGTCACAGTGCATCACGGATGGTGCTGATACAGCCCAAAGTGAGTCTAACAGAAATGATGGCCACTGTGGAAATTCTGCCAAGCAGGAAGTAAATCCAGAAAGCACCGATGAAGTAACAGATGTTCCACATACACAAATGGTTGCCGTACAGGTAAGACTGAAAATAGAAAGTCTTCTTAATACTAAAGTTAAATTTTCCTCTTTATTTTTCATTGCCATTATATTTACTAAAATTCTTTAAAATGATGGACTTTATGAACCCTTTTGTAGGGCGTGACAGGTAATGCCAGAAGGAATTTTTGGGTTTAGTAAATAACATCCTTCTTCCTGTCCAAGTTTTGCACCAGTTGAGAAATAAGATAGTGGAACCAGCAGATGGAGCCAAAACATCACCTTGATAATTAATAAAAAGTGTGGCAGGAAGATGTGGCTGTTTCTGTAGAGAATGCATGTCCTAAGAGTGAAGCCCATGACATACCAGCTTCCCGCCTAGTTACAGCAATGCTGGACTAGAAGGCCTCCTAACTTGGGTGCCTGCCCCTAAGACATAGTGCCTGGAGAGGGAAGGGGAGAACGTGCTTTCTGCATGGGCAGCTCCCAAGAAAGAGAAAAAAGGAAGAGTCTGGGCTGCACATGCCCAATTCTCCTACCAAACCAGGGGAGGGAGTGAGGGAGTTAAAAGACACGACCAGATGGAGAGAAACAAGAGAAGATGTGAATAAAAGTTCCTTCCTAACAAGCACGAGAATAAGCTAAGGTTTCTCTGTAGTTAACTTCATAAGGCATGAAGTCATTAAACCCTTATTGGTTATCCTCCTACTCATTAAGGTTTTTGCTTTCTAGAAAGCTTTGAAGAATTATGTTAACAGTAATGAACCAAAATCATTTTCACTTGTACTAATTATAAATAATCACTTTTTCCTGTTACAAATATTTGTAGAAAGCATAGAACATTATCTAAACTGGCCAAAAGAAACCTTGAGAAAGTTATGGGCATGTTTCAAAATGTTATTACATGATGGATTTATTTTACTAGAGCAGTTGAGATAGATTGAATGTGTTTGTTTTGCCCCATAGGTGTCTTGGAATATAAAGCATCAAGAAGTCAATACTGAGCCGTGTGATCCTTTTGAGGCACAACAGGTGAGTCAAAATCGTATTAAACTTGTTAAAGGTTTAATTTTCATTACTTTTAACTAGATGGGAATGACGAACTTAAAACTATTTTGAAGCCAGTTATTCCATACAAAACATTATAGAATAAGCTTTAGAACATAACAAAAAATTATTGTTTTGTTTTTATTGTTGGAATTTGGGAAGGGGAGGCAGAGGAAAAGGTAAGTTTTTTCCAGCTTACTGATTGTGAAGTATAACGGCTTTATTGTTTTAACTGGTATAATGAGCCTGTATTAATTTATAAATAAAAGCTTCTTCACATGAATAATACAGGAATTATTATAAAAACCTTTGCCGCTTTAAGAATGATTCAATTAGAAAATCTATTAATATAATTACTGTGTTAATATATCTTAAGAGAAAAGTCATTTGATCAACTCCATAGTTGCTGATAGGGTATTGGAAAAAATTCAAGTTTTTTTCTTGACTAAAACTCATAATCAAATGGGAATAGATGAATACTTTTCAACATGCTTGTATCTTTCTTAAGCCAAATGTGTCATCTTGCTTAAAGGTTATATATCATCATTAATATTATTATATTATTATCCTGGAGATATTAGCTGACAAAATCAGATAAGAGAAAAAAATAAGATTTTAAAGGTGGAGGTATAAGTCTCATTATTTACAGAGGCTAAGACTGTGTCCCTGGAACATCCAAAGTGATCAACCGAAAACCCAGTACCAAAATGTAAGATAATTCAGAAGGTTGATTGGATAAAATTCCTTTCCATATATAAACAACCCATTGCAAATTATATTAAAAGAAAAGACCCAATGCAGCCAAAGAAATAAATAAATAAAGAGCTGGCTTTGATTGATATACAGTGTAACAGGTTTTTAATTCTTGAATTATTGTGACATTTCCCTTGTAAATTTTTATCTGCCATATATTCTCCTTTGTTTATTTTAAGAGAGTTCAGAACAAGATCAGAAATAGGCTTTTAAAACTACTTTTAATAGATAATTTTGTATTATACTTTTAGGGGAGTATTTCACAGATTGAAAAGGAGTACCAAGTTTTACAAGAGCAGCTTAAGGAAGCATGTGAAAATTATGAGCAGAGAAATATCAAGGGCTCAGAAGAAACCAAGGATTTGGAAGAAAAGTTGAAAAGGCACCTAGAAGAAAACAAGGTAATCCTATCTGAAACCCTCTTTAATAGCATGCGGTATCATTAGGAGAATTGTGCTTGTGTAGCCTCAGTTAGCTGAGCTGCTGCATTGTTGGCTAAACAAAAGGATTCTTTCTTGTTGCCTATTTCAAATTTCTTTATGACATATTAAAGTAACTGTTTTTTGCAGTGCTTTAGAAGCTCTACAAGTTGCAGTCTAAGAAGAGGGCTGTGAATCTGAATTTTCATATATCATAATTCAGTTTGCTTGCTTAACTAAAACTATTTTCTGAGGAAACCCTCTTGCACTGTTGGTGGGAATGTAAATTGATACAGCCACTATGGAGAACAGTATGGAGGTGCCTTAAAAAACTAAAAATAGAACTACCATATGACCCAGCAATCCCCCTGTTGGGCATATACCCTGAGAAAACCATAATTCAAGAAGAGTCATGTACCACAATGTTCACTGCAGCTCTATTTACAATAGGCAGGACATGGACGCAACCTAAGTGTCCATCGACAGATGAATGGACAAAGAAGATGTGGCACATATATACAATGGAATACTACTCAGCCATAAAAAGAAATGAAATTGAGTTATTTGTAGTGAAGTGGATGGACAGTCTGTCATACAGAGTGAAGTAAGTCAGAAAGAGAAAAACAAATACCGTATGCTAACACATACATATGGAATAAAAAAAAAATGGTTCTGAAGAACGTAGGGGCAGGACAGGAATAAAGACACAGACATAGAGAAGGGACTTGAGGACATAGGGAGGGGGAAGGGTAAGCTGGGACGAAGTAAGAGAGTGGCATGGACTTATGTATACACTACCAAATGTAAAATAGATAGCTAGTGGGAAGCAGCCGCATAGCACAGGGAGATCAGCTCGGTGCTTTGTGACCACCTAGAGGGGTGGGATAGGGAGGGTGGGACAGGGAGACGCAAGAGGGAGGAGATATGGGGATATATGTATATGTAGAGCTGATTCACTTTGTTATAAAGCAGAAACTAACACACCATTGTAAAGCAATTATACTCCAATAAAGATGTTAAAATAAATAAATAAATACCAAAAAATCCCCAATACTATTTTCTGGAGACTAAGCTCCAAGTTAAATTATTAGTATTTTTAAAATTTTTTTATCATTGTGTTCTGAATTCATGGCATTTTTTTTTTTTGGCTGCCTTGGGTCTTTGTTGCTGCGCGTGGGCTTTCTCTAGCTGTGGCGAGCGGGGGCTACTCTTCGTTGAGGCGCGGAGGCTTCTCATTGCAGTGGCTTCTCTTGCTGCGGAGCACGGGCTCTAGGCGCGCGGGCTTCAGTAACTGTGGCTTGCAGTCTCTAGAGCGCAGGCTCAGTAGTTGTGGCGCACGGGCTTAGTTGCTCCGCGGCATGTGGGATCTTCCCAGACCAGGGATCGAACCTGCGTCCCCAGCATTAGGAGGCGGATTCTTAACCACTGTGCCACCAGGCAAGTCCCTAAATTCTTGTTTATAGTGAGAGAGGTTGTGTAGCAATAGTGGTTCAGAGTGTGAGGCCTGGAGTCAGACTGACTGGATTCAGATCCAGGCTTAGTTCTATACTAGTTCTGATCTTGGTCAAGTTATTTAACATCTCTGTGCTTTAGTTTCTTATCTGGAAAATTTGGGTAACAGTAGCTCCCATTTGCCAGGTTAGATTAATCCTTGTAAAGTACAGTTATCCCTCAGTATCGGCGGGGGATTGGTTCCAGGACCCATTCAGAAATACCCAAATCCACAGATTCTCAAGTCCCTTGTATACAATGGTGTAATATTGAGAGAGTTCCACATCTGAGGATACAGAGGGCTAACTGTACTTAACGTTGCCTGGTGCATAGTAAGAGCTCTCTAAGTGTTGCCTGCCACTATTATTACTACTACTACTATCATCATCACCTTCATCTTACTACTCAGGAAGTATAAAAATTGCACATGGAGGGTTGGCATACTAGAACTGTAAACTCACCCAGAGTATCTTGGTTGAGTCTACTGATCTTGAATTCCATTAGTTAAGATTGACCTTCAGTTACATGTGACTGGTTCTTGGAGTAATACTGATTCATGGCAAGGCCCAATTGAATTAGTGGGAAAATGGAATTATAGATGTGAGGAAATCATGGTACGTTTCTTTTTTAAACTAAGGTCTTTATTTTAAATTGAAATATAGCTGATTTACAATATTAGTTCCAGGTGTACAACATAGTGACTTGATATTTTTAATAGATTATATGCCATTTAAAGTTATTACAAAATAATGCCTATATTTCCCTGTGCTGTACAATATATGCTTGCTGCTTATTTATTTTATACATAGTAGTTTGTGTCTCTTAACCTCCTACCCCTATCATGCCCTTCCCCCCTTCCCTCTCCCCACTGGTAGCCACTAATTTGTTCTCTCTGTGAGTCTGGTTTGTTACATTCATTCGTTTGTTCTATACTTTAGATTCTACAAATAAGCAATAAAATAGAGTACTTGTCTTTCTCTGTCTGACCTATTTCACTTAGCAGAATACCCTCTAGGTCCATCCATGTTCTTCCAAATGACAGAACTTCATTCTTTTTTATGGCTGAGTAATATTCCATTGTGTATATATACCACATCTCTTTATCCATTCATCTGTTGATGGACACTTAGGTTGCTTCCGTATCTTAGCTATTGTAAATAGTGCTGCTGTGAATATTGGGGTGCATATATCTTTTTGAATTAGTGTTTTTATGTTCTTTGGATATATACCCAGGAGTGGAATTGCTGGATCATGTGGTAGCTCTATTTTTAGTTTTCTGAAGAACCTCCATTCTGTTTTCCATAGTGGCTGCACCAATTTACATTCCCACCAACAGTGTACAAGGGTTCCCTTTTCTCCACATCCTTGCCAGCATTTTTTTTTTTAAATTTTATTTATTTATTTATTTATGGCTTTGTTGGGTCTTCGTTTCTGTGCGAGGGCTTTCTCTAGTTGTGGCAAGCGGGGGCCTCTCTTCATCGCGGTGAGCGGGCCTCTCACTATCGTGGCCTCTCTTGTTGCGGAGCACAGGCTCCAGACGTGCAGGCTCAGTAATTGTGGCTCACGGGTCCAGCTGCTCCGTGGCATGTGGGATCCTCCCAGACCAGGGCTCGAACCCGTGTCCCCTGCATTGGCAGGCAGATTCTCAACCACTGCGCCACCAGGGAAGCCCCCTTGCCAGCATTTATTGTGCTCTTTTTAAATCTTTTTTTGGCTGCATTGGGTCTTGGTTGCTGCAAGTGGGCTTTCTCTAGTTGTGCCGAGCAGGGGCTGCTCTTCATTGCGGTGTGTGGGCTTCTCATTGAGGTGGCTTCTCTTGTTGCAGAGCACGGGCTCTAGGCACACGGGCTTCAGTAGTTGCAGCATGCGGGTTCAGTAGTTGTGGCATGCGGGCCCTAGAGAGTGTGGGCTTCAGTAGTTGCAGCGTGCAGGCTCTAGGGTGTGCAGGCTTCAGTAGTTGTGGTGCACAGGCTTAGTTGCTCCACGGCATGTGAGATCTTCCCGGACCAGGGATCGAACCCGTGTCCCCTGAATTGGCAGGCGGATTCTTAACCACTGTGCCACCAGGGAAGTCCTATTGTGTTCTTGTTGATGACAGCCATTCTGACAGGTGTGAGGTGATATCTCATTGTAGTTTTGATTTGTATTTCTCTCATGATGAGTGATGTTGAGCATCTTTTCGTGTGCCTGTTGGCCATCTTAATGTTTTCTTTGGAAAAATATCTTTTCAGGTCTTCTGCCCATTTTATAATCAGCTTGTAAAAACTGAGGTCTTTTGTACAGAGGTAACAAAGGGCTGTTAGTCCATTTAAGAAAGGAAGAACTTGAAGTCTGAGTCAGTAGCTGACGTCACATATTAAATAGAAGAAAATGAGCTGTGGGACCTTAATCAATAAACTCATTTATTGAGATTTAAGTATGCCCAGAAGAAAAGGGTTGGTATGTAAAGGTTACTGTTATAACATTCCTTAGGACATGTTTTTACTTGGGATGAGACTGGGGAGATTTGAAGAATGAGAAGAATTGGAAGGAACCAGCCTTTCTGCTCAGTTGCCCAGTTGACTGAAGTCTTCTTGATTGCGAAGAGGGAAAAATGAGCAAAAGTAAAGCCCTGCCCAGTGGCTCACAGAACACTAATTTGGATAAGCTACTTGGGGGGCTTAACAAAACAAAGTATTTTTGTAAACTTTGTATTGCCTCAGGAAAATTCAGTTTTCAGTTTTAATAAATCTGTGCGGGAATGCCTGTGTTCACCTGATTAAGTGCTGAGGGCAGATTTGCAGACTCAGCCACTTAATTTTAGGTGGGCATCTGGTGAGTGAGGTTTCTTTCTTTCTGGCAGAGGCTTGTCCAGCTTTATAAACTGCTGGTCTGACTGGGTCCTGTATTTGTGCAGCTCATCAAGGCTTCTTTGTACACTTGACCAAGAAATGTACAGTAAATTAGCACCCAGGGAGGAGGGCTGTGAGAGAGCAGCAACTTTGGCTGGTGGGCTTGGGCTCTTGACCTGCTTTTTAACTTTGCTAAGGCTCTGGGTCTGGTTCCATGTGGTTGTACTTAAGAGTAGTCAGTCCATTTTTTAAAAAGAGTCATTATTTAGTCCCTCAAATTATAGGCCAGTTAGGTTATTAGACTTTCCATGTAAAATGTATACCTGTTTCCTAGCAGGATAAATTGCTCGTCTGAGATCCTTAGGTTGCTGTCTGCACAAGAGCAAATGAGGTTTAGTTGTGGCCACTTCTTTATTAATCATGACTGTACTCAGAATTCACTTGTGGAAAATCTTTTATAAATGTAAAAAGAAATTTCCGCTTTTGTTGATCTTTCCCTTGGCCTTTGACTCTCTTAGATCACTGAGGTTATGAACTAATACTTACTTAAAGGTTCTTGATCCCACATTTGGATATATTAGATACAACAGCCCTTCCCCCTTATAGAGAAGAGAGAGGCAAGCAGTAGCAAATCACGTTTAAGAACTCAGGCAAGCAGAGCAACTAAGCCCTTGTGCCACAACTACTGAGCCTGTGGTCTAGAGCCCACGAGCCACAGCTACTGAGCCCACGTGCCACAACTACTGAAGCCCGCGTGCCTAGAGCCCGTGCTCCGCAACAAGAGAAGGCCCCGCAATGAGAAGCCCGCGCACGGCAGCTAAGAGTAGCCCCTGCTCGCTGCAATTAGAGAAAGCCCATGCACAACAACGAAGACCCAACACAGCCAAAAATAAAAAAACAAAAAAAAACCTTGGGCAATAAGAGTCAGACTGCCTGACTAGTGACCCCAGCACCACCACTTAATAGCTTTGTGACCTAAAATAATTTACTCAATCTCTTCGACCCTCAGTTTCCTCATTAATAATGTAATCTCTACTTCATAGTTTTGTGAGGACTCACAGGGGTGGTTGGAAAGGGGTGGGGAATGGCCAGAGATAAGTATAGAAGGAGGAAGAATTGTCCCATCCAGAATGCTGTCATGCCCTCTTTGAGAAAAATCACTTATTTACAAAGCACTTGAAAAGCGCTGAGCGTTTACAAAGCATCAGTAAAAATCTGGGCCAGCTATTGCATATAGCTGATGGAGTTTGATTATCATGAGCTAGAGATGGGCCCATTCTCTATTCCCTGCCAGAGGAAAATAGCAATTCTAAAGCCAGAGTCTCCTATCGTTTTTAATGTACGTCTCACCTGCAACCAGCAGGTTATAACTGGTTGCCATATTGCTCAAGGGCATATGTTCTTTCTTGTTTTATTAAGGTAAAATTCACCTTTAACCACTATAAAGTATACAGTTCAGTGGTTTTCAGTATATTCATCATGTTGTATAATCATTACCACCATCTAATCCAGAACCGTTTTCAACACTCCAAAAAGAAGCCTTGGGGCTTCCCTAGTGGTGCAGTGGTTGAGTGTCTGCCTGCCAATGCAGGGGATACGGGTTCGAGCCCCGGTCTGGGAAGATCCCACATGCTGCGGAGCAACCAGGCCCGTGAGCCGCAGTTACTGAGCCTGCGCGTCTGGAGCCTGTGCTCCGCAACAAGAGAGGCCGCGATAGTGAGAGGCCCGCGCACCGCGATGAGGAGTGGCCCCCACTTGCCGCAACTAGAGAAAGCCCTCGCACAGAAACGAAGACCCAACACACCCATTTAAAAAAAAAAAAAAGTAGAGGAATTTAAAAAAAAAAAAAAAAAAGAGAGAAAGAAGCCTTGTACCCATTAAGCAGTCACTCCCCATCTCTCCTAGGTCATATGTTCTTAAGGTGCTTTAATGAGATTTGCTTATAGCTAAGATGGGTATTTAGTTGGCACTGACTCTTAAAACACAGTCAAAATAATTTTGGCCCAGAATAATTTATGGAGTAGAATTTGGAACTTTGTCCTGTTTCAACAGAATCTTGGGCCCCTGCCTGCCAAAGCTTCCTCAGCTCACGTCTGCATAGAGGTGGGGTTCTCCTGTTCAGTTATTGCCCTTGCCAAGTTCAGCCTTTTTTGGTTTTTTTTTTTTAAGATTTTTTTTTTATGTGGGCCATTTTTAAAGTCTTTATTGAATTTGTTACAATATCGCTTCTCTTTTATGTTTTTTGGGGTTTTTTGGCCACGAGGCATGTGGGATCTTAGCTCCCCAACCAGGGATCAAAGCTGCAACCCCTGCATTGGAAGGCGAAGTCTTAACCACTGGACCGCCAGGGAGGTCCCCAGCCTTATTTTTTTTTAACATTTATTTATTTAGTTATTTGTTTATTCGGTTGTGCTGGGTCTTAGTTGTGGCAGGCGGGCTCCTTAGTTTCACCAGCATTTTTTTTAATCTAACATTTATGGAGCTCATGTTATGTGCCATACTGAGTTATAAATATTTTACATGTATTATTTTATTTAATCTCAAAACAATCCTAGTGTACTAGTGTTACAGTATAGTATATAATATTCTCTCCATTTTACTGATAAGGAAAAAGGAGGCCAGACTTGCTAATGCATCTTGCTCCAAGTCACACCAGTACTAAGCAGGAGAACAGGTGGTGAGTGTCAGGCTCCAAATACCTTGCATTTGTCCTCCCTTAAGAGAATGTCAGTTCCACAACCAGTTGAAAAACATTTCTCAGCATTTCATGAGCAGCCTGTCAGTTAATCGACGCCATAATAATGCCGAGTAACAACCACCCACAAAAACTTCAGTGATGTATAACAATAAATATTAAATGTGTGAGTCTGTGGGTTAGCTGATCCCGATTGGGCTTGGCTAGACTGTTTCACGTTTGGGTCAGCTAGGGCTCTGCTGTTCTTGGCTGTGCTAGAATGACCTCAGCAAGGACAACAGGGACAACTAGATCTGCTCCATAGGTCTTTCATCTTCCAGTAAGTACAAGGGCAAGCGAGGACAGTCACTGCTAATATCACATCAGGCAAAGCAAGTCACATAGCCCAGATTCAAGGGGTGGGGAAAAGAGACTGCCTCTTTTTTTTTTAGATTTTTTTTTTTAACATCTTGATTGGAGTATAATTGCTTTACAATGGTGTGTTAGTTTCTGCTTTATAACAAAGTGAATCAGTTATACATATACTTATGTTCCCATATCTCTTCCCTCTTGCGTCTCCCTCCCACCCTCCCTATCCCACCCCTCTAGGTGGTCACAAAGCACCAAGCTGATCTCCCTGTGCTATGTGGTTGCTTCCCACTAGCTAGCTATTTTACGTTTGGTAGTGTATATATGTCCATGCCACTCTCTCCAGAGTGAAGTAAGTCAGAAAGAGAAAAACAAATATAGTATGATAACACATATATATGGAATCTAAGGAAAAAAAAAAAAAAAAGGTCATGAAGAACCTAGTGGTAAGACAGGAATAAAGACACAGACCTACTAGCTGTGACAAAGTGAGAGAGACTGCCTCTTTAGTGAAGGGAATGCCAAGGTCCCATGAGAAAGGATGTAGATATGGGGAGGGGTGAAGGATGGGGCTGTGAATGCCATCCCTCTGCCACAGTAGGTTAGCACCAGTAATTCACTAACGCTCAGTAATTACCAAGAGCTTAAAAGACCTTCTGTGCTTGGTATCTAACTCCATCTTCTGCCTTCTTCCTCACCTAATGGATAGTGCTTGTCATGTGATTTGCTCACTTCCGGACCTTTTCCCAGCACTGTTCCTTCTGCTTCAAGTGGCCTTCTTCCTCCCCAAGCCTGGCTCACTCCTCCTCACCCTTTGGGTCCAACTCAGGCATCACTCTGTTGAGAAAGCAGTCACTGACGACAGCTCAGGCTTGGTTAAACGCCCTTATTAATGCAGTGGTGATAATGAGTGCCTCACACTATATTATCCAGTAATTATCATTTTGTTAACATCATTATTGAGATATAATTCACATATCATAAAATTCACCCATTTAAAGTATATAGTCAGTGTTTTTAGTGTATGCACGCTGTTGTAGCCATCACCACGATCTTCAGTTTAGAACATTTTTATCGCCCCAAAAAGAAATCTCGTAACCACTACCAGTCACTCCCTGTTCTCCTCCCTCCCTCCCCCGGCTGTAGGCAACCACTAATTTACTCTATGGATTTGCCTGTTCTGGGCATTTTATATAAATGGAGTCATATTCTATGTGGTCTTTTGTGAGTGCCTTCTTTCACCTAGCTTAATGTTTTCAAGGTCCATCCGTGTACATTCGTCCGTGTAACATGTATCAGCACTTCATTCCTTTTTACTGCTGAATAATACTCCATTGTATGCTGTATCACATTTTATTTACCCATTCATCAGTTGATGGACATTTGGATTCTTTCCAGTTTTTGACTGTCATGAATAATATTGCTATGAACATCTGAGTACAAGTTTTTCTGTGGACATATGTTTTCATTTCTTTTGGGTATATACCTAGGAGTGGAATTGCTGGGTCGTATGCTAACTCCATATTTAAGAGTTCGAGAAAGTTCCATACTGTTCCAAAACAGCTACACCATCTTACATTCCCACCAGCAGTGTATGAGGGATCCAGTCTCTCCATGGTCTCACTAATGCTTATTATCATCTATCTTTTTGAGTTTAGCTATTCTGATGGGTATAAAGTGGTTTCTCATTGTGGTTTTGATTTGCATTTCCCTAAAGGTTCATGGTGTTGAGCATCTTATATGTGCTTAATGTCCATTTTTATATCTTTGGAAAATTTGGAGAAATGTCTGTTTTAATCCTTTGCCCATTTATTAATTTCATTATTTGTTTTTTAATTATTGAATTAAGAGTTTTCATATATATGTATTCTAGGTACAAATTGCTTATCAAATATATGATTTAGAAATATTTTCTCCCATCGTCCATATTTGCAACTTTATTTCTTCTATCTCCTGTTCCGTGGGTTGTCTTTTTAGTTTCTTGATGGTATCATTTGCAGCACACAAGTTTTAAATTTCAGTGTAGTCCGCTTTCTCTATTTTTTCTTTTGTTGCTTATGCTTTTGATGTCGTAGCTGAGAAACCACTGTCAAATCCAAGATCACCAAGCACCAAGATTTACTCCTGTATTCTAGAGTTTTATAGTTTTAGCTCTCTCCACTTAGGCCTATGATCCATTTTGAGTTAATTTTTGTGTATGGTGTAGTAATTATCTTTTATGCATATTTCCCCCACCAAACTGTGATCTCCCTGAAAGCGAGGACTGTTTCTTTTTTTTTTTTTTTTTAAGTTAGAAAGATAAAGAATATATTAGGAAAAATAAAACTATAATTGAAACAACTGGTCCCTGGGGGTTCCTCCTGTCCCCTAGGTGTCTGTGGTCCCCCACCGGTGCCTGGTAGGTGCCCTAGTTGTGAGGAGACGTGAATTCGCATCCTCCTAGTACGACACCTTGACTCCACCACCCCCAGCATTGAGTCTTACGTCAGTTTTTTTTTAAGTTTAGAATTGGCTTTCAAAATCGAAGACCTTGTACGTAAATATTTAAATAATCATAAAAATTTAGGAAGAGACAGACAGGACCAGAACCAGAAAGATGACGCTGATGGGGACATAAGGGACACACCCCTGGGGGTGTGTTTGCTGGGGAGCAGCTGGCTTTGCCTTCTTCCTCCTGTGTCACCTTTGCTCCAGAGCCCATGGAGAATCCTCACCAAATGGACATGATGCTCCCCTCTCGTGGCCGCGGCCGGGTTTCCATGTACCTGCTTGGTGCGGGCGCTGGGCTGGATGCAGGGGCCGCTGTCCCCTTCTGTGTGAGGACTGTTTCTTCGCCGTCTTTGGATCTCAGTGTACAGGCTAGGAGCTCTGCCGATGTTATCAAACAGTTGTACTTAGGCCCCTGAAGAACTGGGTTTAGTGAATTGTGTCTTCATATTCTGTCAGCCTACATGAAAGGCCATCAGGCCTGGACGTTCTGTGAAGATTGTTGCTTTATTTACTGCTAGTATGTAGTTGAGGATATTACCCATTCTTTCATTTGACAAATATTTATTGGATGCTCCTTAAGTGCCAGGCTCTGTGCTGACCTTCCAGGACTTTTATGTAGCATTCTCTTTATGAGGCCCTGAGAAGTCATTCCTCTCTGCTTTTACTACCTGGGTTTCTGTGTGCAGTGGGCTTGTTTTTATTTGACTTCGACTGCCAGAAAGTTTTAATACTGTTTCTGAAGAATGGTTAGGACCTCATGCCATTTGTTTTTATATTACTCTGGCTCTGTTTTTATATTATCAATCTTATCTTTTTATTCTGTTTTCTTTACTTAGCATTCTTTTTTTTTTTTTTTTTTTTTTCATTAAAGTTTTATTCACCTGCATATAACCTACTGTGTCTAAGGTTAGTTACAAAGTTATTTGTCAAAGCAATTTTAAAAGAAAAATAATAGATATTTATAATTTTAATAATTGTGCTCATAATTTTTTACTGATACAATAAAAAGTTTATACATCACCATTAAAATAGAGAAATGACAAAAGCACTTGCTGAGTTATCCAAACAATGGAGTTAATTATATAGGATCACAGCCCACCTTCCAGCAAAGTTTGAGGAAAGAGATCTTCACCTTCCTATTTTCTCTATTATTTGTTCATCATTAGAATCTCTTGTCTTTGCAATATCACCTCCCTATGTTACATATTCCAAAGTCTTCTATTAATTATACTGGTTATGTTTTAAGTTGATTGCTTCCTACCATCATCTAAAAAAAGTATCTTGGTCTTAGTAAATTATTTCCAAGACAAAATAAGGAGGATTTTTTCCTAATTCTTTTTTTTTTTTTTTTCACACACACACACTGTATTTTATTTTTACAAGAGATAAATAGACTGACACCAAGCATTGAGCATTCTTTTTTATTTCGTATTTTTTAAATTATATATATTACTGAAGGCACTTCAAATATTTATTTTAAAACATAGTTGAGGTTTAAAAAAAAGAGGTATAAAAACCAAATGCTCTCTAATTGAGAAAAAGACTTTCAGAGGTGTTTATAATTATGTCAGTGAACTGTACAAATACAGGATGCAGTTGTATATAGCCTGTTGTTTCTCCTATTCTAATGTTTCAAAGAAAAGCATTCAGATTATTCTTTTTCATGTAGTCAGAGACAAGCTCATGATAGCTGCCCTAGGCCAGTTATGTCATTAAAGGGTGGTGAGTACAAATGGCAGATGAACTCATGTAGCATTTTTCATGGCTGAGCTGTAGGGGTGTGTGTGTGTGTTTATAATACTTTGTGCCTTTTGATACCTGAACTGCTTTAGGTACTTGTTGCCAAGTAGGTTCTTATGTCCCAGTATAACCTTGAGGTGGTACATCATCTCCCAGCCAAAGGGCTGAATCCTAGGTGAAATCATTGGCTTAGAATAGAGGCAAGAAACAAGTTTGGCTTGGCCGTCAGCAGCAAGGCGTGCATATGGACATTGGTCATGGTAGTAGAATACAGGATCTTGTAAGCCTAGTAGGCATGGTGGTCACCTCCGTCACAGTAATGACTGAGCACATTCAGGATCAGCAAGATTGCAGCAAAAGGGAAATGTGAGTTCAACTGTCCCCATGACGGAGGGAATGTCCCTGAGCTGTTGAACCTCTGCTGCCTTAGAACAGTTGGCCTGCACATCTCAAGGCCATTGAGGTCAACCCTACTCCCGCGGTGGGACTTTAAAGTCATTAAGCACCTGGACTGGTTAGCAAATCTGCTTCCCAGGAACATCCGAAACCTTGGTGTCAAAAGCTGATGAGGGAGAAATGTCCTTGTAAGTTGATGCCTCTTTTGACTAGAGAGCCGTATTTCACAGGGAGTCTGTAACTTGGCTTCAGGCCACACCATCTTTTCTGAAGGAGGAGGCTCCAAGTTTCTGTAGCTGAGCCCATGTCTCAGTGACCTGGTCACATTCTAAGCCTAAGCAGGAAGTTCAGGCTACAGGGAACCTGGTCACAGGTGGAAAATGAAAGGCTCCCTAAGCAGAAATGAAGTTGGGACTTCATTAAGCAGTCGTCGTTGCTAGTAGAATTTCAAACTGGAAAAGAGTAAAGTTGACACGTGCTCCTTTTAGTCTCTTGTAAGTATTGCTCCATTCTGATTCACACAGTAATTGTTAGAAATATTAGTCTGTAGCGTGTTTATTTATAAGTGGCTGGCATCTTACAAGCATATGCACCGCCTGTATACCTGCTGGCATTGAAGAGATGACACGTTGAAAAATGACATAAAACTTTCAGAGAGTTTGTAGGTTCAGAAGAAGTTTCAAAAGGCAACACCTGCATAAGAAAGCTGACCAAGAAGGCTGTCTCAACTGGTGTTGTACCTAACCGTCCAGAGCATCAAGAGAACAGCTTTTCATTTCTCTTTGTCATATTGCCTGAAATTCTGGCAGGTATCGCAAACCAAAGGCCTTTGTGACCAGGCAGAGATAACACATTTATATTTTAAAAAGCAAACGAAAAGTACTGGAATTGCCAAATAAAACGTGTGTGTAGACTCCCTGTAGATTAGAGAATCATTTAGGCTGAAGAGTGAAGTGTGGATACTTCCAGGCCGGTTGAAGTGCTTCTCCTGAGCACCGTGCTGCAGTCAGGCACTCTCGGGGTGAGGGATGGGAAGGGAAGGAGAGGAAGGACATTTTGGAAGTATGCCTGGGAGTTGGCAGGCCCTCAGCTGGGGGTGGGCTTAAGTCGGGGGTCCAGAGAAACTTGAGGGTGTTGAGGGAGGAAGGGCCCCCAGAGGGCGGAACCCACTGCCAAAAGGAAGACAGGAGGCTGCTGAAGACAGACGAGAGTCTTTTTCAAAACTCTCTCAGAGGGGAGTCTTAGCTTCCCTCCTTGTCTTTCCAGCACCGCATGTCTCTGCTCCCAGAACCCCGGTTGAGACTATTTCTTCTGCAGTCAAACAGACTCTTCATGGTCTGGAAACTTGCCTTCTTTAACACTGTAGACCTCGTTTTATTCAGCTTACCACTGTAACTGTGAGCTTCTTGGAAGAGAAGTGTTGGCTATTTAACTGATGTTTCTAACATGGCTTCTTATGGGGAAATGCATTCCAAGTTACAACTAATTAATTGGTGAATGGACTTTTGGTTGGTAGTATATTAATGGGGTTGGAATTTCCTATATTGGGAAAGGTTCTTTGGGGAGCAGAACACACCTGACTTGATGGTGTGCTAACTCACTCTAGAATAGCCTGTTAGAAGATGTGTAAATCAACAAAACTTGGAAATACATTATTCCTTTCTGTGTGGCTATGTGGGAAGACTGTTTGAATTCAGAATTTTATCCCTTTGATTTGTAGTCTTTGTCAGACACTTATAAATTTCTACTCTGTCCCATCAAAATGATTGCAGGGTCAAAATTATTAAGTTCTTATATATATTTTATTGTTTACTCATAAATTTATTTAAACATACATATCTAGGTTAATTTCCCTCTTTCCTGTACATCTTCCATATTCTCCTTTTTTGTTAATGGAATTTTGTTTAGTTATTCATCCAAGGTAGAAACTTATCTTTAACTCTGTCACCTTCTGCTTTACCATATATCCAGTCGGACACATGGTCTTACCCGTTCTAGTCTTCTAAAGTTCCCTTTATTTCTTCTTATCACCCCTACAGTTACCACTGTCATCCTCGTTGTCTCTCACCTGGGCTATTGCAGTGAGATTTTACCTTCTTCTAATATAGTCTTTAACATTAAAGGTTATAATTCATAATGGGCTATGAAGTCAGTTTAATGAGGGTGACTAGAATTGTTTTTAATAGTAGAATAGAATAGAAATATCAGAAAACATCTCAGAAGGTGAGGGCAATTTTTTTTCAGTTTTATGTGTATATACATGCATACATATATATGTATATACATATGCTGTAGATCATTATTAAAATGCTTTTGCTATTGTGGGTCACAATAAGAAAGTGTCAGAGAAAGTCAAGAAAATGTGAAAGCCACTGTTCTCGTCTTTCATGTACCCTCTTACCCCGAGTCTACCTCTTTGTCTTTCAGTTATTTTTCTAAAATAAGAATCTCATCATCTCACAGCCCTGCTTAAGAGCCTTCACTGGCTTCCTGTTTTCTGCAGGATAAAGTCCACACTCCTTAGCATGGCTTACAAGGCCCTTGATCATTTTAACCCAAGGTGCCTCAGATGCCATTCTCCGTGCCCTGACTTCCGAACACCCACCTCGTCCTCCAGCCATGTAGCACCTCTTGCTTTTTTTTTTTTTTTTTTAATTTTATTGATTTGAGTCCTCTCCCTCTTTTTCTTGATGAGTCTGGCTAATGGCTTATCAATTTTGTTTATCTTCTCAAAGAACCAACTTTTAGTTTTATTGATCTTTGCTATTGTTTTCTTTGTTTCTATTTCATTTATTTCTGCTCTGATCTTTATGATTTCTTTCCTTCTGCTAACTTTGGGTTTTGTTTGTTCTTCTTTCTCTAGTTTCTTTAGGTGTAAGGTTAGATTGTTTACTTGAGATTTTTCTTGTTTCTTTAGGTAGGCTTGTATAGCTATAAACTTCCCTCTTAGAACCGCTTTTGCTGCATCCCATAGGTTTTGGGTCGTCGTGTTTTCATTGTCATTTGTCTCTAGGTATTTTTTTATTTCCTCTTTGATTTCTTCAGTGATCTCTTGGTTATTTAGTAACGTATTGTTTAGCCTCCATGTGTTTGTCTTTTTTACGTTTTTTTCCCTGTAATTCATTTCTAATCTCATAGCGTCGTGGTCAGAAAAGATGCTTGATATGATTTCAATTTTCTTAAATTTACTGAGGCTTGATTTGTGACCCAAGATGTGATCTATCCTGGAGAATGTTCCGTGCGCACTTGAGAAGAACGTGTAATCTGCTGTTTTTGGATGGAATGTCCTATATATATCAATTAAATCTATCTGGTCTATTGTGTCATTTAAAGCTTCTGTTTCCTTATTTATTTTCATTTTGGATGATCTGTCCATTGGTGTAAGTGAGGTGTTAAAGTCCCCCACTATTATTGTGTTACTGTCGATTTCCTCTTTTATAGCTGTTAGCAGTTGCCTTATGTATTGAGGTGCTCCTATGTTGGGTGCATATATATTTATAATTGTTATATCTTCTTCTTGGATTGATCCCTGGATCATTATGTAGTGTCCTTCCTTGTCTCTTGTAACATTCTTTATTTTAAAGTCTATTTTATCTGATATGAGTATAGCTACTCCAGCTTTCTTTTGATTTCCATTTGCATGGAATATCTTTTTCCATCCCCTCACTTTCAGTCTGTATGTGTCCCTAGGTCTAAAGTGGGTCTCTTGTAGACAGCATATATATGGGTCTTGTTTTTGTATCCATTCAGCCAGTCTATGTCTTTTGGTTGGGGCATTTAATCCATTCACGTTTAAGGTAATTATCGATATGTATGTTCCTATGACCATTTTCTTAATTGTTTTGGGTTTGTTTTTGTAGGTCCTTTTCTTCTCTTGTGTTTCCCACTTAGAGAAGTTCCTTTAGCATTTGTTGTAGAGCTGGTTTGGTGGTGCTGAATTCTCTTAGCTTTTGCTTGTCTGTAAAGCTTTTGATTTCTCCATCAAATCTAAATGAGATCCTTGCCGGGTAGAGTAATCTTGGTTGTAGGTTCTTCCCTATCATCACTTTAAGTATATCATGCCACTCCCTTCTGGCTTGTAGAGTTTCTGCTGAGAAATCAGCTGTTAACCTTATGGGAGTTCCCTTGTATGTTATTTGTCGTTTTTCCCTTGCTGCTTTCAATAATTTTTCTTTGTCTTTAATTTTTGCCACTTTGATTACTATGTGTCTCGGCGTGTTTCTCCTTGGGTTTATTCTGTATGGGACTCTCTGCGCTTCCTGGACTTGGGTGGCTATTTCCTTTCCCATGTTAGGGAAGTTTTCGACTATAATCTCTTCAAATATTTTCTCTGGTCCTTTCTCTCTCTCTTCTCCTTCTGGGACCCCTATAATGCGAATGTTGTTGCGTTTAATGTTGTCCCAGAGGTCTCTTAGGCTGTCTTCATTTCTTTTCATTCTTTTTTCTTTAGTCTGTTCCGCAGCAGTGAATTCCACCATTCTGTCTTCCAGGTCACTTATCCGTTCTTCTGCCTCAGTTATTCTGCTATTGATTCCTTCTAGTGTAGTTTTCATTTCAGTTATTGTATTGGTCATCTCTGTTTGTTTGTTCTTTAATTCTTCTAGGTCTTTGTTAATCATTTCTTGCATCTTCTCAATCTTTGCCTCCATTCTTATTCCGAGGTCCTGGATCATCTTCACTATCATTATTCTGAATTCTTTTTCTGGAAGGTTGCCTATCTCCACTTCATTTAGTTGTTTTTCTGGGGTTTTTTCTTGTTCCTTCATCTGGTACATAGCCCTCTGCCTTTTCATCTTGTCTATCTTTCTGTAACTGTGGTTTTTGGTCCACAGGCTGCAGGATTGTAGTTTTTCTTGCTTCTGCTGTCTGCCCTCTGGTGGTTGAGGCTATCTAAGAGGCTCGATGGGAGGCTCTGGTGGTGGGTAGAGCTGACTGTTGCTGTCGCACCTCTTGCTTTTTTGCACAGACATGCCTTACTCTTTCAACCTTCTGCCTCACCAGTTGCCACTACTTGGAATCCATTCTCCATGTGACAGACCCATTTTTGAAGACAGAGATCAGATATCACTGATTTTGAGAAGCCCTTCCCAAGTACCAGATAGTCTGTCATGTGTCTCTCCGTCCTTGTTTAAGGGCTGAGGCTGTGCATTGTGCGACTTGATGTCCCAACCTTGGCCAGGGTAGCACATACAGCCAGCTCCTGAGTCTGTGTCCTGTGGAACTGGAGTCATTGGTTAAGGTAGCACACCGCCACAATTCTAGTCTTTCAGGCTCTTTTTTTTTTTTTTTAAAGTACATCTTCCCATTTATTTAGGTACTTTCTAAAATGTTTTTAGATCTCAAAGACAGAATTAGATTGGTTCCTCGAAGATTTGGAAAAGGAAATTAAAAAATGGGAACAGGAGAAAAAAGAAATCCAAGAGAGACTAAAGGCACTGAAGAAGAAGATGAAAAAGGTTTTAAATGCCAGTGAAATGTAAGTAACACTTGAAAGTCAATGATTTTTACTTCTTTATGTATTATTGGGGTATATTTTGGGTTATTTTTCATTTTTGATATTCAATTTCAAGCTATATCAAGTAAAGTGAAAATTTTAGGTATTGTTTTCATTTCATTTTAAAGAACATCTGTTGGGGAATTATTGCACCTAAAACTTTTTATAAACCTACCATGTTTGCAGATAAATTACATAAAGGTAAGACTGCAAATCAACAAAGAACCGACTTCCAGTCTGAGCACCACCTCTTACTGTGAACATTACCTTTAACCCCTTTTCCTTATTGTAAAATGAGGGGGCTTGTCTAGATCTAAGGTTCTTTCCAGCACTAAGATTCTGTGATGATCATTTTATTTATTACTTTCATCCTGAATCTTTAAATTATTAAAATTTGGTTCTGTAATATGAAGGATTTGGTAATACATTCAGGCAATTGTCAGATGGGCCAGGTTTGTTTCAAGATTCTCTGTGATCCCTCCTAACTCCTCTTTCCCTAAACAGTGATATGTCATATGATTCCTCAGCTTAATTGTTACTACTGTTGAACAAAACACCAGAAACATAGTGGCTTAAATTAATTTTTATTTGATCCTGCTCTTGCTGTCTGGGCTGTTTGGCCGGACCATTCTTCTGCTGGTCTTGTCAGTGGTTCCTCTTGTGGCTGGGCTCAGCTGGGATGCTGGGGTGACTTGGCCTCTTTCTTCCTATGCAGTTTCAGGCCTTCTCTCTCTCCATGTGGCTTCTTCTATCTATTTGATCTGTCCATATGGTCTCCATCATGGTAGCCAGACCTCTGATGTGGTGGCTAAGAGCTTCCAAGAGTGCAGAAGTGGAAGCTGCCTGCCCTTCTGAAGGTTCAGACCCAGAACTGTCAGAGCGTCACTTCTGCCACATTTTGTTGTTTTGAGCAAGTTGCAGGTGCAGTGGCAGAAGCCAGAGATAATTATGAAAGAAGGCAGAAATTCCATGAAAAGCCACCCAGTATTGAGAACTTAGAGGAACTATTTTGTAAAAGAAGTGAAATGGAAGATGGTTTTTTGGAGACACTAGTCTGTCATCTTCTCGTTCTGCTGGCTTTCGGAATAAAGTCGTATTCCTTGCTTCAGCACCTCGTCTCCTGATTTATTAGCCTGTCCTGCAGGAGCAGAGTGAGCTTGGACTCGAATCGTGGATGCCTTCCCACAGCTGTGATTGGCTGATCCTCGGTGACCAGGTGAAGCTATGACTGCTCTGCGCTGAGTGTGAAATGCACGTGTGCAAGTATTCTACTAAGGAAATGAGGCAAGAGGTCATCCATTCGTACATTCACCAGAGTGGAAACATGGCACAGAATGAAGGGGGACATGGGTTCAAGCCCTGGTCCGGGAAGATCTCCCATGCCGCAGAGAAACTAAGCCTGTGCATCACAACTACTGAGCCTGCACTCTAGAGCCCATGCTCCGCAACAAGAGAAGCCACCGCAATGAGAAGCTCACGCACCACAACGAAGAGTAGCCCATGCTCGCCACAACTGGAGAAAACCCGTGCAGCAACGAAGACACAACGCAGCCAAAAAAAAAAAAAAAAAAAAATTTATTGTAGTTCATTTACAATGTGTTAATTTCTGCTGTACAGCAGTTATTCAGTTATACATATATATATACATTCTTTTTCATATTCTTTTCCATTATAATTTATCATAGGATATTGAATATAGTTCCCTGTGCTATCTTAATATCTTTAAAATAATTGATTCTAGAATTTTTTCTAGAATCAGTGGTGGGCTTACCTTACCTCTTTGGTTTTATAAAACTCATATTCTGCTCTTTGTTGAAAATCAGGAATGAAAAAACGGTATTCTTCAGATTTCTGGCACCTCTTCTCTTTTTTGTGAGATGCCATTGATGATCTTAGAAGAGTTTCAAAAAATAAATAAAGCTGGAAATCGGATTTTAAGGCATTGAATTAATGAGAAGAAAATAAAAGTGAGATTCTGAGATTTCATAATGCTTTTCCTTAATGTGTTCAAAGCACCTTTTTGTTTTGAATTCAGCAAAAAGAATAAGAATTTCAGTACAGTAGGAAATTTATGTGTAGACAGCTTTTGGCTTATTTCTGGCATGTCTCCTTTCTGTCAGGTGGTGGTTTTATAACAGCACAATTTATTGAACTTGGCACCATGCTTACTCGTACTTATATGCAAGTCATGCTGTTTCAAATATGTCTTTGATGATTACAATTGACTGGATATTTAAGATTATCAGAAAAGGAACATCATAAGAGTTGTACCTAATAAAGAGTTTCAACTCTTAAGTGTTTCAAAAAAAAAAAAAGAAGTGAAATGGCATTTAACCTGGTTCTTAGTGGAAATGTGGGTTTTTTAGCAAGTAGAGATGACTAAACAGGTGTATAGGTGAGCGTGGAAGAAGAGGCAGAACCCACCTGCTACAGGACATTGCATAAGTATCAAAGATTTACACACTTTGGAAGAATTGTCCCACTGTGTGCATACGAGTGTGTGTGTGTGTGTGTGTTCAGTTGGACTTGAGGTTCTGTTTTAAAGAATAGAAGGCTGTTTTCATTCTGAGTGAGAACCACTGTTAAACTGATGATGATCTGACACCTTACTCCTCTGTCTCGTGTTGAAGCCCCTGGAGGTGCTCCTGACAGAGGAGTGAGACAGGGGATCTTTGCTGCAGACATGCGACTTAGAGTGAAGAAAAAGGTGATCTGCCCTGCAGGTGTAGAAGGAAATTTTCCCAAAAGGAAAATGGTCCAAATTCTTTGCCTATTTAGAAGATATTAGAAATGAAACAAAAATAAATGTAAAGAATTCAAGAAATGTTTGCATGGATATAGGAATTTACTGTGTGAGATCGTGTTTTTAAAAACCTTTGAAAATTAATTAAAATTTGGTGATTATACTTTTGTAGGTATACCCAGGAAAATGCTGGAAAGGAAAAGGAACGTGAATTACTTCTGGACCAGTCCTTTGAAATCAGGCAAATTAAGCTTAAATTTATTTTAACATCTTATTATACTTTTAATACTGGAGGCACAGTCTACACATATTTAGACATCCAAATATATTTTTACTTGTCTGTTTCTTTTAAATAATTATGTTTCTCTTTTAAAAAATTTCTTTCTATTTTATTATTTAAATTAATATTTAAATAAATTTATTCTTTAAGTATTTTTATTTTATGATGTTTCTCCTTTTGTTTCACATTGTCAGTGTAAAAAAGGTCCTGAATTTATCATTGTAGATTACTCTTCTTTTCCCTTGAATTAACCTGAAACTAAAAATGTGTTTTAAAAACTTTTGTTACTTGAAATAACAGTACAAACTATATTACGGTAGTTTCTTGCTCTACAATTAAAGATTTTATTAAAGAATTTTTATTATGAACCTATAAAAAGTTTCCTTTTAACCTTTATTAATAGAAGTGTTTGTACATACTGGTAACCAGTATATTCAGTAGTAAGCAGTTGTATTCTGCTTTTCTTATATAATATTGTTTCATACACATATTTCCATTTACATCATAGTCTGTGCCAGGTTTTTTGTTTTTGTTTTTAAGCTGTTATAAATGTAATGCCATGAACAGCTTTGTGCATATCACTTTTTTCCTTTGGGTTATTACCTTGTAATGTGGGTCAAAATAGAATTTCTGACTCAGTAGCCAGATTAGACTTAACCTAACCTCATAAAAATGGTGAACCAGTTTCTCAGCAGTCCCACCAGTACTCACTTTTAATTTCACATCTTCCTTCGATCATTTGTAAAGTGCAAAGAGCACATGTGAGTCTTGCATTATATAGGCAAATATTAGGCAAGAAGTTTCTCTAGAAGATGTTGTGTCTTTTTGTGGCATGACTTAAAAGCTAACCTGGCTTCAGCCTTTGTGATCTCACTGATTAAGTTATTTTCAGTAAGTTTTTTTTTCTTTAATATTTGCAGTAAGACATTTATGAATGAGAAAATGAAAATAGAGGAGCGTATAAAGAAAGAGAAAGAGCATTATGAAGAGAGTCTTCAAAGGGCTGTGGATGCAGAGGTGAGTCCAGGACACTTGGTGACTGACAGATATGGCAGGATATCATTTGTTTACTTTGTGTTTAATTACACATGAGGCACGACAGCACTGCTGGGAGGTGTGGAGGCCGAGGGATATCCTTTCACCCATAATCCTACCTCCCTGGAACAGCCACTCTTTCCTTGCCTGTAGCTTTAAAATGTTTTACCTTTGTGCTTATTTATTACATAGCTGTACTCATAGTGTACACCACATTTTATAACCTGCTTATTTAACATAATTCAATCATTTTCCATGCTCTACACTTTTAATGGCTTCATCATATTTAATCAAGTGATGTACCATGAAGTAGCCAACCATAAAATCTATTTGCCAATGCTAGAAAAGGAACTTGAAAATAATCCATTTATTAAGAATATACTCTTCTCCCTGCAGAAGAATATATACCAATGTCAGTATACTATTTGAGAAACTACTGAGACAAAAATAATAATAATGACCTCTGGCTGTATTTTATTTAGTTCCTGAAATATGGTTGTCTTTGTTTTTCTAATTGAGAAGTAAATGTTATTTATTAGTGTATGTGTCTATGATTATTCTAGGAAAGTAAGGAAAAGCTTAGCTTATGCAGTCTGTAAACATGAGTCTTTCAGTGAAATATCAGCTATGCAACTGCTTTTCTAAAGAAAGGAAGGAAAAAAAAGTCCAAGTACTTCTACTTTGTGGATACTATGCCTGCATCTCTGTTCCCAAGTCATTCAGTTGCCATTTACTACCATTTGGCAAACAGGTTTGCCTGGTGGGCCCTGTCAAGGTTACTGACACCTGGATTAAAACAAGGCAGGTCTACATTTCCTGCAGTGACTTTTACAAAAATGGCCAGTTGGCTTGTGCGGGGAGCCAGAGAGTCTAAAGTTTTAAAAACATGCCCTAGAGCCTTTTGATGCCCTTTCTGATAACAGCTTCTCTGAGGCTTTTATTTTATTTTATTTTATTTTATTTTAATGCAGCTATTCTGTAATTATTTATTTATTTATGTATTTATTATTGAAGTATAGTTGATTTACCATGTTGTGTTAATTTCTGCTGTACAACAAAGTGATTCAGTTATACATATGTATATATATATACACATTCTTTTTTATATTCTTTTCCATCATGGTTTATCACAGGATACTGAATATAGTTCCCTGTGCTATACAGTAGGACCTTGTTTATCCATTCTATATATAATAGTTTGCATCAGCTAACCCCAAACTCCCACCACATCCCCCCCCTTCCCTCTCCCTTGGCAACCACAAGTCTGTTTCTCAGGCCTTTAAATTAGGTAGGGTTCAGCCTTGGGGTTGTTCTGCAGGGTCCTGGCCCTCTGCTCACCATGAACAGGACCATAGATTATGCACACCAGGTATATACATGTAGGTAACCTAGCTCTGTGCTTGTATATGGCTTAAGCAGTAAACCATGTGCAAAGTTTCATATCTGAGAAAAGTATCATTTTAGGTATATAATTTTACTGTCATCTTGTTATTCTATTTTCAAATCCAAAAGTTTTAATTCATGTTCACCTCAGAGAAATTATAACATAATTAAGTTCTGGTGATTTAAGGAGAAACTTGGAAGTGGTTTAGAATGTTTGTTTTAACAACCTTAAAATAGTTTTAGTTTTAAAATACTTACATTCTTGAATCTAATGGTAGGTATCTGTGCTCGAAAACTGGAAGGAGATGGAAGTATATAAGTTACAGACCATGGAGTCGCAAGCCGAAGGGTTTCTTAAGAACCTGAAGCTAATGAGCAGGTATTGTGATGTCGCAGGTGTCTTTCCAGAAGTGTCAATGAGTAAAAAAAGGTTAGGGCTGATTTAAAAAACTTACATTAGGACTACTTTATTTTTAATAGTTAATATAGTTAATACATATTCAATTATAGAAAAATCAAAACATGTAAACAAAAATGATAAAAATTATCCTAATTCTAAATTGAGCTATAACTAGCTAATATTTTGCAGTAAATCCATTAAGTATTTGAAAAAAAAATTTATATATAGTTTTCACTAAGTAGCGTACAGGAAGCTTCCTTTCATATCAATAATTGTGTTTCTCCAACCTAATTTTAAAAGGTTAAATAGTATTCCAGTGTACAAACGTGTCATGATTTATTAAATACCACTGTAGTGGGAGAGTTGGGTTGTTTGCACATTTTGTTAATAAAAGCTGTACTGTAGCAAGTATCCTTATAACTAAAGTTTTATCCTTATAGCTAAATTATTAGTCATTTTCATGCAATAAATAAATTTCTGGAATGAAGATCACATTTTTAAGGCTTTTTAAACAATTGCCTTCCGTAAGAATAGTTACTTAACAGTCTTAATGGGAGAGTATGGGAATGTCACTTCAAAAGATATTTACATCTGGTCATTTTTTTTCAACCCTCTGTAATCTTTATCTGTTTTTCTTTCTTTTGCTTTGTTTTTGGAATAAGGTTTACCTGGGAATCCTAGAGGGTCTCCTTCAGTCTAGCATTTAGCACTTTTCTATATAGATTTTTGCACATGGGATTACTTTTCATCTGGTCCTTTTATCATATTCCACACACAGGTTTGGTTTTTTTTTTTTAAACATCTTTATTGGAGTATAATTGTTTGACAGTGTTGTGTTAGTTTCTGCTGTATAACAGAGTGAATCAGCTATACATATAAATATATCCCCATATCCCCTCCCTCTTGCATCTCCCTCCCACCCTCCCTTTTCCACCCCTCTAGGTGGTCACAAAGCACCAAGCTGATCTCCCTGTGCTATGCAGCTGCTTCCCACTAGCTATCTGTTTTACATTTGGTAGTGTATATATGTCCATGCCATTCTCTCACTTCGTCCCAGCTTACCCTCCCCCTCCCCATGTCCTCAAGTCCATTCTCTACGTCTACATCTTTATTCCTGTCCTGCCCCTAGGTTCAATAGAACCATTTTTTTTAGATTCCGTATATATGTGTTAGCATACGGTATTTGTTTTTCTCTTTCTGGCTTACTTCACTCTGTATGACAGACTCTAGGTCCATCCACCTCACTGCAAATAACTCAATTTCGTTTCTTTTTATGGCTGAGTAATATTCCATTGTATATATGTGCTACATCTTCTTTATCCATTCATCTGTCAGTGGACACTTAGGTTGCTTCCATGTCCTGGCCACTGTAAATAGTGCTGCGATGAACATTGGGGTGCATGTGTCTTTTTGAATTGTGGTTTTCTCAGGGTATATGCCCAGTAATGGGATTGCTGGGTCATATGGTAGTTCTATTTTTAGTTTTTTAAGGAACCTCCATACTGTTCTCCACAGTAGCTGTATCAATTTACATTCCCACCAACAGTGCAAGAGAGTTCCCTTTTCTCCACACCCTCTCCAGCATTTATTGTTTGTAGATTTTTTGATGATGGCCATTCTGACCAGTGTGAGGTGATACCTCACTAAAGTTTTGTTTTGCATTTCTCTAATGATTAGTGATGTTGAGCGTCCTTTCATGTGTTTGTTGGCAATTTGTGTATCTTCTTTGGAGAAATGTCTGTTTAGGTCTTCCGCCCACTTTTGGATTGGGTTTGTTTTTTGTTTTGTTTTGTTTTTATAAATTTATTTGTTTGTTTTTATTTTTGGCTGTGTTAGGTTTTCGTAGCTACGTGCGGGCGTTCTCTGTTTGTGGCGAGCGGGGGCTACTCTTCATTGTGGTGCGCAGGCTTCTCATTGTCATGGCTTCTTTTGTTGCGGAGCACAGGCTCTAGGCACGTGGGCATTGTGGCACGCGGGCTCAGTAGTTGTGGCTCGTGGGCTCTAGAGCGCAGGCTCAGTAGTTGTGGCGCGTGGGCTTTGTTGCTCTGTGGCATGTGGGATCTTCCCGGACCAGGGGTCGAACCTGTGTCCCCTGTATTGGCCGGCAGATTCTTAACCACTGCACCACCAGGGAAAGCCCGGGTTGTTTGTTTTTCTGATATTGAGCTGCATGAGCTGCTTGTATATTTTGCAGATTAATCCTTTGTCATTGCTTCCTTTGCTAATATTTTCTCCCATTCTGAGGGTTGTCTTTTCATCTTGTTTATGGTTTCCTTTGCTCTGCAAAACACTTCCTAACACCATACACAAAAATAAATTCAAAGTGGATTAAAGACCTAAATGTAAGGCCAGACACTATAAAACTCTTAGAGGAAAACGTAGGCAGAACACTCTGTAACATAAATCACAGCAAGATCCTTTTTGACACACCTCCTAGAGAAATGGAAATAAAAACAAAAATAAACAAATGGGACCACACACGGATTTTGACTTCTTAATTCCTAGTGCTTTTTGATTTAAATTTCAAACCCTCAGTGTTGAACCAGAGATTCTGTGGGTTATGGAAAAACAGTTTTATTGTATAGTTCTTTATTTCTTCATTTTTCAAGATTAAGTTTTTTTCACGTGAGAAAACCTTTCTGATTAAAGGTAAATTGATATGCTGATTCAGATTACAGGACTAGTACAGCTGAGGTTGAGACCACGTGGTGTTCAGTTGCCAGTATGCAGCACAACTGTAGGCTATGCGTTGTGGTGCATCTGGGAAACAGACATCTCAGGCCTCATTTTATCTAATGGTATTGACTCCTTATTAAGCCTCACAGTACACGGCGATTTTTCTTAGGGAGTCTGTGCTAATTCTGCTCATTCCACCATAGGATAGCAAAAGAGGAAAGCCATAAAAGCAGTGTTGTGGTTTTCCGTTAAGATGTATACTGAGAACTGACACCATCGCGGATTGGTAGTGTTCCTGATCTTCTCAATTAGGAGTAGAAAGCTTGTCTGTCACTTTCAGTGGAGCAGATTCATGAGGCGCTGAGAAGTTTCACAGCCTGTTAGACACCCACCACTGTATTTTACAGTAAGGTGGGGATGAGGGTTTTATTGGGATGTTTCCAGGAGGCCTTTTTTTTGGTTTGTTTTTCAATACAAAGATAGCCTTTGATGTTAAATATGAAGATGTCAGCTGAAGAGTGTCTGATCTTCAAATTTGGGGACTGAAATTAAAATTCAGGAGAATATTTGCTCTCTGCCTACCAGTTTTGGGATTTGGATTAGATCAACAGTTAAAGTTTCCTAAAGTGTAGTGACTTTGTAAGATATACAGTTCTTTAAAAATAGTTGTTTTTTTGTGTGTGATCATGTTTCTCTCGTGTGTAAATGTTTATTTTCATTTGTACTTTAGTACTTTCAATTTAAAAAAATTTTTAAGTGGACATTAGCAGTTTTATAAATTTTTCTACTTTCTCAGTGATTCTGCAGCATATCCTGTCATGGAATATGACATACATTCATGGGAATCATTTCTTTCTAATGTTAGAGAAGAAATTGAGAAAGCAAAGGTAAGTTATAAAGTATTTTATAATTCTGTCAAAATCTATCTGATGGTTATAATTCTAAGGAGGTCATGTCATATTGAAACTATTTCTTTTTTGAGCTGTTCAAGACAATATTTATTTTTTGTTGTAATTAAGAATTTTTCATGAAAGAAATGCTATCTTCTTAACTCTCTTTAAACTCAGCCCTTGATTGTTAAGATTAGAAAAGTTATGTTTTATAAGGCTGTAGAGCATTCCGATTAATAAGGACTTATTTTGAACTTCTTTCCTTGCAACTCAGTTATATTTCTTGGAAAACGGTTGAGCATTTGTTATGTATGTATAGTAAGGGGGAAAAAAATATTATTTGACAGTTGTGGTTTTCTCTTGGAATTTGTTAGAAAAACTTAACATTTTTCCTTCTACCTACAGTCTCAGTTTGAAGAACAAATTCAAGCAATTAAAAATGGTTTTCGGCTCAGTGAACTTTCTAAAGTGCAGATTTCTGAGCTTTCGTTTCCTGCCTGTAACACAGTAAGTCTATTACATCTTTTTTTTTTTTTGAAGGAAAGAGAACAGAAAAGGAGTGAAGCACAATTTCTTTCTTAACTGGCCAAAAGTAGTTTGTTGTTATTGTTTTGGGAGTGGGCATGAGATGGGTTAACAGTTGCCTTAATGTTTTCATTAAGTGCTAGGTTAAGCCCTGTGAGGGCTGCCCTTATTTGCCCCTCACCCTGTGACCCTTCGGTCAATGCATTCAGCGTCTTAGATTGTAGGCTCTGGAGCTGCAGTCAGAAGCCTCATCTTGAGCGTCTTTTTCTCCCCAATACCTTGCACACTAAGCATTCATACTTACTGTGGATTCATCTGCAAAAAAAAAATGGTTTAAAACGTTAAAAAGGTTAGCCACCTTGGACTGATTAAATTTTCTATTGAGCACCAGTTTTTTTCTCTCCATAGAAAAAGTTTTTTCTCTCCATTGAACTGAGTAAGAAACAGAGTTTTATTTAGAATTAAAGATCACTTATTTATAGTGTTTCCAAGTTCTTATAGCAGATACGGAAGGGGGAAAAGCATTAGATATCAATAGAATATTTTACTATTAATTTTTAACTCTAGCTTATGTAATTTTAAAATTCAAAACCTTGGGAACTCTCAGTGTGCCAGGAGCTTGAGTAATAAGTACCCCTAAAAATGATTTACTTTGTGTGTCATTTCCCTGCTGTTCATTCATTGGGTATTTAGTGGTGATCAAGATTAGATGTGGTCTGTGCCCTCAAAGTGCATATGGGTTTAAGAAAGAGAGACTTTAAACCTATAATTATAAGCAAAATGTGCCAAGATTTTTCACAGGAACATAGAATGCTATGGCAGCATAAATTAGGAGGAACTAATCTAACCCAGAGGCCTAGGCCTCGGCAGAAGCTCCGCTGTTGGAAGTCTCAGTGAGTCAGAGATCTGGAATAGGAATTAACCAGGCAAAAGGAGTAAGGGGGTGTGTGTTTGAGGAGGGGTGTGTGGTGTGATGTTTGCAGGGTCAGAGTGTTCCAAGTGGAAGAAGCAGCATATTTGGAGGCTAGAAAAAAAGAGAATGCCCTCCTTTCATAGCTATAAAAGAAGTCCACGATGACAAAGGGGACGATAGGGAGAAAGATTATAATATCATACCCACGGGCCGGAACAAAGGGAGCCTTATTAAGGTGTAAGGTGTGTTCAGCAGTGTGGACTTTTCCTCAGGTCACTAAGAAGCCAGTATAAGTTTCAAGTTAGGGAACGACATCAGCATTGTACTTGACGATCAGCTTGACTGCAGTGTGGAGATGTGGTGGGAGAGGGAGCTGAGTGAGCGATTTCCAACCAACCAGTTACAGCTCAGTGTCCCCAGCCGTGTCCTGGCTCAGAGAGGCAGCGGGGCTGGAGGGAAGAGAACAGATTTGAGGGGTGTGCAGGAGGTCAGTTGAAAGAATGGTGCTGCTTGTGAGATTGGGGCTCCGTGTGAGTATGTTGGGGAGTCGAGGATGACTCTGGGTTTCTGTCAGTGAGGTGGCACCGGAGGAAGGGCAGGGTGAGGGGACTGCCCTGAGGCGGGTTTTGAAGACGTAGGGCTTGAGTGGCCCTGGAATCAGTCACCCATGTGGATCTGCCCATTAGGAAGTTTGGATGTGCAGATTTGGATCTCAGGAAGATATTCTAGACTGGAATCTTTTTGAAAGTGGGCATTGTGGATTTCCCCGGTGGTCCAGTGATTAGGACTCTGCGCTTCCACCGCAGGGGGCATGGGTTCGATCCCTGGTCGGGGAACTGAGATACTACATGCGGCACTGTGCGGCCAAAAAAAAAACGGTGGGCGTTATCCTCAGTGAGCACACAGTCAGCGAGGCACGAGAGGGCGTAGCACGGGTGGGGTGGAGATCGCACCTCTGACAACATGAGGGGCAGCCGCACTTCAGGCGTGGACGGAGGCAGGGCTGCGGGGAGAGCTGAGCAGGGGCCCAGCGGATGGGACGGAAGCCAGCAGTGTGGAGCCATGAAGAGCTCATTTTGAGAAAGAGAAGGTGGCCAGCAATTTTTAAGGACAAGACGTTTAATTTGTTGTAATTCAGATCCTGTGCACTTGAGCAGCCACGTTTCATTATAGTTGTGCTTAATCGTTAGTCTTTGTTCACGGATGTAACGCTTAGTGATCCAGCCACTGTGCTGTGTTCCTTGTAGATTCAGCCTAAGTTACTTGCTGAGTCTTCAGACCATGAGGATCAAGGCCCCTCCACTTCTACGAGTCACAGGACTGGAGACCGAACAGCAGTTCCCGAGGAATCAAGTCTGGTCTCTGCTACTGATGGCCCAGTGGAGTCACCCTCCTGTGAGCCGGAAGCCGGCCGGCGGCCAGAGTGTGAGAGCCCCGGCCAGGCAGCGCGGTCAGAGCCAAGCCCGGTGGCTGATCGGAAGTCACCTGTTGCTCCAGGACGTGCCACCCGTTCAAGCCAGTCTCCAAAGAAGCCGTTCAATAGTATTATTGAGCACCTGTCAGTGGTGTTCCCGTGTCACAGCAGGTACGAATCTAAAATGTCTGCAACTCTGTTAAGTGCTTTATTGAACTGAGGTTTCCTGATTAGATAACGTTACAGCCAATTAGGGGCTGAAGTGGAAAGGACTGCATAATTGTTTTACTCAGACAAGCGCTGCACTTTTTCCTTTTGTAGACATAGAAATGAGCAGTTTCAAACCAATAGATTGAAAACATTGAACACTGGTTAATCAACACTCATCAGAACCCATGGCAGTTTGCTAAGATTTTGATGAACTCAGTAACTCTCCAGCACTAGTTAGGGAATCACTAAATGAACTGCAAAACATTAGTTTTACATTATTTCAGGGAAAAAAATCCCACATATAGCAAAGAAGGCAACAGCAACTTACACCTCGTTGGACAGCACCTCTGATTTGTTAGAGGTGTGAGGCTGACAAGGCTAGATGTAATCTGCTAGTGAGTCAGGTGTGTGAGCATGTTACAAAGGGATCCTTATGAGGGTGAGGAGAGCTGCTTTTTTGGCGGGGTTGGGTCGGGGGAGTATAGTTGATTTACAGTGGCGTATTAGTTTCTGCTGTACAGCAAAGTGAATCAGTTGTACATTTACGTATATCCACTCTTTTTTAGATTCTTTTCTCATGTAGGTAATTACAGAGCATTGAGTAGAGTTCCCTGTGCTATACAGTAGGTCCTTATTAGTTGCCTGTTTTATATATAGTAGTGTGTATATGTCACTCCCAGTCTCCCCATTCATCCCCTCCCCCCCAGAAACCATAGATTTGTTTTTTATGTCTGTGACTATTTCTGTTTGGTAAATAAGTTCATTTGTACCATTTTTTTAGATTCCACGTATGAGCAATATCATATATTTGTCTTTCCCTGTCTGACTTACTTCACTCAGTATGACAGTCTCTAGGTCCATCCATGTTGCTGCAAATGGGTAGAGTTGCTTTTAACTAAGTCAGCCAGAGTTGTCATTCAGGCACTTCAGCAGTGCTTCTGCATCAGCCTCTGACCTCACTCCAGATTGGTGCGAGGGGACAGAGGTACTCCTGGTCTCAGCCTGGAGAGAAGGTGAAGTGGAGGGAATGTCTCTGGGATACAGCTCAGAAGAGAGGAATCCACATCCAGGAATGACCCTCTGCACCTTCCATGTTATTTCTGTCTTTGACACAATATTAGTCACAGTCTTTGAGATTATACTTTTGAAACACAGTAGTTAACGGCCAAACTTGATGTTTTGCATTTGTCAGTGGAGCCCTGCCCATTTGGAAATAAGTATATCTTGTCTGCACATGGGCATGTTTAGCCCTGCCTAAGTTTGATAAACATTGTAAGTTCTCTCAATAGCAGTTACCATGCAAATGAGTAAAAATAGTCAAGTTGTAATTACCAAAAGTACATTACAAATAAAATTGTTTGCAATCCTGACTAAATCTGGCAGAATATAAACCACCAAATAGATATGCATCCTAATTTTCTGCATGTTAAAGCATATGAGGTATTAGTGCTACAGATACCAAGTTCCTATTGATTAACGATATAAATCACATCCACTGCTACCTATGAAAAACTCAGGCTTTGAAAACTTTGTTGTTGGTTAGATTTTTAAAGGGAAGAAGTCAACAAAACTAGTTTGTTCTTAGATAGAAAGAGATTTTATTGATTTCAAGTCAGATCCAGTGGCGTCTGATCATTCATTGATTTTGCTTAAAGCTACAGGATATCCAGGCTGTAAGAAGTCAGGTTTCTAAGTAGAGATGGAGATCTCAAATAGATCTATCAGATACACCGTTACTTTGAAAGTCTATTAGAACAAATATTTAGAAATAATATTGGAATTTTCATAGTGCTTTGAAAGAGTGATTTTGCTGCTCTCTGTAGTTACTGTTGTTTACAAATGAATTATTTGTGTGTATTTAATTTTGTTTCTTTTTGCTGTTGGGTTAATATTGGCCCATAATATTTCTTTGCAGCAGAAAACTTTAACTTTCTCATGACATTATCCCCACTTTCCCTTTCAGCACCGAGCTTGCTGGTTTTATTAAAAAAGTGAGAAACAAAAACAAGAACTCGCTCTCAGGATTGAGTATTGACGAAATTGTCCAAATAGTGACAGAACACATTCTAGATGAAGAGAAAAAGAAAAAGGTCGGTATTTCATTTAGATTCAATAAAATGTTCCACTTTATTCTTATTTATTTATAAAATAAGAGAATTGTGGGAAAAAATGCTTCCAACCCCAAAATGGAGAGCAATTTAGTAGACAGAAGAGGGTCAAGGTTTTGGGTAACTGAACTTGCTTCCCTGCTCCATGTTCTTGCTGCAGCCAAATCCAGGAGAGGACAGGAGGCCATCTGAGCCCAGCTCTGCTGCTTCTGTGACCAGGGCCACCCAGGGCCCGCCCTCCGTGGTTGTTGGATCATCACCCAGAAGCAAGGGGCAGAGGACGGACGACGTCCCTGTGAGTGTTGCATGTGTGACCGTAGAGTCAGTGCTGTTCTTCTGATGAAGAACAAGAAGGAAACAGAACTACTAATCCATGATTTAGCCCCATTCTTCTAGATTGAATTTATTTGATCTTGAAATTGGAAACCAAGTTTAGACGTACTTGAGTGTTTCATTAGGAGAGCCAGTGAATGGCGAGGTTGTCTCTCCATTTTTACGGGTAGCTTGGGGCCCCTGCGTGTAGTGACAAGAAGAGCTGTGACCACATTGTGGGAACTGGGCCTGTGAGTGGTCATATAAATTCACTTTTTATATCAAGTGTGAATAGTTGGAAAAATTGATTTTTGGATAATTTTCTTCTACGTGTGACCATGGGCTTTGGAATAACACAGACTTGGTTCCATCACTTAATAACACTGTGAGCTCGAATCATATCTGCTTGTTTGGGTCGTTGTGGGGATGAAGTGCTGCCGTAGAATAGGCAGAGTCAAGCACTGTGCTTGGGAAAGTCTGGTTGCTTCCCTTCTCTCTCCCCTCAAGGAGCGCAGGGGGCACACAGGAATGAGCCCATTAAATTAACTTGCCTTTAGTTTGATACACTGATTTAGATTGTTTGTTGTCCTTTCAGACAACGAGAATGTTACAGTTACACAGAATTTTTTTTTTATTATTAAATTATTTATTTATTTATGGCTGTGTTGGGTCTTCGTTTCCGTGCGAGGGCTTTCTCTAGTTGCGGCAAGTGGGGGCCACTCTTCATTGCGGTGCGCGGGCCTCTCATTATCGCGGCCTCTCTTGTTGCGGAGCACAGGCTTCACACGCGCAGGCTCAGTAATTGTGGCTCACGGGCCTAGTTGCTCCGCGGCATGTGGGATCTTCCCAGACCAGGGCTCGAACCCGTGTCCTCTACATTGGCAGGCAGATTCTCAACCACTGCGCCACCAGGGAAGCCCCACAGAACTTTTCATAAAGTACTGTTCTGTCTGTGGTGTCAGTTGATAGGGCGTTATAACTGTCTTTATGAATGAGGAATCCGAGGCACAGGTGATGCATGCATCTTGCCAGTGTTCCTTCCTTCGATTGGAGCGCAGCGTCCTCAACACACTGACCAGCTCATGCTGGGGACTGTGCATTAGGGACCGAACGTGTGGTTGAAAGAGAGGTGGTCACCTGGGCGGCTCACAGCCGTGGGCTCCAGATTGAATTCTGGTGTAGAGCACATTTCCCCTTTTTGTCCAACTATAGTATCACAGTTCAGGTGAAATTGAAATCAGAAGAGCTGCAGGCCCCATAGTGGAGTCAGCAGTGCAAGACTGCACAAAGAGCGCTGGTTTGCTGACTTGAGCTAAGCAGTGAATCTTTTTTGTGAACTCGTTTTTATGCCTCCCATACATTTTCACTTTCCGCTACCCTTTGGAGACTTTCTGCATCACATACACTCAGGTCCCAGAGGGTCTCACCCCAAAGGGAAAGCTTATGATCATGCAGAGCATTCCTGCAGGGCCTGGCTGGAGTCCCCTCCCTCTCTCAGGGGTGTTCCTGCTGGTCACGTGCTCTGTGGTCGAACAACCAGGTCAACTTCTTGGCATTCTCATTGATGTGTGAGTGTGCGTGTGAACTCCTTTGTGCGCGTGTGTGTGTGTGCGCGTGCGTGCGTCTGTGTGCTTGTTGGCCATCCCAAGATAGACCATAATCACCTTTTGGAAAGAGATTGCTTTCTACTTCATGGTTGATGTTGATAGTAATAAAGGTGTAAAAGCTGACTTACAAGAATAATATGTATTGAAACTGGGACTTAATTTGCTAATCATAGGTAGTTTTTAAAAAATTCGAAGTAATTTGCTTTGTATTTTTAAAAATTAATTAATTAATTAATTTAAAATTTTATTTTTGGCTGTATTGGGCCTTCATTGCTGTGTGCGGGCTTTCTCTAGTTGCGGTGAGCAGGGGCTACTCTTTGTTGCGGTGGACGGGCTTCTCATTGCGGTTGCTTCTCTTGTTGCGGAGCACGGGCTCTAGGCACATGGGCTTCAGTAGTTGTGGCACATGGGCTCATTAGTTGTGGCTCGTGGGCCCTAGAGCGTGTGGGCTTCAGTAGTTGTGGCTCACGGGCTCTAGAGCACAGGCTCAGTAGTTGTGGTGCACAGGCTTAGTTGCTTCGCGGCATGTGGGATCTTCCTGGACCAGGGCTCGAACCCATGCCTCCTGCATTGGCAGGCAGATACTTAACCACTGCACCACCAGGGAAGTCCCTGCTTTGTATTTTTAAATTACAAAAGTTTTGTGGTTCATAATAGAAGATGCAAATAAAAAGAGCATATAAAGAACCCCAAAACCCACCCTCTAAGGGTAACCAGTACTGTCACATCAGTATATATTTTTCTAAACTCTTTTGTATCTGTGTGTATATGTGAATTTAGTCAACTGTACATATATTTGTGTTTTTTTTTTTCAATTAGAAATATATTGTGCCCACTTTTCCATACTAGGAAATAGTCAAGTTAACCGTGGATTTTTCTGAACTTTGCAGAGGCCTTAACCTGCCCTTTCCCCAGGGTTGATGCCTCCATTTCCTCCCAGACCCTTCCCTGGGGGGCCGCAGAGAGGAGTGAGAGCACATCTGTCCCATTGCTGCAGCGGCGACAGTGCCATGGGAAAGACAGAAAACCCCGTGCAGCAGTTCAGTGTTTCATAGCCTATAGCCTTCAGGCACTGCCCCCAGCTGTACTCCCTGACCTTAACCCACTGCCAGGGCTGCATTCATTCACTTTCTTGACAGTTTATGGAGTCTCAGTTTGGGGCCAGGTTCCTTGCCAGCTGCTAAGAGCACAGGTAAGCAAGGCCATTTCCTGCCTTCAGGGTGCTCAGAGTTAAGAGGGGGAGTGAGAGTCGAAGTTAATGATGCGGTGTGGGGTGAGTGCTGTGAGCTGTAGGGAGAGCTTCATGCCTGGTGTTCTAGGGTGGCACTCTGCTTTCACACAGAACACGCTGTCTGTGCTCACCAGACTGTGAGCGGCTAGGGCCGCAAGCCCTCCCATTCATCTCTGCGTCGCTGTGCCCCGCACAATCCCTGACCATGGATGTTTGCTGAATGAGCCATCAGTTCGTTTTGTTTTGATTTATACAAGTAATCCACATTCATGGATACTTTAGAAAAGTAGCAAAGAAAAAAGTTAAATCTCTCAACCAAAAGTAGCCAGTAACCACTGTTAACATTTTATATCTTTCCAGACTCTTTTCTAGGCATCTCTATATATACACATTCTCTTTATTTTTAAAAAATTGAATTATATATTCATACGATACATACTGTTCTGTAGCCTACTTTTATTCAGAGAGTTTTTGTGACTAACTTTCCACGTCAAGGATTATGGAATTCCGTCATGGTTTTAATCAGCCCCATGATAATCCATAGTGTAGAGATGTCATAATTTATTACTGTCTCCAACTGTTAGATAATTAGATGAACAATTAATTTGTAATATTCAGCTAGTACCATACTTTAGGTATGGGTTGGGATAAGTAGATATTTGTAGTATTTTAGCTGGGAATGAGTTAACCACATAAAACAGTTTTTTCTCTGAGAAAATTAAAACTTTATTTTTTCCTAAGAAATGTTATTAAAAAATAAGTTGTTCCCTCAGTCTCCTTAACTATAATTGAGAATAATCTGCCACCTTAGCTGTGAAAGTTCTGGAAGGCCACTTGTAAGAAGAGCTCATGTAGTAAGAAGACATTTAGTTATTCTTTACTATTGAGATGCATTTGTTTCCACAGGTGTCCAGTGCAAATTCCTGTGAAATATGCCTAGAAGTATTCAAATCCAAAAATGTACGTGTGCTGAAATGTGGGCACAAGTTTCACAAAGGGGTAAGAATTCTCCTTAGCCATCCTCATGTCATGCCTTTTGACTATGGAGTATTTTGAAAATAAAAAGGGACTTTGTTTTCTAGGCTTCAGTACTTGCATTTTCAGAGCACCTTCTAAAGCTCCTCATGTCTGTGATGATTGTCTCCCCCCCCAGAGAGCGACGCTGCAGGAAGGGGCGCGGATTCCTGGGCCCCGCAGCGTGCGCTATGCACACTGTCCTCTCCTCTGTGTCATGAGTGGGAAAGAGCAGTTGGCTCCATCAGTTGCTGAAAGTCAAAGCAACACTAGTTCCTTAGAAGTCAGTTTTCTATACGCATCAGTTTCTTATATGCCTGGTCAAACAGGCACACAGTGCAGCAGTTTGTCAGTTCAGTGCAGTATGTGAAGTCAGTTTAACATTTTAGAGGAGAGAAACTAAGCCTAACGGGGTCCACTGTGCCTGATCCTGGGACGTTCTGGCCGGTGCCCTTCCAAGATCTGTGGTAACTGTTGTGGTGTTTTGGGTGCTGTGAGCATTTGTCCTGCACCCCTGCTGCTGGGTTAGAGCAGATCAGGTCTCTGCCCTGTCAGTGTAGGAATCCCTGAGAAAAGGGCTACACACAGTATGCTCACTAGAAAGAGTCCAGACAGCTTGCTGTCTCCTGCGTGGCCTGCCTTCTTCCTCCTTCCCGGGAAGGGGTATCCTGCCTGGGCTCTCGAACTTACACACACACTCGGCTCTGTAGCAGCAGCAGGCCAGCCGGGGAGCACGCTGGGTAGACAGGCTCCAGTGAGGCTGTGTGGCGTGCAGGCTGGTGGGATGGGCAAGGAACAAGACCAGACAGACAGGGTGAGTCCAAGGGCCAGCCTCTAGAAGTCAGGGCGGCTGAAGCACGAGACTGGAGCAGGGTGTGGGGGGATGGGAGGGCAAGGCCATGCCCCAAGGTCAGGCCCTGAGTGTTCAGGTCACATTCTGAGGTGGGTTTCTCTGTTCCTGGAGCTTGGTCCAGACTCCTACCCTGAGCAGGCTCTGGTGTCCCTGGGTGTTGGGTGGCTCCAGGCCCTACCAGATGTCACAGTGAAGTTAGCAGTGTCTGCCGAGGCGAGCGAGTGGTCCGGGAGGGCTGAGGTTCCATGTGCTCCTAGAGGCGCTGGCTAATTGTCTTTTCTCATTTCAGTGCTTCAAGCAGTGGCTTAAGGAGCAGAGCACTTGCCCAGCCTGCCTGGCTCGTGATCTCCTGTCAGAAGAGTAGCCTGCCCTTCCGGAAGAGGCCCACCCACTATTCTAGGTAGTTAAAATTCACTAAAGAGTATATACTGTTTGTTGAGTTGGAAGAATAACAATATTACTACCTTTGATATAAAAAGCAACATGTGAAGATTCTTTGCACCGTGTGTCACAGTGCTAATAAATGGAAATCTTTAATATAGTTGACAGTAAGTAATTTCCCAACTCTGATTAGCCACTTAATAATCGCCAAACGGTGGCTGATAAAGTTATGTGTAACCACATCCTTATATTGCTGGGGCTGCTGCAGAGGTGCTCTCTGCGATGGAAGGAAAATATGGTGAGTGCCTCAAAGCAGGACTTAAGTATCCTTGACCTTTTAAGGTGCCCCACGTTAAAGTTTTTTGAGATCAGTATTCCTAAACAGATGCCTACATTTTTCCTTAAAGATTCTGCATTTTAAAAAATGGGCTTAAGCAGACCACATTTGAATAGGTTGTAGTTAATGTTAAAATATTGGCTGATTCAGACCAAAAGATTCAGATCTCCTCTTCATGTGATTTTGATTTTTCATTTCATTATTTTATTTCTCCCCAGTAGATTTATAAGTGCTTGTTTTTCATCTTTTAGAGACATAATGATTTTTGAAAATCACACAAAAAACTTATTAACATCAGCCAAGACTTTTTTAACCCCTAAAATTGAGGCTCCGTATTCATTATCCCAGCCCCACATTGGGAACTTACTCTGTATACTTCGCTGTTCTCATTAGTGATGTTGTCCCTCTTTATGAGTTAGACAACAAGTGTTCGGGTGTCTCTGTCTAGCACACAGTGGGCACTTTCCTTATCCTACCACCAAAAAGAGACACTTGTGTAATTAGACAGTCCTGAGGTGTCCCTGTTACAATTGTTCGGTGTTTGACATTTGTGTAGAGTAATGCATGGCACTCTTGTACTGTGGCCTGAGAACAAAGCTGTAACTGCATTAGAAACTGTTAAAAAATTAGTTCTCTTTAGTGACTTCATAGGCAGTAGTAGTAAATGCAGAAACATGAATTGTGGACACATTCCATTTCTCTCAAACAGGAAGGGTCAAAAAATGTTTTTCCGTGTGTTCTTTGTTACCCCCTAGAAGCTCACAGCCCCAAGTTCATGAGCTGATTTGGTTGCTTCCCTCTGCCTTGGTTCCCTGTGAGTTTTGATGTCTTAGTGACTTAGCGCATAGAAGCTTCCTCCATATTTTGAAGCAGGTCCCTAAAACATTGTCTGCATGTTCAAAATAACTGAGGACTTGTAGATATGAAGATACACAGGGCCCAGTTTGTAGCAGCAGGTACAAAGGGAAAGAAGAGCAGCTGGAGAGAGAGAGAACGTGTTTTGTACATAACTTCAAACAAATACTTGTGAACATGCCTTACACACATCCTGTAAGTGTCGAAATAAAAAGCATTCTAAAATAACATCAGTTTACTGTCGTGTTATCTGTTCTTTGTCAAATAATTTAAAGTATTCTACTTGAAAATTCAAGACATACATTACGCTGACATTTTAAAAGGGGACTTCATTTGGAAAGAAGAGCCGTGGTACGTCTGAGGAGTCTAACCAAGAGGTCTCGGGACGTTTTAGAGCCCGGATCGAACGCGTCCTCTGTGCCTAAACAGAGGTTGCTAAACTCGAGTTCACAAGACTGGCTGTTGAAATTTGTGAATGCAAAGATTATACAGAGATGGTAGAGTTTACTGTTTAGGCTAGAACAAGAGGTTTTTCACGTGAATACACGTGAAAATGTTAAAGTTAATCAAATTGCATTTCTCAGTATTGACTCTTTTGAGGTACTTGTGGATGGTTAGGAGACATTTGGTCCACACCAAAATGTCCTTGATATTTGGTCCTGTCCGAAACCATTTGGCGTGGACCAAATATGCTTATGGATGTTTTAGATGGGGCCAGATTTCAAGGACCTTTTGGTCCTTGTGGATTCACGAGAAGGGCTTCCCTTTTAGAGGACCTTCTGGTGTGCTGAGCACTAAGAGATGACTGAAAAAAGCCAATATTATCAGTCTGTGTCTTTACTCCGATAGCGTTTAATTGAAAGTAGTGTATAACTTAAAACAGTGACTGTTCCTAAGAGTTTGGATTATTTTCCCTGCTGAAAAGTTTAATCTATGCTATAAATAATGCATAATCCAATGTAAAATTGAAGTGGTACCCAGCATTGCAAAATGTTACTACACTTTTAAGGTAGTTTCAAAGACTGTAGAGTGGAAACAGGTGGGAAAAGTGATCACACCACAAAACCGAAGCAACAAAATTATTTTAGGTAGTTTTTCAATCAGATGTCGCTCTCTGGAGAAATGGATTAAAGGAAACAGGTAAAAGAGACAATAGCAAGGTGGAAATTTCTTTCATCAACATATGAGGTACTTGCTGATGAGGCTGATAAAAAGGGAAGACAGTGACGTAGACGGGAAGGCTTGTCTGAATGAGGACCAAAACCATCTCCAGTATGACCCTTCGTGAAGAAATAGGAAATACGTTTCAGGTGTTTTAACTTTCATCAAACTTGATTAATAAACGTTAATCATCAAACTTTATTAAAAAAATAACTGTAAGAAGAATGGATCATTGGTTGTATCTAATCCCTTTTTCTCCTCTTCACCCTGACATGATCTACTTAGAGGACACGTCCACCTTCAAGTAGCCATATACCTTCAGTGATTTGCTGAGAAGGGTGGGCAACCCTGGACAACAATGAAAACAAATGTGTACTGAGCATCTCCTGTGCGCTAGGCCCTGGGCTCGACATCCTGATAGGGCAGTGAAGGAGAGGCAAGGACTGTGAAATTTGTCTTGCAGTTACAGACAGTAAACAAATTTAGAATGTAATTTCAGGTGCTGAGAAGGGCTTTAAAGAAGTATCAAGGAAGGTGTATAGATTAATAATAAAATTCCTGTAAAGGGCTTAGCTTAGTGCCTAGCACGTAAACCTGCGATAAAGGGGAGCCAGTGATTGTTACTAAGGTCAGGGCCTGGAAATTGCACAGGGAGAGAGCTTGGTGGTCCCGTGTAAGAAAAGCTTTGTTAGATTAGGAGATTTCCTCAGTGTAGCCTAGACTGTGGAACGTAGTCAAGTAGAGAAAAGAGCAAGGAGATCAAATCACCTCAAAGTCGTTTTGAAAAAAAAAAAAATAACAGCTTTGTTCCTGAAATCTCCCTGAGTTGAGTTTGGTGACATCATGATTCTGTAGCAAAGGATTTCACCTGTGGCTTTCCCAAATCACCTGGATGAGCAGTTTTGAGGTAGCTTTTCCGTTCAGTTTGGTTTTAGGACCAGAGTTCCATGCCTGGCTCGGCTGGGGGTTTGTACTGGAGCATGGGAGAGGCCTGGGCAGGCTCACCCCAGCGGAGGAGGCATGTGGTCCCAGCTCTCCGGTTTGGGGGGAGAACTGTTATTACCATCACCTCCAGTTTATATTGTCTCTTCCTATTTACCCTTTAAAGGTGAAAGAAAAAAAGATAAGATATTCAGCCAAAATCCAGAAATTAAACAGCATTAGTAAACAACAAAATCCTAATGAGACAACCATCAATAATCAGAAAAAAGTTTTTAGCCGCATTAAGAACACTAATTTTGGACATACATATGGGAAGAAATGAAGCTTGACCTCAAACCATATATAAACATCAATTCCAAATGGATGGATTCCAGTGGATTCCAGTGGTCCTAAATAAGAAAAGTAAAATAATAAGGCTTCTGCAGAAAACACAGTCTTCTTGGCCTTGGCAAAGATTTATTAGGACATGAAAAGCACTAACCATGAAGATAAAAATCTGATAAATTGTATCATTACAATTAAGAACTCCATCAAGTCAAGCTATGAAGTGGAGGAAATTTTTAATACTTCCAACAAAGGCTTCGGAATATATTTAAAAATGTTAAGAAGGAGAAAAGAAAACGATGTTAAGAAAGAGGTGATATATTTAGAAATGAGCTAGAGATTTGAATGGGCTCTTCACAAATACCCAGATGGTTAATGGGCATTTTGATAGCCAAATTTGTTCAGTATCCATCATCGGAGAAATACAAATTAAAACCAGTGACATAGATGCCCACCAGGATGACTAAAATAAAAAAAGACTGACAGCTAATACTGTAGTACCCTATGACAGAGTCCCACCCCAAGGCACGCGCTTAACAGAAATGCATGCCGTAGTACAAGTATTTTAATACTCGCTTCATTCATAATAGCCTCAAACTAGAAACCATCCAGATGTCCCTCAACATAGAATGGACAAATCATGGCCTATTCACATGATGGAATACTCGGCAATGAAATGGAGGAACTACTACTACACAAAACTACACAGATGATTCTCACGAACAGTACTGAGCCAAAGTAGCGAAACAAAATAGAATTCCCTTTATGTGAGTTTCGAGAACTGGAAACTGGTAGGAGAGGTCAGCATCCTTAGCTGTGAGGTGATGCTGCAGACAGGGAAAGGGCATTGGAAATGGTCTGCAATCTTCAGCTGAGCAGTGCTGACCGGAGTCATTGAGAAAATTCATGGAGCTGTACGTGAAAAATGCGTGCACTTTTCTGTTGTTGTTTTCAGTAAAACTGAACAGCAAGTGTAAAAAGCAAGACAAAGCTGATACAGCTGGGCCGCAGAGGCATAGTGAGTATGTGGTCCCTGGCGAAGCTCATGGGAAAGCTGGTCCTGCTCCTGTGTGCATGGCCCTCACAGCTGTTAGATTACATTCCCACCAGAGGCCTGGAGTGACCTGAACGCCCCACCGTGGAACAGGTGCCCCCTCCTTGGGTTGCCGGCTCCTGCAGCCTCCCAGCAGGGACCTCAGCCCGCCAGCGGGCCTTCGGGAAGTTGCTCTGTCGGGTGGTGAGGAAGTGAGCCTGATGCCAAATTCGTCATTGCTGCCGAGTTGAGAGGAAGAAAGCCAGACCACACCTTGCTAGGAAGGTGGTGCCAGTCATCTTGCAGTTGCCTGGTACTAGCATGGAGGACCGTCCCCTTTGCAAGAACCGGTGCTGGCATCCTTGGCGTGGGTGAGGTCTGGGGTGCTGGAGTCTGCTCAAACTGGCCCCAGTAACAAGAGCCAGTTGTTAGGTTTTCAGGACTTTTGTGAACTGGCTGTTAAACACAAACTACTCTTAAGAGTTGAATTACGTAAACTTAAAATTAATTATATAGAAAACAAAAGCAATTACTTCCTAATTACTACAGTTTATTATTCATGCTTTTGCTGGTTACTGATGTATATAGTGTCTGTAGGGTGGAAATACTACGTAATGGGATTCTATGCATCTCTTCCCAACTCTGTTCAATGGTGTCACATAGATAACCTTAGAAATTACATAGGTGTCACATAGACGGCTTGAAATTGGCTATGGTGGGAGTATTTACACCACAGAAATTGGCAAATGCTACATATAAGGGCCCCACCCACCGCAAAGAATTTGTGAAAGCAGGAGTCTTGTCTGTACGAGAAAAAGCCTGTCTGATGGCACTGAAGTTGCCCTTTGTGTCTTTCTCATTTCACACTTGACCTGGTGAGTAGGGGACTTTTAACACGCAAGCCCTCTGAGGCGATTCAGGCTGAGTGAGTCCCTCCCCACGACTCCATTTGGTGGAGGCCTTCACTCTTACTGCCGTGGCTGCTTCCTGCCGCCCCCCGCCCTGGCCCCATCCTGGGTCTGTCATCCTGGGGAGAAGACGCTGCTCACCGCAGCGCCCAGGACGTGCTGGACCAGAGTCAGAGGCCCAGAGTCCGTCACCGCGTCAGCCTCGCCCATAGCAGCTTTGCTCCCCCATCTCGCCTGGCCCAGCTGCAGGCCCTCCGCTGCTGAAAACCAAGGAAGGCCCCCTTCTCGCCTCTGGCGACGCCCTGCCTCGAGAGCTTGCAGGTAGATCCGGAGCAGGTGTGCTTCAGGAGGGTCAAACAAGAAACAACCACGAGGACAACTCGAAGCCAGAGGCAACTGACGCATCTGCCCGCCCCTTGAAATTGGGCCAGCCCTCGGCGTGCCACAAGAGCCTGCACAGCAGAGCAGTTAGTATTGAGTGCCCGGGCCTCTGTGGCAGGACACTTCAAAGAGAAAGCCTTGCTCTTTCTCACATGTATTTTTGTGTCAAACAGAGGTGTCATTGTTTTCAGCAAATACCTTGGGATTCGAGTGAATAAATACCATTCTGTTTTCGTAACTTTTTCTCTCCACTTTTCAGAAGTTATGTATAAAGGCATTTTGCCTACTTCCTTGAGCGCTCTATTTCAGCTACTATTTATTTGGTGTGATAGAAAGGTCTTAATTTAGATCTCCCTGCTGCCAGTTCCAAGAAACCTGTCACCAGCTCCAAGCTTCGTGTCCTGAAGTGCCACCCCGTTCTAGCGGGGTGAGCCAACAGCCTCCCAAAAAAGAAAGCAATTGAACAGATAGACATTATGCTTCCTGACGCTCTCTGCTGTCCCAGTGCCAGCGGGGCTCAGGCTTTTATTGGGGCCTCATTGGAGGTCACATTGCTTTTGCTTCCAGTTTCAAAACTACCACAACCTTTAAATTGGCCAGACCTTTGACAGCTGAGGCCTAGCACTTGCTACACCCCTTCCCTGTGAGGGACGTGGCCATCAAACATGTTTCCTGGGCCCGTATGAGACGACTGAGCCTATGTCTCCTTGTCCCCACTGTGGACCTCTCCTGGGGGACAGGGGCCTTGTCGCCCCTTCCCGTCTCCCAGGGAGCCTCCGTCCATCCCTGCTGTGCTCTCTGGGGGTGAGTCACGTGGCCCTGACATTTCAGTGGGCTGTCCATTCATTCATGCGTCAAGTCTCTATCTAGCTCGTGCAGGCACTGTTCTAGGTGCTGGAGATGCGACAGGGAACAGAAGCGATGAGAGGCCCAGCCTCAGGCCCTCGACGTTCCAGTAGGGGAGGCCGGCGCCAACTGTGATGGTAGGTAGGTATTTGGTATGTCTCTGGTAATCTGGAGAAAAATGCGGCCAGAAAGCAGTGTGTATGGGAGGGGAGGGTCACGATTCTAGACAATGGCCAGGGGTAACATCAGCCCTGAAGGAGACGGCGAGGAGCTCGGAGGAAAGAGAAGGGAGGGCGTCCAGGCAGACAGACAGCAGGAACAGAGCCTGCAGGGAGGGACCCGCTGGCGTCTAAGGAGAGCAGGAAGCCAGTGTTGCCCCTTGCTCTGGTGGACTGTGCAGAGGTGGGAGGCTCCCAGGGCAGGGACAGGGCACCCGGGGCAGGGGTTGGGTCTTGGGCCTTAGACCAGCCGACGTGGCTGCATGTCAGCATCTGGCGGGCAGAGCGGCCTGCAGGTGACCCCTTGTTCAGTTGTGCGTGTGGACGTAGAGTCACAGAGGACCGCCTCCAGGCCAGGCAGGGGGCGTTTCTGATACCATTTCAACTGCATTCCATCAGCCTCCTGACTGAACCTTTGCTTCCAACCTGGGCGCCCCGGCCCCATTCCCATCCCCCTCCAGTCACTGGAAATTCTGGGCCCAGTCAGGCCCCAAGGAGCTGCCTTCAGCGGATCTGCCTTAGAGGGCTCTGGGGACACCGGTGGGTCCACGTATCCAGGCCTGAGCCCCTTCATTCACTGCCACCCTCCACCGCCCGGTCGTCAGCCTCTTCCCCGCTTCACTTCCCACACCGGGGCCTAACGTAGCCCCTGGCCCGCAGCAGCCGGCCCCCTTCCAGTGCTCGCACCGCGGGCTGGCACCGGAACCTCCCCTCTCTTCCTGCCACACTGCCTGCATCCCTTCAGTGGTGTGGCTGGCAAATTATTTCACCTCTTGGAGCTTCAGTTTCCACATGCGTATAATGAGGATTAATGAGTGTACTTGTACAGAGTTAGCTGCTCAATAAACACTTAGAAAAACACCCCAGTTCAGGGTCAGAGCCACCACTGCAAACTGGCCTTGGCGGCCTCCGAATCTGGTACCTCCAGCCCCCATCCAACCTTCCTCACCTCCCCCAGACACAGCCTCTGCCCCTCACTGTCGCCCAACATGCTTTTCATGAATGACTGTTTCTCAAGTGTAGTAGAATGTCCTGGCTACTGCATGGAGTGATTACACACATCGCAGCACTTAATTTCTCCCAAGTACCCTGCAGAGCAGAGCTAACTCTTACCCCCGTTTTACAGGTGAGGAAACAAACCCCAAAGGTAACATAACTTCCCCAAGGTCACGTAGCTGGAAAATGTCGGAGTCAGAATTTGCCCCTGCTGGGCTGACTTGGATCTCTAGCTATTTATCCGCTGGACACTTCTTCCCCTGCAGCCAAAAGAGCTCAGGTTCCCAGGCCGCAACAGAAACTTCTGCCACCACGTATTCTGAAAGCCCTCAATATTTTACCACTAAGAATGTAGGTTTTCCATAGATGCCCTTGATAGATTGAGCAAGTTCTTTTATATTCCTAATTGGCTGAGAGTTTTTTTTAAGTCAGAAATTAATGTTGGATTTGCCAGATGCCTCTTCTGTGTCCATTTGGATGGTCATACAGTTTTCCTTTTTCAGTCTGTTAATATGGTAAATTATACTGATTGACTTTAAAATATTCAGGCAGTCTTACTTTCCTGGGATAAATCCCATTTAACCATCCTTTTTCGTATTGTTGAATTTGATTTTCTAATTTGTTTTAGAATTTTTGCGTCTATGTGCATGAGGAATATTAGTCTATATTATCTTTTCTGGTAATGTCTTTCCTCTGGTTTTGATAACAGGGTTATTTTTGGCCTCATACGGTGAGTTTAGAAGTATTCCTCCTTTCTGATTTTCTAAAAGTTTGTGTAGAGTTGGTACTGTGTCTTTCATAAATGTTTGGTAGAGTTTGTCATTAAACCCATCTGGACCTGGATTGTTGTGTTTTCATTTTGATTAAGTTCAGAATACTTTTTAATTTTGATTTTGATTTTCTCTTTGACCCATTGGGTTGTTTTAAAAATATGTTATTTAGTTTCCAAATATTTGGGGTTTTTCATATATCTTTTTGTTATTTCTAATTTATTAATTTTGTTATTTCCATGAGTCAGAGAGCATACTTCGTATGATTTGAATCCTTTTAAAATTATTGAGTTGGTTTATGGCCCACGATATAGGGCCAAAACTTGGCAAACATTCCATGTGCACTTAAAAAGAATGTGTATTCTGCTGTTGGTAGGTCAAGTGTTCTGTAAATGTCAATCAAGCAGTGAAATTAGTTGATAGTGTTGTTCAAGCCTTCTATATACTTTCTGATTTTCTGTCAATTTGTTCTCCCAATTAGAGTGTGAAACTTCTGACTGTAATTGCAGATTTCTCTCTTCTTGGAGTTCTAACAGATTTTACTTTGTGTGTTTTGAAGCTGTGTTATTAGGTACGTAAATATTTAGTATATGTCCTCTTGATGAATTGACTCCTTATCGTTATGAAATGGCCGTTTTTTTATTTCCAGTAATATTCTTTGGTCTCATATCTACTTTGTCTTATATTAACATAGTTACTCCAGTTTTCTTTTGGTTAGTGTTGGAACAGTATATCTTTTCCGATTCCTTTACTTTTAACCGAATTGTCTTTATATTTAAACTAGGTATTTTGTAAGCAGCATATAGTTAGGTATTAACATTTCTGGCCAACCTGACAATTTATGCCTTTTAATTAGGGTGTCTGGACATTTACATTTGATGTAATTGTTGGTATTGTTGGGTTTAAATCCACCATCTTGCTATTTGTTTCCTATTTGTAGTATCTTTTCATTCCCACTTTCCTCTTTTTGCCATATTTTTGAATAATTGTGTATTAAATATTTTGGTTTATTATCTATTTGATTTTAGTTGTTGATTTATGATTTATAATATGCATTTTTAACTTCCTTCAAATATGGATAATACCGTGCCAGTTTTCTTATGAGTACCTTACTACAGTATTCTTCCATTTCCCCCTCCTGGCCTTTGTGTTATTGTTGCTGTACATTTTAAACCCTATAAATTATAAACTCTAATTATAATACATTGCAATTGTTTTTGTTATAAACAGTCAACTGCCTCTTTTCTAACAACTTTATTAAGATGTAATTCACATACTATACAATTCACCCATTTAAACTATATAATTACATCGTTTTCAGTATACGCAGAGTTGTGCAACAATCGCCACAGTCAATTTTAGAATATCTTCATCACCCCAAAGTGAAACTTTATATCTTTTAACAGTCGCTCCCATTTCCTCCATCCTCCTAAATTCTAGGTGACTGCTAATTTACTTTTGTCTCTATAGATTTGTCTATTCTGGACATTTGATATAAATGGAATCATAGCATATACGGCCTTTTGTGATTGCCTTCTTTCACTTAGCATAATGTTTTCAGAGTTCATCTATTTTATAGCATGTATCAGTACTTTGTTTCTTTTTAATTGCTGAATACTATTCCATTGTATGAATACACCACATTTTATTTATCCGTTCTTCAGTGGATGGACATTTTGTCTGCTTCCACTTTTTGACTTTTATGAATAATGCTGGAATGAACATTCATGTTCAAGTCTTTATATGGACATATGTTTTTATTTCTCTTGGGTATGTACCTAGCAGTGGAAATGCTGGGTCACATGGGAACTCTACATTTAACTTTTTGAGAAACCGCCAGACTGTTTTCTAGAGTGGCTGGCTGCACCATTTTACATCCCCACCAGCAATATATGAGTGTTCCAACTTCGTCACATTCTCATTGGCACTTGCTATTTCTCATCTTTTTGATTATAGCCATCCTAATGGGTTTGAAATGCCATCTCATGTAGTTTTGATTTGTACTTTTTTAATAGCTAAGGCTATGCATCTCAATGACTTCTTCCCCCCTCCCAGCTTTATACTGCAAAGTGATTACCATAATAAGGTTAGTCAACACATCCATCACCTTACATAGTTACATGTGTGTGTTGGGAGGGGGTAAGAACTTTGAAGTTTTGGCAACGATCTCTTAAGGAGATTTTTTAAATAGGGGGAAAACTCTCTTTTATATTTATGTATGTAGTATTTCTAGTATTCTTTCTTCCTTTATGTAGATACAGATTTCATTCTGGTATTACTTCTGCCCGGAGGACTTCCTTTAACATTTTTTGTGAATCAGGTCCTCTAGTGATGAATTCATTCAGCTTTTAAATATCCGAAAAACTCTTTATTTCACCTTTTTGTGAAATGTATCTTTGGTGAATATACAAGTCTGTGTTGATAGCTTTTTGTTTTCAGTTCTCTAAATATATTTGCTTCATTGTCTTTGGGGTCACTTTGTTCCCAGTGTGACGTCTCATGTCATTCTTATCTTTGCTTCCCCATATGTAACGTACCTTTTTTCTCTGGCTGCTTTTTAAGATTTTCTCTTTATCAATGGTGTTAAGCATTTTGATTATGATGTGCCTTTGATTTAGTTTTCTTCATGATTCTTATGTTTATGGTTCATTGAATTTCTTGGATTTGTGGGTTTATGATTTTCATCAAATTTAGAAAATTCTCAGCCATTATTATTTTTAAAATTTAGAAATATTTATTTATTTTGGCTGCACTGGGTCTTTGTTGCAGCATGCAGACTTCTTAGTTGTGGCATGCATGCAGGATCTAGTTCCCCAACCAGGGATCAAACCCGGGCCCCCTGCATTGGCAGTGTGGAGTCTTATCCCCTGGACCACAACGGAAGTCCTTCTCAGCCATTATTTAGTCAAATCTTTTTCTTGTTCTTCTCCCTTTTTTTTCCTGTGGTGTCCAATTACAGGAATATTAGGCTACTTGAAGTTATCTTACAGCTCAATGATATTATGTTCATTTTTTTCAGTCTTTTTTTTTCTCTATGTTTCATTTTGGGTAGTATTTGTATGTCTTTAAGCTTACTAATATTTTTTTTTACTACAGTGTTTGATCTGTTTGTAATCCCACCAAAAGTATTTTTCATCTCAGACATTGTAATTTTCAAGTCTAGAAGTTCACTTTAGGTCTTTTCAGTATTTCTGTGTCTCTACTTAACATGCTTAGCATTTCCTCTACCTTCTTGAATATGGTTATAATAACTTTTTTTTTTTTTTTTGGTTAAATGATTAACTATTTTAATCACTTGAAAAAAAGCTATTTTACATTTGGTAGTGTATAGGTTATAATAACTTTTAATGTCCTTGTCTAATTCTATCATTTATACTCTTTTTTGGTCTGTTTCTGTTGATTAATTTTCTCATCATTATGGGTCATGTTTCCCTGCTTCTTTGCATGTCTGGTAATTTTTTATTGAATGCTTGACAGTATAGCTTTTATCTTATTGTATGGCAGATATTTTTCTATACCTGTAAATATTCTTGAGCTTTGTTCTGCAGTGTAGTTAGGTTACTTGGAAGTAGTTTGATACGTTTATCATTTGCTTTAAACTTTGTTCAGACTAGAGTAGATTTTAGCTGGGGCTAATTTTTTCTTTACTACTGTAGCAGTACCTTCTGAGTATTCTATCTGATGACTTGTAAATTACAAACCTTTGTATTCTAGCTGTTTGGGACAATTCCTGGTCCTGAGTGAAGCATAGGGGTTATTCCCTCCAGTCCTTTTGAGTGATTCTTTCTCCAGTCTGTTAGTTTCTTTATTTGCATGTGTTGATCAGTACTCAGCTGAAGACTCAAGGGGGACCCTCTGCAAATCTCTGGGACTCTCTGTATGATTTCCTTTTCTCTGGGTACTCTGCCTTCTCAACTCTGGCTGCCTTGGCCTCTTTCTACTCTCAGCTCCATTTCCTCAATTCAGGGAGCCCATGGCCCTCCATTGGGGTTTCCCCTCCCTATGCTGTAGTCTGGAAACTCTGTCCATACAGTAAGTTGGGGACATTATATGGCTCACCTCATTTTTTCCCCTTTCTGGAGGATTAGTCTTGTGCTGCCTGATGCCCAGTGTCTGCGTATCATTGTTTCTTTTTTTTTTTTTTCTGGTGTTTCAGTGTTTTGAGCAGGAGAGCACCTCTTATCCTTGTTATTCCTGGAAGCAGTAGTCTTAGAAGGCATTTTTTAAAATTGTGGTAAAATGTACATAACATAAACTTTACCATTTTAACTGTTTTTTTTTTGGGGGGGCTGCATTGGGTCTTTGTTGCTGCAGGCGGCTTTCTCTACTTGCGGCGAGCGGGGGCTACTCTGTTGCGGTGTGCTGGCTTCTCATTGCAGTGGCTTCTCTTGTTGCAGAGCACGGGCTCTAGGCGCACGGGCTTCAGTAGTTGCAGCACGTGGGCTCAGTGGTTGTGGCACGTGGGCTGTAGAGTGTGTGGGCTTCAGTAGTTGTGGCTCGTGGGCTCTAGAGCACAGGCTCCATAGTTGTGGTGCACGGGCTTAGTTGATCCGCAGCATGTGGGATCTTCCCTGACCAGGGATCAAACCCATGTCCCCTGTGTTGGCAGGTGGATTCTTAACCACTGCGCCACCAGGGAAGTCCCTTTACTATTTTTAAGTGTACAGTTCAGTGGCATTGAGGACGGTTGACCCGTGAATAACTGATATCATCATCCCCCTCAGCTGAAAATCCATGTGTGATTTTACAGTTGCCCTCTGTATGTGAGGGTCCACATCCATGGATTCAGCCAATCGTGGATTGTGTAGTGCTATAGTATTTACTGAAAAAAATCCACATCTAACTGGACCCATGCAGTTCAAACCCATTTTGTTCAAGGGTCAACTGTACATTCATATTTTTGTACAACCATCACCACCATCCATTTCTAGCACTTTTCGTCTTCTCAAACTGAAACTCTGTCCCCATTAAACACTGACTCCCTTGGATTATGTACTTGATACTGTGGCTGCTCCACTGTTGAGAGTCTGTAGTTCATTGTCTTAGTTCATTGTCTTCCCTTAAATAATGTGTAGTTTTATGCTGAAAGGCAGTTAATTTGCTGATAGAGCTTAACCTTCCCGGTCTTGTGAGTAGGCTTTGTGAGGGACAGATGGCCCTTGTCCTGGGGCTGGAGGAGTCTCAACTAAATGGCCGGGTTGTTAGGCTAGGTGTCTCCGCTCTGGCTGGTCGGAACTCCAGCACTGTGTGATTTCCCAAAGCTCCCCTCATCGCACGGCCCCCCAGGAGCTGTTCTCTGCCAGGCCTGTGGGGTCTTGTCCCGCACACACACAGCTTAGCATTTGGCTGAGGTACAAGGGAACTTCGATGGCAGTTTCTGAAGCCCCTTCTCTGTGCAGGTTTTCTCCTCTCTTGTACCCTGCCCTGCGGATTCCAGCCACCTCAGCGGCCTGAACTCCAGTCTCTCTTACTTGTCCCCAGTGGAGAGCCCAGCTGCTGTCGGGCCCCTTCCCTGTGCCCCGGGTTGGAAAGCGTCCCCAGGCAGAAAGCCATGGTGAGTCTGCACTCACCTCAGGTTTCACTTTCCTCCAGGGTCATCATGGTCCTATGATGGTTTTTATCCAAAGTCCAAAAGCAATTGCTTCCTATTTGTCCAGCTTCATATTCTTTTATTGTGAGGGAATAGGTCCTATACCTGTTCTTCAGTTCTGACGGGACCTGAAAGTCCTGGAGGGCATTTAAAAAACAGGATGTCTAACTCACCATTTGAAGTTGTTTGCATTTCTGTAATACAGACTCCTACTTCCCAACCCTCCCACTTCTTCATGACATATATCGCAATTACATATCTCTGTAGGGCGAGGTTTTGTGGAAGGAACAGATTGAGGAAGAGTTTCATGATTCAGTTGAGGTGTCAGAGCAGCAGAAACCCGGAGCAAGAGCCGCTCTGAGGACAGAAATCCCCATGGAACTTGCCAGTATATTGAGGGGAAATTTGGATTTTGACGAGGCCAGGCAAAAAAAGGAATGGATTCAACTTAACCTTGCCTGACTCAGAAATCCAAGAAATCCTGCTGACACCTTAGTTACCTTTATATTCCCCATAGCACCTAACAGGGGTTTCCGCTTAGAAAATGGAAAGAAGTTATAGAAACACAATAAATAAATGAATGAGTTTATGGTCTCACTTCAAAGGCAAAAGAGAATTGTTTCCTATATATTTCTGTAATTTTTTTTCTCGAGTGGTCAAAGGATTTTAGATTTAAGTTCCGATAGCAAACTCTCTTATATCCTAACGCTTTTCCCCTGTGCCACACTTTAAAAGAGGTTGGCTTTTTCTGTCTCAAGAAGCTTCTGCGTGGGCTTCCCTGGTGGCGCAGTGGTTAAGAATCCGCCTGCCAATGCAGGGAACACGAGTTCGATCCCTGGTCCGGGAAGATCCCACATGCCACGGAGCAACTAAGCCCATGCACCACAACTACTGAGCCTGCGCTCTACAGCCCACGAGCCACAACTGCTGAGCCCTCACACCACAACTACTGAAGCCCATGCGCCAGAGCCCGTGCTCTGCAACAAGAGAAGCCACCACAATGAGAAGCCCGCACACCGCAACCAAGAGTAGCCCCTGCTCGCCACAGCTAGAGAAAGCCCGCATGCAGCAACGAAGACCCAACGCAGCCAAAAATAAATAAATAAATTTATTAAAAAAAAAAAAAAAAGCTTCTGCGTGTCAGGGCAGCCTGACCGCCCCAGAGGCAGGTCATTAGGCGTCTGGAGCGGCGCCCCTGGCAGGGCCTGTGCTCCCTTGACACGGCAGCTGGCGGACAAGGGCCTCGGGGGACAGGGAGGAGAGGAAAGGAAAATGATCGTGCAGAATGGACTCTACAGCTTGTCTCCAAGCTTTCCTGCTGCTCTGACCAAAGCCCTGAGGCTCTGCCAGCCTGGGGACCAAGTCTGTGAATGTGGAGCCCAAAGAGCCCTAATATGGCCTTCCCGTCTCGGGGAGGCGGGGGCCTGGGGCGCTGGCTTTGGGGCTCTGTGGCGGCCCTGGTTTCCTGTCTTCTCGCTGACCCTCCCACTGCTGTCTCAGCAACTTCTGCCTCCCGTGCTGGCCCGTCAGGCCGGGAGCTGTTCTGTGGGCAGCGGTAGGGCCTGCGGAGCCGCCCTAAGTTGTCAGTCTGAGGAGGCAGAGCCGCTTTCTGCTGGGACGGGAGTGGGGGGAGGGGCGGGAGGAACCTGCAGACCCCTGTCGCCACCGAGAGAAAATATAAAGAATGGCCTGGATGTGTGTGCGCTACCAAATGTAAAATAGATAGCTAGCGGGAAGCAGCTGCACAGCACAGGGAGAGCAGCTCAGTGCTTTGTGACCACCTAGAGGGGTGGGATAGGGAGGGTGGGAGGGAGACGCAAGAGGGAGGAGATACGGGGATACATGTATATGTATAGCTGATTCACTTTGTTGTCAAGCAGAAACTAACACACCACTGTAAAGCAATTATACTCCAATAAAGATGTTAAAAAAAAAAAAAGGGACAGTACAAGGGGTGAGACGAGCCCGGAGCTCAGACAAAGGAGATGCGAATACTGGAAATTCCTTCCACAAGTCTTGCCAGTTGTCGCCACATCAATCCTAAAAATAGTCTCTTTAATCCTGAGGAAGCAACTAGAGGAGAAATTGGCTGGTTGGTTTTTAACCCTTCTGTGTCTGTTACATGGGCTGGCTGTCAAAGCCCCTGACCAGGGGGTGTGCTTGTGGAGGAGGAAGCAAGAGGTGGCCAGGCCGACCCCGAACGGCTTTCGGCCGGTGCCCCCCTAAAATGAATAAGCCCCACTAACATCCAAACACTGGGGCTAAGTAATACAGGCGGCTCCCTCCTCCTCTTTTACTGCTGTGCTTCCTCACAGCCTGAAGATCACTAGGGTTTAGTGGAAAGAGTCAGAATCTTGGAGTGGAGCAGATGGGCATTTAATGCCTGGCTAGTGGCTTCTATTTAGTGAGCCTCGCTCTGGGCTGTGAGTACATTACACAGCTGATCCCAGGACCACGCAAGGTGGAGGAAGTGTCTGAAATAGAACCCTTTCCTGTCACAGACTTGTTCACAGAGTATCCTTCAGGGTGGGTCCAGCTGCATCTCGTCACTCAGCTGGAGTTTGCAGGGCCCGGGAGAGCCTGCGGGCTCAGCTCATCCACAGGTTGAGACCTTAGTCTTCACCCAGTGCTTCTCCACTGTGTTCTACTCATTAGAATCCCTGGAAGCCTTGAAGCATCTCATGACCAGGGTTCCCAGACCAACTAAATCTGACTCTTTAGGGGTGATAGCCACGTGATAGACTGATTTGTGTCCCCCTAAGTTCTGAAGCCATAACCCCCTGTGTGACTGTATTTGGGAGCAGAGCCTTTAAGGAGGTAAATAAGGTTAAAAGAGACCATCAGGTCAGAACCCTAATCCAGTAGGATGGTGTCCTTTTACGAAAAGGAAGAGACACCAGAGATGCACGTGCCCAGAGAAAGGATCCTGTGAGGGCACAGTGAGAAGGCTGTTTGCAAGCCAAAGAGAGAGGCCTCAGGAGTAACCAACCCACAGCCGCCTTGATCCAGGATCTGGGACTTCCAGCTCCCAGCACTGTGAGTGAGAGAATAAACTTCTTGTTTAACTCAGCCCATTGGTGATACTTCGCTATGGCAGCCCTTGCAGATGAACACAATCCAGCATCAGCATTTTTCCTTTTTCAAAATAACTTTGGCTCTTCTAGGTTTTTTGCGTTGCCGAATACAGTTTAGAAGCAGACTGTCTAAAGCCTGCTGGGGGTTTTGGGATTGCATTGAATCTATGGATCAATTTTGAAAGACTAAACACCTGAACAATATGGATTCTTCCAATTTCTAAACACGATATATCTCTCCATTAATTTATATCGTTTTTAATTTTTCTCATCAATTTTTCTCTCTATATCATTTAAAATTTTTCTCATTGATGAGACACCAGTTCTCAGTCTGGTGTTTCATATCTTTCATTAAATGTATCCCTAAGTATTCTATGTATTTTGATACTACTGGAAATGCTATTTTTAAACTTTATTTTCTAAAAAAGTTTTTGCTGGCACACAAATATAATTTTTATATATTGACTTTGTATCCTGCAACTTTGATAAATGTTATTAATTCTAGTAGTATTTTTTATTCCTTAGAATCTTCTATGTAGACAACCATGTCTGCAAATAGAGACAATTTTACTTTTTCCCTTCTAATCTTATGCCTTTTACTTTTTTCTTAATACACTGGCTAGGACCTCTGGTACAAGACGTTGTCACCTCGTTCCCAGTTTTAGGGGAAGAGAATTTAGTCTTTCACCATTAGTATGATGTTAGCTGTACGTTTTCCATTAGATGCCCTTTATCCAGTTAAGGAAGTTTCCTTCATATTCCTAGTTTGTTGAGAGGGTTTTGTTGGGTTTTTTAAATCATTAATAGATGTTGAATTTTGTCAGTTTTTTTTTAGTGATCATATGACTTTTCTCTTTTATTCTGTTAATGTGGTAAATCACATTGATTTTCAAGTGTTGAACCTTCAAGAACCCCTATTTGTTCAAGATGTATAGCTGGATTATATTTGATAAAATTCTGTTGAAGACTTTTGCATCTGTGTTCATGAGGGAGTTCAGTCTGTAAATTTCTTTGTTGGGATGTCTTTGTCAGGATGTGGTATTAGGGTTTTGTTGACCTCGTAAAATGAATTGTAGTGTTCCCTTTTCTGAAAGAGTTTGCATAATGTTGGTATTATTCTTTGTTAAATGTTTGATAATTTGGACTTTTCTCTGTGGAAAAGTTTTATATAGTGATTATATTTTTAAAATGCAGGGCCATTCCCATTTTCCATTTCTTTTTGAATCAGTTATGATAATTTGTGTCTTTCAAGGAACTTTTTGTTAATCTGAATTGTCAAACTTGTTGGGATAAAGTTGTTTAAATATTTCCTTACTATCGTTTTAATATGTAAAGGACCAGTAGATATTTCTTCATTCTTACTATTGGTTATTTGTATTTTCTTTTTTTTTTTCATTAGTTTTGCCAGTTTATCAGTTTTACTCATCTTTTCAGAGAACCAACTTTTGGCTTTGTTAAATTTTTCTATTGTTTATAGCTCTTCTTTTTCTAGCTTCTTAGATCATTTGTTTTAAACTTATTGTCTTTCTTATTATATGCATTTAAATGGTAAATTTCCCTCTAAATCATGCTCTAGCTGCATCTTACAAATTTCGATGTGTTGTGTTTTCCTTTTTATTCAGTTCAAAATATGTTCTAAATTCCCTTATGATATCTTCTTTGATCCATGGGTTATTTAGAAGTGTATTTAGTGTCCAATATTTAAAGCTTTTCTAAATATCTTATTGGGATATTCAATTATATTGAACTACTGTGATCTAATATAATTCAATTGTGATCTGAGAGCATACTTTGTATGATTTGAATCCTTTTAAATGTATTGAGATTTGTTTTATGGCCCAGCTTTTGAACCATGTTGGTAAATATACTAAGTGACCTGAGTCTGTGCTGCCAGAGGGAGATTTGAAACATCATCAAAGATGAATCCAGGGGCAAAATTGGGGTGTGAGTGGTGTCCAAGGAGTTCAGGGACGTGGAAGCATGGAGTGTGCAGCTGAGAGTGGGAGGCGGCTGGGCGGTGGGCAGGCCCTGGGAGCTTCATCCTGTAGGGCAGGGTGGGTGTTTTGGAGATACGTGAGGATGTTTATGGTTGTTAACAGCGATTGGGAGTCAGGTGGGGAAGACCAGGGATGTGGGATATTGTGCAATGAGTTGGGTAATCCCATAGAGTGAGGATTGGCCCATTGCCCAGCAACTTTCCAGAGTCCCACCAAGCTCAGTCTACACATCAGTGCTGCTGTCTGATAATGCAAGTCACATATCACATTTTAAATTTTCTAGTAGCTACGTTAAAAAAGTAAAAAGAAACAATTAAATTTTGGCAAGTATATCCAAAATAATATATATATCAGTATATCCCAGTATATCCAAAATAATATTTCAACCAATATAAACATTATATATGTTACTATTGAGATATATTATGTCCTTTTTAAAAAAATTCTAAATCTAGCTTACAACATTCAGAGTAGCCACACTTCAACTGCTCAACAGTCACATGTGGCTAGTGGCTTATGAATTGGACAGTACGGGTTGAGACCCTAAAACTTCATTTTATGTATATAAATATCAAGTACCTTTTGAATTTTAATGTACTTGAATTTTCCAGGAATGTGTTACCATGCAAATAGAGGTTTGAGGGTTTTTGGTTTTTTGGGGTTTTTTTGGCCGTACCTTGCAGCTTGCGTGATCTCAGTTCCCTGACCAGGGATTGAACTGGGTCCACAGCAGTGAAAGCCTGGAATCCTAACCACTAGGCCACCAGGGAACTCCCGAGGTTTGAGGTTTGACTCTACTTTTTTCTCTGAACGTTACCAAGAGTTGTTCACCATTTTGGAAAGTGGTATCATCCATCAGCACAACACACCTGAATCAGCTACATTTGTAGCTGTCGCATTCATGGTGATCCTGTGCATATAGGCACTGAGTATTTCAATATTCTGTCTTGACGTCTTCTAGTTTATCTATGTCTAAGCATCTACTTGTTGAAATATATAATTTTATAACATTACTTTTTTTCTATTTAATTAAATTAATTAATTAATTTGGCTGCATTGGGTCTTCGTTGCTGTGCACGGACTTTCTCTAGTTGTGGCGAGCGGGGGCTACTCTTCGTTGCAGTGAGTGGGCTTCTCACTGTGGTGGCTTCTCTTGTTGCGGAGCACGGGCTCTAGGTGCGCGGGCTTCAGTAGTTGTGGCACGCGGGCTCATTAGTTGTGGCTCGCGGGCTCCAGAGCACAGGCTCAGTAGTTGTGGCACACGGGCTTAGTTGCTCCACGGCATGTGGGATCTTCCTGGGCCAGGGATCGAACCTGTGTCCCCCACATTGGCAGGTGGCTTCTTAACCACTGCGCCACCAGGGAAGTCCCTATACCACGTTACTTTTATTTCTTCTCTGTATTATAGTTGAACATTATATTGATTTTTAAAAATTATGTGCATAGGTGGCTTATACTATGTGTTCATTTCTTATCAGGTTACTATAGGAGATATTTAAATATATTCAACTAATATTAAACTATTGCAAATCATGTAGATATTGGTTATAAGTAAAAATATAGAAAGTACTAGTTATTAAAAGGAATATCCTTTCCCCTGTGCTGGAGGCGGGGAAAGGCCCTGGAGGCCGTGCAGCAGAGGAAGGGCCCTGATTTAGGTTTTAAGTCCCTCTCTGTCTGGAAGCAGGATAGAAACCAGAGCTGGTCTCGAATGTTGGGACAGAGAAAAGGGACAGATAATTTGCTTTATTCACTTTTTTATGTGAAAGCCACACCAAAATTCCGTGATTGTAGAAAACTCGGTGATGCCTTCAGATTGTTTTCCAAGGTAAAGGCCTTCCCAGAAAATATCTCCTACCATATAAAATAACTTTTTAAATGCCATTTTTTCTTACTAAGCCAAATATTTACTTTAAAATATCAGGACCACCTTTCATCCTCTCATCTTGGAATCAATTTCCTGGTCTTAATCTGATTACATCCACCAGCATCTTATGAGTTTCCTCCTCTGAGAATTTCCCTCTTAAAGTTGGGTGGAGCAGTTAATGGTTCATCTGAAGATCCAGAGTAGCATACTATGAAATCACTTAGTCTCGTTATGCTGCAGAAGAAAATACATTTTATGCTTTTACATTTTTCTCAATGGCAATAAAAAGAAAAGAACATGACTCCTTAGTATAGACGTAGTAACTAATAGGAGAAAATGAAAATTTATTTTTAGGATATTACAAATATAAATTCAGAATTTCTCAGACCCTGTAACTCTATTTTCTAGTCTGTCTTACCCTAAAGTGAGAGGCCAGTGAAAACAGGGATCATCTGCTTGACCACAGGGCCCGTCCCCAGCATAATGCCTGCCCCGCGGTGAGCGGCCAAGAGATATTTGCTGGTTAAGTTGCTCCGTTTGTCCCTGCCTCTTCGTTGCACACTTTCAGGGGATGACAATGGCCACAGTTACCCAGCACGTGTTAGGGGCCGGGTCTTGTGCCAGCTGTTTGAATCCTTCAAGGCGGAAGGTATTGTCCGTATTTCACAGATGAGGGAAGATCTGATTTATCTTTCTACGTGCTCCAGAGGCAGGCCTGGGGATTATATGCAGTCACTAACTAAATATGGTTGAGCTAATTTAGGTTTTAAGCTCATCTGTTCTTCAAAACAATGGCCAATTCAGCGGTACTAACCACAGGTTGGTGATCTCATCAGCTCTTCTCCAGGCCCTTATTCAACAAACTTTTGTTGAGCACCTGCCCCATGCAGGGCCCGGGAGACTTACTGAAGTCTCTCATGCTGTGTGATGTGAGCTGGGCCCAGGGGTGGGGTTGGAAAACCTTGTCCCCCCAAATTACTGCTCCATATCCGAGGGCGAAGTTTTAGAACTGCCAGAAATCAAAGTCTTCAATGAGCAAATCCCCAGCACAGGCTGTGGTCCTCTGGCTTCGAATGAGAATCAACAGCTGCCAGCCTGGGCTCTCTCCTCAGCGCTTAATCAGTCCAACTGTGGCCTGTAGGCTTTTAAAAGCCCTGCCCTACATACTTCCAACATGCAACCAAGGTTGAGGACCAGGGTACCTGCAGATGTTGGCCACTTGGACAACTGAATCAATCACATGCATATCAGGCCTGGAAGGGCTTTCTTGAGAAGTGGCCTGGTCACCTCCCTCCCCATAGTCAGGGGCGTATTTGGGACTAGCAGCGACTGGGAGTGCCAGCTCCAGCACTCACCGCTAGGTGACCTTGGGCAAGTTACACTGGCCTCTCAATGCCTCAGTTTCCTCATCTGTAAGATGGGGACATAAGAATACTCTCTTTACGGCCTTCTTGTGAGAATTAGCAGTTAATACACATAAGGCATCTGGAACACTGCCTGGTGCATGGTAAGCACTAGATAAGTGTCAGCTGTTGTTACTAGCTACATGTCAGACACGAGAGGCTCTGCCTCTCCTACCTTTAGAGACTCAAGCAAAACCAAGAAGGAAACAGCAGCCTTCCTTACTCCTCTCTTCTCGCCTGAGAGGCTTTGTCTGGACACAGATATTACTGCCCAGGGTGGGCGGGACCCATGGTCATGGACTTAGGTGTGCTGGCCAACGCCTAGGTGAGGACCATCCTTGAGTCCTGAGGGTGCTCTGAGTTACACAATCTCTTCTTCCCACGTCTCACGCCTTTTTCTAGCTCTCTGTTTTTTAAGCACTGTCTAAGCCTTTACTCCGTTTTGTTGGCTTGTTTGCTTCAGGTTTATATAAATCCCAGGATGAACTGTATACGTTGACAAAGGTTTAACGTCACATGTAGTATGAAAATTATCATAGCATACTTTACCTTTAAAAAATATTTTTGTAGATATTTTTTATTTCTCCCTTAATCTGAACCATAAATGTATTTGTATATGTGTGTGTACACACATCCAGATATATGCCAACTTACAGTCCCATCAGCAATGCATTAGAACCCATAAACTTTTTTTTTTTTTCTGCCACACCATGTGGTTTGCAGGATCTCAGTTCTCCAACCAGGGATTGAACCCAGGCCACGGCAGTGAAAGCCCCGAATCCTAACCACTAGGCCACCAGGGAACTTCCAAAATTTTTTTAAATTGTTTTTTTTAATTCTTTTTTTTTTTGAAGTATAGTTGATTTACAATATTGTGTTAGTTTCAAGTATACAGCATAGTGAGTGATTCAGTTTTTTTTTTTTTTTTGGTTACACCACGCAGCTTGTGGGATCTTAGTTCCCCAAGCAGGGATCAAGCCCAGGCCCCGGTAGTGAAAGCACTAAGTCCTAACTGCTGGACTGCCAGGCAATTCCCATGATTCAGTATTTTTGCAGATTATTTTCCATTATAGGTTATTACAATATAATGGGTATAATTCCCTGTACCCTATGGTATATCCTTGTAGCTTATCTATTTGACATATAGTAGTTTGTATCTGTTAATCCCGTACCCCTAATTTGTCCCTCCCTATTCTCTCTCCCATTTGGTAAACACAAGGTTATCTTCTGTATCTGTGAGTCTGTTTCTGTTTTGTACGTACATTCATTTATTTTTTAGATACCACATATAAGTGATATCATACAGTATTTGTCTTTCTCTGTCTGACTTATTTGACTAAGCATAATATTCTCCAGGCCCATCCATGTTGCTGCAAATGGCAGTATTTCATTCTTTTTTTATGGCTGAGTAATATTCCATTGTGTGTGTGTGTGTGTGTGTGTGTGTATTACACATCTTCTTAATCCAATCATCTGTTGATGGGCATTTGGCTATTGTAAATGGTGCTCCTATGAACACTGGGGTGCATGTATCTTTTTGAATTAATGGTTTCATTTTTTCCAGATACAGATCCAGGAGTGGGGTTGCTGGGTCCTATGGTCAAATAGAGCTGGGTCATTGCTCTATGTTTAGTTTTTTAAGGACCCTCCATAGTGGCTGTACCCATTTACATTCCCAGCAACAGTGCACAAGGAGCCCCTTTGCTCCACACCCTCTCCAGCATTTGTTATTTGTAGACCTTATGATGATGGCCATTCTGATAGGTATGAGGTGATACCTCATTGTGCTTTTCATTTGCATTTCTCTAATAATTAGCAATGTTAAGCACCAGTTATGTGCCTATTAACCACCTGTATGTCTTCTTTGGGAAAATGTCAATCCAGGTCTTCTGCCCATGCTTTAAATATTAATTAATTAATTAATTAATTTTTGGCTGCGTTGGGTCTTCGTTGCTGCATACAGGCTTTCTCTAGTTGCTGCCAGGGGGGCTACTCTTCGTTGTGGTGTGCAGGCTTCTCATTGCGGTGGCTTCTCGTTGCGGAGCATGGGCTCTAGGTGTGCGGATTTCTGTAGTTGTGGCACACGGGCTCAGTAGTTGTGGCTCGCGGGCTCTAGAGCACGGGCTCAGTAGTTGTGGTGCACGGGCTTAGTTGCTCCGTGGCACATGGGATCTTCCCGGGCCAGGGCTCGAACCTGTGTCCTCTGCATTGGCAGGTGGATTCTTAACCACTGTGCCACCAGGGAAGTCCCTGCCCTTTTTTTTTTTTTTTTTTTTTTTTTTTTTACATACACATGTATCTATTCTTTTTCAAATTCTTTTCCCATTTAGGTTATTACAGAGTACTGAGCGGTGCTCCCTGTGCTATACAGTAGATCCTTGTTGGTGCTGCCCATTTTTTGATTGGATTGTTTAGTTTTGATATTGGATTGTATGAGCTGTTTGTATATTTTGGATATTAACTCCTCGTCAGTAGCACCGTTTGCAAATATTTTCTCCCATTCTGTAGGCTGTCTTTTTGTTTTCTTGATGGTTTCCTTTGCTGTGCAAAAGCTTTTGAGTTTAATTAGGTCCCGTTTATTTTTGCTTTTATTTCTTTTGCCTTGGGAGACTGATCCAAGAAAATATTACTACAATTTATGTCAAAGAGTGTTTCACCTATGTTCTCTTCTAGGAATTTTATGGTTTCATGTCTTACATTTAGATCTTTAAACCATTTTGAATTTATTTTTGTATATGGTGTGAGGGAATGTTCTAATCTCACTGTTTTACATGTAACTCTGCAGTTTTCCCAGCACCCTTGTTAAAGAGACTGTCTTTTCTCCATCATATATTCTTGCCTCCTTTATCATAGATTAATTGACCATAGGTGAATGGGTTTATTTCTGGGCTCTCTATTCTGTTCCATTGATCCATGTGTCTGTTTTTGTGTCAACACCATGCTGTTTTGATTACTATATAGTCTGAAGTCTGGGAGGGTTATACCTCCAGCTTTGTTCTTTTTCCTCAGGATTGCTTTGGTAATTTGGGGTCTTTTGTGGTTCCATATACATTTTAGGATTATTTGTTCTAGTTCTGTGAAAAATGTCCTGGGTATTTTGATAGGGATTGCATGAAATCTGTAGATTGCTTTGGGTAGTATGGCCATTTAAATAATATTAATTCTTCCAATCCAAGAGCCTGGGATATCTTTCCATTTCTTTGAATCATCTTCAGTTTTCTTCATTAGTATTTTATAGTTTTCAGAGTATAGGTGTTTCACCTCCTTGGTTAAGTTTATTCCTAGGTATTTTTTTAATGTGATTTTAAATGGGATTTTTGTTTTGTTTGTACTTTTTCTGATATTTCAATATTAGTGTATAGAAATGAAACAGATTTCTGTATATTAATCTTGTATCCTGCAAACTTGCTGAATTAATTTATTAGTACTAATAGTTTTGGGCTGGAGACTATAGGGTTCTCTATATAAAGTGTCATGTCATCTTCAGGTAGTGATAGTTTTACCTCTTCCCTTCCAATTTGGATACCTTTTCTTTTTCTTGTCTGATTGCTGTGGCTAGGACTTCCAATACTATCTTAAATAGAAGTGGTGAGAGTGGGCATCCTTGTCTTATTCCTGAATTTAGCAGGAAGTCTTTCAGCTTTTCACCATTGTGTATTATATTGGCTCAGTGGGTTTGTCATAAATGTTCTTTATTATGTTGAGACATGTTCCCTCTATACTCACTTTGATGAGAGTTTTTATAATGAATGGGTATTGAATTTTGTCAAATGCTTTTTCCACATCTATTGAGATGATCATGTGGCTTTTGTCTTTTGTTAATGTGGTGTGTCACACTGACTGACTTGTGTATTTTGAACCATCCTTGTGATCCTGGAATACATCCAACTTGATCATGGTGTATGATCCTTTTTATGTATTGTTGGATTCAGCTTGCTAATATTTTGTTGATTTTGCATCTATATTCATTAAACATATTGACCTGTAATTTTTTTTTTTTTTGGTAGTGTCTTTGTCTGGTTTTGGTATCAAGGTAATGGTGGCCTTGTAGAATGAATATGGGAGTATTCCCTCCTCTTCAATTTTTAAAAATAGTTTGAGAAGTATACAGTCTTCTTTATATGTTTGGTAGAATTCCCCTGTGAAGCCATCCAGTCCTGGATTTTTGTTTGCCGGGAGTTTTTAAATTACAGATTCTATTTCACTTCTAGTTATCGATCTGTTCAAATTGTCTGTTTCTTCTTGACTCAGTCTTGCCAGGCTGTATGTTTCTAGAAATGTGTCCACTTCTTCTAGGTTGTCAAATTAGTTGGCATATAACTGTTCATAGTATTCTCTGAGGATATTTTTGTATCTCTGTGGTATCGGCTGTTATTTTCTCCCCTTCCATTTTTTTTTTAATTTAATTTTTTTATCGAAGTATAATTGATTTAAAATGTTATGCCAATTGCTGTACAGCAAAGTGACTCAGTTATACACATATATTCTTTTTTAAAATATTCTTTTCCATTATGGTTTGTCACAGGATATTGAATATAGTTCCCTGTGCTATACAGTAGGACCTTGTTGTTTATCCATCCTATATATAATAGTTTACATCTGCTGATCCCAAACTCCCAGTCCTTCCTTCCCTGACCCCCTCCCCCTTGGCAACCACAAGTCTGTTCTCTATGTCTGTGAGTCTGTTTCTGTTTTGTAGATAGGTTCATTTGTGCCATATAAGTGATACCATATGGTATTTGTCTTTCTCTTTCTGACTTGCTTCACTTAGTATGATAATCTCTAGTTGCATCCATGTTCCTGCAAATGGCATTATTTTGTTCTTTTTTTACGGTTGAGTAGTATTCCATTGTATATATGTACCACATCTTCTTTATCCATTCATCTGTCAGTGAACATTTAGGTTGTTTCCATGTTTTGGCTATTGTGAATATTGTTGCTATGAACATAGGGGTGCATGTATCTTTTTGAATTATAGTTTTGTCTGGGTATATATCCAGGAGTGGGATTGCTGGATCATATGGTAGCTCTATTTTTAGTTTTCTGAGGAACCTCCACACTGTTTTCCATAGTGGCTGCACCAACTTACATCCTCACCAACAGGGTAGGAGGGTTCCCTTTTCTCCACACCCTCTCCAGCATTTGTTTGTAGACTTTTTAATAATGGCCATTCTGACCGGTGTGAGTTGGTATCTCATTGTAGTTTGATTTTCATTTCTCTAATAATTAGTGATGTTGAGCATCTTTTCATGTACCTACTGGCCATCTGTATGTCTTCTTTGGAGAAATGTCTATTAAGGTCTTCTGTCCATTTTTCAATTAGGTTTTTGGTTTTTTGTTGTTGAGTTGTATAAGCTGTTTGTATATTTTGGAGATTAAGCCCTTGTCTGCAGCATCATTTGCAAATATTGTCTCCCATTCTGTAGGTTGTCTTTTCATTTTTCTTATGGTTTCCTTTGCTGTGCAAAAGCTTGTAAATTTGTTTATTTTTATTTCTATTGCCTTGGGAGATTGACCTAAGAAAACATTGGCATGATTTATGTCAGAGAATGTTTTGCCTATGCTCTCTTCTAGGAGTTTTATGGTGTCACGTCTTATGTTTAAGTCTTTAAGCCATTTGGGGTTTATTTTTGTGCATGGTATGAGGGTGTGTTCTAATTTCATTGATTTACATGCAGCTGTCCAACTTTCCCAGCACCACTTGCTGAAGAGACTTCTTCTCATTTTATATTCTTGCCTCCTTTTTCTAAGATTAATTGACCATATGCATGTGGGTTAATTTCTGGGCTCTCTGTTGTGTTCCATTGATCCATATGTCTGTTTTTTTTTTTTTTAACCAATACCACACTGTTTTGATTACTGTAGCTTTGCAGTATTGTCTGAAGTCTGGGAGAGTTATGCCTCCTCCTTTTTTTCCCTCAGGATTGCTTTGGCAATTCTGGGTCTTTGATGGTTCTATATAAATTTTTGGATTATTTGTTCTAGTTCTGTGAAAAATATCCTGAGTATTTTCATAGGGATAGTATTTAATCTGTAGATTGCTTTGGGTAGTATTACCATTTTAACAAGCAAGCAAGCAAGAGAAAAGATGTGGTTTTATTTATAATTTAGGTAAAAATAAAAAGCACATAGTTAATGAACACTATTTTATTTAATTTTTTTAATTTAAAATTTGAAAAAGACAGCATATCTCATTTTATCAAGCAATTTGTTTAAACCTAGAAGTTAAAGAATACATTGGAAGGTCTTTAAAGATTGTTCAGATTAAGTTTGGCAGGAAGACAGTACTTATCTTTCGTCTAATTAATTAATCTGTAAATTAATTGACTGATGTGTAATAGTTATTAGCAAAGAGTAACACCACAGAGAATTTGATTATCATGGAGGAGAACCATGTTTTAAGTTTTACTTAGTGTTCCTTGCTTGTTTCAATCTGATTCATTGGGAATAGGTTCTTTATTTCCCTGAGTTATAAATACTTTGTATTCTTAGTTTCTATTGTGAGGAAAGCACAGAAATGTGTAACATAGAGCTTGAATGGGAAAAGGATTATAGGTCATGTGACTGGCATTACTTTTTTTTTTTTAAAAAAGATTCCCACATTTCTGATTTCATACATTTCTGAATCAAAGAAAGAACTTACATAATTTTATTCCCACAGAAATCATGTTTTTACCCCTATCATTAGGTGTTCCAGAACAGTGGCTGATATAGTATTGCTTAATAAATGTTTGCATACATGAAGAAATTAATGAGGCTGACCTTTTTTTCATGAGTTTATTGGCCACGTGATTTTTTCTTTCTTTCTTTTAATAAGTTTATTTATTTTTGGCTGCATTGGATCTTCGTTGCTGCACGTGGTCTTTCTTTAGTTGCAGCAAGTGTCGGCTACTCTCTGTTGCGGTGCGTGGGCTTCTCATTGCGTTGCCTTCTCTTGTTGTGGAGCACGGGCTCTAGCTGTGCAGGCTTCAGTAGTTGTGGCACACGGGCTCAGTAGTTGTGGCTTGTGGGCTCTAGAGCGCAGGCTCAGTAGTTGTGGTGCACAGGCTTAGTTGCTCTGCGGCATGTGGGATTTTCCCAGACCAGGGATTGAACCCGTGTCCTCTGCATTGGCAGGCGGATTCTTAACCACTGTGTCACCAGGGAAGTCACTGATTTTTTCTTTCTTTTCTGAATTGTCTATTCACATTTTGACCTATTTTTCTTCCGAAATGTTCTTACTGGCCTGTGTGAGTGCTCTTATAAGTACACTTCATGTCATTATGTGATATTTTTCCTATTTGGTCTCTTTTCTCTTTTAACTTATAGAAAAATGTAATGTATTGAAGGTTTTTACTTTTTCCATCAATATTTTTCTTCATGGTTTTTGTCAGTGTCATGTTTTAAAAGTTTCACCATCCAAGTTACATATTATCTATATCGTCTTGTGGTATTATGATGTCATTATTTATTTTCATATCTTTATACCTTTGGTATTTACTTCCCTTGGAGGTGCTTATTGGTAATATAATTTTTTTAAATTAATTAATTTATCTTTGGCTGTGTTGGGTCTTCGTTGCTACATGCAGGATTCCTCTAGTTGCAGCGAGCGGGGGCTACTCTTTGTTGCAGTGCGGGGGCTTCTCATTGCCGTGGCTTCTCTTGTTGCAGAGCACGGGCTCTATAGCGCAGGCTCAGTAGTTTTGGCGCACGGGCTTAGTTGCTCCGCGGCATGTGGGATCTTCCTGGACCAGGGCTTGAACCCGTGTCCCCTGCATTGGCAGGTGGATTCTTAACCACTGCACCACCAGGGAAGTCCCTGGTAATATAATTTTTTAACACAATTTATAATATTATCAATTCTCCTGCCACGGGTTTGAAATGCCAATTTTACTTAGTAAAATTGCTTGTTTCATATACTGAATTCTTACATATACACATGGGTCCAATTATGGATTTTATATTTATTTAATTGACCTGTCTGTTTTGGCACTACTACCACACTTTTAATTTTCATATAATACTATCTCACATCTGGTTTGTATTACTTTTTTTTTTTCAAAATGTTATTGAATATCGTAACATATTTATTCTTCCATATGAACCTTAGATCTAAAGAAAATATTACATTAAGCTGTGCATGGAACAAAGTTAAATGTTAAAAATTTAAAAATTTATCTGAGAACTGATATCTTTACACTTGAGTCTATATATAATAACATGGCATTTTCCTCAACTTTAAGAAGTATTTCTAAATGTTTTATAGATTTAAGTCTTGCACATGTTTTATTAACAAGTTTAATTAAAATTATTCATTGTATTTTATAGTTTTACTTCTATTGTGAATGGAAACATTGATAAAACTAAATCTTCTATTGTTTAGAAAGCTATTTTTACAGATCTATATATGTAACGGGCTATTTTATTGAAGTGCCTTTATAGTTACAATAGTTTTTTTATTCAGTTGATTTTCTTGGGTTTCAAGGTTTTCAATCATATTATCTGCTAATAATGATAATTTTGTGTCTCCTTTTGCAGTGTTTATACCTAATATAGGGAACAGAAACTCACTCAGATTAGTTTCAGTGGAAAACTTGTTAGGATGCATCTAGACAAGAAGACAAAAGCTGTTTGGGATCCAAGGGAAGTCTAGGGATTTTTATTTTCCTCACCTACTCTCACAGTCCCCATGATCTCTGCATGCTGTGCAAACAGATCTGTATCCTTTTCCCTTAGCATGAACCCATGGAAGGGGTCCTGGATTGGATTATCACTATGTCAGATGGAACTACCCTCCTGGGTTATCATAGTTGAAGTATCTGATCTAATCAGTTAAATCCAGATTAGAAGGGTTTGTTTCTGTTTTTAAAAAAATTTTTAATTTAATTTTTTTATACAGCAGGTTCTTATTAGTTACCCACTTTATACATATTAGTGTGTATATGTCAATCCCAATCTCCCAATTCATCACACCACCACCACCACCCCCCTGCCGCTTTCCCCCCTTGGTGTCCATATGTTTGTTCTCTACATCTGTGTCTCAATTTCTGTCCTGCAAACTGGTTCATCTGTACCATTTTTCTAGGTTCCACATATATGTGTTAATATACGATATTTGTTTTTCTCTTTCTGACTTAACTTCACTCTGTATGACAGTCTCTAGATTCATCCACGTCTCTACAAATGACCCAATTTCGTTCCTTTTTATGGCTGAGTGATATTCCATTGTATATATGTACCACATCTTCTTTATCCATTCGTCTATTGATGGTGATTTAGGTTGCTTCCATGACCTGGCTATTGTAAATAGTGCTGCAGTGAACATTGTTTCTTTATAAGCACAAATAACCATCACTATGAGGCTTCCTAGTGCATCTAGTAAATCCCTCTCTTTTCTGATCTTACTGCATTGGCCAAACAGCAAATTTGAATACTTACTTACTAGGAGAGCAGATACCCTCTTGCTCTCAAAATTAACAAGATATCTCTAACAAACACTTTATTATATAGCTTATTTCCTACTAATTTTTATAAGTCCATTTTCTTATATATTTTAAATTCTGTATTTCTCTAGTTTAATAAGTTTTTGAAAATCAAGAATAGATGCCATGACCAATTGCTTCTTTGAATATGTAAATATAGATGCAAAAAATCCTGAACAAAATTCTAGCGAAGCAAAACCAGCAACATATAAAAAGAAAGAATTATACAGTTGTTTCTCAGTATCTGTAGGACATTGGTTCCAGGACAATGCCCACACCCCCCCAGCCCCGTGGATACCCAAATCCACAGATGCTCAAATCCCTTATATAAAATGGCAAATTGACCTGCAGTTGGTTGAATGCATGGGATGTAGAACACGTGGATATAGGGGGCCAAGTGTACACATTGCCAGTTTATCCCAGGAATGCAGTGTTAATATCTGAAAATCAATTAATGTAATATACCATATTAACAGAATAAAGGTCAAAACAACCACATGATTACCTCAATAGATACAGAAAAAGCAATTGACAAAATACAACACCCTTTCCTGGTAAAGACACTCAGCAAACTGGGTATAGCAGGAAACTTCCTAAGCCTGATAAGAGCATTTATGAAAAACCCACGTCTAACATCATACTTAACGGTTAAGGACTGAAAGGTTTCCTCCACGATCAGGAACAAGACAAGGATGTCTGCCCTTGGCACTTCTACTCAAAACCAGAGGATCTAACCTGGGCACTTGGGTAAAAAAAGAAACGAGACATCCAGATTGGAAAGGGAAACGTAAAACTATCTAATTTGCAGATAACATGATCTTGTATGTAGGAAATCCTGAGGAATCTACCAAAACAAAAAAACCCCAAAACCACCAAAACCTTTTAGAGGTAATAAATGTCAGCAAGACTGCTAGATACAAAACAATACGTAAAAATCAATTGTATTTCTATACACTAGCAATGAAGAACCTGAAATTAGGTTAAGAAAACAATTCCATTTACAACAGCATCAAAAAGAATAAGATACTTACATATTTAACAAAAGAGGTATTAGAATTGTACACTGAAAACAATAAAACACTGCTGAAAGAAGCTAAACAGGGTCTAAATAAATCAAAAGACTTCTCATGTCCATGAACTGGAAGACATAATATTGTAAAGACGATAATACTACCAAAATTGATCCACAGATTCTTTGTAATCCCTATCGAAATACAAGCTACCTTTTTTGGCAGAAATTGACAAGCTGGTCCTAAAATTCATATGGAAATGCAAAGGACCTAGAGTAGCCAAAAGAATTTTGAATGTGAAGATAAAATTATAGGACTCAAACTTGACAATTTCAAAACTTACTATAAAGCTACAGTAGAACAGTCAGCTCTACCCACCACCAGAGCCTCCCATCAAGCCTCTTAGATAGCCTCAACCACCAGAGGGCAGACAGCAGAAGCAAGAAAAACTACAATCCTGCAGCCTGTGGAACAAAAACCGCATTCACAGAAAGACAAGATGAAAAGGCAGAGGGCTATATACCAGATGAAGGAACAAGAAAAAACCCCAGAAAAACAACTAAATGAAGTGGAGATAGGCAACCTTCCAGAAAAAGAATTCAGAATAATGATAGTGAAGATGATCCAGGACCTCGGAATAAGAATGGAGGCAAAGATCGAGAAGATGCAAGAAATGATTAACAAAGACCTAGAAGAATTAAAGAACAAGCAAACAGAGTTGACCAATACAATAACTGAAATGAAAACTACACTAGAAGGACTCAATAGCAGAATAACTGAGGCAGAAGAACGGATAAGTGACCTGGAAGACAATGGTGGAATTCACTGCTGCGGAACAGACTAAAGAAAAAAGAATGAAAAGAAATGAAGACAGCCTAAGAGACCTCTGGGACAACATTAAACGCAACAACATTCGCATTTATAGGGGTCCCAGAAGGAGAAGAGAGAGAAAGGACCAGAGAAAATATTTGAAGAGATTATAGTCGAAAACTTCCCTAACATGGGAAAAGAAATAGCCACCCAAGTCCAGGAATCACAGCGAGTCCCATACAGGATAAACCCAAGGAGAAACACGCCGAGACACAGAGTAATCAAATTGGCAAAAATTAAAGACAAAGACAAATTATTGAAAGCAGCAAGGGAAAAATGACAAATAACATACAAGGGAACTCCCATAAGGTTAACAGCTGATTTCTCAGCAGAAACTCTACAAGCCAGAAGGGAGTGGCATGATATACTTAAAGTGATGAAAGGGAAGAACCTACAACCAAGATTACTCTACCTGGCAAGGATCTCATTTAGATTTGATGGAGAAATCAAAAGCTTTACAGACAAGCAAAAGCTAAGAGAATTCAGCACCACCAAACCAGCTCTACTACAAATGCTAAAGGAACTACTCTAAGTGGGAAACACAAGACAAGAAAAGGACCTACAAAAACAAACCCAACACAATTAAGAAAATGGTCATAGGAACATACATATTGATAATTACCTTAAATGTGAATGGATTAAATGCTCCAGCCAAAAGACACAGGCTTGCTGAATGGATACAAAAACAAGACCCACATATATGCTGTCTACAAGAGACCCACTTTAGACCTAGGGACACATACAGACAAAGTGAGGGGATGGAAAAAGATATTCCATGCAAATGGAAATCAAAAGAAAGCTGGAGTAGCTATACTCATATCAGATAAAATAGACTTTAAAATAAAGAATGTTACAAGAGACAAGGAAGGACACTACATAATGATCAAGGGATCAATCCAAGAAGAAGATATAACAATTATAAATATATACGCACCCAACACAGGAGCACCTCAATACATGAGGCAACTGCTAACAGCTATAAAAGAGGAAATCGACAGTAACACAATAATAGTGGGGGACTTTAACACCTCACTTACACCAATGGACAGATCATCCAAACAGAAAATTAATAAGGAAACACAAGCTTTAAATGACACAATAGACCAGATAGATTTAATTGATATTTATAGGACATTCCATCCAAAAACAGCAGATTACACTTTCTCAAGTGTGCACGGAACATTCTCCAGGATAGATCACATCTTGGGTCACAAATCAAGCCTCATTAAATTTAAGAAAATTGAAATCATATCAAGCATCTTTTCTGACCACAACGCTATGAGATTAGGAATGAATTACAGGGAAAAAAACGTAAAAAACACAAACACACGGAGGCTAAAGAATATGTTACTAAATAACCAAGAGATCACTGAAGAAATCAAAGAGGAAATCAGAAAATACCTAGAGACAAATGACAATGAAAACACGATGATCCAAAAGCTATGGGATGCAGCAAAAGCAGTTCTAAGAGGGAAGTTTATAGCTATACAAGCCTACCTAAAGAAACAAGAAAAATCTCAAGTAAACAATCTAGCTTTACACCTAAAGCAACTAGAGAAAGAAGAACAAACAAAACCCAAAGTTAGCAGAAGGAAAGAAATCATAAAGATCAGAGCAGAAATAAATGAAATAGAAACAAAGAAAACAATAGCAAAGATCAATAAAACTAAAAGCTGGTTCTTTGAGAAGATAAACAAAATTGATAAGCCATTAGCCAGACTCATCAAGAAAAAGAGGGAGAGGACTCAAATCAATAAAATTAGAAATGAAAAAGGAGAAGTTACAACAGACACCGCAGAAATACAAAGCATCCTAAGAGACTACTACTAGCAACTCTATGCCAATAAAATGGACAACCTGGAAGAAATGGACCAATTCTTAGAAAGGTATAATCTTCCAAGAATGAACCAGGAAGAAGCAGAAAATATGAACAGACCAATCACAAGTAATGAAATTGAAGCTGTGATTAAAAATCTTCCAACAAACAAAAGTCCAGGAGCAGATGGCTTCACAGGTGAATTCTATCGGACATTTAGAGAAGAGCTAACACCCATCCTTCTCAAACTCTTCCAAAAAATCGCAGAGGAAGGAACACTCCCAAACTCAATTCTACGAGGCCACCATCACCCTGATACCAAAACCAGACAAAGATACTACAAAAAAAGAAAATTACAGACCAATATCACTGATGAATATAGATGCAAAAATCCTCAAAAAAATACTAGCAAACAGAATCCAACAACACATTAAAAGGATCATACACCATGATCAAGTGGGGTTTATCCCAGGGATGCAAGGATTCTTCAGTATATGCAAATCAATCAATGTGATACACCATATTAACAAACTGAAGAAGAAAAACCATATGATCATCTCAATAGATGCAGAGAAAGCTTTTGACACAACTCAACACCCATTTATGATAAAAACTCTACAGAAAGTGGGCATAGAGGGAACCTACCTCAACATAATAAAGGCCATATACGACAAACCCACAGCAAACATCATTCTCAACGGTGAAAAATTGAAAGCATTTCCTCTAAGATCAGAAACGAGACAAGGATGTCCACTCTCACCACTATTATTCAACATAGTTTTGGAAGTCCTAGCCATGGCAATCAGAGAAGAAAAAGAACTAAAAGGAATACAAATTGGAAAAGAAGAAGTAAAGCTGTCACTGTTTGCAGATGACATGATACTATACACAGGGAATCCTAAAGATGCCACCAGAAAACTGCTAGAGCTAATTAATGAATTTGGTAAAGTTGCAGGATACAAAATTAATGCACAGAAATCTCTTGCATTCCTATACACTAATGATGAAAAATCTGAAAGAGAAATTAAGGAAACACTCCCATTTACCACTGCAACAAAAAGAATAAAATACCTAGGAATAAACCTACCTAGAGAGACAAAAGACCCTGTATGCAGAAAACTATAAGACACTGATGAAAGAAATTAAAGATGATACCAACAGATGGAGAGATACACCATGTTCTTGGATTGGAAGAATCAATATTGTGAAAATGACTATACTACCCAAAGCAATCTACAGATTCAATGCAATCCCTATCAAATTACCAATGGCATTTTTACAGAACTAGAACAAATCATCTTAAAATTTGTATGGAGACACAAAAGACCCCAAATAGTCAAAGCAGTCTTGAGGGAAAAAAACGGAGCTGGAGGAATCAGACTCCCTGACTTCAGACTATACTACAAAGCTACAGTAATCAAGACAATATGGTACTGGCACAAAAACAGAAACATAGATCAATGGAACAAGATAGAAAGCCCAGAGATAAACCCACGCACCTATGGTCAACTAATCTATGACAAAGGAGGCAAAGATATACAATGCAGAAAAGACAGTCTCTTCAATAAGTGGTGCTGGGAAAATTGGACAGCTACATGTAAAAGAATGAAATTAGAATACTCCCTAACACCATACACAAAAATAAACTCATAATGGATTAGAGACCTAAATGTAAGACCGGACACTATAAAACTCTTTAGGGAAAAACATAGGAAAAACACTCTTTGACATAAATCACAGCACGATCTTTTTTGACCCACCTCCTAGAGTAATGGAAATAAAAACAAAAATAAACAAATGGGACCTAATGAAACTTCAAAGCTTTTGCACGGCAAAGAAAACCATAAACAAGATGAAAAGACAACCCTCAGAATGGGAGAAAATATTTGCAAACGAATCAACGGACAAAGGATTAATCTTCAAAATATATAAACAGCTCATTCAGATCAATATTAAAGAAACAAACAACCCAATCCAAAAATGGGCAGAAGACCTAAACAGACATTTCTCCAAAGAAGACATACAGACGGCCAAGAAGCACATGAAAAGCTGCTCAACATCACTAATTATTAGAGAAATGCAAATCAAAAGTACAATGAGGTTATCACCTCACACCAGTCAGAATGGGCATCATCAAAAATCTACAAACAACAAATGCTGGAGAGGGTGTGGAGAAAAGGGAACCGTCTTGCACTGTTGGTGGGAAAGTAAATTGATACAGCCACTATGGAGAACAGTATGGAGGTTCCTTAAAAAACTAAAAATAGAACTACCATATGACCCAGCAATCCCACTACTGGGCAAATACCCAGAGAAAACCGTAATTCAAAAAGACACATGCACCCCAATGTTCATGGCAGCACTATTTACAATAGCCAGGTCATGGAAGCAACCTAAATGCCCATCGACAGACGAATGGATAAAGAAGCTGTGGTACATATATACAATGGACTATTACTCAGCCATAAAAAGGAACGAAATTGAGTCATTTGTTGAGACGTTGTTGGATCTAGAGACTGTCATACAGAGTGAAGTAAGTCAGAAAGAGAAAAACAAATACCGTATATTAACGCATGTATGTTGAACCTAGAAAAATGGTACAGATGAACCGGGTTGCAGGGCAGAAGTTGAGACACAGATGTAGAGAACAAACGTATGGACACCAAGGGGGGAACACTGTGGTGGGGTGGGGATGGTGCTGTGCTGAATTGGGCGATTGGGATTGACATGTATACAGTGATGTGTATAAAACTGATGACTGATTAAAAAAAAAAAACTCATTAACCTTTTCTTAACAAAACTAGCAAAAAAAAAAAAAAAAAAGTACAGTAATCTAAAGTGAGGTACTGACATAAGAATAGACTTGAGAGTCCAGAAACCCACACATCTATGGTCAATTTTTTTTTTTTTTTTAAAGGAAAGAGGTGGCTGTGTTGGGTCTTCACTGCTGTGCGCGGGGCTTTCTCTAGTTGCGGCGAGCGGGGGCTGCTCTTCGTTGCGGTGCGTGGGCTTCTCATTGCAGTGGCTTCTCTTGTAGCGGAGCACAGGCTGTAGGTGCGTGGGCTTCAGTAGTTGTGGCACGTGGGCTCAGTAGTTGTGGTGCACGGGCTTAGCTGCTTTGCAGCGTGTAGGATCTTCCTGGACCAGGGATCGAACCTGGGTCCCCTGCACTGACAGGTGGATTCATAACCACTGAGCCACCAGGGAAGTCCCTATGGTCAATTAATTTTTGACAAGGGCGCCAAGACAATTTAGTGGGGAAAAAAATAGATTTTTTGACAAATGGTGCTGGGACAACTGGATAGCTACACATAACAGAATGAAGTTAGATTCCCTATTTCACACCATGTAAAAAATTAACTCAAAATTGATTATAGACATAAATCTAATAGGTATAACTCTTTTAAAAAAAACCATAGGAGCAAATATTCATGACCTTTGGATTAGGCAGTGGTTCCTTAGATAGGACACCAAAAGCTCAAGCAACAGGGACTTCCCTAGCTGTCCAGTGGTTAAGACTCCATGCTCCCAATGCAGGGGGCACAGGTTCGATCCCTGGTCTGGGAACTAAGATCCCGCATGCTGCATGGTGTGGCCAAAAAGAAAGAAACAAACAAAGCTCAAGCAACAGAGGAAAAAAATAGATAAACTGGTCTACATCAAAACTTAAAACTTTTTATACTGCAAATTATACCATCAAGATGGTGAAAAGACAACTCACACAGAATGGGGGAAAATACTTGCAAATCATATACCTGAAAAGAGACTTATATGCCAAATATACAAAGAACTCTCACAGCTCAATAGTAAAAAGACAAATAATCAAATTAATAATTGGCAAAAGATCAGCATAGATATTTCTCCAAAGATGATATATCAATACAAACGGCCAATAAACACATGAAAAGATGCTCAATACCATTAGTAATTAGGAAAATTAGAATCAAAATCACAAGATACCACTTCACACCCACTAGGATGACTATAATAAAAAAGGTGGACAATTACAGGCAGTGACGAGGATGTGGAGAAGTTGGAACCTTGTGCATTACTGGTGGGAATGTAAAATGGTGCAGATGCTTTAGAAAACATTTTGCAGTTCCCCTAAAGGTTAACCACAGAGTCATCATATCCTTCAATTCTATTCCTAGATGTACATCTAAGAGAAATAAAAACATATGTCCATACAAAACCTTGTACATGAATGTTCACAGCAGAATTTTTTCTTAATAGCGAAAAAGTGAAAACAGTTCAAATGTCTGTTAACTGATGAATGAATAAACCCAATGTGGTGTGTCTATACAATGGAGTATTATTTTGCAATAAACAGTAATAAGGTACTAGGGAGATCAGCCAAGATGGTACAGTAGAAAGACCCTGAGCTCACCTCCTCTCATGGGCACACCAAAATTACAACTATCTACAGAACAGTCATTGATGAAAAAGACCTGAACCTACCAGAAAAGATCTTCTACAGCTAAAGATATTAAGAAGGAACCACAACAAGATGGGTGGGAGGGGCAGCGTTGCAATATAGTCAGGTCCCATACCCTGGGGTGGGTGACCCACAAACGTGAGATTACAATTGCAGAGGTCCTCCTAAGGGAGTGAGGGGTCTGAGCCCCACAGTGGGCTCCGCAGCTCCCATGCTGGGAAAATGAGCCCCCAGAACGTCTGGCTTTGAAGGCCAGCGGGGCTCGCTTTCAGGAGTCCCAGAGGGCTGGGGGAATGGAGACTCCTCTCTTAAAGGGCACACGCAAAACCTCACACTCCAGGATCCAGGGCAGAAGCAGTATTCTGAAAGCAGCCTGGGTCAGACCCACCTGCTGATCTCAGAGAACCTCCCAGAGAGACGGGAGGCAACTGGAGCTCACCCTGTGGCCACCGACACAGGCAGCAGCAGTTTGGGGAGCTCTTTCTGCCACACGGATACTGCTGCTGCCAAGCATCATTTCGCAATCCTCCCTCTAGTTTCAGGACCCAGCCCTGCCCCCACCCAATAGCCTGAAGGCACCAGTACTGGGATGCCTCAGGCCAAGCAACTAACTGGGTGGGGACATAGCCCCACCCACCAGCAGACAGGCTGCCTTAAGTCCCCCTGACCCCACAGCCACCCCTGGACATACAGCCCTGCTCACCAGGGGGCGCAGAACCTGGTCCCATAAACCAGTGTGCAGGCACTAGACTTGGGACCCCCCCCCCCCAGGACACAGCTCCACCTACCAAGGCACCAGCCCCATAATCTCTGGCCTCTCCACCAGCGATCCTGCTCTAGCCTTGGGATGAGCCTTACCCACCAGCAGGTGGACAACAGCCCAGGACAAACACAGCCCCAGAGACTGCAGACCCAGCCCGCCCACCAGCAGGCTGGCACCAGCCCTGGGGCTGGCTGGACCCTGGACCCACCACTGGCAGGCTAACATGAGCTTCAGGACACTCCAGATCCTGCAGCCAGCTGTTATCAGGGACTGGCCCCACATACCAGCAGTCCAGCATCAGCTGTGGAAGCCCTGGGCCCTGCAGCCAGACTCTAGACCAGCTCTGCCTGCCAGTGGACTAGTGCTGGCCCCAGGACCTGCCTCACCCACCAGAGGGCGAGCACCAGCCCTGGGCTCTCCTGGACCCCACCTGTGCCCACCAGTGAGCCAGTGCTAGCCCCGAGGCCTCCCGGGGTTCTGCAGCCAGCTGATTTATTACACTGCCCTGCCAACCAGTGGCCAGCAGCCTCTGCACAAGACAGGGCCTGCAGCCAACCAGACCGGGGGCCAAGCAAGCCTACCAGATGACCCACAGTCATCAATCTGCCACAACAGGCCCCACACAGCCCACAGAGGGTTCACCCCTAGAGCATACAGCTCAGGTGACCAGAGGGGAGTGCCCTGCAGGGACGCACAGGACGTCGCCTACAAAAGGCCACTTCTACAAGGCTGGGAAACATAACCAACTCACCAGATACATAAAAATAAAAACAGCAAGTTAGGCAAAATTAGGAGACAGAGGAACATATTCCAAGCAAAGAAGCAAGATAAAATCCCAGAAGAACTAAGTGAAGTGGAGACAGGTAATCTACCCAAGAAAGAGGTCAGGGTAATGATCAGAAAGATGAGTAAAGAACTTTGGAGAAGAATGGATACACAAGGTGAGAAGTTAGAAGTTTTTAACAGAGTTGGAAAATATAAAGAACAAACAAACAAATGAACAATAACGGAAATCAATAATATAGTAGAAGGCATCAACAGTAGACTAAATTATAGAGGAACAGATCAGTGAACTGGAACACAAAGTAGTGCAAATCAATGCTGCTGAACAGAAAAACAATAAAAGAATGAAAAGAAATGAGGACAGTTTAAGAGACCGTTGGGACAACATCAACATACTACTACTTGCATTATAGGGTTCCCAGAAGAAGAGACAGAGAAAGGGACTGAGTACATATTTAAAGACATAATAGCTGAAAACTTCCCTAATCTGGAAAAGGAAATAGTCATCCAATCAAGGAAGTGCAGAGCATCCCCAAAAAGATTAATCCAAAGAGGAACACACTGTAACATATTGTAATTAAAATGGCAAAAATGAAAGATAGAGAATATTAAAAGCCGCAAGGGAAAAGCAACAAGTTGCATAGAAGGGAGCTCCCATAAGGCTACCAATCAGCAGACTTTTCAAAGGAAACTCTGCAGGCCAGAGTGGAGTGGCATGATATATTTAAAATGATAAAAGGGAAAAACCTACAAACAAGAATACTCTACCCAGCAAGGCTTTCATTCAGATTTGATGGAGATATCAAAAGTTTTACAGACAAGCAAAAGCTAAAAGAGTTCACCACCACCAAACCAGCTTTACAAAAATGTTAGAGCGACTTCTCTAAGCAAAAAAGAAAAGGTCACAACTAGAAATGTGAACATTACAAAAGGAAAAATCTCATTGGTAAAGGCAAATATGCAGTAAAGGGAGTAAATCATCCATGCACAAAGCTAGTAGGGAAGGTTAAAAGACAAATGTAATAAAATCATCTATATCCACAATAGGCAGTTAAGGGATACACAAAATAATTATATGTAAAATATGATGTCAAAAACAGTAATTGTGAGGGGAGAAGAGTACAAATGCAGGGTTGTTAAAATGCACTGCAATTCAGAGATCAGCAAATTAAAACAATCACATACATATATAGATTGCTATATATAAACATCATGGTAACCACAAACCAAAAATAATAGATATGCACACAAAAAAGAGAAAAGAATCCAAACATAACACTAGAGATAGTCATCAAATCACAAGAGAAGAAAACAAAAGAACAAGAAAGGAACAAAAAAGGCCTACAAAACAACTCCAAGACAATTTAAAAAAACTGCAATAAGAACATAAATATCAATAATTACTTTAAATGTAAATGGACAAAATTCTCCAATCAAAAGACATATAGTGGCTGAATGGATACAAAAATAAGACCCATATATACGCTGCCTACAAGAGACTCATTTCAAATCTAAAGACATACACAGACTGAAAGTAAGGGGATGGAAAAAGGTATTCCATGCAAATGGAAATCAAAAGAAAGTTGGGGTAGCAATACTTTTTTAAAAATACATTTATTCATTTATTTATTTATTTATTTATTTATGGCTTCTCTTGTCATGGAGCACAGGCTCCAGGCACACGGGCTCAGTAGTTGTGGCTCGTGGGCTCTAGAACACAGGCTCAGTAGTTGTGGCGCATGGACTTAGTTGCTCTGTGGCATGTGGGATCTTCCTGGACCAGGGATCAAACCCATGTCCCCTGCATTGGCAGGCGGATTCTTAACCACTGTGCCACCAGGGAAGTCCCAATACTTATATCAGTCAAAACAGACTGATAGAGACAAAGAAGGACATTACATAATGATCAAGGGATCAATCCAAGAAGAAGATATAACAATTGTTAACAATTGTTTATTAACAATTGTTAATAAATACACACAAACACACACACACCCACCCAACATAGGCCACAGCAGTGGTCAGAAAAGAAAAAGAAATAAAAGGAATACAAATTGGAAAGGAAGAAATAAAACTGTCACTGTTTGCTGGTAACATGATATTATACCTAGAAAATCCTAAAGTTGCCTCCAAAAAACTACTAGAGCTCATCAATGAATTCAGTAAAGTTGCAGGATATAAAATTAACATAAAGAAATCTGTTGCATTTCTATACACTAACAACAAACTATCTGAAAGAGAAATTAAAGAAACAATCCCATTTACAATCACATTAAAAAGAATAAAATACCTAGGAAAGAGCCTACCTAAGGAAGTAAAAGACCTGTACTCAGAAAACTATAAGACATTGATGAAAGAAACTGAAGATGAAACAGATAAAAAGATATACGATGCTCATGGATTTGAAGAATTAATATTGTTAAAATGATCATACTACCCAAGGCAATCTACAGATTCAGTGTAATCTCTATCAAAATACCAATGGCATGTTTCACAGAACTAGAACAAATAAATTTAAAAATTTTATGGAAACACAAAAGATCCTGAACAGCCAAAACAATCTTGAGAAAGAAGAACAGAAGAATCATGCTTCCTGACTTAAGACTATACTACAAAGCTACAGTATTCAAAAACAGTATGGTACTGACACAAAAACAGACACATAGCTCAATGGAACGGAATAGAAAGCCCAGAAATAAACCTACTCACTTATGGTCAATTAATATACAACAAGGGAGGCAAGAATATACAATGGAGAAAAGACAATCTCTTCAATAAGTGGTGCTGGGAAAACTGGACAGCTACATGTGAAAGAATAAAATGAGGACATTTTCTAATACTACATACAAAAATAAACTCAAAATGGATTAAAGACCTAAATGTAAGATCTGAAACCATAAAACTCCTAGAACGCATAGGCAAACACTCTTTGACATAAGTCATAGCAATATTTTTTTGGATCTGTCTCCTAAGGCAAAGAAAAAAAAGCAAAAATAAACAAATGGGGCCTAATTAAACTTAAAAGCTTTTGCACAGCCAAGGAAACCAATAAAATGAAAATACAATGTACTGAATGGGAGTATATATTTGCAAATGATATGACTAATAAGGGGATAATATCCAACATACATAAATGGCTCATACAACTCAACATGAAAAAAACAAACAACCTGATTAAAAAAATGGACATAAGACCTGAATAGACATTTTTTCCAAATAAGACATACAGACAGCCAACAAGCACATGAAAAGATGCTCAATGTCATTAATCATCAGAGAAATGCAAATCAAAACTACAATGAGATATTACCTCACACCTGTCAGAATGGTTGTTATCAAAAAGACAATAAATAACAAGTATTGGTGAGGGTGTGGAGAAAACAACGAGGTATCACCTCACATCTATCAGAATGGCTATCATCAAAAAGTCTACAAATAACAAAAGTTGTAGAGGATGTGGAGAAAAGGGAACCCTCGTACACTGTTGATGGGAATGTAAATTGGTGCAACCACTATGGAAAACAGAATGGAGGTTCCTCAAAAAATTAAAAATAGAACTGCCATACAATCCAGCAATTTCCCTCCTGGGTGTTTATCCGAAGTAAACAAAAACACTAATTCAAAAAGATATATATGCCCCTATATTCATTGCAGCATTTACAAAAGCCAAGATATGGAAGCAAATAAGTACCCATCTATACATGAATGGATAAAGAAGATGTGGTGTGTGTATATACATACACACACACACATATATACGAACAATGGAATATTATTCAGCCATAAAAAAGAATGAATTGTTACCATCTGCAACAACATGGATGGACTTAGAGGGTATTATGCTTAGTGAAATAAGTCAGAGAAACACAAATACTGTATGTTAATCACTTATATGTACAATCTAAAAAGTAAAACTAGTGAATATAACAAAAAAGAAAAAAGACTCACAGATATAGAGAACAAACTAGTAGTTACCAGTGGGGAGAGGGAAATGGGGAGCGGCAAAAGAAGGGCAGGGGATTAAGAGATACAAACTACTATGCATAAAATAAATAAGCTAGAATATAAAGCTTGATATATTATATGGCACAGGGAACATAGCCAATATTTTATAATACCTATAAATGGAGTATAACCTTTAAAAATTGTGAATCAATGTGTTGTCTATATACCTTAAACCTACATAATATTGTAAATCAGCTACACCTCAATAAAATCAGCCAACTTATAAAATAACATTAAAATGACTAATGAAAAAATAATATCTACTTTACAAGCTTCTGATAATGACAACATGAAATAAGCTATGTAAAGTTTATAGCATAAGACACCTGGCACATAAAAAGTACTCAATAAAGTTATTAAACTTATTGTGGTAGAAGATTTTTCTAACTTCCATGTAGTCTATTCAAATATAAATAAAAGCTGCCATGGAATATATTTATATCCATATTCTAGAATGGATTTAGGTCTGCACGCCCAGGAATGCAGGCAGTTCATTTCCACTTGATAGTCCAAACAAAAACATCTGGCTCTGGTATCTGAAAGAAACTGCATGAATTTTTTTTTTAAGTTAAGAGTGTTCTACTTGTAGATCACAAACGCTTATCTCCAGCTTTTTACTCTATAAAGAAAATGCATGTGTGAACTAACCATTTGGAATCCTCTCATAAAAGATGGTTGTTACCCACTAATTAAAAATACATCTAAACTATTAGGTATAAAATAAGCTATAAGGATATATTGTACAACACAGGGAATATAGCCAATATTTTATAATAATTCTAAATGGAGTATAACCTTTAAAAATAGTGACTCACTATATTATACACCTGTAACTTATATAATATGGTACATCAACTATACTTCAATAAAATTTTTTTTTAAATTAACAACCTACTGAGTGACAACTTAAGACTCTACAGTTTTTTTAATTCAAGTACTTTATGTATTCCTATGTATATATTCAAACACTATATAAATAAAATGCAGTAATATATACATATATTACTGCATTTAATTCTCATGATGTTCTTATGAATAAGTAGTATCATTGGTCCCATTTTACAAATGAGAAAACTGTGGCTTATGGAATTCAGTTATCTTGCTTAGGGTTACACAAGAAATAAGTATCTCAGTGCCCTAGTTCTTAGTACAATGCCCCACATATAAAACTATTTAATAAATAATTGTGGAATTAATGACTGTTAGAATAAATTAATTTTAAAAATACATCTAAAAATGTAAAAAAAAAAAAAAAAAACTAATGAGGGAAGGGGAGGGAAAGAAAGGCCAAGACAGAAGGAGCACGAGGCGGCTGAGGGGCTGGTCCAGGCATGGCCGCTGGGAGGAGACTAAGAGGCGGTGCTGCACTTGACAGCCAGCATGCCAAGATGTCAGCAGAGGCAGAAGTAGATGTGAGAGAGAGAGAGACAGAGAGCCACAGAGGGCAAGAGACTGGACTCTAAGAGACCCCTGTACTGACAGCTCCATGCAGTTCAGAACCAGAACGACTATGGCTGAACCCGGGCTCATGGTGACACGGCAAAGCACTGATACTAACCTCTTATTCACAATGTCCCAACAGGTATCAATGTTAGAGTACCAGAAAGAACCAAAACCAAAGCCCTGCTCTAGACTTTGTGGAAAGACTTACTGTCTTGCTGTGGAAAAAACTGTAAAACCCCACGTTGTCACGTGGTAGTGCATTTGTATGTGGTGCACAGACAGGCATAAAGTGTGCACCTGTCCTTTGGCTGGTTGTGGGAACTAAGCAATTCATTTCTAGGTTTGTTGAGGATTTGTCAGTAGCTGCCTCAAATGCAATGAGTGTATGGATGGCTCACCTTAAAAAGGAATTCCCCATTTCAGGAATGTCAGTTTAATGATTCCTTACTTTGTAGCCTTTTTGCTCCTTGAGGGTAGTTTTTTGGTGAAGCTCAGTGTCATTCACTGGGAAACAGCTTGATTGATTCTTACTTTGTGAATTGCCATTTTAAACCAGGGAAAAACTACAGTTATCTTCAAATGAGTTAGAACTAAGCTGGGATGGATATACTGAGATCAGACTGACTCAAACTTCAAACATCTCATCATTTCCCTTCCCAACTGCTTCTTTTTAGTTTTCTTGGACAACTTTGGAAAGTAACTATGGGACTGAATAAATCTTAAAATATGCTACCCCCCCCCCCAAAAATAAAGCAGTTATGAGGTAGTGACAAACGTTGCAATGCAAATGAACCTTAAATACATTATGCTAAGTGAAAGAAGCCAGTCACAAAAGACCACACAATGTATGATTCCATTCACATGAAATACCCAGAATACACAAACCTGTGGAGACAGAAAGTAAATTAGTGGTTGCTTGGGGCTGAAGAGGAAGGGACTGACTGCTAATGGCTTCAGGCTTTCTTTTTAGAGTGAAGGAAATAATCTAAACTTAGATTTTGGTGATGGTTCCACATCTCTGTGAGTATACTAAAACTACTGAATTGCGTACTTTACATGGGTAAATTTTATGGTCCATGAATTATATTTCAATAAAGGTGTTAACAAATAGACATCTTTTGGGTATGACATAATCTATATGACGCTGTGCTTTTCTATACATTTGAAATTTCCAAAATAAAAGGTTAAAATAATATATACATTATGGCATCCATCACGATGATCCTCAATAGAGTTGGTACTTGACCTTTGACCTTTTTTCACCTTCATTCTTTCTCCCATTCTGATGCCTGGAATGCAGATGTGATGGCTGGAGCTAGCTGCTACTATCTTAGAGCATGAAGACAAGGGTCACACCCTAGAAAAGGCATCACAGTGAGCTGGAAGTAGCCTGGATCTCTAAGAACATCTTGGCTCTGAGCTGCTATGCCAGCTCTGGACTACCTACCTGTGGACATTTATACGAGTCCTGTTTAAGCCACTCTTCACTTTGGGTCTCCCTTACTCACAGCTAAACCTAATCCTAACTGATAACATCATATTTTTATATTAGGGCTATGCTGGTTTCATAAAATAAATTAGAAGGCTTTTCATCCTTCTCTATATCCCACAAAAGGTTAAAGAACAGAGGAACTATCTAATCTTTAAAGCTTTGATAGAAACCTGCCGTAAAGCCATCTGGGGCCTGGCACCTTTTCAGTGATACTTCTTTGGCAGTTTTTTCAATTTCTTCCATAGGCTACCATTTTATTCTGGTACCCCATCTTTTCTGGAGTCACTCTGCGTTTTATCGACATTTGCAAATTAGCAGGAAATGCACATACTGTAATATTATAATTCTTATCAGGTTCCTTTTAATATGAAATTGTTCCTAGTGTTACATATTTTTCTCCCTTCACTTCATTTTGTTCTATTAAAGATCAGCCAGTTGAATTAGGCTTTTCAAAGTATAAACTTGTGGACTTATTTATAAATTTCCAGTGTTTTAAATTTCATATCAATATCAATTGGTTCCTGCTTTTATCATGATTATTTCCTATTTATTTTGCTTATCTAGAGTTTTAATGTGAATGCCTAACTCATTAGTTTTCATTCTCTCTGGTATAATAAAAACATTTAAGGCTATGAATTTTCCTCTGACTGCAGCACTGGCCATAGTGCAAAGCTCTTGCTAAATAGTATACTCATTTTCATTAAATCTAAAAGGGTCCATAAATGAAGTTTTAGTTTCCTCTTTGAAGAATGTTATAAAATTTACATGTGGTTATACTGAATTTTATTTTCCTTTTAGTATCAATTTCTAATTTTATTGCATTATGGTAGAGTATGTGGCTTGGGCAAGTTCTACGTGTTAACATTTTACTGAGTATTTTTCTTTGTGGCAAGAACGTTATCATTGATCTTTGCAAATTTTCCATGGATTGAAAAGTATGTATTTTCTGTAAAATATAAAGGAACATGGTGGTGAACATTTTAGGAAGTAAATACTCAATTCTTAAACTTGTCTGCTCTTTCACTGTACTGGGTTTTGAATTTGAGTTTTCTTAATATATACTGATGTTGAAGCTATTTTAAAACAAAAATAAGTATTTAAGAATTTTATTTTTCTGCTCTTTTCTACCACTTTTCCACAGCTAAGTCTGCGCACACCCCTTTCTTGGTGTATCCAGCAGCAGTAGGTCTGGGTTGCTGGCCCAGCCTCCCCCAGGTGGCTGCTCATCTGAAGACAGAAAAGCTCCTCCCACTTCTGTCACATAAGACCCAGAGTTTGTGGTCTTAAAACTCTAATCCTTGATCGAGGTGGGAGACAGTGATCACATCCCCTGTCGTGGGGCCCTTGCTGAACAAACCTCATCTCTCAGAAATCCTTTTCTCTGGAGCTGCTTCTTCGTGGACCTTCACGGAGCCTCCTGCCACTACTGGACTTTGTCAAGGGAACCAAACAGAGGCCTCTTTTGGAGAAAGGACAGTTGATCCAGATGACAAGCAACCAAACATTCTAGTGTTATCTCAGCCCTTGGTCTTCAATAAGCAGATGCTCCCCCAAATCTGATGAGTCTTGAAGAAGCAGGCACAAATTATGTCTTTGTGTCTTTCCATCAACCGCAATCCCCTCATCTTTAAATGGGGATAAGAGTTCCCTCCTCATAGTGTTGCTACACAATTAATTAAGATAATACATGCATGGCACTCAGCACAGGGTCTGATCCAGAATAACAATGAATGCTCACAGAGCTCCTGCTCTCGTTAGATGCACAGACATGGCTGGTATCTATCAACACTCCAGCAACTGCAAACCATCTGCGTGGGGCCCCCTGAGTGGGAGCGGCCCAGCCCTCAGGGAGGGCGGCCTCACTTGAGAAAGCAGTTCCTGCAGGTTTCAAGGATGTGTGGGAACCAGCACCAGACAACAGTAGCACCCTACTCGCCAGCCTGTGGCATCTCTCCTCCCAGAACACAGGATGAAAGGGCTGCGTCACAGCTGTCATCACAGAATTTATCTTGGCATTGACACTTCTCCCAGGAAAACCTAACCAAATCTTTTAGATCTCTAGAACAGTTAGTGACAGTGAAAACCAGCCTGTTTTCCTTCCACTCTGGTCAAGGAGGTTTTACTGGGTAGGGCTGGGTCAGCTGGGTCCTGGGGTGGCTGGATGAGACCAGCAACAGCTCCGGGGAGTGCTGGTCTACACCCGCCCTGGTGTTTGACCAGCTGGGCCCGGGCAAGGTCCTGGACCCCTAAGAATCTTGATGCAGAGGGTGGGCATGAAGATGAAGGAGTATTTCTTCATCCTACATGCGTGTGGACCTCGGGCTGCACGAGAGGCACGGGTGGGACCGGACCCTACGTCACAAGCTCCAGGGCAGGAAAGGGCAGGGCTGCTGCAGCCCAGACACCCGGCAATCCCGTGCTCTGAAGATGACCCATTCCTTTCCCTCTCTGGTGACTGCGACACAGGCGGGAGGCTAGCTGTTCTGCTCACACGTTCATTGTGCTCGGCACGGTCTAGGTGGGGGGCAGGCCTGTTCCCGTCCAGCCGCGGGAAGGGGCCCAGGTCCTCCCTGTCACATGACCACACCCTGCTGCAAAGGAGTTGGAAGTCAGTCCCCAGTAAAGTGGGCATGGCTCCACGGAAATGCAACTCTATTTCTGAACTTGGAAGGGAATCAGAGGGGGGGGCTGTGGAAGCACTGGTGATCTGCCACAGCCCAAAGCGCCGCCAGCAGGTGGGGGTAGTCTTACCCCAAAGGTTTTAAAGGTAATTCAGACTCAGGCTCGGGAATTATGGGCCTCAACGAAGAAGACAGAAATGACACCAGGGACCCTCCTCCCCCCAGCTACCGGAGCAGGTGGGCTCGGGACATGAGCTCTGGGTGAAGTCAGGCACGATACTTTGGCTTCTTTTTTGAATGCTTTATTTCTGACTGACCTCTCACCTTTCCTGTGGAACTCACGATGTGGCTGAGAACCAGAGCGAGGCCCCATTTCCGCTGGAGCTCCAAGAGCCAGAGGTGCTCCTGCCTAACCCAGCATTCCCCAAAAAAACGTACTGTTTTAGGTTCACGGCCTCTTTCCTTCACCTCCCCTTCCCCCTGCTGTAACAGGAGAACCTGACAACGGACACCCCCAGCTCCAGCCAGGGCAGTAGTGGGACTGCTGCTGCCCAAGATACCCAAACGTCCAAGTTTTCCTTAATAACTGATGGTGGAGGTGCCCGTCCAAGAAGGGCAAGGAAATGGCCCTCGCCCGGGCCCCTCGAGGTTGAACAAAATGATGAAGGCGGCCAGGCTGCTGGCAGCTCTTCAGGTGATAGTTATTCCCTCAGGAGAGGAAGGCCAGGCAGCGTGCACAGTGCGCGGCTTACTTCTGAGGTTAATTGTGGGCCCAGAGAAACAACAGCAGGATGTGAAGGAAGAAATGTGTTGCAACAGACCCACCCTACACTGCAAGTCCCCACAGGAGGCGAAGGAGAAAATGGCTTCAGGCCAAACTACCTCCCCCCACCCCACCAACGCAGGTCCCTCAGGTGGGATGGAGGTGGGCCAAGTTCATCAGGTCCAGGTCCCGCCCAGCACAGAGGGGTCTTCACTGTTGGCCTGGGCCCGGGTCCCCTGCCACTCAGAACCCAGGCAACAACGACGGGCGTGGACACGTGTTTTTATCCCCGACAGAACCTCGCACTTAAACGGACTCTGGGAAGACGGCAGCAGGCAACTTCCCACCAGGTCCTGAGACTCAGAAATACTCCAGCACCAGCCGTGGTCACCAGATCCCCTCACTCCCGGGAGGGCAAAGCACACTTTCCCCAGGTCCCCAGAAGTTCTGAAGTTATCACGACAAATGTTATAAAAGAGAACAGAGTGGGAAACACTCTGCGCATCTGCAGCGGGCACCACGGCGCCCTCCTTGGCGGGCGTCCACCAACGTCATGAGCAACCAGCACGCCTGTTGCCACCCTGCGGGGTCGGGGAGCTGTCGGGAGCCCTGGCCACAACCGTCGGCCAGACAGGCGGTTTCCTTTGTCCCTGACCTCACTTTCCAGCAAAGTTCAGACTCTGTTACAACTGTGCTCTGAACCTAAAAAGGAGCAGGTTAGTCAGGAGTCACAGGAAATTTACTGTCTGGGATACAATCTTGCCAACGCCATGAAGAAATCCTGACGAATTTCAAAGGGAAGCTCTGACTAGAGAGGGGCCTCGAGGGAATGAGGAAGAAGGGTCAGACTCATTTCTGATACAGAACCATCGAGAAAGCAAGTTCGGTGCCGCCGGCTTCGGCTCCCGTAGGTTGGCACGGCTGCATTTCCACCTGTTCCTGGCTACACCCTGCAGAGCTTCAGCGGGAAGTTCTCTGTGATGAGGTGCTCAGGGTGAAGCAGCACAACGATGTTAACCTCGAACTCTGGGAAGAGAAAGGACAGGCTTTATGCCCACCGGCCCTGAGCAGCGGGAACCAAACACCAACCCCGCCATGGGCGCGGCGAGCTCTCGACAGAGAGGGAGCACCGGGTGCTGTGTGGGTTTGCACGTACATCACCCCAAGCGTCCGGGAGAGTCAGTGTAGATGGCTACACTGGCGGGACTGCCTAAGTAAGCTGGTCTTCTCACCTTGGAACATGCTGTAAGGCCTCAGCTTCCCCAAACACTCTCCTTGTCCTTCGTCTTTACTACAGAGAATCTTCTAGAATCCTGTCAATTCATGTGTACTCTTTGGCTTTATTTTTACATTTCCTACAGTTCTTAATGGAAGAGTGGACTCCAAACTGGCCCGCCGCTGTCTGGGGACACGTCTCCCAACCCAGGCAAGAAACAATGTTCAGAAACAGCAAGCAGTCTAACTGTAGTTCCTTTGGATACTGGTTGATTTCCCTACAACACCTGTTCAAACATTCCTCTTTTACCTTTCAGCAAACAGGAGTCTTCTCCCCAGCTCTCCAGCCACTAAGGGTTAGCTTACTGACAGAAAGAGGGGCGCGTGAGGAGGGAGCCCCCGAAGAGAGTCCAGCCCGGGTCCCTCCCCAGCATGAAGAGCGAGGCGGGCAGCACCGCAGCGCGGGGCTCAGCTGGGGAAGGGGCTGGGGTCAGCTCGTCCAGGACCCCGCCTGTGGCCCAAAGACAACATCCCCGTGTGTGGCTGTCACCGTCGCCCAGAATCAGCCGGGGCAGGAGCTGTGCACCAGCAGCACGCACCCTGTCCCTTCCCTCTTTCCTCGATGACGGTCCCGCACCGGAACAGCCCCTGGCCCTGCCCGGCATCGTCCCTCCCCAGGTCCTCTAACCACCTCGCTGTCCTCCCTGGGGGGGGGGGGGCACCGTGAGCTGGGCCGGAGGACGCCGCGGGCCTGGCCGTGCACACAAAGCCCCCTGCGGTCAAGGTGAAGGGGCACACCCAGATGGGCGCCTAACGCAGGACGCGGGGCTCACCCTGCCCGCACCCGAGACCCGGAGCCCGACCTCGCCAGCCACGTGACGGCAACCCCGGGGCTACGAGAGGCTGCGGCGCTCGATGACCGTGGGCCACCTCCTCCCTGTGGGACCCCCCCCAGCTGACGGGGCGGCCACTGTGCAAGCCCCCGAACAAACGAAACAGGAGGCACGAGGACAAAAGCATCAGTGATGTCCTGGCTGATGGACTGAAGGTGTTATTTCTATGGAAGAATCACAGGCACCTCATTATTAAATCTTATGTGGACACTTAGTAAGTCTGACAAATATAACACACAGAAAGTAGAGGTGCCTAATGCATAGCATAGCAGAAAGAAATAATTTTTGGACCTTCTTTGAAGTTTAGGTAGGAAAACCAAGTTGAGAAATCAACAGACAAGCTCCTCCTCAACTTCAAATCAAAGTACAGCCGACCTTTGAACAATGCCGACCCTGCACACAGTTGACAATCCGCATAGAGTTTATAGGCTGCCCCTTATTCAGCAGTTCCTCCACAGCTGTGGTTCTGCACCTGCAGATTCAACCAACCACGGCTCATGTAGCACTGCAGTGTATGCTCCCGAAAAAACACCCGTTTCAGAACACGGTGGGCAGCGTGGCAGGGAGCACCTGGTGCCAGGGAGCACTCCCGGTGGGACGCGCGGGGCTGGCACGAGGCTGTGGCCGGGAGGATCCCGGTGGCTGCAGGCACTGACTCTGCACTCGAGGCCCTGGTGCCTCTGGATTGTGTACAGTGGGCATATACTACCTATTCAATAACCATACACAGTTTCTGAGGGAAAACGTGGTACCTTGTTAGCTCGGGTCAAGTTTGACCCTATGTCATCTTTCAGCCGACCGTGCTGTGCTTTTCCGTATTCGGTGAACAGCTGGGTCTGTCGCCCTCTTTTCTATTGACAAGGGCGTCCTGACCCCATTATGTTCTCGCTACAACACAACGTTTCAGATAAAGCACTCGAGGGCTCCACTGGTATTAGACTGTGCTTCTAGCCGGCCGGGCCGGCGCTGCTCCGGGGCTCACGCTCACACGAGGGCACAGAAAGGTCCGAGCAGCACCCCGCGATGCCAGGTGTGACCACCTTTCCCTCTCGTAAAACAAAGAGCATACACTCAACTTCGGTGATGAAACTCTACTTCAATTTTTTTTTGGCTGTACCATGCAGCTCGCGGAATCTTAGTTCCCAGACCAGGGACTGAACCTGGGCCACGGCAGTGAAAGTGCCAAGTCCTAACCACTGGACCGGCAGGGAATTCCCTCTACTTTCTTCAATTTTAAATTACATTATTTGTAATTATTTAAAGTAAAATCACAGTCTAATTTAAAAAAAAAAAAAAAAAAAAAAAAGATTGTCTCTGGACTAGTAATGATGTATGTTAGAAGATTTAGGGGGAATATGACATTAAGAAAACACATTGGCCTTTGGGACTATGTTCCCATTTCTCAATGAAACGGGTATAAAAACAATCATTTACCAAAAGCTCCTTATTCTATCTATTCACCAGTGAGCCTGCGCATGACACAGAGCCCGGGGACACTTCTGAGGTCTTTCGGTCAGTCTGCAGAAGGTCGTCTCAGCCAGGGCAGAGGCCCGAGGGTCCATCCTGCTGTGTCTCTGTGGTGGGGAGTAACCTCTCCACTGAACTTCGTAAGCATGAGCATTTTATTAGGATGAATGCACCATCAAAATACTTTATCAGAATACTTAAAACCATGGAAAGGTGCATAATATAAAGTGAAGGGAGGAAAAGCAGGATAGAAAACTGCATCTGTCACGTGATTCAGATCTTGTGGTCAAAATATCTACCCACGCATTCATGGAAAACGACCGACACACCCTCAGCTGCTGGAGCTAAAGCCCGCGGGAAGACTACCGTTCACACTGGTCTGTCTCAGGTCTTGCGTCTCCGTCAGATGCCAGCCCAGCAGGGAGCCGACCTGACCTCCTCATGCGCCTGGCCGGCTGGTCCCTGGCTTAGTGTCCTTCACAGAGCTCGTGGTCACCTACCCGGCCCACGCTGTCTCCCTGGGGGTGGCGACACAAGTTCCTCGGAGCCGGGACTGCTCACCGGGGACCCTCAGTGCCACACAGCTGCTCTGCCTGCGTTTTTGTTGAGTGACTGAAGGACTGGGTGCTCTGGGCTGCATCTGACCCCAGCGGACCAGCAGGCCCGTCCCCTCCGGTGGCTGCACCCCTCCCGGGGGCACCCCAAGGGCAGCACACGTACCCACTTTGAAGTTGGTGGTCTCCAGTGTCGGGCAGGTGAAGAGCCGGGGGAAGACCATGTATATGGGGACAGAGAGGCCCCGACACACGTCCCCGTCGGCGATCTGAATGTTCTGAATCTCTGTGGCATCGCGGGCGTACCCTTCTGCACAGCCTGGAACAGGGAGAAACCGTCACGCGGTCAGAACACAGCAAACGTCCAGACAGGCTGAGCCACAGGCCCTGCGTGAGTCTAGGAGAACCTGCATCAGCCCACTCACCTGCTCTCCCCCCGTCTCTGCAGGATCCTGGAGTCCTCCCTCCCTCCACATCCCACGCTCCTCAAACGTACGTTTCTTGGAGTCGAGAGGCGAGCTCGTGGCTAAGGGCTGGCGGCAGCGGGGGTGGGGAGGATGGAGGGGGAAGAACGGGAGACGGGGACAGGGTGGGGACCTTACCACAGGTCTCCACGCGCACCAGCTGCAGCTCGATGCTTTTGATGGCGGCCTCCGAGCTCTCCACCACCAGCTCTCCCGTTAGCGGCTGTGTGATAACACAGTTGGTCGAGTTGAGATGTCCTCTGATGAGAAATTTGGGGAGCAAGGCTCTCTAAAACAAGACAAAAGCAGACACATCAGGAGTGGGAGGCGCCAGGAGAAGTCACTCAAGTCACTTTGGTATAAATAAAAACTGAAAACAGGGTCAGGTAACTTTTATAAAATCCACTGGGACCCTGGTTTACAAAATGGGAAAAAAGGTACAACAGTACTTACATTTTCTGTCAACTTGAGTAACAGACTGAATTATTCAACAGCTATCTACAGACGTAAGGCACCTGATGTTGCTGGCACAGAATGACCAGCTCTCTCACGGAAGCATCCTGATTGCCTAGGTCAGGTCTGGGACGCTCCTGCTCACCAAGGACACGACATAAAAATGTCTAAAGAAGTTGCTGACAGTGTTTAAGGACAACCAGTCACCAAAAGGAAAAAAAGAGGTTTTAAAAAGATAACCAATTTTCAAATGTTCCCAATTATGCAATTTTGAAAAACCAAGACATTAACTTTATTTCAAGGAAATTTAAAGAGAACAATTTTCTTCAATGCTTGACTAAAAAACCTATGGACCTTTTCTCTTCGGACAGAGGAAAATGGTCATGGGTGAATGACGATGTCACGGGAAAAACGGAACTGAAGAGTTAGAGACATCTGTCCTAGCGGTCTTTCCTATGGCTGTGTCCCAGTTACTGCAGATAATTCAGAGTTGAGAACACCACTGTCCAACAGAAACATAATGGAAGCCACAAACGTGAAGCAACTGTGTAATTTAAAATTTTCGAGTAGCCACATTAAAAAAGTAAAAGGAGGGCTTCCCTGGTGGCGCAGTAGTTGAGAGTCTGCCTGCCAATGCAGGGGACACGGGTTCGAGCCCTGGTCTGGGAAGATCCCACGTGCCGCGGAGCAGCTGGGCCCGTGAGCCACAATTACTGAGCCTGCGCGTCTGGAGCCTGTGCTCCGCAACAAGAGAGGCCGCGATAGTGAGAGGCCCGCGCACCGCGATGAAGAGTGGCCCCCGCTTGCCACGACTGGAGAGAGCCCTCGCACAGAAACAAAGACCCAATGCAGCCATAAATAAATAAATAAATAAAAATTAAAAAAAAAAAAAAAGTAAAAGGAAACAGGTAAAATTAATCAATATATCCAAAAAGTTACTATCAATTGCACACATAGATCAGTAGTTTACAGTTATGAGTGATGTTTTACATTCTCTTTTTCATACCGATTTTTTGAAACCCAGTCAGTACCTCCCCCTGAAGCTCATCTCGATCCGACCAGCCCCACCTCAAGGGTCAGTGGTCATGTGTGGCTGGTGCCCTGTACTGGAGGTCAAGAGCAAGGGCGCTCTGTACCTGGTGGCCCCCAAAGGCAAAGAACTCTAAAAAAGTCTTGATTCAAGACAGAATTCTAAAAAACACTAAAAGAGGCTATTTGTTTAGAAAAAGGAAAAGCAGTAGCAGTTCCCAGTAAAATTCTCTTAGGCAACTGCAAGTTTCCAATCAAGATTCAAATTCCTGAGAAGAAAATGTGACTGGCCTACTGGGGTCACTGCTCCAGAAACCAGAGAAGGGAGAGATGTTCAATGGACTTTCTGAAAGGCTCCCCATGACACACCCCCGCCTCAGCTGTGCCTCCCGCAAGATGAAGCCAATAATCCTCCCAAATTGGCCTTTGACCCGACCCCAGTCAGGAGGGTCCAGGGAGCAGAATGCAGGGTTAGGGTAGGGAGGAAAAGCCACGTCCACAAAAGACAAGTGACCAGGGGCCCAGCTGAGAAACCAGGGGCTGCGGCCCCCGTGACAGGCAGTGGCGGCCCTGGGGCTCAGGGGAGGGGTCTCTGACCACAGTGCGGTAAAACTGGGAGAAGACAGTAAAAAATTATAAACATATACCCTCTCTTTTAAAAACCATCCTTCTGCTAAGCAGTTACTGAATTTAAAAAGAAATTAAAGTTGAAAATACAGACTATTTCAGGTAGAGACAAAAATTTCCTCTTGCTGATGACTCTGATAGCCAAGTAAAGAACAGGTGGGCGACTGTCTGTCAGTGGGATCCGGTTACTAAGAAAGCCTCCCTGGCACTGGCGTGTAAGGAACACGTTACCTCTTTGACATTCTGTAAGGTTTCAGGTGTGACAGTGAAGTCCACGGGACTCGGAGTCAGTTTCCCCTTCTGAGGCTACAAGAGGAGGAGAAATCAAAATCAGTAGAGAGTCCACAGGTCAGACTTGCCTCTCCCCATTTAAGGAAACACAAGGTAGCATCGTGAACCAGGAAGACCTTGGCGCTAAGAGGCAGGATGCTTGGATTCTAAACACAGTTCTGCCAAGAAACAAGGAAGGCTGTGTGCTGTCCAAGGTCCTCATCCCTGTGACTCAGTTTCCTCATCTGTAAGATGAGGGGACAGGCTTCTTAGTCTCTAAGGTCCCTTTCAGGTCCAGAATTTAAAAACAGAGCAGTGTTGTTGGGAGACGTTTATGTTGAACCTCTTTCTGAGAATAAAAGCCACTGAATCGGCACCGTGACCCTGTGCAGTGCTGTTACTGGCCCTGGTCCCACTTCACAGATGACAGTGAGGCACAGAGGGCTCAAATGGTGGCTCAAGTACGGGGCAGAGCTGAGATCCAAACCCAGGCAGCCCGGCTCCAAGGCCGGTGCTGCTAGCCACTCAGCTGTACAACTGTCTACCAGGAAGAATCACACCTATAACATAAGTAATTATATGTTAACATAATTAATTGCATGTTGCCGTAATTAGTTAAGAAGGATCATCTCCGCATTACAGAAGTGCAGAATCCATCAATACAGCCAAGCTTCACGGGGCCTGCCCAGTGTCTTTTACTCATGGGCTGGGGCCAAAAGGCCACTGACGCCCAGATGGCAGCGGAGCTGTGGAGGAGAAAGGGCACCGACCAATTTGCCAAGTTCACTCACTCACCAGAAGCTTATTCTAGGAAATATTCTTCTTGAATATATCCTTTTTACTAATAGGTTCATGAACATATTCTTTAGGGAATAATATATTCTTCCTCACAGTATATAAAGGAATATTTAACTTCATGTACTACAGGTCACAGCATGGTTTGGCTTCTAGTGAAATCAGTCACGAAGACTCTTGAAGGCCGAGTGCGGGTGAACGCCCAGGAGCAGGGAGGAAGCCTGAGCTGGCCTATAAGCGGGCTCTGCGGTCATCAATGGGCCGGGGGCCAGGGTCTGCGGGCCCAGCTCTGGGCGGGGGGCTGGATTTGGGCTCATTCTTCTTCACAAAGTTGGAGGCGCTTTTTATTTAGCACATAAAATGGTATGTGACTTTTTTAGGGGATTATCTACATGAGAAAAAGTTTTTTTGCTTCACTTTGAAAACCCTTGATGGAAAAAAGGAAAATATCCATCTAAATCAAGTTAACTTCCAAAAAGGATAAATATTTTCATCATATTTTACATAAAATACTGAATCACTGAAAGAAATACTTAACACTATGATTATTAAAAATTTATAAACAGGGAAACTACAAATATTGGAAATCCTAAAAAGTCACAAAAATGATGCAAGTGCATCAGTGATTTTGCCGATCTTATGCACAAGAAACCTGTCTTACATTTTCACTTAATCATCACTAAAAGATACCCATGGACATTTCATAATAGTGTAAAAGGCCCTGCCCCAAAGGACCTGGAGAGGCTGACACACAAAGGAATCCAGGGCCGTGGGCATGACTACTCACCACGACGTGTCACCTGCAGCACTGGCACGTGAGAGGAATCTTTAAGGACACTTTTGTCACTGCAAAGTACTAGCAGAAGGTGTCGGGAGAGGCTCCCCAGCCCGGCCCAAGCATCCCTGCACGTTCTTGCTGCACAGGCCAAGAATGCAAGGCCCTGGCCTTCTTTCCCTGGGCTGGGCCATTTCTCCCAGCTGTTTGCTGAAGCTGCCTTGAGGGACGAGGTGATGTCTCCCTCCAGGACAAAGCGCAGGCTTGCTCACTGCCTGCTGTAACAAAGGCGGACTCCCCAGCTCGGGGCTCCGCAGCTGCGGCGCAAAACCCCTCAGGTGCAGCACCCCTTTGGGCCCGTGGCATCACCCCACAGGGCTCTGGCCCAGGGGAATGACACACATGCTGACACCGGCCACGCCGGGAGAAATACAGTCCCGTCTCTAACCCAGGAGTCCCGAGTCTCTCCCCAGCATGCACGAAACACTACCAGGCTAACTTATTGCTTGTAAGTGGGGTCCAGTCCCAGACCCCACAGAAGATTCCTATTACTGAACCCAGAGCCCCCGAGTGCAGCTTACAGCAGAGTGAACGATGAATTCACAGGTCTTGGTCAAGTCCTTGGCCAGCAGGGACCGCCTCATGTCACAGCGCAGGGTATACTGGAGGGAAAGGCAGAGGAGGATACATCCTTTTAGATGGTTTGCTTTCATCTTGGAATTACTTACAAAGAGGCAAGTCAGTCAACATATTTTAGGGAAACTTTGTCCAATTAATGTGTTATATGAAATTAATATACATAATAGGGGGAGTTAATGCTCAGAACAAAAACACTGCTATTAAAAAAACACTTTAAGGTTATTCCTCAGCCCATTCCCACGGCCATCCTGTAGCTGGACCCCCTGCAACACAGGTGCAGAGTCTCAACTGGAACACAGGAAAGACCAGAGAGGCAGAGCAGGAAGAGCAGGCCTGCAGGAGCAGAAGCTCGCTCACTTCCGGTCGCCGGCCTTACTGGGTGAGCCCAGACAAGTAACACAACCTCTCTGAGCTTCCGCTTCCTGCTCGCTAACACTACCTTAGTGAGGCCCCAACGAGGTAGCGTGTGATAAGCCAAGGCCCGGCACACAGCAGCTCTGGGTAAAACGGCGCTGTTTTGTAGTAAGGATGAGAAAACACAGGCAGCAGGACTGCAAAGCCCTGGACGGCATTAGACTTCACAGGCCCACCTGGGAGACGTGGGTCGGCCCCCAGGTCGCTCTCACTCGCTGGGTTCTCTGCGTGGGCAGCACCGCGCTGGGCGCCGGGGCAAGGGCAGAGCTGCGCGCCACGTGGGGAAGAGAAGCGGTGCTAGTGACAGGGCTCAGAGTCCTGAGCTCGGGCCTCCAGGGCATCTCAAAATGAGCTCTTCCTCACAGGAGGAAAAAAGAGGGGAAAGTCTTTGCAAAATTGTCATTTTAGAAAATTCAAACGTATGCAAACGTAAAGAGAAGCGTATAAGGAAGCCCCAGAGTCCGTCAGCCAGCTTCCCCAATGGCCAGTCCTGTTCCTCCCCTCGGCCCTCCCCCATCTGCCAGCACAGACGTATCCTGCGAGCAAGAGAACGTGGACAGCAAAGGGACGGAGCATCACGCTTGCTTTGAACTTGGCCGTATTCAGCTCCTCTGCTGTCCCTGTGCCGCCCTTCTAACTAGCCACTGCCGGTGCACCTGCTGCGATGGGCCCCGAGCCAAAAGCTCGGCTTCACCTGAGACTGTTCCTTCACAGCCCTGTCCGCGAGAGACTGTGCGGTAACAAACTTCTACAGCACGATCACCGTCTTAATGCTAACCTTAAACAAAAAATCACAGAACGTATGTTTGATAAAGTGAGCTCTTGTTTTAATCATCCGAGAAAAACATTAAAATAATTTGTAGAACTGGAACTATATGCACAGTTCAGTCAAGAAGCTACAACTATTATGACCAATCTGTCTACGTTAAACAAGAAGCTGCTATGTATTCAAGGTACTCCTGGGAGATTAAAACATTAAAGAAAAAAAGAATCATCCTTTGTCTGCAAGGGCCTTCATATATATATATACAGAGATATAGATATAGATCTTCTCTATCGAGATTTCAGTCTGGTCTCCCCAACCAGGCAAGCTCAGTGAGGGCTGTACCATATATGTATATGCTATGTTTGTGTGTATAATGTACAATATATACATGCACGTATGCATGTCCATTGTCTTTCTTCTGTACAGCCCACACGCTGCCTAGAACGGGCAGCATTTTATTCGAGCTTTGGATGGTCTCCCCGATCGTTTTCCCAATGGGAACGTCCCTTCCTCATTTTCAGTCTCAGGGCTTTGGGCGGGGCTGATTTCTCCCCATCTCACGGGGGTGCGCAAGAGACCAGAAAGGCAGGACTGCTGCTGGGCCACGGGAAACAGTCCCTTCTGCTGGGGCTGCCAGGCCAGGAGAGTGTAAGCCTGCGGCCGCCGGCCAACAGCCAGCTTCGCCCCCGAGAACACCGAGCTGGGGGCCGACCGGTGTCCGCCCTGGCCTAGACGGTCCCCTGGAATTGAGAGTTCCATGATCCAATACCCCTTTTATGGCTAAGCCAGTTTGAGCTGGATTTCTATAACTTGCGGATGAGAGAGTGTGAGTAACGGGCACCAACGTTTGGTCACTGAAGGTTTTTAAGTGTGAAAGCAATAATTAGTAATATAAGGCAGCTGGTGGTAAGTGGGGGGACGGGGAGAAAGATGGAGAAAAGAGGAAAAACACTGAGGTTATGTTTTAGGAATTGTGTTAAGTTCTTAAATTTCTTTTCTTTTTTTTTGGCCACACAGCACAGCTTGTGGGATCTTAGTTCCGGGACCAGGGATGGAACCCGTGGCCCCTGCAGTGGAGGCGTGGAGTCCTGACCACTGGACCGCCAGGGAAGTCCCACGTTAAGTTCTTTCACATGTACTTTCTCAATTAATTCTGATAATACAAATGTAAGAACTGCTGACAAAATATAAGGATAGTCACCATTAATTCATTTATTTAATCATTCAGAAAATATTTACTTGGCATGTTCTATGCGCCAGGCACTATGCTAAGTACTTCACACCAAGGCCTCATCAACCCCCCCAGGAAGAGGGGTCATGAAGGCTGCTTGGAGTCACAGAGGTGGGATCTGAATTTATACCTGCCTGCCTGCTGCTGAAACCCATGCTCTGAATCTTTACGCAATACTGTAACTCCAGCCCAGATCTGTCTGCTGCAAAGCCCTGGATCTTTTCGCTCTATCATGATCCTTCCCAGTTATTAAGGAGTGATCTACATGGTGTGAGCTACAGGAGGTCAGAGGGGGTCAGGAGGGTCAGACTTGAGCAGGGCTCCAAGAGGAGGTGCAAGATTCAATCTTTTTTTTTTTTTTTTATGGATGCACAGCATGCAGGATCTTAGTCCCCCCCCGACCAGGGATCGAACCCGTGCCCCCTGCAGTGGAAGCACAGAGTCCTAACCACTGGGCTGCCAGGGAACTCTCAAGATTTGATTTTTTCGACTGTCAGTAAACACAGGACAGGAACGAGGAAAGAAAACGCGTGTCAACAGATTTAAAGCAGACTCCTAGAAAGGATATTTCCACTGTAAACAAGGAGGACGAGCATCTCCGTCATTTAATTCTGAATACACAATTTCAGCAGACATGTTGGTACTGCTGTGTTTTGTGTTTTAGAGTATAAAACCTTGCTAGTATGGCCACAAGAGCAAAACAACCATAATAAAACTTCCCCGTGATTTAAACAACCTTTAAAGGAAAAAGTGGCTGCACAGAGGACGACCAGAAAGGCTGACAGCCTCCTGTGCGCTCTATCTACTCATAAGGGTGAGAGATGGAGGCAACGTGGCTGCGAAGAAGGACCAGAGCAAACAGGATCAAGCCCTCTCAGAAGTTACAAGGAAACCAGCCCCTGCAAGTTGGCAATTTAATACTGGCTACATTTTAAATCCTTTATTCTGTCTTATGACTTTTCCTGTTTTTACATTATGTTACTACAACACAATTCAGAGGATAAATGTAAAATGTCTTTGCACCCGTATAATTTGAGAAAGATGTTATTAGGGCTCAACAACAACACGTTCTATCCCAAGTCACGCACCCGGGACTCTTCACGGGAAGCTCGATAAGCGATGGCACTGAGAAGGCGACGCCCCGTGTGGCACCTCTCTGCAGGGCACCTGCTCCACTGTCCAACAAGGAGGCTAGAAAAAGCCCCATCTAGAGACTGAGTGAATGAGTGAACTGACGAATGAAAAAGAGATCAAGATGCTATAATCCTAGTTTCTCTCAAGAAGTATATTTTTCAAAAGAAGCAATCAATGACAATTTGAATATGAGCTGAGAATTTGATGATACTGGGGAATTTTTATTCATTCTGATAGGTGTGAAAATAGTTAACTGGGATTATGTAGAAGAATGTCCCTATTTTTTGGTGATAGATATTGAAGTATTTTGAAATGAATTGTCAAGACTCTGTAACTAACTTTGAAATGATTCAGAAAAAAAATAAATACAGATGAAACAAGGTGGCAAAATTCTAATAAATGTTGAATCTAGTGGTAAGTGTAAGGTGACAAGCTCTTATAAATCTGAGGTTGAGAAGACATCTCTACGTTTTCCGAAATTTATGAGATATTTGAGGAGGTGCAGAATTCCAAGTTGTAGCATTCTGAGGTTAACCCTCAAAGTGGTAAAATCTGATGACCAAAATAAAGGGGGTCGGGGTGATTATTTACCTTACTAAAGAATTAACCACATGTTAAATCTTCTTCTGCATTTTAACTAGTTTCCAACTTACACACAGCTCCACAGGAACCCAAGTTTTGTATGTATATCTGTCTGGTTTCTTGGCAATATTTGGAAAAGCGTGAGATTTCCAATTTTATTTTAAACAAATTAATCTTTTAACAAGAATGATAAACACAGGAAAAGAAAGTGACAAGTAAGAAGTATGACCACAGAAAATCTGATGTTATTCTATTCAGTTTCTAATGAACATATGCTTCTTTTACTAAATAAGCAGCATCAAAGAACTACTGTATGGGTAAAGCAGATTGATGCTGATTCTGGCAAGAGAATAAAAATAATTTTGAAAATGCAACGTTTGAGATATTTTCAGTCTTGCTAAAAAGTAAAAAGGCAATACCTTCTTTCATGGTGAAAGTATTCCCAACCTAGAAAGCTGGTCAGAGGGTGCGGGTCTCCACAGCAGCGATCTGTATGTCTATGCAAGGGGTCTCCTTTGAACCTAGACACTTTACTGTTACTTCTTATGAGCTGCCCAAAGCCTTCAGTATATTTATTGCCTGAAACAGGTGCACCGATAACAAAGGACTAGAAAAGTTTTTCTTTACAGAAAGGTATTTATTGCGATAGAGTACATCATACTACATGAGTTTCTTCTTGACCGATCTCTTAGGCCATACATAAAACCCACATACAAACCTTTGGTTAAACTCTCACAAGTGTTTGGAGGATTTTTATTTTAAAAGTGCTATATTTTAAGCAGGGGAATGGTCTCTACCAAGACCAAATTATCAGCTAAAAATTAATAAATCAAAAAATTTCCTAACTGCCAGCCCTCTTGCACATACGTAAGACAAAATACTTTTGTCTCATCCAGCAGGGGAACCGCTGCAAGGCTATCACAAAAGTACCTTTCTTTCTGCTGAATAAAGGAAAGGCTCTCTTTCTCTCGCTCTGAGTCATGACTCCAAACTGCGCCTGAGACAACAATAGGGACTGTGAAAGAGCCCTGAACCAGCGGAGGTAGACGGGAAGTCATAAATCCACTTCCCCCTCATTTACAAGGTTTGTTCAATAAAGAATACAAGCCTATGTCAGAGCGGGAGCCTTTGGGTATGAAACAAAGAGATATTTATACGTATAAAATAGACAAGTTAGTGCGGTGCCAGAGAGAAGTGAGAGCATGTCTACTACCAACAATAAAAGCACCCCTTACAGTGTCAGTGTGGCCTGAACAGAGCCCCAAAGAAACAATGGAATTTTGGAAAGAAGCTACAGCTTGGGTCCTCCTAGATCCCCATCAAAGATAATGGTTATACATAAAATATGTTCTTCAGGGCAAAGTGAGAAACCAATACAGAATATACATGGGGGGGCTCAGCAATAAATACAGTATTAAATTCTTGGGTCCAACTATGAACTTTCAGTGAAAGAAAGACCAAGCTGTTTCGCAGAAGAAAAGTTGTGAAGTCAGGTACACAGGATGAGGAAACCCTCACCTGAATGTTGACAAACACGCCGTGGTAAGTCTCATACAGAACTCTGTTACCCTTCACGTGCAGAGGAAATTCAAAAGGAATTTCTGTTTTGCCACTGGGAAATTTTCCTGGTTTCACCATTTCGATGGTACTGTTGATAATCTGGATGGGCTGTAAAGAAAACCCAAGTCAGTCCATCAACAAGCACTTCTGGATGCACTTTCTTTCACGTTACTGTGTCTATTAGATAATCTCCTGAGACACCACACCCCAGCCCTCGGCCGCTACCATCCTGGTGCCCTGTCAGCGGTTGAGTCGGCCCAAGATCTCTGGTTCATTTGCAGGATTGGATGCTTAGGTGTTTGGTGCACAGTAGGAAGTGAACTGATATACTTCCCTCCCTTATCGCGAAATATATCAGTTGACTGTCCTAACGACCCTTCCGGCGGGCACCTCCACCTTCAGAGTGAAGCAGACGTGCACGGCACTTGGCAAGGTGCAGGGCCCTCGTGCAGCCCTGGGCACCCGTGCAGGCCTCCTCGGCTGGGCCCTGGGAGGGAAACAGTACTCACACTCGGAACCTGCCTAAAAGACAGGTGTTACACCTTACTTAGTTAAGGTACTCTAAGCCATTGATTTACAATCACTTTGAGAAAATCCACAGCTTCTGAAGTGAGTCTCTAAGTGTTGATGGAAGAAAATTAGAAAACTGTGGAAAAACCTGGGAAGGCCCTGAATCTGAATACTCTTAATGAACCTTTCTTTCCTCTCAACTCTTTCCCCCTCAAAACTTAAAGAGTTAATAATATGTCCTTCAGGAAAAGGAAACTATAAGTACAGAAAAAAGTGTTCACTTTCTAGAACACAGAACTTTAAGTGACAGAAAAGAATGGCTCTACCTGCATCTTACCTGAATGCCATATCCAACAGCAGCTGGATTAAAATTACAGTTTTGTTTTAGGAAGGTAAGTGCCAGAAGGCCCAGGCACAACTTCTCAGAGAGCTCTGGTCTCTTTAATGGCTGAAATTAGTCCCCCCTAAAGTTCCCCTAATCCTATCTAATGGGAATAAAAACAAGCATACTTTCAGTAACAGAATATATTCAAAATCAAAACATCTGAATGTTTTTTTTCAGTTTGATTAGTAAATGGTAAAAGTATGACTACCACCATTCCTTGCAAAATAGCGACAAATAACGAGCCAGACAGCAAGTGAAAACCACCACAGACATTTGAAAAACGAACTAAAAACGTGCAACGCAAGCATTCTTACCTTAACAGAATTATAGAATGCTTCGAACACACCCACACTCTTGGCGCTGAGTTGGAGGTTCACGGTTCCTTCCACTGTCAAGGAGACTCCCTGGTGCTGGACCGAATCCTTCCCAGATACGACCACCACCCCGGAGAGCATTTCCTGGGGGAGGGGAGACAGCCACCCAACACCTTAGCACGGCTCTTTCATCCACCTGGTTTACTAGCAAAGTCAGCTTCCGTAACCATCAATTTGTTCAAAGATGCAGACACTCATTGAGTGCTTATCACAGACCAGATGCCTACATGCCTGGATGCCAGGATGGGGAAGGGCCAGCCCTGGGGGGTCCTGGGGGTGTGGGGGCGAGGAATCTCATCCCATCACCGCCTTCCAGACACACCTTCGTTCCCGCTGGAGAATCCAAACAAATGTCTGATTTCAAAAGGGCAAAGAGAAGGGCCTGGGGGAATGGCAGATTCACAGACCATTACACAGGAGCGTGTATGATGATCTCCTCAGAAGGAATATGACACAATAAGACCCTTTTCTTTAGGTTCTTTCTCGATTTTGCTGACTAAGATGATAACACACTGTCAAACGCATGAGTAACTGAGCACGGCTGCTGGCCGGGTGTCCTCTGCCCAGAGAGCCTCGTGGGGGGCCTGGAGGTTGTGGACATACCACCTGATGGCCACATGGCCCTTCACTAAGCCCCCCAGCCCCTCTGTGTCCTGCTTCCCGCTGGTGGACAGTCGAGCCCAGATTTCCCTGGTTCATGAATCATTTAAGAAAGACTTCACAACAGAGCATCCATTCACTTCTCTGGAGATAATCACTGAGTCATAGAATATGGACATTAACTACATTCCTTCCTGTCACCGTGGACTTGATGGTCTCAAGTTGTGACTGGGGTTTGCGTGGAGCAGGAAGTTGAGGAGATTAACTAGCACCCACCAAAGGAAATCCACAATAAATACAAAACAACGTGTTTCTGAAATGACCTCGAGAAACGGTTTGTGACTGTTCTCAAATGGTAATGTGATGGAAGAACTGTTGACAAAAAGATGAAAAAAAGAAAAACAACAAAAATTAAAAATGGCCCCAGAGATCAAAGCATTAAAAAAATCTGTCCTCCTGGTGTTTAAATCTGTTTACCTTTTATTTTCTCTAGTCATCTGGTGAAAAAACTTTCACCAAGTTCTCATATTATGTGAAATTTTGGGAGCGGGGACTATTCTATGTCCCTTAAATATGCTAAGTATTTGGCTTTGTTTCCCATTCCCCATCCCCAAACCCTGAAGTCTAAATTAAACAAACACTCTCAGCTCCCTTTTAAGCAGAATTCAAGGGGTAGAACTCATTTTGTTCTTAACATAAGAAGCTCGTAAGAGAATTTAAATGAAAACCTTTCTGAAATACTAATTTTACTTTTAAATTTAATTAAAATTAATTCTATTAATTTTTGTACAACCTAAATGAAATTTAAAAATTTAATTTTTAAGAATTTAAATCCACTAGTATATTTTAAGAAATATGCTTTACTAGTATGTCCCAGAATTAAAATCAGAGAAAACAATTTCATGAACTTTATCAATTAAACAACACAATAGTACTTGGTTCTGCTTCTATTTAATCGTAACGTATTCAGTTAATCTCATGGGAACAGGATCTGGGCTGACCGCTGAATACCATATTATAACCACGACATCAATAGAACTGTTTCCTTCCTTAATCCCTATGGCATAAGAAGGAAAAAGCAGTGAAGTACCCTGGAAATTAGCAGAGTAAATATTTTATGATTCTTTTGTCATTCCTTGATTTCAATTAAGAAATATAGTAGAGAGAATAAAAAATTAATATAATATTTGCAGATAAATTAGGCATTCTAACAATACACAGGTCCATTCAATTCCTACCAACATAAGAAAGGTAAAGAATTAGTCCAAGTACAGCCCATGGAGCCAAGAATTTTAAAACCGATATTTCAACAAAGAGTTTAGACCCATGGTAAGAAGACGACTGACACTTCTTTTTGTTTTTTTAAATTGAGGTATAATGGACATACAACACTGTATTTGTTTTAGGTGTACCAGACAATTCTTGGTTAATTCTGGTGAGAGAGGAGAGGATAACTTGTATAACTGAAATTAAGGAGAACCCAAGACCTCACCAAGAACTTCCCGCTCAGACTTCCACCTAGAAGGCTCAACAGGGAGAAAAGAAGATCAGGGCCGTGGAGAGCGAAGGTACCTCGCTGGTACCGTGACGTGATAAGTGGGGGTCCCTCACTGAGGGCCATGATTTCAAAGAGGAGCCCCTCCTGGACGTAAGGATGACAATGACCCCCGGAAACAATGTACAGTGTGTGCTGATTTTCGGGGGGAGAAGAGCCATGGCTTTTGTCACATCAGCAAGGAGGCCCTTGCCCTGAGAAAGGTTAAGGAACACAGAGAGACGCAGGCCCCGCACTCGTGTGCGTGCAGCCGACACGAGGAGACAGATGCCCGCCCGTGTGGCCCTCAGAGGGGACCCGCAGACGCCACGCTCCCACGAGCATCGGGAGAAGCGGGGCCCTGGGAGGTGCGTCCCGCGCGGCGCCCGAGGCCAGCCCGCAGCAGGGGGGCTCCAGGCTCTGCTGGAGGAGCCGAGTCCAGAGGAAGGCCTGGAACCCGGCACCAGAGCCAAACCAGAAGCGGCGGCGCCCAAAGGCTCCGACTCTCCCCGGTTGACGGGCCGCCGGCTTTCTCCGCAGAAGCCACCACCGAGGCTTCCCGAGGGGGCTGAGAGGCTGCGGCTTGTAACTCTGTAATCTCTAAACGGAAGAGGCTGCTAGCGAACTCCACAGCTCTTTTCCTCTTTGTTCTCGGGAATCCAATGCCAAACCCACAATTAGGGCTCTGGGCTGCAGGACGGCGGCGTCGAGTCAGCAACGCCCCCGCCCGGCCTCCTGGAAATCACCCAGAAGAACAAGACACAAAACCACAAACGCCATTCTCGGTGAAGCAAGGAGACGGCTAAGTGCCGTGAAATAGGTGAAGACGAGCAGGGGCCGCGCAGTCAAAAGCCGCTTCTGGAAGGTGACGGGCACCTGGGAGGGAGCCTCCCGACACCCCACGCGGCAAGCAGGAGCCGTGACCCGCCCCCCAGCTGCTTCTCACCTATGGGGGGCGAGGGGTAAAGGTTAGAGAGACTCACACGTCAAACCTCAGCCCGCGCGGGCCAGGAATAAACCATCTCCTGCAAGAAGGAGGCATTGAGAGAACCAGCAGAGGTGCTTGGACACACAAAGCGCAGACCACGTGGCTCTTCTACGTACAGGAACTCCACAGGGTAAATGCCAGTCACTTCCACGGCCCCACCTGTGCGACCTCATCTCTAAGCCCTCCCCTCACATTAAAAGGATCATACACCATGATCAAGTGGGGTTTATTCCAGGAATGCAAGGATTCTAAACCCTCCCCCCCCCTCAGCCTCTCCTCTCTACCCTCCTGGCCCCTCCTCCAGCCTCGGGACACATGCACACACTCCCCCCCCCAACCTGGATGCTCTTCTTCCAGAACCCACGTGGCTCGTGACAAAAACCCTCTCCTTGACCAAACTCTACTCAGCCTCTCTTGAGCTCTTTTTCAACTAGGCCTCGGCTTCTGATTTCCGTGTTCCTCTCTGCACTGTCCGATTGTAGCAAGAATTCTGCTAGGTCAGTTTAACCATCCTCCATACCCATCACCCTCAACACCTGACCAGGTTCCTCATTCTCCACCTCTCCTGGCCCCGGGGGGCGGCTGATGGACCTGGCCTGCCTTCAGCAAGAACCCTGTGAGCTGGTTTATTCCTTTACCCTCCTGATGTTTCTTCTCAGTGATTTTCCATCCAGCGACCCCCCCACCACTCTGCTCCCTGGCAATAATTCCCACTTGCCTACACTACACTCAGAGTCGAGCCTCTTTTCCCCTCTGCAAGACCCCACTGCAGTGGTCCCTACATCTATCGCAACAGTTCCCCCCTGAATAAAGTCTGCTTTACCATCTTCAACAAGGACCATGGATAATTTTTCTCTCACACTCGCTCCCTCCTCTCCATCAAGTTGGTGCTCAAATGACAGCATCTTCACGAGGACTCCCCGACCACTCCTATTAAAACTGCACTACCCCCTTTCCAACACTCACTTACCCCCCCTCCCTAACTTTGCTCTGCAGCACTTGTCGCCTTCTAAAATACTCCATAAGTGCTTATCTATTTTACTTATCATCTGTACTCCTGGAATGTAAACTCCACAAGGGTAGAGTGACAGCAAGAGCAGGCACTCGATGTTTACTGAACGAATAAATGACCCCCCACCAGAAAAAAAACAGCACCATCAAGCAGATGGAAACTGTGAACATGCATTTCACCGTGAATTTTTAAATGTAATGATGCAATTGCTTCTATGAGGGATGAACACAAGACAGAGCTACGAGAGTTCAGGGATAAGATGGTGAGAAAAAGATAAAAAAATATAAGAAAAGCTCAGAAAAGAAGTGGAAGGAAAAAATAAAACAAAACCATCACAGAAAAGGAGGTGAAACTGAAAGGGGCTCAAAATTTTCTCAGAAATGAGAAAATTCAAACAAATCTTGTGAAAATTTAAGAAAGAATTAAAAAGAATCACCAGAGAAAAAGAGAAATACAAGAGACCATGAGGAACATCCAACATATGCACAATGAAGTTCCCAAATAAGAAAACTGAAATAATGGAACACAACATATTTACTGATGTAATTTTTAAATACTGAAAAAGCAAATGGATTAGGAACGGTTAAGAAAAAGATAGACTCTAGTAAAACTATTCTACTTAAAAAAAAGAAAGAATCCTTTAGGAGTCAGGCAAAAGAAAAGTCACTTACAAGAGGGGGAAAAGCAGACTTCTTCACAGCAAAATCCAATTCAAAATGAAAGTACAGCAATACTCATTACAATGCTCAAGGAAACAAAGTGCGATGATACTAGGGTTTTATACTTACCTAAACAGTTGCTCACATATAAAAGAAGTAGTAAATGTGCAAAAACAAACAAACAAAACCCCAAGGAGCACTGCATAAAAAGCCTTCTCGAGGAACTGATTAGATAGCGAACTATAACTCTTCAAGAGAAACCCTGCATCAAAAGAACCAACTGTGAGGACTGGATCCATTCAACTGAAAGAATTAAGACTAAGAGGTACGTGATGATCATGGTGAGAGAGCAGAGCGCAAAATACACGTCCTGACACTGCAGAGACTACTTAAATAACACCAGGTGGGCAACTAAGGGGCTAGAAAGTGGGAGGCAGTACAATGTACGCGGTTTCCTTGTCCTTGACAGCTGGGGTTTAAAAACGTTACCATTGAAACCATGCTCTCCAATACGGTAGCCACTAGCCATATGTGGCTATTTAAACTTAAATTTATATTAATTAATATTAAGGAAAATTTAAAGTTCAGGTCCTCAGTTGCCCTAGCTACATTTCAACTGCTTGCAAGCCACATTATGGCTAGTGGCTATCACAACGGACAGGGCAGATAAACAGCACATTCACATCTTCACAGAGAGTTCTACTGCACGGTGCTGATTTAAAGTTAATAAATCAAATAATGTTGTACAAATAAAGTTAACAAGTTGAACACCAATAAAGGTAATATTTGTAAATAACTAAGATCAGTTGGTAGAAGAGAAGGGAGAAGAAGAGGAACTATACTAATTTCATCATTGTTCATAGTAGAGAATTAATAAATAACATCTAAAACAGAGAAGATTTTGGGTACAATAAAAAGCTGTAAGGATAAGAATTATAATAAAACTTCAAATTATTAGAAGATCATACAAACAACATAAAGCAAATAAGACTGTAGAGAGGCAGATGTTCTAAAAGCTACTTTAAAAACAATACCCCAAGGACTTCCCTGGTGGCACAGTGGTTAAGACTCTGTGCTCCCAATGCAGAGGGCCCGGGTTTGATCCCTGGTCAGGGAACTAGATCCCACACGCATGCCGCAACTAAGGAGCTGGCGAGCTGCAACTAAGGAGCCTGCCTGCCGCAATTAAGACACAGTGCAGCCAAATAAATAAATAAAATAAATATTTTTTTAAAATGTTAAAAAAAAACCCAATCCCTCAAATGATAACATAGCACCGGTGGCAGAATTAATGCCAAACATGTCATATTAATAAACAGGCTAAATTAATACCTATTAAAAAACAGACGTTCAGATTTTATCTCACAGCAAAACCCAATTTTACGTTGTACGACAAAGAAGCACCTAAAAACGGCAGAGGTGAGGGTGGATTTGGAAAGGTTGAGGAAGAAAGGATAAGCAAAGGTATATGAAGCAAATGGAAGAAATAAATCGCGGGCTGTAATCTTAATATCAGACAAGGCTGAGTTCTGAGAAAGAAGGATTAAACCAGACAAAGAAGGGCACTGTATGATTTTAAAGGGTACAGCCCACAGGAGAGACATGCGGCATCACTATCTGTGGATCAAATAACACAGCATCAACACTCAGAGCAAAAACCACAGGGGATACAAGGAGAAAATTGAGTAAAACACATTCATTGTGGGAAATGTTAATTTACCCCCCTTAGCCAGGATGGAAAAGAGGACAAAAAGAAGAAAAGATATAAGCACCTTAGTTACACATCAATAAAGTATAACTAATTGAACTCAATATACAACATGCTGACCTCCACACCCTGAATGGAGTAAGTCCAACAGGTCTTCCTTTAGGAAAAAAAATAGCAAAGCAAACTATTAATCTAATCGAGAAATAAAAAATATCAAAGATATAGCAGTAATTAAAATAAGAATAAAAGAATACATTATTCAATTGCATATAAGTAAATTTGAAAAGTTGGTAAAGTGAATTACTTTTCTAGGAAAATATAATTTACCCAAACTAACTCCAAAAGAGACAGGAAAGCTAAGCAAATAAATCACCATAGAAAAATCAGAGAAAGTTATACATAAGCCCCCCCCAAAGCACCAGGCCCAGAGACTTTCACAGATCATTTCCAAATGTGTAAAGTACAGAAAATTCCAATGTTAAACTACTCCAAAACACAGAAAAGTAAAGAATTTCTTTTAAAAAATAAAGCAAATATATCAGTGACACCACAGTAAGACAATATCTATACACACAACACACCCATACAAAAAGAAAACTAGATTTTTCTCACTTATAAATACCAGTGCAAAAGCCCTATATAAGATATTAGCAATACAATCCAGTAGCAACTTAAAGGAATATTACACCATAAGTATGTGGGACTTAGTCCAGGAATGTATGGCTAGCTCAACTGTTGAGGAAAACTATTAATACAACTCACTATTAATAGCTCTCTAGAGAAAAATCGTATAGTCATCTCCATAGATGCTAAAAAGTCACTTGCTAAAATTAATATCCATTCTTGATAAAATTCTTATTAGTAAAATAAGAATAGAAGGATATTTCCTTACCCAGAAGCCAGCATCAAACTTAATGGGAAATGAAATACATTGCATTTAAGTCAGGAATAAAACAAGGATGACCACTATCATCACTATTAACGTACTATATGTACTAGTTAATGCGATGAAACCAGAGAAAGAAGTATGAACTGAAATGGAAGCAAAATTATCATTATTTGTAGATGACATGATTGCATGTCTGAAAGAACCCAAGAGAATTTACTGGAAACTATCAACATGAAGAGAATTTCAGGAAGGAAGATAGCTGGGTACAAAATTAATATACAGAAATCAATAAGGCAACATGTACACAACAACAATCAATGAGAAGATACACTGGAAGAAAATACTTTCTTTTTAAAACCAACAAAAAGTTAAAACATTATAAATCAATTTAACAGGAAACGTCTAAAACCCTTAGAAGATGAAAACTTAAAACACAGTTGAAGGGCACAAAAGAAACAAATGGAAAGCCACACCATGTTTTTACACCCTTTATGTGTCTACTTTCAGTCTATAAAGGTAACATAATCCAAAGAAAACAACATCAGAATTGTTTTTTCTTTTTTAGAGGTGGGCTGGGGTGAGACAGACTAGACAAGCTGATTTTAAAACTCATCTGGAATAATAAATAAATTTTGAAATGAGGAGAAATGAGGGGGACTAGCCCTATGAGATATTATAACACCTCAATAACTTACAAAGTGTGGTGCAGGGCATGTACAGGCTGAAAGATCAATGGAACGAGGGAAACTCCAGAAATAAACCCAGATATATGGGAATTTAATAGATGATAAAGGAAGCATTTTAAATCCAGATGGAAAAGTTGGAATATTCACTAAATAATACTGGAAAACCAGCCAGAGATCTGGGGGGAAAAACTGTCCAGAAAACTGGCAAAAAAAAAAAATTAAGTTGGATCCATACTGCAAACCTTTGCAGGTAAAAAGTTCTAAATGCATCAAAGACTTAAATGTAAAAATTGAATAACCAAAATTTTAGAACCACAAAGAATGATTTTTATCATATCAAAGTGGGGAAGGCCTTTCTAAGAATGACCCAAAACTCTGAATAATAAATGACTACAAATACAACCAAAAATAGTTTGTTACATAAAAGTGATTATAAGCAACATCGCTTATATAAATGATAAACTAGAAAAATAATGCAACTTAATATAACAGGTAAAAGGCTAATTTCTCTAATATTTTAAGAACTCCTAAAAAAATAAACAAAACAAAAACCACCTAACAACCTAATAGCAAAATTGAATGATATGAAAACAGGTCACAGAAAAGGAAAAGCAAATTGCTCCTAAGCCCATGAAAAAATGCTCAATATCAATGATAACATGAGAAATGATAATTAAAACTATCCTAAGTACCATTTTCCACCTATCAGATTAGCAAAGATCAAAATATATGATCATATTATGGTAGGGGAGGGGGCAACAGGCACTCTCATACATTGCTGAGGGTAGCTGAGAATACCACAATCTTGTACAGGCCATTTGGCAAAACCGAAAACATTTTACAAACACCTGGGCCCAGCAATACCACTTTTAGGAATTTTCCTCAAAGACATTTGCATGTTGAAATGATTATGAACAGTAGTTACTCATTGCAACATTGTTTGTAATAACAAAAGAATGTAAACAACCTAAATTCCAACAATAAGAAAATGGTGTTTTTTCTCTTTAATATCTTGGAGATATTCATATTAGTACATATATGTTCTTTTTTTTTTAAAGGCTGCATGTTGCACCATTGTGAAAAATGGGGAGAAAAAGAACATTTATATATATTTACTTGTATATGCATAAAATATCTTTGGCAGAAATGACAAGAAATCGAGAGCTTTTAGTTGCCCCATAGGAGAGGACCTTGATGGACAAAGGAGGGCAGATGCATCCATTCTGGAACTCATGAGTTTTAAACTATCTGCACTGATGTTAACTGGTAACATAATATATCAATTTAAAAATAAGATCAATCCCAGACTGGGTGACCTCTAAGTGTAAAAATGTACAAAGTTCTAGCCCCTTAAATGTTGATGACCCAAGGGCACAGTGGTCTTCCTCAGGAAAAGATCTAAAGATTGTACGCTAGAAAGTCCCATTCTCCAGATTACCTCTTACTTTGGACTTGAACAAAACTGCTAGCGAAGTAAAAGTCCCTGAGTTAATGCCTCAGCCGCTCTCTCTCTAATATTTTCCTTTCTGATGGTCCCAAGCAGCATGAGGAGCCTCGACAGCCACTGTTGTCCCCAGGAGTCCTCTGAGTCTCTGAACAAGTCCTTCCTTCCTAACATTTCAGCGATACTCTTAGAACCGCCTGGGATTCTTATACCACGTTGGTCTAGAGATCCTGTACCCCAAGAGTGAGTTGCCCTTTCATTTACAGACAGTGAATCAAATGTGTTAAGCAGTTCACTAACAAAAAAAATCACAAGGTAAATCACTGAGCTAGGTGGGAAAACACAAGTGGACTTTTGCTTGTTGAAAGACTCTAGTCCTTCTTAGGGGCACTGAGAGACCCATTTTGGTTGGAAAAGGGAAATCAGACCCATTGGGGAGATTTCAACTTCTTAGGTGTCCCCATCTCCATTTTTCTGTAAAACAACTGTTTTCCATCTTGTTTTAAAACAGAATAAACAATCACCAGATATTTCTCCACATATTAAGTAATGGGCCAATATTGTGTGGTGTTTACTAAGGTTCTAGAAAGGAGAATTTTGAAGAGATGCATCATTTCCAATCTATCATTAAAACCAAGACAATGCTGTTGAGCAATCCCATTCCTAGATTTTACTCAAATGAAATCGACGATTATGTTCACACAAAAATCTATACGCAAATATTTCTTGTAACTTCACTCATCACCCAAGTGTCCTTCAACGGGTGAATGGAGGAACAGTGGTACATCCATGAAAGAGAAGACAACTCAGCAATAAAAAGGAACAAACTACTGACACACACAGCAACTTGAATGAGTCTCAAAGGCATTATGCTAAGTGGTAAGGCCAGATTCAAAAGGCTGAGTGTCGTATAACCGTATTTATGTCACGTATGTGACCTTCTGCAAAAGGCCAACTATAGGGATTAAAACCAGATCAGTGCTTGCCTGAGGCTGGGGCGGGTGTGGGGGAAGAGGCTGAGTACAGAGGACACGAGGGAATTTGGGGGAGTGCCAGAACTGTTCCATATCTTGACTCTGATGGCGGCTAAGGTCTCAGAGAAACTTGCAATGAAAAGAGCAATCTATTGTACGTGATATACCTCAATTAAGAAACTCACAAAGATAATCAAGTATAGAAAGGAACACAGTTATCCGACCTTGTTGACAACAAGGTCATATTCTTAAAGTGATTAATATTTAAGTAAAAATCAAGCAGTTCATTAGCGATGGAACTGTAACAAAATACTGAGATACTAATTTGTGTGGCTTACATACACTTACTGCCAAAACAGTAGAAATAATATAATCATTCAGTCAACATATATTTTTAGCATGTGTACCATGCATCAGATACTGTTCCAGGCACCAGGGACAAGGCAGTGAACAAAAGAGGTAAAGCCCTTGTTCTCAGTGGGCTTACATTTCAGTACTGCATTCTGATGGCGTACTAATATGATAAAACAAAGCAGGTTTCTTCTATGTCAGTACAAGTATAGGTCTGAATACTCAGTAAAATGCGCTGACAAAAATCACAGCTATTGTCTGATGGAGCCACCTCTGAAATTTCTAGTTCTGAAATTTTCTTGAGAGTCTGGAAAAGAAACCTGAGCCCTTGAATAAAAGTTTAGATGAAAGGGGCAAAATGAGATTGCCAATACTAGTCAGAAAAGTAAAAATTAATAAGAGTAAGTAAATATGAGATCTTTAGCGCAAGAATATTAAAATCGAATCTTGGTGTGCTGTGTGGTTTCAGGTGTTAGATACTACATATTAGCAAAATTATGAGTTAATACAGATGACTAGATTTTAGATTTCAATAACATTAAAACTCACAGAAACTTTATAGTGTTGATACTCGTTTGGCACTATCGGCCTAAGTGAATGCAAAGACTCCAGACTATAAACCCAAGAGTTTAGGGGAGCTCTGACCGCAGAGGCGTCTGGGAGATGGCCTGATTACAGGCCAAAGTAATGACCGTGGAATACAGGCAGATGGCCAAAGAAAATGCTCTGAGTAGCCAGCCCAACACTTACATAACGAACAACCACCACCAAACTGAATACCAGTCAGAGGGAACTCAAGTATGAGTGAGACCGACAGTGCATCATCCAAATCCAAGGCACAGGCAAACTCCAGGCACAGAGGGCGAGAGGTGAGCCCTGAAGCAAACTAGGCCACGCCAAGGGCTGCTGAAAGCAGGAGCTCACAGAAGAGCTCAGGGCAGTCACGTGCTGCCCAGCACAGGTGCAGCCTCCCTGCTTCAGGCTGGCCCGGCAGCTCCCAGGGCCACCGTTCCATCCCGCAGCAGAGGCTGGGAGTGTGGCGCGTTAGTCCTGGGAAATGCATACAGAGCAGTGAAGGGGGGACAGAGAATATTACTTCTCATCTGATACTCCCTCCTATTTCTTGAATGTTCTCAGCAAGTTAAAAGAAAACTTTTTTTAATGTACAAAACAAATATAAACTCTTTTGAAATATCCAAAACAAATGGACACTATTATATCTTTTTTTAATTTTTAAAAAGTTTTTTTCCTGATTATTATTGAAGAGGGGAATTTCTGCCCATCTACCCCTTACTTTTCTCACTGATGGGACTTGTGCTCCTTTCCCAAAGATTATGATCTGCATTTTAGAGTAATGGTCTTAAACGATCTCTTCTGATGAAACAAAGGAAGGGCCAGTTTTTGGTTGACGTCATGCCTAGTGTGTGACAGTACAACTGTAAGCCTAAGTAAGAATATCATCATGGTGGGACAGGGTAGTGAGGATTAATGGAACCCAGTCGTCATTAGAAAGCATGAGTGCCAATGTCATACAACACAAGAACCTGCCAACAGCTGGGAGGACAGCTGGTGTAACCCTTTCAGTTCCTCAGGGGCAAGCTCTTTCTGGGCATCAGAAATCCAAGGTCAGAATAGATTAATTAGGTACAGGTTCCCATCAAGAGTTAAAGGCTACCTACAATCTCATACTACCCTTCCCAGGATGAGTTTAAACACCAGGGAGAACAGTGAAGGAAAGACTCCATCAGCTTCTGCTGGGTCTACTGGCCCAAGAACCCCAGGTGAGCAGGTTTCAAGGAGGAAACTGGCAGAAGCCTAACCAAGGATGGTCAGTCCATGCGTAACCTTGGTACTCATGGATGGTGGGTCTAGGATCTGTATGGAGTTAGAAGGCTACCTTTTTTTGACTTAAATCCTCCAATAAATAAAAGCAAAATGTTTTAAGCCTGGTTGCATGCACTGTTATATCAAAAAGTTAACAGAGCCTGTAAGTTTTGGCATAAAATCAAATAAAATGGGATGATATGAAAAACTTCAACCTTGTTGGCTCTGGCTAGTCATTACATCCTACAACTAGTAGTTAGTTTCAGTTAGTTTCAGATGTGTGCAGATGCCTCAGCGGCCACTTTGGGATTTGAGGAAGAGTCAGGGAGGGCAGAGTGGGGGGATTACTTCAAATGAAAAAGTTCTGCTTTTATCTGCTTATAAAATGAACTATTTTAATGGATATTATATTTATTAAGATTAATATTTCAGAATGCTAATTGATAAGATTTCATTTAATAAAAGAGTCTCATTGCTTAGAATTGCGGCGGGGAGGAGTGGAATCTTTATTCTAAACAATGTTGTTCATTTTCTTGAGCTGTTTATGAGGAAACATTCACTGTAGTTTGTGAAATGAAGGAAAAGATATAGTTTCCGTCACCTTTAGAAAGGCTCCATGTCTCTGAGCCTGAATTTTCTCCTGCCTACGAGTGAGAGAGTAGACTGTCTCTTCAAAACAGACAATAAAAGACAAAGGAAATCCTTGTAAAAAATTTTTACTGAAATATAGTTAATTTACAGTATCATGTTAGTTTCAGGTGTACAGCAAAGTGATTCAGTTACACATATATATAAATATTCTTTTTTTACATTCTCTTCCATTATAGGTTATTACAAGACACTGAGTATGGTTCCCTGTGCTACACAATAGGTCCTTGTTGGTTATCTATTTTACATATAGTAGTGTGTATATTTTAATCCCAAACTCCTAATTTATCCCTCCACCCCTCCCCTTTGGTAACCGTAAGTTTGTTTTCTATGTCTATGAGTCTATTTCTGTTTTGTAAATAAGTTCATTTGTATCATTTGTTTAGATTCCACATATAAGCAATATCATATGATATCTGTCTTTGTCTGGCTTACTTCACTTAGTATGATAATCTCTAGGTCCATCCATGTTGCTGCAAATGGCATTACTTCATTCTTTTTCATGGCTGAGTAATATTCCATTGTGTGTGTGTATCTCACATCTTCTTTATCCATTCACCTGTTGATGGACACTTAGATTGCTTCCATGTCCTGGCAATTGTAAATAATGCTACAATGAACATGGGGAGCATGTGCCTTTTTGAATTATGTTTTTCTCTGGATATATGCTCAGGATTGGGATTGCAGGATCATATGGTAGCTCTGTTTTCAGTTTTTTAAGGAACCTCTATACTGTTCTCCGTAGTGGCTATACCAGTTTACATTCCCACCAACAGTGTAGGACGGTTCCTTTTTCTCCACACTCCCTCCAGCATGTGTAGACTTTTTGATGATGGCCATTCTGACTGGTGTGAGGTGGTACCTCATCGTAGTTTTGATGTGCATTTCTCTAATAACTAGTGATGCTGAGCACCTTTTCATGTGCCTTTTGGCCACCTGGTCTTATTTGGAGAAATGTCTTTTTAGATCTCCTGCCCATTTTTTGATTGGGTTGTTTGTTTTTCTGATATTGAGCTGTATGAGCTGCTTGTATACTTTGGAGATTAATCTCTTGTCAGTTGCATCATTTGCAAATATTTTCTCCCATTCTGTAGGTTATCTTTTTGTTTATGGTTTCTTTTGCTGTGCAAAAGCTTTTAAGTTTAATTAGGTCCCATTTATTTATTTTTGTTTTTATTTCCTTTACTCTAGAAGATGGATCCAAAAAGATACTGTTGCAATTTATGTCAGAGAGTGTTCTGCCTATGTTTTCCTCTAGGAGTTTTATAGTAGCCAGTCTTACATTTAGGTCTTTAATCCATTCTGAGTTTATTTTTGTATATGGTGTTAGAGAATGTTCTAATTTCATTCTCTTATGTGTAGCTTTCCAGTTTTCCCAACACCTCTTATTGAAAAGACTGTGCTTTCTCTATTGTATGTTCTTGCCTTCTTTGTCATAGATTAATTTTTTAAAAAATAAATTTATTTATTTTATTTACTTTTGGCGGTGTTGGGTCTTCGTTGCTGCATGCAGGCTTTCTCTAGTTGCAGCGAGCGGGGGTTACTCTTCATTGCGGTGCGCGGGCTTCTCATTGCAGTGGCTTCTCTTGTTGCGGAGCATGTGCTCTAGGCACGTGGGCTTCAGTAGTTGTGGCACATGGGCTCAGTAGCTGTGGCTCATGGGCTCCAGAGCACAGGCTCAGTAGTTGTGGCGCATGGGCTTAGCTACTCTGTGGCATGTGGGATCTTCCTGGACCAGGGCTCAAACCCGTGTCCCCTGCATTGGCAGGTGGATTCTTAACCATTGCGCAACCAGGGAAGCCCTGTTGTAGGTTAATTGACCATAGGTGCGTGGGTTTATTTCTGGGCTTCCTATCCTGTTCCATTGATCTATATTTCTGTTTTTGTGCCAGTACCATACTGTTTTGATTACTGTAGCTTTGTAGCATAGTCGAAGGCAGGGAGCCTGATTCCTCCAGCTCTTGTTTTTCTTTCTCAAGATTGCTTTGGCTATTCAGGGTCTTTTGCGTTTCCATACAAACTTTAAAATTTTTTGTTCTATTTCTGTGAAAAATGCCATTGGTAATTTGATAGAAATTGCACTGAATCTGTAGATTGCCTTGGGTAGTATGGTCACTTTGACAATATTGATTCTTCCAATCCAAGAACATGGTATATCTTTCTACCTGTTCCTTTTATCTTCAGTTTCTTTCTTCAGCGTCTTATAGGTCTTTTGCTTCCTTAGGTAGTTTATTCCTAGGTATTTTATTGTTTTTGATGGAATGGTAAATGGGATTGTTTCCTTAATTTCTCTTTCTGCATTTTCATTGTTAACGTATAAAAATACAACAGATTTCTGTGTGTTAATTTTGCATCCTGCAACTTTACTGAATTCATTGATGAACTCAAGTAGTTTTCTGGTAGTGTCTTTATGATTTTCTGTGTATAGTATCATGTCATCTGCAAACAGTGACAGTTTTACTTCTTCTTTTCCAATTTGGATTCCTTTTGTTTCTTTTCCTTCTGATTGCTGTGGCTAGGACTTCCAAAACTATCTTGAATAAAAGTGGACAGAGTGGACATCCTTGTCCTGTTCCTGATCTTAGAGGAAATGTTTTCAGCTTTTCACCAGTGAGTATGATGTTAGCTGTGCTTTATCATATACGGCCTTTATTACGTTGAGGTAGGCTCCTTCTTTGCCCGCTTTCTGGAGAGTTTTTGAATCTTACCAAAAGCTTTTTGTGCATCTATTGAGATGATCATGTGGTTTTCACTCTTCAATTTGTTAATGTGGTGTATCACAGTGATTGATTTGTGGATACTGAAAAATCCTTGCATCCCTGGGATAAATCCCAACTGATCATGGTGTCTGATCCTTTTAGTGTATTGTTGGATTCAGTTTGCTAGTATTTTGTTGAGGATTTTGCGTCTATGTTCATCAGTGATAGTGGCCTGTAATTTTCTTTTTTGCGTGGTATCTTTATCTGGTTTTGGTATCAAGGTGATAGTGGACTCATAGATTGAAAGTGTTCCTTCCTCTGCAATTTTTTGGAATAGTTTCAGAAGGATAAGTGTTAACTCTTCTCTACATGTTTGCTAGAATTCTCCTGTGAAGCCATCTGGTCCTGGACTTTTGTTTTTTGGGAGTTTTTAAATCACAGATTCAATTTCAGTACTTGTAATTGGTCTGTTCATATTTTCTATTTCTTCCTGGTTCAGTCTTGGGAAACTGTACCTTTCTAAGAAATGGATAAAGCAATCTTTTAAAGAGCTTCTCACCATATAAATGTGTCCAGAAGGTCCTGTGTGCAAGTAGAGGACAATACTTGAAATTGATAGGCATTCTTCACTTCACAAAAGTATTTTACAAAAATTATACCTTTACCTGACTGTGCCTATATGGAAAAGTATCTGAAAAGAGCCAGGACCCCAAGGCCAGAGAGCAACAGTGTACAGCTCGCTGGGTCTACCACCCCATGCAGGAGTTCAGACAGGCCTAAAGCAAGTCACTGCATGAACTGACCTCTCCCTAAACCCTCCATCCAAACAGGCCAAAGTTTATTTCTGAGCTTTGGAACATTGTGCTTTTCTTGTTGGCATAATACCATCAGTTGTTGATTTGCTAATAATGCTCTTCTGCAACAGTCTGGGCTTCATGTGCTCACTGGGAGGGGAAGCAGGTCAGCCCACTTGGCTGATGGCTAACGAGTAAGTCTGTTCTCCCAAAAGAAGTCGAAGCCTAGAACCCTAACTGGGGGAGGGGGTGGTGTCACAGATTTGTCTGGTAAATGAAGTGCATTTACAGATAACAACTGCCGATTAAAATCTTTGAATGAAATGAAGACATATTCAGAGCGAGGGGGTTAAAAATTCCCAAAGTGGAGCTGAGATGAAAAAGGAAAGCAAATAGAAAACTGGCTTCAACTTACAACTTTTCTGGAACCTGCCTGTGCTAAGAGGGCAGATGACAATCCAAGAGGCCTGGAGAGCACACGGGGGCAGAGGTGCAGGGAGAGTGGCGGGAGTGAGAGGGGGCCAAGGATGGATGTCAGGGAGGATATCAGAGAGTCTGGTTGGCTGAGCCCGGAGGATGGTGGGGAGGGAGAGGGCGCCGGTTTTAGAGTCGCAGGGCCAGGGAGGGGGAGGTAAGCAGGACAGTAGCAATTAAGCTCCTGGCAAGTTGAGAGCGGGGACCCTCTCTAAGGAGGGTCACCTAGACTGGACATCTGTAGAAGAGAGCAGCTGGGCTCTGCCAACTCAGGCTGGGGCAGCAGTGGGGAGGGGGTCAGAGAGGGGGAATGACGGGAGGAGACGGGTGCTGCAGACTCTCCAGCCTGTGAGCAGCACAGCTAGCAGTTCAGCGCTGGGGGACAACCACTGCAGGGGGTGGGTGGTGTCAAAGACTGCAGGCTTCGGCCCACGGAGAGGGCACTGCGGGCTGCACAGGCTGAACCCAGGACCACACAAGGCCAGAGGTCTGGACTGTGGTCTCGGCATCAAGAGGAAGGCGGAGGAAAACCCAACCACCCTGCCAGAGTCAGAGCAGCCTGCAGGGGGAGGGGAGTGTCAAGGATGTCCCTGACATGCTGAGACTTGTCCCGAGTCTAGACATGGACACGCCCACAGGGGCCAGGCAGGCGTCACTAATGCTCAGGCCAGGACAGAATCTGCTGCAACAAACACCAAACGGAGAACTAACGAACACTCTGACTGCATCCCAGGGTTCAAACGGCATTGGACGACTCTGAAAATACTTCTCATGCATTATATAAGGGTTGGGCTATGACTGAGGGGACAAGCCTTTTCAGGAGTGTTAGATAATTAGTGAGAAAAAACACCCACTTAAGGTTCAGATGACTGCGTTCCTTAATGGGTTCATACCTCCCACAAAGTTACCTTGAGATCCCTCCTAGCTCAAAGTTCTACCCTAAGAATTTGCACCAGCATTCAACTATAACTGACCGTTCATGTATCAGGAATCCAGCAGAACAAAGTAGAACAGTTAGGCTGCTTTTTTTCATACCATTCTAACTTTGCAATTTTTCTTCATAATAATGAACTGGCATATAAAGGATTTTTCCTCTTTAAACTTTTCTTTTTTTTAAACAAGAAATTACATGAAAGCCAAACAAGACAAAACGCAAACCTAGAAGTTCTTGTGGTAACAGTAATCAGCCCACCGTGCATAAATCCTTTATCACTGTAACCTGGCTATGCTGGACAGTAAATCTCCCGTTTATACTTTTCACGACCATAATATATAACAGTGTCACTTTCGTGAGTACATGTGCCAGGATTTCAGAATGTAAAACATTCTGAATTTATAAAAACAAATGAACGATATTTACATTGCAAAAAGATTTACCGTAGGGTTCTTTTAGCCAATAAGCTCTAGTACATTGAAAATATAATGTAATTTAGAATGCATTTGAGTCAAACTTTTGGTTCAAGAACACATCTACTGCACCAAGCAAAGAAGTACATAACAAAGCCCAAGCCACACCCAGCTTGCAGTGCCCAAAATGCTGTAATCTCTATATGCTCTCCTGGGTCCCTGGCCTCCATTCTCCAAGTTCACCATGGGAAGACATCCAGCAATCTGTACAGCATCTGATAACCCCTTACTATTTGTAAGGTGCATGAACAACATGATTAACATCAAGGCAGACAGAGCAATTCTAAGTGCAAACTGAGATCGTGGAAAAGTGTAAGGATACCACCACCTACCATCTGACCCCTACTTCAGGTCAAACCTATAGTAAATGTCTTGAAACTTTCTCTCGTTTAATTCTCACAACAAAGCCTCTGAGCAGGTATCAGCCCCATCCTCCGGATGAGAATTAAGACCTGGAGAAGGCACACAGAGTTCCAGGCTTGGGAATAAAAAGACGTGATTCCAAACATTCACTCTTACATCAATGCCTTTGACATGTCACTGAATTCTCTGAGCCTCAGTCTTCTCACGCATAAAATGGGAGAGAAATGCCATCTCTTCAGTATTTGTGAGGATTAAAGCAGTCTGTGTGTTGGAAAGGGCTGTATTGGTACCATGTTATCATAAAACAGTATCAGTTAAGTGTTCTCTTTCTCAAAATTTCCAGGAATTTTCCCTGGAAATACTAAAGCAGGGAATTTTTTTTCACATTCCTGATTGCCCTGTATCATATATGGGGCTTTGGAAACACAAATTAACTTTCTGGATTCAATGAGTCGTCTCAGGGAGAAGGTGGCATTGCTCAAGCTCTGAGGAAGGTCTCCTGTCTCTGAGCTGTGCAAATTGTGACAAAGACTCTGGGGAATCAAATTTTGGACAATTTTCTATTTCTGAGTTAGAAGATAACCATATATACAGGAATTCTGAAGTCCCTGTTCCCACATTTATTTGAACCATTCTCTTATGAATGACCATCCTAAGGACTTCCCTGGTGGCGCAGTGGTTAAGAATCTGCCCGCCAAAGCACGGGACACGGGTTCGAGCCCTGGTCCAGAAAGATCCCACATGCCATGGAGCAACTAAGCCCGTGTGCCACAACTGCTGAGCCTGTGCTCTAGAGCCCATGAGCCACAACTACTGAGCCTGTGTGCCACAACTACTGAGCCCGTGTGCCACAACTACTGAAGCATGCGCGCCTAAAGCCCATGCCCCGCAACGAGAAGCCACCGCAATGAGACGCCCGTGCACTGCAATGAAGAGTAGCCACCACTCACCACAACTAGGGAAAGCCCATGTGCAGCAATGAAGACCCAACACAGCCAAAAATAAATAAATAAACTTATTTAAAGAAAAAGAATGACCGCCCTAAAGCAAATACAAGTAATGGGGGGGGCGGTCATGTGTAGCTGTGGGGATACATTAAAATAAGAATCTTACCAGCATCTGTCTAGAATTTATGTCTAGAATATTATTTATAATTACAAAGCAAAATCTGTACTATACCTATAAGACAATAGTTTTCATTTTCTGATCAATGCATTCATAAAACCATTAGTCATAAATTTTGCTTAAAGTCTATATTTTAAGTCTTCAACTATCATTTAGTAAAGTTTCTGAGCACCTACCAAGTGGCAGGTACTGAAAGGTCTAGGAATACAAATATAAACAAATTATTTTAGTTACGCCAACTCAGAGAACAAATTAATTACAACACAAGTTAATTAGTGCGATGATTGCGGTATATATAAAGTATGCTAGTAACCCATTATAGGTCACTACTAAATTACAGAAAACAATCCCGTGTTAGTCTTTCTTTTCTCTGACCACTGGAATTTCCTGGTGTTCTTTTTCATCACAACCTCACTTTCTGGTTAAAGTTACTTTTCTCATAAGGACTTTACTAAAATTTAAATATTAAATTTGGGAATTACTATAAGCCTCTAGTGAGAGTTTTTATAACAGAAATTAGGACACACACTTCTAAGCAACTCGTATGTCAAAGAAAAAGATCATAATGGAAACTAGAAGAAATTTAAGTTGACAATCATAAAAATACTACGAATCAAATCTCGAGGGACAGGGCAGTGGAGCTTTTTTTTGGGGTCTTCCCACATCCCCACAGAACATGAGGCTGCTAAACCATGAAGCCACGGCACCCTCTTTTGGAACAGCACCTTCTGCCAGCATCCAGGCAGTGATTCGACTTCTTCCAATCTCTCCCTCTCTCCTGGTACCCTGCTCCTTTCCTGTAGAACCTGGGTGGGATTTCAAGGGTGTCTGCTTTATAATAATTCACCAACCTATTAAAAACAAAAACTTACGGGATGCAACTAAAGTTGTACTTAGAGAAAAGTGTCTGCATTTTAAAAAGATGGCTACCATTTAGTAAGCTAAACAGCCAATTTATGAAGCTAAAAAACGAAAACAGGGACTTCCCTAGTGGTCCAGTGGTTACGACTCTGTGTTTCCACTGCAAGGGGCATGCGTTCAATCCCTGGTCAGGGAACTAAGACCCTGCATGCTGCAAGGCTTGGCCAAAACAAAAAAACAAACAAAAAAACTGAAAAGAAACAAACAAAAAACACAGGAGAAGAGCAGAATAAACCTAAGGCAAAGAAAATAAATATTCTGGGAAGAGAATATAGCAAAGTCACTTAAAAAAAAAATCACAAAAAGAAAATTACAGACCAATATCACTGATGAATATAGATGCAAAAATCCTCAACAAAATACTAGCAAACAGAATCCAACAACACATTAAAAGGATCATACACCACGATCAAGTGGGATTTATCCCAGGGATGCAAGGATTCTTCAATATACGCAAATCAATCAATGTGATACACCATATTAACAAATTGAAGGAGAAAAACCATATGGTCATCTCAATAGATACAGAAAAAGCTTTTGACAAAATTCAACACCCATTTATGATAAAAACTCTCCAGAAAGTGGGCATAGAGGGAACCTACCTCAACATAATAAAGGCCATATACGACAAACCCACAGCAAACATCATTGTCAATGGTGAAAAACTGAAAGAATTTCCTCTAAGATCAGGAACGAGACAAGGATGTCCACTCTCACCACTATTATTCAACATAGTTTTGGAAGTTCTAGCCATGGCAATCAGAGAAGAAAAAGAAATAAAACGAATACAAATTGAAAAAGAAGAAGTAAAACTGTCACTGTTTGCAGACGACATGATACTATACATAGAGAATCCTAAAACTGCCACCAGAAAACTACTAGAGCTGATCAATGAATTTGGTGAAGTTTCAGGATACAAAATTAATGCACAGAAATCTCTTGCATTCCTATACACTAACGATGAAAAATCTGAAAGAGAAATTATGGAAACACTCCCATTTACCACTGCAACAAAAAGAATAAAATACCTAGGAATAAACCTACCTAGGGAGACAAAAGACCTGTATGCAGAAAACTATAAGACACTGAGGAAAGAAATTAAAGATGATACCAACAGATGGAGAGATATACCATGTTCTTGGATTGGAAGAATCAATATTGTGAAAATGACTATACTACCCAAAGCAACCTACAGACTCAATGCAACCTCCATCAAATCACCAATGGCATTTTTTACGGAACTAGAACAAATCATCTTAAAATTTGTATGGAGACACAAAAGACCCCGAATAGCCAAAGCAGTCTTGAGGGAAAAAAACGGAGCTGGAGGAATCAGACTCCCTGACTTCAGACTATACTACAAAGCTACAGTAATCAAGACAATATGGTACTGGCACAAAAACAGAAACATAGATCAATGGAACAAGATAGAAAGCCCAGAGATAAACCCACGCACCTATGGTCAACTAATCTATGACAAAGGAGGCAAAGATATACAATGGAGAAAAGACAGCCTCTTCAATAAGTGGTGCTGGGAAAACTGGACAGCTACATGTAAAAGGATGAAATTAGAATACTCCCTAACACCATACACAAAAATAAACTCAAAATGGATTCGAGACCTAAATGTAAGACGGGACACTATAAAACTCTTACAGGAAAACATCGGAAGAACACTCTTTGACATAAATCACAGCAAGATCTTTTTTGATCCACCTCCTAGAGGAATGGAAATAAAAACAAAAATAAACAAATGGGACCTAATGAAACTTCAAAGCTTTTGCACAGCAAAGGAAACCATAAACAAGACGAAAAGACAACCCGCAGAATGGGAGAGAATATTTGCAAACGAATCAATGGACAAAGGATTAATCTCCAAAATATATAAACAGCTCATGCAGCTCAAAATTAAAGAAACAAACAACCCAATCCAAAAATGGGCAAAAGACCTAAATAGACATTTCTCCAAAGAAGACATACAGATGGCCACGAAGCACATGAAAAGATGCTCAACATCACTAATTATTAGAGAAATGCAAATCAAAACTACAATGAGGTATCACCTCACACCAGTCAGAACGGGCATCATCAGAAAATCTACAAACAACAAATGCTGGAGAGGGTGTGGAGAAAAGGGAACCCTCTTGCACTGTTGGTGGGAATGTAAACTGAAACAGCCACTATGGAGGACAGTATGGAGGTTCCTTAAAAAACTAAAAATAGAATTACCATATAATCCAGCAATCCCACTACTGGGCATATACCCAGAGAAAACCATAATTCAAAAAGACACATGCACCCCAATGTTCATTGCAGCACTATTTACAATAGCCAGGTCACGGAAGCAACCTAAATGCCCATCGACAAACAAATGGATAAAGAAGATGTGGTACATATATACAATGGAATATTACTCAGCCATAAAAAGGAACGAAATTGGGTCATTTGTTGAGACGTGGATGGATCTAGAGACTGTCATACAGAGTGAAGTAAGTCAGAAAGAGAAAAACAAATATCGTATATTAACGCATGTATGTGGAACCTAGAAAAATGGTACAGATGAACCGGTTTGCAGGGCAGAAGTTGAGACACAGATGTAGAGAACAAACGTATGGACACCAAGGGGGGAAAACCGCGGTGGGGTGGGGATGGTGGTGTGCTGAATTGGGAGATTGGGAGTGACACGTATACAATGATGTGTATAAAATTGATGACTGATTAAAAAAAAAAACAAAAAAACACTGTCAAGTGGGGGAGGGGCGTGAAGAAACAGAAGGGAACGTGGCCAGTGCTTTCCCCATCCACTTAGGCACCGGGGAGCCTCTTGGGCTCCTGGGCCTAAGCCTCTGCCCTGGGAGCCTCCCTCCTGCCAGGCAGAACCCGAGCTCCACCCTTGCACCCCTACCCGGGGCCCCACCCCTACACACGGAGACCCCCTCTAATGTGTGGGGCCTAAATCCCACCCACACACCCCCACCAGGGCCCCACCTCCAAACTCTGGAAGCCCACACTCCAGAAGCCCTGCTTCCCACAGGCTGCCTCTCCCTTCCACGCAGGCCCTAAGCAGAGGCCCTGCCCCACGCTCGAACGTCAACCCCCACCTGCCTAGGCCCTGTCCCACCTTAAACCCCGCCCCTGCCTAAGCTCCACCCCCCCGATCCCCCCACCCCCGCCTAAACTCTGCCCCCATAACCAAGGCTTTTTTCTTTTCTTTTCTTTTTTCCTCTTTTAGATCAGGGTTCTATTTTACCTTGTTGATTCATTGTTGTTGATTCTTTTATATTTTTATTCTCTCTAATAAGTCTTTTATTTTTCTAATTTTATTTTATTCTTTATACTTTGTTAGTGATCTATCTCTCCTTCTGGCTTGTTCCCCCCCACCTTTTTTTCTTTTTTCTCCTGGGGTTTTATTTTACCTTGTTGCAATTGTTTCAACTATAGTTTTATTTTTCCTAATATGTTTTTTATCTTTCTAATTTTATTTTGTTCTTTATTCTTTGATATCGTACTTTGTTCTTTACTCTTTGATATCGTACTGCTCCTTTTTCCTTTCTTTCTTCCTTTTTTTTTTTTTTTAACCACGCCACAAAGCTTGCAGGATCTTGGTTCCCAGGCCTGACGTCAGGCCTGAGCTCCTGTGGTGGGAGCTCTGAGTCCAGGCCTGAGGTCAGGCCTGAGCTCCGGTGGGAGCTCTGAGTCCTGTCTGGACTAACAGGGAACCTCAGACCCCAGAGAATATCAATTGGAGTGAGGCCTCCTGGAAGTGCTCATCTCAGCACCAAGACCCAGCTCTATTTAACTGCCTGCAAACTCCAGTGCTGGACGTCTCAGGCCAAACCAGTAAGACAAGAATACAGCACCACCCACCAAAAAAAAAAAAGAAACGACAAAAGTATGTTACAGAAGAAGGAGCAAGGTAAAAACCTTCAAGACCAAATAAATGAAGATGAAATAGGCAACCTACCTGAAAAAGAACTCAGAGTAATGATAGTAAAGATAATCCAAAATCTCGGAAACAGAATGGAGAAAATACAAAAAACATTTAACAAGGATCTAGAAGAAAGAAAGCACAAACAAACAGTGATGAACAACACAACTACTGAAATTAAAAATATTCTAGAAGGAATCAATAACAGAATAACTGAGGCAGAAAAACGGATAAGTGAGCTGAAGATAAAATGGTGGAAGTAACTGCCAGGAAGCAAAATAAAGAAAAAAGAATGAAAAGAATTGAGGACAGTCTCAGAGACCTCTGGGACACAATTAAACACACCAACATTCGAATTATAGGGGTCCCAGAAAAAGAAGAAAAAAAAAAGGTCTGAGAAAATATTTGAAGAGATGATAGTCGAAAACTTCCCTAACATGGGAAAGGAAATAGTCAATCAAGTCCAGGAAGCACAGAGAGTACCATACAGGATAAACCCAAAGAGAAACACGCCGAGGCACAAATTAATCAAACTAGCAAAAATTAAATACAAAGAAAAATATTAAAAGCAGCCAGGAAAAAGCAACAAATAGCATACAAGGGAATCCCCATAAGGTTAACAGCTGATTTTTCAGCAGAAACTCTGCAAGCAAGACGGGAGTGGCAAGACATATTTAAAGTGATGAAAGGGAAAAACCTACAACCAAGATTACTCTACCCAGCGAGGATCTCATTCAGATTCAATGGAGAAATTAAAACCTTTAAAGATAAGCAAAAGTTAAGAGAATTCAGCACCACCAAACTAGCTTTACAACAAATGCTAAAGGAACTTCTCTAGGCAGGAAACACAAGAGAAGGAAAAGACCTACAAAAACAAACACAAAACAATTAAGAAAATGGTAATAGGAACATACATATCGATAATTAACTTAAATGTAAATGGATTAAATGCTCCAACCAAAAGACATAGCCTGACTGAATGGATACAAAAACAAGACCTGTACACATGCTGTCTACAAGAGACCCACTTCAGACCTAGCAACACGTACAGACTGAAAGTGAGGGGATGGAAAAAGATATTCCATGCAAATGGAAATCAATAGAAAGCTGGAGTAGCAATTCTCACATCAGACAAAACAGACTTTAAAATAAAGACTATTACAAGAGACAAAGAAGGATGCTACATTATGATCAAGGGATCAATCCAAGAAGAAGATATAACAATTGTAGATACTTATGCACCCAACATAGGAGCACCTCGATACATAAGGTAAATGCTAACAGCCATAAAAGGGGAAATCGACAGTAACACAATCATAGTAGGGGACTTTAACACCCCACTTTCACCAATGGACAGATCATCCAAGATGAAAATAAATAAGGAAACACAAGCTTTAAATGATACATTACACAAGATGGACTTAATTGATATTTATAGGACATTCCATCCAAAAGCAACAGAATACACTTTCTTTTCAAGTGTTCATGGAACATTCTCCAAGGTAGATCATATCCTGGGTCACAAATCAAGCCTTGGTAAATTTAAGAAAATTGAAATCATATCAAGTATCTTTTCCGACCACAACGTTGAGACTAGATATCAATTACAGGAAAAAATCTGTAAAAAATACAAACACATGGAGGCTAAACAATACGCTACTAAATAACCAAGAGATCACTGAAGAAATCAAAGAGGAAATCAAAAAATACCTAGAAACAAATGACAATGAAAACACGACGACCCAAAACCTGTGGGACGCAGCAAAAGCAGTTCTAAGAGGGAAGTTTATAGCAATACAATCCTACCTCAAGAAACGAGAAAAATCTCAAATAAACAACCTAAACTTACACCTGAAGCAATTAGAGAAAGAAGAATACAAAAACCCCAAAGTTAGCAGAAGGAAGGAAATCATAAAGATCAGATCAGAAATAAATGAAAAAGAAATGAAGGAAACAATAACAAAGATCAATAAAACTAAAAGCTGGTTCTTTGAGAAGATAAACAAAATTGATAAACCATTAGCCAGACTCACCACGAAAAAAGGGAGAAGACTCAAATCAACAGACTTAGAAATGAAAAAGGAGAAGTTACAACTGACACTGCAGAAATACAAAGGATCATGAAAAATTACTACAAGCAACTATATACCAATAAAATGGACAACCTGGAAGAAATGGACAAATTCTTAGAAAAGCAGAACCTTCTGAGACTGAACCAGGAAGAAACAGAAAATGTAAACAGACCAATCACAAGCACTGAAATTGAAACTGTGATGAAAAATCTTCCAACAAACAAAAGCCCAGGACCAGATGGCTTCACAGGCGAATTCTATCAAACATTTAGAGAAGAGCTAACACCTATCCTTCTCAAACTCTTCCAAAATATAGCAGAGGGAGAAACACTCCCAAACTCATTCTGAGGGACCATCACCCTGATACCAAAACCAGACAAAGATGTCACAAAAACAGAAAACTACAGGCCAATATCTCTGATGAACACAGATGCAAAAATCCTTAACAAAATACTAGCAAACAGAATCCAACAGCACATTAAAAGGATCATACACTATAATCAAGTGGGGTTTATCCTAGGAATGCAAGGATTCTTCAATATATGCAAATCAATGTGATACACCATATTAGCAAGTTGAAGCATAAAAACCATAGGATAATCTCAATAGATGCAAAAAGGTTTTTGACAAAATCCAACACCCATTTATGATAAAAACTCTCCAGAAACTAGGCATAGAGGGAACCCATCTCAACATAATAAAAGCCATATATGACAAACCCACAGCCAACATCATTCTCAATGGTGAAAAACTGAAACCACTCCCTCTAAGATCAGGAACAAGGCAAGGTTGCCCACTCTCCCCACTATTATTCAACATAGGTTTGGAAGTTTTAGCCACAGCAATCAGAGAAGAAAAAGAAATAAAAGGAATCCAAATCAGAAAAGAAGTAAAACTGTCACTGTTTGCAGATGACATGATACTATACATAGAGAATCCTAAAGATGCTACCAGAAAACTACTAGAGCTAATCAATGAATCTGGTAGAGTAGCAGGATACAAAATTAATGCACAGAAATCTCTTGCATTCCTATATATGCAAGAGATTTTTCATTCTTCACTCCTGATGAAAAACCTGAAAGAGAAATTAAGGAAACACTCCCATTCACCACTGCAACAAAACGAATAAAATACCTAGGAATAAACCTACCTAGGGAGACAAAAGACCTGTATGCAGAAAACTATTGATGAACTAAGACACTGATGAAAGAAATTAAAGATGACACAACCAGATGGAGAGATATACCATGTTCTTGGATTGGAAGAATCAATATTGTGAAAATGACTATACTACCAAAAGCAATCTACAGATTCAATGCAATCCCTATCAAATTACCAATGACATCTTTCACAGAACTACAAGAAAAAATTTCACAATTTGTATGGAAACACAAAAGACCCCGAATAGCCAAAACAATCTTGAGAAAGAAAAACGGAGCTGGAGGAATCAGGCTCCTGTACTTCAGACTATACCACAAAGCTACAGTAATCAAGACAGTATGGTACTGGCACAAAACCATAAATATAGATCAACGGAACAGGATAGAAAGCCCAGAGATAAACCCACGCACAGATGGTCATCTTATCTTTGATAAAGGAGGCAAGAGTATACAATGGAGAAAAGACAGCCTCTTCAATAAGTGGTGCTGGGAAAACTGGACAGCTACATGTAAAAGAATGAAATTAGAACACTCCCTAACACCATACACAAAAATAAACTCAAAATAGATTGAAGACCTAAATGTAAGGCCAGACACTATAAAACTAGGCAGAACACTCTATGACATGAATCACAGCAAGATCCTTTTTGACCCACCTCCTAGAGAAATGGAAATAAAAACAAACAAATGGGACCTAATGAAACTTAAAAGCTTTTGCATAGCAAAGGAAACTATAAAAAAGACGAAAAGACAACCCTCAGAATGGGAGAAAATATTTGCAAACAAAGCAACTGACAAAGGATTAAGCTCCAAAATATACAGGCAGCTCATGCAGCTCAATATCTAAAAAACAAACAATCCAATCCAAAAATGGGCAGAACACCTAAATAGACATTTCTCCAAAGAAGATATACAGATTGCCAACAAACACATGAAAGGATGCTCAACATCACTAATCATTAGAGAAATGCAAATCAAAACTACAATGAGGTATCACCTCACACCAGTTAGAATGGCCATCATCAAAAAATCTACAAACAATAAATGCTGGAGAGGGTGTGGAGAAAAGGCAACCCTCTCGCACTGTTGGTGGGAATGTAAATTGATACAGCCACTATGGAAAACAGTATGGAGATTTCTTAAAAAACTAAAAATAGAACTACCATACAACCCAGCAATCCCACTACTGGGCATATACCCTGAGAAATCCATAATTCAAAAAGAGTCATGCAGGACTTCCCTGGTGGCACAGTGGTTAAGAATCTGCCTGCTAACGTAGGGGACACGGGTTCGAGCCCTGATCCAGGAAGATCCCACATGCCGCGGAGCAACTAAGCCCATGAGCCACAACTACTAAGCCTGCTCTCTAGAGCCCGTGTGCCACAACAACTGAGCCCACGTGCCACAACTACTGAAGCCTGCACGCCTAGAGCCCATGCTCCGCAAAAAGAGAAGCCACCACAATGAGAAGCCTGCGCGCCATAACGAAGAGTAGCCCCCGCTCGCTGCAACTAGAGGAAGCTCGCGTGCAGCAATGAAGACCCAATGCAGCCAAAGATAAATAAATAAATATATATATTTTTTTTTTAAAAAGTCATGTACCATAGTGTTCACTGCAGCTCTATTTACAATAGCCAGGACATGGAAGCAACCTAAGTGTCCATCGACAGATGAATGGACAAAGAAGATGTGGCACATATATACAATGGAATATTACTCAGCCATAAAAAGAAATGAAATTGAGTTATTTGTAGTGAGGTGGATGGACCCAGAGACTGTCATACGGAGTGAAGTTAAGTCAGGAGGAGAAAAATAAATACTGTATGCTAACACATATATATGGAATCTAAAAAAAAAAATGGTTCTGAAGACCCTAGGGGCAGGACAGGAATAAAGACACAGACGTAGAGAATTGACTTGAGGATACGGCGAGGGGCAAGGGTAAGTTGGGACAAAGTGAGAGAGTGGCATGGACATACATACACTACCAAATGTGAAATAGCTAGCTAGTGGGAAGCAGCCGCATGGCACAGGGAGATCAGCTCAGTGCTTTGTGACCACCTAGAGGGGTGGGATAGGGAGGGTGGGAGGGAGGAGATATGGGGACATATGTATATGTATAGCTGATTCACTTTGTTATAAAGCAGAAACTAACACAACACTGTAAAGCAATTATACTCCAATAAAGATGTAAAAAAAAAAAAACATTAAAAACAAATCACTGTCAAATGAGATGAGCATGAGCCGCAGTGAAAGGCGGGGAAATAGAGTGAAAGAAGCCATTCCCTGGACTCAGACTGCGCCACAAACGTCTACCAGCTCCTGCTCACTTTGCTCGCACTGTCTGTTCCTTCCGATGGAAACAAACAGTGCCAGGTGGGGAGGGAGGCCCCGGCCCCGCACACAGCTTTCAAAAGTAGGCTGGAGCCTCACTTCCTCAATGAAGCTCCAGAAGGGCCCTCCCCCACCCCCAAACGACTACACCTTACTCTGAGCTCCCTCACACACCAGAGATGCACCCACTTGAGCACAAGTACGTTAGCACCTTTTGTTTTCTCTTTACCTACTTCTCTCCAGACCTGTAAGGAGATTCACAGACACTGGTTGAATAAATCTGTTTTGATTAAATAACAGTCTGAAAAGAATGAGTTGATGAAGATGTGGTGATATGGAAAGGTATCCAAGGTAAGGATATACCGTTCAGCAAAAAGAACAAGTTTTGTGTATGTCTGCGTGCGTGTCAGCGTACATGTGCAACTATTACTCACAGGAAATGTCTGGAATAGTACATAAACTGTCAGCAGATACGTCCAGGGACAGAAAAAGGGGTCAGAAAAAGGAAGAACTTGACTTTTCACTTTCCAGCCTTCTGTAAAATGTTATGTTTATATTTTTAAAAATTATTCAACTGTGATTTTTTTAAAAAAACACCACCACTTTGAATGAGCATCTTTTTCTAGGAAAAAACGCAAATGACAATTTTAAACCCAAGAATAACTTAGGGGGCTTCCCTGGTGGCGCAGTGGTTCAGAGTCCGCCTGCCAATGCAGGGGACACGGGTTCGAGCCCTGGTCTGGGAGGATCCCACGTGCCGCGGAGCAACTAGGCCCGTGAGCCACAATTGCTGAGCCTGCGCGTCTGGAGGCTGTGCCCCGCAACAGGAGAGGCCGTGATAGTGAGAGGCCCGCGCACTGCGATGAAGAGTGGCCCCCGCTTGCCACAACTGGAGAGGGCCCTCGCACAGAAACGAAGACCCAACACAGCCATAAATAAATAAATTAAAAAAAAAAAAAAAAAAGAATAACTTAGGTTCTCTGGTGTCCACAGAATCAAAACCATTTTCAAACGCTTCCACAACAACTAAGATACTGAAAAGTACAGGAACAGACTTGGCTGCACATATTCCGAGGAGTCTCGTCACAGCAGCTTTTTAACTGAAATACTACAATGCTATTCATAGCACTCCTAGGAAACTAATAACTACTATTCCTACATAAAAATCTCCTCCATTTTGCACAAAAATGGGCGCTCTTAGGGAGGAGGTGTAATAAGAGTGTTGGCTGGACACGCTTTGCAATCTGATGACCTGCATTGGAATCCAGGCTGTCATTAGCTGCGTGATCTGGGGCAAATTCCTTAACTTGTCTAGGCCTCAGTTTCCTCGTTAGTAAAATGGGAGTGATGCTGCCAGGCTCACAAAACCCTACACCAGTGTTTCCCGAGTCCCTCAGGTGGAACATAAGACTGTCGTTACATGGACAAACATGTTTCACTTGAATGACAAGCAATTAAAACCTGAGAACACAGGTGGCAGCCACCTCGAGCAAACCAGGACAATTACAGGTGCTGCGCTCTGGCAGGCCCATGGATGAGTCCGGGCTATAGCAACCGAATCTTTACCAATGCTGTTGAGATGTACTGAGAAAACTGAAAACTTGTATTTATTAGTCCCACCTGCCGCCAGCTAAGAGTGGAGAGGGTGAGAAAGACAGGACCCACCTTGTACAACCATGGTGCAAGCTGGGCTTGAGACACGCGCTGTCTGCGGACACTGAGACCTCGGAGGGTCCTTCTCCCTGGGGCTCCGGGAGCAGCCGTGACGGAGCTGGTTGCCTCCTCTACCCATCCTTAACCACAGATGACGGAGTCCACCCAACACACGAGTCACGGCACGCGTTTCCAGGTGTATATTTTTGTCCGGTGATTAGATTTACTCATTTAATAACTTTTTTTGGCTTTAGAAAATATACAGTTGACCCTTGGACAACATGCGTTCACACTGTGTGGGCCCACGGTGGATTTTTTTCTATAAATATATTGGAAAAAGTTTTTGAGATTTGTGACGATTTGAAAAAACTCACAAGAAAAACCATATAGCCTAGAAACATGGCAAAAATTAAGAAAAAGTTAGGTATGTCACGAATGCATAAAATATATGCAGATACTAGTCTATCTTTACAAAGGCATAACGTGAGTGAGTGATATTTAATATAAAATTAATGTGTAAGTTTTCTTACTGTTTCACAACTTTGCTTTCAAGCAATTACATTTCCATACAGTATGCCTCTGTGTAATTGAAGAAACTGTGTATCAGCCTATCATAACAGGTAAGTTTTTTTTAATGTAACGATGTTTCCAATACTGTATTGTGAATATGACTGTAATACTGTATGTGATAACAATTTTTTAATGATGCATTCATCGGTGTATAGGCTAGGCTACCACAAAGCAAACATACTGCCGCTTATTCATTATCAGGGCATGAATTGTTACACCTGTAAATAAATGTGAATTTATTTTTCACATTATCTCTTGATTTTTGATGTCTAGTGTTAGTAATACATATAGCATCTACAGTGTTTTGTATCATATAAGACAATATTGATGTAGGTACTGACAGATGAGTCACCTTGTAAAGAGATAAACTATGGTATTGATAAATACAGTACAATACTCTGAAATGTATTTTTTCTTCCTTACAATTTTCTAAATAACATTTCCTTTTCTCTAGCTTACTTTATTGTAAGCATACAGTATATAATACATATAACACACAAAATATGTGTTAACAGTGTATGTTATTGGTAAGGCTTCTGGTCAACAGTAGTCTATTGGTAGTCAAGTTTGGGGGGAGTCAAAAGTGGAACATAGATTTTTGACTGCACATGGGGTTGGCACCTCTAATCCTTGCGTTGTTCAAGGGTCAACTGTACACAGCAACCCTCTATTTAGGAGAAGTTACACAGGGTTTTCTTTCACAATAGCCATATGAGGTCTCCTTTTAAAATGCATTTAGAGTAAAATACATTAAGTGTAAAAGTGAAGACGGGGAAATACTGTCATAAACCAACAGGTGAAGATTTTGTTCCTAATCCTGGCATGAAGGGATGTGCACCGGATGGGCAGAGCTAATACCCCCTTCCACCCTGCCACCCACAAGGAGTGGTCCTGGCTGCGTTAAGACTTCCAGCTGGGTCAAATGGATGATTCCATCTCTTCAACTGTTTCGAATGTACTTTTCATTACTGGTACCATATCTTAAACCACAGAAAACATTCCAGCATCTCAGCTGCTATAACATCTTTGAATGGAATCTGCTAACTTCTGAATGAAAATAGTAAGTATTAAAGTTAAGCGTACATATCGCCTGTCACTGCCTCCTCCAATTCTTATTTTGATATTTTCCAAGCTACAGAAAATTATGAAAATACAAAGTAGAGGAAAAATTGGAACTGTCACACACCGCTAGTGGAGTGTGAAGTTGTGCAGGTGCTTTGGAAAACAGTTTGGTAGGTCTTCAAAAAACTAAACATAAAGTTACCATATCACCCAGCAAATCCACTCCTAGGTATATATCCAAGAGAAACGCAAACATATGTTCACACAAAAACTTGTACTAGAATGTTCATAGTAGCATTATTCGTAATAGTCAAAAAGTGAAAACAACCCAAATGTCCATCAACAGATGAATGGATACATAAAATGTGACATATCCATACAACAGAATACTATTTAGCCATTAAAACAAATGAGGAACTGATACATGCTGCAACATTGAACACATTATGCTAAGTGAAAGAAGCCAATCACAAAAGGCCACACACTGTATGATCCCATATACATGAAAGGTCCTAATTAGGCAAATCCACTGAGACAGAAAGTAGATCTGTGATTGCCAGGGGCTAAGAGGGAGAGGGAATGAGGAATGACTACTCATGGGTACAGGGTTTCTTTTGGGGGTGATAAAAATGTTCTAAAATTAGATGGTGGTGATGGTTGCACAACCCTGAATATATTAAACCCACTGAACTGTACACTTGAAAAGGGTGAATTTTATGGTATTAGATCTCAATAAAGAATACACAGTTTCCCTGGTGGCGCAGTGGTTGAGAATCTGCCTGCTAATGCAGGGGACACGGGTTCGAGCCCTGGTCTGGGAGGATCCCACATGCCGCGGAGCAGCTGGGCCCGTGAGCCACAACTGCTGAGCCTGCGCGTCTGGAGCCTGTGCTCCGCAACAGGAGAGGTCGCGATGGTGAGAGGCCCGCGCACCGCGATGAAGAGTGGCCCCCGCTTGCCGCAACTAGAGAAAGCCCTCGCACAGAAACGAAGACCCAACACAGCCAAAAAAAAAAAAAAAAAAAAAAATAGAATACAAAGTAGACCCATATAACTTTCAACTAGAGTCACCAATTATTAATATTTTGGCACATTTGCTTTCTTTCTCCTCACATGTGCACACACACACACACACACTAAGGCTGGACCATTTAAAATTTAGTTATTGTGACACTTCACTCCTAAGCACTTCAGCATGTGGAGTATTCTTCCACATAACCAAAATATGAATATCATATTGGGGAAAATTAACACCAAAACAAAACTCATATTTAACATACAGCCCATATTCAAATTTATCAAAAATTAGGTACTGTATTTGGTTTTCAAATTCCTTTCATCTCTCGAATCTAAAAAAATTCTTTTTAATGACACTGACATATTTGAAGAATCCAGGCCAATTACTGTACAGAATGTTTCTCGATATGAATATGCCTGTTTCCTTATGAACTAAGGGAAGTTAAGCATTTTTGGCAGGAAGGCTACATAGGTGAGTTGTATCCTTCTCAGTTTTTCATGGCAGAACCCTCTATTATTATGCCAGAACATGTCAATTTCATTAGTGGTGACAGTGATGGAAAGGTGGTATTCATTGTTGGTCTTGGTTAGGATGGTGACTATCAGATTCCTCCACTACAAAGGTAACTTTTCCCCTCTGTAATTAATAATCTGAAGATGACCAATTGAATCTGTGTAAGCATTAGGTTTCCGCGAATATCTTGCACCGAAAGGATTTAGCGTCCCTTTTGAGACCTCCCTGCATTCACGTGACCAACCACTACTCTCAATTTTATTCCACAGAGTGTGAGAGCTGGCTGTGATTTCAACCCTGGCTGCACATCAGAATCACTGGTGTCTCTGGGTGTGAGACCCCAGTTAGCGTATTTTTAAATTCCCGAGTGATGGATTCTGATGTATAGCAAGGGTTGAGATTCCCTGAGTTAGAACCTTGCATCCTCATTTGGCAAATAAGGAAACTGACGCCCTAAGAGGTTAAGTAGCCAGTGGCACAAAACTTGTTAATGGCATAGTTAAGATTTTTTTGGACTTGCATTTTAATATGCTATTCCTTCTGTATGTTATTAAAACAACAAAACTAGAGAAATGAATAACTTTTGTATGGTGTTAAAGCTGAGCACGGCCTAAAGTGCGTATTTCTGCTTCCAAGGTTAATTCTGCCTTTCTGGCCTTAGACCTTTGCACTGAACTTAGAAGCGAGGAACGGGGCGTTTGGTCATCAAGCTCCTCCGCCCTCAGTGCACATGGCGACAGCTCAAGCCCGGGGGGCCCAAGGCCGAGCTGGATGTTCAAGGGGCCCGACGGTTAGCGCTGCAGCCCTGTGGGAGCCTCTCGGCCCTGCATGCCTCCCCAACCGTGGCGGCGACCGCTCTCAGAGCAGCCAGCCGCTAAAGCGAGACGCACCTGGCAGGGATGCACCTGGTTGGTCCGCACCTGACCGGGACTTACCTGGAGGTGCGCCCTGCCCCGCCCAGGAAAACCCAGAAGTATGCGGGACCTGGGAGACAACAGAACCTGCAGGCACACCCACCCCTACTTACCCCGGCGTGATAAACCTTGTTCGCTCTTTTAACCTTAATGTCCAGGGCGGTCCCCATCTCGAATACTCCGTTTCGGGAACCACTTCCTGCCGCGCGTGACCCAAGGGAAAGGAGGGCACCCCGCCCCTCCGTCCGGGGTCCCGCCCTTTTCTTCTCTCCACCAGCAGTTGCGACACGTGACCCCGCGCCTGACGCCTGTTCGACTCCCCCGCCTTCCTCCTTCCGGTGCAGGGGCGGGCCTTAGCGCTTGCCGAAGAACGTCAGTCTTCGCCCCGCCGGCCAGGAAGGGCGGGACAGGATTGACCCCACCCCTTCCGTAAAGATAGTCGTTAACACCGGAAATACCCTTCTGCTCGCCCATTTACTAGAGGGAGGGGGAAACTCGGCTCTCCCAGCGTGCCCCGCGGCAGGGGGCGGTGTCAGGGGCGCGTTGCGGGCGCAGCCTGTACCTAGAGGCTGAGGCTCCCGTCAGGCTGTGCGGTGCAAAGAGGCGTTACGCTGTTGAGTTGGCTTTAAGGCGGTGATAACCGGGGGCTGTCTTCCCTTCCCATCCCTTCCTCTCGTCGTCTCTCGTCCTCCCTCGCTTTCTTTCGGGGGCTCTGAAGACGGAGGCCTTGTGTCCGTCCTCGGCTAGGCAGTTCTCCTTGCCCGTTCCGCGGCCCCGCGCTCCCTGCCTGCAAAGCGTGGATTGGCGGGCGGCTCGGCCGCCCCGCCCCCGCCGCCGGGCCGGGGGCCAAGGTCTCGGGGAGCGCGGATGACCTCGCACAGCCTCGCAGGGCCGCGGGGGCTTGTGGGTACTCCCCCGGCGCGCGCCCTGGAATGGGGTGTTGAATATTCATATTCGTGCGCAGAATGTGGGGAGGCGCGGCTCGCAGGCCCTGGGTCCCGGCAGTGCATGGACATGAAAAGCTCAAAGCAGAAACGGTCCTGCCTAGTGTTCCTTTTATTCCCAGCAAGAGCTGACTAGACACAAGGAGTACATTGCTTTGTGGGAGGATTGCCTCCAGACAGGGCAGCATTACGGTGCTAGGCAACATGCTACGTTGATTGAAATAAAATCCCTTGTCAATGTTTTAAACAAGAAATTTTCTAATAAGCAGAGAGGTAAATTTTCATTGTTTTGGTAGCTGACTTAATACAGTGCTTTTTGTTTATTTAAAATTCTTTGATTCTGATATTTGTTTTTTTAAATGCGTTACTTTTAGGATTACATGAGAATTTTTCCGTAAAACGGTATCCTGAATTAGTATCACGAGTGCCTCTCTTGGGAATGTAAGGTACTTTACAGGACAACAGTGATGGGGCTATAGCTACAATTGCTTTTGAAGGTTGATACATTGGTGTTTCCCAATATTCAGTTTTCAGCTCCTCTGTGCCCTCAGGGCTTCGTCTTGGTCTTGGATACCTTCCTGACAACTCAAACTCCGCAATTCTAAAACAATTCATTAGGGACTTAATAATCACTGTCTAGTCTATTTGCAACTCAAGACGTGGATCCCTCTCCACCAGACTCACCCATCATTTCCAAATGGTAAAATGTCAATCTCAGTAGACAAAGCAGGGAAACAGGAAAAGAAACACCTTACAAGGAACCACATTCCAGACGTGTTTGCTTCAGCAAACCTGCTTTATACTTATTTTGTAACAGAACATTTCTTGTTCGTTGAGGACAAGTGTGCTGTATTTCACTCATCTATGTAGGTTGCACACAATCTTTCTGGAATGCTGGTGCACTGCAAAGAGCTTTAGTTCCGGCAGTTATAAGTGTAAACAGTTTGTTGGACCCTCTCCGTGTGATGGCTTCCAAACATAAGAACAGTCCATTTTTCTCCAATCGCTGCTCTTTTGAGTCTTTTCTAGCCCTTCACCACACCTTAGGTGATACTGTTCTGGTCAATTCAGTTACTAAAAATCAGACCCTGTCAGAGTGTTGATCTCATGGCTTGAGTGGGGTCCTAGATTCTTAGAGCGCTAAGGTACAAGTCATGGTTCTGGCTCTCAGACACTTCCTCAACATCCTCTTGAAGGCCTGGCTTCTTCTGTGTTGAGGCAAGTTTCTCTTAACTGGCCACTGCTAGAGTTCTCTCTTAGTTGATCCCTGCTTCTCTGGATAACTGGCTCTTGTTTGAAACTCCTTTCATGGGGTACATATGGGAAGACCTGATGGGCCTTGTCCTCTCCATATGTTTTCATGGAAGATCTACCTTTAGCTTGATCTTTTCCATCACCCCACTGACAGCACCCAGCAGTATACCAAGTCTTCTGGGTGAGGGTCCAGCAAGAAAGCTGGAGACGAATTATCTTCCACAGAGTCCACCTGACTCTTGAGGAACACGCACCCTTGCCACACAAAAGGGCCAGACTGGAGGCTGCCCGCGGCCTCTGCTCTCCACTCTGCCATCTCTCTTCCATCTTCTTGCTCCCTCCTGAAACACAGACAGGAGTAAATCAGCAAGAATGCTGACTAGACAGGTTTGCAGGTAGGAAATGGAACACCAGCCTCTCCTTCCAGTAGGCCCTAGAATAGCAGAGAGATGATCGTACAGCCTCCCCACTACATCACTGCCCACCAGAAGCACTCCCCAAGGCCAACTACCGCCTTTCATTCCTTCGCCTGCCTTCCGATATAGACTGAGAAGGAGAGGATTGAGAAAGTATTCCGTGGAAGCAGGGCTAGATCTGCAGCTTTTATTAATCCGTGGGGAAAGTGTCTGTCTCCAATTGTGGCATCTTTGTTAGAAGATGGGATACTATATTGTCTTCAGCCTTGAGCTTAGTGCTTGTTCTGGGACAAGAGGAGAGGCCCCACTGAACATCTTTTAGTGGATGCTGTGATGCTCTGTTCAGACCTTCTTTCAGGACTGAAGGACATGTTCCCTGACCTACTCAGAGTATTGCTCTCAGCAGTTCTCAGTTAAGTCACTCTTCAAAACTTGCCCTCAGCTGAGAAAACTGCTTTGCCCAAAGGCATGGTCCCTTGTGGGGGGGGGGGGGGGGGGGCGGCCGGGGGGGAGAGGGGGCGGGGACGGACTAGTCAGTTTAGGATATGAAGACCTCTTTCCCTCACCACAGTTTGGGACAGTTCCAGCTCCAAAGCTCCCTATATTAGTATCTACTGTGCATAACAAGTTACCCCAACAGTTAATAAAGTGGGTAAGAACTTAGGAGCAGCTTCATTGAGTCGTTCTGGCTCAAGGTCTCAGGTAGTTGCAGTCAAGATGTTAGGGCCACAGTCATCCAAAGCCTTGACTAAGGCTGGGAGATCCAAGATGGCTCCCTCCCGTGACTGTTGGCTGGAGGCCTCAGTTCCTCATCATGTGGGACTCTCCAAAGGCTGCTTTTTCTTTGAAATCAATTTTTATTGGAGTATAGTTGCTTCATAATGTTGTGTTGGTTTCTACTGTACAGCAAAGTAAATCAGCTATACATATACATATATCTCCTCTTTTTTGGATTTCCTTCCCATTTAGGTCACCACAGAGCACTGAGTAGTTTCCTGTGCTATACAGCAGGCCCTCATTAGTTATCTATTTTATACATAGTATCAATGGTGTATATATGTCAATCCCAATCTCCCAATTCATCCCACCTCCCCCCTCTTCCCCCCTTGGTGTCCATATATTTGTTCTCTACGTCTGTATCTCTACTTCTGTTTTGCAAATAAGATCATCTATACCATTTTCTAGATTCCACATATATGCGTTAATATACGATATTTGTTTTTCTCTTTCTGACTTACTTCACAGTGTATGACAGTCCACAGGCTGCTTGAGAGTCCTCACAGCATGGCAGCTAACTTCTCCCAGAACAGGCAATCCCACAGGGAGAGCAAACAGGGAGCTACAGTGCCTTGTGTGGCCTGACTTCTCACATTAACTTTTCTTCTGTTCATTAGAAGAGAGTCACTAAATCCAACCCATACTTGAAGGAAGGGGAATCTGGCTCTACCTTTAGAAGGGGGCATCAAAAAATTTGTGGACATATTTTAAACCACTTAGTTCCCATTGGATGGGGAGCCTTTGTTGTAACTGCATGACAGTTCAACTTCTCCCTCTGCCCAACCCAACCCTGTTTCTTCACCCTATCCCTCCACACCTGTTGCTCACCCCCTAATATGCTTCCTGAACATTAATCTCCATCCCGAGCCTGCTTCCTGCAACAATCCTGTCACGCTAGCTTCCTGACTTAACTTCTCTGAGCCTCAGTTTTCTTCATCTGTAAAGTGATCTCACAATACCTTCGTTAGAGGGAAGTTAATAAGATTCATAACAGCTCATATATCTATCAAGTACTTATTGTGGGCCAGGCACTGTTCTAAGCACTTTAAATGTTTTGATTTATTCCATCTTCATAACAGTCTTACGATACAAGTACAATTGCTGTTTACTCACTTCGTAAAAGGGAAAAACTGAGGCACTGGAAGACCACGTAGTGACCAAGTGGCAGCCACCCAGTTTGATTCCAGAGCTCACATGTGCAATCACCAATCACTGTGCCACAAATGTGTGCACAACAAAGGCCTGGGGTTATAGCAGAGAGGCGCAGGATCTTAATTAAAAGACTGAGCAAAGGACTGCCAATCAAATGTGAAGATCAAGCAGGGGTGCAATGTTACAGTCAAAGGTGATTTTAGGGCTTCCCTGGTGGCGCAGTGGTTGAGAATCTGCCTGCCAATGCAGGGGAGACGGGTTCGAGCCCTGGTCTGGGAGGATCCCACATGCCGCGGAGCAACTAGGCCCGTGAGCCACAACTACTGAGCCTGTGCGTCTGGAGCCTGTGCCCCGCAACAGGAGAGGCCGCGACAGTGAGAGGCCCGCGCACCGCGATGAAGAGTGGCCCCCACTTGCTGCAACTAGAGAAAAGCCCTCGCACAGAAACGAAGACCCAACACAGCCATAAATAAAAATTTAAAAAAAAAAAAAAAGTGATTTTAAAGAAAGGACTAGGGGGTCGTTTATCAATTGATAGTGAAGACTATTAAAACTATGGCAGAATTTTATAGTGTATTAGTTTACTAGTGCAGCTGTAACAAAATACAGTACTACAAATTGGGTGACTTAAAACAACAGAAATTGTTCTTTCACGTTAGGTTCTGGAGGCTGGAAGTCTTAAAACAAGGTGTTGGCAGGATCGGCTCCTTCCTAGGGCCATGAGGGAAGGATCAGTTCCAGGCCTCTCTCCTTGGCTTGCAGACCGCTGTCTTCTCCCTGTGTCCCTTCACATTGTCTTCTTTTTCTGTCTTTTCACTTTCACAGGGCGTTCTCCCTTGTATGTGTATATGTCTCCAAATTCTTCCTTTTTGTAGAGACAGCAGTCATATTGTATTAGGGCCTACACTAATGACCTCATTGTAACTCCATTAACTCTGTAAAGACCCTATTTCCAAATTCTGTCACATTCTGAGGTGCTGGGGGTTAGATCTTCAACATATGAATTTGGTGGGGACACAATTCAACCTGTAACATATAGTAACAAAATATATACAACAAAAATATTCAGGCATATAAAGATAAATAGGTACAGTAAGTAAAAGATTTTAACACAACACACTGTATCAGAGATCAAGTAGATAAAAAACAAAGACATAGAGGATTTCAACAAAACAACTAAGAGGAGCAATTAGCAAATAAGATGGAATTACAGGGAATTCACTTTTTCGAGTGTCCATGATGCATTTATAAGCATTGATTGTACACTAGGCCACAAAGACACTCTCAAATTCAATTAACTAGGTATAGTACAGAAACTTTAACCACCAAAACTTTGATCACGTGGAGATTGAGACATACTTTCCTAAATACATTAGGTCAAGGAGTAAATAAAAATACAATAACCAGCTAAAAAATAACAAGGTAAGAATGCTGCATATCAAAACCTATGGGATACAGCCAAAGGAAGAAAAATTATTAGAAAAAGAGTTTGAAAATTTATTTTAAAAATTGTTTGATGCAGCAACGAAGACCCAATGCAGCCCCCCTCCCCACACAAAAAAAATTGTTTGAAAATTTGGCCAGAGTAAAATGATATGAAATCAGGGATTTGCTATAAAATAACTCCAGGACAAGGGGGAGCAGCAGGAAGAAGGGAGGAGTTGTGACTGGGCAGGATGATTGTTGAAACAGATGTTGGTAATTACTGAAGCTGGGTGATGGGAACATGGAGCTTTATTATACCATCTCTCTGCTCTGTATGTATCTTTGAATTCCATAGTAGAAGACAAGATAAATATATGCAGTGGAATAATATTTTTTAACTATTAGCTGAAGTATTTTTTATGTCCTGTAATTCCTAGTAGGGCCCTCCAACATTCCTTACATCAAATTTATACCCTGAATCAAAACATGTGTGACAAAGAGCACTTTTCCAAAGATATGGAATGTGTCTGGTCTAGAGGAAGGGGTATGAACAGAGAATGGAGAAAAAAGATCCTGGGGTGAGGTCTGGCTATCTGTCCTCTGAAGTCAACAGCCCACTTGGAGATGGGGATGGACAGGGCTGCAGAAAATGATGGAAAACTCAGAGAGGCTGAGTGAGCGTGAAGGAGCAGAGGATGAGCAGATCCAGCCAGAGTGCGTTGTGGGCTGGGTGGAGAGAGCTCAAGCTTACTCTAGAAGCCCTCTAGCGTGGTGTTGCCTTTGCTGAAATGGACTGCAAATTACTGCAGCTGGGTCACTGGCCAAGACACATGGCATTTTCTTTTCTTTTTTGTTTTTTAAATTTTTATTGGAATATAATTGATTTACAATGTTGTGTTAGTTTCAGGTGTACAGCAAAGTGAATCAGATATACATATACATGTATCCACTCTTTTTTAGATTCTTTTCCCATATAGGTCATTACAGAGTAATGAGAAGAGTTCCCTGTGCTATATAGTAGGTCCTTATTAGTTATCTATTTTATATACAGTAGTGTGTACATGTCAAGTCCAGTCTCCCAATTTATCCCTCCTCCCCTTCCCCGCTTAACCATGTTTGTTTTCTACATCTGTGACTCTATTTCTGTTTTGTAAATGAGTTCTTTTGTACCGTTTTTTAGATTCCACATGTAAGCGATATCGTATGATATTTGCCTTTCTCTGTCTGACTTACTTCACTCAGTATGACAATCTCTAGGTCCATCCATGTTGCTGCAAATGGCATTATTTTATTCTTTTTTATGGCTGAGTAATATTCCATTGTATACATGTACCACATCTTCTGTATCCATTCCTCTGCTGATGGATATTTAGGTTGCTTCCATGTCCTGGCTATTGTAAATAGTGCTGCAATGAACATTGGGGTGCATCTATCTTTTTAAATTATGGTCTTCTCTGGATATATAACCAGGAGTGGGATTGCTGGATCATATGGTAGTTCTATTTTTAGTTTTTTAAGGAACCTCTATACTGTTCTCCATAGTGGCTGTATCAATTTACATTCCCACCAACAGTGTAGGAGGGTTCCCTTTTCTCCACACCCTCTCCAGCATTTATTGTTTGTAGATTTTTTTGATGATGGCCATTCTGACCAGTGTGTGGTGATATCTAACTGTAGCTTTGATTTGCATTTCTCTAATAATTAGTGATGTTGAGCATCTTTTCATGTGCTTTTTGGCCATCTGTATATCTTCTTTGGAGAAATGTCTATTTAGATATTCCGTCCATTTCTTGATTGGATTGTTTGCATTTTTTGATATTGAGCTACATGAGCTCTGTGTATATTTTGGAGATTAATCCCTTGTCAGTTGCCTCATTTGTAAATATTTTCTCCCATTCTGAGGGTTGTCTTTTCATTTTGTTTATGGTTTCCTTTGCTGTGCAAAAACTTTTAAGTTTAATCAGGTCCCATTTGTTTATTTTTTTTATTTTCATTACTCTAGGAGGTGGATCAAAAAAGATCTTGCTGTGATTTATGTCAGACAGTGTTCTCCCCTATGTTTTCCCCTAAGAGTTTTATAGTATCCAGCCTTACATTTAGGTCCATTTTGAGTTTATTTTTGTATATGGCATTAGGGAGTGTTCTAATTTCATTCTTTTACATGTAGCTGTCCAGTTTTCCCAGCACCACTTATTGAAGAGACTGTCTTTTCTCCATTGTATATTCTTGCCTCCTTTGTCATAGATTAGGTGACCATAGGTGCAGGGGTTTATCTCTGGACTTTCTATCCTGTTCCATTGATCTATATTTCTGTTTTTGTGGTACATGGCATTTTTGAACCACACGGCTCTCCCATCCCAGCCAAGAAGGAGAATGGGGATGTGAAAGGAGAAGGTAAGATACTATCAGTTGAGTTCCAACTGAACAGTAAGATTGATTTTTTTTCCCCCACCCTCAGCAGAGATGATTGCTGGAGAGCTAAACTGGGTTAATTTATAGAGAAATGAAGACAGTTACTTTTTTGGCCATTTATATGTTGTGCCTGTAAATTTTAAAACAGCTACATATACAAAAATCAATAGGCATTTCTATTTAACAGTAATAACCAGTTACAAAATAAAATGAAAATGGGGATTGTATTCTAAATAGCAATAAAAATCTAAAATACTTGGAGTAATTTGAATGTAACATATGCTTGAGTTACATGAATAAAGCTATAAGGCTGAATTAAGATATATGAATTATGAAAAATGGAGAGATGGATAGTATTTCTGAATAGAATATCTAAATACTTTAAAATGCCCAGTCTTATAAAATTAATTTTTAGGCTTCATTAATTCCCCTCAATATAATTTTTAATGAGGAAATTTAATGAAAGTATGTTAAAATTCTTCTGAAAACATAATGAATGCTAAAAAATGATGTATCTTTTAAAAAAGTTAATTGCAGGGAAAAGAGTCCTACTTAGCACAAAGTAGAGCTATAAGAGTTAAAAGCACATCATTCTGGCATAAGATCAGTTGGACAGGATAGCTCAGAACAGACACCAATATATTAGTATATAAGATTTTAATATATGATAAACGAGTTATCACAAATCCGTAGAAAACAGAGGATTATTCAGCAAATGATATTAGACTAAATGACTTGATAGTTAGAAGAAAAATTCATTTAGATTTTGCTATCTCACCATAAGCTCTCCTATCCCCTCCTCCTGCCAAAAATTAGTTGGATTAAGAGTTCAGGAAATGACAAAACAGGGAATTCCCTGGCAGTCCAGTGGTTAGGATTTGGCTCTTTCACTGCTGGGCCCAGGTTCAATCCCTGGTCAGGGAACTAAGATCCTGCAAGCTGTGCAGTACAGCCAAAATAATAATAATAATAATAAAAGGAAATGATAAAACAAGTTAGGCATAGACTTTTTTTTTATACAGTTTTTTTTTAATGTTTACTTTATTTTATTTATGGCTGCGTTGGGTCTTCGTTGCTGTGCGTGGGCTTCTCATTGCGGTGGCTTCTCTTGTTGTGGAGCATGGGCTCTAGGTGCGCGGGCTTCAGTAGTTGTGGCGAGCAGGCTCAGTAGTTGTGGCTTGCGGGCTCTAGAGCACAGGCTCAGTAGTTGTGGTGCACGGGCTTAGTTGCTCCACAGCATGTGGGATCTTCCCAGACAAGGGCTCGAACCCGTATCCCCTGCATCGGCAGGTGGATTCTCAACCTCTACACCACAAGGGAAGTCCCATGGACTTTTTTTTAATGTGAAAAACCTGTATGAGAAAAGCTATTAATGTCTTGCAAAAGACTTAAAAGCAGATTTGAATGGAAGGAAGAGCATATCATGTTCATGGATAGGAAGGTTCAATGTCATCAAAGTGTTAATTCTCCCCTACTTAATTTATAACTTTAGCCATGCCAATAACAATACCATCTTCTCTTTATTCCTGGAGTCAGGCTAATTGGTTATAAAGTTTATTTGTAATAATAAATAAGCAAGAATAGCCAGAAAAAGTCCCAACAAGGAATGAGCAAGTGGGAAGGAGAGGCCTAGCCCATATTTTACAGATATTCGCACATGTGACTCACTTTAACCAATAGCATGAGGTGAGAATTCCAGGCCTGAGCCTTGAAAGGCCTGGCAACTTCTGCTTTTGCACTTTGGGAGCTCTGAGAACCATATAAGGAGTCCCAAGGCCCTGGTGAAGAGACCACGTTGAGGGGCTACAAGGAGCCCCCAGGCTCTAAGACCAGCCTTCCTGCCATTCCCCCAAGGGCTCCACAGGTGCATGAAGCCATCTTGAATGTTCCACCCCCACTGCCATCTGACTACAGTCACATGAATGAGACAAAGTAAGACCAGCAGAAGAACCACTCAGCTGAGCCTTTCAGCCCACAGAACTGTGACAAATAATAAAATGCTATTATTTTAAGCCACTAAGTTTTGAGATGGTTTGTGATACAGTAATAGGCGACCAAATCATGTTTAACTTCAATAAGGAGGAAAGACAGAACAGTGCTGGGGAGACAGGGGGGGAAGGTAAACTTCTCTGAATGTACCACAGAATGCCATAGAATTTTGACTTTGGGACCATGTAAATGTTTTAGTTCAGTAAAAAAAACAAAAAAACAACACAAAAAAACCCCCCACATTTTGGTTAAAAAAAATTAAGCCACACAGAAGAGCTAGAAAATATAATTGAATTTTTTAAACTTTGATATGGTGAGAATAGATATGGAAAGATTTTCTAACTAGAGGTTGACTGATAAGAAAATATCACAAAGGGAAAAAAGATACATGAAGGGAGAAAACCCATAATAAAAAGGAAAGAACATATTGGGAAAGATATGCAACAAATATATGGCAAAGATCGTATCTTGATTATAGAGATTGTATTAGTTTTCTAAAGCTGTGTAACAGATTACCACAAATTTAGGGATTTGAAACAACACCCATTTACTAGCTCACAGTTCTGTCAGTCATTAAGTTTTGGTGGGCTCAACTGGATCTCTGCTTAGAGTCACTCAAGGTTGAAATTCAGGTGTCTGCTAGGCTGAGCTATTATCTTGAGGCTCTGGAAGCATCTACGTCCAGGCTCGTTCAGGTTACTGGCAGAATTCAGTTCCTTGTGGTTGTAGGACTATGAGCAGGGACCATCTCAGATCTTGGAGATCTCTCTCTGGTCCTTGCATGGGGACCCCTCCATCCTGGAAGCCAGTAACAGTGTATCGAATCCTTCTCATGCTTTGAATCTCTTTGAACTCCGTTTCTGCTACTAGCCAGAGAAAGCTTTTTGCTTTTAAAGGGCTTGTGATATTCATTTAGGCCCACCTGGACAATCTCCCTATTTTAAGGTTAACCATGCCACATAACAACATAATCCTGGGAGAGATATTTCATCGTATTCACAGCTTCTACCCAAACTCAAAAGGGATGAAATTATACAAGGGTGAAGGTCATTGGGGGATCATTCTTAAGATTTTGACTGTCAAATCTATAAGAAGAACTTTAAAATGCCGGATATGAATAACATTTGCAAAAGAGGAAATTAAGTAGTAAGCAGACATATGCAAAAATGTTTAACTTAAAAGAACAAAAAAACCCCAAAGAAATGCTAGTAAGAATCTTCCATTTCAGAGATTAATTTAGCAAAAAATACTCAATATTGGCAGATAAGAGGTGAAACAAACATCTTCATTCATTTATAATAGTAATGTGAATGGTACGACAAAGGTAGAAAAAGATTTGGCAATATATACTGAAGTTTCTTAAATGTCAATATTCTTTGACCCGGTAATTTGACTGTTGTAAGTCTATCTAAACAATATAATCCTAAATTTGGAAAAAAAAAAAAAAACTTAAACATCACAGTATTCACAGAAAATTATTAGTCATGAAAAATTGGAAACAACCTAATTGACAAAACAGTCATGGTTTGGTAAACTATACCTTCAAATCAGTGAGAAATTATCAGTCACTAAAAACATGGTTATGCTTAAAGAAATAAAAGAAGACCTAAACTGATGGAGAAATATTCCATGTTTATTGAGTACAAGACTCAATATTATTAAGATGTCCATTCTTCCACTCAGTGCTATCCCATTTAGCAACCTCAGTAACGTTTTTGGTAAAAATGGATAAACTAATTTAAAAATTTACACGATAATGCAAAGAACTCAAAATAGCCAACATAGTTTTGAAAAAGAAGAACAAAGTTGGAGGATTTATATTGTCTAACAAACAACCTTATTAATAAATGGTCAAGAGATTTCAGTAGGCACTTCACAAGAGAAAAAAATATGAATAGCCAATAAACACACTTAAAGATGATCAGCATCATTAACTATTATGGAAATGCAAATTAAAATTATGCTGAGATATACTACACACCACTAGCATAGCTAAAATGAAAGCGTTTGACTATAAAAGTATCGGTGAGGTTGTGGAGGAACTGGGACCCTCACTTGCTGATGGGAATGCAAAATGAAACAATCATTTTGTAAAACAGTTTGGCAGTTTCTTGTAAAGTTAAACATACCCTTATGATATGGCTTAGCATGATCACTCCTAGGTGTTTACCTGGAAAATGAAAACATATGTCTACACAAAGACTTGTAGTTGCATGCTCATAGTAGCATTATTGATAACAGACAAAAACTGGAAACAACCCAAATATTCATCAAGTGGTGAATGGACAAACAAATAGCAGTATATCCACACAATGGATCACTACTTATCAATACAAAAAACAAGTTATTGGGACTTCCCTGGTGGTGCAGTCGTTAGGAGTCCACCTGCCAATGCAAGGGACATGGGTTGTTCGATCCCTGGCCTGGGAGGATCCCACAGGCTGCGGAGCAACTAAGCCCGTGCGCCACAACTACTGAGCCTGGGTGCCACAACTACTGAAGCCCGTGCGCTCTAGGGTCCATGCTCCACAACAAGAGAAGCCACCACAATAAGCAGCCTGCGTGCTGCAATGAAGAATAGCCCCCGCTCGCTCGCTGCAACTAGAGAAAGCCCATGCAGCAACAAAGTCCCAACGCAGCCAAAAATTAAAAAAACAAAACATAAAAAGACTACACAATATTACAAGAAAAAGACAAAACAACAACAACTAAAAAACAAGCTACTGATACATACAACAGCATGGATGAATCTCAAGACACGCTGAGCAGAAGAAGCCAGCCGTAAGACTACATACTTAATAGAAGTTCCAAGCAGGCAAAACTAATCAATAGTGACATAAAATGGATCAGTGGACACCTGTGAGGAGGTTGGGGGACGGACTACGGACAGTCAGGAGGGTACTTTTTAAGATGAAGGCAATAATCTATATCTTGAGTGAGAGTTAGTTACACAGTTTATCCATTTGTTAAAACTCATCAAACTGTGTATATATATGGTGGGTGTGGCTTATTTTATATAAATTATATTTGCATAAGTTGACTTCAAAAGTCATACAGTTACACAGATCATATTCTAACATAGAAAATGGTTGTGCTAAAATAAAAATTAAAAAAGAATGCAGAATTTTAGCTATAATATGATTACAGCTGTGAAAAACAGGCAAACAAAAAAATACATGCAACATAAGTCTCTAAGTTAAACAAACAAACAAAAAAGCACAGAAATCCTAGCAGAAAAATAAATGCCCCCAAAATATTAACAGTGTCTGTACTGGGGTGATTAGGACCATGAGTACCTTTTGTTCTTTTTTAGTTCTTTTCATAAACATGCATTATTTAAAAAATATTTGCCATCAAATTTAAAATATTTACTATTAAATTTTAAAAAATAGTTACCATTAAATTTGAGAAGCGGAAAAAGGAATTGATAAGGGCAGAGTCAGAATTCTTTCAACTGCAAGAGCCAGAAACTGACTTAAATGATCCTAAGCCAAACAGAGGTATGTTGGCTTTTGTAATTGAAAGGCAAGATGGAGTTAAGTTATACACAAGATTAATTTACTCATTTCTGGATATTCTTCCTTAGAGACGATCCTTACCATTTATGGGGGAGACATCTAAAATATCTCTCAAATAGGCAAATTGAGGAATACTACACCATAAACACTTTTGGTATTAAAAAAGCTGTAAGGAAAGGAAAACTTGTTAAGACCATATATTTTATCTCCTACATTAATTTCATTCCCACAGCCTTCCAATAATTCAAATTGTGTAAAAGTTAACATTTGGTGCCAAGCTTCTCCTTTCCTGGTTTGTTATTTTCTTTCCATTTACCTACCTGAAGTAGAGTGTCTGTTTACCACGTCAGTTACCAAGGAGATATTGCTGATGCGCCAACTGTAAACTTCATACAGTGTATCAACAATGGACCATCATGCCCTGAGAGTTAGTGTACTGGAGTTATCCAAAATTCTACAGTGTGAATCCACTAAGAAGAGAACAGAACAAGATGATGTCTTGTAAAAGATTTTCATGAGGAAAATCACAGAAGTTAACTTGATTTCCTGCCATTGCTCATGAATGCCTAAGGCCCTGTCAGGGATGGAGCTTCTCAAGGTTTAAATATGGCAGTGGCCAGGTCCCCACTCCAGCTCCTGTATCCACTACAGGAGTGTGGTATGCTGGTCTCCTCCACAAACTACTGGGTTTTCCTGGAATTCCAGGCAGGCCAGGTGGCAAGGAGATATCAGGTGCTACCACAGCCTTGTAGGTAAGTTCCTCCTTTTGGTTCACCCACTCTAACCCTAACTGAGCAGACCAATGGCTGCCCCCCAAGGAGCTCATCCTCCAGATGAGTTATCCTTTGTTCTGTCTCGGTTATGGTGCCATCGGTTTATGATTTTTTACAGTTTTTTTTCCCTGTAATTGATTTCTAATCTCATAGCATTGTGGTCGGAAAAGATGCTTGATATGATTTCAATTTTCTTAAGTTTACCTAGGCTTGATTTGTGACCCAAGATGGGATCTATCCTGGAGAATGTTCCGGGTGCACTTGAGAAGAAAGTGTATTCTGCTGCTTTCGGATAGAATGTCCTATAAATATCAATTAAGTCTATCTGGTCTAATGTGTCATTTAAGGCTTATGTTTCCTTATTAATTTTGTCTGGATGATCTGTCCACTGGTGTAAGTGGGGTGTTAAAGTCCCCCACTATTATTGTCTTACTGTCGATTTCCCCTTTTATGGCTGTTAGCATTTGCCTTGTATATTGAGGTGCTCCTACGTTGGGTGCATATATATTTACAATTGTTATATCTTGCCCCATTGGTTTATTTTCTCCATCATCATGGAGCTCTTCTTGGTTTTCCTGGGTAGTTCCCATACTAATCCTAAACTGAGAACAAAATGTTTTGTTAGATACTCTCTGCTAAATACACACCAAAACTGAAAACAGGTAAGGATCTGGAATAAAAGAAATGCTAGATAACTCTGCAGAGCTCCACTTTTAAAATTCCAATTTTAAAATTATAAATCCACATGATCCTAGCACTAGTGCAAAGGGCCAAGGATATGACTTTCAGGAAGACTGGTAGTCTGCTGTCCTAGAGCTATCTACTAAACTGAACAAGCATGTTTGCCAGGCACCCTGAAGGCACTTATGATTCAAAATTCATAATCATATGAGAGAGATTGATGGGTAGATAGATATGTGATAAAGCAAATCTAGCCAAGTGTTAATTCTAGAATCTAGGTGGTAAATGCCTGTTCACTGTACAATTTTTTCAGTTCCTCTCTATGTTTGAAAGTTTTAAAATAAAAGTTGGGGTGAAAATGGAAGCAGAGATACTTATACAATTTACAGGGAACACATATTACTCTTCCTTTTGGTGAGTTGTCTCACATCTATTTACTGGATGCCAGTTATGAATTATGCTAAATCCTAAAGACAGATATAGTCTTTCCTTCATGTAGTTTACAGCCTAGAAAGGAAGAGAGATGGTTGAACAAATAATTCCAGTAGAATGTGAAGAATTATTGTAGGGCTCACTCCAATGACCTCGTTTTACCTAATTATCTCTGTAAAGACCCTATTTCCAAATAAAGGCACATTCTGAGTACTAAGGGTTAGGACTCTAACACGTCTCTTTTGGAGGGACACAATGCAACCTATAACATGAGGTGATCGGCTTTGCATTTTAGAAGGATCCTTGACTGCAATGTGTGCAGAGTACACTGGGTAGTACCATCACACAAAGCATCTCAGGAGATATCTGTAGTAATCTTAGCAAGAGACATTAGTAACTAGACAATAATCATAGTAATAATGTAGGATGGAAAGAAGTGGGCCAATAGAGACATTTTAGGAGCTGGTCCCGATGTGAGCTCACACAGGAGCTGGGAGAGTGAGAAGGGTTCTCCCTATGCATGAGGGGTTCAGGGTCCCATGTCTCACCCAAACCTGCATTCCCAGCAGGTATGACCATGTGGCCTTTGTGAAACTTGTAGTCATCACAGGGAAGAGTGCCCACTTCCTGGTTTTCCAGGCCCTGGAGCTTCCCTTCCACTCTGAGATGCCACGCCCCCATTCAGTAAGAGCTCAAATGATCCATTCACTGATAATCACTAGATCATTCAGGAAGTTGCTGAAGGGAAAACTCCTGTTTATTTCTGGAACCATCAAACTTCCATTTCATGTTCTTCCCTGGAAGGTATTTATGTGACTGTCTCTGATTTTTTTTTAAGGGAACATTGATGTCTGGGTGCTACACAAAGGATGCCTGTTACATTACTCCAAAGATCTGCATGAGACTAGAAACAACAAGGCAAAAACTGTCTTCCTTCTGGAACTGAGCACACCTGCATGTGAATTAAATTCACTCTCTGAAAATGTCCATGTAATCTTAGAGGTTTAGTCAGGAACACCGGAGGGAATGCTAGATGCCCCCAGTACATGTCCTCCCCTTCCTCTGGAGTAGTAAAAACTCCATTTTTTTTCCCAGCTGTGTATGTCGTTGCCCAGAAGAATTTGTACAAGGGTGTCTCCATCACCCTTGTAACTAGGTGTGGCCACGTGACTACGTTCTGGCCAAAGGGATGTTAGTGGAAGCCACGTGTGCTACTCCTGGGAAGTATCTTTAAAGAGAAGGTGCAAATCCTTCTTTTCCCCATTCCTCCCACCGCTGGTTAGAACTTGGGATGTGTTGGTTACAGTTTGAGGAGTCCTCTTAGACCTTGAGATGGAGACTTCTTGCTGAGAATGGAAGAGGGACAGTTTAGAAAGAGTCTGAGCTCTTCATGACCATGGACCCTCCATCCTGGCCCTGACTGCCTACATTTATGTGTGAGAGAAGGAAACTTCTTTCTTGCTGTAGTAGACAGAATAATACCCCCTCTCCCCCCAAAAAAGATGTCTACATCCAAATCCCTGGAAACTGTGAATGTGTTACCTTACAAAGAGACTTTGCAGCTGTGATTAAGTCAAGGATCTTGAAAGAGGGAGATTATCCTGGATTATCCAGGTGGGCTCAAGTTAATTAAAGGGGTCCTTAGAAGAGGAACGTCAGAGACAGGAAAAGGGGATGCAGTGATGGAAGCAGCAAAGGTTGGAGTGATGCATCTTGAAAATGGAAAGAAGAGCCATAAGCCAAAGAATGCAGGTTCTAGAATGCCTCTAGAAACTGGAAAAGGCAAGGAGACAGAGTCTTCCCTGGAGCCTCCAGAAGGAACTTAGCTCTGATGAACCTTGATTTTAGTTGCAAAAGACTCATTTCAGACTTCTGAGCTCTAGAACTGTAACAGAATAAATGTGTGTTATTTTAAGCCACTAAGTATGTGGTAATTTGTTATAGCAGCCACAGGAAACTAATACACTTGCTTAAGTGCCTGTTATTTTGTGCTTTCTAACACTGGCAGCTGATCTGGTCATAACTAATACAGAGTTGGGTATCCAGAAATGGGAAGACACACATGGCAGAACCTAAGTTGCAGCACTGCAGTAGCAATTGGACGGTGAGGGCTCAGATATTGCAGGGAGGAAAAATGACAACCATTAGTAGGAAAAATGACATTTGGTGGCATGTTCCCAGTATTACTTTAGAAAGCATACTACCTGCTGACCAAGGCTGCACACTGGGAAAAATGATTGAAAAAAATCAGAATTTGGAGCACATTGGGCTGCTTCCTTCCACTTTCTGCAAAGTCCAAGAGAGAGGTGAACTTGGGGGGAAAGTCAGCCAGTCTGTAAACAAGGAATATTATTGTGTCAAGGAAGCCCTCTCTGCCTGGAGTCTACGATTTGATTTGACTGATAAACTGATAATCTGGGGTCTGCCTCCATACCCCAAGCAAAGGCAGCCCGGAAAGATGGTTTTACTGAGGTTTCCAAGTTTTACAAATGGCTTCATATTTCAATTTTTCTGCCCGATGGTGAGAGCCAGTGCAGAGGTAAACCTTAGTGTAAGGGTGTTTTACTTCCCCAACCGAGCCCATCATGTCATGTGTCCTCAAGGTATCAAGCTGAAGAGAAGCATAGTGCCCAATAGCTAAAAGACCAAAGTCTTCAGACAAAAACTGTCCAGGCAAGTATTTGGGCTCTGGTTAACTGAACACGGAATAGAGTTGCCAAATAAAACACAGGATGCCCAGGTACATTTGAATTTCAGATAAACCATGAATAATTTTTTAGGGAAAATATGTCTCAAATATTTTAATTCTAGAGTATTTTTCATTGTTTATCTGAAATTTAGGTTTAACTGGGAATCCTGTGTTTTCTGTTTTTTTAATTTGCTCAGTCTGGCAACCCTAAAATGGAACAGACCAGAAACAAACATATCAGAAGCCTACTAAATTTGTGAGGGTATTCATTATACTGTTAAGGAAACCAGAAACTGTCTTGCAAACGCAGGTGACTCAGCAATCCGTAAAGCAACTCCTAGGACCCCGTATCTGTTCAGCTCCTGAGAAGTGTATTCCCTCTAATGCTTACTTCGGATGTGGTTTTTGAAGATAAGGGACAGGGAAGTCCTCCTGCCGGGCAGGGCCAGAAGGATAACAAGAAGAGACTTTGGGGGCTTCCCTGGTGGTGCAGTGGTTGAGAATCTGCCTGCCAATGCAGGGGACACGGGTTCGAGCCCTGGTCTGGGAAGATCCCACATGCCGCGGAGCAACTGGGCCCGTGAGCCACAACTACTGAGCCTGCACGTCTGGAGCCTGTGCTCCGCAACAAGAGAGGCCGCGATAGTGAGAGGCTCGCGCACCGCGATGAAGAGTGGCCGCTGCTCGCCGCAACTAGAGAAAGCCCTCGCACAGAAACGAAGACCCAACAAAGCCAAAAATAAATAAATAAATTAATTAATAAAAAAAAAAAAAAAAAAAAAAGAAGAGACTTTGGTCCAGAGCAGAGGGTATTCAGATGGGCTGACCAAGGAATCTACTCTGCTGGCAGAGAGGGGGTTCTCACCACTCCTGTTCCCACACGATTTGATCACTGCTATGGGCCAAGGACTTCCAGGTGTTTCTCATGAACCCCTTTTCCAAATGGGAGGTTTTATTGTAACTAGCTTTTCCTACTGCATGACCGTATATTGCTCATTTTGAAGCAGATAACTTTTCTTTTAGTTTGTGGGTTTCCAGACCACAAAGAGTCCCTTGGACCGATGGAGAGCTCTGTATACCACCCACAGTGCAGGTCTCTGAGCGGGAGGGACATTGGAATCGCTGCTCTTGGGAAAGGTATACATCTGTATACGTGTGGGAAGAAAGAAGTATATAGATATATGGGCAAAAGGGCAAGTTTGCTTTTGTGGCAGTTTTCCTTCCTCTTCCAACATCCTCCCCTTCTTCTAGAGCAGAATATCTTTTTCTGCAGCATGCTGGGATGTCACAACTAAGTTACAAGTTTATTCAGATATTGGTACCCTCACTTTCAGGGCAGATGAGTAAGTCCTCGAGCACATACAGCCTTTGGCCACAAACAGCCTGTCCTTTTGCTCCACCGGGCCATCACCAGGAAACGGTTGGGGTGCCATGAAATTAGAGACAGCATAATCCACGTAAAACCACTCTCACTTCTGAGACCAATTACAAGTTTGGGGGAGTCTCAAAAGCACCCTCAGATTCAATAATTCACTGGAGAGTCTCACAGGACTCACTGAAAACTGTTCTACCCATGGCTATCATTTTTTACAGCAAAAGGATACAGTTTAAAATCTGCCAAGGGAAGCAGCGCACAGGGCTGGGTCCAGGAAAGCACCCAACATGGAGCTTCCACTGTCCTCTCCCTGTGTAGTCATGGATAGCGTTACTCTCCGGGCATCAATGTATGACAACACATATGGAACACTGCCACCCAGGAAAGCCCACCCAAATTTCGAGGCCAGGGTTTTTATTGGGGCTCCATCATGTAGTAATGCTGACTTATCAGATGGCTGATCTCAGCCCCAAGCCCCTCTCGAAGCTGAACTAATACCCAAAGCTCCCTCCCTAAATCACCCTAAGTTACATAGACTTTCTGCCATGGCCAGCCCCCAGCCTAAACAAAGACACGTCTATTGAGCATGGCAACCTATCAGAAGCGGATGGCAAAGGTCAGACCTCTCTGTGGGCAAGGTTAAATTCTTTACTACACAGATACACTCTTCTACAATAATAGAACCCCAATTCTTTTTCTTTCTTTTCTTTTTCAGCCGCGCCACGCGGCATGTGAGATCTTAGTACCTGCAGTGGAAGTGCGAAGCCTTAATCACTGGACTGCCAGGGAAGTCCCAGAACCCCAATCCTTAACTGAGCACGAGGCACCCAGAATCCAGAATCCCAACCTCGACCAGAATGCCAACCTCCTGTGTGTCTAGTTGTGACTATGTGACTAAATTCTAGGCAATGGGATATAAGTGGAGGTGGTATTTGTCACTTCTGAAAAGTGTCCTTAAATGGAGACCATTTCTCCGCCCCTCTCTTTCTTCTTGCTGCCTAGGTGGGGCTACAGGAGCTGTCTTGGCCCATAAGGTAAAGCCTCATGTTGAGGATGGTGAGCAACAAGGTGGAAGGAACCTGGGTTCCTGTTGATTGAGGCACCCTTCATACGGCTGTTAAGAGAAAACATTAAATTATGTTTAAGCCAGTGTTACTTTAGATTTTCTGTCATTTGCAGCAGGATCTAATTTCAACATTTACTTGAAACTTACTTTCATACTGCTTACATCCAGGTTTGCAAAACTCTTTGCTCATCACTCACCGGATTCCATCTTTAATCCAACTCACCCACAGGCTGTCAGATGCTCCCCGGTCATTTCCTCTCTGTGGTAACTCTTGCCCCTCTAGGACACTGGCCTTTATCCCAAGCCTTTATCACATCCAGGCACTTCACTTTCCATTTTCAGCTGAGGCATGAGGACAAGAAAGTGATATTTTCTGATTATAGAATCATCATATTTTCCATGGCTAATTGATTGGTGACTGACTGACTTAACACCTAAACTTTATATTTAAACTTACAGGTCAATTTTCTTGATACACCTTTTAAAAATTGAAGAACAGATATTTGCTTATTCAGAATAAAGCTTTATAAACCTTTCTAAAACCTAATATTTGAATTTTATCCACATTTTATCAAAATGTAGCAGTGTTCCCTATGCCCAGTTGCTTTGCATCATGTACACAGAAGGATACAGGAATATACAAGGATACAGCAGGATAAACACTAAATTTTTAATTTTTATGATTTGGTGTTTTGTCATCCATTGTTCTTCATAAAGACTTTGTCCCAGCTTTTGCAGGCATCTAAGAAGTTAATCATTAAAACATAAAGGATGGTAGTTCCCTAGTGGCCTAGTGGTTAGGATTCCAGGCTTTCACTGCTGTGGCCCGGGTTCAATCTCTCGTTGGGGAACTGAGATCCCACAAGCCGTGCAGCGCAGCCAAAAAACAAACAAACCAACAGAACCAACCAAATAAACAAAAGAAAATAAAGGATGAACAAATACTACTTCTTAGATTATGAAGACAGGGATTTTATCCTTCCCTTATTTAAGAACAGCAGGACACTGGGACATCATGCAATCTCTGTCACATTCTTCATGGTCTACCAGTCTTGAAACTGGAGGCGGGCAGAGTGACACAAACCCAAAAGTCTCACTTCTAATTTGCCTACATTAATGACCTGATTTTCTCATTTTCATGGTAGAAAAACATATGTGTATATCTGAAATATAAAAGTTAATTTTCTCATTACTGCCCAGTCAAAATCAATATTTAAAACTTCAATATGTATCAATGATGTGATTCTTACTTTGCTCCATCACAAACTCAAGGAAAGAAAAGATGTATAACACCTGAAGAATGGAAAAGTCATAAAGCCTTAGGAAGGTTACCTAATAACCTTAGGAAGGTTGTCTAATAATAATTATTAGACAAGGACTTGACAGGGATTTGTGCCTTCAGTGAAAAAGGCCTCATGGAATCTTCTTGCTGAAAGGAACCTAAGGACTTAATGACATGAGTTTCCTCCAGATGAAATAACCAAGGCCCCAGCGAGATCAAAGTAGATGCCAAAGGTCACCTTGCTAATAAGCAGCAAAGCTGGAATCAGCACCCAAGTTGTTCTCAACATCCTATGTGTCCTCTGTGATGGTTACAGAAGTTTCATATCATCAAGGTTAAGATGAAAGAGCTTCTCCTAAGCTGCAGACGTGTTTAGATGCACCCTCAGAAAACAACTGGATCCACTTAACCTGTGCTCTTCTGATTGGAAAGAAACTTGTATTCTGGTGAAGCAAAATTTCTGTCTCCAGAATAATACAAAAACTATTTTCCTGCCGAACCAAATCAAACCAAACCAAAGAAAGAACATGTTGATGTCCAAAGTTCATCAGCAACACAAATCAGCTAAGGAATAACACTGAAGTTATATCTCCTCTTGTAAGTTGTTCACTCCTTGACGATGAGAGTCACTCAACTTTGTATCTCCTACCCCACTTAGCACATTGTTGGTACTGAAATTTCTGTTTAATGAATGAAGTATATAAATCATTGCTTTGTTGCCCTAGCATTGTACCCCTTTCAAAAGAAGCACTTAGTAAATATATGTCTAATTTCCTGTGCTGTCAGAAATATTGTTTAATCATACTGTTAAAAATAAAGACCTCCAGGGCCGACTGAACTAAATTCTCCAAACCACTAGATGCTCTTTCCTCCTTGGGCCACTCAGCTGTGCAGCCGGAAATGGATCGTGGTGAGAGAGCTGCAGCTCTTCCTCAAATACCCCGGAATGTTGGCTATGTCAGAAAGTGTTTGGAGAATGCCTCGGAAGCTGAGAGAATATTTCCAAAGCAATATACACACAAAGATATTTGAACCAGAGAATATGCACTCGAAAATAGATGCATGGGGCACATCCATAGAATATCAAGTTTTTACCAGGTTTAGGAGCTGCAGCCCATTACTGTGAACCCAAGAATTAAGGTAACTATAAAACATGTGTTTGCAGTCAGACATGTAGTTTTACATTGATCTTCTTACAGTAAAATATGTATAAGATTGTGATCAAACTCATAGGCATATTATAAGTGATAAGACCTGATAAAGGACACTAGCATGTTTCAGGAAAAAAACCTGTAGAAATAATTATATCTTTTTAAAAAGACATACAATGATTTTTCACTGAAAACTAGGTATCTTTAGTTGAAATCTGGGAACACAGCTGAGTGTTGGACCCACACTAGGAAAAACATCCTCTCATATTCTCTGCCAATTCACACAATCAAAAGGATGTGAAGGTTTCCTCAACTGACAACACAGAGACAGGTAGGAATTGTCTAGGTTTGGAGTTTCTAGTCCTGAGAAGATTCCCACCATATCAATGTGAAAACATGCTGTTTCAGAGAGTTGAGAGCAAATCAAGACATTGAAGGGATCCACCCAGTGGAATACTACTCAGCAATAAAAAGGAACAAACTACTGATCTACACAACAGCCTGGATGGATCTCAGAAACTTTTCACTAAGTGAAAGTTGTCAGACACAAAGACTGCATACTGAAAGATTCCACTTATGTGAAATTTCTGGCAAACACAAAATTATAGAGACAGTGTAGATCGGCAGTTGCCCGACGCTATGGGTGGGAGCAGGGAGCAAACAGGCAAAGGTAGTTTTTCAGATGGATGGAAGTGTTAGAAAAACTGGATTGCAGTGATGGTTCATAAATGTATAAATTCACTAAAACTCACCAACCATACCCTTATAAGAGTGATGTTTAAATTGTACTTCAATAAAGCTGTTTTTGTAAAAAGGAGAAATTAAAAGAGATGATTCTTTCAGGGCCAGCCTGTTGCACAAACAGGTTGCCTCACCTGTAATTCATGGTAGCCACTGTACTTTCCAAATGTGAGAGGATCTCTCCAAAAGGGGTGCTTTGACATACACATCTAGATACTGTTATATCAAATCAGGTTTCCAAAATTAGAATGTACAATTTCTAAGCATAATTTTTATTATATTAGTGTATTCACAGTACCAATGCCACGTTCAAGAATGTTAGTACGTTAAATTGAGGGAAACAAACAAAAAGCCTCCCTGATTTGGGGGAATGGTGTTGTGACTGGGAGCCCAGCTTCATGGGCTTTTCTGGAAACAGGCAGCTGTTTAGGGCAGCTCCCAGGGCAGGAGGAAAGGTATTTAGGGTGTAGACTTAAATGCCTTCACTAACAACTGTGGTATGCTGGCTACACTCATCCCTACCACCACAGAAATGTGGGGCAATTATATCAGGAAAATTCATCCTGTTCAAAGGGCAAAGAATGAATGGAACATTCTGGGGTCAACTTGACTGGTGTTTCTGTCCACAGCAAGTGGTTCTCATACTTGGGTGTGCATCAAAAATCTCCTGACTTGTTAAGAAGTCAGGTTCCCGGGCTGGGGCCTAAGGTTGCCAAACTGGGCGTCTGGGAAGGAAGGCCAGAGTCTGACTCTTTAATGAGCCCCCAGGGGATTTTTATGCTGATGGTCCTCAAAACACAGGTTAAGGAACACTGAAGAAAGAGAAGAAAAGAAAAGAAGAGAAAAGAAAAGAAAGGAGAAGAGAAGGGAAGAGAAGAGAAAAGGGAGGGAGGAAGGAAGGAGGGGAAAGCAGGAAAGAAAAAGAAAGAGGGAAAGAAAGAAAGGAAGGAAGGAAGGAGGGAGGGAGGGAAGGAGGAAAGAAAGAAGGGAGGGAGGGAGGGAAAAAGAAAGGAAAGAAGGCAGGCAGGAAGGAAGGGAGGGAGGGGAATAAGGAGTGCCCCATGAAGGAGGTGAAGATGAAGATGAAGATGAAGATGAAGCAGGTAAAGGCCTTGCTGCCTAGGTACCTCCGCTGAGTTTAGTTTTAATTCCTTCTAAACCACCAGCTGTGTTTCATCTCCACATCTTACACTGTGCCCTCTTTACCTGTCTCTTAGTCCTGCTTTCAGGTCGAGGAGTCTCACCTGTGTTGGACTGGAGACAAATAGTAAAGCATTTTCTCTTTCATGCCCCCCACTGACCCCCATGGGACAAGACTGAACTAGAGGCAGACTAAGCCTTTGCTCACTGACCGGCAGGGTGGTCTTCACCTTGGGATCCCTGGAGAGGAACCTGCAGGGGATTCTTTGTTCTGAAACGTTGCTGAGGGGGAGGGAAGCAAGAGTCGACTGGATTTGACGACCCAGCCCGGAACAGAACCCTTCCCCTGGGGAGGACACCTGTTGTCACGTGGGGAGAGAGGAATGCCCTCCTGCCTGCACACAGTGGTCCACGTGGGTTCCTTAGCTCTAGAGATGCTTCTGCTTTCCATCCTCCTTGGCAACAACCCAGCCTGTGGAGAGTGGCCCTTGGCTATCTCTGGGAGATTCTGTCCACCCACCAGACCACATGGGTAAGCCATGTTTACAAACATGATAGCCATGTTTGTAACATGTGACCCACTGCCTCAGTAACTGGTGATTGGACCAAGAATGGACACTTTACCCAAACTGGCCCAATCGGAGCCCCTTTTCCTGGAAACTTGCAATTATAACTAAGATATTCCCATCTCAATGCGGGCTGGTTTCTCATACAGAGGAGGAAAACTCAAGAACTTTAGCATTGCTTTTTTCTACTCATGAGGAAGGAGCAGCCTAGAAATCTAGGAGGGAGAAAGAGTTGTGTGATGAAGAGGACACCCCTGGGGTGACTGCATTCATTTCCCAGTTCAGTCCCTTCTGGGGCCCAGCTGACCTCCTGAGCTTCATTCAGTCCCCTGAGATGCTCCAGTACTATTGGAATAAAGGGTCCTTCTATGGTTCTTTAATCCAGTTCTGCCCTGCATTCAGAGTCCTCACGAATCCAGGTGCGATCATATTTCCCTTTGGCCATCCCTGTCTTTGTTTTAACTCACATCCCTTCCTTCTGCAGACAGGAAGGCAGACCACATTGTCTTCCTGATGGTGCAAAATGAGAGCTTTCCTCAAAAACTGATGTGGTTTGAATTACTGACTATAATATGCTGACTGTATTTGAAATTATGAAATAATAATTAATTTTTAGGTGCAAAAATGGAACTATGAATATGTTTCATTTAAAAAACCGTCCTTGTCTTTAGAGTTACATATTGAAATATTGATGCTTGAAATGATATGATGTCAGGATTTGCTTCTAAACAATCCCACAGGGCAGGAAGTGGGTGAGGGTACAGATGAAACAAAGTTGACCTTGAGCTGATAATTGTTGAATCGGGGTGACTGGGGTTCATTGTACGAGTCTGTCTACTTTTCTATATGTTTAAAATTTTCCATAAAAAGAAATTCTAAAAACACCAATGGGAAGTTTTTCAAGGGATTACCTCTGAAATAACACAAAACTATCAACGTTCAAAAGTAGGAAGAAGCTTTTTAAATTAGAGATCTAAACGTGTCACTCCAAAGGCAGTCACCCCTAATGGGAGTGGGTCTCAAGCACCGTTCAGCTAGTGTGTGAATAAAAACAAACCAGGTGTGTGTGTCCCCCCTTCCCTTGAATGGAAATAGCAACTTTGAGTTTGTGTTCAATTCATCTCTGATGATGCAATCCAAAATAAAATATCCAAAGATCTACAGCTTTTTTATATTAAAAAAACTACACACTTGACTATATACTTAGTGGTTTTTATTTTATTAAAAATTATTTGGTAGATTTAAAAGAAACATTATCTCAAAGTAGAATATTTTCCAAATAAGTTGAAAGCATGTGTGCAAGAAAATAAAGCATCTTGGATGCTCTCCAGTAGCTCCAAAAGGCTTCATGTACCTATGCATACCTTCTTATTTAGAGCAGTGAGTAGGAGGTGGAGGTGGAGGATGCTTGTTGAGTATTCCAGAGCATCTGATTTCATTCTTTACATATTCACTATGGTTAAGAGCGGTCTTTTCCGGGGGTGTGGATTTGCGGAGAAGTATTTAAAGTTTAAGTTGTGATTGTCCATTTCACCTCCATCCCTACCCATTTTCAAGGTGGCCAAAGTCAGTTCTCTGTAGGAAAACCCAAGGGGACCATCTGTTCCTTGTATGACCCATTGCTGTCCTGATTATATGGATGCTCTCGCGCTGTAGACACATTTTTGGGTGTCCGCCTGAGGCCAGGAGCCCCAACTGCCCTTTTAGTATCTGCATGTCCATTTCTTTTCATTGGTCCTTTCCTCCATCAGCTTTATTTGCTCCTTCTATCCATTCAGGTTTACTTTGACTGGACTCTGCAACACTCCACTCCTGACTGGTTTTCTACTGTAGGCTTTTGTTCTTGTAGCACACGTGTACTCAAAGCAATTCATCCTACTGCCTTAGTTATGGCTCCTTTGGTTCCAAGCACTGAAGACCCACTCTACCTCATGGAAATAGGAGTTCGTTGCAAGGACAGTTTTGTTTTTTGTTTTTTTCTTTAATTAATTAATTTATTTCTTTATTTTTGGCTGTGTTGGGTCTTCGTTTCTGTGAAAGGGCTTCCTCTAGTTGCGGCAAGCGGGGGCCACTCTTCATCGCGGTGTGCGGGCCGCTCACTATCGCGGCCTCTCTTGTTGCGGAGCACAGGCTCCAGACGCGCAGGCTCAGTAGCTGTGGCTCACGGGCCTAGTTGCTCCGCGGCATGTGGGATCTTCCCAGACCAGTGCTCAAACCCGTGTCCCCTGCATTGGCAGGCAGATTCTCAACCACTGCGCCACCAGGCAAGCCCGCAAGGACAGTTTTGATCAAAACATACAGGGATCAAAAAAAGGAAAAAAAACCCCAACCAAACCCATTTCTACACTCAAGAGCTTGATGACTGCCTTCATTGCATCTCCAGGTGTTCATGAATTGAATGAGACTAAAGGTTTAGAATCATAAAGATAGCACCTAAAAATCTCCTTGTTAACATGAAATATTTATACCACCAAAATAAAGCTAATAATATAGCTGAGTCAATGAACCAATTAATAGTTGACATCAGTTTTCCATGGAGCCATATTCTTTCACAGTGAGGGTGCTATTAACAAAAAATAAAAACATAGATGAGGCCTCACATCAATACATCCCCAACCCAGGCTAAATTTTAATTACGTTGCGTACTTCAGACCTTAAAATAATATTTAATTTAAAATAATTTAAAGAAAAATGCAAAGGTCTTTCAAACTACAATTTCTTCTATGGATTGTACTTCTATAGATGTGACTGACTATGAAATAAAGTATCATATCATATCATATAATTGTTTAAGACTAACACGGTAAAATTGCTTACAGTCAGACATAAGAAGAATTTTGTTCAATCTATTTAGTATGTTTGGACTATAACTTCGTATATTATATAAAGGACTTTTGAATATTTTTGTCCAGTACCCTCGGGAAGAAATATATTTTATACAGCAATACAGTAAACCCCGAATTAAAAGTTATCCAAAACAATATTTAACTTTTCCCCTAAATATTCTGATATTTTCTATTATGTTCTCTGTCTCTCTCTCTGTTTTGTTTCTTTTTGGCTGCACCCCATGGCATGCAGAACTTCCCCAACCGGACTAGACCACCAGGGAAGTCCTCTCTCTCTTTTTTTTTAAAAGGTGTTGTTATGAGCCACAAAGCTGATTTCACAAACCACTTATGCAAAGTGACCTGAAGTTGGGAAAACATCGCTTTACTAACAAATAATGACATAGAGTATTTAGTGATAACAAACATCCATGTAGTCACTGCATGGATTTGAAAAATCCTAACATTTTGCTGTATCCACTTTAGATTATTTTTTAAATTAAAATACTGTAGCTGGAATCAAAGGCCTCTTTGTACCCCTCCCAGGAGCAAGAACTATTCTGAATTTGGTGATTATTGTCCCCATGGCAGGTTTTTATGTAACTACTACAAATGTATGGATCCATAGCAATATGTAACATTGATTTCCATGTTCATGAATTTAAAACAAATGTTATATTATGCTGCAACTTATTTTCTTTCCTATTATTGTTTTTAGGTTTCATCCATGCTGATGTAGTGTTCTAGTTCATTTAACTGCTATTATATTCTACTGTATGAATATCCTTGTGCCCTTTTGTCCCTCCCACCCTCCCAAAACTTTTTGAGACATTGATTAAGAGAATGTAATTATCAAAGTAGAATCTGATTTAAACAGGTCAGAGAAACCTGCTTTTCCAAACCCCTGTCTCATATATGTGAGGATCACCATCAGGCACACAGAATTACCAGGACTATATTTTCTTTTTTAAAAAATGTATTGACTGGGCTTCCCTGGTGGCGCAGTGGTTGAGAATCTGCCTGCCAACGCAGGGGACACGGGTTCGAGCCCTGGTCTGGGAAGATCCCACATGCCGCGGAGCAACTGGGCCCGTGAGCCACAATTACTGAGCCTGCACGTCTGGAGCCTGTGCTCCGCAACAAGAGAGGCCGCGATAGTGAGAGACCCGCGCACCGTGATGAAGAGTGGTCCCCACTTGCCACAACTAGAGAAAGCCCTCGCACAAAAACAAAGACCCAACACAGCCATAAAAAAAAAAAAAAAAGTTGTCAGAAACAAAATGTATTGACTTATAACTCACATACCATAAAATTCACCCCTTTAAAGTAAAAATAAAACAAAACAAAATATAATAAAATTTAGTGTAAGTTCATAAAGTTGTGTAAACATTGCAACTACCTAATTCCAGAACATTTTTGTCATCCCCAAAGAGAAACTCTGCATCCAGTAGCTGTCAGCCCCAATCCGTTCTCCTTCCAGCCCCTGGCAACCACAAGTCGCTTTCTGTTTCTGTGGATTTGCCTATTCTGAACATTTCATATAAATGGAATCATACAAATATGGCCTTTTTGACTGACCAGCTTTTCTCACTTACCATAACGTTTTCAAGATTCATCCATGCTGTAGCTTGTATTAGTACTCATTCCTTTTTATGGCCAATTAATATTCCACTGTATGGATATACCACATTTTGTTTATCCACTCATCAGTTGATGACATTTGGATTGTTTTCACCTTTTAGCTATTATGCATAATGCTGCTATCAATATTTGTGTATAAGTCTTTATGCGGACATATTGTTTTCATTTCTCTTGGCTGCCTGCCTAGGAATGGAATGGTTAGGTCATATAGCAACTCTATGTTTAACTTTTTGAAGAAATGCCAGACTGTTTTACAAAGCAACTGCTGCATTTTACACTACCAAGAGCAAAGTATGAGGGTTACAATTTCTCCAGACCCTTGCCAACACTTGTCATTACCTGCCTTTTTTTTATAACCATCCTAATGATGTGAAGTGGTATTTCATTGTGGTTGTGGTTTTGATTTGTATTTACCTAGTGACTAATGATGTCATGCATCTTTTCATATGTTTACTGGCTATTTGTATATCTTCTTTGGAGAATGTCTATTCAAGTCCTTTTCTCATTTAAAAAAAATGGATTATTTAATTTTTTATTATTGAGTTGTAAGATTTCTTTACATGTTCTATATACAAGTCCCTTATTGGATATATGATTTGCAGGTATTTTTTTCCAATCCTGTGGGTTGTCTTTTGACTCTCTTGATAATGTTCTTGGAAGCACAAAAGTTTTTAATTTTGATGAAGTCCAATTTCTCTATTTTTTCTTCTGTTGCTGGTGCTTTTGGTATGGTATCTAAGGATCCATTGTCAAATCTAAGATCATAAATATTTACTCCTATGGTTTCTTCTAAATGTTTTATAATTTAGCTCTTACATTCAGGTCTTTGATCCATTTTGAGTTAATTTTTGTCTGTGGTGTGAGGTAGGGCTCTAACTTCATTCTTTTGCATGTGGCTACCTAGAGTCCCAGCACTATTTGTTGAAAAGACTATTCTTTTCTCATGCAATTGTCTTGGCACTTTTGTCAAAAATCAACTGACTTTAAATGTATGCTCTATTTCCAAACCCACTATAGCCTACAGCTGTACCTTGGTATCTGCGGGAGATTGGTTCCACGACTCCCCTGCAGATACCAAAATCCAAGGATGTTCACATCCCTTAGTGGGCCCTCCATATCCTCAGTTTCCAAATTCGAGGATTCAACCAATCAGAGATCCTGCACTAAGCTTATGATCCTCGGGTTGGTTGAATTCGTGAATGTGGGACCCACGTATATGAAGGGTGGTCTGTATTTCATTGAGACTTGGGCCTCCTCTGGCTAATAAACCAGCTTATTAGGGGGAAGAGAAGACAGTCAAAACCAGAGGCAACACACACTACCCTGTGAACCAGTAGGAGAAAAGAGCTATCAGTACGACCATTTCACAGGTAAAGAGGCTCAGGGTGAAGAAATAGTAGCTGTCGATGGAGCGGCGCTTTGCACCCAGCGCTGCCTTCTTCCAAAGCTGAGGTTTGTAACTCCTTTCCCAGGCTGCCTTCCCTCTCGAGGTCTATGAAGGAGGACAGTAATAGAGAAAGCAGCTCACTTGGGTTGAACACTTTGTGCGCGCCATTCCTCACTTTGGGAGGCCCGTTGATTGGTGGGAAATGTTTCCGTACCCACTGTGCGAAGGAGGAAAACAGGCTCACAGCGCGGAGATTTCTCCTTCCCCAGCCCCTCGCCAGCCTCCACGCTCCATCTCTTTCCCCTCGCACGCCCACACTCACCTTCTTGAGCGTTTGCCTTCTTGGGTGCGATAAGGCGACCACCCTTCCTTGGGCTCAGTTGCCCCGCCGCCGAGGTCCCGCTGTCTGCCTGCCTCTGCGCCTGGAATTTGCGCCGCGCCTGCGCCGAGTCCAGGCAGGCACCGGAAGAGGCGGGGCCGTTGATTTTTGTCTTTTAAAGTCATACTTGGCAAAGTAAAAAAAATTTTTATTTTTATTTTTTTATTGAACTATAGTTGATTTACAATGTTGTGTAAATTTCTGCTGTACAGCAAAGTGATTCAGTTATACATACATACATTCCTTTTTTTTTTTTTAAATAACTTTATTTATTTATTTTTGGCTGTGTTGGGTCTTCATTTCTGTGCAAGGGCTTTCCCTAGTTGTGGCGAGTGGGGGCCACTCCTCATCGTGGTGCGCGGGCCTCTCACTGTCGCGGCCTCTCTTGTTGCGGACCACAGGCTCCAGACGCGCAGGCTCAGTAGTTGTGGCTCACGGGCCTAGTTGCTCCGTGGCATGTGGGATCTTCCCAGACCAGGGCTCGAACCCGTGTCCCCTGCGTTGGCAGGCGGATTCTCAACCACTGCGCCACCAGGGAAGCCCTACGTTCCTTTTTTAATATTCTTTTCCATTATGGTTTATCATAGGATACTGCATATAGGTCTCTGTGCTATACAGTAGGACCTTGTTGTTTATCCATTCCACATATAATAGCTTCCATCTGCTAATCCCAACCTCCCACTCCAGCCCTCCCTCAACCCCCTCCCCCTTGGCAACCGCAAGTCTGTTCTCTATGTCCGTGAGTCTGTTTCTGTCTCCTAGATAGGTTCATTTGTGTCATAGTTTAGATTCCACATATAAGTGATAGGCAAAGTAAAAACTTAATAGCCATATACCAATCCACACAATCTGGTCAGTATATTTTACTGGTCTCTAAAGCAGAAAAGTTTGGAAAATGCTAGTCTAAATATCTCATGGTTATATGGGATTTCTTATCGTGATGTTAGATATTACTTATCTGTTGCTTATATTTAACTTCAAAACTTAATGAACAGTCAGAAAAAAAGTGTGGACATGTATCATGTACTCATATAGATGGAAAATCTGCAACTACCACCAAATAGAAGTCAGGACCACAATGACTACTTCGCCTCGGGAATGTAGTATAGTAAACTCCCACTTCCTCCATCCTTTGTGCTATTAGTGTTGTATATTTTACTGCTACATATATTTTTAATTCCACACTACATTGTTATTATTATTGTGCTAGAGCATACATTCTTGTCATGTGAGGTAATTAGATAATGCCTAAAAATGTTGCTTAGGAGGGTTATAATGAAAACCTTGAGAATCACTGCTCTCGGCAGTCAGTTATCTTTTAATGAAAATTTAATTATAGAGGAAAATCATATTTAACTCATAAACGCATATTTACCATTTCCAGTGCTTTTTATTCTTTTGTGTGGACCGAAGTTTCCATCCGGTGTCATTTACCTTCAGCCTGAAGAACTTTCTTTCTTCGATATTTTAGTGCAGGTCTGCTGGTGACAAATTTGGTCAGCTTTTACTTGTCTGAAAAAGTTTTATTTCACCCTCATGGGGGGGGGGTGTGTATTTTTGCTGGATGTAGAATTCTAAGTTGACAGTTTCTTTTAATATTTAAAGATGCCTTCCAATTGCCTCTGGCTTTTCTAGTTTCTGACAAGAAGTCTACTGTAGTATTATCTTCTGACTTTTTCTTTTTTCCTCTGGCTACATTTAAGATACTCCCTCTATCGGCCAAGATATGGAAGTAATCTAAGTATCCATCAACAGATACATGAATAAAGAAGACATGTACAAACACACACACACACACACACACACACACACAATGGAATACTACTCAGCCATAAAAAGTATGAAATAATGCCATTTGCAGCAACATGGATGGACCTAGAGATGATCATTATTAAGTGAAGTAAATCAGACAGAAAAAAACCAAATATCGTATGATATCACTTATATGTGGAATCTTAAAAAATGATACAAATGAACTTATTTACAGAACAGAAACAGACTCACAGACATAGAAAACAAACTTATGGTTATCAAAGGGGAAAGGGGGGCAGTGAAGGGATAAATTAGGAAGTTGGGAGTAACATATACACAATACTATATATAAAATAGATAAACAACAGGGACCTACTGTATAGCACAGAGAACTATACTTAATATTTTGTAAAACCTATATGGGAAAAGAATCTGCAAAAGAATATATATATTCAGATATATATATATATATATATATTCAGATATTTGTATATCTGAATCACTTTGCTGTACATCTGAAACTAACAAAACATTGTAAATCAACTATACTTCAATTTAAAAGAAAAGATATTCCCTCTATCATTTATTTTTAGTGATTAGATTTTGATACATTTGAATTGGTTTGTGTGTGTGTGTGCGCGTGCGTGTGTGTGTAAGTGAATTCTGTTTGGAGGTCATTGAACTTTTGGGGTCTATGTGTTTATAGTTTTCAAATTTGGAAAAATTTTCAGCCATTATCTTTTCAAATGTATTTTCTGCTTCCTACTCATGCCTTGCTTTTTGGGTCTCCAATTAAATGTGTGTTAAATCAGTCTATATTTCCTGTAGATTATAAAACCTCTTTATTTTCCCCGTCTTTCTCTCTATGTATTTTATTTTAGAGATATTCTATTTCTCTGCCTTCAAGTTCTCTGATATTTTCTTATGCAGTGTCTAATTTTGTGTTAATCCAAGCCAGTGAAAAGTTAATTTCATATATTGCATTTCCATCTCTAGAAGTTTCATTTGTTTCTTTTTTATTTCTCACTTCATTATACACATTTATTCATTAAATTCTTAAATATAGTTATATTACTTGTTTTAATGTCCTTGTCTACCAGTTCCTTCATATCCGTCATTACTGAGTGCCTCCCACTGCCTGGTTATAGTCACACCTCCCTTGCATATCTAGCATTTTTCAGTTGAATGGTGGACATTGTGTGTGTCACAAAGCAGAGTGTCTGGATTGAGTTTTCATCTTTTAAAGACTGTTTCAGCTGGCAGTTAGTTTACTTGAGGCTATCAGTTCGATACCTTCAAGGCCTGTCTTTAAATTTTGCTTGACCCACTAAGAGTAGCCTCATTTCAGGACTCCTTCAGACCCTACACTGACCATTACTCCTCTTGGGTCTCCACTGAATGTTGCCCATATTTCTACTCTGGCTGGACAGGTGGAAATGTCTTCCTGCTCTGTGTGTGCTCTGGGTGTTACTTAGATTACAATTCTCTGGTCACTCTTTGTGGAGCTTCATGGGGATTCACTCTCCCCATGTGCAGTTGAGTACTCAGCAAAGACTCAGTGGCGCCTCCACACAGGTTGCAAGAGTTCTTTCTCTACACAGTGCCTTCCTTTCCAGAACTCTTTCCTGGCTTCAGCCTTCCTCAACTATAATCTCTGTTTCCTTCAACTCAGCAAGGCTATCCTAACTCGCCTTACCCCCTTCTCTGCACCACAGTTCAGAACAAGTTTGTCTTCTTTCTCCAAAGGCTCACAATTCTGCACTGTCTGTTGTGCGATATCTGACAGCATTTGGTTTATATATGTTTTAAAGTTTTCTAGTCATTTATGGGGGAATGGGAAAGCTAAACTGGCACCATTTACTCCATCATGGCAGAAAGCAGAAGTCTTATAGATTTTGATATACCATTTTAAAAACTCGTAATTTATACAGCACAGGGAATAAATCCAATATTTTATAATAATTTTTATTTTATTTTTATTTTTTGGCCACGCCACCCAGCTTGTGGGATCTTAGTTCCCTGATCAGGGATTGAACCCGGGGCCCTCAGCAGTGAACGTGCCAAGTCCTAACCACTGGACCCCCAGGGAATTCCCTACAATAACTTTAAATAGAGTATAATCTGTAAAATTTTGAATCACTATGTTGTAAACCAGAAACTAATATTTTATAAATCAACTATACTTCAATTAAAAAAATAAAAATAATAATAAAATAAGAAGCATGATTTAAATAATCATTCAGGGACTTCCCTGGTGGTGCACTGGTTAAGAATCCGCCTGCCAATGCAGAGGACATGGGTTCGAGCCCTGGTCTGGGAAGATCCCACATGCCACAGAGCAACTAAGCCCGTGCGCCACAACTACTGAGCCTGCATGCCACAACTACTGAAGCCCGTGTGCCTAGGGCCCGTGCTCCGCAACAAGAAGCCACTGCAATGAGAAGCCCGTGCACTGCAACGAAGAGTAGCCCCTGTTCGCTGCAACTAGAGTAAGCCCGCGTGCAGCAAAGAAGACTCACGCAGCCAAAAATAAATAAATAAATAAATTTAAAAAAATCATTCAGTTTACGAGATTTTCTAATTTCCCTTGGAATTTCTTTTTTTGATCTAATTTTTAGAAATGTGTTGCTTAATTTCCAACATATGGGGATGCTCTGTTTCCCTTTTTATTACTGATGTCTAGTTAAGTTTCATTAGGGCCAGGGCGCATTCTCTTTATAATTACTAACCTTTGAAATTTGTTGAGATTTGCTTTATGCTCAGCATATTGTCATTTTTGATAAAGATATTGTGAACACTTCAGAAGAATGGATATTTTGTACTTAGTGTTATATATATACACACACACACACACACACACACACACACGTGTATATGAATATGTATGTATATACAAATCATGCAAATAAACTGATGTAATTAACTTATGTAGATCACTGTATATATATTTGCATCATTTGCATTGTTCAAATCATCTATATTGTTACTAATTTATTATTTATGTCACACATTGTATTTTCCAAAGATAGCTGCAAAAATATCTTCCATCCCACAGGGTATTCAACAATGTGTCCTGGCTACTCTTCCCATCCAGAGATGAGGTCTATCACTCCCTTTGAATCTAGTGGGTTTGGGATGACTTCAACAATAGAGTATGGGAAAAATTTAACTGTATGACTTCCAAGGCTAGGCCATAAGTGGTGATTTAGTTTCTGTCTTGTTTGCTGGCACACTCATGCTAAGATCCCTGAGCTGCTTCTGAAGAAGGGCTGCGTCCCAGGCCACTGTGCCATGGGGACATCAAGCCAAGGGGAAAGACAACATGCAGATGTTCTGCTCAGCAGTCCTAGTCTTCTGAGTTTTACCAGACTTATAAGTGAGTGGGTCTTCAGATGACTCCAGCTCTTAGTCTCTGAATCCCTCTAGTCTTAACATCTTCCCAGCAGAGGCCTCAGACATCATGAGGAAGACACAGCCATCGTTACTGTGCCCCATCTGAATTTCTGGCCCACAAAATCTATTAGCATAACAAGGTTGTTGTTTTAAGCTGCTAGGTTTTGGGCTCATTTGTTAGGCAGCAATAGTAACTGGGACAGAAATGTAGAGTCTGGAATTGGGGTGCTACTCATAACAAAAAACCTAAAACAGCCAGCATGGGCCTTAGGACCAGCACTGGGCAGAAGCTGGAAAGGCCCATGAGGAGATCATTAGTATAAACTTGAAGTCCCTTGAGGAGATATTGTTGTAGGTGGGAGACCAGGGAGGACATTATTAGTGGAGGATTAAAAAAAGGCAACCCTTTTTATGTTGCTATGCTGCAACCCTTTTTATGTAACTTCATGCTATGAAGTTTGGCACACCTATACCCTGTGGTGATATAGGAAACAGAAAATACATCTCATAAACTGAATGGAGTTGCCTAAGGAGCTATCTGGGCAAAATATTTAAAGTGCCAAGTATTTTTACTTGGTCACAAATGATAGGATACAGATAGAGAGCAAAAAAGTTTTCAAGAAAATTTTTAAAAACTATAAAGGAGCCAGGATTATCAGAGCTTAAGAATAAAACTGTTTCTTATTCCACTCTGAGCAAAAGATTCTCAAAGGCAGAAAGATAATTTAAAAAGATACGTGCACCCTTATGTTCATAGCAGCACTATTCACAATAGCCAAGACATGGAAACAACCATCAACAGATGAATGGATAAAGAAGATGTGGTACATATATACAATGGAGTACTACTCAGCCATAAAAAAGAACGAAATAATGTCATTTGCAGCAACATGGATGCAACTAGAGATTATCATACTAAGTGAAATAAGTCAGAAAGAGAAAAACAAATACCATATGATATCACTTATATGTGGAATCTAAAATATGACAGAAATGAACCTATCTAGGAAAGAGAAACAGACTCATGGACATAGAGAACAGACTTCTTGTTGCCAAGGGGGAAGGGGGTGAGGGAGGGATGGACTGGGAGTTTGGGATTAGCAGACACAAAGTATTATATATAAAATGGATAAACAAGGTCCTACTGTATAGCACAGGGAACCATATTCAATATCCTGTGATAAACCACATGGAAAAAAATATGAAAAAGAATGTATATACATGTATAACTGAGTCACTTTGTTGTACAGCAGTAATTAACACATTGTAATTCAACTATACTTCAATAAAAAATAAATTTAAAAAAGAATGTATATATATAAAAAATTTAAAATTGAAATAAATTAAAAAAGAAAGAATCTCAGGGCAGATATTAAATACAGGATTTTGTCAGGAAAACATCTCAAAATTTAGCTGTGATTTTATTAAATTCCCAATTGACCAGACTGCCTAAGGATTTAATCTTATGCTTAAATCAGTGTTTGTTTACAAATTAAAGCTCAATTTTAAAAATTAATGTTTTTTAAATCAAAGTTGTTAAATGTTTCCAAATTATGTTACTCATTTTTGTGTATGTACAAAAAATTTCTAGAGGCATACACACTGACATGTAAACAAAGGATGTCTCTGGGATATAGGATGAAGAATATAGGAAGGGGAAACTTTTCTTTATATATTTCTGTATTTTTAAATTTTTTTCAGTGAGAATGTATTAATTTTATAAAGGTTAATTTAAAATCCTTAATGAATGTAGTAACATGTGTGGTTTTATGTTCCTGCCTCACCTGAACCTACCAAGTATAGTTTAACCTTTATTTCATGAATTGACACCTTATGCTCTTTATAGTTTCATTATTTGCTCAATAAAATGTATAGATATGTGACTGGACTGAATTTATTCTGATGTGGAACATAATATCAGAGTATTTTTTGCAACCAAACCCTTTACATAATGTTTATTGATTTCCTATTTGTTTCTCTTCTAAACGTAGCATGAGTTGTTTTTTTAAAAGAGAATGTAGGGACTTCCTTGGTGGTGCAGTGGTTAAGAATCCTCCTGCCAATGCAGAGGACATGGGTTCGAGCCCTGGTCCTGCAAGATCCCACATGCCATGGAGCAGCTAAGCCCATGTACCACAACTACTGAGCCCACACTCTAGGGCCCGCATGCTGCAACTACTGAGCCCGCGTGCCACAACTACTGAAGCCCAAGCGCCTAGAGCCTGTGCTCTGCAAGAGAAGCCACTGCAATGAGAAGCCCGCGCACCGCATCGAAGAGTAGCCCCCGCTCTCAGCAACGAAGACCCAACGCAGCCAAAAAAAATAAAATAAATAAAATTAATAATTAAATAAAAAGTTTAAAAAAATAAATAAAAGAGAATGTAAAAATTTCCCAATAAAGTCGTGAGAACATAAAGATGTCCTCTACTACGGGCATTATTTGAAATCATTTTGAAAGTTCCAACCAATGCAAAAGGAGAAAATATATAAGAGGAGAAAACAAATGGTTATTTGTGGATCATAGTGTTATCTACTCAGAAAATCTGAAAGAATAAACTAAAAATCTATTGGCACCAGCAGTAGAGGTCATTAAGGTAACCAATCCCTAGATAAATACATCCCCATACCAACTACTAAGAGAAAAAAATGCTTTACTTCATTAAAGATGTTTGTCTATACTAGCAGCAACTAACTAGAAAATATTCTTAAAAGGAAAGAAAAAAATCCATTCCCAATAGAAACAAAAAGCTAAAATATAGTAAAAGTTCAACAACAAATGTTTGCAACCTCTATGAAGAAAACTGAACATTACCAGAAGACATTCAGAATATATAACCAAGGTATTTCTGTACTTGAATACGAGGGTTACATTTATTTTTATTTTTATTTTTTTTTATAGTGAATACAGAGAGATGTCAGAGGAGCTAGTTAGAGTAGCAAGTATTAAATTTATTTATTTATTTATTTATGGCTGTGTTGGGTCTTTGTTTCTGTGCGAGGGCTTTCTCTAGCTGTGGCAAGTGGGGGCCACTCTTCATCGCGGTGCGCGGGCCTCTCACCATCGCGGCCTCTCTTGTTGCGGAGCACAGGCTCCAGACGCGCAGGCTCAGTAGTTGTGGCTCACGGGCCCAGTTGCTCCGTGGCATGTGGGATCTTCCCAGACCAGGGCTCGAACCCGTATCCCCTGCATTGGCAGGCAGACTCTCAACCACTGCGCCACCAGGGAAGCCCCACGAGGGTTACATTTATTGAACACTTATGTGGCAGGTGCTGTACTACTCACTTTATATGAGTTATCACATTTAATTCTCATAATAGCCCTAGGACATGGGTACTATTATCATCTCTGCTTTAAAGATAAAGAAACTGAAGATTCACGAGATGAACTGACTTGCCAAAGCAGAGAAGCTGTCTTTGTCTAGTGCCTGTTTAACCATCGTTGTCTCATGTTCCCATGTCATTTCTTCCCAAATGGTCATAGAGTCAATGCAATTCCAAGCAAAATCTTAAGAAGAAGTTTTTTTTTTTTTTTTTGGCTGCACCACGCAGCTTGTGGGGTCTTAGCTCCCCAACCAGGGACTGAACCTGGGCCCTCCGCAGTGAGAGTGCAGAGCCCTAACCACTGGACTGCCAGGGAATTCCCAAGAGGAAGTTTTTTGAAACTTAAACTTAATCTGGAAGAGTAAATGTTAAAAACTTCTAAGACGTCTTTGAAAAGAATACTAATGAGGAAGAAATTGCCGTAGTAGTTCTCAAAATGGACTAACAAAATAGTGTCATTAAAATAGTGTAACAGGGCTTCCCTGGTGGAGCAGTGGTTAGGAATCCGCCTGCAGTGCAGGGGACACGGGTTCGAGCCCTGGTCTGGGAAGATCTCACATGCCGCGGAGCAGCTAAGCCCTCGTGGCACAACTACTGCAGCCCGCGCGCCTAGAGCCCGTGCTCCGCAACAAAAGAAGCCACCGCAACGAGAAGCCCACGCACCACAATGAAGAGTAGCCCCCGCTCACCGCAACTAGAGAAAGCTCGCGCATAGCGACGAAGACCCAATGCAGCCAAAAATAAATAAATAAATAAATTTATAAAAAAAAAAAAAAAAAAAAAAAAATAGTGTAACAGAGGCAGAGAAACAAACTTATGTACTGACTTGATAATGTTGGTATTTCAACTTTGGGGTAAAGTAAATTCAATAAGTGGTATGGGGATAATTGGATATCCAGCTGGGAACTGTGTAGAATAGACAGCTTCTTCAAAAATAATAAATAAAATGAAATTAAAACGAATTAAAATTCTAAACAAAGTAATAAGAGTACCAACAGAAAATATAGGAGAATACACATAAGGATAGTCTTTCTAAGTGAGACATTAAACCCAGAGACAAGAAAGAAAAAAATGTGACTGACTGGATTACATTATCATTTCTGGCTAAGAAAAAAACTCAACTTCCCTTCTGAACAGGAAAATGCAAATAAAAACAAGATACCACTTTCTCTCTTGTCAGGCTAACAATTTTTTTAATGGTACTATTTAGTATCAGAGATGGCATGGAGAAAACCCCTCTTTGTTGGTAGAAATGTTAACTGGCACAGCACTTTTCGAGGACAAACTGACATTTCTATCCAAAAATTTTTTTATTTTTAATTTTTTTTATTGACATATATTTGATAGACAATATTGCATTAGTTTCTGCTGTACAGCAAAGTGATTCGGTTATACATATGTATACATTCTTTTTCATTATGATTTATCACAGGATATTGAATATGTTTCCCTGTGCTTATACAGTAAGACCTTGTTGTTTATTCAAATTTTAATACTCAGTCCCCTTCACCAAACGAGCACACATTTAAAAGGATGGTAGATTGACTATAGATAAGAATACTAATGTATAGGGCAAAAAGAGAAACCTCTCTCTTACCTCATTCCAAAAGAGTTTTAAAATATATGTATATATATATATTTTTTTAAAGTATTTGTTTTTATTTATTTATTTATGGCTGTGTTGGGTTTTCGTTTCTGTGCGAGGGCTTTCTCTAGTTGTGGCAAGCGGGGGCCACTCTTCATCGCAGTGCGCGGGTCTCTCCCTATCACGGCCTCTCTTGCTGCGGAGCACAGGCTCCAGACGCGCAGGCTCAGTAATTGTGGCTCACGGGCCCAGCTGCTCCGCGGTACGTGGGATCTTCCCAGACCAGGGCTCGAACCCGTGTCCCCTGCATTGGCAGGCAGATTCTCAACCACTGCGCCACCAGGGAAGCCCTAAAATAGATATATTTTGATAAGATGTGATAAGACTCACATCTGTCATACCTTTGTGAGAGACTGACTCTTTTATCAATGTACAATATTCATTTATCTCTTTGTCAATGTGCTCTGTCATCAAATTATATTTAATCTTTTATTAATATTGCCACCTATATTTCTTTTTAGTTTGCATTTGCCTTTGATCGCCCCTTATTTTCAATTTTTTTTTGTTAGTATGTGTCTTATGAATATGATATTACTGCGTTAAAAATTTTTTTAATAAACTTTATTTTTTAGAAAAGCAAAATTTAGCAGAAAGTAGAGAGAATTCCCACATACCTCCTGCCTCTGCACATGCTTAGCCTCCCAGCCATCAACAGCCTGCACCAGAGGGCTACATTTGTTACAACATGATGAACTTATACATGTTAGTATCACTCAAAGTCCAGAGTTTACCATAGGGTTCACTCTTGTGTTGCACATTCTGTGGGTTTTGACAAAAGTGTAATGACATATACCATCATTACAGTATCATACGGAAGAGTTTCACTGCCCTAAAAATCCTCTGTTCTCCATCTGTTTATCTTTCCCTCTCTCCTAACCCCTGAAAATCACGGATTTTTTTTTTTTTTTTTAATGTCTCCATGGTTTTACCTTCTCCAGAATGTCATGTAGTTGGAATCATACAGTAAATAGCCTTTTCAGATTGGTTTCTTTCATTTGGTCACTCAGTTTGAGAATACTTTTTTTAAAAAAAATTTTAATTGTGGTAAAATATGCATAATGTAGCATCTACCATCATAACCATTTTTAATTGTACAATTCAGTAGTGTCAAGTACATTAATATTATATATATATATATATATATTTTTTTTTTTTTTGGCTGCGTTGGGTCTTCATTGCTGCGCATGAGCTTTTCTCTAGTTGCAGTGTGTGGGCTTTTCATTGCGGTGGCTTCTCTTGTTGCGGAGCACGGGCTCTAGGCACGTGGGCTTCAGTAGTTGCGGCATGCGGGCTCAGTAGTTGTGGCTCTCGGGCTCTAGAGCGCAGGCTCAGTAGTTGTGGCACATGGGCTTAGTTGCTCCGTGGCATGTGGGATCTTCCCAGAACCCGTGTCCCCTGCATTGGCAGGCAGATTCTTAACCACTGTGCCACCAGGGAAGTCCCACATTCACATTATTGTACAAGCAATCTCCAGAACTTTATCATCCTACAAAACTGAAACTCTATATCCATGAAACAAGAATTCTTCATTTTCCCCTCCCCCCAGCTCCTGGAAGCCACCACTCTGCTCTCTGTTTCTATAAATTTGACTGCTCTAGACACCTCATATGAGTGGAATCCTACAGTATTTTTTTTAAATGTCTGGATTATTTCACTTAGCATAATATGTTTGAGGTTCATGCATGTTGTAGCCTGTGTCAGAATTTCTTTTTAAGGCTGAGTTATATTCCATTGTACATATAGACCATATTTTGTTTATCCATTCATCCATTGATGGACACTTGAGTTGCTTCCATCTTTTTGTTATTGTGAATAGTGCTGCTATGAACATGGGTGTGCAAATAACTCTCTGAGACCCTGTTTTCAATTCTTTAGGATATATATGTGAAATAAAATTCATATTTTATGGCACGACAAGAAAAATTTAAACAGGAAAAAACTTTCTCTGCCCTTTGGCCTCCTCTCTCCCCTCTACTGTGAGTTGTGTACCTGCATTATGCTTTGACCAAACCTCCCTATCAGCAGAAATACCTGCTCGGCCATAACGAGCAACATTCTTTTAGTACCAACAAGACAACACCTTAAAGGATAACATTCCTTCTTAATCTTGTAAGGGGCCACTATGATCCATGACGGACTACTCGCTAGATTGTGTAAACTGTCAATAATATGTCATTTAATGTACAGCTCTCTGTCTCAGAAAACTTACGTAACTGTACATTGGCCCCTAACTGACAGAAAAGTTCTCAGAGCTTTCTGAGAGGCTGTTCCCAGGTTATAATCCTCAATTTGGCTCAAATAAAAATTTCCACTTCTTTCTTAGATCAACTGATTGATTTTTTGTCAACAATACCCAGAAGTGGAATTGCTGGATCATATGATAATTCCATTTTTAATTTTTTAAGGAACCTCCATAATGTTTTACATACTTGCTGCACCATTTTACATTCCCAATAACAGTGCACAAGTGTTCTAATTTCTCCACATCTTCACTGTGACATCGTAATTTATAAGAAATATATATTTGGTATTCGTCCACCTTTTCTGGCACAGAACTAAAATCTTTAGAACTTCCTAAGTGATGACAGCAGTATAGGGGTCTTTTGTTAAGCTAATGAGGTGACTTTTGGACTCCACCTAAGGATGGGGGCTGGTTGCCAGTGGAGTCAACCCGGTGATTAGAGGGTTGGAACTTTCCGTTTCACTGCCCCCAACCCCATCTCCACTGGGGAAGGGAGAAGGCCTGGAGGTTGGATAGGTTGCCAATGGCCAAAGATTCAATCAATCATGCTTGTATAATGAAGCTTCCATAAAAACCCAAATGGATGGAGTTTGGAGAGCTTCCAGGTTGGTGAACATGTGGAGATTTGGGGAGAGTGGCGTACTCAGAGAGAACATGAATGCTCCGAGCCCTTTCCCCATACCTTGCCCTAAGCATCTCTCTTTCTTCTGGCTGTTCCCAAATTATATCCTTTTATAATAAACAAGTGATCAAGTAAGTAAAATGTTTCTCTGAGTTCTGTGAGCTACTTTAGCAAATTAATGGAACCCAAGGAGGGGGGTGTTGGAACCTCCCATCTATAGGCAGTGGGTCAGAAACAGAGGTGACAACCTGGACTTGCAATTGGTGTCTGAACTGGGGTGGCAATCAATCTTGTGAGACTGAACCCTTTACCTGTGGGAGTGATGCTGTCTCTGGGTAAATACTGTCAGAACTGAGTTAATTGCTTGGTGGTCATGGTGGAACCAACTTTTCCCCTCCTCTGTTGGAATTGGATGCAGATCATTTTACTCACCAACACTAGTTATTTTCTTTTTCTTTCTTTTTTTTTAAAATTTTAATGTGTGTGGAATCTTTCCCTTAAATAGTGAGCTTAACCCATTTGCATTTAATATATTTAATGATTCCTTATATCTTATTTTATGTTTTTATGTAAATACACTTTAATGCTTTCTTTAACTTTTCTATTTTTTATTGGATACATTAAATTTTCTTTTTTTATCTCTCCCCTCCCACCATCCATAGTTTGGGAAGTTATGCATGCTATTCCTATTCCTCTGTTGACAGCCCTTAATTTTTAAATCCTTATTAAAAGCTCATATTTACTGAATGCTTACTATATTCCAGTCCCTCCGCAGATCTTTTTATATTGATTATTTTATTTAATTCTTACAATAACTCTATGAGGTTGTTTCTAATTTTTAAACAAATTTTTTTATTTTAGAGTAATTTTCGATTTATAGAAAAATGGCAAAGACAGTACAGAGAATTCCTGTATACTCCATACTCAGTTTCCCTTATTATTAATATTTTCCATTAGTGTAGTACATTTGTCAAAATTAATGATCTATTATTGATACATTTTATTAAATTAAGTTCATACTTTTATTCATATTGTAAGCAGATAGAGTAGGGGGTCCCGGGGAAAGAGAACCAGGTAGGCATGGCTTTCTTGACAGAAGAGAAGCCATTTTTGGCCTAAGCCATTTTGTGATCTAAGCCTGGCCACAGTGCTTTCCCTTGAACAGGATCAGTAATGAATGATCTTAAGGGAAATGAGAGAAGGCAGGAACTATGGAAAAGCAGTCAATAAACAGTAGTTCAGGGACTTCCCTGGTGGTCCAGTGGCTCAGACTCCATGGCGTGCTCCCAATGCAGGAGGCCCGGGTTCGATCCCTGGTCAGGGAACTGGATACCACATGCCACAACTAAAGATCCCGCACGTCGCAATGAAGATCCCGTGTGCTGCAACTAAGACCGGTGCAGCCAAATAAATAAATTTAAAAAAAACCAATAGTTAAGTGATTAGAACAGAGTCGTATTTCCTCCTCAAGAGGTATACGTAACAATCTGATACATACTTTTGAGTTCTGTAGGAGCTAAGGCCTGCATCCAGGTGGAGGATGGAAGGCTGATGTTGACCTTTTCTGACTTCAAACTACTAAAACTTGGACTCTGTGGTCCTTTGCCCCAATTCTATGCTGGATTCTCCTCTGCTCAAGCCCCTTCATGAATATGCATGTGCCCTTAGCTTAAATCTTCCCCAACTTTGCTGTTTAGGGAGACACTGCTTTGGGGAAGATCCCCGGTGTGCTCCTTACTTGCTGCAAATAATAATAAATCCTTCCTTTTCCTGATCTTTGCCTTGGTTGTGTCTTTTGGCTCAACACCCACCAATAGGCAAACCCATGTTCTGGGTAACAATATTTCTTTAATTTTTGTCAAATGTCCTTTATCTGGCCCAGGATACATTACATTTAGTTGTCATGTCTTCTTAGTCTCCTCTTGGCTGTGACAGTTTCTCAGCCTTTCCTTGTTTTTGATGACCTTGACCATTTTGAGGAGATGGCCCTTAAATTTAATAAAACCTTTTAAACATGCCTTTCTATAAGCATTTAGAATGAATCAGTATAACTTTTTCCTCTGGAGCAAGGTAAGATCTTAAGCATCCCATGTTTGTAGCAATACCATGAAATTTTAGTTTTAGTTTATCATTAACTTTCTTTCTACATTTTTCTGTTTTATTTCTTAAAAATCCTTTCTTAAATGTCTTAACATTAAGATTTAAGCATAAATTTTACTAGCATTTTTTTTTCACCACTTTTATATGTTTTGAATTTCCTTCTCTTTCTTGGATTCTTGTTTTTGCCTGAAGGAAAATTTTTCAGGAAAAATGAATGGGTGATATAAACTTTCTGAGTCCTACATATTCATGTTTTTTTAACTGCAAAATGAAGATAATAATACCTATCTTGTAAATTGTTGAAGATTAGCTGAGGCAAGAGTTAAGCTTTTAGCCACATGTCTGGCACCTTAGAAGCAAACAATTAATGTTAGCTTTTGTTACTATTGCAGTGAGCATGGATTATTTTGTATTATAAAGAAAAATATACACAGACATATGCAAATGAGGAAGTTAGTGGCAAGGAAGGTTATAATAAAGAAAGAGATTTGATAGAGCAATAGAGTAGGTGACGCAACCCCTGTGATAAACATGATAAGTATGGAAAAAGCCTCATCATTTTTGCCAACCACTTTAATCTGGGTTACGCTGTCAACTATAGTCCAGAAAGCCACATGGGTGTTCAAAGCCACACAGCCCATCTGTCCCCTCAGAGGTCACTGGAGTTTATCAGCTGTTGTGTACCCTTAGCATAAGGCAGGAGGGTTCTGGGGAAATGTCTTTCCAGTTACAAGGACTGACAATTTAGTTCAAAGATTAATAAACACAAAATAACACTTGAGAAGCATATGTCATGTCAAATGCAGAATGTGTCTTCCAGAGGGAGGAAAAAAGCATCAGAGAATTCTTTATACAAACCAAAATTTCTTCAATTGATTCTTTGTTATTCATGAGCAAGGAGAGAGAACAAATTGTTATGCCTGACACCAGATTTCAGGACTGGAATTTTGTAGTGTGATTCATGTAGCTATATTTAATATTTGCAGAGTCACAGAGTAACTTCTGTGGAGCCCAGAGACGCCTTCACCCTGGGGATCCCTTCTCTTCCAGGGCTCTGCTTAGAGACCCTTATAGGATGGTCTTGGTACAGCATAGAAATTCATTGCCCCCTTCAATGGCTGTCCAGTGATTCCATCAAGATCAATGCTTGCAAAACACATCTAGGTCTTTTGTATTAACTTAAGAATGTGTTGCCCTTATAAAGATAAAGTGTTTACCTCTCTTGATCTGTTAAAGGTCTGTGACCAGTCTGGAATTTTTAATACCAGGGCCTCTGGTAGTTTCCTGTGCTCAGTGGGTGGAATCCTGGAACGGGAGATATACACAGAAAAAGAGAAAAGAAGTCAGATTTTTAAAAATGTGTGGGTTTGTGATCATTAGGGTAGGATATTGTGCTTAAATCTTCTTATGATGTACCTGTAAATGTTGATGGAATAATATTTAAATAACAAAAGACATGGCTTCATCAATTGGTACTTTAAAAGCTTTCACAGGAAGGAGATAAAGGATAATGTGGCTAATAAAGGAAATGCTGATAAAGTAGTAAAAAGAACAGAACACTTTTGATGGTTTCACACTCCAAATGGAAGCCTGGGAAATAAGCGAACACAAAATAAAACAGCTGGGTGGACTCAAAGAAAATAAGAAAGTTTCCCACCCACTCCCCCCCCACCGTACGTTCCTCCAAATAGAAACTAAGAGGAAAAATAAAATTGCTCCAAATTATTATAGGGGAACATTTAAGAATTCTAATACTGTAAATAGACATTCAGGCTGAGTTTTCCATGCAAAGCTAGAACAAGAAATAAATCCTTAGGTATCAACTAAGAGACTAATACAGCAATAAGAATATTTTCACAGGTTTAAAGTAAATCACTAAAAAGAAAAAATTGCAAAAACAACGTAATGAAGACATTTTGTCAGATGTCACATATGACAACACATATACATACCTGGCTTTTTCTGAGATTGAATGAGATATAAAGTACTTTGAAACTGTAAAACGTTATTCAAATGTATGGCAATATTAGGGTTATATGGGAAAATAAAAGCATCAGAACTCTTCTTCCTGCTCCCATTTCCCATTCCTTACATTTACCTTAAAATGCAAGAGTTTATTTCTACCCGAGAAACTTGATAGGCTGCCTAATGTAAAATGGGACACAAAATCTGGCTTTTCCTTATTCTCTTATTGTTCAGTTGTGAAAAGATTTGTTTTCCTGGTTGTCATTTAAAAATTGTTTTGGAGAAGTTCAAACAGATATAAAGTTAGAAAGAATCCTATCACGAAGCCCATGTACCCATCCCTCAGCTTCAACGCTTATTAGCTTTTGCCCAGTCTTATTCCATATATACCCCCCCACACACTCCCCCAACTCAGACTGTTTTGAAGCAAACGCCAGACAGCATTATCATTTCAGTCAGAATTCCTAAAAGATTAAAAACTTTTCAAAGAAAATGTGAACCTTAACATCATGATGGAGGCTTAAAATAAGAGCAATTCTTTAATTTCGTCCCAAACCAGTCATTTCCTTCATTGTCCTGTAATTTTTTTTAACAAGTTGTTTGGATCAGGATCCAAAAAAGGCCCATTCATTGTGGTTGACTGATGTATTTCTTAAGACTTAAAATCTATGGGGGCTACACAACATTGTAAATCAACTATACCCCAATAAAAATTTTTAAAAAATATCTATGAGTGCTGCAATTATCTCCCCTGCCCCGCTTCCTACAGGTCTGACCTAGGACTCAGCATTCCACCCTCTGCCTGAAAAAGGGCTCTACCTCTGAGTACCGTCCTCTTCCCTTCTCTCCAGAATCCAAAGACTCTGAGGCTCTAGCAAAGACGTTAGGATCTAGGAGTGAATGAGAAAACTGTTTTAAAAAACCCCTCCAACATTTACTTGCCCTTACTCCTTAACGAGAGCCTGTACTGATCACTGGTATAAGAAATGTGGGAGACATTCTAGGGGAAATTTCTGTGTAAATGTAAAGTGGTATTGTTGGTAATGTTATCATTGCAGAATGTTTTAGAGAGGAGAGCTTTACACAGGAGGTACAAGCAAAATTGAACCAGGAGCAACGTTATTACCTTCAGGGCATCCTTAACTTAAAGCAGATAATTATTCACAGGCTGAGAAACCTCTGGGACAAGAATCCATGGCTGTAAGCCAAGAGAGAAAAAATTGAATATTTCCTTAACACCCATTTAAGAGAGGGAAACAATGAGGGAGTAGATCATTTAAGTAAAGGAAGATGGGGAAACACCATCAAGTCGGTATCCAGCCAGTTATTCAATAGGATGATGGTACAAATCATCATGCAACAAATATCGTCTCTTGCTTACCCCAAAGTTTCAGGAATTGGCTCGTTGAGTTTTTAGCAGTAAAGAATTGGAGAGGTGAGTCAATCTACGCCTCCCACCTCTGTCCTTCTCACAAATGAGAAAATGGCAGCCTAGGGGGGCTATGAGATTTGCCTCAAGTTGACCCACTTAACTGCAGAGTCGGGGGAGAGGCAGGCCACCTGATGCCCAGTCCAGGGCTCTCTCCATCTCTTCTGCCTTCCTTCCATCAGGTTTTGAGAGAGAATTTACAAAGTGTTTGCAGCAATTTGAAGGAAATAACACCAGCACTGAAGGTGCCTGAGCTCACCAACAGTCTTGAATCTGGAGATTCCCCTGTAGGGGAGGAAGGCCTTTCCCCCCACCAGTGGCTTCAGCTCAAAATAATCAATATCCCAAAGCAACATATTTTGGGGTGGCGTGTCCTGAACTCCTTCACTATTTAGTAAATATTTGTTGAGTACTTCTATGTCACAAGGATACTTGGAGGTTTCTTTTGCTTTTAACATCAGGCTTGTTTCTCAAAGTTCATGCCTCACACCTTATCATCAGATAGATTACTCTGGAAGGCAGGGGGTTTCTGTCATCCACTTTAGCACTCGTATTTGCATCATTGTCCCTTATTTGCTCTTCTCTGCACCATCCCCTACTGCCTCTTCTCCCCATCACAACCAAGGATCAACTTATTTTGTTTGTTTGTTTTGTTTAGTTTTTGGCTGAGCCACGTGGCACGCAGTATCTTAGTTCCCTGACCAGGGATGGAACCTGTGCCCCTGCAGTGGAAGTGCAGAGTCCTAACCACTGGACTGCCAGGGAAGTCCCCAGGATCAACCTGTTTTGTACAGAGGGCGGTCACGTTTGGCTGGCAGGAAGGTAAAAAGAGACACCCACTGGGTGTGCAGACGGCTATCTGCCCGTGAGCTCTTTCTTTTCTGCTCACTTCAGAATCGTTGTTTGAAAGGTACCTTTCATTATCAACTTGGTCCAACCCCTTCTTTTTATAGATAAGAACACTGGAGCCTAGAGAGGCGGCCGTCTGGCTCAAGGTCGCCTGTAGCGTCAATGGCAGATCCGGGCCCAGAAGCCAGGCCTCCGCATTTCTCTGTCTTTGCATCTTGCTTTATCACACAGGAGAATCAAATCTATTCAGCTACTAAGGGATTTGTGCAGAAACAACTTCCATTTGTGGTTGAGATAACCGACACAAGAATTTTCAGTAACAGAATTTCTTGGGTAGATGAGGGAAAAAAATCCCCACTGGGACAAGTTTAAAATGAAAAGCTGTGAAAACTATGCCTCTCTGAGAAAAGGTGTTTAACCTGCTTCCTGGAGTGACTTGTGTTGGGAACACTTAGTAAGCACATGCTGACCCAATTAACACAGGGAAGGCATCAAACTCCAGCTGAAGGAGACCTAAGAGAGAAGGAGTTGTCTTTTTCGTAAATGTACACAAATACCATCTTCATTTTTTCCGTTTTACTTTGTGTATTAAAGTAATGTATGCCCATAGGAACAGTTTCAATAGGAACCTTAACCTAATCATGAGGAAACACCTAGATGTGAGCCATTTTATAAGATAACTAGAGTTCTGTCTTCGAAAAAGACAGTGTCATAAAGAACAGAAAAGTCCTAGTGGGGCAGGGAACATTCTATCATTTAAAAGTCCAAAGAGATAAACCATCCAAATGCAAACTCTGCAATGTGATTAAATCCTGGCTGGAAAAAAAAGATACACAAACAACACTTGGGGGACTATCAAGGAAATTTGACTGTGGATTGTCTATCAATCCACAGAGGGGATCATTGTTAATTTCCTTAGATGTGATGATGATATTCTGTGTATGGAGGAGAATGTCCTTTTTCTCAAGAGACACCAGCTGGAGTATTTATGAATGAAGCTTTGTGATGTTTTCAACTCACTTCAAGTGGTGCCGGAAAAAATGAGGGAGAGATAAAGCGAACGTGGAATCCAGGTTAAGAGTATATGGATGCTACTTATTGTAGTATTCTTTAACTTTTATATAGATTTGAAAAATTTCAAGATAAAAGTCAGAGATAAAATTCTAATGGGGAAAAATCTCACTACAAAAAATGTGGTCTCCTGTTTCTGCCCACTTCCTGCTTCCCAGGATATCTGCTTTCAACGTATTTAGTTGCTTATTCTGGTATGTACCTCCAAATGTAAAAATAAATGCAGATACTGCTATTTCTTGAGTCTACAATTTTAGATCTATCTAATAACTTTCTAGTATAGTAGGTGACACTTTTAGCTCTTTTGTGGTGAGATCCATATTTGACCTTGTCACTCATGACTAAATGACGTAAGGCCATATACTGATTAACAAGTGAGTATATAATGATGACAGTTCCTGATTTGTAAAAACGACCTGTTTTTAATTTGACTTAATTGCTTTATTTCTTCAGTTGCTTTGCTTTTTATGAACTATTGTTAAGTGTTTTCTCACCTAAAGATAACGGCTCTGTAAGATCCCACTCAAAGCCATTTCCCCACACATCATCTGTATTATTTCCATTTTCTTTCTGAGGACACCTGATGTGGAACTCTCCCAGCACCTGTTTGGCTCTGGACTGTGTGTTCCTCAGGTTTGCTGCTCTGCAGTTAAATGGGACTTTCCTTCACCACCACCCTGCGAGTTCCCACAGCATCTCTCTTGTGTTGCATCCCAGATTCCTGGATCCCATGTTTTTTTTCCTTCCTTATCTTATAGATATCTGTGTTTTGTTGAGAAGTTGAATTCCATTCCAACTCCTGACCCTTTGTAACCCTTTTCTCTCTAAAAATTCTTGGGATATCTCCTTCCATCTGATGTCCTGACATTGCAGCATGGTGTTCTTTGATGTTAGTCTTTTTCTATTCATCACGCTGGACACTCAGTGGAATTTTTCATTTGGAGACTTGTGTTCTTCACTTCTGGGAAAATTTATTGAACTATTTATTTACTAATTTCCTTCCTTTCATTTTCTCTAGTCTATCTTTCTGGGACTCCTGTCAGCCAGATTGGAGCTTCCACATTGAGCTTCTAATTTTCTTACTTTTTCTTCTCCTGTGGAACATATTCTTTTCCTTCTACTTTCAGAGAGATATCTTTCAGCTCTTTTACTATTTTTTCTTTTATGCTATCATATGTATTTATATCTATCGTATTTTCAGTTTTCAAGGACTCTTTCTTTTTCTCCAATTAGTTCCCTTTTAAGCATCCTATTCTTTTTTTTTTTTTTTAAAGGAATTCCTTTATTTTTATTTTATTTATTTATTTATTTATTTTTGGCTGTGTTGGGTCTTTTTTCTGTGCAAGGGCTTTCTCTAGTTGCAGCAAGCGGGGGCCACTCTTCGTTGCGGTGAGCGGGCCTCTCACTATTGCGGCCTCTCTTGTTGTGGAGCACAGGCTCCAGACGCGCAGGCTCAGTAGTTGTGGCTCATGGGCCTAGTTGCTCTGCGGCATGTGGGATCTTCCCAGACCAGGGCTCGAACCCGTGTCCCCTGCATTGCCAGGCAGACTCTCAACAACTGCGCCACCAGGGAAGCCCCTAAGCATCCTATTCTTGATTCATGGCTACAATATTTCTCTTATTTTTCTGATATATATTATTATTATATATTTTTTGGCTGCACCACGTGGCTTGTGGGATCTTAGTTCCCTGACCAAGGATTGAACCTGGGCCTTCAGCAGTTAGAGCACGGAGTCCTAACCTCTGGACTGCCAGGGAATTCCCCATCTGATGATAGATTTTTAGTTAAGATTTAAAAAAATTTTAATTTTAATTTTTTATTGAAGCATGGTTGATTTACAATATATAGCATTTCCCATCTTATACAATATATCCTTGTTGCTTATTTATTTTACATAGAGTAGTTTGTATCTCTTAATGCCCTACTCTTGTTTACCCCTCCCTCTTTCCCTCTCCCCACTGGTAACCGCTAATTTGTTCTCTATATCTGTGAGTCTGTTTCTGTTTTGTTATATTCAGTTGTTTGCTTTATTTTTTATATTCCACATATGAGTGATAACATAGAGTGTTTGTTGTTCTCTGTTTGACTTATTTCACTTAGCATAATACCCTCCAGGTCCATCCACGTTGTTGCAAATTGTAGAATTTCATTCTTCTTTATGGCTGAGATATATTTCACTGTATATATATGTACCACATCTTTATCCATTCATCAATTGATGGACACTTAGGTTGATTCCATATCTTGGCTATTATAAATAAAGCCGCTATGAACATTGGGGTGCATGTATCTTCTCAAATTAATGTTTTCATTTTCTTCAGTTATATACCCAGGAGTAGGATTGCTGGGTCATATGGTAGTTCTATTTTTAGTTTTTTTTGCGGAAACTCCATACTGTTTTCCATAGTGGCTGCATCAGTTTACACTCCCACCAACAGTGTACTAGGCTTCCCTTTTCTATACATCCTCACCAACGTTTGTTATTTGCAGATGTTTTGATGACAGCCATTTTGACAGGTGTGACTGATAGCTCATTGTGGTTTTGATTTGCATTTCTCTGACGATTAGCAATGTTGATCATCTTTTCATGTGCCTGTTGGTCATCTGTATATCTGCTTTGGAAAAATGTCTGTTCATGTCTTCTGCCCATTTTTTAATTGAGCTGTTTGTTTTTTGATATTGAGTTGTATGAGCTGTTTATATATTTTGGATATTAACTCCTTATCGGTCATATCATTTGCAAATATTTTCTCCCTTTCATTAATTTGTCTTTTTGTTTTGTCAGTGGTTTCCTTTGCTGTGCAAAAGCTTTTAAGTTTAATGAAGTCTCATTTGTTTATTTTTGCTTTTGTTTCTTTTGCCTTAGGGGACAGATCCAAAAAATATTACTATGATTTATGCCAAAGAGTGTTCTGTCTATGTTCTCTTCTAGGAATTTTATGATTTTAGGGCTTATATTTAGGTCTTTAATTCATTTTGAGTTTACTTTTGTATCTGGTATGAGAAAATGTTCTCATTTCATTCATTCTTTTACATGTAGCTGTACAGTTTTCCCAGCCCTACTTATTGAAGAGATTGTCTTTTCTCCATTGTATAGTCCTGCCTCCTTTGTTGTATTTTAACTGACTATTAGTGGGTTTATTTATGGACTGTCTACCCTGTTGCATTGATCTATGTGTTTGTTTTTGTGCCAGTGTCATACTGTTTTTTTTGTTTTTTGTTTTTTTGACTGCATTGGGTCTTCGTTGCTGCATGTGGGCTTCTTCTAGTTGCGGTGAGTGGGGGCTACTCTTCGTTGCGGTGCACAGGCTTCTCACTGCGGTGGCTTCTCTTGTTGCGGAGCACGGGCTCTAGGTGCATGGGCTTCAGTAGTTGTGGCACGTGGGCTCAGTAGCTGTGGCTCATGGGCTTGGTTGCTCCACAGCATGTGGGATCTTCCCAGACCAGGGCTCCAACCCGTGTCCCCTGCAATGGCAAGTGAATTCTTTTTTTATAAATTTATTTATTTTATTTATTTCATTTTTGGCTGCGTTGGGTCTTCACTGCTGCGCGCGGGCTTTCTCTAGTTGCTGTGAGTGGTGGCTACTTTTCATTGCAGTGTGTGGGCTTCTCATTGCAGTGGCTTCTCTTGTTGCAGAGCATGGACTCTAGGTGCACAGGCTTCAGTAGTTGTGGCTCGCGGGTTCTGGAGCACAGGCTCAGAAGTTGTGGCGCATGGGCTTAGTTGCTCTGCGGCATGTGGGATCTTCCCGGACCAGGGCTGGAACCCGTGTCCCCTGCATTGGCAAGCGGATTCTTAACCACCACACTACCAGGGAAGCACCCATACTGTTTTGATTACTGTTGCTTTGCAGTATAGTCTGAAGTCAGGGAGGGTGATACTCCCAGCTTTGTTCTTTTTTCTCAAGATTGCTTTGGCAGGGTGGGGAGGGATAAATTAGGAGTTTGGGATTAACAGGCACACACTACTATATATAAAATAGATAACCAACAAGGATCTACTGTATAGCACAGGGAACCATACTCAATATTTTCAAATAACCTATAAGGGGAAAGAATCTGAAAAAAATAGATATATATGTATGTATAATTGAATAACTTTGCTGTACACCTGAAACTAACACAACATTGTAAATCAGCTATACTTCTATAAAAATAAATTAATTAGTTAAAAAAATTGCTCTGGCAATTTGGGGTCTTTTGTGGCTCCACTGTTCTAGTTATGTAAAAGAATGTCACGGGTATTTTGACAGGGATTGCATTAAATCTGTAGATTGCTTTGCATATTATGGACATTTCAACAATGTAAATTATTCCAATCCATGAACTTGGAATATCTTTCCAGTTCTTTGTATCATCTTCAGTTGCTTTCATCGTTTCATAGTTTTCAGAGTATAAGTCCTTCTCCTCGTTGTTACATTTATTCCTAGGTATTTTAGTCTTTTTGGTGTAATTTTAAACAGGATTGTTTTCTTGCTTTCTCTTTCTTTTTTCTTTTTAAAAAATATTTATTTATTTATTTATTTGGCTGCACCTGGTCCTGGTGGCTGCAGGTGGGCTCCTTAGTTGCTGCTCCAGGGCTCCTTAGCTGCTACATGTTAGCTCCTTAGTTGCCGCATGCATGCGGGATCTAGTTCCCTGACCAGGGATCTAAACTTGGCCCCCAGCGTTGGGAGCACGGAGCCTTATCCACTGTGCCACCAGGGAAGTCCTTGCTTTCTCTTTCTGATAGTTCACTATTAGCGTTTAGAAAAGCAACAGATTTATGTTTATTGATAAAGTATCCTGCAATTTTACTGAATTCATTTATTAGATCTAATAGTTTTTGGTGGAGACTTTGGGATTTTCTATATACCATATTATGTTGGGGCTTCCCTGGTGGCGCAGTGGTTAAGAATCCGCCTGCCAATGCAGGGGACATGGGTTCAAGCCCTGGTCCAGGAAGACCCCACATGCCGCAGAGCAACTAAACTCGTGCGCCACAACTACTGAGGCTGTGTTCTAGAGCCTGCAAGCGACAACTACTGAAGTCCGTGCTCCTAGAGCCCATGCTCTGCAACAAGAGAAGCCACCGCAATGAGAAGCCCGCACAACGCAACAAAGAGTAGCCCCCACTCGCCACAACCAGAGAAAAGCCCACATGCAGCAACAAAGACCCAACACAGCCAAACATAAAATAAATAAATACATTATCATGTCATCTGCAAATAGTGACAATTTTACTTCTTCCCTTCCAATTTGGATGCTTTTATTTCATTTTCTTTTCTGATTGCTGTGACTAGGACTTCCAATACTATGTTGAATAAAAGTGGCAAGAGTGGGCATCCTTGTCCTGTTCCTCATTTTAAAGGAAAGGCATTCAGATTTTCACCATTGAGTATCATGTTAGCTACGGGTTTGTTACAAATGGCCTTTATTATATTGAAATATATTCTTTCTATACCACCTTTGATGAGAGTTCTTTATTATGAATGTATGTTGAATTTTGTCAAATGCCTTTTCTGCATCTATTAAGTTGATCGTGTGATTTTTATCTTTCCTTTTGTTAATGTGGTGTATCGCATTGATTGATTTGCATATGTTGAACCATCCTTGTGATGCTAGAATAAATTCAACTTAATCATGGTGTATGATCCTTTTTTTATATATTGTTGAATTTGGTTTCCTAGTATTTTGTTGAGGATTTTTGCATCTATATTCATCAGAGATACTGGCTTGTAATTTTCCTTTTTTTGTAGAGTCTTTGTCTGGTTTTGGTATCAGGGTAATGGTGGCCTCATAGAATGAATTTGGGATTGTTCTCTCTTCTTCAATTTATTGGAATAGTTTGAGAAGGTTAGGTATTACCTCTTCTTTATATGTTTAGTAGAATTCCCCTGTGAAGCCATCCAGTATTGGACTTCTGTTTGCTGAAAGTTTTTTTATTATTATTTTTTTAAATTACAAGTTCAATTTCACTACAACTGATTGGTCTGTTCAGATTGTGTATTTCTTCCTCATTCAGCCTTGGAAGGTTACATATTTCTAGAAATTCGTCCATTTCTTTTAGGTTGTCCAATTTGTTGGCATATAACTGTTTGTAATATTCTTATGATTTTTTGTATCTTTGTGATATCATTTGTTATTTCTCCTCTTTTATTTCTTATTTTGTTTATTTGGGTTCTCTCTCTTTTTTTCTTGATGAGCCTAGCTAAGGATTTATCAATTTTATTTATCTTTTCACAAAACTAGTTCTTGGTTTCATTGATTTTTTTCTTTTTTTCCTGGTTTCTTTTTTATTTATTTTCTCTCTGATCTTTATTATTTCTTTCTGCTGATTTTGGGCTTTGTTTTCCTTTTACTAATTCCTTTAGAGGATAGATTATGTTGTTTGTTTGAGATATTTCTTATTTCTTGAGGAAGGCTTCTATTGCTATAAACTTCTCTCTTAGAACTGCTTTTGCTGAATCTCATAGATTATGAAAAGTTGTGTTTCCATTTTCATTTGTGTTGAGGTATTTTCTGATTTCCTCTTTGATTTCTTTATTGAACCATCGGGTTTTTAGTAACACGTTAATTAGTCTCCATATGTTTCGATCTTTCCCATTTTTTAATAAATGACTTCAAGTTTCATACCACTGTGGTCAGAAAAATGCTTGCTATACTTTCTATCCTGTCTAAATTTGTTGAGACTTGTTTTGCAGCCTAGCATGTGATCTTTCCCGGACAATGTTCCATGTACACTTGAAAAGAATGTGTAGGACTTCCCTGGTGGTGCAGTGGTTAAGAATCTGCCTGCCAATGCAGGGGACACGGGTTCGATCCCTGGTCTGGAAAGATCCCACGTGCTGTGGAGCAACGAAGCCCGTGCACCACAACTACTGTGCCTGTCCTCTAGAGCCCGTGAGCCACAGCTACTGAGCCCGTGCACTCAGAGTCCATGCTCCACAACAAGAGAAGCTACCACAATGAGAAGTCTGAACGATGCAACAAAGAGTAGCCCCCGCTTGCCGCAACTAGAGAAAGCCCGTGTGCAGCAACGAAGACCCAACACAGCCAAAAATAAATAAAATTAAATCTTAAAAAAAAAAAAAAAGCTTAAAGTTTAAAAAAAATTAAAAAGAATGTGTATTCTGCTGTTTTGGGATGAAATGACCTGTAGTTATCTATTAAGTTCTTCTGGTCTAATGTGTCATTTAAGACTACTATTTCCTTATTCATTTTCTGTCTGGCTGATCTGTCCATTGCTATAAGTGGGTGTTAAAGTCCCCTATTATTATTGTATTATTGTCAATTTCTCCTTTTATGTCTATTAATATTTGCTTTATATATTTAGGTGCTCCTGTATTAGGTCCATATATGTTAATGAGTGTTATATTCTCTTGTATTGATCCCTTTATCATTATCTAATGCTCTTCTTTGTCTTATAGACTTTGTTTTAAAGTCTATTTCATCTGATATGGGTATTGCTACCCCCACTTTCTTATCATTTCCATTGGCATGAAATATCTTTTTCTATCCCCTCACTTTCACTCTGTGTGCGTCTTCAGCTCTGAAGTGAGTCTGTTGTTAGCAGTAAATAGATGGGTCATTTTAATTCCATCAGCCATTCTATATCTTTTGATTGGAGCATTTAGTCCATTGACATTTAAAGTGATTATTGACAGGTATGTACTTATTGCCGTATAGTTACTTGTTTTCTGGTTGTTTTTTATAGTTCTTCTCTGTTTTTTCCTTCTTCTTTTAGCTTACTCCCTTGTGGTTTGATGATTTTCTTTAGTGGTATACTTGTGTTCCTTTCTCTCTTGTTTTTATGTATCTATTGTAGGTTTTTGTTTTGTGGTTACCATGGGGTTCACATATGTTGACCTAAAACTATATCAACTTGTTTTAAATAGGTAGTCATTTAAGATCAAACACATTCTGAAAAATTTACATTTTTTACCCCCTCCTCCACTTCTTGTGTTTTTGATGTCATATTTTACATCTTCATGTTTGTCCCTTTATTAGTTATTGTAGTTATAGTTGATTTTACAGTTTTTTGTCTTTTAATCTTTGTCCTAGCATATTTAAGTGGTTGATCCTCTGCCTTTACTATATATTTGCCACTTTGATTTTTTAAAAAATACTCAATAAAAGTAGTAGATGGGTACTTCCACAATATGATGAACTTAAATCTCTACCTATATGCAGCATGAAGCTTAATGGAGAATGCTCAAAGCATTGCCATCCAAGTCAGGGCAAGATAAAGATGTCCTGTATCATAACTATTACTTGACAGTTTTCTGAGGGTCCTATTTATGCAAATTTTTTTTGCAGATTATATGATTGTTTACAGAGGAAGCCCAAGAGAATCAAAAGAAAAAGTATCATGAAGAATAAAAGAATTCTGTGAGGTGGTCAGGTAAAATTTTTATATAAGGAAATCGGTAGCCTTCCTGTATACAAAAGATAACTTAGCTCAAAGTGGTTGCTATCAAGTGCTTTTTCAAAATCTATAGAAATGGTCAATTATTTTTCTCTTTTAATATTTTAATACTGTGAATTATTTTAATAGATTTTAAAATGTTGACACACCCTTTAATTCCTTGGTCATTGTAATAGTCATGCAAGGTTTCATTTAGAATTCTTGTGCTGTCAGTCTTAAAAGGTATTTCTTTGTAGTTTTCTTGTTTATGCTATCATAGTTGGGTTTTTGTTTTACATTAAGCTAATATCACACACACAAAAAAAGACTTGAGATTTCCTTCACTTTATAATCTAACAATTTGGATAGAATTGAGTTATCCATTCCTTTAGGGTTTATTTGATTGAATCCCATGGTTAAACCTCTTGGCATTTTTCCTGAGAGGATTTGTCTGTTTTGGTTTCCTTTCTCTTATTAATTAACAAATAAACCTTTCTGAGTCACTGAGTTTTAGGTATGTCTCCTGTAGACAGTTTGGCTTAGTGATCCAAACTGAGAATATTTTTTCCGTAGATATCACATTGTTGACTCCATACTATAAGCATACTATAAGAAATTAGTATATTTTCACTTCATTCATCTCCCCTGTCCCTTCCACCATGTAATTCTACTTAAGTACAAGATTTTTAAAACATGTTTGCTTTTATATATTTAAATATGCTTATACCTCATTTAATAGGTTTAAATGATGTTATCTTTTTATCTCTGGTTATAAAAAAATTTTAAAAACCTATTTTCCATCTTCTTTCCACATTGCCCACACTTAGTTTCTAAGTTATTTCACTTCTAAAGTCTTAAGATTTTTAGTGTTATTATTCAGTTTGTTATATACAATCTCTCTGTTATATTCTTAAATGGATTTAATGCTCATTAATGCTTTGTATGTGGTTCTGCTATCTCTTGGTTGGCTGAAGTTCATTCTGTGTAATTTCTTTAAACAGCACTCATGGGAATTACAGATCTAGGTGTAAAATTCTTAGGTTATGCATACTTTCCTTGAGAATGCTAGGAATGCTCATGGAATGTTACTGTGGAAAAGTCTGAGGTTAGATAGATACAGATATATATATATATATATATATATATATATATATATATATATATATTCACCACCTGAGGACAACTCCAGTTTATGCTGTTGTACCAATATAATGATGACTAATGCCCACCCACTTTCACTCACAAGTGTCCCAGTTAGGACAACAAATTATATGGTCACTCTATATATAGATAACATGATATTTTTACAGGATGTCTAAAGAATTATTTATCTTTGAAGACCAGAAACCTTAGAGATTATGTCTTCATAATTATCTTTTTTTGTGAGTTTTTTTTCTGGAACAAGGTATTCCTTATAATCTGCAGGTTGAATTTCTCTTTTGTTTTTGGAAAGTTGTCTTGAATTATATCTTTAAATATTTCTCTACACTCCTTCCTCCCTTGTTTTTTTGTTTTTTCTAATGGTATGAAGGTTATGCAGGTTGGATCTTCTTTGTCTTCCATATGTAAAACATATTCTCTCTAATCCTTTTAAAATACTTATTCTTTTTTATTTCATTTTTTCTTGCTTTTCTCTTTCTTATTCTCTATATGCTTTATTATATTTTTCATAGTGTTCATTCTCTTGTGTGTTGCTTTTAATTGGACCTTCACTTCTAGGATTACTTTTTCAATTTCTTTTCTAAGCTTTCATTTCTTTGGCTTGTATGGACACTTCCCTGAGCTCTTACATGTCTATTTGTGTTTTTGTATCACAGAGGAAACAGCCTAATTAGGCTTTTGTAATTCAGTTTCATCTGTTCAGAACCAATTTCACCTACTCTGTCACAATTTTCATCTGCTCCATGGCAATATTTTTCTATTTAATGTTTCATATTTTCCTTTTTTTTCTTTTCATCATGTACTTATGGCACTATAATTACATAGATTCTATTTTAATTCAGTTTTAAATTGTGAATTTTGCTTAAATAAACAGAAGTTTTTATGGACAACAAATTTCAGAAGGTTTAGATGGAGGAGGAGCCAGAGTTATGTTCCTGAGTATTAGACAAAGTGCTGTGTGCCTGAATGTACTCTTTCAGCATTTACTTCTCCAAGCCATCAAAGATCAGCTCTGCATTGCTGTTCACAATGCTGAGTCTCTCTGCTACACCATCCTCACCAACAAGATGGCTCCTACAAATTATATGACTTTTCCATGTGATTCTTTATTCAGTACCACACTCCTTGCTTATCAAGTATCTGTGTCCATTTAAACTATTAAAATCACAAAATGATGACACTGGAAAAAAAAATCGAGGAAATACAATGGAGTTATACATTTCTTTGATTTACCAAAAGAAATTAGTAAAAGAAAAAGAAACAAAGGGACAAGGAACAGACGGCATAAGTGCAAACAAATAGCAAGGTGGAGGCATAAATTCAGTCATATCAGACATTAAATTAAAATGGATCAAATTATAATTCAAAGGCAAAGATAGTCAGGCTCAATAAGAAAAGATCCAATTATATACAATTTCACAGAGTTACACTTTAAATATAAAGGCAGAGTTAGGCTGAAAGTGTAAAGATGGAAAATTACATACTCTGTAAACGTTAGCTAAATAAGGTTGGTCTGGCAAATTAATATCACAAAAAAAGATGGAAAGGCAAGAAGTTCTAGTGGTGATGAAGAGGGACATTTCACAATATAAAAGGTGAATTCAATAGGAAGACATAAGAATCACAAATGTATGTGTATCTAATAACATAGCTTCTAGATATGAAAAGCAAAATTTTACAGAAATTAAAGAGCAATAAACAATCCACAATCACAATAAAGACAAATCTACAATCACCTCTCTCAATAACTAATAGAACAGGCAAAACGATCAGTAGGAACACAGATTTCAATGGCATTAATAGTCAAGTTGACCCAATTGATGTTTATAAAACACTTCACCTAACAGTTGCAGAATACACACTATTTTCAAGTGCACACGAAATATTCACCAAAATAGACTATACATTGAGCAACAAAGCAAGTCTTAAAAAATTTCAAAGGATTGAAATCACACTGAGAATATTCTCTTACTATAGTGGAATTAAAGTTGAAATCAATAACAAAAACTAACTAGTTATCTATAAATATTAAGCCACACATTCTTAAATAACCCATGTGTTAAAGAAAAAGCACAATGGATTAGAAATATCTTGACTTGAAATGAAATTAAAATATAATCCATCAACATGTGTGGGGTATAGCCAGAGCAGGGCTTGACAGGGAAATACATTGTTCTAATGTGCAAACTAGAAGACAAGGTGAAAGCTAATTACCTAAACTTCAATCTGAAAAGGCTTAGAAAAATAAGAGCAAATTTAACCAAAAGTAAGTAGCAGGAAAGAAATACTTTTAAAAAGGCCCTAAACCAATGAAATGGAAAAACAGAACTGCAATAGACAAGAATCAAAATGACCACGAATCAACATGACCAATCTTTTTTAGAAGATTAAAAAAATAATATAATGTTTACAAGACTGATGAATAAAAATGAGTGAAAACACAAATTATCAATACCAGTCATGAAAACTTAGATATCACCAAAGATCCTACAGATAAGAAAAGGATAATAAGAGGAAATTAAGAGCAACTTTATGTCAATAAATTTGACAGGTTAGATAAAATGGAGAAATTATTTGAAAAAATCAATTTATCAAAAACTGATACAAGAAGGAGTGTAATATCTGAGTATTCTCATATCGTTTAAAGAAATGGAATCTGTTATTAAAAACAGTCCCTCTACAAAAACTTCAGTCCCAACTGACTTCACTGGTAAATTCTTTTGAAAATTTAATGAAGAAATGATACCAATCTTATATAACTCTTTCACAGGAAGGAGAAAAGGGGAATATTTCCTCACTCATTTTATGAGGCCAGCATAACGTTGAGAACAGAACCTGATAAGAACATTGTAAGAGAGTTACAGACTGATATCTCTGATGAACACAAAAATCTTAAACAAAAAATTAGCTATTATTAACAAAAAATCACTAGCAAAATAAAGGAGGAAAGCCATACGATCCTCTCAATAGATTCAGAAAAGTCACTCAGTGGAATTCAACACCTGTTCATCACAAAAACACTCAGTAAAGTAGGAATAGAAGGAAACTTCCTGCATTTGATAAAAGTGTCTGAAAAGCCTATGGCTAATATATGAAATTCTGAATCGTGAAATACTGAATGCTTTTCCCTCTAGGATCAGGCGAGACAAAAATGTTTGCTATCACCACTTATATTGAACATTATACTGAGGTTCAAGTATGTACAATCATGGGAAAAAAGAAATAAAAAGCACACAGTTTGAAAATGAAGAAGTAAAAGTATTATTTACAGACAAGAAGTTGTGTACACAGAAGATCTAAAGGAATTTACAATCTATTAAAACTAATTAATGAATTAAGCAAAACTCTGGGGTACATGGTCAATATACAAAAATCAATTCTTTCCATATGTTTGCCACAAATTAATCAGAAAATGAAATGGTAGAGTTAGAAAACTGTTTTAAGGAGCCACTCAAACATAACTGAGGACACTTACTTGCCCTTATTCCTTGCTAAAGCCTGTATTGATCACTGGTATAAGAAACATGAAAGATACTCTAGCAAAAATTTCTGTATAAATGTAAAGCGGTATTGTTGGTAATGTTATCATTGCAGATTGTTTTCGAGGGGAGAACTTTACACAGGAAGTACAAGCAAAATTGAACCATGAGCAAAGTATGTTATTACCTTCAGGGCATCCTTAACTTAAACCAGATAATTATTCACAGGTTCAGAAACCTCTGGGACAAGAAGCCATGGCTATAAGCCAAGAGAGAAAAAATTGGATATTTCCTTCATACCCATTGATGAGAAGAAAAGCAATTAGAGAGTAGATCATTTAAGTAAAGGAAGATGGGGAAACACCATCAAGTTGGTATCCAGCCAATTATTCAACCAGATGATAGTATAAATCATGCAACAAATATTCTCTTGCTTACCCCAAAGTTTCAGGAGTTGGCTCATTGAGTTTTTAGCAGTAACGAATTGGAGAGGCGAGTCAATCTACACCTCCCACCTCTGTCCTTCTCACAGATGAGAAAATGGCAGCCTAGGTGGGCTATGAGATTTGCCCCAAGTTGACCCACTTAACTGCAGAGTCGGGGGAGAGGCAGGCCACCTGATGCCCAGTCCAGGGCTCTCTCCATCTCTTCTGCCTTCCTTCTATCATGTTTTGAGAGAGAATTTACAAAGTGTTTGCAGCAATTTGAAGGAAATAACACCAGCACTAAAGGTGGCCTGAGATCACCTACAGTCTTGAACCTGGAGGCTCCCCTGTAGGGGTGGAAGGACTTTCTCCCCACCTTCCTAGGTTCGATAGCTGGGCCTTTGAAATAAACTGACAGCAGGCAGATTGAAGAAAAAAAGCATAAAAGAAATGCCAGCTCCACCATTTTGTAGTATTCTTAAGGCACTAAAATGCCAGGATATTAAAGTAGAATAGCCAGGAGTTAATTCTTCCATCATACCCATGACGTCGTATTAGAGTATATTTTCTGATCAATGGATCTCCAAAGGGATTGGAATTATTTGCCCTGGAGAGAGAAAAGCAAGTATGATATGCTGTTCACAACTTTGTGTATTAAGGGTGTGCTTTTTTTTTTTTAAAAAGGCGGTCTAGACAGTGAGTATTCAAACATAAGTAAATGGAACAAAAAACCAGAGATCTCAACTTGTCAAACCAGAACTCATCTTCTTCCTTAACTGGCTCTCTTAGGTGACGCTTTCATGGATCCAGCCACCATTTTTAACAAATTGAATTATAAGTTACCTACAGTGAAGTGCATTATTATTAACTGACCCCACATGCATTTGAGTGTCTGTTCTGTGTCAGATACCCTGATCAGTGCTGGGGATACAAAGATGAATCAGACTGGGTTCCAATCCTGACAGAGTCTAAGACTGGTGGAGGAGACCAACAAAGAGACAAATAAACTATAACATGATCAGTTCTAGGGAAGAAAGGAAGGAGTAGATGAACCTTGTCTGGGGGAATCCCAGGTCTGTGGCCTGAAGCTTCTCACTCTGTATATATACTCTTTTGGGTTCATCCACCATTCCAGCTTTAATCTTGTGACCTTGAGTGCCTGGGAGTGAGTGCACAGGAGAATTGCAGGAGGAAAAATTTGTGTAAAGATTGTTTCTCATGAAGGGGTTCAGGACACACCACCCTAAACATGTTGCTTTCGGATATTATTTTGAGCTGAAGCCACTGGAAAGACAGCTCACGCGGGGAGATTTCTCTGAACTCCCCTCATCTGCCTAAAGTCAGATTCTCCAAAAGAAACTCAAATGTCATAAGTGCCCCCCCCCAGAAGTGTCATCAGCAGGGAAGACTGACCGTTATCCCAGGAGAAGAGACCAAAAGTCAACACCACACCCAAACGTCCTCAGAAACTATCATATCTCCCATCTGTTCCTCTAAGGGCCCCTTCCTCTCTCCTGAAAATCATTTGCTCTCGCCTAAGTTGGCTACACCCTCCCTCCCCTTCTCCTGTTGATGGTATTTAAGCTCAAATCACACCAATTTACTGAGCATTCACTTTTTTTCTTGTGATGCCCCATGCACATAATATTAAAAATAAATAAGTGTGTGCAGCTTTGCTGCTTACAATCTGCCTGCTATCTGTTTATTTCAAAGGCCCAGCTATCAAACCTAGGAAGGTGGGGGGAAAGGCCTTCTTCCCCTACAGGGGAATCTCCAGGTTCAAGACTGTTGGTGAGCTCAGGCACCTTCAGTGCTGGTGTTATTTCCTTCAAATTGCTGCAAACACTTTGTAAATTCTCTCTCAAAACCTGATGGAAGGAAGGCAGAAGAGATGGAGAGAGCCCTGGACTGGGCATCAGGTGGCCTGTCTCTCCCCCGACTCTGCAGTTACTGCTAAAAACTCAGTGAGCCAATTCCTGAAACTTTGGGGTAAGCAAGAGACAATATTTGTTGCATGATGATTTGTACCATCATCCTATTGAATAACTGGCTGGATACCAACTTGATGGTGTTTCCCCATCTTCCTTTACTTAAATGATCTACTCTCTAATTGCTTTCCCGCTCTTAAATGGGTATTAAAGAAATGTCCAATTTTTTCTTTCTTGTTGTTGGAGCTGGTGTCTATCAGAGCCCCCTCCTCCCCCGCCCCCCCACAAATCAATTGCTTGGACAGAGCTGGAGGTACAGAGAAAGTCTTTTGTAACATGGAATCGAAATCCAGGCATAGGAAGCAGATGAAGGAAATTTTAATGAGAAGGGAGGCTATGAGAATAGTTCTCAAGAACTTAGTGAAGTAAAGGAAACAAATACTTGTTGGATGCCCGCTAGACTCCTGGTATTCTGGGCTTACTGCCACATGTTTATTTCTGAAATGAGACGTGGGAAGAGGCCTATTTTATGATATTCCCAAGATTTAGAACCTGAGTCATTAGGTTAAAAACTATAGGGACATAAGGTCTATTTTTTTCTCCTAATCACCAATAATTCATTGTAGAAAATTTGAAAAAAGGCACAAAAAAGAGAAATATCACTTATAATTGTACCACCCTACGATAAATATTACAAAAATTTATTTTAATATATATAATTTTAATTACAAAATTGAAGTCATACCAAATCTACTACTTTATTTATTCTTTTATTATGTGTTCTATTTATTTTGACATGATTTTTTAAAAATATATCTATTTATTGGGTGCACAGGATCTTTGTGGCAGCGTGCGGGCTCCTTTAGTTGCGGTGTGCGGGCTCATTTAGTTGCAGCATGTGGGCTCATTTAGTTGTGGCACAAGGGATCTAGTTCCCTGGCCAGGAATCGAACCCGGGCTCCCTGCATTGGGAGTACAGAGTCTTAACCACTGGGCCACCAGGGAAGTCCCTAGTTTGACATGATTTGCCACATTTTTTAGTCAAGCCCCCACTGCTGGACATTTAGGTTGTTTCCAATGTTTCAACTTAAGGATGCCCTCGAGGGGAGTTGCTTGAAGGGTGGTGGGTTGGCCAGGGCAAGTGTTGAAAGAAAAGGAGACGTTTAGCCTGAGAAAAACTAGATTCAGGTGGGAAAATCACGGCTTTCTTCCAATATTTGAAGGTTGGTATTTGGAAGAGGAGTGAGACTTGGTCTTTGTGGTCCCAAAAGAGTGGGTGGAAAGTGTGAGGGGGTCAATTCATGGTGTGTACAGTTAAGGGCAGCTTCAGGAGGTAGTGAGTTTCCAGCTCATGAAGATGTTTAAACGCAGACTAAAAATCACTTACACTTACAGTAGAAAGACCTGAGAGTTTTGAAAACACAGAAGAAGTAATTTATTCATTATTTTTTGAAGCGGAAGATGTCATGGAAAAGGCTTCAAAAGCAAAAATTTGGAGGCAAATCTATTATTTATTATTATTTGTATCAGGGCCTAATATTTATATAATAATTTACAGTTCACAAAGTATTAGAAAGAATCCCTCTTTTAAAATGAGAGAACAAAGTTAGGGATGCAGGCTTTTTTTTTGGTAGTAGTAGCTTTATTGAAGTATAAATACATACAATAAACTACACATACCTAAAGATAAATAAATAAAATTAAATAAAATGAGAGAACAGATTCAGAGAGGTTAAGTAAGCCACCCAAGTTTCTACAGCTGGGAGGTAGTGGAGCTGGACCAGAGGCTCACGTTCACAGTCTCTACAACCACTCACTTTTCCACTTGCTATTATTACTCTGTTAAGGTCAGCAGTCCCTTCTTGAAAGTCCAGACTCACAGGACTTTGCCTGTGCCCTGCTTCACTGCAAGGCAATGAAAATGTCCCCAATGACTAATGTGAACAGAATGTCGCTGTACAGCTAACAGGTAAGGTCTCCTGTGTGTCCTTTCTACACCACAGCAGCGACTTCACGATTAGGGGTCTGACAGGTGAGGGCGGGGCTCCTTCCCACTCTAACATCCTAGGATTCCATGATGTCTCAGGTGCCGTCTGCTCAGGACGGGGCCCCCGTCCCTGGCGGTCTGAATGACTATACCTGCCACATTATCCCTCTGTCTCATATATACCTTCGACCCTGTCAACTCAGACCCCCGGAACACTGGGCTTTGAGCCTCCACTCTTATCTGTCTAGCTGGAAAGCACATAGCCCAGGAAATTATTCCTGTTTCTGGCATCCACCCCGAATCCTTGCCTTCCTCTTAGTCTGTTTGCTCTTGGCGCACTGAAGTGAAATGTCAGGTTCCCTTTTGGCTCCAGGAAGTTGCCCAGCATCATCTTCCGGTGAGCGACTCCCAGCTGCACTGCTGGGGGACCCTCCCCACCTGGCCTTTCTAGCAAAGCAAGTCAGCGGGTCCCATGATATTGACCCACTTCCCTGGAAACACCTCTGGGTTTATAACTCTCCCACGCAGGCTCCCTCCCAATCTGCAGGAAGCCTGCATCCACCGTGGGACAGAGAGGAAGGCCGGAAGCAGATGGCCACCCCCTTTCAAGCCCAGAGTGAAGTGGGCTTCTCTTGCTTTTAACCATTTCCCGGTTTCAGCTGTTTCGCAATTCTATGGTGACTCCATTCTTACAAAAACATTTACTTGGTTGCCAGTATATTGCAAGCACTGGGGGTAAAAAAAAGCCAAGTGAGCTAGGTCTCTGCCCTTGAAGAGCTTCCTTTCCTCCTGGCAGACGGAAAAGGAAACCTACGATGAAGATGCAGGAAGAGAAATGCTTTGATGAGGGAATGAGACCTTCCAAAAGAGAGAACAGTGCTCTGGGGGCCTCAGTTTGGCGGTGCCTCTGCCAAGAAGGCCTGAGGGTCAGATCATGAGAGGACTGGGTGACAAACTGAGGAGTAGGAGTCTTATCCCCAAAGCAGTGAGAGCCCTTTAGGTGTTTAGCAGGTGATATTATACTGAATTTGAGAAAGAGTCCTCTGCAGCCCTGAGGAGGAGGGGGAAGGAGGAACCAGCCGAGAGGCTGGGAGGGGGCTTTTACTCTTTATGTCATTCTTTTCTGTTCTGTTTGGATTGTCAAACCATAAGCTTGAATTGTTTTTATTTTTAAAATAAACAGTCATTATAATGGGATTAGTGGTTCCTTTTGTCTTAGTCTTTATACTCTTTATGTTATAGATTTAAAAAGGAAACATAATAAATAATTTTTGCTTTTAAAATTCTGGAATTGCTTTCAGACATGGGAAGGGACAGGCGTGTTTGTTGACCTTCACAAATGGTTTGGCTATTTGACTCTGCCCTTAAGCTGCTAATAGTACAAGCAGACAGAAGGCTGTTATTTTTGTGTTTGGGATATAGAAGCTAAAAGACTCAGCCACACAGAGTCGCTGCCTAAACCCCTGTCCAATGAGAATGCCCTAATCTATGGCTTCTCAAACTGGAGGTACTTGGGGTGAGCTGCGGACTGTGCAGGAACACTGGTTTGAGAAACACTGATGAAATAGAACTAGCTCCACGGTGATCACTAACATTACAGTATCTTCAGTGGAATCTTCTTCTTCCAGCTTTGCCCTGCAACAATCTTTCCTCCAGCACTAGAGAAATTCTATCCATTTTAAGATCAGAAGAGAACATTTCCCACTTCTATACAAATCAATGGACAGTTTCTCGTAAAGTTTCATGATTGCCAAAAACCTCATGTAGGAAAACAGGAAGGAAATAGCAGTAGATCATCATTCATTTAACAATACAAAACAAAACAGTATTTATGGTATGCCAGATATGGTGATATAAAGATGAAAATATAGGAACCTTGCCCTAAAAGCACTTATAGTTTAGACATGCAAATACAATGTAATAAAGTAATACCACTGCTATACCCACATAAATATCTTTTGCACTGAATTGAAGCAAACATTGGAAAATAGCAGGAAATGGACATACCAAAAAACACTGTAGGAATATTAAATGATGTCCACTACATACCTACATTAAAATGCCAAGAAAATAGCCAAAGTTCTCCAAAACTGTTGAGCTAATGAACAATTGAAGTAAGTGGCCTTTGTAGATTTCTGGGCCTCCTACTTAATTTTTAATTCCATGTACTTAATTGTTTTTCACAGTTTCATTAGGGTATTTTTCCTCATCCTGTTAATTTCAAGGAAAGTATTATATATATATGAATCAATATGTTAAAGTGTATTTCTTTTCAAGTCTTGCCAAAATGTTGCAAAATACTGTTTCAAGATATCCCCAAACAGTGCAAATATCCAGTTTAATCCACAATTTCACATTTTCTATTCAACCTTTATCTTGATGTCACAGAAAAAGAAAATGTTAATGATAATTCATGAAATAATACTGGTAAACAGTCTTACATGTTAGGAAAGTAATGAATATTGCATGGTCCTCCTTTTAAAAAATGACAACATTAGAACCCCATCTTGGGATAAAACAACCTTGTAGGCAACCTTATGATGCTAGGATAATGGCAGCAGAGCACTTGGTCCCAGTGCCTGGTTAAGAGGAGGCAGGGACGCTGAGGGCAGTGAGGCTGAGAGCAGGAAAGAAGTCTGGGCTACATCCAAGGAGAGATGGCCAGAGGTAAATTGACTGTGGTGATGAATGTCTGGTGTTGATATCATATACTAGCTTAACAACAGCATATGGCCTGCCAGTTTTCTTTACTTCCTTTCTTCCCCCCCCCACCCCGCCTCCTTTCTCCTCCTCCCCTTTCTTCCCTCTCTCCTCCACCTCCTCCTTCATCCCCTCCCCGCTTCCTCCTTTCTTTTTCTCCTTCTCCTCCTCCTTATTCTTGGCAGTAACTAAAAAAAAAAGAAATCGATAAAAAGATGACATTATATATTTCCTTTTCCCCCAAATGGGCATAGGATATACACAAGCAGGGCACAAATAGCTAATAAACATATATATATATATATATATATATATATATATATATATATACACATACACAAAGAAGATACTAAATGGTCAAAGAAATGCAAATTAAAACAAGGGAGTGTGGTAGAGTGTGGGAAAAAGCCATTCTCACATACTACTTTTAGGAGTGCAAATCGGTGAAATCATTTCTGTGGGATATTTTCACAACATGAGTCAAGCCTTTTAAGGCTACATGCCCTTATACTAAGGAAATAACTAGACAGGTGTGTAAAATGTATATATGGGCTGTTTATGCAGCTTTATTTGTAATAACAAAAAAAGAGGAAAACTTCGTTAAAAAAAACTAGAGGAGCAATTAAATTAATTATGGTTCATTCAACTGGTGGAATACTTGTAGCTTTTAAAATAATTATCTAAATTTCAATTGATTAACACAAAAATTTGGTCACAACTAAGTAAAAAAGGCAAAAGGCATAAAAGGTACCTCTGTATGTTGTATGTGTGTGTGTGAGCTCATGTCTCCCTAAGAAAATCTGGGAGGACTTATTCCAGTATGAAACTAATAATAAGGTTTACCTCTGGGTGGTATCTATGAATAATCTTTACTTCTATTGTTTTCCATATTGTAAAACTATCTGTAATGACCATATATTACTTTTTTTAAAAAAATAAATTTATTTATTTATTTATTTATTTTTGGCTATGTTGGGTCTTTGTTTCTATGCGAGGGCTTTCTCCAGTTGCAGCAAGCGGGGGCCACTCCTCATCGCAGTGCGTGGGCCTCTCACTATTGCAGCCTCTCTTGTTGCGGAGCACAGGCTCCAGACGCGCAGGCTCAGTAGTTGTGGCTCATGAGCTTAGTTGCTCCGCAGCATGTGGGATCTTCCCAGACCAGGGCTCGAACCCGTGTCCCCTGAATTGGCAGGCAGACTCTCAACCACTGCACCACCAGGGAAGCCCCATATATTACTTTTATTTTTTGACTTTGGACCTCCACTGTGGAGAACTGAGTGTTAACTTTTCGGTCCATTCAGCATACTACATTTGTCAGCTTAAATAAGGCCCCTCTCTTGTTTTAATTTATTTTGTTTCTTTTTAATCTGTTTGATATACATGAATTACTTTTAAAATCAGAACAAACAATAAAGCTTGTATGAGGGAACAGTCAAGCACTCTCACTTGGAAGTCTGTGAGAAGAGCAAGGGTATCCTCACCACTGCCCAGCCATGAATTGTAAATTGTGCACCTTGTCACCTGGTATGAGGCGCAAAGATAGGATTCTTGGTTAACTTGTTTATCCTTGGAATGTTTGGGTTGTAACTCCCAGTGGGGTTCCAACTACTGAACTTTTGGGCTTAGTATGGTACACCACCAAGAGTGGTCGTGAGCAGATTTGGAAACCAGCAAAAAAACCCTGGCATCTTGACTTAGATCAGTGTTATCAGTCTGCCGGGACTGCCATAACAGTCCACCAACCAGGTGGCTTTGACCACAGAAATGTATTGTCTCACAGTTCTGGAAGCTAGAAGTCCAAAACAGAATCTTGTTCCAAGCCTCTCTACCAGTTTCTGGCAGCCTCAGGTGTAGGTGGCGTTCTCCCTGTGTCTTCACATCATCTTCCCTGTGTGTGTCTGTGTGTTCAAATTTTACCTTTTTATAAGGACATCAGTCATTGGATTAGGGCTCACTCCAATGACCTTATCTTGATTACCTCTGTAAAAACCCGATCTCCAAATAATCTTGGATTATTTTGGTGTGGTGGAAAGAACATAGGCTTTGCAGTTACACATGAGTTTAAATCTTGGCTTCACCACTTACTGGTGGTATGACCTTGGGAAAGTTATTTAATTATTCAGGACTTGATTTCTCACTGGTATAATGGGGATGTAAAGTTGCTGAGGTTTAGAGATACCCTAGAATGTGCTGGGTATGTGCAGGCTGTTACCATCTGTGATTTGGGGGTCTTTGCTTGTAGACGTTAATTTCTATGACTAGATATATTTGTAATACATCTGTCAGTGGACCTGATGGGAAGATTCTCAGATGAGAGCAAGGATTTAATCGCTGAACCTGGTCAAGACTAAACTGGCATCTATACCAGAGTCCTTCCTGCCTACATGTGTTCACGTGTTTGGGATCAGCATAATTCACAGGTTACTTTTTAGGTGAAGCCTGTATAAAACCATTTTACAGCATTCCAACCTGGACATGACAGCTTATTGATCAATGTTGTTTAAGGCTGTCATACTGGGAGGAGGGATGGTGGTGGTGGTGGGGTGGAGGGGGGAAAGGGTGCAGCCTTCTACATATGAAGACCAGCAATGCCTTCTATTACTGCATGACTATAAGCTCAAGATTCTGCTTCACCCTGATAACCTTCTAGATGGACTTGACTGAAGACAAGGTCACGTTTCTTGAGACATTGTCATATTCTTTTCAGGTTATCTAGAAGATTACTTATGCAAGTTCCCTTCATTACCAGCAATAAAACTTTTTTTAAAATAAATTTATTTATTTTTATTTTTGGCTGTGTTGGGTCTTCATTGCTGCACAAGGGCTTTCTCTGGTTGTGGTGCGCGGGCTTCTCATCGCGGTGGCTCCTCTTGTTGCGGAGCACGGGCTCTAGGCGTGCGGGCTTCAGTAGCTGCAGCATGTGGGCTCAGTAGTTGCGGCACGCGGGCTCAGTAGTTGTGGCTCGCGGGCTCTAGAGCGCAGGCTTAGTAGTTGCGGTGCACGGGCTTAGTTGTTCCATGGCATGTGGGATCTTCCTGGACCAGGGCTTGAACCCGTGTCCCCTGCATTGGCAGGCGGATTCTTAACCACTGCGCCACCAGGGAAGTCCCACCAGCAATAAAAAATTGACTCAAATTTAATTTAGTGTTAAAGGTTGCAGATGCTTAAGTGTCCTGATAGAAGTGAAACTGTGGTGAACGGGGGTGGGTTTGGCGGTGGGAGCACGGAGAAGAGAAGCAGGAGGGAGGAAGGAGTTGGTTGTATAGGTGGAAGTGTAAGTTTGGGCAGAGTTAAGATTGCAATCTCTCACCCCAATAGGGACACTCTTCGCCACTTCCTTCAAAACAATCAAGTTGAATGTGGACTTCAACTGCATTACTAATTTTGAAAAAGTCGGCACTCTAAAAGAACTTTTGATAGGCATGGTAGCTTTTGATACCATGAGAATCAGTCTGAAGTAAGTTATTTGCCTACTTTTTGCCTAATTTATCTTAAGTTTAGTCTGGTTTCTTTCATGGCCTGTGCTAATTTGAATGGTTGCCTTAGTATATCAAGGTTCTAATAACTGTAGGAGGGAAACATTTGTTGGAAAAACTCAAGTGTCTTTTCTCCAGTCACACAGGATAGAGACCAGTATTTATAACGGGGTTGTTTTTCCTTTTTTTTCTTTTGATTTGTACTAAAAGATTAAAAACATATTTTTTATTGGAGTATACTTGATTTAAAATGTGTTAGTTTCAGGTGTACAGCAAAGTGAATCAGTTAGACATATACATACATCCCCTCTTTTTTTTAGATTCTTTACACCTGTAAGATTGTATCTGCAGCCATTGTACTTATGAACGGTTTAAGCTTAAGAAAAAATTGATATGAACATTATCATAAGATTGCAAAAACAAGCTTAGAAATAAATCCATAAACTGGTGACTAAGAGTAAAATAGTATCTATAATATCCTTTTTACCATAATATTAAATGCCATTTTACTAGGCTTGGTACAAAATATAATTTCAGACAGTGGCTGTCTACTAATTACACAGTAGCCAGCACAGCAGGGCTACTAGCATACCTAGGTTTTAATGCCTGGGGAGCACACCTCGCAATATTTAGTCAGGCAGAAGGTCTAGATAAAACAAAGATAAACCACGGCCAGAATACTAATAAATTGTGGGCGGATCTAGAATCTGGAAACTGAGACGGTACATGAAAAAGAAAATCAGGGAGTTGGACAAAGATACAGTAACAGCTTAAGACGATTAATTTTCGGGGAATTCCGACGGGGAAGGAACGCTGTGCCCGGAAAGGCGGGAGGGGGGGTTGAAATCCGTGGGAATGCCTGGGAGAGCCTGCACAGTCTAAAGATGTTATGATGGCTCCGTCCATAATTTCTGTACGCTTGCATTGGCCGCCTCAAAGACCGAGCGACAGGATTTAATCAAGGTGTCAGCCGCAGGGGCATCCTGAATGCGGGCGAAGCGTCCGGAATTCCTGAGATGTCTGAAACGCGGAGGCGGCCTCTTCCCCACCCCCCGCCGCAGCCTCCGTGGGCATTTTCCGGCGAGGGGGGCACGCGAGCCCTTCGAAGAACAGCTTAAACACGCGGACGTCCGCGGCTGGCGCGCTCCCCGGGGATGAAGGTGAGAGCCCCCGGCCCGGGCGCGCGGGGGGTGGGTTCCCCGGGTCCCCGCGCGGCCTCAGAGTCCGGCCCCCCTCCCCCCGGGGCGGGCGGGGCTGCGGGCGCACGACGCGGAAGCTCTGGGCTCCGAGGGCGGTGGCGCGGGGGCCGCGCGCGCTCTGCGGGCCGCAGTCGGCGCGGGCGCGGCGGGCGCGGCGGGAGCGGGGCGGGGCGCGGCCGGGCGGCCGGGGAAGAGGCGGGCGCTCGCGCACAGGCCGGGGCGCCGCCTCGCCCCCCTTCCTCTTCCCCTTCCCTACCTCGGCCTGGCCATCCCCCTCTTCTCCCCTCCCCCGAGCGAATCACGCGCCCTCCTCTGACACTCGTAGCGGGCCCGAACTCCGAATTTATCCTTCACGTGACCTGAGGGGGTTGGGTGGTTGGTTGGGGACGAAGGGGGAGAGGGAAAGGAGGGAACGGAATCTGCCGTTGCCCGAGCAACAGGCCCCGCCCGCCGGCTTGGGGCCGGGGGGCGGGAGGAGGACGTCAGCACGTCAGCCGGGGTTTTGCGTTTTGATTGACAGTTGCTATAGCGACCGGGTCGGTCCGTCGCCATTTTGTTGGTTGGTTTTTTTTTAAACCCTTTCGCTTCCCGCCCGAATAATAATAAAAAGCCCCATTGGAGTGAGGCGGGGGTGGCGGCGGCAAGAGCGGCGGGGGGATCCGGGGAGACTGCTGCCGTCGCTGCTGCTGATCGCGGCCCGGGACGGGCTCAGGGAGCGGACACCCCGAGCGGGGGGTGCGGGCGCCGCCGCCGCCGCCGCTTCTGCTGCTGTTCCTGCTGCTGCTGTTGGTGCCGCTGCCGCCGCCGGCGAGCGGGCGGGACCGGTGTGAGTGTGAGAGAGTGTGTGTGTGCGTGAGCGTGTGCGAGGACGAGTGTGCGTGCGTGTGTGTGTGTGAGTGTGTGTGAGTGTCTGTCTGTCTGTGCGGGGACTCGGGGGCGGGCGGTTCGGGCTCTCCTGGCGGAGGAGCCGCCGCCGCCGCCGCCGCTCGGGCCCCGGCGCTTCTCGCTGCGCAGGTTTGGAGCGCGCGCCATTTTGTGAAATTTACAAAATCCTCCTCGGGAAGAAGCCACCGGCAGCGGCCGCGACTCGGCGCCCGGCCTCGCCGCCGCCGCCGCCCTCCGCGCCGGGCCGGGCCTCGCGGCCCCGCCGCTGGGAGTCGGGGTCCGGGGACTGCGGTATTTGCCGGGGAGGGGGCTGTCGCCTCCCCGGCCCCGGGCGCCGCTGGAACCGCGAGCCGGAGAGAGACTGAGGAGGCTGCGGCTCCGCCGCGGAGCCGGGAGCGCCGGGGGCGGAGAGAGGAGGCCGGGGCGGCGCTGGCTGCGGAGGCCGCGGCGAGAGCGCAGCGGCGAGAGCCCGAGGCAGAGACTCACCGGAGGGAACGGCGCGAGCGCCCCGCCATCGTCCCGGTGAGTGTCCGGCCTGGCCCGGCCGCGGCCCCGGCCCCGCCCGGCCCGGCCCGGCGCCCGGCTCCCCCCGCGGCCTGCAGCCGGGCCCGTGCCGAGGCCGGCCGGGCGGAGGGAGGGACCTGCCATTTTAGGAGGAGGCGCCGCGGCCCGGGGCCGGCCGCCGGGGGAGGGAGCCCGACAGGCCCGGTCCCGGAGGAGAGGCGGGTGCGAGCGGAGGGAAAGTTGCGGAGGGTGGGAGATGGGGCCGCGGCCTCCCGGGAGCCGGGGTTTGGGGGCCGGAGAAAGCGCCAGACCTTCACTGGTCGCCCGAGCGAAGGGGAGGAGGTTGTCTTCCTCCTCCTCCTCCTCTTCCTCCTCATCCTCTTCCCCCAGCTCCTCCCTCGTCCCTCCTCTTGGTCCCCACCAGTGTGGGAACGGCCGGGGTTCTCCGCAAGGACAATGCGCGGGTTAAGAAAATGGGGCTGGCTGCCGGGCTAGGCGCCGGGGAAGGTCGCGAGCCCGGTCCCCGCGCGGCCCTTTGGGGTGTGTGCTGGAGCCAGGGCACTCGGCATGCTCCGAAGTTGTGCAGTGAGCGCAAGTGAGCCCGGCCACTCGAGGTGGATTGATGACCTGTTTAGCAGCTGGAGGAATTGGTGGCTGAGGATGCGTAAATTATAATTGATACCTGGGTATTGCAACGAAACTTCACAAGTCTTTTAATAGGCAGAGACCCACTCTCGCTTAGAGCCACCGGAGCTGCTGAATAGCTTCACACTTAGCGAAAGGCCCCTCCCTGGTCCGAAATAGTTAAAAATGGCAGAATTAGTGAGTGAGTGACTCTGATCACTTCTCTGTGCCTGTCGTCCAACCCTTGGATGATGTGAATCTTGTAATCTAGGTGCAGTACTTGAATGCCAGCACCATTTGGTTCTCGAATTCCGCCCAAGTTGTCAGGATATACACCTTGTAACATTGTTTTCACACTGATTTAAAGATTAGGATGAATAGTGCCAGGCACTTTTCTTCAGGGCCTTACGTGTATTAATTAAGTCGCTTATTCTCCCGGTAGGAACTGTTATCCATTTCACAGATGAGGAAATTGAGCGGTGACTCATCCAAGGTCATACAGCTGGGACCAGGAGTCTGTAGCCAGACTGGGCTCTTAATCACTAGGGTATAACTCATTATTATAAATGCTGGCAGATTTTGGAGCGATCTGTGTGTAATGCCTCAGGGTTCTAACCTAGAGCTTCTGTCCGCGTATAGTGTTTTGCATGGAATTAACTTTGTAGTTTGCGGAAGAGGAAGGGAAAGGTTGAGGTGAGGGCCTCTGAATGAAACTAACTTGTCAGCTTCTCCCCTGCTCCCAAGCAAACTACATAGACAATTTTTGAATGGAAGGAATTATTCTTCAGTGCGTTTTGTTCACACTTAAATTTAATTATAGTCATGTAAGTATTGATGAGTCATAAGAAAGTTTTGTGCAAAGTTATTTTTAGTTACTTTTTATCTTTGAATACTTAAGATTTTCTTTGTGATCCCTTACACTTTACATATACAAAGTATTTAAGAGTGGATATATTTAATATTTTGATTTTGGGGGCGTTTTCATAATTCAGTGGAATTACCTTTAGCTTTTGTTTTGTAAACTTCTCATATCTTGATTAGTTATGAGAATATTTTTTTCAGCTAGAGTGTAAATGTGGAAAGAGAATTAAAATTTCAGGTGCTAAGATTTTAAACGGAAGAAGATAGTTTCAAAGAGACTGCAGTTATGAAAAAAGTTCACTCAGTTATATTAAGATTTTTAGTATACATATGACTTACACTTAAAGTACCCCAGTGCTTTTGGAGGATTTGCCTTGGAATAACAGTGATGTTTATGGTGGCTGTCCAAATTCATTTAGACTTCAAACCTTGCCAAAAAGTTGAGTCCTGTCAATGTCTACAGCAAGTTGTAATGTAAAACTGAGTACAAAAAGTTCATAAGAAGCGTAAGCTCAGAAGTTATTTATCCTGGAAGGAAGGGTCACTCCTGTGTCTGTAAGGTGAAGACTCCTTTGAAATCTAAAAAAGATTATGGATTTGAATAGAATTAAGTGAGTGGATGGTCCTTATTGGTAGGGGTGGGAGATGGACTAAGTGATCTAGTGAGATCTTTGTTTTTGTTTGGAATATGGAATTTAGGTTTAAGATCGTTTCTTACATTTCTTTTAAAGACTTTTTGGTGGGATTTAATGGAAACTTAACAAGCATACATAGTTACTGTGTCCTGGGGATTCAAAAATTGAGTTAATCCAGCCTCTTTTAAGGGCACTAACATTCAAAACAAATGAAGATGTTCCATTGTAATGCAGCGTCTTGTTTGGGAATGTAGATGTTAAAAAAAAAACCTGGCTTAGAATTTTTTCCTCCTCTAGAATATTGTCTGATGTCTGCCCCTTAGTTTCATTTATGCAGATTTTTTTGTGTGTATGACTTAGAGACGTTGCCGTGGGGAGTGTGGTAAGTGCAACAACTGGTATTTAAAGAATTTACATAGGTTTTTGTAGAGCTACAAATCCCCGTGAAACCAAATTTAAGATAACTTGTTATAATACGTGGTGAGAGTGACCTTTGGCATATGTTTTGTTTTGAAACTATACAAAGAAAGAAGATGCTAATTTGTATTGAATCTTGGGTACTACTTGGAAACAAAACAAAAAAAAGCTTAGAAGTTTAGAATGCCCAGGGATATTTTCACATGCATGTTTATGCTTGGCAACTATCTAGTCATGGGGAGAAAACTTGAACAGAAGTAACTTTATTATGAGTGAGAAGGGAATTAATTGCCTTCTACGTGATCTAAAAATAAGCTTAATAGAAGAGGGGGCTTCATTTGTGACTTTATTTGTGGTAAGGTGTGTGTCAAATTTTCTTTGCTTTAACATTCACTTTTCTCTTGTCTCAAAGAACTTTCACATTTCCTACACGCCCACCCCCACCCGCAAGCAGTTTCTCTTTTTATCCCCCCCCCCGAGAAAAACTTTATCTAAACCCAGCAGAACCCCAAAACTTCCAGAGTCTTTATAAAGAACTTGATTTTTCTCTCCCAGAATTTTAGTAGTCTTAGAATTTTGTTGTATTACTATCAGTAATTTAAACTGTGAGCTAAGAATCACTATTTTCTGTTGAGTTTTTTTGGTGGTTTTACCTCCAGATACTTGTATTTTCTGCTTAGAAGTAAAGATATTACTTGAAACTATTAAACATGATCACCTGAAACTTGACACTTAACACACTTTGCCCTGTAAAGTGAAATGCGTGACTTTGTTACTTTTGTGTGAGCACCTTACATGTATACATAGTGGTTATGCTTTTTGAAAGACTTATTACCATATATTATTTTGACAATGGGCAATGTTTTGATGGCTAGAGAAATTATAGTAATTCATAACCCAAGGCGTGCACAGTTTTGGATTAAAAATTTTGGGGGAGGAGGTTAAAATTTGTGATTAATTACTTGGAAAAATCATCAAATTATTTTAAATTACCTAAAATTTCTCCCCAGTTGCCTCTAAATAAAGAAATCATTTGAAATCTTGTCTTATGTCAATGCTATAATGTTAAGCTAGAGCTGTGGAGTTTACCATTGGTTATGTGAAAGTGAAATGTTGACTTCACATGACTAAAGTAATTAATTTAAGGCTCATATTAGGCAATTAGAGACAAGTCTTGTTTCCTAACCTAGTGGCTACAGGCAGCCTTAGTTTCATTTTTTGATATATGAAAACAAAATGACTTGGAAATATTGCATTGTATAAACCAGCTAAATGTTTTTAAAAAGTTATGGTTTTGCTTTGAAATCCTACTTCCAGAGTCGTATAAAGAGTTAAAATTCTTTATTGGAGATAACTTGTGGTACATTGAACATCTAAGATAATGTGGTTCCTTGTAGGCATACTTTTTGCTAATACAGAACCATTTTGTCTTTTCAGCAATTGATTCTTCTCCCAGAGCTATGTATCCTCTCTTCTAGAAGGTGACTTTTAAAAGTTTGTAATACTGTTAAAGTTTTGTTTGTTTGATGGACATGTGCCCATATCTGATATATAGTGCATAATAGTTTAAAATGTATCTTTACTCTTGATGAATTATTTTCAGTTTTATCTCACCATAATTGAATTGCTTGTTCAAATTGATTTTGTGGAGAGGGGCTTAGTGAACTGGTTTAACATGGAATGAAACTGGTTTCAGCATCACCTCTATTTTAAATAACATACCTGTTCATTAAATAATCCCATTATTTCTCTAAGTATATAAAATTTCGACTGGAAAGAGTTTATTATTGTTTTAAGTTTTATGGATATTTGTGGTTAAGGTTGGCATTTTATTAGCACATGCATTTGGGTAAGAAGATGCTCAAATTGTGACATCTATCCACAATCTGCTTGATAGCAAGTTAGAGATAGCAGTTGAAGAAGCATAACTGTGGAGAGAGTATTGGCCTGTGAGATGGTGCCAGGCAGAGCCTCCTGAGTCAGGCAGGTCTGGAATCTCAGGTCCTGCCACTCACTGGCAGTGTGGACTTAAGGCACAGTGATTTTGCTAAGTATCAGTTTCTTCATCTGTAAAATGGGGTTGATGGTACTTACCATGGGGTTCTTGTGAAGACTGAGATAGCACACATACATTTTTTAATAGCTTTCTCCCTCTTTTCCTCTTCTTCATTGATACTCATCCTTATGGTCTCAGCATAAATGCTACTTCTTCAGAGGCCTTCCCCCAAACCCCAGTCTAAGTAAGATTCCTTGGCCATGCATTCTTACAGACTCTGCTTTTTTTGACAGCCATTACTAAAAGTTGCTATACAGTTATTCATATGTACGCATAAGTACACTTATTCATTTACTGTCTGTCTCTCCCTCTCTCCACTAACCTGTAAGGTCCATCTGGACAGGAATAATTCTGTAACTCCAGTGCCTGGCACATAACAGGTGTAGCTAAATGTACATGTACATGGGACGATGGAATGAGGAACCTGTGTGCCAAATCCTGCCTGAGCACCACTCCTTAGTTGTGCAACCTTGGGCAAAGTAGCTTCCGAGCTTTAGTGTCCTGTGTCCAAATGTGCAGAGCACCCGCTGCCTTGCCCGGGATTTTGAGAATGGGAAATGAGATACTGTAATGAGGTGTTCCGCAAAAAGTGTAAAATGCTATATAAATGTAAGTTGGTACAGTAGCAATAATTTCAGTAGTGAGATTACCCAAGAATTTATAATTAGAGTTTCAGCCTTCCTGAGTTGGTAAGTAGCTGTTTTGTAATATTTATTAGTAACTTAATCTTTCTATATGCATTAGTTAGAGCACAAGATTGGACCTATGTTTGGACTAAATACAGTGGCTTAAACAAGGAGTTTACTTCTCTCTCATGTAAGTAGTCTAAGGCTGATGTGGTGGCTCCAAGATATAGGGGAGCTTGGTTCCTTCTGACTTGTTTTCCTGTGCTTAAGGGGGCACCATTTCCTATACAGTTGAGGACAGCTCCTCTCCACATGCACAGTCCAGGAACAGGATGTGGGGAGAGAACATCCCCTCTTTAAAGACAGACCTGGAAGTTGCATATGGGACTTTTGTTCACACCCATTGGTCAGAACTTAGGTGGCCGCATGTAGCTGCAAAGGAGGCTGGGATATGTGGTCTTCAGTAGGTGGCTGTTTGGCTGAAAATCTGTTTCTACTGAAAGAAGAGAATGGGGGGCGGGCGATTATGAAACATTGCCTGTCACACTTTCAAATGTTTTGGGAGAAACTTACAGAAATGAACTTTGAAAAGACAACTTATTGCACTAATTAATAAGTTTATATTCCATATTTGCTCATTACTCTTTTGAACTATGGTATACAAATTGAAATAGACCATCAGTATATATATGTATATAGAATATATACATATGTAGTCAGATTAGAAAAATTGTAACTACTAGTAGTGAAGGAATTTTGGGTCACATTATTTTACTGACGGTATTTTCTGATAGAAACATGATTCTTGATTGCTGTGACTATTGCAGTAAACAGTATTTGAAATATAAGCTCTTGGATTTAGTTTTAGCAGTCCCCTTGACCGTTTTGTGTGTATTTGTGCTCACATCCTCAGCAAGCAATACTAGGATATTGTGATTCAGTATCGCAATATCTTGTTAGGTTTTCAATAAATGTTTGAATCACTGAAGTTGCAAGGAGGATGATAGCAGTGATATTTAAACATTTACCGTCCAGTATCTTCCTCTTTATTTCATGGGTTTGACGAAAGAGGAAGGTCTAGGATTCTTTGAACTAGCGTATAATTAGGTCAAGTAGAGACCTGAGGAACTAATGGGTCTCAAACAGTTTTCAGGATAACTTGTCAAAGTTGTGGGATTCCCAAACTCCGATACTTCTCTTTCTGTAGGTATGGGTGACACTCTAGAATCCCCTTTCTTAATTTGGACTCTGGGTAATCCTGATGCAGTAGAAACATTTTGAGAAACATTGACATAGTTCGTCTCTCATTTTAGAGAAGGAAAGGGGTGCAGAGAAAATAAATGACTAACCAGTGCCTCAGAATAAGGAGGTCTGGGGGACTAGCACATGTTTTCCTGACTCTTGGTTCTTTGTTCTTTCTACAGAAGAGGGGACAGAGAATAGAGTACAACTGCATTTTTGATTTTATAGGAAGATCTGTTGTTTTCAAATATGTTGCTATTTATGTGTGAGCTCATTGGTAGTGAATGGTTGGCTCACTTACCTGTCGTCTTAGCCTCTTAGAAGAATAGCCTGAGTTGGTCAAATAAGTATTTAAAGGTGGGAAGTTGAGGTTTTCAATCAGGTATAGTTAGTGTCGGTGCTGTAGTGGGTAGTGTAGTGTATCTTCAGCGTTAGGGTAGATGACAGGTAGGTTTTGACCTGGCATGTTTAGAAGGAACAAAGGGAGGTCATGTCCTCAAATTATTACTTTCCTTTTCTTCTGGTTTGCTTGCAGTTCTCACTGTTGAATTCATTCCTTTAGATTAAGGTAAGAGCTGGATTCCCTAATTTAAAGTGGAAATATTCCCAGAGGAATATCCTTTATCTGTTATCAGGTTAACACTTTATTTTTATCATTTAGCTGGCTGTCATTGTAAACATTGGAGAGTAGCACCTGCACTAATAAGAGAGCTTTTTGGGACGGGGAGGGAAGGGTAGGGCACATGTGCCCTTGCCCAAGGAAAATGAAGGGCATGTTTGAGAAATGTCTGCTTGTGGTGCAGTCCTGGAAGGGTTCAGGGAGGCTTCTCTGGTGGCTGGAGGTTGGTAGCATTAGACTGGCACTTGCTGGCCTTCTGTTGCTAAGAGTGTCCGTAATGGGACTGTGGATAATTTTGCTGAGGACCACTGGGCTTGATGGAATATGGAGTCATTGGAGTAGGAGTGTTCTCTTTTTCTTAGTGTTTTTTCATCTGTTTAGGGCTCCTATTTGAGCAGTCTTATATCAGACATAAAAGGTATCATTTTGATCTAGAGAATTTTAGTTCTTAACAATCAACAAGTTATGTATTTTCACGATTAAAAAAAAAAAAGATCCAGCCCGGTAGAATGGTGTCACCCCCCACCCCCCTGTGCTCCATAAGTAATAGCTATTTAGTTTTTCCTACTAGAAATTTTCTATACATACAAATGTACAACTGTATATGTAAACATTTAGTATATACACGTCTGTTACAAAGCTGTATATTTAGTGCAATCCTGATTTTTTTTTAGTGTGACATTGTGTGTGTGTGTGTGTGTGTGTATCCACTCTGTGTACTTAAAATCAAAAGCAAATGGGATCATGCTAAACACACAAGTTTTGCAACTTAAGCTTCTTGATTATCTTAGAAATATTCCCACATCAGGTGGTGGAGTTTCCCTGTTTTTTTAACGGATGGGAAGTGTTCCATGTTATGGATGCAGCACAATTGAGTCAGTCTCCATTAAAGAGCATTTAAATATTTTTTCCCTATTTTTGCTATTTTTAAACAATGCTGCAGTGTACATCCTTGTACATGTAACTTTCCTGTGAGCGTTAGCCAGAGAGTATATATTAATAAGGGAAATTGCTGGTTCACCAGGTACGTGTACATTTGAATACGTATTGCCAAATTGTTTTCCAAGAAGTAGCACCAATTCATACTTCATCAGCAGTGTCTGAGAGTGTATAGTTTTCCAAATCTCACCAACACTGGTGTTACCGAAGTTTTAAATCTTTGTCAATTTAATAGGTGAATAGTGAAGTCTAGTTGTTTGAATTTCCATTTCTTTATGAGTGAATTTGAGCATCTTACATTGTACTGTAAGTCTTGTACTTTAAATAACAAAGTATTCGTTCTTTGTTGTTTAGTTAAAATTGTTCTGTGATTTTCCTGTATTTATTTATTCTGTTGAATGAGAAACTGTTTTGATAAATTGTAAATGCTTATAAATAAATTGTAAATGCTTATAATTGTAAATGCTTGGATAAATTGTAAAAGGGGATTCTTGTTCCTCTTCAACTGAGGAAACATTTGCCTGTCCTCTGTATAAGATATGTGAATTACGGTGGTAGAAACTTTGACTACAGAAGTGAATAAGGTTTGGTGACCTGTGCTGTTAGTGTTGAGATAGTTGTGTGTATACAGGCAAAATTAGCACAGGTAAGACCATGGCTGCTAACAATTAGAGGTATTGCCATACAGAGAACTAACTAGAAGAACACGGGGAAGTCAGACAGATCTGGGGATTTGAGCATGCCTTGTGGAGGAGGAGGGATGGGAGCTTGGTCTCGAAGAATGGATGGGCTTTTCACAGTAGAACCAGGGGAAGTGACAGTCGGCTGGAAGAAGTCATATGGGCACCTGTGGTGGGTGTGCCTGGAGTATAAGAGTGTGTGTGTGTGTGTGTGTGTGTGTGTGTGTGTGTGTGTTATGTTGGGGGAGGGATAGGAACAATTGCAGTGAGAAATGAGAGTTATGGGTCTTAAAAGGAATTTGAATTTGGGGCAGTTGAAGGTTTTTCATCAGGGCGATGCTGGCAGATCCATGGGTTAGGGAGATGACAGCCTTTTGAAAGGCTCATTCTAGGTGTACAGGCATGAGGAATAAGAGAGGGAAAAACAAGACAGAGGGAGAGCCAAGTTAGGAACATCTTGAGTTCTTAATTATTTAATTTTCAACAGAACAAAGTGAATATTTCTGGATTCAAATAGCAATGTGACCCAGGTTTTGGAGATAGAAAGGAGAGAATTCAGCTTTGGTGGCAGTATAGTAAAGGTCATAAGGAGTTGAATGACTGGCTTAATGGGACAGTTGAGAATACTTCCTAGTAAGGTCCTGAAGGAGCTGTGGAAGAACAGAAGATAGAATTATTATTGTAGTTCAAACCTTCCATTAGTGACAGGTGGAAATAATTTATAGCACCATTAAAAATGAGCTAAAAAATGGGGCAGTGGGAGAAGGCAGTGTTAGAAGCTGTGATTCTAGAAAGGGAAAGGTTGTATCACAGTTCATGGTTTGAAAAGTATAGAGTAGTTAAACATGTGAGAATTTAATCTATTCTGAGTGTCTTAGTATTTTCCTGAAAAATACCATATTTATTCTGTTTATGTTCACATATGTTCTTATTGGGAGACCAATCATCTAAAAAGCATTTATCTTGTGAGGCAGATAGAGCTATTTATTGAGTACCTACTAGTGCCAAACATGGCACTAGGGCCTGGGAATCAATGCTGAAATAAAACCCTCACCGTATGTGCCATCATGGAAGTTAGTTGTAGTGGGGGATCTTTAATAGCCTGCTCCTAATCCAGAGTAGGCTTAAGGACGCAGTCTAGAGTACACATGAATTTTCATTAAAGGGAACACAGTCTATGAAATTGAGTAATGTTTGATGTTGCTTTTTTTTTTTTTTTTTTTAAATTTATTTATTTATGGCTGTGTTGGGTCTTCGTTTCTGTGCGAGGGCCTTCTCTAGTTGTGGCAAGCGGGGACCACTCTTCATCGCGGTGCGCGGGCCTCTCACTATCGCGGCCTCTCTTGTCGCGGGCACAGGCTCCAGACGCGCAGGCTCAGCAATTATGGCTCACGGGCCCAGCCGCTCCGCGGCATGTGGGATCCTCCTAGACCAGGGCTCGAACCCGTGTCCCCTGCATTGACAGGCGGACTCTCAACCACTGCGCCACCAGGGAAGCCCCTGATGTTGCTTTTTGAAGGTCAAAATTTTTGTCTCCTTTTAAGAGTCCCTTTGACAGTTAATTTTAGGTTAAAGTTTATTTGGATATAAGTAGGACTGCTGTCTTTAAGACAAATACTGTCTGCTGAAAAATTTGTTCTGATTTGATCGTTTCCCTTTGAAAAAGAACAGCTGTCATCACAGTGGTGTGTTTTACTTCACCTTTACATCAAACACATTTATTTTTGAGAGACATTACTATGGTACAAAAGACTGTTTCATTAAAGTTTTCCAAAAGAGCAATGGTAAGAAAATTATGACGATCTCAGCATATTTTGCCATCTAATTTCAATTTTTGAATTTCCCTGTAGTGGTTCTGTGGTACAGTTCAAAATGTCAGTAATGCTAGGTAAATTTACCTAAGAATTGGCCTGAAGGCCCACAGCTACTCAGCAGTACTGGAGTCAGCTCTGCAAAGGGAGGAAATTGAAGACAGAAGTCTTAGGATTCATGGGAGATGTTTGGAAGAAGGCTGTTTGCTGAATAAGATAAAGATACGGACATCTGAAGTAAAGGATGTGGGCATATAGGGAAGGTCAAGGAATAAAATTCAATAGAATGGATAGAAATGGAGAGACTTGAACAAATGGATGAACAGGAATTCTCAGTTCTTTAAAAAAAAAACAAACCTCTTTAATGATTTATTGTGACTTCTAGGGGAAAGACTAGACTAGTCATAGCACTCCCTACCTGGATGATCTGGCTTCAGCTGACTTAAGCCGTCTTGTCTCCCATGTCTTTGCATGTCTGCTTCCTGGGCCAGCCATCATCCCTTCTTTCTTTTAGTTAACTTCTTTTCCTCCTTCATTTTCAGTTCAGATATTACTTTGTTAGGGAAAGCAGACCCCTGTCCTAGTCACCTCTTCTTTTTTAATGTCTCATGTCTCCCTGTACTTTCCTTTCACAATGCTTATCACAGGTGGTAATTTTTTTAGTGCTTGTTTTATTAATACCCTCCAGAGAGCAGGAGCAGTGGTGTTTTGCTCCCCCTTGCATTCTAAGAGATCGGCAAGCGTTTGGCGTGTGGTGAGTACCAAGTAAACATTTGTTGAATGCATCAGTGAACTACGTTTTGGTCTTTACTAGTTGGTCTCAAGGACCAAATGATTACATAAGGGGAATGTACATTTGGAGTAAGAGTTGGACAGGGAATATGGGAGCCTTGAAGAAGAAGAAAAATGTGAATCCTGTCTTTTTAAAGATAAGCTTGGAAAACTCTATGTAGCCAGTAAAAAGACAAGTTATTTACTCATGGATTAATTTAATAAGTGCATATGAAATACCTACTAGTTGTTAGAAGTTCAGTGTTGGTATTACGGAGTTGAAAGATTGTGTCTTCTCTATTAAAGGAGTACCTAATTTTATTAGTTTATTGAAACACATACAGTTCTTAGTTTCATTTGGAATGGTTTTAAATTGTGGAGGGAATCAGGCTGGATGTTCTTTATGATTTTTAGCCAACAAAGTGAGTTTCATTCAACAATTGTATCTGGAATGTCAATCCAGCATTTGCAGTAGCTCTCGGGTTCACATTTAAAATAAGCTCTAGCTTTGGCGTCATTTAAAAAGTGATAGAAGGGACTTCCCTGGTGGCGCAGTGGTTAAGAATCCACCTGCCAGTGCAGGGGACATGGGTTCGATCCCTGATCCAGGAAGGTCCCACGTGCCGCAGAGCACCTAAGCCCGTGTGCCACAACTACTGAGCCTGCTTTCTAGAGCCCACAAGCCACAACTACTGAGCCCATGTGCCACAACTACTGAGGCTTCATGCTCTGCAACAAGAGAAGCCGCCGCAATGAGAAGCCCGTGCGCCGCAATGAAGAGTAGCCCCCGCTCGCCACAACTAGAGAAAGCCCGTGCACAGCAATGAAGACCCAATGCAGCCAAAAAAAAAAAAAAAAAAAAAAAGTGAAGAAAGTGGTTTGGATGCATTTTGGCGTTACTTTTTCTTCACATTTGGACAACAGAACAAGAAGAATGATTGAGGGAAAGTTCGTCGTACGGATGGATTTTCAAAAGAATTGAGTCTTGTAGTTAGAAAATTACTGAAGCTTTTGATCTTGTCAGGTGAATGATCTTTTTAAAAGCTTAGAAGGGACTTGTTTTAAAGTAGTTCTGAAACTTTTCTCAGGGACTAGTTTCTGTAGTAAATATTTAGAAAAGCAAATATTCAGATTTCATTTTTTGGCTCTTTGCCTGGCCCCTTGCCAGGCCCTTGGGACATAGTTGTGAGTTAGGTGGACATACGTGGTCCCGTTCATGGCCATGAAGCCCTTCAGTGTGGTTGGAGTTCGCTGTAGAGAACCCTAAAGGAGACGTGGCTTGATGCTTCCATCATCCAGCTGTCCATTTGTCCATGTGTTTATGTATTCCTTGAACTTAGTTCTGGTGGCAACATGTTAAGACTACTTTATTGTTGCTTCATCTCTGATAACAAAGGGGCTAAGGGGGATAACATTTATAATACCAATGTAAAATAGAAACTTGGATCTTCAGCTTGTTGGCATTGGCAGATTCTTTTTAAAAAAGAGATGTTCATGTAAATCAGTGAGTTTCTCTTGTTAAAAAATAAACTAATAATGGTAACATTATTAAATAATGCTAATATTGATTGCCTTCTATGGGCCAGACTCTACATATTCATTATTAGTTATTTTAATATTATCAGCAGCCCTAGAAGGTGGTGGATAGTATCTGTTTATAAGTTAGAAAACTGAGATGCAGGGAAGTAAATTTGCTTAAGGTTAATCATAGTAGATTGCTTATGCTGCTTCCAGATAATAAAAAACCCAGTGAACAGTTACAGGCCCTAAAGTTAAACATTCAGATAGGAAAGAAAAAGGAACATAGAGCTTCTATAACCCATTAATTGAAGAAATAGATAAAAGTTCTGGTATGCTGGGATTGATGCTTTGTGCTACTGGTTCATTAGTCTTTCAGATAATTAACCAGAACATCTAATAGCTTTCTATGTTTGGGGAATTCTTTACCTTAAGAAGCTTGGTGGGAGGTAGATGTCTTCCATTATGAAAGCCAGTTGCTCACTTTCTCTGCATTTTTTGGGGGTTAGGATGCAATCATATGACCTGGGACCTCCATTCCACTACCTCAGAAGCCAGTGATTTGCAGAAGCAGGCACTTTGCAAAGTCTGTGTTCTGCAGTGCAAGGGGGATGGCAGCTGCGGCTCTTCTGGAGGCAGTCAGTGACAGATCCAGTTGTAGCATTTAGTTCCAGGGTCAGTGGTATCTCTACAAATCACAGGGACCGAATCCTGTGTTGTCTCCACTGGACCAGATCTGTGGTTTGAATTTTCGGTGTTCTTGGTTATGTAGCCTTCCAGCCTGGCCCTCCTGGGGTTTTCTGTGAGTTGCCTAATACACTTTAATAACTTCCTTTACAGTTTCAACAAAGCTAGAGTTAGTTTCTTTTGTTTGCAACTAAAAACCTTTACTCAGATGTTGGTAATTACGGCAATAGACAATTCTAAGGAACTCTCTATGGTCAGGGTTACCTGTATCTAGATTAGAATTTACTAAGTAGAAGAGTTCACAATATATATTAAGTGAAATACTCGTAAAACACTTTGCTTATTGATTTAATGCATTTGCTGAATTTGAGTGCCTTTTCTAGGCCAGGATATGTTCTAGGTGTTGGAGATACAGGAGTGACAGTGTAGGTAAGATCCCTGTACTCACAGAGCTTACGTTCTATTGTGAAATGTAGAATAAGCAAGAAAGCAAGTAACATAATTGACCAAGAGTGATACATATCATGTACATATCATGATAAAAATAAAGACAGGATAATGTGATAATGATGTGTGTGTGTATGTTTAGGAGTTGTATCTTATAAAACATTTACTTTAAAATTGGTGTCAGGAGTCATGACTTCTGTTTTTGACTGTGGGGCAGTAACATTCTGAATTTACCCTCCCACCATAAACAGCTAGGAAACTGGACAAAATACATGGAACAACTGTTTTCAGATATTAAACAATAGGCAGTGCAGAACCACATTCCCTAACAGATGGGAAGCAAACGAGGAGGTCCTGTGATGGTGCAGCTTTCTGCCTGGAGGCAGATCTCAGTGTGGGGAAGGAGATCCCCAAAAAAGCCAGTGAGTTGAGGAAAGAGAGATTGGGGTTGGGGGAGGCCAGAATGGTTCTGATTTGAGGAGCAGAGTTCTGGAAAGAAGGGACTTATGCTGAGAGTTATGCAGAGAAAGAGTTCCATAAATCTTCTTAGTGGTCCCCTTAAATGTTGACTGAATGCCAATCTGTGGTGCGTGTGTAGGGTACAGTTTCATGAAGGAAACATTTCTGGGGAAGGAATCCACTGGGACGCTGTAAGCAGAACAATTTTCTGAGCTCACCCAGGGCTGGAAAATATTTGAGTACTTTATAGCCAAAATAGAAAGATCTCATTATATGCTGTGTTGATTGAGAATCCAAAAGGGTCATGTCTTAATGGGGCTAAACTAGTCCTAAAATAAAGGTTACTCTAGATATGTTTGAAAAAAATCTTAGGAACACGCCTTAAAAGGGGCAAACTACAATTGACACTTGAACAACACGGTTTGAACTGTGCAGGTCCACTTAATTACGTGGATTTTTTTCAGTACTCCAGTACTACATGATTTGCAGTTGGCTGAATCCATGGACGCAGAACTGCAGATATGGATGACTGGCTGTGAATTTATACTTGGAGATTTGACTGTGTGGGGGGGTCAGCACCTCTAACCCCTCTGTTGTTCAAGGGTCACCTGTAATTTGAAAGTAATGTAATTGCCAGTCATTGCAAAGGCCAATACTCTTTAAAGAAACGTAAAGAAACCCAACACTCAACAGTGTAAAATGTCTAGCATCCAATCAAAAATTACTAGACGTGTGAAGACGTAGGTTAATGTGACTTATAATTAGGATATCAGTAAATTGAAACCAACCTAGAGCTGACATGTTAGAATTAACAGGCAAGGACATGAAAGCAGTTAATGTATTCCATATGTTCAAAAAGTTAGAAATTATGAAAGGTATAAAAAGATCCAAATAAAACTTTTAGAGGTGAAAACTAATGTGTGGAATGAAAAATATACAGGATGGCATTAATGGCAGATTAGACATGGCAGAAGAGAAGATTAGTGAGTTTGAAGACAGAAGAGAAAACTCAGGAGAAACAGAAATGATAGAGACAATGGAATTAGCAGGCAAGGTTATTAAAAAATGGCTACAATAAAATGCAGAGTCAAATGTCAAATCACTGTGTTGTACATCTAAAACTAATATTTTATGTCAAATGTATCTCAATAAAAAATACAAATAAAACACAGGGTCAGATTGTGGTTAATGTTGACATCTTGGTACATGAGTTTTGCTTAAAAAGAGCAATTGTGACTGCTACCTGAAGTTGGCTTGATGTGTAGTTAAGAGTAGTTGCAAATCATTATTTCAGCAAAGCACCAGGATATGCGGAAAAACTTTATTGTGTAACAGAGTGTTTGTTATTTCTTGATATGTAACAATATTACCATAAAGTTAGAAACTTAAAAACAAGTACATTTATGGCCTCACAGTTTCTGTAGGTCAGATGTCTGAGCACAGCTTAGCTTAATTAGCTGGGTCTCAGAGGGCTCTGGTCAAGTTATTGATGGGGCTTTGGGCTCATCTAAGGTGTAACTGGGGAAGGTCTCCTCTAAGCTCATATGATTGTTGGTAGAATTCAGTACCCTGTTCAGTGTTGGATTGAGGGCCTCAGTTTCTTGCTACCTATTGGCAGACATCTGCCCTCAGTTCATTGCTGTGTGGTCCTTTCCAGCATGGCCACTACTTTCTCAAAGACAGTGAAGGAGTGAGTTTACACACTAGACAGATATACAGTCTCATGTATCATAACCACAGAAGTGACATCCCTTCACATTTCCTGTATTCTCTTGGTTAAAAGCAAGTCATAGGTCTTGGTTCAAAGGAAGGGTCTGTCGGAGGGCATGAACAGCAGGAGGCTGTGTTGTGGGAGCCATCTTAGAGTCTGTCCATTACAGAGAGTAGAGTGTAGTGGTAAAGAAATGCTGTACATTTGATTGGATGCCATACATTTTTGTACATTCCCTGGAGTCTGATCTAGATATCTGGCTTTGAATCCTAGCCCTGCCTTTTCCCAGCCATAAAAACTTCTCTGAGCCTCAGTTTCCCTGTGGGGATAATATACGCCTACTGTTTATAGCGTTGTGAAGAGTAATAGAATGCTTGTAAAGCACTTAGGACTCCATCCTACTAACTCCTAGTCATCTTCCCCATCCCAGTTGAGATGTCTGTGTTCAGGGAAACCTTCCCCGACTCCTTCCAGTCTAGGTTAGGTTTCAAAACACCTTGAACTTTTCCTTATCACTGCTTCACACTGTTCCACCTGAACTTGATACCTGTTCGGTTTATTTATTTTTGTATCTGTTTTCTTTAGACTGAGCTGCTTAAGAGCAGGAGTTGCATCTGCTTTGTTCACTGCTGTCTCTTCAGGGCCTAGCATAGAATCGTAGAAGGGCCTGGTGTATAGAAAACGCCATAAATGTTTGCTGAATAATTGAAAGAATGAGGTTAAACTGCATGCACTGCTTCTTTGAAATGGCATTTTTAGTGTTACCATACTGTGTTTTTCCAAGTACTGGAGCAGTTAGTCTAAAAGATACTCCCTCTGTTTCTAGGATGGTCAGGATCTAGCATGGGAGACTGAGGCATAATAGTCTTAAAACTGTGATTGAAGAGGTTTGCAGAGTGGATGCTAAAAAGTGGTAAAAAAAAAAAACAAGCTGACAGTATGAGGATACAGTAGTAAAAATCAGTCCTAGTGGATTAGAAGTAGGGTACACAGTAGGGAGTTTCTCTTGCTGTAAATGTGCTCTGCAGATCACTCCATGGTGTGGTATGAAGGAAATAAGCTTGGAGAAAATTACCTTCTTGGAGATTCACAGTACACATTAGCATATTATAGGAAACCTGTTAACATAGTAAGGGCAATCTTTATTAAGCTTGCTGTGAATACTTTATAAACACACACATATCACAACCTAGTAAGGTATTATTTTCAAATAACTGATGATAAAAATTACGTTTAGAGGTGGAGTAGTTTTCCCTAGTGGTTGGTGAGATAGGATTCAAACCAGGTTCGGCCCTCACTCTTAGTTATTACTTGTATTGCTTCTGTGGAATATGTTTTAGCAAATATTAATTTCATGAGAGCAGGAATCTTGTACCTTTTTGAAAAAATTTATTTTTTGGCTGCATTGGTTTTCGTTGCTGCGCGCAGGCTTTCTCTAGTTGTGAGTGGGGGTTACTCTTCATTGCGGTGCACGGACTTCTCATTGCGGTGGCTTGTCTTGTTGCGGAGCACGGGCTCTAGGCACGTGGGCTTCAGTAGTTGCGGCACACGGGCTCAGTAGTTGTGGCTCTCAGGCTCTAGAGCGTGGGCTCTGTAGTTGTGGCGCACGGGCTTAGTTGCTCCGCGGAACGTGGGATCTTCACGGACCAGGGATTGAACCCGTGTCCCCTGCATTGGCAGGCGGATTGTTAACCGCTGCGCCACCAGGGAAGTCTCAGAACCTTGTACATTTTGTTCGTCATGTATCTAGGACTAGTATCTTGCTTATCCCTTAATACATGGCTGAATGAAGGGTTTCTGGTATTTTAAACTGTATCTCAGCTTCCCAAGTTGAAGTCCATGTAAAACTTGAAGAGAGTTTTGTGGATAGCAGCTGGTATAATCCAATCAGTGGATTACAACAGAAAGTAATTTTGTGTTTCCACTTTGCAGTGATGGAGTAGTTATGTCCCTAAAGAAGAAACATCTATGTAGTCTTTGACTCCTTGTAACTTCCTCTCAGTTACTTTTGAATTTACTCTATTACCCAGCCCTCTTGAGTTTTGTTTCTGAAATAGTCTTCAATTAAGCTCTTTCTTTACATTATTGTTAATGACCTCTCTACAGATCAGATCTTTAGTTTCTTTTTGCTTACTGCAGTAATTTTTTTTAAGAATTAATTTTCAGTTTTAATATGCATATAATCAAACTTGAATACTACCGAAAGGCTTGTGATGAAAAAAACCTGTCCCCAGGCACACCCTTCATTACTCTAGTCCTGCTCCGGAGAGCAGTGCTTCCCGAACTTTTCCACCTCAGAGTCTGTATGGGCAAAATAGAAGAGGCTGTTTGGGTGTCCTGAGGTCTTTAGGGGATCTTGGCACTTCTGGAACATTAGTGGCACTGTGTGCCATGTACACTAGCTGGCAAGCTCTGCCCCGTAGGTAATCACTTTTTCCTCAACTCTTAGCTGTTTCTTCTGCTGTTTATCTATTTCTAAATTAAAGTTGCTTATCAGTTAGGATGCTTTTGGATGGTAATACTGAGACCACGACCCAAACTGGCTTCAGTGTAAATCACAGTTGGAAGTCCAGAGGTAGGGTGGGTTCTAGGGCAATTGGTTTTGTGGCACAATAATGTCTTCAGGAACCCAGTTTTCTATCTCCCCCTTTAGTCATTGGCCGGCTACATCCTCAAATTAATAAGATGGCTGCAGCAGTTTCAGGAGTTGTACCCAGATCCAGCAGTGTCCAGAGAAAGAAAATTATTTTTCTTGTAGCTGTATAAGAATATGGAAACTTTGCCTAGAAACTCCGGCAGACTTACCTCCTGGGTTATATGCCTGTTTCTGAAAGACTCACTAGAAAGGGAAATGGAATTACATTTAGACCAATTAGGCACACGCCTGGAACTGAGCGCCTTCCCTGAGAACATGCCTAAAGGGATGGGTGTGCAAATCGGTTCTGGACAAAATCAGCTTCTGCTAGAAAGGAAGAAGGGGGAGAGTGGAGGCTGGGTAGGTAACTCTGACCCTAATTTGGTATTTGACTTAAAATTTAAGATATTATCTATTGACTTTCTGTTAAGGTAGATGAATATTTAACTTTAAACCACCTGTGTTATATGTCTTCTCCCATCTGTCCATTATAGTTTTATATATATATATTCTTTCTTTAAATGTATTGTGTTTAATGATGATTATGTAAGTCTGTTCACCATGGAGGAAAATTGTATACTATGATTACATTTCCCTCCTTGTATAATTTTGTTTTTCCTGTTTTGTTTTCCTCGTATAATTTTGTTGTGCTTTGTTTTCTAGGTACTAGTGACTGAGTTTTCCTGTACCTTCTAATAGCCTCTCCATATAGTTTTGCACAAATATCAGATAATTAGTTGTCCTGGTCCTCATTCTCACTCACCCCCAACCCCCTCCCTTAAGAACGTTCTTAAGGGGCGCTCCATCAAACTACTCCTGAATGGAATTCTTTTTTTTTTTTTTTTTTTAATTTTTATTGGAGTATAGTTGATTTACAATGTTGTGTTAGTTTCTGCTGTACAGCAAAGTGAATCAGTTATACATACACACACATCTACTCTTTTTTAGATTCTTTTCCCATGTAGGTCATTACAGAGTATTGAGAAAAGTTCCCTGTGCTATACAGTTGGTCCTTATTAGTCTGTATGGAATTCTTGCTCTCTAGGTCTAATAGGGTTCCTTTGTGTATCTCCAACAGGTTTGGGTCTCCTGTTTCCTAGTTCTCTGACCTTTATCTTTCCTGCCTTTATCTTTCTTTTTGCCAGAGCACAACTTTCAGTACTTCCTGAGAAAGGGTGCAAGAGAGGTTAATTTTTTGAGACATCATCTGAAAATATCTTTAATCTGCTTTCTCTCACGAGTAAAAGTTTTGACTGGGTACAGAATTGCAGTTGGAATATAATTTTTACTGAGAACTCTGAATGGATTGCTTCATGGTTTTCTAGCTTCTATAGCAGATATAATTTGTGTTCTGGGTTCCATTAAAAAAAACAGTATGGAAAAGTTAGAGAACATAATGCACTCCCATGTATCTATCACCCAACTTCAACATTGATCAACTTGTGGCCGCTCTTTTTTTTTTTTTTTTTAATTTATTTAATTTATTTATTTTTGGCTGTGTTGGGTCTTTGTCTCTGTGCACCGGCTTTCTCTAGTTGAGATGAGCGGGGACTTCTCTTCATTGTGATGTGCGGGCTTCTCATTGCAGTGGCTTCTCTTGTTGCAGAGCACGGGCTCTAGGCGCACGGGCTTCAGTAGTTGTGGCACGTGGGCTCTAAAGGGCAGGCTGAGTAGTTGTGGCACAAGGGCTTAGTTGCTCCGCGGCAAGAGGGATCTTCCCGGACCAGGGCTCGAACCTGTGTACCCTGCATTGGTAGGCGGATTCTTAACCACTGCGCCACCAGGGAAGCCCTCATGGCCACTTTTAAAAAATTCATAATCCTGTCTACCTCTCTTCCCTTTGATTTTATACAAGCAAACCCAGATGTATAATTTCACTCTTGAATATTTCAGTATATATCTCTAAAAGGTAAGGACTAGTTTCTAAACTATAACCCCAGTAGCATTATCGTACCTTTAAAAGATTAACAGTAATTCTTCAAATATCCAGTTAAAGTTCAAGTTACCTCGATTGTCTCATAATTATATTTTTAAACAGTTCATTCAAATCAGCATCTAGGTAAGGTCCATAAATTGTCATTGATTGACAAATCTCTTAAGTCTCTTAATCTATTGGTTGTTTTTTTCCCCCGTGAGTTTTATTTGTTGAAGAAAGTGTATCATCTGTCTTGTAGTCTTCTGCAGCCTGGATGTTGTTGAATGAAACTCTGTGGTGTCATTGATGTGTTCCCCGTCCCTTGTAATGTATTTCCTGTACTTGGCAGTAAGATCTTGATAAAATTTTGTTTTTTTCTTCTTTTTCTCTGTTTTTTTTTTTTTGAGAGGTGGTGAGTGGGGAGAATACTGCATGGGTGGTATGTTATCTTTAGGAGGCACAAAATATCTGACTTTCTGTGATGTTAGTGGCTACTAAATATTAATATAGATCCATTAAATTTTTAGAAAATTTGGTCCTTTTTATATGAACCCTCCCACTTCCCGGAAGTTTTAAGGATCTGATCTTCATCTGTGGTGTTCTGAAGTTTTGTAGTGTTACCTTGTCTATTTTCTATTTGTTTACTTTTTACCCTTATAGGGAGATATTTTTCAACTTTTATTTTCCATCAGGGTATTTTTTATGTTCTCTGCTCCTCCCCCCCACCCCCCACTAGCATTTTGTTTTTACTTCATGGTTACATATATTCTTTTGCCTCTTCAAGCACGTTCATATTATGGTTAATTGCCTTTTTTCCCCTTTCATGGCATTGTCTCAGTTTCCTCTGGATTCCTGTTTTTCTGCTTGTTTTGATTTCTGTCTTTGAGTTTTGGCAGCTTTCCTCAAATATCTGGCCATCCCTGGGCTGGTGGCTTGTATTTAGGAGTAAGTTACAATAAAGCTGAAGGAAGCTTTTTGTGAGGTTGAGGCTTGTTCACTGAAGGCTTAGTGTGGTGCTTGAGGGACCCATGAATATGAGTAACCCTAGGGCTTTTACTCCAGGGCTCTTGGTGTCTCCTGATTGAAACTGTAAATCCCATGCCTGGGGGAGAGGGAACGTGTATTCCTCTTGCTGATGTTCTGCAAGCAGAACTGGAGAAGGGGACTAGAGTCCACAGTTCCGTATAGAGACTCTTATTCAGTTCTGTTTTTAGTCTTCTGCCTCAAACCAGTTCTCTGTTGTGCTTGATCTTTCAACGTGTAGAGCCTCTTCGCATTTTCCTCAGAGAGCGTGCATGCCTCTGGTCTGTTTGGGGACATGATAGTTGCCAGCCTGTATAGGGTTTGGGCTGCAATTTGGGGTTTTACTACATTTATTTTATATACTTATTTGTTAAAATGAACTCAGGAAAGTTGCCGGTAAAATACAGATAACTTTTATTTCCTGAATCTTTTGAAAGAGAGTTGTTGACATGATGTCTCTTCTTTGTTGAATATTGTAGTGCATGTTTCCTACAGACATTCTCTTGCCTGACAACAATACAACCAACAAAGGCAGGAATGTAACATTGATATATTACAGCTGTCTGATCCTTAAGCCTCCATTCAGGTTTCAGCAGTTGCCCCAGTGGTGTTCTTTATAGGAAAAGGATACAGTCAATCTAGGATCACTTAACACATTTTGTTGTCACGTCTCTTCAACTGTTGATCTAGAATAGTCCCTCAACTGTTTTTTCTTTTACGATATTGATATTTTTGAAGAATACAGGCCAGTTATTTTATAGAATCACTCTCAATGTGAGTTTGTCTGATGTTTCTTTGTATTAGATGTAGGTTAAGCATCTTTGCCAGGAGTATCATAGAAGTGATGCTATATTAATTTCATTGCATTTTGTTAGATGGTGTATTATTGTTTTTCTGTTTGTGCTGTAAGAAAGTTACCACAAATTTAGTGGTTTAAAAAACACACATTTATTATATTACAGTTCTGGAGTTCAGAAGTCCAAAATGCATCTCAACTGGGCTCAAATCAAGGTGTCAGTAGGGCTGCATTCCTTTTGGAGACTCTACAAAATAATGTTTTTCCTTGCCCTTTCCAACTTCTGGAGGCTACCTGCATTTCTTGGCTTATGGCCCCCTTCTCTTTTCAAAGCCAGCTAGTTTGGACCTCGTGCATCTCATGCTGCCATCTCTCACTCTTCTTCCGCCCCACCCTTTCACTCTTAAGGACCTTTGTGATTACATCGGGCCCACTGGGATAATTGAGGATAATCTCAATTTTAAAGTCATCTGATTGGCAAGTTTAATTTCTTCTGCAAACATAATTCTCCTTTGCCATGTAAAGTAACACGTTCACAGGTTCTAAGGATTAGGATGTGGACCAGTCTTGGGGCAGGGGCATTATTGTGCCTACTACAGGTAGCATATGATTTCAGTTCGTTCCATTATTGGTGACGTTTACTTTGATCACTTGATTATGGTGGTGCCTTAAGGCTTATCCATTTTAAAGTTACTTTTCCTCCCTCTTTGTAATAAATATTTTGTGTAGAGATACTTTGAGACTGTGTAAATATTCCATCAGTAATCAGACTTCTTATTTATTCACTTGTTTTATATCACTATGAGTACCTGATTTTCTGTTTCATGCAGTGGGTTGTAATCCATTACTGTAATTATTTATTTTGATGCCTCACTTGTCCCAGATTTTGCTAGTAGAAGCCCCTTCAAGTTTGCTTCTGTGTCCTTTTAGCATATCTCCATCATTTTTTGGAGCACTTTCCAGGCTCATCTTGAACTACTGTCTCAGCCTTGGAATTGGAATTGGCTGTTTTTCCAAGGACCCCCCCCCCCTTTAAAAAATCCTTTATTTTGAAATAATTGTAGACTCACAGGAAGTTGAAAAATAATATAAAGTCCCATGTACCCCCTTCATCCAACTCCCTGCAGTGGAGTTTTGTGTAGCCCTACTACAGTATCAAAATCAGGAAATTTGATATGTCTGGTACATTTCTGTTAACTGCACTACAGAACTACTCACTTTTCATTATTTTTTAAGCTTGCATTTGCATGTGCATATAGTCTTTTGTAACTTATCTATTTCATGTACAGAGTTGTGTAGCTAGCCCCACAATCAAGATAACAGAGCTGTTCCATCACTTCAGAAGCACTCTTTTGCTACCTCTTTGTATTCCCAACACCGCCCTCCACCATTTTGTTTATTCTCCATGTCTGTAGTTTTGTCACTTCAATATGTTATAGGAATGGAATTATACAATAGTAACCTTTTGAGATCAATCTTTTTCACAAAGCATAATGCCTTGAGGTCCATTTGGTGTTATGTATATCAATAGTTAATTCCTTCTTATTGCTGGGTAGTGTTCTGTTGTATGGATTACCAAGTTTGTTCAACCATTCACCTATTGAAGGACATCGGGATTGTTTCCAATATTTTGTATAATATTATGAATAAAACTGCTTTGAATGAGAACAGATTTTCGTGTAAACATTGTTTTCCATTTTTGGGAGTAGAAGTTTGAGAGTGTGATTGCTGGGTCATGTGGTAAGCACGTGTTTAGTTTTGTAAGCAACCACCGGACTATTTTCCATAGTGTCTGTACCACTTTATTGTTCTCACCAGCACTATATGAGGGATGCTGTTTCTCAGCATCCTCCCCACCATTTAGTGTTATCACTGTTTTTTACTTATAGCTGTTCTAATAGGTGTGGTGACACCCTGTTATGGTTTTAATTTGCATTTCTTTAATGACTAATGATGTTGAACATTTTTTTATTTGCTTGCTTGCCATCTGTGTCTCCTCTTTGGTGAAATATCTGTTCATGTCTTGCCCATTTTCTGATTGGATTTTTTTAAAAAATTTTAACTGCTGAGTTATGAGGGTTCTTTATGTATTCTAGATACAAGGTCTTTGTTGGATATGTGGTTCGAAAATACTTTCTCCCTGTCCATAGCTTGTCTTTTCATCCTCTTAAAAGAGTCTTTCAGAGCAAAAGGTTTGAATTTTGATGAAGTCCAGTTTATTAAATCTTTCCTTTATGGATCATGCATATGGTGTCAAGTGTGAGAGCTCTTTGCCTAGAGCTCTGGTTCTTTTTTATGGAGAATGGTATTAGAAACCAAAACCTGAGCATTAGGTGTGCTTGTTGCTCTTAGGGTGTGGATCTTCTCCAGGTCTCAGCGGACATAGAGAATATGTGTGTGTCCTAAGCCTTTCCAGGTTTCAGGGTACATTAACTATTTTCTTTGGTATCTCCAAGTGTAGACACTTAACTCTGTGCCTTCCTTCATTCTCCTAAGTCTACTACCACTGTCTATGTTTTATTTCGTTATCTAAACATTTGTCCATTACTTTCTTTTATTATTATTATTTTTTGACTTCTATACTGATTTTATTTTCATTGGAGCTTTGTGAGAGAATAATTGTAAATGCATGGACTATACACTGTGTTGAATGTGTACTTGTTGAAGCTGTAGTATTTCCTTTTCAGATCTTTTTTTTTGTCTTTATTTTTTTTTTACACTTGTCAGCCTTACCCTCCTCCTACTATAGCTGCTTTCACCCTGATTGTGCTGTTTCGCCACAGCCTGTAATCATCCGTGATTCTCGTTTCCATGTAATGAAGACCAAGTTTATTAAAATATTCAGGTTCTCTTTATAGTTGGACCTCAGCTTACTTTTCCAGTCTTTTTATCTGTAACCCTACCGTATTTGCTCCACTCCAGAGCTATTCTAAGTAGCTTTCATTTCCCCACGTGTGTTATGCTTTCTGCTCCTTTCCTCTCAGTTTTCCTTTGAGGCACATTGTGCTAGTTTTACAGCATTTTCTATAGAGCACAGAGCTTGGCATATAGTGGGCACTGGATGCATTAAATACATAAACAAATGCTGCTTCCTCTGAAATAATAATACCACCCAAACTTTTTATTGACCTATTATCATTTTCCAAATACTACCATACAGTATCTCATTTAATTCTCAAAGCAACTCTGTAAGCCATTATTCATCTTTTATAAATGATGCTGAGTGAAATGTCCAAGGTCATAACTGTAGGAGTTAAATTACATTTAACAGATGTTTGTGTACCTATTTTGTGACAGGCCCTGATTTAGATGCTCGAGACACTTGGGGAACAAAGCAGACAAATGTGCCCTTAATAGAACCAATATTAGAAAGTTCTCCTTGTGGGATGGGTTTTGGGGAAAGTCTTCCATAACCTTAGTTACTCATCTCAGATGTCATCTCTTTTAGTTTCTCCTAGCGCTTCTGGAAAGAGGCAGGAATGGGGTAGAAAGAATAGCTGTGTCTTCTGTATTCTCGTTAGTTCCTTTTTGTGCACAGTTTTATTCTAAGTAGCATTTATAAAATCATTATTTGTATTTGGGGCCTTTGCTAGATTGAGCAGCTTTGGGCAGGGATTGTTTTTTTTCTGGTATCCAGGATGCCTGGCCCATAGTATATCTAATATTCTCAATAAGTGTTTGAACCCATTAATATTAAGACTTATCCGTGGTTGTCATTTACTGATAGCAGGTAACAGTACTTTTCAGTACTCATTAATGCCTCTGTGTAAGGATACAAACCAGTTTAAAAAACTCCACTCTGTATCTTAGCCAGGAGGACATATTCTCAAAGAGATTATCTATAGGCAAGTTTTTTACTGAAGTTTAATAAACTAGTTTGTTTGTGGGTATGTATACGTCTCTAGTCTGGAGATGGAGTCTTGACTCCCTTTTCTCCTCAGTTTTGACCATCTCGTAGGAGTCCTGAGTTATTTGTTAAAGAAGTGTGCTGATACAATATAAGGTGTCAGAGTTTACCAGCCTTTTTCCAGTTCAAGAAGATAAATGATTTCAGATGTAGAGTGTTTACTTTCATACATTTTCCAAACATGTACATTGTAACTTTTCTTCCATGTTTGTTTGCATACAAAATGTTGAGGTTATCTATATTTATTTAATGAACCATGTCAAATCTGAGTGGCTTAAAACAACCAATACTCTTTTCTTTGCTCACAATTCTCCAATTTGGGCAGGCCTTGCCTCCATTCCACATGGTGTCTCCTGGGACTGGAAAGTCTGAGATTTTGGATTCCGGCACATGTGTGGTGTCTGAGACATCTTCCTCCTTGTGACTTTTTCATCTGGTTACCATGGGCTTTCTCACAGCATCGTCTTGGGGTAGTTGAACTTCGTACGTGGTGGTGGATTCCACAGGTGGTGACTGGATTCTGGAGGTGCCAACAGCAGAAGCCACTGGGCCATCTTAAGACTTATGCCTGGAACTGGCATAATGTCATCTTCACCAGATTCTTTAGGCCAAAAGCAAGTCACAGGCCTGTCCAGATTCAAGCAGAGGGGACTATACAAGGTGTGGACACTGGCAAGAGTGGTTTATTGGGACCACCAAGGAACATCCCACTACATGAACCAAGTATTTTTCTGAAGGGGAAAAAGGTGACTTTTCTGTTTTGTTTTTTTATTATCTAATCTGACCAGTTTATGCATTTTATAATGCACTGATGTGATTGTATGCCTTTTTGCTGTAACTACATTCAGATAGCTGTATAATATTAACATAATTTGTCTTATTCAGTTAAACTGTGGTTTGATAATTTTGGTAGGGTTTATAAATACAGATTTGGAGATTGGGTAAAAGAGATAATGAGTACGTTATGGTCTTCTCAGCTCCAAATTACACCTAAATTAAAGTACCAAAGTACTAGATAAAAACTCTGAATATGTACTTTGTGAAATAAGTGATGTAAACCTCCTTTTGGGTCACATGTTACAGTCCATAAAATATCTCAAGTATTTCTCCAGTAATCCTGTGATTGTCCTTTGTACAGGAGAAAGAAGAAATAGATAATCACATCTCCTGTAATTGTAGCTCAAGACTTTTCTTTTTTGCCCCGAACAGATCTCCTTAATGCCGCGAATGTGACAGTGTTTCATTTCATTTAAATAGTTCTCATATTGAGGTCATCCTGTTACTGGGCTTGGGTGTAACAATGGAAATTTGTCAGAAACATTGTGGCTCATTGACCATATACATTGGAGTCCTCTGGAAAGCTTAAAAGAAATGCAGATTTTTGGGTCTACCCCCAGACTTAGCATATCCAAATGTCTGAGAAGGGGTCTGGGTGATGTGTAAAGTTTGAGGATCACATTTTTAGGTCCTGTGACACGCATTCTCCATGGGGGTGATATCACTCCCCAAGGGGGAAAACTTGTTCTTGGGCGTGAGGGAGTGAAAAAAAATCTTAGATATTACAGTAAGTCAGCCTTACCTGACAGAATCTTATTCCATAATATTTAATTTCTCTCATTAAGGAGAAATTTAAAGTTTTCTTCCTGGTGATGGGAATGAAGGAAAAAAGGTTGAGAAACATTGCTCTGTAAGAATTATTCCTGCATAGTGCCTGCCCCACAGGACTTGAGCCACCTCCCCCATCCTGGAAAACCTTAGTATGTGATCTGGATAATTTTTTTTTAATACTGAGGTTTTACCTACACTATATAGATTTTCTTTTAAAAATCCAGAGGGGGAAAGCATTTTACTCTATGGAGTTTTGCATCCAGGCAGATCGATCTTATCCTTATGGACAAAGCACTGTTAGAATGGACTCTGTTCTGGGATTTGGAAACCTTTTAGCTTTCTAACAAAAGCTCTTCCTGTTCTTCAGCTTTTTATCACATAGCTCACCAGGATCTCTTGTATGCCACGGGAAAGGAGGCGTTCCTGTCTCTTCTGGGAGTGAGGCCTGTTCCCATGCCTCTGTCTCCTGTATGGTGCAGGCCCTGGGGGGTCAGGGTGGGTGAGAAGGCAGGACCCCAGTGCCCCTGTTCTCTGGGAAGGAGTGTAGGCCAAATACTGTTACTTGGGTTTACTGACTTCTTTCTTTGCTTTGGACTGGGTACAAATGAAAATGCTTTTTTGGGATGGGGGCTATTACAGGGCAGTAGCAGAAGTAGAAGAGACGTTTCTAATATATTAATTTCTATAAGGAAAACTTCAAATTTTGATTTGAGTATTTCTGGGTCCTTCAGGGTAGTGTTAACGTCTTTGTACTTGTTTTCTGTGTAATTGATCCAGGCTCAGGAAGGTTAAAGGCATAGTACAGCCAGAAAACGAAAGGCCTCTGTAAATCTGCATTCACCTGAAAACACATCGCTTGGCAACTGGCAGATGCTGGGGTAGATTATTTGTTGAATCAATGAATAAAATTAATCCAAAGGTTATTTTAAAAAATGCAGTTCTATTTTCTATGATTTTAGAATCCAGGCTTAACATAATGTTAAAGGGAGAGTGACCTGGGAAGTTAGGAGTCCCAGGGTCCAGTGTTCTTCCTGCCATGTCTTTTAATCTCTAGACTTTCATAGATGATCTTCTAAGAGCCCTTCAGCATCCAACATTTTATTATCAAACACCTTAGAAACGTCCTCAGCTGATGTATTGAATAGTTGTTAGAGGGGATTAGTTCTAGTTGTCACACACACAGTAGCGTATTAGGGTCCACGGTTAAGCTGCTGTAAGTGGGAGCCAGCACTTTGATGGCTCTGAGAACACAGAATCATCTCGAGGTGAATGGCCAGGTTGCGGGGGGTGCTGCCTCAGTGGGTCATCCGGAGACACGTTTCTTCTGCCTTGATCATTCACAGTACCCTAGGGGACGGCCCTCATCTGTGTTGTCCTTGCCCCAACTCACAGGCAGGTGAAGAGACAGAGAAGTGTTCACTCCTTGTCTTAAAAGACCAAAAGTGTCACCCCACGCTTTTTTTTCGCATTCTGTCCATGAAAACTTAGTTGCGTGGCCATACCCAGCTGCAAGGGAAGCTGGGAAGTGTAACCTAGCAGGGCAGTTGTGTGCTTGACTCTATTTATGGAGGAAGGAGATGACTGTCTGCCACACATAGTGTGGATGAAACTGTTCAGCTTTCTTAGTAGTACCCTTATGGGGGAAGCTGTTCACTTAATGTTTTTGTTTAGGAAAAATCTTACAATTAACACAAAGAGGAAATTATTTTGGCACTTGGATTAAAATGCTAAATAGAGTATATTAAAAGACAAGTTTTGAAATTAATTAGGAACATAAAACTAACCAGCTCTAACGGATTATACCTTTGTGTCCTCAGAGTACAAGCCAGGTAAAGAGTCGTTTAATCTTTGCTGCATTCTGTGTTCCTAGAAACACCTAGGTGCACATTCAGTCACAAGTGACATCTCAGTTTTCCAGAGGAGTAGTCCATAGTTCACTTCGGTAAACTAGCCCAACAGAAGGAAGCTCCTTCTTAAATACCATCAGGCCTCTTGGGCTCTGAATTCTTGCAAGTTTGTAAATTTGGCCATGTGTCAAAATCGCCTGGGGCCCTTGTTCAAAATATAGGTTCAGGCCCTATCCTCTGGAGGTTCTGATGGTTATGTCTCTGAATCTGAATTTTTAACAAGCCCCTCAGGGTGACTCTGATGCAGCTGTCAGTGGTACGGGATGTCCACTGCTTTGGATAGTCTGCACCTCAGTTGCCTCACATGTAAAAGTGCAAAATTATACCTACCTGGTTTCACAGGGTTCAGGGAGCATGACATGAGTTGTACTTGAAATTGTTTCATAAATTAAAAAGTATCATAAAAAATGTTAGGTGGCATTATAAGTTAAGTCTGTGTCAGGTATTGTGCTAATTTATTTGGTAAATAAAGTTAAGTGTTCATATCTCCCTTTAGAAGTAAGCTGGGAAATTACTGTGAGATAGAAATCTAGACTTCTTGATCCTTGCCTAATTGAACAGGGATTCTGGAAAAGTTATCTGCTCAGCATAACTACCAGTAGCAGAACAAGCCAGATAATTTACATACTTTTGTTTAAACATAGTGTTAAGATACTGTATATCGACTTGATGACTTCATTGTCATCTGTGTGGGAAACTGTGCTTTGTACTTTGGCCTTGAGTATGATATAATCTCTGCCCATAAGGAAGTCACAACCTGGTAGAGAAGACAAGACTTATAAACAAATCACAATACCATTATTAAGAACATTTTCTTCTTAAGGGATGAATTCTACAACTGTTACAAGGCAGGTTCTGAATATGATATTCAGGTTCAGAGGATGGGAGAGGTCACGTAAGGTGAAGAGCACAGCTTGAGACAGGAGGAGTGACTTCCCTTTTTCTTTCTACCCCAGAGGGACCAGCCTCTGTCAGGTACTAGGAGGACTCTTCTCTCTCCCCATCTGCAGTTGCCTGGACCTTGTAAGGCAAGTAACATGATCGAGAAGCTTGTGAAGGTTAAGGATACGTTCCCTTCTCTGAAGTAAAGGGAAGTGGAACTAAACGTGATAATGCAAACCATGTGCTAGGCACTTATGTATATCACCTTAATCACTTCCAACAGTTCTGTGAGTTGAGAGAGGCCGTGTCCTTTAGTGGAAGGAGCCTGGGACTTTAAAGCCTAGAAGCAGTTGGTAATGTTGGAGCCAAATCTGGCTTATGCATAGATGTTCAAGTAAGTGGCTTCTTCCTGGTGAAACAACTTGACAGGACATGTCAGACTATTCCTTCCTTTCAGCATGTTAGGTTTGCCTTGGCTTTGACAAGGGCATGGCTGCTGCTTAACCCACTGAGATGTTACGGGTGGAGGTCTGGGGGTTCATTATTAAGCTGCAGAGTAAAGGAAGGGGAAGAGTGGTATAGAAAACATGCAGTATATGGTAGTAGGGAATCTTGACAGGAAATACAAAGGCTGATTTATCTGATAATGTACCAAAAGTTGGGGATAAAGTAGTGAAAAACACAAATACAGTTTGTGCCCTCATGTCATTGACAGCCTAGGTTTGACATTTTAACACTTGCTGTTTGTGATAGAACATGTGGAAGCTTTCTTGAACTGTTACAGATTGGATAGCTCAGTATTGGGTTTCACTGAGCATGAAAGTGGTGGGGATTTTACACTATATGTTTTCCAGTGGTTATGTCTTTTTAAATCTTGAAGGAACTCACAAAAAAGCAGTAAGATTGCAAATCATTCCAAATGAGATGTTGACATAAATCAAGCGTACTTTTCCACATCCTCCAAGAACAGAAGTACAGATTGGAGCGTTTTTCATAGGTGACATTTGTAAATGTATGTATTTTAAGAAGATTTGAAACTGTCTTTCTTACCTCTTTGTATTAGTTTCCTGTGGCTGCTGTAAAAACGTCACAGACTTAGTGACGTAAAGCAACAGAAATTTATTCTCTCCTTGTTCTGGAGGCCAGGAGTCTAAAATCAGTACCACTGAAACGAGATTGAAAGTGTCAGCAGGCCCAGGGGGTCTCTAAGAGACAGTCTCTTCCCTGCCTCGCCTAGCTTCTGGCGGCTGCCAGCATTCTTTGACTTGTGGCTGCATCCCTCCAACCTCTGCCTCCATGGTCGCTCTGCCTTCTCCTCTTCTGCCGGTGTGTCGCGTGTCCTTCTGCCTCTCTCATAGCACACTTGTAAAGGCATGTAGCTGAGTTTCTCTTGTGAAGGAGGGTTTCTTTGTGTGTTTGTAATTACTTTGTGTGAGCTCTTCTTCACAGGAACTTCTGAAGGTGTTCTGTGTATCGAGGGAAGTTCATATCTGTGTTTAAATATTTAGAGTCAGTGACACTTTCCACTTCCCATTCCCCATTTCCCAAGTGTAATAACGGTGAACACTATCATGCTGTTTACCTGCCTCCCACTTGGTGCAGTTGTTGCCACATTTTTTTCCTCCTACATGTGTTACTCCTACATATGTTACAATTTTATGATTTTCGCTTTAAGCACATTTTAAGCTCCAATTTATGATTAATTTTTGTTTTAAAAAATCTTTTAATTACAAGAAGGAAAAAATACTCATTTATGAAAATTTACCTACTTATTTACCATTTCTGGCACTCTTCATTCCATAGATTTGTGTTTCCATCCAGTATAATTTCCTCTCAGTCTGAAGAACATTCTTTAGCGGTTTTTGTAGTTTAGGTATGCTGGTAAAAAATTCTGTCTTTATTTCATCTTTGTGCTTGAAGATTATTTTAACTGGATATAGAATTCCAGATTGATACTTGTTGTCATTGAGTGTATTAATGGTGGTTTTCCACTGTCTCCTGGCTTCCTTGTGTCTGGTAAGATGTTAGTGATAATTACTGTTTTGTTCTTTTCTCTGTGTATACTGTCTTTTTTCTCTCTGGCTGCTTTCAAGATTTCTCTCTTTATCTTTGGTTTTAAGCTGTTTGCCTATGACGTGCCTGGGTGTGCTTATAGTTTGAGAGGTTTTTTTAGCCATGATTTCTTCAAATATTTTTCTACTGTTTTCTCACTGTCTTCTATGATTTTATAATTTCCTTTTTTTTTCTTTTTTGTAGTTTCAATTTTTCTGCTGAGATACTCTGTCCATTCACACATTAAAGAGTAAATTGGGGGGCTTCCCTGGTGGCACAGTGGTTGAGAATCTGCCTGCCAATGCAGGGGACACGGGTTTGAGCCCTGGTCTGGGAAGATCCCACATGCTGCGGAGCAACTGGGCCCGTGAGCCACAATTACTGAGCCTGCGCGTCTGGAGCCTGTGCTCCGCAACAAGAGAGGCCACGACGGTGAGAGGCCCGTGCACCGCAATGAAGAGTGGCCCCCGCTCGCCACAACTAGAGAAAGCCCTCGCACAGAAACAAAGACCCAATGCAGCCAAAAATAAATAAATAAATAAATAAATAAATAAATTAATTAATTAATTAAAAGAAAAAAAATTTTAAAAAAAAGAGTAAATTGTTCCTTAAAGTTTTTGAACACATTTTCCTCTAATTCTTTGTATAAAATACCTGTTTTAAAGATATTTTGTCTGTTGTTGTTTGCTATATCTAACATCTTGTCCAACCTGGGGTTGGTGTTCTATTGACTCTTTTTTCCCCTTGACTGTGGATCACATTTTTCTGTTTCTTGTTTACTGAATTTTGATTGAATACTGTTTTTTTCTTCTTGAGAATGTTATTGTTTGTTCTACAAAGCTGGTTGGTCACCTCGAATTTATTTATGTTTGGTTTTGTATTTTATTACTCAAGATCTATAGAAAGCTCAAGGTCACGCCTGGCCCCTCTAATATGGTGGGACATGACTTCCAAACTGGGTCTTCCTGTGGATCTTGTCTGGGTTTGGTTTTAGACATTATTAGTTTTGGTCTGGAGTAGGCTGTACTCTAAAAGTGTGGTCCTTAAGTCTTGAAAGGGGGAAAGGATGTTAAGTTGTGTATTAGTAAGGGTTCTCCAGAGAAACAGACCCAATAGGAGGCATATGATTTAGTGTAAGAAATTGGCTCGTGTGGTTATGGAGGCTGAGAAGTCCCCACATCTGCACTTTGCACGTTGGAGACCCAGAGAGCTGATGGTGTGGTTCCGGTCAGAGTCTGAAGCCTGAGAACCGTAAGATCTGATGGTTTAAGTTCTAGTCTGAAAACCAGCAGGCTCAAGATTCAGGAGCTGATGTTTCAGTTTGAGTCCAAAGGCAGGAAAAAGGTTGAAGTCTCAGCTCAAAGCAGTCAGACAGGAGTTCTCTCTTACCTGTGGAAGGATCAGCCTTTTTATTCTACTCAGGCCCTCAACCAACTGGATGAGGACCACCCATATTAGGGAGGGCAGTCAGTCTGCAGATTCAAATGTTAATATTATCCAGAAACACCCTCACAGACACACCCAGAATAATGTTTGACCAATTGTCTGGGCAGCCCATGGCTCAGTCAAGTTGACACAGTAAACCTCTGTTAAAGAGATCTCTCCACTGTGGCTGGGCAAAGACTCCAAAATTTCCCATTCTCTTTCATTTCTGTTCTGCTCTCAACCTCTTAGCAGTCACTCTGCTCTAAGCTTGTCTCACCTTGCCCCATGTACATTCTGGTCTTCTTGGGACCCCTCTACAGACTTTTGGAGACCCCTTTCTGCATAGCTCTTCTCTCTCTGTTACCCTGTCCCCCAAAGATTCCAGGTGCTTCAGCTGTTTGGAACTCTAATCTTTACCTTCACATCTCAGTAGGACCCCCATGCTTTGCTTGGATTCTAGTTCCCTCCACCATGTTGGGAAGTTGTCCCCAGAGAACCAGGGCAAAAAAATAGGGTCGGTGGAGGAGACAATTTTCTTTAAAAATTCTGTTTCCCTGATTATATTTCATGGAGTAGGCAGACTTTTAAATAATGTTGTAGTGATGTGGACCTTTGGATGAAGGTCAGGACAGAGGGGTGGGCTCTAGAGTAAATTGTACCCCGCTTCCCTCTTAGTGTTGGAACCATAGCCAAGGCAGATGCCATGGGTTGCAAGCTCTGCAGGTGCAATGACTAGGGGCTGTCACTCATGAAACAACTCTCCCATTAATGGATGCCTTCATTCTTTCCTTCATTTGCCACCTGTTCTCCTGTAACATTCTTCTTACTCTTAGTCTTATCTTCTTTACGGGAAGCGAGTCAAAGTCAGTTCATTCCATCCTTGAGACTTGCTAAATTATTTGGAGATGTCTAGTCACTGGTCCTTTAATCTTTCATTGTCTTGGCTGAACGTCCTTGGTACTTCCAGATCCCCACTCACCTAATTACTTTCTCAGAAGTTCTGAATTTTCACCGCCTCTCTTATGTAGATCTAGAAATTGAAAGAATTGTGAGCTTCAGAAGCCTTACACATACTAAGACTGCAAATCCAGGTCTCACCTGTCAAATTCTTGGAAAGATTTTTCTGATACTCCCTCTTCCTCAAATCTAAATTGGTTCCTCTTGTTAATTTTCTCTTTTAGCAATCTGTACTTCCCCCTCATAATCGTGAGCATGGTTTGTAGTTATATATTAGTGTGATTTTGCCTGTTTCCCACGTTGGACTGTGAGTTCCCTGAGGGCAGACACAGTGGCAGTAACTCTCACTCTTATGTCTCCAGTTCTCAGCACATATTTGTTGAAGAAATGAATGATAAATTTGAAACTCATCATGTCATGACATCATCTGATTTTTAAGATATTATTTGTGTGCATGCAGTTATTTAAAATTATTTTTCGGTTGTTTCAATAGGCGTAAGTGATGGCACTTCTGAATTGTATACAGAAGTATGTATGGTTGTCCCTCTTTCGACTTTGTCCATTCCTGTCCATTCCTACCCAACCACCTTCTCAGTCCCATTGTCCTGACGACAGATACTGCTGTTGAAGGTTTGCAGGTATCTTTCTGGACATTTTCCTGTGTATTTCCATTTATATGAAAAGAAACAAGTATGCTTATGTTGTTGTTGTACAGATATATGTTTGCCCATATTTCTTTGTAGCAGTGGAATTTGAATGCTCAATTAAAATGGCAATTAAGTATTAATTTTGCTATTATCATTGGTTTGATAATCAGATCTTTTCTGATCTGTTTATTTTACTTTCACATACTCTAAGTAAGGCACATAACCTCTAGACCTGAGTTGCCACATCTACTAAAGTATTGATTTGAATTAAATGAAATTGAAGACCTCTTGCTCTCAATCTGATACTAAATTCAATGTTATTGTATAATTCACATGTATTAGCTACCACAAAAAAACATGTTATTCTTTGTAATATTGAAAAAACAGGAAGGTCAAACATCAGTTATGACTTTGGGTAGCAAGAGGAAATTTTGGGGCAAGTTGTTAAATTGTCAATTTTTTTTTTTCTCCAAGAGTGGCTAGAGAATGTTAGCTGCTAAAACTAGTAGTGGGATCTATCTGTCTTGTGGACTTTGGCACTAGGAAGTTTGTGCTTTATTGATCCCTCAGAGCTAGCTGATGGCACCCTAAAAGGAATTTCACCCCAACTCCCTGAATTTTCACATCACAGCTGTACATTTATTAACACAATAAATGTCCCTGTGAAAAATTTTATAGGAATCGAAGTTTACATAGGTAAATCTTTGTTAGTGATTTATATAAAGCATTTTATGTAAAATAGTTTCCCAAGCAGTTTTAACCCCTATCTCCTCTCCCAAAAGAGAAACAAACAAAAGAATAAAAAAAAGCAAATTTTGTTTAGTCATGGTATGTTTTTAAGTTCTCTGTCATAGAATATCAAATCTTTAAATTTCTTTTAGTTAGCTGCTTTTGTCAAGTATCTCACTCATTTTATAGTTTAAAGAATTGTATTTCTAATACTTCTTTCATATGTCACCACTTCTATTTAAAATTTTTTTTTAATTATGGAAAACTTCCAACATACGTAAAAGTGGAGAATGTAATGAACCCTCATGTCCCTGTCCTCCTGCTTCCACAGTCATCACTATTTTGCCCACCTGGTTTGCTAACATTTTCAATATAAATAATACCACATTTAAAAATATTCTCTTTAGAAAAGAGGCTTGGTGTTTAAGAGGAAAAAAAAAACAAACTCAAAACAAGAAACAAAAACTATGCCCAAGCTTTATCTGATTATGGCTATTTATAGAGAATTGATAATTATATAAAATATTTTTTTAGTTCATATACCATTCTCTGTATCAGAAATACTCAATTTTGTGCCTTTCGCATTGAAATGAATTAGCAAAGTCATTTGTTCCATCATTAGATCGCAGGTATGACTTAACTGTGCTTATAATCTTGTCTTAAATATTTAAAAAATTTAACTCATTTGTTTGAACAAAGCAACCAAAAGCAGATATTTTTTTGGAGATGATATAGTTCGATGATCCTGGTTTCCTTTCCCTCCTGTATTGAGAGTCAGCTTTAGTTGAGGAAGCTGGCCATCTGGAGGGTGAGTTGAACAGGCTGTTCCCACTTCCTGGGGCTAGGTGCTGTCAAGCATATAGTTTGTTAGCTGCAGTTGAAGGCAGAGTGGGGTTAGGGCCTTAATCATGGTATAAATACTGTGGCAGGGTTGAGGGGAAGTGGTGTCTACTGTAGAGGTTGCTGGTGGGAGACTTTCTGGAGGAGAAGGCATTGGTGTTGACAGGTGGAAAAGGAAGGAAGGCTCATGGAGTCTGAGCAAAAAAGTGATGTTGGGGGAGTGAGCTTTGTTCCTCGTGGCTAGAGTGTAGATTTGGGGAAAGCATATAGTAGGAAATAAGACTGGAAAGGTGGAGATAATAATGACAGTATAAAATATGACAGTATGAAGAAGTGAACAGGTAATGAGCATTTACCGTGCAGTGCTTTAAATGCTTTACACGTGCTGTGTCATCGATAACAGCACTATTTTATGGGGTAATCTTCACTTTGTAAATGAGGGCACTTAGTCAACTAGTTTAGAACTTTGCGTGAGGCCACCTAGTAAGTTGTGGAGCCAGGAGTTAAACTAGGGCAGGCTGACTCCGGAGCCTGACGGCTTTGGGCCTTGAACACCAGGTTAAGCAACACAAAGCACTTTTTGGGGGTCCTACCATGGACAGTGACCTAGCAGTATATTAACTGAGTTTTAAAAGCAAAGAATTTTAATAGTTTATTTTCATGAGCTTTTCACCTTTACTGGAGTTTTAAAAATTGGAGGTTCTTAAAGGTTGTTTCATAGTTGTGGCTTTAGCTAGATTCCATGATGACTTTTATGTTAAGATGGAGGCTGAATTTCTTGGACCATTTTTTCCTGATTATAAAACATGTGCATATTTATAAAAGATGTGATGCACTGATAAGTGTAAAGAAGACAGTAAAAACCATCCAGTCTTTTATTAGCCAAAGACATTCATTATTAATAATTTTATGTATTTTCTTCCAGAGTTTTTTCTATGCTTTTTTTTTTTTAACTTTCTTGAGACTATGCTTTGATGAAGATTTTGAGTTCTTTCTGATAAAATACAATGCATGACTTTTTCCCTCATGTAATATAGTTGTTTTAAGAACTTAAATGATTACATAATATTTTATCATGTGAATGTACAATAATCCTTGTCATCTTTTCTTTTGAAAGTGTTGAACATTTTTATTGTTTCTGATTTTTTATTTTTGACGATGCACTTTTGTGTATAAATTTTGTATGTTTCATCATGAAATGTATTTCTAAAAGTAGAGATTGAATATGAAGCAAAATAGACTACAAGCAGAATGTGAATCAGTGTTACATGAAGAAAACTGTATGGGAATAATACTTACTCTTGCCGAAGCTCATGTTCAAGTGTACCGTGTATAGATTTGAAGATCATAAACTGAGAAATAAAGCATAAGATTCGAGCAAGAAAAATAGACTGGGACTGGCTAATTAAATTTGAGAAGAGAGATTTTGAGTGTCTTGATGTTCAGCTGGAGAAGAAGCTGAGGAATAAGTCTCTGTGCATCTGAAGAGTGTTTTGTAGGCTTTGTATAGTTATTTTCTATTTCTTCAGAGTGCATAAAAAAACATGAACTTAAGTTAGCATAGAGGAATTTAGCATACAGTTTGTGACTCAGGATTGAAAATTCTCGGTATAGTTTATCATGAGAATTATTCTTGGAGATGGGTAGATTTTCACTATAAATTTAGGATTTTGTTCTGCATAAGGAGGAAGGGGTGCTTAAGATGACGATTTAAAGGTATAACTAGACCTTTATTTCTAAGATTTAGTTTAATATTAGTTCTAGATTTCTTACCTGTTGTATGTTTCTTTTTTGACATTCCAATATGAGAGCAGCACTACTATGTTAAAGTTTGCAGTTTTGATTGAAAGGACAAACCAGAACAAGAAACAAACAAATAAAACTCCACATGGGCAGCTAGCAAAATAGCATGCCCGTGTATGTAATTGATTTGCATGACTGTGAATGAGGTCCCCAAAGTTGAACATCCAGTCTAGTGAGGCCAGCGGAATTTGAAATATAGGTTGGGAAATGTTGACATTAACAAATCAGTCATATGTGTTAGGATTGTGACAGTATGGCTGCTGATACCCAATGCCAGTCATTTATACACAATTTCCATTGATCAAGAAAATTCTAGTTTAAGATTTTAAGGTTTAAGATTCTAGGTTTAAGATTTCATTTCATTACAAAATGCACATTCATTTTAGAAACTTTAGAAAATACTGAAGATAAGAATAACAATTTCCTGCAGTTCCTCTCTCTGGAGATAACTACTATTTGCATTTTGTGTATAACCTGTCTTTTTTTTTTTTTTCTGCACACAGTTATTCTCTCCTTTTTAAAATGAATATATTTGCATACTGCTTTATAGCCCACTTTTTCTATGTAAGACAGTATTTTCCATGTTGTTATTCTATCATTCTAATGTGCTTATTGAACATCTACTAGGCTATAGTAGAAATATGAGATTGAGATTCACCAAGCAGTAGATACTATCACTTGAGTAAGAATATAACATAAATAATTACTAAAATATAGTGGTCGATAAGTAAACGCACGTTCAGAGGAGAGATTGGAGTGGCTTTAAGCTGGTTGAGGGAGAATTAAGGTGGTCTTGAAGAGTGGATAGGATTTAGGTAAAGAAAGGGCAAGTTTTAGGCAGGGGGAATGATTTGAGCATTGATGCAGAAGGAGGTTAAGTGGCATTTTATAGAATGCCATGCTGAGCTCTGAGTTCAGGGCAATAAGATTTGATCTAATGTTCCTAAGTTACAGAGGGGTTAAATCCAGGTTGAAAGTCTGTGCTTCAGGGATGTAAGCGTGGCAGCTAAAGGTGCGATGAAAAGGGACAAGGGATGCGCTGTCTTTAAGTAAAACGGTTCCCAAATCCGGCTGTGCTCAGGAGTAACCTGGAAGTTCTTGTTTAAAAAACAGCCAGATTCTTGAGTCCTTCTCCACGCTTCCTGAATCAGGATCTTTGGGGGTGGAGTCTGCAGTCTAGTTTTGGCAACCTCCCGTATTGTTTCTGACATACTGTCTGGCCTAGGAGATGCTTAGTTAAGGAGGCATCTGTAATACGTGTGAAATAGGGACTGATATAAGGACATGGACCAGGGTGATAACAGTAGGCATGGACGAGAATGGAAAGGCATGAGGCATTTTGAAAATCGATAGAATTTAGTGAGACCGTTTAGAGTAGCTAAAGAAGTCAGCAGTTTCTAGCATGGTTGTGGTGTCGGGGGCACGTGTAGAGGGGGCAGTGTGAGCTGTGTAAGGAAGGGATGAGGACGCCTTTTAGGCATAGTGAGTTGAGGTGGGAATGTGGCACTGCACGCAGCATCCAGCAGCTGTTGGACTAGATACTGAGTGATTGGTCAGGGTGGAGAAGAGAGTCTGGAATTATTAGTTCAGAGTAAATCTTTGAAGTGCTTCTTTTAGAGGGAAAGATGTATAGAAAAATGAGTGGAGGGGCCAGACGATGGAACTGGAGAGTGACACCTGAGTTTGGGGCCAAAGGTGAAAGAGACATGGAGGATGATTGGTACCCTGAAATACAAGATCACACATTTTAAGAATTTTTTAGGAGGTAGCATTTCTCTTAAGTTCCACAAAAGTCTAGCAGGGAAAATAAGTACAACTAAACTCACTTTACTACTCTTAGTAATAAGCTTATTGGAAGAAAATGTAAGCTGTTAATAATAGTGTGTGTGTTTTTTAATTATTTCTGGATCTTGTTGTTTTTCCGTATTTTTGAAATTCAAGGATAATTAAAAAACAGTGGTTCATAAAATTATATGTAATTATATGTATTAAAGTACAGATAATCAACTAAGTATATGTGTGCATGTACTTACGTAAATTAACTATATATAATGTATATTTTATAAATAAAATTGTGTATATATAAAATATTTTAGAAACACATATATATATAAATACTTTAGACCATCCTATTTAGAAAAGTCAGTACTATCAGAAAGGAAAGAGTGAGCAGAGTAGTTTTTTATTGCATTTCTTAGAAACTAGTTAAGAGAAGGGGTCGCAGACTATTATTGATTGAACATGCTCTTCCTAAGTGTCTTCTGTCTGATAGATATGCTTTGTTTCTGGAATACATGCATGCACGAGATCACCCCAGATGTTCAGGTTAGGGAGGGAAATGTAACGGGGGATGACACTAAGCACTGGATCTCAACCTTGTTTGATTCTCAAAGCACCTAGAGGTCGTTGGGCCACCCCTTTTTAATTCCTCTTATGAGCAGGATCGATTTGAGTAATAGAAAGTTTGAGTACATTATGTGTAGGTGATATGAAGCAAGCGCATCAGCAGAAGAGATTGAAAAAATTTGTTTTGTTCATATTTGCTTTTAATTCCTATTGACGAAGGGTTCCTGTACCCAGTTCCAACATGTGAGGGTGTGTGTGTGTGTGTGTGTGTGTGTGTATGTTTTTCACGGGGGAGGGGCTTTTTCACACCAATCAGTTCTCAGATGGCAGCAGGGTGTCTGAGAATTCAGCCCAATTCTCACACTATCTACCTGGTGAAGGGCTCAGTCCTGTAAGACCCTCCACTTCTGACACCAAGCACAAGCCCAGGTTGTTACCTGGGCATCTGAATGGCTACAAACTGGAGGTTCCTGTGACCTCCTCCTTAGGTTTGATTCATTTCCTAGAATGGCTCACAGAACTCACTTTTCTGTTTTTTTCATTTTTGGCCATGCGTCGAAGCTTGTGGGATCTTAGTTCCCCAACCAGGGATCGAACCTGGGCCCTGGCAGTGAAAGCTCCGAGTCCTGACCACTGGACCGCCAGGGAATTTCTCAACACAAGAATTTGTGTGGACTGGATGTGGGGTAAGCAATAGGAAAGAGGTCCTAGATGATTAGGGTTTTAGTTTGGGAGATTGAGGTGTGGTGATACCCAGTAACCAAAACTGAGAATACAGGAAGGAGAAGTGGATTTTCTTCCTGTCCTGCCTGGTCATTCCTCTTCTTTTTTGATCAAGAGAGAAGAGTGGGGAAATGACAAATTCAGTTTAATGTGGGGCCTGAGATCAGCGGCTTTGGAGTCTGGTTGGATTTGAATCTTATCTCTCTACAATTCGTCCTGTGTGACTTGGGGCGACTTCACTTCTCTGGGTCTTAGTTTCCTCACCTGTAAAACGGGTAATAGTGCTACTTAACTTATGTAATGGGAATTAAGTGAATTAAAGGAAAATGTTTATGTGTACATTAAATATAAGATACCTCATATGCAGTAATAACTGGGAAACAAAATCAAGCTCAGTTCACTGGACTCTCAGAAATGTGGGCCTGAACCTTAAAGGAGAGAGGTGGGCTAGAGGCAAGTTGGTGTTTTCAGTCTGCTTAATTCCACATATAACTAAGAGGGTACTTAATGTTGCCTTTCAACCAAATCTTAGAAATGAGCCTTCTGGAACTTAGATCTGCTTATGATAAGGGATATTTCCTAGTATCTACTTTATATAGTAGTAGTCACTCTCCAGTAGTGGAAGTTAGGTTCCTGAAAAGTGCTGTGGTCTGAATATTAATGTTTGAGGAACTTGGAGTATAAGAGAATACATGCAGATATGTTGATAAACTTGAAGGTTGAAATAAACCTGTGAAAATCATTGTTTTCACACTCACTAAAGGAGACAAAGGATGGCAAGCAAAATAAAGTATCACTGGTAGTTTATATGTTTTTAAAAAAAATAAATTATTTATTTATCTTGGTTGTGTTGGGTCTTCATTGCTGTGTGCGGGCTTTCTCTAGTTATGGCGAGCGGGGGCTACTCTTAATTGCGGCGCGCGGGCTTCTCATTGCGGTGGCTTCTCTTGTTGCGGAGCACGGGCTCTAGGCGCGTGGGCTCTAGAGCGCAGGCTCAGTAGTTGTGGCTCACGGGCTTAGTTGCTCCGTGGCATGTGGGATCTTCCCGGACCAGGGCTCGAACCCGTGTCCCTTGCATTGGCAGGTGGAGTCTTAACCACTGCGCCACCAGGGAAGTCCCTATATGTTTTGAATTAGTGGCAGGGTACCTGTACTTTTTTTTGGTCATAGCTTACTCCTAGAAACTTTTCAGTCTCTGCCCACCAGTCTTAAAAAAGATATTTGTCAATGCGTTATGCGTTGTAACAGATAATATGCCTATGAGTTATTTCCCTCCTGTTTTCCTGTATTTATTGCCATATACGAATACTCAGTGCCTAATTTTGTCTCAGTTTAGCCCAGATATAGTCCTGGAGAGGCCAGGTAACTTGGTGCTTGAGGTAGCAAAAATTGGGGCAATATTTATTTAATCCACTCAGCTCTGTCTTCTTGAACCTTTTCTCTGGTGCTCACTCAGGGTTGTGTTAGTTCTTTATGTACAGTTTCATGAGAAATCACATCCTTCTTCCCCTTAAACCCATGTATCAGCTACTTCCACTTGCAACGTGCCATTGGAGTCATATATTCCAAGACCCAGGTTTTCAGTCCTTCATGTTCTTTTTATCTTGCCTGAGGCTTTAGTGCAAAAATAACTTATCTGCTATTGGTTTTTACACTCTTTTCAGCTTGTCTCCTTAATTTTTTTGTTTTTTGTTTTGGTAAAGGGAATATATAACAAACTGTTACATGCTATAATCAGAATTTCTCTGCTAGACTGACTTTTCAGGAGAGTTACTTTTCCATTCCCCTAAAGTGAAATACTTTATACAAATTAATTTACTGCTTATGAGCTTTATTTTATGTTTGGTATGGTTGAGGCAGAAGAGTGGTGAGTCTAAAATCAGACTAAGTCACCTAGATTCTTGCAGGTTTGCAATTTTCTCATAACCATTTCAGTGATCCCTAATGAGAGGCATCTTGGAGTGGTGGAAAGTAGTGAATTTTGGTGTGGGACCAGAGTTCTCAAGCTGTGCCCTTAGGCCAGGCGGGTTAATCTCTCTGACCCTTGATTTCCCCACTGATGAAATAACAGTGCCTACTTGTAGGGTGTGTGTCAACGTCTGTGAAGTGTCTCAGCTGATGGTGTATAGCAAATGTCTTTTTCCCTGCAGTTTTACTCATAATTTTGATTTGATATCATCTTACGCTTTTTGCCTTTTTACTTTTTTTTTTTTTAAGACTGTGACGGTTTCCTAGGGATTCTGGGGGAAATCATAAATGTTCTTGGTTTTTAGGATTTCTCTTGAAACCCCCAGTTAGTGAAAGGACTTTTTTCTGTGTATGCCATTTGATCATCTTATTGGGAATTAGAGTTATAGATTTTTTATTTTCCTTGTGTGTTAGGTATCAAAACATTTCCCCCATGACTCCTTTGGTTATTATAATTCTTGAAAATCTATTTCTAAAATTATTATTTGGAAAAAAGACATTTTCTTCTATCACTTCCTTGCTCTGTTAGTGTAAGTGAGCAGAAGTTTATAAGGAAAGCTAGTCACAGAGTATAATTTTAAGATAATCACATTGTAATTTGATCCATGGAATCAAATTTTAGGTATTTAAAATTCATTTTCATTTTTTTTTTAACATCTTCATTGGAGTATAATTGCTTTACAATGGTGTGTTAGTTTCTGCTTTATAACAAAGTGAATCAGCTATACATATGCATATATCCCTGTATCTCCTCCCTCTTGCGTCTCCCTTCCACGCTCCCTATCCCACTCCTCTAGGTGGTCACAAAGCACGGAGCTGACCTCCCTGTACTATGCGGCTGCTTCCCACTAGCTATCTATTTTACATTTGGTAATACATATAAGTCCATGCCACTCTCTCAACTTTGTTTTCATTTTTGTAGCTTGTTATTTTATTTTATTTTTTTGTAGCTTATTCTTTTTTTTTTTTTAACACTATTTTATTTATTTTATTTATTTATGGCTGTGTTGGGTCTTCGTTTCTGTGCGAGGGCTTTCTCTAGTTGTGGCAAGTGGGGGCCACTCTTCATCGCGGTGCGCGGGGCCTCTCATTATCGCGGCCTCTCTTGCTGCGGAGCACAGGCTCCAGACGCGCAGGCTCAGTAATTGTGGCTCACGGGCCCAGCTGCTCCGCGGCATGCGGGATCTTCCCAGACCAGGGTTCGAACCCGTGTCCCCTGCATTGGCAGGCAGATTCTCAACCACTGCGCCACCAGGGAAGCCCTGTAGCTTATTCTTAATTGGCATCTTCTGAACTATCAGAATTGTCCTTTTAAATCTCATTGTGCATTATATTTTATTTTTTCATGTGGGTTAATTTTTTTTAAATTGTGAATATATGAATATATGAGAATATATATTGATATAACACGTAAAATTAAAAGGTCATAAAAAAACAACTGTATACTTGTACCCAGCTTGAGAAATAAAATAGTACCTACCAGAAATAAAATAGTATCTTCTGAAGCTTGTATCAGACTGATTTTTTTCACCGGCTGCTTATAATACTTCCCTACTACTTTAGTTATTTTGGAACTAGATACAGGGCTTCCCTGTTAGCGCAGTTGTTAAGAAACCGCCAGCCAATGCAGGGGACATGGGTTCCAGCCCAGGTCCGGGAAGATCCCACATGCCGCGGAGCAACTAAGCCTGGGCGCCACAAATACTGAGCCTGCGCTCTAGAGCCTGCAAGCCACAACTACTGAGCCCGCGTGCTATAACTACTGAAGCCCGCATGCCTAGAGCCCGGGCTCCGCAACAAGAGAAGCCACTGCAATGAGAAGCCCGCGCACCACAACGAAGAGTAGCCCCCGCTCGCCGCAACTAGAGAAAGCCCGCGCACAGCAACAAAGACCCATCACAGCCAAAAATAAATAAATGAAATTATTAAAAAAAAAACCAAAAAACTAGGTACAGTTTTTAGTTTTGCCTCAGTGCAAAACATTGTGTCATTAGAGAATACATCAGTACCTGCCATTTAGTTTATTAACTCTTTAGTTAATCTGGATTTGCCATATCATGCTAATGCATTCATTTCAATCATAGTTTTGCCACTCTAGTTTTTTTCAGATTTGTAGTAATTTTATAAATCTCAGGATGACAGTGCTTTTGATTAGGTGTCTCGATATCCTCCCACCCTCTCTCCCCTCCTCTCATCTCCCCCACCCCTCTTGAGAAAGAGAGACAGACACAAAGAGACCGAGTCTGATACCTTCCTGAGCATACCATGCACGTAAACTCAGCTTGTTGAAATTCTGTTATCCCTGCAGATGTGCTGTAGGTTAATTTTATGCAGTGATTTTCAGACAACTAAAAATTGGTTTGTAAGTTTAGCTTCAAAAACCACTTAAGCTTGGTTCCTAGATTGTTCATAGACCATTGTATTGCCTTGGGCAAAGTGTGAGCTAAAACATACTGTAAAAGATTTTGAGGACTATGGGAGGTTCCTGTGGTAAGGATAGTAGATGCTTTTCGTTGGCATCTAATTTTGCTCCATAATTTGTGAATGGCTCCATTTGTGGGGGAAAAGATAAAAAATTCAGTGTCGGATTTTCTCAGAAAAAATTAAAATGTGACTGTCTGGATTTGTAAGCTTCTTTAGAAAGAAAATTGTATCTATAATTGGCCAAGTACATTTGTTGTTCGCTGTTACCTACTTATTGTCATTAAAACTCACATCTATTTTTTGAAAAGTGACCAGCCTGAAGGATATATTGGAATAATCACTAGAATCTTTATTTAAAGTAATCCAAGATCAAGACTTGAGGAGTTTATCATTTCTCAGTATATGATGGTTTAGTTGCTGCATATGTCAGCAGCAGATTTTGTAACTTACAGAAATTCTTTACCCTTTGCTAAAGGCTGCTTTTCAAATGAGTGTGATTAAATGGTTGATTTTTTTTCTAAAAGATGTCAGTTTTAGGGTGAGACCATTTTGATAATCCAGAGTCAGGTGCATTATCCATTGTGCCACTGGCCCACTCATCTTTTCCTATTGAAACCATTGAAGTTGGCAGGGTATAGGTAGCATTGTGACATTTTATAGGTGAAGAATATAATGTCAGGAGCCTGAAGGATTTGAAAATGTGCAGTTCATGGCAAGAGATTTAAAAATTCACATTTTCCTTTACCATAGTTTATGCTAGAATTGTAAAGACTTACCATTTATGAGGGAAAAATTATTAGAAAACTATGTCTTTGAAGTAAAAATCTTGAATCTTGATGATTCAAATATTATTTTTGCAAATAAAACTATTTTGATGCACTACTTTAATGTTCATCCATTTATCTGTCCATATCCCCTTTCCCCCAAGTTGGGTACTAATTGGTCACATGCCTAGGGTTTTCCTTGATACCACAGCAGCATCTAAGCTGGAAAAGTGGTTCTTCAGGAATGGAATCTGGAATCCAGGGAATGATTTCAGACACAGGTAGTTCTTAATTTACAAGTAATTCATACATGTAAACCCCTTCCCTGAGCTGCTCTTTCAGTTGCTCCTATTTGGAGTACAGAATTTGAGCTTTTAAAGAACTTCTGGGGTTCAAAAGTAAGTAGAAGCAGAAATAAGTGAAAAGCAGAAATATTTGGTGGCAATAAATATAGAGTCAAATCCATATTATGACCCACTTGGATAAAAATGTTTTTCCTCAAACTACCTCAGTAGTTTTTAACATTATTTTGCAACACTGTTAGAATTCTACCATTTAGGGGTTTATTTGGGCTAACTAGCTAGCATCCTTGTTGAAAACTGCAAATATTAAAGTGAATTATTTCAGCCCTGTTGATTTCTTCCTATCACATACCTGAAATGAACTACACTGAGGCAATAGGAGCTTTGGGTGGTAATTTAGGAACATACTTAGGGGAGAGCATTGTTATTAGCAGGATGATTGGAATGTCATAATGTAAAATTTAGGGAATTACAGGCATCAGGAGTTGAGAGAGTGCTAACAAAGGAAAACAACCTACTTCAAAATTTGTCCGGATAAAGAGAGGATCTAGAATTGGTTAAGTTTCTATGTTTCTTCTGCAGGGTCCCTAGTGCCCATGGCTGGTGTAATATCTTTTGGGTTCAATAGATGTCTTTTGGCTAGTCTGGGCACTTGGCCAACATAAGCAACATTGTTTCATTAGGAATAATACTTAGTTCCACAGCATCAATTTGAAAAATAGATTTTTAGACCAAACTCATTTATAAGTTAGGTTTCAGCCTGTGCTTGTCTTTGTCTTGTCTGTCATCAGTGCTCTCAGTTGACAGTAGCCACAAGGTTGCTTTTGCTTTCCCATCAGTCATGGAATTTGCTGGCCAATCATAAAATAGCAGTGGAAGTAATAAGTAGGAAGTAAAGTGAAAGAATTACAATAAGTACGAGAAGCCACTCGGAGAGCAAAAGAGGGCTTGTGGGCTTAGGGGAACAGTTGGTAAGCAGTGTCTCCGAACTTAATTTACCAGTAACATTGGTAGATTGACATGTGATCGTTCCTATAAAGTAACTTTCATTACCTCTGATAGTAAGCCACGGTGAAAAGTGAATTCACATTTACTGATTTGTGAATTGATGTAGATTACAAAATGTAGATTTTTTTATTCGGATAAAATTACATAGAATAGGGTAATATTGACAGTTTATTTCATCCCTAGAAATGTGTGAAATTTTTGTTGGTAGTGGTCAGATTTTAAAACTGTTTTTCTCCCTGACAATTAAATATTTTATATATAATTGATTTTCATTAATGAAAATTATTTTCAAGTAAGCTTAAATAAATGTGAGGAAATGAATTTGCAGTAATTTTATTTCTATGTTTTGGGGATTGTATTTACATTAGATGTTCCTCTGTTAGGGGTAATTGTCTTGCATCCTTATCTCTTATCATAATCTGTTTTTCTTCACACAGTGTTATAGTTTTGCTGCTGGACTCTTCCCTCCCTTCCCCCACCCCATCAGGATGATATGAGACTTGAAAGAAGACGATGCATACAGGTGACTCAAGTTTTGAAATACAGTAAATCTGTGGCTGTCTGAGAGAATGTGGGAACTGGTGGTATATTTTGAATGCGGGAGCTTTCTGATAAACAGCATTAGTCGGGGAATTATTTTGATCAATAAATGCAAAGATAGTTGGAATATTTATTAAACTTGACTTTGGGAATCAGTTTGATAATCAGTGACAGATAGTGGTATTAATACAAACACAGCCTAGTGATTGCTAGTACTTGACCTTTTCAAAAGGGGTGTTGGCTAATACTTTGGCGAGAATTGAAGTATTTCTGTTAAAAATAAATAAAATATTCACCTTTATGGTTGAATGCATGTTCCCCCAGATCCCTGTTAGAAGAGAGCAAATCTTTTAAAGGCATAGGGAGTAGATGTTAGTAGTGTGTCTTAAGTCTCTGACAATTCAGTTAAGGATATTATACCCATATGTATGATTCCTTAAAAAATATGGTCTGGGATTTTGTTTTTTCTTTCCTGCCTCTCCATCCCTTCCTTCATTCCTCTCTTTCTCCTTTCTTTCTTCCTTTTCCCCTTCCCTTTTCTCCTTTTGTCATTTGTATTTATACAGGAGAAGCAGTATAGAAGGCATTTTTGAAAGAATATTTTTGATTGCTTTATAATTAATTGAGGTGATCTTAACTTATACACGGAAAAATGGAGGCTGTTCCATCTGTGGCTGTGTTTGAGCTCTTGAAAATGTAGTGTAGCTAATGGATGAAGTGTTACTAACTTTTAAACTTGAATGTTCTTAAATCAGGCCGATGAGGAGGTATTTTGTTGAACCAAGTGGCTTATATTTGCAGACCTGGTCAGAGATAGTTTTATTTGATTTATAAACTGAAAGTGTGATCTTTAACTGGAAAAGAAGTAACCACATAAATCTTGGATAGATGCTTAATTACATTATTGGTGAAGGTGTTAAGGTTTTTGTGATTGCTTTTTATTTAGGTGATCTTTGTTTTCTAAAGAGAAAAAAATTACCATTTTTTGACTTCAGCTTGGGATTTTAAAAAATAATGTCTCAGGTGTGCCATTTTGTATGAAGAAATGTGCTTGAATATATATTAAATTTAATTATAGATCAAATCATATTTTACATTCATGAGGGACTCAAAGAATCTGATGATAATTCTTTTTTGAGTAAAAGGTGTTTGAGTAATTATCTCTGTAATCTGTCTCTCCGGGGTGCACATGTATATTTGCCTGTACATATTAGAGGTACACCATGTACACATTCTGGCTGAGTGGCTGACAAAAGCAACATGACGCTGAGGCTGAATGTCAGTGTCATAGAGGAATAAATAGGAATATTTACAGAAAAAATTATAGGATTCTATGAAAATTTTGTTGTCAGATTTTATAAGTTTGACCTTTTGGTGCAGGAACAGTTGCGCAGCACCGTCAGCTCCCGGATTGTTCCGTGGGCACATGCTGCACATGGGCTCTACCAGGTAGATGCCCACTTTCACCGGAGGTCAGTAGAGGGACAGAGTATTTTGGGGGCATCTCATAGATTTAACCATGAATATTAATGATTTTGGAGATGTTCCCTTAAGAAATTTTGAGGTGGCAAAGTTGCTATTTTATTTCTAGTTTACCTTCACAAGATATGAAGAGTTTCTAAATAACTTTTTCTTGAAAGGCTTATGGATGAAATGAAATATCTAAAGAGTAAATCCAGTTTATAAAGGTTATCTAGTTAATTTTATGAATGCTAGAACACACAAAAAAATAACAAATACTAGATTTATGATATAACCTAGTCTCTTACTCAGCCTCGTAGTCTTTAAAAATTACCAACATTTACTGGCTTATAAAGGAAAAAACTCAAGAAGAAAGATCTGACTCTCTCTAATATACATATTAGCTGTTGGCGTATTTCCCTTTCAACAGTTTGAAAGTTAATAATTGTTTTTGAATGTAAAATTAACAGCTTTCACAATCATCATTAATTAATGAAGTTTGCTCTGGTTTTACTATGCACACATTTATTCTTCAACGGATAGAATTTTAACACATAAAAGCTTGTAAGGAGTTTTTTCATTGAAAGTTATTTCTAGAATGCTTTTGCCTACTTGAAAGTGAATATTGTTTCCCCAGGCATTCATGGTCCTGACTTTATGTTGGTTAGCTGTGATGATACCTTACTCTCTCATACCATTTCATTTTAGGTGCAGGTTCAGGGATGCTAGAAAGGACATTGAAGTATGCTTTGACTGACTGTCTTTCAAAAGCCACAGCTTAATAATCGATTTTTACTGAACAGCAAGCCAAAGTTAAACTTCAGTATATCTCTGGTACGTGTGTATATAGGTGTTCCTGTACTTACTTAATTTGAGGGTATTTTTGCATATTTTAAAATATAGTTAGAATGTAAATTAGGTAAAATTAGATTATTTTTTGATTGTTGGAAAAAAATCATTTATGACCAAACATTTTATTTGGCTAACATTTGCTTTGTACCAGGTACTGTAATAGTGTTCTGCTCATAAGGATCCCTGTACTTAGAGTCAAGGAGCACATAGGAGCACATTTCAATTGGAAGAGGGGGCAGGTATATAACAAATTTTGCAGTGGATGTTTATGATAAATTTTGAACACTTGTCTGTTGAATTCAAGCCATCTAGAGTAAAAACAGAAAGCACTCTCTGGTTAATAACATTTGCAGTAATGACTTCACCTGATACCTTCATGCCGATGTTGTCAAAATCTACCTTTGTGTCCCACTCTTCTCCTCTGAGCTCCAGACTCATGTAACTGCCTCCTAGATGTCTCTCCTGCACACACTCCCTCCTCTCCTGTTTATCCCTGTTAGCGATGAGTGACACCATTCTACCCAAGCACACTGTCATCTTGGGAACCTAGGAGCTATTTTTTACCGCTTTGAATTAAGCGATAACCAAATTCTGTTTATTTAGAATGTAGAAATCACTTAGGAGATTAAATTTGGAAAATGCACTGCCTCAGAGATCACTGTGGACATTAACATAAAGGCGTTTGCATTTTTCCAGTTTATTTGATAAAAGGACCTCACCTTCCTTTTGTTTCTTGTTTATACCTGTTAACATCCAAGGGAACATTAATGGGAAAAGCTGTTGGATACAGCAGTTGATACTGTTCTTTATTTGTTGGGCTTCTTTAACAACTGAAATTGTTTTTTAACAATAGTGATAGGCTAGTCATTTAAAAACTTGAAATAGTTCTAGAACATACAGAACTGTAACTCTTTGAGGATGAATAACATTGGAAATTTATTTATTTTGAAAATCAATTCTTTTTTTAATATAAATTAATTTTATTTATTTATTTTTGGCTGCGTTGGGTTTTTGTTGCTGCGCGCGGGGTTTCTCTAGTTGCGGCGAGTGGGGGCTACTCTTTGTTGCAGCGTGTGGGCTTCTCATTGCGGTGGCTTCTCTTGTTGCAGAGCACGGGCTCTAGGTGCGTGAGCTTCAGCAGTTGTGGCACGTGGGCTCAGTAGCTGTGGCTCGTGAGCTGTAGAGTGCAGTCTCAGTAGTTGTGGGCTTAGTTGCTCCGCAGCATGTGGGATCTTCCTGGACCAGGGCTCGAACCCATGTGCCCTGCATTGGCAGGCGGATTCTTAACAACTGCGCCACCAGGGAAGTCCCGGAAATTTATTTTAAATTCTGCCATTGGTTCATATTGTCTGCCATATTTCTATGAATTTAAGTGCTTAAAACCATTTGATGTGGCAGAGTTTTTAATTTTAGATTAAAATGTGAGTTTTGTAGGGCAAAGTTTGTATACCTCAGTGGTCACAGGAGTATGGCATACTATTACAGAACAATTAGAAATCAGATCTGTATATTTAAATAAAACCAACTCTGTAATTCCATTCATATACAGGGTGCACTGGGGGAAATAAAAGGGTATGTACATTTTGATATTTGGGAGTGTATTGCCCATTTTCCTCCTTTTGGACTTGTTCTTCATGTGGTCCTGCGTATCTGGTCTTTTTCTGTTAAGTGTTTTCCCTCCTTTAGCTGTCATTCATTTCTTAACCCTGAGTGGTCTGATTTTGTGCTTAATGAGTCAATGAATTGATGGGTTTTGGTGAATGGTAAATCTAGTGGATTTATTTTTGCTCTCAGATTTTAATTTTTTCTCCCAAGAAAAAATTGGTAAATACTTGTATTTACCAAGTAATACAGCATCAGTGAAAAAATTTGGAAATTTATAAGAATATAGGTAAGTGGAAGGAAACATACCCAGAATTCTACTGTGGCACTTTCCCTTCTAGTATTTTGTTTGCAATGCCATTTTTGATTAATTAAGATCATCTGAATATCTGTTCAGGTTGGTGTGCTTGGGTAGAATCTATTTTTATATTGTTTATATTTTCTCTTTTATTGCCTAGCATTATATTGTGAACATTTCCCTGTGTCATCAAAAACTTACTAACTATAGTGATCTGCTGTTCCTTTGAACTTGGAGCAAATTCAGAGTATTCAGAACTATAACTTTTTGCAGGTGAATTATTTTAGAAATTTATTTTAAAGTATGCTGAGTTGAAACCATTTCTTTGTATGCTCATTTCCTAGTTAAGTTAGGTTTCTCTCTTATTAGACATTTTCTTTTTCTTTTTTTTTATTTAAACTTTTCCTTTTCACTTTATTTTAAAGTACTGACATCTGTGCATGAGTGTTTGGTTGTATGTTAAATTATTTCCTTGTAATTTATTCCTAGGAGCGTAAGTATTAGGTCATAGGGCTTGGAAAATTTTAAGGCCCTTCCTACAGCCTTTCAGAAAGGTGTTTGGTAATATGTACCAGTTTATACTCACTAGCATTAGATGAATGTTGGTCTTTTAATATACATTTGTGAGCATTGAGTATTATAATTAAAAACAAGTTTCTAATTCAGCTGGCAAAAAGAAGAATCTTCTGTTTTAGAAAATATAAACGTGATAGTGTGTACTCAGTGGAGGAAAAAGTTCAATTGCTTCAGATATGTATAAAGTGACAAAACTAATATAGTTGAGTAAATATTCTCCTCCCAGGATTCTTTCTAGCAAATGGTTGTATTTAATGCTTTTATGGCATTTGCACATGTTTGCTTACCAGTTTTTGGTCCCAGCTAGTCTGATTCTCAAAGTTAGAGGACCGTGGCTTATCCTGTTTGTGTTTCCTGTGTGTGTCTCGCAGGGTTCCTGTGACATAGAAAGTGCTCAACGAACACCTAGAAAAAAACCACGTTTTGTCATGCTACTAATGCCTAAAAATATCTTACTCTGAATGTCTACTTTAATACATTTCTTCAAATGGTTTTAAGAGTTCTGCATTATTTTCCATTTCCTTATCCTTTCATGTTTCATATTTTTATTAAGTTTCTGATTTCTAATTGAAAGCAGTTAATAATGATTACATCATATATGTATCTCATAAGAGAACATAACGATATTTATAGAGAAGATGATGGGAAACCTGAGGTTAGCCATGTTGTAAAGTTGAATTTCTGAGACCCTAGTGCCTTTATTCAAGACCTAGGCGAAAGCAAATAGATTCATATTCATTATTTTCGATTTTAGGGACTTACTAAATGTACCTCCAAAACAATGTTTGAGTTCTGGGAAGATGACAGCAGGGCATAGTTGTTTTGAATCTTCACAGTTTTCCCTAAAAACAGAGTAACCAGCACAACAAAACCAAAAATTCACGGACACTTTCTGTAAGACTAGGTGAACAGTATCACTACAAACCCTAATAGAAATAGGTGGGGACAAGTCTCCAATAACTACAAGACCTGCATGGTGTCAGCATTTGTACAGAAAGATGCAGAAGGGAGCAGCAGGAATCTGATGGACCTGAGAACAGGAGAACCCCAGGCTAGCTAACAAAAAGTCCCTGGAAAGTGTGGCAAGCAAGTTGGAGAACAGAAGCTAAAATTAAGAGATGTGTTTGAGTTCTCAGGATACCAGGGGCCCACAGTGAATTCTGTGGGTTAGATCCATCTGGTACCTGTGAATTTTCAAAACTTACCAGTTGAAGTTCCCTTCCTGGTCAAAGTCCTGCACTAAGGAGACGCTGCTGGTAATAGAATCCAAATTAAGGAGGATGAAGACAGTGGGGAAAAGGGAAAAAAGGACATATAAAGTAGGGGGAAGGTGAAAGTACAGGAGACCTCATTCATGAAACTATATTTCAGTGTCCTTCATTTCCTCTTCATGAAAACAGAAGAGGACTCTTATTGAAACCGGAAAAGCTACTCCAGTTTCCTAAAAGTTTTTTATTTTACATGAGATAGAGCAACTGACTAGGATCACAGTCAAATTCCCCACAGAGCTTTTGTAAGAAGAAAGGAATAAGGAGAGAATAATATTTCTGCAGACAGTGAAAGCATACTACTAGAAAGAAATGTTAATGAAACAAATGAAAAATATAATCTAATGTTTCTAAATGAACTCAGAGAAATTTAGGAAATGGTACAAATATGGAAGAGCAACATAAATCTGAATAAGGAAATGTTAGAAATGTGGTGATAACTAAGGAAAGAGAAATAAAAGAAAAAATCATTTAAAAAATGAAGTCTAAACTAGAAGGTACACAAGAGTGAAAAAACAGTAGAAAATTTCTTCGGAGAAACAGAAGATAAATAGGAGAAAAAAAATTTTGACGAAAAAGAATTAAAGAAAAATAAAGAAGCATTCTAGAGAAAGTGACATTTACTAGAGAGGCAAAGAAGTTTCAACACACAAATAATAAGAGTCTGTGAAGAGGAACCAAAGCAATGAAACTTAATAAATTCTAATAATAATAACTCAAGTAAATTTCCTGAAATTAAAAAAAAAAAAGTGTTGCCACTACATTTGAAAAGGGTATGTTGTATACTTGGATAAATCGATACAGAAACGACCAACATGTAGACATATTCTTTAAACATTATTGGACTTTAAAGAAAATTCTTCGGGGTATCTAGGTTAAGACCCAAGTTTTTAAAGGAAGAATATTAGATTATCTGATTTTGATAGCAATGCTTTATTCTGGAAGCAATGGAGTAATGTCTCATATTCACAAGGAAAGGAGATAAGAGCCACGAGTTTTATATCTAGCTAAATTGACTGAAGTATAAAGACAGCAGAGAAAATATTATGAACGTGAGTATGAATTTGGAGGCTGTTCTTTCTCTGAGCACTTCTTAAGGAATCTACCAGAGACTAAACTTTGGCAACCAGAGAGATTGCAGGGACATTGATATAAGGGGAGCTTTAAATAGGTACTTGTGGAACTTAAAGGATGCTTATGAGTGAGTGTAATATGTAATGGCTAGATTCTCTGCAGTGAAGATACAGTACAAACAACAACAAAAAAGGTAGAATAAAGTTTCTGATTGCTTCATTGTTACCAATGGGAAATAAAAGAATATTACTTCAAATTGGAGAAGAGGGAAGGGAGAGGGGAAAAGTTACTAATTAAGTTTCAGTGGTATTCTAAGTAGGGGAAACAGTAGGTCATACTCCTTCACCCCTAGACACATAGTGAAAAGAAAGGAAAATAGAAGGGATTTGGGTAACCATGAGAACAAAATACAAAGTTCCAAATCTCACTTTCTTCATATGGGGAATAGGAGGCATAATAATGGTAATAAAACCTCACAATGTAGTGCTGAGCACATACATAGCACATGCCTGATAGATGTGCTCTATTTTAATTATTATTATTCTCTCCCCTCTCAATTGTTATTACCATACTATTTATGAATATTTAGGGTTTGCATTTTCTTAAATTTCCTCTTTATTTGAGACTTTGGCCTGTCTTCTCAAATTACATATTTAATGTCTCAAATTTTATCAGACTTACAGTTAATTCAAATTCATCTCATTTACATAATTTAAAATTTGTGTTGAAGGACTGTTTTATTTATTAGGCATTGGAATTAATGCTGATTCTTTTTCCTACTTATTGGAATTATTCAGAAAGGATTTATTTGCAGGAGCAGGGTAGATAGGAAAAAAATGTAATAGGGGTAAAGGGTTTTTTCTGGGAACCAAGTTACCTGAAAAGCTAATAACATTTTGTTTTTTCATAGTGATATACTTGACATGATTATCTAACATCCATTTTTACATGAATCCAGTAGAAAAAGATTTTGTTACAACGAAAATTTATTGTCGAAAGAGATCTGAAATACTTTAGTTTTCCCTCTTCCCCATTCAATAAAACACAAAATGTAATTTTTTTCTCTCTTTGAGGGCAAGGACTTTTTTCCTATCCCTCACCTTTTATAGAAGTAAAGTATGTGTGTATTTGTGTGTGTAAATATTCTCTGACACAAATTACATATCATAAAATTCATCTTAGGAGTAAGCTTGAGTTTTGAATTTGTACAGTTGTGCAGCTATTACCACAACAGTCCAGTTTGTGTGTGTGTGTGTATATATATATATTTAATTAATTAATTAATTAATTAATTTTTGGCTGCATTGGGTCTTCGTTGCTGCGCACGGGCTTTTCTCTGGTTGCGGCAAGCAGGGGCCACTCTTCGTTTTGGTGCGTGGGCTTCTCATTGCGGTGGCTTCTCTTGTTGCGGAGCACGGGCTCTAGGCGCACCGGCTTCAGTAGTTGTGGCACGCGGGCTTAGTTGCTCTGTGGCACGTGGGACGTTCCCGGACCTGTGTTCCTCGAACCTGTGTCCCCTGCATTGGCAGGTAGATTCTTAACTACTGCGCTACCAGGGAAGCCCAAGTTTGTATATTTTTAATTAAAAATAATTCAAGTTCAAATAGAACTTCTGAAAGAAGAAAATAAAAATCAGCAGTAATCCAAATAATCAGAATATCACTGTATTTTTTTAGTTTATATATTTTTGCCTGTTATACCTCATGTGCATGTGGCTCCTTCAAACAGTATTGAAGAAACAAAATGGGGTCACATTTTACTTTTTCTAGTCTTCTTTTAAAATTTAAACATTTCTCCATCAATATTCTTTTATAGCATCATTTTTAATGAGTAGTATTTTACAAATCAGTTAACTATTCCCCGTTGTTGCTAATTAGTTCATAATAATGTTTAAGTGAATGTTACTGTGGTAGTCCTTGTGTTCATGTTTGATTTATTGCCTTAGGTCCAGTTCCTAGAACTTGCATTTATTGAGTTAAAGGATATGTACTTTTCAAAAAAATTTTTGTTTATTTTTGGCTGTGTTGGGTGTTCATTGCTGCGCGCGGGCTTTCTCTAGTTGCGGCGAGCAGAGGCTGCTCGTCGTTGCGGTGCGTGGGCTTCTCATTGCGGTGGCTTCTCTTGTTGTGGAGCACGGGCTCTAGGCATGCGGGCTTCAGTAGTTGCAGCACGCAGGCTCAGTAGTTGTGGCTCACCGGCTCTAGAGTGCAGGCTCAGTAGTTGTGGCACAAGGGCTTACATCCGAGGGAAACATCCCACGGCATGTGGGATCTTCCCAGACCAGGGCTCAAACCCGTGTCCCCTGCATCGGCAGGCGGATTCTTAACCACTGCACCACCAGGGAAGCCCCAAGGATGTGTTCATTTTTAAGATACATATTTTCAAATGTCCTTTTAAAGAACAGTTTATGCTTTTCCCAGCTACACAGCAGAATTTTACCACATTCTAGAATCCTGAGTATTTAAAAATATTTGCCAATTTAATAGACAAAACGTAACTTAATATTTTAATTTGCATTTATTTGAATATAGTGAGATTGAATATGTTTGTATATGTTCTGTGAATTTCCTTTTAATATTTTTTGCTGATATTTCTCTTGAGTATTTTTTTTTAAATTTCATTTTCTAAGAGTTCCTCACTGACTCTGATGATATGCCAGGAACCATTCTAAACGATTTACATTTACTAACTCATTTTTTCTTGATGATAACTCTCAGATAGGTATGATGATTAACCCAGCCAGAAGTTAGGTAGCCTGCCCCAGGTCACACAGCTAGTCAGGGATGGAGCTTGGATGCAGACCCAGGAGCTTGACTTCCAACTCTTAAGCAGTATATTCCTGCTTTGTTACTTGTCATAATTTTGCAGTTTATATTTGTGTTTTAATTTAATTCATAGTATTATTTTATACAGGAGCTCTAAGTTTTTGTATGGAGGGACTAGGTCAATGCCTGGAACATAATCGATTCTCAAATATTTGTTGAACAAATGAGAATAAACCCATTAACAATCTGTTGGTGGTGGTGACCTTTTATTTTGTGTATTGTATATCCTCTTTTACAGGGATTCCCAAGGGCTTCATAAATAATTTACTCTTTGGTTTTTGTTTTTTTTTTTTTTTTTTTTAAATTATTTATTTATTTATGGCTGTGTTTGGTCTTCGTTTCTGTGCGAGGGCTTTCTCCAGTTGCGGCAAGCAGGGGCCGCTCTTCATCGCGGTGCGCGGGCCTCTCACCATCGCGGCCTCTCCCGTTGCGAGGCACAGGCTCCAGACGCGCAGGCTCAGCAGCTGTGGCTCACGGGCCCAGCTGCTCCGCGGCATGTGGGACCTTCCCAGACCAGGGCTCGAACCCGTGTCCCCTGCATTGGCAGGCAGACCCTCAACCACTGCACCACCAGGGAAGCCCCCTACTCTTTGGTTTTGATAAGATACAATAAGCTTATCTGTATTAGCTTTTCTAGAAAGTCTGTGGAAGTAATTACTGCTTTAAAAAGGAACATGTGTTCTTAAACAAGCAAATATGAGTGGTGAAGAATGTATATTATCGACAGGGATTTGAATTGTAGATTCAAGTGAAATGAAGTATTTGTTTTGAGTGTAGGAATAATTTGATGGAGTTTGGTTTTTGTAGTTTTAGAAAATGGATAGACTTGGCCATTATTTAAAAGGCTTTTTGAATAAATTTTGGTTTATTTTGAGCAGTAAGATCCTTTAAAAGGAAAACCCAAACTAAAAAAGCTGATGTAAAAAGTTTGTGCTAAAAGTTTTGACAATGTAGATCAGCTACTCCAAAGGTGTAATTTAAGATTGCACTTCTAAGTGCTTTTTCTCCCTTTTCGTTTGACATCAGGCTACTATTTACTGGTCCCTCTTTAGTTTGGTTGAGGCCTGGGGTGTCCTTTAAACGCTAGTCTTATTAAAAAGTGTAGAGGTCCATATTATTAAATGGATCTATGTTAGAGATTAGAGAGACGCACAAATAAGTTTACTTCCATTTTTACACACTGTCCACAAAATATACATGGGATCAAGTACTCAAAAAGCAGACACTTGAAAATGTAAATATTTATCTTGTTAATAGAAACCTAGGTCTGCTTTGTATAAAGTTATAAAAGCTAAAAAAAATTTGTTGAATGCTTGCCTTTTCTATAACCTCCTGGTTACAACCAACCTTTTTTTCCCCTACTAGTAGTAGTATTTTTTAGCCCATGCTTAACTGACATGTTAAAATCATATTTGTACTTTGCTTCTATATTAAGCATTAATTACTCATTAATTACTAAATTTATGGGCATATGTTAATAAACCTTAATCAATTCTGGAAGTAAAAAATGAAATATCAGTTTTCCTTTTCCTCATTCTCACTCCTTAGTGGTAAAATGCCTTTTAATCTTCAGTGTTTAAATTCTTCCTTTGGTTACTTACGTCACTTTAAATAGAGTAATAGATCTATTTTATTATTTAAGAAACTAATGGCTGTCATCCCAGAAAGAGGAAATCAGATAGCTCTCTATGCTACCTTTCTTTCTGCCAATTTCTATGACTATTTTAAAGTTTTTCTGTTATTATTAAAATTTTATAAAATTGATTTAAACCTCTCTTTCTCGACCTGTCAGTTTTAGACAGTTTCTCTTGTTTTCCCAAGATATAAAATGAGGGCTTTAGTACCCTTTCTTTTTACCTCACAGAGAATGACTTTTACATTGTATATAAGAATATACACTTAGATATCTTTCTTTAACTGCAGTTGAGTTCCATGATTTTGTCTTGAGGTTCTGTTGAAAATTAAAAACAGAAAAAGCTATACTGGAAAAACCACATAGTGTATTAGGACCTACAGAGAGGGAGATGTAATACTATGTCACTGAGCTCCTTCCACTCATAGAAGAAATGTTAACACAAAGATTGGAGGTATAGTGCAATGTCATGATGATTTTTAAAAATGATTTAATTGTATGATGTGCATTCAGTTTTCACTAGGAAAAAATTTTTTTGAAATCTCAGATGCAGAGTAATTGTAATTTTTATTTTAATAAAAAATATTTGTAACCTCTATTGCCCAACTCAAGAACCTGAACTCCCTCTGCCATTATCACCTTTTCTCCCAAGTGGGAGGACGAATGCAGATTTGGTGTTTCTGGTGAGACACTGGACCGATGGCCTCAGTTCAGTGGCTGTGAATTGGGGTCCTGGCAAGAGGTTTCTCATCCTTTCATTGCCAGGGTGGGGGACCAAAGTGAGCAGTACGGAGTTGTGCTTCTCCTGTCTAGCCCTTCCTAGGCAGGTGGCTTAGTGTCTTCCGGGGCATTTCTTTGGCCTCAGCCTGGGGGTGACTGTTCATCTGTGTTTGAGTGTCTGAGTCTCAGTGTGTTGACCGTGTGGTAGACACTTCCTGGAGCTGTTGGGACAGGCTGACCACGCAGCAGGTAGTTGTCTGGTGATCAAGCCCACTTCTGCCCGTCCTTCTCCTCCAGTTTTCCTTTTCCACTCAGAATGGCACCTGCCACTTTTGCTGTGGTTCTTGGTGTCAGCTTTCAGCTCTGGGTCTTGCTGATACTCTTTGGATTATTGGTATGATCCTGTTGGCCTTTTATCTTGAAGAAGTCTGTCAGAACCTTTGGCTCACTGGTATTTCTCCATCCCATGCTTTAATGAATTGACTTTATTTTTGTGACTGTTGACTGCTGTGTTGGCGGATATTATGGAGGATATGAACTGGTATGCTTAGTCTATCTAGTGCTGTAGATTTTCTTTTTAAAAGCACCTTCCACCCTCAATTTAGGAAACTGAGCTTCTGGGTGTGGCGTCGGTTCCTTCTCTTGCTGGTAGTCTTAACGGATTTTTCAAGCATTACTCCAATTCTGGCTGTCCTTGGTTCTCTATTTACTAGTGAGTTCTGTTAGTAAATATTAAGAACTAGGTGGCATTCGTGGTCTCAGTAAAACTTTCCTTCTACTACCCACCTGTAGTATAGCACTTAAAGTTGCCCTTGTGAGAAATAGCTCTCTTGAGAGTCAGTACCTGTACTTCAGTTTCTACCTTTGTGACTTTTGGTTTGGGCTCTGTTTGGGAGCACTGTTTTCTCTGTCCACATTTTGTCCATTACCTCCACGTGGCTTCTCCTTGTTACCTAGGTTTCAGCTGCTTGGGAGGATGTCTGCTTATCTCAGGTGCTTCGAACATAACCATCTTGAAAGTGAATTTTTCATACTGTTCATTTTTAAAGTCAAACTGAATATAAGCGCTAAATGTGTTAAATCTGTCCACCTGTTTTCATATGACATAGAAATTGATAAGAAAATAACCTAATGTAGTTTGTATAGGTGAAGATGGTTAAGAAAGATGAAACTTGCTGTATTTTATTGTCTTGATAAGCACAATACAAAGAAAGTTTTTAACCCCAAAGTTAATTTGCAAGAATCTTTTTTTGTTGTTGTTGTTTGTTTTGGCAATGTGCATTGATTATGATAACATTTAGCTAAATAAAGGCTTGATCAGTCAGCTTTTTATATTTCCATGATACCTGATGAGGGAGTAAAAGTATATTTAATATACAGCAGTGAGTATTTGTAATGTTTTGGGTGCCTTTTTTGGTTTGGGAGGGGAAGGAGGATGAAGATGGGGCCATTTCCCAAATGTGAATTAGTTGATCCACAAGAGTAGAGAATAGTCCAAGATTTAAAAATTTATGTCTATAATCCAGATTTAAATAACGGTTTACCTTCTATTTTTATAAGCAGACTCATGAGAAGGAGGGGAAAAAAGCATCAGGATTGCTCTTAAGTTGGAGAGAATCTACTGGACTTAATCTTTTGTAAAGGATGTCCAGCTAAACAATATGGTGGCAGCCTCACTTTATAGAATGAGGCATTACAAACTTGACCAAAGTAGTTGCTCAAAAATTTTTGAATATTTTTCCAGATTAGATGGCTTCAAATTAAAAAAGGAAAATACTTGCCATTTTTCAAAACTATAAAGCTACATTGTATTTCTCCCTAAAATGCAAAATTGTTGGTATGGTGTGATTTGTCATTTGAGATAATCTTGGATGATTTGTTACGTGGCATAATAATGGTCTCTTACACATTGAGAGGATAGAGGCTGTTTATATGTCTTGAGCATCATTAATTGCAGATGAGAAGTTACTAGTTATATATTCTAAATATGTTTCTTCTTAGAATATAGGGGAGAAAACATAACTGGAATACTATATTTTTAAAAAGTTAATGATTAATTGTATACTTAGAAAACTTACCATTTTCTTTACTAGGAATTCTAAAATACATATTTTATGTAATGAAGATTCTAATTCAGTGAGTTAACTATTTTTAAACATTTTAAATGTTTTATTTCTGATTCTAAAAGTAGTAGTCATTGACGTTTTCCTAAACTCCACAATTTAAGTAACTTTTAAAAGAACTGCTGATAACTAAACAACATTTAAATTCAGGATGTTTTATCCTAGAGCATCTGTCACCAGGCAGATGATATTTCCTTGTGTCTCTAGGCCCCAAAGGAAAATAAGAATCCAAGGTTTTAATTTTTTTTTTCTTCTTCAAGGATGGGAAAATTTTGTCCTATGAAAAATGTTTAAGAGGTGGGCCAGGAAGCAGCCTTTGTTTATATGGAAAATGCTTTTTTTGTTTTTGTTTTTTTTTTAAACTGCTGTAGATTGGAAGACAGGCTGGATTAAGATCACTTAATGTGATGGAAGTAAGAAAAGCTTGAACCTGGGAGAAATGACCAAGATATTAAAGATTCATGGGCAAGAGCAAGAGTATGAATGAAATTGGCTTAAAAATCTTTTTTGCCCTTGTCTTTAGGAATTAAAGGAGGCTTGTAAAGGGTTCCAAGTATTTAAAAAACACACCAAATGATATCTAAAGTTTGAAGTGAAATGAGATTGCGTCTTTCAGGGAATGGATTAAATGCTTTGGGTTAGTGATTTTCAACCCTTTCTTAAGTAAGCCTTGGTTAATAGATGCTTTTGTCATATGATGGCATGGAGAATGATTCTGAGCTAATCTTTTTTGAACATTTATATTTAAATATATTTTCATATGAACAGCAAACCATGAGACTTACTGGTACCTGACGGATATATTGATTATTTATAGATACTGTTAGAAGATTATTTGGGAGGGCTTTGATTTTCATCTGTAGGATCTTATGCACTATTTTTCTAAAAGTATAGTTTGTTTATGGAACAAGGAGTTAGTGTTAGACACTCTTTCAGGTTTCTTCCAGCTTTAAAGTTCCTCCCTCTAACAAGCTGACTCTGTTTGTGGTTTTATTGGACTTTTTAAATAATTTTCATCCAGAACTGCTAAGTAGAGAGAACATGAGAAGAAATTAGGAGACAAGTATGGGTGATGGATGCTTGGAGATGGTGGAAAAGTGGCTTCAGTTTTCTTAAGGGGGAAGATAGTTTGCAGTGGTAGAGATAGGAGCAACATGCTGTTTTCTTTGAATCTGGTGCTTGAAATCTGCTCTTTGTCTTAATTCAATGTATTTTACAAATGCTAGCAGTCTTTCTGGAGACATTTACAGACATTCTGTGGGAAAATATATTTGAAAATCACTGACTTCTTGGTGTGGGATGAATCTGTACTCCTGTTTAGAAGGAGATAATTGCTAGGATAGGTGGGACAAGTTGATCTATTTTAAAATAAAACTGTATCTTTTATAAAGATACAGTTATAAGGCACAAATGGGAACTGTGTCTCCTTGACATGTTTCAAAGCATTTCTCTGAATATGTGAGATTAAAGAAATTTTCTCAACCACTAAGAATTGTCAGGACACTGATGCTCTTTAAGGCCATATTTGTAGCTGTTAGTATGTACTGACAGAGTAGAAGTTTTTTTTTTAATGCTTTATTCATTATTAGAAATTTTACATATGATTATAATGTGTTTATATTTTGCTCATATCTTGATCTTGGTTCCAAGATATGAGTATTATTTTCTTGGTCCCAATTTGTGTATTCTGAGCCCTATAGGTTAACAATTAATGTGGGTTTTATTATTTTAAAATTATTTTGAAACTGTATATTAACACATATCATAACCAAAACCAAAATGTTTTTTTCTCTTCAGTCTGATAAAGCTTGTTTCAGACTTCCACTGAGCCGTGTGTTCTGTTATGCCCACCTTTTGTTCAGGCTTTCCATAATAGAATAAAAATGCTTTATAGGATTTCTCTAAAATGAGAATCTATTTGAATGTATAGAAAGACATTTACATAATGCCTGCCTTTGAGTAGGTGGGGGAAAAAGTTAAAATGTTGATGGCAGCTTCTGATAGAAGAACTCATAGCTATATAGTAAAAAGTTAAAATTATAACACATACACTACATTAACTGTATTCTGTGTGTATTGCCATTGGATTTCATTTGGAGTGAAAAATAGAATATGATTCTAATCCTTTACAGTTGCTGTTAATTTTGCTCTAAACCTGAAAGTGTTAACAGCAACTTGAAAATGTGACAAAGCTCAATTTCATTTCTTGTTTATTGCTTGTTTTCCTATTGGACAATTGGAAGTAGCTCTGCCCTGGCAACTAAAATAGGCTATTTGCATAACCTAGTTTGATTGGCTAGCATTCCGACTAACAGTTCCAATCATATGGCGTCGGTTTAGTGGTAGGCTATGCTAATTAGCCGCTGTTGCTGGGGTTCAGGATGGTTTCTATGTGCTGTTCTGCTGCGTTGTGTTGCCTGGTGAGAGACATTGATAAATGAGCGTTTAATGATCTGCAGCAGTTCCCACTCGCTGCGGGCAGGCGGATTTTAGAACAGAAGTGGAAATAAGGATTTAATTGCTTTGTTAAATACCTGTAACCAAAATATGTGTATTAAATTATAGAAGTTAAATTGTATAAAATCTTTATCTAATTAAATACTTTATAACAGAAAGGGAGTAGCATTGCCAAAATATAACCCAGGGAGCAGCGCTGTGCACAGGTTTTCTAAAACTCTGTTCAGTAAAATTGATCTCTTTCTTTTCAGATTAGAAATAGTACCATTGCAAAAAGTAGCATATTTGATATTTCTCATGATTTTGACCTTTTGTAAAGGTACATGTTTGTTTTTAATAAATGGGTGCAAGCTTTGGGGCAGAATTTATCTTGTACTGCTCATGTAATCTTAGCAAATAGGAGCATAACTGGAACCCCCCTGTTCATGTTCTTCTGTTCACTTGGAAGATCAGGTTGTTACTCACCACCTCTTGTTATTATTATCTTTCTGATTTAAGTCAGATGTTTTAACTATTGCTTGTATTATACTATCTTAGGTTTACATTAGGTTTTTATTGAGTAGTTAGGTGAGAGATTCTGTAGGAAATTAAAAACTCAGTGTTTTGTTCAAAGAACTTAAGAGGTGAAGAGTAAACACATGCAAAGTTAGATGAAAATATAAGACAGTCATACAGAAAGTGCCATGAGTATTTATCTGGGAGAGTACAGGTAAAAAGAAATCACCAAGCTTTTTGAGGATAGGGACATGGGAAACGGGTTGAGTGGTCTGGGAAAGGCTTTTGAGAAAGCCCACAGAACTTTGTTAAGGTTTTAAGTATGACTTAATTCAAATAGCCGGAGAATAATAGGAAGGAAGAACATTTTAGTGTGAAGAATAGATAACAATTGAACAAAAGTAACATTCTGATATTATTGTTATCCAGTATAGGTGGTCACAGTGATTAAGGCTTCAGTGTCTTAGATGTTTCAGTGCCTGAATTTCTAAGCCAGCTGGTGTCATTCCCTTAAAATAAGAACTGCTGTTTTACTGTTCTAGCTCTAATTTTCTTTGGCTTTTCTTCACTTGGTTTTGTGGCGACCAGTGCTCTTCACCTTTTGTGTCTGTTGCTTAAAGCATAGGGCTTTTAAACTTTCTTTCCTCCCTTGTTCTTGGCCCTAAAGCATTGAAACACAAGATGGCACCAAAAATAATCCATTTGAGTTTTAGATGTCTATATCAGATTTTCTAAGAAGTTTACCCCTTTAATTGTTATATCTTTTATTTAAGGACCTGGTTAAATTAGACAGGCTAATCGGACAATCTTACAGCCTTGCAAAGAATGTAAACAAAAATTAAACCTTAATATCTGATTATTATTTTTCCTAGGCATATTTACTGAAGATGTATTCTAAAACAAATGTACACAGTGCTCTATGTCGATTATATCTCAATAAAGCTGGAAGAAAAATAAATAAAATAAAACAAATGAATAGAAATTCTTTATTCGTCCCCATAGTCAGAGAGACATAGGCTCCTGCTCTCAGGGAGTTTATAATTTAATGGAGGTGGATGAGGTATGTCTTTATATAACTGTATGGTATAGTTATGCAAAGTGGTGAAATATCCATGCTACAAGAGAGGTGGAAATTCAGAAGAGGGGGTGATCCTTTTTCGATTGGGACTAGGAAAAGATTCTTGGTGGAAGTGGTGTTTCACATGTCTTAGGAATGCTTATTTGCGCTCTGTATGTCATCTTTGGTGAAGTGTTCAAATCCTTGTCCAACCTTTTTTTTTTCTTCTTCTCCTTATTATTGAGTTTTGAGAAATCTTACCTGTTTTGGATTCAAGTCCTTTAGCAGATACATGATTTGCAAATAATTTATCGTAGTCCATGGCTTACTCTTTCATTCTCTTAAACTTGTCTTGAAGAACAGATGTTTTTAATTTTTATGAAGTCTTATTTCATTGATTTGGTCTTCTATGGATCATGCTTTTGGAAAACTTTTGCCTGATTGTCCCAAGGTCTAAAAGGTTTCCTATGTTTTTTTCTCCCCCTCCAGATTTTATAGTTTTGGGTTTTACATTTAAGTCTGTGATCCATTTGAAGTTAATATTTGTAAATGGTGCTGCAAGGTGTAGCTAAAAAATCACTTTTTCTGCAAGTGGGCCGTTTGAAGAAAGGACTACCCTTTCTCCAGTGAATTACTTTTGTATCTTTGTTGAAAATCAGTCTTCCATATGTGTGTGGGTCTGTTTATGGACTTTCTGTTCTATTAATCTGTTTGTCTGTCTTGACACCAATACCATATTGCCTTTATTACTGTAGCTGTATAATAAGTATTGAAATCTGCTAGTAGTAGTGTTAGTCCTACAACTTTCTCTTTTTCAGAATTGTCATGATTACTCCAGGTCCTTTGAGTTTCCATGTGAATCGGCACATCATTTTGTCAGTTTCTACAAACAAGCCTACTGGGATGTGGGTTGGGATTGTGTTGAATCTGTAGATAATTTTGGAGGAAGGATTGACATCTTAAACAATATTGATTCTTCAGATTCATGCTCACTGTATATCAAGAAAAGAGAAGCCATTGATTTCAGAACTTCTTTTTAAAAAATATTTTATATTTAGTTCAAATTATATTTTCTATTTCCATTTATATATTTAATTCACATAACAGAGGTACTACTGGACATTATTTGCTATATTAGAAACAGTACTGTGTTTTTGTCCATTCCATTATCAAATGTCTTCTTTTTTAATAGAGGTGTTTAGTGCTATAATTTTCTACCTAAGTATTGCTTTAGCTGTATCCCCCAAGTTTTGATATAATGTGTTTCATTTTCTTTCAGTTCAAAAGAAATACTTTTAATTTGCTCTTTGATGTCTTCTTTGAGCCACAGGTGTTTAGAAGTATGTCATTTAGTTTCTAAGTATTTGGGGATTTTCCATACATCTATTACTGCTTTCAGATTTCATTGCCGTCAGAAAACATATTTTGTGTGACTTGATTCCCTTTAATTTGTTGAGATTTGTTTTATGACCCATAATATGGTCTGTCTTGGTAAATGTGCTGTGTTGCTAGAAAAGAATGTGTGTTCAGCTGTTCTTTGGTGGAGTATTGTCTAAGTGTTGGTTAGGTCAAGTTTGTGGATAGTGTTGTTGCTATATCCTTACTGACTTTCTGTCTACTTGTACTATCAGTTATTGAGAGAAGGATATGAAATTTTCTAATATAATTGTGCCTATTCTTGCAATTCTGTCTTTTTTTGCTCCGTGTATTTTAAAACTCTTTTAATAGGTGCATACATATTCAGAATGAATATATCCTTTTGATGATTTGGCATCTTTATCATTATAAAATGACCTTCATTCCTAGTCATATATTATATTCCTTGGGTTACAGAATACTTTGTTTCATATTAATATAACTGTTCTGTCTTAATTTTGATTGGTGTTAGTATGATATATCTTTTTTCAACCATTTACTTTTAATGTGTTAATGTCTCTTTTGAAATGTTTTTTTTTTTTAAAATTATTTATTTATTTATTTATTTTTGGCTGTGTTGGGTCTTCGTTTCTGTGCGAGGGCTTTCTCTAGTTGCGGCAAGCGGGGGCCACTCTTCATCGCAGTGCGCGGGCCTCTCGCTGTCGCAGCCTCTCTTGTTGCGGAGCACAGGCTCCAGACGCACAGGCTCAGTAGTTGTGGCTCACGGGCCTAGTTGCTCCGCGGCAAGTGGTATCTTCCCAGACCAGGGCTCAAACCTGTGTCCCCTGCATTGGCAGGCAGATTCTCAACCACTGCGCCACCGGGGAAGCCCTTGAAATGTGTTTTTATAGGCAGCATATAGTTGAGTCTTGCTCCCCCACGGCCCCCCACAAGTCTGCAAATCTCTGCCTCTTGATTATTGATATGTTTCGGTTTAAATCAGGCTGCTATTTATCCCCTCTGTTCTTTGTTCCCCCTTTTCTCTTTTTTTTCTGTCTTCTTTGGATTAAATGAATATATTTTATTATTTGATTTTTTTTCTCCTTTGTTGGCTTATTCATTTTAACCCTTTGTTTTTTAATTCAGTGATTGCTTTTAATCTGATAACAGTGTACTTTCAAATACTAGTACTTATATCACATCACATTTGGCATATTGACCGTACCATAGAATACTTTCATTTATCTTTTACTGGTCTTTTTACTGCTTTTTCACAGATTCTGTTTGTATGTATGTTAAAACCCCACACTACATTATTATTTTTGTTTAAACAGTTAATAATCTTTTAATGAGACTTAACTAATTAGAAAAATTCTTATACATTTGCCCATGTGATTACCTTTTCTGATGCTTTTCATTTCTTTGTCTAGGTCCTGTTTCCATCTGGTCGCATTTTCCTCCATCCTCAGTACTTCCTTTAATATTTTTTGTAGTGCAGGTCTGCTAGTGACACATTTTCTCACCTTTTGTATATCTGAAAATGTTTGCATTTTATTTCATTTTTGACAGATATTTTCATTGGGTATAGAAATTCTAGGTGATACCTTTTTCTTGCAGCAGTTTTAAGATGTTACTCCACTGTCTACTGACTTGCATTGTTTCTTCTAAGAAATCTTCTTTAATCCTTATCCTCGTTCCTTTATATATAATATGTCCTTTTTCTTTCCTGGCTGCTTTTAAGATTTTCTTTCTATCATTAGTTTTGAGCAGGTTGGTGTGGTTTTCTTTATGTTTCTTGCGCTTGGGGCTTGTTGAACTTCTGGATCTGTCAGTTTGTGGTTTTTTATCAAATTTGGAAAATTTACAAAATTGTTTCTGTTCATTCTCTCCTCTCTAGTCTAGTTACATGTATATTATGATATTTGAGGTTGTCCCAGAACTCAGTGAATGTCTGTTAATTTTATATTTTATTTTCTCTCTTTTTAAAAATCTGTTTTATATATTTTTTTTGTTTTGACAGCCAGTTTCAGGTGTTGAATAGTCAGTTGGAATTCTGAAATACTTTTTATTGCTATGTCTTCACGTTCACTCATCTTTTTTTCTGCAATGTCTAATGTGTGTTTTTTTTAAATTTATTTATATTTATTTTTGGTTGTGTTGGGTCTTCGTTGCTGCACGGGGGCTTTCTCTAGTTGCGGTGAACGGGGGCAACTCTTCATTGTGGTGTGCGGGCTTCTCATTGCAGTGGCTTCTCTTGTTGCGGAGCGTGGGCTTCGGTAGTTGTGGCGTACAGGCTCAGTAGTTGTGGCTTGCGGGCTCCAGAGCACAGGCTCAGTAGTTGTGGCGCACGGGCTTAGTTGCTCTGCGGGACGTGTGATCTTCCCGGACCAGGGCTCGAACCCGTGTCTCCTGCATTGGCAGGTGGATTCTTAACCACTGTGCCACCAGGGAAGTCCCTCTAATGTGTTTTTTTTTTTTTTTGAAAGTGAGACATGGTTGTATCAACGCATTTTTTTTTCACTTTATTTATTTATTTATTTATTTATGGCTGTGTTGGGTCCTCGCCTCTGCGCGAGGGCTTCCTCTAGTTGCGGCAAGTGGGGGCCACTCCTCATCGCGGTGCGCGGGCCTCTCATTATCGTGGCCTCTCCTGTTGCGGAGCACAGGCTCCAGACGCGCAGGCTCAGCAGTTGTGGCTCACGGGCCCATTTGCTCCGCGGCATGTGGGATCCTCCCAGACCAGGGCTCGAACCCGCGCCCCCTGCACTGGCAGGCAGACTCTCAACCACTGCACCACCAGGGAAGCCCTCTAATGTGTTTTAAATCTTGCACAGTGTAGTTTTATTTATACAAGTTCAATTTGCATCTTTTAAAAAATATTTTCCACAACCCTCCTTAACTATTTGAATATGTGGAATGTAGTTACAATAATACCTCCTCTAATGTCCTTACCTGCTAACTTTAACAGCTGTGTCAATTCTGGATTAATTTCCATTGATTGATTTTTTTTTTTTTTTTTTTCTCATTATAGGTTCTGATTTCCTGCTTCTTTGCATGCTTGGTAATTTTGATTGTGTGCCAGACATCTGTGAATTTTTACTTTGTTGAGTGCTGGGTAGTTTTACATACCTGTACATTTCTGTGATCTTTTTTCTGGGACAGTTAGATTTCTTAGAAATAATTTGATCTTTTGAGTTGTACTTAAGGTTTTGTATGTGAGACCAGCACAGTGTTTAGTCTGATTGTTCCTCACTACTGAGAAGATAGTACCCTGTGTAATTTATTTAATGCTCTGTGAATCTTGATGTTTCCCAGTCTGATTGGTGTGTATGTTGCCTAGCTTCTGGTGGTTTGCTGGCAGTCTTTGGCATGCCTTGACCTCTGCTGCATCACCCTGATCTCTGTCTTCATCTTCACATGGTGTTCTCTCTGTGTGCCTGTCTCTGTGTCCAAATTTTCTCCTCTTATAAGGACATCAGCCATACTGGATTAGGGCCCAACCTAATGACCTTATCCTTACTAACTACATCTGCAGTGACCCTATTTTCAAATAAGGTCAGTTCCAAGTAAAGTCATATTCTCTGGTGCTTGGGGTTAGACTTTAACATGAATTTTGAGGGGACACAGTTAAACCTGTAACTGCCCACCTCCCCCAGTGGTGTTTCCTTGAACGTACCCCCTTTAAAAAATTTTTTTTCTTATTTTTTAATTTTGTAAAAAAATATTTATTTATTTATTTATTTATTTGGCTGCACCGGGTCTTAGTTGCGACATGTGGGATCTTTTTTGTGGCACGCGGGATCTTTTAGTTGCAATACGAGGGATCTTCCTGGCGGCATGTGGGATCTTTTAGTTGCAGCATGTGGGATCTTTTGTTGTGTCACTTGGCATCTAGTTCCCTGACCAGGGATCCATCCCGGGCCCCCTGCATTGGGAGCGCAGAGTCTTGGCCACTGGAACACCAGGGAAGTCCCTGAATGTACCGCTTTTATGCTCTTACGTTCTTATCTATGTTCTTCCCTCATTGGAATGTCTCCTTTTCCTTTCCTTTGCTTATCTTAATTAAAAACTACCTACTAATCAGAATTAATGTCTATTTACCTTTTATTATAAATATTTACATGGCTGTTTCTTGCACATACTTGCAACATTTTTGAAGAACTGGAGAGGACTCATTTTTGGAATTGTGCCCCAGTTCTTTCTTTCCTCCCCAGTACCGCCTGTAGTATCTTATAATTAGTGGGTACTTGAATTGAGTATATTAATGAGTGTGTCTGAGCAGACAAGTTGTAGGTATGAGGCATTTTACGAAAGATTAATAACTTTAGGAAGGATTGGAGTCTGGACTCATGGAAGCCATTTAGGAGGTGGTTATAGTAAGCCAGCCATACATTAGTTTATTAAACAAATACTTATGGAGCCTACTAGATACAGAACCCTTTACTAGGTGTTAGGAATTGATAGACCTGTGAAAATTACAGAATCTGCCACTATTCTCATGGAACTTACTGTCTATGAACAATTACGAGGTAAAAGAACAGAGAAGGTGGATGTGAAGGAATTTCCTAAGGAACCCTAGACAGAACTTAAAGAATGATTAGTCACGAAGGTGGAGGATGAAGAAGAGTTAAAGAAGCATGATGTCAAGCCTGGATGAATGGGAGAGTATTGTTAGTGGAAATTTCAAGTCAGGCAAGGACATTCTTTTCTCGGGGGAAAAGATAAGTTAGTTTGCTTCTGGATAAATAAATAGAACCTCTAAGTAGAAATTGCAGATTGCAGAAAATTCAGAAATGAATAGTGAATTCATTGATGTTGGTCTTGCTTTATCATGAAAAGGAGAGAGAGCACGAGCAGTTAGTTGAAGGGAGGGGCTGACAGAGTCGCCAGCAGGGGTGATATTCTGAAAATGTTTGGAGGAAGAGTGAAAGGGCTGGAGAACTGGGAGGTGATACTGTGATGATCATTTCTACTTTACTAATGAGGGAGCTAGGGCACAGGAAGTTGAAAGGTGCTCAAGGACACAACTAGTAAGTGGTGGAGCTGGAATTCAAACTGGGTATCGCGGCTCAAGGGTCTGTGCTTCTAGGCACTACTCCATGCTGCCTCTAATATTTTTCTTTAAATGTACTCACTTATTTAACACGTTAAAGTTTTTCGTAAGGAAACTATAATACTATTACAAAGTTAGAACATCAGCCTCACTTGTCACTTAATGAAGGTGGGAGTAAAAATAAATATAGGGAAACCAAAGCAATTCCGGTTTTTTTTTAAGATTTATTTATTATTTATTAAAAAAATTTTTTTTGGCTCCGTTGGGTCGTAGTTGCAGTGTGCGGGCTCTTCGTTGAGGCGTGCGGGATTTTTCGTTGTGGTGCACGGGCTCTTCATTGCGGTGCATGACCTTCTTTCTAGTTGTGGCGTGCAGGCTCCAGGGCATGTGGGCTCTGTAGTTGTGGTGCACGAGTTCTAGAGTGCGTGGGCTCTGTAGTTTGCGGCACGCGGGCTTTCTAGTTGAGGTGCGCAAGCTCAGTAGTTGTGGCGCGCAGGCTTAGTTGCCCTGCGGGATGTGGGATCTTAGTTCCCTGACCAGGGGTCAAACCCTCGTCCCCTGCATTGTAAGGCGGATTCTTTACCACTGGACCACCAGGGAATTCCCAGCAATTCTGTTAAATTTATACAACTTACAGAATGCATACCTGAAAATAATGGAACTATATATGATCAGTTAGTAGCTAAGGGATATTCTGCTGGGTGTCAGGTAGTTTAAGAAAACAGTGAGATAAGCAGCATACGTTTTTGAGCATTTATTGTGGCAAGCATTTCATCTTGGTGTTGAATATATATACTAGTGGATAAGACAGAGAGTCCTTGCTGTCATGGAGCTTACGTTCTAATGGCTAGAGATACACAGTAAACATCTAAACAAGTAGATGGTTGGGGGAGGTACAGTTTTTACTAGAAAGGCCAGGGATGGTCTCTCCAAGGGAGTGCTTTACTTCAGTTTCATTTGACTTGTTTCAAATGAACATGTGTCTGTGGGATAGTCTAGTTTATAGTTCCAACCACAGTCCTGCATAAGATCTTGCAAACGTATTCTTGTATGTAGAACAACTTAATATTTTTTCCCAGTTGGAGTAGAGGAATGATAGTTGTCCATGTGAAAGCCCAGGAAGCTCTGTGTAAAAGAGTGGTCATTCGTAATCACAGTGCGTCTCCTCATGGAGCCGGGGGAGGGAGGGAACTTAGCATCCTGCTCTTGTCAGTGTTAGCAGTCTAAACATCACTCATTTGGTGGTAAGGACTTCCCTGCTTTGAAAACAGTGAGTAGACTTTGCTACCACAGACGTCTTCAGCGTTAAGAAAAGAATGTAGCACTGTGCAGGAAAATCCTTGCTAGTGCCCGTACACACCATCGATATTTCTTGATAGTTAACGTGGAAGAACATTTTATAACTGAAAGTTTGAAAAAGTTTTCCTGAGCACTAGGCCTCTCAATTCACTCATTTTGCATAAAATGGATTATATTGCACTTATTTTAACCATCTCCTAAGTATTGTAATATCTCTGAAAACATAAGCATAATAACTTTTTTTCTAAAACGTGTTGAACTAAGTGCATTACTATTAAATACTCACTGTAGCGGGTGCAACTCAGGAAACAAAGCTGACAGGTTGCATTTTTCAGAAATTCGAAATGAAAATAGCCTATTCAGGTCCATGGGGGACTTTTAAAAAACATTTTAATTGACATTAGTTTTCTTTTCAATAAAGTAGTTAATAGGAAAATTGGTACTATTTTCTAGCTATTAAAATATTAGTATCCTGGAGTTTGAGAATTCACAGCATGAAGGCAGCTTTCAAATCCTTCATCTTTGAATTTGGGCGGTGTTTTAGAGTTTACAAAGTCTGTGTTCATATGTGTTAGCTCACATGACCCTCTCATAGGTGTTGGCATGACTTATCATCCCCACTTTAAGGAAGGGCAGCCGAGCCTTGAAGGCGGCCAGGGTCACACTGAGAGAGAGTAGAGCTTGAGGCTAGAATCCGCTTACTCTTTTTAGTGCAGTGTTTGCTCAGTGCCTGTCGTATGCCACAGGCACTGTAGATGTCACAACTAGGAAGGCCCGGCTGGCTCTCCTCCTTCTCGCTGTTGAAGCACCGTGCCCAGGATGGGCAGAGTGAGTTGTCCCTCAGTACCCCCTTGATAACTCTGCTGCATGGAGTTCTTGATACAAGTCACTGCTCCTCTGGTTGATACTAGTCTTATGACTGTCCCTCTTTGTTAGCACTTGTCCTCCTTGTCGGTGACAGTGACAGCTTGGGAGGGGACCAGAGGGCACTTACCATTTCTCTACTCTCCTAGTAGGAGAAACTGGTTCTTTTGTATCCCCTTCTTTCCTGTTAATCTGTGTTTGAGTCTCATGAGGTGAGTTAGTCGAGCCAGGCAGTGATGTTTTTTGAGTGCCATTATGTGCCCATTCACTGAAGATATGTCAGTGACTGAAGCGAAGCAGCAGCAGTTCCATCCTTCAGGGCCTTGTGTTATAGTTGGGGTAAAACAGATAATAACACAAACACATGTACTATATAAATAAATACATAAATACACAATATTTTATATTATACATGTAGATACGTAACATACAGATATATAAGCGTGTGTGTGTATAATTTTAGGGTGCCTCATGCTAACGTTGCTGCCTCTGAAGTCGCAAGACCCCAAATCCAGCCTATTGCCTCTTTCTTATAAATACACAGCCACACTCACGGGTTTATGTATTGTCTGTTGCTGCTTTTGTGCTGTGAGGGCAGAGTTGATTAATTGCAGCAGAGATTGTGTGCTTGATAAAGCCTAAAATATTCACACTCTGGCTTTAAGAAGAAGTTGGCTCACTGCTTGCTCAAGATCTTGCCAGCCATCGTGCTCGAAGGTACTGGTTCAGCTTCAGAGCTAGAAAATAAAGCTTGATTTGGGAAGCCAACAGAGATGATAGATGGTTGGAACTTTGGGGCGGAGAGGGTAGCTTCCATCCTCTAGGTGTGGGATCACTGTGGTAGCTCCAAAGGTGGAGGTGACTGAATAACTTGTTTTGAAGTAGGGAACCTATTATGCTTGCAGAAAAGCATTTATTGTTGGTGTTTTCTAGTAAGTGTGAATTGTATGTGGCGATTTAAAAAATGTGTATTAAAATGATGTAATAAGGACTTCCCTGGTGGCGCAGTGGTTGAGAATCCGCCTGCCAGTGAAGGGGACGTGGGTTCGAGCCCTGGTCCGGGAAGATCCCACGTGCTGCAGAGCAGCTAAGCCCGTGTGCTACAACCACTGAGCCTGCACTCTAGAGCCCACGAGTCACAACTACTGAGCCCGCGTGCTGCAACTACTGAAGCCCGTGTGCCTAGAGCCCATGCTCCACGACAAGAGAAGCCACCGCAGTGAGAAGCCCACTCATTGCAACGAAGAGTAGCCCCCGGTTGCCGCAACTAGCGAAAGCCTGCACGCAGCAACGAAGACCCAATGCAGCCAAAAATCAATAAATAAATTAATGAATAAATAAAAATGACGTAATAAAAGTATATATAAATTAGATGATGGGAGTTGCTCCTGTTACCCTAGAGTCCCATTCTTCAGAAATATTCGTTATTAAGGGCTGTTTTTTTTTTTTAAAGATCTATTTTGATGTGGACCATTTTTAAAGTCTTTACTGAATTTGTTACAATACTGCTTCTGTTTTATGTTTTGGTTTTTTGGCTGTGAGGGATGTGGGGTCTTACCTCCCGGACCAGGGATCAAACCCGCACCCCCTGCATTGGAAGGTGAAGCCTTAACCACTGGACTACCAGGGAAGTCCCTTAAGGGCTGTTAAGACATGGATTTTAACCACTGTCTAAATATTCCCTTCTACCCAAGAGTTTTAAAAAAATTGATTTTCTGATTATATTCTTTTACATTGTGACCCCTTAGTTGACTTGGCACCTCAAAATGCAAAGAATTAGAAAGGATTTTAATAGAAGCCTCCCCATCAGTTGATGAGTTGACATTGTAGATTTTTAAAATTATGCTTTCATGCCAAATATTAAAGTACTTTGTACTATATCATCACTGTTCTAAATCTCACAAATTTTAATCAAAATTCTCGTTCTAGTAGAGGCGCCCCATAATCTGATCACCTGGGAAATCTTTGAAAAATATTGATGTCTGGTCCCCATTTCAGACCTAAATGACTCCAGATCTTTAGAGGTTGGGATGTCCCCCAAGTGAGCTATTGAGTAGGTAGCACTTTGTATAATACAACTTTGTTTTCATAATGAAAATTTATAGGAAAATGGTAAGGTTTTACATGCTTCTAGTATATATAGTTCATGGTTTATCCTGGAAAAAAAAATCTGTATACTGAGTTTCTTTGAATTCAAATATTGAACAAAGGAGGGAAATACATATAAGACAGGGATTATTTCATTTGATTTGAAGATTCACATTAATTCACTCCCTCCCACCCTCTGCTTTTGTACTTATTCACCAAGAAAAAGCCTACCTTCTCAAAACCAAAAACACATTTCTTAACCTTTGGGTGGTAGCTTTGTATTAGCCCAGATCCTTACTAATGGGAGGTGGCATACATCTGATCACTGTTTTCAAACTGGGAAATAACATTTCTTTTAAGTAGTTACTAACCTTTCTGGGTAGGTATTACTTCCTGTATTCATTATGGTAGGCTAACTGGTATAACAAAGATACCCAACATTTCAGTGATTTTATTTTATTTTTTTAATAATTTTTTAAAAACTTATTTATTTTTATTTATTTCAGGCTGTGTTGGGTCTTCGTTGCGCACAGGGGCTTTCTCTAGTTGTGGCGAGCGGGGGCTACTCTTTGTTGCGGTGCGCGGGCTTCTCATTGCGGTGGCTTCTCTTGTTGCGGAGCACGGGCTCTAGGCACGTGGGCTTCAGTAGTTGTGGCACGCGGACTCAGTAGCTGTGGCTCTTGGGCTCTAGAGCGCAGGCTCAGTAGTTGTGGTGCGCGGGCTTAGTTGCTCCGCGGCATGTGGGATCTTCCCGGACCAGGGCTCGAACCCGTGTCCCCTGCACTGGCAGGCGGATTCTTAACCACTCAGCCACCAGGGAAGCCCTCAGTGATTTTAGATTAGAAGTTTATTTCTTGTTCATGTAGTAGCCCAATGACTGTTGAATCAGGGGATAACTGTTCTGCTCTGTACAGTTATTCAGGGACCAAACTGTGGACATTTTCCTATCTTATATGTGGTGTCTAAAGGTCACCCTGGGCTTTGGCATTCAGTCGTTGGATTGGGAAAGAGCACGGAGGTTTACATGGGAGATTTTTATGGGTCAGACCTGGTAGTACCACACATCACTTCTGTTGACATTCCATTGGTCAGAGGTTAGTCACAGGGCCATGCTTGCTGCAAGAGAAGCTGGGAAATGACTAGTTGCCTCAGTAAGGAAAAAAAAAAGTGCCTTTAGTTACCGATTAGCAGTCTTGTCCACGTGGCAAATGCAGCCACCATAAATATGACCAGCAAGACCTTGATTTAGTCTATGTAATTTTTTCTTTCATTGTTCCTTCCCCCCATGATTCTGCTAAATTACTTCCCCCATGTTCCCCACCCCCCATTCTGGGTGATTGTCCTTCATTGTTCCTTTATGTGTGACAGGGTTCTTGGATGCAGAAAAACTCATCCTTTCCTAATTTGGGAAGAAAATGAATTTAATGGAAGGCTATAAGTTAGCTCACAGAATTGATTGGGAAGCTGGAGACGGTGCTGGAAAAATAAGTAGGAACCAAAGTGGCTGGCAGCAGAGGACACAGCCAGGTCAGGCCACAGGCCTGGTCTGGTTAGGATGCCACTCCTGGCACTTCACAGTCAGTTACCACGTGAGCTTTGTCTGTCCCGTCCCCACAATGAGTGTGCTCTCACCATCTGTGCACCTTCAGAAGTGACTCCTCAAGATGCTCGCTCTGACTGTTCAAACTTGGGTTGCTAGCGAAGCCCTGGTTACCAAGGAGTGAGGAAGAGCAGGGTTTTGCTACTGTTCAGCTTTTATAGTAGGAGGCATGGCTTCTTTTGTCTTCTGTGATTCCCACAAACCGTGATGGGTGTCCAGAGACCAAGTGACCAAACAGTGACAAACCCCTACTTTAGCACCTTTTCATCAGGAGAAAATGTCCCATATTTTGGTGTAAGATAGGAGACTGTTCCAGTCTTGATTTTGCCACTGACCTTTTTGGACAAGTCGTTAAAACTCTCTGGGTTGCAGGTGCCCCCTCTATAAACTGAGGTTGGGAACTTGATGCCTGATAATATTTGTTCATCCACTCACTCACTGGATAAAATATTTATTGAGTGCCTTTATGTGCTGGCTTAAAAGAGGTGAGTGAGAGAGACATCCTGGCCTTCTCGTAGTTCAGTGGATGAGCACAGAAATCATTCTAATGCAGTTAGGGTGGGATGGCAGCTCATGAGGAGTCCCTTATCCAGATTAGAGGGTTGTGGGCAGGGGATTCCTGGATCTCTCTTTGCTTCATTCACTCATTCATTTATTAAAGTGTCTACTTTAAGCCTTTGCATTGTTGTATTTATGAGGATACGTGAACAAATAAGACCAGTCCTCCCTCTAGGGTGCTAACTGTGAGGGCATGCTGATTACTCCCGCACTGAACACGCTTGCTGTGCTAACAGCAGAATAGTCGGAAAAGAAATGGAGCAGGGAGCAGCTCGCTGTAAGATTCTGGGAAGGTTTCTAAGAGAAGATGACATTACATCTGGGTTTTGAAGTTTGAGTTCAAGATTTCTAGGAGCAGAAAAAAGGAGAAAAGGGAGTATTCTAGATAGAGGGAAAACTTCTGCTCAGACACTGTCAGTGCACCTGACAGAAAGGATGTGTGATGAGGGGACAGGATGGAGGGAATGGTGGGCAATGAGATGAGAGCTGTAAACACTTAAACCTGGAAGCTCTGAATGTCTCAAGGTGTTGGGATCTTGAAACTTTTTTAAGGAAGCAAACTTTGACAGCCGTGGGGAGAAGGCGCAGGTACTGTAGAATCCTCCCCAGCACTTTCTTCTGAATTGAGATCTTGACGAAGAGTATAGAAATAAGCAGATGGATTTGTGAGACATTCCTGAGGCCAAATTCATAGAATGTAGTTGGATTGTGTGAGTGTGTGTGTGTGTGTGTGTGTGCGCGTGTGCATGCATGCGCGTGCACGGGGGGGGGGCGGAAATGAGACAGTGAATAAGGCTCTGCGGTCTCTAGCTTGAGTGGATGGATGGGGGGGGGTGCAGTTTATAGAAGTGAGTTGCACTTGGCATTCCTCTCTGCTCCAGCCTGGGCAGACACAGCATGCCGTGCTTTCTAAACCGAGGTTCTAGTTAGCCTTGGAATCTGTAACAGTATGCGCTCCAGACGGCCACTGCCAGTCTGTTTGAGTTTGTACTAGAGGGGAAACCTGGCTGCCTTTTCTCTGTTGTGAGGGATGGGAAGTGAAGAGAAGACACAGCTCCCCTCCACACCCAGTTTCTCTTTTCCTTGTCTTATTTTCTTCAGAACACTAATCTGACATTTTTTCTGATATTATCAAGTTCACTTATTGTCTCAGGGATCCTGCCCTCCCCCCACCAGCAATAAAATACAAACTCCAGGAAGACAGAGACTTTGCCCTTCATCTTCACATTTTTGGCCTTAATGCTGAGAACTTTATCTAGAACAGCACTGTCCAATAGAATATAATGTAAGCCACCTATGTAATTTAAGTTTCTAGGAGTCACAGTTTAAAAAACAGAAAAAAGAATTCAACATTAATTTTGGTAATATATTTTATTTTACCCAATATATCTGAAAAATATTATTTTAAAGTTAAAAATTATTGAGAGTTTACATTCTGTTATTTTGTACGAAGTCCTTGAAATCTTGCATGTTTTACATTTGTTGTACATTTACAGCCCATCACAGTTCCAACCAGATGCATTTCAAGCACTGAGTAGCCCTACCTGTGATTAGTGGCTGCCATATTGGACAGCTTAGGTCTAGAGCATAGTAGGGGCTCAGTAAATATTTGTTGAATGAATGAATTAGAAGATAGATTGGTTGTTAAGGGGGCATGTAGAATCCAGGAAGGATTTTGTTTTAACAGTAAGGAAATAGAGCATACTTATATGTTTGACAGAACTGGAAGGGAGAGGTGGATGATAATAGAGGGGCAGTTTGATGGAGGAAGTTCCCTGGAGGAAGGCCCCTGAGGAGGTGGTTGGAAATGGGGTCTAGCAGCCCAGGTAGGAAGGATGAGAGATGTTCTGCTATCTTACCTCCTTTGAAGAGGTATGTTCTTCAATGATATTTTCAGAAACCCAAATCCAGTTTGTTTAGCATAAATTTCTAATTGGAATTGTGTTATAACTATTTCTTCCCCTCATTTTAGATATTAGATAGTTGAGAGTTATTTTAAAAATCTTAAAAGTGGTTTCCCTAATGACTTAAAAAAAAATTGAATCATGTTATACGCCTGAAACTAATGTAATGCTGTATGTCAATTATACCTCAATTAAAATTTTTTTTAATTAAAAAAAGAAAGGAAAAGAAAAACATCTTTTTAGGTGGGAAGTGGGAAGAAGTGTTATTGACATGTATCAGCATTCTTTCTTTGATGTCATTCGACTAGAAAAAGAAGTATTTTCTGTGTTAAAATTAACTTAAATCTAGTTTTTAGCATTGTGATTATATTTGGGATTAAAATTATCTGCATTGTACATGTCTGAATATAAAATAAGGTTATTTCCCCAAAATTATTCCTCAGTCCTTACATATTTGAGTTCTTAAACAGTCTTTTATATTGTCTTTTCTGTTATGGGGTATACTGTTACTGTTCATTACTTTATTTGAATAATAGAGGTCTGTTTGAGGATGACATGTAAGCATGGGGGAACTGCTTTCAGTAGTAGTTTGGGATGCTTATGGAGATCGTTTGATGTAACAAATCTGTTCAAAGTGAGGCAGAGAAATTTAACAGATTTTTAAGGTCATGATCTCATGTTTTCAGGTGTTGATGTTGTAAATAAAACTTTTAAAGACCATTTTTTAAAGTATTGTAATAAGTAGAAATCGTGAATATACCCGTAGAATTAATGGAAAACATCAACTCTTCTAATTTAAAAAGTTTTTAATCTTACTGTTACTTGGGATAATATATCCAGTTATAGTGTCATATGGTCATTCAAAAAATGTTGCCTTTAAAACAGTTTAGAAGTTAAGATTATGTGCTCTGGGAAACCTAGGTGACTTTAAAGGAAATCTAATGAGGACAAGAAACTGGTATTGAAGATTGGAAGTAGGCTTTTGACTATATTGTGATGGACACCTTCCATGTATATAGATAGATATGCACAGGCACACCTCAGAGATACTGTGGGTTCGATTCCAGACCACCACATTAATTAAAGTGAATCACATGAAGTTTTTGGTTTCTCAGTGCATATAAAAGTTATGTTTACACTATATCGTCGTCTGTTAAGTGTTCAATAATAGCATTATGTCTTTTTAAAAAGTACATACCTTGATTTAAAAAATACAAAAAAACCCCCAATTACAATAGTAACATCAGAGATCACTGATCACACATCACCATAACAAACGTAGTAATAATGAAAAAGTTCGGAATGTTGCAAGAATTACCAAAATGTGACACAGAGACGTGAAGTGAGCAAATGCTGTTGGAAAAATGGTGCCGATAGACTTGCTTGACTCGGGGTTGCCACAAACCTTCAATTTGTAAAAACCACAATATTTGCGAAGTTCAATAAAGTGAAGCGCAGTAGAACAAGGCACGCCTGTAGTCATGGTCTGGTTGGGAAATGTGAGCTCTTCTTGCTTTGGGGACAGTCGTATATTCCTGACTGAGGTATGCTCAGGCAAATATGATAATGTCAAGGCTGGAAGTGACTGGGGAGATGGTTATTCATGGGTGTTCAACCTTTTTTCTGCCCAAGCATCCAGAGCAGGTTAAGTTAACACCTGTCAAAAACAGAGGCTTTCTAGGAAAATGCTTCAGAGATGGGGAAGAAAGGAGAGTGATGTGTATATTTTGAAGAAGCCCCAAATAGATGGTGATACTTCCTCAGTATGTGACGCAGTAGGGTATGTGACGGGGTGGGGCTGTTGGTACAGGTGGCATGTTTTCCCCAATGTCACGTAGTTAACCTCTGAATTTGGACCAGAACCGTGGGCTTCTCCTCCCCAGGCCAATTTTTTTTTTTTCTCTGCTACACTCTTTTCCTTCTCCTTTTATTGTTTTTGTACCCTTTTCTCCTTTCTATTTTCAACAAAGTTTTAACTGTCATGTGCTTGATAGCATGAAAACTGCTGAGATGTACTAGGAAGCAGTCTTTGACCAAGTCATTACATTTAAGGACATGTGCTCATTCAACCTAGTGCCCTTTTCAGACTTTCTCATTGTCACCACTGTGTCCTAAGTCACCTAGGCTCAAAACCACTGAGCCATTTTTGAAACCAGCTTGTCTCTCATCTTGCATCTTTAAACAAGTTTTTAAGTCCTGTCATTTCTATCCCATGGTGTCTGTTCATACATCTTCCCTTTTTTTTCGACATTAATCTCCTAAAGGCTCTCACAGTCCTTTGCTCGGACTGTTGAAATAAGTCCCTAATTGATTTCTGCTTGAGGTTTCTCTCTGTTTCAATCCGTATTACACATCAATTATGATAAGCTTAAGTAATAGAACATCTGTTGAGCACTTACCATGTGCCAGGTATTGTTTAAAACAGAGGTCCCCAACCTTTTTGGCACCAGGGACCGATTTCATGGAAGACAAGTTTTCCACGGACGGGGGTGGGGTGGGTGGGGCAGGGTTCAAGCGGTAACGCGAGCGACGGGGAGCGGCAGATGAAGCTTCGCTCACTGGCCCGCCGCTCACCCCCTGCCGTGCGGCCCGGTTCCTAACAGGCTGCCGACCGATAACGGTCTGTGGCCTGGGGGTTAGGGACCCCTGGTTTAAAACATTGTCTGTAATTTTCATAATAGTCTTGAGGTTCAAGCACTGTTATTAACCCATTCTGCAGTTGGAAAAGGAGGCAGAGATTGAATTATCCAGTCACTCAGTAGCTAGGTAGTAAGTGGCAAAATTGAATCCAGACGCTCCTGAGTGTTTATTTCTATAGCTGAAAACACAGCTGGAGTGGTGTCACTCCTGGCACCCTTTCTCTGGCACCCTCTTACCTATTTTACAAAATCCAAATCTCTTATCCTGGCAGAAAGACCCTTTGGTCCAGCCTGCCTTTCTATCTGTAACCTACTCCTCTGTCTGTGTTCTCCAGCCAAACGTGAAGTGACGTTTGAACCGCCGTCTGGAAGAGAAGTGGGAGTTGGTCGGGCAAAGCAGCAGAGTAAGGAGCGGAGGGTGCGCCCGGGAGAGCTGGGGCTGGAGCCTGAGGGCGGGCCTGCGCAGGGTGAGGCTGCAGGTGAAGGTCGGTCTGGACTGTGGCCCACTTCCCGGTCTTGTCTTTTTCCACAGGACATTTTTGTGAGCTCTTCACAAGATTCATGGAGACTGAGAACTGGCTTTTTTAGGAAGGTACTTTTGTAAAGCTTGATGTGAAGTGTATCTGTTTTTCCTAGATTCCTTTTTAAATTCCCCTCTCTTCTGGCCACAGCCATCCATTTGGACGCATCCGTGCTGCATTTATTTTCACTTGACTTTTAAGCAGGTTGTACTTGGGAAGGGACATCCTCAAGCAGGGTGCTCTTTCTCAGCCTCCATATCTTTTCCCTGCTAGTTCAGTTTATCTTCACTCCTTTGCAAGGGAGGACCTAGCAGTCCCGTCTTGTAGGAGGTGTTTCTCATGTCTCTTGAGCACTTCCCCACTCTTTCTATCTTTGAGGCGTCCCCTGGTGAGGAGAGTGGACTCTGCAGAGCCTGGGTTGTGTTACCACTGACCAGCCATAAGCGTGGGGCCACCACACTTAGGGCCCCTGTGTAGCTGCTGGACTTCAGTTCCTTTCTGTGTAAAGTGTAGCAGATGCTGTAATGATGCCGCCTAATTCTTGGAGCTTTCGTGGATATGAGGCATACTGGAACAAAACTTGGCTTGGAAGAAGAGTTTAATGAATGTTGTTACTATTTTTTACTTTTATTACTTTTTCTTTAGTTGTGAAAAACTATTGACAGAGCATTCTGGTAAAGGGTCATACAAACCTGCTTTATTCTTACTATTACTACTGAGGGTATTCTCTTTGGTTTGGAAAAATGTGCTTGTTTGAGAGGTAAATAATGAAATCTCACTGTTATTTACCTGTTGACTTACTTTTTGACTTCTAGGGAGTGAAAGTTTTCTCATATGCTTATTATTGGTTTGTGAGAATTGCATCTTTTGCCTTTTTTCGGGGGGTGGGGGCAGATTTTAGTGTTTTTAATTGTATCGTTAGAGAGCTTTATATATTTAAGGATATTGTATAGCACTTTGGACAGTAACATTTTCCAGACTGTTTTCATTTGGCATGGAACTCAGATGCAAATTTTAAACACTTTTGCACAGTAGATATGGAAGAGGGAAAACTAATGATGAGCTCTAAAATGAAGTATTTATTTGCTACATAAATATACTTTTAATGAAGTGTTCCTTTTTTTAATATTATTCCATTTTATAACCTCTGTGAACAGTTAACAGTTTGCTCAGTGCTTAACTTTTTAAAGTGTCTCTGGTCAGATAAATATCTTGCCTTTGGGGCATTTTGTAATGGACAATCCCTGTAAATATACAGTGTTCTAATTGGAATCACAAAGCCAAATGATTGCCTCATTGGATAATTTTAAGTATTATGCTGCAATTCAATATAGGTACCCAACTAAGTACTTAACTAGACTTAAAAATATCTTGTATGTTTAACAGCTGTCTAGCTAGAACGAAAAAAGAGTGAGGAGAGGAGTTTATGTGTATGGTTCTCCTCTTTTCCGCCTGGGGTCAGAGAGGGAAAGAGTTTTAAAAGTGTTTTTTTCTTTCTCAGCTGCTGTTGCTGTGCCTGCTTTGGGAGAAGGCAGAGGCAAAGATGAGGGAACGTATGGGGCAGCTTTCTTTCCAGAGAAACTTTATGTGCCTGAAACTTAGTAGCATCTCCAGACACTTGTTAAAGTGGCATGGTTGTGGCATAGCTGAAGTGATGGCAGCCTGTGGTAGGTGACATTTCCGCCTGTGTCGTATTCCTAGCGGCCTCTCTCTATGTTCTGATTCTTCTTCCTGGAGGGGAAGGCAGCTAAGCAGGCAGTGTTCAGCTTTTTAATAGCTTCATAATGTTTCAGCTTTTAGATGTGTTGTAATATATGGTTTCTCTTCCTTTTGTACTTCCAGGTCTCTGGAAGGCAACTGTAGTGTGTATGGGCCCTAGCAAAGTCATGGTCAAGAGACCTGAAGAAAAATCCTGGAATGGGGTTGGGGAGGGAGCATCTTTGGGTAATTCAGGTTTTATATGTATGAACATATTCATACATTGTGTGGGTATGTATATACGTGTATATACTTTATGTGTGTGTATATATATGTATATATAAAACATTTAAAGTTGTTTTTAGATAAATAGTATTTTACTATGTTTTTGTGTAGATTTTTTTAAAAAGGAAATAAATTAGAATCTAACCACCATTTATTAAAATGTGTCATTTAAGCTCTAAACAGAGACTTTTGAGCACAGCCTTTCCTTTCCTCTGGCAATGATCTGTGTAACATTTCAAATCCATGGCATTTTACAAAGGAAGGAATACTTTGCGTTTATGTGACTGGACAAGATGATGAACCATCTCATTTCATGTATGAGGAAACTGACTTATTTGTTACCATGCTGCATTTATGCGGGTGTTACAGCAAGCGAGAGGAAGTCTTAAATCCTAGTTCAGTGTATTTCTATGTAGCAAGCTTGAACTTTCCTGGCGTATTTCTCATTTTACCTGTTTTGTAAATGAATATGCTAAATTTGCCTGTTACAGAGGAATCTGAGATATGGAAAGCAGAGCTTCACAAAGGTGGTTATGAGCAGCTTGAGATCTACAGTTATCCCATCTGGATGGTTCCAGTGCTTTCCCTTAACTGTCCCACAGATGACTCTGACCTGAGAGGAGGTGAATGAAAACCCCATCTTCTGACTGAAAATAGGGAGTGGCGTTCATTGAATGCACATGTCACGTTACTGCTGGTTAGGCTGACTGTTTCATGCGTTGTCAACTACCGCTAACCCTGTCTCAGGTGATTGTATTTGCTAAACCATAAATAAGGATACGTCATCTGACAAGTACTAGTGTGAGGGACAGCTGTCTGATAGCCTTGAGCTACATGATCACTGTCGTCCCTTCTCGTTGAAAGACACGCTAGACTCTCAGATCTGGCTTACCGTCTAATTGAATGATGATAGTTCCTTAGCTTGCTTGAAAGAATTGTTTCTTGATTTTAACCAGTATAGTTTGTCAGTTTGAATGACTTACATCATTTTTGTAATACTTTCAGTATCTTTATTTATTTATGAAAGTTAAACTTACTGAAGGCCAGATGACTGCAGTGAACATGTGAATCCTTCAGTTAAACAAGTGTTTAGCACTTATACAAGCATTCTAGTCAGGACCCCAGTTATTTGCTCATTTTCTTTGGTATTAACCCGGACGCCTGATAGAGCAACCAGCACTGTCCTGTGTAGATCTTCTAGATTCTTGAAAATACTTTTATTCTCATAGTGGTAGTAGATTTTTTTCTTTTTTTAGAATCTTGGTCTCCTTTAGCCTGATTAGTTACCTGTTGAATAAATCATGTTATTCTCATACTGTGGCTAGAAAGAAATTTATGTAAATTAGGTCCTGTATTTATAGGTGACACTGTTTTTATACTGAGACACTGATATTGCCAGAAAAGGCTGCTGCAGCAGCTGTTGTCTCATTGCTGTTCCCTTGTGCTGAGAGCTGGATTTTGCTCGTTCAAAAGGCATCTTTTTTCTGCCCCTCTGCAGGGCTGTCCGGTGAAACAGCATCTAAAATTAAACTATCAGAAACAAGTTTGCTTTTTGTTTCCCCAAAGGACTGGAGTAGGGTGGGGTGGATGGGTTAGAGGCTATATAAATTTGAAACAGTTAATGAGCCAACAAGGATCATGCAGCTACCATCATGAAGATAAACCATTTTTTTATTGTATTTCCTTCAAACTTAATTTGCCTCAAAAGCATGTTTGTGAGCATTTTGTTGAAGTGGCCATTATTTTGTTTGCTGTGTTAAATAAGTATGTTGCTTTCTTTAGCATGTAATTTTTCCAGTAAAATTTTAGTTTTAAGTTTTAGAAGAGTTTTGTTGAAGTCATTTACAATCAGTTACCAGTTAATCATACCTAAAATTCAGCAGCTTGTATGCTTAATTTACTGTAACATAATAATCTTTTGTGTTGGCATTTCTAAATCTTCTCCTAATGGCAGATTCATATTTATAAATTTGTAAATGTCTGTGCTCTTTCTATACTGCACAGTGAGTTGGTTAGGCAGCAGTTACTTACAGCATGTCTACTGCATGTTGAGCACTGTTCTAAGTCCTAGGGATTCAGTAGTGAACAAAGCTGGAGGAGGGCAGGGGGAGTGTGTGTTTCAGTAACATTATTGCACTGGGAGGTAGACTGGCTTCTCATCCATATCAGTCACTAAGTAGCTACCAGGCCAAGGTAGAAAATCACTGATCTTCATTTTCTTCAAGTGGTTGGAATTGATCTCTTGAAAGGTTTAATCTTGCTTCTAAAATTTCTCTCCAGACATTGTGTATGTTAACTTGTCCTTTGTTTCAGCCCAACCCCCCATTCCTAAAAATTAAGGGCTCAAAGGCTGCTTGACACCTTGTTTCCTACGAAAGGGGGAAATTTTTTATTTAGATGGGCTTATTACTGATTAAACATTTTAATTTAATGGACAGTATAAGAAAAAAGGGATTTCTTTTTTTTTCCACTTGGAAGTTTTTCATAGCTGCTGCTAACCCATAAAATAACCAGGTAGTATTATCTGTTTTATTTATTTTTTTCTATTTAAACATATTTTATAATTTTAGAATATTGGGAGAAATATAAATTTACACATATTACGTGTTATATATACTATGTACAGTATAATAATTGTAGAGTCTGGCAGCTGTATCTTGAGTGATTATTTTAATCCTTTTTGTGTTCCAGATGCTATTATTAAAAATAAGTGCTTGACACGTTACTTCAGCTATAAGAATTTGGTTTGCCTTTAGTAACTGTGAAAGGGTAAAGGACCGTTTACTGTCTTACTTAGGGCTAAGTAAGATTTTCTGTGATCTAGTTGAGGATAATCCATCCATCTGTCCATCCATCCATCCATCCATCCATCCATCCATCCATCCATCCATCCAGTCTTTCTCAGTGGTTGCTTGAGGGCTTACCACATGCATCCTTAAGTTATGTCTTGTACTCTAGGCACGTGGGCTTCAGTAGTTGTGGCACGTGAGCTCAGTAGTTGTGGCTCGCAGGCTCTAGAGCGCAGGATCAGTAGTTGTGGTGTACCGGCTTAGTTGCTCCACGGTATGTGGGATCTTCCTGGACCAGGGCTCGAACCCAGTGTCCCCTGCATTGGCAGGTGGATTCTTAACCACTGCGCCACCAGGGAAGGCCTGTTTCTTTGTTTTTAAATTCGCTGATTTTTTTTTTTTTTCCTTCCACAGTGTCTAGTCTCCTATTAGGTCCATTTAGTGAATTTTTCACTTCAATTGTTTTTCATTTCTAGAATTTCTTTTTGGTTCCTATTTATATTTTCCATTTATCTGTTAAGATTTGCTGTTTGTTCTTTTATTTTGTCCATAATTTCCTTTATATTTTAAAAGATTTCTAATCTGTTTTTTGTCTGCCAATTTCATTATTTCTGTCATTTCTGGGTCTATTAATGAGGTATTTTCTTCTTGAATACAGACCTCATTTTCCTGCTTCTTTGTGTGCCTAGTGATTTTTGATTGGATATGGGCGTTAAGAATGCTAGGCTGTTGAGCATCTGGGTTTTGTTGTCTTCCTTTTAAGAAGTGTTGAATTTTGTCCTGGTGGGCGGTTAGCTTACTTGTTGATCATCTTGATCCTTTGAGGTTTGTTACAGTCTCTGTTACGACAAGTGGAAGACTGCCTTTTATAGGGCCAGTATAGCTTTCCTCCTGAAGTGTGGATTTTCTGGCATCTCTGTTGAATGTCTGTGGTGTTTGTCGGGGTTTCTCCACCCTAAGTGATTAGAACACTTACTGTCTCCCAGTCCGGGGCAAGTTCTAGTAGTTGTTCAGCTTTCAGCTCCCTGCCTGTTGCTCTTTGAGTGGCCTCATGGACCTTCGCCTGACGATTGTGCAGCTTAGTAGTATTTGGCCACACAGTCAAAGGCATCCCCAGGTATAGATTAATGGAGCTCCTTCTCTGCATAACTCCCTTATTTCTACTGCCTGCCCCACAGATTCCAGCCAACTCGGTAGCCTTGAACTCTCATCTCTGTCTCCTCAGTTCAGCAAGACCACTGTGTTCTGTTTGGGCCCCCCTCCCTGCACTGTACTCTGGAAATTGTCTCCAGATAGAAAGCCAAGGTGATTGTGGGGCTCACCAAGTTTCCCTTTTCTCGGTGATCACTAGGCACACAAAGAAGTTGTTCTGTGTGGCCTATCGTCCAGTGTCTGAAAACAGATATTTCATCTGTCTTGACCAGTTGCGTAGTGGTTTGTTGTGAGTGAGGTAGTTCGGGACCAGGTGCTCTAAAATGGTCAGAAGTGGAAGTCTGATATTATAGGCTTTAAAGAGAAATATTTTTATCCCTATCCCATTGTTATTCTTAACAATTTAATGCACAGATTTACTTAACATCTCATATTGATAAACCTGAGCATTTTGTTTAGGTCTCATATGAGCAATTTCATCCTGTTTGTAGACAATTGAATATGCTGTTTTGGCTAGTAGGTTAAAGTGTGTGTGTGTGTGTGTGTGTGTGTACACGTACACATGCATTCTGTGGTGATACATATTGGCCACTAACTAGAGGGTAATAAGAAATCAGTTCATTTGTTCTTAAAATTAGATAATTTATAGAATCATAACATAGTTTCACCTTAATGTATATTTATTTAACACCTGTGGAGGCAGGCACTGTCATATGTGCTTGGGATATAAAAGTGAGTAAGAGAAATTGACTGTCAGCAATAGATGTAGCCTGTGCTGTGATTAGACTGTTCTTTATTTCTGGCTCATGAGCCCCCATTTTATTTATTTATGTATGTATGTATTTATTTATTTTTATCTTTGGCTGTGTTGGGTCTTTGTTGCTGCGTGCGGGCTTTCTCTAGTTGCAGCGAGCGGGGGCTACTCTTCATTGCGGTGCACGGGCTTCTCATTGTGGTGGCTTCTCTTGTTGCGGAGCACGGGCTCTAGGTACACAGGCTTCCGTAGTTGGGGCGTGCGGGCTCTAGAGCGCAGGCTCAGTAGTTGTGGCACATGGGCTTCATTGCTCTGTGGCATGTGGGATCTTACCGGACCAGGGCTCGAACCCATGTCCCCTGCATTGGCAGGCGGATTCTTAACCACTGTGCCACCAGGGAAGCCCCGAGCCCCCATTTTAAAAATACTTCTTTCATCCTTACCCCCTTCAGCTTTCTCCCTCCCTTTTTGAACCATTTCTTCACGTTCTAAATATTCCTGTTGGATTCAGTTAATTCTTTCACTGAAGAAATATTTATTGAATGCAGGCCACGTCCCAGGCACTGTTCTTAGTACTAATATACGCGTGGACTTCCATTCAGTTACCCTCTTAATGTGTATTTTTCTTGCCAGCCATCATTAAAAGTGCAACTGGCTACTCCTTTAACGTTTTTCTTCTCTTTTGCTATGGGTATATCTTGTTGCTAGGGACCTTGCAGGTTTCTTCCCACTTACGCTTGGTTGCCTTTCTGTCATTTCTTAGGGGATTCTGTCTCAGAAACTTGGCCTAGTAAAAGTTTCTGCATTTGAATGTCTTAGTTTTAATTAACTTGAATTGTTTTCATTTATTTTTGTTCTTTAATATTGTTCTGTCTCTTTAAAATCTAATGTGGATTAATACTGTTACAAGGATGGTCTCCTATCAGTATATTAATAAAAAAAAATTCAAGTTAGCTACAAGTGGCGCTACATGTGGGTCTTATATCAGAGATATAAATGATGGTTATTTTCACTCAGGGTCTTCTCCCAGGCTTTTTTGTTTGGTATTTCCTCTGTGTCTACTTCTGCCTCTGTCTTGCCGTCTCTCAATCTCTGAGATCTGTTCATGGAATGTTTCTCTCTAGAATCAATGCTAATCTCTACTAGTGTTATGGTCTCTAGTTAAAGTTTCTTTTTAGAACATAGTGAGGAAGCTGCTTCATTTTTTAATAAACTATTTACCAACAACATTTTTATGAACTTTTAAAATTTATGAAGATATGCTTATGGTAAAAAAGATCCATAGAGTTCAGAAGGATATAAAAAATGAAGACAGGACCTTACATGCATACTTTTCTCCAACTTGCCTTTTATACTGTTTGGCAGCAATTTAAAATATTACATTGGAGTTGAACTCCAAGAAATGATTTTGAAGCAGAAACTAACACACCATTGTAAAGCAATTATACTCCAATAAAGATGTTAAAAAAAAAAGAAGATAATTTTGAATTAAGTTTTATAAGTTTATCATTAAATTAAAATATCTGCTATTGCGACATGTATTTATGATACATTCTTGGGCTAAAATATTATTTTTAATTTAGTTGAATAAGGGTTATATATACTATGGCAGATACAGGTTAAACCATATGAAATTGCTGTTTTGTAGGCCAAAGGAGGTCTAATATCAGCAATTTCATATAGTTCAACCTAATTCTTTATCATCATCTCTGTTATAGGATGAACGGAGTCTTTTTCCTCATTAACATTTAGATTTAAAAAGGAAGATGGAAACTTTAGAAAGAATAAAAACCATGGTGATTTGCTTAATTATAAAATCAGGTTGACAGGAAATTCCCATATTAGTTTGTCTTCTTGGAGCCTTACAATAGGAGAGGAATGAATGAGTGAATACCTTAAATACTTTCTGGCATTGTGGGAGGAAACTAAACTTGAGTCTCTTTCTGGATTTAACACGGAGCAGTTGAACTAAGAAAGGAGACAGTGAGCATGTGGCAGACATCACCTATATACCAGGCCTTAGTGCTAGAAGCTTAATCTTTCTTTCACTTCGCTAAATAACTGGTAATGTTACTAAGTAGTTATAATAGATTTTATAGTAAACAGATGGTATAGTAAACAGCTTTAAAAAAAATCCCACAGGGACTTCCCTGGTGGTGCAGTGGTTAAGAATCTGCCTGCCAGTGCAGGGGACACAGGTTCAAGCCCTGGTCCTGGAAGATCCTACAGGCCGCGGAGCAGCTAAGCCCCTGCACCACAACTACTGAACCTCTGTGCCTGGACTACTGAAGCCCACTCGCCTAGAGCCCGTCCTCCACAACAAGAGAAGCCACGGCAGTGAGAGGCCCGTGCACCGCCACAAAGAGTAGCCTCCGCTCGCCGCAACTAGAGAAAGCCCACGCTCAGCAGCGAAGACCCAGTGCAGCCAAAAAAAAATCCCACAAGTGAAAAACATAGTTATTTCTTGCTGACCCACATTTAGATTACCTACAGCAAATTTTAAAGGAAAATCAGATTCTTTGTCACCTACCATACCACTCTTAGGAAGGGAATGTGTTTTAGTCTTTAAAAAAAAAAAAAAACCCACAGACCCCAAAATTTGGAGGGAAAAGCCTTACGGTGTATTGTGTAGTCAGAACATAGCCTGTTTTTGGACTATCTGCTACTTGCATTAGTTGAAAGATAGCTTTCTTAAGATGAGCAGTTAAATTTTTTTAGATGTTATTCAGAGCAGCATTGGCATCATCTGGTGGCTTGTTAGACTCTCAAGCCCTACTCTAGATCTACTGAGTCAGTCTGCAGTTTTAACAAGATTCAAAGGCGATTTGTAAGCACGTTAAAGTTTGAGACTCACTGTTACAGATCGTGGGTGGCATTGTCACCCCCACAAAACAATGCCTTAGTTACCCCTCATTGAGTGCTTGTTGAATTTAGTGCATGTAATTGACTAGATCTAGATTCAGAAAATGAAACAAGTATTTTAGGAGGATAGTTGTAACAGTAATAATCAAGCAACAGCTATCTAGTTCATTGTATTTCTTTCATGGCTGTCTGGATATCAAAAAGTTATTGATCCGTCACCCAAAATGTATTCTTGAGTCTGATTCTACTCATGCTGGATGATTAGTCACTGTCTTGTGATCGTGTGCTTGTGGGGTGTGTGTGTGTACATAAGTCAACAATAGTATGCAAATTAAAGGAGTAATTAGGTTTTGGTGAGTCAAGGATATGTAATCCATATTGTAATGTATAAGATAACTTAAAAAAAATAATCTGCATGCAAGGAGGGGGCGTATAAAGTTTAATCCAGCAGAAGGTAAGAAAGGAACATAAAACAGTTGCAATAAGTATAGAAAGGTTATTAGTGTTCATACATGAATTAAACCCAACTACATACTGTTTAACAAGAAACAAACCTCAAATATAAGGAAACAAAGGTTGAAAGTAAAAGGATGAACAAAAGACATACCATGCGAAGATTAAGAGGTAGGCTTGGTGTAGTCATTGCTAATGTCAGACAAGGTGAAAAGCATTATTGGAAAGAAACAGGGGCAGTTTATAATGATAAAAGATCTTGTTCATCAGGAAGGTATAAAACCTTCCAATTTATGTAATTCAGTACATAACCTAAATGGGAGATTTTTAATATACCTCTCTGGCTAACCGAAGGAATAAGATAAGTACAGAAATAGAAAATACAAGTAAATCAGAAGCAAGAAAAACTACAATCCTGCAGCCTGTGGACCAGAAACCACAGTTACAGAAAGAGAAGATGAAAGGGCAGAGGGCTATGTACCAGATGAAGGAACAAGAAAAAACCCCAGAGAAACAACTAAATGAAGTGGAGATAGGCAACCTTCCAGAAAAAGAATTCAGAATAATGATAGTGAAGATGATCCAGGACTTCGGAATAAGAATGGAGGCAAAGATTGAGAAGGTGCAAGAAATGATTAACAAAGACCTAGAAGAATTAAAGAACAAACAAACACAGATGACCAATACAATAACTGAAATGAAAACTACACTAGAAGGAATCAATAGCAGAATAACTGAGGCAGAAGAATGGATAAGTGACCTGGAAGACAGAATGGTGGAATTCACTGCTGCAGAACAGACTAAAGAAAAAAGAATGAAAAGAAATGAAGACAGCCTAAGAGACCTCTGGGACAACATTAAACGCAACAACATTCGCATTATAGGGGTCCCAGAAGGAGAAGAGAGAGAGAAAGGACCAGAGAAAATATTTGAAGAGATTATAGTCGAAAACTTCCCTAACATGGGAAAGGAAATAGCGTCCCAAGTCCAGGAAGCGCAGAGAGTCCCATACAGAATAAACCCAAGGAGAAACACGCCGAGACACATAGTAATCAAAGTGGCAAAAATTAAAGACAAAGAAAAATTATTGAAAGCAGCAAGGGAAAAACGACAAATAACATACAAGGGAACTCCCATAAGGTTAACAGCTGATTTCTCAGCAGAAACTCTGCAAGCCAGAAGGGAGTGGCATGATATACTTAAAGTGATGAAAGGGAAGAACCTACAGCCAAGATTACTCTACCCGGCAAGGATCTCATTTAGATTTGATGGAGAAATCAAAAGCTTTACAGACAAGCAAAAGCTAAGAGAATTCAGCACCACCAAACCAGCTCTACAACAAATGCTAAAGGAACTTCTCTAAGTGGGAAACACAAGAGAAGAAAAGGACCTACAAAAACAAACCCAAAACAATTAAGAAAATGGTCATAGGAACATACATATCGATAATTACCTTAAACGTGAATGGATTAAATGCCCCAACCAAAAGACATAGACTAGCTGAATAGATACAAAAACAAGACCCATATATATGCTGTCTACAAGAGACCCACTTTAGACCTAGGGACACATACAGACTGAAAGTGAGGGGATGGAAAAAGATATTCCATGCAAATGGAAATCAAAAGAAAGCTGGAGTAGCTATACTCATATCAGATAAAATAGACTTTAAAATAAAGAATGTTACAAGAGACAAGGACACTACATAATGATCCAGGGATCAATCCAAGAAGAAGATATAACAATTATAAATATATATGCACCCAACATAGGAGCACCTCAATACATAAGGCAACTGCTAACAGCTATAAAAGAGGAAATCGACAGTAACACAATAATAGTGGGGGACTTTAACACTTCACTTACACCAATGGACAGATCATCCAAAATGAAAATAAATAAGGAAACAGAAGCTTTAAATGACACAATAGACCAGATAGATTTAATTGATATATATAGGACATTCCATCCAAAAACAGCAGATTACACGTTCTTCTCAAGTGCGCACGGAACATTCTCCAGGATAGATCACATCTTGGGTCACAAATCAAGCCTCAGTAAATTTAAGAAAATTGAAATCATAGCAAGCATCTTTTCTGACCACAATGCTATGAGATTAGAAATGAATTACAGGGAAAAAAACGTAAAAAAGACAAACACATGGAGGCTAAACAATACGTTACTAAATAACCAAGAGATCACTGAAGAAATCAAAGAGGAAATCAAAGAATACCTAGAGACAAATGACAATGAAAACACGACGACCCAAAATCTATGGGATGCAGCAAAAGCGGTTCTAAGAGGGAAGTTTATAGCTATACAAGCCTACCTAAAGAAACAAGAAAAATCTCAAGTAAACAATCTAACCTTACACCTAAAGAAACTAGAGAAAGAAGAACAAACAAAACCCAAAGTTAGCAGAAGGAAAGAAATCATAAAGATCAGAGCAGAAATAAATGAAATAGAAACAAAGAAAACAATAGCAAAGATCAATAAAACTAAAAGTTGGTTCTTTGAGAAGATAAACAAAATTGATAAGCCATTAGCCAGACTCATCAAGAAAAAGAGGGAGAGGACTCAAATCAATAAAATCAGAAATGAAAAAGGAGAAGTTACAACAGACACCGCAGAAATACAAAGCATCCTAAGAGACTACTACAAGCAACTTTATGCCAATAAAATGGACAACCTGGAAGAAATGGACAAATTCTTAGAAAGGTATAACCTTCCAAGACTGAATCAGGAAGAAATAGAAAATATGAACAGACCAATCACAAGTAATGAAATTGAAACTGTGATTAAAAATCTTCCAACAAACAAAAGTCAAGGACCAGATGGCTTCACAGGTGAATTCTATCAAACATTTAGAGAAGAGCTAAAACCCATCCTTCTCAAACTCTTCCAAAAAATTGCAGAGGAAGGAACACTCCCAAACTCATTCTATGAGGCCACCATCACCCTGATACCAAAACCAGACAAAGACACTACAAAAAAAGAAAATTACAGACCAATATCACTGATGAATATAGATGCAAAAATCCTCAACAAAATACTAGCAAACAGAATCCAACAACACAGTAAAAGGATCATACACCACGATCAAGTGGGATTTATCCCAGGGATGCAAGGATTCTTCAATATATGCAAATCAATCAATGTGATACACCATATTAACAAATTGAAGAATAAAAACCATATGATCATCTCAATAGATGCAGAAAAAGCTTTTGACACAATTCAACACCCATTTCTGATAAAATCTCTCCAGAAAGTAGGCATAGAGGGAACCTACCTCAACATAATAAAGGCCATATATGACAAACCCACAGCAAACATCATTCTCAATGGTGAAAAACTGAAAGCATTTCCTCTAAGATCAGGAACGAGACAAGGATGTCCACTCTCACCACTATTATTCAACATAGTTCTGGAAGTCCTAGCCACGGCAATCAGAGAAGAAAAAGAACTAAAAGGAATACAAATTGGAAAAGAAGAAGTAAAACTGTCACTGTTTGCAGATGACATGATACTATACATAGAGAATCCTAAAACTGCCACCAGAAAACTGCTAGAGCTAATTAATGAATATGGTAAAGTTGCAGGATACAAAATTAATGCACAGAAATCTCTTGCATTCCTATACACTAATGATGAAAAATCTGAAAGAGAAATTATGGAAACACTCCCATTTACCATTGCAACAAAAAGAATAAAATACTTAGGAATAAACCTACCTAGGGAGACAAAAGACCTGTATGCAGAAAACTATAAGACACTGATGAAAGAAATTAAAGATGATACCAACAGATGGAGAGATATACCATGTTCTTGGATTGGAAGAATCAACATTGTGAAAATGACTATACTACCCAAAGCAATCTACAGATTCAATGCAATCCCTATCAAATTACCAATGGCATTTTTTACGGGGCTAGAACAAATCATCTTAAAATTTGTATGGAGACACAAAAGACCCCGAATAGCCAAAGCAGTCTTGAGGCAAAAAAATGGAGCTGGAGGAATCAGACTCCCTGACTTCAGACTATACTACAAAGCTACAGTAATCAAGACAATATGGTACTGGCACAAAAACAGAAACATAGATCAATGGAACAAGATAGAAAGCCCAGAGATTAACCCACGCACCTATGGTCAACTAATCTATGACAAAGGAGGCAAAGATATACAATGCAGAAAAGACAGTCTCTTCAATAAGTGGTGCTGGGAAAACTGGACAGCTACATGTAAAAGAATGAAATTAGAATACTCCCTAACACCATACACAAAAATAAACTCAAAATAGATTAGAGACCTAAATATAAGACTGGACACTATAAAAGTCTTAGAGGAAAACATAGGAAGAACACTCTTTGACATAAATCACAGCAAGATCTTTTTTGATCCACCTCCTAGAGTAATGGAAATAAAAACAAAAATAAACAAGTGGGACCTAATGAAACTTCAAAGCTTTTGCACAGCAAAGGAAACCATAAACAAGACGAAAAGACAACCCTCAGAATGGGAGAAAATATTTGCAAATGAATCAACGGACAAAGGATTAATCTCCAAAATATATAAACAGCTCATTCAGCTCAATATCAAAGAAACAAACACCCCAATCCAAAAATGGGCAGAAGACCTAAATAGACATTTCTCCAAAGAAGACATACAGACGGCCACGAAGCACATGAAAAGATGCTCAACATCACTAATTATTAGAGAAATGCAAATCAAAACTACAATGAGGTATCACCTCTCTCCTGTTAGAATGGGCATCATCAGAAAATCTACAAACAACAAATGCTGGAGAGGGTGTGGAGAAAAGAGAACCCTCTTGCACTGTTGGTGGGAATGTAAATTGATACAGCCACTATGGAGAACAGTATGGAGGTTCCTTAAAAAACTAAAAATAGAATTACCATATGACCCAGCAATCCCACTACTGGGCATATACCCAGAGAAAACCGTAATTCAAAAAGACACGTGCACCCGAATGTTCATTGCAGCACTATTTACAATAGCCAGGTCATGGAAGCAACCTAAATGCCCATCAGCAGATGAATGGATAAAGAAGATGTGGTACATATATACAATGGAATATTACTCAGCCATAAAAAGGAACGAAATTGAGTCATTTGTTGAGACGTGGATGGATCTAGAGACTGTCATACAGAGTGAAGTAAGTCAGAAAGAGAAAAACAAATATCGTATATTAATGCATGTATGTGGAACCTAGAAAAATGGTACAGATGAGCCAGTTTGCAGGGCAGAAGTTGAGACACAGATGTAGAGAATGGACATATGGACACCAAGGGGGGAAAACTGCGGTGAGGTGGGGATGGTGGTGTGCTGAATTGGGCGATTGGGATTGACATGTATACACTGATGTGTATAAAATTGATGCCTAATAAGAACCTGCAGTATAAAAAAACAAACAAAACAACTAATACTAAACTTTCATTGGGTTATTTGTATGGAAATATGTTAATATAAATGTTTCAGACATTACATGAAATTTCTAAAAATCTTATATTTGTATTTGTATGGAAATATGTATGGAAATATGTTAATATAAATGTTTCAGACATTACATGAAATTTCTAAAAATTTTGTATTTGTATGGAAATATGTATGGAAATATGTTAATATAAATGTTTCAGACATTACAAAAAAATAAAAATAAAATAAAATAAAATAAATAAAAAAATAAAAGCAAAAACCATTTCAAAAAAAAAAAAAAAGAACTACTTTATGATCCAGCAATCCCACTCCTGGGCATATATCCAGAGAAAACCATAATTTGGAAAGATACATGCACCCCAATGCTCATTGCAGCACTATTTACAATAGCCAAGACACAGAAGCAACCTAAATGTCCATCGGCAGAGGAATGGATAAAGAAGATGTGGTACATATATATAATGGAATATTACTCAGCCATAAAAAAGAAAGAAAGAATGCCATTTGCAAAAATATGGATAGACCTAGAGAGTCTAATTGTCATACAGAGTGAAGTAAGTCAGAAAGAGAAAGACAAATGTATAACATCGCTTATATGTGGAATCCAGAAAAATGTACAGATGAACTTATTTGCAAAGCAGAAATAGAGTCACAGATGTGGAAAACGAATTTATGGTTACCAAGGTGGGAAGGATGAATTGGGAGATTGGGATTGACATATATACACTCCTATATATAAAATAGATAACAAATGAGAACCTATTATATAGCACAGGGGACTCTATTCAATATTTTGTAATAACCTATATGGGAAAAGAATCTGAAAAAGAATGGAATGTGTGTATGTATAAATGAATCACTTTTCTGTATACCTGAAACTAACACTACATTTTAAATCAGCTAAACTCCAATATAAAATTAAAATTAAATTAAAAAAGAAAAAAGAATATAACTGGCAAACTAGTTAAGATCGTTTTGGATGTGAAAATACTAATTTGTTATTCTTTTTGCTTTTTTTTTTTTTTTTTTAACATGGGTTAAAAAAAAAGAAAATACAAGTAAAAGAGGAATACTTAATAAAATTAATAAACCTTTGACTAGACTGATCACAAAGAAGAAAAGAGAAGGACTTTTTAACCAGTCTTGGGTGAAGCGGCTGTTACTACAGTTATATCTACATTGATTGAAAAGCTTATAAGAGAGGATATTATGAAGAAGTTGATAACGATGCATTTGAAATTTAGACGAAGTAAATACTATTGGAAACATATAGCCTACCAAAATAGACACACCAGAAAATGTAAAATCTGAATAGTCATATTTAAGAAATTTAATTGAAAAACCTACCCACAAAGAAAACTGCACGTCCAGATGATGTCACCAGTGAATTTACTACAAAAGGATAATCATGACCAAATTGTATTCCAGGAATGCTGCAGTTGATTTAACATTCATAAACCAATCAGTGTATTTCACCACATTAACCAAATAAATAAGAAAACGCATGTCATTTCAGTGGAGCTCAGAAAAAGCATTTAATAAAATTCAGCATCAGTTCATGAGAAAAAGGTTTTAGCAAACTGGGGCTAGAAGGGAACTTCGTTAACCTGTTAGTGGTTATCAGTTAAATACCTAGAGCAACCACAATACTGGAGAAATATAGAAAGCTTTCCTTCTGAGATTGGGTATAAGACAGCAGAACCTGTCTGTACCTCCTCCTCTGATAACCACTGTACTGAAGGTGGCAGCAAGTAGAATAAGGCAAAGTGAAGAATAAAGATTGGGAAGGGGGAAAAAAAAGACTGTTCAAGTGCCCAGTTGTGCTAGTAGCTACTTACTAAACAGTGCAGATAAATCCATCATTGCAGAACTTTCTGTTGGACAGCGCTGTTCCAGACAATGCAGTTTCAGCCAAAATCCCAGCATGCGTTTATTTGTCTTGGTGAATTTGATGAGCTAATTCTAAAACATAGACACAGAGAGGGCTAAGAATAGCCAAAACATTCTTGTAGAAGAAAAAAATTCTTTACTACATATTAAAACTTCTGAAGCTATCATAATTTAGACAATATTTGGTTCTTACACAAAGATGTAAGAAATCTACTTAAGTCTTTATCCAGCATCACAGAATAAAGAATCCAAAAACAGATCCAAGTATGTACGAGTATGTGATTTTTGATAAAGTTGACATTACAGGGCATTGGGGAAAGTTTCTTTTTAATAATTGGTTCTGGGTTAATTGGATGTCCATTTTGGGGGGAAATGAAACTTGATTGCTATCGAAAACACACAGAAATCAGATCCAAGAGCACTGCTCATCTTTAGATGTGAATGGTAAAACCCAACTTCTGGAAGATAACATAGAATTTCTTCATGACTTTGGTATAAAGGAAAGATTTCTTAAACAGACACCAAAAGTACTAATTTTAAACCAAAAGTTGGTAACATTAAGAGATTGTGTTCGTCAAAAAATACCATTAAGGGACTTCCCTGGTGGTGCAGTGGTTAAGAATCTGCCTGCCAATGCAGAGGACATGGGTTTGAGCCCTGATCCAGGAAGATCCCACATGCTGCAGAGCAACTAAGCCCGCGAGCCACAACTACTGAGCCCGTGAGCCACAACTGCTGAAGCCTGTGCTCTGCAACAAGAGAAGCCACCTCAATGAGAAGCCCATGCACCGCAACGAAGAGTAGCCTCCGCTTGCTGCAACTAGAGAAAGCCCGTGCACAGCAATGAAGACCCAACGCAGCCAAAAAATAAATAAAATAAATTAGTTAATTTAAGAAATGACATTAAGAGAGTGACAGTGTAAACCATCTATAACCAATAAGGGGCTTATATCCAAAATATGTTAAAAAATCTAATTTTTTTAGGTTTTAGATATTTGTAAGAAAAAGACTCTCTTGATAGAAAAATTGAAAAACAATCTGAATGGGCATTTCACCTAAGTGGATACCCAAGTGGCTGATAAATGAAAAGATGCTCATAGTCACGAGGAAAATACACATTAAAATCACAGTGGAGTACACACCTGCTGTAGTGGCTGAAATTAGAAATACTGATGATTCTAAGTGTTAGTGAAGGAATGGAGCACAGGGAATTTTCATAAACTACTAGGGAAAAAATAGATTGATTAAACAGAAAACTGGGAAAAACCCAACAGAACAGCATCTCTGTATATACCGAAAATCACTTAAGAATCTTCCTAGTGGCAGTATGCATAATAGCTCTGAACTGGAAATAATCCCATGTCAATCAAAAGTAGGGTGGATAAAGTAATGATAATGAACAAGCTACAGTTCATAAGCCTAACATTAAGCAAACAAATTCATTTATATAAAGTTAAAACTAATCTGTTTTTGGAGGTCAAGATACTAGTAACTTTTGGGGATGAGGGAGTTAGGTATTGATTGTGAGGGGTCATAGAGTGGTGGTAGGGGTTTTGGAATGATGGCAAGTTTTATTTTTCTTGTCCCACAGGTTAAATTGATGATAATTATTTAAGCTATATACTAATGACTTTTTTCTATATATTATAACAAACAAGTTTAAACACAGTATATAATAATGACATTGATGATAGAAACAGAAGCTCGTGTTTCTTAAAAAGTGCATGTTATGTACCAGGTTCTATTCTGTATGTCAACTTTTGGTATCTCGTTTAAACTTGATAACAATCCTAAAGGAACAGGGTTAGTGTAATAATACCTCTGCTATAGGTAGGGAAACTAGGACCCAGAATGGTTAAGTCGTTTGTCATTCAGAGCCTTAGTCTTTTTACTATTTAAGAGTTATTTATAGATCAAGGACCCCAATTCTTTTCATATATATTTATATTTATATTCCTTCCCAGTCTTTTGTGTTTTTAACATGCAAATTTAACACACACACACACGCACACACACACACACACACACACAGACACACACCCATCCACCCACCCACCCCCAGTTATTTGACAGTTAGGTTTCCAATCTTTTGCTGTTGTAAATAATACCAAGATAAACATTCTTCCCTTACTATTTTTGTGCACATCATCTATTATTTCCTTAGGATAAATTATTTTTTTCACGGAACAAAGTCGCTCTATGGAATTGGATTAACTGTATGTATTTTTTAATTATGAATAATGAAATGTTTAGAGAAGTTATCCCATCTGTCATCGTAGGAACATTGTACTTATCCAGCAGATATTTATGAATCATATACTCTGGGTCAGTTAAGGACCGCATGCTGTAATGGAGGGAGATAGAAGCTAAGGTCTAAAAGCAACGCTAAGTAGGGGGTGAAGACTTGAGATTTGCACCTTAGAAAGGCCACTCTAGCCATCTTATTGAAGAAATGCGGAGTTGCACATGGGCAAAGTAAAGAGAGAGAGATCTATTAGGAATCTATTTTAGTCATCTAAGTGAGGCATGGGGTAATGGAAATGAAAAGAGGAGATTGTGTTTGAGCGTTCTGTGGGCAGTAGAGTCAGTGAGATTGGGCTGCCATTTGCGCGAGGCTGTCTGGAGGAAAAGAACTCGAGCGTGACTCTCAGAGCTTTGATTCTGGTTGACTGGGTAGAAGACAGTGGCGTGGTGGCGTTTGCTGTGTAGGATATAAAAGTGGAACTTATATTTTTTGGGGGGAATTGAGCTTTGTTCTCGTTAGTTTGCAGAATCTGTGCAACATTCAGGTGGAGATTGTATGCCTCAGAAGAAGGGTACTCGCCCCATCTTCCTTCCCATCTACTGTACCGTGCATTACAGTACAGTAATTGCAGTTGATATTAAGCCACCTACTAATTGCCGGAGCCGTTCTAAGTACTTTACATGTATTAAAGCACTTAACCTTCACCACAGCTGTTTGAGGTAGATACTATTATCATTATCAGGAAATTAGGTGTGCAAGGCCACACAGCTGGTAAGTGTGGAGCTGAAATTTCAAACTGCAGCAGCCTGGCTGAGAATCTGTGGTCTTCACTTTGGGGCCAGCGCTGTTGTGTGTTTCAAAACAAGCTGACTTTAGAAAAAGTACTCTGGTGCTGAACAGTGTGGTGTGTTGTGTGGTGAGAGTTTGCTGGTTTACTCAGGAAGACAGGCACATGTATTCTGGGCCAGTGTTGGTTGACCAGGGTTTTGTGCTTTGTTTTCTGGCTTTAGTCTGTGATTGCAAATTTGCAGATTTGGTCGAATATAAGAAGAAAAGTCTTTTTCTTTTCCTAAAGAAAAATTAACTTTTATTAGCTAGCTACCAAATACTTTTAGGACCAAAATGTTAATTTTCCATTTCTACTATGAAAATCATGACCGTGGTCCCAGCCTACCTGTGGGATAATAATTGATTGTTCGTTTTTGTGACAAGCTTGCCTGGTCTAGGTTCTCTTAGGACTGTGTCAGAAGAGTCCAGAGGAATACAGCAGCCTGTGAATTTGTTTCCATGTATTGTGTGCTCAACTTTTAATTACCTGTGTCAGTGGTGAGCACCATTAGGACAAATTTTTCACCTGGTTTGGGAGATGCTAGGGCTATGGATTGCCGTACACCTGACAGGTACAAAGCAGCATCTCAGCAGTTTTCCTTTGAATTGATTTCTAAAGAGCTGATCCATTGGACAGGCCCTTTGCAGGAATTCAGAGATTACTTTTGCAACTTATGATTCTCAATTGATGAAAATCTCATATGTAAAAATAAGTATGAAAGGTTATTCCCATTGCTTTACAAAAGGATTTGCTTAAGATTTTCTCTTAAAACAGACTTTTAGATATTCATTTTAATCACTATTATATTTTATACCATTTATTGTACAACAGTTGTGTTGAGTGTCATACCCTTGTTTGAAGTTTTAAAGGTTTTTAATTTTTTTTAAAGGTTTTTAATATTATTGAACATCCTAAAGTCCTTATTTAAAGAACTATCAGATAAGTCAAAAGATACAAACATTAGGATATGAATGCATCCTTTAAACCTCACTTATTATCTTCTCGTAGGAGGAGAGACTTCAGCATGCAAACCTTCATCTGTTCGGCTTGCACCGTCATTTTCATTCCATGCTGCTGGCCTTCAGATGGCTGGACAGATGCCCCATTCACATCAGTACAGTGACCGTCGCCAGCCAAACATAAGTGACCAACAGGTTTCTGCCTTATCTTATTCTGACCAGATTCAGCAACCTCTAACTAACCAGGTAAGTTTATGACGTATCAGAAATGATTTGTTGGAATGGTAATTTATTCATTAAAATGGTAAAATAGTAAATAGGCAGAATGCCTTAATGGTTTTCGGTTTACATGTCACATGGGATTCCAGGTTGACAGAATATGATATTAAGGAGTTTGCGTTTAAAAGTTTGTTGTTTTTTTTTTTGTTTGTTTTTTTTCTATGTATTTCACCTTAATTAGAAAAACACTTATAAACATAACCACATTCTCTCATTCTGCGATGGGGGAAAAGTTACTTCTAAAGAATATTAGTTAAAATAAAAAAACTTAAACCTTATTTTTATGGGAAGGCGGTTAAGTAGAAAAATATAAGTTACAGGAAAACAAGTCAGATTCCATTACAGGAAACTTAAAGAGGTGATTTTACACTGTTATAAACTACTTTAGTACACATTTATAAAAATAAATATGAAACTCCTTAAAGTTAAAAAGAAAAAAATGTAAATTAACCATGCTGCTCATTCTAATATTCAGACTAGAGATTCAGCAATTTTCCATAAGATGGATAGTGTAAAGTGAATAAATGCTGAAATCTCTTGATATACATACACATATGCATGTGTGTATGTGTGTGTATTTTTAATATCTTCCTGAATTAACTGCGTCCACTATGTTGATTTTTGATTTCGGGAGTTTTTTTTTTTTTTTTAACTAGCTGTAGTTGTGGTAAAATTTCTTTCTCCACTGAGACTGTGTGTGATGAGTGCTGAAAATGGCTGTTTTTCCATGTACTCAGGAATTTGGTTTGTCACTGTTTAGGTCTTTCAATATGAACAAAAACTTAGAAAATTTCAAAGTATTTATTATACTGGATTATTTGAAGGAAATGTGTTTTCTCTAATTCAATAATACCTGGTTTTAATGAGCTATTGGCTACAGTTAAGTAACATCATTATTTGAGGACACCCTTGTATGTATTATAATAAGATCTTGTGAATAGTTGAACTGACTTTTACATTTATAAAATTATATAGCATGTGAATAACATTCACAGTTAAATAGTAAGATAAATTATGACAGGACATAAGAATTTGTTTTAGGCAGTAAATGGAGAAGTTGTATGTTTGAGAATTGGAGCAGTTGGTCAGAATTGGAAAGTGTTTAATTGTGTACCAGAAGAAAATTCTCTGGACATCCAAAGAGTAGTAATAGCACAGTCTTTGCACTGTACTTTTAAGAAACAAAGTATGTTTGGATTCATTTTCCCGCTTGTTCAAGAGCAGCCTATCAGGTAGGGTGTCTGTTTTTAGTCTCTTTTTACAGCTGAAGGGACTGAGCTCCCATTTGTGACTTCTCCAAGTATGTAGGCAGTAGACTCTGGGGCCCAGCCCAGGCTTCTTTCTTCTTAGATACAGTGCTTTTTCAGTTCTAACACCTGGCATCTAAGGAAGGCTAGGAAAAAAATCCAGTCCTTTCAAGTTATTTTATGTTTGTATTATTGTAGTAGGTAATTTAGTTAGCAAAGTACCTATTTTTAGATACAACTAACATCTTATTTGAGGGTTATTTTCAAATAAGAGATAAGTTACTTAGTATTTCCATTGTAAGCTGTAAAATATTTTTAAAGATTCATATGATGTAAAAAGACTGTCTTTTCAGTAATAGTATTCAGCCAGATACTTCTGCCAAACTCCAGAAATTTTGGAACCTAATAAGGCAGTCAGATTAAAAGCTTACTTACAACTGAAGTGTAAAGCACTGAAACTGTGCACTGACGTGGCGTGGTCTGCCGGTCATAAGACATGGGCTCCAGGTCTTGACTCACGTGGTTGTATGACTTGAGTCAGGTCACATGGACCCTTCTCTCTGTTCCTTGAATGTAAGATTGGGACCTTAGACTAGACCCTCCAGAAGAGTACTTCCTAGCTCTGAACTTCTGTAATTTCATTATTCAGTTTCCATAATCATCCTATCAGTGCCTTTTAAGTAAGGTTTATTGTACAAGTAAATTGAAAGGAGATAACGTTTTATTTCTGGTAGTTAATCTTTCTTGTGTGAGTGTGTTTCATGTGAGTTTAAATACGGTTTTGTTCAAAAGATAAATGCAGTAAAAGTAAATGTAGAAAAGTATGATTGATGTTCAGAATGCTGAGTCTCTCTGGGCTGTTACAGTTTTCACAGTACCTTTCATGGTTCTTAAGCTATGTACTCTGGATATGTGTTACATATGCTCTTCAGCTTTATTAATAGCTCTCAAAATAGCAAGAATGGCAGGACATGGTGTTTCTCATTCTCCACTATATATATGAAAATATGAGGTAAACATAAATAAAATGGGTGGAATAGGTATTATTAAACTAGAAAACAATTTTTAAATAAAGTCCTGGTACTTAACACTATGGAATCTTTTCAAGAAAAAAAGATTGTTTTAGCTCTTGTAACTTCTCTAAGCAGGAGGTGTGAACTACTGCCTTTTTTTTTTTTTTTCCTTTTCTTTCTCTTTCTTTTTTTTTTGGCTTTGTGATTTGTGTCATCATCACACAGAAAGGTCAAGAGATAGGAGCGTTGGGGATGTGACTTTTTTTGGCTCCCGGAGCCTTAAGGCTGAGGCGGCAGGAGAATAGCGCAACAACTTTGCCTTTTCAGCGAGGGCGTTGGGGGCGGTGTGGAGGCCGTGGTGGGACTGGCTACCTGCAGTGGCTCAGGGAGCCCCTGGGTCCTCTGAACACTGTGGGACTTCTGCCCGGCTGCGGAAGGGAAGGAGGGAGCTTGCTACATTACATTCTCCTGACTGTGTGACCATAAGAAGTTGGAAGTGGACAAAGCGTCAAATGCTTAGGGCTGGCTTGAGTCTTAGTATATAGATTTGTAACTGAGTGTGTATTTGGACAAGTTAATTTTCTAATTCTGGATTGGTGCTTATGGCACCACAATAATGAAAAACAGAAAGTTTGGTTACCTAACATGAAATCACAATGAAAGTTTGTGAAGGAAGAGTTGTTTGGTTTGTCGAAATTAATTTGTTCTTTCCATATATTTTGAGTGCCTAGCCTGCACAAGGCACTATTTGAAGCACTGAAATACAGCCTGATCTAAAGGCCAGTTTTTTGTGGGTAGAATTCATCTGGTTTATATATACAGATGCCCCTGAAATAGTAACTTCTGTTGCCAGAAGAATATAAGAAAAGTGATATATTTAGAATTAGCTAATTGATTTGGCCTTTTAGGCAGCTTGGCCAATTGTGGAAGAGGTTAGCAATATTGTGTGACATGCCAAGACCATAGCACACACTCATTTATTGAGTGCAGAAAAAGATTGTCAGTCAAAATTACGTTCATATCCAATTTCATGCATGTCCTATATACATTTAATTTTTTTTTTTTTTGATTGTGGGATTTTGGTGTTTTAAGAGAGCATAATTACTCATGGAAAGATGTAGTCACTAGTCACATTTTTTCCAGTGTTTGAAGTACCCGTGGAATTGTAAGTGGGCAAGTTAAAAAAAGCATATTTACAGTTTTGAACATAATTAATTTTAATAAATGCATATGTTTATTTTATTGGTATTTATTATGCATGACTCAATTATTTTGTCCAACAAATAGCCTAAAAATGATTCAACAAGAGGATAGACTAGAGACCTAAAATTAACAGGGAGCTCCTGGCCCAGAGCTGTGGTTCAGAGCATAGGCTTAGGTGGGAGACTGCCTCAGTTCTCATCTCTGTTATTTACTGGCTCTAGGACCTTGGTCAAGTAAACTTTACATCCGAGACTCAGATTTCTCATTTGTAAAATAGTGACAGGAACTTACGTTCCTTATTCTCATGAGATTGTTGAGAGGATTACATGAGAGAGTAAAAATCTGCATACTCAAAGCATAGTGTATAGCAAATATTTGCTGCTATAATTATTATTTTATTATTCACTACTTAAGTAATTCAGTTGTTTCTAACAATAGTTATACCTTTTATCAACTCTTGTGACAAAGGTAAAGAAGTATTTTACTGGTTCAGATTTCGTGAAACCTCACAGTGAGGCCACGCTCCAGTAGTCCAAGAAGGGTCTTGCCAAGTACGTTACCTGCTTGAAAACAGTCAGGGTCTTAAAAAATAAAAAAAGGAAATACATTAAGGGAAACCTCTTTCATTACCTTAAATGCTTATAGCATTCATTCACATAAAAGTATTTGACATGCTTATTACTGATATTGTCTATTCATTAAATTAAGTCTCCAAGGACAGGTATAAGAACCAAATATTCTGTGAACCTAACTGTACCTGTTCATATTTAGAAAAATAAAACTATATATATTTAATAAATTAATTCAGATGATCTTATTGTCTTACTATATTTTCAGACAAATAGTTATAATCTTTGAAGGTTTTTTTTCCCTTAAACCTTATTTGGATCTTTAAGAAGGAGAGGATCATGGGAAGAGGTAATAATTATTAACTTAATACAGTAATTCAGTGAACTTACCATCCGGATAACAACTTTTTAGAGTTTGAGTATAGATTCAGAAGAAACTAATGTTAATACCGGTTTAAGAGAAAGTGCAGGGTCGGAACAGTTCTCGGAGCTGAGTTGCTATTCCAAAGGTTATAATCCTCAAATTTGGCTCAAATTTCCACTTCTTTCATAGAACAAAGAGAGAGAGAGAGAGAGAGAGTACCAGCTAGGTAACTGCTATGATCACACCATCTTTTCATGCCACAGGGATGGGGATTCTTTTCTGTTCTGTCCTTACAACCCTTCTGTCTTCTTTTTTTGTTACTGTGGGTTAACTTGGTTAATTTTCCCAAGATTCCAGACATTTCTCTGAGGCCTTAGTATGATGTCTTTTCTGGCTCTCTGCCCCTCAGATTGACTGACCACAGTGCCTTTGGAAGGGGCTGCATCAGGGGCTTCTGGCTCAGTTGTTTTGCTGGTGTAAATGTCTGCAGGAGAGCTAGACAGGAGCCCAAGGATGACTAGCGGTAGTGACTGAAGGTACCTTGATGTCATTAATTGGTTTTGAGTATCTGTTGGTTGCGAGAAGCCCTTCTGGGAACTCCTTTGCTGAGGCTTGAGGAGTGGGGCGAGAACAGCCATCCAGGATCATTAGTTGCAGCATCCTGGGCGTATTTATGTTTGGAGGACGTTTGTTTCCTGCTTTATCCCCCGTCTAGCAGGAAGCTCACAGTTGAACCCTGACTGCTTACTGACGATGAAAGAGACACGGGTTAGTTTCGGGGTGGGAGTATGGTTGAAATGAGTTTTTTAAAAGAAAGTTTCATTAGCTTTAAGGTGTTCTCTGGAACTTATTTGTGGTCAGCTCCTAGTGTAATCATAGGTAGGGATATTGGTACTATGGCTTCACTTGTTTATTCAACAAATATTTATTAAATACCTACTGTGTTTCAGGCACTATGCCTGCTCTGTTTTAGGCAAAGGGAATACAACATTGAAGAAAAGAATCCCTGCCCCATATGGAGTTTTCCTTGTAGTGGAAGGAGAAGGAGAAAAAACTAAAACCAGTAAATGAGTAAATGTATACCAGTATGTCAGGTGCTGAAAAGTGCTGCTGGCTGGGGGCACAGGGAATGTGGAGGGTGAGGTCGGATGTGTTAAGGTGGAGGGCATGTTTTACTCAGTCATGTGAAAGAAGTGAGTGAAGATTTCAGCCTTGCTTACAGGCAGGTGCTGGTCAGAGGGCAGGGTCTGGGGGTGTTAGGAACTGCAGTTCTGCAGCACCAAGCTCCATCTCTGCTCCATGAGCAGCTTGCTTCGTGGTGCCAACTGGGTCTTAAACTCCTGTATTAGGAAGCTGGAAAGGTAGGTTAGTCTTCATCTGCCTGTTGTGAACCAAGTCAGGCTTTAGGAATAATTTAGAAGACATTTTTCCTTAGGCTAACTGTATGGTGGAGAAGCCCTCTTGGGCAGCATCATGCATGTCTCCTGGACCAGGGGTATATCTGTAATCCTCTTGTTGAATTTGGGGAGCAAAATTGAAGGCTTGGTAACTGGGCATATTATCTTCTAATTTCGTTTATTTGTTCCAGTGGTTGTCTTCAGTGGATTCCGGATGAAAGAGATGACCGAGAGAGCATGTATATTATTCTAACGTAGATGTCTTTTTTTTTTTTAAAAATACGTATACACAGGTTACAGAAGAGGGAATTCATACCAGTACAGTATAGTTAAAGTGCTAGTCTTTTCTGTCTATTTAAGGTGATGCCTGATATTGTCATGTTACAGAGGCGGATGCCCCAAACCTTCCGTGATCCAGCTACTGCTCCCCTGAGAAAACTTTCTGTTGACTTGATCAAAACATATAAGCATATTAATGAGGTAAGACTATTGATTTGTTATAACAGCATCTATTTTGCAATAGAGCAGGGAAAAAAAGTTATTTTGTAGCATATTTAAACATACTAAAATTATTTTTAACTCCCAAGGATTGTCATATTGATGATTATCATGAAGACTGGTAAGTTAGTGATTTATAGATAATAAAATTATAATTGTGTAAAACAAATAAGATATATTAACAAGGACTGCAAAAAGTTAAGATAATTGTGGATAACTTCCCCTCTTTTTAAAGTTATATTTAATATATGCTGAGTTGTCATTTCTATAATAACCTTGTCTCCAAAACTTCAGGGGAAAGGAAGGCAATAATGATAATATAAAAGTATGAAAATGTTACAGAAGTTTGCTTAAATTTTTACATATCTGTTTCTACTTTTACCATGGATGTCAGGAAGCTCTGAGATGTATTTAATGCCCAGTTAACAGGCATTTGGTCTAGTCTATCTGATCTATCTATATTTATGTGGTTTAAAGTTTTCTTTTTAAATTAATGTGTGTTCTTTTAATCTGTATCTTTTTCATTGTAAGATATCTGAAAGCCTTTTTGGTGGAAGTAAGTAGGATAAAAAACATGGACAGCCCTTTGAATTACTCACCTTTCAACTTGACTCTGCTTTCAAAAATTATTTTTCTGGTGTCTTAGACCTTTGGCTTGGTTGTTACTTGCTTCTAACCCCAACTCTAGCTCTGTAATGAATTATTAAATGAGCTTTTTTGGAGAAGGGTGGACACGCCTGTGCTTTCTTTCCTCTTCCAGTGGGGCCCTACATCCTTTCACATTAAAGACTTATCTTCTACCAGCTTTAGAGCCATTTAACTAAAAAGATGTTCTTATGTGTGTATAAATTTTATAGCAGTTTGATGCTGTTTAATGCCAGTATTATATTATTGTGGCAATGTGGCAGGATAAAATTGAAGTGAACTCAATGAGGAACATTTCTAAATTGGATTTCGTATGCAATTTATATGTTATAAAAAGAGGCACCAAACTAGCTTTTGATCATCTGAAAATATCTGATAAATTGTTGTTAACAATTGATTAATGTCAGTTTGTTAATATCTGATAAATCGTTAAGCTGTTAACAGTAGCTTTGTTAAAGCTTGTTTTTACCTGTTTTGCCACCTTGTAAACTAGTTTTTCTGATGTTGCTCTGTGCAGTGTAATTTATAATTTCCTCAAAGTTAGTTACCAATTACCTGGACTGTTGCCTAGTCCACCTATTATTTTTTACTAGTCTTAGAAACTATTTTATAAGAAAAACAGATATAAGGAAAATAACTCAATCTGTGACCAGCCACAAGGTTTACGGCCTTTTGTGTGGGGGGAGGGGCATGGCTGTTTTTCATTAATATGTTATTACAGGCTTCAGAACTAGGCGTGTCTCAGGCCCTTTTTATATTAGCAACACATCAGTTCATATATTATACATTTAAACTTTCATTTTTAAAATCTTTTGCTTTAGGATCAAATATAAAATTGGGATTGACTAGAAGGGGGCATGATGGAACTCGAAATATAAGGAGGATGAAAATGTTCTTTATTTCGTTTAGCATATGTTGATTACATCAGCATATACATTTTCTCCAAAGTCCTTCATATTATACGCTCTTTTTTTTTTGAATTTTATTTTTTTATACAGCAGGTTCTTATTAGTCATCCATTTTATACACATCAGTGTATACATGTCAATCCCAATCGCCCAATTCATCCCACCACCCCCACCACCCCCTGCCGCCCCCCGCCCCCCGTCGCTTCCCCCCTTGGTGTCCATACGTTTGTTCTCTACATCTGTGTCTCAGTTTCTGCCCTGCAAACTGGTTCATCTGTACCATTTTTCTAGGTTCCACAAATATGCGTTAATATACAGTATTTGTTTTTCTCTTTCTGACTTACTTCACTCTGCGTGACAGTCTCTGGGTCCATCCACGTCCCTACAAATGACCCAATTTCGTTCCTTTTTATGGCTGAGTAATATTCCATTGTATATATGTGCCACGTCTTCTTTATCCATTCGTCTGTCGATGGGCATTTAGGTTGCTTCCGTGACCTGGCTATTGTAAATAGTGCTGCAATGAACGTCGGGGTGCATGTGTCTTTTTGAATTATGGTTTTCTCTGGGTATATGCCCAGTAGTGGGATTGCTGGATCATATGGTAATTCTATTTTTAGTTTTTTAAGGAACCTCCATACTGTCCTCCATAGTGGCTGTATCAATTTACATTCCCACCAACAGTGCAAGAGGGTTCCCTTTTCTCCACACCCTCTCCAGCATTTGCTGTTTGTAGATTTTCTGATGATGGCCATTTTGATGATGGTGGGAGGTGATACCTCATTGTGGTTTTGATTTGCATTTCTCTAAGATCTATACCATCTCACTGTATATAAATTATACCTTAGTTTAGACAATAAATATAAATCAGGTCCTGTTACTCTTTTTGAACGGGAGACTTTGGCGTGGTCACTTAACATCTCCTATTTAAAAAATGTATAAACAGTGTAATTCTGAAGTGAATTTTACTGTAGATATTTTTCATTTGTTATATATCAGTGTTATTCTGTAACTCCAATAGCAGCTATAGAAAATTCTTTATTTCATTTTTGTGTGTGTTATAAAGAATAAAAATTCATCAGTTTCCTACTGATAGCAGACGTGTCTTGTATGTACTCGATATATGGTGCCCTCACTGCTCCCCGTCCCCAATGATTTTTAATTGCACAGCTAACACTGTATTTTCTCATTTCAGGTTTACTATGCAAAAAAGAAGCGAAGACACCAGCAGGGCCAGGGAGACGATTCTAGTCATAAGAAGGAGCGGAAGGTTTACAATGATGGTTATGATGATGATAACTATGATTATATCGTAAAAAACGGAGAGAAGTGGATGGATCGCTACGAAATTGACTCCTTGATAGGCAAAGGTTCCTTCGGACAGGTAATTTAGTGGAAGATGCTGAATTTCCTAAATTAGAAAGAACGTCTTAGTGAATCATGTTACTATATCCTTTTTTCAGTAGTACACTTTTGATATTTGTAAATAAATCTAAACAACGGATATGTAAGTATTTGGATTATTATAGTTTTCTCTAAAGGTAAGAAAACTGCATCAGCTATAAAAACTCCATTAGACTTTTAAAAAAAAAAACTTTCTGTAGCTATCAAGTAGTTATTTTACTAAGTGGTTGATTTTAATCACTAATAGACAGTATTGCCTCTTTCATATGGGGTTTTTAGTCTCTGGATGGTTCTTCGTTATGTATGATAGAGATAATTACCTTCCTGTCTGATATTCCTCCTCAAAGAGAAAAAAATTACCATTTTCAGCTGGCACAGCGGGTGTCCTCTCGCTTCTTTGGAGACTTGGGACACCAGGGGCTGTGCCCTAAGTTTGTCCTCAGCTCCTCTTCTAGCTCCATCAGGCCTCTAAGTGGGCAGAGGGTCTCCAGGGTCTCCTCTTAAGTCCTCACGGCATCAGCGTTGCTAATATTGTGATTGGCATTGTTCCGATGGTGGGATTGTTCAGGCTGCTTCTACCCGGAAGAGTGAGGGAGGAACTCCAGTGGACCTGTTTTTTCTCTTTGTTCCTAGCCTCTTCACTCCACCCACAGCTCTCCTCACTTGCCCACCCTATCCCAGTACAAAGCACAAACCCTAACTACATTAGCCTCTTGCATCAGCTGCGCCCAGACCAAGAGCTGTCAGACCTTCCTCCTTGCACTTTTAAAAAGCTTTTCTCAGGGGCTTCCCTGGTGGTGCAGCGGTTGAGAATCTGCCTGCCAGTGCAGGGGACACGGGTTCGAGCCCTGGTCTGGGAAGATCCCACATGCCGCGGAGCAGCTGGGCCCGTGAGCCACAACTACTGAGCCTGCGCGTCTGGAGCCTGTGCTCCGCAACAAGAGAGGCCGCGATAGTGAGAGGCCCACGCACCGCGATGAAGAGCGGCCCCCACTTGCCGCAACTAGAGAAAGCCCTCGCACAGAAACGAAGACCCAACACAGCCAAAAATAATTTTTAAAAAAGTAAATTAATTAGTAAACACTTGACATATTAAAAAAAAAAAAAGCTTTTCTCTGGCTGTGGATCCCCCAGCTGTTCCCACGTATAAATCTCCCTATCTTATCTCATCAAGTCACAGAGCCTTTTTGTTTGAGGTATGATTTACTGTTAATCCCAGCCTCCTTTGCCTTGTAGCTTTTGTGCTGCGAGTCAGTTACTATAATAACTTGTGATCCAAATACTTCTTTTGACTTGGAGAATATTTGGATTTTGGAGGTTGTTTTTGTTTTTTCTAAAACTATGGAACCTGCATACTCTTACTTACCTGTTCCTGCCCTGAGAGAAAGCAAAGTATGCCTCTTTTCAACCTGTGAGGAAAAATTCATCATGTGTCAGTCTAATCACGCTTAGGACAGAAAGTATACTACGGGCCATTAGCAGCTACAGCTCTAGACCCAGACAGATCAAGCTATTAAACCTATAGGGAAATACGAACAAGCTTCTTAGAAGACCCCTAACTCTGGTGTGGCTCTACCAGGCCCTGGTGTCCCATGTATAATATGTCTGCCCCTGTCCATGATTTCACAGAATTTTTGTAATTATACGTAATTCAGGGCCTTTCCCCTTGATTTGTAATCTCTTTTTCTCCTGAGTCAGGGGATTCTCAGTGTGTGGGGAGTCCCTCTTTAAGAAAGTATTACTTTTTGTCAGAAGCAGCTTCTGCTTCTCTTTCAGAGCTTTTTAAGGCAAGGCAGTTCTGAGGCCTACCTCTTAAGTAAGGCTATGAACACCCTGGATAGAGTGTCATCTCCACCTTCAAAATTACACTAACGTTTAGGCAGTTGCTCTCAACAGGACACTTTTCAGACTTCTGTGATGTCCACCATGAAAACTGTGGCTATACAGCCTGTTCTCTAAACTTAGTTTTCCTTAAATACTCAGTCTTTGAGCTCACTGTGATCTTTCCCCCTCCCCTTTAATTTTCTCATACTCTGATTCCTAAGAGCAAGTCAGCATAGTAAACCTGTGAAAACATAGGCCTATTTGACATCAAAATCCATTTTACCAGATCAGACTGACTGATGCCATTCTCCTAGGCTGAGGTGTGTTCAGGGTCAGGACCTGTCACTCACCAAATAAAGTCTTCCTTACCGACTTGGTCAGACTTCCTCTAAATTCTCTGCCAGATCCTTGTCAAAGAAGCAGCTCCTTCATTTCTTAAGCCAATGGTCATCAATCCTGATTGCACATTGAAATTTTCCATGAAATTTTCCAGGGAGCTTTGGGGATTGGGGGTGGGGTGGGGAGGGGAGGATGGATACTTAGGCTCCAACCAATTAAATCAGAATCTCTGTGACTGGATTCTGGGCATTGGTAATTTTGAAAACAGCCTACTGAATGTGTGATATTCAGGGTTGCAAATCATTGCTTTAGCATTGAGCAAGTTAACTATTTGCTAAGTCAGTAAATAGTTGAGTCCATGTTAGTGGCCTTTGTCCTGGAGACCATTAGGATCTGGGCACTGAACTGCAACTCTTGGTACAGTCAATATGGTCAGTGAAACAGAAGAATATCAGAAGCACTTGGTCAGATGTTTACATGGGTTTACATGTTTACTCTTGGTACAGTCAATATGGTCAGTGAAACAGAAGAATATCAGAAGCACTTGGTCAGATGTTTACATGGGTCGCCTCTGATTTAAGACAATAGATAGTATTTTTTTAGAATTGGGTGAAACCAGAGATACTGCACTTTTCATTCCAAGTTTGATTTCAGCTGAACGATTTATGATCTGTGATTGACAGTAACCTTGACTGATGTGATCTTGGACCATGCGTTCCATTCTCTTCCTCTAATCCAGTGGTACTCAGCCAACACATTGGAAAATCACTTGGAGTTCTACCTGCATCTCTGTACTTTCTGAATATGCTAGAAAATGTATCTAAAACTATTATCTATTCAGACTATATGTAATATTATAAATATAATAATATTTAATCACTTATAGCAGTTTCTGATTTGTAGAGATATAGTTTTATCTGTGTATTTCCTAATTTTTGTATAAATTTATTAGTAGTGTGAAACTTGTTTTAAATGAGTAAAATTTTAAATGAGAGGTGTGCATGGTGATTTGCACATGAATGTTTCAGTTTCCTTCTCTTTTTAAATAAAAACTCAAAATCCCCTAATTATGACATTTTAAACTTTTTTCCTGGTTATTTGTTTTTGATATTTTTTTTATTGAATAAGTGTAAACTAATTCTTCTGGTATATGCCTAAGTTTTTATCTATGAAAATCTAAGTTAAATTTAGGAAGTTATCTACATTTTTCAGATGACTTACAACCTTTTAAGTATCTCACACGTATGCTTGGGATTTAAACCAGGTTTTTCTCTTATTAAAAGAATAGTTAGAAGAATTGTTTTATAATGTTGTTTAGTAAGAAAGGTAAAAAAACCCCAAAGCACTTGTCAAGATTCATAATTTATTTCTGAAGGAGGAAAATAGTTAATCTGATTTTAAGAAAGTTATCTATTTTGTGGATGTTTAGAAATACTGTAAGGATGCAAAAGAAATCCATTTGAAAAATGACTTAAAGTGACAATAAAGTAGTAAATGGATGCTATCGAATGGAAACGAACAGGATCTCTTTTAATTAGGAAGGTCAGAAAAAGAGTAATTAGATAAATGTACAATTAAGGTGAACTCTAAACTGTTGTTAAATTGTTCATTAATGAAATAGGTATCATTTATCTTTTTTCTCTTTTAGGTTGTAAAGGCATATGATCGTGTGGAGCAAGAATGGGTTGCCATTAAAATAATAAAGAACAAGAAGGCTTTTCTGAATCAAGCCCAGATAGAAGTGCGACTTCTTGAGCTCATGAACAAACATGACACTGAGATGAAATACTACATAGGTAAACAAACAAACAGGCAAACAAAGCAGTGTGCCCTAACCCAGACCACAAATTTGAGTTAATTGTTATTTTTGTATGAAAATATGTTGATTTTATCTTAAAGCGATTGGGTAAAAATTCAGTTATTTCTGTTGGAGGGCATAGATTTATATATGTTACTTGATCTGGCAGTAATATTTTAAATCTCTAGGAATGTGCATTCTAGGTGGTATATAGTATAAAAACAAATGGGAATAGTGTCTTTTTGGGTTTTTTTGTTTGTTTTTTTCTTTTTGTTTGTTTTTTGAAACAAGCGTCATTTGTTTGCTTTAATGGTGCATGTTTATCTAGAGAGTCCACTTTGTGTTAACTTTAACCATTTCTAATATAGCTCAGAAATTAGAAGTGAGCTAATAAGTTGTTAATGGTTACAGAACCAGTTTTGGAATGTCTGAGCCAAGATCTCAGGTTCTTCCTCGAGAAATAATAGCCAACATTTCTTGAACTCCTACCATATTCCTTGTGCTTTTCTTCCATCATCTGTAATCATAGCAGTCCTGAAAGGAAGGTGGTAAATCCTTATATTACAGGTAGTTTGTACAAAGAGTAACGTACCCAAGGTCCCAGGGCTCTTGGAGCTAGGGTCTGAACCTACCTCTGCCTAACTCCAGAGCTTGTGTTTATTTCATTGTCATATGGTGTTTCTTCTGAATACAAAAAGAGGAGACAGAAGAATTATGAAAATAGTGAAGTCTAGGGCCAATTGATATATGGATAAAACATCTTCTGATTATACGTTCTTTAATACTATTCTTAATCAAATCTAAGACACCATAATTTTATGTGCCACCAAGAAGCAAATTGCTGCCACCTGTAAAAACAAGATGATGTCAATTTTAAGATAGAGACCTTAGGATCAATTAATTACAGACTTTTTTATAGGCATGTATTAGCAACTCACATTCATAAATGCTAACTTTACCTGAAAAACATATGAGGTTAAGTTTTATTAGCAAACTCCTTTTTAAGAAATGAGGGGAGGGCTTCTCTGATGGCACAGTGGTTGAGGATCCGCCTGCCACTGCAGGGGACCCGGCTTCGAGCCCTGGTCCGGGAAGATCCCACATGCCGCGGAGCAACTAAGCCCGTGCGCCAAAACTACTGAGCCTGTGCTCTAGAGCCCGTGAGTCACAACTACTGAGCCCGCATGCTGCAACTGCTGAAGCAGGTGCGCCTAGGGCCCGTGCCGTGCAGCAAGAGAAGCCACAGTAATGAGAAGCCCGTGCATCGCAACGAAGGGTAGCCCCTGCTCTCCGCAACTAGAGATATCCCGTGCGCAGCAACGACGACCCAACACAGCCAAAAATAAATAAATTTATTAAAAAAAAAAAAAAAGAAATGAAGGGAGGGCAGCATTATGGTTCTTTAGTCCCCCCAAAATAACAGAAACAAAAAAATTGATGTTTAAAGGTGTAAGGTTCACATATTCAGATTAGATTTCATTTATGAAACACCCTTCATTCCTCATTGTTGCAATAAAATGAGCTTATACTATTAATTTTTCTTCCTTAGTGCCTTCTCTGTAGATATCTGATATAACCCACAGTAATAACATTTGTATTTCAAGTCTTTTCACACTGCATGTTTCATACTGCATGTTTGCTGTTTACTTTCAGTTACAACTTAGTGTAAGGTGAGCACATTTCCATTCAAGGGGCTTAGGAGGCCAAGAAGGACATTCTAAGGATGCTTGACTTACAGTCTCTAAACATACCTCCCTTTTTCTTCTTTCTCACTCTTGTGTGTTTTATTTTGAATTTTTCTTAAGTAGTAGAGAAAATGTTGATAGCATTACTATAACAATTTATTTCTGCCTTGTTGAAAGAAAACACTAAATGTTAGCTACTTGGTTATGTTATAATAATGTCTGTCATTTTTATTTTTAATAAACTGACTTTAATGATCATTAATTGCATCAGTTATTACAGATATTATTTTGGATGAGTTTTTTTTTTTTTAAAGGTTCTTATTTAGGAAGAAGGTGAATTCATGCACAGTGTCTTAAGAAACTGAGTTTTCTATATTGGAAAGCAAGCAAAAAGAACTTTAGATTTAGACACAGCCATGGCAGTAGAGTTGATACGTTAAACTTAAGGTGTCTGGAAGTTGTATTGCTCTTTTATAACGTAAATAACTTAATTTTGAAGTGATTTGATCAATATAATTTAGTCTCATGAGTTGTATAGTCTTTAAGTCTTTGAACTTCTAAAAACTCTTACTTTTTTACTACATAGCATAATTTCTTATCTGGATTATTTGGTACCTGCCATGGGCTAGTTAAAAGAACATTCAGTTTAAGTGTAGAACAAAGTCTTGCCAACCGTCCGTTCTCCCCAAAGTTCAGTTTAAAAAAACTGAACGTATATACTTGTGTTTGAGCTTTCTTTGACAATGTCTTTAGTGCTCAACACATTATAGATACTCAGTAAATGAATGATGAATTAGTGGAATTGAGTGGATTGATCTTCCATTGGAAGAACATTCTGATCACAGCTTCTTAGAGGGATTGTCATAATCACGTTTGAATTCTGACATCAGTTACCTTCTGCATTCCTTTTGCGGCTGCTGCTTAACCAGGTCAAAACGCTTGTTTGGACCATGTCTCTGGGGTGTCTTATGTCACATGGAGCTATGTTCTTAATTTTAAACCTATGAACTCAGTGATTAAGAGCAGATGTTATACATTCTTATGTAACTGTTGGTGAGAGTTGAGTTGTACTATGGACTCCTAGAGAGCCATGTAGTATTTGTATTGTGTTACTTATCCTAATTTTAGATCATGTGTATCAGGAGTGATCTAAAAGCAATATTGACATGCACTGCTTCCAGGGAGACAGTTCAGGGCTACTACCAGGACAACACGATGTATCCCCTTTCTCAGGGACCAGACATTGAATACTGTCCTAGTTGTTCCAGATAAATCTGTAGAGAAACCTCTGTTTTAAATGATACTAAAAGACCAAAATGAAGGTAGCCTTGACAAATGGTTGTTTTATGTCATTCCAGTTGAGTTCTGGGTGCTCAGTTTGGTGTGTATAAGAATTTTTATACTGAAGGGCAGTTCTTTATTGAATGACTTCATCTGATGTGAAGTCAGTGTTAATACTTAAAGCACAACTTTTCGAAGCAGTTTGTCGACTATTAAGCCTTTGTAGAGGATCAGTAGTGATACCGAGTAATGTATTCTATTAGTCTTTACCCATTCATAAGCCTACTCATAATTTCTTGTGATTGAGCTTTATTTTGAAGTTTTCCCAAACCTTCAGTCTTGGACAGGGTGTCCCATGTACCGGTTTGATAAACATAATCAAATGCCTTGATTATGAACTCTAGTACCTTACAATGTGATTTTCGAGCCTTTGCTGTATTTGCCCAAAAGAAAAAAAAAATCTGTCTTCCTTTGACAATTGTTTCAAAAAATTACTAGTGAAATCTAAGGCTCAGCAAAGCAGATTGTGTATATGTATCAAAGCCTTCCCAGAGAGGGCTGCCAAGTACAGCGTCGTCAAAAGCTGGACATCCCAGTGGGTGGAGCTTAGATGAAGTTGTGAGGTAGGGCTTTCAGGGAGTACAACGTGTTTTCTCTTACAAGTGACGATAAAATTATCAAAGTATTCTCAGTACTCTTTGTCAATTTGCTACTTGCGTTTTCATACCTGACTTAATTTTTTTTTTTTAAGCAAGGCATTTTGGTGGTACTTCTTGCATTATATTGCTTATTGGCAGACAGTATACACTAATATATTAATTCAGCAGATGAACAGTTTAGATATTCTTAACTGATTAAAGAATGTGCTGTTTAGTGCAGAATGCTGATCGCCAGATTTTAACTTGATTTTCACTCTGCATTTGATATTGTCATGTTACAGATTGTTGGAGAGTTCAAATGCATGTTATTCTCATTTTATTGGTATGTATAATTTAAAATGAAACTTTTTTCTCTTTCAGTGCATTTAAAACGCCACTTTATGTTTCGAAACCACCTCTGTTTAGTTTTTGAAATGCTGTCCTACAACCTCTATGACTTGTTGAGGAACACCAATTTTCGAGGTGTCTCTTTGAACCTAACACGAAAGTTTGCACAGCAAATGTGCACTGCACTGCTTTTCCTTGCGACTCCAGAACTTAGTATCATTCACTGTGACCTAAAACCTGAGAATATCCTTCTGTGTAACCCCAAACGCAGTGCAATCAAGATTGTTGACTTTGGCAGTTCTTGTCAGTTGGGGCAGAGGGTAAGTATATTTCAGGACTTGTGAATTAAAATTAGAATTAGGTTAAAACAGTGTAAGTAGATACTTGAAATGTTATTAGTCTGTATACAATTTGGAGGTAATTACAGGATGGTTATCTTTAAAATGCAGCACTTGAATCACCTTGTGTTGATACCTATTTTGGGAAATACCTTTTAAAATGCAAGTAGTAAACTTTGAATTAGAAGGTATTAGTTTTTCAAAGTTATCTTAAAAAATTATGTGTATGCTAAAAGTCTAAGAGAAAAGAGGGGATGGATATATTAAATATTAGGTGATTTGTTGTAACTGTATTTCCCAAATAGAGGTCCTTAGTATAAATTTGGGGAAATTCCAATAATAGAACATTGACTCCTTGCTGTAAAATATTTCCCTAAATATAGGTCAAGATAAATGTTTTTCCTCAAAAGCTGATGGGTAAAAAAAAATGCAGGTAATTTTACATTACACACAGTGATACAGTGTAAATTACTAGGTTGATAGACATACTTGTTTTGATAAATAAGTTTAAATCCTTTTTTTGTTTTATAAATTATGACACCGAACTAGTTTTCTTTAGAGTGCTAAAAAACAGACATGTCCATAGCAATAAATAGATTTAGGTTTAGCTGATTTTAAGAAAACAATTTTCCTACGGCTCTTTCTAGCATTATGAAAGCTACTCTAACAGTGTTTTGCATATAAAATAGAAGTTACAGGATGTTCTCTTCTTGAAAGCAACTAGGGTCACCATTTGATAATACTTTATTCATTTAAAATGTTGTTCCTATTTAAGTATTGAAACTGCATTTCTTAAAAAAAAAAAAAAAGGTAAAAACATAACTAACATGGAGATATTCCTATTTCATATTGGCTTTCCATTTCTTGTTTTTCCAAATTAGTGAAATTTCCTATCCAACTTTATTCCAGCTTTTAAATACAGTAGGTTAATTTAATCATGAAGGTTTATGGTCAGTTAACAAGATTGTCTTTTTGTTATTTTCTGCAAATTATCTTATGGTAGCAATGCTACAATGAAATAATTTTTAAAAATGGAAGGAATAGGAAGCAAAGTTTGCAGTTTCGGATGCCTCTGAAAATCAAAAGATGCTCATAGTTGTTAATAGGGATAAAGTATATTGTAAATGGAAAATATGTGCCCATCTTGAGAGTCATTTGAATAGATTTTAGACTTGTAAAATTTTTTCCTGTTTAAACCAAATCATATATGCCGCCCTGATATCAAGCACTACTCTCTCTCTCCAGCCAAAGTGAAACAGCTATACCTTTAGCTCAGTGAGTTTTTAACTATGTGAGTGTATCAGAATCCCATGGGAAGTCATTTCCAAAACAGACATACAGTGGCCCTCTTCTAGGTCTGCTGGCTCAGTGTTAGAAGGTGGCAGGGCAAGTATGTTTCAGAAAAAGTTTCTCAGGTGGCGATCCTGGCGCACAGGCTTGTAGATAGCCCAACTACTGCTTTAAGCAGCTGGATAGGTAGGTGACAAACTTCCTTTCCTAAGCTGGGAAATAAGTCTCAGTAGTACGGAGTCTTTGGGGCTTCACGATGCTGTTGGCGTATAAAAACTTGGAAATGTAATACTTCTTCCTGGTCCCTTTCAGTTAGACTTTCTTCACTCTGAGCAGGCCTTAAGGTTGGGCTGACCTGCTTGTGGAGGCATGGGATGGTTCTCAGATTTGGCTGGAGTCGTGGAGGTCACGGAAGCTTTCGTGAGAAGTGACTCCATTGCTGCTGGCTGCCTCGTTTGAGTGTTAAGTTAGGAAGTTTGGGTAGGAGGACTTTGTTTGTTTTTCTCCCTTTTTTAAGTAAAACTATCTTTGCTTTTGTAGTATTTCTAGATATAACTTTTAAATGGCCAGGTGAAGATGAATTGGTCTCTGAAGACATCTCAGATTACTTCATCGAAAATAATCCATTTCAAGATTTCTTTTTCTAAGAAGTCTTAGAATGAGATGGAGGGGGACAGGGTAGAGAAGTGATTAGTCAGAAACGACTCCCAATTGAATCTTTACGTGGCAGTGTTTCTAGATTTATCTGTGAGACTGGTACAGTACAGATGTCTGAAATTTCAATTACATTGTGCTGAGTTTGAGTCTTTCTTAATGCTTTGAATTAACCTGAAAAAAGTCTTTCAGGTTAATTTAGATACAATTTAGCTGTTAAATTAACGGTAAACCAAGTACCAGCCATAGCAGGAAAGAATAATTAATAGGGAGATAAATTGTTCTCAATAATATTTTCTTCTAATAAGGCATAATTGTTTTAAGATATATCTTGGTTACCGGTTAGGATTGAACTAAATGAAAGGGCTTGATTTATATATATATATATTTTTTTTTTTCTTTTTTTTTGCATTTCACAGTCAGATTTACCACTCCCTTAAAACGTTTAGTTCTTTAACAGTATTCATAGTCTAATGTTGAAATCAGTAAACGAACTCTAATAACCCAGTTATTTTTTGCTATTAATATTAGACTTGTGTTCTTAATTCATTGTTGACCACAGTTAAACAAAACTTATTTTGGAATTAATACTATTTTGAAATGTATTTCAGATATACCAATATATTCAGAGTCGCTTTTATCGGTCTCCAGAGGTGCTCCTGGGAATGCCTTATGACCTTGCTATCGACATGTGGTCCCTTGGGTGTATTTTGGTTGAAATGCACACTGGAGAACCTCTGTTCAGTGGAGCCAATGAGGTAGATGATGGATCGCTTTAAAAGTTCTGTTTTTGTTTTCAGTCTCTGACAGTATAATCTGAAAGTTGTTTCTAGGAAAAGATGTCTATTTACCAACTTTAATCATTCAAGTGTTAGGTCAGTTTTGAACTTAGTTTATCCATTTTTAATTTTTTTTCAATTATGTAACGGTGAGTTCAGAATTACGAGATGGGAAACGAGATCTTTCAATCTGCCAGTGGAGGAGAACAATAAATTAGATTAGAAAATGTTAAGTATTTTGGTGTAAATTTTACAGATTTTAAGTGTAAGAACAGAAAAAGATGATAATGAAGAAATGAGGACCACCCTAAAAACAGTGTAAACATCACTGTAAATTTTGAGAGTATGATTTGAAATTAAAGTAAATGATGACTAGTAGGGTTGATGAATATTTGATCTGAATAATTCAGGGTAAATTAGGATTATAGAATTTTAGAGCAAGTCCACAGGTGTTCATTCTGTGTTCTTAGAAGATTTTTGAAGGTCAGAGGCAGTGCCTGGGAAGAGGGAGGGCAAGGGAGAGGGAGGCCAAGCTCCCTTACAGTCAGAGGAATGGGCTTTCATTGGTTTTAAAACTATTTGCTGTGGGATCCTGTTGTGTTTTGTTTTTTAAAGAAAAGTTAACCATTGCAGATCGTGATCAGTCCATTCATTTATATGTGAGAAAAGAAAGACTGATGAAATTTCATGACTTGAACTGGGTTATACAACTGTCAATAAATAGTGTCAGAAACGTGTCCCTTCCTCCTTCCTTTTAAATCACTTCACTCTGGCCAGTGAGCTGCTCTTTGGCAGAACTGCCATAAGTGTGTCTTTGGTTTTCTTTTAATAATAAATAATATAAAGGTAATAGTACCTTTTTCATGGGCTTAAACAATATTAGGAGCATCTGAAACTTCAGTGGCTTCCATCTCACTCATGGTGAAAGCCAGAGCCCTTTTGAGTAGCTTGAAAATCCCTTACTCCCTCTGTCTCCTGTTCTCTCTCCACCTCTCCCTGCTGTCCTGTCCCCTGTCCCCGCCTCCGTCTCCCGGCCCAGCACACACAACTCTCTCTCAGGTCCCTACGAACCACAGGCCTGTACCAGGGCCCTTGGCGTTCATTCTTTCCTCCGTGCCTGGAGTGCTCTTGCTCCTGCCCTCGCGGCCTTCATGTTTTTGCTCTCATGTCACCTTCTCGGGGAAGCCTTTCGTGACACCCTGTTTTAAGTTGCAGTGCCCTTCTCACTCTCCATCCCCTTTTAATTTGCTCCATGGTTCTTAGTGATCATCTGATATGTATTTGCTTATTATGTATTTGCTTCTTGGTGATCTCTTCCTCTATAACACGAACTTTTGGGCAGGGATTTTTGTCTGTTTTGTTTATTGCTGTGTTCTAGTGGGCATGGTTTCCAGCATATAGTAGACGCTCAGTATTTGAGTGAATTAATCTGCACTTTAAAAAAATACTTTTATTGGGTCCACACTTTTAAGCCTTTGGGTTTTTTTTTTCTGTGTGTGTGATTATTTAACTAAAATTCTCCCAAAACTTAAACTTTAAAACTCCCTCCAATCATTTCCTTACTCTCCATTGTATCCATGACCACCTGCCATCCCATGGATATATGTGTTTGCTTAATTGTGTGCCCTCCCCTCTGTGGAGTGTGGGGCTCAAGGAGGGCAGGGACTTTATCTCTTGTGTTCATTATTCTATGCTTACTGCCCCGAGGAGTGCCCAACACACAGGAGATGCTTGATTTATTTATTTCTAATTTATGAATGAATGAATGAATGAATTGATGAGCACAGATAGGATGTCCTACAGTAGAAATTACAGGTTTTTTGTTTTTATTTTTAATACAGGTAGATCAGATGAATAAAATAGTGGAAGTTCTGGGTATTCCACCTGCTCATATTCTTGACCAAGCACCAAAAGCAAGAAAGTTCTTTGAGAAGTTGCCAGATGGCACTTGGAACTTAAAGAAGACCAAAGATGGAAAACGGGTAAAATAGGGAAATACTTTTTTTGAGCCTTTTTTATTTCTTTTACTGAGCTGTCTCTATATAGCGCATTTTGTATTTACTTGAAATCAGTGTTGCTGAAGTCAGTTATTAACAGTAGTTCCATTGATAACTTAGGTATATATTTTCTTCATAAGTTGGTTATAGAGTTTGACCTGAACTATCTGTATGGACCAGTGTTTGCTTAGTGCTCTTTAAGGCTTCATTTTGAAACTATATGCCTGCCTTTTGAGGTAGCTGATCAAATCACCATGCCTTGTTTCCACAGTAGAATTAGTAAGTTTGACCTTTGTTTCTCATAGTTTGAGTATGTAGTGAAGTCACAGTTAACAATACTGCAGCTGTGAACAGTGGAAGTCATAATTGCAGTAAATGGCTCTTTTTTTTTAAGTTCAGATGAGAGAAAAGGATTTTTGACTTAAGCAGTTTGTGGCAAGAATATGAACTGACTAAATGGTCCTTCGATAGATTTCAGATTCCTAGCTTGGGTAACAGGAGTTTCACATCTCCAAAATCTTTAAAATTTAAGTGAGGTTTTTAAACACGTTAGGTACATTTTAGTAATTTTCTTTTATCTGAGAACTTTTTTCAGATACCTAAGCTATGTCAGTTTAATAGAGTAAATGATAACAGTTTTGCATCTTGATTTACATCTTTGTTTTATATATCTGAAAATAATCATATGTTTTGTAATCTAGTTTGTTTCTAGTATAAGATGAAAATAATCTATAAATATGTGATTGTATGTGATACGTATACCAGACACCTTGTGATTGTAGTTTTTGCATTTTCAACACTTAAGAGATTTTATTTTTGCCACACTTTTTATTTTGCCCTTGCGTTTTAGCGATGCTGCCACCAGGTGTCATTTCCAGTGAACTGAAGATGATGCTTACGTGCTGTCATTCACCTTCAGCTATGGAGTCTTAACTTTTAATATCAGATGGGTTTTTTCTTAAGAATATTAAAAAAAAAAAAAATATATATATATATATATATATATATATATATATATATATATATATAATTGTATCTTTCACAATTGATTTGTAACTTACTGCATTCTGCCTTATTCTCTGAAGTTCCAGGCATTGTAATATCCGGCAGCTAAATTATGCCTACTCCCCATAAGGAAGGGATGGAAAATACCAAGCAAGACATCCTGAATCCTTTTGCCTTTGTCCACATAGCTTTATCAGTCATGGCCCCTTTTCCCATTGAACCAAAACACAGCCTAGGAGTCCTGAGCTTCTGCAGCATTCAGGGTTGCTCCTGCCAGTTGATTTTAATTGGCATGGAGGATGTGAAGCCTTCTTTATGTTTTTATCTCTCTGCAATACAGGCTGCCACTTCTTTTTCCAGTTTGAAGTTTTTTTTCCCTTCTTCTTCTGCTGTTTTTTTTTCCTTTTTCTAAATGAAACATTCATCTCATTCCATTTCCCTAATCTCTGCCTTATAAAACCACAGTTAAGTCACAGTGAATTGTAACCTATCATTTCTCCAAAATTCAGGTATAATTATTTTAAATTGTTTAGGGAGGACATTTCAGAAAAGAGTAGTTAAATCTTTTCCCTTAAAATTGAAAGTGAGTATCTTGACCTACATTTAATACATATTAATTAACCATAGATTGAGATTTTCTTCAGCTGCAATTAAGCAACTGACTTAAGAAACTTTTGTTTTTAAAAGTGTAAAATAATTACTTCTCTTTAAATAGAAATAAATTTTCAGCAACAAAAAAATCAAATCCATAACCAAATGGTTACATTATAACGATGCACTAGGGATTTTAACCCTAAGTATAAACAGGTGTGCATGCACTATCATTGGGTATATTTGTTTGCTTTATTTCCTTAGTGATGTTATTTTTACTTTTAATTTCTCATTTTATGTTTCAAGGGCCCATTTTAGCTTCCTAGTAATGAAATCCATACCTACTATCTATTTTTTTCCTTTGGTGGGGAAGGGGGATGAAGAATTAAGAGTATAAACGATGCTATTTTGTTGAAGTATAGTTTATATACAGTAAGATGAGTATTTTAAGTGTTCTAACTTTTTAGCTTTTAAATACAACAGTATATATCCACTACCTAAAACAAGGCATAGAGTACTTCCACCACCTCTTATATCCGTTTCTGTCATCTCACCCTCAGTTTCTGATTTCTGTCATCATAGGTTAGTTTTGGCTATTCATAGGAAAAATTCATGTAAATGGGATCTGTATAGTATTTATTACTTTGTTTCTTTCACTTAACAGACATTGTTTTTGGAGATTCATCCATATTGTGTCTCAGAAGTTACTCCATTTTATTGCTTCATAGTATTTCATTGAATGGAAATACTGTATTTATATTTACCTGTCAGTGGATGTTTTGGGTTGTTTCCAGTTTAGGACTATTATGAATAAGGCTACTGGGAACATTCTTGTATCAACTTTCGTACACTTAAGTTTTCATTTCTCTGGGGTCACTACTTAGAATTGCCAGATCATAGGGTGTATGTGTTTACCTTCGTAAGAAAAGAGCAAACAGTTTCCCACAGTTTTATCATTTTGCATCCCCACAAGGGATGAGAGTTCCAGTTGCATGACATCCTCACCATTTGATGTGGTTGGTCTTTTTGATTTTAGCCATTCTAATGGGTATATAGTGGTTTTCATTTGCATTTCCCCATGACTGATGATAGTGACCACCTTTTCATGTGCTCATTAGCCATTCATGTATCTTCTTTTGTGATAGTCTTTCCAGTCTTTTGCCTGTTTGTTATTGGGATGTTTAATTGTTGAGCTGTAGGAGTTCTTTTTTTTAACATGTAATGGATATAAGTCCTTCGTCACATATATGTCAGTATTTATTCTCAGACTGCGGCTCGCCTATTTCTTTTCTTAGTAGTAGTTTTTAATGAGCAGGAAATTTAATCTCTTTTTTTATGAATAGTGTTTTTTGTATTCTAAGAAATCTTTACCTTCCTCAAGTTTATGAAGATGCTCTCCTTTCAAAGTTTTTTTAAAATTGAAGTATATGTAGTTGATTTACAATGTTGTATTCGTTTCAGATGTACAGCATAGTAATTCAGTTATACATACCTACATACATTCTTTTTCAGATTCTTTTCCCTTCTAGGTTATTGCAAAATATCTAGTATGTCCTTGTTGGTTATCTGTTTTATATATACTAGTGTGTATATGTTAATCCCAAACTCTTAATTTATCCCTCCCCCATCCCTTTTCCCCTTTGGTAACCATAAATTTGTTTTCTATGTCTGTAGGTCTATTTCTGTTTTGAAAGTAAGTTCATTTGCATCTTTCTTTTCTTTTCTTTTTTTTTTTTTTAGATTCCACATATAAGTGATCTATTTGTCTTTCTTTGTCTGGCTTATTTCACTTAGTATGATAATCTCTAGGTCCATCCATGTTGCTGCAGATGGCATTATTTCATTCTTTTCTATGGCTGAGTAATATTTTGCTATATATAGAGAGAGATATATATATACACCCCACATCATCTTTATCCACTCACCTGTCGATGGACATTTAGGTTGCTTCCATGTCTTGGCTATTGTATTGGGTTGGCCAAAAAGTTCGGGTTTTTCTGCAAGAAAAAAAGATGTTACGGAAAAAACCCAAACGAACTTTTTGGCCAACCCAGTAAATAGTCCTGCAGTGAACATCGGGGTGTTTGTATCTTTCTGAATTTGTTTTCTCTGGATATATGTCCAGGAGTCAGATTGCAGGGTCATATGGTAACTCTATTTTTAGTTTTTAAGGAACCTCCATAGCGGTTGTACCAAATTACATTCCCACCAACAGTGCAGGAGGGTTCCCTTTTCACCACACCTTCTCCAGCATTTATTATTTATAGACTTCTCCATAATGGACATTCTGACTGGTGTGAGGTGATACCTCATTGTAGTTTTGATTTGCGTTTCTCTAATAATCAGCGATGTTGAGCATCTTTTCATGTGCCTGTTGGCCTTATCTTTCTTCGAGAATCTGTACATCCTTCCTTTGTGTGTGTCTGTCTGTGTATATTTGTTTTATCAATAACTGAGAGGAGTGTTCATCTTTAGTGATGATACTGGATTTGTCTTAATCTCCTTCAGTTGCTTTATGTTTTTTGAAGCTCTCTTAATAGGTATACCTATTTAGTATTGTTAGGACTTGGTGATAAATTCAGTCTTTCATTACCATGAAATATTCCTCTTTATCTCTAATAATATTTTTGTCTTTAAGTCTACTTTGTCTAATATTACTCTAGCTATACTGGCTTTTTAATTCTTAACATTTTTATAGTGTTGTTTTTTTACCCTTTTACTGTAAACCTGTTCATACTTTTGTATGTAAAGTATGACTTTTGTATACAAAATGTAGTTGAGTCATCCTTTTTAATCTAGTCAAATAGTATCTTTCTTTCACAATGAATATTTAGCCTATTTAATTATTCAGGGGTTTGGGTTTTAGACTTTTGCCTTATTTGTATTCTATTTGTTTTATCTGTTCTTTGTTCCCTGTTCCTTCTTTACTGCCTTCTTTTGAGTTGAGTACTTTTTGGTATTTTATTTCACCTTTTCTTAATTGACTGTTTAGCTGTTCTTCTGTGTGTAATTTTTAGTGTTGCTTTTACTACATGCATCTTTAACTTACCAGTTGAACTTAACAAAGTGTTATATCACTTGATAAACCGTGTGATAACCACGTGCTTTTATCTAACCCCTTCCGTCTCTTGTCGTCATATATCACTTACGCATATGTTATAACCCTCACAACACATTGACTACTTAAATTAAAAATGATTTTTAGAAGAGATTTAAAAACACATAAAAAATAAAATAAAAAGTTCTTTTCGGGAATTCCCTGGTGGTCCAGTGGTTAGGACTTGGAGCTTTTACTGCTGTGGCCCCGAGTTCAGTCCCTGGTTTGGGAACTAAGATCCTGCAAGCCCAAAAGAAAAAAAAAGTTCTTTTCATTTTACCCATAGAATTTTTCATTTCTTTTTGCAGTTCCTGACTTCAGTCTTGTATTATGTTCCTTCAGCTTGAAGAACTTCCTTTAACTTTTTATTTTATAGTGAATAACTTCTGCTGATGAATTCTCTCAGCAGTTGTTTATCTGAAAATATCTTTATTCACCTTCGTTTTGGGGCAGATATTTTCCATGGATATGGAAATTACAAATTGATATAGAATTTTAGGTTTACATTTCAGCAAAAGAAAATGAAGTTGTTTAAATATGTTAATGACATTGTTTTCTGTATTACATTGTTTCTGAAGAAAAGTCCGTGGTTTTTCTAAGCATTGTTTTCTTTATGAAATATTTCTCTCTCTTCCCCCTGGCTGATTTTGATGCTTTTTTTTTTATTATTGTACTTTAAGATGTTTTTATTTGGTTCTCACAATAAGAAGATGACGATAGTAATAATAGATATTCTTGGTTTCATTTTTACACATCAGAAAACTGAGATTCAAGAGTGTTAAATAAATTCTTTGGCGACCACAGCAAGGAATGGTAGGGCTAGAAAGCAAGCTCAGGTCTTCTCCAGCTGCGCTTAGCACGCTCTCACGCTGAGAAAGAGAAGTTGGGGATATAGCGAAGAAGGAAAATGCCTTTAGCACAGGGATCTTCTGTGGAAGAGAAGAGTAAAGAAGCAAGCAATTTGGGTGGCACACTCAAACATGACATATAAAAGCTGGTATGAATTTTGTAGATCTTTTCGTTCAACCTCTTTTTTTTTTTTTTGCTTTTTTTTTTAATGTTTGATTTTTCAGCAGTTTGACTATTAGGTTCTTATGTATAGTTTTCCTTGTATTTATTTTCCATGGAGTTTGCTGAGTTTGTTAGACCTGTGGGTTAATCTCTTTCATCAATTTTTGAAAGTGCTCAGACATCATCCTTTCAAATATTTGTTCTGCTTCACTCTCTCTTCTCCTGCTAATTATTCAATTAAATATATGTTATAGTGCTTACTATTAGAGGTCTCTGTTTGGTTTATTCATTTTGTTTTCTTTTTGTGTGTTAGCTTAGGTAATTTCTTTGCTCTTTCTAGTTCACTGATTGTTTTTCTTCTGTTGAGCCCAGTCTGCTGTTAAAACCATTAAATGGATGCATTTTTTTAGTTCTAGTGTTTTCACTTAATTTATCTTTTCTTTAAAAAATAGTTTTAAGTAACACCCCCTCCCCAATCTATCCACACGTTACCTAGCTTTTGAACTAAATTCTTTTTATCATAGTTATTTTTTTTTAATTTATTTATTTATTTATTTTGTCTGCATTGGGTCTTTGTTGCTGTGTGCGGGCTTTCTCTGGTCGTGGCGAGCGGGGGCTACTCTTTGTTGCGATGCGCGGGTTTCTCATTGTGGTGGCTTCTCTTGTTGCGGAGCACGGACTCTAGGCGCGCGGGCTTCAGTAGCTGTGGCACATGGGCTCAGTAGTTGTGGCTTGTGGGCTCTAGAGCGCAGGCTCAGTAGTTGTGGCTCACGGGCCTAGTTGCTCCGCGGCATGTGGGATCTTCCTGGACCAGTGCTCGAACCCGTGTCCCCTGCATTGGCAGGCAGATTCTTAACCTCTGCTCCACCAGGGAAACCCCATAGTTATTTTAAAATACCTACCTGTCTGTCAATTTCAACATTTGGGTCATTTATATATGTGGGTTTTCTACTGTTTTTTTCACTTGATCATGGACCCTTTTTGTTTGTTTGTTTCATGTGTCTGTAATTTTTTATATGTATGTTGGACTTGCTGTATTTAAGAACAGTTGAGATGGAAGTAAATCTTATTTCCCTTTAGAAAGAGGCATGCCACTTAACTCTGTCAGGCTACTAGTGTGATGAGACTGAGTCAATTTCATTTGTAGTTTAGCTGAATCTGGGTTTTGTTTGTTTTGTTTGTTTGCTTGACTTAGATTCTATTCTCCACTGTCTTCTTAGGTTTTAAGCGGTGTTTGGAAACTGGAGAGATCTTTTATGCATTGTTGCCCAGCCAGCAACCTGCTGCTAACTCTTGGTGCCTCGGGGTGACCTGTGTCCATACTGCTGCTCTGGCCCCAGCTCTGCGGCGCCCTGGGGGACCCTCCCTGGGTCGTCTGCCTGTCCCATCCTTTGGCCCAGCCACACGTGGCTGTTAGAAGTTGGTTGGGAGTTGGGCTGGACTCTTCTTAGTCACGTCTGTGGCATTTGCTCCTTCTCCCACCATAAGTCTCTTCTTTCCTAGGAAAGACTGTTAATTTTCTAGAATTTAGTTAATCTGGTTTCTTTAGTCCTCAGCTCTCTGATAGGTTTTTAAAAAGCAGTGATTTTGTTGTTTGCTGCCTGGCTTGTTCTTGATTTTAGAGTAAGAGCGATGGTCTCTTGCGAATTTCTACATTGTACCTAGAAGCAACAATCCAGTGATACTATTCTGAATAAATTCAGTATCCATAGGGATTTTAAAGGTTATACTGTTATCTGTTAAAATGAGTTCCCAGAAAATCTCAGCACATATTAAGGCAATGTATTATTAAACATATTTTCTATCAGTAAAATGAGGCATAAATAATTTACTTTTGATTTTTTTATCTGCATATGAGCAGGTAGGGTTAGACCCATGATTCTTTATTAGGAGTGACCTTTAAAGCTTTAATGAGCCACTGTTACTGAGTAAGTGCCCCTGAGTTCATAGGTGTATTGGGCAGAAAAGAGGTTCACAGCCACTGGTTGGCACACTTCCTTTGTAAAGGACCCCATAGTAAAGGTTTCGGCTTTGTGGCCTTCTGTTGCGTATTCTTACTTGGTTTTGTTTGTTTTTACAATCTTTAAAAATACAAAAACCATTCATAGTGGAGGCTATATAAAAAGAGGCTCTGAGCCAGGCCATAGTTTGCTGATCTCTGGGCTAGATGATCTTTATAGTCATTTCTGGTGTCAAAATTGACTTTCTCCTAACTACAGTGTGTTCGGAATAGTACGTGTGAAAATATAGAGGCTCTAACTATAAAGCATATTTTTAATGAAGGCCTCAACATTATCATACATGTAAGCATATGTGACATTATGTAGGCTTTTACATATTCCATCAGATTTAGAGAAAGCCTTTTTATCTTTTTTCTCTTTAGGAGTATAAACCACCAGGAACCCGCAAACTTCATAATATTCTTGGAGTAGAAACAGGAGGACCTGGTGGGCGTCGTGCTGGGGAATCGGGTCATACGGTAGCTGACTACTTGAAGTTCAAAGACCTCATTTTAAGGATGCTTGATTATGACCCCAAAACTCGGATTCAACCTTACTATGCCCTGCAGCACAGCTTTTTCAAGAAAACAGCTGATGAAGGTACAAATACAAGTAATAGTGTATCCACAAGTCCTGCCATGGAGCAGTCACAGTCTTCGGGCACCACCTCCAGTACATCTTCAAGCTCAGGTCTGTTTTTTTGATATTATATTAGGCTTTGAAATGTTTCCTCTTTTCTTTACAAAGTGGGGGTTATTTTAAAGTTTTTTAAAGTTTGTTAATGGGTGGGAGGAATTATTTTTCCCGAATCTATTCTTTGTGGCTACTAAAAAAATTCACCTCCCCCAAAGCTCTAATACTTAATTATGCGTATAATAAATTCTGCTTGGAAACAATACTCTTTATTAGCCAAATTTTTAAATTGTTTTTAAAATGGAAGTACTTGGTTCACATGCTTGAGTTCTCCCCTGACTTAACCAAACTTGGTCATATTTTAGTTCAGTGGTTGATGTGAAAGGACATAGAGAATTGGAAGCCTTCCTGGTATACTTCCAGGTTAATACAGATTTTTTTTGGTGACTCACTTCTCGTTATAGTTTTAGGATATATACTTGAACAAAATTAGCTTTACACTCACAAGCTGTACCGTGTTGTGATACTTCAGGTGGATCATCGGGGACGAGCAACAGTGGGAGAGCCAGGTCGGACCCAACGCACCAGCATCGGCACAGCGGCGGGCACTTCACGGCCGCCGTCCAGGCCATGGACTGTGAGACACACAGCCCCCAGGTGAGCGGTCACACAGCCGTTCGTTCACGCCCTCCACTGTGCCCGGGGGTACCAGTGTTGGATGCCAAGTGTTTTTAGAATGATAACGTCATTTACTCTAAAAGGTTCATAGCTTCCTTGGTTGTAAGGAATTCTAACTTACACATCCTTGCAACTTTTTCCCTCCGCGTTTAGAAATAGCTGCCGTTTATTGAGTGCATACCAGCCGTTGCTCCAGGTGTTTGTTTATCTCGTTTACTCCGGCAGCATTTTGAGCCTTGCCCTGTTTGGATTTTCATTTTACTTTGGGAACTGTGACTTCAAGGTTTAGGGAACTTTCCGAGGTGCGTGATCTTAATTACTGCACGCCACTGCCTCTCGTGATCTGCTATCACTGATAGTCCTAGATTCTGAATCAGTTTGTGGTTTGATTTTCACCTCCATTTTTTGTTTTGAAGGTTTTTTGTTAAAGAGAATCTAATTAAGTAAATTTTTTAAAGGGGTGAGGCAGATGATGATAGTCAAAATATTTATTAAACACTCTTTGTAAAATAATAAGTTAATTCATACTGAGTACTGCATTATGATGTTTATAATGAGAGGCAAGTATATTATCTAATGAGAAATAAAATGGAAGTTGATGAGTATCACTGCCCATTCTTGGGACTGGGGCAGCTGAGTGCTGGTGGAGAAAGGCGTACCTGTAGATGCATTGTTACCCTTGTTAATTCATAGTCACCAGCATCTACTTCGGCAAGCTTACATGTTTCTCAGGTCATCTCATCGTGCTCCCATTCTCTTTAATAATTGCTTCAGACTCTTCTACTCTTGCTGGAAACCTTTGCCTCCCCTTCTCTGTTCTCCCTCACTCCTCACTGTGTAAGGGACAGCCCTCAGAAAGGAACGCCTCGCTGCGTGTCACCAGCCACCTCGCCCAGCCTCCATGTGTGCCCGTCCCCTTTCCCCCGCCCCTTGTCAGCAGGGGCAGCAGCTCCTGCCTGGGGCCAGCCACCTCGGGCCCTGCCCCTCTCCTCCCCCCCGCACAGGACTTCGGCCTGCTCAGCCGCTGGCCCCTGTGTCCTCTGCTCGCCTCCTCCCTGTCAGCACCTGATCATCCCCAGCTCTCTCCCATCCGAAGCAAAACCTTTCCCTGGCCCTTGTCTTCCTCGCCCCACATTTCTGCTACTATTACTTCACCCTTTAAGAAGTCTTCAGCTGCTCCAATTGGGCTACTTCCCAATTCAGGAAACTGTTCCTGTGGAGTCACAGTGGTCATTACTGAGGAGCCCGGCGGACACTCAGTCGCTTGTCTCTCTCTGGCCCTCACTCACATTGACACAGCCCTGGCTTCTCCGTGCTCTTTGTAGCACTCTCCTCTGCCTTCCCGGACAGGATGGCCCTCATCCCGGCCCACCCCCTTCCTTCACTGACTCCTTTTCGGATTCTCTTCTCCCCCTCGGCCACGTAACGTGGGTGGTCTGTGCCCTGTCTCTCACCTTAAACACTTCCTGGTGACCTCACCTGCTCTTAACCAATGACTGCAGCTACCATCTCGATGTCGGTCACTTTACCTCTTTATTTCTGATCTAGACTTCACTCCTGAGCCCCATGCCTTTATTTCTTTTTTTTTTTAAATTTTATTTATTTATTTATTTATTTATGGCTGTGTTGGGTCTTCGTTTCTGTGCAAGGGCTTTCTCTAGTTGTGGCAAGTGGGGGCCACTCTTCATCGCGTTGCGTGGGCCTCTCACTGTCGCGGCCTCTCTTGTTGCGGAGCACAGGCTCCAGACGCGCAGGCTCAGCAATTGTGGCTCACGGGCCTAGTTGCTCCGCGGCATGTGGGATCTTCCCAGACCAGGGCTCGAACCCGTGTCCCCTGCACTGGCAGGCAGATTCTCAACCACTGCGCCACCAGGGAAGCCCCCACGCCTTTATTTCTAATCATTTACTATCAGTACCGCTTTGGAAGTCCCTACAGCACAACACTACAGATGCATCCTGTAAACCGATGTCACCATTTTCTCCTCCACCACAGCTCATCTGCTTTTATCTGTATCAATACAAATGGCTCTGAATTTACCCATTTGCTCAGGTTGTACACCTGGCACCTGGGGAGTTCATCCTTGACTCCTCTCTCCCTCACCCCCCACCTTGAATCCAATGGTAAATAGTATGGATTCTGAATATCCTGCATATGTGTCTGTTCTCTCTACTTCACCCCCTTGGTACAATCATCTCTAGCTTATCTTACTATAAAGATTATTCCAGCTGGACTTCCAGCAGCGTCCAGTTTCATTCACCAGTCCACCTCTGTTCTCTTCTCTGCAGCCAAGCGAATGTTCAGTAGAGCAGTCTGATCCAGCCCTTTCCCCTGCTTTCAGCCAGTTTCTGGCTTTCTCTTGTACTTAAAAAAAATTGAGACTTCTTACAAAGGATTCAGTGATTTCTGTGATCTGGCCCCTACCCAGGCATCCTTCCTCCTCTTCATTCATTCTGGTCTTCCTGGAATTTTTTTGTTTCTTTCATTTTTCAGACTATATACCATGTTCCCTTTCACATTTCTCACATTGACTGTGCTCAGCCTGGAATAAGCTTTTCCTCCGTCTTTGCTTTGGTAATTACTATATATCCTTCAGGTCTTAAATATCACTGCCAGAGGCTTTCCCTAATTCTTTAGAACGACCTTCCCTTCCTTCCTTCCTTCCTTCCTTCCTTCCTTCCTTCCTTCCTTCCTTCCTTCCTTCCTTCCTTCCTTCCTTCCTTCCTTCCCTCCCTCCCTCCCTCCCTCCCTCCCTCCCTTTCTCCCAGTTTCTAAATTAATGTTATTAGTTTTATGTAGTCTTTCTGAGATGTTTTATACATATACAAGCAAATACAAATGTATATCCTTCACCTAACCTTTGTACACAAATGGTAGCATACCGTGCACACTGTTTCACATCTTGTTTTTTTATTTTAACATGTTTTACATATGTTTTAAAATATATATTATGGAGCTCTTTCTGTATGATTATATAGGGAGCTTTTTCATTCTTTTTGTTTTGTTTTTGACAGTCACACAGTATTCCATTGTTTAGATATTCCAAGTCATTGCAGTTGTTCCCTATTAATGGACATTTAGCTTATTTCCAATCTTTTTTACTACTGCAAATAATGCTGTAATAAGTAACCCTATATATAAATCATCCACACACATTCAGTTTATATGTGATATGAATTCCTGGATGTGAAATTGCTGGGTCAAAGAGTAATGTGGTTTGTCATTTTGATAGCTGTTGCCAAATTGCTCTCCATATAGTTTTACCAGTTTAGCCTCCCACTAACAGAGTTTGGAGAAGCAGTCAGTGTGATCACCTTTGGATCAGTCTGAACTGAAAAACCTGGTATTGGACAGAGTATAGTTACATTTCACTTATTCTTTCTTTCCATGAATTTAAGTAGCTTCATAGTTTAAGAACCATTAGTATTTTCTGAGAACTTTCTGCCTATTTTTCTACTGGATTATTTTCAATAGTATTTCTTGAATTTTGATTCTGAGACCACCTTTGTTGAGTGGTCTTAACGATCTGTGCTAGCCACTGGTGATAATGACACAGGCTTTGCCTTCCCAGAGCTTACCGTGACACAGAAAATAAGTAAAACGAATCAAATGAATAGAAATGGCAAGTACTATTTAACTGTTAAAATAAGACAAGATAATATAATAGAGAATAGTGATTTGTTGGGTGGGATGTATTAATTCAGATAGGCCGAACTGATAACAGGTAGACCCCCCCCAAAATATGGTAGCTTAAAGAATGTGCAGTTTCTTTTTTATGTAGTAGTCCAGAGTGGGTATTCAGGTTAGTGGCGTGGCTCTCTCCCACATCCTGGGTTCCTACCATCTTATGACTGCCCCATCCCCAAGGGCCTAGTTGTCTGCTGCATCTGGCAGGCAGAATGACTTGGGATGTATTTTGTGGGCCAGATCTGGCTGTGACATAGGAACCTTCATTCACAGTCCATTGACTGAAACAGTCGTATGGCCGTGTCTGTGCAGGGGAGGCCGGGGAGTAAGCGTGGTGCAGCCTTGTGCTCAGGAAGAAGAGTACGTTTTTTGAGGACAGTTCGGAACCTCTGCCACAGAAATTGGGGGAGCATTAGCCAGAGTGGTGAGGGAAGACTCCGGAACTGAAATGATGAGAAAGAAGCATCCAAGCAGAAATTAGAAATCAGAGCATTCTAGGCAGAAGGGAACAGTAAGTACAAACACCCTGAGGCTTTTGAAAGATGTTGACTAGGTAGAGGAATAGAAGGAAGATCCTGTGTAGTAGGAACTTAGGCAGCAAGAGGAAGGATGGCTAGAGGAAAAGGTTGGAGAAATGAGCATTGGCCAGATTGTTTATGGATTTTGGATTATTTTGTTTATCCATTCATCCATCAATGGACACTTAGGTTGTTTCCGTATTTTGGCTTTTGTAAATAATGCTGAATTGAATGAACATGGGGGTACATATATCTTTTCAAGATAGTGTTGTTGTTTTCTTCATATAAATACCCAGAAGTGGAACTGCAGGATCATATGGTAGTTCTGTTTTTAATTTTTTGAAGAACCTCCCCCATACTGTTTTCCATAGTGGCTGCACTAATTTATATTCCCACCAAGCAGAGCATGAGGGTTCCCTCTTTTCCACATCCTCACCAACACTTGCTATCTGTTGTCTTTTTGATAATAGCCATTCTCATGGGTGTGAAGTGATATCTCGTTGTGGTTTTGATTTGAATTTCCCTGATGGTTCATGATGTTGAGCTTCTTTTCCTGTACCTATTGGCCATCTGTATGTCTTCTTTGGAAACAAGTCTAGCCAGATCTTCTGCCCATTTTTCAGTCAGATTGTTTGGATTTTTGCTGTTGAGTTTTATCAGTTCTTTACATATTTTGGATATTAGCCTGTTACCAGATAATATGATTGACAAATATTTTCTCCCATTCAGTAAGGTGCCTTTTCATTTTGTTGATGGTTTCCTTTACTGGGCAGTAGCGTTTTAGTATGGTGTCGTCCCATTTATTTATTTTTGCTTTTGTTGCTTTTGCTTTGGTGTCAGATTCAAAAAATCATCACCAAGACCTATGTCAAGGAGATTATTACTGCCTGGGTTTTCTTCTAGGAGTTTTAGGGTTTCAGGTCTTACATTCAAGTCTTTAATCCATTTTGAGTTAATTTTTGTGTTTGGTGTAAGATAGTGTGGTTGAGTTTCATTCTTTGGTATGTGGCTGTCTAGTTTTCCCAACACCATTTATTGAAGAGACTGTCCTTTCTCCGTTGTATATTCTTGGTTCCTTTGTCATAAATTAATTGACCGTATACGCGTAGATTTATTTCTGGGCTCTCTCTTCCATTCCATTGATCTATGTGCCTGTTTTTATGTCAGTACCATACTGTTTTAATTGCTATAGCTTTGTAGTATAGTTAGATATCAGGGAGCATGATGCCTCCATCTTTGTTCTTCTTTCTCAAGATTGCTTTGGCTATTTGGGTTTCTTTGTGGATTACAAATTTTAGGATTATTCTATTTTTTTTTTTTTTTTTTTGAAAAACGACATTGGAATTTTGTGGGGGATTGCATTGAATCTGTAGATTGCTTTGGGTAGTTTGGACATTTTAACAATATTGATTCTTACACTCTTCCAGTCTGTGAGCATGGACTGTCTTTCCATTTATTTGTGTCTTCTTCTTCCAGACCTTCTTCTTCTACAGGTCTTTTACCTCCTTGGTTAAAGTTATTTCTTGATATTTTATTCTTTTTGATACAGTTGTATATGGGACTGTTTTCTTTTTCTGTTTCATATTAGTGTATAGAAATGCAGTCGATTTTTGTGTATTGATTTTATATCCTGCAACCTTATTGAATTCATTTATTAGTTCTAACAGTTTTTCTAACGGAGTCTTCAGGGTTTTCCATATATAATGTTACGTCATCTGCAGGTAGTGACCATTTTACTTCTTTATTTCCAGTGTGGATGACTTTTCTTTTTCTTGCCTAATTTGGATTTGTGTTTTAAAAAGACTGTTCTTGCTACTCTTTGGAGAATGGTTTGGAAAAAGGCAAAGATGGAAGATGGGAGTTGATTTAGGAGGCTGTTGTATTAGTCGAGGCAAGAGATGATAGTGATCTAGGATAGAGTAGTCGTGGTGGAGATGGAGAAAAGAGGCCAGATTTGAGTTCTATTTTGGAGGTAGCTTTAGTAGTACTTGCTGATTGTTTGGATGGAGGAATAGTTGAGCAGCTAGATGGGTACTAGTGGTTCTATTAAAACAGGAAAGATTGGAGAGAGGAGGAGCTTTAGGGGGGAAGTAAAGAATGCCTTTTGACCTGTCAGAAATATTTACTATCTGGCCCTTTCCAGAAGAAGTTTGCTGACTCCTGGCATAAACAGTGCTCCCAAGGAAAGAAAGTGGCGAGTAAAATTTATGAGTATGGGTGTAACTTGCTAAAAATTGAAGCTCTCATAATAAAATATTTTTCACTCTTGAACACATTTGGAAGTTTGTGTTATAGAACTGTCTAACACATTAAAGTTTCAAAACCCTCTCTCTAACTAATGTAAATGCTAGTGTTGTAACTTTTTATTGAAGATTAAAGCTTGGAAACGGTACTCTTAATAAATGGTTTTAAAATCTGTTCTTACAGGTGCGTCAGCAATTTCCTGCTCCCATTGGTTGGTCAGGCACTGAAGCTCCTACACAAGTCACTGTTGAAACTCATCCCGTTCAAGAAACAACCTTTCATGTAGCCCCTCAACAGAATGCATTGCATCATCACCATGGAAACAGTTCCCATCACCATCACCACCACCACCATCACCACCACCACCATGGACAACAAGCCTTGGGCAACCGGACCAGGCCAAGGGTCTACAATTCTCCAACAAATAGCTCCTCTACCCAGGATTCTATGGAGGTTGGCCATAGTCACCACTCCATGACATCCCTGTCTTCCTCAACTACTTCTTCCTCTACATCTTCCTCCTCTACTGGTAATCAAGGCAATCAGGCCTACCAGAATCGCCCAGTGGCTGCTAATACCTTGGACTTTGGACAGAATGGAGCTATGGACGTTAATTTAACCGTCTACTCCAATCCCCGCCAAGAGACTGGCATAGCTGGACATCCAACATACCAATTTTCTGCTAATACAGGTCCTGCACATTACATGACTGAAGGACATCTGACAATGAGGCAAGGGGCTGATAGAGAAGAGTCCCCCATGACAGGAGTTTGTGTGCAACAGAGTCCTGTAGCTAGCTCGTGACTAAATTGAAACTTGAGTTTGTTTCTTGTGTGTTTTTATAGAAGTGGTGTTTTTTTCCAAAAAACAAAGTGCAAAGCTGCTTGAATCAGAAGGAGATTAACACACTGAACCGCTACAAGAGGGCAAAGCTGACTTTTTTTTTTTTTTTTTTTAACTTGAAAAGATTGCAAAGGGACAATGAAGTTTTTAAAAGAGCCATGTCCAAACCCATCTTTGCGGATAGCTCAGAGGTGTCCTCTTTCTGCCTCCCCCATCTTAACTCGCCACATCCCAGTCATAGTGGGGTTTTTGTCTTTCTATTCCACAGAAGTTGTTGTTCAGATGTTGGTCTTAATCATTTGCCAACTAATTTTAAAATAAAAGGCACTGCACATAATTTGCATAAAGGGCCCCATGAGGGTGTTTTTCCTTCCTTTTTTGTCTTTCCTTTTTTCCTTCCCGTTTTTGTTTTGTTTTCATTTTGTTTAGGGTGGGGGGTGGGAAATTTGGGTTTTTAAGTCCTCTAAACACACTTGGGCACGGAAATGCAGTACTGTAAGGAAGAGGGACCTCCAGCTCACACAAACATCACCTTCAGCTGTATGGAAGGGACGGTTGTATTGGAGTTTGTAAGGCGCAGTAAGCATGCTAAGTGGCGGGATCAGAACTCTCCTGTCTGAACCTACTGAGGAGCAAAGCAGCAATTGCCTGGGATCCTGTGGGTCTCCCGTTGTCGAGGCCACAGTGAGATAGTAACGGAACGTGACTGGTCTCCTAACCAAGGTGCACTGAGAAGCAATCAACGGGTCAGTTGTGGCCAGTCCTGGGGAGGTCTGAGTGGTGGTCTTTGGGATAACCTTTGGCCTTATGGATTTGGACTCGAAATTAGAAGAGCCTACCATTTCAGATGCAATCACTTTTGGACATGCTTTTGCAGACAGTCCTTAATGCTGAAAACACAGAGAATGGGTAATTCAAGAGGCCTTTCTTTTAAAATAGACTTTTGTGACCCACTAATTGTAAGGTATTGCAAGGTCACTTTGCGTGTGTCATAAAGTTGACTTCCTTATTGGTTGAAGGTCACAGAAGTAGTGGTTTGCTTTGATGGAAATAGCTACAGCTGTGTCCCTTCCTGCTTTTTACTTTTTCTTTTGCTTTTTCTCGGCACGTGGTATCTCCACCATTTCTTCTGCACAAAGATGTCTTCTGTTCATCCTGAACATTTTTAAAAAAATGCAGAATTTTATGTGACTGCTTTTTTGCCTCACAATTATGCTGTGAATTTTACAAAAATTTATTTTCTTTTTTGATAATTTATTGTACCAAAGCTGTTTTTATAGCACATAGATGTCTGTAACCAATAATGTAGCAGTTCTGCACTTTGACACAAGGTGTAACTAGACCATTTTTAAATGTCAGTTGAAAATTATGGCTGTACTATTGCTTAAACAAAACTGGAACTGTTGTTGAATCCATAGCCAATACATTTACAGCAATCTGTGTACTGAACATAATAGATTGACATCTAACTCAAGATTACAACAGCTGTTACATCCTAAATGTGTTCAGGCTTCTGAAGGTAAAGGGACACTGGATCCAGAAGCTGTGGAACCAGCAGTTGATTCTCGTATTCCTGATTAACCTACTTGTAAACTTGAAAGCAAGACCTTGGTTGCACCAACAGGTCCAGAATATGATCACGAGTAAAGCAAAACTTCCATGCATGACCTGAAAGGAACAGGCTGGTGTGTAACAGGTGCCTAGTTTTGAGATTATGCTGCCTTAATGTAACACAGTCCGGCAGTTGCTAAATTTGTGTTCCCATTTTAAATTGACCAATTTTATGGTGTTAAGCTTTTGAGCGGTTGAGTTGGGAGAATGAAGATTAAGGAATTTACCTGTCCGGGATCAAAGAAGCCTAGAAAAGAAGCAGTAATCTACCTCTGCCGATAACCCTGTTCAGAACAACTCAGCAGAAACACCACATTACTTTTTATTGGTCAATTCCATGTGGCTGACTAGGTCAATTTTCTCTGAACAAAAGCAGGTTTTTATATGTAAACAGTGACAAAAGAAAAAAGGCTTAAAACTATGTGAATGTGAATGGAAACTTGGGAATATCCGTTTTTTATAAACCACAAAAATTTTTTTTGTTGTTAATCAGGAAATCCATATTTATTTTGTAATTAAATGTCAAGCCTGTGGGTGGATTTTTGAACTCGGTAGTTCATAAAGTTTACAGTGAATAAAAGGACATCATCTTGAGTCTAGCAATATCAAAAGGAATTCAGTAGTTACTGCTGTTTAGGAATAGAAGGTGAAGATACATGGGTCAGGTCATTTTTTTCTGTGCTGGTTGCCACATCTTAGCAAGCACCAAAAAACGAAAGCAGTTTTTAAGCCGCTCTTTACATAAAGGAAGTCATGAAATCCAATGCTTCTGCATCGTGTGTTACGTTACAGTCCAGTTTTGTGTGCTTTACTACACGGTTTGGTTACAGGACTTCTGTGCATTGTAAACATAAACAGCATGGAAAAGGTTAAATACCTGTGTGCAGATTGTAAGATCTGGTCCGGACTTGCTGTGTATATTGTAACGTTAAATGAAAAAGAACCCCCCTTTGTATTATAGTCATGCGGTCTTATGTATGATAAACAGTTGAATAATTTGTCCTCAGACTCTTTACTATGCTTTTTTAAAACTAATTTAAGAAAATTGTAATCATAGTGGAAATCTTCCTATGCAATTAACCTGGTCCAGGTAATGGTCTGGTAGGTATACTGACTATAAGTTTAGTCAAATGTGTGGAAAGGAGAACAGTAGTTACATCAACGTAGGCTTCAGAAATCTTGGAAAGTAAACATTGGAGGTTTAACAGACCATTTTGATTTTTTAAAATTGTTTCTTTCCTTGATACTCACAGTTTCTCTTTGATTCAAAGTGCTCATAGTCTGTCATGTTTAGGATGGATGTGAGAGATGATTTTCTCTAGGATTTGACCTGCTTGGAAGCAAGAGGAAATACAAATAGTATCGTTCCTCTTTCCCCAGATCCTTGATGGGGGCCTATCAGGGACTTTATACAAGGAAGTCTAGAATTCCTGCCACAGTGAATTAATCCTAACCTAAAGTCTCCTCTTTTTTATAAGTTAGCCTGCGTAAGTATACATTAAGGTGGCTTTCAGAAAGCAAAAAACTTACTGTAAATTTAAATGTGATTTTGTAAAGTTCAGATTGTCTACATAAAGTGCACTTACCACATGTATGAAAGAAACTTCCTTTAGTGTTTTTCTTAGGGTAATGAGCATTTGATAGGTAAGTGGCACATTTTGTATATCAGACTCCAAAAAACTTAGGCTTATTTTTATTTAATGAATATTAGAACTATTGATACATGTGAAGAATCATTAAGGCTACAATAATTATGTAAGGCCCACAAGATGACTGCTCTGTTTACTGCTGTATCGTCTTTCCCAGCTCCTGTGTTGTTAAACTTATTGTTATAATAAGTCTTATAATAAGGCAATACAATGATGAGATAGTAAATGCTAAATTTCTTCTAGATTAGTTCTCCAGTTTCCTTTTGGCCTGCCTTTGTTAGCTCTCAGAATACAAGTTCAGTACTCATTTTTATATCCATTTTTGTAGCGGTGACCAAAGCTAACAGATCAGACGGTTCATTCCAGATACAGAACTTGGCCTTAGTGCCATATATGAAAAAAAAGTTTGAAATCTTAAGATTAGGGTTAGGAGAAAAACCGATCGGTATACTGAGTCTATTCAGATTTCTTAGAATCCTTGGGATGGCTCGACATTGGGAAGCCTTTGGTGTCAGGAAGTGCAGAGTAGAAGGTCTCATTTTCTTAACCATGGATCTCCTTCCCTAGACTTGTTTCCTAGGGTGAAAACGTACATCAAGTAATTTTTAGTACAAAGAACAAGAAAACCCTAAGAACATAACCTTATTCTTCATCATCCCTCATAATGCATGGCAGTAACCTATCTCCCAGTCCCCTGAGAACCGTCTTGTGGGTATCACCTGGGCTTTCACACTAGTAGTCATTCCTACATATCCCTGTGTTTAAAGCACTCGTTATTTTTTTGTGGAAGACTCATTTAGGACGGTAAGTGGTCTTGTCGGTTTGTGCGTTTTTCTTTCTCTTTGGCATTGTGTACAGCCAAGGTCCCTGGTTTCAGCTGCTCCCAGGAAAACATGATAAAAGAGCTAAGGTGTTCTTGCATCATAACTTTTGGGGATAACATTCACCTTAACACAGAGACGGCCCGAGGTATTTGTCATCAGTTTTTTCCAGTTTCTTAACTGAGATCTTCAAAGACGGAAGTATTTTTCCAACTAAAACACAATGATTTAAATGTGTACCAGATAACTAGGTAGAGCCCCACAGGTTTCAATATCAGCTTCTTTACATGAAAACACAAGGTTTTTGTTCTGGTTTTTACATAATTTCACACCTTGAGGGTATGACCTTTTATTAAAGAGAGCGGTGGGAAAGACTAAGTTTCAGTCTTGGCATGTCATGAATTCCCTGCCACCTGCAGCAGGACTTGGGGACACTGCTTCAGAGCAGCGAGGAGGGAAGGTGAACCTTCAGTTCGCTCCCTTGTGCCTTAACTGGATGTCATTGTCCAGTCACAGCTGGGTTCTGAAGGAACAGAGGTACTGCGGTAGGAATCTTGTTGGCTGGTATAAACGCAGTTTAAATGTGCGGCAGGAAAAATGGGTGACAAAGCTCTTGGTGAAGGATGGAGGAGGTGGGCCTTGAGTGAGCGCACACCTGTTCCCGGTGGAGGTGGGGCCCTTGGGTGATGCTGGCTCGGGCGTGGTCAACTGTGTGCTCTCAGATCTAGAAAGATACTTGAGGATTTTTCAGGTTGCAACATGTAGAAAGGCCATGTAGGAATTACATACATTCGTCTGTTTTAAAGACCACAGTTTATTTAAAATACTTCTGTAAATTTTTATTTTATTCTTATAAACTTTACTCCCAGTATTTACTCATTAATCACTATAATTGCCTCAGGTCTTTAGCTGAAGCTGCAGTGAAAGGGGAGGATTCAGAGCCAAAGGTAAAATAGAGGGGTAGGCCCTGGGTGTGTGGCAGTTCTTCCTCAGGCGGGGCCGGTGACACCAGCTGAGCAGCTGGGCCCAGGGCTGGGGCCCAGGGAGGTCTGTCAAGAAGGAACAGCTTCGCCAGGAGAGTGCTGAGTTGGTTAAAATAGAGCCCAGGATGGTGAGTTGGTGAGTCACCCTTGACTCACTGTTGCATAGGAATGCAATAGCAGGCTGGGTGAGGATGGGGCTTGTCAGCTCCCTGGACACTAAGATGACTTCTGATGGTGTCAAAGGATTGTTTGTTTTTAAAGATCTGAAGCACAATGTAGTGACATAGTGACCCTAAGGAGAAAGTCTTTTCATGTACGTCGCAGGCAAGCCCCAGTCTGTTGAAGAGGTGACATGACACACGGACGGGATCCTGAGCTGGGTGAAGTAGTTGACTTCAGGCACTGCTCCATTAATTGCCCAGCAAATCGGTAAGCAAGACCTAGGGGAAAGGAACGGTGTGTTTGGTGAACCCTAGGTGATCTTACCAAACGGTTAAATCAGTGCTCATCAATTTAAAATGAGTTTCCAACCCTGCCACACATCTGACGCACCCGTAGAACTTTATAAAGTCACAGCTGTGCTGATCACGCTCGAGAATTTTTGATTCAGAGAGTTGGGAGTGGGGCCTGGGTCTCTGCTTTTTAAGTGGCTTTACAGGTGACTGTGCCCTTGCATAGGATGACTCGGAGGGCCCAGAGATAGGCTTGGCTAACCGGACAGGAGTCTGAACTGAAGAACGTTTTAAAATAGTTTCATTATTGAAGTGTATATAATTAAATATATATCAATGGGTAATTAAAATTCACAACTTAGCCTGCATTATAAAGTATTATAAACAAACCTCCAAGAAGGGCGGAAAATAGCAGATGTAAGTGTGTAAACCTTTCACAGTTTGTTTCTTGTCATCTTCCCTTTTGGAAGGGGTTGGTGTGACGTCCTATCAGTAGCTCTCAGATGTCCCATGAGAATGGCACGTGTTAAGTTTATTTCCCAGAGATGGGGCTGGGCCGTGCTGCTTCACACCTCAGTCTCGCGTGGTCTTTGTTGGCCCAGTGGCAGATTCTCCAGGGCATGAGCCACCTTGTCTGAGCGTGCAGACATTCAGGAGGGCTCCACAGCGCAGTGGCCACGGTTTTCAACTCTAGAATCGGGTTCAAATCCTTGCTATCCTTGCTCTTATCCTGGGCAAGTTGTTTTACTTCTCTAAGCCTCACTTTCCTTTTTTTTTTTTTGGTAAAATGGGAATAACTGTAGTATCCACTCTGGGATTTTATGCAGGCTTCACTGAGATAATGTACATAAGAATCTTAGCACAATGTAGGAAGTGCTCAATAAATACAATTTGTAACTAGAGAGCTTAAGTCCACAGTATGAATGGATCTACTTCTATATAAATTTAACAAGCATCCTGTGGGAAACTGAGTAGTGTTCTCTATGAATGATTAAATAGGATTATTTTCCAGTTTACTTTTATTTCTGGAGTCTGTAACTGGATGTTATTCTTTTACTACTTGATTTTGCTACTGCACAGTACCTACATCTATTTTAGAATTTTGAGGTTGTGTGTTTTGTAGTTTGCTTTGATATAATGTGTGATATTTAAATGTTTTATAAAGGATTTTTCTCTGTAACTTAAGGGAAGTTGTTTGGAGGCCTAACTATGGAAAGGGCCCATTTTTTAACAAGCACTGTCATTCAACCTGGCCGTCATGTGTCCGGTGGCCTCTCGCCACGTCCCTTTTCCCACTTGAAGGCATATCTTACATTTTTAGCCTCCAGAGATTTGACTTAGGGAGAAAGGAGGATAAGTAAAAAATCAAGTTCCCAAGTTCATAAACAGCGATATAATTGGGGAAGCTTTCAGAACTTAGTTATAACCCACATGTTAAAAGCTTTAAGGAGCTAGCTGCTGCTTGTTTTTTTTGTTTTTATTCTTTATTTTGTTCATATGTTAAGAGGACTCTGTACCTCCACCAGCCTGCGGGCCCGTAATTTGACCCCCTTTTCTCTTCATTCCTAAGGCATCCTCCTTTCCTCAGAGCAAGCATAAGGACAGAAATGTCTTAGGACAGAAAGTCTGTTCCTTCGAGTTAGAACATACGGATGTGGTAGACATTACCACACAGGAGCACGTGCCTAACGTGGCCTGTGGCTGCAGCTGGATGGAGCTCACGATGGATCTAATAATGGATTTAAATGTTTCCCTGAGGTAGATACAATGCTTTGGGGAGACGAGTTCCCCATGATTCTAAATTTCACATACAATAGACAGCCTTCTTGTTGTAAACCAAACTGGGCTGCTTTTGTGCCTCTTAATAGCTCTCCGTCTTTCCCTGACCTGCTGGCACATCTCCGCCCTCCGGACATGCCTTTGGCGTGAGGGCCTGGCCAGCAGGAGCCCTGGCGCTGACTGCACACCTCGGATCAGGGTAGGATGGGGTGAATCTAAGACTGCTGTCAGACCTGAGAGATGCTCTGCCGCTTGCAGGGGGCTCACACGGCCTTCATCACCACCACTCTGACTCAGTACGACTGTCGCCCAGGTCCTGCCGCCGGCGTGGGGAGGTGGGCGCTGCTGAGACCGTGGACACTTTTCTGAAGGTGCCTCCTGCCCACGTGTAAGGGCAATGACTTCACATCTGTACTGGTCCAGGAGGAGTCAAGTTAGGACTCGCCCCGTGAGGCTTCCCCTGTAGTCACCAGCTGCGGTCCTTCTCCGCAGCTCGGCTTGCTCTGTGGGTGAGGGCCCTGCCTGGCTTTCACGAGGAGCGGGGCGCTAGCGGTGACTCCCCTCACTGGTCGGATAAAACCGGAGTGAACTTGAAACATCTCCCCTGCTGCCTGCAGAAGACACTCCGAATCAAGGAAAGCAATCAGTACTAACCCTGGAAGTAGAATTTATAAACGGAAAGTCCTACTCTGAAGTAAAATGTCTTACTAGCTGGAGGGAGGGGGTATGTCTTGAGGCAGGTGACATGAGGACTACACGGGAGAAATGTATCATGACCACCTGTCCTGTGCAAGGCACTTGGCTACGTCCTAGGGGTGAGGCCAAGTCAATCACTGTCCCTGGGGGTGGGGCTCAACTCCAGCTGAGCCGAGTGTTATTAGGGTCAGGGTGTGAACAGAGACCCGCTTCTGGTCCAGGGGCTGGAGGGGGTTTCCCTGAGGAATTGAGGGTTAGGCTGCTAATCTAATGGGTGAATGGGAGTTAGCCAGGAGGTGGTGGGAATGTTCTAGAATCTCAAAGAAAGAGTCTGTTCAGAGCCTGAAGAAATGAGGAAGTGAGAGGCCTTGCAGGTATCTGTTCATGAGCGGATGGAGTCCAGAGCCGCTTAGGAAGGAGAGCTGGCAGGCCTGGGGTGTGGCTCGGACAGAGTTAGGGGCGGCGGGGGGCCGGAGTGGAGGCGTTGGCCTGCGCAGCTTGGTGGCGGCCGTGCTGTTACTGGTATCGGGAGCGTTTGAGGTAGAGCAGGTCTCCTACACCATCTCCCTGCAGTTCAGGACTTTGAGTGCTAAGGGCTTACAGGACATTTAAGTGGGCATGTCAAGTAGATAATTTGATATAAAAGGACAGGTCGAAGCGGTGAAGGTGAGGCCTGGGGTGGTAGATTTTGGTCCTTCTGTGAGCAGGTGATGGTGACTGAGATGATGTAAAGGGAGGTGGGAGGAGAGCCCGGGCACTTTCACCAGGGAAACCTGTATACTCGGAACAGTAAGAGCCCACGCCTGCCTGGAGCCTTCGGCCGATTTAGGACTAGCGAGGGCAGAGAGCTCGTCTCGGCCCTCGCCACCTGGCGTAGTCTGGGGACTGCAGCGTCAGCACCGCCCATTCTGCCTGTTAGAAACGCAGATGCTCAGGCCCGGCCCAGACCTGCGCAGAACCTGCATATTAACAACGGCTGTGGGCAATTCATACGCACGTGCAAGGGCGAGAATCACTGGCTGGCACCTCGCTGGGTGAGGTGAAAACCTAAGAGAAGCCTTGGAGAAAATCTAAGAGTTGAAGCAGCTTGTTCAAGATGCCACACCTGACCAGTGACGGCCTCCAACTTCCAGGCCAGGCTCTGGCCACCACGATGACCTCGACTTTGGGGATCACATACCACAACCTGCAGCCGGACGGTCCCTCCAGCTGCTGGGACCACCCGAAGCGGAGTTACCGGTGAGACCAATATCAATTCATGTAGACTCTTGGCTTATGGGCTGAGTAAGCTTAGTTATTCCGGAAGGACTGCACTGTTCCCATGAACCACGATAGACATGGCTTTCCTGAACCTGGAAATGTTGAACAGGTTTATCTCTGATTGTCTTTTCATTTAACTATGTAACTAAAATAGCTCCCGGGAGACTCTGAAGAGTGAAGACGGAGATTCTGCTGCTTCCCCTTTCTCCCCCTCTAAATGCTGCTCCAAGCCCCCGTTCCTTTCTCCCGAGGTCATTTTTGTTCCTTCTGGTTTCCAGGGTCCAGCATTCTTATTCCGGCTTCACCTCTTCCCCGGCGGTGTTTCAGGCTGGTGTCTGGGGTGTCGTGTGACAAAGTCGGGAGCCCTTCACCGAGACTGTTTCTCCCACGTGGCAGCCATAGGCCCCTCTTGTCTTTCCCAGCTGTCCGCCGAGTCCAGACAGATTGTGCAAATCCAGATTGTAATTCAGGCCCCCAGCCCATGCCTCTGGATTCAGTGAGGCTCTTGAAGACTCTCTGAACAAAGGTAAAAATAGAGTTGTAAATGGAAGTCAAAATAAGGAGATTCATTCTGTGTTAGTGATTATCAGGGAAGCCTTCCCTTTTTTCTTCTCTCTGAAGCATTTCAGCTTGCTCGCTCCTTGCTGCTGTTACTTGCATTTGCCCACATGCGGCTGGCAGCAAGCCCTCAGCACATCTTTCCAGGGCGGTGGGCCCCGCAGGAACAGGAGACTCTGGAAAAGCGGCGATGACTTTGGCCTCTGCTTCCTGTCTGTCGCCAAAGATTAGGTGTTGGCAAATTACAGCCACCCTCCTGCTTTGGTATGGCCCGCCCAGCTAAGAATGGTTTTTATATTTTAAATGGTTGAAAAACATCAAATGAATAACATTTCCTGTTGTGAAAATTATATGAAATTTAAATTTCAGTACCCATAAATGAAGTCTTATTGGAACACCACCACTTTTTAAAATTTGCATATTGCCTGTGGTTGCTTTTTGCTACACTGGCAGTGTTGAGGAGTTGCCACAGAGAGCATGCGTGGCACACTCATTTTGCCCTGCTGTTTGGTGCCCTACACGTGGCAGTGACAGTTATAAATCAACAGCATTTTCAGTGCTGCATATTTTACCATGCCACGCATTTATTTTTTATTACCGGTGTGGTCATTATGTCAAAACAAGAGAAGAGGAAAGTGGATTTCAAATATCACAGCTTTTAAGACATGATGGAGTATGGGTTATTCTGTTCCTGAATTAAGTGGCAACACACAATGACATGGTAGCTGTCACATTACAAAGAATACAATATATGTTGGCATTACCAGTCTAAACGTCCAACAAATGACTTCTAACTCACAAGAAAGCAATGGTCAGGAAAATTAGAAAATTTAAAATTGAACATCTAATCACAGAATTCCTTCACAGAAATAAAAATTGAAAAGGAGGCTGCAACCAAAGTCAGTTTCTGATTGGCTCATTTATTAGGCAAGCAAGGAAAGCCACTTACCTATGGTGGGTTAATTCAATCGTGTGTGACGCAGCAGCTGAAGAAACACCACCAGAGAAAGTAAGCCTGTTTAGAACTACCAGCCTTTCGATGATAACAGTTGCTCCAAGATTTTGCAGACAACAGGAGTAACATCAATAGTCAATTAAAAAACAAAGCAAATGATTTTGAGTGTTTTTCTGTGACTCTTGTTACAAGAGTTGATGTATGTTAGCTTACTTGAGGAGCCTGTGCTAAGTTGGAAATTAGCCTTTGTCCATAGCCTGTGGTGTAACAACTACAGGCAAAAATATTTTCAAAGTTGAGAAACTGAGTACAACCTGAAGTGGAATCTGCTAAGATGTGCTACAGCTGATGGTGGAAAAAATATGTGAAGAGTAGAAAAAGGATTAACAGGACAAACTTACAATGCTTGTGATAAGATAAGGTGTTGAAGTGTAGGGTTATTTGTTGTATTATTTAAATCAATGGGTGTGTTGTGGAAAATATTTGAATCATGTGTTATTGAACCAATATTGTCAACAGTGAACTTCAGTTGCTGTTGTGGACTTACCTGGCAACAGTTCCATGAATTCTTGTCAGAAATAGTAGCTGAAAGTCCTGACCTGGTCTATAACACAGCAGTTCAATGGTTTAGTAGTCGTAAAGTTTATTTCAATTTTTGACCTCAGGACCAAGACTGAAACTTTTCTGAATAAGAAGAACTGCCCTCAACCACTATTGTCAAACACTGAACAGCTTTGGAAATTAGCTTTTGCTGCAGATTGATAATGTTTCTTAATGAATTCTATCTAAAATCACAAGGGAAAACTGTTTATACATGGAATTCACACTATGGTAAAGTCATTTCAACAAGAACTAACGTTGTTGGGATCACAGCTAATGTTAACATGTTGTCAAAAGTTGAAACAAGGAGCAAGAATTCCATTATTCCCACACACATTTGCAGCAGGTATATTATCTGAGCTCATACTACAGTTCCAGGAGCCGTTTTTAGACCTTAATGTAAACCCAAAAGAAATGTGCACATTTCAAAATCCATTAACTGCAATTGAGGAGCTTCCACATAACCTTCAAATGAAGTGATTAATCTGCTAAAAAGCAAACATCAAGAGAAAAATCTAATAGAATTCTATAAATGTCTTTCTTTCTTTTCTTTTTTTTTTTTTTGCCACTCCGCGCAGCATGTAGGATCTTAGTTCCCCAACCAGGGATCCAACCCATGTCCCCTGCAGTGGAAACGTGGAGTCCTAACCACTGGACCACCAGGGAATTCCCTATAAATGTCTTTCAAGCGATAAATATGTGCAGTTAAAAATCTTGTGCTCATCGACTGATAATCAGTATTGGGAAGTACCTATCTGTGGGAAGACATTTTCAAACATGAAATATGTAAAATCTCATTACAAATCAGCATTAACATATAAAGGTGTGCAATTAATTTTGATACTGATCACTAGCTTTGAACTTCAATTAAGTGAAATGTTATCCCCCCCAAAGAATTCAAATTATTCTTATTACTAGACCTGTATTACACAAAAATTATACTCAATTATTATATTTGGCTTTCACCAATTAAATTTTTTTTGTTTATTATATAAATTCCTACACAATATCCTAGAGTTTTGCCTCTTGGCCCAGAAAACCTAAGACATTTAATATCTGGCCTCTTAAAAAGTCTGCCTTCGGGACTTCCCTGGTGGTGCAGTGCTAAAGAATCCACCTGCCAATGCAGGGGACATGGGTTCGAGCCCTGGTCAGGGAAGATCCCACATGCTGCGGAGCAACTAAGCCCATGCACCACAACTACTGAGCCTGCGCTCTAGAGCCCACGAGCCACAACTACTGAGCCTGCACGCCTAGAGCTCATGCTCTGCAACAAGAGAAGCCACCACAATGAGAAGCCCGCGCACCACAATGAAGAGTATACCCCACTCGCCGCAACTAGAGAAAGCCCGCACGCAGCAACAAAGACCAATGCAGCCAAAAATAAATAAATAAAACAAATAAATAAATAAAAATCTGCCTTCTCCTACAATAGATGGAGCAAAGAAAGAATAAGTGGATTCAGTCTCCAGATGAGTACACCAAAAGGCAAGTTTGGGACGGGGGTCCAGGACCCTCTGGCCCTACTCCCAGAAACAATCTCTGCTCCCCAAGGAGTCTTTGGGCCATGGTCTGTTGGTACAGGACCAGGCCATGATGCAGAGAACCACCAATGGGACAGCCCCGTGTCCAGCAGCAAGGAGTGATAGACCAGTTTGCGGCTCAAAGCTTGTCTACTGACAAGGTCTGTCCCCGGATGCCTGACCTCCACTCATCTGTTTGCCTGTGCAAAGGCGTTGAAAGGTTTACCTTTTCCTCCTGATGCCAGCCAGTTTTCTGGTTCTCTGCAGACTTCAACCGGGTGCCCAACAATTCAATTCAATTCTGACACTATCTACCTGGCGTTAGTATCAAATTCTGCATGTTAAAGGGTTCAGTCCCGCAAGACTGCCCCCACTTCAGATGCCAACCACAAGTTCTCAGACTCCTGTGCTTCTGATCGACCAGGGTACTCAACTTCTCTGGGTCTCAGTTTCTTCATCTGTAAAATGGGGATAAGACTATTACCCACCCTGTAGGTTATTATAGGATTAAATACATTTATATTATATTATAAATAATCTTAGAACGGTGCCTGGCACATAGCAGAGCTTAGTAACTGTCAGTTCTTATTAGATGTTCTAGCTGCCCAGAAGGTAAGGACTGTTACCTGCAGCTCAGTAACTGGCCTAAGGTCGCAGAGCTATTAATTTTGGAGTCAGTTTTCAAGCCTAGGTTTGCAGACTGAGCGAGTTCACTCACCATTACCCCAAACCGCCTCCCATCCAAGCCTCCACCCCAACTCCAGCTCTGTCTCTTGCCTCCTAGGCCCCCGGTCCATCACTTACCTGATAGCATTCTCACAGACAAACATTGACCTCTTCCATTTAAAATCCTACCCCATCACTGCCAGGATATAATTTAAGGTTCTAGAAAATTCATTCAAGAGCTGACACCCACCTGCCCCACTGAGCCACAGCCTCCTGTGTTCCAGCTTCACCAGCCTCTCAAATGTGCCTGCATCAGCCTTTGCTCCCAGACTGATCTTCTGTGATGCTTTCCTGGTCCTCGCCAGCGCCCCCTCCCTCCATGACCCAGGGTCCTGCCTGTGTTCCACGGCTCCTGCGTGCAACCCCAGACATCGCCCAATGTGTCAAAGTTAACAATGTCTCTCTGGCCAGCAGCTGGAGGGCAGGGCCTGCTTCTCCTTCCTCCTCTCTCTCCAATGCTTAGGGTAAAGTCAATACAGGATGCGGGATGCCTGTGGAGTAAAAGAATGAATGGGAGCATTTGCTTCCTGGAAAGGAAGAGAATATGGCCGGACCCGTTAAGTCTCTTTCCACAAGCTTTTTGAAGTTTGTGTGTTTGGGACTCCCTGAAGCAGGAAGTTGCTCGCAGAATGACGGATGGAGAGACACCATGTCTCACTCTTGTACCTGGCAGAACATTCTCAGGCCAGAGAGAGGGATCAGCTACCTCTACCCCTCTGGCTTTAGGGAAACAGAGGGGTGCTACACCTCCATTCACGGTGTTGACTGAAAGAAAAACACACAATGTAAGAATTATGAGTTAAGTTTTATTCAAGGATCTTACTGAGGACTATAGCCCAGGAAACAACCTCTCAGTAGCTCTGAGGGGACTGTTCCAAAGAGGTGGGGGGAGAACCAGAATATACACGATTCTTGGCTCAGGAATACGTGCAGTCAAGCACACATCTTGGTAAAACATACTGCTAGTCACAAGGAATAGGTATCTCAGTTAATGATTTTAGTGCTTTTCTATGCAGGGGAAGATGCAAGATTCTGGGTTCATTAAAGTTCTTTCTGAGATATACATCCAACTATCTGAGGGGCATGTTTTTTCCAAAGCACAGAGTGCCTCTTCCTGTTTTCTGTCCTGAATTTCTTTCAGGGTGAACTGCAGGTCCCGACAGCAGCGACTAAGGACTTAATCCTTGTAGAACGGAATGGTGGGTAACATTCTTTGTTTTACAGTGGATACCACCCTGGGGCAGATTCTTTTTGTTTCGTTTGCACAGATCGGAAGCTTGGGGCTGGGAGCCATCGAAGGCGTCCATTGTGCATCCAGCATCCAGGCTGAGCAGGGCTGGGTGGGGCTGGAGTGAGGGTGACATGCCAGCTCTCAAGAGGCCAGGGTAGGGGTGCAGTTGGCTTGAAGGGGGCTGGAACAGGCATTGGACCACAACCGAAGACCGGGAAAGGGGTGAAGGAAAACAAAAAAAATAGGTAAGAATTGCACCAAAGGAATTTTGTTTTTTGAACCTGAAGACAATTTTTTTAAAATGGACAAGTTTCTTTGGGTCTCTGAGTATTTAATAAATGGTTATATGTTTTATAAGCCTAAATTGCAAAAAATCTGCAGTGATGAAAAGTCTGGGCTTGAGAAGTGTGCCCATCTGGGTCCCAGGTGAGACTCTTCCATTGAGAGACATGGGACAGAAGCCCAATGTCACCACATAGACCAGAGTCACAAGAGCAGCATCAGGGTTTTATAAGATGAAAATAAACCCTACTCAAGATTAGATATATAAACCTCGGGCTGGGAGGTGACAGCACGTGTTAACATACTGTCACAGGAAACTTCTTGGACCTTAAAACTACCTCTAGAGCATTGATGGCTCAGTCTTTCTAGAAAGGCCCACGGCTGCAGGGGACCAGCTAACTGCCCATCTGTGATGCTTCCGTTCAAGCTGAGTGGTGACTTTTGCCCTGGAAAAGGTGAGTCTGCATCTTCTCTCCTTTCTTGGACTAACTTTCAACCCTGAGAAAGGGTTTGTTCAAGTGTGACCAAGTTCTCCCAAGACACAGCAGCCTTGGGATGAAAGAGGAACTGTGGTGAAAAGAGAGAATCTCCCTAGTTGCGCCCCCGCCCCGCCCTGACCTGTCCACGCCCAGCCCTAGGTCTCCCCAAGACCTGCGGAGCGTGACGTCACAGTCCTGCTGCTGGAATGGCCCGTCTCCAGGCATCCTGGGCTAATCTCCAGCGGGCCCTGAAAGCACTGTCTGCCCATCACTTCCCTGGCGGCCTGGTCTCAGATCTGCAGAGCTGAGAAAGTGGAGCAGCCCCTTCACCCCAGCGCTCATTTTCCCAGGGATGCCCTGGGCCCCCAGTGCTGGGGGGCTGGGAAAGCTCTGGGCACGCCCCACTGCAGGACTCCTTCCAGACAATTCCACTGGCTGGCTGTCCTCAGATCGGGCTCCTGGGCCTCTATGTCCTCGGGGGGAATTATTTCCTCTTTCCCTTTTGCAAACCCCCTGGCAGCTGCCCTGGCTGGCCTTCAGGGCCGCGGCAATCCTTAGGTACTAAGCCACATCAGGCACAGCTGAATGTGAATGTCCACTGGTTAGAGTTTGATTGGGGTGCCATTTGGGGCATTTTCTAGAATGATAATTTTTATGACAAAATTCCAGCTATAGTTTCTAACTGCGGTAAGGACAAAAAGGCAATGAGCTTCCCAAACTAGAAGCATTCAGAGACTTTTTGAGTTTCTATGATAATATGCCAAAATCACTTCAACTTACCTTTTTTTTTTTTTTTTTTTTTTTGCTGAAAACATGATATTTCACCCCAAATTACTTCAGTAATTTGCATCTGTAAAAAAATGACAATTTCCTGCTTAACCAAGCAAAATTAACAGTAATTCCTTACTGTCATCCAATACCAGGTCCATAGTCAAATTTCCCCATTGTCCCCCAGATATATTTCACTGCTGATTTGTTCAAACTAGGATTCAATCAAGGTCCAGACATTGCATTTAGTTGTTCTGTTTCTTAAACCTCCTTAGATCCAGAAGTTTGCTCTCTATATTTTGGGTGATAGAACAGTTTTCCCCACTCTAATATGTTTAATAGTTTCATTTTTTACATTTAAATCTTTGATCCATTTGTAATTTCTTCTATCGTATCTCGTGAGGCAAGGATTCGATTTTGTATTTCCCCAAATGGCTATGTGGGTGTTTCAACACCTTTTATTAAAAAGTCCATCTTTCTCCCATTAATTAAAGATTTCACATGTATCTTTGTCATATGTTAACTGTCATAATTGCTTGGGTCTTTCGTACCTTCTAACGTGTTGCATAGTGTGTAAGCCTATCCATATGCCGCAAGCACACTGTTTTCATTGCACAGGTTCTGTGGCACGTTTTAGTATCTGGCAGGCCAGTACCCCCAATTTATCACTCTTTTCCTCACAGTTTTCCCGGTTATTCTTGCTGGTTTATTTTTTTCCATATGACTTTTCAAATAAATATATCTAATTTCAGAAGAAAATTCTGTGAATGATGAATTGACTTGGGAAGAACTGATTCCCTTTGATGTTGAGTCATCTTATCCAAGAACATGGTCTGTCTTTTCTTGGGTTAAATCCACTTTCGTGTCTTTCAGGAGTGTTTTAAAATTTTCTCATAAAAGTTTTACACAATTCTTTTAAATTTTACACTGAGGTATTTTTCCTTTTTTGTTTGTACTGTAAGTGGGATTTTTCTCTTCCCTTATATCTTCTAATTGGTTATTATATGAATATAGGAAGGCTATTTATTTTATGGTATTTTAATGTTAATTTTATATCCTTACTAAATTCTCTCATTTTTTTTTTTTTTTAGTATATTGTCCATGGACTCTTTTGTATTTTTCTAGTATGCAATAAAATCATCTGCAAACAGGGATGTTTTATATTTTCCTTCCAGTGATTATCATTTTGTTGTTCTCTCATCTAGTGACATTAGCTAATAATTCCAGTGCAGTTATTGGAGTGGTAGAAAACATAGTGGACCTCCTTGTCTTACTCCTGACTTTCTTTATAATTCGTACAGTTGTACCAGTTATCTTTTGATTAGTGTTTGCATAATATATCTTTTACTATCCTTTTACTTTCAGCTTTTCTGTATCCTTTTGTTTTCTATCTGTCTTTTGTCAACAGCATAGAGTCAGACTGGACATATTTTTATCCACTCTGAAAGTCTTTTTGTTTTTAATTGGACTTTCAATCCACTTAGATTTAATATAATTGCTGATATATTTGGAATTGTACATTGATTCCATATTAATTATATATTAGATTTTAGATTTAATATAAGTAAGAGTATATTTGGAATTATACATTATTTAGAATTATTACCTACTCTTTTTGTCCCCAATGATTTCTATTTCTATGTCATTTTCTTCTTCTTTTGGGTTGATTGTATATTTTTCAATTATCATTCTATTTTCCCCATTAGTCTGGAAGTTATCCAACACTCCACTTGTCTTTTAGTGGTAACCATAGAGATTAAAAAGTGTGACACTCATTTATCTAAGGCTACTATTATTAAAGCACTTCACCCTCTTTCTAGACAATGCAAGGATCTTAGAATATTTTTAGCTGTACATACTTCTCAATTTACATGATATGATTATCATATCTGAACTCTATTTTTAGCCCACAGTAGATTTTATTGCTTTCTATGAAGTCAGCAGTCGGTAGGATTTACCCACAGTAAGATTCACCCTTTTTCATACTCTTCATTCCTTCCTGCATCTCTGAGCTTCCAACTAGGATTGTTTTCATTCTGCTTGAAGTTTTTGGGTTTTTTTAAAGTTTTTGTTTTTTTTAAATTGCAGTCTACTGGTAGTGAATTACTTTAGTTTTTGATATTTGAAACTATTCCTTGCCTTCATTTTTAAGGAATATCAGTTTTAACTTTTAATTTTGAAGTAATTTCAGGATTATTAAAAAGTTACAAACATAGTGCAGAGGGTTCTCGGATACTTTTCATCCAGTTTCCTCTAAAGTAACCATGTTCTGTAGCCATAATACAATTATGAAAATCAGGAGGTTAACACTGATACTATACTATTCACTGATCTACAGTCCTTATTCAGATTTCATCAGCTGTCCCACTAACGTTGTTTTTCTGGACCGGAATCATGCGTCGCATTTAGTTGTCATGTCTCTTCTGTCTCCTATACTCTAGGACAATTCCCCAGTCTTTGTCTTTCAGGACCTTCACACTTTTGAAGAGTTCCACCCAGGTATTTTATAGACTTTCCATTGGATTTGTCTTTTCTGATTTTTTTTTTGTGATTAAATTAGGGTTATGCATTTTTGGTAAGAATACCAAGAAGTGATATTGTGTTCTTCTCATTACATCACACCAGGAGGCATAGGCTTTTGTTATATCTTATTACTGGTGATGTTAACTTTGATCCCTTGGTTAAAGTGGTATTCTTCAGTTTTCTCCACTGTGAAGTTATTAGCTTTCCCTTTGTAAGTCATAAGCATTTGATGGGAGATACTTTGAGACTATGTGTATACATTATTTAATACTGTATAACAAGTTACCCCCAACGTTAGTGGCTTTAAAATAATAACCATTTATTATCTCACAGTCTCCTTGGGTGAGGGATTTGGGAGAAGCTCAATGGGATAGTTGGGCTTGGGGGTCACTAGAGCTGAGGTTGTAGTCAAGATGTCCATCAGGGCTGCAGTCATCTGAAGGTTCGACTCGGCCTGGAGGGTCTCCTGACAAGATATCTCCCTTCCAGACTGTTGGTAAGAGGCTTTAGGTAGTCACTGAGTAGTCACTGAATTCAGGCAGAAGCTTCATTTCCTCACCACGGGGATCTCTGCGTATGACCCCTATAGCATCCTCACATAGCACCTAGCTTCCACCAAGTCCAGTATGCCAAGAGCTTTAGGCAGAAGCTACAAAGTCTCTACGACTTATCTCCTCACTCTGTCATTTCCTCAGTATCTTATTGGTCGTCCCTAAATGGGGAGGGGTCTACACAGCAGCAGGAGTACTGGGGCCCGGGGATCATCGTTGGCCATCTCCATGGACCTCGGTTCCTCTGGGCTTTTGACCCCACCTTCTCAGGCACCCTTCCTTCTCCATGATAGGTAGCTGATGTTTGCTGCGGAATTGTTTGCTTAGCCTGTGTGTCAGTCAGGGTCCATCCAGAAGACGGAAACCACAGAGAAATTTGTACAGGGAAAGCTTAGTATAAAGAGATACTGAGTAGCGGGGAACTGGCTAATAAGAGGACGCTAAAGAATACAGGCACAGAGACGTCTCTGGAGGTCCAGGGGTTAAGACTCCACCCTCCCAGTGCAGGGGGCGCGGGTTCAGGCCCTGGTCGGGGAGCTAAGATCCTGCATGCCGCGCACTGGGGCCAAAAAAAGAAAAAAATAAAATAAAAGAAAGAACAGGCACAGGTAGCCGGCACCGCACCTGGGACTGAGACAAGCCCCTCCCAGGGCTGAGATCCAGACCCCGCTGTGCGGGCACAGTTCAGGGGATTACAGGGACTTCCCCAGGCAGGATTTGCTTGCATTCCACCCTGCAAAAGGAGGTACCACGTCTCGGAACCCTAGCGGCTGCCTCAGGAGGTGCTGTAGAGGCCCCGCAAGAAGAGGGTCTGGCTGGCCGCCATCCTGAGCGAAGGCACCTCTGCGAAGCGCCGAGCGGGTGTGTCCAGGGCACGGGGCTCCCGGCCGCCTCACCTGCCGGCACTCTGCCCTGAGCCACCCGCGGAAGCCATCTGTGGGCGACTTGCTGCCAGCCATCCAAGGAGACGTGACTAGCCAGCAGCACTAATTCATACCGAACGAACTAAATGATTAATATGAGGTCAAGCGTTTATTTCCTTTTGTAAGGAGGGAAAACAAAGCTTCTTAGTTCCAATCCAACCGCCCCCTCATTTGCCAAGTTGCCAAGGTCCTAGCTGCGTTCAGCATAAACTCTCAGCAACAGCCCCAGGATATGGATGGATACATTTAAAGTGTTTGGGACCTCCCTGGCGGTCCAGTGGTAAAGACTCCGTGCTCCCAACGCAGGGGGCATGGGATCTATCCCTGGTTGGGGAACTAAGATCTTGCATGCCTCACAGCGTGGCCAAAGATTAAAAAAAAATAAGTGTACAGTTTGATTAGTTTCAACGTATGTATACACATGTGTAACCAACACCGTTGTCAGATAACAGTTCCATCTCCTCCAAAACCCCAATTCCCAGTGTGATCCCTCCTTCCATCTGCCTCAACCGCTGATTTGCCCAGAGCGTTTAATCGGTTAGAACAACCTTAAAGTGTATATAGGAGAATCAGTTCCTGAGAGGACAGACAAGACAGGCACAATGAGAAAGAGTCATAGGGACTGGAGAGACTTGCTTTACCAGGTGTCAGAAGGTTCTGTAAAGCCACTGAAACCAAGTCAGGGTCTAGGGACAGACCACGAGATCCGAGGAAGAATAGACAAGCCTGAAATACGGCCCACTGTCTATGGATGGAATTTAAGACGTGACAAAGGCAGTTCTCTTCAGTGGAAAAGGTTTCCTGACGCGTGTGTGTTCTCAGTCTCAGGGGCTGACATACGTAGTTTTTTAACACAGCATGGACACAGCTCAAGGATTTACAGGATCAGAGGAGGAACAAAGTGGGTAACAGAGGATGTAACACTTAAGAAGGATTTTGAATGAGAAACGAGTTTGTTCAGGGGACAAGGAAGTCTCATTTTGGACTTCTGGCCTCCAGAACCGTAAGACTATCCACCTGTGTTTGTTAAAGCCAGTGAAGGTGTGGTCATATGTTGCAGTAGCCACAGGAGCCCAGGCAGGCCAAGTAGATCAGGTTGGTGGTACCTCAGGTCCGAGGGGAAGATGGAGGCGGGGAGGCAGACTGGGGTTTGGGGCAAGAACAAGGGGCTTACGTGACGGGGTGGCAGTGACTCCCGTTTTCGGATCATCACGCTGGCAGGAGGGTTTGGAGGCAGGCAACAAGGGGGTGTACTCTTTGCTCTACACAGATGGCGTTTTCACCTTGGTGACCTCACTCTTGAGAACAGCCTCTCAGGGGCCGTGTTAGTGGGTATCACTGTCACGGTACGCGAAAGGTCACATGTTTTTTTCTGTTTCAGGGTTTCTGCCAAGTTTCTCTTGACCTCCCCCTTTGACAGGCTGGTTGATTCATGCAGGCGTCACGAGGCAGAAGAGCTGTGGGCGAGAGGGAGCTCCAGGTGAGTCAGGCCGCCAGGAGGAGAGGAGGATTCAGGTGGAGGGTGACACCGGAAACAGCAGAGGCCACGCAAGAGGGACTGAGGGGCCCCTAGACACATCATCTGTGACACTTGCTGCCCGTCTTGGTCGGAAGGCCACTCCTGGCTCCTCTGGGGGCTGTTCTATGGCCGTCATCTCTGCTGTCGTCCAGGGTTTCTGTGCATGGTAACCCCTTTACTGAGGTAGCCCAGGGGGTCTTGTGACCCAAAGAACTGAAAACATTCTGATTATCATTAGTTATTATTGTTATAATAATCATTATATGTAAATCTCTCATCTAAAGTTCATCTGACCCAGTTTCATTAATTCCAGGACTCAGGCCAACGCATGGTTATTTTTGTGTTTGCTCAAAAGGGTGTTTCTTGCAGACGGCAAGCAACATGAGTGTTTGCTATTTGGTGACAAACGGAGCTCGATTAAAAGCCCTGTCACTTTCACGAGTGGCTGTTTTGCACAAGGGTCATTCGCCCAGTCGTGGTGGACAAGGGCCCACGCTTGTTAAGAGGTTGCTGTCTTTAAGCGAAGCCGAATTCCCACTACGCTCCCCTGTGCATGGTGAGATCTGAGTCCACTGGACACGAGGCGCCCCCATCCCGTCCCTCCTGACGCCCTCCAGGCAGCCTTGGTGACAGCCGGGCACTGAGACAGGCGCAGCGGTGTCCTTGTAGGTTCTGAAGCACGTGGTGGGGAAACTGAGCCCGTGCCGCCCAGACCTTTAGATTCTCTTGATAGATGAGAAGGGAAAAGCATTTATAAGATAACAAATTAGGATTTCTGTGTTGCCATCTGTGATCTGTTAGATGATCAAGAATGTACATTTCCCTTCCTCCCAATGCGTTTCTGGGTGTCTTTTGAGAAAATGCAAGAATTGAGGATTTTGTGTCAACCTCTGTGGCCTGTGGGTCATTCCCGTCAAGAGTAGTTAGAACTGGGGGGTGGAGGTGAAAAGGGGGGAGAAGCTGAAGGCACAGGAAGGGGCTGTAGGTGGGGATGGTTTGCTCATGCTTACGGTCTGAGGGTCCCCGTGCGGGCAGGATGTTTTCACAGGCAGCCTGAGGTTCTGTCCTGTCATCCTGAGTACCCGGGAGGGAAGCTGAGAAACAAACAGGCAAAACAAGGTTAACAAAGCTCTTCCACGTCAGTGGACAAGGTGGTGGCACCTCATTCTTACTAAGTGTTACCGTCATCAGTGTTGCCCTGGCTGCACTGTGAACGCAGAGGTGCGTATAAAGGCCTCCTCTCTGGTCCTCTAAACCGGACTCTCCTGTCGAGCCTGTGGTCCATCACCTCCCCAGCCTGTGCTCAGTGTGCTGGGGGGACCGAGCATCCTTCCCAAAGACTCATTGACTTGTTGCCTTTGGTTCAACACAGACCAGACTTGCCGCCAGTTTGCCTTTGAAGGGAAGGTGAAGACGTGGCTTCAGGAGTTTGGTGAGCAATGACAAGGCTGTTAGAAAGGGGACACTGAGAAATTGAGTTCATTGGGATTGGCTTTTTATTTGCTTCCTTACTCAAAAGTATTAGCCATTTATGATTTCAGGGTAGTAATTTTGTTTAGTACAGCAAACAATGATTTAGTGCCTACTGCCATATGTCTTTGAGTGTCAGACATTGTCAGTGGTAAGATGGACTGTTCATTTATAACAGCCATGCGGGAAGAATGAGGGGAAACACCATGACATAAAGGGACCCACTGATTGTGGGATTTGTTCTAATATTTGAATCATTGTAATGCAAATAAATAGCGTGCTTTTTTCAAACTGAGGGAATAAGTCAAGTGTGACAAGGGGAAAAAACATTAAGACAAGCAATAAAAATAAGGATCCTTGGTATTAAGAACCCTTCCTTCATTTGATGTTATGTGTTAGGTAGACTCTGGTAGGTTACAAGTCAATGTAAACCTAAGATGGTTTGGAGTTTCCTTCAGGCATTGGCGTTTCTTGTAGGGGAAGGGTGCCCAGGTGCCTCAAGTGCACAGCCAGGCATGGGAGCTGCAACATGCATAATATTAATTAGAGTTCAATATTTATTTATAGTCTTTATTTTTAGGTAAAATTTATATAGAGTGAAATGCACAAATATTAAACGCGTATTTAATGAGTTTTGACAAATGCATACAACTGTGTAACCAAACATCTGTCAAGTTATGGAAATCACCATCACTCCAGAAAGGTTCCTGATTACCCCTTCTAATCAATCCCCACCTACAATACTCAGAGGTAACTATTGTTATGATATTTCACTACAGATTAACTTTACTTCTTCTGAAACCTCATATAATAGAATAATACAGTATATATTGAATACTTTCTTTTAATTAAATTTTCTTTCGCTCAACATAATACATTTTAATAGCTTTTTTGAGGTGTAATTTGGCTTTACCATGAATTTCACTGATTTTAAGTGCCTAGTTTGATGAGTCAGTAAATTCAGAATCCAGCTTTTAGAACACTTCCATTACCCCCCAAAATTCCCTCTTGCCCATTTGCAATCCATCCCTACTTTCATTTCAGGCAACCATTGGTCTTCCTTCTGTCTCTATAGTTGTATAGACATATGTGTCTGGATTCTTCCACTTAAGTTTTTTTTTTTTTAAGATCGATGTGTCTCTTTTTTTAACGTGATTTCAAATGTGTATTCATAGCTATATTTTATTTTTTATTTTGGTATATGTATTTTATTTATCTATTTTTTATGGAAGTATAGTTGATTTATAATATTGTGTTAATTTCAGCTGTACAGCATAGTGATTCAGTATTTTTGCAGATTATACTCCATTTTAGGTTATTACAAGATAATGGGTATAATTCCTTGTGCTATACAGTATATCTTTGTTGTTTAACATCTTAAGTGGTTTTAATGTCCATTTATGTTGTTACACATATCAGTAGTTAATTCTTTTTCACTGCTAAGTTGTATTCTATTTATAGATATACCAAATTTTATTTGTTGCTTCATCAGTAGATGGATATGGCCATCATGAATGCTGCTGTGAATGTTTGTGTGCAAGTCTTTGTGTGGACATATATTTTCATTTCTCATAGGAAATGGAGTACAATTACTAGGTCATATGATAAATGTTTGTTTAACATTTCAGGAAATTGACAGGTGGTTTTTGAAAGTGGCAGTACCATTTTACATTCCCACCAGCAATATATGAGTGTTCCAGTTTCTTCACATCCTCACTAATGTTTGGAATTTTCAGTCCTTTGATTTTAGCTATTCTACTAGGCATATAATAGTATTTCATTGTTTTTTTGTTTGTTTGTTTTTGGCTGCGCCATGTGGCATGTGGGATCTTAGTTTCCTGACCAGGGGTTGAACCCATTCCCCCCGAAGTGGAAGCGTGGAGTCTTAACCACTGGACTGCCGGAGAAGGCCCTCATTGTGGTTTTAATTTTCACTTCCCTGATGACTAATGATGTGGAACAACTTTTCAAGTGCTTACTTGTTATTTGTATACCTTCTTTAGTGCAGTGTCTATTAAAATATTGTGTTTTCTTTTTAATAATTCTTTATTTATTTTTTATTTATTTATTTTTGGCTGTGTTGGGTCTTCGTTTCTGTGCGAGGGCTTTCTCCAGTTGCGGCAAGCGGGGGCCACTCTTCATCACGGTGCGTGGGCCTCTCACTGTCGTGGCCTCTCTTGTTGAGGAGCACAGGCTCCAGACACACAGGCTCAGTAGTTGTGGCTCACGGGCCTAGTTGCTCCGTGGCATGTGGGATCTTCCCAGACCAGGGCTCGAACCCGTGTCCCCTGCATTGTCAGGCAGATTCTCAACCACTGCGCCACCAGGGAAGCCCCCGTGTTTTTTTTTATTGGGTTGTTTGTTTTCTGATTACTGAGCTGTAAGAGTTAGTTGTGTGTTCTAGATATGTCTTATTGGTTACACCAGGTGGATATATGATTTGCCAGTCATTAACTGCTAAGTCAGACAAAATACAACACATTTTAAAGAGAGACAATAAAACTCAGAGTCTCAATAACAACATGAACAATATCCAGCAAACAATAAAAAATTATGAGGCATCCAAAAAAGGCAGGAGGGACTTCCCTGGTGGTCCAGTGGCTAACTCCATGCTCCCAGTGCGGGGGGCCCAGGATCGATCCCTAGTCAGGAAACTAGATCCCACATACCACAACTAAGAGTTTGCATGCCTGAACTAAAAGATCCCGCATGCCACGACTAAAAAAGATCCCACATGCCGCAACTAAAAAAGATCCCATGTGCCACAACTAAAGATCCCGTGTGTTGCAACTAAGACCCAGTGTAGCCAAATAAGTAAATAAATATTTAAAAAAGCCCAAATACAAATATTAAAAACAAAAACGCAGGAAAATGTGATCCATACCTAAGAGGAAAAATTGTAGAAGAGAAATAGAAGATGAAGATTTTTTTTTGGCCATGCCACACGGCTTGTGGTATCTTAGTTTCTTGACCAGAAATTGAACCTGTGCCTCCTGCAATAGAAGCTCGGAGTCCTAACCACTGGACCACCAGGGAAGTCCCCACATTTTCCAGTCTTGATGAGAAATATCCTCCCAAAAAGTTCAACAAAACCTAAGTAGGATACACACAAAGAAAAACCACATCTAGGTGTACCATATTTAAATTGCTAAAAATCAAAGATGGAGAGAAAAATATTAAAAGTAGCTAGAAAAACTCCTCATATTACATACACAGGAACAATAAGAATGATTCTGACTTCTCATTAGAAACAATGTGAGGCAGCATAATGGCATATTTTTTTAAGTGCTAAAAGGCAAAATTGTGAACCTAGAGTCCCATTTTCAGAGAAAATAGCCTTTAAAAACAAAAATGAAATGATTCATATTCAGAAACAAAAGAGTTAGGAAAATTTGTAGACAGCATGCTTGCTCTACAAGAAATGTTAAAGAAAATTCTTTAGGCTCAAGGGAAATTGTACTGAAGGAAATATGAATTAACACACAAAAATGAAAAGTACAAGAATGGTGAATATGGGAAAAGTATAAAATATTTTCCCCATTTCTTAATTTCTTTGAAAGCCAATTTGCTTAAAAGTAACAATATTAACATCTTGTAGGGCTTATAACAAATGTGGATGTAAAATTTCTGAAACAGTATGACACGAAGGGAAGGAGAAAATGTAAGTGTACTTTTGTAAATTTCTTGTATTATATCAAAAGTAGTATAATATTAATTCATGTAGATTATGATAAGTTAAGGATGTATATCATAATTTTACAGCAACCATTAAAACATCTAATTCATGAACAGCTAAATATGCATAGAAGAGAAAAAATGAAGCAAGAAAACATACTTGATTAATAAAAAAGAGGGCAGAAAGAGGAAAAGGGAACAAAGAACATATAGGACAAATAGAACACAAAGAGCATTATAATAGATTTAAACCCAAACATTTCACTAATTACACTAAATATAAATGAAATGAAAATTCCATTTGAAAGGTAGAGATTGTTAGACTAGATTAAAAAAAATAAGAATCAGTGATAAACTGTTTATAGGAGACATGCTTTTATCATAAAGACAGAGTCAGGTTAAGAGTTAAATGAAAAAAAAAGGTATATCACACAAACAGTAACTATAGGAAAACCAGAATGGCTATATTAATAGTGGAGTGCCAGACATAAAGAAATATTAACAAAAATGATGAGGAGGCATTTTATAATGATAAAGGGCACTACAACAAGAAGACTTAACAATCCTAAAAATGTATGTACCTAAGAATTGCTTCAGAGTATATGAAGCAAAACTCAATGAATTATAGGGAGGAATTTACAAATCTACAATTATAGTTGGAGATTTTAGAAATTCTCTTTCCATAATTGATACAACCGGTAGTCAAAATATTTCGTAAAGGTAAAAAAGATTTAAATAACCCTTTTGATCCACTTAACCTGTTTATCATTAACAAAATTCTACACCTAACAAAAGCAAAACACTTCTTATTTCTAAGTACATATTGAACAGTCACTAGAACAGACCACAGAATAAAACTCAACACTTCAAAAAGTATTGAAATAATACTTTCTGGTCTCAATAGGATTAATTAAGAAATACTTAGAAAGTCCCCAAATATTTGAAAGCTAGGCAACATACTTTTAAATAACTCATGGATTAAAGAAGAAATCAAAATAAAATTAGAAAGTATTTTAAAAATACTTTAAAAAGGATTTTAAAATTTGTGAAATTCAGGTGAAGTAGTGCATAGAAGGAAACTTATGGCTTTAAATACATATATTAGATAAGAAGAAAAGTTTAATATCAATGATCCATAAAGCTAAAAATGAAGAAAAAAATTAAATCCAAAAAAGTAGAAAGAAGGCAATATGAGCAGAAATTCGTGAAATGAAAAATGGAGAGACTGTACAGAAAATCAATAAAACAAAAAGTTGGCTTTTTGGAAAGATTAGTAAAATTCATAAATGCCTCAAAAGACTGAAGAAAAAAACCACAAATTATTAATATCAGGAATAAAAGAGAGGCATCACTATAGATTTGAAAGGCATGAAAAAGATAAGGAAATATGAACAGCTTTCTGCTAATAAATTCAATAACTTAATTAAAATGGCCAAATTCTTGAAAGATGCAAATTTATAATACAGTCAAAGAAAAATAGAAAGTCTGAATCACTCTATATCTGTTGGAGAAATTGAATTTGTAATTATAAACTTTCCCACAAAGAAACTCAGGGCCCAGATTGCTCACTTGTCAATTCTACCAAGTATTTAAGAAATAATAATGTACATCTTATGCAAATTGTTTGGAAAATGGACAAGGAATCCCCTGACATCAAACCAGGCAAGAACATTTCAAGAAAAAAAATTACAGAAGGTTGTCCTTTAAAACACAGATGTAAAAATTCTTACCAAAATATTGGCTATTAGAATCCAACAACATATAAAAAGGGTAATCATGACCAACTAAGATTTATTCTAGGAATTCAAGGTCACTAAAACATTCCAATCAGGGACTTCCCTGGTGGTGCAGTGGTTAAGAATCTGCCTGCCAGTGCAGGGGACGCAGGTTCAAGCCCTGGTCGGGGAAGATCCCACATGCCACGGAGCAACTAAGCCCATGCGCCACAACTACTGAGCTTTCACTCTAGAGCCCGTGAGCCATAACTACTGAAGCCTGTGAGTCTAGAGCCCATGCTCCGCAACAAGAGAAGCCACCACAAAGAGAAGCCCATGCACCACAACAAAGAGTAGCCTCTGCTCGCCACAACTAGAGAAAGTCCTCACACAGCAACAAAGACCCAACTCAGCCAAAAATAAAAATAAAAAAAAAAGAAAGAAAAGGGGGCAAGATATTTGAACATATACTTCACAAAGGAAACACTAATTGCCAATAAGCTCATAAGAAAGTGTTCAGTATTCATCAGTAATATGCAAATTAAAATTATAATGAGATACTCCTACGCCCCAGGAGAATGGCTAAAATTAAAGACCCGAAACACCAAATGCTTGTTCAGGACATGAAGTCACCACAACTCTCATATGTTGTCATGAGCGTATAAAACGGTACAATCACTTTGGGAAAATGGCAGTTTCTTATCAAGTGAAGCATTCACCTCCCCTATGACTAAGCATTTCCACTTGTTTACCCACAAGAAATAAAAACGTATGTCCACTAAAACAGCCGTGCAAGGATCTTCATAACAGCTTTATTTCTACTAGTTAAAAACTGAAAACAACCTACATTTCCATCCCCAGGAGAGTGGATTGTGATGTATTTATATGATGGAATACTACTCAACTACAGAAAAGAACAAACTGCTGATATATGAAACTGTATGCATCTTAAGAACATTATGTTGAGTAAAACAAGCCAGATGCAAAAGAATACACACTATTTGGTCCTGTACATGATGTTCTAGTACATGACAGACTAGTCTATGCTGATAGAAACCACAACAGTGGTTTTCTCTGGGGCAGAAAGATTAATAGGAAGGACGTGAGTAAACTTTCCGTGGTGATGGAAATGCTCTGTATTACTACTGGGGCTAGAGTCACACAGGTTTATCCATTTGTCAAAACTTGTTGAATGGTATACTTAGGATCTGTTCATTCCACGTTATGTGAATTTTGCCTTAACAAAACAGAAAGAAAAGGAATAAAAGCTAAAGGAACAGACCTAACACATTTAAAAGAAGATGAAGGGTTAATTCCCAAATGTACAGTCCTTGGCAAGGCCACCTTTGAGATGCAAGGGGCACCAAAAATGCTTTTCAGAAAGCATTACCACTGAATTATACAGTGATTATGGGAGGAAGCAGGAGTTAATTTGAGAAAAGATATAGGGCTATGAGTAGTTTCTGAGAAAGATTTGCGGAGGTCAAAGGTCTACAGCCAACCACATTACGTTCACACTACTGACTTCAGACACGTAATAAAGTGAAGGGAGTCTTCACATTACTTATATTTATTATAGAATTATCTAACACAACAAACGTAAAACATAAAATGAATCTACCTAAACTAAACTTTTTTTTTTTTTTTTTTTTTTTTTTTACCACACACCCTTTTCTTTGAGGCAGGGTTAAGAATCCAAAGTACCTTAACCTTCAGGTGGGCGTTTATGGAGTCTCTTTCCAGGATGACTTTGTATCAGATTGGATGCTGGGGGTCAGATCCTGTCCCAGGACCCTCCTCAGAGATCCAGAGCTTCCGGCCGAAGACGAGACCTACAAGGGTCCAGAGAGTACAGGGACCACCACAGCCTTCCTGCAGGGAGGCAAGTCCTGGGGGGCTCTGAAAGCACAGACATTATATATTCAGTCAACTCCAATCTGTCGGTTGTGGGCATGATGCCTGCTGATTCTGGCCCTGCTTTCCCCAGCCATCTACTTGTAGAATAGCCAATTACACATCCTGATAGATGTGACTGCCTTCCCTGGAAGAAGGCAGCTCTTGTAGTTGGTACCCATCAGGAGCTGTGGCTGGGACTGAGATTTCAAGTCTCAACTCATACACACTCTACATCTGGAGTGACATCCTTGTGTTACTATTTCACAATCAAACCGAGCAAAGATGCTGCAGCCATGGACGGCTCACCCTGAGAAGTGCCCCAGAAGGAGAAACCCTGGGCTGTGGCCGAAATTAAGGGAAGGAAAGCATTATAAAAGGAAAAACAGTGGCCCCAGGCTGCGAGGATGGCCTGGAGCTCCTGCAGGAAGGTGCCCTAAGAAACCAGGACCCGGCCTCTCACGCTGGGGTTTGCAACTTGGATGGTCCTCTGAGTGGTGTGTGCCCTGCCTGTTTTGCATTTCAGAGAGAAAGGAAGAGAATGAAATAGGCTTGGTCCACAGCAAATTCCAGGCCTATTCCTTCAGCTATTGCAGTGCAGGGGCTCCCGGTCCAGCAGTATTTTGAATGACAAGGATGGGAAGTTGTGGGTAGTTGGGGGGATAAGAAAGGAGGGGTTTCTCCCATGGAGCTGGAGCCAAGAGTAAGGAGTCTTTGGGCAAAGCCTGTGCTATGTTCCAGGATATTCTATTGTTATTTTCTTATCTTTTAATCTCATAGCCTCTGGTTCACACACTTAATCTCATTAACCTTCAAAACAATTCGGGAGATAAGTCAGATTAATTCCCGCTTTACAGATGAGGAGCCCAGAGTGATGAAGTGGCTGGTCCTAGATCATACAGCCAAGGAGGACCGAGGCTCAACCCAGGTTGGGGAACTCCTCAGGAGTGCATTCTGGGGCTGCCCTGTGTTCTCTTAGGGCACACGGGGGCCCTGGCCTGACAAGGCCATTGAGCTGGCGGGAGCTTCAGGAACTACTCCAGCATGAAAATCTTCCAGAAGGATTCTTCACTGGGCAATGAGGCAAGAAATTTATGGCTCCACCTGATTAATGGGCCAGGCAGTTAAGAGTTCTTTGCCAAGCTATGAGCATAATTTAAAGGAACCATGGCAGGAGGAAAGGCCTCATAACTCACATCCTTTAAGGGCTCTTAGAACAAGAGACACGTTGGATCATTGAAGACATCTCTGCTCCTTGGGCCAAAAAAGACGGGTGTGTTTCTGGGTATTTCGGTCAAAGAACAGGGAGTCTGGATGAACATACACGGCAGAAAACGTAAGGAAAATACTTGCAGATCGTAAATTTCTGGCTGATAGTTCCTTTGTTATTTTCTGACCGGCTTGGTATTTATTCAGCCACGTGCTTGCTCTTCATGCCTCTCCCCACACCTTGTAAATGCCACTCTCTGAGCCGAGTAACTTTTCATTGAATAGAATTGAAATGCTGCCAGGAAAGTGGATTTGGGGATTGTGGAAACGGAGCTACAGAAGACAGAGTGGAAGAGTCCCGGTAATTCGAGTCCTGGCCCTTTTACTACGTGAGTTTGGAGAGGGCACTTCATCTCTCTGGGCCTCAGTTTCCTTTTCTGTAAAATGAAGAGTCTGGACCCATCATCCTCCCTAGTTTGAAAGTTCTGTGAATTTCTTGCAATCATGACAACCCACAGTATTATCATTCAGCGTCTGGAATTAACGCGCTCCCTCTGCTAAACCCCCGGAAGCATTTTCTCTAAATGTTTATCACTTTTCATCTCAAGTTCTAATTATTTATGGGCATTTCTTTCCTTTTTCCTCTCCCCGCCTGGACTCTGAGTGCTTCGGGCGAGCTGTCTTTTTCCCCCTTGGACCCCTCCCAGCCCCCGAGTGGCACATTGTCACCCAGTAACCCTCTGGTGTGAATGAAAATGAATGAATAATTGAAGATGGCCTCTACTCACTATTTGTCCTGAGGTCGGATGACTTTGAAACCGACAGAAGCGCATCTCGGTACCTAGTCGAGTGTAGGTTCCCCTGTCTCGGCGCAGAAAGAATTCAGTGAGAGGCAGAGTGACAGGTAGGGAAAGAGTTTATTAGTATAGGACACTTGTGACAAATACAAGCAGGCGGGCAAGAGGATGCCGTGCCCAGGACTTAGTGGGCTACAGTTTTATAATCCAAGGAAAAGTGGGGACGGGGAGAAGACCACTTTCTTCCTCATTCTTGAGTAGACATCAAGCTTCCATCATCAGCACCTCCTCCACGTTGGGTGGGGGAGTTTTCTTGGCCCTACATGGTCAAACTGGGCCTATCATGGCACTATTCAAATTAGCAGAAGGGTGGTATATGCTAAAAATGGTAAATCATCTCAGGTTTTAGTATAATGTCACTCTTTCCTTATATTTTTCTTTTTAGTGTGCACAGAGGACCATGTCCTAGGAATCGTTGACTTAGCTCACTGGGCAGGATGTGGGTCTCATGCCACCATTGTTTTATTGTTTGGGGGCATGTCTCATGCTTCTGTGCATGGTTTTGTTGCTAAGTGAGCCTGCTGGGTTTTGTGGTTAAGCAAACCTGCTTTCTTGAGTGATCATTAACTTACAGGGGGCTCCCATACTTTTTTCTCTATTTACAATCCCCTAGTGGGATTAACTATTTCATCACCTACTTTGTCCCTTTACTCTGTCCCTATCAACTTGATTTATAAAAAGTACATTCTTCTTATAAAAAGTACATTCTTTCTATTTGATAAATTTTAATATGTGTGTTTCAAAATGCAGAGTTAGAAATACATTTCATTTTTGTAAGATACTATTATTTTAGAAGACTCATTAAAATGAGTCTTTTCTATTGCAGACTTTAAATCAAAGCACCATGTTTTTCGTGTTTTCTGGAAGATGCTGCTCAACAAATTTCATCGTGGCCACTCTCTCCTCTCTGCCCCAAATTGATCACGTGAATTATTGTTGAGCAATAATTCCCCCTGTCACTGTGGACACGATATACCCATTGATGTTGGGTCTGAGCAGGTTGGCTGGCTTTGGCAATGGAATGTTAGCAAATGTGGTACAAGCAGAGGTCTTTTTTTTTTTTTTTAATACACCTTTATTGGAGTAAAATTGCTTCACAATGCTGCGTTAGTTTCTGCTGTACAACAAAGTGAATCAGCCATATGTATACATATATCCCCATATCCCCTCCCTCTTCAGCCTCCCTCCCACCCTCCCAATCCCACCCCTCTAGGTGGTCACAAAGCACTGAGCTGATCTCCCTGTGCTATGCGGCTGCTTCCCACTAGCTATCTATTTTACATTTGGTAGTGTATATATGTCCATGCCACTCTCTCACTTCGTCCCAGCTTACCCTTCCCCCTCCCCATGTCCTCAAGTCCATTCTCTATGTCTGTGTTTATTCCTGCCCTGCCACTACATTCATCAGTACCATTTATTTTTTCAGATTCCATATATATGTGTTAGCATATGGTATCTGTTTTTCTCTTTCTGACTTATTTCACTCAGACCTAGGTCCATCCACCTCACTACAAATAACTCAATTTCGTTTCTTTTTATGGCCGAGTAATATTCCATTGTATATATGTGCCACATCTTCTTTATCCATTTGTCTGTCGATGGACATTTAGGTTGCTTCCATGTCCTGGTTATTGTAAATAGAGGTGCAATGAACATTGTGGTACATGACTCTTTTTGAATTATGTTTTCCTCAGGGTATATGCCCAGTAGTGGGATTGCTGGGTCAGATGGTAGTTCTATTTTTATTTTATTTTATTTTTTTTAAAATTTTATTTATTTATATTTATGGCTGTGTTAGGTCTTCGTTTCTGTGTGAGGGCTTTCTCTAATTGCGGCAAGTGGGGGCCACTCTTCATCACGGTGCGCGGGCCTCTCACTATCGCGGCCTCTCTTGTTGCGGAGCACAGGCTCCAGACGCGCAGGCTCAGTGGTTGTGGCTCACGGGCCTCGTTGCTCCGCGGCATGTGGGATCCTCCCAGACCAGGGCTCGAACCCGTGTCCCCTGCATTGGCAGGCAGACTCTCAACCACTGCGCCACCAGGGAAGCCCCTATTTTTAGTTTTTTAAGGAACCTCCATACTGTTCTCCACAGTGGCTGTATCAATTTACATTCCCACCAACAGAGCAGGAGGGTTCCCTTTTCACCACACCCTCTCCAGCATTTATTGTTTCTAGATTTTTTGATCATGGCCATTCTGACTGGTGTGAGGTGATACCTCATTGTAGTTTTTACTTATTTATTTATTTAATTTTTGAATTTTATTTATTTTTTTATACAGCAGATTCTTATTAGTCATCAATTTTACACACATCAGTGTATACATGTCAATCCCTATCGCCCAATTCAGCACACCACCATCCCCACCCGCCCCGCAGCTTTCCCCCCTTGGTGTCCATACGTTTGTTCTCTACATCTGTGTCTCAACTTCTGCCCTGCAAACCGGTTCATCTGTACCATTTTTCTAGGTTCCACATATATGCGTTAATATACGATACTTGTTTTTCTCTTTCTGACTTACTTCACTCTGTATGACAGTCTCTAGATCCATCCACTTCTCAACAAATGACTCAGTTTTGTTCCTCTTTATGGCTGAGTAATATTCCATTGTATATATGTACCACATCTTCTTTATCCATTCGTCTGTCGGTGGACATTTAGGTTGCTTCCATGACCTGGCTATTGTAAATAGTGCTGCAATGAACACTGGGGTGCATGTGTCTTTTTGAATTATGGTTTTCTCTGGGTATATGCCCAATAGTGGGATTGCTGGATCATATGGTAATTCTATTTTTAGTTTTTTAAGGAACCTCCATACTGTTCTCCATAGTGGCTGTATCAATTTACATTCCCACCAACAGTGCAAGAGGGTTCCCTTTTCTCCACTATGTTAAATAATAGTGGTGAGAGTGGATATCCTTGTCTTGTTCCTGATCTTAGAGGAAATGCTTTCAGTTTTTCACCATTGAGAATGATGTTTGCTGTGGGTTTGTCATATATGGCCTTTATTATGTTGAGGTAGGTTCCCTCTCTACTCACTTTCTGGAGAGTTTTTATCATAAATGGGTGTTGAATATTTTCAAAAGCTTTTTCTGCATCTATTGAGATGATCATATGGTTTTTATTCTTCAATTTGTTAATATGGTGTATCACATTGATTGGTTTGCATATATTGAAGAATCCTTGCATCCCTGGGATAAAACCCACTTGATCATGGTGTGTGATCCTTTTAATGTGTTGTTGGATTCTGTTTGCTAGTATTTTGTTGAGGATTTTTGCATCTATATTCATCAGTGATATTGGTCTGTAATTTTCTTTTTTTGTAGTATCTTTGTCTGGTTTTGGTATCAGGATGATGGTGGCCTCATAGAATGAGTTTGGGAGTGTTCCTCCCTCTGTAATTTTTTGGAAGAGTTTGAGAAGGATGGGTGTTAGCTCTTCTCTAAATGTTTGATAGAATTCACCTGTGAAGCCATCTGGTCCTGGACTTTTGCTTGCTGGAAGATTTTTAATCACAGTTTCAATTTCATTACTTGTGATTGGTCTGTTCATATTTTCTATTTCTTTCTGGTTCAGTCTTGGAAGGTTATACCTTTCTAAGGATTTGTCCATTTCTTCCAGGTTGTCCATTTTATTGGCATAGAGTTGCTTGTAGTAGTCTCTTAAGATGCTTTGTATTTCTGTGGTGTCTGTTGTAACTTCTCCTTTTTCATTTTTAATTTTATTGATTTGAGTCCTCTCCCTCTTTTTCTTGATGAGTCTGGCTAATGGTTTATCAATTTTGTTTATCTTCTCAAAGAACCAGCTTTTAGTTTTATTGATCTTTGCTATTGTTTTCTTTGTTCCTATTTCATTTATTTCCGCTCTGAACTTTATGATTTCTTTCCTTCTGCTAACTTTGGGTTTCGTTTGTTCTTCTTTCTCTAGTTCCTTTAGGTGTAAGGTTAGATTGTTTACTTGAGATTTTTCTTGTTTCTTGAGGTAGGCTTGTATAGCTATAAACTTCCCTCTTAGAACTGCTTTTGCTGCATCCCATAGGTTTTGGATCGTTGTGTTTTCATTGTCATTTGTCTCTAGGTATTTTTTGATTTCCTCTTTGATTTCTTCAGTGATCTCTTGGTTATTTAGTAACGTATTGTTTAGCCTCCGTGTGTTTGTGTTTTTTACGTTTTTTTCCCTGTAATTCATTCCTAATCTCATAGCGTTGTGGTCAGAAAAGATGCTTGATATGATTCCAATTTTCTTAAATTTATTGAGGCTTGATTTGTGATCCAAGATGTGATCTATCCTGGAGAATGTTCCGTGCACACTTGAGAAGAAAGTGTAATCTGCTGTTTCTGGATGGAATGTCCTATAAATATCAATTAAATCTATCTGGTCTATTGTGTCATTTAAAGCTTCTGTTTCCTTATTTATTTTCATTTTGGATGATCTGTCCATTGGTGTAATTGAGGTGTTAAAGTCCCCCACTATTATTGTATTACTTTCGATTTCCTCTTTTATAGCTGTTAGCAGTTGCCTTATGTATTGAAGTGCTCCTATGTTGGGAGCATATATATTTATAATTGTTATGTCTTCTTCTTGGATTGATCCCTGGATCATTATGTAGTGTCCTTCCGTATCTCTTGTAACATTCTTTATTTTAAAGTCTATTTTATCTGATATGAGTATAGCTACTCCAGCTTTCTTTTGATTTCCATTTGCATGGAATATCTTTTTCCATCCCCTCACTTTCAGTCTGTATGTGTCCCTAGGTCTGAAGTGGGCCTCTTGCAGACAGCATATATATGGGTCTTGTTTTTGTATCCATTCAGCAAGCCTGTGTCTTTTGGTTGGAGCATTTAATCCATTCACCTTAAAGGTAATTATCAATATGTATGTTCCTATGACCATTTTCTTAATTGTTTTGGGTTTGTTTTTGTGGGTCCTTTTCTTCTCTTGTGTTTCCCACTTACAAAAGTTCCTTTTGCATTTGTTGTAGAGCTGGTTTGGTGGTGCTGAATTCTCTTAGCTTTTGCTCGTCTGTAAAGCTTTTGATTTCTCCATCGAGTCTGAATGGGATCCTTGTCGGGTAGAGTAATCTTGGTTGTAGGTTCTTCCCTTTCATCACTTTAAATGTGTCATGCCACTCCCTTCTGGCTTGTAGAGTTTCTGCTGAGAAATCAGCTGTTAACCTTATGGGATTTCCCTTGTATGTTATTTGTCGTTTTTCCCTTGCTGCTTTCAATAATTTTTCTTTGTCTTTAAGTTTTGCCAGTTTGATTACTATGTGTCTTGGCGTGTTTCTTCTTGGGTTTATCCTGCCTGGGACTCTCTGCGCTTCCTGGACTTGGGTGGCTATTTCCTTTCCCATGTTAGGGAAGTTTTCGACTATAATCTCTTCAAATATTTTCTCGGGTCCTTTCTCTCTCTTCTCCTTCTGGGACCCCTATAATGCGAATGTTGTTGTGTTAATGTTGTCCCAGAGGTCTCTTAGGCTGTCTTCATTTCTTTTCATTCTTTTTTCTTTAGTCTGTTCCGCAGCAGTGAATTCCATCATTTTGTCTTCCAGGTCACTTATCCGTTCTTCTGCCTCAGTTATTCTGCTATTGATTCCTTCTAGTGTAGTTTTCATTTCAGTTATTGTATTGTTCATCTCTGTTTGTTTGTTCTTTAATTCTTCTATGTCTTTGTTAAACATTTCTTGCATCTTGTCGATCTTTGCCTCCATTGTTTTCCCGAGGTCCTGGATCATCTTCACTATCATTATTCTGAATTCTTTTTCTGGAAGTTTGCCTATCTCCACTTCATTTAGTTGTTTTTCTGGGGTTTTATCTTGTTCCTTCATCTGGTACATAGCCCTCTGCCTTTTCATCTTGTCTGTCTTTCTGTGAATGTGGTTTTTGTTCCACAGGCGCAGGATTGTAGTTCTTGCTTCTGCTGTCGGCCCTCTCTTGGATGAGGCTATCTAAGAGGCTTGTGCAAGTTTCCTGATGGGAGGGACTGGTGGTGGGTAGAGCTGGGTGTTGCTCTGGTGGGCAGAGCTCAGTAAAACTTTAATCTGCTTGTCTGCTGATGGGTGGGGCTGGGTTCCCTCCCTGTTGGTTGTTTGGCCTGAGGTGACCCAACAATGGAGCCTACCCAGGCTCTTTGGTGGGGCTAATGGAGGACTCTGGGAGGGCTCACGCCAAGGAGTACTTCCCAGAACTTCTGCTGCCAGTGTCCTTGTCTCCACGGTGAGCCACAGCCACCCCCTGCCTCTGCAGGAGACCCTCCAATACTAGCAGGTATGTCTGGTTCAGTCTCCCCTGGGGCCACTCCTCCTTCCCCTGGGTCCTGATGTGCACACTACTTTGTGTGTGCCCTCCAAGAGTGGAGTCTCTGTTTCCCCCAGTCCTGTCAAAGTCCTGCAATCAAATCCCACTAGCCTTCAAAGTCTGATTCTCTAGGAATTCCTCCTCCCGTTGCTGGACCCGCAGGTTGGGAACCCTGACATGGGGCTCAGAACCTTCACTCCAGTGGGTGGACTTCTGTGGTATAAGTGTTCTCCAGTCTGTGAGTCACCCACCCAGCAGTTATGGGATTTGATTTTACTGTGATTGCGCCCCTCCTACCATCTCATTGTGGCTTCTCCTTTGTCTTTGGATGTGGGGTATCTTTTTTGGTGAGTTCCAGTGTCTTCCTGTCGATGATTGTCCAGCAGCTAGTTGTGATTCTGGTGTTCTCGCAAGAGGGAGTGAGAGCATGTCCTTCTATTCCGCCATCTTGGTTCCTCCTCCCTCATTGTAGTTTTCATTTGCATTTCTCTAATAATTAGTGATGTTGAGCATCTTTTCATGTGCTTCTTGCCCACCTGTAAGTCTTCTTTGATGAAATGTCTATTTAGGTCTTCCACCCATTTTTTAATTGGGTTGTTTGTTTTTTTGATATTGAGCTCCATGAGCTGTTTTGTATATTTTGGAGATTAATCCTTGGTCAGTTGTTTCATTTGCAAATATTTTCTCCCATTCTGAGGGTTGTCTTTTCATCTTGTTTATGGTTTCCTTTGTTGTGCAAAAGCTTTGAAGTTTAATTAGGTCCCATTTGTTTATTTTTGTTTTTATTTCCATTACTCTAGGAAGTGGGTCAAAAATGATCTTGCTGTGGTTTATGTCAAAGGGTGTTTTTCCTGTTTTCCTCTAAGAGTTTTATAGTGTCTGGTCTTACATTTAGGTCTTTAACCCATTTGGAGTTTATTTTTGTGGATGGTGTTAGGTAGTGATCTAATTTCATTCTTTCACATGTTGCTGTCCAGTTTTCTCAGCACCACTTATCGAAGAGGCTGCCTTTTCTCCATTGTATGTTCTTTCCTCCTTTGTTGTAAATTAGGTGCTCATATATGCGTGAGTTTATCTCTGGGCTTTCTATCCTGTACCATTGATCTATATTCCTGTTTTTGTGCCAGTACCATACTGTCTTGATTATTGTAGCTTTGTAGTATAGTTTGAAGTCGGGGAGCCTGATTCCTCCAGCTCCATTTTTCTTTCTCAAGACTGCTTTGGCTATTCAGGGTCTTTTGTGTTTCCATATAAATTGTAAAAGTTTTTGTTCTAATTCTGTGGAGAATGCCATTGGTAGTTTGATAGGGATTGCATTCAATCTGTAGCCTGCTTTGGGTAGTATAGTCATTTTTACAATATTGATTCTTCCAATCCAAGAACATGATATATTTCTCCATCTGTTTATGTCATCTTTGATTTCTTTCATCAGTGTTTTATAGTTTTCTGAGTACAAATCTTTCACCTCCTTAGGTAGGTTTATCCCTAGGTATTTTATTCTTTTTGTTGCGATGTTAAATGGGTTTGTTTCCTTAAATTCTCTTTCTGATTTTTTGTTGTTAGTGTATAGGGGTGCCAGAGATTTCTGTGCATTAACTTTGTGTCCTGCAACTTTACCAAATTCATTGATTAGTTCTAGTTGTTTTCTGGTGGCATCTTTAGGGTTTCCTATGTATAATATCATGTCATCTGCAAACAGTGACAGTTTTACTTCTTCTTTTCCAATTTGTATTCCTTCTGTTTCTTTTTCTTCTCTGATTGCCATGGCTAGGACTTCCAAAACTATGATGAATAAGAGTGGAGAGAGTGGACAACCTTGTCTTGTTCCTGATCTTAGTGGAAATGCTTTCAGTTTTCACAATTGAGTATGATGTTTGCTGTGGGTTTGTCATATATGGCCTTTATTATGTTGAAGTAGGTTCCCTCTATGCCCATTTTCTGGATAGATTTTTATCATAAATGGGTGTTGAATTTTGTCAAAAGCTCTTTCTGCATCTGTTGAGATGATCATGTGGTTTTTATTCCTTAATTTGTTAATATGGTGTATCACATTGATTGATTTGCATATATTGAAGAATCCTTGCATTCGTGGGATAAATCCCACTTGATCATGATGTATGATCCTTTTAATATGTTGTTAGATTCTGTTTGCTAGTATTTTGTTCAGGATTTTTGTATCTATGTTCATCAGTGATATTGGTCTATAATTTTCTTTTTTTGTGATATCTTTTTCTGGTTTTGGTATCAGGGTGATGGTTGCTTTGCAGAACGAATTTGGGAGTGTTCCTCTCTCTGCAATTTTTTGGAAGAGTTTGAGAAGGATGGGTGTTAGCTCTTCTCTAAATGTTCGATAGAATTCGCTTGTGAAGCCATCTGGTCCTGGACTTTTGTTTGTTGGACGATTTTTAATTACAGTTTCAATTTCATTACTTGTGATAGGTCTGTTTATATTTTCTAATTCTTCCTGTTTCAGTCTTGGAAAATTGTACCTTTCCAAGAATCTGTCCATTTCTTCGTGGTTGTCCATTTTATTGACACATAGCTCTTTGTAGTAGTCTCCTATAATCCTTTGTATTTCTGCGGTGTCAGTTGTGATTTCTCCTTTTTCATTTCTCATTTTACTGATTTGTGTCCTCTCCCTTTTTTTCTTGATGAGTCTGGCTAAGGGTTTATCAACTTTATCTTCTCAAAGAACCAACTTTTAGTTTTATTGATTTCTGCTATTGTTTTCTTCATTTCTATTTCATTTATTTCTGCTCTTATCTTTATGATTTCTTTCCTTCTATTGTTTTGGGTTTTCTTTGTTCTTCTTTCTCCAGTTGCTTTAAGTGTAGGGTTAGATGGTTTATTTGAGATTTTTCTTGTTTCTTGAGGTGAGATTGAATTGCTAGTCTCTCTTAGAACTGCTTTTGCTGCGTCCCATAGGTTTTGAGTTGCTGTGTTTTCATTGTCATTTGTTTCTATGTATTTTAAAAATTTCTTCTTTGATTTCTTCAGTGATCTCTTGGTTATTTAGTAGCACACTGTTTAGCCTCCACGTATTTGTGTTTTTTACAGTTTTTTTTCCCCTGTAATTGATTTCCAATCTCATAGCGTTGTGGTCAGAAAAGATGCTTGATACGATTTCAATTTTCTTAAATTTACCGAGACTTGATTTGTGACCCAAGATATGATCTATCCTGGAGAATGTTCTGTGTGCACTTGAGAAGAAAGTATATTCTGCCACTTTCGGGTGGAATGTCCTATAAATGTCAATTAAATCTATCAGGTCTATTGTGTCATTTAAAGCTTGTGTTTCCTTATTTATATTATGTTTGGATGATTTGTCCATTGGTGTAAGTGAGGTGTTAAAGTCCCTACTATTATTGTGTTACTGTCGATTTCCCCTTTCATGGTTGTTAGCATTTGCCTTATGTATTGAGGTGCTCCTATGTTGGGTGCATGAAGATTTATACTTGTTATACCTTCTTCTTGGATTTATCCCTTGGTCATTATGTAGTGTCCTCCCTTATCTCTTGTAACAGTCTTTATTTTAAAGTCTATTTTATCTGATATGAGTATTGCTACTGCAGCTTTCTTTTGATTTCCAGTTTCACAGAATATCTTTTTCCATCCCCTCACTTTCAGTCTGTATGTGTCCCTAGGTGTGGAGTGGGTCTCTTGTAGACAGCATGTATATGGGTCTTGTTTTTGTATCTCTTCAGCCAATCTGTGTCTTTTAGTTGGGGCATTTAATCCATTTACATTCAAGGTTATTATCGATATGCATGTTCCTATTACCATTTTCTTAATTGTTTTGGCTTTGTTTTTGTGGGTCTTTTTCTTCTCTTGTGTTTCCTGCCTAGAGACGTTCCTTTAGCATTTGTTGTAAAGCTGGTATGGTGGTGCTGAATTCTCTTAGCTTTTGCTTGTTTGAAAAGCTTTTGATTTCTCCATTGAATCTGAGTGAGATCCTTGCTGGGTAGAGTAATCTTGGTTGTAGGTTTTTCTCTTTCATCACTTTAAGTATATCTGCTACTCCCTTCTGGCCTGCAGAGTTTCTGCTGAAAAATCAGCTGATAACCTTATGGGGATTCCTTTGCATGTTATTTTTTCTTTTCTGTTGCTGCTTTTAATATTTTTTATTTGAATTTAATTTTTGTTAGTTTGATAAATATGTGCCTTGGTGTGTTTCTCCTAGTGTTTATCCTGTATGGGACTCTCTGTGTTTCCTGCACTTGGGTGACTATTTCCTTTCCCATGTTAGGGAATTTTTCCACTATAATCTCTTCAAATATTTTCTCAGACCCTTTCTTTTTCTCTTCTTCTTCTGGGACCCCTATAATTCGAATGTTGGTACATTTAGTGTTGTCCCAGAGGTCTCTGAGATTGTCTTCAATTCTTTTCATTCTTTTTTCTTTATTCTGCTCCTCAGCAGTTATTTCCACCATTCTGTCTTCCAGCTCACTTATTCGTTCTTCTGCCTCAGTTATTCTGTTATTGATTCCTTCTAGTATATTTTTCATTTCAGTTATTGTGTTGTTCATCTCTTTTGTTTGTTCTTTAGTTCTTCTAGATCTTTGTTAAACATTTCCTGTACTTTCTCAATTCGTTCCTCCATTTTATTTCTGTGATTCTGGATCACCTTTACTATCATTACTCTGAATTCTTTTCAGGTAGGTTGCCTATTTCCTTTTTATTTCTTTGGTCTTGTAGGTTTTTACCTTGCTCCTTCATCTGTGACATATTTTTTTGCCGTCTCATTTTTTTTTTTTTTTTTGATGGGTGGGATTGTGTTCCTGTCTTATTGGTTGTTTGGCTTGAGGCTTCCAGCACTGGAGTTTGTAGGCTGTTGGGTAGAGCTGGGTCTTGGTGCCGAGATGAGGACCTCTGGGAGACCTCACTCCAATGAATATTCCCTGGGGTCTGAGTTTCTCTGTTAGTCCAGTGGTTTGAACTTGGAGCTCCCACCGCAGGAGCTTCAGCCCGACCCCTGGCTCATGAACCAAGATCCCACAAGCTGTGCAGGGTGGCAAAACAAAAAAAAGAGAAAAAGAAATAAGAAAAAAAAGAGCAGAACAATAACAAAGAGTAAAAAATAAAATTAGATAGGAAACTAACAGATATGTTAGAAAAAATATAAAAATAAAAATATAGATGAAACAACAACTGGAAGATGAAACAACAACTGGAAGGTAAAACAGAACCACAATAGTAAAAAAGAGGAGAAAAAAAAAAAGGCAGAAAAGGCTTTGGCTGTGAGGGGGCGGGGCTTAGGAGGGGTGGAGTTTAGGCAGTGGGTGGGGCCTATGCTTAGGACTCACAGGGCTGGAAAAGGCCCTGTGGGGGTGGGGGCTTAGGCTCAACCCTACAGAAGGGGCCCAGGTGTGCCTCTAGTCTCCGAGGGTGGGAGGACCCGGCCTGGGAGCCCAGCAGGCTTCCCAGGCTCGAGTGGGTGAGGCATATGCCCTCTGCTCCTCTCCCACTCCTCTGGTCCTGGAGGGCCCCTCCCGCCTGCCTATCCTCTTCTCCGCCAGCCTCCTTCCTATGCCCCCAGGACCAACATGGCCCAGAGTGGGCCTCTGAGGGTGTAGGACCTGGCTCAAGAGCTGGGAAGGCTTCCCACGCTGATTGGGCAGGGAAAATGCTAGGCTTGCCTCCCCCTGATCTGAGCTCCCGAGGGTCCCTCCAGGCATGGGGACATGTCCCCCCACCCAGCCACCCCTCAGGGGCGCCTGTCCTGTCTGGCCTCCACTTCTCCTCCCGCCTCAGTCCCCCCTCCTACCCAGTTGCTTGGGGGCTCCTCCCATCTCCTTGGGCATCGAGGTCCCCCACCAGCATCTGGCACGTGCCCTAGTTGTGGGGAGACCCAAACTCCACGTCTTCCCACACCGCCATCTTGACTCCGCCCCTTGCAAGCAGAGGTCTTGAATGCGTGCTTTTCCTCGCCTCTGGTGCTCCTGCTATTTGCCATAAAAAGAACATGGGGAATAGACCAGAAGCCACACTGCAGCCTAGATCCACCAAAGTGCAACCAACCTGCCACACCATCTAAAAGTCAACAAGGTACAGAGTGCTGGGGTTGTGTGTTAGGCAACGGTATTGCAGCGATAGGACCTCGATGACAGATTGATGTCATAATGGAGTAATTATAGCTCAGGCATACAAAAAGGAGTCAGCGGCCATGAGGATCTGGTCTCAGACACGTCCCTGCACCCCTGGGAACTTGGACTTTCTGTGAACTGTACCAAACTCAAGGACACCATCAGCCATTTTTAAAACAACACCTGCCAACTGCAGCCTTGTGGTCTCAAGGCTGTTCTCCCTTATAACTATGTAACCATCTTGGACCCCAACCAATCCTTCCTGCCAGCTCCCATTAGAATTCTTGATAAACAACTCATGTAACTAACAATGGCCTTGCAGTTTTTGCTTTACAAACTTTCTCCATTTTGTAGTCCTATGGAACACAGTTCAGGTGCCCCTGGAATCCGTGTCTCCTGGCTGCAGTCCTAACAAACCCCAAATAAATGCCTCTTTATTTCAATCAGATCCCCGATTCTGAAATTTTGGTTAACAAACAATACTTCCAATTTCTAGTTTCGTCCTTGTATGGTTTACTTTCCCCCAGCTTCTCCATCATGCCTGTCTTTGTGCCTTTGGGGATAGAGCTAGAAGCCCTGCTTGGACGTCTACTTTTTGGTAGATAGAGGTCCATCAAGCAGGTGACTTCTGGAGTTTCAAGCCTTCATTTTGAGAACTGAGCTGAGTATCTCTGATTCTCTATCATTGTGTCCATATTTAATTTGTTGTTCTTCACGTTTGGAGTATAACGTAAGGAAACTTTACATGATTCACTAAATTTTCTTTAAAAATTAACGCTTTTTTTTTTATCACATTTTATGGAATCAGAATTTCCAGGTTCCTCCTCCTTATTAAATCAATGGCTGAAATAAACATTTTAAATAGGATTAAAAAAATTTTTAAATTAAACAAGACTTAAAATAATGGTATTATTATTACCGAAATGAAGCGAAATTCACATTACATAAAATCAACCACTTTAAAGAAGGGCGTTAGTCTTCTTTTTCTTTAAGCCCCCTCCTTTCATGGACAGAACCCTTTGTTTCCCTCCCCATTCTTAGCCACATGATTTGAAGAGGTTGAAACCCATCCCCAGCTCCAGGAAAGGATCCCTAAGTCAATCAGGGAATCCCAAGCCTCTGGCCATCAATAACTAGTTCAAGGAAGGACACATAAACTAGTCAGAGCCAAGGAGATGCAAAGAGATCTTCCTGGGGCTGGTGGGCTTCGAGACAGTCTCTCCTCATTCTGTAAATCCACTAGGAGAGACCCTCTCTCTTCCACTGGATGGAACAGTATGAGGTAAGGATTAGAATTCCAGCAACTGCGTTTTTTCAAAAAAGTTTTAATTAATTTTTTTTTCTTTTTACTTTTTCATCCACTAGTCTTAATCTACTCTAGTAAGTGGCCAGCCAGCTACTTCTTTCATCTTAAATGTTATGGTAAAGTGTAATTCAGGCTATGCCAGAGTCAGAAGGGGAAGGAGGAGGAAGAAGGAGCCCAGCGCAGTTAGAGACAAAGGGGGTGGGACTGAGGGAGAAGACTGGAAAAGAAAGGAGCTCCTGCATCATCACTGCCCTTCGGCTCCTGGCCTGGGTTCCCTGGCTGGGGTGGGTCTAATAAGGACTTTGTGTGTGTGTGTGTGTGTGTGTGTGTGTGGTGGGGAGGGTGGGGGCACTAATGCTTCACAACATCCATCAGTTCAATCAGTTGCTAACTGCACGTACAGCATCCAAGGATTCTGCACCCTTGGATTCAACCAACTGCAGATCAAAAATATTTGGAAAAAAATTCCAGAAAGTTACAAAAAACAAAACTTGAATTTGCCACACACGGGCAACTATTTACATAGCATTTATACTGTATTTACAACTATTTACATCCCGTTTACATTGTACTCAGTATTATAAGTAATCTAGAGCCGATTTAAAGTATACGGGAGGATGTGTGTAGGTTACATGCAAATACCATGCCGTTTTGTTTTGTATGAGACTTGAGCATCCTCGGGTTTTGGTATCCTGGGGGTGGGGTGTCGTCCTAGAACCAATCCCCCTTGGACCCTGAGTGACAACTGTAATCTTGGAAGTAGTGGAGGAAAAATGGAGCTAACAAGCAATGAGGGGTTATTTATTTTTCATTTCTGCTTTCTTGCCTTTGCATCTTCAGGTGGGAGGAGAAGATCCTGGCAGTCATTGACATTGACCCGTCTTACACTTCTTACCTTCTGCTCGGGCTTGCGGCATTTTCCTCACTTGTGAGATGAGTCTGACTAGGGCGGGTTATAACCCTCCTCCTCCCACATCACAGTGCGCCCGGGCTCGCTGCGGGTCTGGTTTCTACTTTGGTCCACACGCGTGGATCTATGGCTGTGGTCTGGGGACTCCTGGGGTTCCCCGAGATACTGCAGAGGGCCTGCAAGGTCAAAAGTATTTCATGATGATTCTACCACGTTATTAGCTTTTGTTCATTCTCATGGATGTAATGTAGGGTTTTCCAGAGGTCCCATGATGTGTGATATCCCAACAGATTGAACACAGAAGCGGATATGAGATTCCAGCTGACATTTCAGAGATTTGCAAAAATTTAAAATAATGCCACTCTTGCAATGTTTTTCTTTTATGAAAATATAATTATTTTTCATAAAATATGTTATTTCCATGAACATGTAATGGGCTTAATGTTTTAAAAATCTCTTAGTTCTAATGTGGTGAATATTGACAGCTATTCTCCACATCAGCAAAAGCTCTTTGGGGTCCTTAAAGGGAGGAGCTAAACCCAAAAGCCAGAGGACTGCTGCTCTAGGGACAGAGTATCTATACTTATGTCTGTGCTCAGCCTTGTGGGAATAAAAAGAGAAGGGTGCAGACAGGGCCCCTGGGTGTTTTGCCTCTTCTCTGGACAAGGATCTGAGCCGGTCTGCCCTGTGGGATTGCCCATCGTGGGTCTTCTCTCGTGGGCACTGAGCCTTTCCAGGGCTGGGCCTTCCAGACCACCTGCCCCCCACTCCGGCCCCAGAAGCATCCTGAGAACCTCAGGAGGTTTCATTTGCACTGAGAGACTGAATATAACATGGAGAGACCATGTAGATATAAATAGAACCTCTGCAGCTACGGGCCCAAAACACCCAGGACTCGGTCAGTGACTGCCACCTTCCCTAAATTTTGCTCTGACTTCCAGCTCAGGACCAGCCAGAGAAAGCTAAATGTGCGCTTGTTCTTAACCAGCCACATAGGATGCCCACTTCTAGTCAGCCGCTTCCAGACTCCCCGTGCCAGCAGCCTCCCATCAGGGCCCCCCTGAAGCCTCCCCTCTCGTTCACGCTGAAGCTTTCCCACTTCCTGCTTTGCTTGCCTTTGAGTCTCTGCCAGAGGCAAGTGTTATGGGTTGAGTTGTGTCCCCGAGAAATTCACTTTTTGTTTTTTTTTTTTGCCTTGCCGCATGGCTTGCGGGACCTTAGTTCCCCGACCAGGGATTGAACCCCGGGCCCTCGGCAATGAAAGTGCTGAGTCCTAACCACTGGACCGCCAGGGAGTTCCCAGAAATTTGTATGTTGTAGCCCTGATCCTCAGCAGCTCAGAATGTGACCTTATTTGGAGAGAGGATCATTGCAGGTGTAATTAGTTAAGATGACAGCACACTGGAACAGGGTGGGCCCCTAACGCAATACGACTGGTGTCCTTAGAAAACAGAGACGTTTGGAAATGGATCTGCGTAGAGATCTGCACCGAGACCCGGGGATGCATTTACTAGTCAAGGAACACCAAAGGTTGCCAGCAAGCCACAGGAAGCCAGGAGAGACGCTTGGGAACCTTCTCCCTAACCCCTTCAGAGGGAGCACGGCTCTTCTGATTCCATGCTCTCGGACTTCTGGCCTCTAGAACCGTGAGAGAACGCATTTCTGCTGTCTCAGACCCTCAGTGGCGCGCGCCTTGTTACAGGAGCCTTAGCAAACCAATACAGCTCCCTTGCTATAGCAAGCTGGGAAGAAACGAGAGCCTTTGCCTGCTGTCACTGGGTGGTCTTCATCTATTTCCACAGCCCCACATCCCTGCTGGGGAGGACAGGTCTTCAGATGGAGTTAGTAGGACCCCAGGCAGCCAGGCCTTCAAAGGGTCGAAGGCTGCTAGAAGCCGTTTCTCAGGCTAGGGGCCCTGGGCCTTGACACAGCCCGGGGGATGACCTGAGACGGTCCCATAGGCTCTGGACTGACCGTCAGTGCTCCTTTTCCATCACCTCTGTGGTTTGTTAGCAAAGAGCTTCCCATAAGACAGTGAGAGGCCTGGGCCTTGGCTCAGGGCGGTGGTAGGCTGGCTGCCCAGCTGGCCGCACCTCGACCCCAGGCCCCGGGTACTCACAAGACAGCTGGAGCCTTGGAGTTCCGTGCTGCTGTTTTACTCCCATTTTGTAAAGCATTTGGGCTCATTCAAAGGCGTCTGTTTGGCCTTCCATGTGCGTGGGGGACAAGGGCCTCTCGCCTCACATGGCACGGAGGCCGACTGGAAACAAGTTATTTTGAGACCAGCACAGTCTGTACGGATAACAGTAATAGTATTTTATTGCTGAAGTCGTGTGAGAAATGTTGGGCTTGGGGGGAGAAGAATGCAGATGAGTTTAAAAATAGAAGGCTGTAATTAGCCAAGCACGGATTCGTTCTAGAAGATATCGATTACTACGGCAACCACACATCCCACTTTCTCCAGGACAGCCTTCATTCTGTGGAATTGGATTCTTTTCAGTTAAGGTGATCTGTTAAATGTCTAAATGCAACTTACTGTTATGGAGTTGTACGACGTTACACACACATGAATTCACAAATCCAAACAAACACTCTGTCGTGTCATCACTCAATTTCTTTCTTTCTTTTTTTTTTTTTTGTTATGGAAATATAGGCATTGTAGCTGTGGTCTTTTCCTATAGGTTAAGAACTAGTTACGAAGATAAGAATCCAGGAGGGTGTGTGTCAGACGTGGGGCTGCTGATAAGGTGTGAAGTGGGGAGTTAGGCTTAAACTTCTTGGTTGGAGAGCTGGACGTTTTTTATTGGATGTAAATCCAAGGGGCCAGTTTTCAAGTCTTTGCTCTGTTCTGAAAGTTGTGTCTCGTGGAATTCCAGAGTGGTTCTGCAGGGGAGGCGCGTGTGAGCTGCTCTGGGTGTGGTTTATCATGGCACGTATGCTGTGCTTACCCATGAAGGGACGGGTGTGCGATGAATGGGATTTGCAGGAATGCGTCCCTGCAAAGCCCAGAGCCCAGAGCTTGGGGCTAAAGAGACCAGAGCCCCTCGGGTGGCCGCAGCATGGGTGGGGTCACTCTATGGACAGAGCGTAGGAAAGCATCTTTCCATTTCCTGCCTCGGTTCTCAGAGGAGGTGATGGCGGTGTTGGCCGGTGGTGGGAGGGGGATACAGCGCCGCAGGAGTCCGGGAGGCGAGGACACTGGGGGTGCGGATGGGAGGCGCCCACTCACCGCTGGTGGATGCTCATCTTAGCACCAGAAACCTCCATTTTGGAAACTTGCATGTTTGTTGCTATTTGTATTTTCAATAAGGATTCCCCTTAGTTTTCTGCACTCTTAGTTATATTAACATTCTTTTGTAAATATCAGCTAATTTTGGTTATCCTCAGGGAATAAGAGGAAAGAGACTTTGATCTAGGACTGGAATTTTGATGGGCATCATGGAAATCAGAGTTAAAAACAACAACAACCACACTCCAAGGGGAAAGTTAATCTTGGAGGGAAGAGCCTGGGAGCCCTGGAGGTGAGCTGAAAAATGCACCTTTTGTCTATGTGAGATCCCTCTCGAGTGCTTCTCTGCTCGAAGTTTTGAGGGGTTTGCACTTTGGTTTTAGAAGGAAGCTGTTCTGTGTTCTGACTGTGTGCCGCCCTAGGAGGTGGCATCTCAAAAAACTCGCCTCCAACACGACTTATGGTTTGTAAAACAGTAAAACCATTTCTCAACGTGTGCTTTGTGGACCAACAGCATGGGAAGCTCCTGGGGGCCTGTAACTGGCAGAATTCCAGCTTCCTCTTCAGACTGAACGTCTGAATCTGAATCTCTGGGTCTCTGGGCCTGCGGATCTGCATTTTCAACACACACCGAAGTTTAGGAACCTCTGCTGCAAAATCTCAGCAAGTCCAGCTGAACTCTGAACCTAGCCTAACCTCCGCAGCCCCTTAAAGGGGAGGATGCTTTCGGAGCGCCAAGGCCACGTGCCCCGATTCCTTCCGCCTAAGTGGCGTGGGCACTTGTGCGCCTTTTTAAGGCTAAGGCCCAGCCGAAAGAGAACAACAGGCGGACATGCCCTGGGTGGGACTCAGAAGACATGCCGTTTCCAAAGAGAGCGACACTAAACCCCGCTGATGACTCTGTGTGTCTAGCCGTGTGCCTTATACAGAGCGCGGAGGCCCCGGGAAGGATCTACGGGCGGGACAGACCGAGCGGCGCTCCTGAAGGCGCCACGTCCACAGTGTCACCATGTGTCTGCATCTGTCTTTGGAGAGCGCCCAGCCCGGTGTGGTGAACAGCTGATACATGCTTGTAGCAAGCAGAGCTGGGCAGCCGAGCCATCTGCAAATGGGAGCAAACATCTGGAATGGTTTCTTGTGGCAGTGGGACCATCGCTGGTCTTACCGACAGAGGCAGGGGAGAAACCACAGAATCTCATTAGGTCCTGCAGGAGATCCGGCAGCCGTGCCAGGATAGGTAAGTCGAGGTCAGTCCCACCCCCTGCCACTCCCTCTTCCCAGATGTCACCTTCTTAGTCATATCTTGACTCCTCCCTCTGAAAGGGCACACCCTCTCTTCCCTCGCGCTGCTTTACGTTTCCTCAAAGCGCTCCTCCACCCCACCCGCATAAACGCACGTGCTCCGCATCACTCCCTCACTGGACGGTGGGCCCCGAGGGCAGGCTCCCAGGCTGTCCTGGTCGTCACAGGATCCCCGGTGCCTAGAGTGCTCCTGGCATGTGGAGGTGCTGGAACAGTGTTTGTTGAATGAATGAGTGGTGGACAAGATGCTCAGAGGAAGAGCCGTGGGCTCCTTCTCGCCCCTCTGAGTGATACCTGCCCACTGCAGCAGGAAATCTCCAAGTCAACGCTGTGAATGAAACTGAGCAGTGTGTCTGGCAAAGCTGGCTGGATACGGGAGGGGTGTAAATCTGCAGCTGTGGATTGTACACTCCTAGGCCTCATCCTTGGGCTGAATCCCATCCGTGTGGAACTCCAGGTGGTCTTGACAGTGTCCCCCAACACACACGGCACTCACCTGCCCCTCGTACCTGCCGTGTATCAGAAGGCTCCAATTCTTTAAGGCCAGCTCGAGGTTGGCCCTCCAGGGAGCACAGTTGCTTCTGACGTCACCAACCCATGCTGACCTTTGTTGACTCCCAGTGCCCATGGCCTTGGGGCCGTGCCACCCAGGGCAGCTCTGCCTGGCTCTGGGTCTTGTGAGGTGAGAAGCAAGTGGGATTGATGGACCCCTGGGTGCAGGGTATGGGCATCTTTTATCATTTTTTAAATTGTATTTATTTATTTTCTTTATGTTTTTGGCTGCACCGGGTCTTAGTTTGCGGCTCGTGGGCTCTCTCGTTGAGGTGCTTGAGCTCAGTAGTTGTGGCGTGCAGGCTTACTTGCCCTGCGGTGTGTGGGATCTTTGTTCCCCAACCGGGGATCGAACCCACGTCCCCTGCATTGGAAGGTGGATTCTTTGCCGCTGAACCACCAGGGAAGTCCCTGGGCACCTTGTAAAATCCCTCAGACCACCTTGTAGGTGGGGGGCCCACAGAGGTGCACGTGGAGCCCCTGTTGGTTGTTTAATTGTTCAGCCTCCATCCCTCTGGTACCACAGTCCGTTTTCTCACATCTTCCTCTCTTTGAGTGACTAGGATGTGAGGGATCCCTTGTTGAGCTCAAGAAATGTTTATCAAACAGATGCACGTAGTTGAAGAATTATCTAGAACTGAAAGGCACAGACGGTGAGGGCTGTCCCTCGATCCAGTCCTTTCCCCTCATAGCCATGCTTCCCAGAAAACCGTTTCACCCTTTGAGCTGTTGCTTCTGGGCATTACCTCCTGTGTTAATTTCCTGTGGTTGCTTTAAAAACTACCACAAACTTAGTGGCGACAACACAAATCTGTTATCTTACAGTTCTGGAGGTCAGAAGTCTGCAATGAGTCTCACTGGGCGAACATCAAGGTGTCGGCTGGGCTGTGTTCCTCCTGGAGAGGCCGGGCGAGAACCTGTTTCCTCACCTTTTCCAGCCTCGGAAGTCCGTCCACAGTCCTTGGAGTGTGGCCCTTCCTCCGCCCTCACAGCCACTGTCACATCACTCTGACCTCTGCTTCCATGGTCTCACCTCATTCTTGACCCTCCCGCCTCCCTCGTCCATTTTTAAGAGCCCTTGTGATTACACTGGGCCCACTGGGATGACCCGGGCTCATCTCCCCATCTCAAGGTGGTGAATTTCACCACATCAGCAAAGTCCCTTTTATCACATAAGGCACCGTAGTCACAGGCTCCAGGATCTGGATGTCTTTGGGGACCATTACTCTGCTGATCACACGTCCATATGTGCTGATACTGTCATTTCCTGACACCCATCTTTTCCACATTATCTGTTGATTTCTTATTACTAGACTGGAGGATTTCACTCTTAACATCTTTATCCCACCTCCTCCCCTTATATTCTCAGTGTGTTATTATGACAATGTAACAATTGTTCCCTGCTGAGCCAACTCATATACTGTGATTTCATTTCCTTTCTTGTAGAGCATTTTCTCCCCTGGACTTCTACTTGCCTTGATCTCTGTCCTACAATTTAGTATGGTCATATTCCCGTGCTTCTCCCGGAACGCTCCCTGTGAGAGCCTTCTGACCTCAGGTCCCATAGGGTTTCTGGGCACCACACAGCATGGTGGTTGGGTTTTAAGCATGTGCATTCCGAGAGAGAGACAGAGAGGGAGAGACAGAGAGAAGGAGGAGAGAGGTGGGGAGAGAGGTGGAGAGAGAGGTGGGGGAGATGATGTGTCGGGGGGGATGGTGGAGAGAGAACACTGGGAAAAGTGGGAACACCAAGGGGAACCCCCTGCCCTTGGACCTGGCCTTGAAGTCAGCAGTGTTGCTTCTGCTGCATTCTAGTCCTTTCTATTCCCAAAGACCCTCTGAGTTTCAAGGGGGGGCAGGGGATAGACACCATCTCCTAAAGGGAGTATGGCTACCTCCTGGAAGGATATGTGAGACCAGAAATATTACAGTTGACAATTTTAGAAAATATTAACCTACCATACAGTGTAACAGTTTTTTTTTTTTTTTTCTCAAACAAGAAATTTGTTCTCTAAGAGACTGGTGCCAGATGAATAAAAAATATTTTTTACTCCACTCCACTTGCTTTGCACTGTACACCCAAAATACAGCTTCTGTTTCCTTGTGTGCACAAACCATATTGTCATGAGCTTTTTTTTTTTTTTTTTAAATTTATTTATTTATTTTTGGCTGTGTTGGGTCTTTGTTGCTGTGCACGGGCTTACTCTAGCTGTGGTGAGCGGGGGCTACTCTTCGTTGTGGTGTGCGGGCTCCTCATTGCAGTGGCTTCTCTTGTGGCAGAGCACGATCTCTAGGCATGCGGGCTTCAGTAGTTGTGGCTCACGAGCTCTAGAGTGCAGGCTCAGTAGTTGTGGCGCATGGGCTTAGTTGCTCCGCGGCATGTGGGGTCTTCCCGGACCAGGGCTCGAACCCGTGTCCCCTGCATTGGCAGGCGGATTCTCAACCACTGCGCCACCAGGGAAGCCCTGTCATGAGCTTTTAAGAGAACTTTCTCTCATGCTATTTGCATCTCCTTGTTTTTTCATTTTATATAATCATTTTTCTTTGCTCACTGTTAGAAAAATTGCTTTTAAAATAAGTAATCATTTTCTTTCAAAGGATACATCCAGAAACAGTTGTACTTCCTAAAATTCCTTCAGTAATTTATCTGAGAAAATATAAGGTGTTTTGACAGATTTTTGTTTCATGAGAAGGCTGATGTTAGGACAATGGCCATGCAAACTGTGACCACACCCTGTCACCCCCCCCCCCCGCCACACCCCCGTCCCCAGCTTGTTCTTATTTCAAAAACCATTCTTTTGAAAATAATTTTAAGCGACAATATGATACAATTTTAATTGCAATATGATATATAACGTTTGGGCCAGCTGACCCAAATCAACATTAAATCGAAACCTCCGATTATTTAGGCAAAAAGCAAACCTAATAAAGTACGTGTGGATTTCACGGTATGTATGATATTAAAACCATCATGCCATAGCAAGCCGGGGCTGCCTGCAAGGCCCTCTGCGATTTTGTATTGTGAGTGCCCCTGAGGTCACTCACACAAGGAAGCCTTACTTCTTTGAGCTCTACTGATGCAGGGGCTGCTTGGACCTTCGTGAGACCTCAGTGGCTTTTTTTATCTTAGGTCTTGATCACAGAGTAGATTGTGTTTGGTGCTTGGGGAGCCTCAGCCTGATCAATGGCCTGTGCGAGCCTCTGCCATGGAGGGTGTCCGAGTGTGTTTTCCACTCTAGGCTGCCTTGTATGGCGGTGCATGTCATGCACTGAGCAACTCCAGGGGCACCATTCTCGTCACACTCATCTTAGGTCAGTTTTCTGGCAGTCAGCAGTATCTTGAGGAAGGGGTGCCTTTTCCTAATTGGTGCAGAGGTACATGCTGCCTGGGAGGCGAAGGAATACTGTGACTGGAATCAGTGAACTGGGGGATAACCCTACCTCTTCCGCTCCATGGCTGTGTGACTGTCCTCTGAGTACTAGTCTGCTCAGGTTGCCATGACAAAGTACCACAGACTGGGGGGCTTAAACATTATTATTTTCTCACAGCCCTGGAGGCTAGAAGCCTGAGATCGAGGTGTCAGCGGGGTTAGTTTCCTCTGAGGCCTCTCTCCTGGGTGTGTAGATGGCCATGTTCTCCAAATGTTCACATGGTCTTTCCTCTGTGTGTGTCTGTGTCCTAATCTTCTTTTCTCAGGAAGACAAAGACTGGTCATATTGGATTAGGGCCTCTCCCTAATGACCTCATTTAACCTTAATTACCTCTTTAAAGACCCTCTCTCCAAATACTGGGGGTTAGAACAACATATGAATTTGTAGGGGGGAAACAATTCAGCCTAGAACACTGTGCCCCAGCGTCCTGATCTAGGGCTTGTAATGCTAACCTTCTTAAAGGAAATTATGTGAAAGTACTTTGCAGACTGTAAAGTGCTGTGCAAATATAAAGTGTTGCTACCTCCTTTGTCCTCCTAACCCGTACCTGGATCCCTGATGTGATTGCTTAGATCTCGAAGAAATACCAGGCAGAGTCCGTCCCCTAGAAGGTGGGAAGAGCCAATAAGGGAGGGTGGGGCTGGGGCCCGAGGTGGTGGCTCGCTCTTCCCGCATCAGGGGCCTCTCTTCCCTGCCACCCCAGCTGTGGGTGCTGGTGCTTACTCAGGGGACAGTCAGTGGGTACCTGCTCTGTGCCATGCCTCTGGTGGGGGGGAGGGGGCAGTGTGGAGGAGGAGGAAAGGCAAGGGATGTCCTTACCAAGATGCAAAAGGCCCGAGAGTTCTGGGTACACTGGCCTTCCATATAGTTAGAAGTGGTGGCGTCTTTACTGGGGGACCAACAAGTTACTGACGACTGGCTCTGCCTTCCCTGAATCACATCGGATTCTGAGCAATGTGAGCCAGCATTTGCCCGGGGGAGGGGCGGGGGCAATGATGATGGATTTAGTTTCCTCTGGACCACTTGCTTCATTTTGATGATAACATTTCTCAAAATTTATGGAAGTGCTCTTGCTTTCTGAATCTACCCTTTATTTCTAGAAGAGTGAGGAAGGAATGTCAAATCTCTTCCTCAGATGATAAATGATAAATCTCTTCCTCCGCGCCCCTTCTGCAACTTCCACGCTCTCAACCTGGGCTTTGAATTAGGAGTCTGAGCAGATGAAGAGATGGGAGTCAGCAGCATGTCCAAACAGAATAATTTTTCCTGTTTTAATAATAATGTTTATCGCCTTGGGGTTCTTAGTTTCCTCTTTAGAGCCAACACAATTGATTTATCAATTTGTTTTCCTTTTTCCTTTGACTTCACGGCTCTTTCTCATTATTTCCTGAGTATGGCTTTGCTTTGCTTCCCGGAATCGGTAACAGAAATGGTTCTGATGAATCCTGGGAGAGGCCAGGTCTTACTCTCTGATGACACGGCTGCTCAGAGGGAAGTCTGGCCAGTAGAGAGCGCTGGGATTCCTGTTCATATCCCCGGTATGTGGCTACATGGGGCCATGAGCATTCAGTAGGCTCAGGTGGTCTCAGAACCCCACAAAGGGAAGAAAAGCACCCCTCTAAGGTTTGGGGAGTATTAAATGAGTTGGAGAAACCAGATCTTATAACTTTCTGAGTGATCTGCACCAAGTGGAAAAACCCCCTCTTATACTCTCTTCAGAGGCCCTTTTGCGGGGGGGCGAAGGGGGGAGGAAGGAAGCTTCCCCCTCCTTTGTGTCCTCTCTTCCCTCTCCCTAGGAACCCAGCGCTTTAAGTTACCTCCTCTCCTATCAGAAAATCAGGGATTTAGTGTCTTTTATCTATTAAAGAATCCAGAGAGGATGATTCTTAATCTCAGAGAATCGCTAATGGAATTTCAGGCATTTCCACGGAGTGTTTTAAATGGCAGGGCAGCCTCTGACTCACCTGCAGGTGGCTGAAGTAGGCTGGTTTGGCTCTGCCAGGTATCCTGGTGGGCCTGAGACAAATGTTCATTTGACGTGAATGGATTTAAGTTGGGACAGTGTTGATAACCCCTGAGGAGTTCCCTCAGAGAAGTGTATCTGAGGGAGGCCATCTTTCACTCTTGCCCATCTCTGTGGTTAACAAGTGGCCCCTCGTAGCCAGAGCATTCTCATTACAGCTGGAGTCCATGGTGGGCCTCCTTCTTCCTCCAAGGCCCCGGGGCTGGAAGGCTGGATGCAGGGGCGGCACCAAGCCAGAGGCATGTGAAGAGCTCTGGTGGGTACTGCCGACAGGCCGTCTTCTCCTGGGGACTGGAGGTTGGGTTCGGCAGCTGGCACATCTGGGGCCGGGGGTCAAGCGTGCAGCCCACTCCCTGATGAGTGCACAGGGGCACTGAGCCGAGCCTTTCCCCTCAGACCTCAAGGCCCACCTGCCGGCCTGCAGCTGGTCACTCACAAGCAGCTGAGATGCAAAGCCTGGCTTTGTGCAACCTTGGGCAAGCTCCTCAAACCCGTCTGAACTTCTTTCCTCATCTCTAAAATGGGGACGAAGCCCGCCCTGCAGGGTAGTTATAGGACAGGTGAGGTGATCTGGGGAGAAGCTGGAGCCTTTGTGGGATGCGCAGACACGAGCTGCTCTCACCACATCTTCTCAGATGGGGTCGACCCGGATTTCCTGCTGGAACGTTCTCCCATGCCTCAAGGTTTCCAGTGGGCGGAGGGTAGGTGGTGACAAAGATGTTTTAAAGCCGGAAAATCACGGGATCCGAAGTCCCCAGTGACACCCGTTAACCCAGTCACTACTTCCGGCCCCGAGAAGTGCAGGTCAAGGGCCTGGGGGCCCCCGGGGTCGGCTGGAGGCGATTGACACCAGGGCGGCGTGCAGCCCCGCGGATCGCCGCTGTCCTGGCCGGGAGGGGCGAGCCGGCTGCAGCTCCCTCCCGCGCTCTCGCCCTTGCGCCTGCGCTGGTGGGGCCCCCTGCACGCTACGCCGGAGCCCCGGAGCTTCGCAGCCTCTATTCTGGGGTGCGGCTGCAGGCGGCGCGGGACAGAGGAGACGACAGGCTGTCTGAGTTGCTCTCCCGAGCAGACCCTCACCCCGGTGGTGCCAGCACCCTGTCGCCACGTTGGGCCGAGCTGCGAGGCGGAAGGCGGAAGAGGCTTCCCCCGGCCGGAGGTCACGTGACCTGGAGCCCGCGGCACCGATTGGCCGGACTCTCCCGGGCCACGCCCCGAGGGCCGAGCCCTTCGCTCCCAGAGGAGGCGCGGCCACCGGCGAAGCGGCGTCCTCAGGTGCACTTGCGTGGGGACATCTGGGCTTCTCGGCTTACGGGTCATGTCGGGATCTGTGCTGCTGCGTCTCTGGTGGCTGGACACATTAGCTGTGCTGAGCTTGGCGTCCTGCAGGGCAGCTCTCCGGAACGGGGCTTTCTAGAGACTGCTCCAGGGCTGCGCTAGGGAAACCACGCCCTCCACACGGGGTCACATCCTCGCCGTGCCCCGTGTCGTGGTGCCCGAGGAAAGCCCTCACCGCCGTGAAGGAACCCTCCCAGGAAAATCCTTGCAGAGGCCATCTTCCCCTCCCCGCAGTGTCCAAGCCTGATCCCAACTTGCGTTTCACTCCTGTTCCCCGTGGGGAACGCAGATTGGACCTCAGGACACCCCGCCTTCCCCCGCCTTCCCCCTCCACCCTCCCTTCCCCCCACGCCACGGGTTCCCCAAGGTTGATCTTCAGTGAGACGTGTACTGTGACTCACGGTTGCAGGCATTATTTCTCTCCGTCCTGGCAGAAGGTGGCAGGCTGCTGCTGGCCTTCATTCCTGTGTCTGGCAAATCACAGATGCGATTTCTGAGTGAATTTACAGCGGAGCCTGCTGAGGAGTCCCACGAGCTCTGCCTGCATGACCAGCGGGTCTCCCTCCTTCACGTCATCCTGCAGCTCGCTGCAGCGCCAAGCACGGTATAAGCACCGACCCAGGAGACCTGCAGGAAATAGGGAACCCTGCCCAGTGGGACCCACAGTCTGGAAAGGGAGAGAGAACAGGCCCTTCAACAATTATAGTGCAGTATGCCACAGCTTCCACGGCCAAGTAGCCCCAGTTACGCATTTATTTGTCAGATACAATGACCCTGTGAGTTCGATGTTACCTTCATTTCACCCAGGAGGACTCTGAGACTCAAGAAGTGAGACCTTGTGAAACCACTCTTGAGTTTTCTTCCCATTCATCAACTTCTAAGATATCACCTGTTTTAGTTTTAAATGGTTGAAGTCCTTTGCGGTCCCCTCCACTTTATAATCAATACCAGTGTTTCCTCAAAACCAACAGGGGTTCTTAACCCCTATGGGACCCCTGTCTTCACTGACTTTTTTCTGAAGAAACTTAACTCCAGAACTTCTGATTGAGATCTAAGGATATCACAGTGGATACTTTATTCCATAGAACTCCAGGTTTTCAATGTGAGAGAAAAGGAAAGGGGGACAGGAGAGCAGACTACATTTTCCAATGAGCTGTGGGAGGGTCCCTGACCCAGGAGACAGGGTCCAGGTGGCGTTTATGGGGGAGCACATATGGAAAAGGTGAGGGAGCTTCCATGGAGGAAAAGGAGAGAGAGAGAGAGAGAGAGATAGGGAAATTTTAGAGCCTCTGCAATGTAAAGCACTGTGTTGCATCTTCAGAAATTCCTACAGAAGAGTCTACATTATTCTTCAAGACTTCTGGGGTTGATTTATTTTATTTTATATTTTGTAATTTTATCTAATTTACTTTTGCTTCAACCCGCAGAGGAAGACTTCAAGGCACTGCAATTATATTCTGGCTATCTAAATTGATCAGAATATGAAAACACATTTAGGGACTTCCCTGGCGGTCCAGTGGTTAAGACTCTGTGCTTCCAATGCAGGGGATGCAGGTTCGATCCCTGGTCAGGGAGCTAAGATCCCACATGCCTTGCGGCGGGGCCAAAACCAAAAGCAAACAAAAACCCAAAATGTATTTAAATCAATCGCAAAACATTTGAGGAGATTTGATTTTCTTCCCAAAGTGAGGAACAGTTGAGTAGCCCTGGAAGGAAACTGAGCAATGATTCCGTCCTTCCCTAGATGTGGTCCAGGCCCCATCTGCATCAGAAGGTCAGTCCCTGGGCCACAGTAGGACCTGCTGAATCGGACTCTCTGGGACAGAGTTTGGGAATTTGCAATTTTAATGAGCTCCCAGCAGCTGCAGAAGCACCGTAAAAATTAGAGAACGACTTCTCTAGGCCACTCTTTTATCACGTGGTTTAGCACATGGAAAGTGGAAAGAAGGCTGAGACCATATTCGAGGCCCAGAGCTTTTTTCTAGTTGAATATATCAAAAAAAAGAAAACAAACCCTAGTCTTTAATAATCTTTTATTTCTGTCATTGGTCAGTCTGCAGGCAGCGAGCCCAGCAAAAGCTTTGGGGTGGAAAGTGGATGAAAGGAGGCCTTTGCACCACGTGGATTGGTGTAGATCGTTTAGGCAAGTGTGAGAAAGCTCCCCGGGAGGTTCTGAAATGTCTTCCCCTAATTTGAGAATTAGACCCAAGATCCTTGCTACTCCAAGTCTGTTCCTTGGATAGTGTCACTGGGAACTTGGAAATGCAGAATCCCAGGCCCCTGCCTTATAACAGGGTCCCCAGGTGGTCCACCTACCCAAAAAATTGGAGAAGTGTTGTTCTTGATAATAGTGTGAATGTGCAGGCTGGACACAGGGGCCAGAGGGAGAAGGACATCAAATTACTTTTGATAACAATTTCAGGAGAAAGAGCAGGAAGAATAACCTCTATTCAGTTCTACTTTGTGGAAGAGTTGCGAAGGGTTTGTTTCCATGAAAAAGTACGTCTTCCTAGGTCCCCTACAATTCATCCCTAGCTCCCCTAAGCCAGTCTACATCTCTTTGCCTCCTAATGTAGACCCTTTACCCTGGCACCATGTTTCTCCTCTGTTCCCTCCAGAACATGCTCATACCTACCCAGCACCGCATTTATGATGCATCTTTCCATGACTTCTTCTTCTTTTTTTTTTTAATGTGGCCTTATACCATTATGGTTAGATTTATTTATTTATTTATTTTTAAAACACCTTTATTAGAGTATAATTGCTTTACAATGTTGTTAGTTTCTGCTCTATAACAAAGTGAATCAGCTATACGTATACATATATCCCCATATCCCCTCCCTCTTGCGTCTCCCTCCCACCCTCCCTATCCCACCCTTCTAGGTGGTCACAAAGCACTGAGCTGATCTCCCCGTGTGATGCAGCTGCTTCCCACTAGCTATCTGTTTTACATTTGGTAGTGTATATATGTCAGTGCTATTCTCTCACTTCGTCCCAGCTTACCCTTCCCCCTCCCCGCGTCCTCAAGTTCATTCTCTACGTCTCAAGTCCATCCCCTACGTCTGCGTCTTTATTCCTGTCCTGCCCCTATGTTCATCAGAACCATTTTTTTTTTTTTAGATTCCATATATATGTGTTACCAAATGGTATTTGCTTTTCTCTTTCTGACTTACTTCACTCTGTATGACAGACTCTAGGTACATCCACCTTGCTACAAATAACTCAATTTCATTTCTTTTTATGGCTGAGTAATATTCTATTGTATAGATGTGCCACATTTTCTTTATCCATTCATCTGTCGATGGACACTTAGGTTGCTTCCATGTCTTGGCTATTGTAAATAGTGCTGCAATGAACATTGTGGTACATGACTCTTTTTGAATTATGGTTTACTCAGGGTGTATGCCCAGTAGTGGGATTGCTGGGTCATATGGTAGTCCTATTTTTAGGTTTTTAAGGAACCTCCATACTGTTCTCCACAGTGGGTGTATCAGTTTACATTCCCACCAACAGTGCAGGAAGGTTCCCTTTTTCCACACCCTCTCCAGCATTTACTGTTTGTAGATTTTTTGATGATGGCCATTCTGACCAGTGTGAGGTGATAGCTCATTGTAGTTTTGATTTGCATTTCTCTAATGATTAGTGATATTGAGCATCCTTTCATGTGTTTGTTGGCAATGTGTATATCTTCTTTGGAGAAATGTCTATTTAGAGCTTCTGGATTGGGTTGTTTGTTTGTTTGATATTGAGCTACATGAGCTGCTTGTATATTTTGGAGATTAATTCTTTGTCAGTTGCTGCATTTGCAAATATTTTCTCCCATTCTAAGGGCTGTCTTTCCATCTTGTTTATGGTTTCTTTTGCTGTGCAAAAGCTTTTAAGTTTCATTAAGTCCCAGATTGTTTATTTTTCTTTTTATTTCCATTTCTCTAGGAGGTGGGTCAAAAAGGATCTTGCTGTGATTTACATCAAAGAGTGTTCTTCCTATGTTTTCCTCTAAGAGTTTTATAGTGTCTGTCCTTATATTTAGGTCTTTAATCCATTTGGAGTTTATTTTTGTGTATGGTGTTAGGGAGTGTTCTAATTTCATTCTTTTACATGTAGCTGTCCAGTTTTCCCAGCACCACTGATTGAAGAGGCTGTCTTTTCTCCGTTGTATATTCTTGCCTCCTTTATCAAAGATAAGATAACCATATTTGTGTGGGTTTATCTCTGGGCTTTCTGTCCTGTTCCATTGATCTATATTTCTGTTTTGTGCCAGTACCATACTGTCTCGATTACTGTAGCTTTGTAGCATAGTCTGCAGTCTGGGAGCCTGATTCCTCCAGCTCTGTTTTTCTTTCTCAAGATTGCTATGGCTATTTGGGTCTTTTGTGTTTCCATACAAATTGTGAAATTTTTTGTTCTAGTTCTGTGAAAAATGCCAGTGGTAGTTTGATAGGGATTGCATTGAATCTGTAGATTGCTTTGGGTAGTAGAGTCATTTTCACAATGTTGATTCTTCCAATCCAAGAACATGGTATATCTCTCGATCTGTTTGTATCATCTTTAATTTCTTTCACAGTGTCTTATAGTTTTCTGCATACAGGTCTTTTGTCTCCTTAGGTAGGTTTATTCCTAGGTATTTTATTCTTTTTGTTGCAATGGTAAGTGGGAGTGTTTCCTTTTTCAGATTTTTCATCATTCGTGTATAGGAATGCAAGAGATTTTTGTGCAGTAATTTTGTATCCTGCTACTTTACCAAATTCATTGATTAGCTCTAGTAGTTTTCTGGTAGCATCTTCAGGATTCTCTATGTATAGTATCATGTATCTGCAGACAGTGACAGCTTTACTTCTTCTTTTCTGATTTGGATTCATTTTATTTCTTTTTCTTCTCTGACTGCTGTGGCTAAAACTTCCAAAACTATGTTGAATAATAGTGGTGAGAGTGGGCATCCTTGTCTTGTTCCTGATTTTAGAGGAAATGGTTTCAGTTTTTCACCATTGAGAACGATGTTGGCTGTGGGTTTGTCATATATGGCCTTTATTATGTTGAGGAAAGTTCCCTCTATGCCTACTTTCTGGAGAGCTTTTATCATAAATAGGTGTTGAATTTTGCTGAAAGCTTTTTCTGCATCTATTGAGATCATCATATGGTTTTTATCCTTCAGTTTGTTAATATGGTGTATCACATGGATTGATTTGCGTATATTGAAGAATCCTAGCATTCCTGGGATAAACCCCACTTGATCATGGTATATGATCCTTTTAATGTGCTGTTGGATTCTGTTTGCTAGTATTTTGTTGAGGATTTTTGCATCTATGTTCATCAGTGATATTAGCCTGTAGTTTTCTTTTTTTGTGACATCTTTGTCTGGTTTCGGTATCAGAGTGATGGTGGCCTCGTAGAATGAGTTTGGGAGTGTTCCTCCCTCTGCTATATTTTGGAAGAGTTTGAGAAGGGTAGGTGTTAGCTCTTCTCTAAATGTTTGATAGAATTCACCTGTGAAGCCATCTGGTCCTGGGCTTTTGTTTGTTGGAAGATTTTTAATCACAGTTTCAATTTCAGTGCTTGTGATTGGTCTGTTTATATTTTCTATTTCTTCCTGGTTCAGTCTCAGAAGGTTGTGCTTTTCTAAGAATTTGTCCATTTCTCCCAGGTTGTCCATTTTATTGGCATTTAGTTGCTTGTAGTAATCCCTCATGATTCTTCGTATTTCTGCAGTGTCAGTTGTTAGTTCTTCTTTCTCATTTCTAATTCTGTTGATTTGAGTCTTCTCCCTTTTTTCCTTGATGAGTCTGGCTAGTGGCTTATCAATTTTGTTTATCTTCTCAAAGAACCAGCTTTTAGTTTTATTGATCTTTGCTATTGTTTCCTTAATTTCTTTTTCTTTTATTTCTGATCTGATCTTTATGATTTCTTTCCTTCTTCTAACTTTGAGGTTTTTTTGTTCTTCTTTCTCTAATTGCTTTAGGTGTAAGGTTAGGTTATTTATTTGAGATGTTTCTTGTTTCTTGAGGTAGGATTGTATTGCTATAAACTTCCCTCTTAGAACTGCTTTTGCTGCATCCCATAGGTTCTGGGTCATCGTATTTTCATTGTCATTTGTTTCAAGGTATTTTTTGATTTCCTCTTTGATTCCTTCAGTGGTCTCTTTGTTATTTGGTAGCGTATTGTTTAACCTCCATGTGTTTGTATTTTTTACATTTTTCCCCTATAATTGATATCTAGTCTCATAGCATTGTGGTCAGAAAAGATACTTGATATGATTTCAATTTTCTTAAATTTACCAAGGCTTGATTTGTGACCCAAGATATGATCTATTCTGCAGAATGTTCCATGAGCATTTGAGAAGAAAGTGTATTCTGTTGTTTTTGGATGGAATGTTGTATAAATATCAATTAAGTCCATTTTTAAAAATGTGCCATTTAAAGCTTGTGTTTCCTTATTTATTTTCATTTTGGATGATCTGGGAGGGGTATGGTAGTTATAACTGGAATGCAGGGCGAGCCTGCGATGGCAGAGGCCAGCTTGATGTTGCACCAGCCTGAGGCATGCTGTGTGTTCTCCCGGGGAAGTTGTCCCTGGATCATGGGACCCTGAAAGTGGCAGACTGCACAGGCTCCCGGGGGTGTGTGGATAGTGGCCTGTGCTTGCACACAGGATTCTTGGTGGCTGCTGCAGCAGTGTCAGCATTTCATGCCTGTCTCTGGGGTCTGAGCTGATAGCCGTGGCTCATGCCCGTCTCTGGAGCTCATTTAGGCAGTGCTCTGCCTTCTGTGGGCAGATGGAGAAGGAATCCCCTCTCCTCGCACATCCCAAAACAATGGTTTCTTGCCTCTTAGGCAGTTCCAGACTTTTTCCTGGACTCCCTCCTGGCTAACTGTGGTGCACTAGCCCCCTTCAGGCTGTGTTCACACAGCCAACCCCAGTCCTCTCCCTGGGATCAGACCTCCGAAGCCCGAGCCTCAGCTCCCAGCCCCCACCCGCCCCAGCAGGTGAGCAGACAAGCCTCTCGGGCTGGTGAGTGCTGGTCAGCACCCATCCTCTGTGTGGGAATCTCTCTGCTTTGCCCTCTGCACTCCTGTTGCACTCTTCTCTGTGGCTCTGAAGCTTCCCCCCCCAACCCGCACCCACCATCTCCACCAGTAAAGGGGCTTCCTAGTGTGTGGAAACTTTTCCTCCTTCACAGCTTCCTCCCAGAGGTGCAGGCCCCATCCCCATTGTTTTGTCTCTGTTTTTCCTTTTTTCTTTTGCCCTACCCAGGTATGCGGGGAGTTTCTTGCCTTTCGGGAAGTCTGAGGTCTTCTGCCAGAGTTGAGTAGGTGTTCTGTAGGAGTTGTTTCACATGTAGATGTATTTTTGATGTATCTGTGGGGAGGAAGGTGATCTCCACGTCTTACTCCTCCACTATCTTGAAGGTCCACCTCCATGACTTCTTGAGTCTCCTCCATGGGTACCTTCTGCATATTATTTCTCACATCATTTGAAAAATCCTGATAATTTTATTTTTCCGGTTTTATTGAGAAATAATTGACATACATCACTGTATAGGTTTAAGATGTACAGCATAATGGTTTGATTTACACATATTGTGAAATGATTGCCACAATAGGTTTAGTTACCATCCATCATCTCATATAGATACAATAAAATGAAAAGAAAAAAATTCCTCCTTGTGATGAGAACTCTTAGGACTGAATCTCTTAAAAACATTCAAATATACTATACATCAGTGTTAACTATAGTCACCATGCTGTACATTACACCCCTAGTACTTATTTATCTTATAACTGGAAGTTTACACTTTCCATTGACTTGAAAAAAAACACACAGTGTGAGAGCTGTGAGTTTCAGTTGCAGGGGACTTACTGAGGACTAGAGCCCAGGAGACATCCTCTCAGATAGCTCTGAGGAAGTGCTCCAAAGAGGGAGGGAGAGAAGTCAGTGTACATGTGATTTTGGCAAAGGGGTATGTGCACTCAAGCATAGACCTCAGTAGAAGCTTACTGCTCATCATGAGGGACAGATATCTCAGCTAATGATTTTAGTGCTTTTCTAAGTATGGGAAGAAGCAAGAATCCAGGTTCATAAAAAGTTTCATCTGAAATATTTCTAACTCTCTAAGAGCCTGTTTTGCCTCATTCTTGATCTTTGCCCTGAATTCTTTTCAGGGTGTACTATATGTAGGTCAGCTACTGCAGTGACTAATAACTCAATCCTTGTAGAGCTGGAAGGTGGGCAACATTCTTTGCTTTCCACTTTTGACCACCTTCCTCCAATTCCCCTTTCCCCACCCCTATTTTTCACTTCATTTTAATTTACTGCAGTAGTTCCCCCTTATGTGTGGTTTTGCTTTCTGTGGTTTCAGTTAACTGAGGTCAACTGTGGTTCAAAAATATTAAATGGAAAATTCCAGAAATAAACAATCCATACGTTTTAAATTGTGCACCGTTCTGAATAGCATGATGGAACCTCATGCCCTCCTGCTCCGTCCCTCCAGGACGTGAATCATCCTTTTCTCTAACATGTCCCACCCGTTAGTCACTTAGTAGTCCCCTTGGTTGTTAGATCACCTATAGCGGTATCACAGTGGTTGTGTTCTAGTAACCCTTATTTTACTTAATAATGACCCCAAAGCACAAGAGTAGTGATGCTGGCAATTAGGATATTGTCTTACTGTGCCTAATTTATAAAGTAAACTTTATCTTCAGCATGTATGTTTAGGAAAAATCATAGTATGTATAGGGTTTGGTACTATCCTCGGTTTCAGGCATCCACTGGGTGTCCTGGAATATATCCCCCAAGGATAAGTGGGGATGACTGCCTGTATTAATTGGAAGGGCATACTTGGGAGCTTATCAGTATCCCATTCTGAATTGTTATTTGGTAGTTCTACGTGTTGAATCTCTCTTCTAAGTGACATTGGGAGCTACAATGACTGGACACCAGTTTTTTCAAAATCTTTAAATAAGCAAAACCTTGCCCATCCTTCTGAAGGTAACCATTCAGTGGCAGTGATTCCTTAGAGCTGAGTCAGATCTCGTGCTGTAGATCATACTTTTAGCATTTTAACTAAAATTGGCTTTAGGACTGAGGAATCTGATTATCTTCACTGTACAGTGGAGGGGCAGGGTTCAAATAATTTGGCTAAAGCCACATGGTAACTTTGGAACTTAAGTGAGGGGCATAGGCAAAGCCACAGCATTCAGTGGTAGTTATTGAGATGACACAAAATAGGAATAAATATAGTAGTGCAAAGAGAATTAGAATTCAAGTTTAAAAATCCAACATCTGAGGAAAACCATCAAGCCATTTGCATCATGAAAACGTTTTTCATGGTAAAATGCTATTTTACTGTCGTTTTGAGTAAAACAGATAACAAAACAAAACCAGAGTTAAAAAAGTTCAGAACGTTTTTTTTTTTTAACTGAAGTATAGTTGATTTACAATGTTGTGTTAATTTCTGCTGTACAGCAAAGTGATTCAGTTATACATACATATATATTCTTTTTCATATTCTTTTCCATTATGGTTTCTCACAGGATATGGAATATATTTCCCTGTGCTATGTAGTAGGACCTTGTTGTTTATCCATTCTATGTATAATAGTTTGCATCTGCTAATCCCAACCTCCCACTCCATCCCTCCGCCATCCCCTCTCCCTCTTGGCAACCACAAGTTCATTCTCTACGTCTGTGAGTCTGCTTCTGTTTTGTAGATAAGTTCATTTGTGTCATATTTTAGATGCCACATATAAGTGATGTTATATGGTATTCGTCTTTCTCTTTTTGACTGACTTCACTTAGTGTGATCATCTCTAGGTCCATCCATGCCGCTGCGAATCCATGCCCTGAGAATTTTGTTGTTATTATTGTGTTCTCAAGTATTTTTGCCTGAAGGATTTGTCAGTCTAAGGACTTTTCTCCCCTAGAGGAATGGCTTTTCAGTCTTTCTGTTGAAATTACTCTCTGTGGTTCAAAAATATTAAATGGAAAATTCCAGAAATAATCCATAAGTTTTAAATTGTGCACCGTTCTGAATAGCATGATGGAACCTCCCCTAGAGGAATAGCTTTTCAGTCTTTCTGTTGAAATTACTCTCACATCTCTTCTGACAGAGTTGCAAACATGCCGACAACCCCCAAATGATCTGATATGGGATCCTAAATAGGCGTGGAGGTGTTCTCCAGACAAGAAGTCCCGCCCTCGCTGACGGTGCTGGTTCTGGATTAGAAAACCAGGTGGGAGTTTGTTTGACAGATCTGCCAGGAACTGCAGGATGACTTTCCTGATCTGGAAGAGTGAATCTCACATATTTTACCCATTTGCAGGTATTTTAAAATAGTTTTTGTAAGATGCAAACTTTACATGTACAATATCTTGGGGTTCTCCCATGTTTATTGCAAGAAGAGCTCAGTGGTGTTTACACTCAATTTTGGGTGCGATCTATGACCCTCACCCACCAACTTCTCTCTGGTTCTCAAACTGCACTCCCCTGGGACCCCTGGTGCCGATGACTGACTGGTGTCCTTTAGGCTTCATGCTCCAGGACCCATTCCTCCTCCTGGGTCTTTGGCCAGAGTCTTTCTTCTGCTAAACCAAACCTGCCACTTCCTTCAAGATTCTGCTCAAGACTCTCTCTTCCGAGGAACCTTTCCTAAAAACCCGACTCCATGTTTTCATCATTGGCCTACCCCATGCCCTTGATAAGATGAAGTTTGACCAACGACTCTATGGCAATAGACATTTGCATTCACATAACTTTTCTCTTCTCTTGAATTATTTGCTTAAATTCCTAGGACTGAGTTTACTGGATCAAAGCAGACAGATATTTTTATGGCTGACAGAATTCATTCATTCAAAAAATATTTGTTGAGCAGCTGTGGGGTGCCAGGACTGGGCCAGCAGCTGGTGGTGAAACAGTAAACTGTCAGCCTTCCTGGAACTTACCATCAGTAGAGAGAGAAGACCACAAACAAATAAACAAACAGATAGATAGACAATCAGGTAGATGACCACCATAGAGAAAAACAACGCAGAGTAGGAGGCCTGGAAGTGCCTGGTTGGGGGATGGTGAGGAGGGGTAGGGAGTTGCTGTTTTACACAGGGAGGTCAGGAAAGACCTCCATGTTGAGGAGATATTTGAGTGGAGACCTGGAAGAGGAAAGTGAGTGAGCCATGCTGATAGATAAGGGAAGGACAACACAGAGGAGCAGTAGGTGCAAATGTCTTGTGTGTCCCCTTCAGAGACTTCCATTAAGTGCATGTTGGTACACTTGACAATGTTCCACAGCTCTCCTGAGACACTGTTAATTTTTTAAAAAATTCTTTTTTCTTTCTGCTGTGGACTGAAAGTTTGTGTTCCTCTCCCCCCACACAACCAAATTCATATGTTGAAGCCCTAATCCCTAGTGTGATGGTATTTGGAGGTAGAGCCTTTGGGAGGTGATTAGGCTTGGATGAGGTCATGGAGGTGGAGCCCCATGATGGGATTGGTGTCCTAATAAGGGGATGAAGGGACCAGAGATTTCTCTCTGTCTCTCTGCCATGTGAGAACCAAGAAGAGAGAACTCACCAAGAACCCAAACATGCTGGCACCCTGATCTCGGACTTTCAGCCTCCAGAACTGGGAGAGATGAATGTCTGTTTTTTGAGCCACTCAGTCTTTGGTATTTGTTACAGCAGCTCGAGCTGACTAAGACACTTTCTCTTCCTCAGCCTGTGTAATCTCAACCGACCTGTCTTCAAATCTGCTGTTGAGCCCCACGCTTCAATTTTTCTTTGCAATTACTGTACTGTTTAGCTCCAGAATTTATATTTGTTTATTTAAAAAAATAAGTCTCATCTCTTTAGTGATATTATCTGTTTGGTGGGACATAGTTCTCATGCTTTCTTTTTGTTCTCAGGCTTGGCCTCCTTTAGTTCTTTGAATCTATTTATAATAGCTGATTTAACGTCTTTATTTAGTAAGTTCAACATCTGGGTTTCCTCAGGGGTAGTTTCTGACAGCGTTTTTTTCCTGTGGGCCATATTTCCTGTGTTTTACAGGTCTAATAACTTTTCTGTTGCAAACCGGACATATTAAATCATATGCTGTGGAAACTCTGGAAATCACATCTCCCAGGCTCTGTTAGCAACAGCTGCTGTTTGTTTACGAACTTTCCGAACTAAATGTGTATAGTCTATTTTCTTCATCGTGTGTGGCCACTGGGATTTCAAGAGAACTCACAGACAGGACAATAATGGCAGAGTCTGGGAATGGGGCTTTTTGGGGAAGCACCTTGCCCTAACTGCCCCAGCTGGGAAAAGGCAGATGGGCCCAGGGCAAGTGAAAATGCTACAAAGTTCACATTTCTTACCAAGATTTAGTCATTTTTCTTGAATAAATCTCCTCAAATTGTTGCAAGCCTTTGATTAATTTTCAGAGTACTGAAAAAGTTGCTTTTGACAATTTTCTGTCATTTGCAGCCAAACCTAATTTCAACATTTGCTTGAAACTTACTTTCATATCACTTACATTCAGGTTTGCAAAACTCTTTGCTCATCACTCACTGGGTTCCATCTTTAATCCAACTCACCCACCTGCTGTCAGATGCTCCCTGGTCATTTCTTCTCTGTGGTAACTCTTGCCCCTCTAGGACACTGGCCTTTATCCCAAGCCTTTATCACATCTGGGCATCTTGCTTTCCATTTTCAACTGGGGCATGAGGACAGGAAGGGGCTGTTTTCTGATTATATAATCATCATGCTTTCCATGGCTAAGTGATTGGAGAATTGACTAAACTTTATATCTGGGCTTCTAGGTCAGTTTTCTTGATACACTTTTTTGAAATTGAAGAACAGATACAATGAGCTAACACTTTATTGGGGGTATGTGTGTATGTGTGTGTGAAAATCCCTGAGAAGCCAGAAGTCGGGGTAATTGATTGAGCAGAGAAGGAGGGAAAGCAGACAAGCGGGTGTGTTACTTACCTGTCCCAGCCTCGCCAGACAGGCTGGCTGGTTGTTTGGTCCCATGCACTGTCTCCGGGCTGGCTGTATGAAGGTGCAGCTGCTCAGAACCGTCCTTCAGGAGGGAGGCAGGTAGAATTCATCCACTGGATCCTCCTGTTCCGTCTCCCATTGTCAAAGTTCCCTTCACAGAGATCAGCTTCCCATACTTCTGGGTCCTGCCACCTGCCCAGGAAGCCCCAGGGGTTGGAACCTCTCCTGGGCTACTGTCACCCCTTCTCAGGTCAGCCTGTCTTATTTCTCTTAGGGAGCACGTGTTTTTTGTTCTGTCTTTCCATGGGGCCCTTTGGCTTGGTGGTGGAACCACTATTACCTTCTGCTTCAGAAGTGGTCTTGGTGGGTGAAATGGTCCCAGGATGCTTCCCACTTGGAGACGCTGTCACTTTCATTAACATGACCGACAACCTTCCTTAAGGGGGAAAAAGACAAATCATAAAAACAAACCCAGCAAACGAAAAATAAGAGACATTGGTGACTTATTTAAAAGAACCTGGGGACTTCCCTGGCGGTCCAGTGGTTAAGACTCCGCACTTCCAATATAGGGGGCACGGGTTCGATCCCTGGCTGGGGAACTAAATCCCACAGGCCACGCATGCCAAAAAATAAAACAACCTGAAGGGTATGTCCTTGCATCCCCCAACCCCCACTGTCCCGGGAACGTGGCCGGTGCCCACGGAGACTGGCCAGTGCTCTGTGTGGGTGGAGCTAGGTTTTCTGAGGCCTGAAGCTTGTGTTATTGGAGGGTCCATTTTAGTAACAAATAACATGAAATTATGAATATGGAGTTAGGTTTGATGGTGAATATTTATTTAGGAGAGAAAAAATCACCATTGATCATAAATTTAATAACACACCCATTAAAAAGTCCAGAGAAGTAGCACACTATATTATTAGTTAGCTGCCCGAACCGCCTCTTTTCCCCTCTCTCTATTTTTTTGGGCTGCATATTCTTTGCTTTCCTCTTCATATGACAATGATTTTAAACTATATTTAAAAACAAAGAATAGGTTGGTCATTCAGTCTTTCCTCTGGCATCTGTGATCAATATTTGTTATTGATAGTTTGGCAAAGATTAATTAATTAATTAATTACAACCTCACAACTAATTACTGGTAGTATCATGTAAAGTTTTAGGATTGTTGAAATTGGGACCATCTCTATTGAGTTTCTGTCACCCGTGAGCTTTAAGATTGTAAGGCATTTCAACTTTCCTGTGATTCACTATTCTTTGAACCGATCCTCTTTAACCAGATGGTCATCAATGTCCTTGTTGTAGTGGTGTGTCAGGAGTTTTACATTATCTTCATCAGTGTCAGTATTCAGAGGCAAAAAACTGAAATCTTATTTCAGTGTGATCCTATGACTCGCTTCTCATTATTAATTGGATACCACATCATTCAAGAAACAATTATTTCTATTAGAAATTTTTTTCCTTGTCTTAATGATTGACTACTTTTAGGATCATCTAAACTTTTTCATTATGAACGTTCTCGCTTTGATAGCAGAATGATTTCTGTTGTTCATTTCTCATCTTTGTTGCTTTTAAAATATTCTATTAATTTTTATGTGTATTTTCTTTCAGTGCTTTAACAAATTTTAGTGTCAAAAAAGGCACTTTTTATACAAGTCCATACGAGTCTATAGTTTCTCATTTGTTTTATTGAAACATTCCAAAGCACATTTTCAAATTGCAGTTAAACTGGCATATTCAAGTTTTATCAACTTTTTTGAATAATTCTTTTTCTCATTCCTGCTGTGTTTGGGTTTCTCTCTTGAATCTTTAAAAACATATATTAAAGTCCTTAAAATATTGTTATATCCAAGTTACAAGGCTTGAATGAATTTATAGTAGCATCTCTCTAAAAATAGACTCTTCAAATAAAAATCCAGTTGATAATGTGTGCTTAAATTACCCAATCACTTGAACCTGAAAAAAACCCACATATAATTACTGCAAAATATCACAGTAGTTAACAACTTTAGGTCTTATGAAGGCAGTTTTTTCCCCTATGAAATTAAAGAAATGAGATGCTCATGGCAAATATACTGTGATATTTGTGTCACCAAGCCAGGTGAATTGGAACAGAGAGCAGAAAGAGTGTTCCTGGAAATCATTTCTGCACTAGACTAGTTTCTCATTTTATTTCTCTGCTACAATTCCTTATATTTTCATGAATTTTGCCCATTTTTCACTCTAAAAATGTTAACATATATATTAATACATTTAAAGTCTTTATTTGCACATGACAGTTCTGGGTCATCCCTGGGTCTGTTTCTACTGACTATTTTTTCTATTTATGGGTCATATTTTCAGGTTTATTCACATGTACTTTAGGTTATTTTTCTTGTTGTTGTTTGTTTGTTTTTTAATTAAATACTACAGTTTGAGTATAACAGAGCAGTGAAAACAGACAGAAATTATAATATTTTCCAGAAAGTGCTTGCTCTTTTTTGAGTCAGGCATCTTGGTCTAGGATCTGGTCTCTTTAATCTAATCATTAGTTGAGCTGAATTAGCACTGGGGTTGTCACTCTGGATAACTTAATTCACCTCTGCTCCTAAATATCTTGAGTGTGGGATTACCCTCCTCCCAGCAGTGCTGTGAGATCTGATACCACAAAATTTCTCTTTCTTGTGTCATCTTCCTGGCCACCATTTACTCAGTAAATTTCTGTGAGAGAGGGTTGGCAGATGGCGATGTCTGACTCTGTGTTTGGGACTCCACCAGATTCAAGTCTACACATCAGCTGTTAAACACTCAGTTTCTCCTTACCCCCCCAGTTTTTCTCTACCAGTAGCAAACTTGCTTTTCTGCCCATCCAGGCTCCCATACTTGACAACTTACCCCAGTAATGGAAGAGGCCATGCTCAACAAAGAAGGACTCATCCCTCTCTGGATTTTAGTTTATTCAGACTTCTTCTGAATCTACAATTCTTCAATGGTGTTAAAGAAAAATACAATTTCAAGCTTATCCAGTGCTTTCTCATTGCTATGGTGTAGTGGTGGTCTTTTGTGATCTCTTACATCTTAACCAGAAGTGGAACCTCTTCATTTTGTTTTGATTTTGGAAAATCTGCTCTTTTATATTTTGTTTCTTTTAAGCCATTATTTGTTTTGTTTATTGCTTTTGATGTCTCTTCTAATTTAGTTATTTTTTTCTGAAAAATTTTCCTTGTATTTCTAATCCTGTTCTGCGTTCTGTCACCAGTCCTTTCAAACCTTGTACTTCTAAATGTTTCTAGTTTTGATTTGTTACACTTTTTTTTTTTTTTAACCGCACTGCTCAGCTTGTGGGGTCTTAGTTCCCCTACAAGGGATTGAACCTGGGCCATCGCAGTGAAAGTGCCAAGTCCTAACCACTGGACCGGCAGGGAATTCCCCAAGTTACACTTTAATAACATCTATCATTTGCTTAATTCCTTTCACCTCATTTCAAATATTAGGTTACATTTTCATCTGCATTGTGCAGCATAGCTTTCTGTTTTGCTTTTGTTGTCTGCAGGGACAATATTATGTTCTTTTCCTCTTTTCTCTTATAACAACTTTATATGAGAATTGGCCATGATCCTTTTCTATTGTGTTTTGTTTTTTGGTTTTAAGTGAAGTGAGTTTCTCTGTATTTACAGGAGTGAGGGATACAGCAAAATAGGTTTTGTAGCTTCCTGGCTCTAGTGCTCCCTCTTCTGCTGCTTTTGCAAAGTGACAAAAAATATTGTATTCAATATTTTCAGAGATCTGACTTTCTGGTCCCCTCCCCCTCTTTTTTCCTGCACCACCTCTGTTCCCTGCACCCTTTATTCCTGATCTCTTCCTTGTGGAGTTTGTCTTGACAGGTAGCTTCCCTGTGCTATTTTTGAAGGCTTCTAGACTGCTCCTTCATGGTCAGAATGGTGTGTCATGGTCCCCTTGTGCTCCTCTGTGAATTGGATGCTACCATTTTCAAATTGGACCTCTGTGCTGTCAGTGAATACAGGTGAGCAATGTTGTGGCTTTTCTGTTCTCTGTACTGTTGGAATCCCTTCCTTTCCTCCCACACAGATCCTCAACCATACAGGTCTTGTAGCTGTTGGTGATTTACCCCACATGCTCATTCTGCAAGATTCATTGGAATACCTTGTTAATTATTTTGTTGTAGAAGTTCAAGGTCTTTGATTTTGATACACTGGTTTCTTGGTCTGATTTGATGGAGGAATTTGAAGAGATGAAAATATTATGCCTCACAATCTCCCCAGAATCCTTGTCATAATTATTTTCAAATGATTCTAAAAGAAAAAAAAGATGTTACTGATGATTCACCTCTGATGCCAGTCAACTGGGATATTTCTAGAGAAGATGGTTCTGTTCTGGTTTGGTAGCTAAACAAGGCTATGTCACCATCTATGACTGTTTTCACAGAATCCCACAAACTCTGATCTGATTCCTTCACACCTTGTATTTTCCCTGTTTTGGGCTGAATTGTGTTTCCCCTAGATTTATGTTTTGACGTCCTAATCCCTGGTACCTCAGAATGTGACTGTATTTGGAGATAGGATCTTTAAAGAGGTCATTAAGTTTACATGAGGTTATATGAGTGGGCCCTAATCCAATAGGACTGCTGTCCTTATTAGAAGAGGAGACTCAGACACAGAGAAGTACAGAGGGCAACCACGTGAAGACGCAAAGAGAAGGTGGCCGTCTACACACCAAGGAGAGAGGCCCTCAGAGGAAACCAACCCTGCTGACACCTTGATCTCAAACTTCTGGCCTCCAGACTGTGAGAGAATAAATCAATTTAAAGCCTCCCAGTCTGTGGTACTTTGCTATGGCAGCCCTAGTGTGATTCAACCCGCTCCCCCCAACCCCGTCCCACCCCCAACAAACAAATGCACACACTGCTTGTGAGAATCTGTTCCCAGTTCACCACGTCTGGAGTCAAAAGACCATACCAGGACATTATTTTCCCTCTTGATATATAAGAATAGCTCCCTAGGCCTTTTACTCCCTTAAAAACCTCATTTCGTGGGAAGAATAAGCTGCAATATTTTTCATTTTATTTTGTGATCTTGGTTCAGGCAGAACTCGGAGGTGACTGACCTTTTGTCTGTTGTCTTATAATCTGTTCTCTTATAGCTGCGCCTACAGATGTTTAAATTACACTAAATATATTCTCTGCCTTCTCTCTCTCAGACTTTCACTGCAAAGGCTTTCTGGAGAAGGAGTATGACAGAAACAGGGCAAGCTTTGATGGAAGAGAGAGGTGGGTTCAGACCTTCTGTCTGTTGCTCCTGTGTGGGATACTGGGTGAGGCACCTAACATCTCGGAGCCTTTGCTTCCTCCTTTTGAAACTGAAATGGTGCTCCTCCTTCAAGGAGAGGCCCAAGGGTCACAGGAGACAAAGCTGTCATTTGCTTCCTGGCACATAACGGACATCAAATCAGTGCTATTTTCCATTTTTTTCCCTCTTCCTTCTCCCAACCACAGTTAGTCAGAAAAAAAACCAGTCATGGATCAAAGAAAATTTCAGTTAATTGAGTATATGTTTAAATGTGCACAAATTAGCAACATATTACTCCCTGCGCTCCAAATGAGCTGTCATCATCGGGAGTCCAGAGGGGTGTTGCTTACAAACTCGGGAAGCACACCACGAACAGCTCTCTGAGCGTGGTCCTCTCTGCAGAAACAGAGGCTGCTTCAAGGATTCTCTATGTATCGTTTTTATTCAGCAACTGGCAAGCTGGTGTCCTACCTAGTGGTCAGCAGGAGGTAGCCCATTTTGAAAAGAGATGAGAAGACGTTTCATATGATCTTCAGAAGTCTGTAGAACTATCAGTTCATCCTTTTCTCCCCATTTACAGAGGCCCGGGCAGTGTAAAGCCCACTATGTGAGGGTGGCAGGGGACGTAGTACGTGTGCAGCTGCCGTGGCAACCGTGGGACTGACAAAAGAGGTCCTGCTCAAGAGAAAAAGAGTCACGACATTAAGAGGCACACTTTTGAGTGGTTTTCTTAAAATATGAATCATTTCAAATACACAGAAAAGTTCATGACAAACACAGCACATTTACCACCCAGCTCTAGTGAGTTCCAACATTTTGTCATACTTGCTTCCTATTTCTTTAAGAAGCGAAAGAACACACATGCTGGCAAAGCTCCCGGTATATCCTTCCAGGATCCCTTTCTTTTCCCCGTCCCTCACCCAGAGGGGAACTGTCATCTCGAATTTGGTGTTTACCTAGAATGGCATTTGAAAATTCTATTAACATCCTATATGTGAATCCCTATTTTTTTTGTGTTGTCAAAATGTATTTTATTGATGTCATACTGTGTATATTTTTTCTATGACAAACAAATAATGCAATAAACTCTCTTGTGCCATTTTCCCTATGGAACTTCTGTAAGAGTTTTTCTATTCTTTTCCTAGAAACGGAACCGCTGGATTGAAGAGCAAGTCTTTTCTTGCCAGAGTGACTGTAGCAAATTACCCTTCAAATACCCACGTGTAAGTGACCCCATGGCTTTATATCTGCACTGATACTGAAATTGTTAGGCTTTTTAGTATTTTCCAATTGGGTGGTTATAAAATATTTCAGTGTTTTAATTTGTCTTTCCTTAATTAGTATGTGTATTGAGCATCTTTTAAAAAAATTTTTGTTGAAAAATAGTTGATTTATAATGTTGTGTTAATTTCTGCTGTATAGCAAAGTGACTCAGTTATACATATAAATGTTCTTTTCCATTATGGTTTATTACGGGATATTGAATATAGTTCCCTGTCCTATGCAGTAGGACCTTGTTGTTTGTCCATCCTATATATAAAAGTTTGCATCTGCTAATCATACTGGCCATCTTTATATATATTTCTTGGTCTTGTATTTACCTCTTCAGGATGGGGGCTGGTTTCCAGAAAGACCACACCAGGAATAGAAGCCTGGAACTTTCAGCCTCACCCCCCCTAACCTCTGGGGAGAGAAGAGGGGCTGGAGGTCATCACCAATGACCGGTGATTGAATCAATCACATCTATGTAATGGAACTTCTATAAAAACTCCTGAACAATGGGATTCAGGGAGCTTCCACATTGCTGAACACATTGAGGTGCTGGAGGGTGGCCTCCCTAGAAAAGGCATGGAAGTTCTATATCCCACCCCCAACCCCCATGCTTCTCTTCCATTTGGCCATTGTTGAGTTGTACCCCCTACGATAAACTGGTAATATAGTAAGTGAAGTGCTTTCCTGAAGCTCTGTGAGTTGTGCTAGAGGATTATCACACCTGAGGAGGGGGTCTCGAGAACTTCTGATTTATAGCCGTTTGGTCAGAAGATTGGGTGGCCCAGGATTTGTGAATGATGTCTGAAGGGAGGGCAGTCTTGAGGGACCGAATGACCCCTTTAACTGACTCCAGGTAGAGAGTGTCAGAACTGAATTGAATTGTTGGCCATCCAGCTGGTGTTGGAGAGTTGGAGAAGTGGTGTTGGAAAAGACACCACATATTTGGTGTCAGGAGGAAAAAAAATCTCTCAGGATTGTACGTAGTGTATGTGTGGTGCCATCAGGGAGGGAGCAATTAACAAATTAATTCACTTATTCCACAAATATTTATTGCACAACTGCTTCACACCAGACACTGTTCCAGGCACTTGGGTGGCGAATAAAATATACAAAATCCCTGCCCACGTGGAATTAGATTCTAATAGGGAGCAAAGAAAAACAAAAAAAAAAGAAATCAACATGTAGCAGATCAGGAAGTGTGTTAGTTTGCTAGGGCTGCCTTAACCAGATACACAGACTGGGCAGCTTAAACAACAGAAGTGTACTGTCTCTCTGTTCTGGAGGCCGGGAGTCCGAGATCAAGGTGTCAGCAGGGCTGGTTCTGAGTCCTGTGAAGGAGAATCTGCTCCAGGCTTCGTGGTTGTTCTGTTTCATCATTTTTACATCATCTTCCCTTTGTGTGTGTCTGTCTCTGCGTCCGAATTTCCCTTTTTCACAAGGACACAGTCAGATGAGATTGGGACCCTAATGGTCTCATTTTAACTTGATTACTTCTGTGAAGTGTCTATCACCAGATAAGGTTCCGAGGTAAATGGGGGTTAGGATTCCAACATGTTTTGCCGGGCAGGAGGCAATTCCACCTCTAGCAGGTAGGTATTGGAGAATACAGAGGGCAGGATTGGGTAGGTTTGTATATAGAGAGTGGTCAAGGAGGGCTTCCCTTAGAAGGTGATGTCTGAGCAGAGACCTGAAAGATACTAGGGAACAAGTCCCACAGATGTCGGGATGTTGGGGGAAGAGCTGCCAAGGCAGGTTGGTTGGGGCGGGGGTGGGGGGGGGGCTCTGAGACCCTTGCTGAGGATTTGAGGAGCAGCAAGCAGGGAAATGGGCCCAGGATGGAGCTGGTGGAGAGGGTCATGGCGGCGTCTGCTCTAGTATGAAGGGCTGTATCAGTTTCCTGAGGCTGCTGTAAGAAAAGACCACAAACTGGGTGGCTTAAAACAACAGGAATGTATTCTCTCACCATTTTGGAGACTGAAAGTCTGAAATCAAGGGGCCGCCAGGGCCATGTTCTCTCCCCTGGTGGTTGCCAGCCATCTTTGGCATTTCTTGGCTCACAGCAGCATAATTCTGACATCTTCCCACCTCCGCTCCCCCCTCCCCCATCATCTCACGGCCGTTATCCCTCTGTGTGTCTGGGTCATCACTTGGTGTCCTTCTCTTTGCATCCCTGTCTCTGTGTCTCTTCTCCTCCTCTCATAAAGACACCAGTCTTATCAGATGAAGAGCCCACCCTACTCCAGTATGACTTCACCCTAATGTACGTCTTAATTTTATCTTTAAAGAGCCCATTTCCATATAAGGTCACTTTCACAGGTACCCAGGAGTTAAGGCCTCAACATACCTGTTGGGGGGGACACAATATAACCCACACAAGGACCTTGTACGTGAGGTGGGGCCACTAGACAGTAGGGGTTCCTGTGTGTCTGACACTCTGCTCAGGGCTCTTTGATGCACGGAAGCAGCTGCACGGAATAGAGCATCTTTTTAGCGACACATCCTTTGCCTACTTTCAGAAAAGCTTGGATGCAGCTTATAAAGGTAAATGCGTAGGTAACAGGACAATTACAAAAGAAAGGAAAAATTTCTAATGACAAGACTGAGAAATAACTATATTCTGGCCCCAGGAATGCATCGAGGACTGAATTCACTGGCAGCAAAGGCAAAAGGGAGAGATTGGTTTAGTTCCATAAATGCCTTATTTTTTTTTAAATTTAATTAATTAATTAATTATTTTTTGGCTGTGTTGGGTCTTCGTTTCTGTGCGAGGGCTTTCTCTAGTTGCGGCGGGCGGGGGCCACTCCTCATCGCGGTGCGCGGGCCTCTCACTGTCGCGGCCTCTCTTGCTGCGGACCGCAGGCTCCAGACGCGCAGGCTCAGTAGTTGTGGTGCACGGGCCTAGTTGCTCCGCGGCATGTGGGATCTTCCCAGACCAGGGCTCGAACCCATGTCCCCTGCATTAGCAGGCAGATTCTCAACCACTGCGCCACCAGGGAAGCCCATAAATGCCTTATTTTTAAAATACAACATAAAAGCCATAGGTTAGTATGATGACAAAGGTCTGCAGCTAGTTTGGCGACGTCGGGGAAACGTCCCCAGCACCTGTTTCCTGTCCTGATCCTCTCTCCGCTTGGCCCGGAAGTCAGCATTTTGGGGACCGGCTGAGGGCGTGCAGCATCCTGTTTCGGAAAGCTGAAAGCATCGTATTATCTCTGAATCCAAGGAAGGCTTTCTTTGTGGAGGGTTGAAACCACACGCTTCCTAATGATTCAGTTGAACACAGCGTTTGCATTTAGAAGTCCGAGAGGGAGGGACAGCTAATGGAATCTGTAGGTCGAGACCGTGCTGAATTGACCTCAAATCACCCTTAGACTGACCACACCGGTCACATTACCCGCCCCCCATCGCCCCACTCTGTGTCACCCCCAAATCCTGCTTCTTTGTTCCCTCCCACGTCCCGGTCAGTCCTCCTTCATCACCTCCTGTGTACATCACTCCTTATCCTCCCCCAGCCACAACCCCAAATCGCCCCTTGTATCCATTTCTGGACGACGGCACCAGCCTTGACTAGCCTCCCAGACCCCTCTGCTCTTAGAGGAATCATCTCAAAACCTAGCACGAGCATGTCAGCCCTTCCGTAAGGATGGTCAGTGGCCCCAACCCTTCAGCCTGGCCTCAGAGGGTAAGTGGAGGGTGGAGACACACAGCCCTGCATCCCCATATTGCGGCTCTCTGAACCCCAGAGTACTTTAGCCGAGTTGGCTAAAGGTGTCGCTGAGGGGATCCTGCTGACGCAACCCTATAACGTCGGGTAAGGATGCCAAGTGTCTTGGGTGGCTTTGCCCTCCTCTCCCCTCCCGCTGACACCACAGTTCAAAGCTCAGGGAGCAGTCTTACTTCTTTCACTTTTAGGTTCTTAGGGGGTGCACCATCACGCACTAGCCATGGTGTTGTAACGTTGCCAGGATTTGGGGTGTTGGGCAATCTGGATGGAACGCGGTGATGAAATGGTGAGCCCTTTGGTTCTCAGCTGCATGCCGTCTCATGCTCCATCCGCAGAGCTAGGGGTCCACCTTTCTGAGAAGAGAACTCTTCTAGAAAGCAGACGTTCGCTTCTTGTTTTGCTATAAGATTCTCCATTTTTAACCTAATATGCATAATCTTCTTATTTTAGGTGCTGAATTAGCTAACATGAGAGCAACTTCATGGAAGAAATGATAACTTTCAATTATGCCCCAAATATTTGTTTCAGGGTGGTGAGAAGTGGTGGTGGGTTGCTAATGAAATAATTAGAAGCGGCTGCTTGAAGTTTCCTCAGTTTTAATAAAGTGGACATTCCTAATTAGGGGTGACAGATGAGGCTGACAGGCATTTGGACAGCCAGATCCACCTGAAACAATTATTTTACAGACAGATTATGGCCATTGCAGCCTTCAAAGCTTCCAGAAATTTCTGTTAGCTCATGGACCGTGGGTTCCTAGAAATCTAGTTTCAGACATCGGAGGGGTCTGAACATCCATGGGGAGGACTTTGTGTGGATGCTGGATCTGGTGGTGGGTAGCATGTTGGCTCCCCCTCTTGCTAGCTATGAAGCCAGGGCAGGTTACTGAAAGGTTCTGAGCCTCAGTTTCCTCATCTCTAAAATGGGGGTAATCAAACCTAGCTCATCAGGGGTTGTGGGGAATCTCACGAATTGATGTACATGAAGCACTTAGCCCAGTGCCCAGTATTTGGAGGCCAAGTAGCTTCTATTTTTACTCTGTGATCAGGTGTTCACAAGCAGAACTTTCCGTGTCGACCATGATCACGTGGGCAGCCTGCTTTTCTTTGTTCAAATTCTTTCTTTGAAGGATGGATGAGAAAAGGGCTTAAGACTCTAGACTTAGAGGAAACTGCTTGCTCAAAGCAGGGCCTCCTGGAGACTGATGATATTACAGTCTGGAAAGCCTAGAAGGTCAGGGGGGGCTGTGATTGGCTTTCTCCTTTTGCATGTTCCGGGAGGGCCTATTTAGGCTCTGGGGATGTGTTCCCAAATTTTTCAGGGTCAGGAAAAAAATGAATTTGTAGCTGGGCAGTCTTCCTTCTCCATGCTGTGCAGTGCTGAGGTTGGCCCCTCAGGCTGGGGCGGCGCCGGGGAGGACCGAGGAGATGACACCAAGCATGGTTTGACTTGGTCTCAATTGCTCGATGAGGGTAGAAGGATGGGTCATGGAAGGCAGGTCCTGGGCTGGGATGGTAGCCATGGGTCACTCTCTCGTCCCTTCTCCGGGGTTCTCTGCTTCGGTTCTCTTGGGTGGAAATTCCAGTAGGGAACTTGGATTTTTCCAGTGCAGTAACTTGAAAGGTAATTGATGATAATACTTCTTGACTGTGATTGTTGAATCCTGGTATGGTCCAGGCACTTAGCTAAGCTTTCGCTCAGAGTGGCTCATCCATCCTGGCAATACCACTCAAGATAGGTCCTGCCGAGGGTGCTGAGGCTCAGGGAGGTTGAGTGACCTGCCCAGAGATGCACAGAGTATGGCAGATACACACCTGAGTCCAGAGCAGGTGCGTGTAAACACTGTGCTGCTCTGTCCTCCAGGGCTTTCTCCCATGGTCAATTCCCACTGCGGCCTCTGTAAACTCAGAGCAGACACAGAGCTAGGCTTGCTTGCTGGGCTGTGAGCCCACCTGCACCTTGTGTTCAAGGAGCTGGCAAAGTCGACAGGCACAGGTAACATAGAACAGCGCCATCCTGGGTGGGAGTGCGCGGTGCATGCAAGCGGGGTTGGTGGACTGATGGCCGGAGGTCTGGGTCCTGCTTCTGACTGTCACCACTGGAAAGGGGACATTCAGCCATCTGCATCTTCTTCTGGCCTGAGGAATGGGGCTATGTCCTTCTGATGTAAATCCTTACAATTCTAGGTCTCTGTGTGCTGTAGGATTTTAGGAAAAAAGGAAGCCATACGTGGCTAGATGGAGCCAGGGATGCACTGGTGCTCTCTGCCAAGCTGTAGGCTGCATGATGTGCTTTCCAGACTGATCCGGGCTTTGTACTGCTCCCAGGCAGTCCTGGTCCTCCCCCAGGTGAGCCCTAGCTTTGCCCTGTATCAACCCTGATACTTACCTGGTTGAGCCCTGGTCCCAAGCCTTGCACTGCCCTTAGGGAATGTGTGCAAGCCTGGCATGTCCCAGTGCCACCTAAGCAGGTGAGTTGGTCCAGCAATCCCACAGAACCAGCCCTGGATGCCCAGGGTCACAGAGTCACAGAGTCTGGATACCTTTGCCTCCCTCTTAGAGGAGCTGCTGCCCTTGCCCTCCTTCCTCCTGGGAATGAAGAACTCCAGAGGGACCCCAGACTCCCTTCTCCCTTGTGGGACCCCCTGATATCAGTGGATGAGAAGGGGGGGATTGCATCCCACAGAGACCCCGCCTAAGCCTGTGCTCTGGCTTCGTGCAGACAGACCGTGACCCCCGGAGGATGGGTTGTAGCCTGAAGGGAAGGCAAAACAAACCTCAACACTGTGTATTTTTCCTTTTAAAAAATGCACCAGGAAAGTGTAACTAAACACAGAGACGTGCAGGAGAAGCGAATACCGTTCCTCGGGCTCGCTTCTGTTCTTCCACGACGCGTTTCAGAGCGCGGTTGACCTTTCTAGTCGTCTCATTATCTCCTCTGAAGGGTGGCAGCCTGCAAAGTTTAGCGCCTTTTATCGGCTGAACGGTGGGGATTGCAGAGTGCTCTAGAAGTGGTTTATGTTTAGACCGTGTTCCAAGTTATGCAAGACATCCCCTCCGGTGGATAACGGCAGGTCCCTGAATCCCTTGTCTCCTGCCCCTCCCTCGCCCCCTCCCTCTCTGCCCGCTGCCTTCTCCTGGTTAATAGAGAAGACTCCACCTGGGATGTCCTTCTCTCCTGGTGGCCACTGGGGATTCATACGTGGGTTTCAGCCGCTGCTTCCTTGTTAATGCCCTCTGCTTTGGTGACAGTAGCCTGGACAGTAAGAGAAAAGCCCCCTACCCCAGAGTCTGACAACTTGGGTTTGACCCTGGCATAGCCTCCGGCAAACCTCTAAGTGGACAGGTCACTTAACCCCTCTGAGCTCCCATCTCCTCTGAGCCGTTCCATGAGGTACCAGTAGCTCCCACCCACTCGGGTGTTGTGGGCGGAAGAGAGACATTGTGTGCTCTTTCGTTCTTTTCCCATGAAACTTGAGGACAGGGCCTGTCATATAGAAAGCTATCAAGGTGAACTGTCATTGTCATGATGCCTTCAGGGTGCCCCCGCAGTGTCTTCTTGGTGGAGCCCAGACACGGATCAAATCACTCCTGTTCGGATTGGAGAATCACAAACCTCAGGTCTGCCAAGATCAGGGAAAACACGAGGGGTTCCAGACCTGACAGTGTGGCTGCCTTTCCTTGTGTGTGTGGTTCTATTTCTGGATTTCCCTTTCTCTGCCGATTGGACACCTGGGGGTTGGGCTTTATATTCAGTTCCCAGTGCTGCTGTAGCAAGTTACCATGGACGGGGCGGCTTAAAACAACAGACCTGTATTATCTCACAGTTCTGGAGGCCAGAAGTCTGACATCGAGGTGTCGACAGGCCCCGGCTTCCTTTGAAGGCTCCAGGGGAGGATCCGTCTTGTCTTTTCCAGCCTCTGGTGGCTCCTGGCATTCCTTGGCTTGTGGCCGCATCACTCCAACCTCTGTTTCTGTCTTCACTTGGCCTTCACCTCTGTGTCTGCCTTTTCCTCTTTGTAGAAGGACACTAGTCATTGGATTGAGGGCCCACCCTATGATCTCATCTCAACCTTAACTAATTATGTCTGCAAAGAGTCTATTTCCAAATAAGGTCACATTCTGAGTTTCTGGGTGGACATGAATTTCTGGGAAATACTATTCAATCTACTACAGGTATTAACAGCATGGGGTAGCCACACATTCATGCCCCGGTGGCCTGGAAGCTCCTTCCTCCAGGCCCTGAGACAGGCTGACCAGACTGGAGAATGTTCCTCTACTTTCTTTCTCCAGAGCCCAAAGCAGCTCAGAAATTCCCTCTTGCTCTCCGCTGGCATTTCCCTGACTCTTCTTGCAGACTTATCTTTTGAAATCTTCCTATTTCTCTGTCATCCCAAGTACCCTACAATGAAACCAAAGCCGTGTCTGAATGCTGTGGCTTCTGAGAGGGTAAATAATTTTTTAAAATGCTAAAATGTTTAAAAACAAAACATTTTAAATTTGAAAAGAACACAGAGATAACCACCATATATAAATCAAGAAATTGGCGGGGCTGCAAAAACGCCCAAACCAAAGTCTGTCTGTTCTGCCCCCTCAGCTCTGTTGTCTGTTTCTGCGCCCATCTTGGGCTTTGCGGGGATTTCATTCTGCTGGCTTTGTGCACACATAACAGATCTCCAGGTCTTGGCAGCCCTTAGGGAGCAGGTTCTGGCAGGCAATTATGGACAAGACTCCTTTCCTTTCAGGAACTAGTGGTATTTTGTTCGTATGCCCTTATGGGCGTATGCAGCTCTTCAGCGCTTAGAGGCAGAATTTTGTCATCTCTTTGTGCGCAGAGATGTTAGTTGCAAGTGGATGAGTGGCCTCTTTGGCCCATGGTGGGTGAAGGCACAGCCCAAGGTTTGGTTCTCCTCCAGTAGCTGGCGATATGGTTGTGGGGCAGGGTAGTGATGGCGGTGGTGGTTCCAGCTAATTTGTTTCTCGTGCATCTTTGGCCCTGGCAGTCTCCCTCTAGCATTTCCCGGAGTGGACAAGACCCCAGAGACTGTTTGGATTCTGTTTGACATCAATTACCTTGCTCGAGCTGTGTCCTAGGGCCATCAGGGCAGCTGTCTGACTGCATTTCTCATCTTGGGCTTCTCCCATCTAGGGCTTGTTAAGGCCCATTAGCCAGTCGTGCATCTCATATGAGTAAAGATCTTTTTTTTTTGTGATTCAGCTTAATTTATTATTTAAAAAAAATTTAAAATTGAACTGTAGTTGATGTACAATATTATATAAGTTACAGGTGTGCAATATAGTGATTCAAAAATTTTAAAAGAGATACTCCATTTATAGTTATTATAAAATATTGGCTATATTCCTTGAGTTGTTCAATATATCCTTGTACAGTATATATAACTTATTTTATACATAATAGTTTGTGCCTCCTAATCCCCTACCCCTACTTTGCCCCTCTCTCCTTCCCTCTCCCCACTGTAACCACTAGTTTGTTCTCTGTGTCTGTGAGTCTGCTTCTTTTTTGTCATAAGGATCATTTTATAAGGCAGCTCTTTGTGATTCCAGCACAGGTAGAAACTCAGGAAAGACATGAATAGGTCTTGGCTGTTGTGTTGTCATCAGAGAGCCACTGTAACGGCTCTAACAGGAATGGAATGAATATGATAAGGTTCTATTTTCCTTGTTGCTATTTTTTCTTTCTTTCTTTTTTTTTTTTTTGTGATAGAAGGAATGTGTGAATTATGGGGGAGGAAGTTAAGGAGGGCCTCAGTGCATGTTGTCTGGAAGGACGTGGGAGGGGGTGGGGACAGTGTCCAACCTGGGCTGAGGGAGTTAAACCTTTCACTGGGTCCTTCCAGATCTAGTGTCCGGAGGATTAGAAGGCAATTGCAGTGCACTGCAATGCGGGCAGGCCGGGTTTTTCTGCTACAAGGGCAGTGGGTAGTGAACTTGCCCCTCCCCCATGGTGGAGTAGAGTCTCTGCCTCCTTAGATCTGGGGTTAGGGTGGGCACTGTGATTGCTTGGGCCAGCGGAGTGTGGTGACAAATGGCTCAGTTCCTGGTGAGACAGGCTGGGACCTGGGGCCCTTTACTGCAGGGCTTGCATCTGGACAAACGTCTCCTCCAGCAACAGATACAAAGAAACTATAAGGGACTAAAAATAACTGCGTGCATGCACAGCTGGGGCAATGTATGAACAGTAAGATACAAAAAGGCCACAAACCAACTGCCATTTCTGATGTGCCAGGAGCAAAAGCAGGGGACTGCGTATGATCCTTGCACACAGCACAACCCAGGGGGTGGGCGGTCCACCTAAGCCGTCCCTCTGGGCGCAACCCACCGATCCGTCCCTACCTCCACCCCATTTAAGGAACCAGCTCGCCCACACTCGGGGAACGAGCAAGGGAACCTGTTACTTGTTTTCTCTCCCTCGTGCTGCAGCACGAGTCCCAGTACAGCCTTGCCCGTGTTCCTAGCCTGGCCTCTGATCAATTTCTATTAACTCAAGAATCCTAGAACCCTGGTCAGTAGCATTGGCGCTGCCCTTCACTGAGCGGTGTGGGCTTCTTGCCTCTTGGAAGCGCTGTCCTGGGAGGAGTGGGACACCTGGAGACATCCACGCTGGGCAAAACCTGAGTCTGGTGGCTGTGAGCTTCCTGGGCCATGAGCAGCCACGTGGAGACAGAGCTGGGCGAGGAAACCAAGGCGCCCAGCTGACGGCTCACGGATCCGAGACACACCATCCCCGCACGCGCTGCCCCGCCCACAAAACTGTGAGCAAGATAAATGGTTGTTTGAAGCCTCTATGGGTGGCTTCACGTGGAGAAACACATACCTGGGGAATTTTGTCAAGACAAGATTGGTCACCCAGCTGGGTCGGGGAGGAAGCCCTATGAAAAGTGGCCCAATAAACTGGTAGATAAAGATTTCAGCTGCTCTCTCAGGTGCAGGTGAAGAGGGGCGTCTATTGGGGACTAGCGAGGGTACACAATCACTGCATAGGCCTGGATGAGGTCCCATCACCCCGCCTCTTGGTGGGGCAGGGCAGCTGGAACAGTAAACACATGCGATCCCCAAGTCCATTGTTCCATCACTTAGCAAATGCCTACTGAGCTCACACCTGCTTGGCACACGAGACAGGAGGAGTCGACAGACACGATTCTGGTCCCAAGAAATCCCTGCCTGTCCTCGGTGGGACAGAGTTCCTGTGAGGTTACTGTGGAGAGGGAGTGGGCTCGCTGGGAGTTTGGGCTCCTTGATTAGGCAGCTGACCAGTGTCCTCAGACCTGTTATGTCCTGGTCGGCCTGCCCCATCTCTGCCTGCTGATGCGGTACTGCTGGATGCCCTCCCTGACGGCCGGTTTGGGGAGAGACCCAGCCAGGCGTGGCGTTAGTGGCAAGACCCTGCTGAGGAGGTCACGGACACCCCATCAGCTAGTGTCCTTCATCACCAGCCAGCGTTGGGCCCCTGCTGGTCTTGGCTCCCTGGCTAACATTCTGCTGCCCCCTCCTGGCTCGAGCCTAATGACCCCGTCACCACGTGGGTAAAGATGGTTGGTCCTGGTTTTCATTTCTTCCTCTCAACACGAATCTGTGTATTCGCTGGGTCATCTCGGAATGTTTAACACATAATTGGCAGTATAGCTTTCAATTCAATATTATCATTGTAGCTTGCCATGTCATTTTGGACTAAGTGTTATAATCTTTGAGCCTCTGTTTTCTCAGCTAGAAAATGGACTGATATTACTGATTTTGCAGGGCTATAAGGATATGGAATTCCTTGCACCTATATGTAAATGTGCTAACAAGTGGTGGGTATTTTTTGTGGTTATGCCATCAAACAATCAGAGTCCAAAAAGGGAAGAATCATCGGCTTGCCTTGAGTCTATAAAAGTAGAAAAACTATGTTTTTTGAGACTGGCCTGTGGAAAAGAAGCTGGAATGGAGAGCTACAATGTATCGACAGTGGCCTTCAGCAAGGCGGCCCTGTCACCTCTTTACCAGCTCTGGTAGGGACAAGCTGTGTTTTGAGGAACTGGCCTTCTCATTTTCTTGTCTTTGGGATTCCTTGACGCTGGAGGGCAGAGAGGCAGAACCTGGTCTGCTCAAAGCATCTTTTTGGATGGAATTGAACTCCCAAGTCTTCCTTCTAGAGATGACTTCAGGGCTTTGAGAAAAAGAAACATGATGTTGTGATTTAGGAAAACTGTAACTTGAGCAATTCCTGAGAAGACCCAGAATAATGCATTTCTTTGTAAGAGAAGAAAGATCATATTATACAATCAAAGCATGTGAAAGGATGTGTGCATGGTGCTGGTTAAAGAAGCCTAAGGTGAGCTTCGGGAAAGCATTAGCAGTGGGAGGTGCTGGCTGTTCTGCGTCCCACTGGATACAACGTCCATCCCTCCTGATGGGTCCTGCCAAGTGATGAATGAGAAACACTTACCTTTCTGTAGGATATCTATTGACCTTAGGTGGCTGAATTGTAGCCCACTGGTTGTAAATGCTCAGGTCACAGTGATGGACGATGATCAGACAAGAGGACCTCTTTTTTTTTTAAATTTAATTTTATTTATTTTTTAATACAGCATGTTCTTATTAGTCATCAGTTTTATACACATCAGTGTATACATGTCAAGGCCAATCGCCCAATTCATCACACCACCATCCCCAACCTCCCCTGCGGCTTTCCCCCCTTGGTGGCCATACGTTTGTTCTCTACATCAGTGTCTCAACTTCTGCCCTGCAAACCAGTTCATCTGTACCATTTTTCTAGGTTCCACATACATGCGTTAATATACGATATTTGTTTTTCTCTTTCTAACTTACTTCACTCTGTGTGACAGTCTCTAGATCCATCCACGTCTCAACAAAAGACCCAATTTCGTTCCTTTTTATGGCTGAGTAATATTCCATTGTATATATGTACCACATCTTCTTTATCCATTCGTCTGTCGATGGGCATTTAGGTTGCTTCCATGACCTGGCTATTGTAAAGAGTGCTTCAATGAACATTGGGGTGCATGTGTCTTTTTGAATTATGGTTTTCTCTTGGTATATGCCCAGTAGTGGGATTGCTGGATCATATGGTAATTCTATTTTTAGTTCTTTAAGGAACCTCTATACTGTTCTCCATAGTAGCTGTATCAATTTACATTCCCACCAACAGTGCAAGAGGGTTCCCTTTCCTCCACACCCTCTCCAGCATTTGTTGTTTGTGGATTTTCTGATGATGCCCATTCTAACTGGTGTGAGGTGATACCTCATTGTAGTTTTGATTTGCATTTCTCTAATAATTAGTGATGTTGAGCAGCTTTTTATGTGCTTCTTGGTCATCTGTATGTCTTCTTTGGAGAAATGTCTACTTAGGTCTTCTGCCCATTTTTGGATTGGGTTTTTTGTTTCTTTAATATTGAGCTGCATGAGCTGTTTATATATTTTGGAGGTTAATCCTTTGTCCGTTGGTTCGTTTGCAAATATTTTCTCCCATTCTGAGGGTTGTCTTTTCATCTTGTTTATGGTTTCCTTTGCTGTGCAAAAGCTTTGAAGTTTCATTAGGTCCCATTTGTTTATTTTTGTTTTTATTTCCATTACTCTAAGAGGTGGGTCAAAAAAGATTTTGCTGTGATTTAAGTCAAAGAGTGTTCTTCCTATGTTTCTCCCTAAGAGTTTTATAGTGTCCGGTCTTACATTTAGGTCTCGAATCCATTTTGAGTTTATTTTTGTGTATGGTGTTAGGGAGTGTTCTAATTTCATTCTTTTACATTAGCTGTCCAGTTTTCCCAGCACCACTTATTGAAGAGACTGTCTTTTCTCCACTGTATATCCTTGCCTTCTTTGTCATAGATTAGTTGACCATAGGTGCGTGGGTTTATCTCTGGGCTTTCTATCTTGTTCCGTTGATCTATGTTTCTGTTTTTGTGTCAGTACCATATTCTCTTGATGACTGTAGCTTTGTAGTATAGTCTGAAGTCAGGGAGTCTGATTCCTCCAGCTCTGTTTTTTTCCCTCAAGACTGCTTTGGCTATTCGGGGTCTTTCGTGTCTCCATACAGATTTTAAGATTTTTTTGTTCTAGTTCCATAGAAAAACGCCATTGGTAATTTGATAGGGATTGCATTGAATCTGTAGATTGCTTTGGGTAGTATAGTCATTTTCACGATATTGATTCTTCCAATCCAAGGACATGGTATAACTCTCCATCTGTTGGTATCATCTTTAATTTCTTCCATCAGTGTCTTATAGTTTTCTGCATACAGGTCTTTTGTCTCCCTAGGTAGGTTTATCCCCAGGTATTTTATTCTTTTTGTTGCAGTGGTAAATGGGAGTGTTTCCTTAATTTCTCTTTCAGATTTTTCATCATTCGTGTATAGGAATGCAAGAGATTTCTGTGCATTAATTTTGTATCCTGCTACTTTACCAGATTCATTGATTAGCTCTAGTAGTTTTCTGGTGGCATTTTTAGGATTCTCTCTATATAGTATCATGTCATCTGCAAACAGTGACAGTTTTACTTCTTCTTTTCCAATTTGTATTCCTTTTATTTCTTTTTCTTCTCTGATTGCCGTGGCTAGGACTTCTAAAACTATGTTGAATAATAGTGGTGAGAGTGGACATCCTTGTCTTGTTCCTGATCTTAGAGGAAATGCTTTCAGTTTTTCACCATTGAGAATGATGTTTGCTGTGGGTTTGTCATATATGGCCTTTATTATGTTGAGGTAGGTTCCCTCTCTACCCACTTTCTGGAGAGTTTTTATCATAAATGGGTGTTGAATTTTGTCAAAAGCTTTTTCTGCATCTATTGAGATGATCATATGGTATTTATTCTTCAATTTGTTAATATGGTGTATCACATTGATTGATTTGCGTATATTGAAGAATCCTTGCATCCCTGGGATAAACCCCACTTGATCATGGTGTATGATCTTTTTAATGTGTTGTTGGATTCTGTTTGCTAGCATTTTGTTGAAGATTTTTGCATCTATATTCATCAGTGATATTGTTCTGTAATTTTCTTTTTCTGTAGTATCTTTGTCTGGTTTTGCTATCAGGATGATGGTGGCCTCATAGAATGAGTTTGGGAGTGTTCCTCCCTCTGCAATTTTTTAGAAGAGTTTGAGAAGGATGGGTTTTAGCTCTTCTCTAAATGTTTGATAGAATTCACCTGTGAAGCCATCTGGTCCTGGACTTTTGCTTGCTGGAAGATTTTTAATCACAGTTTCAATTTCATTACTTGTGATTGGTCTGTTCATATTTTCTGTTTCTTCCTGGTTCAATCTTGGAAGGTTATACCTTTTTAAGAATTTGTCCATTTCTTTCAGGTTGTCCATTTTATTGGCATAGGGTTGCTTGTAGTAGTCTCTTAGGATGCTTTGTATTTCTGCGGTGTCTGTTGTAACTTCTCCTTTTTCATTTCTAATTTTATTGATCTGAGTCCTCTCCCTCTTTTTCTTGATGAGTCTGGCTAATGGTTTATCAATTTTGTTTATCTTCTCAAAGAACCAGCTTTTAGTTTTATTGATCTTTGCTATTGTTTTCTTTGTTTCTATTTCATTTATTTCCGCTCTGAACTTTATGATTTCTTTCCTTCTGCTAACTTTGGGTTTCGTTTGTTCTTCTTTCTCTAGTTCCTTTAGGTGTAAGGTTAGATTGTTTATTTGAGATTTTTCTTGTTTCTTGAGGTAGGCTTGTATAGCTATAAACTTCCCTCTTAGAACTGCTTTTGCTGCATCCCATAGGTTTTGGATCATCGTGTTTTCATTGTCATTTGTCTCTAGGTATTTTTTGATTTCCTCTTTGATTTCTTCAGTGAGCTCTTGGTTATTTAGTAACGTATTGTTTAGCCTCCATGTGTTTGTGTTTTTAAAGTTTTTTTCCCTGTAATTCATTTCTAATCTCATAGCGTTGTGGTCAGAAAAGATGCTTGATATGATTTCAATTTTCTTAAATTTATTGAGGCTTGATTTGTCACCCAAGATGTGATCTATCCTGGAGAATGTTCCGTGCACACTTGAGAAGAAAGTGCAATCTGCTGTTTTGGATGGAATGTCCTATAAATATCAATTAAATGTATCTGGTCTATTGTGTCATTTAAAGCTTCTGTTTCCTTATTTATTTTCTGTTTGGATGATCTGTCCATTGGTGTAAGTGAGGTGTTAAAGTCCCCCACTATTATTGTGTTACTGTCGATTTCCTCTTTTATAGCGGTTAGCAGTTGCCTTATGTACTGAGGTGCTCCTATGTTGGGTGCATATATATTTATAATTGTTATGTCTTCTTCTTGGATTGATCCCTTGATCATTATGTAGTGTCCTTCCTTGTCTCTTGTAACATTTTTTATTTTAAAGTCTATTTTATCTGATATGAGTATAGCTACTCCAGCTTTCTTTTGATTTCCATTTGCATGGAATATCTTTTTCCATCCCCTCACTTTCAGTCTGTATGTGTCCCTAGGTCTGAAGTGGGTCTCTTGTAGACAACATATGTATGGGTCTTGTTTTTTTTTTTAAATTTTTATTTATTTATTTATTTATTTATTTATTTATTTATGGCTGTGTTGGGTCTTCGTCTCTGTGCGAGGGCTTTCTCTAGTTGTGGCAAGCGGGGTCCACTCTTCATCGCGGTGCGCGGGACTCTCACTATCACGGCCTCTCTTGTTGCGGAGGACAGGCTCCAGATGCGCAAGCTCAGTAATTGTGGCTCACAGGCCCAGCTGCTTCGTGGCATGTGGGATCTTCCCAGACCAGGGCTCAAACCCGTGTCCCCTGCATTGGCAGGCAGATTCTCAACCACTGCGCCACCAGGGAAGCCCTGGGTCTTGTTTTTGTATCCATTCAGCAAGCCTGTGTCTTTTGGTTGGAGCATTTAATCCATTGACGTTTAGGGTAATTATCGATATGTATGTTCCTATGACCATTTTCTTAATTGTTTTGGGTTTGTTTTTGTAGGTCCTTTTCTTCTCTTGTTCTTCCCACTTAGAGAAGTTCCTTTTGCATTTGTTGTAGAGCTGGTTTGGTGGTGCTGAATTCTCTTAGCTTTTGCTTGTCTGTCAAGCTTTTGATTTCTCCATCGAATCTGAATGAGATCCTTGCCGAGTAGAGTAATCTTGGTTGTAGGTTCTTCCCTTTCATCACTTTAAATGTGTCATGCCACTCCCTTCTGGCTTGTAGAGTTTCTGCTGAGAAATCAGCTGTTAACCTTATGGGAGTTCCCTTGTATGTTATTTGTCGTTTTGCCCTTGCTGCTTTCAATAATTTTTCTTTGTCTTTAATTTTTGCTAATTTGATTACTCTGTGTCTCAGCGTGTTTCTCCTTGGGTTTATCCTGTATGGGACTCGCTGTGCTTCCTGGACTTGGGTGGCTATTTCCTTTCCCATGTTAGGGACATTTTCAACTATAATCTCTTCAAATATTTTCTCTGGCCCTTTCTCTCTCTCTTCTCCTTCTGGGACCCCCTATAATGTGAATGTTGTTGTGTTTAATGTTGTCCCAGAGGTCTCTTCGGCTGTCTTCATTTCTTTTCATTCTTTTTTCTTTATTCTGTTCCGCAGCAGTGAATTCCACCATTCTGTCTTCCAGGTCACTTATCCGTTCTTCTGCCTCAGTTATTCTGCTATTGATTCCTTCTAGTGTAGTTTTCATTTCAGTTATTGTATTGGTCATCTCTGTTTGTTTGTTCTTTCATTCTTCTTGGTCTTTGCTAAAGATTTCTTGCATCTTCTCGATCTTTGCCTCCATTCTTTTTCCGAGGTCCTGGATCATCTTCACTATCATTATTCTGAACTCTTTTACTGGAAGTTTGCCTATCTCCACTTCATTTAGTTGTTTTTTTGGGGTTTTATCTGTTCCTTCATCTGGCACATAGCCCTCTGCCTTTTCATCTTTTCTATGTTTCTGTGAACGTGGTTTTTGTTCCACAGGCTGCAGGATTGTAGTTCTTCTTGCTTCTGCTCAAGAGGACCTCTTTTAAAAATATAAACTAATGAATTTCACAGGAATTACCCATTAGAGTGTGGTAGGATGTGAGCAGTGCAGCACATTTTGTCAAAATGTCAGATCATGTAATTTGGTAGGATAAACCATTTTACCATAGATGGAAGGAAGCACCAGATCATTCCTGGTTGGCAAAGAGTGAGATTTTCAAAATATACTGCAACTGTGAAAGCAATAATAGGAGTTTCTGTGGCTGCTGTAGTTGCCTGAATGGCAAACTATGAATGTACTACTCTTTCTACTCCATCCGTCCAACCATCCATTCACCTACCCACCCATTTACCCATTCACCCACCCATCTATCTACCCATTCACTCATCCATCCATCTATCCATCCAGCCACCCACCCACCCACCCATCTACCCATCCATCCACACACTCATGCATCCATCCAGCCACCCATCCACCTACTCATCCATCCATCCATCCATCCAACAAAAAAGCACCAACTAAGTACCAAGCATTGTGGAAGGTGCTGGGGACAGATGAGTGAGACAATATTTGGCTGTAAGGAGTTTGCTCTCTACTGGGGACGACAGACAGGAAGAGTTAATATACAGTGCAGTGCTAGCTTATGAGCTCTGAAGATGGAAATTCGGAAGCCTGCTGGGGTCAAAGGAGTTAGGGAAGGATGTCTGAGCTCCCCAGATGGCCCCAGATTCACATTCCAGGAAGCAAAAGCAATGTTTTCAAAGTCTAGGTGGCCTGGGAGAGCGTGCCCTGTTGGGGAATGTAGACATTTGATAAAGAGGGCTAGTGGGGTGGAATATTGGCCCATCCTTATAAGGCCCAGCAAGAGGTTTGGAAATGATGCTGCACAGCAGTGATTATTAACCTGGGATCCAAGGACAGGGGCCCAGGGCACTTGGGTTTGAGGGGCAGGGCTCCTAAGCTCCACCCTTGCTGCGACTGGGCAACTCATCTTTTGTCTAATTCAAATAATGAGCTTCTGCTTGAGAGTTCTGTCAGAGAAAAGTTTCCGCAGCTTAGTTTGGAAACCACCAGAGTAGATGAGGGGGCTCCAGCTATGGCTCTGGCTGGGGAGTTGCTTTAGACAATCGCTCCAGGATAATGTGGAGGGTGGCTCTAGGGGAGTCAGCTAGAAGCAGGGACAGGGGCTCTTCTCTTGGGTACCTGAAGGGATGGAGACATGCCCATGGGTTTCTGCTGGGCCTGGTGAGTGCTAAGTGGGACAGATGTGTAAGGGGCTGGGGGTTGCAGAAGACAGGTTAGTAACTCTACCAGGTGCAGCAGCGAGACTTGGGGGGAGGTTACACTAGGAAAAGTGGGATGAAATAGTGATGGTGTCCTGAGGGTTTTATTTCACATCCAGCAGGCTCTGGGAAATGATATAACCCAGGTGTATTTTTACACAACGTCTTCTGTTCATGTTATAGTGTAAGGCGACCAACATGCCATTTGAAAACTCTGCTGGACCCAGGGGCTTCTTTCATGCCTCCCTAGAGGCGGCTGGGGGCCAAGGCCCTCTGGAGTCAGAGCTGGGGTGCTGGAGTTGGGCAAAGCCAACCCCATGCAAAATGGAACACTGAGAACATGGAAAACTCTCTTAGGAACGTTTCTTCAGTTCAACATTGGACTTTGTCTGGTATTGTTAAACTCCTCTAGTTAAGATACTTAGAGTTGTGACAAGCAGCTGTGAACTGCTCTGTGAGTCCTGAGGTCCCTTTCATCTTTTAAAGTTTCATGAGGTGCAAACAGCAGATGGGTATAGAATGGGTCCTGCCTGGGTGGGAAGGTGTGGGAAGGAGCAGGGCTGCCCCAGTGCAGGGATCTGGCCATAGGCAGAGCGTGGGGAGAGGTGGGTGGGGGAGGGGAGGGGGGGAGAGAGACAGAGATGGAGAGACAGACAGAAAGAGAGAGAGGGAAAGGATTATTACAAACCCATAACACCGTCCTTGATTTATATGGGGGGAGGTCTGACATCCTGTTGGTCCTGTGAAAGGATATGGCACTTCAAAAATGATTCATGTTCCCACATACAGAAAAGGCTGACTTCTTTGGACACACACACACACACACACACACACACACACACACACAAAGAAGAAACCAAGGACATATCAAATTTTTCTTTTATTGTTCCAGTCAAAAAAAAGAGGAACACCTCAATATGTAAACAGTTTCCCTAACACAGCGAGTTCTTAAAGATATATTTTTTTATTCTAAAAAAATTTGGCATTGTAGTGATTTCTCAATACATAATTTGTGCTTTTGCATTTTGCATGCTTTCGCCTCATTGTCCGTGCACAGATGTACTTGGAGTTGAGTTACAAAAGAACTGAAAGGTGGGTCAGGAGCCAAACCAGCACTTGAGCCCTACCTGGCTTTCCTTTCCAAAAAGCGTGGCGGGAAGGTTGGCAATACTGACTTCAGAAGCCAGTCTAATCACTTATCATGAGGAAAAGTCAGAAGCCTTGGTAAGATTATTTGAAAGATGCATTTTCTTATTTTTTTCTGTTTATCACTAAAGGATCATTGGTTTTGCTCAAGTAAAACTTCATTTTTTGCATTGTATTGTTTAATATCTATAAATCTCTCTTATAATAACCCTTGTTTTATGATTTTTCTGGACTTGTAATTTACTACTAAATGCTATTGAAATTCCACCAATGATTTATTCTGTTTCCACAGATTCACTGAATCATATCAAAGTGCTTGACAGTTTTGTCAAGGACATTTTGCCTTTTTCTAGTGAAAGTTATTCTTTTAAAAAAATTCAATCTTAAAGCCTTAACAGCCTTTTAAGCACGATGGTGGGTTTATTAATAAATGCTGCTGTACTATTCTTTCTGTGGTCTGTGTTCCTTAGCCTGGAATTCCGTCTTCTACAATTTAGCACCAGTTTTCAAAATGCATATTTCATCAAATCTACAATAAGCCATCCCAACCCATCTAGGCTGGCCTAGGTACCATCTCCCAATCTTGCTTTGTGTATGCCTATCTTTGGACCCTCTCTCATGCTGGCTCCTCAAACTGAAAGGAAGGCCCTCCCTCCTGGATCTCTATCTTCCAAATCCCATTTAGTCTCAAGGAATGTCAAGACAAATATCCCTTCCTTTCCCAGGAAACCACTCCTTATGGCTTACATGGAAGCTGATCTGCTTTCTTTAAATTTCAGAACAGTTGTTTTGCCTTCTCTGTTAGGTTGTCTTATTCCTAAAACTAGAGTATGTTAATTTCCCTCTTAGGCCTTAGTATCTTCATTTGTAAAGTGGGAGTCAGTATTTGCTCACCAGGCTTTTGTGTGGCTTGATGCACTCAGCACGTGTTGTCACGTGGTGAGAGCTGGTAGACATGAGGTTGTAGGCTTGTTGAGGGCAGAGGAAGAAGTCACCATTTCTTAGTCTTCAGAGTAACTTGCCTAGGGCATCACCCACTGTAATACAACTTTTCATGGGCCAATACTCAGTCAAGCTCATGTAGATATAGAATAATAAAATATGGGGCATCAGCCAGCTTTCAGAATATTTCGAGTATTCTATATTTTGAGAGTTCTTTCTTTTTCTTTTGAGTATTCTATATTTTGAGAGTTCTTTCTTTTTCTTTTGAGTATTCTATATTTTGAGAGTTCTTTCTTTTTCTAGTTTTAGTCGGTGGTTTAGATCCCTGAGAATGGAAATACAAGTGCATGCCTGCTCCCAGCATTGGTGAACTTCGTGCACCTTGAAAATGAAATATTTTATTTCTCTGTAGGAGAAATTTATCAAAAACTCAAGTTCTTAAAAGAATTTCTGGGAACGACATTGAAGATCAAGTGTGTCTGAGCCTTGTCTCTTTTTAGAAGACCTGCATTCTCTAGGAATGGATACTGGACCTGGAACACCAACATGCACCCCAGTGACACCCCAGCTTGATGACCTGGTCCTGGGAGCGTCCGTTCTTTGTTTTGTTTAAATAGTTCCTGACATTTCTGTGTGATGGTAGGAATGAGAACTTCCAGGTCAAGAGAAACATGGATGTCTACAAACATGCAATGCTCAAACCAGATTAAGAATTACCCTCAATTTCACAGATTCAGATTAAAAAGACTATTGAAGTTTAGGCACTGCTTAAGACTTTTGAACTAGTGAACTTTCCAGAATAGTTTTCTTTCTATCTTAGGAAATGGCTCACAGAACAACCTCATATTTTATAGGGCCATAGTAAATGTTTGGGGCCTTAGTATTGTGCTATTTTATTAGGAAAGACAAACATATGAATTGTCTTTCAATTAATAGTGGAAGAGAGTGATATGGTTGAAATAAAGCAGTTGAATGAAAATGTTATTATGGTGTAAGTTTTGGCCTCCTTAATTACGTTCTGCTTGGTTTAGTTTTTTTTTTTTTTTTTTTTTGGCTGGCCTGGGATCCCAGGTGCATGCTTCAGGAAACGTAGAGTTGGATTCAGGTTAAAAATAAGTTGCCAATAACCTGCTGGAGCTGACTGAGCTGTTCATGGATGAACCTAAGATGTAGGCATGCACTTATTTTCTATCAAAGATGCTAAGCTTCCTTGGGGCTTTTTCTACTGTAGAGGAGAGTATAGTGCTTCTCTGGTAATACCTCATTTGTCTAGAAGGTACCTAACTCACACTCACAACTTGTTTATTTGCTATAGGTTTAGTGGTGGTAAAAGAGAGGAGAGAAGGATGTGGTTGGCAAGGGGGTGCTGGAGACAAGCATATGGGTGGTGATGAAATTTCACTGCTGCCAGCAAAGGAATCAGTGAAACTCTTAAAAGCAGCTAAGACTTAAAGCTAAACCATCTTGGGCTATTTAGTGTAAGGAAGGATGTTATAGACCAGATCTGATGGTGATGTAGACCGGAACAGATACTGAGTCATAGACGCAGAGACTGTGGGATTCAAATACTTGCTGAAAAAGATGAAACTAACAGCAGACACATTTTTTTCCCTCAAGCTGACGTGAAACATTCACCAAGATAAACCACATTCTGGGCCATAAAACACACCTTAACAAACTTAAAAGAATAGAAATCATGCCATGTCTGTTTTAGACCGCAGTGGAATTAAACTAGAAATCAATAACAGAAAGATAGATGAAATATCTCAAAGTACTTGGAGGTTCAACAACACACATCTAAATAACACATAGGTTAAAGCAGAAATCTCAAGAGAATTAAAAAAATATTTTGAACTCAATGAAAATGGAAATACAACTTATCATAATTTGTGGGGTGCAGTGAAAGCAGTGCTTAGAGGGATTGAGAAGGAAGAAATAAAATTGTCTTTGTTTGCAGATGACATAATTGTCTAAATTGTCTATGTAGAAAATCTGAAAGAACAAAGCAAAAACTCCTGGAACTAATAAGCCATTATAGCAAGGTTGCAGGATACAGGGTTAATATACAAAAAGTCAATCACTTTCTTTCCTATATACCAGCAATGAACAAGTGGAATTTGAAATAAAAAACACACCACTGTTTACATTAGCACTCCCCAATATGAAATACTTAGGCTTAAATCTAACAAAATGTGTATGAGGAAAACTACAAAACTCTGATGAGAGGTATCAAAGATGAACTAAATAAATGGAGAGATAGTCCATGTTCATGGATTGGAAGAGTCAATATTGCCAAGATGTCAGTTCTCCCTAAATTGAACTACAGACTCAATGCAATTCCAGTCAAAATCCCAGCAAGTTATTTTGTGGATATTGACAGACTGATTCTAAAGTTTATATGGAGAAACAGAAGACCCAGAATAGCCAACTCAATATTGAAGGAGAAAAACAAAGTTGGAGGACTGACATTACCCAGTCTCAAGGCTTATTATAAAGCTACAGTAATTAAGATGGTGTGGTATTGGTGAAAGAACAGACAAACAGATCAATGGAACAGAATAGAGAGCCCAGAAATAGACGCACATAAATAGTCAACTGAACTTTGACAAAGGAGCAAAGGCAATACAATGGAGCAAAGATAGTTATTTCAACAAATGGTGCTGGAAAAAACAGTACATTCATATTAAAAAAAAATGAATCTAGGGGACTTCCCTGGTGGTCCAGTGGTTGAGACTCTGTGCTTCCAATGCAGGGCATGAGGGTTTGATCCCTGGTCAGGGAACCAAAAAAAAAAAAAAAAAAAAGAATCTAGATGCAGACTTTACACCTTTCACAAAAATTAACTCAAAATGAATCATAGATTTATATGTAAAACGCAAAACTAGAAAACTCCTAGAAGAGAACATATGAGAAAACCTAGATGACCTTGGGTATGGCAATGACTTTTAAAATACAACACCAAAGGCATATTTCATGAAGGAAAGAATTGATAAGCTGGTCTTCATTAAAATTAAAAATTTCTGCTCTGCAAAAGACACTGTCAACAGAATGAGAAGACAAATCACGGACTGGGAGAAAATATTTGCAAAAGACTCATCTGATAAAGGACTGTTATCCAAAATATATGAAGAACTCTTAAAACTCAACAATAAGAAAGTAACCTGATTAAAAAATGGGCAAAGAGATTAGACCCATGCACCTATGGTCAATTAATCTATGACAAAGGAGGCAAGAGTATACAATGGAGAAAATGCAGTCTCTTCAGTAAGTGGTGCTGGGAAAACTGGGCAGCTACATGTAAAAGAATGAAATTAGAGGACTCTCTAACACCATACACAAAAATTAACTCAAAATGGATTAAAAACCTAAATGTAAGGCTGGATACTATAAAACTCTTGGAGGAAAACATAGGCAGAACACTTTCTGACATAAATTAGAATAATGAAAATAAAAACAAAAATAAACAAATGGGACATAATTAAACTTAAAAACTTTTGCACAGCAAAGAAAACCAGCAACAAAACAAAAAGACAACCCACAGAATGGGAGAAAATATTTGCAAACAAAGTGACCGCAAGGGGTTGATCTCCAAAGTATACAAACAGCTCATGCAGCTCAATAACAACAACAACAAAAAAACAAACAATCCAATCAAAAAATGGGCGGAAGATCTAAATAGACATTTCTCCAAAGAAGACATACAGATGGCCAAAAAGCACATGAAAAGATGCTCAGCATCACTAATTATTAGAGAAATGCAAATCAAATCTACAATGAGGTATCACCTCACACTGGTCAGAATGGGCGTCATTAAAAAAATCTACAAATGGACTTCCCTGGTGGCACAGTGGTTAAGAATCTGCCTGCCAATGCAGGGGACATGGGTTTGAGCCCTGGTCCGGGAGGATCCCACATGCTGTGGAGCAACTAAGCCCGTGCGCCACAACTGCTGAGCCTGTGTTCTAGAGCCCGAGAGCCACAACTACTGAGCCTGTGTGCCACAACTGCGGGGGCCCGCATGCCTAGAGCCCGTGCTTGGCGGCGGGGGGAGGCCACCACAATGAGAAGCTCGTGCACCACAAGGAAGAGTAGCTCCCACTCACCTCCACTAGAGAAAGCCCGTGCGCAACAATGGAGACCCAACTCAGCCAAAAATAAATAATAAGTAAATAAATAAATAAATAAATAAATAAATAAATAAATAAATTTATTTAAAAAAATCTACAAATGATAAATGCTGGAGAGGGTGTGGAGAAAAGGGAACTCTCCTACATTGCTGGTGGGAATGTAAATTGGTACAGCCACTATGGAAAACAGTGTGGAGGTTCCTTAAAAAAGTAAAAATAGAGCTACCATAGGTTCCAGCAATCCCACTCCTGGGCATATACCTGGAGAAAACCATAATTTGAAAAGATACATGCACCCCAATGTTCACTGCAGCACTGTTTACAATAGCTAGGACACTGAAGCAACCTAAATGTCCATTGACAGAGGAATGGATAACAAAGATGTGGTACATATATACAACGGCATATTACTCAGGCATAAAAAAGAATGAAATAATGCCATTTGCAGCAACATGGATGGACCTAGAGATTTTCATACTGAGTGAAGTAAGTCAGACAAAGGCAAATATATGATATTGCTTATATGTGTAATCTAAAAAAATGGTACAAATGAGCTTATTTACAAAACAGAAATAGAATCACAGATGTAGAAAACAATCTTATGGTTACCAGGGGGGAAAGTGGGGGGGAGGGATAAATTGGGAGATTGGGATTGACACATACACACTACTATATATAAAATAGATAACTGATAAGGACCTACTATATAGCACAGGGAACTCTACTCAATACTCTGTAATGACCTATATAGGAAAAGAATCTAAAAAAGAGTAGAGGACTTCCCTGGCGGCACAGTGGTTGAGAATCCACCTGCCAATGCAGGGGACACAGGTTCGATCCCTGGTCCAGGAAGATCCCGCATGCCGCGGAGCAACTAAGCCCGTGCGCCACAACTACTGAGCCTGTACTCTAGAGTCCGCGAGCCACAACTACTGAGCCTGTGTGCCACAACTACTGAATCCCACGCACTTAGAGCCTGTGCTCCAAAACAAGAGAAGCCACTGCAATGAGAAGCCCGTGCACCGCAATGAAGAGTAGCCCCCGCTCACAGCAACTATAGAAAGCCCACGTGCAGCAACGAAGATCCAATGCAGCCAAAAATAAATAAATAAAAAATAAATAAATTAATTAAAAAAAAGTACAAACTTTCAGAAAAAAATTAAATAAATAAAAAAGAGTAGATATATGTATATGTACAACTGATTCACTTTGCTGTACAGCAGAAACTAACACAATATTATAAAACAACTATGGCCCAACAAAAATTTTTAAAAAATGGGCAAAGACCTGAACAGGCACCTCATCAAAGAAGAAGTACAGTGGGAAATAAGCATATGAAAAGGTGCTCCGTATCTTATATCATCAGGGAAATGCAAATGAAAACAATGAGATATCAGTGCACCCCTATTAGAATGGCCAAAATCCAAAACACTGACAATTCCAGATGCTGGCAAGGATGCGGAACAACAAGAATTATCATTCACTGTTGGTGGCAATGCAAAATGGTACAGCCACTTTTGAAGACAGTTTGGCAGTTTCTTACAAAACTAAACATAGTTTTATCGTATGATCCAGTCTTCATGCTCCTCGGTATTTACCCAAATGAAAAAAAAAAAAAACCCTTGATGTCTACATAGAAAACCTGCACACAAATATCTATAGCAGCTTTATTCATCGTTGTCAAAACTTGGAAGCAACCAAGATGTCCTTTGGTACGTGAATGGATAAATAAACTGTGGTACATCCAGACAATGGAATATTATTCAGCACTAAAAATAAATGAGCTACCAAGCCACGAAAAGATGTGGAGGAACTTACATGTGTATTACTAAACGAAAGAAGCTAATCTGAAAAGGTTATATACTGTACGATTCCAACTATATGACATTGTGGAAAAGGCAAAACTATGGAGACAGTAAAAAGACTAGTGGTTGCTAAGGTTTAGGGTGAGGGAGAGATGAATAGGCAGAGCACAGAAGATTTTTTGGCAGTGAAACTATTCTGTATGATTCTACAATGGTGGATACATGTCGTTATACATTACACATTTGTCAAAACTCATAGAATGTACAATACCACGAGTGAATCTTAATGTAAACTATGGACTTTAGGTGATGATGACAATCAAGATAGGTTCATCAATTGTAACAAATGTAGCCACTCTGATGGGGGATGTTGATAACGCGGGAGGTTGTACATGTGTGGGGACAGGGAGTATATGGGAAGTCTCTATATTTCTCGCTCAGTTTTGCTGTGGACCTAAAACTGCTCTAAGAAAATAAGGTTAACTAAGTTCTTAAAAGATGAGAAAACTGTTTCAAAGCAGTTCATTTATTTATTCAAGATCACACGGCCCATCTGGGGATGGAACCAGGACCAGAATCCCAGTCTCCTCAGACTGAATCCAGGTTTCCTACATACCAGTGAAAAGAAAGGCTACTATATGTATGACCCGTTGCCTGTGGCTTCAGGGAAGCATATGGTACATTTCAGAAAGAATATCACAGTGATGGTGAGGGAGGGCCGGGGGGAAGTGATTATTATTGTTATGGCTTTGGCTTTCTGGAAATTCACTTATGTGGACCAGCTCATAACGGATTGGGAAGGATAAGTGCGTGTGGTGTGTGTGTGTGTGTGTGTGCGCGCGCATGCGCGTGTGTGTATATAAGTGCATGTATATTTGAGTATATGTATATATGTGTGTATGCATTTGTCAGTTGATGTGTTAGTTACAAAAGACTGGAAACTCCCACTGCATTGTGTACGTTTAGCGGAGTCTTTTAGAAAAGGAAAAAAAGCACATGAAGATACAAATAGAGAGGAACCACAGGAGAAGAGCCCACACGTCTTGTTGATGCCTGTTGTAATAGAATTAAAAAATAAGATGGAAGTCAAGCTGCTCAGGTTGTGGAAAGTTCTCACTTATTCCCTAACACCCATCTGAACACGGCCAGCTGACCCAGTGAAATGCAAACTCTGGGATCTGATCTGGCCTGACTTGTACAGTGTGGGCATGACTTAGAGATTTGAATGTTAAGATCCTCTCTCTGAAAGCAGGCCATCATCTTGAGTACCACCGTGTCCAAAGTTTCCATGAGGTCGGTGTCCAGTGGGATTGCTGCTGAGACATTCCTGGTTAGCAGCGTTTATTCTAGCCTGATTCATGGGGCCAGACTGAATTGAACTCTAAAAGCTTCAGTGCTAAATTCCACTTCACCTTTCATGCCAATGTCAAGGAGTTTTTTTCCCAGTTTCAAAGCCAGATGGAAAATGGCAAGTTCAAGGAGAAATAGTACTGGGGGGACTTTGCATCCTGGTGGCAAAAATGAATATCTCTGATTTGAAATTAGGGCTTTGAAAAGAATTTGTAAGTAAATTTTAAAAATCGCCTTTGTTTGTACTTGAGCTTATTATTGAAACACTAACTATTTATTGTGGACCAATCTTAATCTTTTAGGCAGAGATTAATAAGATGGCAGCTCTTTGGACATCTATTACATCAGATGATGTGAATTTAGTTTTGGTTTTGGAATCTTTTTTTTTTTTTAAAGGCGAATGTGATTTGGGTGTGAGAGTGTGTGTATGGGGATGATGGCTTAAAGAATAGCTTTTTAAGGAGAAGTTTGGCCACCTAAGTGCATGCCATCCTAGGAGGAAGGGGTAGGAATATCTCACACCTGGCATGCTGAATGAATACCTATCTCCCCCAAGGCTATCTACAGGTGGAGCAGTCCTGGGGAGCCTCAGCCCCCTGGGGCCACTGCCAGTTCTCATCAAAGACTCCATGGTCAGTACCGATAGGCTATGGTTGCCATGGCAGCAGCCATGAATGTCCTGGGTAACCAGGCACCGCATAGGTGCTGGGTTTTTCCCCAGAGCACAGTCTGTGCAGATGGTGGGGGAGGAAAGACCACTTTGCACAGGCAGATTTTTGGGTCATTGTTTCAGAATCCTGTACACGCTTGAGAGTTCACTGTTGTCCCTGCGTGGCTCTCATTTTAGATGCAGAATCATTGGGCGGAATAAAGATATTCAGGACTATCTTTGGCAAGCTGGCTAACCTAGTCACAAGGACAAGAAGGTTTCCCTGGAAAAGTACAGCTGTCTCTTCCGCACAAGACTTCACTGATGTTCTATTCAGTTATGGGCTGATGTCAAAATGCCCGACCATCACTCGTGGGCTCTCAGTAGCTCATGTTTATGCGGCAGGAGCAAAATATTCTACATTTTGGTCTCAGGTGGTCAGACCATGAACATAGTATATGCTCAATTAAAACTGGTGGTGGACAATGAAGTGGTAAGAGATAGGACTAGCCCCAGTAATAGGTCTCGGCTACTGCTCAAGAATGGAATGAACATTCAGAGGAAGGTGCCAGGAAAGATGACTGTTAGTGGTTAGCTGAGGGAGGAAATTCAGAGAGAGGAGCTGGGTAGAAGGCTTGGACGACCACCTGCGGTGATGTGAAAGCTGGGTGGGCACCTGGGGACAGCACAAGTTGTGTCTCCAAGAGTTGCAATCCGGAGGCATTCCTTGCAAATAAGAAGAAAACCCTTGACATTGCTGCCACATTTGGTGGCTCTGCCAGAGGAAAGGGAAGGGATGTAAAGTTTCTTGATTGGGGCAGCATTTGTTTGGTTGTGGGGTAGATTTGTGTGGACAGATCAAGACCTCTCACTTAAAAAGAGGAGACAAGGTCAGACCATCTAGGGAGATGGCTGAAAAGTGAGAATTTCTAGAAGCTGAAGAAAGCTACGTAAAGGAAAACAAAGCAGTGAGGTAACCACCATGGGTAATGAGAACTCTTTTGGACTTCCTTACACTTACTTCATTTATGCATTATTACTGTTTGACGTTGACTTACGTATGGGAGGGGCATCCCTGTGCATAGGGGACTCAAAAGGTCTTAGTTCAGTTCTTCTAGGGAGAGTCATCATTCCTAACCCACGCAGGTGCTCTGTGGGGTCAAGTGTGCTGGCCAAGAGAAGCTCAAAAGATACAGGCTTCCCAGCAGACACTCCTGGGGGGTCATTGTCTAGATGCGCAGAAACCAGGGCTGGAGGGAGAGGCTCCCCCAGAGAGGCGGTGGGTATGAACAAGGCTTCTGGACCACCCAAGGCTGAGCCAAAGGACAAGGGAGGGTATGGCTCATACCTGGCCCCGCAGTCAGCCATGCTGAGAGATGATGCCAGAACGGCACCTGCCATGGCTGGATCTGAGAACAGAGTTCCTTCTCCTTCTCTGAGAAGCCTGGCTAAAGACCCAGAGGTTCCAATCAGGCACAGCTGTCGACAACCCAGCTCTCTGCGCTACAGCTGATCCAGTTCTGCTACTTGCGTTTAGTGGTGATAGACCCAATATTGACATACTCCATAAGGCATTCAGCTTGGACTGGGGTTTTAGGAGCCAAAGAGATCCGATCCTGGACTCCAGGGACGTTTTGCTCCATTGGATGGCTATTTTGTGCTTTCTGTTAGAATTTTAGAAATGATGATGAATTACATGTTTATTTCACTGGTGCCTGTTGGTAGCAGATATTTACATTGCCTGAGAAAAACAGCCCTTCCTATTCTTATAAAGATTGGCTGGTTGATATCACAGTATTCATGATCCATGTTAATACAACGGGTATGTAGCCTTAATCTTGAAATGGTCAATTACGCTTTGTTAGTAGGAAGATTTAGTTCTCTGAAATCAAGCTCTGTTGCTTATGTGGTCACAAGTCTCTAGCTAACCACAGGGCACATTAGGATTGGTGTCTAGGGGGGTAGTGTCTAAAAATAACCTTATAAATACCATTTTCACTGGTGATAAATCTCAATCACTTAGTCCTGTTGACTACTTCAATTAACTATTCTTGTGAGTGCTAAAGTAGTTTGTCCTCTTTTCCCTACGACTCTCCTATTTGAATTAGGTGGATGCATGAAGCTTTCTTTCACCAAGGTAATGAGGCCAAGTAACAGTTTGACTCCTTTTAACATTTATTTAAGTTTTATGGTGTTGAACTTTGAGATTTTTTCCCCTCCCACTTAGTTATTATGCTGTTCCATGCAGTTGCAATATCGCAAGCTTTTTGCATGATTGCAGATACCATCAACTACTTAGTTTCAGACACAGGACCAAATTCATCTCAATTTCCATCATTTATCTGTCAGCAATACAACATCACAATGATTTATTACAAATTTTTTTCTTTTCCACCTAACTTCCAGGAAAGCACTCATGAGAGAACTTGATATATTTTTCAATAGAACTAAAGAGATAAAAAACGTAACTTGGTTGACCTATGTCTGGCTTTGGAAATGCTTCCTTAGAATACAAGTGAGTTCAGCTTAGTGATACTAAAGAATGTCATTTAGTATTGACTTATCTCAAAACTCCATTGTCTGAATTTCTTTGATCCAATATTTCTGTAGTTACCAATTTTTATCTTGTGCTTCAGACTCAGAAAGCAGCAAACAATGCAATAACCCTTTACTATGCCTCTGTTTCTTCCTGAGCTCTTTTCACAGAAACTGTTTGTTTTCTAAGAGAAGCATTTAGTTTTTATTTGCATGTTAAACTTTTAGCTGAGTACCTAGAGGGAGCCAGAACTAGTACAACTAAACAGGAGTGGTGGTTTAAGGTTCTTCTTATCACGCTGATCAATTGTGGGCTAGAGGAAACTAGCAAGGGAAGATGGAGAGACAGCTCAGCAGTCTAGTTAGTTCTATTCCAGGAAAGAATTAGAGGGAAGGCATGTAGGGGAGGGGAATTTGTTTGGATGTGTGACAACTACTGCAAGTCCAGTTCATCCCACTCAGCAGAGACCCAGGCCCCAGCTGTCTACATATTTAAATACCTATGCATGTCAGCGAAGCAATAGCTCAGTCCCTGGAATTCCCATTTTTTAAAATTATTCATCAATGAGTAGTTGTACCACATCACTTTCTGAGCCGGCCACTGGCTCTTGCCTGACTGTTTACTCTATTTACCACTCTTGGGGGAATGGTTATGAAAAGAAAGGAGCTTTTCTTTGAGACCCAACTCAAAGTCCTGTGAAGCAGTTGTCTCTCTTACAAAAAAATGAGTTATTTTTCCTTGAACAAACCTAAGCACAATACTGGAAAATAGAGTTATACTGGAAAAGAAGGTCATCATTCTAATTTGCCCAGGAATGTTTTAATAGTACAGTACAATATGTAATAGTACTTAATGGTGTTAATAGTATTTAATAGCACAGTACTGGGGTTGGCAAACTTTTCCTGTAAAGGGTCAGAGAGTAAATACTCTAGTCTTCCAGCTATGTGACCTCTATTTTAATTACTCAACTCTGCTGTGTATTGTGAAAGCAGTCATAGAAACACATAAACCAATGGGTGTGCCTGTGTTCCAATAAAACTTTATTTATGAACACAGAAATTTGAATTTGATATAATTTTCGCATGTCACCAAATATCCTTCTCTTGTTTCTTTTTCTTTTTCCCAGCCATTTAAAAATGTAAAATCAGTCTTAGCTTGCAAGTGGTGCAAAAACAGGCAGTGGGCCAGATTCTGTGAGCAGATTTGGTTTGCTGACCCTTTTTGTGGTAAAAAGAGCCCATGATTTTAGCCTCAGCACCTGGATTTGAGACCAGGATCTGTGATTGACTGGCCTTGTAGCCTTGGGGAAGTTACTCAGCTTGCCCAAACCCTAGTTTTCCGTCTATAAAACGTAAATTATAATACTCAAGCTCTGATGGTGGATTAGAATTAAATGAGAAAACTTGTGCAAGTACTCTGAATGCTCCAAAACACCACACAATGTAGGATGTAATATTGTTTGGTTATTATTGTACATACTGTGCTTTGTCAAAATCAAATAGTAGCCTGACAGAGCTTTGACTGCTAGATGACATTCTACATCAAAAGCTCTCCAAGATGTTAAGGGCAGAAATATTAGGAAGAGGTACGCTTTACTCAATTTTAAATTAAAGGATAACATTTTCTTAAATGCAGGGTGGCCATAGAGTCTAGAAACAAGATATTATTAGTTGATTATATTGTAATGCAATATCAATGAATCATCTAGTATGTATATGTTGCCTATGTTTTTTGACTTTATAGCCATCCACAGAAATGAAACCATAGAAGATAATGGTTACCATCTATGTAGGACATTTAATCGTCAACTACCCTTATGACTCTTCTGAATCATATAGAGTATCACCCAAGTCAAGGAAAGAAAGACTGTAAACTAGTCAGACTCTTGGCAAGCTGTTTTGGAAATGACTATGAATATATATATATATATTTTTTTTAAAAAAAATCTTGTATCACTTAGCTAAGCAAATGATTTCACATTCTTTTGCTGAGTTAACGTAGTTTTCTAATGGAATTTTTACAGTCTCTTTCTCTGTCCACCAGCTCCCATATTTATAAACAGTTTCTGAACATCCCAAAGATACTGGCTTCAATCTAAATAAAAAAGCAAAGGGGAGAAAGTAAGAAACCTGAAACGTAAGAAAACATAGCAAGGGAAAACATAAGAATGTTGCTTGGAGACTTTAAAACTTAGGCTTTTAAATGAAGTCATAAATAATTTTTAAATTAGAGTATAATGAAAAACAGACATTTCAGAGCCCTAGTTTGGTTAAACCAGCAAGAGAAAATTGTGCTTAAGAAATAGATTGACCTTTTTAGAAACAGTAGCTGGATTTCTGTTAGGGAACATAAGATATTGAACTAAATCAATGGAACTGGAACTGGAGAACTAGGGAAAGAGCAAAAGAGAGGGACAGATGGAGGAAGGGAGTGGGGAAAGAGAGGTTTCCTTCTCCTGGACATAGAGTGTCTATGTATTGGACCAACCAGGCTAAAAGGCCATGTTTCGAAGGGATGGAAAAGTAATGACCTGACATTACAGTGATTGCAAAGGTGTTAATCCAAAAGAGTATAGTTTGCCCATGGGACATCCAAAGACATAAACAATTTTATCAGTTACGTAAAGCTGGCATAAATAAATAGGTGCTCTTCCAGTTGGAAAGCATATTGGGGTGGGTGGAAATGAGAATCTGAGGGTCTTGTCAGCCCTTGGGGAGGTCATGCTCCCAGCTGAGTCTGCCCTTTCCTCCAAACTGGAGCCAACTGTGGCAAACTGTAACCCTTTAGCCCAAAGTTCTTATCTGGCTAATGGATACTGCCATGCTTTTATGGGAAAGGGACTCAAATACACCATCAAACAGACCAAAATATCAAGTTGAGCGTGATCCTCATTCATTATGAGTATTGGTGCATTAAAATAGGCTTATTTATTTCCATAGCTCTGGACTTGCTAACAAAGTGACTGCGTGATCGGAGCCTGGATATGGTGGAAGAGAATGGGTAGAAGTTGTAGGGTCATCTTTGCTGAACTGTTAATGAAAGACACCATTCAATACTTGCTACTTAGAAAATTCGGTCTTAATGAGCTTTTTTCAGTTCCAAATGTCAACAGTTGACACAAAATACACTGTTGAACTGTGTTATCAATAATTGTAGAAAAATAGACATGTTTGATAAGGACATTCTAATAAAAGGTTCTTCTGGAGCATCCTCATTTAAAGATTCAGAGGCTCACATTACAAAAATGAGATTTGGTTCATGTTCCATCTCCAACCACACTGACACCAAAGACAGTGAGAAGTAGGGAAAGACCTCACACCCGGGTGCCCTGTCACAGATACAGAACTGACGTGTGTGCCTGACCAAAGGGTTGTCAAGGCTCTTCATTCAGTTGTGCTCAAGGGCTCCCAACTGCTCTTCCAACCAGACAACAGGGTGTGTGTTGTCCTTTAAGCCTTAGTAATGGATTTAAAAAGGCCCACTGAGTCTTTAGGAGCTAAATTAGCAGGACTTTTTGCAGCCCCAGCTGATCTTGCTTTGTGCTACCATGCCTCGCCCTGCAACTCTGGTGATGCTGCGGGGATAGCGCCCCCAAGGCAAGAGGGCCCTTCCTAAGGCTGCACTGAGGTAAGGCCACAGTACCTCCCCACAGCCTGGCAAGAAGTGTATGGGGCTCCCTCCTCCTCCTCGACTACAACCTCCTCTTTGGAGTGTGTGGAATGAATAAATGATTCAGCAAATATTCAATGCGAAAAGTGAAATGTTGGCAAAAGGAAAGAATTATGGCCAACAGTTTTGTTTTCCATACGGTCAGTGCCAAGAAGCAGTTGTCTTGATACAAGGTGTCAGAAGTGGGAGAAGAGAGACCCACCCCCCATGTCAAATTGAGGAGTTACGTTCCTTATCTCTGGGCCATGCTTTTTAGTAGACAAGGTCCCCAAACTACAGTGTGAAGGCCTGTGCTATCTGGTCAGGGAAGGCAAGGGCAGCAGGGAGGGACAGCTAGTTTGAGCTCTTTGACCTCCATGGTGCAAAGCCTCAAACTGAGCACAGCTGTAGAAGTTGAAAATGAACTTGGATCCAGTCAAATGAATATTTATGATGGATGATTATGTTAGGGAACAAACAGTTTATAAATGCCAACTTAATGTGAAAGATCTGTTTCAGTGCAAAATCTCCACCTGCCCTTGAGGTTTTGTCTAAGATTCTCTTCCTTTTCTTATTTTTTCATTTGAAAATTTTTTCATTTTGAAAATTAGATTTTCAGTACAAAATACTATTCCTTCCTTCCCTCCTCCTCTCCTCTCCTTCCTTCCTTCCTTCCTTTCTTTCTTTCTTTTTACCTTTGCAGATTAAAATGAATTAAGGCTGTAGTTTTTTGTTTTCTTTGATTGGGAGACACTTTGGATTTGATTTCTAACCTGTGGCATACTCTAGAAAGATTTCTTAGACAGTCACCAAGATTGTTGATCTAATCTTTAAATATTGAACTCTGGAAATTTCATAATAATAAAATAATAATAATAATAATGATAAATACCAATGCAAGGAATGCTGATGGATAAGCCCCCCAGGTATAGGAAGAGTGCCAGATGGAGTCAAGGTATGTGAGATCAGTGATTACAATATACTTCGCCCATTACATGCCATTATGAATTTCATGACTTTAGACCCAAACCATCTTTTACTAACTTAACATGTCTCATATTTTAACTGTGATTATAGAGTGAAAATAGTTGGAGAGTCAATGATTTTGTAGAAGAAAAGTTTCTCAAACTGTGGTACTACAAAGGGTGAGAGCTAACTTGAAAAGCATAAACACATAATTCCCATCATTGGTGGGAATTCCCTGGTGGTCCAGTGGTTAGGACTTGGCACTCTCACTGCTGGGGCCCTAGGTTTGATCCCTGGTCAGGGAACTAAGATCCTATAAGCCACGAGGTGTGGCAGAAAACAAAAACAAAACAAAACAAAACAAAAAAACACACATCATTGGTGACATGCCAGAGCATGTCCTCCTCCTGAAATTCTGCCCCAGGCTAGTCAGTGAGGTCTTGTTACTTAAAAAAGAGACCTCAGTTTTGTAAACATTTCACAGTATATCAGCATACTGGTGGTGTGTTTTGCCATCTACTGAACCTCCAAACTTCTCCCAGACCTATGGCTTATTAGATTCAATTAAAGGGAACAGTGAGGTACCCAAACGGCTGCCAGTCTGGGACACGGAGCAAAGGCCATGCACTAAAGGGCCAGCGGTCAATGGGACCAAAGAAATCCAGAAAACAGGACATCAGAACAGAAATGCCTACTGTACTTTGGGAATCTTTTTTTTTTTTTTTTTTTAATCTTATTTCTAAAGTTATATATCTAAACCTACATTAATTTTACATCTATGTACATTATTTAGAAGTTTTGTTCTACAGTACTTTTGTACATGCTGGGTTTTATTACTAACTGCAAAAGAAAATAATTACATAAGGCATATATATGTACAGTGTTTTGTCATTACCTCACCTGGGTCCTATAACTGCAATGCCCGCAGGGGCCAAGCACCTCGCCCTGTAGATGAAATTTATTGACATGTATAAAACTGAGGGCTCGACTCTATGTCTCACTGCATGAATGAATAGGCACCAGAGACCTTCCTCATCATATCCCAGGTAAACTCTTGGATGCACTCTTCTGAGTGATCTGGTATTGTACAACACATGCAGGTAAGTAGCAGAAATCTCCAGGACTCGGATGTGTCGTATTCAAGGAGGAGACCAGGCTTGGGTCACGAATGAGGGCACATGACACCTTAACCCAATCTGAATCTGCCTTGTCAATCTGAATAACTGAGAGGGCAGGTAGATATTTTACACCTTGAAGATTTGTTTTCTGGTAATGCCAAACTTCAATATAAGGAAAGAACAAAGTAAGAGAGACAGAAAAGAAAGAGAATGAGAGACAAGGGAAGGTTGTGGGCAAAGAGGAGAAGGGGTGGCCCAGCCAGGGGACTAAACTTTGGACTCGTTCTCTAGATTCGCCACATCACCATTCCTCTCCGTCTGCTCCTCAGGGTTCTTTCCTTCCTCCTCAGTCTCCAGTTCTGCGTGTTGGTTGAGTTTGCTGGAGACGGACCAGCTCAGGGGCAGCTCAGCCCTGCTGGCTAACTCGGCCAGCTCTTTGGCACTGAGAGATGGGGTGCTGGTCTCGTAGGTCTCGTGGAAGCTGTTGTAGTCGACTTCGTAGAACCCGTCCTCCAGCGTCAGGACAGGGGTGAACCGGTACCCCCAGAGGATCTCACTAGTGATGTAGGAGCTTCGAGCTTGGCACGTCATCCCTGCAGAGAGGAGAACGGAGGCTTTAGTGTGTGTGTCTGTGGGCTTTGCATGGCCCAGGGGACTCAGGGAGACAGGCAGGACTGCTGCATGTGGTGTTGAGACTGTGACCTGCATAGGCTGCTATAATAGGGAAGAACAGATCTGACTCCGTATTAAATCTGCTTCTTTTACTTTAACCTTGTATTCAGTTGCTTTTGCTACAAGTTAACAATGTTGCCCGTAGCCTGAAATGTACAGGGTAGCCCATTCTCAAGGCTCTGACCTTTAAAGGTATAACACCTTCCCATTCATATAGAGACAAAAAGTTGCAGAACAGAGGATAACATTTGTCTTGTTGGAGGTTTACAGGGGCATCATGACAGTGACCTACAGGGACAGCTGCAAGGACAAAGGATTCTGACACCAGGAAGTCTGCAACAACCAACCACACCGCCTCCCTTTTTAGTATAAAAGAAGCCTGAATTTTAACTCAGGTAAGATGGTTCTTCGGGACACTAGTCCGCCATCTTCTCGGTCTGCTGGCTTTCTGAATAAAGTTGCTATTTCTTGCCTCAACGACTCGTCTCTTGATTTATTGGCCTGCCATGAGGCGAGCAGTACGAGTTTGGACTTGGTAACAGTGCCACAACTACAAGGAGGTGTCTTCCTTGTTGTAGACATGTGCTACCATGCAGGAGGGCATGTGGTGGAGATCCCAGGCTTCCCCATGGAATCCCAGGTAGCAACGTGAAAGTTCTGGCTCACACCAGGCGCTTGCAGGCACTTGCCTGCAAGGTCAGGCACACACGCAGGAAAGCATGTGTGCACATGCACCCAGGTGCACACTCATGTGGTTGTACCTTGTCCACTTTTTACTCCAGGATCATCTGAGGTCATGACTCTGGTCTCACACTGCTTTTAGGGGTTTTGCCTGAGTCCTGCTGGGATTTGAGTCTTGGCTTTGGCCACAGACTTAGAATGAAATTTGACATTTTAAACTAAACTTATGCTGCCTTTCAGCTGGAGGTCACGGATTTGTGTTACCCTCCCATTACCATGACACGGAGGCAGCTACTGTGGTCCCCCAAGTGAGGTTGGAAGGGATGCTGATCTGAGTTTGTACTTTCCCCAGGACCAGTGGAGATGGCTGTTCAGATCGTGTGATAATATAATACTTTAAAGTCGCCCCCCCCATCTCACCCGCCCTTCCTGCTTATAGACAAGAAGACTTTTTCTAATTTGCACAAAAATGCCATAGGAGCTACTGGCAGCCCAGGAGTCGGGGATAGCTTCCTTTTAAATGTGAAAAGGCAGAACAAGGGAAATCCCACCTACCTCCTTAGAAAAGGAAACTAGGCAACAGGCTTGGTGTAAAATATGGGGAATGCCATTGGTGCATTTTTTTTTCTGAGGTCGAAGAATTCTCTTATGAAACTTCTCAGGAAATGGAAGCGTTCATTCAGCCATTCCTTCAGGGCTGACTTTCCATTAGCTCAGTAGGCCCAGTACCAAGGGCCCACAGTGCTTTTAGGGGCCCATGAAAATATTCATCTTTATATAAAGTATATGACATATTATATAAGGTAGATTATATACTTTATATTATATTATATAATTATATAAAAATATAATTAGAAAATTTTTAAATGGAATAAAGGGCCCACAAAGGTAAAACCACGTAGGACTCACCATAGTCCTACTGCAGCCCTGTGTTCATTCATCCAGGGAAGCAGCCAGCCAGTCAGTCAGTATATTATTCCTTAGGGCAGCCTATAAGATACATTAGGCAATTGCTTTATGCTGAATGCAGGTGTGGTAAGGAGAACAGGACACATGTAGGTTTTACACAGAAGGGTTCAGATCTACGAAATATTCCCACAGCAGTGCACCTGTTCCTCGTGGCTAGAAGAAGAAAGTTGGGGACCAGGGACTGAAGTGACTGACCCACTGCAGCTGGCAGAGTCTGAGCCCATACAGCCCTCATCCACATTCTGCTCTTCCTCTGACCCTCAAAACTGAATGCTACCCTTCTTCAATGTTTCCCTGACTGACCCAACTATGTGGCCCGCCCACCCCCATGCCTCTGAAACAAGTACTGCAGGGCTACTGGGCATTGTAAAGCAAAGAACAACAGCATCTTGCTTTTATTTCTCAACGTTTCTCTTCTGAGTTACCAGCTCTTTATCTGTGTTTGGGAGTGATAGGGGAAGGCAGGTGATGACAGGATTCTGTGGGCTCAGAGTGAGGCACAAACAGGAAGTCAAAAGGAAAAGGTGATAAAATACCTTTCAAACTTTTCTTCCCACCAAGGAAGCATATGTTTATTGTGACGTGACTGGAAAACAGAGACAGGCAAATAAAATAAAACCCACCTAGATTTTGATTTCTGGCTATGGAAATGGCCAAATGGAACTAGAAATTAAAAATACAATTATTAAAATTAAGATCTATATGGAGGTTTAACATCCAACTGGAATTGACTGAAGAGAGAATTAGAAACTTGGGATACAGGTATGAAGAAACGACACAGGATGCAGCCAAGAGGATGTCATTGGGACTGATGGAGAAAGGACCTCTGAAAACCCTCTCCTCCATGAAAGCAATGAGAACGCTGGCAGAAACTGACAAAGCAAACTCTTTTAGAACTCTGTAAATGAACTCCAGGAGTGTTTGCTCAAGAAAAATGGCTGAATCGCAGTAAGAACCCTGAGCTTTGGGAAATTTTAACTTTCCCCCTGCTCAGCTTCACGTTAGCCTTAAAAATCAACAGCCTGCGATCATGGTGCAAAAGAGCATTCTAGCAACTACTGGAGGGGTCAGAACAGGATTGGAGCTCTTTCAAACCTCACGCTCAGAATTGTCATCATTTGAAGTTTCTAGCAGTTCCCTAGAAAACCCCATTTACAAGGCTTGTCTCTTTTTGACTTGGGACAGAGCTTGCCCAATGCAAATAGCTTGTTCCCTTGGGCCGTTTGTCAAAAACAACCAGTGGTTAAACTTTGTACTCTCCCGCAGCCCAAATTCCTATGTTGTTCTAACCCCCAGTACCTCAGATTGTGACTTGTTTGAGAGAGGGTCTTTAAAGAGGTAATTAAGTTAAAATGGGGTCATTGGCAGGGGGTCCTAATCCAATATGACTGGTGTCATTATAAGAAGAGGAGATAAGTTACACAGACACGTGTAGAGGAAATACCATGTGAGGACATAGGGAGAAGATGGTCATCTCCATCTACAAGCCGAGGAGAGAGCAACCAACCCTGCCAACACCTTGATCTTGAACGTCCAGCCTCCAGAATTACGAGACAATAAATTCCTGTTTAAGCCGCCCAAGTCTGTGGTACTTTGTTACGGCAGCCCTAGCAAATGAATGTGCTTATTGCTTAAAATCCCTTTTCATAGTACCACTTTAATAGGATTAATTTATGTAATCACAAATGAATAAGAGAGATTTAAACAAATGCCTGTGGATGCTTTCCCAATTTTTATTCACCTTTTGGTGTCCTAATTCATTTGAAAAGAGATGAAAAGAGTATTATTTGTCTAACAATATCGAAAAGTATTTCTAGTGTAAGCTGATAATTTTCATTTTCTGCAGAAAGATTCCTGTCTTATGTATTGACATTGGTCCCAGTCCATTCTTAGAAAAAATGTGATTTTTACTGATGTTGAAAAAGTAACAAAATAAAACCAACTAAGGTGCAGCCGCCAAAATTACATCAGCGTGTGACAGCGGAGCCCTTGTGATTTTCGATGTCACTTAACTCACGGAAGTGTGACCGTGACTCTGAGACCAATTTTTCACGGATTGTGTTTCAGGCTTTGAAATGAGTGTGGGCCGAGGATGCAGAATTTTCTTTGCTTAATAAAAAAGATTAAAAATGAAAAACATGAAAATATCCACAACACTAATAACGGAAAACAGGAATGATACATGTATATTTACCATGCATATAAAAGTTTAGATACTACCTATCTATGTATGTGCAGAAATATAAAGTAAAAGGAGACCGCCTGGTCGTCAGAAAAAAAAAGATTCAATCAGTGTGTATGCAAGTTGTGTTTGTTTTTCATATCAGAAAGATCATTACGGTGTCCTGAGGTAGGTTTTTTTTTTTTTTTAATTAATTAATTAATTAATTTTTGGCTGCATTGGGTCTTTGTTGCTGTGCATGGGTTTTCTCTAGTTGCGGCGAGCAGGGGTTACTCTTTGTTGCGGTGCGTGTGCTTCTCATTGCAGTGGCTTCTCTTATTGTGGAGCACGGGCTCTAGGCACGTGGGCTTCAGAAGCTCTGGCATGCGGGCTCCGTAGCTGTGGCTCCCAGGCTCTAGAGCGCAGGCTCAGTAGTTGTGACGCAGGGGCTTAGCTGCTCCACGGTATGTGGGATTTTCCCGGACCAGGGCTCGAACCCGTGTCCCCTGCATTGGCAGGCAGATTCTTAACCACTGCATCACCAAGGAAGCCACTGAGGTAGGTTTTTGAAGTGAGTGAAGTAATCTCTGGAAAAAGAGAAGCTCCTTTCATAGAGATGAACAAAACCTGAAAAAATCTGATCTCCAAGTTCAGATCACAGCCTTTACTCTGAGCATGCTGGCTGTCTTGCCATTTGCATTTATATTTTTATGCCTGTATTTGTGCTATTTGCTTTATCTTGAATGCCCTTCCCCCAGTGGACTCCTGCTCATCTTTCAAGAGCTGATTTATTATCTCCTTTCTAAAGCCCTCTGGGACCGACCTCACTTGAGTTGGAACTAGGAGCCCATGGCTATCAGGACATTTCAGTGACACCCCATCACAGCCTTCTCACAGCCTTTGCAGCTCATGCTAAGTGTCTGGTTTCCTGGTTGGACTGTGGATGCCTCAAAGTTCGTTTATCTTCTTTATTTCCATATTCCTAGCATTTAGCATAGTGCTTCAACATTGGAGGTTCCCCCCAAATACCTGTTGTTAAGTGAAGAGAATGGACCTAAGGAACTATAAAGAAATGTTGACTGGAAATGTCTGACATGTATTATTAAATTAAAAGATGGCTTGTGGTCATAGGAAAGAAAGTGGGAGATTTCTGTTTCTGCGTTATGTCAGATTACCTAGGAAGGACCCTCAGCTAAAATACAAACTAGATACTGGAAAGTTACAAACTCCCTAAGTTTAATCAAAAATAAGTTCAATAACAAGTAAGGGATGGGACTTCTGGGCTTGGTGAAGATGGAGTCAGTGCAGCCTTTGTCTTCCGTTGCTTACAATGAAGACTTCTAGACAAAACACAAAGTGCAACAACCTGCAGACTCCGAAAAGTTACCACTAGTGGGAAGATTAGGGAGGGGTACCAAAACTTGAAGAATGACTTGTTTGGGGGTAAATTTCTTGGTTTGGTTTTTTCTCTCTTTTATCATCTGGCTTTAACCTGAGAGTGGTCCCTATGCAGAACTGGACTGTGGTGCTGCAACAAAATCTCAGAGAGAAACCCTGTCTTTCTGGCCAAAGGACCAGGACAAGGTGCCCCTCTGGGCTGGAGAATGGGGGTGGGGAGTCCTCATTAATTTTTGTTTCTCTGCACCCAGCCCTCAGTGCTGCGTAGTCCGGAGCTGGGAGAAAAATCCTTCTGGCCAAAGGACTGGGAAAAGAGGTCTCTGTGGGGAAAAGAGGTCTCTGTGGGCCAAAGAGTTTGTGGCTGCGTTTTCCTCTCTTCTCACTGCCTTACTCTGAGAATGAACCCTGAGCCTGTGAAACCGGGCAGCAGTACGGGTGGCCAACAAGTGGAGAGAAATCCTGTCTTTATAGACAGAGAAGAGTGGGTCTGGGAGCTGAAAAGGGTGGGGAATCTCACAGAGGACAAAACTGAAGAAGAGTATCCCCTAATTCTGTGTATGAGTAGATGCAAATCATGAATAAAAAGAAACGATGAATGAAAAGAAACTACTATGTGTTTCATAACACATATAATCATACTTTGAAACAACTTCAACGAAGAAACTCTAATGGGAGTTCAATAATACTTAGAACTGAATGATACTGAAATGTAAAATGTCAGGATGGTGGGATACATGGAAAGTAAGAAACATGTATAGACCTAAATGCTTATATTAGAAAAGAAGAAAGTCTGTGCAGAATATCCAACTTAAGAAATTAGTAAAAGAACAACAGGATGAATCCATGGAAAATAGGCAATAAACATCAGTGTATAAATGAATAAATTAGAAAACATAATATTGAGTGAAAAAGCAAGTTGTATAGAATATATAAAATGATACCATTTTTATAAAGCTAAAAGTAAGCATAAGTAATATATCATTTAGGGGCACATACAAAATTATTTTTTTTAAGAAATTAAGGGAATGATAGAAATAAGTAGTTACATTAGGGTGGAGAAGGAATACAGAAGTAGATATAGCAGTAACGTTCTAGCTCTTAAATCGAACAGTCAAATTGGAAGTGTTTTCTTATACCCTGTAACGTAATACGTGACATGCATTATTTTGTACTTAGCAAGTGCTATATTTTAAAAGATTGTTAATTCCATTTGTTATTGCAGTATTAGCCTGCTTATCTTTTGTGCAAAGGCTCCTCTTGTTCTGTGTTTTCAGAACTGCTTTCTTTTCTTTTTTCTTTTTTTTATTGAAGTATAGTTATTTACAATGTTTCAGGTGTATAGCAAAGTGATTCAGTTATACATATATATATATAGATATTCTTTTTCAGATTCTTTTCCATTATGGTTTATTATAAGATATTGAATATAGTTCCCTGTGCTATGCAGTAGGTCCTTGTTGTTTATACAAACTTATTCTTTTTATGTAAAGAATTGGAAACAATTAAAAAGAATTGTGACATAATTTGATCTATATAATTCTGCTTTGTACTATTACTTAAATGTTTCCAAACATCTGTTGGCTCAAAATAGCTATAATGTCTTTTCTTAAAGTTACCCTGTGATCAGAACGGTTAACCACTCATTTATTCGGGTCATATTTATTAAATGGAATCCTTGTGCTGGGTACTGAGTTCCCAGCCTCAGGGAACTTACTGTCCATCTTTTCATTCCTGTAGAAGCTCAGAATCAGGAACTCTGACTGGGACTTCCAGAAATGAGGACCCCTGCCTGCGTCCCCTAATGACCAAGGGTTCGCGATAACTGACATCCAACTGGGTGCCTGGGGTCTTCGGAATGTATGGTGGGGGCAGGGGAAGGAGGGAGGCTTAGTGCATCTGGGGCATAAACTCCATCCGTGGTCTCCCTGGCTCCGTGATCCAGCTAGTGGGGTTAAACAGAAATACATGATTGTGTTTCTCACCCTTCAACTAGTTTTTCGTGCATTTTTACTTCCTTGACAGTGAGTCAGAAATTGGGTCTCTGTAGAGTAGGATGCTGTCTACTTAGTCTCCTTGACTGCTTTCTGTGCAAATAACCACAGGAAATTCCACAACTGAGAGTCAGCTTAGAGGTGGGCAAGATGAAATCGGGGAGAAGGACGTGGCATGTAAGACCTGTGCTATGAATGATGGTCCCCGTTTTGTCTCATTCCTCATTATCATGTCATTGTCATCTTCATGGAATGTTCCCAAGTAGTTACTGTGAGCTGGGGCTTCCCTAAGCCCTTTACCTTGTCTATTTCATTTAATCCTTATAACAACCCCATGAGCTGGTGCTATTATTCTATCCCTGTTCTACAGATGAGGAAACTGAGGTGTGGAGACCACTCATGTCACATCCCTGGGGAATCTGGCCTCACAATCTCGAAAGAAACAGGTGGACACTGACATTGCAAGGCAGCATTGAGGCCAGTGGGGTTAGAGGAGGAACGGCCTGTTGGTGTGTTCGTGGGTCAGGCATGCCTTTGACTTTGTGCTTGAGGAGCCTGCTTGATTTCCATAGCAGCGTTGTCTGGTCTAAGTTATTTCCCCAAAGCCCAGAGGCGCGCGCACACACGTGTGTGTGTCTTAAAAAAAATTATTGCACTTCATAATTTCTCCACTGAGAGCTTCTCTGGTTAATCTTCCAAGAGTTTAACTCACTTGGAAGTGAATAGAAACAGCCCATCTTTTTGGTGGTGTTTCATTCCTTGAGTAAGACTACGTTAGAATAAGGAGTGGTGAAGGAGGGACTGCTTGTCATTGGTGGTGAACAAAAAGCCCAGGAAGCCGGGAAACCAGACTGAGGCCCAGTTGAGGGATCTAACAGGCACTGAGCAAACACGGGTCAGACCCTGCAAGATGGAGATTTAACAGGCAAAGCCTTATTTTTAGATTCACGGTGACAAATGATGACTGGAGACGTTTTGTGCAGAATACCAATATGATGAAAGCCATCCTCAAGAGAGAGCCCTCTGGATAAAGCTGGAGGTAAGCACTCAGTAGATAGAAAATGCATCAAAATTGCCTGGAGAATGTGATTCCAATAAAATAAGATGGAATAAACCACCCTCACCACTTTGGAATTCTGTAAAATTAATCTATATTGCCAATAGTCAGAAACAAAGAATTGACTGCAGGCGTTTTGTCTTTTTATTTCAAATACCAGGCTACATGATGTAATGTTTTCCTTTACTCTTTGTTCTCATTCTCAATAAAAACTGCACTGAATTAGTGCAGTAATAAAGTGTTCTGCACTAATGTTTATAAGTCTTTGTGAGGGAGAACGATCTTGGTGATTTACCAAGCCCAGTGTCAAAAAGAAGCAGTACAGAGTAATCTCTGCCATAATGTAATAGTGATTTTAATTCATTAGGCTCAGCCAACTGCTGATCATTTAAACAACAACAAGCCCTGTCTTATGCTCAGGTTAAGAATACCTTCAATAAACAGTTGTACTTCTTCTGTTACTGAAATTTTGGATGGCCAGTGAGGTTCACCTCTAGCTACACAGAAAAATATTGCAAAGTGTATTTTTTTAAATGTTTAAAAAAAGGCATTCTACATGTGTACTCCTAATTGTCCTCTCACCAAAGTAACTGATAAATTCATAAATCAAGTATTGAATTAAGTAATAAACATTATTTATTAAGTGTTTATTGTATGCCTGGCACCAAATACTTTATGTGCATCAACCAACTAACATCTTACAACAGCATTCATAGGTAGATGATGCTACAATATCTATTTTACACATAAGCAAACTAAGACCAAGAGAGGTTAAGTAAATTTTCTGGGTCACACAGCTTTATGGACTGAATTGTGTGCCTCCAAAATTCCTATATTGAACCCTAACCCCCTCATGTGACTGTATTTGGAAATAGGAACTTTAGGGAGGGAATTAAGGTTAAACAAAAGTCACCTAATCCAGTAGGACCATTGTCCTTGTAGAGGAAGAGGTACCAGAGAGCTTTCTCTCTTTCCACGTGCCACGTGAGGACTCAGCCAGAAGGTAGCTGTCTACAAGCCAAGAAGAGAGGCCCTACCGGAAACCAGCGCTGATGGTGCCTTGCTTTTGGACTTCTAGCCTCCAGAATGGTGAGAAAATAATTTCTGTTGGTTAAGCCACCCAGTCTGCGGTATTTTGCTATGACAGCCCTAGCAGACTAATACCAGTAAGAGTGGAACTAGGGTTCTAATTTAGGGAGCCTGTCTCTAGAGCCTATGTCCTCAACTGCCACACTATTATATCTATTTTTGAAAACAGGGGTCATGTGTTCATTGTGCCCTTTATAACTCCTATAAGTGCCTTATACTTATATTTACAAAATAAAATGGAGAGTAGATGAATCATCATGGCCCAAGGGATGTTGCCACTGGGTGTTGTAACTTGACTGCCAAATAATACCTGCTCACCATTTGTCTTTCCCATCATATCTACCATTTTTTCCCCACCAGCTCTCCTAAGCCTGTCAATTCTTACCTTGTCTTCCGTACAAATGTACTTATTCTCTACTCAATCTGGAGCAGTGGCTACCAGCTTCAGAATGTTGCTTGGAGACACTAAACAACCTTGATTCTTTTTGAAGGAAATCACGAGATAGCCTCAAATCAAATCATAAACTGCAGGATTCTTCTTCAACCTCTCCCATTCTATATTTGTTTCTCTCTTCTCCAACAGTTCCGGGTTCCCAAAAATCTATACATTTATCATTGGCTCTATCCTACGAGCACACAAAGCAGCTTTGGAATTATCACACCTATAAATCTACTGAAGAATGGTTTGTACAAGACTCAGACCTCACAGCAGAGGACCAGATATGCTTCCAGTTGAAACAGGAAAGCCCCTGTGACTTTACAAGAGAGCCCCAGTATGTACCAGTAAATAGTGAACCAATGACTGCCAAATGCACTTGAAAGCCAATTAGAATGCTTCCCTGCTTCCAAAAAATTCTATAATAGAACACTCACCCATCAAAGGCTATCTTAACACTTCCTCCTTTTACTCTGTAAGTCCTGTGAGTTTCTACTGAAGGAAAGAGATGGTAGCAGACTATCTCGTATGATCTGAATAAACAACCTTTTGTTAATAGTACAGGTGCTCTGTGTACTTTTGAAACCATCATCCACAAACCTATGAGGTAAAATTAAAAATTGAAATTCTTTTTAATCTTAGACTATTCCCACTGAGGTAGTACAATCCAAGTACTGAGTTCCAAAGTTATTGGATTCATCCTTTTTCCTATGTGGCTTGTTATCTGTTTTATATCTAGTTAGGTTCATTTGTATCTAATTGTATTGCCTTTTAGGATTTGCTTTTGTCGTCCTTTTTTTTTTTCTTTAAAGAAATTTTAAACCACTTAAATAGTTCAAAAATTAAGTCAGCATAAAAAGATATATTCAGAAAAGTCTCATTCCCACCTCTTCTTCTATCCCGTTTCTGCCCACCTCCTATATGCAGCCATTTTCATTTGTTTCTGCTTTACCCTATGTTTCCTTTTGTAAAATAAGCAAACTTAGATGCACACACATTCTTGTTTCTCATTTTGACCCTACGGAGGGAATATATTTCACAACAGGAAGCTGTATGAAGATTTCCTTCTGCTAAAGCAATTTGAAATCTCTGGACGTGCTCATTTCCTTTTATCATAGAATCCATAGGCTTCTCAACGATACAGTGGAGCTGAACAGTGGGAGCTGGAAGCAGACAGGCCCAGGTTTGAATCTGGGCTGCCCAGAGCCGCAGTGTGGCCTGAATAGGCTACTTAGCTTCTCTTATTCCTCATCTGTCATAGCTGGGAAAATAATGACCAGAGTAGAGAAACGATGATGGCATCTACAAGAAATTTCACATGTGAAAGCCTTGACGTAGGGCTCTGCTTGAGGACATCACTGGCAATTCTCTTAGTGCCATTCCTTCCCTTGGTCAAGCATAAAAGCTGACCTTTCTTGTAGAATTAGCAACATTGATCAATAGCATTTTTTCCCTTACATCAAGTGTTTGGTTGCTTGTTGATTTTTTTCAAAAGGAATAAAAACCATTCAGAGAAAGATCTGGAGACATCATGTTTCATCTTCCTGTTGATGTCAGGGTTTACTTTATGCCTTACTATTCTTTGGACATTTCAAAATACCCTTTGATACCTGATGTTTGAAGAGTCACTCGTCTCTTCATTGTCCCCCATTATTCTGCATTTTCTAGGCAGTGGTTCTTAACTTTTTTGGTCAAGGACCCTCTTGGGAATCTTATGAAATTCATGGATCCTCTTTTCTTAAAATATGCAAACATACAACAGTTTGCAAAGGCTCAAGGGCTCAGGAACTCGCTAAAATTTGTGGGATCCTAGGTTCAAACAAAACAAAGAGAAGCAAAAACAAAAGAACAAAACAATTCTGCTTTAGGAGAAGGTGTGTGCGTGCATGTGAGGAGGAAGAGGTTTAAGGGAAAATAGAGAAGAGAGGGTTTAGTTAAACTGCCACTGGGTTATAGGCAGGTCATGTGCTTTCTCAGTGGCCAGTGCTCACCCTACCAGAATCTTCCTCACCAAATTGCAATTGTCAATATTTGTTCCTACATTTTCAAGTCTGGGGATAGGGGTTCCTGTGGGCAGGAGCTCTGTCTTGGCCACTACTTTATCTCTGTCCCCTGCTATAGTGTTTGGCAACAGTGTTTGATAATATGCCCAGTAAGTATTTGTTAATGGCTAAATGAATAAAAGGGCCCAGGTGATAATAATTCATTTATTCATTCATCATATAATATTTATTGAGGACCTACTATGTGTCTGGCATTTTGACGAATTCTGGTCGTCAAAAGATGACATGGTCCCTGGGTTCATCGGATTTATAGTCTTCTAAGAATGGAATAAACATCTAAATGAAAGTAAAATTATAACTGTAATAAGTGCTATGAAGAAAAGGTAGATTCTTCTATAAAACATAACAAGGAAATCACACTTGGGTTAGTGTGGGAATTAGTGAAAGTGTCCCTGAGGATGTGGCATTTGGGTTAAGACTTTAAGGAGGAGCAACGGAATGAGTGAGGTAGGGATAAGTGGACTATATCAAGGGAGCATTTCTGGCAGAAGGAGGCTCTGTTGGAGGAGGGTCCCTGAGGTGCCCAAGAAACTGAAAGACTAGTGTGTTTGGGGTATGGGTGAGGGGAACTAAATAAAATATTGCTCTGGCTACAGAGGGAAAAATGACTTGGAGGAGGGCAAAGTGTGTGTGGGGAGAAGAGTGAGGAAGCTACTTCAATAGTACAAAGAAGAAATTATGGTTATCAAAAGCAGAAGAGAACCAGTGGAGATGGGGAGACTAAAATGGACTGAAGATGTATTTAGGAGGCCAAATGGATAGACCTCTGTAATGAATTATTCATGGGGGTGAGTTAGAAGGAAGAGCCAAGAATGATGCCCAGATTTCTGGCTCAGGCAATGAGATGGATGGTGGTGCCATTGGGAATCTTGAGTGCAGGAAAATTACATGTTTGGTTTTGGGAATGTTAATTTTATTGTGACTTTGAGATATGCAAGAATATTGAATAGGTCCTTGGGATAACCAAGTCTCAAATCCACAGAAGAGGTCTGGATTAGGTATATACTTGGGATGTCAGTGGCATGTGGATGGAATTGAAGCCTGGGGGCAGATGAAATTGCCAAGGGAAGGGTATGTGATGAGAAAAACTGAGGATGAGACTATTGTGAAAATTTAACATTTGAAGGTGGAGGAGGATTAGCTTGCCCAGCATGTTGAGAGAGAGAGAGGGTGGCTAGAGAGATAGGAAGAAAGGCAGAAGAGTGGAGGGTGGCACAAGCCACGGGAGAGGGGTGTTCAAGAAAGGCAGGTGGTTAACAGTGCCAAGAACCGATGAGAGAAAATTGCCCCAAACTGAAAAGTATACATTGGATTTCAGACATGGTGGTCATTATCAACTTAGTGAGAGCTGATGGGTAAAGGAGTCAGTGAAGTGGTTTGAGAAGTGGGTTTGGGGTGAGGAAATGGGGTGAGTGAATTTAGGAAAGTTTTTCAAGAACCTGACTATGAAGATGAGGAGAGAAGGCAATAGTTAGCAAGGGACATGGGATTGAGTGAGTTTTTAAAGATGTGGGACACCTGCCCACATTCAAATACTGATGGGAAAGGCTCTGGTTGAGTGGGCAGGGCTCCATCTAATGTAGGAGAAGATGTAATCGGTAGCTTATGGTTCTGGAGAGATGGGTAAAGCTAGGAAATCAAGGTGGCAGAAGGAGGCTCTGTCCTTACAGACCATGGGTGTTGGTCCAGGTAGATTTGTGATAAGTGGCAGAGTTGAACGAATTTCTGTCTGAAAGTGCCTATTTTCTTATTGAAGTAGGAGGTGGGTGGGGGAAGATTTGAAATTTTGTGTGGAGAGTGGGAGAGCGGATTGATCAGAGAAACAAAGAAGGATTAAGACAGGAGGATAATCATGAACTTGCAATGAATACTTATTGCTTATATTCCTTCTTCCTAAAGGTACTCAGAGTTTTATTAGGTGCACCCCCTCCACTATAGCCCATGAACTTTGGGGTCCCACTTGGCTTAAGCTTGTTGATACATTTCATTTTCTTGGCCACGGTCATTGGTTCCAGAAGGTATATGATGTTCCTTCAGTGGTTCGTTCAGGATGAATTTCAAACCATTGCATAAAGTGATGGGCAGAAGTGAGCTCTCCTCATGATTGTGAACCAGGGCACATACAGCCCTGCTGGCTGCTGGTGGCCATATTGGGGCTGTGAAAGCAGAGAGATAGGAAAAGATGACTGGGGGTAGACACCTTATCTGTCCATGGACTTTGCACTTGTGAGAGGCAACAAACCCCCTAAGTGTTCTAGCCTGGTTGTCAACAGCATCCTAAAACAATCTGTCTGACCCTGGCACCAGTTTGCCCTGATGTGTGTTACCTTCTCTAGCCAGACTGCTGGGGTTAACACGTGGGTCCATTGATCTGCCAACTAGACCAAAACCAAATGAAGACTAATGTATTCATTTGTTCAATAAGAATTTATTGAATACCTTCAAAGTGCCGTATATATTCTGTGCTTGGTGATGGGGATTCAGTGATGACCTTGACCTCAGAGAGCTGACCATCCAGTGGAGGGCTGCAATAGGGCCAGTGACCCAGCACCACTGATGATAAATTCTCATCAGATTTCAGTAAATGAATGAATGAGTGAATGAGTTTCTCATTATCACTACGACAGTTCAGGGTGATTGGCCGTATTCTCCTGAATGGCATATTGCCTTAAAAGTTCCCCCAAACTGCAATTCCCCTTCAAAGCTCTTCTTGATGTTCATTTCAATCTACTTTTTCTCATCAAAAAATGCTAATTTTAAGGGGGTGGCCAAGGAGATGGTGAGAATTTTCTCTGGGTCTAGACCTACATAGAGATGCTATCAAATGTGCTAAGTAATAAACTGGTCCTGATGCTGACATCCAAAGCACACACACTTACACACACCCACTCACTCTGGGGCCTGCCCCACGCTGCTGCCAGACTCTACCCTGTCAGTGCTTGTCCCACGCTGGCCACCAGCCTTTCAGTTTTCACTGTGCTCTCTGTTGGTCGAGGAAACATCACTTTAGAGCCGATTCCTGCAGTGGGGATTTTCCTGGAGGGACCCATGAACATGCAGAGGGAAAATCTTTTGGAACGTTCATGAATGCAGTTTTGTTCCTGATGATCCCAGGTTATTCCTGGCTGCCCTGTGTCTTCCCACTCATGGCGTGAATGCTTTTCACGGCTTCATGGGGTGGGTGGAGAGGGGCCAGCTCTCGGCTTTGACACACTCTAAATTACACTTTGAGTCCAAAGTTGCACCAGTGGCCTGGACAGCAGGGCTTTCATTGACAAGAGCAAAACTTTGTGGAGAGAAAATAAAAAGGACTTGGGAGTTCCAGAAGCCACAGCTATGAGAATTGAAGTCTTCCTGTGCCACTCAGGAAAGTGAGACCAGCCGGGGAGAGGGGGAGACCGGGTGGAGGTGTTGGGGATGTGACTAGGGTTTGCACACTGCCCGGGTGTCCAGAAAATGGCTCAGGACCCCCTGCCTTGGGCCTGACTTAGGCGTGGGAAGAGGCCAAGACAAAAGGCCCTAAAGAGTTTGAAGTGGAATCGGAGATCGTCAGGACTCAGTGCCTTTTCCGTGGCCCTGGAAGATTTCAGACCTCATGGAGCAGCCTAGGGTCGGCCCAGCTTCTGAGAGGCTGGCTGCCAGCACCGACAGGGGAGTGTCTGGTAGCGGCGTGGTGGGGGGGGGGCCCAGAGTGAGTGGGTGTGTGTGTGTATGCATGTGAGTGCACTGTGCATGTTTGTGTGTATGTGGGTGCGTTTTGCCCTTGTGCAAGCTCCCCTCGTGTGCATGCAAGTGCGTGTGTTCCAGAGCGTGTACGCGGGAGTGTGTGTGTGTGTGTGTGTGTTCCCACATCACTCCACCGAGAGGGTGAAGCCACTGGCAGGCCCAGTGGGGAGAGGCGCCCAGCAACTTCTACCCAGGAGCCTCGGCACCTGGATCTGACACAGGGACACCAGGGGATACCCTCAAAGACCTTGGGGGGAGCAGCAAGGAGACAGGATGCACTTAAGCCACACCCCTCCATCCCTCGTGCCAAAATGATGTATAACCCACACCAATTCAGAGCGCTCCTAGGGTGGCGGAGGGGGACATCTCGAACCACAGTTTAGATCTGAGTTAACCCCATTTAAAGTTGGAAGTGAGGGAATTCCCTGGTGGTCCAGTGGTTAGGACACTGTGCTTTCACTGCCGAGGGCGCAGGTTCGATCCCTGGTTGGGGAACTAAGATCCCACAAGCCACAAGGTGTGGCCAAAAAAAGAAAAAAAAAAAAAAAAAAGAAGAATTTGCCAAAAAAAAAAAAAAAGTTGAAAGTGATTGTTACCTTTTAATTGCCAAATTTAAGGTTTCTTTTTTCTAGGAGGAAACAAAAAGGGAGCTTAAGAGAAGAGTTAATTTCAGTCGCAGAGAAAGTCAGTTCTATCTTTACTCATCTGAGTGTTGTCTATAAAATTATAAACTCCCCTTGAACATGTTTTTAAAAGTTGGCTTAAAGTTTTTAGAAGTCTTTCTCAAATAAGACATAAAATGACATTTATAACTAAAATGCCTTTGTCTTGGAGGGAAAAATCAGAGTCTGTGAGCCTGAGGATGCCCTCTGATGAGTTTACAAAACTTGGGAAAACTATGTGATCCTATTACTCTTTGTAGAGTTCAACATAAACATCCTATTTCAACTGACTTTAAGATTCTAGTAAAACCAGTTTTGAGTTTGATAATTAGAACAATATAGACATTTGGACGTGGGGCTCAGTTTTTTCCAAAGACTTAGGATCTTTTTGACGGGTAAAGATGTACAGATGGACCATTTCTATGGACCTGTGGGCTCCTGTCCAGTACATTGATTCATCCGTGTTAAAAGCATGTACTGTGGTTTTGAGAAGACTAAAACTTACATGAACTACTGCCTACATTGTTTTTGTGGCAATTGAGAGTTAAAAATGTTGAGGGAAACTCTAGATGATGACCTCATCCCACCTATCTAGCTTTTTATAAAACCCCAAACTCAGGTGAAACTGCGGGCAGGCAACAGATGGGTGGTCATGTCCTGCAAAAATCAGTTACATGACTGTGGAGCTCCTACTATGTGCAAGCTCATTGGATTGGCTCTGCAGCTGACCATGTCGGTCCTCTTGGCCATCAGGGCCCTCTTCTGGGGCTTCGGGGTCCTCTGTCTACACTCTCTCCCTGGATGATCTCATTCACTCATGTGATTTCACGTGCTGCTGGCTTTCAAACCTCCAGCCTGACCCTCATGCCTGATCTCCAGACCCGGACATTCACCTGCCCACTGGGCATCTCCCCTCCAGTGTCTCATTAAATGAGCCTGATGGAACACGCGCAGCCACTTTCCCTCCAAGCCTGCTCCTCACCCCAGGTTTCTGATTCCGGGTACCATTACCACCAGCCGGACAGAATTCTCTCCTCCCCCCAGCATCCACTCCCTGAACACATCCGGTTGATTCTGCCTCTGAAATATTGCTGGGATCTCTGCTTCTCCCTCCCCTCATGGCCACCACCGTGACCCGTATCATCTCCAGCAGCAACTCCTGCCTTCAGCCTTTCTGCTCTCCTCTCTTTTCTCCTCCTGCCACCAGAGTGACCTTGGAACAAAGCAGATCTGATTCTATCTGTGTCTGGCTTAGATCCTTTCAGTGACTCCCTATTGCTCCTCGAATAAAAACCCAAATCCTTACAGCTTTCTCTCTGGGTCTCTGCTCTCACTACCTGAAGTCCATCCTCCTCTCACCTGGCTGGCTTGAGACCTTCCTCGGGGGCCATATTGCCTTCTCCAGGGGGTCTTTCCTGACCCCTGCACTGAGTTAGGCCTCCCTGTCACTCTCACCCATCACACCCGCCTGTTCCCTTTGAGACTGTCACTGCAATTCTTGACAAAATGCCTGTATTCCCTGATAGAACATAAATGCTGTGACAGCAGGGACTGTTCCTGCTTTATGTTTCTGGAACCGTGCCCAGAGTGGGACACGGTAAGTGCCCAAGAAAGACCTGGGGAACTAAAGAAATGAGAGGAAACGACAAAGCATAAGCAGCATTTCTTTCACTGATAACCCTTACAATGGCACAAATCCAGTTGGAGAGGGAAAGCCTTCACCTGGGAAAAAGATGATGGGTAGTTAGAGGCCGGCATGTGATCAAACCTAAATGAGCAGCCCAGGGAGTGTTTCCAAGTTTAAAGGCTGAGGGATTCTCTCTGGGTTGGGGCCGGCTGGGAAGGCTCTGGACCAGGATGCCTTTAGCTGGGCCCTGAAGACAGAGCAGGACGGGGCTTCAGGTTAGCAGAACCCATGTGCCTTGAAGTTTCCATCTGTCACTTGCAAACAAGCTCTGGGCTAAGGTGCTACCATTGAGAACTAGACACTTCAACAAAGGCTCAATTTGGCATCTTGTGGATACCGTTGGCGTCCCAGTGGGTGACCTAGGTCTCTAGACCACCCCTTGCCCCAAATTTGCACCTGGGCAGTTGTGTAGAAAGCTGAAAGTGAAGAGAAGGGTCTCGGCAAAGGTGACACAGTTACTAGAGAAAAAGAACATCAACTGATTTGCATTTGATTTGGCCAAGAATACGAAGCCAGTAACACCTATGAAAACAACTTTTCGTTCTCCAACCTGGGGTTTGTCTCTGCCTGTAAGAGGCATATGTACAGCCCTCGAATTTTTTTAGGGATGATTTACGTGTGGGAAGGGAACAGAATGGGGGGACCCCTCCTCCTGATTTTCCTTTAGGTCTATGAATCTGTCCTATCTCTCAGAAGTGTACAAAAACTGGAGACCCTTCACTGAAAATTAAGTATAGCTTAAGCCTGGCCTAGACATAGTTCACTTTTATTGCCTTTTCATAAATTTTACACCTTGGGAGCCACGTTTGAGCAATTTGCAGAGATACAGTTTCTGTGTCTCAGAGGACCCATTTGTACTCTGCCTTGTTAATAGCCTGTCAGAAGGAAATGGCTTGAGAAAGACAAATACTGTATGATCTCACTTATATTTGGAAAAAAAAAAAAAAGCCATCAAACTCAGAGAAAAAGAGATCAGATTTGTGGTTACCAGAGGTGGGGGGTGGGGTGGGGAAGGGGAATTGGAGGAAAGTGGTCCAAAGGTACAAACTTCCAGTTATAAGAAAAATAAGTCCTAGGGATGTAATGTACAACATGATGACCATAGTTAATACCACCGTATGGTATATTTCAAACTTGTTAAGCGAATAGATCCTGAGAGCTCATCACAAAGAAAGAACATTTTCATTTCTTTTATTTGGTATCTGTATGAGATAATGGATACTAACTAATAGTGATATTAGTGCTAGTCATAGTGTATTGTGATAGTCATTTCACAGTACATGTAAGTCAAATCATTAGGCTGTACACCTTAAACTTACACAGTGCTGTGTGTCAATTGTATCTCAATAAAATTGAAGAAAAAAAAGGAAATGCTTTGAGCATCTTTTAAATTCTTCTTAAAGTTAAGGGCATACCTGCAAAACCATAGCCAAACTTCCTGCCCTCCCTCCTTTCCTCAAAATCATTTTCTGGAAGATTCAAAGGTGCCCTTCCCCTAGGGGGAGGGAAAGTGATGGGCAAGGGAAGAAGCAGCAAGTGGGAAACACTGACTGCAAGAAAGCCAGTGTTTTTCTTTTGGAAAAACGAACAAACAAACAAACAAGCAAAAACAATAAAACCAGACCCTAAAGGATTTCTTAACCACAAGCAACAGATTTTTAAAAACAAAGACCTTTACAGACTGACTTACAAATCTAGTGACATTCTTGTGATTTGTTGGAATTTCCTTGTTCTTCAACTAATGGTGAACAGTTAGCGAACTCGGGGTCGCTCCTACTTACGATTCTATTCTGCTCCCTTTCTTCAAATTTGGATTCTTTCCTGACATGCGGAAAATTGGGTTTGGCTTGTAGCGTGTGAGACAAGCCTTTTGAATGAGCACATCCTCGTAAACACGCGTCATACTGTTTGAAAGGATGCATAATCCCGTTAGCCTGCTTAAGCTAAATTCTGTGTTGAAGCCTTGATTTCAAGTACATATATCAACTAATCTCCACATTCCTCATTCCAAACCATTTATGGTGAAAAATGTAACCCAGGAGGGTATGATGCTTCAAATACAGGGTTTTGATGTTAAATGAGAATCAAACATTTCTAAGGAACGAATGGAAACTTGGTGTGGCGAGATAAACCCTCACCACGCTTCATCCTTTGGCTCTGAATCGCTGCCAGGTGTCTGGGTTCTGGCTCGCCTGAGCTCCGGGCAGTGACAGGACCGTCCCTTTGGTTTCTATTCTCACTTCTTGCTTGTTATTATCCTGGCATGATACCATGTTCTGGGAGCCTCAGCATTTACTTGGCTCTGCCTTTTAAGGCAAGAATGGTCCGTATAACGACACTGTGTTCCTCCTCGGGCTAATCTCTGCCATCTCATCTCACTGTTCCTCCGGGAGGGATGCTGCGATGTTCCAGCCGGTGTGCCGGAGATGCTGAGCAGAGTTCCCCAGAGACAGGAACAGCAGGTGCCTGGATTCTAGGTCATGGTGTATCTGCAATCAGCTCAGACTCTTTGTGACAGTGGCACTTGCGCAGCGTGGCATAGATTGTGTGCGCGGGTCAGATTGAAGGGAGGGGGGATCCCCTCCTCTGTCCCAGTGGGAGGAAGACAAATCATATGTCAGATGGAATAATACACGAGTATCTAGCACGGTGCCAAGCCCTTACCGTGTTCCTAGTCAATGGCACCATCTATTAAGCCTAGGCTGTTATGTTATGCTTATTGTATCCTCAATGTACTGGTGATTCTTTTTAGCTCGTTTCCTTGCACCCCATGATTTTTGGGGTCTTTCTAAGAGTGATTTATTAAGTGTAAGGACCTGGCCTAGGGACGTGTATGTTTTTGGGGTCAGGGTGGGCTGGGGGAGCAGTATTTTGTGGCTGTTTCGTGGCTTGGTTCTGAGTTAATGTACTAACCATGTCTTTTATTTTCTGTGTTCTGATGCTTTGACACCCGGGGCCTTGCTGACCCTGGAGGGACTGTCCCTCCCAGGGTTAGCCAATCCCTGCACATATTGACTGATAGTAAACAGCTTGCCTGTGAGAGAAATTTTCAAGTACAAACTGACCGATCCAGAGTCCGCACCCCCAACCATCTCCTGTATGAGGCTTTCACACTCCTGGGCCACTGTTCACCTGCCCCAATCACCCCAGGGCCAGGTGTCAGACAACCAGGGACAGCTCCTAGCTCGGGGTCCGCTAAAATCATCCAAACCAGCCCATTCACTCTTGCACCTCCCACCTGCGAAAATGGCTAAAGGAAACCTCATTTACAATGGAGTCGGGAAGCCCTGAAACGTACAGACCCGGCAGGAAGAAAGGTTTCCTCTGACCCTACAACGCAAGCTGCCCACCGTCTGCAACTAATGGCAAACCCCACGGCCCACCCCGATTCCCTGCTTTCAAGCTGCCTCCTCTGTTCTCTGGACTTGCCTATGGTTCACCATAGTTTGTTTGTCCCGAACTGCAATTTTTTGCTATTCCTGAATAAACTCATTTTGCTGGTAAAATACGTGGGTTTTTTTTTTTTTTAGGTCAACACTCCCCACAGAAACCACAATAAAAGCTTTTCCCATAGTTTCCCCTCCCCCTCTGCCTCCTGGCCAATCTTAGTGCTTCTTCCCACCACACACCCCCTCCACAGCGTGGCGTGCCATGGGATCTGTAACAAGTCGTCTTTGCAATGGCAATCATGTCCTGATCTGTTGGCCTTACTGAACCTCAACTTTTCTACTGATACATAGAAAAGTTGTTTCTCTATTTTAAAACAGTTATCCCCTGGAGGAAATAGAGGGCGGCGTCTGTGGCTTGGTTGACAACAGTGTAGCTGGTGAGGAAGTAACAACACCGCTAACAGTGATTGTGTTTCCTGAACCTCAGATTGGGACCCGTGATCTGAGCCAGCACCACGTCTCAGGTGTTACGGGCATTAACTGTTCTGGCCTGGAGTAGCCAGGACAGGGCGGCTGCTGCCACAGACGCTCTTTAGACAGTCCTGGGGGCGATGTCAGGAGCTCGTGGAAGGGGCAGCTTTGAGCATGACCTCTGCCTTTCTCTTTCAAGAATTAAAATGCTCCCCAAAAGAGCTAGGACTTGGGGATCAAGGCCTGGAAGGGGCCCACAGGGGAAGAGGCTCTGCCTGAGAGGGTGGAGGCTGGCATCGTTGAGGCCGGCTGCTCTGTGTGCAGAGTTTGGGGCCATAGTCTTGCAAGTAGTGGGTTCCTTGCTGCCACCTGCTTGCTGAGCTCTTAGAATGTTCCTCGGGGGAGCCATGGGGAAAGCCGCCTGGCCTCTCCTCTGGGAAGTGCTCGTGCACACGTGGCGGGCACCAACCTGGAGAACTGGTCCATGGCCTCAGGGGGATGGATGTCATCCGGTTAATATTCAGATTGGGGGATGAAAACCAGAATTGTTTATTTTCCTTTCTGGATAATCTAACTTCACTCCTTTGGCATTTTCTCCTAACCAAACTGTCAGTAGGTGCACGTTTTCTGCTCCTGGAAGAGAGGGTCTTGATTTCACTGTGCTGCTTCCCGGACCGTAGATGTCACAGGACCTTTCCCAGACTGACGAGATGGTGAAAACTAGCCTCCTCCCCTGTTTTCTGTTATTTCCCGGGGTCCATCATTTCTAGAGCCACATTCTACTGGATTTATTACACTGGGGTTTTAAAGTTTGTTTTTTTTTTAAAAGAACTGGTAATGTTAAAATCACTGTGTTTCTCTTTTCTCTCCCTTTGACGTCTATTTAATTTTTTTTTCAAACCCTTGCCAATTAAAAAAAAATTTTTTTTAATAAATTTATTTCTTTTATTTATTTATTTTTGGCTGCATTGGGTCTTTGTAGCTGTGCGGGCTTTCTCTAGTTGCGGCGAGAGGAGGCTATTCTTCGTTGCAGTGTGTGGGCTTCTCACTGCGGTGGCTCCTCTTGTTGCAGAACATGTGCTCTAGGCGCATGGGCTTCAGTAGTTGTGGCACGCGGGCTCAGTAGTTGTGGCGCCCGGGCCTAGCTGCTCCGCGGCATGTGGGTTCTTCCTGGACCAGGGCTTGAACCCGTGTCCCCTGCATTGGCAGGCAGATTCTTAACCACTGCACCACCAGGGAAGCCCCTCTATTTAATTTTTGCAATTAAAATGTCCATGAGCTATGGTGGAAGAAACCTGAGAAGTTTCAACCCGAGGAATCCTAGCACTTATATTCCTAGAAGGAGGATGGGATGCCTTTCCTCCTCTGGCCACTCCTTCAATTTCCTCTAATTGTTCGGTATTGTTCCACAGACTCAGAATTCATTACAACTGTATAACTTCTCAATACAAATTATTAAGGAATATAGAATGAGAAATTGAAGGAGACCTATAGAGAGGAATATTTTTGTAGGTTGCAAAAGCCCTCCATGACAGTCTCATGATGAAATCAATTGGAAACTAGGGTTTCTATGGTGGGAAGCTGTGGGGATGACAGTAGTCCTTTGCCAGGGGCTGTCTGCACCATCCACAGAGATGCAGCCATGAACCGCAGATTGCCTTTGGTGGGCTGTCCGTTGCTGAGGTTTCAAAAGGCGCTGCTTCCAAATGAAGTAGCCTGGGTTCTGATTTAGCCACATTTGTATCCCGTATGTTTATTCTACGTCACTGAATAGAAGGTGACCACATGGCATAAACTTGATTCAGTGAGCATCTCCTATATGCGCCAGGGACATGCCCCTGCCAAGACCTTCATGGGCGATGCAGCCCTGCTTCCCTTGGATGGCCTTGGTGGCTTTGTTTTACATCCCCTTGGTGGCCTTTTTGGTGGAAAAGGGTTTGGGGAATATTTCTCAGTTCATTGGAGGCCCTGTATTTCACTTTACAACTCACAGCACTTCATAAGGACTCCTTTACTGTGAAAATACTGATCATGAGTGTACACCAATGCGTGTGAAAGTAATAACTTATGACTTGATCTGCATTAATCAGAAAATGTAGAGTGGAAGACCAACTTTAAAGAACGCTAAAATGTTTGCATAAAAGGGTGTCAGGTGCAATTATTAAGACTGAGAAGGGGTACAGAGACAATGCCAAGTGGGAGAGCATCCCTAGTGATTAGTACCAGCCAAGGCAAAGGCTCAAAGCACAGAAGACTGAGCTGGGGCCCCCTGCATCCCAGCTCATTTCCTGTTTGAACCATAGCTATTTGCAAATCTGTCTCACTTTCCCTTTCCCTATTCAAGAGTAAGCTTTCTACCTAACGCAGTATTTACCCAGTGCCTTGCAAATAGCAGGTGCTCAATAAATCAATGGATGGATGGAATAATGAAAGAACAAAATGAGACAGATAATCAAGAAATGGGTCACTGAGGTCTGGAGTGGAGGTGAGTTTGCGCTGGTCTGCATGTGGGCCCAAGGGATTCAGGCAGAGAGTGTGGGAGAGGGGTCAATAGGAGATGAAACTGGGGGCCCTTCTACAGGTACTCCTCCTCAGCCTGGGTCCCAGCAGCGGTGCACAGATGGGCTCCATCCTCTCCAGGCTCCAGGGAGCCTGCCTGCCTGCAGGGGGCACCAAATCATCCAGCACCATCTCATTAGGTGCATTCGCTTTTGCAAAGGCTTTCTCAACTCTTTGCGGGATGGTTTTTAGTCTGTGGAGATTCTGCGTGCTTTGACACGTTTACATTGGACACAGGGCTCCCTTTCTGCCCTCCCCTGTACATTTCCAGCTCTGCTTTTAAATGAAGAGGTGGAGTAGACTTGTGGTTGCATTACTTTTCACCTGACCATTTTATAGGGTTTTTCCTTGGCGGCACGTTTGGGGCAAAGTCTTCATTTTTTTTTTTTTTTAAGTTAAATGTTTAATTGACTCTGCACTATACATGCATTCCTCCATTATGAGTTGGAATCTGCCTTTTAGCTGGCAGTCCTTCAAATATAATTCTAAGATTTTTATTAACAATCTGACTTGGGAGCTCCCTGTACCTCACTGATTCACTGATCTGATAAGAAGTTTGTATTTCACAAAAGTGACAGTGTTACCCTAATAGAAGAAATGGAAGAAAGACCCTCCCTAGGTCAGGGAGAACACCCAGTAGCTTGCTTGGTTTCCTCTCTCTCGCTCTCTGTCTGTCTGTCTGTCTGTCTCTCTTTCTAGGTCCCTGGAGACTAGTCCAGCCCTGGACTCTTATAAGGATTGAATATCCTCAAACCTCTACGTAAAGCACAAAGATTCATGGCAGAGTAGGAGAGAGACAAATGTCTATTTATCTCTTTTTGGACTTGATAAACAAAAGGATGTCCTCATTTGTGGAAATAACAAGGAACTCTCATTCCAGCTCTTAAAACAATCTGTCTGGAGTGTCTGCATTCTAGAAAAGTAGTGCACTAAGATGTGGTTTTGATCCTGCCTGGCCCACTTGAGGCTGATTCAGAATGTCTGGGGCCAGTTCCCTCTTGTTCCCTGTGAGCAATCAGCCCTGACAAGGTGGGTCTGGGCAGGAAGGAGGCAGCCCACAGTCGTTGTTGGGAGTAGGCTACCCTTGTCTGCCTGTCACTCGCTGTGTGACTTGGGGCAAGTTGCTTCATCTTTCTGAGCCTCAGTTTCCTCATCTGTAAAAGAAGAAGAATAATACCTTCCAGGTTGCTGTGAGGTGTACTATACAAGGCATGCAGGGAATTTTACCTGATCCATTGTAAGCTCTCCATAAAGAGAGAAGCTGGAGGGCAGCAGCCTCTACACTTTTGTGCCATTCCTCCCTTCTGGAATATTCTTTCTCCTCCTCTGCCTGTCAAAGTCCCATCTAATGCCATGAGGAGGCCTCTCTGAGCATCCCAGCCAGCTTTATTCTCAGGAATTCTGATTCATTTATTGTCTGTACCACTCACCAGGGTCTTTTCATATTCTGTCTATTGTTTTTCCCTTGACCATTTTTTAGGGTTTTATTTATCACTATTATAAAAAAGTTAAGTGTGAGTCTTAGTTCCTCAACTAGGCAGTAAGTCCATGGAGTTTACTTTTTATTTTTATTTATTTATTTATTTTTGGCTGCGTTGGGTCTTCGCTGCTGTGCGTGGGCTTTTCTGTAGTTCCGGCGAGCGGGGGCTACTCTTCGCTGTGGTGCACGGGCTTCTCATTACGGTGGCTTCTTTTGTTGCAGAGCATGGGCTCTAGATGCACGGGCTTCAGTAGTTGTGATGCACAGGCTCAGTAGTTGTGGCACGCGGGCTCAGTAGTTGAGGCGCATGGGCTTAGTTGCTCCGCGGCACGTGGGATCTTCCCGGACCAGGGCTCGAACCCGTGTCCCCTGCGTTGGCAAGTGGATTCTTAACCACTGCGCCACCAGGGAAGCCCAGTCCATGGAGTTTAGTGAATGTATTTCTGCACCTCCACCCTCATCCCTTAATCAGATAACCTGAAGAGAATTTTGCATCTTTTGCATAAGCTCACTAAATACTTGAAGATAATATCTAAATAATATCCTCAGAGTGGGTTACTTGATTGATTCTACTGGCACTACACAAATCTTTTGTTATTTTGAAGTGGGCGCTCACTCCCGCAGCCAGTCTGGATCAGGTGTCATGTACATAAATAAAAATCATTCAGTAATTCAGCAAGTGTGGGCGCCTATTATACCAGTCAGGCACTGTGTTGGTTATGGGACACACTAATGAATAACACCAGACACAAATCCGGTCCTCTTGAAACTTGTGGTTTGCGGGGGGTGATGAACATTGATCAGTGTATAAAAACTGTGATGAGTTTTATGTAAGAAAAAGGTATAGAAGGCTATGGGTGTAGATAAGGGTGGGGACGTGGTATAAACTGGTGAGTAGAGAAGGCTGTTTTGGTGTTAGAATTAACATTACCCAGGTGAAGGGGAATGTGGAGAGAAGGGAGTTATTGGACCGGGTGAGCCAGCACCCTGTGGTGGGAGAGTGTGGGCTGGCCATAATGGGAAACGGGGCTAGAGTGGTGGGCCGGGGCCCACGCGCAGGCTTGTGGTCATGTCAATAACTCAGCCTTTCCTCTGAAAGCAATAAGAGGTCATTGGGGGTGTTTTGAGGAGGAGCCAGAAAGGACCTGATCTGAATTTTCATCGAAAAGGGCTGCAGTGTGGACAGTGGGCTGGAGGACGGTGCACGTGGTCACAGGAGGGCAGCTAGAGGCCTTCCTGATGGTCTGGGTGAGTGGAGCAGCTGCAGAGAGGGAGAGAGGGGATGGATTCAAGAGGTAGGAGTTGAGATGGGCTGAGCTTGAAGCTGGATTGGAGAGGGGCGCGGGGAAGATGCAGGGGCCCGATGTCTCCTGGGCTTCTGGATTGAGCGTCTGGATGGATGGAGGTGCTGTACACCGACATGTGGGCTCCTGGGAGAGGACAGGGCTTAGGGGGTATTTGTGAATTTAGTTTGGTTTTGTTGAGGTATGGTGCCTTTGAAACCCAAGCTCCAAGAGGAGCTTTCACGTGGGCCGTTGGATGAAGCACTCGGGAACTCTGAGAACAGGTCTGGGTTAGGGGTAAGCTTAAGAGTCACTGGTGGGGGGTAACTGAAGTTGTGGGTGGGAATGAGAATTGGAGACAGGATAGAATGAGGGAGAAGAGGGCTTAGACTGAACCTTGAGAAACTCTGGCATCCATGGCTGGTTACAGGAGTATGAGCTTGAACAAGAGCCTGAGGGATGGACAGAGGGGAAGAAAAACCACGAAGGTTAGATGTCATAGGAGCCCAGGGAAGAGAGCAGAGCCAGAGGGAAACTGTGGTCAACATCAAAAACGGCTGGAAAGACAAATAAAATGAAGATTGGAACTGGTTCATTGGATCTGGAGACTAGAAGTCATTGAGGAGCTGAGTGAGAGATGTGTTGCTGGACCAATAGGGTCAGACCCCAGTGGGAGGTGTGGATGGGCAAAGAGAAGAGGGAGGAGGGAAGTATAGACAATTCTTAATTTGCTTGTGTGGGGAGAGAGAAAGAGAGCAATGGGGAACTGTGGAAACAGGGGAGCGTTTCTTTATCTTTGTTAGGTTTTTAATAAGAGAGACTTGAGTATAATTACAGACCAGTGCAAAGGATTCACTGGCAAGGGAGAGGCTGAATATTCAGGAGAAAGAGGATCTTATCTATAGTGTTTTAGGGTGAATGGCTGTCCTTGTTTGCCCAGGACAGAGGGGTGTCCTGGGACCCAGGACTTTCAGTGCAAAAACCAGAACAGTCTTAGGTTAACTGGGATGGTTGGTCACCTGAGTTTTTAGAGAAGGTGAGAGGGGATGAGATCCAAAGTATAGGAGTAGGAACCTACTTCTGCTGGAGGAGGGCCACCTTCTCTCTTGCAATGGAGGGAAGGAAAGGATGAACTGAGGCGGAGGGTGGTTCATAGGCTTGTTTTGCGGGGGAATCGAAGGGTGCTCATCTGATGTTTTCAATTTCCTTTAGGAAGTAAGGAGTATGATTATTTGCTGAGGGGGGATGACTGGAGAAAGTTTCAAATGCTTCTCATGGAGCCTGGGAGAGCAAGTTGACAAGAGAAATATAGTGGTATTACTAGGTGGTGGTGAAGGGCCATGTGAGGTTGGGTGCCATGAATTTATAACAATGCTCATTTGCCCGTCACGTGTATGGGATTATCCAGCAGAGATCAGCTGCTCAAGGGAAGCTTAGAGATGGTGGATGGTTGGCTTCCCGCAGGGCTGACATTTTTCCAGCCGGTGCAACAATTCTAGCAACAGAACAAAAGGGTGAAAGGAAAAATTTAATGTACTGCCAAGAATTTTATTAAAGTGGTGGAAGACGGAACTTAGGCTGCATAAAGAAAAAGTGAAGAACTTAGGCTGGAGAAAGGAAGAAGTGATGATGGATTTGGAGTAAAATCAATGGATTGGTAAGGTTGGCGGTAAGGCTGTGAGCCCAGGGTGGAGGCTGTGGTTGAGCTGGAGGTGTGAAGTTGTCACCAAGCATGCCAGAGGGCACAGGGCATGAGGCTCGGAGGGTGCTGGCTGGGACCTGCGAATGTACATTCTCTTCATGGGATATTATAACAAAGGAAGGGAGGGATGAAAATACTCTAGGGGGAAGTAGGGTGAGTGATTGATGGTAGAGGCAAGCTTCTAAATGTGTTGAAAAAAATAAAGCAAATGCATTTAAATGCTTTAGGGAAACTACCATTATCAACTGGTCTTTGATTCTAGGATGAATGGTGTTATGGGTTGAATTGTGTCCCCCTAAAATTCGTATGTTGAGGTCCTAACCCCCGTGTCTTCAAATGTGACCTTATTTGGAAATAGGGTCACTGCAGATATAATTAGTCAAGTTAAAATGTGGTCATTGGGGTAGCCCTAATCCAATAGGACTGGTGTCCTTATAAAAAGGGGAAATCTGGACACACATACACACACACACACACACACACACACACAGAACACCATGTGAAAATGAAGGCAGAGATCAGGGTGATACATGTATAAGCCAAGGATGCCAAAGATTGCCAGCAAACCACCAGAAATTAGGAGAGAGACCTGGAACAGATCCTTCCCTCAGCCCCCAGAAGAAACCAACTCTTTCGACACCTTGATCTTGGACTTTTGGCTCCAAACTGTGAGACTAGATTTCTGTTGATTAAGCCTCTCAGTTTGCGGTACTCTGTTATGGCAGGAAACTAATACATTTGGGATTATGGGACTTTAGTCAGTATTTCATATACTCTCTTCTTTCAGTTTTTCCCTATCCTGTCTCTAGTTCTGGTGTAATTCTAATTTGGTATTCTGAGCAAATGTATTCCTCTAATTATCTTGCCTTTCTTACTCTCCTATGTAATATTTTTAATCTTTAACAGGCTACCCTAGGTAAGAATATATGACCTGTTTTAGGGGCTTGAAATGCTTTCCACAGAAAGTTGGAGACACAGTCTTAGTTATAACAACTTCCAGAAAAATTAGGTAAGACGACTCCATACTCTAAAGGACAGTCCTCAAAGTGTGAAGTCACCCCGCTCCAGCACAGACCCCGTGACGACAAGGAGGGTCAGGCATGGAGACCCCAAAAGGGTCTGGAGCCACGTGCAAGAGATGCCCATGTAGGAAGCTGGTTGTCTCTGGGCAACTTTCACCATCTCTTAGAAGCTGATATTCTGTCTCGTGGGAGCTTTATGAGCACTGGGGATCATGGATGTAAAAGCAACCTGCACAGTTCGTCAGCTCGCCGTCCATCTCCTCAGTTTTTTCATTCGTTCATTCCCGGGGCCAGCGAGCCGACATCCCTCAGGGCTGCTGTGTCCGAGGCACTGGGATCGTGGAGCATGCAGCACTGCCCTCAGCGCTGGGCAGACAGAAGCCGCTGTCAGCTCTCTGGCTGGTCTCCTGTCTTCCTGATGTAACAGTCCCCTGTATTGACCAGTGGGAAACAAAGTTTCCGTGTCTCCTGATAACTCCTCCCAGCTCGCTTTCCTTCAGTGACCATCCCAGATCCCCTTCCCACAGTCCCTGAAGGCAGCAAGTGCAGGAGAAAGGGCACCGGCCAGCCGGGGGTCAGAGCCCTGACTGTGTCCTCCGGCAGGGCCTGTCCCCACCTCTCTCCCGCTCCCATTGGCCTCCTTTGATCTTCTCAAGCGCTCTGTGAAGCGGCCGGGGGAGTAGCTGTTGCCATTCCCGTTTGACGGATGAGCAAATTTGTGATTAAGTGACTTGCTGGAAGCAGAGGCGAATTCCTGGAGGAGCCTGGATGTGGTGGGCATTGGGGGTTTGCCTCGCCAGCATCTGCTTCCTCATCCTCTCTGCACAGCGCCTGGCTGTGTTTGGGGACACAGCTCTTTTCCTGGGCTCCGGTGAGGACCCCGTGTCCAGGTCAGTGCCAACACGCGTGGACCTTCCCGAGGCCACGTGGGACCCAAGTCAATCACAGTGATTCTCAGAACTTATGGGAGCTACAGGAAAGGACCTTAGCCCTTCCCCTTTGAACTTGAACCTGAGAGGTGTGAGAGAGGCTGGCTGAGACAGAGGCAGCACAGAGGAAGTACAGCTGAGAGAAGGAGGAAGGGAACGTCCCATGACATCGTTTGAACTCTTGGGTCAAACTGTATCTTAGTTAGTCCTGCCTGGGCTTGTGACACTGGTCTTTGTGCTCCAGCTTGTGTGTGTGTGTGTGTGTGTGTGTGTGTGTGTGTGTATGCACGCATGTGTGTTACTGGCACTGAAGAGGGTCACTGATACCCAGTGCTACAATGTGAAACCCTGAGCCCCCAGACCAACCCCCCACCCCCAGTGGTAGCCACATTGCTTTCTGAAATAATTACACGTTCAAAGATGACATCTCTGAACGTGACATGAAAATCAAAGCTGCAATTTTTTGTAAAGAAGCTGAACGAACTCACTGGCTGTTCTTTACAAGAATTTCAACAGACTCTTTATTCCAAGGAAGAAGTGATTCTAGATTTTCTGTGGATCTCTGTGCAGGCTGTGATTGTGTGTGTGAGTGAGCGTGTGAAAGTGTATGAGGGGGAAGGTGGGACATAGGTGGGGGAGGACGGACGAGAACAATGATGGGAAAATTCTTTGCAAAGTTAAAGGTCTTGTTCGAATATGATGTGACCTTCCATGATTGTTCAGTTGATTCTTGGCCTCTGAAAGCTCCATGATTAGTGCAGGGCCTTCCCTTGATTCTTCCGGATGACCTGGGAGTTCCCGGCGGTGATGACTCACACTGGTGGGGTAGCATTTCTTCCTCAGAGACCACGACCTGGAGCCCAGCCTCGAGACGGAAGAGAAGGGAGCGGAGGCAGAAAGGAGGCCAGGCCAGCAGGTGCTGTGCTGGGGACGGGTTCTAGAGGCACATCCTCCCCTGGCCCGGCTTCTGGTGCTGTCACCACCTTCTCCTCTCCTGTGTTTGGAGTTGGCTGATGCCACTACTGGGACGCATGCAGCCCAGCCCCGGGGGCATTGCATGGGCACAGTGTCACACCACCACCTTTGTCCCGTGGCTCCTCTCCACGTTCCCATAGCACATGGGACCCCCGTGGGCTTAGGGATCGTGCTGATGATGGCCACTGATCATCCTGGCACAGCCGACGGGGACCGGGCAGGCACAGCGTGCTTGCCTATTGCATTCACAGCAGCAATGCTGTTTTTGTTGTTGCCACTAGACATTCTATTTTATTTTTCATTTGAAATATTGTTAGTGCCTACCCTAGGTCCAGCCTTTTTCCAGGTGGGAAAATTCAAAAGCAGGGGACATAGGGAGAGGCAAATACCCTTGAGATGAGTGAAGTATTCAGCACCCTCTCCCCTTATACTCTCCCTTGGGATCCAGCCTTCTCTGCAGATGGAATAACAGACCCGCCTCACCTCTCAGACCTTCTCTTACCAATTCGCTCTCAAGATTTCAGCTAGGCTCCAGGCTTTTAAATGCACATAGCCTGAAAGACGTAGCTCCTGGATCCATGGATCATTTATGGCTCAGGGTAAGTACGTTTGCAATGGGTTTGAATGGAGCAGAGCACCCAAGGGGACTGGGTTTGAGAGGCCGCATTGCCTGGGTGCAACGTGATGTGCTGTGCCCCCCCAGAGTGACGCACCCCTGCTGCCCAGACTGGCGTCTGCTGCCCACCACCACCGCCTCCTTGCCCGGCATTACGGGCACTGCGTTTGCTCCTGGAGACCGGCACCTTCATCACAGTGCTTGGGGCTCCTTCCATGGTGTGTCCAGGGTCTAGGCTGGATAACTCCTCCCTGGACGATGTATGCTGGGTTTGAGCCCGTCGGCTTCAGACCCCTCATGACCGCTAAGGGGCCTGCCTCAACATCCCCAGCAGCTCACCTCTCTCTGCTGGTCCCTCCGAAGGCGCAGCTGCAGACTCGGCTTGGTTTGTGGCGTAGACGATGGCTTGGTGGCCCTTGTCCTGGGCTGACTTCTGGCCCCCGGTGCCCCCACCTCGAGGTGGGCGGCCAGTGCCTCTCACCCCCCAGGGCTGCGCAGAGCTGCAGGGAGTGAGCTGGGAGGAGCTCCTGGAGCCGGGAGCTGGCATCCGATCCAAGGGCAGTTTTCATTTCTGTCCTCACCCAGCCTGCCCGCTTGGACGGTGCCCTGGAGAGCAGACCCTTGGTCTGGCTTCTGGCCGGGGTGCTGTGCTGGTTGGGTGTGGGCTGAGGACAGAGGTGGTGGTCGTGCACGACTTGGCCCCTGGGCCTCTCTTCTCTGGAAGGTGCTGGAAACCACTGGAAAGAATGGGGGATGTTTGCTCCTCCTTCGTCCCTGGGGGCTGTCGTGGCACTTGTGCTTACTTCTGGCCTGGAGAGAGGTTCCAGCTGCAACCCTGTACTGCTCCCCTGGAAGGTCCCGGGTGGAGGAGGAGTTCGGGGTGCCCCTGCCCTGGGGCCTGCACCGGCCTTGCTCCCGGGGACGAGGAGTCTCCTCCTCCACTCCCACCAGCCCCCAGGTGTCTGGGACCTGGGAATGCCCTCCCCCAAGTGGCTCTGAGCTTATTCCAAGGCCCGTGTTGGCCAGAGTCGCAGAGTTGGCTGTGTGGGCACCCCTGGGCCTGAGGGGCTGCAGGAGACTTTGGACATACCTGCTAGGGTGAACCCACATAGGTCCCAAGGACCCCCGCTGGACCAGTTGGGAGACGGGGACTGGAGAGAAGATGTGTGTGCCCTGGGGGGTCCACCTCTGCTCCTGCTCTGGCCCCATGAAGCACAGCCAGTGGGAGCCCAGGGAGGCATTTCTGCCTTGGGAGGAGCTGGTCCTGAGATGGGCGGGGATCTGCCCCAGCATTCCCAGGAAGAGCCCCACTTCTCCATCAGCAGCTGGAGCGCCTGCCCAAGCTCCGCGGGGAACACTGGGCCCTCTTCCCCGCCTTCTTCTCTTCTCCTTCCTTTAAAGGGACACTGTCACAAGAATATCAAGACTGTGACAGTGGAGCATTAAACTAAGTCAGGGCCCTGTGTACAGGTTGCTGGCTCATAACGCTGACCCCGAGCCTTTATAATTTTTATGAACCTAATTTTTTACTGAGGTATAGTTGATTTACAATATTATATTAGCTCAGGTAGTATAACACAGTGACTCAAAATTTTTATGGATTATACTCCATTTAAAGGAATTATAAAATATTAGCTATAAAAAATAAAGCAAAGGGACTCTCCACTGGGAGAGGGTCCATCGGGATGACCACAGTGAACCAGAGGGGCTCCCCTGATGTTCTGGACTTGGTGGAAATCACACTCCTCCAGTTTTGCCATATCATTCCTCATAGAAAGACAAGTAAATAAAGTGGTGATTTCTCAACACTGACCCATCTGGGCCACCACCTGGTTTGGAAAAGTCCCTGCAACGTGAAGCGCCTTTTCAGGGGAAATGACACACTGTGTTCTCCGGCAGTGTCTTTCCCGTGGTTGTCTTGCAGGCTGGTGAAGTGGTGAGTGCGGTATTTGAACTCAGGTCCGTTGGCTATTCAAGTTCATCACACCATGCCTGACTGGACTCAGGCTCTGGGACTCATTTTTCTAACTAGGATGTTTTCTCCTAAAACAAGGCTCCTGTTTCTGTAAATATTTATCGATCACTTTGTTACACATGGAACGGAATTGCTTTGAATGAGGTGGGGGCAGGCGACATGGCCATCTGCAGAAAGGGCCCAATTAACTGATTGCATATCAGCCACAGCCTGACGGTATCTCATTTTAGAGATTAAGTTGAAAATAAAAGCGAGATCAGAGCATCGCAAGCATGAGGCAGGAACACACCATGAATTCAAGGGAGAGACGGAAGCATTTGGACCCTGAAGACAAGCATGACATTGCAATTTAGTTTGGATGAGAAAACTGAGATCTCTTGGAAATGCCTCTGCACATGTGCGAGTGTCTCTATCAAGTTTCTGCTGCTGTGCAGCCATTAACATTGGTCCTAAAATATCTGCAGTGCAGAACATTTGAAATGAACTTTTCATTTGCTAAAATGTTGCAGCGAGCAGGCAGAAGTGAGGCTTGTGTGCAACTTTCTGATGGTTTAAAACACCTTGCAGAAATGGGGGGTGGTGATAGTTTTTCTTTTTTTTTTTGGCTTGTCTACAGAATGAGTGGAAAGAGAAAATGTACCTAAACACTGTGCTCATTCCCAAGGGCACACCAGGCAATGCAAACACCAGAGGCAGGACTGATGGGAGGGAAAGGGATGCTGAGGCCAAAAGAACTCTCCGTGGCACAGATCCTGGCCTCCTCAGGGCTGGAAACGACGCCAGAGGCCATCCCTGCCCCCGCTCCTGTGGCAGGTGGGGAGACAGAGGCAGCGACCGCTTGCTCCGGGCGGTCCAGCCGGCTAGTGGCAGAGCCTGGGGCTCACCTAGACCCTCCAATCCCCAGGCCAATCCTCTTTCCATTCTGCCTCCCCGCAAACATTATCTGTCTAGAAATGTTGGCTCCCACACTTCAAAACAGAAAACTCCTTGTTCTCACTCCCCAAGTGAGTAATTTGTTTTCAGTGTTTACATTAGCTGGAAACAGAGCTGGGACTACTCCTCACTCTGTTTTCAAATGAGATGTATTTTGATCAAGTTTCCTGGCCTCAAATGCTTCTCCGCTTTGTCAGGGCTTGTTGGTTGGAGCTTGGTTCATGGAGGTTCTCAGAGCGGCGGGTGGAGCTCGGAGGAAGAGTTCCAGGTCGTCCCTGGGTTTTGTTTTCTTTCAGGCACGGCTGGAACCTGCAGCACAGTCAGATCACACTGTTCCACATGAGAAATGTGCTGTGAGGTCGCATTCCTGACCATGAACTTGGCACCAAATGAGTCGTAGAAGTGAAACCAAAAGGTGTGACCAAGGGTGGGTAGATGACCCCTGAAGACCGAGCCCCGGCTTTCAGCTGCCAACCACCTCGCTGGCAGCAAAGCCCTTGTTCTAAGTTGGGGTGGGGGACAGTGGCTACCCCCTCACACCTGGGGCAGATCTCTTGTGACCCCAACCGCTAGAGATGCTATAAGCGTCCAGGTAGGTCTGAGATGTAGCCGAGAAGATGAGAATGGAAAAGGGGCAGCTTGAGAAAGAGAAAGAGGCAGGAATAAAAGAGGGAAGGATGGGAGACGCATCTGGAGGGCAGGGGAGCTTGTGTCACCACGGCCCGGGACCTCCCTGGGGTCCCTCAGCTTCCTCACTGTGGAGGGTACTCACATGAGCCAGTGGTCTCCAGCCCAACCCAGTGGAAGGACCACAGTCCACAGGTGGGGGCTGTCAGGGACAGGGTGACGCTTGGTCAAGTTTGCGACTTCAGGATTAGGTCTGGTAACTCCTGGCTTCTTCTGGCCTTCCTTACCGGGTAGAGATTCAAAACCTTTTGTAAAACTACCCAAGCACTTCTGCATCTAGCTGTGTAGGCAACCGGAATATTGTCCCCTTCAGAAATACTTAAAATGCCGACACATGATAAAAACGTAGGTGTCGGTACAGACGAAGCTGGGAGGAAAGGCAAGTCCCGAGAGGCAGGAAGAGGGGACGGGAGGGGAAGTGGAGGTGGCTAGGGGACACTGCGGTGAGGCTGCTCTGGGTCCACCTGGGTGGGGGGCTCTGCCTGGAAGGCTCGGCACAGCACCACCTGCAAAACCTCACCATCTGGGGACCCCTTCCCGAACGCGTCCACCTGGCACACACCTGCAGTCTCTTTTCCCCGTTTTTTTTTTTGTGATTGGTCCCCTTGCACTTGACCAAGAATGGCCACATTTCACCAGCATCAGTGCCCCAGGGTGCAAAGACCTCCCGAGGCCCCAAAGGGGCGATAAGAAATATCAGAGCCGGTGGACACGCTTTTAATTGGGCACCACTCTGGGTCTTGCACGCCCTGCCCTGGGCGGGGAGCACTGGCCGTAGGTGTTCTGGCCCAGGTGCGATGCTTTGAATCCATATGAGTGGCAGAACGGGCTAGCACACGGGGCACCGGTCTCCCCTTAGCCACCTTGACCCTTTCATCTCCTACTATGGCCACAGCATGTATTGTTCCCACGAGGACAAAACAAAGACTCTTGGACGGTGATGTCTCCTGTCACCCAAGCAGCAAACACACACACACATGCACACATGCACACACACACAGGACTCCACGCCTGGTCTGCTTCCCCGTGTTAGAAATATCTGGGCTTGGGAGAAGGCATGCTGGCTGGGCCCATCGGCCTCCGAACACCCTCTCTGCCTGCTCTCCACCTCGAGACAGAAAGAGCTTACTGCATGCAGGCCTGGCCCCAGGAATTGCACACTTTGCTTTATTAACCCCATTGATCTTGGGGAGCCCTGTCTTATGCTGGTGTCCCACTCCGTGGACCATCTGCATGATTTTAAGGACGAGAAAGTGAGAATGTCCACTTCTAGCAGGTCATTATGACGTCTTTGAGAGAAGGCAGCATGTATCAGTAGTGTTTTAGAGTTTCTTCAACATTATTCAGACTTACAGGGCAAAGATTTGCATTCAATTTTGCCACAACTTTAATTACTGAATACCTTATTCAACTTTACCTTTGAAAAGGTCTATTGAAATGAATATTTCTAGTTTTCTAAAATTTTTGGAGAATAGTCTAAAAGATATGCCTCTAACTACAAGAGTCACCAGCATAATTAACTTTGATTATTTTGATTATTATATAATTAATTGGATACTGGTTAATAGTATTAGATACTCTTGGTAATAGTCTTGATAACCCCTCCACACCCACACTCTTGCATAACTCTCTGAAACTGAGAATGTGATTGACTGTCATGACTAGAATGTGATTGACTAGTAATGTAAGAGGGAAGAACAAATCGGACGCCATGTTGGTTACTTTAACCTTTGTATTCTATTGCTTTTGCTACAAGTTAACAATGTTGCCCATAGCCTGAAATATACAGGGTAGACCATTCTCAAGGCTCTGACCTTTAAAGGTATAACATTTTCCCATTGATACACAGATAAAAAGTTGCACAACAGAGAATAACATTTGTCTTGTTGGAGGTTTACAGGAACATCATGACCTGACCTACATGGACAGATGTAAGAACAAAGGATTCTGACACCAAGAAGTCTGCAACCACCAACCACACCCCCTCCCTTTTTAGTATGAAAGAAGCCTGAATTCTAACTCGGGTAAGGTAGTTCTTTGGGACGCGAGTCCACCATCTTCTCGGCCCACTGGCTTTCCGAATAAAGTCGCTATTTATTGCCCCAACAACTCATCTCTTGATTTATTGGCCTGTCGTGCAGTGAGCAGTGCGAGCCTGGACTCGGTAAGAGTAACAAATCCTTTGGTAAGTAGCTGGTTTCTAAGTATTTGCTTTCTTTTCTTTTTTTCTTTTTAAAGAACTCAATTTTTAAAAAAAATTTATTTATTTTATTTATTTATTTTTGGCTCCATTGGGTCTTTGTTGCTGCGCACGGGCTTTCACTAGTTGCGGCGAGCAGGGGCTACTCTTCATTGCTGTGCGCGGGCTTCTCATTGCAGGTGCTTCTCTTGTTGCGGAGCACAGGCTCTAGGCGTGCGGGCTTCAGTAGTTTGTAGCACGCGGGCTCAGTAGTTGTGGCTCGCGGGCTCTAGAGCGCAGGCTCAGTAGCTGTGGTGCACAGGCCCAGTTGCTCTGCAGCATGTGGGAGCCTCCCGGACCAGGGCTGGAACCCATGTCCCCTGCAGCGGCAGGCGGACTCCCAACCACTGCGCCACCAGGGAAGCCCCTAAGTATTTGCTTTTAACAAAAGTAAAACAGGGGACTTCCCTGGCTGTCCAGTGGTTAAGACTTCACTTTCCAATGCAGGGGTGCAGGTTCGAGCCCTGGTCGGGGAGCTAAGATCCTTCATGCCTCATGGCCAAATAACCAAAAGATAAAACAGAAGGAATATTGTAACTAATTCAGTAAAGACTTTAAAAATGGTCTGCATTGAAAAAAACTAAAAAAAAAAACCCAAAAAACTAAAACAGGACCTAACTCATGTCTCAGTGTGTGGATCATTTAACATATTTTTTGATGATTAATCAATATGTAATTTTTAAAACAAATGATTACAAAGAAGTTCAAAGAACTGAGTGACAAGCTATAGTGATATGCATTCTACCCCTATTTATGTATTTATAGGAATAATACTTATCAGTACTTGTAGCTAAACAAATAATAAATCAGAATGAAAATAATGCTCATCCCTGTCTCAGACTACCAATAAGAAATAGTATCTACAGCTACATGTGAAGAATAAAAACTCCACCCAAGTCCTTAAGTGATGTATATCTAATAAAATTTTTCTGTTTGTACTTAATAATTATTTACCCAAAATTAATATATTATTTATTTATTTATGACTGTGCCACGTGGCTTGTGGGATCTCAGTTCCCTGACCAGGGATTGAACCCAGACCATAGCAGTGAAATCCTGGAATCCTAACAACTAGGCCACCAGGGAACTCCCTTTAATGTTTTTTTTTTTAATATATTTATATTTTGATCACTTGTGTCCTACTTATGTTGTAATGATATCTATGTAGAAGGAAACAGTTTAATCCTTGAAGTTTTATGATTACAAGAATTTTTTTTCAAATTTAAATTTGTATATATATTCTTGTTGCAAAGACGTCTGACATTGTAATCAAAAGATCTGGAAGCACAAAAAATGTAACACACTATGATAGAATTCTCTGGGGGAGGTGAAATGAAAATACAAGTTCAAGGGAAAAAAGGACACTGTAAAATGTCAGATGTTTAAAGAAACGCTTGTCTTGTGTTTTTAAAATAGGTGATAACTATTAAATTGCTATATATTTATATTTCATACAATATATTTAAATGAATTATGTAATCATTTTATAGTTAATGTCAGTATTTACAGTATGCCAAAAAATCTTTTGCAATTACTTAAACTTATGATAAACATGTTAGATGTCAAATTAAAACTCTGTGAGAGGCCTGTTTGCCCAAATTTTTAAGGAGTATGTGAACAGAAAAGTTGTATAAACCCCCCTTAGACCTCTGACCTGGAGCACTCAACTAATTTCCTAGTAAAAAGACAAAGATGGTTCTACTGAATTTTTAAAGAATCCAACAGCATCCTATTTATAAGAGGCATTCCATCAAAACAGTATGGTACTGGCACAAAAATAGAAATATAGATCAATGGAACAGGGTAGAAAGTCCAGAGATAAACCTATGCACTTATGGTCACCTAATCTATGCAAATGAGGCAAGAATATACAATGGAGAAAAGACGGTCTCTTCAGTAAGTGGTGCTGGGAAAACTGGACAGCTACATGTAACAGAATGAAATTAGAGCACACCCTAATACCATATACAAAAATGAACCCAAAATGGATTAAAGACCTAAATGTAAGGCCAGATACTATAAACCTTTTAGAGGAAAACATAGGGAGAACACTCTCTGATATAAATCGCAGCAAGATCTTTTTCAATCCGCCTCCTAGAGTAATGAAAATAAAAACAAAAATAAACAAATGGGACCTAATTAAACTTCAAAGCTTTTGCGTAGCAGAAGAAACCATAAACAAAACAAAAAGAAAACCCTCAGAATTGGAGAAAATATTTGCAAATAAAGCAACTGACAAGGGATTAATCTCCAAAATATACAAACAACTCATGCAGCTCAATATCAAAAAAACAAAACCCAATCAAAAAATGGGCAGAAGATCTAAATAGACATTTCTCAAAGAAGACATACAGATGGTTAAAAAGCACCTGAAAAGATGCTCAACATCACTAATTATTAGAGAAATGCAAATCAAAACTACAATGAAGTATCACTTCACACCAGTCAGAATGGCCATCATCAAAAAATCTACAAACAATAAATGCTGGAGAGGGTGTGGAGAGAAGGGAACCCTCCTACACTGTTGGTGGGAATGCAAACTGGTACAGTCACTATGGAGAACAGTATGGAGGTTCCTTAAAAAACTGAAAATAGAGCTACTGTATGATCCAGAAATATATGCTACTCCTGGGCATACACCTGGAGAAAACCATAATTCGAAAAGATACATGCACCCCAATGTTCATTGCATTATTCATCATAGCCAGGACATGGAAGCAACCTAAATGTCCATCAACAGAGGAATGGATAAAGAAGATGTGGTACATATATACAATGGAATATTACTCGGCCATAAAAAGAACAAAATAATGCCATTTGCAGCAACATGAATGGACCTAGAGATTCTCATATTGAGTGAAGTAAGTCAGACAGAGAAAGATAAATATCATATGATATTGCTTATATGTGGAATCTAAAAAAAAGGCTACAAATGAATTTGTCTACAAAACCAAAGTAGAGTTACAGATGTAGAAAATAAACTTATGGTTACCAGGGGTTAAGGGACGGAGGGATAAATTGGAAGATTGGGATTAACACATACACACTACTATATAAAAAATAGATAACTAATAAGTACCTACTGTATAGCACAGAGAACTCTACTCAGTACTCTGTAATGGCCTATATGGGAAAAGAATCTAAAAAAAGAGTGGATATATGTATTTCTATAATAGATTCACTTTGCTGTACACCTGAAACTAACACAACATTGTAAATCAACTATACCCCAATAAAAAGAAAAAGAAAAAGAGGCATTCATAGAATAGAAGAGTACAGAAAGTTTGAAGAAAAATAATAATAAGAGGTATATCAGGCAAATAGTAACCAGAAGACCACTTGTGTAGCTATATTAATATGTGACAAAATGGACTAGGGCTAAAATTATTGCAAGAGTTGAAAGGATCACTTCATAATGATAAAGTTTCTACTCATCAGAAGATATAAACATGCCAAATTTATGTACATCTAATAACATGTCTCAAAATAGAACAAGAAGAAATGGACACATTCACCAATGTAATGAAGGCTCTATCAGTAACAGATAGATTAAACAGACAAGAAATCAGTAAGAACACACGTATCTATACAAAGAACACAATGAACAAGCTTAATTAATATCGTGAACGTGTGTCAGACACTGCGTCCAAGGGCTGGGATCACATTCTTTTTAAGGACATACAGAGTATTTATTAAATTGACTATGTACAAAATCAGCAACCAAGACTTGATAAACTCCAAAGAACTATCATTCAGTTCACATTCTCCAGCCATAATGAAATTAAATTAGAAGTCAATAACAAGGAAGATTAATAAGATGCCATGCTTTTGGAAACAAAGTCATGTCTAAATAATTTATCTGTTAATGATCCAAGATCATAGAAATTGGGTAACCCTTGGAATTGAACCATAATTTAAAAACTACATATTAAAACTTGTGGGATGAAACTAAAGGGACTCTTAGAAAATTAACTCTAAATTATATTAGAAAAGAAAAAGAGGACAGACAATGAATGAGTGAAACACCCACTTTAAGAGAAAAAAGTAACAGAAATTATCCAAAGAAAAGGAGGTAAAGAGACAATAAAAATAAAAGCAGAAAATAATGAAAGAGAAAACAATAATGTAATGGAAAGGATTAAGTCGATTCTTTGGAGGCTAATGAAATTGACCAACCCCTAATGAGATGAACACAGTGGGAAAAAAAGAAAACTTGAATAAACAGTATTAGGAATTAATGAATGTACATACTAAAGATGCCTTGAGATGTAAAAATGTAACAAGAAATACGAATTTATACCAGTAAATTTGAAAATTGAGCTGAAATAGACAAATTTCTAAAACATATGTAACTTCCAAAAACTGACTCAACTAGAAATAGAAAAACCTGAATAGTCCTATAACTATTAAAGAAACTAAATTGGTAGTTAAAAGACTTCATAAAAAAGAAATACTAGATGCAAAAAATGAAGTGGTTTTACTGTGGGCTCTTTTAAACATTTAAAGGATAGATAACTGATTGTACAGAGATTGGAAAAAGGAAATATTCCTTTTATAAATTTAAAATTTTTAATGAATTAATTATTTAATTAATTTTTAATTGAAGTATAGTTAATTTACAATGTTGTGTTGGTTTCAAGTGTATAGCAAAATGCTTCAGTTATATATATGTATATACATATATGCATATAGGTATATATAATATATATATTCTTTTTCAGATTCTTTTCCATTATGGGTTATTACAAGACATTGAGTACAGTTCCCTGTGCTATACAGTAGGTCCTTGTTGTTTACTTATTTTATATATAGCAGTGTGTACATGTTAATCCCAAATTCCCAACTCATCTCCCCCCCCAACCCCCCTCCATCCCCTTTGGTAACCATAAGTTTGTTTTCTATGTCTGTGAGTCTATTTCTGTTTTGTAAATAAGTTCACTTGTATCCTTTTTCTTTAGATTCCACATATAAGTGATACCATATGGTATTTGCCTTCCTTTTAAGGCTTGGTTTAGTCGTCTGTTGAATGAGATAGCAACAGTACAAACCTTCTGGGATCCTTGTGAGGATTAGAGGAGATAATGAATGGAAGTCACTTGGGAGAATAGTCATTAAACAAACATTATCTATTATTATTATTGTGGATCACACAACAGTAAAACAGGGCGTTAACATGGGGAGGTTGTCCCTGAGAGAGCCTAGCTGACAAGGCCATCCATGGTAGGGGATGTGGTAATCTTTGCAAGAGTCATTTCTCCAGGGAAGGGGTAATCATTACTCACTCTGGTTTTACAATAAACATTTAGCAATTGGCAGGATGCAGATTCATGGCAATCGGAAATAGTTCTGAATCGTGAAAGGAAACACAGCAAGATCAGGTGGGGAGGTAATTTTTAATTATTCCACCTAATTTCAAGGGGGGGGAGATTGCCACCTTGGTGCCAGTAAGAGTTAGAGCTGGGATTCACACAGCTCCGTCCAGGAGCATAGCCCCTCCTGCCTCTTTCAGTGGTTCAAGGCAGACGCGTAAGACTAAAATAGGGTTTTAGGTGGATCCAAGGGTGTGTTGGGTCAAATCGTTCATCCCTCCAACAAGTATCACAGAAAATTTTGTACTTGAAAGTTCACTCCCTTTTAGTAATTTAAAGTGTATCTGAGAAACAAAATACCCTGACGGAAAGTTGAACAGCAGTAGGGGGTGTTGTGTGAATGCGTGCTAGAGGTTTGGTGGTTTAGTTATTTGGAGAAGGAAGTGTCAGATGTGGTTAGGGAAGGCTTCCTGGAAGACACATGATGGAAACCAGAGAATGGATGGGATGTGGGTAGAAGGAGGAAACGAGCACACGTGCTACGATGCCCAGGGGCTTTGCTAGTTGTTTTTGACGTGTGATCTCATTTTATACCGCACAGCCACCCTGAGAACCCGAGAGCAAGATACTGTTACTCCGCATTTTGTAGGTGAGAAGGCTGTGGGCTGCACTGGTGAAATGATTTTCCGTAAACCAAACAACCAGGAGTGGGGGGATTTTAACCAGGGTGGGAGCTCAGAGGAGAGGGGAGAAGACGGAGTATGACGGAGAGACTGGGGAATGGGCAAGGTCAGCTTCTGTCGACCCAAGAGTACCCTAGTCCTGGCTTCCTGTTGGGTATTGCCAAGTCCCCATCCTGGATCCTTTGGGCCGACCCTCGGCTGAACTGGACCCTCATGGTCTGGGCAGGATGGCATGACTCGGGTGCTGCTATGTGATGAGGGGAATGGGCTGCTAAGAGGGCTGCTGGCATCACAGGGAAGAACCTCTGTATTCTATTACAAGTTAATCACCAAAGGGATGTTGCCTATAAACTTAAATGACACATATTGAGCTTTACGTTAAAATACCTTTGTTTAGCTCACAGGAAACACCCTGACCAGGTCTACCTGTGAATGGCCACAGGAAGGAAGAAATGAACACATCCCCTCTGGAGGCTGACCGGCACCAGGAAATGTTTGACTTTACTCCCTCCCCTTTTAGTAAAAAAAAGAAGCTTGAATTCTACTTCAGGCAAGATGGTTCTTTGGGACACGAGTCCATCATCTTCTCGGTCAGCTGGCTTTCTGAGTAAAGTCGCTATTCCTTGCCCCAAAAACTCTTTTCTAGATTTACTGGCCTGTTGTGCAGCAAGCAGTATGAGCTTGGACTTGGTGACACTGGGACATCCACCTCTACCAGCACTGCTGTGTCACTTCAGGCAGGTCCCCCTACCTTTCCGAGATGTACTTTCCTCATCTGTAAAATGGGAATCCAATGCTAGTACCTCTTTCATTGTTTTCCCCTTAGGAATCAAATGAGACGACAGAGGCAAAGCACCCAGATCAGAGCTGGGTGTGTTACAATAAGTGCCAATGAGTGTTAGTTCCTTCTGGCTCACCACCTGTATCTCTAGGTCAGGGTTTCTCAACAGCACACCATGGGTATTTTGAGCTGGATAATTCTTTTTTGTGGGAGTGCTTGGTAGCTCTTTCCTCTCAGCACATAGAGCCCCAAGCTATGTGCATCCCGTCTGGACCAGGAGGTCCAGCCCAGCCTAGAGTCAGCCCACAGAGCCCCAGTGCGAGGACAGCAGAGCACTGGCAGAGCTCAACAGGAAGGGGCAGTCGGGGTTCTTGGATCAGCATGGTTGATGTCAAGCAGCATCCCCACTTTTCTCCAGCATCTCTCATCCCCCGTTGTGACAACCAAGGTGTCTCCAAACATTGCCAAGTGTCTCTTGGGGACAAACTTGCCGCTGACTGAGAACCACAGTTCCAGGTCCATCTCATGCAGTGGCGCCAGATCCAAATGGGGCTTGGGCACAGGGCAAGAAGCACTCCTGCTAGGGAAGTGGTTCTTGCCCCTGGGTGCACATCAGAGATCCTGGGAGCTTCTCAAAAGAACTGGTGCCTGGGCTCCACCCTGCGATTCTGGTGTCATTGCCTGTGGGCGGTATTTGCTCAAAGCTCACCAGATGGTTCTGACGCAGCCATAGCTGAGGACCACCCATGACAGGCTCCCTGTGGACCATAACCCTCACTCCTGGTGGCCTGACCTCGGCTGCAGGAGTGCTGGCAGTTCTGTGCATGCTGGAAGCATGATGAGCACCTACTATTGTAAGATGCTCCTGAGGTCAGGAGGGGGTGTTGAGGTGGCTGCTTCCTCTTCCTTGTCTGACCCTGCTTCTCCCCAGGGAGCAGCTCTTCCAGCTCATCCATCCTCCCTCCTGGGGCCTTCATTTCCTCAGGCACAGGATTCCTCTCCAAGCCTCGGAGATGAGGGTGTGTCTCAGAACAGGGCTTCTCCTAGTCCAATGGCCAAGCCCACTTGTTTCTGTGGTTGGATCCAACTCACTCATCATACCTCTGTTATGGACCAGAGGTGGGGCTGGGCACCAGGATGTAGGGAGGGGTCAGACCTGAGGGTGCAGACTCTGATGTACGTAGTAACCAGATAGATGGAGGCATTTAATTTTAGAGGTGTGTTCAAGGCTAGAGGGGGCAGACAGAAGGGAAGGGGTGCCTGGGTGAGAGTGTTGCAAGGAAGTCTTCAAAAAAGATGGACCGGGCATTGAAGGATGAATAGGAGTTTACCAGGTGGATCAGTGGTGGCAAGAAGGGGAAGAGGCTCTCGCTGGTACTTGTCCTGTCTGTGCATTGGAGACGCCTGGAGGAGACTTGGAAGAGAAGACGGCTGAAGAGCAGGGTTTACCTGCCCGCTTTCATGGTGTGACTCTCAGCTCTGGGGTTTCCCTTTTAGTGATTCCAGCACATGCACCCACATGAACTTGGCCTCTATCTGAGGTCCCTGGAGGCAGTGAAAAACAGGCTACTCTGGAGTGTGGGGCAGGGAAGAGCCCATTAGTCCCTGTGTATGCCCAGGTGTAGATGTGGAGCTCATGGGTGGCTTTCCCACCTCCAGCCCCACCTGCCCCAGCACTGCCTCTCACCTGTGTTCCCGCAGCAGACTTCTCCCCCTCTCCTGGCTGCTGGCCACACACAGGGTAACCAGCTGGTGCAGGCTTGCCTGTGACACTCCCAGATTTAGCACGGAATGTCCTACCACATCCTGGGCAACCTCTGAATCCCAGGCAAACCTGGACATGGGTCACCCCAGCTCACACACCAGCCGATGAGCCTTTGAAAATGCACGGAACGTCTCGCCACGCCCAGCTCAGCTCCATCTGCGGCTTCCCTCTCCGAGCAAAGGCCTCAGTCCTCACAGTGGCCCGTGAGGGCTGCTGGGTCTGGAGCCAGGGGTCTCGCGCCTCCGCTCCACCCCCCTCGCTTCTCTAAGCTGCCTTTCACCGCAAGGCCTTTGCACTCTTGTCCTCTCTGCTTGGAATACTCTCCCCCTTAGATCTTCATGGCTCACACCTTCCCTGTCAAGGCAAGTTCTAACATTACCTTCTCAGAGACACCTTCCCTGACTCCCCTGTCCCCTGCTCCAGAGCCCCGTTTCCCACTTCCTTTTCCTCTGTGCACCTCCCACCCCGACCCATGTACTTTCTCACTTAGCCTCCCTCTCCCGCTCCCTTGCATGTAAACACATGAGAGCCGGGGCCTGCTTCACTCACTGCTGTGTCCACACTGCCTAGAACACTGCATACTATGTGCTCAGTTAATGACGAATGAATGAATGAATGCATAAAATCCAGACAACTTGCCCCATTAGGGTGGCTAAGGAGGGGCAAGGGTGGCTCTCCCCAGACAGCCCCCCAACCCCCAGCCTCCCCGGTGGGCTCAGGTTGCCCTGCTTAGAGCTTCCAGGTGCCCTGGGATTAACTCAGGGGACGTCCTTCACATCATGCTCTAAGTGTCTCGCTTGGACTGAGCCCAGGAGGCCTCAACCGTGTTTTATTTACTGTCCTATTACTGTGTCTGGTCGAGGGTCAGTGCAAACCCCACAGCCCTTTCCTTTCATTATCTGGAGTTTCAGAGGTGATGGCTATACCTCAGACACATGAATGCGCACAGAATAAACCTCAGCGATGTTTTCCAGCGACTGACTGCGCTGGTTTTAGAAAACTGTCCACCAGCCCCATGGACACCTCGGCTGCGCGGCCCTCTCAGGCCCGCTGTGTGGCCTCTGCACCACCAGGTGGCGCTCACACTCGCGTGTCTTTCAGGGATGGTCAGACGGCTCAGGTTGCTTTCGGTCGCTGCTGACAGCGCTGGGGAAAGAGCACTGGCTGTCACCGCGAACGCCATGTAGGAAAGGTGCTGTCGCAGGGAAACCTCGGGCTGCACCTCGGGTCCTCGGGACCCCACCATCTCTGGAAGAAGCTGTTGCTTGATCTCTCCTTGGTCCCGGGATGTGGGAGGGGACGGCTGCAGTAATGAATTTAGCCCCGGGTGCCTCAGTCCTAGGCCGCCTCCTCTGTGCCCCAACCTGAGCAGAAGTGTCCAGCCCCAAGGAGAGGGTGTGTGATAAGAGAGGAGGCCTTGACCTCTAGATTCAGACCCTGGAGGCTGTCACTAGAGGCCTTCGCTTCTTCTAGAAGCAATAGCAAACCAGCAAGCTGACTCTTACACGATTTCCGTGTACTGGAGAAGAAGAATTTGGAGGTCTGCCCCCGAAAAGTCTTGCCAGTGTTACCCCATCCCCAAATTCCTGTTGCTAGAGTCATCTTTAAGGCGGACGCCCCTGCAGTCCCCATGTCCATGGGAGGCGGTGCCCTAACCCTGCCCGAGGCATCTGTCAGATTTCCTGACTGTGGCTTGGACCACCACCCCTCACGTGTGGTCCCCAGGAGTAGCCATGGCAGCATCCCCTGGGAGCTGCTTGGAATGCAGAACCCAGACCTACTGAGTCGGAATCTGCCTGTGAACACCATCCCCAGGAGACTCGTGGGCGTCTGAAAGCTTGACCTGTGCTGGGATAGGCCGGACGGAGGGCCCGCGGTCTGAGGGCGGTAAGCAAGGCTGTCGATGCCTGCAGACTGGAGAACTGACCGCCGGGTCAGAGGCTGAGAGAGGGCTGTGGGCCCTTCTTCCAGGAGGTGGTTTGCCATGGGTCAGGCATGTGTCCTGTGACCCCAAGGAGCTCATAGTCAGGTGGCAGGTGGGCTCTAAGCTCCCCAGGGCAGGGCTTATCCTCTGGCCACCATTGTATCCTGCTACCAGCCGACACTGGGCACCTGATAAATCAGGAACCCTGTAAGCTCCATGAGATCAGAAGCTGTGTCTCTCCATCCAGCCATTCACCCACCTGATAAATCAGGAACGAAGCATGAACACGGATGAACAATCCCAGGGCCCAGTGGAAGGGCCCCCGAGGGCTGTGGGCATGTGCACAGGGTCCTGGGCGTCTGGAGGACACTGGCATGTTAGTGAGGGGCTGTGCCCATGGTGGGCCTGTAGGGAGGTGACCAGTGAATGAACAAAACACAGGAAAGCAGAGGGGTCGACCTTCCTGCCAGATCAGTCGTTCTCAGTGGGTAGCTTTGCCCACCCCCAGTGACAATGGCCACGTCTGGAGACACTTTTGATGGTTACAACTGGGGGAGGGGTGCTACAGGCATCTAGAAGGTAGAGGCCAGGGACGCTGCTGCAAAACACCCTACAACACACAGGATGGCTCCACAACCCAAAGCCCCACATGTGAGCAGCGCCAAGGTGGAGGAACCGCGCAAGAAAGCAGAGGGCCTCTGTCTACACTGCTGGAGATTTCCCGTCTCACAGTGGCTCTGCATCTCCTTCATGAACTCCACTTTCCCCAGCGCTGTGGCCTGAGACCTTAAGAGGAGTGACTGCAGTTCTGGTCCCAGTTGACTGTAAGGATAGGGCTCTTGGCTAGACTGAGGCTGCACCCAGGAGCTCTATCTGTTCAGTGGCTGAAATCCATCATTGGTTCTAGCCGCTTTCCCCAGATGCCAGCATGCCGGCAGTGCCCACCACCCTGCTGGCCTTGGACAATTGCCTCTGACTGCAGGACCCGTCCCTCCTGTGGCTTAAGGCAAGCTCCAACCTGCTGCTCTGTGACAGCCTGGGGGCGGGGGAGGAAGAGGACTTCTGTAAACACAGCCCAGGGACAATGGCTTTTCCATGGCAACAGCTCTGCGCTGGGTCTGCTCGCGGGCACATGGGGCATATGCAGCCTGTGTCCTAACCAGACAGCAAGTTGGCCAAGAGAGTTTATTTTCAATCCTTTGGGGGAAAAACGATAATGTTGCTCAAGAGAATCAAATCCTTGGGTTTGTGAAATACTGGTGCTTTTATTTGCCCTTTCATTTCTTCTCCTGTCCTTTCCTCCCCTTTTGTTGTTGTTTGTATTAAAATTTTACACTTTGTTTTTCATATGGTTTTATCCTGATTAGGCTATTTTCCATAACATTTTTCTTTAGTAAATTTCTCCAGAATATATATTAATAGTTAATCTTATTTTTATATGACTGTTGTAAGCTCCATGAGATCAGAAGCTGTGTCTCTCCATCCAGCCATTCACCCATCCATCTACCCATATACCTACCAACCTAACCATTCATACATCCAATCATTTATCCAACCATCATCCATCCATTCATTCATCCATCCATCCATCCATCCATCCATCCATCCATCCATCCATCCATTCATTTATCTCCCCAACCACCCACCCATCTATTTATCAACCCATTCATACACTCACTCATCCATCAGCTCATTCATCCAGCCAGCCAACTAACCATCCATCCATCCATCCATCCATCCATCCATCCATCCATCCATCCACTCACCTATCTCCCCACCCACTCACCCATCTATTTATCAACCCATTCATTTGCTCACCCAACCATCAACTCATTCATCCAGGCAGCCAACTGTCCAACCATTCGTCTGTCCATCCATCTACTCATCAGCAAACATTTGGAGTGCCTGCTCTCTGCCCGGCCCACAGATCTTATTCTCACAGGAATGTCCTTCTAGTGGAGGGTACAAATTCACAATACAATGTGTTAAATGCAACTTGAGTGGTATGTACAAAGTCCTATGGGGCCAGAGAGAAGTTGCTGGCTAACTTGGCGAGTAGTCAGAAAGACCTCAGAGAAGAGAGATTTATCAGGAAAGCCTTGGAGGATAAGTGGAGAGCAGTGCAATCAGCATTTATCTGGAGGGAACAGCATTTAGTGAGTGGTTCATTGGGGCTGAGGCATGGGTTGCTGAAGTGAAGGTGGGGGCAGAGATGATACTGGACAGGTAAGTTAGGTGTACATTGCAAAGGGCCTTCAGTGACATACCAGGGAACTTGCACTGAATCCTATAGACAGTGGGGAGCTATTGAAGATCTTTGGAAGTGAGTGATGTGGTCAGCACTGTGCTTTAGATAGATACCTCTGGGTGCAGGGAATAATAGTGGGGAATGATGGCTTCTCCACAGCAAAGTCAGAGAGAGGTGGGGAATGCTCTCCTAAGTGACTTAAAATTCTCTGGGAAGTTTAGAAACCTCTGTTCTAGGGTCCTAGGCTTGCTTGTTGCAGAATTTCCAGCAACACCTAGAAAGCCACTCTGATAGGTGGTGGTGCCTGGACCTGGAAGGTAGTATAACTGGACCAGCTACAGAGTTTTGCATGTGTGGTTGAGAGACCCATGTTATCCAGTAAACTTAGGGATCATGACCTTATCGGTGAGGTACATGGCCTTTGGAGCCAGGCTGAGTGATCCAAATCATAGCTCCACCATTTACATGCTTTGCTATTCCCCCTTCAAGAGTTGGAGCCTAATTTCCCTCCCCATAAGTGTGGGCTGGACTTAGTAACTCATTTCTAGTGAAGAAGTAAAAGCAGAAGTGATGATGTGTGACTTCAGAGATGAGGTCATTCAAGGCACTGAGGTTTCTCTCTGTCTTTTTTGGACCACCAGCTTTGGGGAAAACTATCTGTGATGTTGTGAGGACACTCAAGCAGCCTGTAGAGAGACCCACAAGGCAAGGAACTGAAGCCTCCAGCCAACAGCCACATGGAAGTGGATCCTCCGGCCCCATCAAGCCCCTGGGAGACTACAACCCTGGCTCATCTGCAATCCCATGAAAAACCCTGAGCCAGAACCATTCAGCTAAGCAGTTCTTGATTCTCAACCTACAGAAACTGTGAGACAACACCTACTTGTTGTTTCAGCCACTAAATTTTGGGGTACGTTGCGCAGCAATAGAGGACCAGTACAGAAGCCCTGTGCCCTTGGACAAGTGAATTAAATCTCTGCTTCCTCACCCACAGAATTAGGGTGATAATAACGGTGTTTCCATCATAGAGGGTCAATAACAATTCTGTGAGTTAGTCCGTATAAAGTACTTAGCACAGTGCCCGGCATGCAGTAATTGCTCAATCAGTGGTGGTTAGTTTTAACTATTACTGGTAGTCATTGCATGAATTTTGGGCAAAAGTGGAGGAGTGCGCAAGAGGGAGGAGATACGGGAATGCATGTATATGTATAGCTGATTCATTTTGTTATACAGCAGAAATTAACACACCATTGTAAAGCAACTATACTCCAATAAAGACATTAAAAAAAAACAACTTAAAAAAAAAAGGTGGAAGAGTGGGGAAGAAAGAGAGTTCTTGCTGGATGAATGGAAGGTGGGAATTGACGCTCATCCTAACTAGTCGGTGAGCTCTGCCAACCCAAATGCATCACAAGGGTGAGGATGTCCGCAGGCCAGTGAGGGAGTGAATGAAGGGGAGTGACTGTCACCGTGGGAGGACCCTCTGTGCTCTGGGGGTGGTGCTGAGCCCTGCGCCCTGTTTGTCTCAGGAAATTCTCCTGCTGCCTTTTGCAGTGATTCAGCATATCATACTGTCTCCCCTTCTAGACTTGGTTGAAAGAACCCTATCTACTGACCTGAAAAATCTTTATCAAACATCCTGATTACTCATATTTTTGAAGCAACTGTGTATCTGTGAGCGTCAGTTCCCAGGGAAGCCCTGAGTCAGCAGAAGGGCCAGTTACTGTTGTGACAACTTTTATTAAAATTCTTATTTGACTCTAGCTAGATATTTGTATATAAATAAATGGTCTACAGCGAATCACGGTTTTTTTTTTTCCCCCTCTGATACAAAAGCTAGATGTGTAGATCCCATTCACTCCCTCTCAACTGGTTTCCCCAACTGGTCAGGAGTATATATAAATAACGGCCCATTCTTACTTGTTTTTTTTTTTTTTTTTGACTTTTCTTTTAAACATCTTTATTGGAGCATAATTGCTTACATTTCTTACTTGTTCTTTACTCATTTTTTCCCCCTTTTGGAGTGAAAAGAGCATATGAAGATTCCAACTGGGTGCAGAAATTCCTGAGGAAGCAAGCCCTCTGGGGACAGATCAGAGTGAAAGATGCGCCCAAGAATGATGTGAGTGAAGGTAACGAAACTCTGCTCATCACAGACTGTGACCCTGGTCCAATCAGCCAGGGCCTCAGTGAGCAACTGACGGTGAATTTCTAAGGGCTCTTGCAGGAAGGTCAAACCAGCATGCATGGCGACACTGTCTCTGCTGGCTTCCAGAATATTCGGCTGCTGTCAAGGGCACGCCCATTTCAGCCCTGTGACGGGACTGTTTCTCAGAGTTGTGCTTCCCGTGACCACCTAGCATGTTTCACCCCCCCCTCCCCGCACAAAACCAACAGTTCTGAGACTGCACCAGTCTCCAAGGTTGCTCACTGTCTGAGCCACAGAGCGGCTGACCAGCCAGCTCTGGGCCTCATGTGGCTGCCATTGAAACCTGGCGTATCCACGCTGTGACGGCTCATTGTATGTGTCAACTTGATGGGGCCGCCAGCTGCCCAGGTCGAACATTATTCTGGGTGTGTCTGTGAGGGTGTTTCTGCATAGGGTTCATCTTTGAATTGTTGGACTAAGCAGAACAGAGTGCCCTCCGCCACGTGGGGAGGTCATCCAATCCGTTAAAGTCCTGAATAGAACAAAAAGGTGGAGGAAGAGAGGGTTTGTTTCCTCTGCTTGATTGTCTTTGAGCTGGGACATTGGTCTTCTCCTGTCTTTGGATTTGGACTTGGGCTGGAACTACACCATTGGCTCTCCTGGGTATCCAGCTTGCCAACTGCAGATCTGGGGACTTTTCAGCCTCCATAGCTATGTGAGCCAGTTCCTCATAATAAGTCTCTTTATCTGTCGTCTGTCTATCTATATCTACCTGTTAGCTATTATCTCTCTATCTATCATCTATTGATCTTTACCCCATTGGTTCTGTTTCTCTGGAGAGTCCATACTAATACACATACTGACCAGAACACTGCAGCCAGAATCTCCATGACCCTTCATGGAGCTTTTTTAACCCACACCTCTGGGACCTCAGGGCTCACTGAAGAATCCCTTCTTCTCCAGAGCAGGCAGCATTCACTGTTTGCGGCAGATCTTGTGTTTCTGCAAAGGTTCCCATCAAGGGCTCTGGGATGAGGATTATGCCAGTTGTGGAGGGAGCTATGACCCTAGAGCTGACTGCAAGATTTCTAAGTAACCCCAAGAAATCTGTCCGTTAGGTATCAAGGAGTAAAAAGCTTAGTCCCATGGCCCTGGTCAGAAATAACAATGCCAAGGTTGAGATTTCCTCTTGTCTTTCTAACTTTCCAGGGGTTGAGAGTTTTCAATGCTTGACTTTTCCTGGCATTTTTCATTTGATGCAATAATGTGAAACTCTCAGATGAGGGGAGTAAATGCCCAAAGTGTCGGCAGGGATAATATGATCCAAGTGAAGGATGATCTAGAAATAGCCAGATGGTAATTTGATAACTCGCCAAGCTTCTCTGATTGGGCCTGTCTCTTCATCTTCTGTGGATTGTTCCTGTGTTGGTTTCAGTCGGAGAGGAGAGTGACAGGTGCTTATCAATGAATTTAGCACAGGATCCTGCGCTGTCCTGAGCAGAATAGAAACCTGTAATTTGGTCAGGAGCTTCTGAACAGTGTGTGCACAAGCCTGCTGGTTTCACTCTGGTCCATCCCCCAAGGGCTTGCTTCCTTAGGATGTCCGCACTCAGATTCTTCATAACCTTTTTTGAAAAAGGAAAAACATGAGTAATGTTTTCTCATCTTGCTGTTCATTAAACTTTCTCTCTGTGAATGTATGTGGCTGGTGAATTATGCTAGTGAAGTCAGCTGGCCACAAAAAAATAAGAAAAAGAAGAGAAGGTAAAGAGGGCGTTTTCTGGAAGGTCAGGGCTCTGGGCAGCCACCTTGGCCAACTGAGACCACCGTCCCTGGAGCTCCCGTGTAATCTGAGGTCAGGGTGTGTGATTGGGATGCCGGCCTTGGCTGGCTGATAGAAGGTGTTGGGTACCTGCTTCTCTCTTTATCAGGGTGAAAGAGGTCTGGCGTGCCCACATGTTGGGGGGCTGGCCTGGACCTGACACTTTTCTGTCTTGTCCGTTTCTTTATTCCACAAATATTATTTATTTAGATGGTCTGTGAGGAGACAGCAGAAGGTGAGCGATTATTTGGAGGGATGGAGTGTTCGTTTTCCATGGCTGCCATGACAAATCACCACAAACCGGCTGGCTTTGAAACAGCAGAAACTTATTCTCTTGTAGATCTGGAGGCCAGAAGTCTGAAATCAAGGCATCACCAGGACTGTGCTCCCTCTGGAGGCTCTGGGGGAGGATCCTTCCTGCTTCTTCCAGCCTCTGGTGGCTCCAGATGTCCCTTGGCTTGTGGCCGCATCACTCCAATCTCTGCCTCTGTCTTCACATGGCCTTTTCCTCTGTGTCTGTGTCTTTGTCTCTTCTATCTCTTATAAGGACACTTGTCACAGGATTTAGGATGATCTCATCTTGAGATTCTTAGCTTAATTACATCTTCGAAGACCCTTTTTCCAATAAAGTCACATTCAGAGATACTGGAGCTTAGGGTATAAACATCTTTTGCGGGGCGGGTCACCCTTCAACCCCCTACAGATCGGTTGGTGCCCGAGCAGTGACAGAGTGGTCCTCTGTTGACCCAAGAACTACTGAAGGGGGCTCCATCTGACCCCGCAGTCTGCTGGGAAGGTGCTGCAAAGCCAGCAGCTTTCAAGAGCTCTGGAGCCACAGGGAGCAAAGGCAGGGATGCTTCAGGGAGCAGCCGACCCTTGGGAACAGTGCTCAAGCCAAACCAGAGCCCCAACATCCAGGCTTGCCTTTCCGAGTAGATCCAGCTTGCTTCCACCCACGCTGCCTCTCATCTCTGAGGGAAGCATTCCTGGAAAAGCGTGTCCTCTGAATCATATTACCATCCTGATTTACATTATAATTTCTTCAGCTGTGTGTTCCCAGAGGGAGGAAATCAGCTACAAGCCATCACCCAAAATTCACATATAAGCACAAAGCAATGCCGAAAGAAAAGTCGTGTTTGCAGAAAAAGATGGGGCCAGTGTCGCAAAGGTGGATTCCCCGGTGACAGACGTGGCTGTGGACTTCAGTGTGATGTAGCTGTTGAGAAACCCCCATTTCTGAAGGATTTTCACGGTTCTTGCTTTTTTTAAAAACAGCATTTAACGAGAGCAGCTTTGAATAAATCCTTCCTCAGGGTTCCCTGCAAGGATCATCCTTTTCCTCCCATCCCCCTTCCTTCGCTTAGCCCACTGGCTTTTCTACAGTTTTAGGAGCACATTGTAGATAATATTTCTCAGCTGAGGAAACTCAGATGCACTGTCTCGTCAATGGTCGGAATGGTCTGTTTGCCCAGCTCAGCATGTTTGTTTGTTTCCAGGAAGAGGGAAGGAAAGCTCAGAGCCTGGCAGGTGGTAGGAGGGGAGATGACGGGAAGGTAGCCAAGGCCAGGGCAGGAGTGGGCAGAGTTCTGCTGGGAGCTGAGAGCGGCCAGGGATGGGGAGGGGGCTGCCTCACCATAGCAGAATGCTGGTCTGGACCCTGGGCCCAGCGCTTTCCTAATGTACCTCAGGGGAAGAACCCTTACTTGGGTAGGCGGAGGCAGAGGGCATGGCTTTTGCAGTCTGGTGAGCTGGCTGCCTGCAGCATCAAACTGTGCGGGGTGGGTGGGAGTGAGGCCCAGAGTGCATCTCACTGATGGCCTGAGATGGACGGTGACCACATCTGTGTGAGGCTGACCTGCACAGAGGGGAGATGTTCCCCATGGAACCCTCTCCAACAGCAAACGAACTGGTCTCCAGCCATGAATAAGAAGTCAAAACTTTCCCTCTAATTGTTGTATTAGTTTGCTAGGGCTGCCATAAAGAAGTGCCATAGACTAGGGGCTTCAACAACGGAAAGCTGCTGTCTCACAGGTCCGGAGGCCGGAGTCTGCGAGCAAGGTGTGCGCAGTTTGGTTTCTTCTGAGGGTGGTGATGGAAGGTCTGTTCCAGGCCTTCCTCCTGGCTTCTGGGGCTTTGCTGGCAATCATTGGCGAACCTTGGCTTGAAGTTGCACCACCCCTATCTCTGACCTCATCTTTATGTGGCATTCTCCCTGAGCATGTGTCTGTGTCCAAATTTCCCCTTTTTATAAGGACAGCAGTCATTTTGCATTAGGGTCCAGCCTACTGTAGTATGACCTCATCTTAACTAATTCCATCCATGATGACCCTATTTCCAAATAAGCACACATTCTTAGGTCCTGAGGGTTAAGACATTACCATATGGATTTTGGGGGATACAGTTCAATAATAACAATTGTAAAAAGTCGTGTTGGCATAAGCAACTTAGCAGAGCTTAGATTGATACTTGAAACAGTCACCCAAAGATCAGGAATATTTACTATTGACTTGTGTTTTCTTTTGCTGAAGAGGGTCAGGAAAAATCATAAAGTGCAAAGCTGATAAGCACTCAAATCAGCTGAGAGAAAAATGGATTATTCAATGGATAGTGTTTGGACAATCAGCTGGTCACTCAGAGCAAAATGCAAGCTGGCTCCCTAGCTGAGTCAGCTGGGCCAAAGATCTCAGTCTAAAAGTGAAACTGTTCAAAGGACTATGGGAAAACAAAGCAGAGTTATTTTATGCTAATAATATAGGAATAGGGAAGGCCTATTCCTATGTTCCTAAAATATAAGCATGCCTATGACATAAAACTGAGATCTCATAATAAAGTGATGTTTCACTACATAAAATAAAAATATTATAAAAATATCCAGGCTAAAGATAAAAAAATAAAAATACCACTAACAAAGAAAGCCATGAGACAAAGGATAGATTGTGAAAAACATGTATGTGTAAAACATGTAACTGGCAAAGGGCTAATTTTCTTTATCTAAAACAAGGCTTTCCAAATCAATAAGAAAAAGCTAAAAATCCATTGGAAAAAACGGGCAAAGGGCAGAAAAAGCAGCACCAGGAAATATATAAAAAGATGCTCAACTCCACTCTAAGAAATGTAAATGACACCTAGTTTTCACTTATCCTGCTGGCAAAGATCAATGAGCTGCTTATATCCAGCGTGGGTGAAAATCTGTTTACTCAGGCACGAGCCCCTCTGGAGGCAGGTTTTTAAATCAACACAACCTCTTGAGGGCAATTTGGCAGTATCCTTAAAAGCAAAATACGCATATCCTTTTTTCTCCCATCAATCTCACTTCTAAGAATCTATTTTATGGAAATCAAAGAGTTTTCTTGTAGTGTTGTTTGTAATAGAAAAAATGTAGGAAGCTATCTAAATATTCATCAGTAGAGGACTAGCTCTATAAATGATCACACATCCATAAAATAGACTATTATTTTGCAGTTTAAAAGAATACGTACAAAATACTAGCAAACAGAATCCAACAGCACATTAAAAGGATCATACACCATGATCAAGTGGGGTTTATTCCAGGAATGCAAGGATTCTTCAATATATGCAAATCAATCAATGTGATACACCATATTAACAAACTGAAGGAGAAAAACCATATGATCATCTCAATAGATGCAGAGAAAGCTTTTGACAAAATTCAACACCCATTTATGATAAAAGCCCTGCAGAAAGTAGGCATAGAGAGAACTTTCCTCAACATAATAAAGGCCATATATGACAAACCCACAGCCAACATCATCCTCAATGGTGAAAAACTGAAACCATTTCCACTAAGATCAGGAACAAGACAAGGTTGCCCACTCTCACCACTATTATTCAACATAGTTTTGGAAGTTTTAGCCACAGCAATCAGAGAAGAAAAAGAAATAAAAGGAATCCAAATTGGAAAAGAAGAAGTAAAGCTGTCACTGTTTGCAGATGACATGATACTATACATAGAGAATCCTAAAGATGCTACCAGAAAACTACTAGAGCTAATCAATGGATTTGGTAAAGTAGCAGGATACAAAATTAATGCACAGAAATCTCTTGCATTCCTATACACGAATGATGAAAAATCTGAAAGTGAAATTAAGAAAACACTCCCATTTACCATTGCAACAAAAAGAATAAAATATCTAGGAATAAACCTACCTAAGGAGATGAAAGACCTGTATGCAGAAAATTATAAGACACTGATGAAAGAAATTAAAGATGATACAAATAGATGGAGAGATATACCATGTTCTTGGATTGGAAGAATCAACATTGTGAAAATGACTCTGCTACCCAAAGCAATCTACAGATTCAATGCAATCCCTATCAAACTACCACTGGCATTTTTCACAGAACTAGAACAAAAAATTTCACAATTTGTATGGAAACACAAAAGACCCCGAATAGCCAAAGCAATCTTGAGAACGAAAAATGGAGCTGGAGGAATCAGGTTCCCTGACTTCAGACTATACTACAAAGCTACAGTAATCAAGACAGTATGGTACTGGCACAAAAACAGAAATATAGATCAATGGAACAGGATAGAAAACCCAGAGATAAACCCACGCACATATGATCACCTTATCTTTGATAAAGGAGGTAAGCATATACAGTGGAGAAAAGACAGCCTCTTCAATAAGTGGTGCTGGGAAAACTGGACAGGTACATGTAAAAGTATGAAATTAGAACACTCCCTGACACCATACACAAAAATAAACTCAAAATGGATTAAAGATCTAAATGTAAGGCCAGACACTATCAAACTCTTAGAGGAAAACATAGGCAGAACACTGTATGACATAAATCACAGCAAGATCCTTTTTGACCCAGCTCCTAGAGAAATGGAAATAAGAACACAAATAAACAAATGGGACCTAATGAAACTTAAAAGCTTTCGCACAGCAAAGGAAACCATAAACAAGACCAAAAGACAACCCTCAGAATGGGAGAAAATATTTGCAAATGAAGCAACTGACAAAGGATTAATCTCCAAGATTTACAAGCAGCTCATGCAGCTCAATAACAAAAAAACAAACAACCAAATCCAAAAATGGACAGAAGACCTAAATAGACATTTCTCCAAAGAAGATATACAGATTGCCAACAGACACATGAAAGAATGCTCAACATCATTAATCATTAGAGAAATGCAAATCAAAACTACAATGAGATATCATCTCACAACGGTCAGAATGGCCATCATCAAAAAATCTAGAAACAATAAATGCTGAAGAGGGTGTGGAGAAAAGGGAACCCTCTTGCACTGTTGGTGGGAATGTAAATTGATACAGCCACTATGGAGAACAGTATGGAAGTTCCTTAAAAAACTAAAAATAGAACTACCTTAAGATCCAGCAATCCCACTACTGAGCATATACCCTGTGAAAACCATAATTCAAAAAGAGTCATGTACCAAAATGTTCATTGCAGCTCTATTTACAATAGCCAGGACATGGAAGCAACCTAAATGTCCATCATTGGACGAATGGATAAAGAAAATGTGGTACATATATACAATGGAATATTACTCAGCCATAAAAAGAAACGAAATGGAGTTATTCGTAGTGAGGTGGATGGAGTTAGAGTCTGTCACACAGAGTGAAGTAAGTCAGAAAGAGAAAAACAAATACTGTATGCTAACACATATATATGGAATCTAAGGGAAAAAAAAAAAGGCCATGAAGAACCTAGTGGCAAGATGGGAGTAAAGACACAGACCTACTAGAGAATGGACTTGAGGATATGGGGAGGGGGATGGGTAAGATGTGACAAAGCGAGAGAGTGGCATGGACATATATACAGTACCAAACGTAAAATAGATAGCTAGTGGGAAGCAACCACATAGCACAGGGAGATCAGCTCTGTGCTTTGTGACCACCTAGAGGGGTGGGATAGGGAGGGTCGGAGGGAGACGCAAGAGGGAAGAGATACGGGGATATATGTATATGTATAGCTGATTCACTTTGTTATAAAGCAGCAACTAACACACCATTGTAAAGCAATTATACTCCAATAAAGATGTTAAAAAAAATCTATTAAAATAAATAAATAAATAAAACAAAACAATAAAACAAACAAACAAAAAAGAATACTTGAATCCGTACATAGATTACATTGTGAAAAAGCAATTAACCAGGAGCAAAAACGTATGCTTCAACTTGTGTAACAAAATATAAATATGTATTAATGCATGTGGACGTATGCTTGAATAAGTATGGAACATTTCTGGAAGGCATACAAGTGGCTGTGAACCCTTCTCTCCCGGTAGAGGCACCAGAAAAGAGAGGGTGGGCGGGGGATGTAGTTTTCATTACACATTCTTTTATGCTATTGGAATTTCTTACCATGTACCACTATTACTTGTCATGTAAAAACATCGAAATCAAAATGACTAAAAAAATGAGGAAACAGACATTGATCCTTCTTTGGCAATCAAATGGTTTTGCTCTGGGCGACTCTTATGTGTACAGCTGAGGACAGTGACAGTTAAAATTTAACTGCTTTAGACTGAAGCAAATAAAGAGAGATTCATTACCCAAATCCAACTGGCTATGTAGGTGGTGGATCAGGGTGTCTGTTGCGTGGGAGGAAAAGAACTCCTATGATTTAAAAAACAGGCATTGGACTTCCCTGGCGGTCCAGTGGTTAAGACTCCGTACTTCCACTGCCGGGGGCGCAGGTTCCATCCCTGGTCGGGGAACTAAGATCCCCACATGCCGCGCGGTGCAGCGAAAAAAACAAAACAAAAACCAGGCATTGAATCTGGTGTTCTGACCTCCACATGCCCCCTTCCTTGCGTTAGATGCTCCCAAGATACAAGGGTAGACGGGGGTCTAGGTATTTGGTCACAGGGCTCAGACTCCTGGGCACCTAGGTGCCAGGACACAGACATGATGAGGAGGGAGGGGATGAAGGTGAAAATGAGAGCTGGGGGCAGGAGGAGAGAGGGGGCCTGCAGCAAAACCCGGAGCACGCACCCTCCCTAAAGGCAGGCAAATTCAAGCTCCTAAGAATACTTGGCCAAATAAATGAGGAAAGTGAGGCCCAGAGTGGCTCACGTGGCTGCCCCAGTGGGCTGGTCCCCTAGTCCACGCCATCCTCTCACGTGGAGCATCTAAGGCCCCCAGAAGGCAGGGTACCTTCTAGGACACAGGGAAGCCCCTTAGGGCGGAGGGCGTCATCCACACAGACCGCCAGGGCCCTTAGAAGTGCTTTAGGTGCTGGCTTGGGTTAGAACAGTGTGACGGGGGCGTCCTCACTTGGGACACGCTGGGCTGGAGACCTGGGCTGCTGGGAGCCTGGACGGCTCATACCCGGCTGGGCCCCAGCCACTGGCTCCGCCACGTGGGATTGCACGCCGCAGGATGGATATTCCAGACGACAGAGGTTTTCCCCTTAAATGGCAATATAAATAAACAAACGCTTCTCGGTTGAAGCCAGAATTCTTTCAGCAGTGTGGCAAACGCTCCCCTTTCTTTGCAAGCGGATGATGCCGAGTGTCATCTAAGCACGTTCTCATGTCCCCGTGCCATGTTGCTGAAACCTTAAATACTGTGCTGCCCTTCAGTGCAGACCTGATCTCGGGAGATTGGAAGGTGTTGGAACGTGGGCTTCTCTCCTAAATAGTTCCAACGGCTGCATGTTTGGGCTCTTTTTCTTTGGTGTAGGGCTCTGGGCTTTCCTCACTTGCTGCCAGACCCAACTCTCACTGCTTTCCGCATGCCAGCTGTTTGCAAACCCATCTCCTCCCTTTATTTACTGCTTCCGGTCTGCTCTGGTCTGGGAATCCAGTCAACTGACCTTAGGATTTCTTATTAGAAAAAAGAAAGAAATAGGCTCTGCTTATCTTCACGTCAGCCTTAGATACTGTGCTAAAATGCATGAGGTTTAATCAGTGGACACTCTGATGTCTTTTGTGGTTGCATTTCTCCCCTCACTTTTGGGTTCTTGGTTGGATTCTGGAATCTAGATGGATCAAGTTGCCGGATAAACAAGTGTCAGATGATTGAAATTTTTTTAGTGCTCTTTAGACCATATTCAATGATTCTGAATGATTTAAATTTTCTTGTTCTTGTTCACTGAGTCCTAGCATCCAAGATGGAAGGCATCCCTCTCGTCTGACCTGGTTCAGGTATGGAACACCTGACGAGAAGCAGGCAGCTCTCCAGTTCTTAGTTGAGCTGATATTTTTGGTAAGGGCTTGGCAGACAGGTTTTTTTTCCCTATAAAGATAATTTTAGAGCTAACATGTTCTAAAGTTACCTGAATTATATGTGATGGAATTCCCAGCTCATCCTGCTGAGATTCAACCTAAGAAAGAATTGCCAGCTAATAAGGAGGATGAGTGCTTTTTCTAACCTGACATTTTTAGGAGTTTGAACCATCTGTCATTTTACAGGTGAGTAGAGCCTCAGAGCACTAGAGATATACCGGTATTTAAAAAGCAAGACTTTTTTTTTTTCTCGATTGTCTGCAATATTTCAGATTCTATGCTAAGCTCTTTTATGTAATCTCATTTAAGCCAGGAAGGTTATTATCCCCTCTCATCAGATAAAGGAACTGGGGGTCCGGGTAAACCAGGTATCTGGGTCAAGGACAGGGTAGGGTCAAGACATGAATGCATCTTCTGGTCACAAGAGGTCACTGCTCTCCCTGGTGAATTGCACCGTCTTGGTCAGCCTAGTGTAGTGTGTAACACAACCCACTGCTGGTGACAAAGACTCTCCCTGACCTGACTTTAGGGAGGCTCCTCTGAACCCTCTCTTCAAGGAGGCCTTGACTTCGGGACTTACGTGTCTGTCTTTGCATCGCCCAATTTTAGCAAAAGTCCTGCTAAGTCGCTTTAGCCAGAACCCCGATTCCCCCTTCCCTGGTATCTGATCACCCTCAGTATCTGATCTGGTTCTTGGCCCTCACAACTCCCTAGATGATGTCTGATCACCCTGGCCCGCCTTCAGTAAGAGTCCTATTAGGTTGGTTTAGTCAGAATGTTCCTTTACCCCAATTGTTTCCTCTTAGTATTTTTCCATCCACCGACGTCTTCCCCCTCCACCACCTTGGCTAAAAGTCCCTGCTTGTCCACACGGTATTTGAAATTGAGCCCAGTTCTATACTGAGATTTTGTTTCCCCTATTGTAATAGTGCCTGATTAAAATCTCCTTTTACTGCTTTAACTACTCTCAGACTCTGGTTTTTCTTGAACGCTGGCAAGGCTTGTTCTGGGATATTGAATTCCAGTGGCCAAACAGGTGGGGAAGAGGGATGCAGGTGTCAGATAAGATACCTGAGATTATTCATTAATGAGACCTGTCTGTACTGATACTTGGCTGGAAATGAGACTTGGTTGCTTAGTAAATATTTTCTCTTAGTCCTACAGTTTTAGAAAAGGTATTTAATAGACACAGCGACATTATGGGTGGAAGTGTTGGCTAAAATATCAGATCCAAAGAGAGCATGCTGGAGGTCAAATGGAGAATTCTTTGAATATGTACTGAACTAATGTATTGGGTTGGCCAAAAAGTTCGTTTGGGTTTTTCCCTAAGATGTTATGAACTTTTTGGTCAATGCAATAATTCAATTGTAGTGAAGATATCATTAAATATATGCATATAGATATACATAATGTGTATATATGTATATTTATGTACATATATGTATGCATATGTACAATATATAATAATATATGTTGCATTATAATATATATTATATATTATAATATACATATATTCTTGAAAGTATAGTTAAAGTGTAGGAGAGAGTAAGAAGTACCATTTAGGGGGCTTCCCTGGTGGTGCAGTGGTTGGGAGTCTGTCTGCCAGTGCAGGGGACACGGGTTCGAGCCCTGGTCTGGGAAGATCCCACATGCCGCGGAGCAACTAGGCCCGTGAGCCACAATTACTGAGCCTGCGCATCTGGAGCCTGTGCTCCGAAACAAGAGAGGCCGCGATAGTGAGAGGCCCGCGCACCGCGATGAAGAGTGGCCCCCACTTGCCGCAACTAGAGAAAGCCCTCGCACAGAAATGAAGACCCAACACAGCCATAAATAAATTAATTAATTAATTAAAAAAAAAAAAGTACCATTTAGGAAAGAAATTTCAGGGTCTACAGCTTTTAAAAAGTGATCCTTTTCTGGTTGACTGAGCCCAAGTAAGGAAGAAAATGATCTCTCCTACCCTCCACTGTCCTTCATGAGATGAAATCTTGATGAATTTCCTACCCTGGAATCACTTCAAAATCACGAATTTTAGAAGGTCTGCTGGGTTATAAAGGAGAAGGGTGACAAGAAAAATTGGTAGGCAAAGTGTATATTCCTTTTCTTCTCACTCCCCCTTCAAAGGGGTTCCACCTTGTTTTTCTCTTTCCTTTTAAGGGGCTCGGTGTTCACATTCTGTTTCTTTGTTATCAAAGCCTCCCAAGAAGGGGGCGTTGAGTTTTTCACAGTGTTACTTATCCATCGTCTATCCAACCACAGTCCCTAGTTCTTAGTACTTAGTAAGCATTCAATAAATCCCCATCCTCCTTCCCTTCCTCTTTTCTTCCCTCTCAGGAATTAACAGTCTATTGATAATAGGAGAAAACAGTTGCCACGGAGTGTCAGAACACATGACATGTCATGCTGGGCTATTTGTATGTTGAATCTCATGTTGATTGTGAAAGACAAGGCTTAGTCTCTTATCTCCTGTCAGGCATCAGGAGTGGGTGGGAAGCTTGGGTGACCTGAAAATCCTTTCCTCACATCATTTAGTTCACATCGGGGAAGCAATGGCTCCTCCCCATCATCCAGGCTGGTTTGGGTCCCAGGCTAAGAATCAAAGGTTGGATCTCAGATGGCCAAGGCACCAGCTTATTCATCATCAATAGCCCGAGCTGCTGTATCCTTAGTGAACTTAATTTTGGATTGAGGATTTAGAAGGATGAAAGACATCCACTGCAATCAACTAGAGACTGTCCTTATAAAAACCCTCGCCTTCTCAATATAGCATTATGTAATTAAAATTGACAAATAATCAATACATGATATAATTACTTAAAAATTACTATTACTTTCATTGTGGTCATCATTATGAACTATTCTATGTCCAGAGGTTTATCATTTAATTTTTTTTTTTTACATTTAGTTGCTTCCACTCTATAGCATACACCTGACAGTAACCATTTCCCCTTGAATCTTGCTTAAATTTATAAAATTCAAGGACTGTCGGCTACAAGACTTTTAATAAAATGTGGGTGTAAATTTTCGACTTCAGCCACTGTCTGCTGGGCAGCTACACACCTTTACGGCTGTAACAGGCATTGGTGGGATATGGGGTCTTGGTTGTGGGAACCTTAGGAAACCTCAAGATTTTTAAATTTGCCAGTGCCCTGTGAATATTTTGCTCAATTCTGGGGACCTGGTTACCAAGGATGGCACCTGGCCCAGATAATAGCCTATGGCCACAGTCAGGGCAAAAACATGACTTAAAAAAATATCCATAGAGTCCTTCCTTTTCCAAACAGAAGATGAATCAGAAGCAGGCATAGATCAGAGTAACATATTCATGGTGAAGCTTCAGGTGACTTTTCAATTTCAATTTACCTTCAATGTGGGTGAAGCGTTGGGCCCCCAAGCTAGGTTCTGACCCCTCGCTTCGCTGGCTTTCAAGGAGCCCAGCAGATCTTGTTGGAAGCTGGAAGGACTTGACACCCATTGGATGAAAGCACCAGCTGAGTCTGACTTCTGAAGAACTCCTCTTGGATGTCCTGTCCTGCGCCTGATTCACAATTTTGCCCCTGGCTGGAATGGTCTCCAGATACAGCTTCAGGCCACTGTGCTTTTCTCGGTTTTTGGCCTGAGTTGAAATCAGTAATAATAGTGGGGTGTAGTGAGACATTGCTGGAGCCACCTGGCAGGGGTGGAATCGGTAGAGTTACTAGCACACCTGTGCTTACCTGGAAAGCACAGCCATTAGAAGTCCGTGGACCCTGCAGGACCCATTAAGTTAAAACAGGGGCACAGATATGAATGTATTCATTCATTCAACATGCTTTTGCTATGATCCACCAGCGTGGATCAAATATGTCTTCTGAGATGTTTTGCTATGTAATTAAAAGAAGATTTCTCTACCCTCAGCTGATTGCCCACTTATTACAAGCAATCCCTGACATAGTTGAATTCTAACACACTTTGATAGTCACTTGGGGTTGGTGGCAATGGAATTTGATATATGTGTCCACTTCCAGAGGTTAAAGAGCATTGAGAGGCACCCACATTCCCATTTAACTTTTGTGCTTCAACTTCCTCTCCCTCTCCCTTTGAGAAATAAATGCAATTTATTTTTTTTCCCTTTCAGAATAATTTCCAAGGAGCTGCATAAGGGGTTCAAACTGTGTTTAAAGCTCATGGGTTTAAAGTAGACAAGATCAAGTATAACCTCATCAGCTGTACCAACCCCAGTTCCTGCACTTACATTAAGAATAATACCCCATCCTTGTTTTCCATTTTAGTAAAAAGATCAGGAAAATGATGGGAATGTGGGGCCCGATATAAGCCATGTCTTGGTTGGACGTACTATGTCCTCCTGGTTCAGAGAGGACTTCGGGGCCCAGGGCTTGAGCCCTTCTCTCTCCCTGAAATAGAGTTTAGACCCTGGCTTCGGAGTGAATCAGGAAGACCGGAGAGTACTTATAATTCATTTTCAGAGAGTCACAGTATTGACAGTTTGACATTCTCCAAGAAACAGATCTCCCATTGAGATCCACAATTGCCTGGCAATATGCCAAGGAAATATCTATTTAGCCCAAATTTCTAAAGTCACTTCCCTCAACTAAATGGTTATTTAGTTAAAGTTAGAATAAAAGGGATGGATTAGATATGTTGTTTTACTTTTAATATAGAAGGGGTAGCTTTTCATACGTATCTTTATTTGTATTGTAAATAATGACAACGAAACGGATTCTGTGAGCAACCTTGTAAGAACAGTCTCATTAATGACTAGCTGTACTCTGTTTATGTTCCATTTTGTTTTCTGGCTTCTATTAAAAAGTGTTAATTATCGACAGATGAATGGATAAAGAAGATGTGGTACATATATACAATGGAATACTACTCAGCCATTAAAAAGAATGAAATAATGCCATTTGCAGCAACATGGATGCAACTAGAGATTATCATCTTAAGTGAAGTAAGTCAGAAAGAGAAAGACAAATACCGAATGATATCACTTATATGTGGAATCTAAAGTATGACACAAATGAACCTATCTAGGAAACAGAAACAGACTCACGGACACAGAGAACAGACTTGTGGTTGCCAAGGGGGAGGGGTGTGGAGTGGGAGGTTGGGGTTAGCAGATGGAAGCTATTATATAGAGGATGGATAAACAACAATGTCCTACTGTATAGCACAGGGGACTATATTCAGTATCCTGTGATAAACCATATTGGAAAAGAATATAAAAAAAGAATACATATATATATGTACGTAGGTATGTATAACTGAATCACTTTGCTGTACAGCAGAAATTAGCCCAACATTGTAAATCAATTAAAGAAAAGGGTTAATGGGTAGGGAGAAACATTCCTGTGATACTCTCTGTTGTGACAGCAGGAAATTAATAACATTAATCCAATTTGGAACTCTATCAGATCAACTATTTAAATATGATAATCTTTCCTTCTGAAATTGACGGTGCCAAGTGCTATGTCATAGGTATTTTCTTGCTTCTTGAGGATAGAATCGATGTTTCAGGCAGCACTCAAGTAATGACTTGTTCAATGACATCTAAGCAGGGGTGTAAATACCGTGGTCTCTTGATGAATGTCGCCGACTGGGGGGTGGTGTCTCAAATGCCTCTTTCACAAGGAGGGGGCCCCGGGTCGGTACCTGAGCTGGAGGTGAAGGAGCATGTAGGTCTGGACTGTGATGGATGAGTCCTCAAGACAGAATCCTGGGTGATGGCTTGGACCTGACAGCCGCGGTCCAAACGGCCAAATCCCGTGGGCAAGAAGCAGGTGTGAGGCGAGCCGTGCTGCGTGGCTCTTGCGCAGGACAGGGGAGGCCGGGGCAGCCGTACGCAGGGGGCAGGAGCTGTGCACAGAGCCTTGGGCCTCTCTTCTGGGCAGGCCTGCTTCCCTGAGAACCTGAGCCCCTCAAGCAATTGTAAGCAGGGAGGATCAGGGGAGGATGGATGACACAGCACAGCTGATAATTCAAAATGAATCGATAGGCGATTTGGGAAGAAAAGCAGAAACCCTATCACGTGCGCTGAAACAGAGCTCCCAGAGCCACAGATGAACCCTGTTGGGCCAGCTGCTGGGCCAGCAGCACCTTTCCTGCCAGAGGGACTTGGAAGGGAAGTGTAGAGAAGGTTCCGGAGGGAGAAAGCTCCAAGCTGGGCGGCAGATGTGGCATGCCCAGGACTCCAGCCTCAGGTAGCCGTGTGCCCTCAGGCTTTCCCTTTCTGAGACGAGGCCGACTGGACCCACGGCTGCCCTGCTGTGTGTTTACCCTGGTGGTTCTCACCTTCCTACCCCGATGGCTCTTTCAGCAACTATGAGCTCACGTTCCACCAAAGAGAGAAGGGTTGTGGGTTGTTCTGGGCAAGGGATGATGGGGCACTTTAAGGACTTTTCCGTACTGTCTGATTATAGAATAATGAGCCAAGTTTTAGTGGATTTTGCTGCATATAATTTTAAATAAAGCACAACTGATCAAGTGGCAGGCGTGTCAGGGTCTGTGTTCTAGGTGTCAGTGCAATAAAGGCTGCAGACTGTTACTGAGGATGCAAACACTGTGTCCCTTTATTATCACTCTGACGTGGTCCACAAGGATAGAAGCAGTTTACATGGCGTTATGGCCTCAGCTGTGTCCCCTCCCCCCAAATTCATGTTGAAGCCCCAAACCCCAACGTGCCTGTACTTGGAGGTGGGTCCTATTTGGAGGAAACAAAGGTTCAATGTGGTCATAAGGATGAGGCCTTAATCCTACAGGATTGGTGTCTTTTTAGGAAGAGGGAGGGAGTTCTCGCTCCCAGCACAGAGAAGAAAGGCCCTTTGAGGACACAAGGAGAAGCTGGCCATCTGCAAATCAGGAAGAGAGCTCTCACCAGAAACCGAATCTGCCACCACCAGCCCCATCTGGGATTTCCAGCCTCCAGAGCTGTGAGAAAATAAATGTCTGTTGTTGAAGCTGCCCAGCCTGTGGTATTTTTAATGGCAGCTCTACACCACTAATACGTGTAGCCTATATATACATAGCACCGTCATGACGGGGGTGATGCCACGGAGAGAAAGCCACCTAAGATGGGGTCATAAAAAGCACCAGGAATGAGGCATCATGAAAACGCACACCACAACCACATGCAGCCTTGCTACATGCACCCCGAGTTTGGTTCTAGGCATTATGGCAACCACAAGGGAGACCTGGCTAGATACAGAACTTACAACACCCATCACATAAAAGGAAATCAATTCCTAAGCAAAAGTCCAGCTATTCTTAGTGCTGTGACATGAAGAAATGTCTCCTGAGAGTTTGCAACAAACTGGTGGGACTGTGAACTCTAGTCAACATCGCCTTCTAGGAGACACAAGGTCCGTTTCACGGGGCTGGTTATACTTCACGCAGCTCAGTAAAACCCTTCTGCAGCGGGCTTCTAAGTCCAGGGTTATTCTCTGCTTCTCTGGTAGGTGCAAAAGCTGGCTTATAGACCTTCTGGAAGAATGTGGGGTCTGCGTAACTTCAGGCAGGCCTCCCCATATGCTTCACTCCAGACCAACTTTCTGATAAATATTGGAGGAAGTGAGCTTGGGATTTCTCCCTGACAAGTTTCTGGAGTGCAGAGATTCTGAATTCCTGGTTTAGTTCAGAAACATACATTTAGCAGCCAGCAGAGCTGGGGTAGAACTGACCTTTTCCTTTGTAATTGGAGGAATCTAATATGAATATCTGTTCTGCACACCTAATGCCCAAGTCTTGGTGCTAAAGACCATACTCTACTAAAAGGAAAAAAATCTTTGGAGAAATGTCTGATTCCATAGCAGGGACTGGAAAAATTAAAGTGTGAGCCTGGAACATCTTTTTGTGCCATAAAGGAAGAAAGCACAAAAAAATTATGGGGAAATGTTCAAAGGATAAGAAGCCTGCCAGTAGCGGGTCCCATTGGCCAAATCTCAAGTACTTGGAGCATCACGAATAATTAATGGTAGAAGCAGATTGTAATCCATGGGATAAAATAAGACTCAATGAGTCCGTACTGATATAGGTAGGTAGGTAGATAGATAGATAAGTAATGAAGGGAGAAAAGCTCTTCCTTAGTGTTGAAAGCCAACACCTAAATGTAGAAAGAATCATGGAGTTAGAAAATTGCCATTTGATAACCATTCTAGTAATAGTTGATTTGGGTAAGAGTCATCAATGGATGCTATAATGAAAGTTTGCGGAGGAACAGGATATTTACATGGTCTCGAAGTGTCTATCCGCAAGATGCTTTTTACAAAGTGAAAAGCAATAACTTTAGAGTGAAGAAAGCTGGTAGGCACCCCTACCCAAGTTGGGAAAAACCGGCATCACGTGCCTCCTGATCTGATGTACAGAGAAGGGCCTGGCTTCACTTCTATTGTATTCTTGTCAAAAATGCAAAACCTGAATCTGACCACAAGGCAACATGAGAAAAATCCATATTAAGGGACGTTTTACAAAGTAAGTGGCCTCTACTCTTCCAAAAAAGTCAGTGTTTGGAAAGTTAAAGACACACAGAAGAGCTCCACTAGGTCACATGAGATTGAGACATGACAACAAAGTACGCCCTGTGACTTTCTTTGACAATAAGAGAAATTATTTGGAAAATTGGCAAAATCTGAATCGTCTTTAGATTAGATAATAGCCTTGTATCAATATCAATTTTCTGATTTTGATGATTAGACTGTGGTTTTGTAAGACTGTCTTTGCATTTACAAAATATACACTGAAGAATTTAGGGTTAAAGTGGCAGCTTGTCTACAGTTTACTTCCAAATGATTTAAAAAAATCTCAAATTCATATACATCCGTAAGCACATGTAGCTCTGTTGATATCCGTATGTAGATTGAGCAAATGTGGTAAAATGTAGAAGATGGTTCCTGCTGTTCCTGACTCGTGATATAGCACGGCTAACAGGATCAACGTGAGGATCCGAAATGGGTGGGTGATGCTGAGTGTCTATAACTGACCTCATAACAGATTCTGGCCCCGACACTTGTCAAATTGTTAACAAAGAACTCCTGGCATGTTTGGGATCCATAGGGGCAGCTCAGGAGGTACCTTGACAGGTCCCCGAGCTATCACCAATGTGCACTGTGGTCTCCTGTGCTCAGCGTGGTGCCACGGGGACCGGAGAGAGAGAAGACAAGAAGCTTAGGGTCCACTCGGGAGGTGACAATGACACTTGGAAAAGGAGGGGACATTACAGGACCTGATTAGAGGTGAGAACAAGGGGCCGGCTGCGTCATGTGAAGGCCTTGCAGAGGAAGGGGCGCTTGTTGGACTTTACAGGGTGTGGAGAATTCAGAATGGGAGGAAAAGAAGCCACAGAAAGCAGTGTGGGAAAGACGGGGAACAAAAGCGAACCAGGAGAGAAGCTGAGGCTTTCCCATGTGTGTTTTCCAGTGAAAATCCATTCTAGGGAAAATGATTTTTGTCAAGGCAAGTTCCAATGTGCAACTGTTTTTCAAGAGTTTGTTATGATTATTCTGATCCAAGCTCCTGCGATTAGGTAGCAATACAGCCAAAGCAGGTTGTGGGTCTTGGTGAGGTCTTCCCCCTACCATATTTGGTTGGGTCAGTGACAGTTGTGTTGACAGCAAGTTGTTTGATTGGAGGCATTTCCAATGAATTTGTTAAGGACACCTTTCTGTGTGGACTAAGTCCCATAATCGCCTGATAGAGGGCGGGGTTGTGTGGATGTGTAATACATAGCAAAGGTTGAGTGTCTTCATTGATGGCTAATCGCTATACATTCCCCTCAGCCTCCTAAGAAAATGGGGGTGAGAGTGGGAGGGGGCAGAGGGGAGTTTGGACAAAGAAAGGCTCTTTCGGGGTGGAATGGAGTTTAGGACCTTCAACCTCCGAATGAATTTATGTTAAGAATAAATGTTGAAGTAGAAAACAAACTTCTAGTTACCAAAGGGGAAAGGGTGGGGGGGGGGGGAGGGATAAATTAGGAATTTGGGATTAACAGATACACACTCCTATATATGAAATAGATAAACAACAAAGACCTACTATAAAGCACAGGGAACTATATTCGATATCTTGTAATAACATGTAATAGAAAAGAATCTGTATAACTGAATCACTTTGCTGTACACCAGAAACATTGTATATTAACCATACGTCAATAAAAAATAAATTAATAAATACATATTTTAACTTAACAAAAGAATAAATGTTGCTGGGAGAGAGTTGTATAACTTTAAGTAGGGGGAGTAATTTGCAGCCAAAGAAAAACAGAGCAAGCACAAAAGGAAGTGTCAGTGCGAACCCTCCCGAAACAAAGACACTCACATTCTTTAATTTTTTTCCCTTTAAACCATGATGTTAATAATAGTACTATTTACTGATGAATCTCTGCTTTTGAACAGAAGTTCAATTTTAGCTCTCTCTCAAAGGTCAGGGACCCTCTGCTCCCCATTATCTTCTCATTCTGGGGGAATGCAAATGCAAAGAGCAAATGTAAGTGATTTCCTCTCTCCTGGATTGTGGCCGCTCCCCCTCCTCCCTGGAGGTGCCATGCTTGCTGCTGTCGCTGGTACTTATTATGTGGCACACATCTGAAGTGGGATTCTGGCTGGGAGTACAAGAGCAGAGCTCCTGTACCCGCTGGCGCAGCTCCCCATTAAAAATGTTCTCTGTATATACATTATTCCATTTTGTATAGTAATTTGTTTTTATGTCCAGTCCTATCGCCTAGAACAGGAGAGAGCTAAAAGCAGTTTTGACATTTTTAAATGGTTGGAAAATACCCCAAAGGAGAATAATATTTTATGACACGTGAAAATTATGTGTCCATAAATAAAATTTTATTAGGACACAGCCACGGTCCTTTGGAAACATATTGCCTGTGGCTGCTTGTACTCCAAGGCAGCAGAGTTGAGTAGTTGTAATAGAGACATCACAAAGTCTGAAGTATTTACTACCTGGCCCTTTACAGAAAACATTTTGCCAACCTCCTGCTCTAAAATATGAGTTCCCTCAGGGTAGGACTGTGTTTGTCTAACTTTGCCCAATGCCAGGCACCTGGGAGGTTCTGGAAAATCTTTGCCTGCAGACTGAGTATGCCTCAGCCTCAGACACTTTGCCTGTAGAGTTTTTACCTTCAGAAAGTCCGCTTAGGATGCTTCAGATGTGGGCTGGTGTGTCCTGATCTAGCACCTACCCTCATCCTTCATCACTGCAGAAGGTGAGGGTTATATAGTGAGAGACCCTTTATTTATTTATGGATTAGAAACTTGGGTAAAGGAATCTCCCTTTCCCATGATTTGCTCTTCTGAGCTATTTGCTTGGTCCTTTGGCAGAGGGGAGGAGATTTGTGAGCAGAGCCAGACAACATCAGAGGGAAATATCCATGCGTGGGATGAGGGGGAATGAAAGTCATGAGGGACTCTTGTTATGGGAGCCCCATCTCCTGTCCCCACTGAGCCTCCAGTGGACTAGACCTGCTTTAGAAAGGGGCCCAGAGATATGTCTACTTGGAAGAGCCCCTTGTGTAATTTAAGACCAAATTCTGGGGCAAGTTTGCCTTTTGGATCTCTGCTTTAAACTATCTGTATTTACATTGGATGGACTTTATAAGATGCCTGGTGAATATTGGATGGGGAAAGGATCTTGTAAAATAAACAGGCTCTTTAAATAAAAAGTCTTTAGTTTTTAAAGTAAATGATATAACAACCTCATTGGGAAGGCAAATGTAGTCCTTGGCTCTCAGTAGAGTTGAGATAAGGTGGTGCCAGGTGAAAAGGAAATGCTTCAGGGAGTCTAAGACACATTTAGAAAGGCCAGACCTTGCTTTTTACAAAACCATCAATGTATTCATTCTTTTTATTGAGCACCTACCATGTGGCAAATTGTGCTAGTTGTTGGGGATAGGAAAAAAGGGCATAATCTTTATCCTCAAAATGTAGAGTCTGCTGGGGACACCCAGCCATGTGATCAGTCATCCACAATGCAGTCAGACATCATGGAGATTTGTAGAAACGCAGGGGAAGCAGAGAGGGAGGACGCCAGAGTTTGCCAAGCAGTCAGGAAGGTTTCACAGGAGGCAGCATTTGAAGGGAGATTTGGTGGGTGAGTAAGGGTTATTGGGAAGATAAATGGAGGAGGATATTCTAGGCAGAGATAATGTCAGCACATGTGCAGGCCGGAGGCAAAAAAACCCATGATGCGTTCAGGAATTTCAGTAGCACAAGCAGGTAGTGGGGAAGGTGACAGGGCTCCTGGACGGTGGCAAGACTGTGACATGCAAACGAGATTGGACTTGATTCTTTAGTTACCCAGAAACTACTGAGAATGTTTGAGCTGGGGACTGAGGAGATGGGATCTGTAAGTTACAAAGTTTACTCTACTAATTGCAAGGAGGGTAATTGTAGAAATGAGAGTCTATAATTAGGGAAGTCAGTATGGAAGCAGTGTAATAGCCCAGAGGGAGGGAATGGTGTTGTGAATCAGTGCAGTGGCCAAGATGCTGGAGAGGAGAGGATGTGTGGATACTAGAGACAGGTACGAGATGGAATGGATAAGTTTAGCTAGGGCCACCACATACGGTTGTGCAGGTTGTACACTGCACAACTCACTAAATCTAAGCGGTACAGATATATTTATGACACGAATTTCCCAGCAGATGGCAGTAGAGTTGAGGAGGGATGGCTTTTCCTCATTTGCACAAAGGAGCCCTGTGGGATTGGGGAAATGGTTGGGAGCGAGAAGGCTGCAGTGCCCAAGGGAGGGGAGAGCATAAATGACAACCACATTTCTGACCTGGACAACCAAAGACTAGAGGTTCCATTCATCAAGGGGTGGAATACAGGAGAGGGAGCAGGTCTGAGTTTAGGACAAGTTGTATTTAAGGGACCCGAGAGCCACTTAGATGGAGACGTCCAGGACCAGTTAGCTGTCTGGGTCTGTAGCTCAGGAGGCAGGGGTGGGACTGTACCTGTGGGAACAACCTGCACACCTATGGGAGCTGATGCCAAGAGGCAGGGATGGGTTGCTTTGGAAGGATGTGCAGAAGGAAGTGATCAGGGCCCAGGACAGTGCCCCGGGAAGCCACTGAGATTTTCAATGGTGGGTAGCCTTGAAGAAAGGGTGCTTGGAACTAGTTTCCAGAGTGTTTCTTAATGTCAGGAGGGAGATGTTTCAGGTTGATCAAGGCCAGGTTGATTTGGGGGGAGGGGGGCAATTTAAAATGACTCTAGACTTTCTCTGGTGCTTAAGGGACCAATCTGGTTTGTGACCCTATAGGATGTTTCATGCATTCATCCCTCCATTCATTTATTTTGCACCTACATATTTATCCAGTGTCCTACTATGGTCCAGGAACTGTTCCTGGTACTGGGATAACTCCCAGTATGCTACAGCAAAGAGTGGGACAAGGCACTGTTCTCAAGGAGCTTGCATTCTAATTGTTAACACACAAGTCCACAGAATACTGTCAGCTGGTGACAAGTTCTGCACAGAGTGACAGATGCACAGCGATGGGAGCCAGTTTCTATCTGGTGGGCAGAGAAGACCTCCCTGTACAAGAGCTCTGTGCTCAGAACGGAGAGCCCACGTGGATGCAGCGTGGTGAGTTGGGTGGGAAAGTGGTTGGAGGTGAAAGCAGACAAGCATGCTGGAGCCAGGCCAGAAGGGCCTTGTAGGCCATGGCAGGGAATCTGGATTTTCCAAATGCAGCCAGAATCCATGGGAGGGTTTTAAGCATGGGGATGACTTGCTCTGGTTTACATTTTTATTAACAGCCCTCTGGCTGCTGTGTGCAAAATGGATTTGTGTAAGGTGGTCCAAGTTAAACAGGGAGACCCAATTGAATGCCGTGGGCTCCACATTATGATAATCTGTGGCAGTAGCCATAGAGATAGACATATTTTGGAAGTCACACCTATAGGACTTCTGGATGGTAAGGGCAAGAGATGAATCAAGGATGCTCCCGAAGTTTCTGATGTAAGCCATCACATGGTTGATGATGATATTTATGAACATGGGGAAGATGGAGAGGGAAGCAGAGTCTAGGGGATGCTAGGATATCTAGTTTCTGCTTTGGTCACATTAGTTGTACAAGCATCTAAATAGGGATGCCAAGTAAGCAGCTGGATCTTTGAATTCAGGGCTCAGGGGAGAGGTTAGGACCAGAGATAGAAATTTGATGTCACATGCAAAAAAGATGGTAATTAAAGCCAAAGTCCTGGCTGAAATAACAGAAAAGGATAATTAATGGAGGCTAGGACTCTGGATGGAATGGGCCCTGAGATTTTGGGGAAAAGGAGAAATAGCTTGAAGATGAGGATGGAAAGGAGTTTTCACTGAAGAAGGAGGGAAAGCAGAAGTAGTGGTGAACGCTGGGGAAGAAAGGCTGGAGAAGGAGGAAGTGGTCAGCGTGTTGATGCGAAGAGGCCAAGTAAGACAGGAATAGAGGGGTGGCCTCTGGAGCTAGCAGGATGGATGTTGTTGGTGTGTGTCAGTGGTGTGCTAGGAATGGTAGCTCATTTGGAAAGGGAAGTAAAAAAGTGGTGATGGAGATTCAGACAATTCTTCCTAGAAGCAATGTGGGAAAGAGCGTTGAGAAATGGGACAGTACTGGAAAGGGACATGGTACCAGGAGAAGTCTAGTTTTGTTTTTGTTTGTTCTCAAAAGTGATAGATATTAGGAAATATTTTTATGTTGTTGGAAATAAACTATTAAGAAAAAAATTGATGATGGGGGAAAGAAGATGGTGTAGTCTAAAAGTCTTTGAGAGGGCTGCAGGGATGCGGTCCAGGTTTGGCCCCGGGTTGGACAGGGCCCCAGAGAGTGGTGAAAGGCCCAGGTGGCGGAGGCGGGGGTGTGGTGGTGAGATAGGGCCCGGTGGAAAGGCCAGTGTTCCAGTCTGATTGCTTCTATTTTCTCAACGAAGTGTGAAGCCAGGTTGTTATCTAAGAGGGAGTGATGTTGCAGGATTGAAGAGAGAGGAGGATGTGGAGCTCATGATTTTGGTGGATGGGAAAATAAAGAGACTAAGCATTTAAACGTAAATGCATATGCCTCGGGTCCATCTGTGGATTTTGCTTCATCATAAGAAGACACCCCAGACTTCCCTGGTGGCGCAGTGGTTAAGAATCCGCCTGCCAATGCGGGGGACACGGGTTCGAGCCCTGGTCTGGGAAGATCCCACATGCCATGGAGCAGCTAAACCCGTGAGCCATAACTACTGAGCCCACATGCCATAACTACGGAGTCCACGTGCCACAACTACTGAAGCCCGCGCACCTAGAGCCCATGCTCTACAACAAGGGAAGCCACCATAATGAGAAGTCCGCACACCGCAATGAAGAGTAGCCCCCGCTCACCACAACTAGAGAAAGCCCGCGTGCAGCAACGAAGACCCAACGCAGCCAGAAATAAATAAATAAATAAATTTAATTAAAAAAAAAAAAAAAAAAAAGAAAGAAGACACCCCAGGGCGGGACCTGTGAGAAACACTGAAGGCCATGGCACATTTTTGCCTAACGTCTTCTCCGTCTCCTGTCTACTAGGCCATCTCCTGCCCAGGTTACAGATGCTCCTCGTTCATGAGATGCCCCCTTCCACCTGGGTGAACATGTATTGGAGTGAACTCAAGGAAAGAAGTGCCACTGTGTCATTCCACCCTTCAACGTGGCAATAGAGGACACTTTGCTTTGCTGACACGGGAGCTCCAAGTGCACCCAGCTGGTCTCTTCGATGTCAGGAGTGAGCATTTCTGGTCACAGGTGAGGCTTTTGCTAAGTCATCCACCAAACACAGGGTGTGACTCTGTGCCAGGTCCCCACAGCAGCAGAGGCTGTGAGGTGGTACTGGAAACATCCCTGCCCTTCCTTGCTCTTGGCCTGGTTTGCTGATGGCCAGTCAAGCTGCCAGCCTCCTTCCAGGTAGCCATGGCCCATCCATTTTTAGCTTAATGAATGTGGCTTCTTTCTTCCCCCAGCCTTGGGGGCTGACACAGGGTCTGCAGGCCAGGCTGGACATGCTGAGGTCCCTCTGGGTGAACGTAAAGGGCTCATGCTGTAAAGACCCAGGGAGGTGTCTGGAAATCTTTCTTGCCCCAAGTTTGACCTTGTGGATTCTTAAGCGTTTCTGTAAGAATCGTAGACAATTTTGTTTTGCAGCATCATTTTTGTTCTCCTTAGGTTTTATACCTTTTCCAACTTTGGGGAGAGAGACAACATATATAACCAAGTACCTAAAGCAAATACTTTATTACTAATACTTTGTTACTACTTTAGCTCTCTGAGTTGTATTAAAGATACTTCATTTAGAGCCAATGTGAATGCAGCCTTAGTTCCTTTCAGGCTCAACATTCAGTCTTGTCTCCTTGGAGCTCCCTGCTGTGTGTTCTTCTCTAATATCATTACCCACCAGCCTCTCCTTTATCCATCAGCTTTCACAGATTTCTATTAATACTCACTCTATAGAAACTATGCTTGAGAAAATGTAAAAGAAAATGTATTTACTTCACAAATGTTTAATTAAAATCTTCTAAGGATGGCCTCAGTGACAAGAGAAAAATTATCATCGTCCTCCTCAAACCCCCAAAAGGGTCTTATTGGATGTTTTGCAGTGAAATGGAAACCCCAACAGGGTTTACTTAGGCTGGTCAAAGCCTAAATCATTTTATTATCGTGCTTTCTAGCAGGAAGCTCAGCGTCAAAATTGATTCTTCCCTTTCAATGTTAAACTTTCTTTTTTTCTCCCCTAAGGGTTTTTGCGCTGGCTGCTTGGTTGCTCTTTGGGTTATACTTGGCATGGCACCAGGCTGTTTTAGATGGGGTTGGCCCAGTGTCAAGTGGCATGGTTGCCTGATAACGTTGAATTGGGCAGAATCTGAGAGTACGAACAAATAGGTGCCCTTTCAAGAGACTCAGTGCCAACTGTTATGAAAGAGCAGATTGCCTGTACCTGCCTCCTGCGGTCTGGTGAGGTGAGCCTGATGGGGAAGCCAAGGCCAGTAATCAAAAGAGAATATATCACTGAGCGATAATCGTCCACACACTGATGACCTTTAATCAATAACCACTGCTTTCAGTGTGCTGCTGTGTACTATGCCTTCCCTGGAGAGGCACAAGGGAGACAGACTGGGAAGGTGGGCAGCCCTGAGATGGAATCCTGCCTTACTACTTCACCAGTTGGGTGACCTCGGGCAAGTTACTCTCCCCAACTCCCTACTCCAGAATCAACCTCCTCATTTGTTAAATGGGGATGGTACCTAACCTTTCAGAATTGCTTTGAGGATTGAAAATAATGTATGGAAAGCATCTAATAAAGTAATTGGCATTCAATAGGCACCTAATGAATGATGGATGAGAATAGTATGGTTTACAGAATCATAGATTCACTCTCTAAATTTATTGAGCACATACTATGGTCCCATGATGAATGACTTGCCTGTATTATCTCACGGAATCTCCTTATAGATATCATTCCCATTTTTCAGAATGGAAAAAGGTTTGGTGAAGTTAAGGAAAGTGATGTGCCCAATCCAATCATGGACAATCGTGCCCAATCATGGACAGTTGGGAGTGGAGGCAGAATTTGAATTCAGCCTGTCTGACCTCAGAGTCTTAAGCAGTGAAGAGAGAGTTTAAAGGAGGGAGGAGAAGTTTTGCAAAGTAGCTAGCCAAAACTTCATTTCATGGCAAGTCTGGGGCTGTGAGCAGTATACAACAGCCAACCTGTCAAAATGTTTGCATGAGATTTTGTATCAGGCCAAAGAGGTTAGTTAATATTGTGGTAACAAACAACCCAAATTTCAGTGGCTTAACCCAACCTAAGGTTATTTCTCAGTCATGCTACAAGTCCCAAGTGAGCTGGCAAGGGTCTTCTCTTCAAAGCCAGTCAAGGGTCCAGAATGACAGAAACTTCACTGTGACATGTGCTTCCATGAGAACTATAGAAGTAGGAAGGGAATTATCATATTTAGCTTGTAAGGTTTCCAGCAGCGTGATACACATGACATATGCGTATACTGTTGGGACAAATGTAAGTCACATGGCCGTGTCCAACAGAAACAGGGAAATGTGATCCTGACATGTGTTTAGAAGGACGAAAGCTGGACATATTTCACAAACAACATTAATGACTACCGCACATTTTAAACCCTAACTTGCAAAAAGTTTTTAACTCAGTCTAGGGGTTTTCAAAACCACTTGGGTACCTGTGGTAGATTGTATTATTTTGTTCTGAATTATTTATTCCAAGTTCCTGTGAGAGAATTACATTTCCCCATTCCATGGACATCAGGCACTGCCATATGACTTGCTATGACTAATAAATGGCAAGCAGAAGCGGGGTGTTTTGTCATTTCTTTTTTCTCCCTGCCATGCGAATGGCATGATCCTAAGTAGGGCTGCTCCTTTCGTCTGTATCTTGGAGTCAACAGGATGTGAACAGAGTTGCAACTGACATGTAATAGGAATGAGAAATAAACCTTTGTGCTTTAAGCCCTTGGAGGTATTTGTTACTGCAACATGACTGAGCCAAACCACACTGTACCATATCTTTTATCATTCTCAGTAAATAGAGAACAATGGAATTGGCCATATAGAAATTCACATTTCCTGTCCACTTTGTTGAAGTATATCTATACTTTAAAGCAGAAGTATCTCTAAGGACTTATTATGTAAATAAATATTATTCAGTTGAATTAACAGCACAAAAATACATTCTCCAAATTGGGGCATCAACTGACGCCATAGCATTCTTATAAAAACCTAGGAGGAGGATTGGGGACATAGAAATCTTGTTTTCAAATGCAGACTCTTGGTCCTGTCCTCCCTGAGCAGCTGCCTTAGAAGACTTGAGAATAATCTATATTCATGTCCCCTTTGGGCAGAAATTATAATGATGAAATGTTACTATCTATAGGAATGCAGAGTCTATTCTGAGTGCAGTGATCCTCATTAATTCAGAGCTCATCATTCGTGGTAGGTAACCGGGACAGAGGCCAGGCTGGCGTTTACTCTCACGTTGTGAGTGTGCATTTCTTGCACTGGCTATCACAGGGTTGACATTTGCCATTTTGACTATTCAGAGTGCTTTCTGAGGAGAGTCAGTTGTCATCGTGTGGAGACGCCAGCTGCACAGTCCCTGGAAACAGTGGAAGCCAGTCCCTGGGACTGACCCTCCCAAATGCCTGGCTTCCCTCCTCTCTGCTGTCTTTCTCCTGTGCAGTCTATGGGGGAAGGAATGATCTGATCTAACAGAACCCGTGAAGCTGAAAGGTCACCAGCGATGTAGGTATCATTGTTGTTCCCATTTTAGAGAGGCAAAACTGAGGCCTTAGAGAAGTTAAGCAAGACAGTGAATGCAGCAACTGTGGTTTGAACCCAGGATTGCCTGACAGTATAAATGACACAAAGAAGTACAGATAAGCTGAGCTATGGCCAAGAGAGATTACTTTTAAAGAAGAGGAGTACTAGATAATTAATAGAACAAACAAACTCACTTACAAAGTGAGTTGGTGTAAAACACAGGAGCGAGGGCATGCCTAACTGGGGAAGAAGCCCCTCTGGCTTCTGGCTGTTTAGCTATTTAGCAGAGGTGTGTGTGCGTGTGTGTGTGTATGTGTGTGTGTGTTTGCACGTGTGAATAAGTTATATGGTTTTCCCCAATGATCCTCTTCTGGTCATTAGAAATTGTCAGGTAGAACTGCTTCACTGGCGTCATGCTGTCAGCACTTGTATTACTGAATGCCCTAGGAAATAATAAAGCTCGATTTATTTAAGGGTGCACTAATTAGAGGCTTCCCACTCTTTGATACTCATCTCTTAATTTGAATGGTGCAGTTTCTTCCCAACATGAGTACTGACTTCAGAGTTTGAGTCAGAGCTAACTTTTAGATGCTAGTCTATTTTTTCCCTTGGGTTTGAACTTTAAATTGTATATATTGTGCGACCATTCCTGACTTTTACTGAGCATCTATTTTATGAGCTCCTCACGGCCCATTTGGAGAAGGAAGAACAATGGATTTTCTGCTATTGATGTTTTAATAATGAAAAGTTTAATAATTATCCAGTATTTTTGTCTTTTCAACCACAATAGTGTATAGCGACCTCGATACACTGCTATCTAAGTTATGAGATCCTAAGTGCCTTCTAAATTATGAGAAATGTTTAACAGAGGTATAACGTTTAACAGAGGTATAACGTTTAACAGAGGTACAACGTTTAACAGAGTTACAGTATCTTTCTTCTAGAGGGGTGGTGGAAAAGTTTAAAATTCTACGTGTGCTCTACTGCATCCAACCTCAGATTGTTAGGACCAGAACAAGTCCCCCAACTGCTTAGGATCACAAAAAGTTTACCGTATTTAGGGAGCAGGTATTATCAGTTTTTATCCAGTCACCGACACTACCTAGGTATATTATACTGAGGTAGGCATTTGGGAGGAAGCCCTGAATAAATCACCTGAACCTAATGCTCGAAGAAGAAAGGATGGTTGGATTTCTTGATGTTGATGAGTGGTGGATTTCCATCCAGGAAAAATAAATTCACATGTCTTTGAATTTTTTAATTGCGCCTTATAGAGATTTACCACGAGATTTTCACCCAAGATCTTAGCATTCCAGATCTTATCAATTAACTCTTTTCCTAGGCTAGGTAGTTGGGGTTACAACTCTTAAAAGAAAAATGGCAAATCTGGAGATAATGACTTGCCAGTGGAGGGATTAGCAGCAACTTATCTAAAGGAGAAAATAAGATTTGAAAAATACAATGGCTATGGAATATCATTAGTAGAAACAGCTTAAAAGTACTGTAATGCTAACCCTCAACCATCTTAGCTGAGAAATGCCACCTTTTCAAACTCTGTGATCTCATATTCTCCTCTGTTACAGTGAAGTGGCATTTTGACTATGGCAAAGAAAAGTGGTCCTTGGAAATCAGATTTGACAGAACATTATATTCTTCCAGGAGTATTTTTGTAGATGGTGCTTATTTAATTTTGATTTCAGAACAGTTTTGTGGCATATCTCATTTTAATATATGCTTGTTAAAAATTCATGTAAATGTAATAAAGAATTTTAAAATGAACTGATAACATTGGAGACCGAAAGAGAAGCCTTAAAGAAAAAGAGCTAATGATGGGAGAAAAGAGAGCCTGTCTGCACGTTAGATACCAGTCGTCTTTTTGGGTGCATGCTCTACAGAATCTTCACGAACCAGCAGCATTCATGATGCAAAGGGCACTGAACTTGGAGGTTGGACATCATCAGTGGTTTAGGGTTTCAAGTTCTTGCTCTGCCAGTAACTATCGCACCTTAGGCAGCTCAGTAGTCTTGCTTGGCCTCCATTTCCTCACCTGTAAAGTAATTAAGAGTAGGGCAAAGACTCTTGCAACTCAAAAATCCTGTGATCTGTGATGTGATTTATGTGACTAAGCTCTCCTCATGTGAATAAAGAACTGAGCTTTCCTGGGGGGAAGGATGGTTTGCCCTCACCTACTTCCGGTTTTCCCTCACCTACTTCTGGTTTGCTTGCCTACTTCTGATATACACTCCCCCTCCTCCTTGGTAACCCATAGATACTGACTTTTGGACAGTCAGCCCTGCTTCCTCATCTACAAAATGTTATCTAGTATATCTTCACTAAGTTGGCTTCCTCCCACCCTCCACTTTCCCCAGCTTTCTATGTAGTATATAAATATTTCAGAAATTCTCCTCTTTGAGAAAAACTTGAAAGAAAAAAACCCCACAGAGATGGAAGGGGAGCTCATAGACTAAGGCTTGGAAGAGATCTCAGCCAATAACAGTGTGTTAACCTGATTTGGATTCAAACAGCAGATTTAACAAAAATTAAAAAGACATTTATGAGACAAATGGAAGTTGGAGCATTTAGTAGATATTGGATCTTAAGAAATTGTTTTAGGTGTCTCATAACAATGTTTTGATTTTTTAATTAATTAATTTTATTTTATTTATTTTTGGCAGCATTGGGTCTTCGTTGCTGCACACGGGCTTTCTCCAGTTGCAGGAGGTGGGGCTACTCTTTGCTGCGTTGTGCAGCCTTCTCATTGCGGTGGCTTCTCTTGTTGTGGAGCACGGGCTCTAGGCGCATGGGCTTCAGCAATTGTGGCACATGGGCTCAGTAGTTGTGGCTCACGGGCTAGAGCACAGGCTCAGTGGTTGTGGTGCACGGGTTTAGTTGCTCCGCAGCATGTGGGATCTTCCGGGACCAGGGCTCGAACCCGTGTCCCCTGCGTTGGCAGGCGGATTCTTAACCACTGCGCCACCAGGGAAGCCCTACAGTTATGTTCTTAAAAGAGTCCTTATCTTTCAGAGACATATTGATATATTTGCAGATAAAATATGATGCTGGAGGGACAGTTAGGGAGTGGGTGACACAGATGAAACAAGTTTGGCCATGAATTGACAACTATAGAAATTGAATGATGGGTACATGGGAGTTGATTATATGATTTGGTCTACTTTTGTATAAGTTTTATAGTTTCTGTAATAAAAAAATGCAAAAAAAAAAAAAGCTTAAAACAGATAATCAGCAAGGACCTACTGTATAGCACAGGAAACTCTACTCAACATTCTATAATAAACTATATGGAAAAAGAATCTGAAAAACAAGAGGTATATGTATATGTATAACTGAATCACTTTGCCATACACCTGAAACGAACACAACATTGTGAATTGACTATACTCCGATATAAAATAAAAATTAAAAAAAAATGCTTAATGGGATTCATTCTAAGGAGACATATTTGCTGAGGTGTTGGAAAGGGCTGCCTGTCATAGTTGCATAATCGTTGGGGGTAAATATGGAAGTTCATCAATCAGAAAGCCTATAGTGAGGAGCTGGCTGGCACCGAGCCCAGCTCTGTGAGGCTGTCATCCAGCCTCTATGCCAGTTTGCCCTCTATAAATATCAGTCTATATGAATGCTTTACTATTTAAGGCACACTTGCCACAGCTGCTCGGCATGTTTGTTTACGTAGCTATGAACCCTTCTGTAAACATCACTATCTCCAAATTGCCCCTGTGTCAGGAACATAAAGGGCCCCCTTTAAAAATATATTTGTGGGATGAGACACGGCCAGTTCCCAGATGTCTGGGTGGCTGGTGTCAGAATTTTCCAGGGTTTGATTCATTTTCAAAAATAGAACCACATGACTGGAAGGTTCTTGAGAGGTGACACATCCCCCTGACTTGGGGGCAGGACCAGACCAAAACCATCCACCAAGAACGTGGGTCTGTCTTTTGTGGGTGTGAGTCTGTCTTTTATGAGGCCAGAGAGCTCACTGAATGAAGGACTGGGGCCAGGACCTGCAGACCATCAAAGGTGGGCAAGACTCACCTCCCGCCTTCAAGGAGCTTACTCCCATTTTCTAAAGACGAGCCTGACCCTGAGTGATGTGACAAAGCAGGCTTGGGGCAGCACAGCTGGGGTGGGCATATTATGTGTCAGCCAGCTGGCCTGTGCTGGGCCTGAGCACCCAGCGGACTAAAGGACCTGCCGGGTCAGCCTACTGCGTGGTAGCTCGGATCCCCAGAAAATACCACGTTGGGGTTGCTGTGTGCCCACAGCATGCGAGACAGAAAGAGGGAGGGCATCACATCGAGGTTGCAGTGGTGGCGATGGTGAAGCTCGTCCTTGAAAGAGGCATCCTAACTGAGGTCACTGAGAGTAGTTTCAGGTCAACTAAGACATATTTGAAAGAAAGCATGAGTCAAGCAGAGGCCGCTTTGTGTCAGCTTGCTGTTTTCATGGCTCCTGATTTCCCATATAGCCTTCCAATGAATAATTAGATCCTTGTGCATCTGTTTTCCTCAGGGTGCATTTGGTCCACATCTATTTTTTTCCTGTGGCTTTGATTCATTGAAGCATTCCCCCCACCCCAAGGGCCTACTTAATACCCATAAATCCCAATTGTGTTTTTCATTCACAAAGAAAAAAGTGTGCCTCATAAGATTAAGAGATGAGATGTGCTGGAAAGACTGAACTGTACGAATCCTATCAGGAAAGGATCAAGACGTGTTCAGCTTCCAGACAAACCCAGAACTTTCTAGAACACTCCTTCCTCCACTTCCCAGAAATTAGAAAATTATTATTATTACTTTTAGAAAGTTAATAGTGGTCGCCTTTGATTCTTTTTTTGCTGGCAAATACCCAGTTTTCTCTACGAAAGCAGTAGAAAGGCCACCGAATGCTCAGAGGTAAGTATCACTATTAACTACCAACAAAAGGATGTTCCCCTATTTGGAAAGGCTCAGTCATTACAAGCTATCTTCAGAAAGACAGGGTCTGCCCCAGGGAGAATTCCGACTCAGAGACACACAAAGGTAATTTGCTTATTCCGGACTGACTTATTTTTAGAGCTTGGGTTTTGATTTGAGGGAACACAGCTCCTGCAATTTGAAGCTCGGATTAACACCAGTAACCAGAGGGTATGTCTCCACTGGCTTTTGCTTCATGAGCTCTGAGATGGAAGGAGAACAAGGCTTGTCCACTGCCCTCCCTTCTGTCCTATCTGGAGAGTTTATAGCGAGAAATCTCATATTAAAAGCGCATCATAAGTGGTCAGTTTATGCTGCCAGAGACTGTATCTCAGTGGCTACCACTAGGGGGACCCAGAGTCCAGGTGCTTGGCCGAGGTGGGAGTAGTTTCTGGTCTGTGGGTAAATGACGGAGCTCCCTTATTGAGTTGGTTTCTCCCCGCCCTCTTCCCCACTCCTTCTCCCTCCTCCCCCCTCCTTCCTCCTCCCTCCCCCCATACAACTATTGGCTCACGAGGGCACCCCAAAGTCAGGCTCAGGGTACAGATAGCCCAGTGCACATGTGCAGCACTTATTTATAATTTCACAATGATTATTTTTGTTTTAGACGTTCCTCTTGCCTTATGCAAAGGATCACACTTCATGCAAAGCCTTTTACTCACATTTTCATTATTTGCTGCATTTTAATAAACTATTGCAAAAGTTTTTACCACTATAAGAGAAATTTGTTAGAGGTAATGGCTTTGCCTGTTGGGTCCAGGGAGGCTGAGACACGGGAGCAATGACTTTCATTTGACGGATGACTGAGGTCAGGTTATGGGTGGATGAAGAGTCTGGGGTCTGGCTGGTGGCCGTGCGTTTTCAGATTGTGTGAACCTACCTTGAGCCTCAAGTTGAAGACCTCAAAGCACAGAAGGGCAGATTGTATAACTAAAGAGGATCCCAAGACTAATGACCCAGAAGAATAGTAAAGCAAAGCTGAATTAGTGTTCTAGTTTATACTTTTCCTATGGGGCATTATTGTTAGCTTAAGGCAGAGTTTATGGCTCTATTTCATAGAAAGTTACAGATAAATACAGGCAGAATCTCCTTTGCTCCTGGGATGTGTAACACCTATGGTAAGATATGAGTGAAGACTTCAATAAAAACAGACCATTTCTCTATTTTTAGAACAGATCATCTTTGTTAAAATACACCAGAAGTTAGCTGTTCAAAGAAGATGGGTCAATAGGATTATGAAGAGTGGATCTCAATTTTTTTTCTTTCCTGTTAGAGTTGTTTACTGGGTCTGCATTATTATATCTACAGGGGATTTGGCAGATAGAGTATAGAGAAAAGATACCAAGTGCTCACTTGATATAAAGGAAAAACCAAGGCTGTGGGTCTTGCAAATGGCTCCCAAAGAAGGGGCAAAATTGTATTTTTATTAAAGCAATTTGTCAGGCTTCCTTTGAAAGGCTTAACTTCTTCCTCCTGGCTTGGCAATAAATAACCTCAAGTATTTAATTTAAACCGTGTTTTAAAACCATCTAAAAATTGCTTTAAAGAGAGATCAAATTTTAATCTAAGTAAATATTTGAAAATTTAAAATATATTAAGAGGTGTTTTTAAAAAATTGTTTATTAATTTATTTTCCCAAGGGCTTTTAAAAAGCTAAATTGTTAGACTTTGTGGTGGACATACTTAAGGTTATAGGCCACATACTACTTCATGAATAAAGAGGTGGCGTCAATGGTGAGTGAGGTTCCGTTTTCCATATTTTGTCAAAAATAAGAACGTGAGGTTCAGTTTAAAATAAGCATCGATCCCACAGATAACCCCGGATGGAGCACACCTTACCTGTAGCTTCCACCATGCCTTCTAGGATGACCACAATTTCCAGTTCCTCTTTGGGCAGCTGGGCTTTGGAGATCTCCCAGAAAGGACTCTGTTGGTTAATTTCGTGGCTAATGATGAGTGGTGATACCAGAAAGAGACGGTCATCGCCGGTGTAATACCCTACGTTGATATCCGTCTGGTTCAAGGGGATGAACTCCCCCTCTGAGGTCTGTTTGGATTTGATCAACTTAGCTCTGATGGAAGCCTCCACGATGTGAGAATTCCTCAGATCCCCTACGCGGAACATCAGGCACAGTTTCCCATCCCTCATGGAGATCACCGCATGGGTGGAAAAAACCAGGGTCTCTGCCCTCTTCTTGGGTTGTGATATTTTTACAAACATGCATCCCACCATGAATGCATTGACAATGGACCCCAAAACAGATTGGATTAAGAGGAGAATAATTCCCTCTGGGCACTTGTCCGTGATGACCCGGTAGCCATAACCAATGGTGGTTTCTGTCTCTATGGAGAATAAAAAAGCAGAGACGAACCCGTTGAGGTTGGTGACGCAAGGAGTCCATGAAGGGTCCTCTATGTGGTCCATGTCTCCTCGGATGTATGCAATTAGCCACCAGATCATTCCAAAAAAGAGCCACGTCACTGTGTAAACCATGACGAAAATCAACAGGTTGAATCTCCACTTGAGGTCTACTAAGGTGGTGAAGATATCGGTCAGGTAGCGATAGGTCTCCCTCACGTTGCCATGGTGGACATTGCACTTTCCATCTTTCCGCACGTACCTCTGGATTTTCCTTTTGGTCCGGTCTCGGCTGATGTGTCTTGGCAGGTCGTCCCTGGCCTGCTTAGGCAACTTTGGCTGGTGAATGGCCACAGGGCTCTCAACATCCTGGTCCATGGACTCACCCTCCAGGACGTTAGCTGGTGGTTTGGGAAAAAAAGAAAAGAGAAACTGAATGAAAAGCTGGCTCTTTGGAGGTCGTGGAAATCCCACTGTGGATGGAATATGGTAGGAAACCATCATTTGACCATTTGTGTAGCTATTAACAACGTAGATGAAGCCTTTTTTGGGGGGTGTCATCTGGACGGGTTGCCTTGGACTCCTGGGCTCTGTGATCTAGCTTGTGTAAGGACTTCACCACCCTTCTCATGGGGACAGAGCTTAACTGCTGTGAAATTGTCTCCCTGTCAGCAAGTTCTAAGAGTCAGCTTTTACAGTGGGATGTGTCCCCATTCTCTCTGAGATGCTGTGGTATGTGAGAGGCAGTGCACCCTGGATAAAGAAATGTTCAGATTCAGACAGTATTGGTTCTACCACTCAGCAACTGTGGGCTCCTGGTCATGCTATCAGTTATGGACCAAATTGTACCTCCACTCCACCCCCAAATATGTTGAAGCCCTAACCCCCAGTGTGACTGTATTTGGAGATGGGGCTTTGAGGACATAATTAAGGTTAAATGAGGTCATAAGGGTGGAGCCCTAATCCAAGAGGATGAGACACCAGGGGTGTGCACACAGAGGAAAGGCCACGTGAGGACACAGTGAGAATACAGCTGTCTGTAAGCCAGGAAGAAAGGTCTTCCAAACCAACCGAGGTCACCGGAAACCAACCTTGCTGCCACCTTGATCGTAAACTTCCAGCCCCCAGAACTGTGAGAAAATAAATCGCTGTTGTTTAAGCCCCCCAGTCTGTAGTATTCTGTTATGGCAGCCTGAGTAGACCAATAGACTATTAAAATTCATTGACTGATCCTCAGTTTTCACATTTACAAAATGGTAATCATGATAGCCAATTCATGGGGTTGTTATAAAGTTAAAGAAAACCACATGCATGATATGTGCCTGCATGGAACAGACATGTAATAAATATTCTTTTGTAATAAAGTGTTCCTTTGCCGCTCTCCTTATATTTAGGGGCAAGAATTTTGAGTGAACTCTTTAAGGTGTCAGTCAAATTTCAGTTTTAAAAAAATTCTGGTTTTTATTGGTAAGTATGCATGCATTTTACCCTAATGGTTGATGCCATGCCAAGGTGAAAAAAAGTGTGGGGGAAATGTTCTTTCTATGTGTTTACACATTTCATTTGGTTTCTGCCTCAACATTTAACATCTGCAGGTTTGGCTTGTGGTTATTTTCTTTCTCATGGCCTTCATGATTAATGCATCGGTACAATCATTTGATGACAAAGCATTAGGAAAACTCTCCCGGAATCCGAGTGCAAAGGGACATTTGGAACTGATGTTGCTGTGAAATAATATAAACCACCGTAGGAAATTACTTGTTCAGCCAATAATTTCAAAGCTTTCTGAAAGTTTTATAAGCAGTTTCTTCCCTCAGGCTTTTATTCTGTGTCATTTGACTTTGCCGTGCATTTTCTCCCTTTGGTTAAGGGAGAAACACAGTCTGTTGAGAAAAAACATTTATCTGAATAAGAAAACAGCTGGGGATGGGACTTGAGTGGTACCAACTTCACTTACGGATTAACCTTGCTCATGGTTGGATAGTTTCCTTAATTATCAATCCCATAGATCCGGTTTTAGATTTCAGCACAAGGAAGAGGCAGCATTTGGTCTGCAAGCCTGATGTTTGGTCTGATAGCTTTGACTTTAGACCGCTACCCTCAGTAACTCCTCGTTTGTAAACAAAACCTTGCTTTTATTTCAAAGCAGATACCAGGACAGGAGTCGAAGGAAGCAGCTGAGATTGGGACAGGATGGAGGGGGTTGGGGGATCTGGATGGAGGTCACGGGCAACGTCCCTGCTCACTGCAGGCACCCCCGGCAAGGTGGGATGTTTGTGGCCCAGGGGCCCTCATGTCTGAGCTCTCGCTGCTAAGTTCCCCCTGAGAGGGAATCTCCAAGTGTGACTTCACGTGGGCTGAATTCGGCTCAGGATCGGCCAGCGTGGAGCGGCCTTGTCTGCAGAGCTGGAGTGAGGTCTGGCGCTGGCCCAGGTGAGGAGCTCGCTGCCTGTGCAGAGTCACCCTGGGTTCTTGTTCCCCCGGGTCGGGAAGTGGAAGAGGGGGCTTCGTCTGAATAGCTGACTCCTAACAGTTTTCTGCCATCTTCCATGCTTTCACATTTCATGGAGGCAACCTACACATACCCCAGCCCCCAGTGTGAAGCTGTTTTCTCCATTTTCTGGCTCAGCTGTAACCTTCCTGTCTGAAGGGTCAATGGGGGAGTAGAGATAAGTGCTCTGGACAGTCCCGGGAGCCCGCCAGTTGATTCTCCAAATCCATTTTTTTACCTTTTCCTAGCTCAGGACTGGACCACATTTCCCGGCCTCCTTTGCACTGAGGGGTGGCCACGTGCCGAGTCCTGGCCCATCAGGAGTGGGTGTGCCCTTCTGGGCCAAGGCCTTAAATAGTGGGTGTGTCCCCTCCTATGCCCTTGCCCCTTCTACGAGGGATGATGGAGTCATGACGTGGAGGGGCCTGGGTCCCCAGCTGGTGGCAGAGAGCTGCCATCCAACTAGAAACAAGAAAAAAAAATTGTGTTTGAGCAGCTATGTATTTTGTGTCTGTTATCAAACTGAGCCTCCTGTCTAATTTTATGGGCAGCAGTATTGACATGGATAAGCAGACAGAAGAGTTCTCAGGGGGCTGGTGTGGGAAAGAGCAGGGAGAGAGGAAGAGAGTGAAGATGGGGTGTTTGCGTGTGGTGTTGTTGAAAAGAAACAGGGATCCAAAAATGGAGTCACTTGTGCTAAGCTCTACATCAGTCAATGGGGATGGAACACCTATCCAGGTTCAGTCCCTCCCAGGAATGTGACCTTTTACCAGTCAGTCTGGAATTTCCTGGTCACAGATGGGGTAGCCTACCACACAGACCCCTGCCTTCCCCCAAGGCAGGTGACCTTGCTTGAAATTATCCTCAATTGTTTATGACTTCCTGTCCCATCCCCTTTAGGCCTTTAAAAATCATCCAGTTTGTACAGGGCACCTCCTGTCTGTTTGCTAGACGGGATGCTGCCTGATTCATGAATTGTTGAATAAAGTCAACTTGATCTTCAAATGTACTCAGTTGAATTTTGTTTTCTAACATTGTCTTTTGAGAAATAAAACATTGCCAGCCATATCAGTAAACAAAGGATGTCAGAGTCATCAGCAATTGCAGCCCTCCAGTGGTGAGCTGGTGAGCCCTGAGGGAACTCAGGAAGGAAACAAAGAATATCTGCTATCTAGCAGCCATCAGACTGCGGCCACTCCCCATGGTGAGCCTTGAGGAAACTCTGGATGTGAAAACACGGGATATTGGCCTCGGATAGCTGAGGTGCATATCAAAAGAATGGTTTCAGTGAGCCTAGACTCTTGCATTTTCCCATGCATAGAAAAGCACTAAATTCCTTAATTTGAGATACCTAGTTTTCTTTTATTAACAGTAATCTTTTGCTCCTGCTACCCGCACTTTGCTGTAAAACTCCTATATATCCTAGCTCCCCCCTCACCTCCTCAGAGCAGTTCTCTGAGGGTTACTTGAATGCTGCCTCCCAGGCTTGAAGTCCTCGATGTATCTGCTGAATAAAACATAACTCTCAACTCTTAGGTGCGCATATACTTTTTTTTTAGTCGACACTAATGAACTAGCATGTGGTTAATTGAATGTTTGTGTTTCATGTCAGGGAAAAAATGTCAATGCATACGCTACTTAAGTGCCTTTTAAAAACAAACAAAAATGGAAGCAAACAAAGAAAGCTGAACGTCCCAGGGAGTATGGTGGAAAGGTGGCCTTGGAGTAGGGAAGAACAAATCTGACTCCACATGGGATCTGTTTCTTTTACTTTAACCTTTGTATCCTGTTGCTTTTGCTACAAGTTAAGAATGTTGCCTATAGCCTGAAATACACAGGATAGCCCATTCTCAAGGCTCTGACCTTTAAAGGTGTAACACTTTTCCATTCATGAGATAAAAAGTTGCAGAACAGAGGATTACAGTCTGTCTTCTTGGAGGTTTATAGGAACATCGTGACTGGACCTACTGAATAGCTGCAATAACAAAGGATTCGGGCACCAAGAAGTCTGCAACAACCAACTACACCCCCTCCCTTTTTAGTACAAAAGAAGCCTGAATTCTAACTTGGGTAGGATGGTTCTTTGGGACACTAGTCCGCCATCTTCACCTTCTGCTGGCTTTCTGAATAAAGTCGTTATTCCTTGCCCCAACAGCTTATCTCTTGATTTATCGGCCTGTCAAGCGGCAAGCAGTACGAGCTTGGACTTGGAAACAGCCTCCGAGGCACCAGTGCAGGTGTGGCAGTGGGTGCACGTGAGATGCATCCAAGGGAAGATGGGGAGGTAAGCTGGGCCTCCCACTTTACAGTGGCTGGTGGGGAACAGGCAGAGTTGAGAAACCAAAAGGGCCAATGAACTGTGAGAGTACCTGGAGAGTAGAGGAGACTGAAGTAGGAGTCTCAAGGGGCAGAAGAGGCGAGGCCAGCGAGGAGAAGAGGTGGGGTGTGGAGGGGGCAGAAGAAGGCAGCACAGCCTCCAGGCCTTGTCCACAGCAGTCTCAGGGAGCCCTGGACTGGGGAGAGGGCCATTCCAGGTCTGAGCTGTGAGCGTGCTTCAGCACCCGGGCAGGAATGCAAATGCACGCAGGGGAAATACAGAAGGGAATGTGGATTCTCTAGCTCTTAACGTTTCTTTCTTTCTTGGAATCCCAGGTGTGAATTCGAGGGGGTGATGTGAATTGCATTTGCAAGAGCATTTGAGCTGCTCAGCGTGGGGAGCTGCAGAGCTGCAGCTGCGGTTGGGAATGCAGACAAACCTCCCTGCGTTCCTGCACAGCCCGGGACACAAACGACTTCCCCCCCACCTCCCCCCTCGACCCCCACCGCCTCTCCGGAACTTGCCATGCCCATGCGCATCAGAGTCTAGGTAAGACCCGCCACCCTGGTCCTTCAGCATCGTGCACGTGGCTTAACCAGAGATAATGTAGAGGAACTCTCTGCTAACTGTGAAGTGCTGTACAGCGTGCAAAAGGACGGGAGGAGCGGCGCCAAGGATCCTGATGATTTACTTAACCTGAGTTATTTTGGTTTAGAGTAAATGTGACTCTGTGTGAAAAAGCCAATCTCCTGCCCCCCTCCACCCCCATGATCTTTTTCTTTCTATTGGAAAGATGACCAATTTACATAAAACTAGGTAAGGTGCAAAATAGCCTGGTGTTGAACTTTAACCTCAAAGAAATAACATGTGACTGAGTTACAAACTGGAAAGAACCTGATCCCAGAACCACCGGAAGCACCTCGAATTTTAGGGGCACCGCTTGTGGAGAGAGGGCTGCCGTGGTGGCCCAGGCCAGAATAGATGTTCTCCTGATGGGAAATTCTACATTGCAAATTATATACGAATTCTATGGGGGAAACTTACAGTGTCTAAGAAAATGTCTGAAGAGCACTTTAAGAATTTTTAGTATTGTGGGGGAAAAACCCGACGGAAAAACGGGATGGATCTCAAACGCACAGGAAAAATCAAAGATTGGAAGGAAATGCACACAGATGTTAATAGAGAACTTCTGAGAGGGGGGGCTATGGGTGCTTTTAATTTTCCTTTTAAACAGTCTGATTTTTCCAAATTTTCCAGAATGACTTTATATTCTTTTTACCATCATAAAGAAAAAAAGGTATTTTCAAACAAAACCTTGAGACTCTCCTGGCATGTGATTGATGGAATTTAGCACATAGAAGCTAAATAATTATCAAGTACTTGATCTGAAGGTGTTCCATCCCATATATCTGGTAACTTAGAACCTGAGACATTTGTTTCACATGACTCTAAGAAAATCATAAGTAACCCCCATGGGGTGCTTGTGGGCAGAGGAGTGGTGGGCGTATACGGGATGCCTGCAGGTCTGAGCCCACTGGAGGCCCCCAGTGGAGTGTAGATTAGAGGCGAGGTTCTGCAAACTTTTTCTGCAAAGGGCCGAGAGTAAACAGTTTAGACTTTGCAAGCAGCACATGTCTCTGTTGCATACTCTTTGTTTTTGTTCTTTGAAAGACTTTCTACAATGCTTTAAAAATGTAAAATTATTCTTAGCTCATGGGCAGCACAGAAGGAGGCTGCAGGCTGGATCTGACTCCCTGGGCCGTCATTTGCTGACCTCTGGGTTAGAGGCATGCTGGTAAGAAGAAATGGGTAGCTGCTGGATTAAGGGAGCAGCCATGAGGGTGAAGAGGGGGCAAAGGATTGGGGGCTGAATAAGAAGCAAAACTAAAATAATTTGGAGATTAGAGACTGCGGAGGGGAGTGGGCAGGAGAATGGGGGATGGCAGGATGGTTGAGACCAGAAGGCAGAGGATGATGTGGTTTGGGCAGGTTTAGTTTCAAGTGTCTACTCTCTCCTATGGGCTGACGCTTATCAGTGACCTGGACCGAGCTCTAGATTTGGAGGTTGTTAGCACATATGCGTGGAAGTGTAACTATGGGCATGGGTGAAAGTTCTTCTGGAGGCTGTGGAGTGAGTAGAGGATATAGAAGACAGGATTCTGGAAAACAATTACAATATGAAGCCAGAAGTAGAGAACCCAGAGCGGGTGCTGAGGAAGGAATGAGAGATGTGAAGAGCAGAGGGAGGGCAGTCAGGTAGCCAGGTGGCAGGCAGAACTGGAGTCTTAGGGGGGCAAAGGGGGCATTTGGCACACGCTGTGGGGACAACTGGAAGAAAAATGATGCATCCCTTCCCTCTTCCTTATATCAGAACAAATTCCAAGTGGATCAAAGATCTAAGTGCAAAAAAATAAAAACTACAGAAGGAGTAGAAGATTTGAGTGTTTTTATAGTTCTCCGAGTTGCGAAAGCCTTTCTAACCATGAGAGGAATCCAGAAACTATCTTGGAATGCTGGTATTTTTGTCAATATAAAAATTATAAATGTTTGTAAAAAAAAAAAGCAAGAAGACAAACCACCAAAAATATTTTCACACATCACATATATATTTCTGATTTACAAAAGCAATGAATACCCCCGTAGAAAAAAAATGATCAAAGGAAATGAATAAGGAGTTTATAAGAGAAGAAATACTCGGAGCTGAAAAGCATATGTTCAACCATGGCAAAGTAAAAGCAGTGCAAATATAATAACATTTTTTTACTCTAAAGTTAGTAACATTAAAAATAAACCATAAATACAGTATGTGGAGTGTATGTGTTGGGGGAGGCAGTGGAATTGTGAACTTGCATGTATTATCAGATGTGTAAACTGGCAACGTCTTCCTGGAGGAGAGAGTGACAGTAGGTCTCACAATTTAGAAATGATTAGATGCCTTGTATTAGCAATTCTGGATCTAGACATTTATCCTAAGAAAATAATTTTACAAACATTTATCTATTGTAGGCAGGGGATATTGCAGCCTCATTTATAATCGTTAAAAATTAGAAACAAATGTCTATCTATAGAGCACTAGTTAAACATATTGTTGCAGCTATAATCAATGGAATACTGTGCAGTTACTAAATATGATTTCCCAATGTTTTGGGGTCTTCAACTCTGTGTAAAAATCACCTTCTAAATGAGGAAATTTACCTCCTCTTGAAAATCTCAATCACTTCCTCCTCCGGGTCCTCACATCTCTCTTCCTTATGCTACTGTTTACTTTTTCTGTAGCACTTTTCACCTTCCAGCATGAAAGAGTTTATTTATTGTGTTAATTTCTTATTGTCTGTTGCCACTGTCAGAAAGGAAGTTCCTGGGCAGAGATCTCTGTATGTTTTATCTACTGATGGATCTCAGGCTCTGGAAAAAATGCCTGACACATAGCAAGCCCCAGCACCTATTTATTGAATGAATGAGTATGCGTTTATCAACCTGGCAGGTTGTCCGTGCCATAGCGTTAAGTGAAAAAACAGAATAAAACATATCGTTTACTTTGCATATATTGCCTTTTTGCATTAGTGTGTGTGTGTAGAAGAATGTCCTCCAAAATATTAATTGAGATCAATCTCTGAGTTGTAAGTTTGTGGGTGGTTTTGCTTTCTTTCAATTTTTTTATGTTTAAACTTTCCGTTAATAGTTCTATCATCTAAAATATCAGTAGGAAATATAAAGCTATTTCTGTTCTAAGTAACCAAAACAAATGCTGCATACAGCTACTGAGCCATGTCCGTTGGGCTTGGCAATTGGGATTTACTAGTGTAGTGGGTTGAACCTTGTCCCACCCCCCAAATTCATGTCCACCGGAACCTCAGAAAGTGACCTTATTTGGCAGTAGAGTCTTTGCAGATGTAATTAAGATAAGGATCAAGATGAGATCACACTGGAGTAGGGTGTGCCCCAAATCCAGTTCAAACATCCTCATGTGACACAGAAAAGGACAGACAGAGACACAGAGGAGGCCATGTGATGGCAAAGGCACGGAGTGGAGTGATGTGGTCAAAAGCCAATGAACACCTGGAACCCCTGGAAGCTGGGAGGCAAGGCAGGACACTTCCCTAGAGCTTTTGGAGGGAGAATGGTCCTGCTGACGCCTTAATTTCAGACTCCGACCTCCAGAACTGTGAGAGGACACACTTCTATTGTTTTAAGCCCTCCACTTTGTGGCAACTTGTTGTGACAGCCAAGGAAACTAATACAGTTGGTGACTTTGAACCCGGGGAGTTTTTAGCACATTTGCATCCTGAGAAGAAGCTGAAGGGGAGAGGCTGACCCGACAAGGAAGGGGAGAGTGTGGGAGTGAGGGGTCTGGTGGAATGGAAGTCAACACGTAGTGCTGTCAAGAGCAAGCATGGGGGGATGGGCACGTGCAGAAAAAGGGATGAAGCTTTCTCCCGAGAGGTAAGTGTGGTATGAGGAGGAAAGGAGAAAGATGGGAAGGGAATACTGGCGACATCTGTCTCAGGCTCTGTGTCATGGAGGACCTTCAGATGGGCTCATTTTCCAGTGTGAATTGCAAGAAATCTGTACTGCAGCAGACTCATTGAATTGAATCTGCATCTCACAATGCAAAATAACTGAACTCTGCCTAATGACAGATCAGCCACAGCTTTCCCCATCCTTACTGGTCAAGAAAAGCACATGTAAACAGATACTTGTACACTCCTGTTCACAGCAGCATTAGTCACAATAGCCAAAAGGTGGAAGACATCTAAAAGTGTCCATCAACAGATGACTAGATAAGCAAAATGTGATGTATACATACAATGGAACATTATTCAGCCTTAAAAAGGCTACAACATGGATGAACCTTGAGGACGTTATGCTAAGTGAAATAAAGTCACAAAAGGACAAATATTGTATGATTTCACTTATGTGAGGTCCCTTGAGTAGTCAAATCCTTAGAGACAGAAATTAGAATGGTGGTTACCAGGGGCTGGGGGAGGAGGGAACCGGGAGTTAGGGTTTAATAGCTATGGAGTTTCAGTTTGGGAAGATCATGAGCTCTGTAGATGGATGATGGTGTTGGTCGCACAACAAGATGAATGTACTTAATGCCACAGAACTGTAGCTTCTATAGAGTGGTTGGAATGGGAAATTCTATGTTATGTGCATTTTACCATAATAAAAAAGTAAATTGCGTTAACAAAAAGAAAAGCATATCTATTTTCTAAACGAGAGGGGAAGATTAGCTTCTGAAATGCTTTCTTTTTTTAAATAAATTTATTAATTAATTTATTTTTAGCTGTGTTGGGTCTTCGCTTCTGCGCGAGGGCTTCCTCCAGTCGCGGCGAGCGGGGGCCACTCTTCATCGCGGCGCGCGGGCCTCTCACCGTCGTGGCCTCTCCCGTTGCGGAGCACAGGCTCCAGACGCGCAGGCTCAGGAGTTGTGGCGCACGGGCCCAGCCGCTCCGCGGCGTGTGGGATCTTCCCAGACCGGGGCTCCAGACAGAGGACAGGGTGGGGTTTTCCTGTTATATTCATTCCTGCATTTTCCCACTGATGCTCCCATTGACGACTGGAACACATTTGAGAGAAAATTCAGAGCTGTAGTTTCAAGTGGTGCTTAAGGCTCAAAGTCAATAGTGTGCCTTTGGCCCCTCGCCCTGATGCTTGTCGTTTTGCATAAGTCCTTATCTGAAGAGTCTCCTTCCTTGGGGGCTGGTGGTGATGCCTGTCACTGACGTCGTAGGGAGGTGAAGTCGTTTTTATTTGCCCTGTACCTTGAGCTGTTGTAACTGTGGGAGACCATTATAATAATCAGAAATTCTGACAACTGGAAAGTTTAAAGTCACAGGTGTGTGTGTGGCAGAACGGCTACTACGTTCCACTGGGGATATGTGACAGAAACGAAAGGGCAAATGCTCCTGTTAAAAATCTTAATCCACGACGTGAACCTAAATTTAGAATGTCTAGTACCCACTGCCGGGTCAGAGGACTAACCCTGGCTGCTCTGCACCTGGATATGACTTTGTACAATGTGCAAGTTCAGTGCTCAAAGGAGGGAAATGACAGGTCACTTTGGACAGGTCACAGGAGACCAACATTCAATACCGTGATTTCTCTTCTCATTGGATTTCAAGAATCTGAACCTTGGAGAGTGAGAACCAGTAAGAACCTCTCAGGACCACTGCATACAGTTGTGTAGGTTGTGCACTGCACAAGGGTGCCCAGAGGAGGGGAGCAAGATGACTGAGATCCAGTCAGTGCTTTGCGTGCCTAGCTAGCAGTCCTGGAACTGTGGGCATCATTTATTTTGTCCTCCTCCTTTTTAAATTTAAATTTAAATTTTTTAAATTGAAGTATAGTTGATGTATAATATTCTATAAGTTACAGATGTGCAATATAGTGATTCACATTTTTTTAAAGGTTATACTCCAGTTATTATAAAATATTGGCTCTATTCCTTGTGTTGTACAATATATCCTTGTAACGTATACCTAATAGTTTGTACCTGTTGATGCTCTACCCCTATGTTGCCCCTCCCCACCTTTCCTCTCCCCACTGGTAACCACTAGTTTGTTCTCTATGTCTGTGAGTCTGCTTCTTTTCTGTTATATTCGCTAGTATGTTGTATTTTTTTAGATTCCACATACAAGTGATACCATACAGCATTTGTCTTTCTCTATCTGACTTATTTCCCTTAGTATAATGCCCCCCAAGTCAATCCATGTTGCTGCAAATGGCAAAATTTCATTCTTTTTTTATTACACAGGAAGACAGTGAGGCCCCAGGAAGCCAACTGACTTGCCAGGAGGCAGAGCCAGAGTGAGCTCTGAGTCCTTGGATTCCAGTCTAAGTTTTCCCACCTTCCCTGCTCTCTGAAGAGGGGGCTGCCTCAGGTTCTTCCCTTCTTCAGAGACCTTGGACTTGGAGGTTTCCTTCTGGAGTGAGAATTCCTCTGCTGATTCTCCCCTGATTAGTCCCGTGCGTGGCTTAGCCTCAGCCAGACCTGCGGCACCCCTGTTGGGCGGCTCACCAGCTGGGGGACTTCGAGCTACAGGTTCTTTATTTGTAAAACGGGTGAAATGCTGCCTTGCTGGGTTGATGGGAGAATGAAATGACGTAATTGCGTTGGGCAGTGTGGCCTGGGACAAGGCACTGGGCTTTGGCAGCAGGCAGGCCTGTCTGGGACGCTGCTTTCCCACCTCCAATCTGTGTGCATTTGCTCAGGGCACTTCAGTCTCTGAGTGTCCGTTTCTTCAGTTATAAAATGAGAATAATAAGACCTACTTTGCTGGTTTACTGTGAAAAAGAAATAAATCACCTGGTCCGTAGCAGACATTGAACAAATGGTTACAAATTATGATAGTGTCTGGGTTGAAGAAGGTACCCAGTTTGTAGCTATAATAATCACAATTTTTATAAGCTCAACACTGTCCTGGAAACTGTGAGAAATTCAGATGCAATCCAAGACACAGATGGGTAGACCCATCTGGAAGCGAAGAACCTGCTTGGTGATGCGAGACGCGCACACTGTCCCATATCCATGTGAGTTGCACTCTACACGGTGGATGAGAGACTAAGATTTTGCCAGCATGTCAGAGACAGGGGTAGGCAGTGGCTGGGCTAATTAGCAAAGGCATCTTGAAGGAGGTGGGAAATGAAAGCCAACCTTTAATGAGCATATACTACGTGCCAAGTACAGGGTGGGGCACCATAGCCACCAGGAAGTGTTGACCCACCTTGCAGGGGAGGCAATGAAGATCTGTCGGGTTGGGTGACCTGCTGAAGCTTGTGCATCTAAAATGGGGCCGGAATAGGACTCTCCGTCAGTTTGGCCTGATTCTGAAGCTCATATTCTTTCCCTTCGGCTACTGTGGAGAGATGTGAGGATGCGTGCGCGTATGTGCATGTGTGTGTGAGCAACACGAGGAAAAGTGCGGCAATGAGAAGGATCTTGCCTCACTTGGGTGCCCTTGGAGTGAATTACCCCGTAGAGTGGAAGAGATGGAAATAAAGGAGTGATGGATTTGTGAGGTTGTGTCTGGGGTAAGGGTCCACTCTAGAGTGGGGAAGGTGGAGGAGAAGGGAAAGGGATGCAAAAAAAAAGACCTTCTAGGACTTTGTGTGTCCAATAACAGTGTGGTAAGTAGGAACGTTCTGGTGTCTTTTATAAAATTTTAAATTGGGAAGGGGGACAGGCCGTTGGAAGGCGGGGTGAATATTTATCGAATCCCTCCTATGGGTCAGTGTCGAGCTCTGTGGCTTCACCTGCTGTTTCAGCTCATTCTCATCTTTCAGGAATCGGTGTGGCAGACTTGAATCACTGATTCAAGAAAGGCTGAAGTCTTTGCCCGAGGTAACACGGCTAGAACTGTCCAGGGTGCTGGCTGCATGTCTAGGACTCTTTCCATTAATCAAACAGCACAGAGATGCGCAACGCCCCAGCGCAGTGGTGTTGAGTGGGATGGGTGAGCTGTCCCAGAACGTGAGAGCATAGAGGGACCACCAAAGAATCGAGACCACAGATACCCAGGGGGTATCGACAGAGAGTGGTCTGAGGAGCAGAGGGGGCAGGGAGTGAGAGGGAGGAGTTAGCAGAGGGGAGAAGGCTCTGCTGAGGGGAGGGTCCAGGTCAGGGACGCCAAGGCCCCATATTCAGCAGAGGAGAGGTCATTGGGTTTGGCAGCCAGGAGACCACTGGCGACTCTGAATAGAGTGGTCAGAATGCACGTCAGGCTGCAGGGGAAGAGGGTGACGATGGGCTGAAGATGCAGGGGACATTTTGTCTGTACATAGAGGGAGGTGGCAGCGTGGCTGGGAATAATAAGCATGAGGCCTGGATTTTCAAACGAGGGAGGGGAAGAGCCGGTGGAAACGGAGCGTTGGGGAATTCTGGAGGGAAGCACTGGCACGGGAGCGAATAGGATATCCCGGGGTTGGGAAGGGATGGAATTCAAGCATCGCCCGCAGAGAGAGGACCACCCCTTCCTGTCTGCTGAAGGCACCGTGCCTGGCACAGGAAGGATGGCAAGCTGTGTCCAGCTCAGAACGGGGACAGCCATTCCAGTCCTTTCTTCTTCCTGCCCCTGGCCTGCGGTCCTCCATCCTGGAGAGCCAGCAGAATAGATCTGACTTTCCAGTCTTGAGGAGGGACGAGGAGGGGCCGGGAGAGGTGAGAAAGTAGTTTCTTAGCTCTGCAGCAGAGCTGAGCCCCAAGACGAGCTCCCGAAGATTCTAGAACTGTGAGGTGCCAAATTTTCTATGAAGCGTTTGGTAAGCTCTAGGGTGAGGACAGGGGAAGCTGTTTCAGAATCCCCAGTCCCTCCCTGACTGATGGGCATGACGTTTCTTCCCATTTTCTGGGGCGAGACTGGCAGAGCCTAGTAAGGCCACACCACATCGCGGGTTTTCACAGTGGAGAAAGGAGTTCAGCCCTCACGTTAGCCAGAGTTCCAACTTTGGACAATTGTTTCAGCTCACTGCTTCCCACAGACCCCTTGCTGTTAAGAATTCTAGCAAGTGGAAAACTGAATTTTGTTTCCTCTGCTGCCCCTTTCCTAGGAGCGACAATAATTGGGTTTCTGGAGAAGGGTCCTGGCAGTTCACTCTGAGCAGTGAGCAGGTAACTGAGGGTTCAGGATAACTGGTCCCCGCCATGAAACACCTGTTGGGAGACTCCACCTGCGACCAGCAAAAAAACTGGTGGGGGGGGATGGAGAGCAGGATTCAGGGTATTTTCTCTGCTCTAACAAGATATGTTTAATTTTACAAGAAAACGGTTATTTCCCTGCATCATTTCCCCCCTCAACTTCACCTTTACTGCACGATCTATAGGCACCCTGTCGTTTAACTTTGCACTTAAAATTTAAGCGATAGCATTTCGAGCAGATTAAAGCCGACGGCCTCTTTTCCTATGAAAGCTTGTATCCTCTGAATGTATTTCAGTGATTACACTAATTCCTGCATCAATGAAACTGCATTGCTTTTACTGGAGATGTGGTTTAAATTCCTGGTGAAATTCCGGTTGGAATGCAGAAGGCCTACATTTTGCACTTCATTAAGTCTGTGTTGTTCTGGCAAAATCTGCTGTTGGCATTTGACAGTCTTTTGAGAAGCTTGTTCCATGCAATCATTGCCTTAGCACTCAGGAATGGGCATGTCCTCAGCCAGGGCTTTGCGGAGGGCAAATGCACTGGATTTGGGGTCTGGAGACTCAAGTGCCCAGACGACCACTTGGTCCCTTATCTTGGGCCACTGACCTTACTTCCCCACCTCTCGGTGCCTTTTTTTCCAAGGACTGCTGGTAGACAACTTACCCCATCAGCTTTCGTCGTGAAAAATATTTCCCATCTACAATTGTTTTTTTCAGGATGAAACAAGAAATTCCTTTTAAAAGGAAGCTTGAAAAGAATGAAATAATGCCATTTGCAGCAACATAGATGGACCTAGAGACTATCATACTAAGTGAGCCAGACAGAGAAAGACAAATATCATATGACATCACTTATGTGTGGGATCTAAAATATGACACAAATGAACTTATTTACAAAACAGAAACAGACTCCCAGACATGGAAAACAAATTTATGGTTGCCAAAGGGGAAGGGGGTGGATAAATTAGGAGTTTGGGTTAACAGATACACACCACTGTATTTAAAATAGATAAACAACAAGGATCAACTGTATAGCACAGGGCACTATATTCAATATCCTGTAATAAACCGTAATGGAAAAGAATATGAAAAAGAATATATATATATATATATATGTATAACCGAATCACTTTGCTGTATACCAAAAACTAACACAACATTGTAAATCAACTATACTTTAATTAAAAAAAATAAAGGAAGCTTGATGTATTTTTGAATGGTCTCTATCCAATGAAGTACACTGCATCTTATTTTCCCTGGGAAGCAAATAAAATACAATCTTAGCCATAAGTTCTCAAAAGACTTCCGTGAGGTTTCAGTAGATGTGAGAATCCCGTCTCACCATTTTTCACACATATGATTACATTCCATGAGGCTTGTATTCCCCCAGGTTTCAAAGAAGAGAACGGCTCTCCTCCACCTGCATCAGACAGGTAGGTGTGGCCATTCCCTCACCTCTGCCCCAACTTCCTGGGCAGCCCAGTTTTCTGTGAACCTGTACCAGCATTCTGGGTTCTCTTCAAATGGCACTTGACTGACGCAGCCCACCAGGTGACTGAGTAGGCATCAAATCTCACTGCCTTCACCTTCCTCAGTCTCTTGTGCTTTCATTTGTTTGAGTCACCGTGTGTTGCCCCCAAGGCTCTGAGGGGCTGGCAAGCAGAACCTGAATCTCTAGGCTGGATGCCTGTTTCTGGTTCTCCATTTGGCCAGGCTCCAGGAATACCGTTTTTCTTTTCATAATTAAGTCACTGTCTGGGGACATGTCATAAATAGCGTGGGGTGGGTTTCCTCCCATTAGAGCTGAGACTGGGGGGCTGGTTCAAGGTGTTCCCACTGGGAGGAGTGGAGTGGAACGTACCCCCTCCCTTCCAGTCTGTGCAGAAGGGAAACTGCTGAGGCCTCAGAAGGCCCCACAAAGGGGAGCCAGTCCAAGGATTCCACGGAGGAGAGAGCAAGACATGGGGAATCCTCAGACGCCCTGACGCCCCCTCCAAGTCCAGGAGACTCCGTAAATTGGGCTAAGACCACTGTTTTGCCGCAAAGGCAGCTCCACGGGGGTTGGCTGGGAGGGGGGAAGTAAAGCCTTGATCGGAGAGTTTGCCTATTCCTGTGCTGTAAAAGCTCCCACCACAGCTGATTCCAACCTATCAACTGTTGACCAGCTCTCAACATTCCTGATTATGTAACAGTTGGCTCTTATGAGCTGGTATGAACCTACTTCTTCACCCGGCTGGAACAAGTTCTACATCCCAGAGTGAGGGTGAAGGGATCCTGTTTTGAAGGGGAAGGAAAGTGAAGGGATAGTAGGTTTAGGAAATGCTGCCGACTCTGTCTCGCTCTTGGAGTGTTCTAGAACAAGCTAGGCTTGTTCCGAATCATCCTGTTTTATAGATATATAATATTACAATTATTTGTAATTGCTTAAATGTGTTTCTCCCAGAATTCCACATCTAGGTTCCACAGAACATGTATCTGAAATACAGATTTGCTGATTCCTGGGGTGCAGTGGGAATTGGAGACTGTCGGGTCCACACTTGGCCTTCTTTGCTATTTGCTCGGGGCTGGCCCACCTCACTCTCCGTCTGGCTGACACGGTTGGCGCCGCAGGCTGCTCTGACTCTCAGGGTACCCGTTGTTCTCGGGGCCCATCCACCCACAATCCTCCTCCCTCCCCTCGACTTGGGAAAGAGACTCAGTCACCCGGTGACAGCAAAGATGAGAGTGACATATTATCCAAATAGAGGAAGACTCTCTGACACACATGGGAGGTTACCTTAGACTCTGTTGCTAGACTCAGAGGGTAGATGGAAGTCGAGCTTCTAAAATAGAATCACTTAACCAGAAACGGGTACAGCCCGGGGCTGGGAATCACCTACAGACTCTTTGTGCTGCTTTTTCTGCTTTCACCCAGTGCATTTTTTCCTATGGGCTTGAAAATGCAATCCTTCTATGTTCAAGCGTGGTGCTGCCCTTCATGGCGCCAGGGAGACCCCAGACCTCAGCACCCAGGCTTTGGGCATTTTTGTGTATTTACCCCCTCCGGCCCTTCTCCCCAAAGCTCTCGCCTCTGGCGGAGGCTGGTGCCAGGGCCAGTGCAGTATCCAGACCAGACCCCATCCCAAAGGGTCAGTGCAAGTCCCGGACCCTCCTCAGAGGCACAGTGTGGGGCAGCCGGGCAGAAGGGGTGCTTAAAGCCTCAAGTGACTTAAAGTCCTTGAAGTGACTCATTTGGTGGAAACCCACAGCTGGAGGCAAAAGAAAAAAGGACATCTGCTCTGAAAGAGCCAAAGCAGCCTCGCTGGTGGGGAATGAGGGCAAAGCCCCCATTCCTAGAGCAGCAGCTGCTGCTGTTATTGGAGACGGATGGAATTCTTAGGGGAAAATATGCCACAATCAAATGCCCATCCCTGAAAAATGCTTGCTGTTTCCTGATGTGATATTATCACATCACAGCATCCCATGGACCACCCATGGCTGGGTTTCCAAGGGGAGAGGGAACGGTGTCATGGAGCTCATCTGTGGACATGCCATTTGGGATGCCCTTGGGGTCTGGACTCCATAAAGGAAGGAGGATTCCCTCCTCCTGGCTCTCACTGGCCTCCCAGCCAGCTTAGGCCTTGGGTGAACTTCACATGGAGTCTGGGGTGAAGTGCAGCTTCAGGGCTCACCTCAAAACAGATGAGCTGAAATGTGCATCCCTGACGCCTTAAGTGCAGGCTTAGCGCCCTGTCTCTACCATTTTGATCCCGTAACTTCAACTGGGAACCACATGCCACTCACTGTGCTAGGCCCTGGGACACAAAGATGAATAAAACCTAAATCCCTGCCAGAGGACGCCACGTTTTTCTGTGGCTAGAAACTGGTCTGAGGTCAGGGCAGGAGTGTGGGGAGATATTTTTTTGTAATTAGAGAAGATGTTCTTTTAACGGTTGTGCTGGAATAGGGGATGTCAACTTAATGGGCATGGGGTTTCCTTTTGGGGTGACGAGACTGTTTAGGAACTTGATAGAGAGGCTGGCTGCACAACTTTATCAGTGTACTAAATGCTACTGAAATGTACTTCAAAAAGATTAGTTTTCGGAATTCCCTGGAGGTCCAGGGGTTAGGACTCAGCGCTCTCACTGCAGGGGGGCACGGGTTCAGTCCTTGGTCGGGGAACTAAGATGCTGCATGCCACAGGATGTGGCCAAAACAAAAAACAAAAAAAGATTAGTTTTTATGTCATGTGGATTTCACCTAAAAAGAAAAGTTGCATCGGATGGCGAAAATCCAGAAGGTCATGCCTCCCCATCTGCCGAAGCCTGAGAAGCATACGGGCAGCTGGGAGATGGAGCTTGTTGGGATGCCTGCCCGGGGCCACTGGCCTTGCAGGGAGATGGACAGAGGGTGAGGACTGTCCCCCCAGCTCCTTGTTCATGTACCATTCACCCCTACAGGCTCCAGTGCCGACCATCGTGCGCCGAAGCCAGCCTAGAACATCTGGCAAGTCATTCATAACCGGTGACTGTGATGAATGCCTGTGAGCTTCAACCGACGTTAGCATTTCACTGGATGGGAGGTGCCATCCTCTATCATGTTCTTATGCAAATTAGACACAAGTTGCCGCCACGGGCCATTGCGGTTGACTGGGTGACAGTGAGCTTTTCTCCTGAGATCAATTTCCCAACAAATCACTTTGGGTTCATCATCTTTTCCTTTTGTGGTGCTGGAATTCCTGGCTTGGCACTGATGTCACCGGGTGCACGGCAATGTTCTCAGAAAGCACGGCTTGTTCTTTCCTTGAGGCTCCCCCCCACCCCCCCCCCCCCCCCCCCCCCCCCCGCTCCGTCCGGGCTTGATGCCAAGGGAAGACCTGTTTCATCTTGCCTCACTTTGGGTGTGTTTGCTGGAGACGGAAGTCTCATTTGGGGTTAGAGTGGCCAGAAGTCGGCTGGATTTGTACCTATCGTTCATTCGCTCCTTGCGGACGATTTCCCACTTGAACCTGCAATACTTTGTGAATATTCATCAGGCATTGGAAATATTTGCCTTTCCCTTCTTCTCCCAACTCAGGCTGCGTGTTTCTCTTGTGAAATTAAGCGCCTTTGGTAAAGTGAAGCTGAAGGAAAGTCAAGAGGGCAACTTCTCTGCGATTCTTTGCCAGGTTTGTTTGTTTCTTTTCTGGTCTCATCTTGCTAAAAGGAAGAAACAGTTTCCCCAAGCAACAGCCTTGCATTGTGGAACAACTTTGGGCAGCTCTGACCACAGTAGGACTCAAATTGCGTCTTCCATCCTGGGAGTGAAAGAGATCTGGAAAGGGGACTGTTGATTCCTTCCTGTCTATTCACAGCTAGTGAGGGTGGGGCCTGAGTGAGCTCTGGGGATGGGGTCGGAACACCAGCAAAGGCTCTCGGTCCACTAAGCCACAGCTCTGGACTGTTTCTGTATAGAAAGTGGCAAATTACTGCACAATAAAGCTGTTTAGCCCTACATGGCTCTGTCTGGGGACTTAAGGCCATTCTGGTCCTAGGTTTTCAAGTCTACGTTTGAATGAGCTTGGAAGGCTCTGTGGCTGAGGTGTGCTTCTCACAGAAGATGCCTTTGGTAGAAAGGGAGAAAACTCCCACCTTCAGCGAGAGGAACTTCTTGGGCTGTGCACCTGGTCAGCTCTCGGAGAAGCCGGGTGGAGGGATGGGTTTGGCACCGTGGCTTCTGGGGTTTTCTGTTGCTGTATGTGTTCAATGTTCACATCATACTCTTTTTAAACAGTGAACTCTTTTTGATTCTCTGCTCCCACTGACAACTGGCGTAGGCCACGGTAACAGGCAGCCCTTGGGGGTAGCTATGACGCCCATTTGGTGTTCTGTATCTCCCGAGACTGACTTATTAACAACCCATAGGTTGCAAATGGCCTCGCGCTTCCCGCGCCTGGGGTCTGTCTGCTGCAATGCTGTTTGGGTTTCATGCTCTTGGGATACGGTCCTTTTAAAATTGCATTTTCTCCTGCTTCTGTGCTCCTCCCCTGGGGCCCATTGGCGGTGCTGTGTGTTTTGCTCAGCCTCCCACTGAATCACTCTTTCCCTTCGGTTCTCCAGCAAAGGTGTATTTGATTTCTCTAAAGTCACTTGATTGAATTCTCAACACAAGTACATACACTGAAGTAATTACATCTGCTCTTTCTAAAAGGAAAAATAGAAATTGGTGTTCTTCTCTCGACTTTGCCTTGCCTGTGGAAGTCAACAGTTGCAAATGATATGTCCTCGAAAAGTCATGTTTTATCTAGCTTTGCAAACTTTTGGCTTATATCATAAATTCAGAGATGCTGGCGCTCCTAGCCAGAAATCTAATGTTCCTATTTATTTCCTTTTCCCCGAGTCCCAAGAAATATTTTTCAAATAAATGCTCAGGTGGACCAGGAGAGATTTTGTTTGTGTGTTTGCTTTAATGGACCCTGCGTTGGTTTGGATAACGCTGTTCATCACACAATAAGGCATAATGGATTATGTGCCAGCTCACTCTCCTTCCTGCACCAGCCATCTCTAATAACTTCCTTTTTTTAGGTTTTTTCTTTTCAAAAAAATTTTATTGAAATACAGATGATTTACACTGTTGCATTAGTTTCAGATATACAGCAAAGTGATTCAGTTACACATATATATATATATTATTACAAGCTATTGAATATGGTTCCCTGTGCTATACAGTAGGTCCTTGTTGGCTATCTACTCCATATATAGTAGTGCGTATATTTTAATCTCGAACTCCTGGTTTATCCCTTCTTCACCTTTTCCCTTTAGTAACCTTAACTTTGTTTTCTACGTCCATGAGTCTGTTTCTGTTTTATAAATAAGTTCATTTGTATCATTTTTTTTTTTAGATTCCACATATAAGTGATATCAAATGGCATTTGTCTTTCTCTGTCTGACTTACTACACTTAGTATGATAATTTCTAATAACTTCCTGATACGTGCAAAACAAAGAGAGCCTTTTCAGCCCACAAGTTCCTCCTTGGATGGGCTGATGGGCTCATTTTTTTCTGGGAAGAATGAGTAACTTTTGCTGGAGAGAACCCTGGGGTGGTCACCAGAGGAGGGGCCAGGATCTACACTAATATGACAGCCACCTGCCACGTTGTCACTACTGGGCATTTGAAATGAGCCTGACCCAAATTGAGATGTGCTGTAGGTGCAATCGAAACAGGGGATCTTGAAGACATAATGAGAAAAGTAATAATGCAATAATGTAAAATATCTCATCAATAGTTTCCCTATTGATTGCATTAGAATGATAATACTCTGTATTGTTACATTGGGTTAAGTGAAATATATCACTATGTTAATTTCACCTATTTAATTTTCCAGTTAAGTGTGCCTCCTAGAAGCTGTAAGATAACAGAGTGGCTGGCATTATGTTTCTGCTGGACGGGGCTGTTGTGGAACACCCACTCCTCAGCAACGCCTACTCCTAGTGTGTTGGGACTGGAATTGATTCCAAGGAGCAGCCAACTCCCTGGCCTAGGTGAGAAAAAAAAGGCTGCCTATGGAAGGAGCAAACTTGAGGGCCCAGGATTTGGGAAAAAAAATGAATAAGGGTTTGGAATTAAACACAACGAGTCGAAAAAGGGTTAAGAGATTGCTGATAGTGTGAACCGTTTTCCATCTTTGGAAACGGTGGCCATTTAGCCCATTTGTTCAAGCATGGGCTGGCTTTCTGCACATCAGCAATAACCTAATTTGTGCCTGGCTGGAGAAGATAGACATCGAGAGCATCTTACTTTTGTGCTCTGCACAACAAGGGGGCTTGGCAGAGAGGAAGAGCTCTTGGAAAAAACGGACCCTTGCAAGTGGAAAAAGTGAGATGCGGGGAGCAGGTAGTGTGTCTTTTGGTTTAGGCGACCGGATGTTTTATGAATTTATTTGTAATTTTGTGTTCGTTAAAACTTCCTCGGGGACTTTGAAAGAAAAATAACAATAATTACCAAGCACTGATTGGCATCCAGCGCTGAAGGTATGAGTTTCATATTCGAAGCACTGGTGACGTTGCCTGTATTGACAATCATGTAGTTTGTCACCCTAATCTTTCCCGCCAGATCAGTTCCTCCAGGGCAGCTTGTCAAGCAGGCTTGCTGGGACTACTTTATTTAAAAATTTTAAAAATTATTTTTAATTAATTAATTAATTTTTATTTTTGACTGTGTTGGGTCTTTGTTGCTGCACATGGGCTTTCTCTAGTTGCGGTGAGCGGGGACTGCTCTTCGTTGCGGTGCGCGGGCTTCTCATTGCAGTGGCTTCCCTTGTTGCAGAGCACGGGCTCTAGGCATGCGGGCTTCAGTAGTTGTGGCGCACGGGCTTAGTTGCTCCACGGCATGTGGGATCTTCCTGGACCAGGGCTCGAACCCGTGTCCCCTGCATTGGCAGGCGGAGTCTTAACCACTGTGCCACCAGGGAAGTCCCTTGCTGGGACTACTTTAGAAAATGTGTTCAAGGCAGTGCAAATGCTGTGACTCCCAGTAACTCTTCCCTTATTGCCCTTCCCCCTAGAGCCCCCAAAGACCATGAACTTCAAAAGTTATTTCTGTTTGGTTTGACCTTGTACCTTTGCTTAGATCTTTCCCTAGTTTATTGGTAGACCTGACTGCTGAAAAGTATGACTGAAAATCAGATGAACATCCTGATTCTTGTCTCTAGGTCTCTGATCCATTCTCCTTCCCAGTGACCTTCCCTGACCCCTTCTCCTGTTTTCCCACCTCAATGTTGGGGTCGCCCAGGGTTTGTCCTCAGCCTACTTCTCTTCTCATCCCTCACTCTTTCTCTGGGAGAGGTCACTTGTGCTGAAACTCTCCTGATATTTAGATGACTTCCACACCCACCTCTCCAACTGAGATCTTTCAGTCTCTACGCTGCCATATTGACTTGCTTGCTAGACAGCTCCACCTGCATTTCCCATGGGAACCTCAAGATGAACATTTTCAAGATGGAGCTCATTATCCCCAGGCTGTCTGGGCTAAGTATTCTCTAAGTGCCCCTGCAGAGCTTCCCTGAACCCTTCTTGATTCTCCACATCACAGGAGAATGGCTATTATGGATGCACTGGGTCTCTCATGTCCTCTGGTTTCCTGGTGGGTTTAGCTCATGGGAAGCATTGACAGGAGATGGAAGGGCAAGTGGACAGTGGAGCCTTCCTGTGGGATCCAGGTTGAATTGAAATGGATTGAGCTCCTCTTCCTACCACCACAGTCCCATTCGGTGGCCCTCTCTCCCACAGTTCTGTCTGGTTTCCTTCTTTGGCACCTGTGGACTCCGGGTGGTGATGGCTCCAGCTGTTCCCAGCCCTGATGCCTCCCCATCCCTGGCTGGTTTCCCCTAGATTTCCCCACACCTCCGTAGAGTCTCTCTCCTAACCTCCACACCCCCTCCACCATGTGTGCCTCCTGTGTCCTGTAGACCCTGTCACATACCTCGCCCGTGTGTTCCTTCCCTTTACATGACTCCACGGATGGCACCAGCATCTGCTCAGAACCCCAGGCCAGAAGCCAGAGGCATCCTTGCTTCTCTCTCCTTCACCCCACTGACAGTAGACACCAAATCCCATGGCTTCTTCTTCCTAAAAGCTTTTCCTCTTGTCCCCACTTTACTATCCCCCTGTAGCAGAACTGATTGTGTTGTGGAATACATGAAGACCAACCACATGAGAAAAGCAAAGACTATTAGAGTCTGCTATAGCAAGAGAGTCAGCCATGTGACTTGCATTTTGGCAAAGACTCAAAGGCAGGCAGAGGAGTGGGAAAGTCTCATAGCGGAGAAAAGGGAAGGCTTCGGGTGTGCCCTGATTGGAGGCTATAGGTCTGGAGAAGCTATGGGTGGCCAATGAGTAGGGGGGTATCCTATGTGATTGCTTAGGGGTGCATAGTTAGCTTTCTTTAGTTGGTACTAAGTTGGAAGCAGAGACAAAAGTTAGGAAAGCTGTCAGTTATTAATCAAGTCCCGGCCATTTTGAGCCAGTTGTTATGGAAGTCAATATTTAGCTTCCTGGGTTTTACTAGATGACAGTCTGGGTTTCTACACCTCCGACTACAGTCTGACCCAGGAAGCAGGCTAGCTTCCTGGGTTGTTTATTGCACATAAGGGGTTGGTTTCCTGGGCAGATTGCTGCAGGATATGGGTCAACGTTCTATTTTTTTTTTTTTTTTTTTTTTTACGTTCTATTTTTATACATGGTCTGGCCATTGCCTATTTGTATATTCAGTCTCTCAGGGTCAGTGTCAGTTTTTAATAAGCAACAAAAATAAAACTTTTTTTTGTTTGTTCTTGCTTATAGAGATAACATATCCTCACGTAGAAAATTTCAAGCAACCAAGGAAAGTATAAAGAAGCAAGCAAACAATTCACCCTGTGTCCTGCCACCAGAGGTAACTATTGTTAACATTTTAATGAACAGGTACTTTCCAGGTACCTTTGTGCATCAACACACATTCAAACACAAGTGATCAGCCCATAAGTGCTATTCTGCAGCCCTCTTATCAGTTTTCATCTGGATCGTTGCAGGTGTCTCCAAGTCTAGATCATAGCTCCAGTCTTTCCTACCTCCACTTCCCTTTTTTTTTTTTTTTTTTTTTAAAATTGAGGTATAGTTGATTTACAATTTGTGTTAGTTTCAGGTGTAAAACAGAAATAAACTCCCCTTTCTTTTTCAAAGAGCTTCCTCATGGGCTCTTTCCAGTTCAGATCCCATTGTGTTCCTGTCCTGCTTTACGTCGTGCAGGGGCCCCACTGGTAAAGTCCAAGCTCCTTGGCAGTGGCTGCCCACGCCGCTGATGGTGTGACCTTGGTTTTCCCTCTGCCTGAACCTAGAGTTCCCAGGGTGCTCTGAGGCACGATGCTCTTTCACACATGTGTCCTTTCACATGACAATGTCTTTTCACTTCCGCTGTCTTCCATGCTCTTTCTTACCCCCTACAACTTACCTGAGTCCTCAGGACTCAGCTCAAACTTCCCCTCCCTGGGGAGCTCCCAAGACTGTTGGTTCCCATCCTCCCCACCCAGTGCCTGCAAAGACAGCACTCAGCACATCGTATGACTACGGCTGGCTTCCATGCCACTCTGCCCTGGCAGACCCTGAACTCTCAAGGGTAAGTGGCTACGTCTCACCCACTTTCTCCACATCCCTGTGCCTGTGATGATGTGGGGAACACAGTGGAGGCTCAGTAGACACTGCCTGAATGAGTAAGTTGGTGGATGGATGAAATTATATGAATGTGTGTGTGTGTGCTTCCACACACATATCTATCTGTAGATGAACTGGTCGCATGTCAGGTTGATTTGGGGTATCAAATAGAAAATGCCAACACCTACCTTCTATGGGGTGGCCACTTAAACCACTTAAAAATCTCAGCTATTGCCTTTAAATATGTTCAGTACTACTTCTATAAGTTGCCGCCATTTTTATTTCTTCTGTCTATAACTCTATAAAGATCTTGTGGGAAGTGAAATGTTATATTCATAAAAACGCTTTGAGCTTTTTGCAGGAAAATCCACTTTTCCCCAAATCAACAAGGGAGCCACACTCCCTTGTAAATAGTAGATAGCACACATCCTTATTTTCCCAGATGAGAGACTTTCAGGAGAGATGACTGGGAAGCAATGCAGATGATTTATGATTTTCCAGAAACAGAAAGAATTAGAGGTCCAACCCGCCAGAAGCACAGATCAGGTGTGGGCTTTATCTAGGGTTTCCCACTCACGAAGCAGTGTCCTCTTGGGAAGGTGGAAGGGGCAAGAAGAGTGGCAGAATCCCCATTCCAGAACCTTTCCCAGAAGGCTATCCTGCACTTACAGTAGTAATTCAAGTGAGACAAGTGAAGATTAAGTGGTTGCTGGACTAAAGGCCAGCAAGAAAAAACTCAAGCATCATAGGACTGGTGACGTATCTCTTACGCAATGTTTTTCAGAATAAGTTCCTGAGATATTCAAGACTAGAAACCAGGCTTATCGGGGGTATGGGTTGTAAAGGATGGCAGCAGGAAGAGGGTGTTAGGATTTTGCTGAGTTGCAGGCATCATAAATTAAGATCCAGGTTTATTCAATTTCTCCTTCTATGGCTTGTAGTGGGCAAGATAATGCCCCCATGATATTCACATCCCACTCCCTGAAACCTGTGAATATGTATGTTACACGGCAAAAGGAAATTGAGGTTGAAGATGAAAGTGAGGTTGTTAGTCCGTTGGGAGAGTATCCTGGGTCCTCAAAAGCGGAAGACGGAAGACCAGAGAGATGGCAGCATAATTTCAAAGATGGTAAAATGAAGCCACAAGTCCAGGAATGCAGGTGGCCTTCAGAAGCTGGAGGAGTCAAGCGAACAGATCTTCATCTAGAGCCTCCAGAAAGGAGCACAGCCCTAATGACACCTTGACTTTAGCCCAGTGAGACTCATGTCAGCCTTTTGAGTAAGGCTGTAAGATAATACCTCTGTGTTATTAGTGCAACAAATTGGCGATGATTTGTTATGGCAGCGACAGGAAACAATTCAGGGCAGTAGATCCTGTGCTAAATGCCTGGGGTAAGATGGGGAATAAGGACACAGCCCTGCCCTTGTGGGTTCGCAGCCTTGAAGAAAAGATAGGTGCACACGGCCACTAGGGCAGCAGTGGTGATCCCAGGACTCTGGTGTCTTAGTCAGCTCAGGCTGCTACACCAGAATATCAGACTGGGGGGCTTCAACAACGGTCACTTATTTCTTTCAGTCCTGGAGGCTGAGTCCTAGGTCAAGGCTCTGGTTGATTCAGTTCCTGGTGAGGACTCTCTTTGTGGTTTGCAGATGTCCTCACATGATGGAGAGAGAGAGAGAGAGAGAGGGAGAATGCTCTCTGTGGTTTCTTCTTAGAAGGCACTAATTCTATTAATGGGCTTCACCCTCACAATCTAGTTACCTCCTAAAGATGCCACCTCCAAATACCATCACACTGAGGGTTAGGGCTTCAACGTATGAATTTTGGGGAGACACAATTCAGTCCGTAGCATGTGGGAATGCAGAGATGGTGGACTAATTGTCTGGGATGAGGTGCGAAGGGAGAGGCTGAGGAAAGCAGGGAGTTCTTAAGTGGAAAAGCGGAGGCTTAGGAACATCCCAGACACAGGGAACAGTTTAAACAAAGCCTGGGATTACAAGAAAGCCACTTCCTTCTTTCTACCTGGAAGTCTAGTGATCTGGGATTGTTTTGAGTGTGTTCTGTGAGACGAGAGGGGTGAAGAGGGATATTTATTGAGTTCACTCTATGTGTGCAATTCTGTCTTCTCCCAAATGCTGTGAGCAGATGTCATTTGTATTACCATTGTTAAGATATAGGGGGGAGAAGTTTCTGGAAAGTTTTGTAGCTTACCCAGGACATCTGACCTCTGGTTTCATGTCAAAGCCCACATCCTCCACGATACTTACTCTACTCTGAGTAATTCCCCTCTGATTAAACCGTGGAGAAACAAGAGAGAACACAAGGTTTCCTGTGACCATAAACTTGGTACTTCAAACAAGGCCTTGCATATAACAGGAACTCAGTAAATGTTTCTTGAATAGATGAATGAGTCATTTCCTTTCCTTAAGGCTAAACATTTGGAATGGTAGTCTGCAACTTTTTCATGCTCTCCAAATGGTACTTCATTCTCTTTGATTGCTCTATGGCTTGTGTTTTTTAAAATGTTCTAGCACAATATCCAAATAGATCCCAAGCAAAAGTTTTAAGCTTTCCAATTGTAGGATTTTGTTGGCTATTGAGATTGGTGGCAAAGCCCTACATTCTTCTATATTTTTGACGATTTTTGAAGCCCTGCCTAGACAAAGCTAAAATCTCTCCCGTTGCATGTGTTGGTGTGAAATCAGTGAATGCTTGAACATGTGTGCAGAGCACTGTGTGAGCTCTGATGGAAGGTTCCAGAGTATAAGATGTGTTCCCAAACCCAAACAAGCATAATGATAGGAAGAGGCACACTGCAGGCATCGAACAGACACAAGAAGGCAATTATCAGAAAGACAGCTGAGAAACCAGCTGTCTTTTCTCCCTCCCTGAAAGGGGCAGGTATTTTCCCCACCTGGAGAAGGCCAGAGGGATTGGTGTCTTGCCTTTGAGGAGTTCTTCAGAGTTCTTTTGTTTTCCAAAGATTTGGCTTCAGGAGACAAAGAGCTGGGTTGTTCTCAAGGGGTGAAGCTTTGAGGTTTAATCAGGAAAAGTTGGTAGAGGCCTTGCTAGGGACAGGGAGGAATCCCCAAGATCTGGAGAAGGGGGTTGGTTTTGCAAGTGGGAGGGGACACCTGAGCACATTATGCAGGGAAGTGGCAGGATGTCTGATGGAGTGTGTGGTAGGCAGGATAACGTCCTCCCAAAGATGCCCATGTCAACATTTGGAGCCTGTGAATATGTTATGTTACATGGCAAAGGGGAATTAAGCTTGCAGGTGGCATTACGGTTGCTAATCGGATGACCTTCAAGTAGAGAGGTTGTCCTGGATTATCCAGGTGGCCCACTGTAATTACAAGGGTCCTTGTAAGTGGTGGAGGGAGGTAGAAGAGGGAGAACCAGAGAGATGGCAGCACAAGACGGACTTGGCCCCATGTTGCTGGTTTTGCACTTGGAGGAAGAGTCACGTGGGCGGCTTCTAGACAATGGAAAAGTCAAGGAAATGGATTTTCCCCTAGAACCTACAGAAGTGACACAGTGCTGCACAAAACTTGATTTGAGCCCAGTATTTTTTTTGGGGGGGGGCGTGGAACAAGGATATGCCTTCCACAGATTTTAATAGAAATATTTATTAAAAAAATATCTTTGGAGGTTTAAAAGGAAGTAGTGTAATGGGCAGGACAAAGTCTCCAGCTCCCCCTCAGATTCCTCTGGCCAGCTTCTCTGCACATTCTCCAAGTTGCAGGCCTCTTGGCAACAGTCTCCGTGACCTCTGCTGGGTGGTAGCTGACACTCCCTTTCGTCCCACTTGGGTGTCTTTTCTGCCTTCTCATTTGCACAAGGAAGGCGATGCTGGTAACAGGAAAGAGGAGGCCAAAAACCAGGGCCGGGGGGCTTCCCTGGTGGTGCAGTGGTTGGGAATCCGCCTGCCAGTGCAGGGGACATGGGTTCAAGCCCTGGTCTGAGAAGATCCCACATGCCGTGGAGCAACTGAGCCCGTGCACCACAACTACTGAGCCTGCGCTCTGGAGCCTGCGAGCCACAATGACTGAGCCCGTGTGCCACAACTACTGAAGCCCGCGCGCCTAGAGCCCGTGCTCCGCAACAAGAGAAGCCACCGCAATGAGAAGCCTGTGCACCACAACGAAGAGTGGCCCCCGCTCGCTACAACTAGAGAAGGCCCTCGTGCAGCAACAAAGACCCAATGCAGCCAAAAAATAAACAAATAAATTAAAAAAAAAAAAGAATGCAACTCTTTAAAAAAAAAAAACAAAAACAAAAACAAAAAAACGAGGGCCGGGATGTCTCCAGCAGCGAGACAGGAATTCAGGTGGACTGGCCCAACGGTCCAGACTTCTAACAGAATTGTCAGATAATGCATTTGTGTTGTTTAATCCACCAGGTTTGAGGTAGCTACTTACAGCAGCATTCGGAAGCTAACACAGGGTGACGTGGGGATGCCTGGAGGCCAAGCCACTCTGCTGAGCCTGTTAGCAGGCAGAGAAGGCTTCATTGGATGTAGAGGCATGAACTCCATGCTCACAAGGTCTTGTTCCCTTGAATAGATGGTGCAGAGGTCAGACGACAGCACAGACCAGGACCAGAAACCTTTCCGCAGGGTTTGTGGACTGTGTAAACCACTTGAGCTACTTATTCAACCCCAGGGAGAGCTGGTGTCCCTCAAGAACGACAGCCACAGGACGGCTCCTCCACCCTGGAGGGCGGCAGGTGCTCAGAACTCGGAAAATCTGCGGTTGTAATGGACCTTGCCCCCAAGGGTTGTGAGTGGATTCACAGCTGCTCTGCTAATTGAGATTTTTCTAGAAGAATATGGTAATTGTTGCAGAATTGTACTTGTCAGAGCAAGCTCACAAAAGAGATGGGTTTTCGGCTGTGTTTTGGCCAGGATGGGAACGGCAGGTGGGGAGGTGGGAACCGGGCTCCACGGCGTCGAGGATGGGAGGAGAGAAGACTTTCAGAGATGGATGGAAGGAGTCCATCTCTAGAAATCTCCACAGGGTTTCAGGTTTTCTCGGAGTTTGGTTTTATCTTGGGAAAAATATGACAAAGTGAGTGTACTGGTGATAGAAAATGGAAGAATTCATAATCAGAAGGGTCAGGTCTCAGCAAAAAATTTCAAAGATCCAGTTTCTTTCTTCTTAGACTGGTTTTTTGCTTCTCCCACTGCCTGTCTGTTAAGTCCCAACACGCTAGGTTGAGGTTTGACAGCTGTTCCAGGATCTTGCAGTTTAGTTTTTTGTTTGCTTTACTCAAATTCATATTCGGCTTTGTACTACAAAGGACAAACCTGTGGGTCTGAGTATCCCCACTGGGGTTTCACTGACCTGAAACTTGGGAGCCCCATGAAGCTGCAATGACAGGAAAAAGGTCCAGGGACAAAACTGTGGAATAACCTGAACGTTAAGGATTCCAAGGTGATCTTTGCCCTGTGCTGTTTTACTAGGTAAAGGGTAATCAACCCTGAGTAGACAATGGATATTTAACCCTCAGATTATATGTATCTCTCAACCCTACACACCTACAGTTACACATTTTGATGGAGGGCACTACTTTTAGAAATGTATAGATTAATTTCTAGTTTTCGAGTTGCAGCATGAGTAGTCTAGGTGATAGGAAGGAGGTGGGTTGGGTAACACAACAGCAGGTATGTAGACATCAACTAGCTGGTCAGAGGGAAAGGTGGGAGCAGGCATTGGCATCCCTTCAAGGAAACTGGGTTTGTGCCAGGAGCAACTTTGCTTGGGAAACAGTTGAGCAGAGAATGAGTATGTGTGGGTGAGACTGGGCAAACATCAACACAACCTGAAGAAACATCCTCTGCCGGTAGACAGAACACTGCACTGTGCCGGGGACCCTGCAGGAGCCGCTTCATAAATAAACTTGGATTTGATTTATCACTAGGCTGTGTGAGATGGAATTTTTATAGCACCCATGCCTGGAACCCAGCTGTAACTCTCTGTGCTGTGGAGACAAAGTAGAGATGTCAGGGATGTCCTGGCCACCTTCCAAGAAGACTTAGACTCCAGCTTAAAGGGAGGCTTTGTGTTTAAACTCATCGTATTGCAAGAAATGAGGGAAGTTATGTTTGTGGGTCACGATTCTAAGAAACTTCTGTTAGCTTAAGGATGGAATCTAAAAGATGCTCGACATTGAAAAATGGTCTTAAGCAAGTCCTCTTGCTTGTTGTAAGGACATAATCTATTGAGGCAGCATGGGGGGCAGAGCAAACCACTGCCTTTGGAGCCAAAGTGCTGGAGAATGCAGGACGATGTCAAGGAGCAATAATCCAACACACTTGTTGTCAAGGGAGCTCCAAGCCAGTGTGAACCGATGATCAGTAGGACATTATCTTAGGAGAGGAAGGGCCTGGGCTACATAGTCACAGATCTGAACCTTTATCTGTGGGATAAAACATTTGGGTTGATATGTTTTTTAAAAGCTTACTGTTTTATTGGTAGCAGAGCACAGAAGTCTACATTTATGCAGTAGTTTTATTAGAAACTACAACTGGTAAGAACTGGGAGCTTGCCTGAAGCTGCGATCTCCTACACACTCCCAAAAGCTCTTGTTATGGGTTTAGGGTTAATAAAATTAATGAAACTAACAATAAAGCCCCAGAAATAAGAGAACACTGCTCGTATTTGTGTTCCATGATGTCCTTTTGAAGAAGTCACTAAACAGTCGAGGAGGGAACATCTTTGAGAGCTCTGAAGGAATAGTCTTTTTGGAGGGAACTGCTTAAGCAAGTCCAAGAAAGAGTGGAGAGAACCGGACACACAGAGAGGATGCAATACCGTTTGCCTTCAACCTCATGAACATTCGCTAAATGTCCAACCTCGCACTGGAATTCTTCATGCCTAAAGTAATTCATGATGTGGCTGGAGTGTGAGTCCTGGGCTGCTGGGCATTTTATTAGGAAAATGTGCACAGCGCTACCTGCTGAACTGCTAAGGAGCTCGGCCTTGCCCCCATCTCCCTGGGTGATGCTGGGCCCAGGGAGAGCGGGAGGCAAGTGGGACCTTATTGTTATGATGATGATGTGCCTCTTTTCACACTTACACATTGGAGCCCTCTGGGAGTCAAGTGCAAGGTTGGACACTCCTGTGTTTGGAGTGAGTTTGCACTTGCCGAGTGTAGTGGGAAGTGTGAGGAGCTTCTTTGCTTAGCAGACCCAGCGGTCTGGGAGGTTGTAGGGAAGGAACCCAGCTGTCCAGAGACATTTCAACTCCAAGGATGGGCTCCCCTTTAAATGCAATATTTACGGTGCCACAGAAGGGCCCTGACTCTAAGCAATTTGGGTTCTGTGTACTGAGTTTAAAAGTGTGATTGTGGCACCTTTTAAAACACTTCCTCCCAGAAGGAAGAATGTTGTGGAAAAATGATGAACATTTCACAAACCCATGTACTACTGTAAGCTCTTTTACTGTTATGAGGTCTTTGAAGACAGGAACAACTTTTTTTTTTTTTTTTGACTTCTGTACCCTCAGGCCCTAGCACAAGACTTGATATATGGTCATTCCTCAGTGCATTCTTGGTAAATGAAGGAAGGAAGGAAGGAGAGAGGGAAAGAAGACATTTCCATTGTGTGAACAGAATGCATCAAGTTCAAAAGAGTGTATTAGCACAGTTAAAGAATGGGTAGCAGTGGAAAGCTATCCACAATATACAGTAATCCCGTTCCTTTGCAAATTCAATTCAGCCTTCAGTGGCTGCTGAAAACCATGTCGTTAAAAGAATAGCCCTCCAGGAGTCTCAAGGATCTGTCGTTCATCAAGTGGAAAGTGAAAAAGCACTGTACCGCAAGGCGCACTGCTCTGTGTCCTCATGAGACCTTGGACACCAGAGTCTACCACAGCTGTACCTCCCTTTAGAGGGATTTTCCTGGATAAGCTGCCCTGATTCATGCCAAGAGGCCCTGCTACTCTGCTCACAGCTGATTGGACCAGAGAGGGACACCTGACCAAAAAGGCAGCTGACCACCAGCCAATGGATGACCTGACATGGAGCTCCGCCCAATAGGAGATGACTCTAGTGGCCAGTGGCCGGTCACCCAGTCTCTTCTCTCCCTGGAATGTGAGCCAGATGGAGAAGTCACAGGCAGCAGCGAAAGCTAAGAGGGATGCAGAGAGAAGGCAATGAGAAGAAGCTCTGAGGGAGCAGGAAGGAGAGGAGAGCAAAGCCAGGAGCAGGCAGAGGAGCGGAAGTGGAGAAGCTGGGTCCCGACATGGCAGACATGCTGCTATTGGGTCACCAGAGCCACCAGAACCCAACGGCGCTGATAAATCCTGGAAACCAATGAGGCTTCAGTTCCCAGGAAACCTGGCTAGGTGGCCACAGGCATTACTTAAACAAAATCCCTGACCCCAGGCAGCCCAATAGGCTGCCTCAAGAAGCCTCATTCATTTCAACAGGCCAGCTAGTCTAGGAGATGCAGCACTAAACCTGTGATTTTAGGGTTCTGTGTGCTGTGGGAAACTGAGGGGACCCTAGGAAACTGTAAGGCTTTGCTTCTGCCTGGGAGGGAATTTAATACTTGAGTTGAGAATGCAAGAAAAACCCAAGGCGGTGTATATTAAATTTCTTAAGTGAAAGGGAAAATGAAGGTTTCCAGGAGTGAGAAGTGGGTGAGGGCAGCATGAGCCCGGCAGGGAGCAGGGGAAAGGCCTCTGAGAAGGCAACCCCTGAGCTGGGTGATGCCTGCATAGACGCCTATGTGCAAAGGCACACGTGTGCATGGCAAATGCATGCACTGTGTACAGCCAGGGTGGGTGAGGGAGGCCACCTGAACCTCTGCAAGCCCGGGGGGCCTCCTGATGCCTAAACATGGAAGCATGACTCTCTGAACTTCTCAGACGACCAGAGTGAACAGTTAGGGCCCCAGATGGCATTTCCTGGCTCGGGTGACAGCTGTGATCTTGGATGTTCCCTAGTGCCCTGTAATCAGAACACTGAGGGCACGTCTGTTTCTTCCTGGGAACCACAGGTTACTGATAGGAGAGAGACCACAACGGGAGAAGCTTCAGCCAGGTGTCAACTGCAAAGGGCCACAGTGTTCTGTTCACACAGTGAGGCTATGTCCTAGTTTCATAAGCAAAATAGAAACAGAGGGCTGTGGTCTGCCTGGTAACCAGGTAGGAACGTGGAGTTCTCGGAGTTCTACCCCAGGCTCTGCTCCTGAGGCTGGAAGGGGACTCTGGAGAGGAAGCTGGGAAAGCCTATTCAGACAGTGTTAAGGAAGAATGCATTTCAGAGGGCCCTCTGTTCTGTTTTCTCCTATTTCTTTTCATCATCTGAAATACCTGTTACCAGTAGAACAAAGGAACACTCCCTGTGATGTTTTATAGGTGAGCCTTGGAAGAATCCTTAGCACTCTTGGATTGTAATGCAGGGGGCTGGCCTGAGTCCTCCCTCTCCTTGGCCTCTGAGGCATCTGATGCCGCTGCCTTCGCTCCTGTGGGATGTGCTGGACTTCCTTGGCTGGTTTCATTCCATTGGGAACAGGCTGGACCCTGGAGCACGTACTAATTGACTTTGGCGCATAGGGCTGCTCCCTCGTGGGGTCTGAGATCAGAGGCGGCATGCCTGTAGGTAGTTGTCATGAATGTGTGAAAACGTCTTGGAGCCTGGATAATACCTAAGATACTGCAATCAATGGAGGATTAAACATGGATGTCATATGCAAGCCCATTCTCTACGTTTTGCATATGAAATAGATGTTACTAGAGGAAGAGAATTGCCAGGGCAAGGAAGGCCCACTCCAGGCAGTTACTGGGGATGCAGATGTGTTCCTGGTGTTTTTTTTTGTTTTTTTTTTTTAGGGTAGTGAGGCTTCCCTGAAAGGAGGCCTTCTGGGATCCCAAGACAAAGCATTCTAATTCTCCGCTGCTGCTTGCTTGAGCAAAATGAAACTGGCTTTTTAATAGACCATGAGTCCGTGAGACGTAGGAGGCCTTTTATCAGGCATCTTCTAACGCCATAGTTTGTGAGCAGAACACAGAACTGGTCACGATGGCTTGAAGCCCGTGGTTTGGACGGATGTGTCTTTCCAGTGCCCGGCAGTTCATAAGCACCCGATAAATGTCATTTTGTTGAATAAATAAATGAAAGAAGAGACACACTATGTCTTTATCTCCCGTGGTTCTGGCTTATCTGTTTTAAACTGTGCCGTAGCAGATGGGACCGGGACTTAATGCCATCAATTGCCTCAGTTTACTCACCCCTACAATGGGTGTGTGAGGTTCCATTGATGGTGCATGTGGGAGAGCCGTGCCCACCAGGAGTTGCAGGAGGGAGAGGGTTGCTGTGGGGTGAAGTATCCAGGCGGGCTTTGCCTCACCCCTAATTGTGGTACATTTCCAGCTTAGATGTTTGCCATGGTGAAAGAGAGACATGGATTTCTTCCTTCGGGATTGGCAGTGGTAGATTTCCCTTCTGGGGCCTGTCCCTGGGCCTTTAGTCACATTCTCAGTGCTGAGGGTTATATGGTTGCCAGCCATAGGCTGGCATGTGTGAGCACATGCTGGGCAACGTGCCGTTGGGATGGGAGCAGCTGAGGTGTCTTAGGGCTTCGAAGGTTCCTGAAGGACTGAGGCTTTGCAACAGGTAGCAAAGTGACAAACTAGCCAATCTGAGATGTGTTCAACACTAAGACATATAGACTGCCGGTCTCCCTGAGAAACTAGTCTTAATTCCTCAAAGATCCACATGGAAATCTAAAAAGTCAGTCACTGGCGTAGCTGGTTGAAAGTCAAGATAAATAGAATTATCTAATGTCATGGAAGGAACAGAGATTACAATAAAGAAGGAATAATATCAAAAGGAACTTGGCTGACTTTTATAGTCCCTGGTTCCTTATTTCTGAGATAGCCATGTTCAGTGGTATCCTGAAAATAAAAAAATAGACAAACACACACGCAAAGGCCCTCAAAGAAGGCAAGAAAAAGCAGTGCCCCGGGAATAGAAGGCTCTTTTCTGCGACTTTTTTCTTGGTTATCTGAAAGTCCTGCAAATCTTCAAATGCTACCTGAGAGCTTTTCATCTGTAGTTGAATGTCTTTTTTAAAAAATCAAACCAAAAGAGAAAGCAGGGAGAGGCTAGGTTTTCTTGAAAACAAACACACTGGCTTTACAGATGCAAATCTGTGTGCACTGGTCACCAGTGGCAATTAAATGAAAGAAGGGCCTGAGCTGCCCTTAGTTTAGAAGGTTTAGATGTTCATAACTGTGAAAGCTAAGGGGCCTCCTCTACCTGCCTTGGACCCGAAAGGTGGCCCAGCCACCTTGAGTTCCTGGTCGTAGCGTGAGCAGCTGTGATGGAGTGAGGTGGGTGCTGCCGTGGGGCCTGACAGCGCAGGCAGAGGGACAGAGATGAGGACGTGGTGCGAGCCTGGGAGCGGCGTGGAGGTCGCTGGTTCCCTCCAGCCCTTCTCACACGGCACCTGTTGGCCCTTGGTGAAGCCATCAACTTCTGGAAACTTCCGTGTTGGGTGAATGCATCCTGCAGGATGCATGGACTGCCTGAAGTCTTTATTCAGTGGCTCTAAATGGTCACTTGGTAGAGATTGAGAAGGAAAATAAATAGCCAGTGGGGTTGGTTTCATTGAGATGCTTTTGGATTAGAGCTCTTTTAGGTTTTCTGGAGGGATGGGTGGCGCCCAGTTCCCTCATTTGGAAATGGAGCTGGTGGCACAGTTCTGGATTTAGTGAGATAGGTTTGTCAAGCTCCTAGTTTTGGACTCAGTGCCTGCTGGCCTTCTTTATGACTTTGGCAGAACCATCATAAAAAATGAGCAGGGCTTCCGTGGTGGTGCAGTGGTTGAGAATCTGCCTGCCAATGCAGGGGACACGGGTTCGAGCCCTGGTCTAGGAAGATCCCACATGCCGCGGAGCAACTGGGCCCGTGAGCCACAACTCCTAAGCCTGCGCGTCTGGAGCCTGTGCTCCGCAACAAGAGAGGCCGCGATAGTGAGAGGCCCGCGCACCGCGATGAAGAGTGGCCCCCGCTCGCCGCAACTAGAGAAAGCCCTCGCACAGAAACGAAGACCCAACACGGCCATAAATAAATAAAAATAAATAAATTAAAAAAAAAAGTTAAAAAAAAAAAAAGAGCAAAAGCAGGGACTTCCCTGGCTGTCCAGTGGTTAAGGCTCTGCGCTCCCACTGCAGGGGGTACGGGTTCCATCCCTGGTCGGGGAACTAAGATCCCACATGCCGTGCGGTGTGGCCAAAAAATTAAAAAAAAAAAAAGAGCAAAAGTAGAAAAACTGACTCAAAGGAAACAAACACTACGACAGATAATCGTTCATTCTGTGTTAGAAATGAAAGGCTGGACCTTGTTTTGTAATAAACACAGGGAACATGAGACCACCACGTGAAAGGACATGGGGGCCACGAGCCCCAAGCTCAGGGAATATGTCCCAGGAATAGGGCTGGCTGGGGGCCCTGGGAGAAGACAGCTGATGTGCAAGTTGATAGAGGCTCAGTCTGGGGCTGGGGCTCCAGCCTTCAGAGCTGCACTGACATCTTTCTCCATCCTCTGCTCGGGAGGGCAGGCAGCCTGCTGGCACCTGCCACTGCCACCCTGCTTTGTGGCCATCACCAGTGTAAAGCACCCGGGGGAGTGTCTGACCCATTATGAGTGCTCAATTACAGCACGATAATTTCCTTTATTGTCAAAACAATCATTCCATGTTATAGTAAAGCGACAGATGACCTTGACTTGGATGAAGTCACACATCTGGCAACTGGCTGGCTTGAGGCCAGGTCGTCTGATCTGACATCCGATTCTATCGCAAAATGTGTCTCCTAGAAAACGACTCCTGATTAAAACAACAGCTGCAAGAAGGCATGAGAATCTCAGCTCTTGGGATGAGATCAGGCTTTGACCCCCTACCCCTGCATTTGCTCGCTGGCTGCGAATGACTGCCTGGCATTGTCTGGGGAAGTTGCAGGTCCTGGGTCCTGCGTGGGCGGGTGGGGGAGACTGGGAGGGTGGCAAGGAGGAGACCCCCCTTGGTTTGGGGCCATGTGTCACGTGGCCGCAGCGGAGGGGGTTTTGCGGAGGCTGCTGCAGCTGCCTTTCCTCTTAAAGCCCCCGTGCCATAACTTCCTTGACAGAGTAAGAATGTGAGTGTCCAGAGCAGCGGGGCATCATGGAGGTGGCTGGTCGCAGAGGTCTGCAAGGTGGATGCAGTGTGACTTCCCGGAGGTCCTGTAACTCTTCTGTCTTTAGACTCAAAAGGTGTTTGCGGTCATTATGGTTGCGTTGACGAGAGTATGTGTGGACGAGTAGCAACTGTCTGGGGAGAAGTTACCGTGTGCCGGGTGCTGTACATATTTTCTCCTTTTTCAGTTCTGAAAACAAGAGCACGTGCAAGTGGCAGGCGGATAAACCAACACCCCAGAAAAGGGGGTGGAGAAAAGTCCTGATTTGCAGTGTTTGCCAGTTTCTGTGGTGTAAACGTTCCCACCACTGCTGATTTCAGGCTTGTCAGCAGTTTTACAACCAGTTCACAAAATCCCTGAATATTTACCAGGCAGATCTCTTGAGCCAGAGGAGCAGCTCCAGCACATTTGAGGTAATCAGGGATCTTACAGATGTAGGAGGTAAGGATTAGAGATTTTATAGGTAGGGAAATGGAGGCTTGGAGGTCACCTGCCCTCTAACTGTGGGCTGGCAAGAACTGTCCGAGCCTTTTTCTTCACTGCCTCTTGGTCTCCATCTGACCCTCAGCCCAGTGGTGAACTGTCCACGTTCAAGGCTGGGGAAGAGGCTGTCTCTCAATTCAGCTTCCTGCCCCCCCAGGTCAGGCGACGCCAGTGGCCTTGGAGAGCTGCCTTTGTCCAGCCACATCCCATGGCCTGTGGCTTGCTCTCCCTTCCTCCCCTCTGCCCACTCTAAACTGTCTTGCTGCTGGTGCCTCTGTCTCGTCCTTGATGCCCTTGACCTCTCCTGGTGCCCTCTCCCTCCTTTCAGCACTCCTGAATGAGCCACTCTGTGGCAAGCAGTGAGATTGCACTAAGTGGCAGAGCCTTTGAGAACCTGGAAAGACAGGTGAAATGCTGCCTTTCCACCCTTGTTCCAGCAGCGCTCACCCTCACTCACCGGCTCCAGGCATCCTGGCCTCGCCGATGTTCCAGAGCCCCCCAAGATCCTTCTCTCCGTTGGGCCCTTGAGCTTATGGTTCCATCTACCCGGAATGCCCATCCCTTGGCTATTCCCATTACGGACACACCTCATTTTATTGCATTTCACAGGTATTGTGTTTTTACAGATTGAAAGTTTGTGGCAACCCTCCATTGAACAAGTCTATAGGCACCATTTTTCCAACAACATTTGCTCACTTCAGGCCTCTGTGTCCCATTTGGTAATTCTTGCAATATTTCAAACCTTTTCGTTATTATTATATTTGTTATAATGATCTGTGATCAGTGATCTCTGAAGTCACTATTGCAAAAAGATCACAAAGCACTGAAGGATCAGATGATGGTTAGCATTTTTTAGAAATAAAGTGTTTTTTAAATTAAAGTATGTACATTGTTTTCTTTAAAGACAATGTTATTGCACACTTAATAGACTACAGTCTAGTGTAAACATAACTTTTATGTGTACTGGGAAACTAAAAAATGTGTGTGACTCACATTATTGCAGTGTTTGCTTTATTGCAGTGGTCTGGAAACAAACCCATAATATCTCTGAGGTTTGCCTGTATTGGTTGCTTCTTGTCCTTTAGAAAGTGTCTCCAGATCATCCCATCTAAGTAGCTTTTCTGGCCTTCTCTGTATAGCACCCTATTTCTTTCCCTCCTGGCATTCCTATCATTCTTAATTCTTTGACAGTCCTCCCTTAGAAAGGTAGACCCTGATTTCCCTCCTTTTGAATGTGGGCTGGACTTAGTACTCTCTTCTGATGAATAGAATGAATAGAATAGGAGTGATGGTGTTAGAATTTCTCAGGCTGGGTCATAAAAGGACAGCAGCTGCCTGACTCTCTCTGTCCCAGATTGCTCTCTCTGGGGGGACCAGACGCCATGTTGCGAGGATGCCCAAGCAGCCCTGCAGGGAAGCCCACGTCAGGAGGAACTGATGCCTCCCACCAACAGCCAGCACCAACTTGCCAGGTGTGTGCGTGAGCCCCCTTGGAAGCCGACCCTCCAGCTAGTTGAGCCTTGACATGACAGCCCAGCCAACATCAGATGGAACCCCAAATAATCCTGAGACTAACCTGCCCAGCCAAGCCAGCCCCAAAATTCCTGGCCCACAGAAAATGCCAGAGATAGTGTTTCCCGCTATTTTAAACCACTAGGTTTTGGGGTGTTTGTAAAGCAGCAATGGCAAATTAATATGAACATTAAAGTGCTATCATTATCCTCATTTTATGAGTAAGGAAACTGAGGCACAGAGAGGTTAAATGACTCAACTAAGGCCACACAGGGTCAGAATTTGGACAGTGGTGGTCGGATTCCACAGCCTGTGCTCCTAACCACTACACTCTACTGTCTCCCCCCAAAATGTTCTCAAACCCTTTTTACTTGTGGACAATGTATCCCAAATGAGGGACAGATTGGGTGTGGGGAGGCACTGGGCCTTCCCCTCTGCAGTCAGATGCAAATTCAGGCCCTGCAAACAGGAGAGAGGCCTCTGACTCAGTTTGGTGTCCCACACTGCAGGGACTGGGACTCCTGCCTCAGGACCACCCGCCATCCAGCTGTCACGTGCTGGTGCCCCTACTTCTGTGTCTACTTTGAATTTCAGGAGAGCTCTTCCTGCTCAAGGACTTGTCTTGTCCTTTCACCCTTATCTGCAACATGTTGGGGTCCAAGAACACTCCTCCCCACCTTTCATCAGAGCCTGCCTGGCCCTATTGTCGTCCGGAACAGGAGGCCCAGGATGAAGAGGGCTCACCCTTCTTTTACTTTCCTCGCCTGTGCTGGGAATAGACCTTCCCACCCCTTCAACACACATTTCTGGAGTTGGGGGGCACTGTGTTAGCCCAGGGTCGATTAGGGGATGGCCAGAGGGCCTCGGGCTGAGTTCCTGGGCTCAAAGGGACACAGCTGGTTCAGACAAAGCCAAGGAGGTGAGGAAGGAGCCAGAAGAAAGACACAGCCTGGAGTCCTGGGGATCTGGTTCCAGGCTCACGCACCTGGGCTAGGAGGGTTGCCATGGCATACCCCTTGGAGTATGAGCAGGTTTGGGATATGTGTGTGCGTGTGTGTGGTGTGTGTGTGTTTGGTGTGTTTGTGTGCATTGGCGCGTGTGTGCTTGCATGCACATTTACACATGCACACATGCTCACTGCTAAACTTTTTACTCCTTTGACCACAGAGTCCGATAAAGTCTAGGGAGGAGGGGAGTGAGGTCCACCTGTCATGGGTTATGCAGAAATAGCAGACAAGTAGTTAAGATGGTTTGGGGCCAGCCTGGAACCTTGTAGCTCCCTGAGGGCAGGGACGTTTATCTGTGGTTGGCTAGTTTTTCTCAAATGTGTGGGCAAGGTTTGACCTGAAGTCTGAGATGCCGAATGTGGAAGTCTTCACCGGGTAAGGACATCACATACCCTCTTCCTTTTTCATCAGGAGAATCTGATGGACTCAGATTCATCTGAACTCTCTCAGGTCCATCTGAACTCTCTCCCCGACCCCACTATCAGGACAGTGGCCCTGAGGGTATAATGACGCCCACAGTGGCCATAAAACACAGGTTGGCGGTCACTCCGAGCCAGGAGCGCCCAGAACACTCTCATAGGTTGAACTCTTTCAAGGAAACTCCCCTTTTCTCTAGAAAGGATCTGCCCACAGCTGGGACAGAGTGGGCACCCAGCTCTACCTACCGGATTTCACTGTCCACAGCAAGAAGCCCTGCAGCTCTCCTCTCCTCCGCGTCCCAGCCCCTCGCCCAGAGGCCTCACGGAAAGAGCTAAGTATCCAATGGGAGCTGAAGCGAGAGGGAAAAGCCCATCCACATGGCTTCCCTGCTTTCCGGGGGCCCTGCTCAGCTTGGTGGCCCTGTTATCTCTGCACTTGGCATCCCTGCCTTGCCCACCGACGCCATGCTTCCAGTGGCTTCCTGGGTGGAGGTAGACACCTGGTCTGTGGAAGGCAACTCATAAAAGGTTGTGAGGTTTCCTGCCCAAGTTACTAGAAATTAAAACATTTAAGGGCCAAGCTGGCCACAGGGCCTCCAGTTCTGGGTTGATGGAGAGGCTGGGCCTGAGCCTTTGGGGGGAGGAAAGAGGTCCCTCCTCCAGGCGTTGGCCACGCAGAACTGCCTGCCCCTTGGCTGGACACCAAGCCAGCCACTCTCATGGGGGCCCCGAATAGGAGGCCACAAGGTCGCCAGCGAGATCCACACTTGCCAACCACACCCGCAGCCAAGTGCACCCGCTGACCAGAGCTGAGAGGACTGGTCACCAAGATGCAGGTGGTCTCCGCCACAGCCTTGGGCAGAAAGAGCCATGCTCCCTTGGGTCCTTGGGGACCCAGCTAGCTGCACTTTATGATTAGAGCTGCTCAGCTGTGGTCCCTGGCCCTGCTTGCACATTAGGATCCTGGGGAAGATTCTAAGAAATTCCAGCATCTGAGCTCCACCGCAAGGCAATTTAAACCCCAGCCTCTGGGGTGGGGCCTGGGCAGCTGTTTCTGATGGGCAGCTGTTTCTAACAGGCGGCTATGGGTGAGAAGCAGCAGCCGAGAAGAATGATGTTCCCATCTCATTTCAGCAGGGAACTCTTCCCTCCACCAGAATCTGCACCGAGGGATAAACATGGGCAGTTGAGGACAGGCTGCTCTGACTGCTGTGCCTTCCCCGTGGTTCCCCAGCTTCTGAGAAGCCCCGAGTCATCGAAAACCACTGATGGGCGGCATCCACTGGTGGATGGGAATCATGAGAGCGGAATTTTCCAAAGTTTCCGGGAGAACACAAGGCCAGCCCTCACCTACCCCTGGCGGTTTGCCACTCCCGAAGGTCAGAGCCTGCCGCCCCACCCTGCCTGGCACTGCTGCTTGCAGACCCCTTCTCATGCCCCCCAGGACTTGAAAGCAAGGTTGAAGCTTCAGGGGGCGAATAGCAGGGAAAACATCATCTCTGCCTCTCTTCCATCCTCCTGTTCTGCTTCCCACTCCTGATCCCAGAGGGGCCACAGAGCCCATGCCAGCCCCCCTGGCTGCTCTGTGAGGCTCAGGCATGCCAGCGGGGCAGGTGGCTCCATGTGTCATAAGGTCCTGGCCAGGCCCACTTCTGACCTTCTCCACCTACTGGCAGAGGCGAGACTAAGAGGGCCCGCCCTTCCCTCCCTTCATCGCACCCGCTCCCGACTGGGGGATAGTGGAGCCTGCGGTATTGGGCAGCCATGGACTAAGCACTAGTGCAGTGCGGCTGCCCGAGCCCCTGACCCAGGCCCCCCGGGCCCCTCTGCTGGAGAACAGGGCCTTGGAGTGACTCCTGGGCACAGCACCTGCCACCTGCTGCCCACACCTTCTGTGTGCCCTCTGTCGTGTGGAAGAGCCACCCTCTTCATTTTAGATCAGAGTTCGGCTGGGGGCTCACCCCATGGCACTCTTTCTCAGAAGCCATCTTCTTCTGGGTGGGGCAGCTGGTCTTCCCCCAGGACAACCACCACCGCCTGCCAGAACCACAAGACTGACAAGGGCAACAGGGGGAGTCCTCTGTGTGTGGCAGCAGCTGGCTGAGATTTGGGGGCTCTGATAGATGGGGGGGTGACCAGGGTTGGGAGGGTGGGGCCGCTGTCCGGTGATGTTGCTGTTTCCTGTCTGCTCTGTCCCCATGGTCCCTTCCAAGACTTGAGTCTGAGCCACAGGGACTCCTGGAGTCCCCCTCCCCTCTAATATTCTCCAGGGTCACTGGCTGTGACCCCTGTGCTGGGTGACTCGGAAACTGCTGCTCCCTGGACCCCGTGCCTCCAGACACCATCACCCTAGACCTTGGAGCGCCCCTGCAGGAGCAGAGGAAGACTGACCCCGTTTCCAGGAAGGAAAGATTTGCAAGTGGTCTCCATGTGCGTGGGTGATGTTTCCACAGAGTCAACACCCAGGCCAAGACCGAGGCTGTTTCCTCCCCCACCAGCCCCAGATCTTGACCACCTCCTGGACAGAGAGGCTGGCTTTCACTAGGGCATCTGGAATCCGCCTCTGACCTCACCACCTTGCCTGTCCTGGAGACGTTCATGGTCAAGGGTGTGAAGCCTGGTTTCTGGGCCCCGTACTGAACTGCCCAGCCAGGCTGTCTGCACAGGGTCTGGAGGGTGTCTGTGGATGAACAGAGACAATCAGCCCCCTCACATGAGCCCAACTTTGCTGTCTCGAGAGGGGAGAGGGCTTCCGGGCCCCTGCCCAGAGAAGGGGTTTCCCAGTAGCCAAATGCTTGACTTGGCCTCTTGCAGGGAACTGGCAGGTCGCCATAATCCCTACACCTGGGGGAAGGCACCCTTTCACCTGCAAAGGTGAGAGGCAGACCCCCGGCTCATCCTCTGCCATAAGATGAGCAGCCACGTTCAGGGCTTTATTTCTCCTGCAGGAAATACACCAGCCAGATGACAGGCTTTCTCTGGGCACAAGGAAGGCCTCCCTTGTGGGGTATCAGTCTAGGCCTGCACAGCCAAATCCAGGCTTCTGAGGCTCCCCTGAGATTCTCCAAGGCCCCGTGAGGAAGGGCAGAGCGGAGGGTCAAAATTCGACCTCAGGACTTCCTGGCTAAACTGCTCTTTTTCTGTGAGTTGCTGAATTGAAGCCTCTCTTGGCAGATATGACACTGAGGGTCTTCCCATGTGCTTTCTGAAACCTTCTCCTTCTCATCACCCTCTGCATTATTTGTGATGAGATTTTGAGAGATTATCTGAGTGACAACTGGCCCTCCTACTGGAGTATCAACTGCAGGAGGGGGGGAACAGTGTTTATATGACACACAGCTGTACCTCTGGTACCTGGACATTGCTCAGTGCATACGGAGCACAATGAATGTGCCTTAAATAAACGACTGGCCTTTGCTTGTTTGAAAACTTTTGTTTTCCCCCCGACTTATGCCGTATATCACTACACACCCAAAGGCCTTATTTGACTAGAGTGGAACCAAGTCCTTGATTGGCGGAGTGGATTATTACGGCACAGGTTATGTTTAAATTGAAGTTGCATCAAGCCACTGTGTAAAACAATATGGAGGTTTCTCAAAAACCTAAAAATAGAATTACCCTATGTCTCAGCAATTCCACTCCTAGGTATATACCCCAAAAAACCAAAAACACGAATTCAGAAAGATACATGCACCCAATGTTCATAGCAGCACTATTTACAAGAGCCAAGATATGGAAACAACTTATATGCCCATGGACAGATGAATGGATAAAGAAGAAATATATATATATATATAGAAGATGTGAGATGTGTATATACACACAGACACACACACAGTGAAATACTACTCAGCCATAAAAAAGAATGAAATTCTGCCATCTGCAACAACATGGATGAACTTAGAGGGTATTATGTTAAGTGAAATAAGTCAGACAGAGAAAGACAAATACTATATGATATCTCATATGTGGAATCTGAAAAATACAACAAACTAGTGAATATAGCAAAAAGAAGCAGACCCACAGATATAAGGAACAAACTAGTGGGGGAAAGGGAAGTGGGGAGGGGAAATAGAGGAGCAGGGAATTAAGAGGTATAAACTGTTAACGTATAAAATAAGCTGCAAGGATATATTGTACAACATAGGGAATATAGCCAATATTTTATAGTAACTATAAATGGAGTATAGCCTTTAGAAATTATGAATCACTATATTGGACACCTGTAACTTATATAATATTGTACAGCAACCAAACTTCAATAAAGAAATGAAGTTGCATTATAAGTCAAATACCATCTATGGAAACTGACAGCCAGTACCATCTCTTTACGAAGACCGTGGTGAGTAAGGTTGAGGGGCTGGTGTGGTAAGAGGTGTCTTGTTGTGGAAATGAGTACAGAAGCAATTGACTTGAAGGGACTTTCTCCTTCCAAAGTAGCAGGTTGAGAAAACGGGACCATGTGAGCCATTAGCTGAGCTCTGGGAAGCATGACAAATGAAGGAGGAGCAAAGGAAGAGGGGGACTTTAGCCTGCGATGTTCAGAAGAAAATCCTGAAGGAACTTGTTACTTTTTCATGGGATTTTCCAAAATGAGTTTCCAGGCCATCTTTTGGCCAGCTGTATTTTTAAGGGTGAATGTGTGCTTGGTCATCTCGTGATCTGCTAGTGCTTTGAAAGCGCTTTCAAAAGAATGTGCCTCAGCTGAGGGGAGAGTAGGGAGAAGCAAATCATGCAAACAAACCAGAAACTCTGAGCCAAGGTGCAGGCCTAAGAGGCACCACAAATACGTCACTCAAAACTGCATGTTCTCATGGAGTAGAAGCAGTGGTGTGCTGGAGCTCGCTCGACTGGCTGGTGAGAGATGATTCTCAAATTTTAGGTTTATGAGCTGGTTGTTAAACACGGCCATTGTTAAAAATTAAACTACGTAAACTTACAATTAAATTAATTATATTCAAGACAAAGGTGATCAATACTCAAAACTCGTCACCTTCCTACTCCTTTTACTGTGTTTATTTCTTGAGGTTATTTACATCTGTTGTGTCTATAACGTGGAAATACCACAAAATGGTGTTCGTGAAGTCACTTTGATAGCTGGAAATTGGCCGTGGTGGGAGTATTTATACCACGCAAGTTGTCAAACACAACCAAGCAAGTCTCGGTTTATTGTTTTGCTGACTATCAAGATCAGTGGTTACGAACCAGGGGCAACTTTGTCCGCAGGGGACATTGGTCAGAAACACTTTTGATAGTCACAAATGGGGGTGGTGTTGCTACTGGCATCTAGCGGGTAGAGGCCAGGGATACTGCTAAACGTTCAATACGCACAGGACGGCCCCCACGACAAAGAATGATCAGACTCTCTGGTCTGAAATGTCAATAGTGAAGTTGGGAAATCCTGGTCTGGATTCAAGGAAGTAATAGGGAATTGTTAATAATGTAGATTAAACTCAAGAGTGTCTCATGTCTGTACCTGTTGCATTGTGAATACCACCAAAAAAACCTCAGGAAATATTCTTCAAGTATTCGAAAACTGTTATTTGATTCAGTAAAGAAGTTGTTCACGTCACTGATGAATGAGTGAAGTTCTGACTTGCATCTTCACCTTCTTTGTTTCACTAAATGAAGATCTCAACCCATATTCATGTTGGAACGACACTCATTTGTCAATGACCACCATAGTTTGGCTGCAGAAACAAGCGTTCTGGAAAAGTCCACAAAAACATTCTGTAAGAATCAATGGGCTAAGTGGAATTTACAATAAAAATTACTGCATATATTATTATTTGTAAACTGTGTGCTATACGTCCTTTAGATCAGTACAATTTATTATAAACGTGTGTGTGTGTGTGTGTGTGTGTGTGCACATGTTTTTCCTGGAGAGCCGGTGGATAAACATTTACCAGCACACCATTGGTTAGAAGCTGCAAAGTTATCTGATGTTCAATGTAACACTCTCTTCTCGTGTCCTCAGAAATATGTTCATGAATTCTACATCTCGAGAAAGCACAGTGTAGTTCTAGGCAGCTATTTTCTGGGAGGGATTGGAGTAGAGATGAATACAAATGCATGATCGAGCTGGTTCCTTGGGTGGGTGGAGTAGGAGGTCTCTCTTGCAGTGTGACTTGTAGTAGGCCACTGAAAGCCTACCTACCACCCCTTAAATACCTGCTCCAGGGGCCTGTCTCCAGGGTCTGACATGGGCCCTTGTGGAGACAGGTGGGTTGTCACTAGGCTAGAAAAGGATGGGTGAAGGGACAGAAGGCATGGGGGCGGGTAACACAGTAAGGGCCTTGGTTTTTGGCAGGATTTTGAGCATGCATTTAACCCGTTAGATCCCATGGTAGTGGTAGCCCATCTGGAACAGAAGGCAGAAGAAACAGCCAACGGGCCTGGTAAGCTTTGATAGCAGGAATGGGATAGAAAGCCAGGTATGAGAAGTCAGTATGGGGCAGGGCCCCCTCGAGGGAGCTTGAGGAAGCCTCCCAGGAAGGGAAGAGGCATCCTCTACCTGCTTTTCAGTTGCACCAAAGGAAATGAAGGCTGAAGCTAGACAAATGTGGTGCAACTCTTATGAGGCCAACTTTGATATCCTGAGGGACTCCCCACCCCCAATATGCCACATCTTAGTGATGGGAACTCTGTGTATGGGATCGGAACCATCCCGAACCTCATTATCTGATAGCTTTAAGACTTGTGGGACACCCATCCTTTGTTCAGATGAAAAAGAAGGGAGCCGGAAGGATGCAAGTTGCCTTGTTCTCATCCTGGAGAAATCTCAGGTGTGCGTCATCATTTGTGTTCCCAGGTTGGCCTTCAAATCCATGAATGACAACACAGGATGGGGTAGAGGGTCAAAGAGAAAGTAAAATTGTGGGATGCAAGATCTGCAAGGGGCCTTGGAAGCCTTTAGTTCAAATCCCACCCTTCATGGAGAAGGGAGCAACCAGAGGAGATTAGCAACCTGTTTCAGGGGAGGGGCTGGGCTACCCTTGGGGGTGTGACTGTGAATCCCACCCTCTCACCACTTCCCAGCCAAGATGAGAAGGTTGAGGAGGGGGCAGGAAAGTCAGAAACCCAGATGAAAGAGATGGTGGTCAAAGGTTTGGTTTTCCTCTCCCTCCCCAAGTCCTGAAGTTGCCTTTTAAAAAAATTCTGAGATGAGAATTTAAATTTAATTTTCATGTTTCCACTAAAAGAGTGGATTGATTAGATTTCAGCTTAAATCAATGTTTGTGTCTTATGCACCAAAGCTTGGAAAATGATCTGTACTTAGAAGGAGACACAGAAGTCTGGAGGTCTGGGAAATCATACGTGAGAACTGAAATTTTTTTTTTAGCAATGTGGGCTTTCATGCAAATTATATTTCTACAGGACTTGGGTAAATTTTTTAAATTAAAATACCGTAGGTGGCTGTGTATAGATTTTTTATTTTCAAGTGTCTCTATGAGTCATCGTGAGTTGTCTGACTTTTTCTTCTCAACCATATGTCAGCCTATTCGTCCTTCTTGAGCTGGTTGGTTGATAGAGTCGGTTCTCTGAGGCCACCCCATACAGGTCACTGTGACACACCTTTTACCAGGAGTGTGAGAAATAAGTCAATGTGGGGAACTCCAATATTCTTGAAGAGTTCTATGCTTACTCTTCTCTGTGGGGCAGAAATTACAGTGGTAACTGCTACTGTTGAACTGAGATCCCTAAGTACAATGAGGGTAATTGGATCCCAGGGTGGCAGGAACCAACTGTTGGCAGTTAATTGCAAAATACGAGGTGGTCACACTTACTGTAAAGGATGGTGAAATCAAAAGCAGTGATCATTATAGCCTGACTCACAGAGACTATGGTATTATCTGGTTGATCATGGTGTCTCTAGACAAGAAGCAAATGAAAAGTCTACTAAATTCTTACCTGAGCTGTATAAGTGGAAGAGTTATAGGTCTAGTGAACAGAAGTCTAACTTGATACAACAAAACAGAGAACCATGGCCCTTGGATCAGTTCTCAGATTTGGGTGTGTTTGTAGACTAAGAACCTCTTTAAAAAAGGGGAAACCAGGTCCGCAAGAGGAAGGATCCCAGCACATTGACAAAATTTTCCACTATTAATCTTTCTCCCAGTCTTCCCCAGAGGGAACTACAGCCATTTACCGCGGGTATTATGCACTGGGGAAAGGAAATAACACGATATTTTAGAGTTTACCAGGCACTGGATCTAAACTGATATAGATTCCAAGAGATCCAAAACATCACGGTGGTCCACCAATCAGAGTAGGAGCTTATGAAGGTCAGGTGATCAATGTCAGGTCCATTACACAGTGCGCTCAGTGGGTCCCAGAGCCCATCCTGTGGTTATTTCCCCAGTTTTGGAGTGCATAATTGGAATAAGTATACCCAGCAACTGGCAGAATCTCCATATTGGTTCCCTGACCTATGGAGTGAGAGCTTATGGTAGGAAAGGCCAAGCGGTAGCCGCTAGAATTGCCTCTACCTACAAAAATAGTAAATCAAATGTAATACTGCATTCCTGGAGGGATTGCAGAGATTAGTGCCACCACTGAGGACTTAAAGGTACAGTAGTGGTCATTTCCACCACATCCCCACTCAACTTGCCTATTTGTACAGAAGACAGATGTATCTCAGAGAATGACAATGGATTTATTGCTCAATCAGATGGTGATTCCAATTGCAGCTGCTGTTCCAGATGTGGTTTCATTGCTTGAACAAATTAGCACATCCCCTGGTACCTAGTGTGCAGCTACTGATTTGGAAAATGACTTCTTCTCTATCCCTGTTAATAGAGATCACCAGAGATAGTTTGCTTTCAACTAGCAAGGCCAGCAATACACCTTCCCCATCCTACCTCTGGGGTATATCAACTCTGCAGTCTAATGTCATAATAAAATCTTCAGGGACCTTGATCACCCCTCCCTCCTATAGGACATCACACTGGTTCATTAAACTGGTGACCTTAGGTTGATTGGACCTAGTAGGCAAGAAGTAGCAATTATTCTAAACTTGTTGGTAAGATGTTTGCATGCCAGAAGTTGGGAAATAAATTCCACAAACCGTTCAGGGGATTTACACCTCGATGAAATGTCTAGGGGTTTAGTGGTGTAGGGCATGTCAAGATATCTTTTCCAAGTTGAAGAATAAGTTGTTGCATCTGGTCCCTCCTACAACCAAAAATGAGGCACAATGTCTAGTGGGCCTCTTTATATTTTAGAGGCAACATATTTGTTACTGGGGTGTGCTACTCTGGCCTGTTTACTGAGTGCGCTGAAAAGCTGCTAGTTTATAGTGGAGCCCAGAACAAAAGAAGGCTCTGCAACAGGTCCAGGCTGCCATACAAACTGTTCTGCCACTCGGACCAGAACCCAGAACCCAGATAGAGCATATCTGATCATGTTTGAAGTGTCAGTGCAGAAAGGGATGCTGTCTGAAGCTGTTGGCAGGCTTCTGCAGTTGAATCACAGTGCAGATCCTTACCATTTCATAGCAAAGCCCTGCCATCCTTTGTGGATAACTACTCTTCTTTTGAAAAATATCTTTTGGTCAACTACTTAGTAGAGACCAAACACTTAACTGTGGGCCACCAAGTTACCATGTGAACTCAGATGTCCATCATGTATCAGTTATTGTCTAATCCGTGAGGAGATTAAGTTGGGTGTGCACAGCAGCATTCCATTGTCAAATGGAACTGATATACACAAGATGGGTATATGAGAGTGCTATAATTTTCCATCAGTGCACCTGGTTGCTCATTTTGTCTGGAAGGAGAAATTGCCAGAGGTATGAGGCTATACAGAGTCATGGGCTGTGGCCAATAGTGTGGATAGACAGGGATTTGTTAAAAACATGTTTAGAAAACTGGCGACAAGGAGACCAGGGAAAAGGTATGTGGATAGATCTCCCTGAATGGACAAAGAATGTGAAGATATTTGTGTCCCATATAAAAGCTCACCAAAGGGTGACCTCAGCAGAGGAAGCCTTTCATAATCAAATGGACAGCATGATCAGTTCTGTGGATACTGGTCAGCCTCTTTTTACAGCCACTCCCGTCATTGCCCAATGGGCTCATGAACAAAGTGGCCATGGTGGCAGGGATGGAGGTTATACATGAATCAGGAACTTACAAAGCCACCATGTCTACAGCCACTGAAGAATGTCCAATCTGAGAAGCAGATTGGATTAATGTGGATTCCCCAATATGGCACCACTCCAAGGGGGTAGCCAGTCCACTACCTGGTGGTAGATTGATTACATTGGACCACTTCTATCATGGAAGGGTCAGCACTTTTTTTTTTTTAAACATGAATAGATATTTAATCTGGATTTGCCTTCCTTGTGTGAAATTCTTCTGCCAAAACTACAACCCATGGATTTAGAGAATAGCTCTTCCACTGTCATGATATCCTACACAACACTGCTTTTGATCAAGGAATTTACTTCACAGCAAATGAAGCATGGTAATGAGCCCATGCTCATGGAATTTACTAGTTTTACTATTTCCCCCATCATCCTGAAGTGGTTGTCCTGGTAGGATGGTGGAATGGCCTTTTAAAGACTCAGCTGCAGCACTAGGTAGGTGGAAATACCTTGCAGAGCTTGGGCAATGTCCTCTAGGATGCAGTATATGCTCTAAATCGGTATCCAATATATGTTGCTGTTTCTCCCATAGATTCACAGATCCACTCACTATTACCCCTAGTTATCCACTAGCAACATTTTTGCTTCCCATCCTCTCATCTTTAGGTTCTGATGGTCTAGAGGTCTTGGTCCCTAAGAAGTAATTCTTCCACTAGAAGACACTATGATTGCATTGAACTGAAAGTTGTGACTGCCATCAGCCGCTCTGGGCATCTCGTGCCTCTGAATTAACAGGCAAAGAAAGGGATTAATGTACTGACTGGGGCACTTGATTCTAATTACCAAGGAGAAATTTGATTGCTACTACACAGGGGGGTAATGACGAGTATGTCTGGAATAAAGGAAATACTTGAGAGAGTCTCTTAATATTACCAAAGCCTGTGATTAGAGTCAGTGGGAAATTACCAGACCCAATACATACTTGCAGGACTGATAATGGTCCAGACTCTTCAAGGATGAAGGTTTGGGTCACCCACTAGGCAAAGATAATAGTCTTTTAGATACACCAACATGGCTAAGCTACAGTCCCTAGTTATTCACTCAAGCATCAATCTCGAAGTTGCTGTGAAGGTATTTTGTAGATGTGATTAAAGTTCATAATCAGTTGACCTGAAGTAAAGAAGATTATCCTAGATAATCTGGTCATGTGACAAGTTGTAGAAATGAGGACTGTGATAGTTATGAGTATTCCTAATTTTTTAAAGGAATATATATATATACATATATATATGAGCTATTTTTGTTTTCTTTCTTTTCTTATTCCCTTATTATCTAACATAAGATCTATTAATAATCATTAACTTTCTATCTCAGCTTTTGAGGTACAGAATATCAAAGAAGACAGAACATCACTCAAGGGCTTTGCATTCTTTTCTGGGAAAAAAGGAAAGTGTGTTTTTGGTTGAACAGAGGATGTTTGTGTCACATTAGGTGGAATTATGACTTGGATATTGTCTTTGTTTGGAAATTAAGTATGTTGAAGGAGACACGCATGGTTGCCAAGTTGACAGGAGTGGATGGTGGTCTTTTAGCTGTAACAACACAGCTAAACTATGGTTCCCAGTTATTCACTCCAACACTAATCTAGATGTTGCAGTGAAGGTATTTTGTAGATGTGATTAAATTTTATAATCAATTGCCTTTAAATAAAGGAGATTATCCCAGGTAATCTGGATGGGCCTGGTTCAATCAGCTGTAAGAGAAGAAGAAATTCTGCCTGTGGACAGAAGCTTCAGCCCATGCCCAAGAGTTCTAGCTTGCTGTTCCCTATGGCCTGCCCTATACATTTGGATTTGCTTCCACAACTATGTAAACCAATTTCTCACAGTAAGTATCTTAATATATGTCTCCTACTTGTTCTGCTTCTCTGGTAAACCTTAACTGATACACTTGATTTAACCTTCTGGTGGGTGTGGGAATGGGTGTCTGCTCATCAACCTTAGTAACGGAGCTGAAAGCACTGCTGGATCCAAGGAAACTTTTCAGATGGGTAATTCTGATTTATAGTAAATACAGTAATGACCACCTCATTTATAATGAATATTTTTTGGTTGAAGTAGATGTAGTTCTATGTGCATCACTTCCACAAAGTATGCTTCTTGGGAAAACAAAAGGGCAGGGGTTTCTCTGGGCAAGTAAGTTTGAGAAATGATGTTAAAGAGATGTCTCTATTTCAAGATTTCTTAAAGCCTTACAATGATACTGCGCATGAGAGATACAAAAGGAACGTAATAGGAGGTGTCTCCTCATCTTATTTGAATATGGAACACTTTTTCCCCCTCTGGGTATTGCAACACTAGAATTGCATGAGAGCTATTTTAGGAAACACTTATCCATACATTTATGGTCTATAAATAAAATTCTGAGTGGGAAAAATCTTATCTCCTTAGCTTGCCTTTTCCTTCACCCATAGTAAATTAGACTCTAACCCTATTTTTAAAGACATTTTATAATAAAGACAAAGAGCCAAAAATTAAAGAGTGCTCCAAAATTATATTTGAAAGAAGAATTTTCATATCCTAATCTCAAAAGGATCCCCAGTGGAAATAGCATGCCAAGAGAATTTATCATTATTTGCATATATTATTTGTACCTAGCTGGTGAAGTGGAAATCTTCTAGCTTGTACATTTAGTATTCCTTGATAGAAACACACACACACACACATGCACATCCACATGCATATACACACATATTTTACAGTAGAAATTCAACCAATTTACAGGTTAGAGTCGATGAAAATCACTGATTTTTTTATTCAGGCACTTAATATTTATCTTAGAATTATCATACTCTTAAATTCTACTCTCTAATTTTTCCAACAGCGAAAAAAAGAAACGAAAGCAATGCTGCAAAATTAAATTTTCTAAATGGGTTTAATTTTAAAAGACTAAATTATAAAGCTCAAGCAACTTGGGTAGAATGTCTCATGATTATGCTGCCACGTTAGTATTTTCTGATTTTTATCTGTATAGCATATGTTTCTCTTGCTCTTACTATCTTCTTGCCAAAAATTTTGCAGAGTTTATTTGTCTTTCTCATCTTTACTTTTTACATCTTTTACTTTACATGCTAAAAAATTTTATTCTCCACTAAATCTGATAAAGTACATTTCAAACAAGATAAATATCTTAATTTACATATTTCAGTACTATGAAGATACTGCTTTCATTTCTTTATGCTGTACTATATATGCTCTGTGTATGTTGGATCACAGCATCAACTCAACGTGGATGCTGTGAAATGATTGCATCTCCTGAGGAAAAATGATGAGTTTGTGGGAAAAATCTTTTTCATCCATAATACGTTAGCAAATTCATTATTAGTGAGAAAACCTAGTTTTTCCTATGCCCATCTATTGTTCTAGTATTCTATTTAGCCCCTCAAGGGCAGTCTTAGGGACTTATGGGTTGCTGTGCCCCTGGGGTGTGGTTACACAGTGGACTGTATACAGTAGGCCGTAAATAACTGCTTGTGTATGATGATCCCTGTGTGTTGTTTCCTTCAACTTGTGCTGCCTGAAGGGGGTTGTCTGGTGTGCCTTCGTGGGCTGGGCCGAGAAAGGTTGGGTCAGAGGCTCCAGGGCTCAGTGGAGGCTCTCTGGACATTTCTGTAGCATCCTGGGTTCCACCAGGACACATCCTGGGCAGTCACTCTACCTTCTTGTCTTCATTTTCAAGGGCAGGCACCATGTCCTGTTTATCTTGCTCTCCCCAGGACCAGGGCAATCCCTGGTAAGGAAAATGTAGCTGCAATTTTCTCCTTCCTGTGAGTAGGGAGTGGAGGAGGGTGTGGGAAGCCCTAAGGCTCTCCTTCGCCCTGCCCCCTGCCCCCCTCCTCTCCCTCCCCAAACAGGAAGGCGCATCCACGTGGAGGTGGGTTCTTTGGAGGGAGGATGGATTGCCGACTTTTCTTGTAATTTGGAATCTAACATGTTGCACACTGAGTTCATGTCTCTAGTTCTCTCCAGCTGCCCCAGGTGAGCACCAAGCAGTCCCCTGCCCAACGCCTGGGTCATGGCTAACAGCTCGGGACTATGGCTCCATCATCATCCTGGGGTTATTGCTGCTCCGACCCTCCCCAGTTCCCCAATCTGCTCTAGGATTTCCCAAGATCTTTTCTGCAGCCAGTTTGAAGCATCCCCTCCGGGTATGCCTCCTTTCCCCTTGGCCACGCCCTCTTTATTTCATACCCTGGCTCCCTACTTTCTTTACCCCCGGCCGTCTCTGGGTCATCCTGGTGTGACAATTTTCCTAAACACTGTTTTTGCCACTTCTTTCCCTGCTTATCAAACCAATCTCATCTCTGTGGCAGAACACTGAAGATTTCCATTGTCAATGTCTCATCATCGTTTATAGCATAGCAGTTAAGAGCAAGGATTCTGGAGTCAGAAGGCTGGGTTTGAAACCCAATTCTGCCCCGGATAACTGTGTGACCTCAGACGAGTTTCTTAGGTTTCCTCATCTGTGAAATGGCAATAAAGCATTTACTGTATAGGATTGTCTAATATGCTAAGTAATTGTTTGTGGTGAGAATTTTAGGAGTTAATAGCAACTCACACACATACAGAGTTATGCTCTCATTCCCCTAGCAAACAAAGGTCACTGCTGTCTGTTACTCCTCTACCTCATCTGCTCAGTGCTACCTCTGCTGTCCTTTTCCCAATGCACAGCTTCACCTTCCCCAAGTCCTCTGACTGACCTTGCTCAGCAGTGGTCCAGCTCTTGCATTTCCACCCTTAGGGCCCATGCCTGGTCTGTATTACTTTATCCCTGGGTTGTTATACTTGCTTCTTATATTGTGTCTTCTCACAGACATTGTCCATGCCATGTATTCCAGCACTTAGAATAGAGCTAAGTTCATGATTTCAGTATTTTTATTAAGAGCTAAGTACTAAGTATTACGCTTAGTTAATTAAAGGTGAAGAATTGGCATCTTTTTTTAGAAGTTGAATTGCATTTTTAAAGATTGGTATAAAGTCGAGTTAACGACCATCTATCAACTGTCACTTCTATTATCAACTCACGTAATACAAATCTTGCCTATTTGCCTGAAGGAAATGAAGCATCTGGCGTAGACTTCTCAGTCTGGCTCTTTTACCAGTGTGTCTGGTATCTGTTGATAGCAAGAGATGCTTCGTGGGTGCTAGGAAAGGAATCTTAAACTTTACAGAAGAAAGGGAAGCAATGGGTCCTTATGTGTGGAACCAGGAATGCCACCCTTGACAGCAGCCCAGCCCACTGGCAGCCCATTGTATCAGGAGCCCCAGGCATCCTTGCTCTCTCATGCTCAGAGACTCAGGAATGACGCCTGTTTCCGAAGAATGGGAAAACATTCCTAGTGTTCTTACCATCAAGCTGGTAGCAGATGTTTGAAAAGAGGAAGGGAAAACATGACCCAAAGCATTAAGGCCATTCTGCTTTTTCCAGGCTAGAAAAAGAACTGTGTTTGATCTATGGCAGGGGTTTTATTTGAACAGAAGCTTCCAAGGGGTTGGGGTATAATTTTGTATACCAGGGCTTGCCTAAGTGAGAATTCCCAAAGGAAGGACCTCTTCCCCCCACGTGTTGCCACTTTGCCATCTCAAAGTCAATGTTTCTATATACCTGGCTTCTGAGCCTCTTCTGTTTCTAAGTTTGTTGCACTAGCCCTCCAAACGTAACTACTTTTTCCTAGAGAACTGTCTCTTCCTGGAGAATGTGGAAAAAGAATGCATCACACTTCTGGAGGTGTTCCTCTTTTCCTTTTTTGTATTTTTCTAATTTTATAGAATGAGCTTGTATTATTTTTATGTTGGAAAGATAAGTCTATATATACTTCTAAAGGCAGCAACAGCATTACTTCTGTTCATTAGTTCTTGCTTTTGAATCGACATTAGAGAATTCTGTGTTCTGGTTGTTGCATCGATCCCAAACTCTTTGGTGAAACTTTTGGGTCCCCAGACTCTGGCTCCTTCTCACTGTATTTCTTTTTATGCTTTAACACCCATCTTCTGTTGGAATTAAGACCATATCTTCCCATCTCCTGTATCCCCTCCCCTACAGTGTCTGTCCTTTTGCTCTGTGCTTGTCTGTCCCTGGCGGCCTCTCTTCTGCCTCTGTGACCCGACTTACCTATCAAAGCTCACCTCTGACTCATGGCACTTTCTTGAACCACCTGGGTGCATCCAGACACAGCTGTCTTTTCTCTGAATTGTTACCGCCCTTATCATCTGCAGCAACAATAGACTCCTAGTAACATGACCTTGCGTTTCAGCAGCTCTGTGCTGTTTTCAGAGCATGCTCACACCCATTATTTCATCTTCGGGCTGGGATTAGGGGGAGGAGAGTGAGGGTCTCACCCTCAGGCTCGTGCAAGTGCTGGGTTGGATCCTGTCCTTGTTTAAAATGCTGATATTTTGTTAACCATGATTTTTTTCTGCATTCATTTTAATTGTTAAGTATATTGCATCAGAACAGTTTCTATCTTGATTCTTGAGTTTTTCATTGTCCTCTTAAATTTTGCACCTGAGGCCAGTGCCTCACTGGCCTCACCCTAGCCCTGACCCTACTTCATTCAGTCCTTTCAGTGATGTGTGCCTGGGGCATCACAGGCCCATTTTGTACACAATGAAAGTCCTCTGCCCCACTTGATTATAAGCTTTGTGAGGCATCTTTGTAGCTGATACTGTTCTGGCCTTTCCCACGTCAACATGTTGAGGTACCTGCTGATGTGTTTACTTCAAGGTGTAGCAATGTGATTAGGACCACATGTAACTGGTCAGGACCCTATTGGGCCTTCCCAGAACAGACCCTCCTCATGTCCTCTGTCTGCCTTTTGTCTGTAGAAAAACTTTAGTCAAAGAATAAATATAATCAGAGAAGTGAGCAAATAAAGAAAGAAAGGAAAACAGTCAAGCAAGACAAAATAATAACAGTTTGGCCATTACACAAAGTCAAGGACCTTTAGTTTTTCCTCAAGGGCTACATATAATATTCTGAGCCATGTTCTCTGAGCTGTTTTGCAGATACTGAAACCCCCACCAGGTGGAAGAAGTTAACTGCATGCTGACCACAAGCACATGGACCCCAGATAGGTTGGAGCCAGAAGGTTGATGTTGTTGACTCTCAATTACCTCACCACCAACCAATCAGAAGTGTGTCCACAAGTTGATCACGTATCCCATAACCCCCCTCTCTCACCCTGTCTTTTTAAAGCTTTTTCTAAAAGCCTTTGGGGAGTTCAGGCCTTTTGAGCACTAGCTGCCTGGACTCCTTGCTTGGCACCTGCAATAAATGCTGCACTTTTCTTCACCAAAACCCAGAGTCAGTAGATTGGCTTTACTGTTCATGGGCAAGTGGACCCAAGTTTGGTTCGGTAACACATGTGGGGACCATAAACTTGTAAAAAACCCAGTCATTGCCCTTGACCTGTCCATGAGTGCATCTGCCTGTAGACCCCCCTGCACATCTAGGAAGTGGACTTCCTCTGCTTCAGAAATCGAGTTCCCATTTGATAGGGGAGTCATGGGGGCTGTCTGGGAGAGAAGAATTTGACTGAGAACAACCCACTCAGGGGACCTGAGGGAAGTCAAATGTTAGTTGGGTCCCAGGAGCTTCTGTTTCAAGCAGGAAGGAACTCCTTAAAAATTGGCCAATATTTCTGCAAAAGAACATATGCTATGGATTCTGGGATGAATGTAACCTTTGAAGGTTTGCTTGTACAGTGGTGTGGCACTGAGATGACTTTTTTGGAGTCATGAAAATGAAAATGAAATAGTATATACTTAAAAGCTTCTACTCTTGAAATAAAAGTGTAACAGTGTATGCCTTTGAATGTGGTTATGTTGGATTTGGTGTGTTTCAGGTTGGCTCATGGCTGGATTCTTATCCTACCAGGTTATGGAGACTTCTTGTGTCTCCATATGGAGACACCAGACATCCTACCAGGTTATGGATGACACAAGAAGTAGTGTGTGTGTGTGTGTGTGTGTGTGTGTGTGTGTGTAGTGGTGGTGTTTCTCACTACCTGTTATTCCTCTGTTGGTCTGGGGTCATTCTGCCTGTTTGAGGATCGGACATAGAGTGTGGATCTAAATTATTACCTTGAGAGAATAAGATAAAGAAAGAATGTGAATACAGTGCTAAAAAGAAATGAGCTATCAAGGCATGAAAATAGATGGGGGAAGCTTAAAGGCATATTACCAAGTGAAAGAAGCCAATCTGAGAGGCTACATATTGTATGCATGATTCTGAATATATGACATTCTAGAAAAGGCAAAACTATGGAGACAGTGAAAAAAGATCAGTGAGTGATTGCCAAGGATTATGGGAGGGAGAGAGAGGGATGAATAGGTGGAACACAGAGGATTTTTAGGGCAGTGAAATGATTCTGTATGATACTATAATGATGGATACATGTCATTATACGTTTGTCAAAACTCACAGAATATGCCACAAAGAGGGTCTAAACTGTGGACTTAAGTTGATAATCAAGTATCAATATGGGCTCATCAATTATTGTTACAATTGTAAAAAATGTATCACATTAATGCAAGATGTTAATAATTAAGAAACTCTGAGGTAGGGAGAGAGGGGGTATAAGGAAATTCTTTGTAGTTTCTGCTCAATTTTTCTGTAGACCTAAAGCTTAAAAAAATGAAGTCTATTAATTAAAAGGAAAGAAAGAGAGAAGGAGAGAAAGAAGCCTATTTGTCTCATCTTTCGTCTTTCAACAAAGGGCCTTAGCTCTAAACAGCATGTTAGGAAGGAAAGCTTGGTCGGCATGGGGTGAAGCATGGCTCCTTCCAGACGCAGCGCACGTCTGCTACCATCAACCCGGCTCAGAACAGCCCGATTTCCTTTTCCAACCCACCACCCATCCTGCATTTAGTCAAATGGAATTTTCAATAATGTGGGTCATGACAGAAGCTTATTGACATGGCAAATGTTCCCTGGGGATATCAAGTTTGATCCCTATCTAGGCTGCCTCGGTTGTGTGACAAATATTTTCACTCACAAGCATAATTCAAACCTTGGCAGAGGCAGGGGTGAGGAGACAGACAGGGAAGTGTTAGATGGAGAAAGAAGGAAAGTGTTTACATCCTTGACACAGCAGCCCAGGGAGGTGACTTTCCCTGCTGTAGTCAGAGCTGGGATTTCTTGCTAATGAAAAAAGTGTAACTGATACTTGCAGAGGGGCCCACGTGCACTAATGAAAACTAGGATGATGAGGAACAAGATGAGAGCAACACCCACCAATGTTCCCCACGAGCTGGGCACCAGTGTAAGCATTTTGAAGAGAGAAATTTATTTAATCATGACAACAGAGGTGGGGTCTACCAATATCCCATTCTACAGATGAAAAGACTGATATTAGATTTGGTTGTGTGGTGAAGATTGCATAGTCAGTAAGAAGCAGAACAGAATTCAAATCCAGTCTTCCAGCTCAGGATGGTGGCCTTTCCCCAAACCATGTGGCCTCTGATTAGCTCCTCCTGACAGGTGACAGTTGTGAGTCCAGCACTGCCCAGCCCAAGTGGGCAGAGAGCAAATTGGTGTTGCCTGGAAATACTTAGACACATAATATATAATACAAACATTCATGCCGTGGGAATCTAAATAAGGACCTCCCGAGAGTGTCTGTGTCCTAATCTCTGGAGCTTGGTGAATATGTGACCTTGTTTGGCAAAAGGGACTTTGCATTTAATTAAGCTTAAGGACATTCAGATGGGGAGATTAACCTGGATTATTCATGTGGAATGTAATCACAAGGGTCTTTATAAGAACAAAGCAGAAGGGTCAAAGTCAGAGACAGAGAGAGACAGACAGAGAAGGAGGAAGCAGAGGTCAGAACACTGTAAGGCCATAAGCCATGGAATGCGGGTGACCTCTAGAAGCTGGAAAAAGTAAGGAAAAGGATTTTCCCTGAGAGCTTCCAGAAGGAACCAACCCTACTGACAACTTGATTTGAGGACTTTCTGGCCTCCAGACCCAGAACTGTAAGAGACTAACCCTGTGTGGTCTTTGTTTGTTTGTTTTTTTGGCTGCGCCTCGCAGCTTCTGGGATCTTAGTTCCCGCCCAGGGATTGAACCCGCGTCCTAGGCAGTGAAAGCAGAGTTCTAACCACTGGACCACCAGGGAATTCCCCTTTGTGTGGTCTCAAACCACTAAGTGTGTGGTAATTTGTTATAGGAGCAACAGGAAACTAATATACGTAGGGAACACACACACACATACTACACGAACATGTATTTTCAGGCATTTAGGGCTGAGCTTGCTGACTCTGGCTCCCAGCCCTTTCTCTGCCCTCTTGAGGTCTGGCTCCCCAGTGTGGCTGGCCTCCTTTCACGCCCATGACTCCTCCCTTTGCCCACTTGAGGGCCCTTACTTTGACCTGGTTTGGATGATAAGTTATAGTTGGCCCTTGAACAACATGGGTTTGAACTGCGTGTGCCCACTTATACATGGATTTATTTCAATAAATACTGCAGTACTACACGATCCATGGTTGGATGAATCCTCCAGATATGGAGGACCCATTGATAGGGAGGGCCAACTACAAAGTTCCCTGGGTTTTCAACTGTGGGGTTGGGGGAAGGTTGCTCCCCCTAACTCTTCCCATTTTTCAAGGGTCAACTAAATATGGTTGTCTCATCTCCACCAACCCGGCAGTTGCCTGCAAGTGATTTAGTCCCTGAACATTTAAAATTCCAGGCAGGCTGGCCTCCTCCTGCCATCCAGCACACCCCCTGATACCTCCTCCTTGGATCATGGGATTGCCCAAAAAACTATCAAGCCCAACCCCTTAATTTTACAGAAGAGGATGATGACTCCTAAAGACGTTATTGTTCAAGGTCCCATGAACTCGGTGCCAAAACGTGCCTTGAGCTCGGGAGTCCTCCAGTAATGGCTCCACGAGAAGTATCTTCCCCACTGATTCACATTGCTCAGGGCACGCTGTTGGGGGTGCTGGCCCACCAGGACCTAATACCTGTGTAACCTGCCAGGTCTGACACCTGAACCCTTGGAGTTTGATAGTCTCTTGACTGAAGGTATCTTGTCCCTGCTCAACAATCTTTGCTATGGTTATGGACTGAATTTTTGTGTCCATCCCAATCCATATATTGAAGCTTAACCTCCAGTGTGGCTGTATTTAGAGATGGGGCCTCTGAGGAAATAATTACTGTTGAAAGAGTAAAAGAGGTCATAAGGGTGGGGCCCTGATTTTATAGGATTAGTGTCCTTATAAGAAGAGACACTAGAGCTTGCTCTCTCTGTCTTTTTCTCCTTATTTGCATGCACAGAGGAAAGGCCATGTGAGGACACAGCCAGAAGACAGCCATCTACAATCCAGGAAGAGAGGTCTCACCAGAAACAGAATCAGCTGGTACCTTGATTTTGGACTTCTAGGCTTTAGAACTGTGAGAAATAAATGTCTGTTGTTCAAGCCACCTGGTGTGGAATTCTGTTATAGCAGCACGGACAGATGGATACAGCTCTCTCCCTTTGAGTCTACACCTGCCTGGCATTTATGCCTCTCAGTGTGTGTCCTCTTCCCCTCCAGCTTTCTCTCACCCTCCCACTCACAACTCTGCTTCCAAACATAAACCTTTCACCACCGACAAACAGGGCACAGAGGTGTCTCAGCTGTTGCCTGGCCTGACCATTCTTGCTGACTGTCAGTGGTCTCCCACCCAAAGCCACTGCTCCTAGCTCCACAAGTTAAAAATCCCATCCTCCATGTAAGGACCTGCTAGAAGACTGCTTTATCCATGGACTTCCCTGCTCACAGCCAGACCCATTCTTCTGCCTCTGTTGCTACAGGAAGTTTGGGTTTACTATGGCCATGTGTAGGGTGTTGAATAGTGTCCCCCAAATTCATGACCATCTAGAACCTCAGAAGGTGACCTTATGGAAATAGAGTCTTTGCATTTGTAATTAAGTATCTTGAGATGAGATCATGCTGGATTTAGGGTGGGTCCTAAATTGTCCTTTTAAGAAAAGGAAGGAACACAGAGACAGAGGGAAGAAAGAGGCAGAGACCAGAGTGATGTGGCCGCAAGCCAAGGAATGCCAGGAGCCACCAGAGACTGGAGGAGGCAAAGAAGGATTCTCCCCTAGAGACTTTGGAGGGAGTAAGACACTGCTGACAGCTTGAATTTGGATTTCTGGCCTCCAGAACTGCGAATCAATTTCTGTTGTTTTCAGCCACCAAGTTTGTATGATTTGTTATGACTGCCCTGGGAAACTAATACCCCAGTATTACAGGTATTCGATTTCACCTCTGCCCTTCAGGACAGGTGCCTTATTGTAGTTAGCATGGGGCCTCCCCTAGCATCCTGACACCTAGTGAGCTTGTAAACTCGTACACTGTGCTGAGTCACAGTGAATGTCCCCAGGCTGCTCTGTCATGCATTCTGTTGCTCAGAGGTCTAGTGGCTGGGTCTGTCTTTCTCAGCACAGGGTGTGTGCCCGCCCAGCTCCAAGGATGTGTGAATTGCTGGCAGAGCTGGATGTTAAAATTCCCAACCAGCACTCCAGATTCTCTGTCTGCTCGTTATGACTTGTATCTTAGAAATGCTCTCAGGATTCTCATAAAATGGTTCTTCTAGGCAGATGTAATATTTTCCTCCAGAAACTCATATGTTACTTAGCTCTTCTAAGCCTCAGTCATCAAGGGGACTTGTGGTTCTGAGCGTAGTTTGGGACTATTCTAAGGATATATCTCCTAAGGACCCCCAGACTCATATATACCGTCTTTTGAGAACAGGTGTTTTGGTAAAACTGGAGGAACATAGGAGGCACATCCTTAGACCACAGAGCCCCAGGGACAGCAATTTCCCCTGAGACTGTTGATTGTCTCCAGAGAGCTTAGGAGTTACTTCTGGAGGCTGAGATTCAGCCTGGGGATCCGTGGTGAGAATAAGTGGATTCCGTTTATCATAGTTAATATGGCTCTACATGCAACCAAGATGAGGAGGACCAGGAAAACTTAGGTTACAAGTGAGTTCTGAGCATTATAGAAGATGTTCGAAACACAGTTAAAAGGAGATTTTAGACTAGCACTGTTCATAAGTAAACCACGTGGCAGTTTCCAAAGACTCACTGTTGTACTCTCATAATTAACAGGCATTCAGGTCTTAACATCTGGGAATGACAATGCACCGAAATTGCATTATCTCAGTGCATTGGGTTTTCGCCCTTGTTACAGTTTGTTTATAGGTTGTTAACACAGAGTAACATGTGCATTAGTTAGCATGCACTACTAACAAATAAAAACAACATCTATCACTAGTTGAGTGCTTACTAGAGAGTAGAAAGGCAATGTGAAAAGTGCTTTATACATGTGTCTTAGTCAGCTCTGGCTGCTATAACAGAATACCGTAGGCTCAGTGCCTTAAACAACATTTATTTTTCACATTTCTGGAGGCTGGGATGTCCAAGATCAAGATGCTGGAAGAGTTGGTTTTTGGTGAGGGCCCTCTTCCTAGCTTGTAGACTACAGCCTTCTCTCTGTGTCCTCACAGGTGTCCCCTCTTCTTATAAGAGCGTTAATCCCATCATGGGGGTTCCATTCTCACGATCCCATATAAAACTTATCACCTCTCAGAGGCCCCACTTCCCAATACTTTCACTTTGGGAGCTAAAGGCTTCAACACATAAATTTTGTGGCAACACAAACTTTCAGGCCATATAACGGTATTATTTTTTTAACCTCCAAAACAAATCTTTGAGGAAAAGCTCATGCATTTTACAGGTAAAGAAACTGGGGGTCAGAAAAGTGAATTTCCTTGCTGAGGGTAACACAGGAAGTGGAGGGGATGTGAACACAGGTCTGGGTGGCCATCACCCAACGATCATTAACTAGGTAGTACAAATGTGACACCTCCCTTTCCCGCTTCCATGCAGGCATTGCTAACGAGCATGGTACTCTTTTCCTGATGAGCCCTGATGTGGTCCTAAAACCCTTTTGAGCCCAGCCTTCCAAGCAGTCAGAATTAATCAGCCGGAGTTGGTGTCGACATGGGAGATGCAAACTCCTTGCCTTCCTGGTGATATAATGCTTTCCATCTTGGTGTGATGCTGGCCCACTGCACTTAAGCCAGAAGTATTAGCTGCCACAGGGGGGAAGAGGTAGGGCCAGGGGTCTTTTAAAATTTTTATTATTTATTTATTTATTTTGTTGGCTGTGTTGGGTCTTAGTTGCGGTACATGGGATCTTTCGTTGCGGCACGTGGGCTTCTCCCTAGTTGTGGCACGTGGGCTCAGGCTTAGTTGTCCCGTGGCATGTGGGATTTTAGTTCCTTGACCAGGGATCGAACCCATGTCCTCTGCATTGGAAGGTGGATTCTTAACCACTGGACCACCAGGGAAGTCCCCCAGCGGTCTTTTTTTTAAAAAAAAAATTAAAAAGTATTTATTTTACTGTGGTAAGAACATTTAACATGAGATCTGTCCCCTTAACAAATTTTGAATGTACAATAGAATGTTGTTCACTATAGGTCCATTGTCATACAGAAGATCTCCAGAGCTTATTCATCTTGCTTAACACGGGGTCTTCTTGAAATGTGGCCAGCACTTAGGTGGACCAACGCATTCCTCTTCCACATGGGGCATCAGACTCTGGGCACTTTTGCCTGCCCCACAATTCAGCTGAGCAGGAGGCCAACAGGTGTGAGTGCAGTCACCTCAACTGTGGCAGCCTCAAAGGCCACGTGCAGAGCCTGGATATACTTCTCCACTTGGCTGTTGCCTACCGTTGTTCTAATGTGGAGGGAAGAGGCTGGGCTTTAGAGTGAGATTAAGTGGAGTTTGGTTCTCACATCTGCCGCTTACTAGCAGTGTGGCCCTGGACACCTTGTCTAATTTCTCTGAGTTGTGGTCTCTTCATTTTAAAATGAAGCCACTGTGAGGATGGGATATGACAACATAAATAAAGTGATCTTGGCAGCTGACAGGCACTCAGTACACAATGGATACACATCTTAGCTGTGATTATTGACAGTTATTTTCTCTATGTCTCTGTTCTATTTCTCTGAGTAGAGGGTAAGTTCCTTAAAAGCAAGACCTCCCTGATAGAACCTCACAGAGCTTGCTTTGCACATAGTAGGACCTACTAAACATATTCCCTGAATCATGGTTGTTGTACTATTTTTAAATTCTGGTCTCAGTTGACCTGGAATCTCTTCTCTTTTGTCCTCTACCTTGAATCCAGGCCAGCATCTGAGAAAATAGTTTCAAAGACAACAACTGAACAGGGGGTTGGAACATTCTCCCATCATCTGTGTATAAAGTTGTCTAAAGCTGTATATAAACTTTGGAAGCCCCCTTGGGACCAGCTGAGCCTGGGAGGAGCTTACGGGTGGAGGGTGGTTGAAGCACAACAACTTCTTGATGGGCAGGGAACTCTGCATCCCTAGACTGAGTGATGCCCATGGCAGACCTTTCAGGAGGCAAGGCCTGAGGCATGCTCATCCTTCCTCTAACGGGGATTTTGTAAAGGATGCTGACTGTTTTCACATTGGAGAATACCAAAGAATCTCAAGAAACTTCTTTTGCTCTGAAAGAAGGAAATGATCTCTGATAGCCTTCTTCATTTAGAATGAAGCCACACACATGAATTTTTACGTGGCATTTCCAAGAGAATGGGTCTGCTGCTCTACCTTGGAATCCCCAAATACATGAATGTATTTCTTTGGGAACTTGCAGTGAGTTTTAATGGACGCAGTCATGCTAGGAATAAAACAGAAATGGTCGTGCCTGATGCCCATGGGAATCTAATACTGATTATTTTTGAAAGCAGAGGGAATTGGCCTACAAAAAAAAAAAAATCAGCATACACATTTAAAATGGAGTTAGAAAGAGCTGGCAGAAGAACTATGAAGGAATATTAATTAAAGTTTCAAGTTTGAGCCTAGTCATGGGAAGGTCAGAAATATTTTTCTTAAGGTCATGGATCCATCAGCAGTGACTTTAATTAAGAATAATGGGGTTGGACCACCTCTGCCCTCATCCCTGTGTCATTGCCATCCCAGGTGGAGAGACCTCTTTAAGGTCACAGACAGAAAGCTAATGTGATTAAGGCCGGGTTTTCACATTTTTCAAGTACCAATTGTGTGCGGACATGAGAAGAAAGACCTCTTAGTCTCAAGGCATTTGCTTATGCAATTTTAAAATACCGTTCGTTGCTTATTGATCACTTAATGAAGCTGCTCATGGATTTCCAGTTTTCCTCCTGCATTAATTTTAGACAAATAATATTCATCAATGAGCTTGTCATTCTTGCTTTGATGGAAGGTGAAAATATGAAGATTTAACAAGAAGTTGGGCCCCATTCCAGAAGCTAGTCATGGAACGTGGAGCTTCTTTTTGATCTTTTAGATATAGCATAGAATATTCACTTTAATTTGCTTTTGGAGTGGTATTAACATAACTCAACACATTGCTGATTTAGAACATCCTTCTTATTCTCATTTGCAGATTTGTTCACATACTTCCTACCATGTGACCAACGTACTGTGATTGACTGTAGAAATGCCCTCTGTATTCATGATCTTTATGATGTGACTTTGCAGCTTCAGCCAATAAGAGGTAGAGTCCCCCCACCACCCACCTTGAATCTGGGCTGACCTTGTGATTTGCTCTGGCCAACAGAGGTGAAGGTGTCAGTTCTCTTCATCTCTTGGAAATGAGCCCAGGCTGGCCTGCTGGAGGATGAGAGACCATGTGGAGCAGAGATGGCCCATCTCAGCCAACTCAACAGCTGACCTGGATGCATGTGTGACGACCCCTAAGACTGGGGGGAGAATCATCTAGAGGAGCCCAACTCAGATTGCTGACCCACTGAACTACTAACTTTGGGGAAGTTTGTTACATAGCAAAAGCTAGCTAATAACCTCTCTCTAACCTAAGAGAGGTTCTTTGGTTAATCTATCAAGAACTCCTTAAAGAAAAAGTGACCCTCATTGTAGAGTCGTCATCAAAAAGATTGACACTTATTTTGGAAGCTTTATCATTTCACTACTCTCAAGAAAATTAGGGTAAACAGTTTCATCATCTTCGGCATACTGCGTACACAGCCAATTCCATCCTCCAGGCACAGTTATTATCTCCATTTCATAGATGAGGACCCTGAGGTTTAGAGCCATTAACTACCTTGCCCAAGGCTGTGCAGACCACAGGTGGGGTCAGGATTGAAACTTTCAGCACCTTCACGCTGCATAGGTCTGTATGACGAAACCAAGTGATGTAGAACCAAGGTGGATCCTGATAGCCACAGGTGACCTACCTATGACTGGGGGAACTGTGGCTCTAGTCTCCTCAAAATGCAAGCGTAATATTTTGCTGGATAACTTCTTCCCCTTTCCCCCACTTTGCAAGCATTTGGAGAAAACTTTGTAAACAGGGCTGAAGCAGTAAGGCTAATCAAATCAAAAGCAGCCTCCCCTATCCCCCGCCCCAAAGGATCATACTGGTGCTTGCTAATGTGAAGCCTTTCTGTTCAAAGTTTAGTACCTCATCCAAGGGCTCCACAATTACATTTCCATTACTTCCCACTGTTTGTCACAGTTGGATTGCGAAAGCCAATTTATGTTGTGATTTCTCCTTTGCTAGATCTTTACCGTCTATTTTTAATTTTGTCTCACGGTCCAGTTGGAAGCCTCATCACAGTGTTGGCTCCATGGTGCTGTTGGGACATCGGCCCTGAGAGGGACCTTGTTCTCCAGCCACAAAGCGTCCTCTGGACCAGCCATGAGGTCACGGGAAGACTCTGTCCTTGAACAGCTCTTTCTCACTCATCTAGGGCAGTTTCTGGTTAACCTTACATCAAAAAAAGAAAGAAACAAACATTTCCTTGTGTATTCTAAAATGGAGAAAAATGATTGTGTCTCCCTGATGCCTCTGACCTGGGGTTCGTGAACCCAGACTCAAGTGTTTTCATCACATGACCATCCTCCATGACAGCTCTTACGGTCCATACTGGAGTGACCTGGGCTTTAAGCTGGAGGCTAAGTTTGCTAGGGCTTCTGGGGGTGCGGGAAGGGTGAGGTGGGGACAAACATTTTGTCCTTTGACGAGAAGACAGAAAGGTTTCAAGAATACCTTTAGAGATGGGTTGGCAGCCTGGGACAACAGTATTTTTATGGGCATTAATTACTTCTGATAAAAAAAGAACCGGGGTCCATGAGAGAAAATATAATTCAAGAATGTTTTGACCATAGCTGTCTAATATTTGAAGAGGTTTTTCTTGACGGGAGATTTTATTGCCACCTGTCTTTGTTTTTGTAATTCTCCAAGATGACAGGCCAATAAAATCAGCTTATCTGTACGGCTTTTCTAATCTGTTGGCAAAGACTGAAGTGTTTTTTTGTTTTTTTTTTAGCCTTCTTTAACAATGTCCCTATTTCCTCCCACCTTATTTTCTTCATATGAATTGGGTAGGGACTTTTTATTAATATTAGAGAGATGTGACTTTATCCATCAGTGGTTGAGTTGTAATTTGGTCTGTTTAGTTGCCAGTGAATACACGGAAGTGTGCAGCCTCCGAGGCCAGCAGGTTCATCCGAAAATGAGATACGAGAAAGCAAGTGAAGAAATACTTCAGTCCACGGACCACGGATGCTGGTGTGTCTGCTGCCACCCTTCTGTTTATTGCTCTGTGGCCAGTCATCCTTCGACATAGACCCCGAGTTTCCAGCAAAGCCTGTCCAACTCTAGGTGCTGTTCGAGTTCTGCAGGCTCAGCTCTGAGCCACCAGTTGCCCAGATCAATCGCCAAGTTAATTATTTTTGTTCTTTGAACTCAATCCCCCTCCCTGCCTTTATCCCCGTGGTGCACCGTAAAAAGCACAGCAATGCCTCTCTTTGCCCATCTCTTTGAAGAGCATGATGTTAAAAATTTGCAAGCAGCAAAGCCAAACTTTACGCAATCTTGTGGGAAGGGCACAGATTCTGGGGTTCAATGGCATCGGGAGGGGAAACTAGAGGCAGTAAGCAGCTAAGATCGATTGAGCACCTACTACCTGCTAAGGGTTTGGGGCTTGTTATCTCCTTTAATCCACACAACAGGTTTAGTTATTACTGCATTTTGCAGATGAGGAACATGCATCCACCGAGGGTAGGTAATTTCCCCACTATCACGCAAGGGCACGAAAATCCTGCTCCTGTCACCTTGCCTGCACCCTTTTCATCTTCTTTACGGTGAGAATATCTGTCTGCTTTAATCAAGGGGCATTTTTCAGTCAAGGTTTCATGAGACAATATGCACCAAAGCATATTTGTAAACCCTGAGGCACTCCACTAAAGCTAGTTGTTATTGCTTTCCACATGGAAATTCTCTTGGGTTCCTGGTCGTTTGGCCAGTTCCACAAAGTAGGTTGACCAAAGTCCTGTGATGCATGAGGCCTGGTCCAAGGCAAGGTCATGAGCCCCTTCTCTGAAGATGCTGAACGTCGCACAAAGTAAGGGTGTCCCCTGGGACACTTTGCTTGTCCTTTCGGGCTCACTGGGAGCCTTATTAGGGAAGGTCTGTCAACTCCATATTTACCCCATTAGAACCAGGGAAAGGTCATTCTTTCCATTTATCAGGTTGGGGTGGCCTCATCCTGAGGAAGCTGGAAGGGATTTGGGGTTAGAAAACCTTCCTGTTTTAAGTGTTATTTCTAGAATGTTCCCTATTCATTAAGGAACAGCTTCTTTTTGAGAGTCTGGTTTCTCATGGCTTGTCAAACAAGGCAGGTTATTTCATGCATACGTGAAGGAATTCCTACATGTAGGCTGTGAATGGGTGTCCATCAACCAGAGGGGCCACGCCCTGAACGCGACCACGTCTGTGATACTGAGTCACCTCCCCCTTTCCACGTCCTCAGCCATGAGATGAGATGCCACAGGCAGACACCATAGAATTCAAAGCCACCTTTTCCTGGGCACACGTGCTGTGGAGTGAGGAGCTTGGTTAAGGGAGGAAGAGCTGCCTCGTCTTGGAGGCTTACTGAGTGCCAAGCTCTCTGCATCATAGCATTTAGTTCTAGCGGGAACCATGCCACGGAGGAGCCATGCCAGGGAGGAACCATGCAAGGGGGGTGCTAGTTCCAGGGGAAACTGATTGCTCAGGAGGTTGAACACTTTGCTCAGGTGGGAAGTTCAAAAGCTGGGGTTTAAAGACAGGAGAGTCTGATTCCAGACCCTACAGACTTAAACATATCATCACAGAGCTTAGGCAAGGGCTGGTGCCTGACTTGTAATGTGAGGTGGAAGTTTGCTTGAAGTTAATTAATACTACCATCCCTTACCATAAATGGAAGGTGGGAAATCATACCTGTATGAAAGTAAAAGACAATCCATCCATTAAAAGAAGTCATAGTTTAGCCATTGTTTTTCAGACTTTTTGGACAATACCTCACGATAAGAAATATATATTTTTTAATTGTGATTCAGTGGTCATATTTAGATATTTGTGTATGCATACACATATGAGTGTGTGTGTATAGACTCAAACGAAAATTTCATCGAATAATTCTTCCTAATTTACCATGTACTCTACACTGAAAGATTTTCTGTTCCCTTTTTCTTTATCTCATTTTTTTTTTACAGTGCTGGTTACATTTATTTTATTAAATTCATTTATTTTCACAATCTGTAGGCCGTGACCCCCTAGTCACAGACACTGATTAATGGGGGCTATGTCTCTGGAACAGACTGTCTGAGTTGGAAGTTAAGACCTTCTACTTGGAGGCTGTTTGACCTTGGGTAAATCACTTAACCCCTCATGCCTCAGTTTCCTTATCTACAAAGTGAACATAATGAAATAATAGCTACCTCAAAGAGATGTTATAGCAACTTGGTGCAATAATACAGATGAAGGGCTTAAACCGAAGAATGGTGAAAGTAAATAATTAATGTTAGTTTCCTAATTATTACAAGTGACTTTTCCACAATATATTTATTTTGCATCTGTATCTGCTATTTAATAACAGCAAAAAAATTAAGGCAGTTGGTATCTATGGGCGGGATGCAAGTCTGTCTATGAGTATGTTGGAGGTCTGGGTAATGATCATATAAACCCTACTTTTCTAGGGCTTAGAGGCAGGTGTGGCCGATTTGAAGTAGGAAAGAGCAAAACTAAAATTCAAACGTAACTCTATGTCTTAGATTAAAGTATGTTTATAAAACAGACACAAATTCATAGACAGAAGGTTAAATTATACTCAGTCTAAACTCTACGTAAAGAAGGTGGGGAAACATATAACACATTTTAGAAAAATTTCCATTGAGATAATAAAATGACACCAAAATGTTGGTACTATTAAGGGGTAAATTCTGTTATCTGGAAGACTGGATCCTGTGGAGATATTTTCCCCATGACGCCTGTGGGAAGATGAAAGTTTGCTTTATGGAACCTTTCCCATTGTGATTTACAGTTGGTACAGCACGAGGTGCTGGGGTGAAATCAGGACAAGAAGAGGCTAATGGAGCAGGGCAGGCCTCCATTTTTAAGGACAAGGGACATTCTTTGAGTTAGGCCTGTGAGAAGGTGAAATCACCACATAGAATTCAATCCCAATTTTGGGGGGTTTAAAAGAAAAGAAGAGAAAGAAAATTAAGGAATCTCTTTGGGCCTTAAATAATCTCTTGGAATGGGTATTCTTTTGTTATGCCCATTTTACAGATGAGGAGATGGAGGCATGAGGGGTTAAAAAATTTCCCTTAGGCATTAAGGTACCTCTTAGGCATCAACCTCCTGGGATTTCTCCCTGTTTTGACGTAGTGTGATATAGTATTATATTGCCCTTGCATTTAAGATGTAGAAAAATTATAAGTTCTATGGGGGCTGAGGTGAAGGGATGGTCCAAGAACAATATAGGAGAGACCAGGAATCTGACGTGACAGAACAGACTACGACTGGCCACTGATTATGCTTTGAGGTCAGAAAGTGGGGTTTATATTTGCCTTGACCCAAGGTTGCACCTAGATCTTTTTTCATGCCTTTTTTATGGACATTGCATGGAAGTGAAAAGGCTGGAATGCTGCCAAGACAAGTAAGCAAACCTAATGTCATTTGCTCTTAGCTGGATCAATGGCCTTCTTCTTGCCCTTTCTTAGAAGCTTGGTGTGTTGGAAACTCAGCAAAATTAAAGAACTGTTAAAAAGGATTAATTCATTAAAATGGATTAAGCCTGGGAACCCACGGAAAGATTGACTTCAGTGTCAAGGGGCAAAGTGGCTGGCTGTTTTGGAAGTCTAGGGTGGCAGATTCAAGGCCAGTAGCCTGGTTGAGCGGCCACAGGCAAGACCAAGCTTCATTTCATTCAGAAGTATTTGGCTCTAATTCTAGCTTCAGTTCTTTCCCAAAGTGAAGTACTTGGATGAGATGGTCTCTGAGATCCCTCCTGGTTCTAATACTGAGATTCAAGGTAGTCAAAATAGGACCTTCCCCAACACCAATCAGGTCTCCTTGTAAACTACCTGCCTACATGTGGCTTTCATTACTATACGCTGAATCTTTATGTTATTTGTCAATTTGGTTGCGGTTGGCAATAAGTTGGCCTCTCTGGATTCTCCTTTGTGCCTTTTTTGTGGCTACGGTGCAGAAAGATTTGGGTGTGGGTTGCAAAGAGTAAAACAAGTGAGATTTCTTGTGCAACCATGGCAATCTGTAAAACACACCATTGGGAGTAAGTGGTTAATAGAATACAACGTTTCAGAATTAATAATTTATGTGGTTTCATTTCCATGACACTGAATTATAACAACAATAAAAACAAGATGGTGATACACTAATATGTATAAAATAGATCACTAATAGGAACCTGCTGTATAGCACAGGGAACTCTACTTCACTTTGCTGTACAGTAGAAACTAACACAACATTGTAAAACAACTATACCCCAATTAAAAAAAAACAAAGCAAGATGGAGACACTGTTGACTTGCTACCAACAGACATTTCTCCAACTATTTTTTTTCCCCTCACCAATCTACCATCCACAACAGAAGTTGTAAGTGCCAGATATCCACTTTTTCAGCCTCCCTCACAGCTAGGGGTTGGCCGTGTTTTCCATTCCTGAAAGGAAGTCAGCAGACGAAGTGGGTGAAGGAGAAATGAGAGAGGAGAAGATTCTTCCTTTGAACCTGATTGAGTCAGGATATTGTTTGTGGAGTTGTGGCAGCCTTCTTATCTCCAAGAGAAGAAGACCAAGAGAAACAAAGGGAAATGGACTCACCGTAGTCCAGAGAATGTAGAGCTGCTGAACTGGACTAGTTACCTTTGGACTTCTCGTATGTGAGATTTATGAACAATCCCCAAATATTCAAGTCACTGTAGTCAGACATTTCTTCACCTGCAGTTTAGAGCTTCCTAATTGATAACCTAACTTAATAACACCCTTGTTAAGTAATCACTCTACACTGGGCATTGTTACATTGTTCTAATAATGCAATCCCATAAAGTATATCTATTTTTAGTCCTGTTTTAGTGATGAAGAAGTGGAAGCCTAGAAACAGAAGTAACTGGCCCTAGAACAGTGGTTAGCTAGCGGTTAAGGCAGGATTTCATCCTATGCTTCCAAACCCCTTACTCTGTGCTTACAGCACAAATGGGGCAGGCAGCCATACACATTGGTTCTGAAGAGACCCAGAAAAGGCTCTATCTCTTCCTTGAATCCTCCTCCCCATTGGCCTCATGTCTCATGAGTCTTACCCCTAGTATCTCCTTAAGGAGCCTTTTGGGGATTTGCACACTTGAATGTGGTTAAATCATAGTGCTGTCCCAAGAGAAATTAAACCTACATTCATACAAAAACTCGTATAAGAATGTTCATAGCATCATTATTCACAATAACCAAAAGGTAGAAATAACCCAAATGTCCATCAACTGACAAATGGATAAATAAAACATGTTCTATCCATACAATGGAGTATTACCCAGCCATAAAAAGGAATGAAATACTGACACATGCTACATCATGGATGGACATTGTAAACATGCTCAGTGAAAGAAGCCAGTAAAAAAAGAGCACATACTGTTCGATTATATTCATATGAAAGTGCAGAATAGGGAAATCTGTTGAGACAGTAGGTTAGTGGTTGCTTAGAGCTGGGAAATATGGGGGATATGGATAGCTAAATGGTGTGAGATTTCTTTTTGAGGTGATAAAAATGTTCTAAAATTGACTTCAGTGATGGTTGAACATATTTGAGATTATACTAAAAATCAATGATTTGTCCACTTTAAATGAGTGAATTGTATGGTATGTGAATTATATCTCAGTAAAGCTGTTAAAAAAATCATAGTGCTTCTAGGAGGGGAAGCACCTTAGCTAGTCATCCGTCGTAGGTGGGTTCGGGCTCCAGTAACTTTGAGGGGGGGAGGAGGAGAAGATGTCAAAGTGAGGGGGGGCAGGAGAAGCTGGAAACAGGGAAGCATGTCAGCCAGTGCAACAGAGGTCTGCACAGCGACAGAGGGTCTCTCCTTGACCGAACTCTACTCAGGGTCCCTTGAGCTCTTTTTCAACCAGGTCTTCACTTTTGGACTTCTGTGTTTGTCTCCACATTGCCCAGTTCTAGGAAGGATTCTGTTAAGTCAGTTTAACCAGAATCCCACACCTTTCATATCTGATCACCCTACATATCTGATCAGGTCCCTCATCCTCCACCACCCCCAGGGGGTGTCTGATCACCCTGGTAGGCCTTCAGCAAGAATCCTGTTAGGTCAGTTTAGCCAGAACCCCCCTTATCCCTGATGTCTCCTCTTAGTAATTTTCCATCCACGGACCCCACCCTGCTCCTTGTCTGTAACTCCCACTTGCCCACGCTGTACTCAGAGTTGAGCCCAAATTCTCTTCCCCCTGTAAGACCCCAATGCAGTAGCCTCTACGTATACCTACGTCTACAGCCCTCCTTGAATGAAATCTGCCTTACTGTACTTTAGCAAGTGCCATTGAATAATTTTCTTTTTAACAGCAGCAAGAAGATGTGTGTATTTTCAGGGGAAGGGGAGGAGAGGGGAGGGGAAGGTGAGAAAAGGTGTTTGCAGGATGACCGTTCCTTTTCCCACTACCTTGAGCAAGGTGAGCCCCCTCCGTGCAGCAATTATGGCCAACTGACAAGGGCAAGTTCTGCTCGGGGTGGAGGAAGTAATAGCTCAGCCAACTGCAGTTTAGATCACAAAACTTTGTGTAAAGAAATGAAATAGTTCCATCTTGTAGAAAAGAAAAAACACCTAGAAAATATCTATTCAAATATTTGTTCCAAGTTCTCTCAAAATAACTTGCTTGATAATTCTGGGACTTGTACTCAATTTCTTATATGACATTGAGAAGGATTACTGATTATCCTTTACTTAAACATTTAAAAAATGTGGTTTGGTTTGGATATTTCCCTCAAAAGTCCCTCAGAATTTCAAGGGAGCATTTTCACAATAGAGTTGTCTCTCTGGTTAGTCTTCCTATGGACTCTATTTTAAAGTTACTGTTATATTATTTTTTTCTCCAAAAATTCCTATGAAAATGTGGCTTTTATTAAGAGAGCCACCCAAACCCTTTATCTGTTAACTCTTGGACTCCTCACCCCTAGGATAACACCTAGAGCCGCTGACAAGTTTATCCTAGGCATTGGTAAGAAGGGGCTCATTCCTTGGCTATAATTCTCAGCTAAAGTCCTAGAAGAAACTGGAAATGGAGCATTCTGCAAGAGCAAAAGGAAGGTGTGGCTGGAACAAACTGTGCCCAGTTTTGCTGGAGCAGAGACTGCTTCAAAGGTATCCAGGCAGAGCGTGAGCTGGCTGCATAGCAAGGTACCCACTTTTTCCGCACGGGATGCTGGATACGGAGGGTGCAGTGTAGGAAGCCCTTATTAGGCTGGGGGAAGGCCATGGGGGAATCCACTTAAATAAAACTTCATGCTGAACAGTGAAAAAAAGAAAAAAAAAATAAAGAAAAGAAAGGTATGGTTGTTGGGTCTTTATCTTGAAAACTGAAACAAAAACTATAAAAATAAGTTTACATTATCTTCCATTGAACATGCTTATAATCATAACTATGCACAAATTCTTAGGAAAAAAGCAAGGATAAAGTGTTGATTATTTTTCATCTGGGTGAGTTTTCTGGCAACCCTGCATGTTAGTACAATCAGATAGCCTTCATTTTGCACACTGAGATTATCAGAAAGGTCATAAAGAGGGTCAGGTCTGCAAAAATACGCTGAAGCTTTGTTTCCCCAAGGGCTTTGGATAACATTTTAACATTTTTTCTACTCAAATCATTCTCTTTGAAGGCACCTCCTATTTGTCATCCTCCCCATCATTACCTCCTCTTTGGGTGTCACGGGCCCATCTCTGCCAGGTCATCTTGTATCAACGACTTCCCCTGTGATGGGAGGAGATTCCTAACTTGATCACCGTCAATTGACTTTATGAAATTCTGCATCTATTGCAAGATTCCACACTTCACTTTGTAATCCACTTGTGATGGATTACCTGGCAACATCTGTGACTCAGAGAGACCCACCTATAAAGGATTTAATGCCTTGGTTGGGGGGTTGATGAGGGGTGGGGAAGAGAGATGTTGGAGATAAAGGGGCGACCCATTGTTAATTTAGCCAGCTCTCTGGGGAGTCTTCTTGTTTATGACACCTTCTACTTCCTTACTCAATCCTCCAACTTTTCAGACTCAGATAACCAGGGTCCCTTCTATATAATCTGGATATTTGAACCTAACCCTTCTGCCTCAGTCTACTGGATATTCTGGATCAAAGTACATCCCTGTTTTGCTTGAGTAATCTTGCAAAAAGTCCCAACTTTTTGTTTCACTTATTGTCTGTGGTTTGGTACCAACCCTTTTGAGCATCCACTGTGTACAAAACTCTCAGAGGACAACTAGGATCCCACAAAGGGCCTGCCCACGTGTTTTCTCCTGGACACTGTCTAGAGAATTCCATTCTTCTCATATTCAAAACAGTACTTGGGGAAGCTTGTTTGGGGTTGTCTGCCCTCTGTGTACACTCAGCACTTTTCATAGGGCTCACTTGCCTCTTACACTGTGGTGGTTCATGTGTGCCACAAATTACCAGAAACTTGGTGGCTTAAAACAATACAAATTTAGGTGTTTCATAGCTATCTCTCTAGAAAAGAATATTTTAATCAGTTAGAGGTTCATATAAGACCTGCTCAGAAGGAAATACACAGGGAGAAGAGAAGAGGTGTCTGCAATAGTTAAAAAACCAGGAGACCCTCAAGATGGCAGAGGAGTGAGACGTGGAGATCACCTTCCTCCCCACAAATACATCAGAAATACATCTACATGTGGAACAACCCCTACAGAACACCTATTGAAAGCTGGCAGAAGACCTCAGACCTCCCAAAAGGCAAGAAACTCCCCACGTACCTGGGTAGCACAAAAGAAAAAAGAAAAAACAGAGACAAAAGAATAGGGATGGGACCTGCCCCTCGGGGAGGGAGCTGTGAAGGAGGAAAAGTTTCCACACACTAGGAAGCCACTTCACTGGCAGAGATGGGGGTGGCAGGGAGAATCTTCAGAGCCACGGAGGAGAGCACAGCCACAGGGGTGCAGAGGGCACAGCGGAGAGATTCCTGCACAGAGGAGCAGTGCCGAGCAGCACTCAGCAGCCCGAGAGGCTTGTCTGCTCACCCGCTGGGGTGGGCGGGGCTGGGAGCTGAGGCTTGGGCTTCGGTCGGATCCCAGGGAGAGGACTGGGGTTGGCGACGTGAACACAGCCTCAAGGGGTTAGTGCCCCACAGCTAGCCGGGAGGGAGTCCGGGAAAAAGTCTGGACCTGCCTAAGAGGCAAGAGACCATTGTTTCGGGGTGCGTGAGGAGAGGGGATTCAGAGCACCGCCTAAACGAGCTCCAGAGACGGGCGCGAGCCGCGGCGATCAGCGCGGGCCCCAGAGACGGGCATGAGATGCTAAGGCTGCTGCTGCAGCCACCAGGAAGCCTGTGTACGAGCACAGGTCACTATCCACACTGCCCCTCCTGGGAGCCTGTGCAGCCCGACGCTGCCAGGGTCCCGTGAACCAGGGACAACTTCCCCAGGAGAACGCACGGCGTGCCTCGGGCTGGTGCAACGTCATGCCGGCCTCTGCCGCCACAGGCTCTCTCCGCATCCGTACCCCTCCCTCCCTCCGGCCTCAGTGAGCCAGAGCCCCCGAATCAGCTTCTCCTTTAACCCCTTCCTGTCTGAGCGAAGAACAGATGCCCTCAGGCGACCTACACGCAGAGGCGGGGCCAAATCCAAAGCTGAACCCCAGGAGCTGTGCAAACAAAGAAGAGAAAGGGAACTCTCTCCCAGCAGCCTCAGAAGCAGCGGATTAAATCTCCACAATCAACTTGATGTACCTGCATCTATGGAACACCTGAATAGACAATGAATCATCCCAAATTGAGGTGGTGAACATTTGGGAGCAATGATATATATATTTTTCCTTTTTCTCTTTTTCTGAGTGTGTATATTTGTGCTTCTTTGTGTGATTTTTGTCTGTATAGCTTTGCTTTTACCATTTGTCCTAGGGTTCTGTCTGTCCTTTTGTTTTTAGTATAGTTTTTAGCACTTGTTATCACTGGTGGATTTGATATTTAGCTTGGCTGCTCTCTTCTTTCTTTTTCTTTTTTAAATCACTTTTTAATTTTTAATAATTATTTTTTATTTTAATAACTTTATTTTATTTTTTCTTTCCTTCCTTCTTTTTTTCTCCCTTTTATTCTGAGCTGTGTGGCTGGCAGGGTCTTGGTGCTCTGGCCAGGTGTCAGGCCTATACCTCTGAGGTGGGAGAGCTGAGTTCAGGACATTGGTCCACCAGAGACCTCCCGGCTCCATGTAATATTAAACAGCAAAAGCTCTCTCAGAGATCTCCATCTCAATGTTAAGACCCAGCTCCACTCAACGACCAGCAAGCTACAGTGCTGGACACCCTATGTCAAACAACTAGCAAGACAGGAACACAACACCACCCATTAGCAGAGAGGGTGCCTAAAATAATAATAATGTCACAGACACCCCAAAACACACCACTGGACGTGGTTCTGTACACCAGAAAGATAAGATCCAGCCTCATCCTCCAGAACACAGGCACCAGTCCCCTCTACCAGGAAGCCTGCACAACCCACTGAACCAACCTTAGCCACTGGGGGCAGACACCAAAAACTACGGGAACTACATACCTGCAGCCTGCAGAAAGGAGACCCTAAACACAGTAAGTTCAGCAAAATGAGAAGACAGAGAAACACACAGCAGATGAAGGAGCAAAGTAAAAACCCACCAGAACAAACAAATGAAGAGGAAATAGGCAGTCTACCTGAAAAAGAATTCAGAGTAGTGATAGTAAAGACAATCCAAAATCTTGGAAATAGAATGGAGAAAATACAAGAAACGATTAACAAGGACCTAAAAGAACTAAAGAACAAACAAACAATGATGAACAACACAATAAATGAAATTAAAAATCCTCTAGAAGGAATCAACGGCAGAATAACTGAGGCAGAAGAACGGATAAGTGATCTGGAAGATAAAATAGTGGAAATAACTACTGCAGAGCAGAATAAAGGAAAAAGAATGAAAAGAATTGAGGACAGTCTCAGAGACCTCTGGGACAACATTAAACTCACCAACATTCGAATTATAGGGGTCCCAGAAGAAGAAAAGAAAAAGAAAGGGACTGAAAAAATATTTGAAGAGATTATAGTTGAAAACTTCCCTAATATGGGAAAGGAAATAGTTAATCAAGTCCAGGAAGCACAGAGAGTCCCATACAGGATAAATCCAAGGAGAAACACGCCAAGACACATATTAATCAAACTATCAAAAATTAAATACAAAGAACAAATATTAAAAGCAGCAAAGGAAAAACAACAAGTAACACATAAGGGAATCCCCATAAGGTTAACAGCTGATCTTTCAGCAGAAACTCTGCAAGCCAGAAGGGAGTGGCAGGACATATTTAAAGTGATGAAAGGGAAAAACCTACAACCAAGATTACTCTACCTGGCAAGGATCTCATTCAGATTCGATGGAGAAATTAAAACCTTGACAGACAAGCAAAAGCTAAGAGAATTCAGCACCACCAAACCAGCTTTACAACAAATGCTAAAGGCACTTCTTTAGGCAGGAAACACAAGAGAAGGAAAAGATGTACAATAACAAACCCAAAACAATTAAGAAAATGGTAATAGGAACATACGTATCGATAATTACCTTAAATGTAAATGGATTAAAGGCTCCAACCAAAAGACATAGACTGGCTAAATGCATACAAAAACAAGATCCAGATATATGCTGTCTACAACACACCCACTTCAGACCTAGGGACACATACAGACTGAAGGTGAGGGGATGGAAAAAGATATTCCATGCAAATGGAAATCAAAAGAAAGCTGGAGTAGCAATTCTCATACCAGACAAAATAGACTTTAAAATAAGGACTATTACAAGAGACAAAGAAGGACGCTACATAATGATCGAGGGATCAATCCAAGAAGAAGATATAACATTTGTAAATATTTATGCACCCAACATAGGAGCACCTCAATACATAAGGCAAATGCTAACAGCCATAAAAGGGGATATTGACAGTAACACAATCATAGTAGGGGACTTTAACACCCCACTTTTACCAATGGACAGATCATCCAAAATGAAAATAAGTAAGGAAACACAAGCTTTAAATGACACATTAAAAATGATGGACTTAATTGATATTTATAGGACATTCCATTCAAAAACAACAGAATACACTTTCTTCTCAAGTGCTCGTGGAACATTCTCCAGGATAGATCATATCTTGGGTCACAAATCAAGCCTCAGTAAATTTAAGAAAATTGAAAACATATCAAGTATCTTTTCTGACCACAACGCTATGAGACTAGATATCAATTACAGAAAAAAATCTGTAAAAAATACAAATACATGGAGGCTAAACAATACACTAATTAATAACCAAGAGATCGCTGAAGAAATCAAAGAGGAAATCAAAAAATACCTAGAAACAAATGACAATGAAAACACGATGATCCAAAACCTATGGGATGCAGCAAAAGCAGTTCTAAGAGGGAAGTTTATAGCAAAACAATCCTACCTCAAGAAACAAGAAACATCTCAGATAAACAACCTAACCTTACACCTAAAGCAATTAGAGAAAGAAGAACAAAAAAAACCCCAGAGTTAGCAGAAGGAAAGATATCATAAAGATCAGATCTGAAATAGATGAAAACGCAATGAAGGAAACAAAATCAAAGAGCAATAAAACTAAAAGCTGGTTCTCTGAGAAGATGAACAAAATTGATAAACCATTAGCCAGACTCATCAAGAAAAAAAGGGAGAAGACTCAAATCAATAGAATTAGAAATGAAAAAGGAGATGTAACAACTGACACTGCAGAAATACAAAGGATCATGAGAGATTACTACAAGTAACTATATGCCAATAAAATGGACAACCTGGAAGAAATGGACAAATTTGTAGAAAAGCACAATGTTCCAAGACTGAACCAGGAAGAAATAGAAAATATAAACAGACGAATCAGAAGCACTGAAATTGAAACTGTGATTAAAAACCTTCCAACAAACAAAAGCCCAGGACCAGATGGCTTCACAGGTGAGTTCTATCAAACATTTAGAGAAGAACTAACACCAATCCTTCTCAAACTCTTCCAAAATATAGCAGAGGGAGGAACACTCTCAAACTCATTCTACAAGGCTACCATCACCTTGATACCAAAACCAGACAAAGATGTCACAAAGAAACAAAACTACAGGCCAATATCACTGATGAACATAGATGCAAAAATACTCAACAAAATACTAGCAAACAGAATTCAACTGCACATTAAAAGGATCATACACCATGATCAAGTGGGGTTTATCCCAGGAATGCAAGGATTCTTCAATATACGCAAACCAATCAATGTGATACACCATATTAACAAATTGAAGGAGAAAAACCATATGATCATCTCCATAGATGCAGAAAAAGCTTTCAACAAAATTCAACACCCATTTATGATAAAAACCCTCCAGAAAGTATGCATAGAGGGAACTTACCTCAACATAATAAAGGCCATATATGACAAACCCACTGCCAACATCGTTCTCAATGGTGAAAAACTGAAACCTTTTCCACTAATATCAGGAACAAGACAGGGTTGCCCACTCTCACCACTATTATTCAACACAGTTTTGGAAGTTTTAGCCACAGCAATCAGAGAAGAAAAGGAAATAAAATGAATCCAGATTGGAAAAGAAGAAGTAAAGCTGTCACTGTTTGCAGATAACATGATACTTTATGCATGGAATCCTAAAGATACTACCAGAAAACTACTAGAGCTAATCAGTGAATTTGGTAGAGTATCAGGATACAAAATTAATGCACAGAAATCTCTTGCATTCCTATACACTAATGATGAAATATCTGAAAGAGAAATTAAGGAACACTCCCATTTACCACTGCAACAAAAAGAATAAAATACCTAGGAATAAACTTATCTAAGGAGACAAAAGACCTGTATGCAGAAAACTATTAGACACGGTTGAAAGAAATTAAAGATGATACAAACAGATGGAGAGATAAACCATTTTCTTGGATTGGAAGAATCAACATTGTGAAAATGACTATAGTACCCAAAGCAATCTACAGCTTCAATGTAATCCCTATCAAACTACCAATGGCATTTTTCACAGAACTAGAACAAAAAATTTCACAATTTGTATGGAAACACAAAGGACCCCGAATAGTTAAAGCAATCTTGAGAAAGAAAAACAGACCTGGAGGTGTCAGGCTCCTGGACTTCAGACTATACTACAAAGCTACAGTAATCAAGACAGTATGGTACTGGCACAAAAACAGAAATATAGATTAATGGAACAGGATAGAAAGCCGAGAGATAAACCCACGCACATATGGTCATCTTATTTTTGATAAAAGAGGCAAGAATATACAATGGAGAAAAGACAGCCTCTTCAATAAGTGGTGCTGGGAAAACTGGACAGCTACATGTAAAAGAAGGAAATTAGAACACTCCCTAACACCATACACAAAAATAAACTCCAAATGGATTAAAGACCTAAATGTAAGGCCAGACACTATCAAACTCTTAGAGGAAAACATAGGCAGAACACTCTATGACATAAATCACAGCAAGATCCTTTTTGACCCACCTGCTAGAGAAATGCAAATAAAAACAAAAATAAACAAATGGGACCTAATGAAACTTAAAATCTTTTGCACAGCCAAGGAAACCATAAACAAGATGAAAGACAACCCTCAGAATGGAGAAAATATTTGCAAATGAAGCAACTGACAAAGGATTAATCTCCAAAATATACAAGGAGTTCATGCAGCTCAATATCAAAAAAAAAAACAACCCAATCCAAAAATGGGCAGAAGACCTAAAGAGACATTTCCCCAAAGAAGATATACAGATAGCCAACAAACACATGAAAGAATGCTCAACATCACTAATCATTAGAGAAATGTAAATCAAAACTACAATGAGGTATCACCTCACACCAGTCAGAATGGTCATCATCAAAAAATCTACAAACAATAAATGCTGGAAAGGGTGTGGAGAAAAGGGAACCCTCTTGCACTGTTGGTGGGAATGCAAATTGATACAGCCGCTATGGAGAACAGTATGGAAGTTTCTTAGAAAATTAAAAATAGAACTACCATATGACCCAGCAATCCCACTACTGGGCATATACTCTGAGGAAACCATCATTCAAAAAGAGTCATGTACCAAAATGTTCATTGCAGCTCTATTTACAATAGCCAGGACATGGAAGCAACCAAAGTGTCCATCAACAGATGAATAGATAAAGAAGATGTGGCACATATATACAATGGAATATTACTCAGCCATAAAAAGGAACAAAACTGAGTTATTTGTAGTGAGGTGGATGGACCTAGAGTGTCATACAGAGTGAAGTAAGTCAGAAAGAGACAGACAAATACTGTATGCTAACACATATATATGGAAACTAAAAAAGAAAAAAAAATGGTTATGAAGAACCTAGGCGCAGGACAGGAATAAAGATGCAGATGTAGAGAATGGACTTGAGGACATGGAGAGGGGGAAGGGTTAGCTGGGACGAAGTGAGAGAGTGGCATGGACTAATATATACTACCAAATGTAAAATAGATAGCTAGTGGGAAGCAGCCGCTAGCACAGGGAGATCAGCTCCATGCTTTGTGAGCACCTCGAGGGGTGGGATTGGGAAGTTGGGAGGGAGACGCAAGAGGGAGAAGATATGGGGATATATGTATATGTATAGCTGATTCACTTTGTTATAAATCAGAAACTAACACACTATTGTAAAGCAATTATACTTCAATAAAGATGTTTAAAAAAATAGTTAAAGAACCAATTCAACACTGCGGTAATAATTTGCATGTGCAGACTCTAGAATCTTCCACCCAAAGGCCAATGAGGTCCTCTGCCCCAGGACACTCACTGACTTGCTTTACCCAGGAGTCCCAGCGGGGCTTTCAACTCTATCAGAGCCGGTAAGAATTCTGAAAGCCTTTTGAAGGTGGTGAGTTTCAAGTAGGTGACTTTCTCAGCTGACAGTTGTCATAGCACAGGGAGCCAGTCAAGCTTCAAGCCTTTGACAATTATATTGAAATTTGTGTGTGTGTGTGTGTGTGTGTGTGTGTGTGTGGTCCTGTATAATGTATTACATTCTAGAACTCTGCAAACATGGAAAATTCCAATAACATTTTTTAGTACTTACATCAAATTGTCTTTATATAATTTCCTATAACCCCTTCATCAATACATCAGTACGTCTAGAAACCACACTAACATAAAGTAGATTGATGAGGTCTTGAGCTTTATCAGGACAGCTTAATCTCTTTTTATGACTTAATGTTTACTTCAGTCTAAATAAATATATTCAGGCATATCTATTTACATGTGGAGGCTTCCATAGAATCATGATTTTTTTTTTTTAAATTTTGGCCACTGAAATTTATATTCTTCTCTCCAGGGTCGGTTGGAAGAGCGGGCATGTGATGGGGAGCAAAAAAAAATCAACCCACCACCCTGCCAGCGACGTCCTTCTACCCCCATGGCCACAGGATGGCTGAGTAGACTGTGAAACTTAATTTCCCGTTTTAGTGCTTTCCTTTAGGTGACAGTTGTGGCTGAGAATCTATGACCTCAAATCCACACTTCCCGTAACACAGCATTTGAGTGATTTCCAAACATACTTAATAGAACAAGACATCATTCCACAATGGAAATAAGTCTGTGGGACGCCGGGGCTGGAGCAGGGGCAGAAGATTCATGGTTTATAGTCGGTCTGCCTGAATCATAATTACAGCATTTATCATAATTCCTGCCACTCTAATTGGCTTAAGAGTCTTCCTGGGACAGGGTTAGGCGGTATTTCATTGTTGGAATTTACTTTTGATTTTTGTAGCCGACGTCACCACTGTGGCTGGTAATTGCTCTTAACACTTCCTCTTCCCCCCAAGGTAGATGACAGACCAGAAGGTAGAGTGACAAGAAAGTGGTATTCTGCTTCAAATTAAAATGAGCAGAGGACACTTACTTTCCACTTGAAGAAATACCAGTATTGTATCCACTTTATTTCTCTCACTGCGTTTGTGCCGGGCTCACCTTTCAGCTGTGTCCTTTCCATCTAACTCCTGACTTCATTGTAGCCAGAGGCATGGAGGAAAGAGGTCGCACCTCAGTGAATGGGGAATCCTTTTGGCGGAAAACTCTTGCTAATAATGCTCTTCACTTCTTTCCAAATCTCCCTCTTTAAACTTTATTTTTAGGTTGAAAATCTGTGTGTGAACAAAACTGCTCTGCACCCAATTAAAAAATGGACAAAGGATTTGAAGAGACATTTCTCCAAAGAAGATTTTAAAATCCCCCATAAGTACATGAAAAGATGCTCAACATCATTAGTCACTAGGGAAATGCAAATCAAAACCTCAGCGAGATACAACTTCTCCCCCACCAGGAAGCCTACAAACAAAAAGATGGACACTAAAAAGTGTTGGTGAAGATGTGGGGAAATTGGAACCTTTGTTCATTGTTTGTAGGACTGTAAATTTGTGCAGCTGCTTTGGAGGACTTATTGGCAGTTCCTCAAAAAGTTAAACATAGAGTTGCCATATGACCCAGCAATTCCACTTCTAGGTGTATATCCAAGAGAACTGAAAACATAGGTCCACACAAAAATTACCATATGAATGTTCATGGTAGCATTATTCCTAATAGCCAAAAAAGTCCATCAAATGATGAATAGATAAATAGAATGTGGTATATCCATGCAATGGTATATTATCCAGCTATAAAAAGGACAGAACATGAATGAAACTTGAGAACATTATGCTAAGCAAAAGAAGCTAGAAATAAAAGGCCACATATTGTATAATTCCATTTATATGAAATATCCATAACAGGAGATCTCTAGAGTCAGGACATAGGTTAATGATTGCCAGGGGTGGGGGACTATAGAATAACTGATAACACATACGGTTTCTTTGCGGGGTGCTGGATGTCCTGGCATGAGGTAGTGGTGATGATTCCACAACTTTGTGAACATATTAAAAACCACTACATTGGACACTGTACGTGTGAATTTTATGGTATGTGAATTATAGTTAAATAAAAAATTATATGAGAAAAAAAACACCTCTGAGGAGTGATACTGGGGTTCCCAGGTGGTCCCATTCTTCTCCTTGAATTTTGAAAATTGTGTTATTTTAATAAAGATGATGATGGTAAAAGAAAAAATATGCTTTTCCAATCTCAGTTGTCACCTCCTTCCCCGATGGCATTTAGTGCCCAACTGTCACTCCCAGAACAAAGGAGCCAAGGGTCTCTTGCTGCCTTTATGCTCTGAACTTGATCCGTTTGCTGTCTGAGCCTGGTTCTCTGATTGAGAGCCCCTAGGACCTTAGTCACCACTGTCTTCCCCCTTTGTTGTGGGTTAAATTGTGTTCCCACAAAAGATGGATACAAGTCCTAATTTCCACTATCCGTGACTGTGACCTTATTAGGAAATAGGGTCTTTGCAGAAGTAATCAAGGTAAGACCAGGTGATACTGGGTTAGGATGAGCTCTAATCCTATGACTGGTGTCCTTAGAAAGGGGAAATTTTAGACACAGAGAGACGACAATGTGAAGACGCACAGGGAGAGGATCTTGTGATGTGGAGGCAGAGATCGAAGTGCTCAGCTACATGCCAAGGAATGCCAAGGAATGCAAAAACTGCCAGCGGCCACCGGAAGCTGGAAGAGGTGAGAAGGGTTCTCCCCTGCAGGTTGCAGAGAGAGCACCTGCTAGCACCTTAAGTTTGACCTTCTGGCCTTCAGAACTGTGAGAGAGCAAAGTTCTATTGTTTGAAGCCATCCAGTTTGTGACAATTTGTTATGGTATCCCTAGGAAACTTAAGATGCTTCTTGAGTGCAGAGCCTGGCACACAGAGACTCGAGCATATTTGCATATTTGCCGAGTGAATGAATCTTCTGCTTCCACACAAGCTGTCCTGGCTAAGGTGGGAAGAAGCCCCAGCCACTGGCTGGTAAAAAACTGAAATGGTAATCTCTGCTTCTGCAGGTGAAGGATCCAGAGAGCAGAAGTGGTTTACCCCAAGTAGGGAGCAGAGTGGGGGACGCGGAATTCAATTTAGATCTTTCCACCCTGAGTTAACAGAAGAAGATGGAAAAGAGAAATGAGCTTAATGAAGAGTCTAATATGAGTCAGATGCTGTGAACTTGGCCTAATTTATTTCTCTCCACAGCCCTGTGTGACCAGTCTTCTCGTTCACATTTCTGCAAATTAGGCAACAGACATAAAAACAGAGATTAGGACGCCTCTAAAATCATCTAGCACGTGGCAAAGCCAGAGTTCCACCCCAGGGCTTTATGATTTCAAGGTCTTGCTTCCCCTAATCTTGCTAGTGGGATCTATTGATTAGATAGCTTTCAGACTTCAGGAGGGCTTTCAAGTTGATTTGATAAGTGATCAGAATACATTTACCTTATAAACTCAAGGTTTGAACAAAAATTTAATATCTACATTTTCTAGTCACTATGACTATAATGATTTTGATCTAAATTCAAGAATATAAAAATTTTCTCTAATCAATAGGGCAAAGGTAATATTTTAATATATGCAATGTATTTTTGCCTTTTTGAGAGTAATAAATTGCTAAGATGAATATTATAAGCCATCAATAAAACATGGATAGGTAAAACTTAAACATAAAAAGGAGGTTTTGTATTCCATTTTTGCAGGTGAAGTGGCTGATGAACATTTCTGTAAAGACATATAAAATATTTGTAGGTTATATTGTTTTAGTATTTTGGGAGTAGTAAATGGAAATAACTTTTTAATAGGATAGGTAAGGCATTTTCTTTCTCAGCATAATTAAAAATATTCTATAACAATTTAGAAAGATTATTTTTCAATTTGTTTCTCCATTTTCTTAGGAAATTTTTATGAGGTTTGGCCTATTTTGAAGTTGCTGACATATCTGTGCATTGGGGGACAGCTTTTAACATCTAATGACCTACATTTACCCCACATGTCAGGGGCACTGAGTGTAGTTAAGCTAATGTTTTATAATCTTAGAAAAATTAGTTTCATTAGGGCTACTGGTGATGTAGTTGGGGATGATTTAGTCTGTTTTCCCACGGCTTTGAGAAAAATGAAAAGAAAACTACATGCCATAATTAAATCAAACCAGTAAAAAGAAATGCAACAGTTTAGCCCTGGAATGAGTTTCTCAAGCCTATAAGTCACAACTATGTGACCCTGAAGGTCAAGGATTGTGAGAGATTCAATGGCAGTGGTCACATTTAAGAATATCCCCATTTGGCCCAGCATGCTTTCTTTCTGCAGGCCCAGAGCCCCATTGGGAGAAGTGGTTGAATCGCGGTGCCTCCTTTCTGGCTGACAAGCAGATGTGGCAGCCCTGGTTCACTGCAGACACTGCAGGGCCTTGAGACATCAGGCCAGTCGAGAACCACACCTGCCTCCTCAGCAGCCTGCACCTCCCAGGTAATGGCAGGTCTGGGAACCAACCTAACATACAGGGTTTGAGTTGGGAATGAGCACATCCAGCAGGGGAAGTAGACAGAGGCCTAGTCCCGGGATGCTGTTGGCTATTTATGGCTAATTTGTGACTTTCTTTTCTGCAAACATCTTTCTCTGTAGAATTCAAGGTAGTCACACATTTGCTGTATGATCAGATTAGTGTGAATTGCATGGATTTTTCCATGAATTAAATAACAAACAGCAACCCACTAGTCAGATGACCTTAGAATACACTTTAACAGCATGTCTACTGAAATCCGTGGAATTCATCTTATCATCTGGCGTGACAGCGTCACGTTACAAGTGTTAATCGTAATACAGTGTGTGACCTCGATGGGCTGATTATTTTGGTCATGGGCTGTCAAGTTAGCTTTGCCAAGTTGTTCTGAAAAGGACCCTAACCTGCCTTAAACCAAAGTCATGGGCGAGAATAACAACTAAAATTTAGATGGACTGTTGAAAAGTTGAATGAAAAGCTCTCCCACCACCTCATCCCAGAAACACATGAATCATTCGCTTTATGAGATTATGTCTGGCCTTGTGCATACTTTTAAAGAGACGGCAGCTAATCCACTAATAATGCAATTGACTTTTCCTTGTGTTAAAAATCAAATTCAATAATATCACCCTACTTTGTACCCTAGAGATCTAAGATGTGAGAACAGAAACACGAGTTTTCAAAGGCTAAGATCACCTCACTCTCTGAGCTCTTGTTGACTGTTGTTGAAGTTGGGAGCACACAGAAAGAGAGGGTACCTGACCCCCGGGGTACAGATACACAGCTACATTGGCTCAGCGTGACTTAGAGCCCCTGCTTTTTGGGGGCTAGCTCTCCCAAATTATCTTAATCTCTCGCTCTCTCTTTTTAAAGATACTGTTATTCTAAAAAAAAGGAAATTTGCTGTAATTTTTTTTTCCTGTAAAGGTAATAGCAAGCTCATTTGGAAAATTCAAGCAATGCAGGAAAAACACACAAAAATGAAAACCTTGGTATACCTGGGCTTTGGGATATTCATCCAACTCCTCTACTCCTCCCTGAGGAGAGGACACAGCTGTCCTGACATCTCCCTTGTAGTTAGGTGGCCATGAGGAGGGGATGCATGGTACCTCTGGGCCCGTCTCATTAAAGGCCTTCCTTGCGATAGGGCATAGCCTTTCTTTGTTTTCTCATCAGACTAGTATGGAAAGGTCTCCCAAAGTGGCCTTGGGGTCCACACACTGGAGATGGCAAAGCTCAGAATGGCGGGAGTCTGAATTCCCTCCATAGCCAGCACCCCCTATCATTTGGGTTTTACATGAATGAGAAATAAACTTCCATTGTATTGGATCAGTACATGTCTGGGTTTATTTCTTAATGCAGCATTGCCTATCCTACCCTGACTAGTTCGATGTCTTACCACCAGAAATAACAACATAACTTATTAGTAAATATAATTCCAGATATCTCTTTATGAGTAACGCTTATGCACACATATGCAGGCAAACGCAATATTTTCCTAGTAGGATCATAGCGTACCCAATATCTGTTTCACTCAATTATTTCTGGTGCAGATATTTTCATATATTGTGTTCATTAATATATATCATCCATATAAATGGCTTCATGCTATTTTATCGAATGATTTTATCACGATGAAATAAATTAATTTTTCCTTGATGGAAATTTGGACTGTTTCCAATTTTTCATTATTATAAACAACTTTGAGATGAAGAACCATGTGCATACCTCTTTGTGCACTTGTCCAATTACAGCATCAGGATAAAGTGTCAGAAGAATTATGAGAGTGGCGTTTGAGACACATTGCCACACTGCTCTCCAGAATTTATGATAATCCACTTGTCAAGTAACGGGTAGTGAAAGCACCTGTTTCCCCCACTTTCATCCACCTGGTATCTTCAAATATTAGAATCTTGGCCCGTATAATAGCAAAGAGGGATCACCTTGGTGATTTTAGTTTCATTTCTTTTTATCACTTTTGTTATTGACCCTCCTTCGCATGTCTATTGACCCCCGACTGCATTTTGTCTTTTGTGAATAATCTGTGTCTTTTGACAATTTTTCTGTTGGGGAGTTTGTCTTGTTCACACTCATTTGCAAGAAAAGTTTGTCCTTCTCTTTTCTTGTTTGTGAGGTTTATTTTTTTGGCCAGTGAGATGTGCTTTGAAACTGACATGACTACCAAGTACTGGAATTTACATGATCTTTGGGGGGCTTAGAAGATCATCCTCTCAACCTTGGACTTGTCAGGAAGCAGTGCATTTCCATCAGTATCCTGGTTAGTACAGCAGTGCTCTCCTAGGAGCAGTGAAAGGGGAGACACAGGGAAACTAGCCAAGAGACATAACGTTGGTGAAACATTCTGCAAATATAAAGACGTCTCAGAAGGATAAATGGCAACTGTGCCAACCCGGCAAGACAATTAAATGGCAGGGCTATTTATATTGCTCAGGTGGAGAGCAGGGAATAGACTCATACCTTGGAAGAACTGAGAAAATGAAGGAACTTGGCCAACGTGGGGGTCCCTCCTCCCCTGTGAAGTTGGAAAGAATGTAAAATTATCTTCTGGATTATACATAAAAAGACTTTGGCTGCCCAAAACTTAACTGAGGAAATCATACCAGGGCTGGTCACGCTAGCATTTGAGGAATCGTCCTGGCTAAAATGACTCCCTCACCCGCCTACCTCCCACCTTGGGTCATGCTGGAGGTTCCCAGACCCGTGCGCCTCTCAGAGCTGAGAGTGTTGGGGAGAGTGAAGCACTGTTCAGTCTCAGAGAGTCTGTTTAGCTGCAGGAAGGAAAAGAAAGGCATCCATCTAACCTAGCATCGGAGCTGGGAATTTAACTGAAGGGTCATCTTATTTGGCCATTAAGGAAATGACGTGATCACCGAATCTTGCCTTCGTCAGCCCTACAAAGCCATATGGGGCAGGTAACAGAGCTGAGTCTCCAGAATGGGGTTTTGGTGAGAGGCGGTCCTCCAGGGGAGAAAGTTGGTGCTTCAGGGAGATCATCTAATCCAATAGGCTTTGCCTTAGACAAAGTAGGTCCTTAAAGCAGCCCCAGAAAGTTAAGAAACATAGCTGGTAAGTGTGCATTCCGATCCCCGTAAATTTGGGGCCTGAATGGGTGGTAAGGGAGCAACGACAAGGGCTTTGGGCTCCAAATTAGCACATGGCTGATCATGGGCCTGGATGAAGAAGAGGGCGGTCTCTGGTGGAGTAGCAAGAACCCCTTTGACTATGTCAGGTGACTTCTCTGAAAAGAACTCAGATCCCAGACTTCGGGGAGCAGGGATCTTATTTCCTGGAACTGCTCCCCTTTAGGGGTCTGGTGAAAGCTTTGAGCCCTTGGCCTTAACCCCCGTCGTATAAATGAACGTCAGCACACACAGTGTTGTAGGATATTTCAGGCGTAGGTCGTGGGACGCAGTGGTGAGACCGTGACAAGGGCAAAAGCAGAGAGCGGAGGGGGCGGGTGTCTGGGTAAACACGGGCTCTGCCCCCTGCATGCCCACCTCCAGCCGCCGCCCTCCACCTGCCCCGCCCCCTCCGCCCCCCTCCAGTTTCCTCATTTGAGGCAGCCACAGGGATAGGTGGTGGCCAGTCTGGCCTCTGAAGGGGGGCAGAGCCAGACAGAGGCCAAGCCCAGAGCAGCGCTGGGTTCCTTGCCCTGCACTGCCATCCTAGAAGGTCTCCAGTGGGTACCTAGGGCTGGGGGTCCTGTGCCGGCCCTCCTGGAACACCCTTCTCTGTGCCGAGCACTGTGCCGGGTGCTGAGGGCTCCAAGGACAGATAAGGTCCTTGTGTTTCAGGAGGGTGGGGTTAGATTTGTGGTTCAACTCTCAAATCCCTGGCAGGGAGGCGGGGAGAAGTTATGGCCAGGGCCTGAGGATGCTTCTATGCCCTAGGTACCACCGGTAGATAAAATAAATAATTGCCAGGTCATATCCATGTTGCTCTTGTTCCATGTGAACATATGCTCTTGGGGTAACAAACTACACATTGAAAGATCAATGTGTTTTCAGTTGGTTTCCACTTTTTGTCATAATGTATTTTCTCACCTCTCCCACCCTCTTGCTGGGACCGTGAGCTGTCTGAAGTCATCAAGTCATGCTGACCCTGGGAGAAGTTAGGGACCAGCCTGGACCTTGGTGGACAGGGTCCTGCTGGTTGGCAGAGCGGGTACCTCTGGCTCTAGCAGTGAAACCTTCTGACGAGGATCTCTTCACAGGGGAAGGGACGCCGAGGATGTTCCCGAGGGGAACGCCGAGGGGAAGGGCTGTGCCGAGCATGCGTGGTGGGGAGGCACAGGCGGACCGACCTGCCGCTCTGGTCCCGAGGGAAGTAAGCCCCTCACCTCCCAACCGCAAGGCAACCCACTCAACAGCGCTGGACCAAGAGATGCCACTCTGACCCTGGCCACCAGCCACATGTGCTTCTCCAAGCTGCCCCCTTTCTGGCGGTTTCTACTGCCATCTTTTCAGATCCTTGACTGATTGCTCTGGAACCTGAATGCCTGAGTTCAAATTCCAACCCCCCTCCTATTTTAGCTGTGTAACTTTGGGCGAGTTGTTTTTTTTTTTTTAACCTTTCTGTGCCTCAGTTTGCTTATCTGAAAGTCTATTAGCACCAACTTTATAGAATTGTTAAGTTTAAATACATGAATGCAGGTAAAGCAAGAAGAATAAAAATGATTCAGTACCTCTTCACATTGTAGCATGGAGGCTGAACACCTGGGTTTAGAGCCAGGTGATCCGGGTTTGAATCCTGACTTCGTTCCTTCCTCTTTGTGTGATCTTGAGTGAGTGTCTTAATCTCTCTGTGCTTTAGTTTCCTCACCCATAGCACGAGGTTAATAATTGCATTTGTTCCCGAAGGCTGTTTTGATAAACTGGTGAGAAAGTAAAGCACTTGCAGAAGCCCACAACACATACTAAATGCTATACAAATACTAACTTATTAATTTTGTTTTATAAATAAAAAACAGAGAGGTCAAGTAAATCCTCTGAAGTTACACAGCTAATAATGGTGGTTCTGAGACCATGACCAGATCCCCAAGTAAAAAGAAATTGCTCCCACACTTCACCGAAGTATTTTCCTTATTGCGAGAGCAAGAGGGAGTTTCAGGCCTGAAATTCTCATCAGGCCGTGCACAGTCCTTTCCACGTCAGCCAACAATAGAACATCATCCTGGTTCAGAAATCGCCTGCCAGGGTTGGCTGTTTTTGCTGTTGTTGGGTCCAATACGGTTATGCTGAGGCACACAGTTACCCTGGGAAGGGACTCCTTGTCTCCCTGGTTCTCTGGGGAGGGTTTCGGCTCTAGCTCCACACCTGGCCAGCCCTCCTGCCCTCACAGGAAGTCTTGCCCCCTCAGGTACAGCATCTGCCTGTGTCCAGATGCAGACAAAATGGCCCTCTCTTCACTCTCCGCTGAACACATAATCCAAAGGTTACAGATGCTTCAAAAAATATCCTCCCCCAAACATTCCCCAATCCAGTCCTTATTCCTCAAACCCCACTAGCCCCTCTCAGTTATCTTATATTTCTTGCTCCATAGCCAGTTTGTCTAACTGAAAACTGTGTGTGCATGTGTGCGTGTGTGTGTACGTATGAGTGTGTATGTGTGTGTGTGTGTGTACACGTTGAGCACTGCGACAGTCTCTTTCCCTTCCATAGGAAATACCAGCAAAGCTGCAAAAATCTCCATGGAAACCAACCTTTCAGTCCATTGGGCTTCTGCAGTGTGGATACATCCGGTGCAAGGCAGGCAGGGACTAATGAGGCAACTTAATAGAACATACAGCATGCCAGTTTAGAATGCAATGGCCCTTCCTTGGGGCTCCTAATAAGCCAGTGACATCCAAATGATGACAGAACCCCATGTTTTTATTCCATGGAAGCTTAAGTGTGTGCAAGCTTTGATTGTCATGAAACTTTTGTAGGTTCACTGCCCCACATCAGGTCATGAAATGTAGGTCTCTATAGTAACCCACAATACAGTCAATTTAAAAATGACAGTTTCTCCATCATGATAAGACTCCCCTCCCCCAGCCCAGTTACCTTTTACGTCTCTTATGTGCTCCTAATGTGTTTTCCCTTGTTCTTTTGTCACACTGACATTTTTAATCTGCTGAGAAACAGAGGTGATTTCAAGAGGAATAATTCTGATTTTTTTTCTTAACATTTCCCTCACCCTCTTCTACCTTTTCTCCATTTAGAGGACGTGTATTAAGGCTCTGAACAATATATACTCAATCTTTTTGCCTTTCAGGCAAGGATCAAAATGGTTGTGAATCCTGCTGGTAAGAGGTATAAACTGTAGGATACGACCCTTCAAAGGTTGGGCAGAAACTTTAAAATATTAACAGATGGGATTAAACATATATTTGATGAGCTGAAAAAATTAAGTGCATGGGTAATTTCCACAAGTATATTATTTTACCCTTTCATTAATATGAAAGCTCTTTTTGTATGATTATAACTGTTTGGATCTTTGAATAGTTTTCCATATTATTTGGTCTCATCTACATTGGACCAACGGGATATTTGCCTTAGGTGGTTATTGTTTAACTTTTTGTTTGTAATTTCTTCTGTTGTTATTCTGGATTTTTTTGGGCAGCAAACAGTCAAATATTCCAAATATGTTTCAATTTGATTGACCATTTTGCCTGGAAAGCTCTAGGGAAAAAAATGTAAGCTCTTATTGTTTGAAAAGCGTATTATGCTAAGTTGTCTGATTTTAGAATTGAAATCAGAATGTCATGTCAGCCTCAAAACTTGAGGCTGTTCTTTTTTTGCTTCTTAGACTTGTTAACTCTTGGCACTTGAAAACCATCATTACTTATTATTAGAGTGATTATGACAAGAGAGTTTGAGAATGTTTGGAGATCTGAAAGGCAATAATATATTTAAAAGAAAAAAATGTCTCAAACTATACTCCCTCTCAAATAATGTACTACTTGTAAAATTATGTGGTTATGCTTTTTAGTAAATCTGTCAGTCTTCTTAAAACTGGCTTTTTCTTGTATCTTTATGCTACTGGTTTTGATGTACGTAAAGGCTCCTAAAAGAATGCAGGTACGCCTTCCCAAATTGCCATAAGTTGATTCATTTATCTTTTCTATTTGGCTGTTGAGAAAGCCAGGTCACCAAGAAGCCATTAATTAAATTCTAAGCAATTTTCCCACCAGAAAAATCTGGAAAAAAGGATGAGAGGAAAATAGATTAAAAAACCCACCTAATTTCATGTAAATAGAAGGAATATTTTTTCTGCTTGAAAAAAAGAGAGCCAAAGAGAGCATTAGGAATATATCAGAATTCATAATTTTGAACGAAAGTAAATTGCATAAAGTTCTGAAGAAGGTTTTTCTGTTTGGGTTCCCAAAGTTAAACTATCAGAATTTTACCTGTTTAAGGATGTTTTTCACTGTTTGGTGAGGGAGAAATTGAAATCATATATATATGGTCTGTTTCCACCTTAACTGGGTGCACTGCAATTCAATTCTGACACTAACCACTTGGCGGTGGTGTGAGATCCCACAAGTTAAGGGCTCAGTTCTCCACAGCTCTGTCCTTACTTCCGATGCTAGATGCACTTTAGGCGTCCCCAGACCATCTGCACTTCTGACCTATATGTCTGACCACACTTCTAGCTATAAATTCTGGGGTTCCCACAATGCCTTTAGGTACGATAATCCACTAAAATGACTCATAGAACTGAAGAGAGTGCTAGATTTGCAATTATAGTTTATTATAAAGGACACACAAAGGTGGGATCTAGGAGAGAGGCAGAGCTCCCATGCCCTTTCCCCATGGAGTCAGGACACTTCACCCTCCCGGGATACCAATGTATTCACCAACCGGGAAGCTCCACCGAGCCTCAGGTCCAGAGTTTTTATTGGGGGTTTCAGTACATAGACATGATTCATGAAGTCACTGGCAACATGACTGAACTCAATCTCCAGTCCCTTCCTCTGCACCAAGGTTGGGCTTGGTATTTCTGATGACCAGCCCCCATCCTGGGTTGACCTAGGGCCCCATCATGAGTCACCTTGTTAGCAGAACAAACACACTCTTTTCACTGAAGAAACTCCAAGGGGTTTTGAAGCCCTGTTCCAGGACCCAGGGACAAGACCACATATATTCTTACTACACCACAGCACATACGTAATTGACAAGACATAGCCCTCCTGATGTCTGCTCTTACTTCCCTAGTGTCAGGAACATGCTGTTTTGTGTACATTATTGCCAGATTTGTCACTTTCCCTCTAGCACTGTTGTCAAGCGCCTAATCCTTTATCTGGTTATTTGTTTTGATTTCTGTCAAAATACATCAAAATATCATGACACATGGGTTCTGCCCACCTCCCAAGTTGCAGTTTTAGTCATTTTTATTCTTTTATGCCACCTCTCTCAACCCTGACTTTTATGTAAAAAATTGTTCCCTCAACATAGAAATTTGGGGGCCTCTATTTCAGGCTCACTTCTTCTGCCCCACTCCTTCCACTTCCCACCCCACCTTGGGCCAATGGGTTAACCAGTAGTGTTACTTCAGGGTCCTCATCAAGAAAATGAGTTTTTTCTCTTATGAAAAGAACTATGGTGCCTACGAAACACAGGGATATAAAATTTGCATTTTGAGGATTCCGTATTTATGGGAAAGGCTTCAAGCAGTCCAGACTCAAAAATAAATACTCTAATGTAGATGGCCATAAATTGACAGGGGAAAGAGAACTTTCTGGAAGTACTTTTGTCTTATCAAATAGTTTGGCAGTGTAAAAACTTTTCCCATGCAAGGATTTATTGGTCTATGGACCTTTCTGCTTCTTAGTCATCAAAATCACTATAGCAAAGTTTTGTGAAGACATGATTAAATCTGTCTGTTCCCAGTACATCAGGATGTAATATGGAAAGTATTTACTTATTTTAAATTGAGGTTAAATTCCAATAACATAAAATTAACCATTTGAAAGGGGACAATGCAGTGGCATTTAATACATTCACAATGTTGTGCAACCACCACCTCTATCTAGTTCCAAAACATTTTCATCACCCCAAAAGGAAACCCCATACTCAAAGCCATTACTCTCCTTCAGAGGGTAATTATTTTCAACAAAATCTCTGTTTTCAGTCATTCACTTAACAAAAATTTATGTCTACTGTGTAAGGGATACGTGTTGAGTACTTTCTTTTTCCTTGTCATTTTCTTATTTTTCCTAATTTTATTGTATATGGTTATAGGAAGATTCCAGACAACTGGGTCTGGTTAATCAACTAGAAAATTCTATTCCATTGATAGAGTCTGTATCTTCCATTTTATCCAGCAAAAGAGCAGACACACAGCAACTACATAAGAAATGCTGAATGACAGAGTTTTGCTGTAATTATATTGGGTTAGAATTATATTATCAAATGGTTGTATCATTTAAAAGATTTCTTTAGGCAAGCAGAAGTCAGGAGCAACCAGAGATGTGATTTCATATCTGAGTCAATGCAAGGATTCAAACAGGGGAGGAGAATCAATTCACAGGAACTTATCACACCTATTTTTTAAAAAAAGCATTGCAGGACTTCCCTGGTGGCACAGTGGTTGAGAATCCACCTGCCAATGCAGGGGACACCGGTTCGATCCCTGTTCCGGGAAGATCCCACATGCCACGGAGCAACTAAGCCCGTGCGCCACAGCTACTGAGCCTGCGTTCTAGAGCCCGCGTGCCACAACTACTGAGCCCACGAGCCACAACTACTGAAACCCGCGTGCCTAGAGCCTGTGCTCCACAACAAGAAAAACCACCACAGTGAGAAGCCCTTGCACCGCAACTACTGAAGCCCGTGGGCCTAGAGCCTGTGCTCTGCGATGAAGAGTAGCCCCTGCTCACCACAACTAGAGAAAGCTTGCACACAGCAACGAAGACCCAACACAGCCAAAAACAAACAAACAAACAAACAAACAAACAAATAAATAAATAAATAAAATTTATTAAAAAAAAAAAAAGCATTGCATTCACAGTGTTTCAAAGGGGACATCCTGAACTGAACTGAACTGCAACTTGCAGCTACTGTTCTGGATGAGCCAGTTGCCCGGAAGTTGCCCTTTTGAGAGACAGTTGTGAGAACCATCGGGATGCACATGGAAGATGACAAGTCCCACGTTACGTAAGGTCTGGGCGTTGGGGAGTAGCCCCCAGACACCATTTGACAATGAAGAGTGTGTCAGGATACGGCAGTGACCCCACTCCTTGTGGGTGGGGAAGGCGGTGTCCCCAATTCTGTCCCCTCAGCTCCACTCAGCATCCAGCATCCCTGGACCAGCTCCGGGGCTCCTACAACCTGGGAGCTCTCATTTCTGAAAACCCACACAGCTCTGTGCTCCATAGCCTCTAACTGATGTCTGGCTATTGTTTTATGTGGGGGATTATCTGTCCAGACAATCTTCTTAATTGTGTTTTCCTTCTCAGCACAGAGAAGAATATTTTGCTGACAATATGCTTGACATGAGAAGATGCCTTCTTTCCTTTGGGTGTTGGGGTCCATGCTTTTGCTGGAGCTGGTGCCTGTGGACCAGTGAGAGGGGAGTTCTTAAAGGACTTTAAATCTACATAACTTCATTTCTCTTTTATAAGGATTTAAATCTCACCACCCATCTTAGGTTCAGTGAAAGACAGCTGCTCTTTCTTGGAGCCACAGAGCCAAGCCATTTCTAACAAACATTTAGAGTGTGTCTTATATGACAGCACAATTTGCTTTAGTGGAACTGACATCTAAAAGGGGCCTTTATACAAAATAGTGCATATTTTTGTTCTGGTCAACTTAGAGGGTCAGTAAGTATCAGGATATTTCAAAATTCCCAGTTAGTAAATCCCCTAGATCTTCTATATCCCAGATCTTTTCTTAGTCTCCCATTTAGCACCTTTATAATTTTTTATAATCATATAACTGTTAGACAAATGTAATTCTGAGGAAAACTGTCATTCAGCCAACATCCCCCCTTGTGTTCATTTCTTAGGCCCTCCACTACAGACTACCCAATCCTGGGGGGCTCACAACCGCAGAAATTTGTTCTCTCCCAATTCTGGGGCTGAGCAGTCTGAGGCAAGGTGTCGGCAGGACCACACTCCCTCTTCCTTGCCTCTTCCACTTTCTGGGGGCTGCTAGCAGTCCTTGGTTTGTGGCTGCATCCTTCCAATCTTCAAGGCCAGCATCTTCAAATCTCTCTGCTCTGTCTTCACTTTGCCACCTCTGCTCTACATATGTGATTGCATTTAGGGTCCACCTGGATAATGCAGGATAATCTCCCCAAGTCAAGATCCTTAACTTGAGTCCATTTGCGAAGATCTCTCCCCTTTTTATCTCCATGTGAGGTAACATTCACAGGTTCCAGGGATTAGGATGTGGATCTCTTGTGGAGCCCGGTTTTTCACTCTACTAAAGAAGCTAAGCAGACTTCTTTCCTGCAGAGCATCGTAAAGCCGTTACTACACTAATAGGCAGTGGGAATCTCAAGGGGAGAGGCAAGGACCCCCTACAAGAGTCGAATCACCAACACCACAAAAATTAGTCTGAGGATATCATGGGACTAATGGCCCTAGGAATAAACTTCAGAAAATGTTTGGCTTTAGGATAACTTAGAAACTTCTTCCCCAGCATTACAGACCCCATCCACCATTCCTAGATTTTTCTCTTACTATTTTCCTACTTAAAATGTCCAGCTTTAGTCAACGTGTCCTGATCCTTGTTTTCCAAATACACCTGTGCTCTCCTGCCTCCCCTTTCTCCTAAGATATTGACCACCCACCTCATCTCGACCCCCAAGCTCCCTGCCACCCCCTAATCAGCAGCACTGTTACCCCCTTCACCTCCTCGGTAAAACCCTGTCCGTTCTCCAAGGCCCAGCTTTCCCGAATTCTTCCTGGATCTTCCAAGAAGGAGTCTCTCCCTTTTCAAATCTCACCTTTAGTGTTGAGATAGATACCCCAGGGTCAATAATAGTTAAGTAAAGAAATGTCCAAATCTTTACTTTTTAGTTTTACAACCAGCAGATTCAAGGTTATCCCTATAATGACTTTGTGGTCTTTCCAATATGGCAAGACAGGGAGGTGAACTACAGCGTAATCTTGAGTTTTATCTAGGAAATGGGTTGTTGTGAGTTGAACTTCATTTGATTTTGTGTCTTGGTTAAAAAAAAAAAGTGAGGTCTGTAGATCCTCACTTACTTGGAATTTTATCATCTACTTCCTTAAAACAGGACAAGAGTTAGTTTGTTGTCCGAAGTTGTATTTAATTTTTAGTGTCAGCCTTAAGGTCCTGACTCTTGTTTTATAATTTATCACCCCTCCCACACACTCTCCATGCCTGCTGGTAAGTACTTATTGATTACTTGGTTAATTATTTGTGATGGACTCACCCTTGATTTATTAAAAAAATTAGATTAAAAAGTTGTACGCAAGGAAGAATCCTGCATTTTGAGGAACACAACGCTTGATTTATTCAAAGTCTTATTCCTTCCTTCCTTGATGGTCGTGGAGTAACATGTACAAGTCTGGCAGGAGAAAATGGAGAGAAAACCTTTTCCATGGGAGGCTCTGAGACATGCATCTGACACCTTCCCTTTCATTAAAGCAATGGGGAAAAAATGTGGATCTTACACGGGAATGAGAACATTCTGGATTAAAAAAAATCCAGACTTTTTTCTTCCTATCCATTTTCCTATGAGAGCGTCCTTGTTGAAAATGTGAGCTGGAAAAAAGGGCTGCAAAGTCGTGAGCCTGCAGGTTAGGGACCCAGCAACTTGGCGGAGATAGTAATTTGGGGAAGGGTATTATTTAGAAGTCAGAACACACTGACCATGGGGCACCTTTCTTTGATTTAGTTGGACATTTACTCCTAGGTGAGAGCCAGAGCCATAATCTGAATTAAATATCTACTAAGAAAGCATCCCTAGCAACCCAGCAGGGAGTGATGTTTGGTTTGGCTTTGACTTCAGGAAATCCAAAGCCAGGTTTATCTCTCTTAATTCTGTGAACTGGACTGTGTGTGAATCTAGGGGGCAAACAACATCAATATCACATCTGTTGCAGGAGAGAGCTTATGATTTTGGGAGGAAAGCGTCTACATACTGAGTTGAAAGGATTACAGTATTTAGCAATGAAACCCACAAGGAGACTCTTTGGCAAGGATGAAAGTCCAAGTATAAGGTGAAACATTACTTGTCAGAACAAAGGTACAACAAGTAAAAACCACCACATATTAAAATCCCTAAGGTAGCTGAAATCAGTCAACAAGAAGTTTTTAGTACCTAGTGCCAACTTATAAAATCATGCGGCCATGCCACAACCCTTGGATCTTTAAGAGAGTTGGGTATAGTACAAGGTAACAGAACTCCACAATATGAATAGCTTTATAATGGGCTCGAGAATAGTGAGTAAAGTGAGGTGTGGGGATCCTAAGAAGTTTCATTTTTGTTTTTGAGGGCCTGAGAGGGGACAATTGCTATGCTAAATGCTTTACATGCATTATATATTATGTGACTATATGAATATATATGTTTATTAGCTTTCAATCATATCTATTAGCTTATGCATGTATATACATATTCAAATGCAATTATTTATACAAGCTTATATGGATAAGTATGTATATTAGCTTATATATGCATGTCTATTACCTTTATACACGTTATCAAAACACTGCCAGGTGGCTGTTATCCTGCATTGCAGGAACTCAGAGAAGAAGGGCTAAGTAATTCATGGGTAGGCTCACAGCTAGGAGGCAGCTGAGTGGCAGCCAGTCCCTGGGAAGACCATGCTGACTGAAGATGCTCTCCCTAGAAGGACGACTGCATGCCAGAGATGTTTTGCTAACTGTGTAGAAACCTTTATGAATGCAGTTCTGGGCTGCAGAGAGATTCTCTGAGTCAGTATTTAAACATCAAGACACACCCCCCCGCCGCCTCCCACCTCCCTTCCTTTTAACGCCTTTGAGCCTGAAATTGTCATATCTTGTGAGAGATTAAACCAAAGCAGAAAAGTGCACGAGAAATGTAGGCAGTGATGTTGTTACTGCCGTACACCCCGCCACCAGCTCTTTCCTCTTGGTGAAGCCGAGACTTGGTGAAATCTGGGAAGTGACTCCCTCCCACCAGGTGACATCCACAGTCAGCCGATTTTAGTCTTCCCCAGTGCCAGGAGCCAGGTGCTTTCCCGGCAGGCCTCCCCTCTCCAGACAAATTCAGGGAGGCAGAGGGAGCCACGGGGAGCCCAGGGGCTGTCCCAGATCACACACATGTCCCCAGGAGGAAGAGCAGGGCAGGGAGGGGGGAGGGGGCAGCAGCCTAGCACCAGGGAACAAGTGGGTGACAGAGAAGTGATGACAAAGTCCCTGAAGGGCTTCATTCCCTTTTGCTGGGGAGTATCAATGAGGCCAAGAGGGCTGCACAGGTAAAAAAGCAAATTCCTCCACCCAGATGTTCAGGAGCCCAGGTCTCCCCTCAGGTTTGGGCAGGGTCTCTCCCCTGCGTGTGCTGTGCTCTTGGGCGCCTGGGCTTTAGAATTCAGTGTTCCCCGCTGCTCTCTCTGATGACCTGCTCGCTCACATCTCAGATGCCTTATATTAAGCTAAGCGCTTCCTATACGCACACCGGCTCACATCCTCCGGCTCTGGGTTGGCCACACTTGCTCGCCCTGTTGGCCATTGGTCCCCCTGGCCTCTGGCCTTCCTCCTGGCCACACCTCTGCGCAGGGGACCCTTCTCTCTGCAACCTGAGGGCACAGAGGGACGCCTGAGACCCTGAGTTCCCACTCTTTCCCCTGATGAAACTTGTTGTCAGCAGAGACGTGGGGAAGGGGGTTTGGCGGTTGATGTGAGGAGGGGGAGGAAAGGGGATCAGTGGAAGGAGGGAGGGGAGGGATCAAGAGATGGTGGCAGTGCGGTGAGGGGCGCGGGGAAGGACTGTGAGATGGGCAGCAGTGGGTGGGGGACAGGGAAGGGGAATGGAGGAAGTGGGAGGTGAGAGAGCTTAAAAATGCATTTGTTTATTTTTTTCCTTTGGGCTAGAGCAAAGACAAGGGGGGAGCTGGACCCCCAACTGGGGGGGACTCGGCACTTGGGTCCCTAGGGGGCGTCACAGCTCCTTCACAGCCCTGGGGTGTCACCTACGCACTCCCATGGGCTTGGCAAAAAGGGCCTGGGGAGCACGGCCTGCTGCTGAGATGTGTGTGGATGGGGGTGGTGGTGATGGAGACAGAGATTTTTGGTTGCTCGTGGCCCCAGTGGACGGTGGTGGCAGCCTGGCTAGGGCGACTGTCTCCAAGTTGCCAACCTGGGCTGGTGGCGTGGTGACTCATGCCTTGAACATCTGTTTTATGTGCCACGACCTTCTGTAAAAAGAGTGGAAACTGAAAGAGGACAAGAGTCCTTGTGATCCCAAATGAGAGAGGGAGACACTCCAGTGAAATGCCAATGGCACTGGTGCCCTCTGAGATCAGGGCACATGGAAACCAGTGAAGAAGGGCCGAGTGGATGCAGCTGACCCCGGGCTTCCCACCATCAACGGCTCGGAAAGGCAAAGTGAGAGAGAAAAACTGTTATTGCCAGAGCTAATGGGCAGGTCCTAAAAACTGCTGTTTTGGAAAGAATGATACCTCTCCCAGCTTCTGGGAGAAAGGAGGTCTCCAAGTTCTCTCCCCAAGCACCTTCCACCTCCCCTATTTCTGCCATCCCCAAGAGATGTGGTGTTTACAACTCTCCTCTTGGACATTATCACACTGGGAAAATCCCTTTATCCTTCTGCGATTCATCAATAAAATAGAAATACTCTTGACTCGATGGTCCCCAAAGCCAGGTGACCGAGGGAGATGGATTCTCTTGGTGGCCACCAAGAGTGGCTCAGGTTTCCATCCCTGCATTAATCAAGTAGAGGCTGTAGCAGGGAGTGATATTGGAGACCGAAACCTCGGGAGGATCTGCAATTGACTAGAAAGTCCCACTATTGCTGCATAAGAAGAAAGGACTGGTTCTTCCTGGTTTATCTAGAGCAGTGATTCCCAGTCTCTCAACGCGGAGTGACCTGCCCTGCAGAGCAAATTTAGTAATGTCTGAAGACATGGATTGTGACAAGTGGGGGAAGGTGCTACTGGCATCTAGTGAGTTGAAGCCAAAGGTGCTGTTAAACATCCTTCAATACACAGAGCTTCACAACGAAAAATTATCCAGATCCAAATGTCAGTGGCGCCCAAGGCAAGAAACACAATCTAGATCTTCCTAGTGCCCGAGAGGAGTTGTCGGTGTCAGAGATGAGTTTCTCACCAACCAAATCACAAACATTCATCAGAAGGTGAGGGTGAAAGTGATCTCCAAAATCTTAAAGGAAGGAAAACGAACTTGAGGAAACAGATTTTCTCCATTTCCATTTTCACGAAGAACAGTAATAATCTATACAAATGTAAGGCACCCTAAGCTGAGATTTACTCACTTAGTTTGCTGCTTTGAACATTGCTGTGTGTTTCTACCAGTCAAATCCTTTAAATTACATGCTCGTTCTGGAGATGGAAAGGAAGGAAGCTGCATTCTTATTTGGAGCAGGCTGTTGTCGGGGGAGCCTCAGAAGGGAGGCAGCAGACGGAAACCACAGAAGCAAGGAAGTCCCCACATTGAGGGACGTGGGAGGGAGGAAAAGGGGGGACCCGGCAGGGCCTGAAGCCCATCCCCGTGGAGATGGTGGCTTGGGCCATTAAGCTGCATGAAGACTATGATCCACTTCAGGTCCTCTGAACTCAAGCTAGAATCTCTGATTCCAACTGAACAGGCCCGTAATCTCAAGCAGAATGTGATTACCCTTGAATTTAAAAGATATATTCCAGTAAGGAAAGCACATGCCTCTTAGTAAAAAAATAACAGCTTTTTTAAAAAATTTAATTTAATTTAATTTATTTATTTATGACTGTGTTGGGTCTTCATTTCTATGCGAGGGCTTTCTCTAATTGCGGCAAGTGGGGGCCACTCCTCATCATAGTGCGCGGGCCTCTCACTGTCACGGCCTCTCTTGGGCCTCTCTTGTTGCGGAGCACAAGCTCCAGACGCGCAGGCTCAGTTATTGTGGCTCACGGGCCTAGTTGCTCCGCGGCATGTGGCATCTTCCCAGACCAGGGCTCGAACCCGCGTCCCCTGCATTGGCAGGCAGATTCTCAACCACTGCGCCACCAGGGAAGCCCAATAACAGCTTTTTAGAGGAGCACAAGCAGGGAAGAGGTTGCTGGATCTTTCTCTTCCGCTTTGGATCAAGGGAAGCGTTTCTGCCTAATGGTGGGACTGAAATGATATATTGTGAAGGGACCCAACGTATCATACAATACAATCTTCTGCATCCATCTGCGTTCTGCTGCCCCTCCACACTGGCTTCTCTGGGCATCCACTCTTGTGACCCCCTCCCCCTGTCCTGCAGTTACCCCAGGAAAGAAGACGCAGAAAGAAGGATGCTCTGGTCAGAGTTGCTAGTTGAGGTGGCAGAGCCAATCTGGTGAGTGTGAGCAGCCGGGATGGATCAGGGATAAGACGGAGCTCCCAGAGTCACGGGAGAGTGAGAGACCCAGCCTGGAGGTTGGACTTCCAGAACCGATTTCCAGAAGCACATGGCAGAGCTGCTGGGAAGGGGAGGGGCTGCTTGCCTGCACCTGTGCTGGCTGGCACCCAGCCCCGTGGCCCGTCTACATCAACTCACCTGCAGGATGGAGGGGGTCATGGTCTCAGGCTGGCAGATGCAAAAGGAAGGGAGGTGGGAAACTACCAAAGGAGAGTCTGGAGGAGACGCTGGGCGGCCAGAGCGACAGGTGCCCTCTGTTGAGGAGGAAGGCACATGAGAAGGGAGACTTGACGGGAGAGAGAAGGTCGAGACAGCAAGGAGGGTCAAGGGCACACTGCCAGGGAGAGCTGACAGTGATGGGGCGTGTGGGGAGGGGTTTAAGAAGACCTGAAACCTCCCTTGTCCAGGAACGAGAGGTAGCGATGCTTCCCTGTGTGGCTGTCACAGAGGAGTTCATTTAGATAATAATTGCAAGTAACAAAGTGACGATTTAAGCCGTGTAAGGGCAAGAACGAGCGCTCAAGAGCAATGGGTTTGTCTTTAAGTCGTGTTACTCTTTTTTCTTAGGGGGTACCTTTTTAAAGTTTTATTAAATCTTTTATTACAAGTAATTGTATCCAAAACAAAAATAAATGCAGATAATAAAGAAGAGTAGAAAATACAGAGGAAATGCTGTCAACAGTATCTGGTTTTAGTTTTCCTAGCGATTAGCATGAATTTAATGAACTAGATTTACACCTTTATTTTCTAAAAATTTCACTGCTCTTATAACCCATGGTGTCCTCTTTCTTGTATTCTTTTCTCTTTCTTGAAGTTTTTTTTTTTTTTTTAAGGATGCATGGGATCCCTTTTTTTAAAGGATGCTTTCTGATTGTAATATGCCTGTATTCTTTCCTCCCACTTACCTATCAGCTGGGTATGAATTTTCAGGTGGAAAATCATTTCCCTCAGAATTTGAATTTAGTATTCTGTTGTCTTTTTTTAAAATTTTTTAATTGAAGCAGAGTTAATGTATAATACTATATAAATTACAGGTGAACAATACAGTGATTCACAATTTTTAAAGGTTATGGGGAATAGAGCAGATATTTTATAATAACTATAAATGGAGTATAACCTTTAAAAATCAAGTCGTGTGACTTTTGAGATGATTCTCTGACTACCTGTGTGCGTGCGAGCCTGAGAGACAGATTTCCATATTTAAAGTGTCTGAGTTTTATCAGGAGGGAGAAGATACATTTTAAAAAGCACCATCTGGTGGGCCTGGTGTAGCTTTAGTCCCTGAGGATAGAGGGCCATTTCGTGCCCTAATGACCTCATGCAAAGAATAGCTCTGCCCCGTCCTCAATATCCTCCATTGCCCTAAACTCTCAGTCCAGCTATGGGGTCTCTTACCAGCCATGAACAGAAGCCAAAGTCTGGGTACCCATATCTGCCTGGACCTGTGACATCTTCCTTTCACCCAAGAGGGCGTAGGGCAGGGCACTGGCAATAGTGTGTTTGAGAGGGTAGGCGGGCATTTCCCCATGGGGATAAGGAGCTTTCTGTACCCCAGCAAGGGGGACAGACCCCATGGGTTTAATGCCAAAGGGAACGGTGTCTCCATTCTCCCACTGTCAGGAACCCTAATGCTTTGGGACAAATGTGCTCCTGTGGAGAATCCTGATGCCTGCTTTCCTGGCTCCTGGCCTTGGTGGTTCCAACTTGAGCTTCCTCTTCTTAGCGGGATGGTTCTGGAGCGGTGGTGGTGGCCATTCCTGCTCTTGTGGATTATTCTGGTTTCCCCTGGGCCCATCCTGGCTCTTTGGCCTCAGCTCTCTGCCTCACCTTTCCTGTCTTAGCTTTTCTGCGGGTCTTAAGTGCCTCCCCATCATCCACAGGAAAAAACAGAAAATGCAGACTAGTCCTTTTATGACCTGACTCTTGCCTATGTGCCCAGCCATCTGCTGTCCCCCCCGCCTGCCTTCGCTTCCCCACGCTGGGTCCTGGGTCCTGGGTCCGGGCACTCATGTTCCCACTGGCTTCCTGGTGAAACGTGCGTATCCTTTGGGTGCCTTTATGATGCCCACGCATGCAAGCATGCACCTCCAGCTACAGTGTTTACCAGGCGGCTTCTGCAAGACCCTGATTCTCTGTGCTGTAGTCTCCCACCCCCTTCACCCCCAAACGCTGCACATGGTGTGGGCCAGGACCCCATTTCCTTATCCTTCCAGGGCTTAACACAATGCTGGAGTGATAATAGCAGCTCCATGAGGAGAGAATAAATGATTGAAAAACCACTGTGCTGGGCTTCCCTGGTGGCGCAGTGGTTGAGAATCTGCCTGCCAATGCAGGGGACATGGGTTTGAGCCCTGGTCTGGGAAGATCCCACATGCCGCGGAGCAACTAGGCCCGTGAGCCACAATTACTGAGCCTGCGCGTCTGGAGCCTGTGCTCCGCAACAAGAGAGGCCGCGATAATGAGAGGCCCGCGCACCGCGATGAAGAGTGGCCCCCACTTGCCGCAACTAGAGAAAGCCCTCGCACAGAAATGAAGACCCAACACAGCCATAAATAAAAAAAAAAAAACAAAAAAAAACCCCCACTGTGCTTTAATGAAGCTAATTTAATATGAGGTGACTGTAATTGGTTCTCACTCTTCATTTCATTTGACACTAGAACATTTCAAGTCTGGGCTAAATTTGAACAATTTCTTTAATTGTAGGAGGAGGAATTCCCTCTACATTAATGCAGACAGCCAAGACCTCTAAGTGCCTCACGAAACAGGCCCGTGGCTCCGGGCGGTGGGAGGAACCAGGGTCCCCTCACTTCTGTCCTGACCTGGAAAGGACCACCCTGAAGCTACTCAGGATACAGTGGCCACTCTGCTCTTTATTTGAAGATGATGAGTAACTGTTTCCTGTGCAGATGTGTTACGGTTGTGATAACCACAGGGATAACTGAGGGGACAACCTGGGTAGAATGATTCGTGGGGAGGACCAGAAGGGATCCTCTGGGGCTCACGTGCCCGAGAGAGGCTGGCGGATGGTGACAGAAAGCAACAGAAGTCAACTCTTCCCATCATGATTCAGAGTGAGCCACGGCTGGCCCTGCGCACCGTCTCCTGCTGCAGTGATGCACTGCATACCTGTGACTGATGTGGAGAAAGAGGCAGAAGTGGGACTCCAGGAATGCTTGCAGAGCCCTGGGGGTGGGGCTCGGGAAGGGGCCCTGAAACTTGCAGAAGGCATGGGGGCCAAGCATCCCCACCTGTCCCGCCCTTGCAACTTCATCACTATGCACAAGACAGACATTTGATTGTAATCCACAGTATTAATGGACCCCTGTGGTGTCTGACAGGTTCCCAGGTGTAGGGGGATACATTGGCAGGTGACAACCATGAAGAGAATTACTTGCAGAAATCTATGTAAGAACAACCTACAAAGGTACTCTGTACAGATCACGATTCCGGAGCCCCAGGCTATTTGCATGCCTCTCGACACCTGCAATTTGTCACTATCTGACTTACATTCGAGTAGCCAGGACAGAGCCCGCCAGCCTCAACGTCACCTCTAAGGACAGCACAGTGTGGGATTTGGTTTCCTTGTTTGGGTCACTGTGTGCCTATTTATGGCCAAGGTTGGCAGTCTCCACTTGGGTCAGGCTTTCAGCTTGGTTTCCGTTAGTGCGTGGGTAGTAAAATCCTGGTTACTGACCGGCAAGTTCAGAGTAACTTCCTCTAGTATGGGGTTTTCCGCTGTCCCATTTGGAACAGGGTTTCTGATGGATGAAGTATGAGAATATCCTTTTCTAAGATGCTAACACAGATTAAAATGTCAAAGCACAGTGGTAAAAAATCAATAGCCTTTGAAACGTTCAATGACCACAGCCAATGAATGCAAGTGTGTAGTTTATGAATTTTAGACCCCCTGAGCCCCCTTGTCAATATCTGTCCTTGCCTCCTTTCTCTTTGCCTTCTCGTCTTCTCTTTGCCCCTGATTTTGTCTCTTTCCTCCTTAATAGCTCCTTCTCTGGGTCTTTAAAATATTTATTTATTTATTTATTTATTTATTTATTTATTTATTTATTTATTTATTTATTTATATTTCCTGGCCGTGCCTCACGGTATGTGGGATTTTAGTTACCTGAACAGGGATCAAACCCGCGCCCCCTGCATTGGAAGCTCGGAGTCTTAACCACTGGACCACCAGGTATGTCTCTGGGTCTTTTTTATATATATGTTTCCCCCTGTATTTTTCTCATGTGCATTTTCTTATATTTCATCTTTTTTTCTTCCTTTCTCTGTTTTTTCTTCCTTATCATGACCCTCCTCACTTCAACAATGCGACAGATATATTCTGAAGTCTTATCATGTATTTATTAAATAAAGCTGTTTTTCCTTAAACATTTGAAAACCTGTTAATACTTTTGTGTCCCTTGCTTGCCCTTTAAAAGAATGACGAATGCTGTTGTTTTTGAGGTGGTTGATTAATGGCACGTGATAGAAAGAAATACTCCTCATCCTGCTCTAGAAGATGAAGAAGACACCCCATCTCCATGATGGTACTTGCATAGCCATCAAAAGCATTTGGATTCCTATGGTGATTGGAGAAGAATCGCTCTCTAGTTCTAGTTAGAGAGATATTCTAGTAACCAGATGGTTTTTGTTTGGCAATTTAACAAGCAGAGTGTTTACTGGCTCTGAAAACTCATTCAGTGCACTGTGTCCTAGGCATTCGTGGTTCTGCTTTTGTCCCTTTTCTTTGGTGGCCATGGATTTGATGTTCCTGTCACACTTATTGTGCAGTAATTGAATGTTAATTCTTTGCTTAGCCCACTGATAGGCTCTCCTTCCATAATTAGGTATTTATTTCCTTGCAGGTTTCCCATGTAGAATAAATGTATAGTTACATATAACGTTATTCAGGAATTTAATTTTGATGAACTATTTGTTAGTGTTGACCATGTGATTAACTTTCATAGTGAGCACCTTGAAAAGTAAGAGTATGTCATATATTTTATAATTTTTTTTATCTTTGTCAGGATCACTGGACTGGAATGTTGGGTATGATTCCAAGGTCCGTTTTCAAACTTTAAATTTCCTTGTGCATTGAGCTTATCTATGTGATCTTTTCTTTTCTTCTTCTTTTTTTTTTTTTTTTTTAAGACAGAGCAAATTAGAAGAATGGCCATGCCCTTTCATCTACTGAAGGGTTTGGAATTCAATTTTGGCAGAATTCTCTTAAGCCAGTGGATGCATAGGTCAAAGTCCTTAGAATTATTGCAGAGGCAAACATGAAACTGAAAACCAACACATCAGGGAGGGGCTCTTATTTAAATGCATCTGGATCCAATAGATATAGAAAAATTAAAATACCTTTATCAGAAATATTGACCAGTAGATCTTTATAGTGCCCTAAATGGTTTATAATTCAGTTAGGTGAGTTAAAAAAATATTCACTGAACTAGAGATCAAATTCTAACAGGAGACTCACGGTAAAACCTGTTAGCATCACAACTCACACAAGACACTATTTGATTTAATGCACCATACACCCCAGACTCCACTCATGTAAAAGGATGCTAGATTCCAACCCGTTGATCTTTCTAGCATTCAGAGAATCTGTGAGTCTCTTGTGTTGGTGACTTTGGACTCAGAGATTAGGACTAAGTCTGTGAAAGTGCTGTGGATTGTGAATTACTTGGTGTGTCCCAATCTCGCTCCATATTTTGACAGCATAGGCATGTCAGTTTCATGGTGGTTCTGGTACCCTCACTATTTCATTCCAGGTCTGAGAAGAACACCTTCTATGACTCAAGGGCCTTTCCCTGACAGAGAACCAGTTTGGTGTTCTTCAGACCAAGTGGCAAATCCTCGGAACGTTTTTCCATCTGCAAAGCTAGAGGTAGAGAGAAGGGTGGAATGGAGTGAGGTCAAGGAGTGACCCAGAAAGGAGAGCAGAAGAGAGGCGTGGGAGCACCTTGCCCTTCCCTTAGTCCCTGTGAGCTGCCATTTCCATCGTGAAATTAGCATGTGTTCAAGATACATGAAATTAGGCAGAGGTTTTGGGTCAGGAATTAACGAAATGCAATGTACAGAACCTTGTAACATTACCTTTTCTTGGAGGTGGGGTACCTTTGGAGATAAGGGCTCATTGACTGTGCTGCAGGAGAACACTTGTATCTAACAGTCTCAGGATTTGAGGAATAGTAGAAGGAGGAGACAGGGGCCAGTTAAATTTGTGCAATATCCATGGCTAATTTTGCAGGCCAATTTTAAGTAGGTGTTTATGGCCCTAATGATAATGGAGAAGTGTTCGCAAGCTTCCCTTGTCACTTTAGATGTGAAATCTATCACTAGGAAAATGTACCTTTTCAAAGGAAAAAAGTCTGCGTTGTCTACTTATTTCATATCCACATGGTCTTTAATAGTTAAACGTCAACACAGGAAATAATTGCATTTCTCAGTTTGCAGGAGGATTTATTATAATTAATTTTTCTTTTCTCTTCAAAACGCTTTGTGTATCCTGTTTATTTGGCTTAAGAGCTTAGAGCATTATACCACTGATAGATTCGAAATCTAAATCATTGCAACCTGCTTACATCTCAAGTACTCCATTTTTTAATGGTTCTCTCTGAAATTTCTGAACAGCACCTAACAAGTCTAACAACAATAAGCCATTCTTTCCTCTCTTTAGATTATCCATCCTATGGAATATCTGTGCATAAAACTTCAGCTTTAGACTTTGTCTAAACCTCTTAAAAATCAGTTTAAAATTATTGTGGGTCCCAATGTCCAACGCAGTGCTACAAATAAAATTCATTTTGACTCTTTAGCTCCATAATGTTGGGGAACAATTTCAGCACAGAATTGGACACCATGAGAGATGAATTTTGAATAACACATAACGTAACATTAACACAATATGATCTGTGTTAAATGACCTTGGCTATCACAAGAGTGAAAGACAAATCAGATAATCACAAGGGGATGTGTTTTTTGCAAGATTTTGTGGTTTTCCATTCAAAACCAAAAATGAAGAATAAATTTCAAGTTACTTACTCATGGATTCTGTCAACTTGGCCATCGTTGAAATTTCCTCTTTGTGCTTTTCCTGGAGGTGAGAAGAGAAGATAATTATGTATAAAGCACATCTTAAATATGAGTCAACACAATGGGTCTGTAACAACAACTCTCTCTTTCTCTCTCTCTCCCTTTCTCTTATGTTAGAATTTGGTCACCAATGATGAAATGAATTTTAAAATCTCACATTATTGCTATATGATCAGTCAGTCACTGAAAAGAGATTTTTAGAATCCTAAAAAACTTGTCAGTGCTCTTGGAAATGAGCGTCTGTCACATTGATCTTGGATATATATAATTGGTGACACACGACCAGTTTTCAAAACCTCCTTGACATTGGAGTTTTGACATCCATGTGCCAGTCTTTTGCTCTCTATTTTCTCCTGTTGAAGCTTTTTTGGTATTTTTGGAGCTAGTATTTTTGTAGTCATTTGGTCTCATTTTTTCCTAAAAGCTAAATAGATTTTGTACATTTTTCTTTGTCTTACTTTTTTGAATTCCTGGAGTTTTTTGAAAGTCATCACTTTTGATGGGTTTATGACCTTATCTATTTTGGGCTGAAAACATTTTGTTTCAACTGGGATGTAGGCTATAACCCACTGAGTCTGAGAGCGAGAATGATACAACATAAATTGAATCTGTCCTAATTAGAAGATTACTTCAGAGCTATTAGGAATAATGGTCATCTCTTCTGAAAGTTCTCTTCAATTTCTTTAATTTCCTTAGGCTCCTAACATGTGTAGTAACTGAAACATTGGCTGCTATTATTTTACTTTTTTTTACAGCCTTATTTTTTTTCTGATGATGAAACTAACACATGCTCATTATTTAAAAACTCAGAAAATATTGAAAAATTATAAATCAGAAAATATAGTTCTCTCATGATGCCACCCCACAGAGAAAACCACTGTAATATTTTGGTGAAAATCTTTCTATTACCATTTCTATACCTGTAAATATACACAGATATGGAAATATAATCCCCTTTTTATAAATATAAATATCTATACTATGCATACGATGTTGTAAGCTACTCTCACTTAACTCCGTATCATACATCTTTTATGTCAATAAAGGTAGAATACATCATCATTTTTTAGTGACTGCATAGCATTCATCATGAATTACACCATAATTTCCTCAACCAGATTCCACTGAATTTGCTTCAGATTGTCACTATTTTATAAAACGCTGTCATGAGCATCCTTGAACTCACATATTTGTGCCCTTGTCCTATCAACACTGAGGATAAATATTAGAGTTAGGTATGATTTGGTTAAAAAGTATGACTATTAAGAATTTTGACACGCATTGCTCAATTGTCCCCCACAAACTTTGGCTCTGACAGTGTTCAAAAACATTTGTTCCTGTATATTCTTGCCAACTTGCCAGTGGCTTTAGCACTCCTCCCCAATCTTTGCCAAACTGATAAGCAAAAAGTGGTATCTTGTGCTTTTATACTGTCATTTTTCTTTCTCCGACCTTCTGTTTATGAACGACAGTAGCATGCTTTCACATGGAGTAGGTACGTCATTGACTCTGTCGTGTAGCTGTCCTCTAGCTCCTGTGCCATCAACACGCTGGTTCTTAGAAGCCAAAGGTGGCATTTATTTTCCCTCATGGCCACAGTTTAGTGTTGAGTTCTTCACTGTTGCTTAGCTAGCACTAGAGTCAACGTGTCATGGCTTGGGTGTTGAAGTACAATTAGCATCATTATTCATTCTTCTAGAGCCACCATTCCCAAACTAAAAGGGTCTGGGTTGAGTGTCAATAAACAACTTTGCACATCACAAGTACACTTGACTTGCACAAGCCCTGCAATAACACAGTGAAACCAGGGCACTGCCTCTTACTTAAACTAATAATTGCCCTTGAGAACAGAAGGAGCTAAGAAACCATAATCTACCATCCTACTGTGGTGGCATTAACCTATGATGTTTAGCCTGCCGTGTGGTTTATTTCAAGATGTAAAGAAATAGCGCAGCTACTGGAGAGGCTAAGAGTGTTGGGTGGCAGAGACAAGACTGGCAGAGAGGAACATCTCACAGCAATGCGGGTTCACAGGTGCAGCACAGAGGCTGCTTCAAAGACGAGTCTAACCTAGTGGTTGATGGCAATTCATGCATAGATGCAACTCCATGGTGAGAACTCAGTGAAATTCATCCTTGGCCTGTAGGAAACTTGTTCTGTCTCTGCTTGCTCTGTCCTTGACTCTCCATTTCACCTCTTAGCCTAGTTCTGCTGCTGGTTTGGCCTCTCTAGTTACACCATCTCTCCTTGTATCCTGGTCTATGATTTGCTTTCCCTTTGTTCCCTGTGCTCCATCAAGTCTTACTCTGGATCACTCACCTCTTCAGCTTGGCCCTCTTCTAATAGCCTCAGTGGTGACAGTCCCCAGACCACAGGCACCCAGATTCCAGGCATTATATCCTTACAAAGCCCTGTCAAGTTTGTCTGTCTTCTTGTGTGTGTATCACTGTGTTATCTCTTATGACCTGGGGACCCCACCACCTTTTGTACTCCAGTCTTGTGGTGGGTGCTCCTTACAGCTATTTTTATCCAGATGTGTTGGATATCCTGGAGAAATCAAATACTGCCTGTGTCAGCATTTTCTTCTTCCCTGTGCCAGATGGAAACTTCTGACATTGAGAGGGGAGGGGCACTTAAAAGTCCTAAATTTAGCTCTCCCAGTTTGACTCATCTATGGCATAACTTATGGTGGAAATCATGACATATGTTTCTGTGTAAGTGGTTTAGTCATTCGAGGAGATGCCTTTAAACTCCTTATGTCCTTCCCTCATTATCGGAAAGTTGAGGTTTGCAATTACATGACATGTATACTCGATAAAGGATTTACATTTCATTCAAGCAAATTCTCCTCCTTTTTCTAAAGCCAAGAGCTTCCTCCAAAGTAAAATTCCTGGTTATCGGATTTACAATACTGAAAGAGATTTGGAATGATAGCATGTTAAACCTGGAAGAGAATCTTTTAAGGAATGTCAAGTCCAACTCCACAATGATGCACTTGATGAAACTGAAGCCCATGCCAAGAAAGGAATTTCCACCAAGCTGGTCTCTTCTCCGTGTCAACCTCTACTCCCCGAGAACCTCAAGGTCTACCATATAGGGATATATTGTGACAAGAGTCCTTATACAACAATCCTGGTGCTGTGTTGGAGTTTCTCAGATTTGCCTTCTCTGTGTTCTTTCTTGGAGCAGTCTCATTCACAACAATGGCTCCAATATCCACAAATGGCTGATGGCTTCCAAACTTGTACATCCAGCTCTGACCTCTGCATTGAACTCATGTCGTCGACTGGACAGCACCACACAGATGTCTAGTGCATGTTTCAAAGCAACGTGTTCAAGGTTACTCTCTATTCCCACACACTTTCCACCAGCCAACCCTCAGCCCCTCACACCTGGGCGATTTCTTCCATTCTCTGTCTTTGGTTTATGGGATCACCACCCACATTATACCTAAGCCATAAATTTGGGAACTCCCCGCCTCCTTTTTCTTCTTCACCCCTGATATCTCACTTAGCTTAAATTTGACCTCCCTTCGCTGCCGTCGCTTAAAGGGAATGTTGATATTGCTTCCCTGTGTCTCCAGCCTTACCTGCAACACTGAAGGTTTATCTTGAAACAATCCTGGGGGATCTATCTAAAATGCAGGCTTGACCCAGGCACCCCTGCTTGAAATATGTCAGTTCTTCTCTAGCAAGTAAGCATGCAATCCTTGTCTTTTAACCAGGGCAGGCTGTCTGGATGGTTCTGTCTTTACCTGTCACACCTTAGTTGTAGGTACCTTCCTGCCTTGGCAATCACCCAATTTCCATTTCCTCCTTGTGCTCCCAGATTTATCCCTAAGAACTTCCCCGGGTACCAGTCAATCTCTGCAGTTTTCCCCTACTCTTCCTGACCATCTTTTCTGAGTTTTGTTCTAAGCATGCTCATACTTGATCATGTATCACTGCATAATTTATTATTTGTGTAAGGGATTCTGAGACCTTTGGAAAAGTCAAGTCCACCTCCCAATAGCCTCTTCCAGAGGCTCCCATTGGCACAACCATCACAGTGGGAGGAAGTATATGGTAGACCAGAAGTCTCTGCCATGGAAACACCCTAGGATCCTGAGCAAGGCATTTTACATTTTGGCCACAGTTTCCTGGTCTGTTCATTTCAGACGTGGTTTGCTGTTTGCTGAGGTGCCCCTAGAAGTAGTCAGCTATGTGAAGAGGGCACCTGTACATGCTTAGCTTGGGAGAGAGTGTGAGTATTGGTGATATTTTAAGATGAAAAAGACAGATATGTTTGCTTTGAGTCCTTAAGGAATATCTTTGCTCTGGGAGCCAAAGGCTTTGACAGTTGACATAATCAACTGGTTTACTCATTGTAAAATTAGAACAATACAGAAATCTTACTGTCTTGGAGAAAAGAGCCTATTTGGTCTGAAAATTTATTGTTCTTATTTACTGTGTCTGTGCTGCTTGGATGTTCTTATTATTTTGAGAATGTGAGTGAGTGAGAAGTGTAGACGCTGGGGACTTTAAAAGCTTTTCGTGTTGGTTTTTACTTCCTATCCACTTACTATATTAACCTCTGGAAGCTTCAGTTTGCTTATCTGTAAAGTGGGGATAAGTAGTATCTATTTGTGTTCCTTCATTCACAGGCCCATTGTAAAGAGCAAATGAGAAAATGTGTATTAATGCACCCAAGTGTTATATCCATGTGTGTGTGTGTATGTGTGATCATTATTCCCTTTGGCTACCATGTGGGGGTCAAGGGTTATAGTCTGTTCTTGCTATTAGAGGACAAATACTGATCTCTGGCATTTGTACCAAATACAACAGAGCAATTTTCCCTGAAACTAATAAGACCCAAGGCTGCCTACTTTCCAGGAGACCACTCATCATAAGTGTCAACAGCTGGTGGCCATGCACCCCACACCCGCTTTTCCAACACTCTCCACCAGAGCACAAGGTTCCAGAACCTTGGCACACTTCTTGAAAGAGCTGGGTTCTTTTGCTCTAAGAGGAATTCCACTTACAATTGTGTTGTCATACATTTAATGGAATAACAGAAACATTTAGAGTTTGGGGGAATCATGGTGATATGTTTGAGCAAACTATGTCCACAGATGCTGAAAAAAATCCCGATTGTCTTGTTAAAATCATACCAAACTCCTTGGGGAGAGTATTGACCCTCAGGGCCAGTGGGTATTTAATTTTCTTATTGTATGACTGTGTTCCCTCTACCATACCTGGGAATATAAATAAAAGCTCAGCAGTTTGCTTGGGATGTGTGTTGTGTGTGTGGAGATTTATACCCATACTTCTGTTTCAATTAGGGTGAATGTGGCTTTCTACTGGAACCATGCCAGATACATACTCCTCTCTGTCTGAAATGACAGACGGGTTTTTAATGAGGGCAATTATAACAGAGTTTGGCTGTAGCTCAAAGCTACGACTAAGACACTGTGTGTGTATTGGGTGGGGGGGGTTGATTCACGAATGCCAAGGGTTTTAGAGAGGGTGGAGGAGGGGATTTTCTGCTGCACGGGGCTCCCTTGCACACAGAGGGCAGCAGTTGGTGCGGCTGGGTGAGGTCTGCGTGTTGAGCAGTGCGACTGCATTACCCTCTGTAACCCAGAAGTAGGCTTTTAAGGATGAGGGGGAAACTCGTCATAGTTGATATATTTCAAACCAGTCATATTTGCATTTTGGATATTTTTATCTCTCTAAAAATGTGTGCTTATATTCATCAGAAAACTGTGATTTTTTTTTAAGTTACAACCACTTAAAGGAACATTTATATAAAGTGGGAAATGATAATGGTATTTTATGAGTTTATATCCTCATTGGACCTCACCTCCAGGTTAAAACAGGGGCCACAAATCTCCCACCTTATTCTTAGGTTTCTCAATAAATGTGCCAGCTGTGGCCTCCATCCACAGCTTCCCTTTTCCACTTTCCTGACATGATGCCATAGCAGGTCACCGGAGGACTGATTTAAAAGGAAAATGCCTCCATCCTCAGGTAGCCAATCAAGTAAGTGTTCTTATAATGTGGTACCACATATTGCCTTGAGTTGCTACAGAAAAATATCGGTCAGAGGATTTAAGAACCACTAATTAGCTTTTTGCCTAATAAAAAACTCATGGAAATGAGTAGTCAGCATGCAGCTATGGTTTGGGACAATAAAATAGTAATCCCTCACATTTATTTCACACTTATTACACCCTGGCACTATGTTAAGTGCATTGCTAGACTATCTCATTTAATTTCCACCATGACCCTATGAAATAAATGCTATTACCCCCCACTTTGGGGATGGAGAAATTGAGGCACAGAGAGGTTCATTAAACTGCCCTGGGTCACAGAGCTGGGAAGGAGTGGAGTTGAATGTCAAACACAGAAGTTCTAACTCATGGAACCAGAGTTAGAGGAAGAGCTTCGCTGTGTCAAGAAGGGTCGATGAGGGAATTCCCTGGCAGTCCAGTGGTTTGGACGTTGCCCTTTCACTGCCAAGGGCCTGAGTTCAACCCCTGGTCGGGAAACTAAGATCCTGCAAGCCTCACAGAGTGGTCAAAAAAAAGGGCGTGGGGCCTAAGATTGATGGGGGGAGGGGAGACGAGGCAGAATATTCCAGTTGGAGAAACAGAGGTGGGGAAACTTGGTACCCGAGGAAGAGCAGATCACAGGTAGACTGAGGCCAAGTGCAAGAAGAGTAGCAGAGGGCCAGCTTAGAAGATTAGGGTGTAAACTGTGGAGGACCAAGGGGGGCAGGCTGAGTCGCTCAGGAGGGAGATGGGGGCTGGAGTTGGGGTGATGTGTGAAGCTGCGGGAGGAGGAGGCTAGTGCCAAGGCCTGAACCTTGGGGGAAACCCAGAGAGCTCCCTCTTAGAAGCCAAGAGACAAGTGGGCTTGAAGAATTAAGAACATGTCCATTAGAGTGTGGTACAATTTTACATGGGACAGTTAGTTTTTATCCTTGATTTACTCAGTGAAAGGCTCCTAGGGTGATCTAAAGATAGGATTTGGGGTAAAACAAATTTGTAGGGGCGTGTTTGAAGGAGGAGGTGAAATTCTTACTGGGCAGGCCACGCAGGAGGCTTTTGGTGATACGGCCTCCTCCGCGCAAGGTGAGAGCCCCTGTCTCCGCTAGACACCCTTTCTAAGGTCCCTTGTATACAGGTCACCCTGCGGGGTTCCCTAGGATGCATCACTGCAGCCATGTTGACCAGACTAGGAAGGGTTCTACTGCGTGGAGGCATTAGGATGTCTTACAAAAATAAATTAAATGAATTCAAGGTTGTGCTTGTACTCATATCATCTCAATTCCCCTGTGCCCTTAGTCTTAGGTGGGAGGAGAGGATTTGGGACATCACCCTGGGTTCTTTCTTGGAAGTATGCTGAGCGTATGAACTTCTGTCAAGAGGGACAGGTTGTGGGGCTAAGGGTTAGAAACTGCTGGATCACATGGCTGCAGAATTTCTCCAAACCTCTGCGTGTGTCCTCCCCTGCTCGAAACCCCATGGGCTACACTCTAGACTTCCTGCATCGACAACCCAGCAATGTTTTGTGAATGCTCAGTGTGACAGGTTTCTTGGAATATTGATGAGTGACTCATTCCTCCTTTCCTAGAGCTCCTGGAAATATCATAAAATACAAGACAAGAATTATCACCCATGTCATATCAAGAAGTTTCCTTTAAAGAGAATACTGAGCTGGCCTGCAGAGAGGCACCGAGAAGACCTGGGCAGCTGAAACATACAGACACCGTTCTCGCTGCTGCCAACTCAGGTAGGCACTCCTGTCCAAGAATGCACCTGTGCTAGGTTCACTCCAGCTTCCCAGGACACAACTGCGAAGTACTGAATCTTGGAAGCAGCCTGGAATTCTCTCTAGGTCTCATTTCACTCAATCTATTGCCTCCCTTCTGGGCCAGCATGTCTCTGAGGCTCTTGTCACCTCCAGAGCTATCTTCCAGGAATCCTAGCCCTTACAGTGGCCGATGCCTCTCCCATTCACTTTCATCAGAGGCATCAGCTTTGCTAAACCGTCTCTGTTCACAAGCGGAAAGGGAGAAGATTCCATAATTATTTCCTTTCTTTTCCTTTCAGCCACCATACAAGTTCTGAGCCCAGTAAGTCCTCTAACCGCTGCTCTGCACTCCCAACTCTGCCCCATTTCGTGGTAAGTCAGGACACTTCCCTTGGAGACCTGGCTTCCACTTACCTCTCCAGGCCCAATCCCCATCACTCCTTGCTTCTAAACTATGTTCCAGCCAAATGAGCCCCTTTCGGCACCAGAACGCATTGCATTGCTCCATCCCTCCTCCCACCTTCTTCGCCTGCACACTTAACTCCTACTTGTCTTCGAGGATCAGTTCAGATTTGACCTCTTGTTTGACATTGTCCCCAGCTACCCCTTTACTAGTGACTGTTCTCTCTGTACCCCAGCACCTGCACATACTCCTGTCATAGGACTTCTCCTTCTCGGAGCCATGACTTCCAGAGGCAACAACGATGACAACTTCAGGAACAACTGGAAAACTAAAAGGAATTCATCCCTCGGTTTCCAAAGAAGAGAAAGCAAAATCCCCAAACAAAACTAAAGAATGAATAGAATGGAACAGGATAGAAAGCCCAGAGATAAACCCACGCACAGATGGTCACCTTATCTTTGATAAAGGAGGCAAGAATATACAGTGGAGAAAAGATAGCCTCCTCAATAAGTGGTGCTGGGAAAACTGGACAGATACATGTAAAAGAATGAAATTAGAACACTCCCTAACACCATACACAAAAATAAACTCCAAATGGATTAAAGACCTAAATGTAAGGCCAGACACCACCAAACTCTTAGAGGAAAACATAGGCAGAACACTCTATGACATAAGTCACAGCAAGATCCTTTTTGACCCACCTCCTAGAGAAATGCAAATAAAAACAAAAATAAACAAATGGGACCTAATGAAACTTAAAATCTTTTGCACAGCAAAGGAAACCATAAACAAGATGAAAAGACAACCCTCAGAATGGAAGAAAATATTTGCAAGTGAAGCAACTGACAAAGGATTAATCTCCAAAATTTACAAGCAGGTCATGCAGCTCAATATTAAAAAAACAAACAACCCAATCCAAAAATGGGCAGAAGATCTAAATAGACATTTCTCCAAAGAAGATATACAGATTGCCAACAGACACATGAAAGAATGCTCAACATCATTAATCATTAGAGAAATGCAAATCAAAAGTACAATGAGATATCATCTCACACCAGTCAGAATGGCCATCATCAAAAAATCTACAAACAATACATGCTAGAGAGGGTGTGGAGAAAAGGGAGCCCTCTTGCACTGTTGGTGGGAATGTAAATTGATACAGCCACTATGGAAAACAGTATGGAAGTTCCTTAAAAAACTAAAAATAGAACTACCATATGACCCAGCAATCCCACTACTGGGCATATACTCTGAGGAAACCATAATTCAAAAAGAGTCATGTACCAAAATGTTCATTGCAGCTCTATTTACAATAGCCAGGACATGGAAGCAACCAAAGTGTCCATCAACAGATGAATAGATAAAGAAGATGTGGCACATATATACAATGGAATATTACTCAGCCATAAAAAGGAACAAAACTGAGTTATTTGTAGTGAGGTGGATGGACCTAGAGTGTCATACAGAGTGAAGTAAGTCAGAAAGAGAAAAACAAATACTGTATGTTAACACATATATATGGAATCTAAAAAAAAAAAAAAAAAAGGTCATGAAGAACCTAGAGGCAAGATGGGAATAAAGATGCATACCTACTAGAGAATGGACTTGAGGATACGGGGAGGGGGAAGGGTAAGCTGGGACAAAGTGAGAGAGTGACATGGACATATATATATACTACCAAATGTAAAATAGATAGCTAGTGAAAAGCAGCCGCATAGCACAGGGAGATCAGCTCGGTGCTTTGTGACCACCTAGAGGGGTGGGATAGGGAGGGTGGGAGGGAGGGAGATGCAAGAGGGAAGAGATATGGGGACATATGTATATGTATAAATGATTCACTTTGTTATAAAGCAGAAACTAACACACCATTGTAAAGCAATTGTACTCCAATAAAGATGTTAAAAAAAATAAAATAAATTTCTGTTGTTTAAAAAAAAAAAAAAAAAGAATGAATAGAATGAATAAGGTTTCCTTGAGCAGTTGTGAGTTTCCTGACATGGGATACTGAGTCATCATTTGTCCCGAAAGCTCCAGAAGGATTTCTGCTCCAGGAAGTGGTGCAATAGAATGACCTGTAAGAGCCCTTCTAAAATTGTTTCAAAGGGGAAAAAAATCCTTAATTTCTTTTGCTTTTGTTTGTGTGGAGTAGTTTTTGTTATCTTATCAGTGGTGGGTGATGGGGGTGGTGGTGGAGGTGAAGTGGGAGAAATGACAGGAACAGACTGGAAAAACAACTGGTCACTGGTTACTCTGCCATGTAAGGGATATTTAGAAAAATTCACCTCACCCAGCAGGTTGAACCCTCTTTTAAAGACTTGCTCAAGTCCAATGGTGAGATACATATGGTCCCTAGAATGTCTTACGTTTGGCTAATGACTGAATGTTGTATTGGGGAGCCCTGTACAAAGGTACTGTGGCAGCTCTCCAGGCCCATTGCCCAGAGAAAACAATTTTTCTCCAGTTTCCAGTTTACCCAGATAAAACAGTTGCTCAGAGTTCACGACTTCCCTGCCTTTTAACTTCTACCTATAGTTTCCATTGGCAGGAATGAGATAGCTTCCTTCCCTAGGGCTGTGCTGTGTTGCCATGAGGCAATTTGCCATGTTCTCCCTCAAGAACTGGCTGGGTTGTAGCGAAGATCAAGGGATTCATTCATTCATTCATCCATCCATTCATGCATTCATTTATGCTCAGTTTTGTGAGGTACAATCACGAACAGCCTTTGGGAGGGCCATGATCAAGTTTTTTTGAAAGGAGATTAGTTCAATGGTGAAACTTAGGACTAGGCTGCCCAATATTGGGTAACCCATGTGGAAATTCCCCAGTGATGTGGGGAGCCCAGTGGACCACAGTAACAGTTCCTTCCCAAGCCAGGCCACTCTTGGGCACTGTTGGTGTCCAGGGAAGTGGTGTGGATGCTTCTTTTCAAAACAGACACCATCCCTGCTGGACTGGGTCTTAGGGGAGCCAAATGGGCAGCTGAGAGCCCCAGCTATTGGAATCACCAGGAGTCAGCCTGTTGCTTACGCATGTGTGAGAAAGGATGCAGGGGACAAGGAGATGCGATACTTCAATCTCTCATCTGTGTCAATACTAAGATACTAAGTTGGAGGAATATTTTTAAAATGTTAGTTTGCAAAATGCAATTTCATAACCAAATGTGACATTTACAGGGCTGGAGAATGGAGGAACATTTACTGACAAAAATCATATCATTTTCTTGTGCTTCTTGCCCATTTTCAGCTTGGACTTTTGTTTGGGCAGAGGAGGGAAAGGAGAAATGGTAACCCCTTCATTAGGTACCTCATGGCTGATTCTAGGCAGCACACATCTCTGAGAAGAAAGGAAAACAAGAAAACACCACTCCTTTATCCTTTGTCTTTTGTTCTTTGTCCTCCTTTCTTTTTTTCTCTCTATTTACAATTAATCATCCAAATACAGCTTCTGGGAAAATGGCATACATGTACTTTTCTCTATTCTTCCCACTAAGTACAACTAAAAAACCATGAACATTACAATCATACCTCAGAGATATAGTGGGTTAAGTTCCAGACCACCGCAATAAAGTAAATATCATAATAAAGTGAGTCGCACAATTGTTTTGGTTTCCCAGTGCATATGAAAGTTACGTTTACACTACAATCTGTTAAGTGTGCAATAACTCCAGGTCTAAAAAAATACACATACCTTAATTAAAAAAATATTTTCTTGCTAAAAAATGCTAACCATCATCTGAGCCTTCAGTAAGTTGTAATCTTTTTGCTGGTGGAGGGTTTGAAATATTGTGAGAATTACCAAAATGTGACATAGAGACAGGAAGTGAGTAAATGCTGATGAAAAAAATGGTGCCAATAGACTTGCTTGATGTAGGGTTGCCCCAAACCTTCAATTTGTAAAAAATGCAGTGTTGGCTAAGTGCAATAAAGTGAAGCACAATAAAACGAGGTCTGCCTGTATATATATCAATACATATAGCAAACATAAAAAGTGGAGAGAGGATGGCAGAGTGACCAGGGACCTTGAGCCTGAAGAACAACATGGTGGTGAGTTCCCTGTGTTTTGATTTTGTGTTTTCCTTTTTGCTTCTTATGTCCCAGACCAGACACTATAGAAGCTGGCAACTTGGAAATGTCAATGGATACAGACAGAAATGCCCCCCCCCCCAAAAAGTCTGCCTTCTCTAGCCAAAGGACTAGGAAAGAGGTAGTCTAGAAAGACAGAAAACTTTTAGATAATAACAGCTCTACTCCAGCCAAAACTACATGGAAAAAAATTGTGACATCACCCTGAGAGCAGAGGATGAGTGGGGAGCCTAGGCTCCTACCCTTGCCAGGCTGTAGCAAGGCACCCCAAACCTCCTGCCAGGGGGGTATCAGAGAAGACAGAGTGAGGAGCCCAGATTTTCATTCTTTCTGAGGGGTAATAGTTTCCCCCCTAGAGACCACATGGGGAGCCTGGACTTCTCCCCAGACTCAGCAGTAGCGAAGCAGCCCTCCCCATCCCCACTGAGGTAGCATTAAGAGAATCCTAGTACAGAGTCAGGACTTCCACTACTACTCATCAATAACAATGCCACTTCCACACACTGTAGTGGAGACCACAGGGGAAGCATCAATGAGGTACCCCTCTTGTCCAGGGTGGTATCACTGGAGACTCATTGGGGAGCTTAAACTCTCATTCCCACCCAGTAGTAACAAGGATCCTCCCTCATCCTTATGTCAGTGGAGACTGACATCATACTAGGTAGTAATTAGGTGGAACCCCACCACCACCAGAGTGGTGTCAGAGGAGAACTGCTGTAATATGGGATTTAAATAAGATCCAGAGTCTTACAATCCTTCTGATGCCTAGGTTTCAATTAAAAAATTCACTTGTCACAATAAGGAAGAGAAAGAGCTCAGACTGAATGAGAAAAGACAAACACCAACATTGACATGACACAGATTTCAGAATTATCTGAGAATTTTAAAGCAGCCATCATACAAAGGATTCAACAAGCAATTACAAACATGATGAAACAAATTTTTAAAAAATCTTAGCAAAGTGTGGTAAGCTTCAGCAAAAAGTTTTAACAAGTGTAGAGAAGAACCAAATGGAAATACTAGAACTAAAAATTACAGTTCCTGCAAAAAATGCTCAGTGAGTGGGCTCAGCAGTAGAGTGAAGGGGACAGAGGAAAAAAGCAGTGAACTTGAAGACAGAATAATATAAATTATTCAATCAGAACACTAGAGAGAAAATAGACGGAAAAAGGAATGAGCAGAGTCTTGGGAACATGTGGGGCTATAATAAAGATCTAAGATTTATGCCGTAGAGTACCAGAAGAAGAGCAGAAAGAGGCTGGGACTAAAAGAGTATTCAAATCTTCCCAAGTTAAAAAAATAACCTACAAATTCAAGAAGCTTAGTGAATCCAATACAGGATAAACCCAAATAAACCCACACAAAGACACATCATAATCAAACTTCTGAAAACTAGAGAAAATCTTTTTTTTTAAAAAACATCTTTATTGGAGAATAATTGCTTTACAATGGTGTGTTAGTTTCTGCTGTATAACAAAGTGAATCAGCTATACATATACATATAACCCCATATCTCTTCCCTCTCGCATCTCCCTCCCTCCCATCCTCCCTATCCCACCCCTCTAGGTGGTCACAAAGCACCGAGCTGATCTCCCTGTGCTATGTGACTGCTTCCCACTAGCTATCTATTTTACATTTGGTAGTGAATATATGTCATGCCACTCTCTCAATCTTGAGAGAATCCAGAGGAACAACACATTACTTACAGGGGAAAAAGAATTCAAATGACAGTGGATTTCTCATCAGAAACTATGGAGGCCAGAAGGCAGTAGCACAATGTTTTGCAGTTACTGAAAACAAAGAATCATCAGCCAAGAATTCTATACCAGCAAAAACATCCTTCATGAATTAAGAGGAAATCAAGCCATTCTTAGATGAAGGAAAACAAAGAGAAGTTGTCAAAAGCAGACTTACTCTAAAAGAGTGGTGAAGGAAGTTATCTAAACAAAGAGAAAATGATAAAAGAAGGATTTCTGGAACACCATAAACGAGAAAAGACATAGAAAGAGCAAATATAGAGGTAGACACAGTAGACTTTGTTTCCCGTAATGGTATAAATAGGTTGAAAGTAAAAAAGATGGAAAAAGATATAACACACAAACATTAATGAAAAGGAAGCTGGTATGGCCTTATTAGCATATAGAATAGGCTTCAGAGCACAGAAAATACCAGGGATGAAGAAAAACATTACATAGTGACAAAGGGTCAACCAGCCAAGAACATGTAGCAATCTTAAATGAATACACATCAAACAACAGAGATGTAAAATATGTAAAGCAAAAACTGATAGAACTGAAAGGATGCATATGCAAACCCACAAGTATAGTTAGCGTACTCTACCCAACAGCAGCAGAATGCACATTCTTTTAAGGTGCCCACAGAATGTATACCAAGATGCAACATACCTTGAGCCATAAAACAAACCTTAACAAACTTAAAAGAACTGAAATCACATGGACTATGTTCTCTGACCAAAAGGGAATTAAACTAAAAAAAACTTTTTTTCTCTGTTTTTGTCTTTTCTATGTATTTTTTCTTTTCTTCTCTTCGTGCCACCCGCTTTTTCTTCTGACACTCAGGCCTGCCCTCATTCCAAGTGTTGCAGTGAGGATGCAGTTAATGAAACGATTTTGGAGTGGGATGTGGCTTTCCTGTTCTAGGGCTTTAAAGGAAAGAGCGAAATGGAATTTTCATTCTCGTAAGCCTCCCTATTGGAGAGGCTCTCCTTTTGGAGAATTAATATGACCTTCACCTTGCTTTGTTCTAACTATCCCTGGGACCTTTCTATACAAAACCAGAGGAGAGAAGAGGATGGTTGAGATTCCTAGTCTGTGTCACTGAAAATGGCTTTGCATCATTTGTGCAGTTTAAGCCATTCTGAGACAAAAAAAATTAAGTGGAGCAGAAAAAATAGCTTTCTTTATGCCTTACGAGACCTAAAAATTCGACCGTAAATTTCCAATTCAAAAGGCAGAAGTCGAGAGTGACTGCGTCTGCTGGGGACCCTCTCTCCCTGTGGACCAGTCATTGCATAATTTTGTGCTGTGTTCACACAGGCCTCTCAGTGTTGCTGAGCTAGGAAACCCAGTCCTGCCCCCAAGTAGTGAATCTTTCTCTAAACCGTGTATTCCCAATAATGGGCTTCCCACTGACAACTCAGTGATCCCCAATTGTTTGATATGTATCCATAGGAAAAGAAAATGGCTCCTGCCACCATTAGTTACAAGGTGGGCTGTTTGGCCCAGCACAGCCAAGAGCCTCAGTTTCTGACAGGCAGCAGATGTTCAGGCTCCCTGTCCCAGAGGACAGCAGAAGGCAAGGGGGAGGGGTGGAGGTAGGATTCAGGGAGCTCAAGGCAAAAATTCTTTCCTAAGTCTGGAACCTCTGTGGGGCTGGGCATCGGGCAGATGGTGTTTGCTTTCTCCATCAGTCAGGGAGTCACGGCCAGAAGCATGGGGGATGGGGGCGTCCAAACATCATTTTTGAAGCTCTTCAGGCTCCCTGCATTTTTAAATCACTCAAGTTTGCTTTCTAAATATCACAGAGGCAATTCTATACAATATTGTGGCATTCACTGGATCACATACTCTGGTGTAGGGGTGGGGATAGAATTACTCAACTTAGAGCAGCAACCAGCTTAAACATTTTCAATTCCTTCCTGTGGCCTGGACCTTTTCCCCTGGAGACCCTGCTAGCATTTTTCTTGCCCTCTCCCTAATTGATTCTTTCACGTCCTGAACTCAGGGTGATTTTGTGCTTCTGGCTCCTGTGTGGGAATCTACCCTCTCTGTTCCTGACTCCCTATCTCTACTGAGGTCAGCAAGGTAGGCTGCGGAGCAGGTGGTATTCAAACCGATGTGGAGAATGTCCTTGTTCCCAGGATGTTCATGCCTCAGACACTTAGGGGTGAAGTATCTTGACATCTACAACTAATTCTCAAATGGTCCAAAAGAGAGAGAGGGAATCCACAAATAAGGCGAATGAGAAGGGTGAAGGGTACAAGGATGTGTACTCTACTGTTACTTTTGCGACTTCTGTTGGCCCCCAAATTTTCAAAATTAAAGCAAAAATGTGAAAGACCAGCATGGTGACAATAAGCCACCTCTCTTCAGTCTTAGGTCTGATCAATGGTCTCTGCGCTGGGGGAGGTGTCTGGCTAGGGTGCTGATGTGGATAAATACGATGGTTACTTGATTTCCTTCCAGTGTGAGATCACCTTATATGGTTCATGAGTCCGTACTCTGAATAGGAGTACCATTGAGTGGCATCCTAAATGCTTCAGATTCATTGCCTGTGGGCTCTTTCTAAGCCTAGAGATGATTATGCTCCGTTGCAGACATACTGAATTGAACTCTCTAGGGGCAGAAAAAAAGAACAAGTAGTATTTATTTAAACCTCTGTTTGTGGAGATACCTACTTTTAAGAGGATAAGACAAGGGCTTCTTTGTCTCCTTCAGAAAACAGCACAGAGACAAAGAAACAAAGAAGAATTTTATTACATTTTTTGTGAAGCTAGGAAATGTCTATAGTCCCAAACTATATATAAAGGATATGGCACCATATGCAGCAGAAATTGGATCACAATGAAGCCTGTCAGTGAGAAAGAATGACTGATGGACACTGGCGATCTATGGCAGAACTGGCAGAGCATGGTCTTCTCCATCCTGGGGCACAACCAATGTTTAGGACAACAAGATGAAGATGTAGGTCTGCCTGTGGGAGTCCCCCTGGACAGCGTGTGACACCACAGAGGGGCCACAGGAAACAGAAGGAAATGAGAAAATGCTCAGATCTGCAAGAAGCAGTCTCCCTGGGTGGCTGAATGGAGGAGGAACTGTGGTGGTTGGCAGCTCTGTGGCTGCCAATTTTTCTTAGCTGTAGTGATTTAAGGACTACACCCTCTGACAAAATCCACTATTAGAGCTTCACTTTGAGCCAGAGACTCTCTGCTAATTTTCAGTGCTTTCCTGGGTCCTCTCTAGACTGTCCTTTCACAGACAGCTGATCCAGGGAGAATGCCCCTCATTCATGAGGAATGAGCAGAGAATCTATTCAAAACTTTGCCAAAAAAGAGACAAACTAGAGGCTACTGAGGACAAACACAAGGAAACATTTTGTAGCAGAGTAGATGAAAAAGACAACAAAATGATTCTCCACAAACTCAAAGAACTGGTGAAAACTAACCTCAATACTTGAAGAACTAAAAGCAGAGACTCCTGAGCTGTAGGAGGAAATGACAAAACAACAGAAGAAAATTAAAAATGACCTAGATGAGAAAAGTAAAGTGAATATAGTAATAGAAGCCACCTTGGATTTGGACAAAAGAGAAAAGACACTGATAAAAATACAATCAGAGACATGGAGTGCAGACTTGAGAAAATGAGCAAAATAAAAAGAAAACAAACAAAAGAGTGAAAAAAAAAAAAAGGATTGAATAGTACATGATGGGCATGAAAGACAAAGATGACTCAACATATTCTTTATGTCCTTGGAGAAGAAAACAGAATAAATCAATAGAAAAAATATTTGAACATATCATTTAAGAAAATTTTCAGATAAAGCTCAATTCTTAACATTGATAGGGCATACTATATCCTTCTTGGAGGAGGAAGAAAATTCATGGACATTGGTGCATATCCTGATGTAAGTACTGGACTTCAAAGAAAAGCAAATAATTCTACAGGCATCAAAGCACAAAGAACACACTGAGAAGGGGAAAAGCAAGACTGTCTTTAGATATCTCTCTGGAAACATTCAGCGCTAGAAGACAACGGAACATGGTTTGAAGTCCTTAGGAAAAAAAAGTGAGACAAATACTTTCATACCTACTCTTATTTTATACTTATACCTAGTTAAATTTTATACCTAGTCAAGATACCTGAGAGATATCTTTTATTTTTTAAATTTTTTAAATTAATTTTTATTGGAGTATAGTTGTTTTACAATGTTGTCTTAGTTTCTGCTGTACAGCAAAGTGAATCAGCTATACGTATACATATATCCCCTCTTTTTTGGATTTCCTTCCCATTTAGGTCACCACAGAGCACTGAGTAGAGTTCCCTGTGCTATACAGTAGGTTCTCATTAGTTATCTATTTTATACAAAGTAGTGTATATATGGTAATCCCAGTCTCCCAATTCATCCCCACCCCCCATATGCATATGTCTGTTCTCTACATCTGTGTCTCTATTTCTGCTTTGCAAATAAGTTCAAATAAGTATTGTTTTTCTAGACGCCACATATAAACGATATTATATGATATTTGCTTTTCTCTTTCTGACTTACTTCACTCTGTATGACAGTCTCTAGGTCTATCCACATCTCTGCAAATTGCACAACCATAATTCAAAGAGATACATGCACCTCAATGCTCATTGCAACACTATTTACAACAGCCAGGACATGAAAGCAACCTAAATGTCCATCAACAGAAGAATGGATAAAGAAGATGTGGTACATATATACAATGGAATATTACTCAGCCATAAAGAGATATGTTTTAAAGATGCTAGCACTCAAGAAACATAGTTCTTGTTGCTTTGTGACCACCTAGAGGGGTGGAATAGGGAGGGTGGGAGGGAGACGCAAGAGGGAGGAGATATGGGGATATGCGTATATGTATAGCTGATTCACTTTGTTATAAAGCAGAAACTAACACACTATTGTAAAGCAATTATACTCCAATAAAGATGTTATAAAAAGAGAAATATAGTTCTCCACGAGCCTTTTTTGAAGACATCATGCATCAAATCTCAGCTGCATTAAGTGAAGAATGGAGAAACAATGAGAAAATGTTGCAGTGAGTGATGAATCCATTTGCATATAGATCTAAGGATAAAATTGTCATGGAAATTATGATTACAGAAAAGAACAGAGAGCTGAAAACAATGGCAATGTTAAAATAATAATATAACTAACAAAATTCAGGTGGTAGACAGGAAGAGAAGATGAAGGTAGTGAAACACTGCGAAGTTCCTTACCTTACAGAGCAAGAAGATCAGATATGTTTAAAGCTGAAAAATCAAATAGGGAACTATAAGAATATAATTTAAGGGAATAAAGGTAAACACTAGATGACCTAGGGATAACAGCATCACCAGACAGTGAAGGAGAAAGAGGAAAGGTGGATGAAAATCAAAGAACCTGAATTTGAATATAGTTTATGGTGGGGAGGCAATAGATTCTGTCTGAAGAACTGAGATACAAGTATAGGATATATTAGGGAAGAATGAAATGAGACTCGGTCTGCCAAACTACAAGTTGCCAAAAAACACACAACAAAGCAAAGCAAACCTAGACCATAAAATGGAAGATAAAGAAAAATAAAAATATTTTAAAGATTTGAAGGCTTAATGTAAAATAATAACTCTAATATATGAAAGACCAAAATATAGCTCTAGGTAATTATCATGGAAAAATCTCCAAGATATATAGTTAAGCAAATCCTTAACCTTAAGTGAATCCTTAATTCTTTCTTTCCTGAGTCCCGTTATACTCACAGTTAATATCTCAAAAGTTAGCCATCAATTGTTCTCCAATTACCTCATCTGTGATCATTTTTCTCCAACTTGAGTTTAATCCTTTCTCAGGGGAAGACCATGGACTCTCTGTTCTAAGTAAATCCCAGGTCTGCCTGTTTCCCACCATCTTCACAGCTACTACCTTAGTTCGAGGCAGGATCACTGTTTACTTGGTCTACTCCTGATCTCCCGATAACCATCTTGGACCTTCTATAGTTCATTCTCTACATGGCAGCTGAAGCCATTGTTGGCTTTGAGCATAAATCAGATGACCTTGCTCCCTGGCTGTCCAGCACACTTGTGATAAAATCTAGGTTTCAGGAGACCTATAAGTCCCTGCAGGATCTCCAAGCACTCTCCCCATAACTGCATTTACTGATCTCCAGTTTTCTTGCTCTTCTTTCCACATGCCAAGCTCCTTCCCTCCTGGGACCATTGTACTTGCCAGGAAAGCCCTTCCTCTATGTCCTTGCATGCCTCTCTCTGTCACATCATTCGGGTCATGGTTAAAATCATCACTTCCTCTGAGACTTCCCTGACACCCTACCTAATATAGAGCTCCTCTCTACCCCCCATCAACTTCTAACCCTATTTTTCTTTGCAACATTCATCTTTACTATGTATAAGAATGGAAAACGTAACCTGGGGTTAGACTGCCTGGGTTTAAATCTCAGCTCCGCTGCTTAAGCTGTGTGACATTCGGCAAACCCTTAAATTCCCTCTACTTTACTTTTCTCTTCTGTAAAGTGGAGGTAGTGTGACACCCAGCTTATGGGACTCTTGTGAGGGATGAAAAGCCCTTAGAAGGGTGGCAGGCAGAAGATGAAGACTAAGTAAGTATTTGTTATATTATAAAATTGGTATTTATTTACTCACAGTTGCCTCAGTCACTACCCTAAGATTGCCACTCTGGTGTTTTAGTTTGCTAGGGCTGCAGTAACAAAGCACTGCAGACTGAGTGGCTTTAAACCACAGAAATTGATTTCCTCACAGTTCTGGAAGGCAGAAGTCTGACATCAAGGTGTCAGCAGGGTTGGTTTCCTCTGAGGCCTCTCTCCTTGGCTTGCAGATATTCATCTTCTCCTTGTTCCCCCACATAATCTGCCTTCTGTACCTGTCTGCGTCCTAATTTCCTCTTCTTATAAAGACACCAGTCATACTGGATTAGCAATCACCCTAAGGACCTCATTTTAAATTAACTACCTCTTTAAAGACCTTATCTCCAAATATGATCCCATTCTGAGGTATTGGAAGTTAACGTTTCAGCTTGTGAATTCTGAGGGGACACAATTCAGCCCTTAACATCTGGAGCTCAAGGTTTACAGCCTGGTGAGCTCCGCATGTCAGCAGATAGAAGTATGTTTAGCATATTTCAGTTTGCCCATAACTATCTCTTGAACGAATGGGAGTGCTTCTTCCCTCCTGTCTCTTGCTACATCTGGCATATTCAGTTTCTTCATAACCATCCCTTGAAAGCACAAGAGTGCCTCCTACCCACGTCCCTTGCTCTGTCCTGTGTCCATGAAGCACAGGGCAGCCATGAACCCTGAGCAGAGGAGGCATTTGAGGAATGAGCTGAGGGCTTGTGAAGGGTCCACCAGCTTCACTGAGGAGCTGGTGCTGGGCTCTTTGGTGGCTTAGAGACTGGAAAGGACAGGGAGGCACAGAGAACCCTGAGCTTTTGGTAGCGTGGTTGCAGGCCAGCCCACGGTAAGCAGGTGGTTCCAGCCCTCCAGCAGGACAGATCTCCATTCTCATCAAAGGAACAAACCAAGTTCAGTCCTTGGCTCTGCTCCTCTCCTGGACTGAGGCTTGGAAGACAGCCCTTCTTGGAAGCAGCTTCTGATCTTACGTAAGGTGTTGGAATCACCAGTGGTTGGAATTTCTCCTGTGAGTGCTGTGGAAAAGGGCGATATTTTACTCGTTTATGATCAGGTAAACCTCACTCTATACTACTGTTAAATTCTCCAAAGGTTGGTTGTGAATTTTAAATCCAAGTTTACCTTAAATGCACAGTGGTCAGGGTTGGGGGTTGGGTCACTGTTTAAAGCAAAAAATAGTCAGTGTGCCTCTTTTGGCAAAAGGAAGCCTTCTAATTTGTGTTTTTTGTTTGTACATGTGGCCTTTATACATGTATACACACACACACCCACACCACATACACACACACACAAACACCACACACCACACACACACACTCACACGCACTCTCACACACACACATACACCACACACACCACCCACACACATGCACACACTCTCTCACACACACACACACCACACACACTCACACACACTCTCACACACACACACTCACACACACACCACCCACACCACACACACCACACACCACACACACACATACAAGACACACACACCACACACACCACACACCACACATACATAATACACTCACACACACACCACCAACACCACACACACATACCACACACACACCACACATACACACCCCACACGCACACACACACACCACCCACACACACACCACCCACACACACCACACCCCCCCCACACACACCACACATACACACACCACACAAACACACACCACCAACACCACACACACATACCACACACATACCACACACACACACTCACACACACACACCACACATACACCACACACACACCACACACACACACACCACACACACCACACACACACACCACACACACACCACACATACATACCACACACACACACCACACACACCACACACACTCACCACCCACACACACCACACACACACCACACACACACCACACATACACACATACACTCACACACACCACACACATACCACACACACACTCACCACATGCACACACCACACATACACACACCACACACACACACCCCACACCACACACACACACACACCCCCATACACACACACGGCACACACACCACTCGCACACACACCACACACACACGACACACACACCACACACATACACCACACACACCACACACACACCACACATACACACACTCACACACACACCACCCACACCACACACACATACCGCACACACACACCACACGCACACACCACACACACACACCCCCCACACCACACACACCACACACACACACACACCCGCCCACCCACACACACACGGCACATACACCACACGCACACACACACATCACACACACAGCACACATACACACACCACACATACACACACCACACACATACACACCACCCACACCACACACACACCACACACATACACACACCCACCACACACACCACACACACGCACCACCCACACACACTCACACACACACCAGACACCATACACACACACCACACACACACACACGCCACACATACACACACCACACACATACACACACCACACACACCACACATACACACACCACACACATACACACACCACACACACCACACACACACACCACACACACACACACCACAATACACACACCACACACATACACACACTACCCACACCACACACACAAACCACACACACACACACCACACATACACACACCACTCGCACACACACACAACACACACACACACCACACATACACACACTCACACACACACCACCCACACCACACACACATACCGCACACACACACCACACGCACACACCACACACACACACCCCCCACACCACACACACCACACACACACACACACATCACACACACAGCACACATACACACACCACACATACACACACCACACACATACACACCACCCACACCACACACACACACCACACACATACACACACCCACCACACACACCACACACACGCACCACACACACACACTCACACACACACCAGACACCACACACACACACCACACACACACACGCCACACATACACACACCACACACATACACACACCACACATACACACACCACACACGTACACACACCACACACACCACACACACACACACACCACAATACACACACCACACACATACACACACTACCCACACCACACACACAAACCACACACACCACACACACACACACCACACATACACACACCACTCGCACACACACACAACACACACACGACACACACCCCCCCCCCCCCCCCCCCACACTCTGTAAGGACCTGGTATCTAAATCAGGTCTAAAACAGGAAGGCTTTATTAAGTAGTTCAAACTGCAGAAAAAATTATTATCCTAGTTTAAGCCAAAATACCACAAAAAACCTAAAGACAGCATCTGTCAGCTTTGGGGATCCTGCTTTACTCTGGGCACCAACCTGTACATTTTGACTTTGAAATAGAAGCTACAGGGACTGTAGTTACCAGGCATGGATGGTCAGCGGAATGTGAAATACTAGGTTTTCTCCTCGTACATTTGTGCTGTCCGGTAGGGTGGTTTAGTTGAACATATTTTGGTGGTTTTGTGAAAGAGTATAAGGCCCTAAAAATGTAAGTTGCTGAGTCATTCTCATAGACAGCCTCGGGGTTTAATTGGAAAGTTAGGGCAGGCATCTTGACTGGCATGTGACATTCTTTGTTGCCACTATTAAAAAAAAGCAGAATTGAGGCACAGATGAAGGGGTCAGATTTACACAAGAATAACCGCCCTGGGAGATTTTCCAGGACGTAGAACAGACTCTTACAAAGGAAAAAAGATTCTGACAAGGTGAGTTCAAGACAATGAACGATAGAGCAGTCCCCTTGAGGAATTCAGACACTTGACATGAAGAGCTGGGAAGAAACTGTTGCTGAATCAATCCAGGAAAACTGAAGGGTGACGCAAAACGTGTTTTGAATTCTTTTCTTCAAAAACTGTGTTTTATTTTGTATTATTTGATTCATTAATATTTTAGAGAAATAATGCCTTATCTGTTAGGTTCTCTTCATTTAAATTAGTAAGAATTAGAATTACTAATTAGTAATTACTAATTTTTTTTCAAAATTACTAATTTTGAATTAATACTCTTTCAGGTTCAAAGATTTTGAAATTCAGAGATTATTATGGCTGGACTGTGCCTTCAAAAGTAAACAAGACAGTGATATCTGATGATGAGGAGAAACTGAATGGCTCTTTGGCCATATGCTATGCCCTCAACTTCTTCATTTGGATGGCTGTATCACCAGTAGTACCAGCTTGGATTTATTGAAGACCTGGTTTAGAGTGGGTGCAGAGAAAAAGCCTGTGTCTATTTTATAATTGTGTCCTTGAGAGTTTATTCTTCAGAAAAAGTACAGCTGGTGCCCGACATTCTTATTTTTAATGTTTTGGACTCAATTTTGCTTTATTCACAATGTGCGGTTAACATCTAAAATCAATTTTTGTGCATAAAGAAATGACATTATTAAAATATTATTAAAATAGGTTTTCACAGGCACTTGGCTATTTGTGACAAAATGCATAATTAGCAGGATTTAGGAGCTAATGGGTTTATAAGCCCATTATACATAAAAGCCCCCCTTCTAAAATAATGTTCAGCTTGTATTTACACGACTTGCTGTGACTTGTGTAAGAAACAAATTGTTCTATAGATTACCGAAGTCTTATTGCTTTGTACTATCTCTTGAAGCAACTAAAAAAATATGGAGCTTGGTATTTTTCGTGGCAGGGCAGCAGAGAGGGAAGAGCTTACACTATATTGGCAGTTTGGAGCTTGAGCTTAAACTGCTTGAAATGACTGGATTCTCAGAGAAATCCTTTGAAAATGTGGGCTTTTTATGGCCAGTGCGTCATCGGGCGTCACAAGCCAGGTTGTAGGGCTGAGGCTGGTGCGAAAGCCGTCTGCATCGATGCATCAATCCACACCTGATGTTTGATACAGGTGTGGAAAGGAACGTTCCACTCTTTAATAGTTTTTCTTTTTAAAATGTCAGCATTCAAATTAAATATTTACTCGCCATTGTTCAACACACTGCAAGATGAGTCAGGGAAGAGATAAAACCTAAACAGAAGTAAACAACAATTTACCCAGACTTGTAAGCTCTGTTTGTCGTTAGGTACCTTAAAATACGAAGATTTAAAAACGTGACTGGGCTGAAGGACAAAGACAAATACCATTTGACATCGCTTATATGTGGAATCTAAAATATGACCCAAATAACTTATCTAAGAAACAGAAACAGACTCAGAGACATAGAGAACAGACTTGTGGTTGCCAAGGGCGGGGGGGAGTGGGGAAGGGGAAGGACTGGGAGTTGGGATTAGCAGATGCAAACTATTATATAGAGAATGGATACACAACAAGGTCCTATTGTGTAGCACAGAGAACTGTATTCAATATCCTGTGATAAACCATAATGGAAAAGAATATGAAAAAGAATATATGTATATGTGTAACTGAATCACTTTGCTGTACAGCAGAAATTAACACAACATTGTAAATCAACTATACTTCAATACAATAAATTAAAAAATAAGTAATAATCCTGTAGTCCTATTTGAATTAAAGGTATCATTAACTCATGAAAAAAATATGACTGGGGTTCAGGGGTGGGAGGGTGTCAGGCCCTTCTGCTGAGGTCATGTGATTGAATTGCCCTAATTTGGACTGTCACAGGAGTGTCTCTAAAAAGGCACTTGTTTCCAGCAAATATACGCCTTACCAATGCCCCCTCTCAAAATGGAAATGACACTTTATTTTACTTCTACTGAAGTGATGGTACCAAGGAGTGATTTTGGGGTCTTCAGCACCCCCATGATTCCATCAGCTTACAGTCGCCCCCAAATAAACAAACAGAAAAGTCAAGCACACAAAAAGACATTCTCTAGGCCCATGAAGCTTCAAGGATGTTGGTTTCCTTGTGTTCATTTCTTAGAACTAGACCCCAAGTGTCTCCTAGATAGAGAGCCCTAGCCCTAACCCCAAATTTAACTTGTGCAAGAGAACTCGATGGGAGTGCAGGAAAAGCTGGAGTCACCTTTGACCAGGTGATTTGCATATAATTTGAATATTTGAATTCAGATACACGTTCAAACAGTTGTTTTTGTGCCAGGTGAAAGAGAGCTGTATCTTCCATGTGATACTGAAATAGCTAAGACATATTCTACTTCAGTTGACATGAAAATTAGAAGTGACCGTGGTACAGAAAAAAACGTGGAAGAGGTCTCTTGCAAACTTGGTCAGATAATTGGATGTTGTTTTTTGATACCCACGTGCCACTCATGTCTACCTGCAGTTCTTGGCCATTTTGCAGGGGACAAGAAGAGAAGAAGAGAGAGAAAGGCACAGTGTCGGGGAGGAGCAATGCGTCTGACCTTTCAGAACTCGCACTTCTCCTTCCATGGAATGCGGATTTCAGCTCCTCTGCTGCAAAGCCAGAAGTAGAACCATCAACCTCAGCTGACCAATTTAATCATTCTATAAGTGTGGGAGCCAGCTCAGAAAGAATTTGAGAGTTAGCTCAGACGTCCCTTTAAAGAGCTATGCTCTTGCTGACACTTTAACATACAATAACTGAGGATCTTGGCCCCATTCCTTGTTTCTTAGGTCTTAATGGTAGGTCTTATAATTTAGTGATTGAGTTAAAAACCAAGGGTCTATGTTGAAGGGAGTGATGAGTTTTATGTTGAGAGTAAGTGAATTTTTTCAAGCTAGGACTTATTTCAACAATGGATTTTTTCAACACCTTAGAGATGAACCAGTGAATATCCTCCAATTTGATCAAGCCCCAGTCCCTCCTCTTTGCAGCCTGATGAGGTTAGTAGAACCATATGCCGGAAGCGTGAGCTCTAATTTTTCATGATTAAAGAACTGGAAGGAAAACAAAAAACCTCTCCAACTCAACTGTGTGAAAGACAAAGTTTGCAACACGCAAATTCTCCAAATTGAAGGTCTACAAATTCCCCTTCTTAGGGGGCTTATCCTCACAATCTTTGAGCTTCAAAGTAGGGGAAATGGGCAGTAAATTTCTCTCTCTGTTTGGTTGGTATTTGCATACCGCAAAGCAAGCTAACACAAACTGGGGTTTAGAGTTTTCTTCCTAACTGCACATACCACTCACTGTTCTGACTCTGAACATGTCAAAGGACAAAGAAATAAAATGCACTTACTGTTGGCCTTCTGGTTCTTCTCCCTCCTGCCAGGTCTCCTGCCAGGTTAAAGGCAAGGTTTCCTCTGCTATTCCACTCCCACTATGCGACAGGTTACACTAAGGTAATTTGTTAAAACTTGAAGTTGTCTTATTAAGAGTAAACCAGAAGGCATATGCAGTGTTTCCAATTAGTTACCAAGAAGCATATTAGTAACAACCCCTCACAAATATAAAACATCACGCCCTGACTAGCTCAGTAGACCAGAAATCTTACCCAGACCAGATCTGACCATTTTACAAGGGAAGGAATGGATGTACACGGAGCCTGAGTGGCTCCAGTGACAGAGACAGGTCTAGAGCCCAAAGTTCGTGACAACTACAAATCAAGTGTTTTTTTTTTTTGCCACAGCATAACCTGACTTGTGTCATTGACACACTTGTTCATTTCCCAAGTGGTGTGTTAGTTTGGCTGGGCTACAGTTCCTGGCTATTCACTCGTCACTAATGGAGGTGGTGCTGTGAGAGTATTTCATAGACGTAGTCAGTTGACTTGATCCTACATTACCTGTGTGGGCCTGACTCGATCAGTTGAAAGGCCCAAAGGCGAGAGGGTTGACACTTCCTTGAGAGAAGAAATTCTCCCTGTGGATGACAGCTTCAGCTGCTGCCTGAGAGCTTCTGTCTTCCCTTCTTGACAGCCTGCCCTAGAGATTTCTGACATGACCAACCAGCCTCTTAATCATGGAAGCCAATTCCTTCCAATACATCTCTTAATATATATCTCCTGCTGGTCCTGCTTCTCTGGTTGAACCTTGATGGATACACCAAGAGAGCAATTGTAGTTAAAAACTGGATCTGATGGGGAATTCCCTGGTGGTCCAGTGGTTAGGACTCCGCGCTTCCATTGCAGGGGGCACGGGTTTGATCCCTGGTTGGGGAACTAAGATCCCGCAAGCCGTGCGGCGGCACAGCCCCCAAAAAAACAAAAGTGGATCTGATGTGCTGGGAGCATCTCATGAGGTTTCCGTATATGGATGGAAAGAGAAAGAAAAGCCTTGAGTGGCCGCAGGCCACTTATTCTTACTTCATGGAACCAGAAGCCTGATTGTTCATATGCTTTTGTGCAACTCTTGTTGCAGAAGAAGACCTGGCCCTGCTGGGACATTGAGGTCCGGATTGCATTCTGATATAAAGACTGATGGACATTGGTTCACACCTACCAGGCACTGGTGGGAAGAGGGAGAGTGGGCAAGAGAAGTGTAGATCAGAAACTCTGACAGAAAGGAGTTGGAATGATCAATTGGTGATTCTTAGGAAAACAGAGCATCAGCAGATGTACCTGCCACCAGGTCATGGTCAAGATGAGAGGTCACAAGATGAGCTTAAGATAGCCAACGGCTGCCAGAAAGACAAGGGAAGACGGAGAACAGGAAGCCAGACTTTGGGTGTGGAAATTTAGGAATAAGCAATGAAGATACCTGGGTGTTTTCAGTGGAAAACTATGCATTATTTAGAGCACACCCTTCTGCGTTTTCTGATTTGAGCTGTTCATTGCCATGGAGATATTTTTATAATTTGTAAATGGTAGAGAACTGATTGCAATGCAATTATAATTACCAATCAAGCAATTCTTGTATATAGACCTACAAATAAATTCTGCCAGGTGGAAGTTCAATCAATATCTTTCCTGATGGGAAAAAACATTTCAACATTCCTTTCCTCCATATAAATTTGTGGTTTGACTCCTTTGAACCTGTTGTAACATCTGTATGATTTCCTTGTTTAATTAATGAGTTAAATGCAATATTTGGTCTGTGTTCATTTTATGTTTGAGGGAAGCTGAGGGGTCACTAGGCCCCAGAAAGGCCCATGCAGTCATGCTTGCAGCACAGACAATGTAAATAAAAGTAAACTTTTTAATTTTTCTTTTTTAATTAGGGTAAAATTCAGATCCTTTATTCTTCTCTTTGAGATTAACATCAAGAGATGCTTTTATAGTTTTTGGAAGAAGAGTTAAATGTGCCCTCTGTGTTTCATATTTATGTACACATTTGTTTATGTAGGCGTGATTTCTATCTTACCTGCTTCCAAAAACCACGTTTGAAGTGGAGCAGAGGGTAAAAGGAGAAAGAATAATAGATTGTCTAGCAGGCCAGACCTCACCTTGCAAAGAGCAATGTCATCTGCAGAACCACAGAGCAGATGGTGAAAAACCATATGATAAAAATAACAGAAGGCTACATGGTAAATACATCATAACAACAGGCAGGCAGCTAATGAGACTGATGAACAGAAAGTAGAAGATGAGGAGGGAGGGGATCACCCAAGGTCACCAGGTCTGAGATATTAAGGTACCTTGCAGGTTGGATTTATGTCAACAGTCTCCGAAGAGCCAAGTGTGGTTTCACTTTCAAGAACACTTGGCCTTCCATTTGCAGGTGGGCGGGGGCAGGAGAGTGCAGGCCTGGGGCAACAGACATCGCTAATTCTCCCCTCTGAATGGATACACTGGAGCAGGGATAGGGACCATCCCTGCCCTAAGACATCATTGGAACAGTGGAGCACAAGTCTCCCACTTGGCCAGTATCCTGTCCACCATGCTGTCTCCAGCACCATGGTGACGGTGGGGATGGCAATGCTAAGGGTCAATGAGCACTCTGTAAACAATGTAATCAATGGAGCAGAGGGGGGCACTTTCTACTATTTTCTTAATATATGTAGTTGTGCTGAGAGAGATGATTACTGCAAATTTCAAGGTGAATTGTATGAGATCAGTGAGTATGGAGATTTATACTGTCTGGAATGTAATTCTAAAAAACTTTCCTAAAGGTCTTTTTAAGGAAAATATCACAGAATTAAATTGAATACGTGTCAATAAAAATATTGTGTGCCTCAGGAGGTAAATTACACATTTTATCAAGAAAAGCATTTGGGAAACTCAGATAATATATTAACATTCTATCTAGGGACTGCTGTTAAGAGAAGGATCTAGACTAAAGCTGAACTCCAGACAAAAGAGGAAGAACATCTCCCTGGGATATGTGGGGAAAATATAGACAGAACTGGAAAAGTCCAGAGGCAGCAGCAGTGCATGTGTTTTGACCAAGGGAAGAGGGAGTTGGACATAAATCGTGGCTGGAAAATTAAGAGGACCGGCCTCAGAGCCCTGGAAATGTACGAGTCAGGGGACAATCTCTGTGTGGATCCACGTAGCTCAAAACCTGTGTCATATCCTAAGAGTAGGTACACTGGGCTCCTACCATGGGCAGGAGTGGGGTGAGTAAGAAAGAGGACCTGGCAATTTTCAAATAAAACTAAAATGTTCCTCAGAATTCATAGTACAGAAAATGCTTGGAAGTCTTTTACGTGAGTGACCGTTTTAAAACATGGCTCTCAAGCTGTGTGTTTGCTATCTCACTCATAGTTTAGAAGAGGGAAAAAGAAAAGTAGGTACGAATGATGTCTTTTGCAGGTTGTGCAAGAAATTCACAGTGGCCCTGGGATGGGGGAAGGGGGAACCAGACTTTGCAGATCCCTGAGCTGAGCACGAGGCAGTGAATTGTTTCTTGGGATTATCAAATCAGCCTGAGTCAGTCCCCTGGAGGGTCTGGGAGTAAATAATGAATCACATGCTGTGAGGACAGGGAAGGAATAGGGTTTCCTGAGTGTGATGAGCTACTATTGACACAGGCCTGCTATTGACGTGTCCGGAGCCTCCAAAGCACATTCTTCATACTGGTGACCCCTCTTCTAATCTTAGTAATGGCTAACATTTGTTGAGCACCTACTATGTGCCAGGCATTTCTTTCCAGGTATTAATTCATGGAAGCAATCCAGGAGGTGCTTTTACAGACTAGAGTGGAAAAACTCATCAGGTAAGTTAGCTACAGTTTGTGTTTTAAACGTATAACCATTTTCCTGAGTTGTCAGGTTCAATAATTCTTGGATCTGCTTAAGCAGGGTTCTGATAGGAACATTTGCCTCAGGCTTTCACATGTTTATATAATTTGAGTTTAGCTTACTCTGCTAATTTTAAGTCCTGTCAGGATTTGGAAGAATTTATAGATATGATGCAGGGGGTTGGTGACTTGTAGTGATTTGAAGGAAGTAAATAGGTTCTATCTTTCCCTTTGTAGCCTCTCCCACCATTCAGGTAACATGGCATCTTTATCCTTCTATATGTTTTAAATCTATTGTGTTGTTCATACTTACAAAAATGGCAGCAAAGTCCTATTTAGAACTCTTTAAAGGATGAGCTTGGAAAGCCAGATCATCTTCTTCCATTAGCATGCTGGTTGACCAGATGGCTGTGGCCCCTTTACTAGGCACTAAGTTGTAAAGTCTGGGTTCCAGGACATGGCAATTTAAACGAGGGACTGAATTCTCCTGAGGTCAGACTTGAGGGGTGAGGTGTCATGGATAGTAGGAGTTGAAAAGCAAAGCACCAGAACAGGCAGAGGCAAGCCAGGCAGCGAATGGTACAGATCTCTGGGCGAATATTGGGAAGAAAAAAAACGAGATCACAGTTCTCCAAAGAGAGCTTCTTACATAGCAACGCCTTACATCCTGGAATCATGGGAGGCAGGAGCCCTCGCTAGATGCTGAGTTTTCCCTTTTCTGTTGCTCATGTGTGTTGCAATAACTAGGAGGCCACACAATTGATGGAGTTTCTCAGGCCTGCGGAAACACGGGAGGACATGTGGCATTATAACTCTGCTTAGATAACTTAAAAATTTAAGAATAATGTCAGCAATAGCCACCATTAAACAGAGATCTCAGGAGTGGAACAGACCATTTAAGCATCTGTTTTACTTGCGGCCCAGTATTTATCTCTTTGGCTCAGGCCCAAGTACCTAGCTGGCAAGGACCCAAACCTATCCCCAGAGTTGCCTCTTGGGATCTAAAAACTCCAGACGGCCAGAATTGAAAGCTGTCTCTCTGGGTTTCAGAGGTCTGTTAGAATAATTCTGAGCTATTCCAGATAGCGCATTAGAAAATGGAAACAATTCAAGAATTATTTGTCTTGTTTTGTTTTCAGAATCAGCTCTTGGGAAGGGATTTAAATGAGTTATAAATCATTTCAGAGAGAACGCGTACACAGTACAATGTATGCCTGAATGTTTTGGTTTCTTATTATCAGATGTTTATATTTGATGAAGAAATTTGTAAATTCTGGAGTGACCCTTCAAGGGTCCAATCTAAAAGGTGATCCAAAGGTGGTCTGATGGTGCCATTGTCCACTGTGGTTCTTTGTGTCCCTCCCTACGTGCACTTCACCTGATGCTCGGCTGGGTTCTGCTTCTGGCACTACAGCTTGGCCTGGGCACTCGTGAGAGCCTCGTAGTAGGAACTGGGGAATTCTTTGTCTATCTCATAGACTCAGACATTAATTCCACTGGGGGGTGCACCATTATCTCTGTCACTCCAGATTTTTTTTTTTTTTGTCAGGCTCAAGGCTTCTTTCTCCTTTGCCAACTCTTCTTTCTCATCCACTGCCTTCCATTCCCCATTTTTATTTCCCCTTCTGTCCTTGAGGGCTCCAATGTCTGGCACTGGCTGTCCACTGAGACATGAGTTTAACAACAGTGGAGGGGAGAGCCCTGAGTGGGTGAGGACTAACACAGGCGAGGGCAGGGTGGGTGGACTCAGCCAGGCTGTGGGTCCTGGACTGAGGACAGAGCTTGGGGGACCTCACAGCCATGACTGTCATTGGATGTGAGTTGTGTACATTCATCTGATCCTGCTGCTGTGCTCTGCCTTGTACCATAACCTCAGACGAATGCAGGAGCTCAAACCAAAGTCTGGGGCTGAGAGTTCTGGGTGGATGGGCATTGAGAGGTGAAATGCAAGGCTGATATGGGCCCTGTGCACTCCCACGCACCTTCCTGGCAGAATGTCCAGGTGGAGGGCCAGGTGAGGGCCAGGTGAGGGTCAGAGGCCAATTCTACCCTTGACAAGAGGACAGGGGTCTGGGCACAATCACATGCTGAGCTCTGAGACGTTTTCCTGAATAACAGCAGCATTTATACTCTTGGATATTCTTCACATGTGACTCACGGCTCCATCCTCAAATCTGGAAGAAGTCATTCAAAGAACAATGTGCTGGACTTCCCTGGTGGTGCAGTGTTTAAGAATCTGCCTGCCAATGCAGGGGACATGGGTTTGAACCCTGATCCGGGAAGATCCCATACGCCGCGGAGCAATTGAGCCCGTGCGCCGGAACTACTGATCCGCGCACCTAGAGGCCGTGCTCCGAAACAAGAGAAGTCACCGCAATGAGAAGCCCAGGCACTGCAATGAAGAGTAGCCCCCGCTCACCACAACTAGAGAAAGCCCGTGCACAGCAACAAAGACCCAATGCAGCAAAAAAAAAACCAACCCCCCCTCCAAAAAAACCAATGTGTTTCTGCAGACAGATGAGTAAACTGGCAGGCAGATGGGGGGACTGTAGATAAACAGAGATGGAAAAAGGTGAGCCTGTAGAGTAAAATGTGTCCAAAGCAACAGAAGTTTGGTGTTTGGATATATTTCTGACTCACAAAGTTTAACCACCTGTTTCTTCTTGTATTTTTTAAAGAAAAGCTTTTTTAAAAGCTATTAAGAGACATCAAAATGATTCTTGGGCATTAGGCCACTGTTAAAATGTTTTGATGGATTTAGAATAAATAAGTTGGAAACATATGGATTTCATTTTTCTTAAATTGAATGTGTGAATTTTAAAATAAAAGTAAAATTCCCCATGAAAATAGAGTTTAGCTTTATTTTTTTTTATTGGTTGGGGGGAGTTTATTAAACAAAGGTTTACATGCAAATCAAAATAAATATTTGTAAGGCATGGATACCCTAAGGGCTTCTTTTAGGCACAACCCAGGCCTAGAAGTCTCATCAAGGCTACCTGGATGTGAAAGGGACCACAGCTCTTACGGTTTCTGGAGAAAATATGTGGATAAACCTAAGTAAGAGGATTGTCTGGAGTCTGGACCTGTGAACCTCAAAGGGCAAGTCTTCCTTTGTGTCACTGCCACCATTTAGGGAACAGGGCACCCTGGTTACTGGCAGAAAGTTGTCATTCCACCCAAGAGACCCAATCTGTAGAGACAAAGGGTGGATGAGTAATTATTGCATCCTGATGACATTCATTCATTCACGTTACTCAACCAGACTCTTTGAACAGCCTTCTGATTATAACTTGGCTCCCTCAGTAGATTTTTTTCCTGGCAGTGATATTTCCTAAGTTGGCTTTCTGGTTTATACATCAGTCTTCTGTGAGTTTAGTTCATGTGAGTTTGGCTCCCTGAGCTCAACATTCTCTACAGACCTGACAAAGTCAAGTTGCTGCTCTTGGGGCCTGAGGGCCAGATCCTGGAACACGGCAATAACTCCAGTCATCACTCGCCAGGCTCGTCCAGGACAATATCACCATCCCAACTGTGCGTGCACTGCAGTCATTTCTTATTAATGTAATTATACCGGGAGTGATGATGAGGCTTACCATTCTTTCCTGGCTTATCATGTGCCATGCACTTTACAAGAATCCTTCCAGTAAATCCTCACAGTGGTTCTATGGGACTAGTATCAGTCGTAGTTTACAGTTGAGAAAACTGAGAGTAAATCAAACAAATGACTTTTCCAAAAATCACATAGCTAACAGTCAATGGGGATGCTTGGACTGAGGTCAGCCAGGGCAGTGCAGAGTCCATGTGCCCAACCATACACTGACTGACCTCCTAAACTAGCTCAGGAAACATACCAGCCCTATACAGCCAGGAGAGCATGTTAGGGTTTGCAGACCTGTCTGGACTGATGTCATTTAATTAACCTTTATTTATAAGTGTTCGTGCATTCAAGAACCTTCATTAAGAACCCATTATGGGAACTTCCCTGGTGGTGCAGTGGTTAAGAATCCACCTGCCAATGAAGGGGACACGGGTTTGATCCCTGGTCCAGGAAGAGCCCACATGCTGTGGAGCAACTAAGCCCGTGCTCCACAACTACTGAGCCTGCGTTCTAGAGCCCATGAGCCACAACTACTGAGCCCACGTGCCACAGCTACTGAAGCCCGCATGCCTAGAGCCTGTGCTCCGCAACAAGAGAAGCCACCGCAGTGAGAAGCCCGCGCGCAGCAACGAAGAGTAGCCCAACACAGCCAAAAATAAATAAATTTATATAAAAAAAGAAACATTCCCATCTTCATTAAAAAAAAAAAAAAGAGCCCATTAGGTAAGGACTAGAGATAGTAAGATGAGCAATGATCCTCTTTCCCACTCTCCTTTTCCTCCCTCCTCGAACCTCCAGCCCTTCTCCCCATCCTCACTCTCAGCCGAGGACCCAGCTTCCTCTTCGACTGAGAAAGCTGATGCCCTCATAGGGAAACGCCCACAGGTTAACAGGTGCCACCCGCCCACCTGCCCGCATCCTTGCCTATCTCCTCTGCCCTCGGTCCTGTTACTAGCCAAGAACTACCCAGGCTCCCATCCTAGGCAGCCCATCCCCACACTGTACTTCAGATCCCCCCTTTCCCTTTTGCCTTCTAACAGACACCATGGCTCAGCATTTCTCTTCTTTCTTAGCATTTTCAGCTTCTTCCCGTCTTCTGTCATTACTTATCCTAAAAAGAAAACCTTTTCTTGTCCCCTTCCCCCGTTAACCTCTACCACCATTTCTCTGCTCACTTTTACAGCAAACGCCTTAGAAGACCTACTCATACTTCGCCCTCCATCTCTCTTAAACTCATTCCGCTCGGGGGTTGCCCTCTCCCTTCCCTTGTGAGCTGCTCCTCCTGGTGGACGCCACCACTGGCCCACGGGACCCCTCCTGCTGAACCATCCGTGGCAGGTGGCACACTTGATCACAACCCTGCCCCCCCCCCCCCCCCACTGACACATCCTCTTCACTTGGCTTCTCATTGCTATTGTTGTGCTTTTTTTTTTTCCTTGGCTGGTTCCTCATTATTTAGGATGCCCCAGGGCTCAGCCCTCAGACCTGTTCTCCTCTCCATTCTCACTCTGGATTTAAATACCTGACTGTGTGCTGATGATAGCCAAATGTATAATTTATGTCTCCACCTGGAGCTCCCTTGAACTCCAGACTCATATATCTGACAGTCTCGGCTCCACCACCACCACCTCCCTCCTGGTTCACGCCACCATCTCTGCAGCAGCTTCCTGACTAACCTCTCTGCATCCATCATGTCCCTGAAAATATATTCTCAACACAGTGGTCCTTTCAAAACATAAGCTGGGTCCTGGCAGTCCTCTGCTCAAAATCCTCCTCCTCTTCCCTTCTCTCAACAATGCCAAAGTCACACTGAGGCCTGCAGTCCCCTTCCTGAGGTTCCAGTGAGCAGGGACCACCTGAGGGTGGGCACGTGCTCCTCCTACTGCCCTCAGCCCAGGGCAGGCTCAGGGGGCCGGCTCCATCTCCACCACTGATTCTAGAAATGAAGGTGCAGGTTTTGTGGTGCCCTTTCTGGACATGGTCACCCCTTCCAGGGTGAATCAGTACTCTCTCCAATGAACAGGCATTATTTTTGTAAAGAAAAAAATCTTAAAAGAAAAAGGAAGCTGAAAGCAGAAATCTGCCTTCCAAGAACTGGAACTGTGGCTGCCTGACTCGGATTCCCCAAGCCCAGCTCTCAGTGGGGCATCTCCACCTTTCCTAGGAATTCCAAATGCCAATCCCCCATCCTGTGTCCTCTTCTTTCTCCAGCCCAGTGCTTTTGTCCCCGAGCTGACCTGGAGAGCCTGGGGTGGGGAGTGAGGGTAGATAGAAGAGCAAGTGGCCAGTCATCCCCCCGAGGGACCAGGCCACTGGGGTCTCCCACCTTTTGCTCTGGGCTTCCTTGGCTTTCACTGCTGGAGGCTTTGTGCATCTGAGGTTGCTGCTGCACACGCGGCCGCTAACAGCCCATTGTTTCGATTTTTCCTTATTATGAAGGATAACCTTGGCCCTTTCCAGGACAGCCACCTCAGGGCCAGTGCCTGCCAGCAGATTGTGCCCCATCCTCCCCATGTTTGCTTGGAGACGCTTCAGTGCAAGCACACGTCTGGCAGATGGCTCGGGTTCTAACTTATTTTTTAATTACTAAATAAGTCAGAGCCCTAACGACATTGCTGGATGGTTTATATAGTTAAAAGGTAATTAGTAAAGACCTGTGGTTTTGACTGTGTGTTGAACTTGGAAATAATGAAGTACCAGTAGGGATGATTGATAATATCAACTAACACTTACTGGGCTCAGGACAGGCTGCAGAATTTGCGGGGCTCAGTGCAAAATGAAAATGCCGGGCTCCTTGTTTAAAAATTAAGAATTTCATGATGACAGCAGAGTGGTAAACGAAGCATGGGGCCCTTCTGAGCACCGGGCCCTGTGAAAATTCATAGGATGTAGCCCGTGACTGAGCACTGACCCTGTAAGCCTTGAGGGTCCATACTTCATTCTCACCAAAACCCTTCAAGAGAAAAACTTCTCTTATTTCCATTTTACAGATGAACAAACTGAGGCTTTTAGAGGTTAAGTTACTTGCCCAAAGTCACCCAACCCAACTAATAATCAGGAGAGCCAGGGTTCAATTCTAGGCAGTGAACCCAGAGCAACAATCCTCAAAGCGACAGCTATCTGTCTACATATGAAAACTACCATGTGATAAAGCAATTCCACCCTGAGCCTATATCTAAAATAAAACAAAAACACCAGTTCAAAGAGATCCATCTACCCCACTGTTCTTAGTATCATTATTTACAATAGTCAAGATACTGAAACAACCTAAGTGTCCACTGATGGATGAATGGATAAAGAAGATGTGGTATATATACACAATGGAATACTATTCAGCCATAAAAAAAGGAAATTTTGCCATTTGCAGCAACATGGATGAACTTGGAGAGTTTATGCTAAGTGAAATAAGTCAGACAGAGAAAGACAAATACTGTATGATATCACTTATATGTAGAACCTAAAAAATACAACAAACTGGTGAATAAAACAACAAAAAAAAGCAGACTCACAGATACAGAGAACAAACTAGTGGTTGGTTACCAGTGGGGAGGGGAGGGAGGGGAGATACAAGGGTGGAGGAGTGGGAGATACACACTATTGAGTGTAAGATACGCTCAAGGATATATTGTACAACATGGGGAACATAGTCAATATTTTGAAAACTATAAATGGAGTGTAACCTTTAAAAATTGTATAAAAATTTTAAAAAATTAATAAAGAAAACCAAACACCCCAGTCACAGTTTCACATGTCTGTGGGTTGATAGTTGAACAAACACACAGTAGGAAGTGTACATGGTGGACCCAAATGGACTCAGTCTGGATAACCCAGCAGCAAATGGAGAAGGTGGCCAAGCCCAAGCACAGAGCAACGTTTTGGATAATTGAATTCATGAAATCACATATTTTGGAAAGACCAAACAAGAGCCCAAAGATATCAGACCCGAGGCAACCTCAGTTCAACTACCTAAGAAATCATCCAGTGGAAGTGCTCGAAGCTCGACCAGCCCACCTGTAAATGTCCGTAGCTTCACCGTTCAGTTTATCTTATGTGGTCCAAGGTCAAGGAAACTTAACGTTTTTATTCTTCAGAGTCATGTTTCAAAGTGCTCAGCCCTCGAGTTGATGGTTTGATAGAAACTGTTTTGCACCTGGGTGCCATTCAAACACTATTTGCACATGCTGTACCCAAAACAGTGAATCCACAGTGGAAGATTAAATAAAAAGACAACAACTGGTTTGAAAACAGCAACTGATTCAGTCATGATGATTAAACCATGGACCACCCCCAGCCAGTCCCCTTCACGTTTCCTTTCCAGGTTTCTCGTGACAACTCAGAAAGCCTAAAGCAGGACTACCCTTCTTCCCTGCAGATAGCTTACTGGCATTATCTGCAATTTCTACACCAGTCAAGGGTTGTTAGGAGAAGCAACTGCATGAGAATATTCCTGTGGTTTTTATCTAATGGCGTCAACACATCTCTCTGCAGGATGTGTATGGGGAAAACATCACTGATCCAAGAGATGCTTCTTTCCCTCTAAACAGGAAAACTTGAGGCTCAAGTGTAAAATCCAGCTGAATAATTTGCTTTCCAAATTAAGGGAAAGAGCCGGGATGTTTTGTGAAGTCATCAAACCTAATGTGGAGTGAGTGACATGAGAAATTCTGGTTAGGCTAAAAGGCCACTGAGATTTAAACCCACAGGTGAGTTTGCTCTTCCTTCTGGAAGGTGAAACAGAGAAATGTTGCTGAACCCCCTGTGTTTCCACCCATCCCCAGCTGGACGTCTAGAGGTGTGCTCTGAGGCTGCTTGTCACCCTTACTCTCCCTGTCCAGAGGCCTTATTTCCTGGGACTGTGGATTTAGACACTGGTTTTAGTTTGAACTTAATAGAATACCAGGTTTCAGAACAAATGTGGGTGTATATTGTCTGTCTCTTTCTCTGGAATGCACCAGAAATTCATAAACTTAATTTGTTTGACATTTTGCAAGATAAAACACAAGTTGGAGAAGAGAAACTCAAAGAAAGAAAAGGGATCATGAGATTTTCTTAAAGAAAGCGTAAGTCAAAAAAAAAAAAAGACTTACATCTGACAATATCCTCAATAGGAGTAATGGTTAAATGGTTTCGTTTAGGGACTGAGCTCCTTTTGTGATTTCCTGTCTGCTGTCAATCTGCATCGTGAGAACAAAAAGCACTCAGCTTTGAACAGCTGAGGCTTGAGAAACAAAACACAGCAAAATGCTAGTTTAAAACTAAGTAACCTTCAAGGATAATTGAATTATTCCTGTGCCTGAAGTTATAATGTCACATCGCATTGTGACTATTGCTGCGTTTAGAGGGATTTTTTAAAAAAATACCTTCTTTAAAGAGGAACAGAGCTAATAAGTATTTCTTATAATATGCTCATCTTCTACCTCTTTCCTTAAACTGTGACTTGAAATTCCAAGCAAATAGCTTTGTGGGATGGCAATGATTTATTTAGCGGCATTGTGAGTTAGGCGAGTGGCAAAGCAGGTTCGATACACAAACTCTCAAGAAGTTCCTGAATGGGTCAGGCGTCCCTCCAGCAGGCTTGCTGGTCAACCAGCCTCCTCCTTCAGCACAGCTCAGCCCCACAGCCAGGAGACAGGACTGGCCAGGGTGATGGAAGGTGTTAGCATCAGACCCTTGCCAAGAGCTGTGCCCAGCATCAGAAACCGGGGAACCTGTTTGTTCCAATCATATCTGTTTGCTTGTATTTTTGCTCAGGTGAAATCGTATCAGGGCACCTAGAGTATCGAGTAAACTATGCCTACCACTGAGTCACAAAGGGAAAAGTAAAAGTGAGTAGGATGGGGGTCATGGGGTAGGAAGAAAAGGAAGGCAGAAGTGGCATGTTGGGAGGAGGTCAAGGGAATAGGGAGAGCCAGCACTGACCCCATTGCAGGGCTGTTTTCTTTCTTGGGCACCCACTCTGAAAATGGCGACCCTCCACGATGTCCTGATATGCTTAGTTGTGTCTTGCATACCACCTACGCCTGAATCCAGTGCTAGACCGTAAACTCCTTGAGGACAAGCACAGTCTATGGATAATCTTTCATGCTCACATGTGGCTCTTCGGTAAGGTTTGTAGAAGGAATGACTGAGAAAGCAAAAGGAATCTGTTCTTCACAGCAAGTCAATTCAACAAGCGTCGATTACCTCCTGCTGTGGGTGGATCAGCTACTGATGGTTAGCTGAGCGCTGCGAGATGGGAGGAGAGCAAGAACAGGACACCGTCCCTCCCCTCAAATTGCTCACAGTCAAGATAGGGTCATAGCAGGTTTATGACCAGCTCCACAGAAAATGTATACAAGTCAGGGTGTTGACTACAGTTTCCTCTGAGGACAAGGCAGTGTGCAATGTCCCCAGAACAAAGTTGGGCTGCATTTTCGGACTGCAACGGCACTTACGTTCTCAATGGCTTCCTAGTGATCCTCTGTTTAATACTAAGCTCTTAATTATGAGTCTTCCCTGCACCGGAACAAGGCAGCTTAGTGGCAGTGGTGAGGGGTCAGCTGTGACAAGCATTGGCTGCTCTGACTCCACCACTGGGTCAGTTAAGGACAGGACAGCTTTAAGCTTATTGTGCCTTGGGTTCACCCGAGGTCATTTCCAGGTACAGGGACAGACCTATGGTCCAAAATAACATCTCCTTCCCCCCTCCTAAAGTCTGGGCTCTGTTGCTTATAGTTTAGCATCACAGACAAAGTGACATCAGAGAGCTCAAAGCAGAGTCCCAGCTGTTGGGAAAAATCAGTGCCTGCCTTACAAAGAGGTGTGTGTGTGTGTGTGTGTGTGTGTGTGTGTGTGCGTGCATGCATGAGCACTTGTTGGGTTGGGAGGAGACACAGTCAGTAGTTCCAGGTTGGATAAAACCATGTTCAAAAAGAAGCAGAACTCTCCCAAGCTTGGATTTGAAGGTGACCTAGGTTTTGTAGAACTCCAAGCAGCAGCAGAATAATGTTTTGACTGATGTATAGGCTTCTTGGGGGTCCTGAAATTTATAGCTTTCCATTTCAAAAGGAAAAAATATAGGCATTGTCCATGAAAAAGGGGTCACACCAGATTTTGTCAAGCAGCTTGTATACCACCTCCCACTTCTGGAGAGAAACAATGAAAGTCTTTGTTTGGGGGAAACTCAGAGTCTCCTATACAGGGAGGGCTTGGACCACTCCAGGGCTACCAGTCAAGGTCATCATCTTGTTACCACTCAAGGGAAGTGGGGAAAGTGGGGAGGACGGTCCTCTGGATTTTAATTCTTCCCCCAAAAGTAGGCTTGGTTGGGAGCTTCACGGAATGTGATTCTGTCAGCTGAAGGTTTGCAATAGTGAAGGAAGGAGAAGGAAGTGTAGAATGAAGCAAGGGTTTTGAGTTCCATGTTCCATCAGTCCTTCAAGGTCGTCTGCAACAAGTGTTTTTGAGCAAATATGTTTAGATAATTCTGGGTTCAATGAAATAAGTGTTTTTACTTGGGCCTTTCCACTTGTGGAGTGTTCCCCAAGCTAGTTTGACTCTGAAATCTTTATGGTGGGAAACACTGAGAGCTCACAGACCAGGTGCTCCAAGGAAAGCAGAGTGAGAACTGGCTTAAGTTTTCAGAAGGCAAACTTCCTTCTATATTTTTTCTTTGCATTGACATTACAGACATCGAGGACCACATCAAATCAATTAAAAAATGAGTGTGAAGGGAGAACAAAGGTCAAAATATTTTTTAAAGATCTTTAAAAATAATGCCTCTGTCTTGCATGCCAACAAGAATGCATTGATATTGTGAACATTTGTGATACACGTATTAATAGAGTCATTACCTCCCCCCAAAAAGGAATTTAGAGAATGTATGGAGAAGAACCCATGAGCAGAGATGGCTCAGGAAGGAGGAAGGGTTTTAACACGAGAAGCTCGCTCTATTGACACCAATGAGGAAGAAGATTTAAAGCCATGACAGTTCATGAAAATTTGAGTTAATTGAGTGAGTCTGTACCAGAAACTGAGCATCATGCTTGAGATGCTTTGTAAAGAAGACACCACTTTGTGTTTCAGAGTTTGCAAACTGCCTTTATGGATGGAATGTTTTGCAGGCCAGAAAGAAAAAGTAGTATCACACTGCTATAGTTGAAATGGATAACAAACAAGGACCTACTGTATAGCACAGGGAACTCTGCTCAATATTCTGTAATAACCTAAATGGGAAAAGAATCTGAAAAAGAATAGATACATGTATATGTATAACTGAATCACTTTGCTGTACACCTGAAACTAACACAACATTGTTAATCAACTATGCTCCAATAAAAAAAAAAAAAAAAAGACGAGAAAACAGTAAAACAAAAAAAAAAAGAAGAATTGAAAAAAAAAAGAAAAAGTAGCATCATTATTCCTGAATCATAGGTCCTGATGCAAAGTCCTCAGGGTGTCTCTGGAGCCTGTGTGTGTACATGTGTAGGTCGTGTTTGCATTCATGTGTGTGCATGAGTATATGGTATGTGCATGATTGTGTGGACATTTGTGTGTGCATGTGTGCAAGTTTGTGTATACATGTGCACTCATGTGTGACTATATATGTGTGTCTGTATGTGCATGTGCATGTGAGTGTGTGTGTTCACATGTTTTACACCCATGTAGGCCCTCCCTCTAGGTAGTAGAAATAAACTACTTGGGTCCTGGTTTCCAGCTCTGTCTCCAAATAGCTGGGTCACCTTCTAGGAGTCTCTCCACCTCCCTTGGTCATTGGCAATTCTTGGAAATGTAGGCTTGCCCTGGAATCTAGGGTTTGGCAAGCTTTTTCTGGAAAGGGCCAGCTGTTAAGTATATTATTCTTCGCAAGGCGCACGTAGTTTCCGTTGAATATTCTTCTTCTTTTCCCTCAACTTTTCAAAACTGTAAAAGCCACTCTGAGCTCAGGCCTTGTAAAAAGAGGTGGTAACGTGGCCTGGCATAGCTGCAGGACCCTGCAGATGACCCCTTTCAGCTCCAGCACGGCCGGCTCCCCTGGCCCAGTGAATCGGTTGCTGCCAAGGTAGATGTTTCACCCTCCTGCGGAGTTTGTCATCTGATGCTCCCATTTGACCAAGCGGTCAATACAGGGTGGTGGGGACACAGTTCTGATTCGGGGGCCGGGAGGCTGACACCCTCTGCCTCTGTTTCTGGAGGGAGGGTTGAATCCTCACTTTGCTCCCTAACTGTATGGCTTTGCCCAGGTCAGTTCACTTCTCTGGTTGCTTGGGTAACTGAGTTTGAAACTGTTCAGATTCCTTCTGGATTTGAAATCGTGCGATTTACCCTTAGTGCTGCTTGACAGCAGGGTGTTTTGAGTTCCCTTGTAGCTAAACACTCAGCTTGCCCAGTCCCTCCCACATTGCAGCCCAAGGGAGCCCTTGCCCGTGGTCCAGGCCTGGCCTCAGGACACTGGCCTGAAGGAAGCTGCCCATGTGCTGGAGGTCGAGCTGTGACCCTCAGAGCCATCCCTGCTCCTTGGTTCACCTGTCTTTGTCTTTGTGATTCATGGGTTGTCTGTGGTAGAAAGATTTCCCTCAACGTTGGCATCTATTTAAAATGTCTAAAGTGATGGGGCCACGTTGCTGCTTTGCAGGCAGAGAAACCTTTCTGCTCAGGGAACCGCTTGCAGGATTCTTGCTTCCCAGCGAGTGTTGGCTGAGCGGGCGCTCGAGGTGTCAGAGCCAGATACTGTGGGCATGTCGTGCAGGCTCGATGAATGTATCTGCATCTCTCCTAAGAAAGCCTCTGGAAGTGCGTGATGGCAATGTGGCTCTGGAGGTGGACCCAGGCACTCCCTTGTTACTGCCCCCAAGTTCACAGGCTCTCTGGACAGACCCAGAGTTACCCGTGAGTGAGCCTTGATCTCCATCCCGTGCCCCCGTCCCTGATCTCCTCTCCCATCTCCACCTGCTTGCCTCCTCAGGGAGCATCAGCTCTCTGCCTTTCTCTTTCCTCTTCGGCAGAGACCCAAGTGTCTGCCCTGTTGCCAGATTAACCTTCCAAAGGTGGCAGTTTGCTCACTGATATCACAAGTTTTCCTTTACTTAGAAAAACTTCACAACTGCCCAAAGCCAAAAGCAAAACCCAAACTTCACTAAAACTCAAGACGTCTAGACTCTCCCAGTCTCCCATCTGTGTCTTTATTTTTATCTCAGAAAGTCGTCACAAATAAAGATGTCTGGATCTCATGCCCGGTGCCTGGGTTCAATTGGTCAGGACTGGACCCAGTTACTGGGCTGAGAACCACAGCCTCCAGGAACCCTGCTCAAACCAAGCTAGTCTCATCAGCCCTTGAATTTGCTAAATGACAATGCGTGTTACTTCGAGAGTCAGAATAAAATAGTGAAGGTCATTAATTATAGAGGTTCCCCCCTCCCGCCCCCGCCATGCTGCACAGCATGTGGGACCTTAGTTCCCTGACCAGGGATGGAACCCGCGCCCTGCACTGGAAGCATGGGGTCTTAACCACTGGACCACAAGGGAAGTCCCTAGGTCATAAATGATAAATAACCCAAACTATGCCATGCGCCCTCTTGCCTCTCAGCCTTCCGCTGCACAGTTTCCTGCCCTCTTTTCTCTTTGTTATTCTTCCATGTGGGCCTAGAGTTTCTCATCCTCAGAGAAACCTTCTTCCAATTCCAGTTCATCCCTGGGTCCCTGAGCACAGCAGAGGACGCCATGTGTTGGACTCCATCCATCCAGCACGCCCACTCATTCTGCCTGTCCCATCCCCAACTCGACTGCACCTGGACAGCTTGGCAGAGGGATGGATTAGAATTACTTCTGAGTTCAGACTTGGTTCTTAGAAAAGGCCCCTTCCGCACACACAGCAGGGCTTACTGGGTCCTACTTTCAGGATGGGACCGGTGGGCAGCGGAGGGAAAGTTTTAAAACAGGCACAGTGGGTTGATATACCACTGAAACCTTGAAGACATGGACAAAGGTGCCAGTGCCTTGTGGTTGGCAGAATTCCGTGGTGGCCCCCCAGATCCCTACCCCCTGGTGCCCACATACCTCCTCCCAGTGATCCAGTCAAATGCTAAACTAGATGCTTCTGTGATGGGATTTTGCAGATGTAATTAAGATCTGAAATCAGTTGACTTTAAGGGAGGGAGATGATCCTGGGTGGGCCTGAACTAATCAGGTGAGCACTTAATAGAGATTGGGCTCCTCCTTCCAGGAGAGATCCGAAGCAAGAGAAGGATTCAAGGCTGAGAGGGCGCATGGACAGGGCTACTTGGCAAGGAACTGTGGGCAGCCTTTAGGAGCTGAGCCCGGTCCTGGGCCTGCAACCAACAGTCCTAAAACCTCAAGGAACAAACTTCTGTCAACAACCACGTGAGTTTGCAAGAGGACCCCGAAAGGACTGCAACCCCTGCAGACACCTTGACTGCAGCCTTGTGGAACCCTGAGCAGAGGACCCCACGAGGCTGCACCTGACTTCCGACCCCCGGAAACCATGGTATAATAAAGGAGTGACGTGAAAGCCTCACGGTTTGTGGTAATTTGTTAATTGCAATAGGACTACTGCATGCTTTCTCCTCTCCAAAACACGCTTTCTCAAGATCATTTCCTTTGTGATTTATTAATACTCTGCCCCCGCCAGGCTCACGAAGTCCTGGCAGGGCTGCCATCTCCTGGCAGATGAAATGACAAGAGGGGCAAGTTTTGTTATGAATGAGACATTCTCCAGAACAGAGTGGGGTGGAAGGAAAGGGGATCCTAGGTACATTCTAAGAACTCTTTTTGCAACCTGCTGCCAAAATTCCTAACGTGTTGACTGCAATCCTCCGAAAAATTGAACAAAAAAGTTAAATAAGGGCTTCCCTGGTGGCGCAGTGGTTGAGAGTCTGCCTGCCAATGCAGGGGACACGGGTTCGAGCCCTGGTCTGGGAAGATCCCACGTGCCACGGAGCAGCTGGGCCCGTGAGCCACAACTACTGAGCCTGCGCGTCTGGAGCCTGTGCTCCGCAACAAGAGAGGCCGCAATAGTGAGAGGCCCACGCACCGCGATGAAGAGTGGCCCCCGCTTGCCACAACTAGAGAAAGCCCTCGCACAGAAACGAAGACCCAACACAGCCATAAATTAAAAAAAAGAAAAAAAATGTTAAATAAAAAAAGACCCTTTATCTTTTTTATCAAGAGCTTCAAGGGAACCTAAGTCTACATCAGAGACAGGTTATGTTTTAAATAACGGACTAGGATGTGTGGTTGCCCACCTGCTTACTGCGATAGCCTCTGTTCCCCAGTCCTGGGTGGTGACACCTGGGCACCATCCCTAGTGTTCCCACCCTGCCTCTGACCAGTGGCTTTTCCCTGAGAGCAAGAGCAGAGGGTCAGGTATAATGTGGTCTTGGCGGTGGATCATCTGGGTCTTTTCAAGCTTCTTGAAGAATCTCGTGTAATTAGAGCTAACCTGCCCCAATTTCAAATCCAAAGGCAACATGATTAATATCCTCTAAAAACAGTCAGTGAAAGGCACTTTTAATAAGGCGTCACACATGCAGGCTACTTTTAAATATAACCTATGATTAAGTCTGAGGATATACCCGCTGGAGGACGCTGGAATCGAGAACCTGTCCCAGCAGAGGGGGCGCTGCCGGCCGCTCCACTGTTGCCACTTGGCTGCAATTCAGCCTCCTTCAAAGTCTAGCTCTCACTCTGGTCTCACAGCCATTTCTAGAACCTCTGGCTTATGCTCCTTGAGGGCTGGAACTGTGACTTTTGGCGGTCTTATTCCCAGTCCCAACACTGTGCTGGCACAAAAAAAAGCCTTATGGTATGTTGATTTAATTAGTTAAAATTCACTAATGTTTTCCTCTGCCGGATCCAACCTTGGGCTTCTGATTCTTTCCTAAATTCTACTCTCTCTCTGTCCAGCTTGATGGACAGGAGCATGGACCAGGCCCACCCCCAATCACTCTCACCCACAAAGCAGTTTCCTCCATGCCCACCCTCTTGAATGAATACTCACATTCCTGAGCTTGCTTGAGGGCTCAGCGTGGTCTCCTTTTGACCGAGGAGTTTCTGATGCCCACGGCCCAGACACTTGTGGAAGTTCTGTGTGTGGGAAGCTTCCAAGGTGAAAGAACTCTTAGGTCAACTTTGTAGGGCTACGGTAGGATTATCCTGTTTTATCATCATGCCTTACCCCCGAGTCAGCACGGGATCCTGTGTTTACTAAGACAAACTCTCCCTCAATTATTAATCACAGGTTGGCTTGTTGCAAAACCAAGCCCCATTCAAGTTTGGTTATACTTTCCAGTGGATGCTGTCACCATTCACTTAACAAGTCTTTCTTAAGTGCCTACTCTATGCCAGTTACTGTTGCAGGTGCTGGGAACACAGCAATGAGCAAGACAAAGTCCTACCCTCATGGAGCTTACATTTTGGTGGGAGATCAAAGCAGGAACTAATAGCTGCATATTATAGGTGTAAATTTCAGGAGATAGTATGTGCTATAAATTAAATGGTGTAAGAAGACTAAGAGCAATGGGGTAGTTTTAGGGTGGGATTCCCTCTCTGATGAGATAGAAAGCATATTTCTTTGAGAAGAAATAAGATGCATATTTCCTGGGGGAGGGAAAAAGTGATGTAGGCAGAGAGAACAGTAAGTGCAAAGGTCCTGAGGTTAGAAGTAGCTTGACGTCAAGCACTTCACCACCTTAATGCACTGATGATTTGGATACAGCTTCTCTTTTCTTTCCCCCTGGAAATACAGGAGGAAAGTCAGGTGAACTGGGATAAAGCAAAGGAAGGCAGTTGTGAGGAAGGTCAGAGTCGTCCACTTATTTGACCATAAATGGCAGCCCCAGCTGGGCAGTTGGTGTTTGGGAGCTGTGTGGGGCTGGGCCAGCCAGAGCAAGTGTTCGTCTTGTTGCTGCCATGGTTGGATGTCTGAGGACTGAGCAGAAAGTCTGGGGAAGGGCTTGGTGGGGTCCACAGAAACTGGGATAGGCAGTTTGCACTCCTCTTGTGACAGGCCTGTGAGGACAGAGCTGGCTTCTCTGACCCAGCAATGTTGATGCTGGGGATGGTGAAAGTGTTGCAGGCAGCTTCTCTACAAGGTGAGATTTTAGGGTGCTGGTAAACCTTTGGGATCCCCTCTAAACACCTCATTCCTTCCCAGCTCCTGATGTTCCCCCCCTCTGGCATCCTCGTCATTCCTTTTTGCCCTTAGCTTTCCCACCCTTCAATCCACAGGTGACGAAGGCTCCTCAGCCCAGGGAAGGATGACAGAAAAGAACACTGCAAGGCAACTGGTGGCCTTCTTGGCTTTGACCTCCAGAACAGTCTTGGGAGCCAGGGTTTTGGAATTCAAGAGCCGGACAGACTTTTTTTTTGTGAGTTCTACCAAGTTTGGCTTCAGATACCAGGCACAGAGCCTGGGGAGCTTGGGAGAGCATAAAGCCTATACACTCCTGGAGAGGAAAGAAGATGTGATGACAGAGCAGCTGTTCTGTCACCCAATAGGAGACAAGAAACCTTACTCTGGCGGCGGGGGGGAAGGTGGGGAAGACTTGGCCAGGTGAGAGGAGACTGTGGGGTCGCCCCCCAGCTGTCTCCTTGAAGCTGGAAACCTGGAGGGGGCAGGGGATGAGTTTGGGGACCACAGCGCAGAGGAGATTTGCAACTAGTTTGCTCATGTTTGGCCCAGGGAATTGCAAACCTGTCTGAGATCCTGGCATCTAGACCTAGACCAGCATTGGGAGTTGGAGGGTCCAGAGGCGTGTGGGCTGGCAGAGACCACAGGGTTAGGAGGAGGAGCCAGGTCCTGTTGGGGACCAGACAGCAGATGTAGCGGAGACCTAGGGCATCACTGTGTCAACCGCCCCACTCCCACCGCCAAGCCCACATGCTCTGCAAGGGAGGAGGGAGCAGTATGTGGGCTCAGGCCCCTGCACAGACGTAAATCATAAGGGACTGAGTTTACTGTCAATTGGCAAGAGTTTTCCTGCTACTTCCCGTTCACGGGGGCTCGTGTGGGCTCAGGTCTAGGGAAGTGAACATTCTCCTCCGAATGCTGTAAGTTTTATTAATTAATTAATTAATTAATTAATTAATTAAGTTTTGGCTGCATTGGGTCTTCGTTGCTGTGCACAGGCTTCCCATTGCGGTGGCTTCTCTTGTTGTGGAGCACGGGCTCTAGGCGCGCGGGCTTCAGTACTTGTGGCACGTGGGCTCGGTAGTTGTGGCTCGTGGGCTCTAGAGCGCAGGCTCAGTAGTTGTGGTGCACGGGCTTAGTTGCTCCGTGGCATGTGGGATCTTCCCGGGCCAGGGCTTGAACCCATGTCCCCTGCATTGGCAGGTGGATTCTTAACCACTGCACCACCAGGGAAGCCCGCTTTAAGTTTTATGATTGTGAGATTCTTACCTGCGATTTCTTACAGCTTTTTTCAACAGGCAGAAGAGCCTTCCATTTCACCAAGAGAAATAAGGCTCAATGTATGACAAACTCGCTGGAATACCCATGTCAGGGTCCTTGGAGAAGGTGGTCTAACACAGAAGGAGGGGCCAGAGCGGGATGGGGGCAGAGCTGTGAGAGATACAGTTTTGCTCAGGGCTGGCTGACTCTTGAGAGGAAGTTTCTTGGATAGTGTATCTGTTTCCTAGGGGGCTGCTGTGACAAAGTACCACAAGCTGGGATGGCTTAAAACCACAGAAACCTAAAACCTTATGGCTTAAAACCTTTAAGCCCTAATAGTTGTGGAGGCCAGAAGCCCAAAATCCAGACGTTGGCAGAGCCAACTGAATGCTCTAAGGGAGAATCTGTTCTATGCCTCTCTCTCAGCTTCTGGTGTTGCCGGCCATTCTTGGCGTCCCCTGGGTTGTAGACACATCACTTCAGTCTCAGCCTCCATCTTCACACGGCCTCTTCCCTCCCCGCCATCACATCATCTTCTCTGTTCTTATAACGACACCTCTCATATTGGATTAGGGTTCGTCCTAATGACGTCATTTTGACTTGATTATGTCTGCAAAAGCTATTTCCAAATAAGGCCACATTCACAGGTACCAGGGTTAGGACGTCTGCATGTCTTTTTTGAGGGACACAATTCAATTCACGGTAGTGAATTAGGTTGCAGAAACCCATTTGTTTTGTTGGCTTCCTGGTCGGATGCTGGGTTTAGAGAAATCAGATGGCAGAACTTACATCTTTCTTAAAGGTGTTTTATAATCTATTCACATTTCTAAGGCAAAGAGTTGAGACTTATAAATCTGTTCATAAACTCTTCAGGAAAGGCCCATCTCTTTCTGAGAGTAAGGAACTGACAGCACGCAACCCTTCTGCTTCTAAGCAGCCGCTGTGGCTCTAGAATCCTGACCTGGTGAGATGTGCAGGTCTGTACAGCACACCCAGCCATTGCTGGGCTCACACCTCCTGTAGGTGAAACTCGCCCTGAGACTTCTGATTTCTGGGGGCTGAAAAGAACCATGCATAATAGGTGGCAACTCTTTGTGTCAAAAGGATTCCCCTGCACGCCCCACAGACATGGCAAGCACACCATGTTGGTATAATTCAGGAGAATGCCAACTGTAATTCTACCCACCTCCCCCACACTCCAGCAAGCAGCAAGTGAGGCAGCAAACAAAACAAACCCCACGTGAAGCTGGAACCTACTGCCTTTTCCCCCCAAAGGTTTGCAAAATCAAATATAGCAAGATGGCGTACGGGGGTAACTTCATAAAAATGTTTCCTGTAAAATAACGGGTATTGAAAGTCTGGTGAGAAATTTGAGAAATTTCTCCCTGAGGTTAAACACAAGGAATTCTGAGGGTATACCCTGATCTCTTGACTCTAAGTAAATAATGTTCAATTATCCTAGAAAGGTGAGTTATAGACAGAATAAGAGGAATGGAAAGCACAGGGTAGGAGATTTTTCTCCTTTTTTGCTTTTATAGAATAGTTTCACAGGCTGGACCTTTCAGCAGGATACTGAAGAGATTAAAAGGTGAACATCGCTTTTACTAAAGCAAGTTAGTAGGTTAAGGGAACTCACATCCACACACACAGTTTCTCTCCCCCCCCCCTCTCTTTCTCTGTCCACTCTGCACAGTATGCCATTTTAGTTGTCGCAAAAATACCTTTTATATATTGTTCAAAATTTGGCCTCTCACTTATCAAATGTTCATACTAGTTGGAAAACCAAGGATTATTAAGCACCGCTTACAACTGTGTCTCTAAAAGCTACAAATAAAAAGCTTTAATGCATATTTTAATTTTGTAAAAAGGGAGATTGATAGATCGATTACTTGTATGCTGTTTGGATAAGAGAAACTGTTTTCACAGTTTCTTATACCCAATTAAAGCTAGAAATACCCTTGGGGGCCCAGGTCGCAACCGTTTTTAGCTCCCAGCTACCACCTCCTTCCATGGCCCCTCCTTTACGCGTTTTAAAGGTTTGAATATCCAAATACAAAAGCTGATAATTTAAGATAAGCGCCTCAGCTCTGTGTTTTGACCTTTTTGTTGTTGTCAGCGGTGGCGGCGATGCTGCTGTGGGATGGGGAGGGGATAGCGGGTGGGGGGAGGGGGATATCCATCACATGACTTTTAAGTGGTTCTAGGCAATAAGAAAAAGACAAAAGATTTTCATGGTGGGAGTGTAAATGCTTAATAATTTTCAGGTATGTTTTTAAGGCATCCTGATGATTATTCTTTAAACTAATGGTTCTCAACCCTGGCTGCCCAGCAAAAGCACGTGGGGAGCTTTGAAAACATACAATGCAGAGGCTGCTCCCCGCTGTGATTCTGATTTAACTAGTTTGGGTTGAGGAACAGATGCGGGTATCTTTTTAAATCTCCTCGGGAGGTGCTGATGTGCAGACGGGGTGTTGAACCACTGCAGGTCAAACAGAGCATCCCAATCAGGCGCAGGTAACAGAGAGGGGCACTCAGGTGGTGCTACCTCCTCTGAAGGAACAAATTGTTGTCAGTCTGGTCAATAATAAAGCCACCCACTTCATTTCTCTTTTTTTATTGAAGTATAACTTCGTTTCTTATTACTTACTATAAGATATTATAAAAATTTAGGACGGGGCTTCCCTGGTGGTGCAGTGGTTAAGAATCCGCCTGCCAATGCAGGGGACGCGGGTTCGAGCCCTGGTCCGGGATGAGCCTGCGCTCTAGAGCCCGCGAGCCACAACTACTGAGCCCGCATGCCACAACTACTGAACCCACGTGCCACAACTACTGAACCCACACGCTTAGATCCCGTGCTTCACAACAAGAGAAGCCACCGCGGTGAGAAGCCTGCGCACCGCAACGAAGAGTAGCCCCCACTCGCCAAAACTAGAGAAAAGCCCGCATGCAGCAGCGAAGACCCAATGCAGCCAAAAATAAAAATAAATTAATACATTAAAAAAAAAATTTAGGAAAGGACACAGAATAACCAAGCTCTCACTCCAGATTTAATAATGGATATTAGTATTCTGCAATATTTCTTCTGTATCAGTTTTGAAAATGTGGCTTTTAAAAAATATCTGGTAAGTATGAATGGATTGAAAAATGAGGAATATATTTGGGCAAATGTACTTAGAAGCCATGTTGCTCATTTAGAGCCCTTCTATTTTAGTATAAGTCAGGAAACTGGGTAGAGGCAATGGTAGAGACTAAAGGCTGGGCAAAGATGGGGAGACAAGATGAGAAAAGGGGTGCAGGATGGGCCTGAGGCTTAGGATGTCTAAGGCAACCTCCAGTTTGTCTACTGCTGGTCCTAACAATGGCTTATGACATTTTTATTAAGGAGTTTATTTAAGAAGAAATTACAGTTCAGGAAAGTGAGCACTCCCAAGAATTTTCCCTTTCTTTGTCACTCATCTGGTTCCTTCCACAGCTTTTCACCAAGTTCCTGGGTATTCTTTTGATCCTGTCCCCCTTTTTGCAGAAACATGTTGATTTCTTTGTTCAAAACCTGCACCAATACACCCTTGTATAACTGGCTATTTGTGTGGTCTGTCCCCCATGGCAGAGGGAGGGCTTTCTTTGCTCCACTCTGCTGACTGCCCTTCCTTATGCCTTTTGACATTTCTTTCCAACAAGTACTACCTTGGGTTCTGGATTATATTCCTAGGATAGCAACTGAAGTTTCCTTGGTCCTTCCATTTAGAGATGTTTATTTTAAAAAGATTGTAAAGGGTAGAATTTACTTCTAAAATACTTCAATAAATAACCTCTTCCAAGTTCCTGTAACTCCCTTTGGCAGAGACACGCTATATACATAACCCAGAGCCGTGTCCAAAATAGACACAAACAAGCAGAGCTGGCCTCTTCCTCTCTCTTTCTTCTCTCGGTTCCTCTTCAACATCATGCCCTCCAAAATCTTAAACTGATCTGTTAAATTATAGTGTAATCAAAACCCTGTCATCCTTTACCACTTTTTAACTTCAGGAAGCCTTGTGATTCTTGCTTAACCATTCAGAAACAAAACAAAAGAAAACAGAACAAAAACCAAAGACATAAAGGAGATGACCTGGGAAGCTTGGTTCTAGAAGCGGATTATTCATCCTTCCTTGATGTCTGTCTACACTCATAAAGGGAACAAGGCACTCGGCGAATCAGTGGAAGTTACTCAGAGCCTTGCAGAATCAGCATCACCAGGGAGCTTGTCAGAAATGTAGGACCCCAGGCTCCAGCCCAGACCTATTGAATCAGAATCTGTATTTTAATAAGAGACCCAGATGGTTCCCGAACACATTAGAGTTTGAGAAGCATGAACTCATCACACAGAATCAACACTTGGGCCCCTTGACTCCCATGGACAATATTAATTTAACTGCCTAGAAAATCTGGCTTACAACTTTTGAGACCATTCTTAAGTAGTTTGAGGAAAATAAAGCAGCAATATATCGACATTTTCTCCAACTTTCTTTGGTTAACACTGGAGCGATGATTCCCATTGCATGTTTTTCAGAAGAACCTAGAGAATATCACTTTATTTAAAAACTGTGTTCACAGTGTCCTGTTTACTATTTTCTAACTGAAATTACATACGCCAAACAAGGAAGAGAAACACACACAACTTCGAATTATGCCAAATCAGCTTCTTTCTGAATCCCGAGTTAACGGTCCTGGCGTTTAGAGATGAGGAAGAGAAGGGCTTTTCTTAAAGGTTCATGAGGCAACATGGCTTTGTCCTCAAAGACCCACAAGATCAAGAACCACAAGTTCAGCTGCCGGAAAATGGGAAGAACCTAGAATCAGCCAGGATAGAGTGGGAACCCGGCCATCTTAATATGATCCCATTCACAGCTCCTTTGGGACGTCTGCTCCTAGTGGAGGAGCATTAGTGCTCTTAACTAGAGCCGGCTTTGTTTCTCCTGAAGACAGCATCCCTGCTTCGAAGACGGTAACCCCTGTCCCCACACCTCCTCCCCAGGACCCAGCATCTCTATCCCCACTCCTGCCTCCCACCACCTTCCTGAGGTGCTGACCTTCCCCCCTCCTGGAGGTCATTCTTTGGACAGTGTCCGTGGTTAACAATGCACAGCCCTCTCTGCTTCCATCTCTCCCATCGCCCCATAACATCATCCATCCTCCAATGGCTCCGTTAAGGCAGGGGGAGTTGGAGGGAGGGGATCAGGGACAGAGGGGCTGTGAGGCGGAGACCAAGGGCGTCAGAGACCCACCCTAAGCCTGACAGTGGTACCCTGTTCCAGTTCCCTATTTTGAAAGATGGAAACTCAAGGTGAAGTCTCAGTGTAGAATCTTGAAGTTTCTCAGGGTAAAGTCATACCCCTAAAACCAGGACCGTTTCCATAAGTTTGTTTTCTGCATCTGTAACTCTATTTCTGTTTTGTAGAGGGCGTAAGGTGGGGGGAGGGATAAGTTGGGAGATTGGGATTGGCATATACACACTACTATATATAAAATAGATAACTAATAAGGACCTACTGTATAGCACAGGGAAACCTACTCAATACTCTGTATATGGAAAGAGAATCTAAAAAAGAGTGGATATATATATATATATATGTATAACAGATTCACTGTACAGCAGAAACTAACACAACATTGTAAATCAACTATACTCCAATAAAAATTTAAAAAATAAAATAAATAAAAATAAAATAAAAATTAAAAATTAAAAAAAAAAAAACAGGACCGTTTCTCTCAAACGTCAGAGAAGTTCCTGTTGGTCCGTAAAAACTGCTGACATTTCCGAAGTCCTTTGGGATGGCCAGTGATGTCACACATCTGTTTTCACTTGAAAGAATGAAGCTCGTGGGGGTCTTGGGGCTTCTTATTGGCCTGACTGTGGGTTTGGTTGTGGTCGTGCCTCTGTTGGGTGGTGCCTGGTGCGTCGGGTGGGAGGTATGCATTTCTCGTGGGTCATGAAAGTGCAGAGGTGACCTTTCTTAAGCTCCAAGGTGAACCTGGAGACCACAGCACGGCTAGGAGGGCAGGACCCTGCCCTCCCGTGTCCTGGAGGAGACTCAAGGGTGGCATGTGGACCGGAGGTGGACAAGCTCACCAAAGCCTTGTGGGAACACTCAGGGTTTCTCTCTGGCAGGAGCTGGTGTCTGTCAGGGGAACAGAAAAGCTGACAGCCTCCGGGGAGAATCAACCAGGGCCCCAGAGGCAGTGGGGATACCACGCTGGCAGACACATCCCTGCCAAAAACAGAGGCGTGCAAAGGCAGTGCCTGGAGCACAGGATTGCCCTTTAAAAAGGAAGAGAAGAGGCAAGCGTCTGGTGCCAGGACCGCTGGGATTTCATCTCCTGCCCAGGCTCTCTCCGAGGAAGGGACAGCAGGCTGGGATGAATCACAAAGCCAGCAGGGAGCTGGTTCCTGTGAAAGCCCGAGATTTGCCTGCAGGAACTCACACTGGCTCCTTCATCTTGCTCAGGGATTTAAGCCGAATGTCTAAATGCTGGGAAGACAGATTTGGAGAGAACGGGGTTCTCTCCACTCTAGGAAGCTGATTTGGGTTTGAAAATCTTTTGAAGGCAGCCCTGCAAGGAAGCCTGGTCTGCTGTTACCTTGCAGACCCCTGGTTGGAGTGTGGACCCCCACCCTGTCTCTGTGTTCAGCCATCCCCAAGGGGCTGCCCAGCGAGGAGGGAGAACAGTAAGTCAGTCACAGGATTGTGCGAGGACAGTGAGTCCTGTGACATCCACCCCCGTGCTGGTGAAGCCGTGGGGATGGGGAGGAGAAGCCCAGGCGGGGCTGCCCATGGCAGGAGGGACGACCTGCCACATCAGCCGAGGGCCTGCCCACCTGGAACCCACACGCATAGGTTTCACATCCACTCTCATGCCCGGTGAGAAGCCCTGAGATGTAGATCACATGGAAACGGCCTGCAGGGTGTGGTTTTGGCAGAAGTGGGGTCAGTTGGGGGCACCAGGAAATGGTGGATCTAAAAATAAGCTCTATTATTCCTCACAATTGCCTGTCTCACTGACAAATTAAGTATTGCTACTGATATTGCCTTCAAATAAACATAAGTATCATTTTTTCTAGAAGCAAATTTGTCCCTTCTGCTGCCTTGCCTAAAATCTTGCTTTGGCTTTCGGTTGCCTCTGGGATGAAAGTTAAGGTCCTGCTGGTGGCACACCGGGTCCCCGTGGTTTGGCCCTTCACCCCGTCTTCACATCCTCTCCCCTGGCTCCCTCATCCCATCAAGCCCCTGTCCTTCCCCACGGCCACCTCCGATTTCCCGAGTTCATCGGGGGGAAAGCTCGTCTCCTAATGCTGGGCTCCACCAGAGGTCTTTCACAACTGCCCCTCACCCATCTCGGGGCCAGTGATCCCACACCCACCAGCACTATAGCTGTCATATTCTCTCCACCCTTTAGTAGGAAAAGCCCTTGAGTGGTATTGCAGCACCTAGGACCCAGTAGGACCCAATCCCTGTTTGCTGAGGGAGCGACGATCCAACGAGATTGTAGATGGGAAACCACTTCCTGTGCTGGAGCTCATGAGAAAGTTTAAGGGAAGATTCCTATTATTGTCATATAGTGAACCTTGAATGCTGGGCTGGCGCACTGGCTGTTGTGGGTTCTTCACCCTGGCTGCCCTTTAAAATCATTTGGAAGGCTGTGAAGTGGTACGTGCGTGTGTGTGTGTGTGTGCGCGCGCGCGCGTGCGCGCGCGCGCCACAGACCTGTTGAATCTGTGTGGCTGGGTGGCCAAGGTTGTCCAGAGCATCCCTTGTTTGAGTATCTTTGGCTGCTGATTCTAGCCTGGTTCTGTTGTCTTTCCTTAGAATGGTCATCAGATTTGCTCCAGAGTCTTTACTGGTCATGGAAAATTCCACTCCAGATCAGCCACTGCAAAATGCCTTTTGAGAGTTGTTCCCAGTGGATTTCATTTCTTTTAAATTTAAAAAATGTCAATAATGCGCTACTAGTTTTTATTTTTCTGTTTTTGTTTTTTTTGCTCTAGAAAGGCTATGGTGAGTGGAGAAGGTATTTCCTTCTGAGCCCCGGTCTTACCATCTGTAAAATGTGGGTAAGTCACTAGATATCAGAGACACTGGAAAAACTGAATTGTTAAAATATCTATGAAATTGTATTTTTAAAAATGAAAGACATAGCCAGGGAAAGGGATTTCTTTTTCTATTAGCTTACACATAATTTACAGATGTTAATGACGATTGTTATCTTTTTGTTATATCTCAGCTGAAGTTTTGAATGCATACAAAACTTCTAAATATCCTGTTTTGATAAGAAAGCATTTTTCAATGTTTTAAAATAAGACAGGTAAAAATCTCACATAGTAAAAAAAAAATTTTTTCCCTTCTGTTAAAAAGCAAAAACCTTCAGCCCTCAAATGAGTATACTTTTCCTAGGTTTTTAGGGGGACATCAGCTAATAAAGGGAGACGTGACTCCATCTACTGAGATATATTATGCTGACTTGCTCCTGGGTTGGAGTGGAATGACGGGGCTAGAAGAAGGGATATTTTTCTTTTCTTGGCTGTGCCCCACGGCTTGCAGAATCAGTTCCCACGGCCAGGGATCAAACCCTTGCCCCCTACAGTGGAAGTTTGGAGTCCTAACCACTGGACTGCCAGGGAAGTCCCTGGAGGAAGGGATTTTTATCTTTTGTGTATAATATCAGCAGAAATCATGGCATCTCTTTAATGATATTCTTACACATGTGAAACTAATAACAGTTTATGAACTCAGAGGGAAAAACTCAAGAGCCATGGTAGTCTACTATGGCCAAGTAGACTACAAAAGCTATTGTTAAGAAACTGCCCTTAGCTGGATTGTCCTTCTCTCTTTCTCCCTCTCTCCCCACCAACTCCTCTTTCTCCCCATCCCTCAAGTCTACAAATTATAAAAGTATTTCAATAAGTTAATATACCACTACAGTGTTGCTGAATCTCTTAAAATCACTTCTAAAGGACCCATCTTGGACACTCCTGGCCAGTGTGAATGTGGATTGAAGAGTGGATCTTGGATGTTGAAAGAGCAGAGGGGGAAAGAGTTCAAGGCCAGAGGCCTGGAATCCTGACTCTGATTACAAATCCTGGTGATCGCCTACCCTTGTGAACTTGGGTTTGGTTCGTCATCTACCAACGGGTCAACAGTGTGTGCCATTCCTTAGTGGGTCCTTGTGAGGATCAGTTGGCTTAATGATTGGGATATTATCTCTGAAAATTGTATCAATCATCTGAGTTCCACCTTAGGAAAGTTTTTGCCCAATATCTGAGATTAGTTCCTTCTTTATAACTGGCCCAGGCATGTGGCCGAATGGCTCAAGTGGTCACAGGTTCTGGCAGCTGAGAAAGACCTGGTCCAATTCTTTAAATGTTCTTGCATCTGGTTCGGTTGCTTATGTGGTCAGTGGATCAGTGGATTGGACCTCTGGTAGAATGTAAATAGGGGCAGCCTTTCTGGATAGCAATTTGGTTGAATGTTGTAAGAGCTTTAAAAAAAAATGTGGACCCTTTTACGCAGCAATTACATTTATAATACTTTATGCTAAAGAGGCATTCTCAACTGGTGTGTACAAAAATGCTTATAATAGTAGTGTTGACAACACAAAAAGGAAAACAACCCAAATGTCCAAAATGAAGATGAAAAAAATTCACAGTAAATAAGTTTTAGAATTACTTACAATGCAGCCGTCACAACTACATATTTATTCAACAATATTGCGTACCTATTATGTTCTGGGCAGTGCTTGTGATGTTAAGGATGTGCCAATGCAATGGTTAATTTTATGCATCAACTTGACTGCGCCAGGAGGTGCCCAGATTAAACGTTATTTCTGGGTGTGTCTGGGGGGTTGTTTTGGGATGAGATTTACATTTGAGTCAGTGGACTCAGCAAAGTAGATTGCCCTCCCCACTCGATGTGGTAGACATCATCCAATCCATTAAAGGCCTGAACGTAACAAAAGGTGGAGGAAGAAGGAATTTGCCCCTGTTTTCCCCGCCTCACTGCTTGATTGGAAGATCTCATTCCATCTTATCCTGCTTTCAGATTAAGATGCACATTATCAGCTCCCTTGGTTCTCAGGCAACTACTGATCATGTTAAAGGAATACCCGGGCGGGCCGTCAGCAAGGTGGTTAAAGTGCAGGGACTGAGTCCCACAGCAGCAGGGAGTGAGGTCAAAGACATCTACAATCCGCTCCTAGTTACTGACTTGGGAAGAAGCTGATGATGTATCATCAGGTAAGAAAAGAGCACAGCAAAGTAGTGTATACTGAAAACAGTGATCCGGTTTTAGTTACAAACATAAATAAACTCATATATTTACTGTACGTGCTATTTCCTTCCCTCTTTTCTTTCTCCTTCCTTCCTGCTTGCTGCTTTCCTGACTTCCTTTTTTTTTTTTTTTAAGCTTATTTGAATCATTACATTTTTCTACATTGAATGTAACTTACTGGTACAATGAATAAGTGAGAAATGCCCAGGTAAAATAAATTGACTGTATTTTATTGTCTTTAGTCAAGCTGTCTGAGCACAGGTTTCATTAATCTCAAAATTTGTCTAGTTTTCGGAATCAGCTATAAACATTCCTTGCTTTGTAGAAATGTTAAAACAATGGGAGAGTTAAAATTGGCCAGTTACTTTAAAGGTAAGTGTTATCTCTGGGAAAGAGAAGTTTGGTTTCCAGAAGTCTGGCCACACCCGAGATACAATTTCTCTATATTTCCATTGGTAGAAGTTTCACCAGGGTAGCGCCAAAAAGTGCCACCTCTATGGAAACCACACAAAAAATTGTTATACAAGTTATACGGTTATATAGGTACAAATGTGGAGAGCTTTCCTGATCCATACATAAGCTTATATACATTTTGAAACTCATTTGTACTCACAAGATTCAGTATTGACTTTGCTGTAAAATTTTGTTGATTGAAAGTGCTTCAGGAATGGGGTGGTCTGGTTTAAGTGAATTACTTGGACTATCTCTTCCACCCTGGAATAAAGAGAATTTCAACCGATGGTTCTTAGGATTTCAAATTCAGTTGTTAAACATCTTTCTAGCCCATGAGCTCACTTCCCTGTGTTGGTGACTGCGCAAGGCTGGGCACAGTTCAGTCTTTGATGATGTGGGTTCCCACGGTGTATCTGGGGCATTATCCTACCCATAGACTTATTTCACCTTCAGAGGCCTACAATGAAGCTGTAAAGTAGCATCTGCCTCCTGAACATATTCACTTGGCATTTAAAAAAAGTGTAAAATCATTAAATTGCTAATTATAATTTTCCATATCCTCTTAGAAGTAAGGTATGGGAAAAATAGCTCACTAATCTATTGAGTTTATTTCCCTGAATTATCCCTACTCTATAGCTGGGAAACCTGAGAGAGAAAGAAGTTCAATAACTCATCTAACAGAGCCTGGGATCTGTCAAAGCTCATTCTATAAACCACATGCCTCAACGTTAACGCCAATCTCTCAGGCTTCTTGAAAGGAAGTGTGTTATGGTTAACAGCATGAGGGCTTAGACCAGCACAGACATGTCAGAAACCAATGACCTGGAAAAGATCGAGCTTCGATTTTTACATGACTCAGAGAAGTGAGAGTGTTACTGATCTTGTCCCATCTGAAACCCACACTCATCCCTTTTCCTCGTCATTCACATACTGTGTTTGAGTGACATCCAAAACAGACGCTTTCACTTGTACAAGTTACTAAAAGAAGAAGATGACCTTTCCCTCTTATGTCTCCCCTCTGGCCTCCGTATACAAAATTTGGGTGTTTTATTTCTTGTCTGGGTGGTCTTTACTGAACTTTTGGAGATGGCTACAATCTGACTACACGGACTGATACAAGCTGTATTCATCTTCCAAAGAGAGCTATTTTTAAATAGTTTTAACAGTTTCTAATCTGTCTGTTGGAATCAGAAAACTTTAGGCATCATAGAAATGTTATTCAAATACCACATATTGAATTGCTCTTCCATGAAACTCTTAGGGAGAAACACAGAGGGGGTGCAGTGATGTCTAAGTCTAGCCCTCGTTGGCAAGGAGGTTCGAGCCTGGCAGAGCAGTAGAGCATGCAGGTACGCAGCAGCCTGTGAAGTGGCTGCAGGACAAGGCCCACGGAATAGTGCTCACGGAACAGTGGCCACGGAACGATGCCCATGGAATGGTACCCACGGTGAGAGGAGAAGGCTCAAGCGTGAGAGCACAACTTTGAGTTTCAGTGGTATCTTCCAATATATTCTAATCGACATCTTAAATTTAGTGACCTGGACACTGAACTTAAGAAGTTGCCTAGTTCATCATTTTGATTTTTCAGATGACAGCACAGAAATTTCCATCCTTTCCTTTTAAAGCATTTTTAGGGTGTCGGAACCTCTGGCTCCAACAAGGCCACCCTTGCATAGATCTCAGGCCCATTTTCTCTCTCTGCTTATTAGAAACCACTGCCCACTCCCCCTCCCACTGCCTGAGATTCCTTCTCTTGTGCTCAGGGCTTCAAGGCCCTAGTTGGCAGTTTTCCATTCTTTGCCAACTGAACGGGATTTCTCTTGTCTTTTCTCATGTAATTGAACATTTATGAAATTTGGGGATGCTCTAAGTGCACAGGGTGATCTGTTTTGTGGTTAGAATCCGAGGCACACATGATTCAACCAGTTCCTCTATGCCTGGAACTGGGCATGGGAAGAAGCCAGGACGGGTATGGAGGGCTTGTCACTTAAGTGACTGCTCTGCTCACCGACCTCATGTTTCCAGGGTTATTATTCTAGCAATACCAACAGTTCGTCTGGAAACTTAACAGGGAAAGAAGTAACTTGAGTCCAGATTCCTTACATGAGTAAAGGAATAAACTAGAACAATACTTGCCTATTGCAAGAGCTTGAGCAGTCAAATGAGGATTACATTTTCTCACAAGGACACCCAGGCTCCAATCTCAGTGCTAATAGCATTCTGACACTTCTTTTGCCACAAAAAGACATACTTTGGATTGGTTGTGGTAACCAAAAAAAGGTTAGTATAGTTTAACAATTACTTTCTTTAAGAAAATATTATTAAAGAAATAACAGAAATTAGAGGTTTATTTGAAAATGATCGGTGGATTTTAATTAAATTTTCCTCTCCCAGACTAGTTTTGTGTGTCACCACAATGTCATTTTTCTCTACCAGTTGCTCTAAAATCCAGGATCTACACACTTTAAGGGAGGGCTATTGTGGATGACTTTGGTATTGTTTTGAAGACTAGATGATTATAACCAGGAATTTTCAGGGGATTTATTCTTTCTGATCTGAGGAAGCCACACAATCGCCCTCATTACCCAGTGCCCAACATAACCTTTTTGTTCTCCCCATGAAAGCCAAATCTCACAAAAGAGTCAGCATTGCTAGTTTAAAATAAACTCCACTTCTGCACACAACAGGAATGGCGGACCAAGACTCTTATCTCCATAGTGTAGACCAAATAAACGATTTCCCTGAAAAATAAAATTCACTGAAAGAAACATATTTTAGTTCACTATTTTTCTTATTTTGAAGTCTTGTAAAAAAGATCTTTACTCATTTTGCAGTGGTAGGTCTGACCCACGCCTCTCATTGTGCCAAAGTGGGCCATGCCATTTACGTTATTCCCAGATGATGGTGGGTCCATTTTATATTTACTCTTTGGTGACAGCTCAGTGGGAGCCCTGGGTGAGTGGCAGTCACTGCTAGGATTTACCTAAAACTCCATGTTTCCTGGGGGCTCCATTCATGCTGTTCAGAGCCAGACCAAATCCCCAGTGACTTCCATAAAGTCTTCAGTGAGTTTCACTCCATGGGCGGAGAAAAAGTAGGAGTCCGACATACATGAGTAGGGATGGCTATGAGGTGAATCTCAAGCAGCACTGGTTTTGCAAACAAGAAAGGAGTTAAAGGAGTTCTTTCTTCTCTCTGCTCTGTATCACAAAATAACACGTTCACACCACCTGCAGGATTAACAAATCTCCCATTCATAACCCTGCACAAACTTGTCCCCATGGTGCCTCAGGAACAACAAATCCCCAAAGACACATTTTGGAATGCTGCAGCCCAGTGTTTGCACGTGAAGGTGATAATGAACCATCGAGCCACAACTCTAACCTCAGCTCTAACTGCAGCCCTCGCTCAGCCATCTTCCCAGTCGTATTATTTATTCACTGGAACGACCTCAACACTCCACACCTGGACAGCGGCCACGTGCAATCCCTCGTGCTCACGGAGCGTGCGACGTTGGAGCTTTCTTTGGGCTGAATCCATCTCAGCCTGGTCTCTCTGCTCATGAGTGATCTAATATCAGTACTAATGAAGGCACTCAAATGGGACCATTTTTCTGTTGCTGGTTTACGACTCTGAGCATACCTAGGTCTTCGTCCCTTCCTATCAATGTCTGGCTATCTCCTGATCCCAGTTTTTCCTCTCTTCCAAGTCTGCCTTGCCCAAGGCTGCCAGATTAAAATGCCAGAATAAAATCTGTGTATCCTCTCCTTTGCCCCCAGCCGAAGCCATTACTTGAGATTGATGACTCAAATTCCATACTGATGCCTGGACTCCATTTTCTCCATGGTGAGGTACACCAATACCCCTGCGTGGCCAATCCTCATTGCCAATGCTCCCTCCAGGCAGATGGATTTCTCATTTGAAAAGCACTCTCTTCCCTGTTTCCCCATCAAAACCCTACTTCTTCCAAGATTCCTTTACCTTCCACCATATGCTTTGATGTTTCCTACTGACACCAGCCCTTTTTAACATCCCCCTTCTTTACTCAAAGCCTAGCACTCTCTTGTTCAATGCTATGCTTCTTTGTCTTGTACATTATTGTTTCACGGATACTCTTATTTTCATAAAGTCTAATGCCTCTGAAGGCTGAAATGAGGATGCTTTTTCTTTTTCCTCCTTTGTCTTCTTTATATAGCAGTTACTCTTAAAGATTTGTTGACTGTCTGGTTCAAGGAGCCATGATGATACGGGGGGGTAGCTATTAAAGGTCAATTTCTGGAAATGTGCTGACAGTCAGGAGATGTTTTAAACAAAAGTGAATGTTATATAACTATAATTATTCTTCACTTGGTTGCATGAAGGTTTGCCATGATAAGCCCGTTATTCAATTCTTGTAATGTGGCTTTTCTCCAGAGTACACCATTCTTATTTCCTGATAGCATCTTTTATTTAAAGGATAATAGATGAGACTATTAATTTAAAATAAGAACTAAAAACCTTCTGGATGGATTATCTGGAATTCCAAAAGACTAAGCAGTTTATTTACATGGAGAGCAAGAGAGAAGCCCTTGCTTGCCATACTTTTCCCCACTTAGTACGATTGTGCATATTTTATCTGTTGGAACAAAAGCCTTTTGTTTTTGTCTTTTTCCCCTAGGCATTGAGACCAGGTTAGATCTGCACATGCAGTAGAAGATAAAGACAGGCATTCCATCTCCAGTTGTGACTTTGCATGGCTCTCAAGTGAGCAGACACTTGGAGGTCTTCACTACAGGAAGAAGCCTACTAGAGGGGCAGCATTTGAGACGAACCTAAGCCAGTCGTTCCCAAAATTTAGTGTGCATTCGAATTCCTGGAAGAGATATGCAGATAGTTTGCTCCATCCCCAGAGTTTCTGATTTAGTGGGTCTCGGGTAGGCTTGAGAATGAGCCTTTGTAACCAGTTGCCCTGGTGATACCATTGCTACTGGTTCAGGGACACCGTTTGGGGACCATTGACCTAAGCTGACTTCTGTGAGCTCTGATGCTTCCTTCTGTTCACAGAGATCACCTGTGGCCAGCAAGGAGCCATGAGAGGGGCTGGCTTGGGGCTTAACACTCCTCAGCTGCTGATAAGACAGAGGGCCACCTAATTCAGTCTCCTCAATGAAGGAATCCCTTTTATGACAGCACATCTATAACAGATTCTTCATTTGCTCCTCTCTTTGTGTCCTCTCTCTGTATACGCCTCACTACAGTGGGTCTGGTCACCCCAGGAGGGTGAATATATATTTAGGGTATTCACTGGTGAGTCTTCAGGATACAGCTGAAAAGGAAGGGGTCCATTCCTTCTTTGCTATTATTGAAACTGGATTCCTTAAGAGTAGGAATTTTATCTTATTCACACCATATTTTGCACAAAAGAAATGTCTGCAAATCTGAAATGTACTCTGGCTGATATGTCATGGAGTCCTGACTCTGAAAGCAACTTGGGGCTTTTTACAAATAAGAAGGTTCATGGTGCCATGAGAAACCTCCAAAGGGGTATTTCATGCCCTATCTATTGATGGAAGATAGAGAGGTATTGACAACATAAAGCAGCAGGGTAAGTGTTTTCCTTGAGTGATGAATCCTGTAGATGCAGCCTGGTCATGTGGTCCCTGCATTCCAGATCTGCTCTCACTGACCACACATTTTGTATATGGACTGAGATGTCCTTTTGGTGAAATATGACTCATTTCTCTCATAGAGAAATGATGGTTCCCTCATAAAATGATGACCTCAGTCCATCACAGCCTACTCTGTGGACCTCATAGAGGTCCAGTCTGATTTGTTGACTGAAACTGCAGGTCATCACTGCCCTCTTAGGACTTGGAAGCTCTTTGTGTTGGTAGAGACTTTAAAACACATGCACTTCAGCCCCATTTCTTAGCTCCTCCAACTTCTTTGTGTCTTCCAGTGATGGGGAATTCAGAGCTATGCAAATGGAGAGGACAGATCATATAAGCCTTGCCCAGCTCTGACTACAGAACATTCTTTCTTATATGAAACAGAAATGTGTCACTTTGTAACTTCTACCACTAGGTCCTAGTTGTATCCCAGAGAGTCCATCAGAACAACTCTAATCTATCCTTCATCTTCAAATATTAAGACACCTGAAAACAATGATCTTGCCCTCCTGTCAAGAATTCTCTAGGGTAAATAACCCCAATTCCTCCATCTACCTCTTATAATACATGGTTTGGACTTACCTACCATCCTAATTGCTCCCTTCTGCACGAGACTGAGTTGAGTTATATCCCTTCTAGGTTGAAATGTCAGGAGGTGGCAGTGAAATAAACCCTCTCTTCAAAAACACTCTCTTCATTAAACAGAAGCTCCACTATGAGATGTTATTCACTTCGGAATGGCAAGATATTTAAAGTGTTCAAGGGGTCTCTAATCCAGTATAACTGCACCATGGAAGGATGAACACACATTAGTGGTAGGTGTTCACTGTTTCAGGCTGGCAACCTTGGGCCTTGCATGAATGGGCCAGGGCTTTGGCACCTAAGTTGGAGGAGTGGAATGACATAAGAGGCTGGAAGCATTATGGGTCACCACTACATTTCTTCTGGCTCTTTCTCTCATAGCTTTCTCATACATCTCCTCCTGACATTTCTCTTTTCTAACTGTATATTTCACATTAAGGCTGATCTCTCCCTTCTAATGAAAAGGTCTAGATTTTAGTTTCCAAGGGTACCTGCTCTCCTTGAGGCAGGCAGGAGTTCTCAAAGACTACTTCCAAGTTACATGGTCTATTTTTAAAAGAACACTGACTATTGTTAGATTAATTCAACCTAAACTTAGAGCACGTGTCTAACCTATATGCTATTCAAAACAAAATGCAAATTGCTAGTCAACAGCAAGTACTAGATACTGGAAGACAGCATCTAATGCTTCAGCCTTCTTAGACACAATGTGGGTGTAATTGTCAGGGTTGGAAACTTGCTCCCAAGCATGGGTTGTGAAGTCAGCTCTTCTTTGTGTCTACTTTAATGGTTCAGCTACCAGAAGTCAAACAATATAGATTTGCATCTCTTTTGTAGGCATCACATACGCCTAGTCCTAAAGTAAAAAGGTTCCCAACTAATTTATTTTAAAAAATTACACCACTGGAGAATGATTCAAGAGCTCAACAAAATACTAGCCCAACCGGGGATCTTTTCACCATTGGGACAAATCATTTGCTTTGCCCCACTCTATTCCTGACCCACACTAACTGTATTTCTTTGATGCCAGACATTTATATTAAAGTAGTCAAATTTGCATGCTTAACATTGGGTATATATGCCAAAGACTCAAGTGTGTTCACCCTACCAGTTTGCCTTCCTCCTGGGCATAGAGCTACACTACAATTTCCAGCTACCCTTGCAGTTAGGTGTGGCCATAGAATATGGGCAAGATTGATATAATTACTTCCAGGCTTGTATCACTGAAAATCTCCTGCATAATCATCTATTCCCTCTTACCCTATCTGCCAGCTGCATATCAACACTAAGGAGATCATGGAAGCCAGATGTTAAGATGAGTAAGTGTCCATCAGCCTGTGTGCTGGTATGGCATCAGCCAAATAGACTTATAGGGATGCAAAATAATCTTCTGTTTTGCTAAACTGCTGAAATGTAGGGATTTTCTGTTGCATCAGCTACCTAATTAATAGAGTTCACATAGCCTCATTGAGGACCGAACTTAATGACACATTATAACAAATAAATAATAGCATCTACTATTTATAAAGTGCCAACTTTGTGCTGGACATTGTGCTAAGAACCTCATTATCACATTAATACTCATAACATCTCTGGAGTAGACATTATTATTATTTTCATTTTACAGATAGGCAAACCAAGAGCTCGAAGTTGAGCAAGGTCACCCAATTAGTGTCGTGGATTGTATCATTGTCCCCAGTTAGTCACTTCCTTCTCTGTAAGAAGATTATACGTCTCCACCTGTTGTTATGTGACTTGCAGTGCCCCACTGTGGGAGAAATATACATGTCAATTTCATTGACCATTGGCATTGGTGTGACACGTGACATGTTTTTGGTCAACGGAATGTGAGTGGATAACTTATGTCATATCTTAGCAGGACTTTTAAGAGCCATTGCTTAATTTGGCATTCTCCTTTCCCTCTGATACTGGAATAGAAAGTCCCAGGTCAGACTGTTCCTTCAGTCTGGATTCCAGAGTGAAGAAGACACTGAAGGGCAGTCACGCTGACCAGCAAAGGCATGTAGCTTGAGGGAGAAATAAACATTTGTTTTATAGGCAACTGAGAGGTTGTAATGGCTGTTACTGCACCAAACCTACTAAAAGCTGATGGATACATCTAGAACTCGATGCAAATGCAGTTAGTCAGACACCAGAGCCTGTGCTCTTCATCACCAAACAACATCTGCCAGGCACACTGTCACACTTGCACACATTCCTGTCAGATGATATGATGAAAATTTAAAGCATCATTAAAAGAAAAAGTCTGTTCTCATTCTGGGTAGGAAAAAGGTGATGCCTGTAAGTTTGAAAACTGCCACAGCACCGGGATTAAAACTTAACTCATAGCTTTGTCTCTCACAACGCACACAAAATGTTCAGATTTAGTGCCCCACAAAAAAATTGTTGGCAAGGATGTGTATCTTATAGATTCACTTGCTGGTTCATTTTGTAAAGTTTTCACACTGGTAATCACATCTCTGTGACTGGGAGTTTGGAGGTGAATATTACCCAAAATCTATCCACTAAAAGAACCACCAGTAATATATGGCCCCTGGTCCTAAGCACAGCCATCAACAGGAAACATGAAATGGGAGACTGAAGGGGTTACTGGGCTTAATCTGACCTGAAATCATCTGTAAAGACATGAAATAAATAGCCATTTCATTAAAATTTGGGGTTAACTTCATACATTGTAAGTAGGAAAGTTGATTGATGGTCTTAATGCATCTGGACAAAATAGAGATTTGAATAGCCACTTGAACATTGTGCCCTGAGCAAAATCAACTTCTGAGGTTTTGTTTAAAAAACTATTCAATTCAGTAATAAATAAATAATTGGGCCTCTACAGTTGATTAGCAGGTATGGTTAGATCAAGGCTATAGTTTAGGGAACCCTGAATATTCTTTTTAAGATGACACTGTCCTTCTTTATTGAAAGGAAGTAAAGTTGTATTATTAATTAGTGCTAGTAAAATGTTATCAAGTATGGGTATATTATAATCTTTGTCAGAGGAGAGTCAGAACACCACTCAGGTACTAACTACAGTTATCATGATCTCTTCTTTCTATAGGATTCTGATTATTTCTAGGACTAATTATTTTAAATACATTTTAAAATGTGTTTTATCCCAAATGACTTTATTTTATTTTTATATCTCTTTAAATACTTGAAGTACAATTAAAGAAAAATACCTTAATTCAACAGAAGTGTCTTGATAATTTTTTAACTTTACCAATTCCTCTTTTATTGATACTACCAAATTTAATAATTTTATAAAAATCGAGATGGAACCAATTCTCTTTTGGTACTTAAATGAAATTATTAAAAATAAAAGAAACAATAAATGCCATCTTAGTAAGCCAAATCCAAATTTGTTGAATTTAAACATCTCAATTCCAAGAACTTTAAAGTGCTGATACAATGAACTAAAAAAACTACCTTGCTTTGAAAGTATCATGACTTTAAACCTGGTAAAAATAAATAACTGCCTTTTTCCCTAGCTCCCTTCCTTCCCCTTATTCTGACTCTCTCTGGTCCATTTCCCTTATTAACCAACATATTACTTACATAACATTTAATTAAGGAATAGTTAGTGAAAAAAAGAAAAGCTTTATCTTGCCTACCTGCTCATTTCGAAAAAGAGGGTTTGTCTTGTTTCCATGAAAATTCATTTTATCAACATTCAACCCTTGAAGAAAGTAATATTTTCTACCCGTGAATGGGGTTAAGCTTCCATAAGGCTGTATTTACTTTCTTTTAAAAAAAATTGAAGTATAGTCGACTTACAATGTTGTGTTAGTTTCAGGTGTACAGCAAAGTGATTCAGTTATATATTTGTTTTATATATATGGATGTGAATATATATATATATATGTATCTATATTCTTTTACAGATTCTTTTCCATTATAGGTTATTACAAGATATTGAATATAGTTCCCTGTGCTATACAGTAGGTCCCTGTTGTGTATCTATTTTATATATGGTAGTGTGTATTTGCTAATCCCAAGCTCCTAATTTATTCCTTCCTCCCCCCTTATATTTACTTATTTTTAATATCCAACGAATTTTTTCTATTGCTTATTAAACAGCTATTTTCATGTTTTATTTTCTTTTTATTGTGTAAAGTAAGGATAGTTTGTGAGAAGATAGGGAGGAATATGAGAGTGAACTGAAGCATTTTTATGTACTCAAAGGAAACAGCCTAGACCAGTCCTGTGTATTAAATGAAGACCTGGGTCATACAAGTGCATATATTTACTGATGTTTAGGAAATACCAGGGTGAGGTATCAAAATTATATTTAAAAAAATTACAAAATGGCTCCAGGTATGCAGGAATAAAATTAAGTTGCTCTCCTTAACAAATCCTACTTGAAATGGGTAAACCAATTATTTTGGAGTATGCTATTCACTGTCATCAGGACATAATGACACTTTGCTCAGCAATTAGCCACCCAGGAAGAAAGCAAACTATAGTTTGGTAAATTAGCACTGAATACATGAACATGGAATCTACCAGAACTAAAGATAATTGATTGAGCAATTTCATTCCCGTCTTTTTTTTTTTTTTTAATTCATGAGAGAAATTGAACTTTAGAACTCACAGATACATTACTTTGTTTATCTAATAATCCATATTCTTGTCTGGATTTATCTTCATAAGTAATGTCTACTTTCCTTCTGCTGATAAGATAAGATGGAACAAAGGCAGGGTAAACTGCCTTGTTTAAGTCCTAATAATACTCCATATATCACTTCTGTCTACTCTTATAAATTAAATGATAGATAAACTTGTCCATGTCCATCAGGAGCCAAAAGGTAAATGTAGTGTAATAGCTCACCCTTTGCCCAGATTTAGAATAGATTGCTTCTGCCTTCACTAGTGATCACAGGGGAAGAAAAAAGACCGGAAGGTATAAACACACAGCTTTATCCAAGTCCTGAGTGCTCTGCATGTATCATCTTTAGGAAGCAATGAAATGCCCAGCAAGGAAAAGCAGGATACATATTGTTTACCTTCATAAACAACAAACCAGAAGTAGCTCAAGACCGCACATGCCTAAGGGCATCCTCAAAAGAGAATGGCAGCCAGGGGTATTGTAGAGCCTTTATCAGCATTTCCATCCAGTTGCCAAACCGTGCCTGGGCTCTGTTAATTCAAACTGTGCCTTCTAACACCTGGATGCCCCCTTTTAAAGCTCTCTATTCAAAATGTGACTTCCACCTTCCTCTACTATTTTTCCTCATCTTTATCAGTCCAGGGGAGGGGGTGTGTGAGGACCTGGTACCAAAGATGAGGAGGGTGGTGCACAGACCAGTCTTGCCTAAGGTGAAGACAGAATGGCGAGAGGAACTTACCTGTTTTCTCTGTAGGAATGTTGAAATGGAACTGGAATGATAATAAATCGTCCCCTCTTGCACAGTTTCTTCCTTGTTTCTATTAGGAGAAGTAACTCCTCCTCTGTTTACTATGCCTGCGACCTTGGAAATGTAGTCGCTCTGTTCACATGCTGACTTGAAGTTAGTCACTGGGTCTCATCTCACAAACACACCCTTTTCCCTTTCCTGGAGCTCACCATCTCTGCTGAGAAGTCTGTCAGGTCTGGACTAAGAGTAAACTATTTCTCCACCCTCCTGGGTCTCAGGACCCCTAGACAGGAGTTGGTTGGCTGGTATCTCGCCGACCACAGTGCTCCCACAGCGCCTTTCTGCCGTCTAAGCCCGACAAAAAGTTAGAGAGGAGAGCGAGAGGGTAAGGAATGAATGAATGCTTTTGAAGCCAAAGGGGCTTGGTTGAAAGTAGACAACTCTCATCAGGGACTGATCCGTGGTGTGCGTGTGTGTGTGTGTGTGTGTGTGTGTGTGTGTGTGTGTGTGTGTTCCTTTTCTCCTCGGAGGATGGGATTTTCCCCATTCTCAGTTCAACTCGGATAGTTTGCTGTTTCAATGCTCTTGACTTTGAATAGCTATTGTGATGCACCGCCATGCATGAAATGGGTGATTTGCAAGCTTCTCTGTCCCACGCAATTCCGTGCATAATCATATATCCAGATTCTGCACTGGCAAGGGAACCGCTCCTTTATAGAAAGCGATTGACTTCCCGCGACCAAAGGAACTTAATAGCGTTCGCTGGGGTAGCCGTCCGGGGTGGGAATGCCGGCGCCTGTGCTCTGGCCTTGGTGCTGAATCCGAAACCCGCTGCCCAACAATCTCAGCAGCCCCTGGGCAACTTCGGGAGGTTCGATGGGGACCGGCCAGTCCTAGGCACCCCCTCGCCGGTCGCCGGCAGGAATCTGGGCAAAGCCTATGCCCTGGGACCCTCCGCAGGGGACGCGGCTCCCTTATTTCTTTGCTTGGATCTGGGAAAGTTTTGTACAACGTTTATTTGTAACTGGAGCTGCCTTCTCCCCTCCCACCTGGGTCGCCATGGAGACTTGAGCTCTTTCTCTTTTTCTCCAGGCAAAATGGGCGAAGCTTCGTTAGCTCAGCCCTGACTGTAGCAAGCCCCTTCTTCTTTCTAAGCAGCTCCTGGTCATCCCTCTCCTTCGTTTTTCAGCAGAAGAAAGGTAGGCAGGGAATGGTGCTAGCTGGAATGTGGCATTACACCCGGTTCTGTGGTGGCTCCTTGGATCATCAGACTTTGGGTAAAAGCAGGCAGGAGACACTGTAAATGTGTAATAAATCTCCAACTCCTAAGTACTGGAGTCTCCCCCCCCCCACCCCTTTTTTTGGGAGTGGAGGCGGGATTCTTTGGAAAATGCTGGTATTTTGTTTCTCCACTAATCTCACCCCATTACTGTGGCTGTTTCTATCAAGATATGTTTCCTCCCTAAGAGTCTCTCCATACTGAACCCGGTACAAGAGATATACCTGTGGATTGACCCAAGGTTTTATTGGGTTTGGGGAATACAAATGTTATATCCATTAAAAACTCATGCAAGCTTAATGCCTTGATGCAAATGAAAATATACCCAGGAGGAAGCAAGCCAGTGAATTCATCCAACCCCCTAAATGCAGTAAACATCTCATTTTATCTGAAGGGTTTTTGTTGTTGTTGTTTGTTTGTTTTTTTCTCTTCCAATTACAAAATAATTCAGTTTACTTCTAGGGAGAGCTTCCTATTCACTGTTGGTAGTCATCATATCACATATCTGGTTATATTGATAGAGAACAGTTAGGAGTTATTGTTTCCCATTCTCTGCTTGTTTCTCCCCACCCCTCACTTTTCCTTTTCCTCCTCATGTTTCTCTCTCCCTCTTTCTCTCTCTCTCTCTCTCTCTCCCTTCCTTCCTCTCTCTCTCCTCCGCTCCTATACGCAAAGAAGAACAAGGATACAGCTTTCCACAAAGACAATGGGCTTTTCCCAACTGTAAATGACTACACAGCAAGCCACCCCTGCCAGTTAATCCGTGCATTTCATCTTTGCCAACGGATGTTGAAATGATGTCTGTAATAACTGACTGGGTTTCTCCGAGCCCCGGGCATGCAGACCCCTCCTCTCCCCGCCCCCCTTGCGAGTTTTCAGTTGCTAATGAGAACCGTATGAAACAGATTTCCCTTCTGTTATGTAACCTGCTTCTCCCTCGCCTTTCCCTTGACTTGGGCATCCTGTTTCTCATCAGAGTGGAGATGCATGCAGCGGCGGAAACTGGGGAAGGGGAGGTGGGGACCCGAGGGCACAGAACCTCTTGCCCAGATTGATGCCAGCTTCTTGCCTTCGAGCAACTCAGCGCACCGCTTACCTTGCTGCGGACTCGGTGGCTTCATTCAATCATGATCTCCTCTCTTGGAACGGAGCAAGGTTTAATAATTCACTACACGATGGATGGCGAGGGGAGGAAATAAAAAAAGCAAAGGGAAGGAAAACTGGAATCAGATGGTCAAATTTTACATCAGCCACGGGAGGCTTTAGGAGACTCCATTCTCCTCGCGGTGCCTCCAGCTCTGGGTCTATCTTCCCGGGTCCCGCGGATCCCACCCCTCCGCCCGCCCAACCTCTCCGGCCAGGTGCGGCCGTCTTCAAACTGGCTCCCTCTGGCCGAGAGTGGAGAGGAGGGCTGGGCGCGGGGGCCAACGGAGGGGCGGAGGGGTGTGCGTTCGGGCAGGGGCGGGGGAGGGAGACCGGGTGGAGGGAAGGGGGAAAAGGCGAGAGTGGCGGAAAAAAAAAATCCCCGGCTAGGAGAAAAGTGATGGACCACGCAGGGAGACGTCATGAAAGCCGCAGATTCAAAGAACGCTACTCAGTTCCTGGCGACTGGCTGAGCCCGGCTGTCAGCGCACGAACCGACGCGGCTCCGGGGATAAAAGCGAGCGCAGCGCCGCGTGCTGGAGAAAAGCTGCCACGCAGCCTGTTCCGTAGAGGCCGTGGGCGGGGACCCGGAGGGATGGAGCTGGAGACCCGGAGGCGCCCACCCACCTCCCATTTTCAGCATCAGTGTCGCGCTGGATCGACCAGCTTGGGCGGGGACACTCCGACGCCCCCACCCCCCAAATCCGAGCCAATGCGGAAACAACCAAGTCAAGCCCCACCCCTCCGATACGAGACTGGAAATGTGGGGCTCTCGATGCCTGGGGAAGATTTTACAGTTAGCCTCGGGTTCCCATCATTCCCGCCCCCGGGTCACTAAGTTGTTCTCGGAGAAAAGCCTGGCAAGCAGGAAAGCCGAAGCTCGGGGATCAGTTTTTGACTGCTGGTTGGAGGGGGCTCTTTCTTTAATGTTTGGTGACATCAGGAGAAAGAGGCTCTTGTCCCTGTCTCCCTCTGGGCTGAAATGGAGAGTCAGCTTGGGGCGCGGAAGCCGGAGCGCGCACTGTCCACGTGGCCGGCAGGGGGCGCAGCGAGCTGGCTGCGTGGGAGCCTAGGGGCCGCGCCCCAAAGCTTGCACCACCTGAAGACCAGCAGGCTGCTCCATGCCTTCCGTCCTGACCACGGCAGCCGGGCCCCGGTGCCCACTGCTGCTCCTCCCCTACCCTCATCCGGACGTCTCTGTTCCATGGCATTGGAGAAGGAGAAGGCGCTGTGGGCGTTTTCATATACAATCCAGGTTGCCTTCAAAGTTGACTTTGTCAGTCCCTGCACAACTGCCTCCTCCATCCTTAGAGTTTTAAACTTGCTTTGTATTGTTATGCCAGGGAGCACACCACAGTGGTCCCCTCTGCAACCCTTCTTTTTCTTATGATCTTCACAAACAGCATTTCCACGTTTCCGAAACCTTCCCACACAACTCGCTTCTACCTCCATACTGTCCACTCTCGTATGCCATCTTTTTCCTGGGATAAATGGGTTGACAACTAAACTGTGAGAACAATGAATACCATTGGTTGATAATTTTGTAACGGTCCTTTCAGTAACTGGCTGTTCTTGTGCCATGTTTTAAAGTGGCTTTCCTTCCACAAGATACAGGATCTCCATTTCCAAGAAGGTGACTCTATTCAAGAGAAAGTGCTGGTCAAGACCTCTTATTTCCAAGATTATTTTATTCTACAGTCATACTTTCTAATTACACAGCAATTCAGCCCCTCAAGGATGTTGTCTGCTGTCTAAGGATGCCTTTTGGTGTGGAGAGGTGTTTGCTTCAAATTTGCATCATCAGTTATAGACAGATCAGCCACACACACAACCTGTGGGCTCATACTCACTGATTTTCCCTAAGAGGTTGTGTAATCTCACTTGCTCTTACTTCTGAGTCACATAGCTCATATACAGAAGATATTAGTATATGTACTATGTGATTTTTATGCTCCACAGTGCTTGCTGGATCTAGTAATTTTGTCAGAGATAAAGATAAACAAAGGACAACTGGACTCAACAATCCCCGAGGGATCCTGGAGTAAGGATGTGAGATGCAGGACTTTGGTGGAAACCTCCCTAGAACATTAAAAGGACAACTCACGTTGACTATAGTTGTCTAAAGAGCATTCTATTTAATCTGCGAAGCTGCTAAGGATACGTCCGCTAAGTTTGATTATGTAGGTTTCTACCAGTGGAAGAATTTCACAAGGCATCAGACTAAGTAAGTCAAGAGAGGGGAATCATCTGTTTGTCTGCTTTGAACACTTTGAAAACTGCCCTAACTTGAAGCAGCAAGCCAGGGTGACATGGGCTGCAGCTCTTCCTGAATAGTGTAGAAGTTTGTTTTGAGTGAGGTGGGTCACATATACATGGCATGGGATTTGATTAACACCAGAGACGAGAACGATTGGCTTAACTAAATTCATTTCTTCCTGAGAGAGCTCAGACAGTGATCATCATGGGTGTAACTAGGAGGTGCCGTAGTGATGTCAGAAAATCAGGCAAGCCGTGCTTCAGGGCTGCCCACTGCGGCTCCTCTGAGCTCCCCAGAGCCCCGTCTCTCAGGCTACACTGTGTTCAGCATGCCTGGAATCTCACTTCTATGTCTATTTTATGATTTCCGATGAAGGCAACGGCTGGGGGGGGTGAGTCTCCCAAGACTTTAGCTCTTTTGGTCTCTGTCTCTGGGGAGGTTAGTACTCCAAAGCTGACAAAGACAGTGGCTTCTAGGATTGATTGATTCTTTTATATAGATGAAACTGGATTCTCCCCCACGTATCCAGCTGTAATGGAGGCTTATTAGCTACCCAAATTGACAAACTGAATTATCTCAACTGGGTGTCATTTGTTGCAGGTAGTCTTGTTTTTCTCCATTATCCACTGCGGCAATTTACAACCCAGGCTGCCCGCCCACGTGTAGCTCTGGCTCTGCTTTGGGCAGGCTGACACTAGGAGCAAGGTGGGTGGCTGTTTCTGGTCTTTATCTTTACTTGTGTCTACTTGTTTTATTTTTAAGATCTTAGGCTGTTGTGGAGACCCAGTTTCTATTCCATTTCACTTCCCCCACCCGCCTCTCTTTATCAAAAAATGAACGAACAAAAAACCAAATAAAACCTACAAAAAAACAACATCTGTAAAATGCAGAGATAGGTGTATAATTTTAAAATAAGTTACTTTAACTATAAAGGACATCGTTAAGAGAATCAAGAAAGATAAATTTTAAAAATATTCTGCAGCTCTACTTCCAATGGGCCAGATGGATTTCATCCATGTTTCTTATTTGGGGAATATCTATAAAGAGTTATTGTATTTCCTTTTTGGACTTTGATTATAAATTTGGAGATACATTCTTAATAAATATCTCCAGGTGAAAAAAATTCAGTACTTTTCTTAAGAAGGCGCTTTCAGATGGGTTTTAGCTTCATAGCATGCTGGGCATTTTAGTGTTGAGTTTTAGTACTTTTATTCTCCAATTATTCAGTTATCACTTTCTTTTTTGGGGGGATACCTTTCATCTTCTACACATTTTCTTCACTTTGGAATTCCATTCACTATTCTTAGTAATCTTTTTTTAAATTTTTTTTTTAGTTTTGGGTGTACAACATAATGAATTTTTTTTCTAACATCTTTATTGGAGTATAATTGCTTTACAACAGTGTGTTAGTTTCTGCTTTATAACAAAGTGAATCAACTATACATATACATATATCCCCATATCTCCTCCCTCTTGCATTTCCCTCCCACCCTCCCTATCCCACCCCTCTAGGTGGTCACAAAGCATGGAGCTGATATCCCTGTGCTATGCAGCTGCTTCCCACTAGCTATCTATTTTACATTTGGTAGTGTATATAAGTCCATGCCAATCTCTCACTTCGTCCCAGCTTACCCGTCGCCCGCCCCATGTCCTCAAGTCCATTCTCTACGTCAGCGTCTTTATTCCTGTCCTGCCCCTAGGTTCTTCAGAACCATCATTTTTTTTTTTTTTTAGATTCCATATATATGTGTTAGCATACGGTATTTGTTTTTCTCTTTCTGACTTACTTCACTCTATATGACAGACTCTAGGTCCATCCACCTCACTACAAATAACTCAATTTCATTTCTTTTTATGGCTGAGTAATATTCTGTTGTATGTATGTGCCACATCTTCTTTATCCATTTGTCTGTTGATGGACACCTAGGTTGCTTCCATGTCCTGGCTATTATAAATAGAGCTGCAATGAACATTGTGGTACATGACTCTTTTTGAATTATGGTTTTCTCAGGGTATATGACCAGTGGGATTTCTGGGTCATATGGTAGTTCTATTTTTAGTTTATTAAGGAACCTGCATACTGTTCTCCATAGTGGCTGTATCAATTTACATTCCCACCAACAGTGTAAGAGGGTTCCCTTTTCTCCACACCCTCTCCAGCATTTATTGTTCGTAGATTTTTGGTGATGGCCATTCTGAGTGGTGTGAGGTGATACCACATTATACTTTTGATTTGCATTTCTGTAACGATTAGTGATGTTGAGCATCCTTTCATGTGTTTGTTGGCAATCTGTATATCTTCTTTGGAGAAATGTCTGTTTAGGTCTTCTGCCCATTTTTGGATTGGGTTGTTTGTTTTTTTGATATTAAGCTGCATGAGCTGCTTGTGTATTTTGGGGATTAATCCTTTGTCAGTTGCTTCATTTGCAAATATTTTCTCCCATTCGGAGGGTTGTATTTCGTCTTGTTTATGGTTTCCTTTGCTGTGCGAAAGCTTTTAAGTTTCATTAGGACCCATTTGTTTATTTTTGTTTTTATTTCCATTTCTCTAGGAGGTGGGTCAAAAAGGATCTTGCTGTGATTTATGTCATAGAGCGTTCTGCCTATGTTTTCCTCTAAGAGTTTTATAGTGTCTGGCCTTACATTTAGATCTTTAATCCATTTTGAGTTTATTTTTGTGTATGGTGTTAGGAAGTGTTCCAATTTCATTCTTTTACATGTAGCTGTCCAGTTTTCCCAGCACCACTTATGGAAGAGGCTGTCTTTTCTCTATTGTATATTTTTGCCTCCTTTATCAAACATAACATGAGCATATGTGCATGGGTTTATCTCTGGGCTTTCTATCCTGTTCCATTGATCTATATTTCTGTTTTTGTGCCTGTACCATACTGTCTTGATTACTGTAGCTTTGTAGTATAGTCTGAAGTCCAGGAGTCTGATTCCTCCAGCTCATTTTTCTTTCCCAAGATTGCTTTGGCTATTCGGGGTCTTTTGTGTTTCCATACAAATTGTGAAATTTTTTGTTCTAGTTCTGTGAAAAATGCCATTGGTAGTTTCATAGGGATTGCATTGAATCTGTAGATTGCTTTGGGTAGTATAGTCATTTTCATAATGTTGATTCTTCCAATCCAAGAACATGGTATAGCTCTCCATCTGTTTGTATCATCTTTAATTTCTTTCATCAGTGTCTTACAGTTTTCTGCATACAGGTCTTTTGTCTCCTTAGGTAGGTTTATTCCTAGGTATTTTATTCTTTTTGTTGCAATGGTAAACGGGAGTGTTTCCTTAATTTCTCTTTCAGATTTTTCATCATTAGTGTATAGGAATGCAAGAGATTTCTGTGCATTAATTTTGTATCCAGCTACCTTACCAAATTCATTGTTTAGCTCTAGTAGTTTTCTGGTAGCATCTTTAGGATTCTCTATGTATAGTGTCATGTCATCTGCAAACAGTGACAGCTTTACTTCTTGTTTTCCAATTTCAATTCCTTTTATTTCTTTTCTTCTCTGATTGCTGTAGCTAAAACTTCCAAAACTCTGTTGAATAATAGTGGTGAGAGTGGACAACCTTGTCTTATTCCTGATCTTAGAGGAAATGGTTTCAGTTTTTCACCATTCAGAACAACGTTGGCTGTGGGTTTGTCATATATGGCCTTTATTATGTTGAGGTAAGTTCCCTCTATGCCTACTTTCTGGAGGGTTTTTATCATAAATAGGTGTTGAATTTTGTCAAAAGCTTCTTCTGCATGTATTAAGATGATCATATAGTTTTTCTCCTTCAATTTGTTAGTAAGCTTTATCACATTGATTAATTTGCATATATTGAAGAATCTTTGCATTCCTGGGGTAAACCCCACTTGATCATGGTGTATGATCCTTTTAATGTTCTTTTGGATTCTGTTTGCTAGTATTTTGTTGAGGATTTTTGCTTCTATGTTCGTCAGTGAGATTGGCCTGTAGTTTTCTTTTGTTTGTGACATCTTTGTCTGGTTTTGGTATCAGGGTGATGGTGGCCTCGTAGAATGAGTTTGAGAGTGTTCCTCCCTCTGCTATATTTTGGAAGAGTTTGAGAAGCATAGGTGTTAGCTCTTCTCTAAATGTTTGATAGAATTCACCTGTGGAGCCATCTGGTCCTGGGCTTTTGTTTGTTGGAAGATTTTTAATCACAGTCTCAATTTCAGTGCTTGTGATTGGTCTGTTTATATTTTCTATTTCTTCCTGGTTCAGTCTTGGAAGGTTGTGCTTTTCTAAGAATTTGTCCATTTCTTCCAGGTTGTCCATTTTATTGGCATATAGTTGCTTGTAGTATTCTCTCATGATCCTTTGTATTTCTTCAGTGTCAGTTGTTACTCCTCCTTTTTCATTTCTAATTCTATTGATTTGAGTCCTAGTAATCTTAGATTATAAGTGCTTATAAACATTTTGAAATTACACATTTTAATTTTTGTCCCCTCACTTGATAAATAAATGAAATCTGAAGACTCATTTGATCAATTCTTTCTTATAGAATGTTTTATTAGTTCATCATTTAGCAGGTATCATTCTTTTTAATCACAGTGTCCCCAAGGAATTCATTAAAATTCAAATTAGAAAAATCATAATTTCAAATGTAATATTTTAAAGACCACAGCAGGTGATGATTACAAACAATTGCAGGAACTAGTCTTCCTGTACCTCTTCCTGGAAATAATTTTAATTAACATGAAATCTGCACAACAGAAACATTGACCATCCAAATAAAGGAACTGAGTTTGCTCTTTCTGTGGTTAACTATTTGCTAAGATGTCCAGATTCTTTGTTTCTTGCTGGCATTCTTAACAGAAACTCTGCATTGGAGGGAATGAGATGAAGTGCCTTCTTCTTTAGGGAACTGCATCTGTCTGTGGGTCATCTCCTACAGTTGCCCTGCAAACCAAGCAGTAGTTACTGCATTGGACCTTGTTTGCTTTCAGTAGAGATTGAGCTCCTGTCCAACATTCTCAGGCTTCCTTAGCTCTCCCAAAGGAGCCTTATCAACCTTCCTTCCTAGAGATACAGTCCAAAGCCCAATTTTAAATTCCAGATCAGCCTCGGTGGTCTGAAGCAAGATTCATACACTTGAGCTGTCCTAGCCTCAGTGTCCATGCTAAGTGATGGGCTTAGCCAGGGGTATCCTGTTTTATTATTTTATCTGTAAAATGGTGTTACAGGTGGTTTCTTGGGGAAGCAGACTCTGAGACGATGTTTAGTGTGCTGGATGTTTATTAGAGACATTTCTAAGGGATGTTATATGTATGAGATCAACATCTATGGAAGGGAGAGAAAGGAAGTGTGAATGAGCATAAGGGGAAGCATGACTGGTACCAGCCTTGGCTGATCCCATGGGGAGCTTTGAAGCTAAAATGGACCATTAGAGTTGCCTTCTAATGAGTCAAAATAGCCCCTTCCCAGTCAGTTCCTGGATGTGGGTTCTAGGTACTCTGCATCTGATTGCTAAAAGCTGTCTGCCAACAATCTTATGGCAGCATGGCCAAGTCCTTCCTTGAAGGGGGATCTTGGTGACAGATCTCCATGTCTACCACAAATGGTGATGGTGATGGTAACATTACTTACTGCATAGGTTTCCTCTCACTATTATATGACATAATTCATATAAAAAGTGGAGCATGGGGTCTGGCTAGAGTAACTGCTTAATAAGTGTCAGCTACTTATTAATGGATGATGCTTGTCATTTTTATGATTAAGCAAACTCAGGATTGTGTGTTTTCAAGTAGCTCCAGGTTCTGTCCACCCCATTTCAAGTTCACTGGGGCTTCAACCTAGGCTGATAGGAGACTTTGGTAACCATGGACAGTGGACTCACTTTCCCTTGCTATAGTAATTCTCAAAACTCAGTGATTTATTTAGGTAGCTCTTTCCTCCTATATTCTTTTTATTTTGAACTAAAGTGGAAGAAATGGAATACAGAATCAAAAAGTTCCAGAGTCTACAAGGAATCAAGCATCCCAGCCTGGAAAGTGTAAGTGAGGCTGCAATTTAACACTGGGATTCATGAAACTGATTGCTTATGGCAAACAAAGAAGAACAGATCTCATTTGCAGTCTCCAGTCCCCATGTGGTTGTCTCTACTGGTATTCATTTGCTGATGCAAAGTGGCAGGGAAGAGAACACTGGTTAAAAATAAAAAAGACAGTATAAAGATGATAGAGCCGCAGACTATAGAACTTGGAATTCACTCACCTTAGGGATTAGCTGGTCCCTTTTCAGGTTCCATGAGCCTTTCTCTCACCTCAGTTAACACACCCCGGACTGCCTTTATCACCTAAATATGTTGATTTGTTTCCACTTTCCAACTCTTGGATTGGCTGTTCTTTTGACCACATCAAAGCCTTTGCACTAACTCTCATATCTTTAGCTTATTTCTTACCTTTGATGCCCTGGAATAATTTTCCCTCTTCTCGAAACTAGGTTCTCAACTTTGACCCCTATTGACTCATTCCTTGTCCTAGTTCCTGTCTTCTCAAATCTGTCTCATGCATTAAACAGATTATTTGTAGTATCATAAACATGAAAGGCACAAACATTTCCCATAGTGTTATGTGATCCTTTTCAAACAAATACAATTCAAGAAAGAAAAATGATACAATATAATACGATGATACCAAGATGGAGTTTTCCCCACATATTTCCTGGGGTAACAGGAGCTTTTAGAAATTTAAGCAATCTTAGACAAATTACTTAACTTTTTAGGTTCTCTAAAATAAGAATAATAAAAATACTTTGTATTAGTTTTCTATTGCTGCAAACGAATTACTGCAAACTTAGTAGCTTGAAAAATACTCACATACTAGCTCATAGTTCTGTAGGTTAGAAGTCCAGCAGGGCACGAATGCTTTCTCTGCTTAGCATATCACAATGCTGAAATCAGGGTGTCAGCCAGGCTAAGCTCTTGTCTGGAGGTTCTTTCTGCTGCCAGCCAGAGAAAACTCTGCTTTCAAAAGAGTGATTAGAGCAGGCTGATCTAGATAATCTATGTTAAGGTCAACTGATTTGGGAGCTTAGCTATTCACAGCAGCACCTAGGTTAATGTTTGAATGAATAGCTGGGAGGTGTATGTATACCAGGGCTGGGAATCTTGGGAGGCTTCTTAGAATTCTCTACTTCATAGAGTTTTTAATAAATGAGATAATACATGGGTACACAGTATATTGAAAGGAAGTTTTGATGGAAACACCAAGAAACCCACGTGGTTTGCTGATCTGCTGATTCATCTTGTTGGCATGAAGCATCAGCTGAGACTGTACTTGATCCACCATTCCCTGCCTCCTCCACCAGCTTCTTTGATTCCTGGGCCTGGTGTGGGTGTGTTTAGCCCTGTGATGAAAGACTTCTGCAGAACACTCATGTCACCAGCGCCAGAGGCAGTAAGAACTGACGCAAGGTTCAGTTCATCCTTGTGGGTTCCAATCTGTTTGCATCGTATCGAGTCAATGCTGTAGTCCCCACATCTCTATCTGGTTTTAAGGGCTAAGATCTTAGTAGGGACTGCCTTTTTCTATCGCTATCTTGTATCCCACTTACCCTCTGTCAGCACATTGACGGATGGACTTCACTTGTACAGGTAGCTCCAACTGTTATTGATTAGAAGGAGGAAACTTGGTGGTACTCCCATTATTAAGTTGTCACAGTTTTCCAGGACTATTGATCAAGGGAGTAATGAGATGCCCCATTGAATGCCATTCAAAAATATCCCTTCTTGCAATTGAAATAAAAGCAAAAATAAACAAATGGGACCTAATCAAACTTATAAGCTTTTGCACAGCAAAGGTAACCATAAACACAATGAAAAGACGATCTAAGGACTGGCAGAAAATATTTGCAAATGATACAACCAAGGGCTTAATTTCCAAAATATACAAACAGCTCATAGAATTCAATAACAAAAAACCAAATCAAAAACCCTATCAAAAAATGGACAGAAGACTTAAATAGATATTTCTCCAAAGAAGACATACAGATGACCAATAGGCACATGAAAAGATGCTCAACACTGGCAATTATTAGAGAAATGTAAATCAAAACTACTATGAGGTATCACCTCTCTCTGGTCAGAATGGCCATCATTAAAAAGTCTACAAATAACAAATGAGGAGGGGGTATGGAGACAAGGGAACCCTCCTACACTGTTGGTGGGAATGTAAATTGGTGCAGCCACTATGGAAAACAGTATGGACGTTCCTCAAAAAACTAAAAATAGAGTTGATGTATGATCCAGCAACCCCATTCTTGGGCATATATCCAAGGAAAACTCTAATTCGAAAAGATACATGCACCCCAATGTTCATAGCAGCACTATTCACAAAAGCCAAGATATGGAAGCAACCTAAATGTCCATCGACAGATGAATAGTTAAAGAAGATGTGGTATCTATATACAATGGAATATTACTCAGTCATAAAAAGAATGAAATAATGCCATTTGCAGCAACATGGATGGACCTAGAGACTATCATACTAAGTGAAGTAAATCAAAAAGAGAAATACAAATACCATATGATATCACTTATATGTGGAATATAAAATATGACACAAATGAACTTATTTACAAAACAGAAACAGACTCAGACATAGAGAACAGACTTGTGGTTGCCAAGGGAGGGGTGGGGAGGGATGGACTGGGAGTTTGGGATTAGCAGATGCAAACTATTATATATAGAATGGATAAACAACAAGGTTCCACTGTATAGCAGAGGAAACTATATTCAAATGCTATAATAAACCATAATGGGAAAGACTATAAAAAAGAGTATCTATCTATCTATCTATCTATATATATATCTATGAATCACTTTGCTGTACACAAGAAACTAACACAACATAGTTGTAAATCAACTATAATTCAATAAAAGATAAATTTAAAATAAATAGGTCTTCTTGCTTGTGTTATGGAGAAGCAACTCTGTTTCTCTCTAGTCATCAGGATTGATCATGACAAACAAGGAGTCCTTGTCTGCCTGTTGGTTTAGTAGCATAAGGAGTCCAAAAGGCCAGGGTGTAATACAAGCTTTCAATGCATCAGAGCCTTTATTATGTTTCTTGGTAGATGCCTTCCTCCCTTTGACACTAGGACCTCTAAACTCATGAAGCCAAGGCAGGAAGGATGAGAAGCAGACATTATTTGGTGAAGTAGTGACGGGACCTCTCTCTCCTTCATCCTATTGGTTACTGGATATGAATTCTGCGTCTTCTGGCTATGGCAGTGTCAGCACAAGTGTTGGTTGCCAGTCTAAGGCATTTACCACTCCCTATAAGACAGAATCCCTATAAGACAGCTGGGTGCTGTCTCCCAGCTGGTGCCATGACAGAGTCTTCAGAAGACCATTCCACCTTTCCACTAAGGAAGCTGCTTCTTGGTGATGAGATGCATGGTAAGACCAGTGAACTTCACTGGAAATTCAGGAGCACATTGTCACACTTTATGTCCCACACATTGACCCCTGCTCAGAGGGACACTATAGTAATGGATAAGGGAGAAGTTGTTCAAGCAGTGAAGGCTTGTTGGAAGAGATCCCACATAATGAATGTACTACAGTTTGGCCTCCAGTGTTCCTCAAGGAATGGTGCCACATCAGGTCCTCTGCAGGGGATACTGGCTTCGACACAAGACACAAATACCTTCACACTCTGTGCTCATTCATTGAGGCTGATACGTGTACTTCTTCCCAGACCTCATTATCACCAATTCTGGTGATATGAATCAGGGCATATCTGTACCTCTGTCCACCTTTCCTTCCCCATTACATAGAAAATGTAAACCATCACCCACATACCTGCCCATGGGGAGATTTCCTTTTACCATCACCTTTTCTGAGCAACAGTCCACTTCTGTCTGGTACAGGCAGATCAGGCCCTTGACTTTTCTTTCTTCTTTAATGGGTCATAAGAAATTTCCTATTAAGACATAAACATGTGTTGATGGAAAAGAGTCAGAGCAGTAGAATCAGGTAACATAGAAATCTGCCCAACTGTCTTGTGAGGTTTACTTGGACTGTCCATTCTGTTTGGACCCCAAGTTCTATATACCTGTGCTAGATTTGTCCACTAATGGCCCCCTAGAATCATCATAACTAGAATCATGCCTCTAGTTATCCAAGACCTTGTGTGACTTTGAAGATAGAAAATGTACCTACCTTTATGGGTCTGGCTAAGGAGATTTCCAGGTAGAATGTTGAAAGTACCAAATGGCTTTTTTAAAGCTGCATATAATAAGGAACTGTTTAATAATAATAAGAGAGAACTGTTCCATTTGTAAGCAGAATTTAGGGGAAATTTAAAAGAGATAGAACCTGCTGGTTGGAAAATAAAACTGCTTCTCATCTCTTGTTTTTCCCACCAGCAAACAAGTCTCAAACTAAGGACTAGTCACAGGAAAGGGATCAAATGAAGGATGTGACTGTAAGACCTCTGAAAGATTTAAGTGGTGCTGGGTTAATTCCTTAACAGACAAAAGGGCTTTCAGGAATCTTAAGGGCACTATCCTCCAGAAGTTCTGTATGACATCCAAAGTAAAGAGTGATCTGTCTTGAAAGATGATTTTAGCTTGGGAGAATAGGGTGAATCTCAATCACTATAGGAAGCTCATGATACTTTTAAATTTTTTGCCAACTTGAACTAGAAGAGACAGAGTCAATTAAAAATGCAAAGAGGTTCTGGATCCCATAACTTTCTATGGGCAGGAAATAGGTTGGGAGAGCTACTCATGTACAAACATGGGGCATTGGTTATGTGAAAGAAAGATCTCTGAGAGGACAAAGCTAAGACCCCTAAAAAGAGGAAACAAGAACCATGAAGAACTGCTGGGGGCAGAACTGGGCTTTAACCATGGAACATTTCCTGCCTGCAGGAGGCCCTGACAACAGTGTTTTGGATGTATTTCAGAACTGCTATGGGCCAATGACTCTTATATTACTTCAATAATATTACTTCAATTAATACTTTCTTAATTGAAAAAATTAATTAACCTGTTGCAATTAACCTGTTCTTGTCTCAACGTTGTATGTTGTATGTATGGGAAAGGTTTCTAGATTAAGAGTTGTTGATCTCAAGGAGCCTTGCCTACTTCTGAATTTAATGCATATAAAGAGAATATGGGCCTCTAGCCTGATGACATGATTGGGTGAGAATTTAGGAGACTTACGAAGGGATGATCGTATTTTGCCTATTGGAAACATTTGAATCATTGGGTCAGAGAGTTGGAATGGGGGAGGAGGCTGTGGAAGATTGATCATATAGAATTCCCCATGAGGTCATAGGTGCTGGTTGATGAAGAGGTGGAGAGTAATACCAACTGTCACAGTAGTTGTGGCCATTAGCTTGGGCAGATTTCTCATAATTTCCAGACCTGATTGGACCCATCTTATATACACATGGTGCATTGTTACATTAATAGGCTCCAGTGAATCACACCATGCCCTGTGAGCTCAGGTGAAACCAGCAGAAGAGCACAGCAATGGGTAGCTGAAACAGTGCCATCTCCATTTTACAATGGAATGCTGCTATGAACATCCAAGTTTGGATGGTTCAGTGGATCAGATAACACCCAGTTAATGAGGAATGATTTGAGTTGTATGGTCACTTGGTGATCCATGGTGAACTTTCCGTCTTTACTAGAGCCCAAAATCAAGTGAGGAGTTACTTTCCAAATGGAGAGAACATGGCTTTATTCCTAAATCCTAAGAGTCTGCTCTGTGATTCTCCTATAGGAACTTTCTGGAGTCTCCATACACTTCCTTGTTTGACATCTGTAGCTACGCTGCATGGTTCTTCCCCGAAGAGCCTGACCTCAGCCTCCTCCATCAAGGGGCTCTGGGTCTGGAGCTGACTTAGGTCTGGGAACTGGAAAAGAGGCTGTGAATCCCCACAAAGGGAATTGAATTAGTATTAGACCCACATTCCAGAAAAGAGTTTTTCTGATTTTATAGGTAAAACCATAACATTAGGAGGAAGCATCTATTTTATTCCTAGGGATCGCTTCACCAAACGTACCCTTGCAGGCCAAAACATTGATCAGCACTCCATTCCTGGGCTTATAATGGAATGGAAGTTCAGGTGATAGTTTCCAAAGCATTGTTATTTAGATGTAGGTTTATGATCCATTTGTTTTATTTTAGATCCTTTATTATTAGTGGATTCTGGGAACTCTAGAAAATCCTGGAAAAATCAATTCTAAATCATGAAGTGACTAACTCAGTAGACAAAGAGAGAGTTACAAATATCTGGAGATACTAGGTAATGAATTCTCTTATGTAATATTGGAAAAAATGAAGGTTTGGGGATATCGTTCATGCAGCTACAAAGGCACCTAGACCTTTTCTCATAGTAGGGTAGTCTTCAAAAGTGTGTATTCTTATGTTTGTTTATTTGAATATTTATTTAATTTTACTTTGTTAGCCTTTATACTTGAGAATGGCTAGGAATAGGATACATCTCATGCTTCTTTTTGATGACCACAGTTCTTAACTCAGAGTGGGATGTCAAAAAGTACTCAGGCCATAATTATTAACTAATAAATTCAGACAAATGGGAATACCTTATGATAATTGATACAAATTCAGAGCATATTTACTTGAAGGAAAGTGAGAAGGAAGAAAAGAAACCCACTGTTTTAGATAATAGTGTTTTTTTTTTTAATTTATTTTTTAAATTTATTTTTGGCTGCATTGGATCTTCATTGCTGCGCTCGGGCTTTCTCTAGTTGTGGCGAGCGGGGGCTACTCTTCGTTGCAGTGCGTGGGCTTCTCACTGCAGTGGCTTCTCTAGTTGCGGAGCACAGGCTCTAGGCGCGCGGGCTTCAGTAGTTGTAGCACGTGGCCTCAGTAGTTGTGGCTCGTGGGCTCTAGAGTGCAGGCTCGGCAGTTGTGGCGCACGGGCCCCACAGCATGTGGGATCTTCCCGGACCAGGGCTCGAACCTGTTTCCCCTGCTTTGGCAGGCAGATTCTTAACCACTGCGCCACCAGGGAAGCCCAGGTAACTTTATAAGCCAAACACAGTGTGAAATAAATTGCTGTAGAGTGAAGTGCCCAGTGGACTCAGGCTCACATCATTAAATGACTTTGCTTATCGCTGACTTGCAAGGGTCCTGAAACTAGGACTAAATCAAGTGCATGGTCTGCTGCAGTGGCACCACAATTGGAGACCTCTGACTCCAGATCGTCGCTGTCACAGCAGTATAGATCCTGACCGTCCAACTCCCGTAAGGAGCATAAAAATATCTTTCTACATTTTAATTTCTCTTCTGATTTATGTTTTTTCTTTACACACTGACTTCACAGCCATGGCTGTATGATACGATTTGAGACAATGTTAGCTATAAATCACTGGATTTGCAGAAATGGGGAATTCTAGTTTATATTTCCTTTTCCTTGAAATGAGACAAATCATACACCGTTCTTTTACCTTTAATAATAAATTCTGTCAGGATAGCAAACGAGTTAGAGTTATTAACTGGTCTACTGAAATATTCATGATGCTTTAGGATTAAAAAATACACTTGGAGGATGTGTTTTTAAGCAGCTCTGTTTTCCAGGTAATCAAAAAAAAAAAGCAACAGTTTAAAAGGAAAAATACACAGATGTATAAGAAAATTCCCCATCTCTCTCAAGCAATTGACTGCAATCTATCAAGCAATATTTTCAGGTGAAATTTAGGTGCTATTACAATATTATATTTTAAACTGCAGTAATCGGTCTCACCTTTCCCTGTCTTCCAGTCATGACTATGGAGAATCAAGGCTCTTGGATTAGAACTTAACCAAGCCATTATGAGAAAGGGCCTTTCAGAGAGTCTCTTGTGCACTAAGGTAACAGCTGTTTTCTGTGGATGCAGAGCCAGTTTTACTCTGCAAAACCCCATATGGAAACCAACCTAGTGATTTCAGATAAAAGAATCATTCCTATTGCTAGAGGGTTTCCTTCTTTACTGAGTAATAAGTGTTATTCCTGAGAATGAGTGTTTGCCTCAGAGAAAGGTGTGTGTGTGTGTGTGTGTGTGTGTCTGTGTGTGTACGTGCACACACACTATTGCTGCAATAGATAGATGTCAATAATAGAAGCAGATATGTCTGAAACTTGAGCTGACACCACCCTAACCCCACCCTGAGAGATCCCACCCTGAAGTCTATCCTTGGCAGCCTAAGCCCCTTCCATCAGACTATATATGGAACCTGGAGGGCTGAGGACCAGTACTAACATCTGGCTAGTGCTGAACTCTGGCTGAATAATAAGTTCAGAAAATGCATGAATGGTAATAGAAGAATTGATGGTCTATGGTGCTTTGTGTGTTAAGTGATTCCCTCTGGGTAGAGGTGATTCTCCAAGAGATGGGAGGAGATGCAAGAGGGAAAGTTTGACAAGAATTTTCTGATGGTGAATAAGCTAGTTGAGACCCACAACTCATTGAGGACCCTGCTGTTAGCAAGCTGTAGGTGCTTTCCCTGAAAATTCTGGTAAATGTTTTATTTAGCATTCACCTTCCCTTCCCTCTCATGTGTAGTATTTTCTTTTGTAAATCATCCCAGCCTTTCAGTACAGAGTCATACATGCTGGTACAGGGGTCTCAGTGTTAGAAAGAAGAAAGGGCATTTTGATTATGAAGATGGTCGCTTGCTCTATCCTCTTTGGACATCTGTGGAGGAGTGGGGAGCAGTTCCCAGTTGTAGACCATTCTCCAGGTCCCAGAATTCTTCACGGTGACGTCAGCCCAGGCACGGTGGCCTTGCAGAGTGAACTTAGGTCTGAGGGACAGCTTTTAAGTGGACAGCTCAAGAGGATTCAAGACTTATCCTTCTGTATTCCAGCCAGGACATATGAAGACATATGAAAGATCTTTGAAAGGGGTTGAGAGTGGAAAGTCAATTGGCTGATGTTTGGGTTAAATCTCTGGTAACTAAGTCAGTCAGCTATTGTTGTATAAGGAACTAACTGATGGTGATAAGTATATATGAGGATCAGAAAAAGACAGTTGGAAAATTTATAAACTTGTGACAATATGAGGTTTATTGCAACCTTTTATGTGTATATTCTTATTACCAGTGCATAATCACCATATCAAAATAAGAAATGGAGAGAAAAGTTAAATATGACTATGAATTTTTTTATTATTGAGTTAGATGGCAAAGCATTGTGTGTGTGTGTGCGTGTGTTTAATATTATGAATATAGCTGTGCCAAAAGAATACAATATGCATAGGTATCACCAAACTAAGCACTATAGAGCTTCTAGAAGAAAACAGAAGAAAATGTTTCTGACTTTGGATTAGGTAAAAATATTTTAAAATGTGATACCAAGAAGTATGATCCATAAAATAAAATGTTGATAAATATTTGAATTCATTAAAATTAAAATCTTTGCTCACACTATTAACAAAATAAAAAGACAAGCCATAGACTGGGGAAAATTCTTGCAAAATGTATATATAAAATCCTATATCCAGGATATATAAGAAAATATCAAAACTCAATAATAAGAATTATCCAGTTTAAAAAAAAGGGCCAATTTTTAAATAGAAACTTCACCAAAGAAGGTATATGAAGGGTAAATTCACATAAAAGCATTCTCACATCATTAGTTATTAGATAAATGCAAATTAAAACTTCAGTGAGATACACCTACATATCTATGCAAATGGAAAAAAAAACCCTGAGAAAACCAAGTGAAGAAATTGGAACACTCATATGTTTTTGTAGGAACGCAAAAGATATGACTACTTTGGAAACCAGTGTGGCCATTTTTATTTAGTTAAATGTACTCTTATCATAAGTCCCAGCAATTTCATTAGTAGTATCTACTCAAATGAAATGAAAACTTATGTTCACACAAGAATCTGCATGTGGATGTTTAGAGCAGCTTTACTCATAAAGGTCAAAAATTGGAAACTATCCAAATGTCCATCAAGAGGTGAATAGACAACTGTTTTCATCCATACCATAGAACACTACCTAGCGATAAAAAGAAACAACTTGTGATACAAGCAGCGACATAAATGGATCTCAAATGTATTATGATAAGTGAGAATAGCAAGATTCAAATGACTACATACTGTAAAATTCCATTTATATGACATTCTCAAAAAGTGAAACTATGGAAACAGAAAATGGATCAGCAATTGCCAGTGCCTGGGGGTAAGAGGAGAGATTTCCTACAAAGAGGCACCAGGGAAAATTAGGGGTAATATAACAGTTCTATATATTGATTTTGGCAGTGATTACAGGACTTTGTGTCTTGTCAAAACTCATAGAACTGCATAACTAAAAACAGGATAATTTGAAATGTATGTAAATTACAATGCAGGTAACCAGACTTAAAATAAAAGGGCAAAATTAAAGTAATTCAAAATAAAGAAATAACATTGAAATAAATTATTGGTAACACACCTGTGCTACCTTGCTAAAGGAAGTCCTTCAGGCTGAAAGAAAATGACACCAGATGGTAACTCAGATCTACAAGAAAGAATCAATAGAATTGGAAATAGTAAATGTGTGTATGTTTGTGTATGTCCTTACATATTTTATTTTCTTAATTTATAAGACACAACCATATTTTGGGGTCTATACTATATATATGTGTAATATATATGAGTACAATAACATGGGGCTTTGTTTGAGCCAATACATTCTTTTGGGCACACAGAACATTCATCAGGATGGACCACTTTCTCAGTCATAAACCACGTTTGAAAGTTTTAAAAAATATTTAAATTACACAGGTTATAATCTGTGATTGTAATGTAAGTTAGAAATCAAGAAGAGAAAGAGATATCTGGGAAAGCCCCAAGTATTGGAAATAATAAAGTAAATGAATATGTAAACACAGCATACAAAATTTGTAGGATGCAGTTAAAGTAGATCTTAGTGGGAAAAATGCAGTTTTAGAAATGAAGAAAGATCCAGACCCAGTGCTTGAAGTTTCCACTTTAAGAAGCTAAGAAAAGTAATACCAAATTTAATCTTAGTAGAAAAAACATCAGTGTGGAAATGAATGAAATAGAAAATGAATGAACAATAGAAAAAAAATCAATAATGTCAAAGCTAGTTTTTTTTTTTTTTAAATGATTAATCAGATAGAATAACCTTTAGCTCCTTGATCAAGAAAAAAAAGACAAAAGACATAAAGACATATAATATCAGTATCTGGTTGACAGAAATTATTACAGACCCTACAGACATTAAAATAATGATAAAAGAATATTATGAACAACTTTATGTTAATGAACTTGGCCTCATATATGAAATAGATAATTTCCTTGAAAAATACACCTTATCTTGATGAATCAAGAAAAAATCCAGAAAATTTGAATATTTCTGTATAAAGTAAAAGAATTGAATTAGTAATTTAAAATATCCTTACCAAAAAATGAATGTGAGTTTGGTGGTGAGTTTTATCAAACATTAGTGGAAGAAACAATATCAATTCACTGTTAGAAAAGAGAGAAGGAAAAAGTAATCTTTAGCTCATTTTATGAGGCCAGCATTATTATGGTACCAAAGCCAGACAAAGCCATCGTAAGAGAAGAAGACTAGAGATGATTATCCTTCATCAATATAGATGGAAAACCCCTTAACAAAATTTTAGCCAATTGAATCCAACAGTATATAAAAATGATAATACACCATGACCAACTGGGTTTTACCTCAGGAAAGCAAAGTTGGTTTAAAGTCCCTAATCAATTAATATAATACATCATATGTGGTAAACAGAATAATGATCTCTCCCCACATATTGTCCCTGTTCTAAGTTCTCCAAATTTGTGAACATAATACCTTACATGGCAAAAGAGACATTGCGAATGTGATTCAGATTAAATGCCTTGATAGGGAGAGATTATCCTGGATTATCTGGATGAACCCAGTGTAATCACTGGTCCTCATAAGTGACAGAGGAAGGCAGAGGAAGAAATGACTACTGAGGAGGAGGTCAGAGTGATTCCATGTGAGAAGGGCTTGACCCACCCTTGCTGCCTTAAAGCTGGAGGAAGAGGGTCATGAGAAATGTGGGAGACTCTAGCAGCTGGAAAAGGCAAGAAAACAGATTCTCTCCTAGAACCTCCAGAAAAGAAAGTAGCCCTCTAACACCTGACTTTTGTCCAGGGAGACACATTTCAAACTTCTGAACAGCAGAACTGTAAGATAAGAAATTGGTGTTGTCTTAAGCTACTAAATTTGTGGTAATTTTTTACAGCAGCAATACATTGTATTAATGAAATAAATATGAAAACCACACGATCATTTCCACAGACACAGGGGAAAAAATCATTTGATAAAATTCTACATGCTTTCATGATAAAAACTCTCAACAAACTAGTTATAGAAGGGGACTTCCTGAACCTGATAAACAGCATCTTCTGAAAGCCTACGGTTAGCCTGATATTTAATAGTGCAGGACTAAATGTTTTCTACCCAAGGTTGGTAACAAGGCAAGGGTGTCCGCTTATCACTTCTCTTTGACATTATACTGAAGGTGTCCTGGCTAGTGCAATATGAAATAGAAGGCATACACATTGAAAAAGAAGTTAAACTGTTTATTTGCACAAGGCCTGATTTTGTATGTAGAAAATTACAAAGAAACTACAAAAAAATCTACTAGAACTATCATGTACATTTAGCAAGGTTGCAGGATATTAAAGTAATATACAGAAATCAATTGTATTTCTATATGTTAACAACAATCAACTTCTACATAGAATCAAAAAAATTCCATTGGCAATAGCATAAATAAAATACTCTGAATTTAGTTTAGCCAAAGATATGCAACACGGATACACTGAAAACTATAAACCATTGCTGGGGGAAATTTAAATAGACCAAAGTAAATGGAGAGTAAACTGTGTTCATGGATTTGAAGGCTCAAAACTGACCCATAGATTTCATGCAATGTCAATGGAAATTCCAGCAACTGTTTTTAGAAATCGACAAGGTGATTCTAAAACTTATATTGTACTTTATACCATAAAATAGCTAGAATAGACATTTATTTTGGAGTTAATTATGAGTCTACATTAATCAAGAAAGTATGGTTATACAGGTAAATGAAATAGAATTGAGAACTCCAGAAATAGATTCACACTTACATAGTCAATTGATTTTTTTGACAAAGGGGTTTGTCAAACCCCTTGCATAATAATGCTGAAATAACTGTATATCTGTATGGGTCTTATTTCACAAACATACAAAAATTACTTCAAAATGTATTATATACTTATATGCAAAGATGTAAAACTTGAAAACTTCTAGAAGAAAACTTAGGAGAAAATTCTTATGACCTTGGGTTGGGTGATGATTTCTTAGATAGGATACAAAAAGTACAAATCATTCTAGAAAATATTGAGAAATTGGACTTCGTTAAAATTAAAAACTTTTGCTCAACTAAAAACATGATTACAAATGAAAAGGCAAACTTCAAACATAAATCTGAGAAGAGACTTGTATCAAAGAAAGTATACAAAAAGTTTATAACTCAGTAGTAAGACACACAATCCAAGTACAAAAGAAATGAACAAAAGATTTGAACAGATGCTTCACAAAAGAATATAAACAAATACCAATAAGAACATGAATGGGTTCTTATTCATGAACCTTGGTCATTAGGGAAGTAATTTAAAACCACGAAGAGATAAGTAGCTAAAATTAAAAAGACTCAGCATACCAAGTGTTGGTGATGTGGAACATTTGGAACTCACATATATTACTGGTGGGAATGTGGAATGGAACAACCACTTTAGAAAAAGAAATTTCATAATTTCCTTAAAAGTTAAACATATACTTACAGCAATTTCACTTCTAGTTACCTTCCTAATAGAAATTAAAATATTTATCCACACAAACACTTGTACATAAATGTTCATTGAAGCATTATTCATAATAGTCCCCAACATCAATGTCCATCAACTGATGAAAAATTAAAATGTGGCACATCCATAAAATGAGATACTCCTCAGCTGTAAAAAGGAATGGCCAACTGAAACATGCAATGACATGGATCAGTCTCAAGAACATTATGCTAAGTGAAAGAGCCAGGCATAAAAGACTCCGAAGTGTATAACTCCACTCCTGTGGAAGCCCAGAAAAGCCAAACCAGAGTGTTAGAAAAAGCAGATCACTGGTCACCTGGGGCTGGGAGTGAGGACAGGAATTTTTTAAAAAAATATCTTTATTGGAGTATAATTGTTATACAATGTTGTGTTAGTTTCTGCTGTATAGGACAGGAATTGACTGAGAAGGGATGAAGGGAAACTTTCTGGAGCAATGAAATATTTTAACACTGACTGTGGTGACATTTACACATCTGTACACATTTACCAAATCTCATCAATCTGTACATTTAAAATGGGCGAATTTTAATAGATCTTAAAAGTTTTCAACACAAGAAAACAACAGTAACTGTGTGAGGTGATGAATGTTAACTAAACTTATGTGGTAATCATTTTATAGTATAAACATGTGTCAAATCATTATGTTGTACACTTTAATACAATGTTATATTTCAGTTATATCTCAATAAAATTGGAAAAAATAAAATGGGTGAACTTTATTCTATGTAAACTATACCTCAACAGGGCTGTTAAAAATCTAAACATTTCTAATAAAGTAAAATAAAAAACAAAAGTATTGTGACCACCTAGAGGGGTGGGAGAAGGAGGGTGAGAGGGAGATGCAAGAGGGAGGAGATATGGGGATATATGTATATGTATGGCTGATTCACTTTGCTATAAAGCAGAAACTAACACACCATCGTAAAGCAATTATACTCTAATAAAGGTGTTAAAAAAACAAAAACAAAAACAAAACAAAACAAAAGTAAATAAAATAGCTCAGCACTGTTATGGTCTTTTGATGTGTCAACCTGACTGGGCTTAGTCCCCATTCATTTAATCAAGCTCTGATCTAGGTGTTGTTGGGAAGGTATTTTGTAGATGTGATTAAAGTTCATAATTAGCTGACTTTGAGTAAAGGAGATTTTCCTCGACAATCTGGGTGGGCCTGACTCAATCAGCTGAAAGATTTTAAGCACAGAGATGAGCCTTCCCTGAAAGAAGAAGAAAGTCCAACTGTGCATGGCAGCTTCAGCTGGTAAGAGAGTTCCAGCCTGCTTCCTGACAGCATACTCTACAAAAATTCTAGTCTGCCTCCACAATTGTATAAAGTAGTTCCTTGCAATACATTCCAAATGTACTATTATTTTGTTCTCTGAGACTTATTGGGGTTGTCATTACACTTGATTTTTGATTATGTGACTGACGACTGATTTGAAGGGCAGGGATATTATTTTCTTCACTCATTACTGCTACCCATCTTGGGTCTGAACTATAGCACACACTCCACAAATATTTGCTGACTAAATAAAATATTATCCTGGGGATACAATGATATTTGTCAGACCATGTGTCACAAATGTCAGTTTGGAAAATATTGTCGTGATTTATACCATAAAAGAGACGTTGGCAAAAATTTTTCTTAAAGGGCCAGATAGTGAATATTTTCAGCTTTGTGGGCCCTAAAGTCTGTGTCTCAATTGCTCAACTCTGTCATTGTAGGGAAAAATAATCACAGTTAATCTGTAAATCAGTGAGTGTGTTTGTGTTTTAAAAAAACTTTATTTATAACAACAGGTAACCTGTCAATGGGTCATAGTTTGCCCATCCTGCATAACGTGCTCTTTATCTAGAATAGTTGTAGTTGAGGGATACAGTGTTAATGAATTGTCTAGTCATCACATAAATTATTACAGACCAAGGTGTTAGAATATAATAAAATAAATTTCTCATCATAATTATACCTCATCTGTTAAGTATAGTTTATCTGGTTGTTCATAATGTACCCTAGCTTCGCCTCCTCCCTACATTAAAATTCTCATTGCAAAATATAATGAATATAGATGCAGTAGATGTAAAGGTGTAGAGATTGACCCAAATCAACACTGAATATGGACAGTCTCCACAAACTTGTTATCTTTAATAAGTATCTGAAATTTAATTATTTACAAGGCTTTGTTCCTTTCTCATAAAGATATAGGCTTTGAATCAGAGTTCTAACACTAAGTAGTGGAAGTGTGACTTTAAAGAACTACTTACTTGCCTCAGGACTCAGACTGAGAAAGAAACTTCTGTATGAAAAGCATTTTTCTTAGAAAATTCTAGGAGACACAGCCAAGGAAACCGTAAACAAAATGAAAAGACAGCCCACAGAATGGGAGAAAATATTTGCAAATGAAGTGACCGACAAGGGATTAATGACCAAAATATACAGATAGCTCATGCAGCTCAATATAAATAAATAAATAAATAAATAAATAAACAAACAAACAAACAATCCAATCAAAAAATGGGTGGAAGATCTAAGTAGACATTTCTCTAAAGAAGACATACAGATGGCCAAGAGGCACATGAAAAGATGCTCAACATCACTAATTAGCAGAGAAATGCAAATCAAAACTACAATGAGGTATCACTTCACACCAGTCAGAATGGTCATCATCACAAAATTTACAAACAATAAATGCTGAAAAGGGTGTGGAGGAAAGGGAACCCTCCTACACTGTTGGCGGGAATGTAAATTGGTACAGCCACTGTGGAGAAGAGTATGGAGGTTACTTAAAGACTAAAAATAGAGCTACCATATCATCCAACAATCCCACTCCTGGGTATATATCTGGAGAAAACCATAATTCTAAAAAATACATGGACCCCAATATTCTTTGCAGCACTATTTACAATAGCCAGGACATGGAAGCAACCTAAATGTCCACTGATGGAAGAATGGATAAAAAAGATGTTGTATACATATACAATGGAATATTACTCAGCCATAAAAAAGAACAAAATAATGCCATTTGCAGTGACATGGATGGAGCTAGAGATTGTCATACTGAATGAAGTAAGTGAGACAAAGACAAATATCATATGATATCACTAATATGGGGAATCTAAAAAAAATGGTACAAATGAACAGAAATAAAGTCACAGATGTAGAAAACAAACTCATGGTTACCAAGGGGGAAAGTGGGGGTGGGAGGGATAAAATGGGAGATTGGGATGGCCATATACACACTATTATATATAAAATAGATAACTAATAAGAACTTACTGTATAGCACAGGGAACTCTCCTCAGTACACTGTAATGACCTATATGGGAATAGAATCTAAAAAAGAGTGGATATGTGTATATGTATAACTGATTCACCTTGCTGTACAGCAGAAACTAACACAACATTGTAAGTCAACTGCACTCCAATAAAGAATTAAAAAAAGAAAAAATTCTAGGAGATTATTATTGTTGTTATATCCCTGTATTCCATTTATCAGGTGACAATATTCCTTCCTTACATGTCAGCTCTCTAGAATCTAACACAAATGTGCAAGTAAAAGCCCTTTAGTATGGGGAATAATTTTTTCCAAAGCCTTTGGTGTTACAGTCATCCACTTTACTTCTTATTCCTTATTGACTTTTACTTTACACACAATCCTAACAAACTTGATCATTTAGACTTTCAGCCCACAGCAAGTGAGAACAAGTAAGGTCCTGGGAGAATATCCACTAACAGCAGAAATACTGCTGATAAAAAGCCAACACTGTATTTATTGAATGTACTGTATTAAATAATCGTGATTCATCAAGAAAATTTTAAATTAGGTTCATTGTTCTCTTTTTGGAAAGAAGGAAACCATGCTGTGTATCTTAGAATAATTTCCATTAAAATAACTCAATTATTTAAATTAATTCTGATGCTAGATGAGGAAGTTGTTATCTGGAGATAACTCATATGTAACAGCAGCTGATAATGCCAAATGATCAAGATGTTAGGGCATATACCTCTTTTTATCTTCTCTTCTGTAAACATTTTATTCGTACTATTCAATTTCTTTGCATAACACATATCTGCCTTTAGAGCCAAGATTCTGGGAAGTATTTTTTATAATAGCAGGTGTCTTTAGGTCTTCTACAGAGAAATCCCTCAGTACGTGAAAGGGTTCATAGAAGATATTAATCATTGCTGCTGCTTACAAAATTCCAACCAGAGAAGGGCTTTTGTTCAAGAAACAGAAGGGGGATCATAAATGCCAATTGGAATCGTCAGTCTAGATGTGGTTAAACACTCTACCCACCAAGGTAATGTATGAGAGACAATTTATCACAAGCCCTGAGTATTCTGTACTAAATGCTGCAGGCTGGGTTGCCAGTTTGTTGAGAAAGGCAGCAAATCACACCTGTCTTGCTGTAGAATAGCAACTTCACGGGTGCCCTGGGAGCCTCAGAGCCCTGGTCTTGGGCCAGATGCCCCATGAATGTAAAAAGAAGCTCATGGTTTAGACTGCCTACATTTCTGCTGGGAACAAGATCACTGAAACATGTAGGAGGCCAGCAGCATTGAAAAACACCCAGGACATGAAACCAGTTGGTGGATTTTAGATCCAATTCTGCAACCCAGCCATGTGTGAGCAAAGGGGAAGTGAGTGCTCCGCAGCCGAGCCCTCTCCAGTCTTGGAGAACAGGTAACAACCATCTGCCTATGTATAAATGACTACCACATTGTAAGACTGAAGAGTGAGGCAGGGGCCCGATCAGGCAAGGGTATGTGTTACAGCTATTCAGTTGGTCATCAAATATGGTCCACTTCCTTCCACAGGTGGTTAAAAACACAGATCCAAACTCTATCACTGTAGTTGGATGACTTGGGCAAGTGCATTCATATCTCTGATTCCAGTACACTCACATATAAAATGTGGTTCATAATAGTGTCTGCTCATAGTGTTGTTTTGTGAGATTAAAGACATTTTTTAGCATATTCAAGTACTTAGCCCAATACATAGCACAGAATTAACACCCACTGCATGGCTGGAGATGTCTGTTTATGTGTAGGTCTAATTCTGGATTCCCTCTTCCGTTCTATTGCATTTTCTACCTTTACACCAGCACCGCACTGGTTTCGGTTACTATTGTTTTATAATAATTTTTGAAATCAGGTAGTGTCAGCTCACTAAATTTGTTCTTCTTTTTCCAAGTTTTTTTTTTTTTTAACATCTTTATTGGACTAAAATGCTTTACAATGTTGTGTTAGGTACTGCTGTGTAACAAAGTGAATCAGCTATATGTATACATATATCCCCGTATCTCCTCCCTCTTGCTTCTCCCTCCAACCCTCCCTATCCCACCCCCCTAGGTGGTCACAAAGCACTGAGCTGATCTCTCAGTGCTATGCAGCTGCTTCCCGCTAGTTATCTATTTTACATTTGGTAGTGTATATATGTCAATGCTACTCTCTCACTTTGTCTCAGCTTACACTTCCCCTTCCCTGTGTCCTCAAGTCCATTCTCTACATCTGTGTCTTTATTCCTGTCCTGCCCCTAGGTTCATCAGAACGATTTTTTTTTAGATTACATATTTATGTGTTAACATACAGTATTTGTTTTTCTCTTTCTGACTTACTTCACTCTATATGACAGACTCTAGGTCCATCCACCTCACTACAAATAACTCAACTGCATTTCTTTTTGGCTGAGTAATATTCCATTGTATATATGTGCCACATCTTCTTTATCCATTCATCTCTCGATGGACATTTAGGTTGCTTCCATGTCCTGGCTATTGTAAATAGAGCTGCAATGAACATTGTGGTACATGACTCTTTTTGAATTATGGTTTTCTCAGGGTATATGCCCAGAAGTGCGATTGCTGGTTCATATGGTAGTTCTATTTTTAGTTTCCTAAGAGACCTCCATACTATTCTCCATAGTGGGTGTATCAATTTACATCCCCACCAACATTGCAAGAGGGTTCCCTTTTCTCCACAGGCGAATTCTATCAAACATTTAGAGAAGAGCTAACACCTATGCTTCTCAAACTCTTCCAAAATATGGCAGAGGGAGGAAGACTCTCAAACTCATTCTACGAGGCCACCATCACCCTGATACCAAAACCAGACAAAGATGTCACAAAAAAAGAGAACTACAGGCCAATATCACTGATGAACAGAGATGCAAAAATCCTCAACAGAATACTAGCAACCAGAATCCAGCAGCACATTAAAAGGATCATACACCACGATCAAGTGGGGTTTATCTCAGGAATGCAAAGATTCTTCAATATACAAAAATCAATCAATCTGATACACCATATTATCAAATTGAAGGATAAAAACCATATGATCATCTCAATAGATGCAGAAAAAGCTTTTGACAAAATTCAACACCCATCTATGAAAAAAACTCTCCAGAAAGTAGGCATAGAGGGAACTTACCTCAACATAAGAAAGGCCATATATGACAAACCCACAGCCAACATCGTTCACAATGGTGAAAAACTGAAACCACTTCCTCTAAGATCAGGAATAAGATAAGGTTGCCCACTGTCACCATTATTGTTCAACATAGTTTTGGAGGTTATAGCCACAGCAATCAGAGACGAAAAAGAAATAAAAGGAATCCAAATCAGAAAAGAAGAAGTAAAACTGTCACTGTTTGCAGATGACATGATACTATACACAGAAAATCCTAAAGATGCCACCAGAAAACTACTAGAGTTAATCAATGAATTTGGAAGAGTGGCAGGATACAAAATTAATACACAGAAATCTCTTGCATTCCTGTACACTACTGATGAAAAATATGAAAGAGAAATTAAGGAAACACTCCCATTTACCATTGCAACAAAAAGAATAAAATACCTAGGAATAAAGTTACCTAAGGAGTCAAAAGACCTGTATGTAGAAAACGATAAGACACTGATGAAAGAAATTAAAGATGATACAAACGGATGGAGAGATATACCATGTTCTTGGATTGGAAGAATCAACATTGTGAAAATGACTGTACTTCCCAAAGCAATCTACACATTCAATGCAATCCCTATTAACCTACCAATGGCATTTTTCACAGAACTAGAACAAAACATTTCACAATTTGTATGGAAACACAGACCCCGAATAGCCAAAGCAATCTTGAGAAAGAAAAATGGAGCTGAAGGAATCAGACTCCCTGACTTCAGACTATACTACAAAGCTACAGTAATCAAGACAAGATGGTACTGGCACAAAAACAGAAATATAGATCAATGGAACAGGATAGAAAGCCCAGAGATAAACCCACGCACATATGCTCACGTTATGTTTGAGAAAGGAGGCAAGAATATACAATGGAGAAAAGACAGCCTGTTCAATAAGCGGTGCTGGGAAAACTGGACAACTACATGCAGAAGAATGAAATTAGAACACTCCCTAACACCATACACAAAAATAAACTCCAAATGGACTAAAGATCTAAATATAAGGCCAGACACTATAAAACTCTTACAGGAAAACCTAGGCAGAACACTCTATGACATAAATCACAGCAAGATCCTTTTTGACCCACCTCCTAGAGAAATGGAAATAAAAACAAAAATAAACAAATGGGACCTAATGAAACTTAAAAGGTTTTGCACAGCAAAGGAAACCATAAACAAGACGAGAAGACAACTCTCAGAATGGGAGAAAATATTTGCAAATGAAGCAACTGACAAAGGATTAATCTCCAAAATTTACATGCAGCTCAATATCAAAAAAACAAACAACCCAATCCAAAAATGGGCAGAAGACCTAAATAGACATTTTTCCAAAGAAGATATACAGATTGTTAACAAACACATGAAAGATTGCTCAACGTCATTAATTATTTGAGAAATGCAAATCAAAACTACAAAGAGATACCATCTCACACTGGTCAGAATGGCCATAATCAAAAAATCTACAAACAATAAATGCTGGAGAGTGTGTGGAGAAAAGAGAACCCTCTTGCACTGTTGGTGGGAATGTAAATTGATACAGCCACTATGGAGAATAGTATGGAGCTTCCTTAAAAAACTAAAAATAAAACTACCATACGACCCAGCAATCCCACTACTGGGCATATACCCTGAGAAAACCATAATTCAAAAAGAGTCATGTACCACAATGTTCATTGCAGCTCTATTTACGATAGCCAGGACATGGAAGCCACCTAAGTGTCCATCAACAGATGAATGGTGGCACATATATACAATGGGGCATAACTCAGCCATAAAAAGAAATGAAATTGAGTTATTTGTAGTGAGGTGGATGGATCTAGAGTCTGTCATACAGAGTGAAGTAAGTCAGAAAGAGAAAAACAAATACAGTATGCTAACACATATATATGGAATCTAAAACAAGCAAACAAAAAAACGGTTCTGAAAATCCTAGGGGCAGGACAGGAATAAAGATGCAGATGTTGGAAGACTTTTAATCACAGTTTCAATTTCAGTGATTGTGATTTATCTGTTCATATTTTCTATTTTTTCCTGGTTCAGCCTTGGAAGACCTGGTTCAGTACTTTTCTAAGAATTTGTCCATTTCTTCCAGGTTGTCCATTTTATTGGCATATAGTTGCTTGTAGTAATCTCTCATGATCCTTTGTATTTCTGCAGTGTCAGTTGTTACTTCGCCTTTTTCATTTCTAATTCTGTTGATTTCAGTCTTCTCTATTTTTTTCTAGATGAGTCTGGTTGATCATATATCAATTTTGTTTATCTTCTCAAAAACCAGCTTTTAGTTTTATTGATCTTTGCTATTGTTTCCTTCATTTCTTTTTCATTTTTTTCTGATCTGATCTTTAAGATATCTTTCCTTCTGTTAACTTTGGAATTCTTTGGTTCTTCTTTCTTTAATTGCTTTAGGTGTAAGGTTAGGTTGTTTATTTGAGATTTTTCTTGTTTCTTGAGGTAGGATTGTATTGCTATGAACTTTCCTCTTAGAACTGGTTTTGCTGCATCCCATAGGTTTTGGGTCATCGTGTTTTCATTGTCATTTGTTTGTAGGTATTTTCTGATTTCCTCTTTGATTTCTTCAGTGAACTCTTGGTTATTTAGTAGCATATTGTTTAGCCTCCATGTTTTTGAAGTTTTTACAGTTTTTTTTTCTGTAGTTGATATGTAGTCACATAACATTGTGGTCAGAAAAGACACTTGATATGATTTCAATTTTCTTAAATTTTCCAAGACTTGATTTGTGACCCAAGATATGATCTATCCTGGAGAATGTTCCATGAGCACTTGAGAAGAAAGTGTATTCTGTTGTTTTTGGATGGAATGTTCTATAAATATTAATTAAGTCCATCTTGTCTAATGTGTCATTTAAAGCTTGTGTTTCCTTATTTATTTTCATTTTGGATGATCTGTCCATTGGTGAAAGTGGGGTGTTAAAGTCTTCAACTATTATTGTGTTACTGTCTATTTCCCTTTTTATGGCTGTTAGTATTTGTCTCATGTATTGAGGTGCTCCTATGTTGGGTGCATAAATATTTACAATTGCTATATCTTCTTCTTGGATTGATCCCTTGATCTTTATGTAGTGTCCTTCTTTGTCTCTTGTAATAGTCTTTACTTTAAAGTCTATTTTGTGTGATATGAGAATTGCTACTCCAGCTTTCTTTTGATTTCCACTGGCATGGAATATCTTTTTCCATCCCTTCACTTTCAGTCTGTATGTGTCCATAGGTCTGAAGTGGGTCTCTTCTAGATAGCATATATACAGGTCTTGTTTTTGTATCCATTTAGCCAGTCTATGTCTTTTGGTTGGAGTATTTAATCCATTTACATTTAAGGTAATTATTGATATGTATGTTCGTATTATCATTTTCTTAATAGTTTTGGGTTTGTTATTGTAGGTCTTTTCCTTCTCTTGTATTTCCTGCCTAGAGAAGTGCCTTTAGCATTTGTTGTAAAGCTGGTTTGGTGGTGCTGAACTCTCTTAACTTTTGTTTGTCTGTAAAGGTTTTAATTTCTCCATCAAATCTAAATGAGATCCTTGCTGGGTAGAGTAATCTTGGTTGTAGGTTTCTCCCTTTCATCACTTTAAATATGTCCTGCCACTCCCTTCTGGCTTGCAGAGTTTCTGCTGAAATGTCAGCTGTTAACCTTATGGGAATTCCCTTGTGTGTTATTTGCTGATTTTCCCTTGCTTCTTTTAATATTTTTTCTTTGTGTTTAACTTTTATAGTTTGATTAATATGTGCCTTTGCGTGTTTCTCCTTGGATTTATCCTGTATGGGACTCTCTGCACTTCCTGGACTTCATTGACTATTTCCCATTTTAGGGAAGTTTTCCACTACAATCTCTTCAAATATTTTCTCAGACCCTTTCTTTTTCTCTTCTTCTTCTGGGACCCCTATAATTCGAATGTTGGTGCATGTAATGTTGTCCCAGAGGTCTCTGAGACTGTCCTTAATTCTTTTCATTCTTTTTTTTTTATTCTGCTTTGTGGTAGTTATTTCTACTATTTTATCTTCCAGGTCACTTATCCATCTTCTGCCTCAGTTATTGTGCTATTGATTCCTGCTAGAGAATTTTTAATTTCATTTATTGTGTTGTTCATCATTGTTTGTTTGCTCTTTAGTTCTTCTAGGTCCTTGTTAAATGTTTCTTGTATTTTCTCCATCCTATTTCCAAGATTTTGAACCATCTTTACTATCATTACTCTGAATTCTTTTTCAGGTAGACTGCCTATTTCCTCTTCATATGTTTGGTTTGGTGGGTTTTTACCTTGTTCCTTCATCTGCTGCATATTTCTCTGTCTTCTCATTTTGTTTAACTTACTGTGTTTGGGGTCTACTTTGTGCAGGTTGCAGTTTCATATTTCCTGTTCTTTTTGGTGTCTGCCACCAGTGGGTGAGGTTGGTTCAGTGGCTTGTGTAGGCTTCCTGGTAGATGGGACTGGTGCCTGTGTTCTGGTGGGTGGGGCTAGATCTTGTCTTTCTGGTGAGCAAGGCTGCATCAAGTGATGTGTTTTGGGGTGTCTGTGAACTTAGTATGATTTTTGGCAGCCTCTATGCTAATGTGTAGGGTTGTGTTCCTGCCTTGTTAGATGTTTGGCATGGGGTGTCCATCACTGAAGCTTGCTGGCCGTTGCGTGGAGCTGGGTCTTAGCTTTCAGATGGAGATCTCTGGGAGAGCCCTTGCAGATTGATATTACGTGGAGCTGGGAGGTCTCTGGTGGTCCAGTGTCCTAAACTCAGCACTCCCACCTCAGAGGCTCAGGCCTAACACCAGGCTGGAGCACCAAGACCCTGTCAGCCACACAACTCAGAGGAAAAGGGAGAAAAAAAGAAAAAAAAAATTTTAAAGTAATAAAAATTTTTAAAAGTTATTAAAATAAAAAATAATAATAATTAAAAAAGACAGTAACCAAACCAATAAACAAATCCACCAATGATAACAAGCACTAACAATTAAACTAAGATAAACATAGAAATCAGAAACAAATCAGTTGTAGAACGCAAACCCAAGTCTACAGTTGCTCCCAAAGTCCACTGCCTCAATTTTGTGATGATTCGTTGTCTATTCAGGTATTGCACAGATGCAGGGTACATCAAGTTGATTGTGGGGATTTAACCCACTGCCCCTGAGGCTGCTGGGAGAGATTTCCCTTTCTCTTCTTTGTTCGCACAGTTCCCGGGGTTCAGCTTTGGATGTGGCCTTGCCTCTGTGTGTAGGTCACCCTCAGGCATCTGTTCCCCACCCAGATAGGAGCGGGTTAAAGCAGAGGCTGATTAGGGCACTCTTGCTCACTCAGGCCAGGGAGAGGGAGGGGTACAGTTGTCATAATTGGAATGTGGGGTGAGCCTGCTGTGGCAGAGGCCAGTGTGATGTTGCAACAGCCTGAGGCGTGGCGTGTGTTCTCCCAGGGAATTTGTCCCTGTATCACGGGACCAGACCCTGGCAGTGGCGGGCTGCACAGGCTCCTGTGGGGGTGTGGATAGTGACCTATGCTTGCACACAGGCTTCTTGGTGGCTGCAGCAGCAGCATTAGCGTTTCATACCCATCTCTGGGGTCTGAGCTGATAGCCGCAGTTCATGCCTATCTCTGGAGCTCAGTTAGGTGGTGCTCTGCCTTCTGTGGGTGCATGGAGCAGGAATCCCCTCTCCTCATGCACCCCAAAACAGTGGTCTCTTGCCCCTTAGGCAGGTCCAGACTTTTCCCAGACTCCATCCTGGCTAGCTGTGGTGCACTAGCCTCCTCAGGCTGTGTTCACACAGCCAACCCCAGTCCTCTCCCTGGGCTCCGACCTCAGAAGCCTGAGCCTCAGCTCCCAGCCCCCACCTGCCCCAGTGGGTGAGCAGACAAGCCTCTCAGGCTGGTGAGTGCCGGTCAGCACCCATCCTCTGTGTGGGAATCTCTCTGCTTTGCCCTCTGCACCCCTGTTGCTGCACTCTCCTCCTTGGCTCCAAAGCTTTCCCCCTGCCCACCCCCATCCCCACCATTGAAGGGCTTCCTAGTGTGTGGAAAGTTTTCCTCCTTCACAGCTCCCTCCCAGAGGTGCAGGTTCCATCCCTATTCTTTTGTCTCTGTTTTTCTTTTTTCTTTTGCCCTACCCAGGTACATGGGGATTTTCTTGTTTTTGGGAAGTCTGAGGTCTTCGGCCAGCATTCAGTAGGTGGTCTGTAGGAGTTGTTCCACATGTAGATGTATTTTTGATGCATTTGTGGAGAGGAAGATGATCTCCACGTCTTACTTCTCCGCCATCTTGAAGGTCCCCCCTCCAAGTTGTTTTGACTATTCTATATTCTTTGCATTTCCACACCAGTTTCAGGATCAGTTTATGAAGGACTGCAGTAAAGCTCTCTGGGATTTTGATTGGGATTGCATTGACTCTACAGATCAATTTGGAGAAAATTTACATTTCAACAATATTGAATAAAAGAGGCCAATTTTTCCACATCTTTACATCTTTAATTTCAGTCAGGAACATTTTATAATTTTCAGTGTAGAGGTTATTCATGGCTTTTGTCATGTTTATCCCAAAGCATTTATTATTCATTGCTAGTATATAGAAATGCAATTGACTTTTGTGTATTATTCTTGTATCCTGAAACCTTACTAAATTCAGTTATTACCTCTCATAACTTTTCGTATGTTCCATAGGATTCTCTACATAAATGATCCTGTCATCTCTGAATAAAGACAGTTATACTTCTTCCTTTCTAATCTAGATGCCTCCTGTTTCCCATTGCCTGATTGCACTGGTTAGAACCTCTAGTATAGGGTTGAATAAGAGTGGTGAGGGTGGTCATCCTTGACATGTTCCTGATCTTAGGGATAAAGCATCTTGACTTTTGCCATTAAGTATGACGTTGACTGTGGGTTTCTACATATTTTTGTCAAATTGAGGAAGTTCTTTTCTGCTCCTAATTTCCTGAGATTTTTTTTATTGGGCATGGATGTGGATGTTGGAGTTTGTCAAATGCATTTTCTGCAGCTATTGAGATGACCATATATGGTTTTTCTTTTTTAGTTTATTAATATGGTGAATTACACTGTTTTTGAATATTAACCAGTCTGCATTCTTGAGATAAATCCCACTTCATCATGGTCTATTATCTATTTTACATAAGCTTTCTTATGTTGGAATCCACTCTCCTTGAGGATCATGAGTGTTGGTTAATCCAATAAGGCCGGAAGAAAATGGGCTAATATTTTTGTCTGGTCTACTTAATATGCAGGAAGGTGGCTGGCCTTGAAAAGAAAATGAACAAATGAGCTGTTCTTGCCTCTCTTGTTATCTTCATTGGCAGCAGTTTTCTTTTTCAGGGACTCTCCTCTTGATCAACACGATGAGCCTCTGATGGGCAGCAGGCGATGGGGTTTCATGAGTGGTTATCTTGTAATCCAGCAGTTTTCACACTTTAATGGCCATCAGTATTGACTGAAAGGCTTGTTGAGACATGGGTGGCTGGGCCCGCTCCCAGAATTTCTGATTTATCATGTCGGGGGTGGGGTCTTACAAGGGAAGGAAGAAAAGCCTGCAGAACCGCCACATTCCTGAGACCACAGAATGTCACAAGCTAGGAGCACCAATGGAACAATGTCTCAAAGAGGTGAACCTGTGCAGGCTTCACGCTTGGTAACCATGGTTACCGTAGGCTCTCTTTCTTGGCCCCTTTTGTGATAACACAGTGAGAAAATTCTCAATCCAATGGGCTGAGCAGTACATAGGGTTGGAGCAGCCCCCTCTAGCCACCTTGCAGGAGGTCTGGGCAGGAGCTTGCATGAGAGTCAGCAGAGTATGCAGGATGTGTCTTGAGATTATAAATGAAAGACGCGGTTCTGCGCTTGCAAGCTTGGTGCCTCTTTGTTACTGCAAGTCCCTGTGTGGCCACCCGCTTAGTATTTGGTGTACGTAAATAAGATGGCTCATCCATGCACCGTGCCCCCTCTGAGACCCTGGTGTTGGGGGAGAAAACCCCAGCACTGAGAGACAGTTGGACCCCTTCTTCCACCATGGGAACCTCAGAGAGCTGGCTTGGGTTGTTAGCAGTTGTTATGGCCTGCTGCCTCGGTTGTGGCATCTGGCTCTTGCTGACAGAGAGGGTGGACCCCTCCCCCAGGCAGGGGAGTCCCCCAAATGCTTGGTCCGGGTGGGGAGGTAGGCGTGATGGCCTTGGATCAGTGTCCAGAGTCTCCTTGCATCTGGCAGCTCTCACTGAGGAGGACCACACACAGGTCCCCAAACGTGCCGCCTGGGCCGTAATGCTATGCTTGGCTTGCTCCCCTTCCAGTGCAGAAACCACCTATTCCTGCTTTTATGAACTTGCTACCAGTCTCCCATTTCCTTTCTGCCTGGTGGCATGCTGTAAGTCTCTCAAAGGAGACACTAGACCTTTTGTTCTAGAAAGAACTTATTCCATGTGCACTTAAAAGAAAATCCCTTTACTCTGACAACAAGAGCCAGCTCAGGCCATTATTTCAGATACCTTGAGTCCTTTTACATTTCAAATTCTTTCCCAGTTCATTCAGGAAGCACTTCGTGAGTGTCTCCTAGATACTGGACACAGTGCTGGAGGATCAATAAAACAGTCTGTGACCTCAGGCAGCTCAGGGAGCTCACAAGCTGGCCAGAGAGTGGGGCATGGACAGAGAATATTACTGTAATAGATAGGAACTGTGATAGAAATAAGTTCAGGGGGCTCTAGGAGCACAGAGGTAAATCTAACCCAAACGGGAAGGCTTTGAGAAAAAGGTGGCTTCTGAGATTAGCCAGGAAGTATGAGAAGGATTAGCTAGTCACAATAGGGACAAGACATTTCAGGAAGAGGAAAAAGCACAAACAAAGCCATGAAGGCAAGACACAGCAGTGTGGATGGTGTATGTTTGTGTGCATGTGTATTTGTGTGCATATGCGGGTGTGCATTTGTGTATGCATGTATACACATGTACTTTTGTGTACATGTGTGTTTGTGTGTGTATGTGTATATCTGTGTATTCATGCATGTGCCTGTGTTTGCTCTTTCTGCATGTGTAAATGTGTGGATGTACATGAGTACAGATGTGAGCGTGTGTTCATGCATGTATGTGCACATGGCTGTGCATGTGCAGGTGTGCCTATGTGTGCATGCATGTGTTTGTACATGCATGTGCACATGTGTGTGAGCTCATGCATGGCTGTGTGGTGGGATTGGCAAAGGAGGGGTGGTGGCAGGGAATACAAGGATTTCCACATTTCTGAAAGGTCAAGTGCAAGGAGTGGCGGGATGATGAAGGTGGAGTCAGGTCAGGGAGGGCCTTGAACAACACATTGAGGAGAGTGGCTTTGGGTTTTCCTTCCAGCAACTCTCTTGATGATATTCAAGGAATGAGGTGTGTGATGGGAACAGATGAGGACAGGTAGCTTCTTGTCTCTTTGGAACAGGTTGAGTTCCCCAGAGGAAGAGCCTGAGGCAAGGATTCAGGAGACTTGTTTTAAAGAGGTCACACTCTCAGAAGAGATGTGCAGGGTATGGCAGGGGAAGATGCTAAGCAAGGGTGTGGACTCAGCTGGAGACCTGCTTTGGCCTGATTCTATAGTGAGGTTGTATTCCATACAGGTGTATTCCATACAGGTGAAGTTCATGGGCTTGGAGGGTTGGTCAGAGCCCAGGGCAACTTGTTTAACTTGTCTACACCTTCATCTTCCTCCTCTGTGATAACAATAATACCTACCTCCTAAGGGTGCTGAAGGGATGAATGAAATGAGTTGGAAAAGTACTCAACATAGGATCTAACCCATAAAAATAAAGACTCAATCAAATTATATTTTTGATCATTATTATTTAAGTCCATTTAGAAAAACTTCAAGAATTAACCACAGATTGCAGGCCTTCAATGGAATTCTTGAGATAGGTTTGGGCATCTCTGCCTGGTAGCGTGGCCAGATAAAATATAGGATGCCCAGTTAAATTTATGTTTCAGATAAACAGAATTTTTTTTTAGTATATCTCATGCAATATTTGGGACATACTTATACTAAAAATATTCTTTTTTTTTGGCTGTGCTGTGTGGCTTGTGGGATTTCAGTTCCCTGACCAGGAATTGAACCCAGGCCATGGCAGTGAAAGCACCAAGTCCTAACCACTAGACCACCAAGGAACTTCCTAAATTCTTTTTTCAGTGATATCTAGAAATTAAATTTAACTAGATGGCCTGTAATTTTATTTAGTAAATCTGGTAACTCTACTACCTGGACAGTAGTGACTGTTTTGGGGTCCCTGTAGTGAAGGAAGGACTCCTGCACCGACTCTGAGTCCTGCCTGTTTGTTTTGGGGTGGGGATTCGGGATGTGTTTACGTTGCCTAGAAATAGGCAGCATGACCAGAGACTAGCAGAAGGGCTTTTGCTCCGTTCCCCTTTTACAATCTTCAGCTACATGTTATGAAACAACAGAGAGATAGATATTGAAAAGAACAGGGTAGTTAAGGGACCTGTAAAAACTGACTGCAATTTGGCATACTCCTACTGAAAACAAAAGTAGAGAAACAGGCTGCTTTGTTCTGGGAGATAAAGAAAGAAAGAAAGAAAAAAAAAACAACAACACATACCACCAACAAAACAAGCCCACAGATACATTTCATCAGAAGTATATTTATTTAGTCCTCTGAAATGTCTTAATATGGGGGCTAGATGTTCTGTTTATAAATCTGTAATTACAAGTAACTGTGTTGCAATGATGATAAAATTGCAGGATATTTATGTGGGGATTTAATGGCATTAATTTAAGCTGTGAGTACTGCTTAACTAACCTGAGAATATGGGCTTCTGTTAAAAATCCACTACTTCCAGATGAACTGGTTTGCAAGGCAGAAATAAAGACACAGATGTAGAGAACAAACCTATGGACACCAAGGGGGGAAACCGGGGTGGTGGTGGGGGGCTGGTGGTGGTGGGATGAATTGGGAGATTGGGATTGACATATATACACTAATATGTATAAAATGGATAGCTAATAAGAACCTGCTGTATTAAAAAATAAACAAAATTCAAAAAAAAAATTCCACTGCTTCCAGGTAAGCCTGTGTTCCAGGAACAGTAAAACTTAAACATTTAAAGGCTGTAAATTATTGATGTCAGCGCTTCTGACAAGCAGTAAAGTAGCTGACTAGGTGCCAGGAATTTGGAAATCATTTGATCCCTGTAGGTGGAAATGCTCAGAGTGAAAATTGTGTTGTTACAAGTTTTCAGACCATCGGGGAGAGAGACCTATGGCCAGCTCTCCCCACCTCTGCTGGCATCCTCTCCATCTCCTCCCTTCCCTCCAGCCTGTGTCCAGTTCCTGGAACTCAGCCCTCTGCTTGGGTCACAGAATGGGAGGAAATAAACTAGGCTGAAGAGTTATATGGACATCTGAGCAGAAGCCATTTAAGATGGGAACGAACACTCACACAGGAAACCTTGCATTTTATCCTCAACTATTCTCGTCCCTCCCTATTCAAGGGGATTTTGTTTTTCATGTTGATTATTTTTCTTCCTAACTGAAATTGTCTAATGTAATTTTAACTAGTGGAATAGCTGAACTTCATTTGATGGGATGGAAAGAAATGTGCTTTGTTTTCTTAAAAAGAACAAATGTTTGTCATTTCTTATTTATAAACACAATAAACCAGACTCTACTGGGGAGAGAAGTGGAGGCGAAGCAGCAGATGCATGGGAAAAAGGACATAATATTTATAACAGTGTGAATGAAACATTTAAAATGGGCAAATTAAAGCAATCCTCCATCAAAAAGGATATATGCATTGCTTGAAACTCATATACACGTGTTCCAACCTCTTCTTTGGAATCATGCTGAATACGGAGCTACTTGGTAAGGGGACAATTTGATATGAAGCTTGTGTTTTTAAAGGAATCATCGTGTGTGCTCATACATGAGTAAAGCGCAAGTGAAGAAACCATGCAACATCTCACTTCTAGAAGATTTTTAATCAGAAAATGCTGTTCTATACCCAACTTATAGGGTGGACACTAAAATCAAAGGAGAGGACATTTGACTTTAAAATGTGGGTCACCTAAGCAATTCCGCTCCTAGACATTTACCCAGAGCAATGAAAGCGCATGTCCACAAAAGACTTGCTCAAGAATATTCACAGCCTCCAAAGCCCAAGAAAAAACTCAAATAAAAAACTGAAATAAACTCAAAGCCCAAGAAAAAACTCAAATTAACTGGCGAATGGATAAACCACTTGTATATTCACACTGTGGAATATTACTCTGCAATGAAAAGAAACTGCTGATACATGGAAAAGACGTAGCTGAATCTTAAAAACATTATGTTGAGCAAGTGAAGCCAGATTTTAAAATTTATTTGTCAAATAAAAACAAATCTCGACTTCATTTGGAGAGAGTTTATTCAAGAGGAAATCGCAATGGGGGAGGGGCTACTGCAGTAGGGAGCCGGGTCTGACCATCAGATCAGCAAGCGTCTCAGAGGTTAGGGTTAGGGGTTGTTCTTTGCAGAGAGGAGCGAATAAAGCCAGGAAGAAGCAGGTGGGGGAAGTAGGGTGAGAGGCGAGGTGATTGGATAGTAGATCGAGAATGTTTTACCCTGAGGTCAGCCTTTTTTAGGAGGGGCAGTGAAGGTGGGACTGTTTTTCTGTGAGGGGTTATCTGTTGGCACTGAAGGGTGGACCAAAGTTCATGGGCCTGGGGAAGGAGACTCTTTTTTTTTTTTTAATTAATTTTTATTGGAGTTTAGTTGCTTTACAATGTTGTGCTAGTTTCTGCTGTACAGCAAAGTGGATCAGCTATACGTATACATATATCCCCTCTTTTTTGGATATCCTTCCCATTTAGGAGCATTGAGTAGAGTTCCCTGTGCTACACAGTAGGTTATCATTAGTTATCTATTTTATATATAGTAGTGTGTATATGTCACTCCCAGTCATCTCCCAATTCACCCCACTCCCCCCGCTCCCATGGGGGAAGGAAACTCTTAACCCAAGTTTGGTTAAAAACCATTTTGTTCTGATTGATTAGTGGGCATAAGCAGTGCAGCTAATCTTTCATGAGGCAAAGGAAGGGAATTTGCAGGGTCTGTGTCTGGCTGTCATACGTATACAAGGTGGGCTTCTTAGAGTCTTATTAAGTTGTATGGGGATGGGTGCTTTTTGCAGTAAGATGTTTTCAAGAACACAAAAGGGTTGGGGCAGGAATGGTGTTCCTTGAGCCTTTGCTATTTTCCAGGACCACAGGTCTCAGGTAAATTTCAGCCTTGCTATATTAAAGAGCATCATTCTGTTTTTACGAAATTCTAAAAAGGCAAAACTAAGGTACAGTGGTAGCTGGGTGGCTGCCTGGGGGCAGTGGTGGGCATGAGGACTGACTGTAAAAAATCATATGGAAACTTTTCGGGTGACAGAAATGTTCAAAATCTTGATTGTGGTGATGGTTGCACTGCATATACATTTCCCCAAATTCGTGGAACTATACACTTAAAATGGGTGCATTTGATTGTATGTGACTCTATCTCAATAAGATTGATTTTCGAAACTGTAAGAGGGTTAGATCATAGTGGCCATGAGCTCAGACATAGAAGCCAGACATCACTTGTGAATTGTGAGATGGATACTGGACAATTGCCCATCCTCACTGAGTATCATTTTCTCCCTTAATGCCCACCTCCTAAGCTTGCTTAGAGCTTTAAAGACATCCAACTAGTAAGAACTCAACCATAATGTCCATTATTGCTGGTACAATTGTTACTCTGCACTTCCCTTCAGCTGTGTCTCTCAAGCAATGTGATGCAGTGGACAGAGAATGAGATTTCAAGGCAGAGTGTCTGGGCTGGAGGTTCTTTACCTTCAGTGCCTTCAGGTGTAAAACAAGAAATAGAATAATCTCGGCTCAGCTATATTGCAGTATGATGGTGAAAATCAAATGTGAATGTGCATATAAGCTAAAGCATTATCATAAGTGGAAACAAGCCAGTAAATGGAATTCTTTTGCTTCTTTATGCCTCTGTATTTTCTAATTTGCTTTTCACAAAGAAGATGAATTATCCTTATAATCAGGAAAATATGTAAAGTAAATTCCATTTCAGAAAAGAGATGCTGTAGGCCTGGAATAAGTACTTATTTATCTGAAAAGTAGGTATATAAGAAGAGGTGAATACATAATTATCTTCTAAGGAGGTCACTTTTGGAAGTGGAAGAGGGTGCTATCGCTAATTACACCAGGACAACTTGCGTAACCGGCACTACCTGGAGAAAAGTGAGATGTTTGTTCATCTACATGTAAAGGATATGTAAACAAATATTCACTCACAAATGCCTCTTAAAAACCAGTAATGCACCACTTGAGGGTGCTTCTTGTTTATTTATTTTCTCTTTTTTCCCCCAGTTTTATTGAGAAATAATTGACGTACACACTAAGTTTAAGGCATACAGCATGATGGTTTGATTCATGTGCCTATATTGTAAAATGATTATTGCAAAAGGTTTAGTTAACATGCATCTTCTCATATAGATACCATATAAAGACAAGAAAAAAGAAAAGAAAAAAAAGAAGGCAATCTCCTTATAATGAGAACACTTAGGATTTACTCTCTTAACTTTCCTAAATATCATGCAACAGTGTAAACCTTGTTGTACATTATGCCCCTAGTACTTGTTTGTTTGATAACTGGAAGTTGATCTTTTTTAAAATAATGAATGAATGAATGAATGAATTTTTGGCTGTGTTGGGTCTTCGTTGCTATGCACAGGCTTTCTCTAGTTGCAGCGAGCAGGGGCTACTCTTCGTTGCGGTGCAGGGGCTTCTCATTGTGGTGGTTTCTCTTGTCGCAGAGCACGGGCTCTAGGCGCACGGGCTTCAGTAGTTGTGGCGCGTGGGCTCAGTAGTTGTGGCTCGCGGGCTCTAGAGCGCAGGCCTAGTAGTTGTGGCGCATGGGCTTAGTTGCTCCGCGGCATGTGGGATCTTCCTGGACCAGGGCTCAAATCGGTGTCCCCTGCATTGGCAGGCAGATTCTTAACCACTACGCCACCAGGGAAGTCCCTGAAAGTCTGTATGTTTTGACCACCTTCCTCCAATTTTCCCTCCCCTCACCCTCTGCCTCTGGTTACCACATGTTTGATTTCTTTTTCTACAAGTTTTTTCTTTTTTTTTATATTTCATATATAAATGAGATCATATAATGTTTGTCTTTCTCTGTCTGACTTATTTTACTTAGCATAATGCCTTCAAGGTCCATCCATGTTGTTGCAAATGGTAGGATGTCTTCATTTGTTATGGATGGATAATATTCCATTGTGTTTATATTCCCCCAACTTCTTTGTCCATTCTTTTATCAATGGACGCTTAGTTTGCTTCTATGTCTTGGCTATTTTAAGTACTGCTGCCGTGAGCGTGGTGGTACAGATATCTTCAAGTTAGTGTTTTTGTTTCAGAAATGGAATTACTGAGTCATACGGTAATTCTACTTCTAATGTTTTGATGCTCCTCTCCTCCATATTGTTTTCCATTATGGCTGCACTGATTTACAGTCCTACCAACAGTGCACGAGGATTCCCTTTTCTCTGCATCCATGCCGACATTTGTTATCTCTTGTCGTTTTGGGAATAGCCATTCTCGCATTAGGCATGAGGTGATAGCTCATTGTGGCTTTTAATTTGCATTTCCCTAATGACTATGATGTTGATTATCCTTTCATGTACCTGTTGGCCTTTTATATATCTTCTTCGAAAAATGCCTGTTCAGGTCGTCTGCTCATTTTAAAAATTGAGTTGTTTGGTTTTGTTGTTGTTGTTGAGTTGCATGAGTACTTTATATATTTTGGATATTAACCCCCTATCAAATGTATGGTTTGCAAATAGATTTTTTCCCATTCCATAGATTGTTTTTTTAACTTTATTGATGGTTTCTTTTGCTGTACAGAAGCTATTTCATTTGATATAGTTCCACTGGTTTATTTTTGATTTTATTACTTGTGCTTTAGCTGTCATATTTAAAAATTCATTGCCAAGCTCATGCCGCTCAATATCAAAAAAACAAACAACCCAATCCAAAAATGGGCAGAAGACCTAAATAGACATTTCTCCAAAGAAGATACGCAGATTGCCAACAAACACATGAAAGGATGCTCAACATCATTAATCATTAGAGAAATGCAAATCAAAACTACAATGAGATATCATCTCACACCGGTCAGAATGGCCATCATCAAAAAATCTACAAACAATAAATGCTGGAGAGGGTGTGGAGAAAAGGGAACCCTCTTGCACTGTTGGTGGGAATGTAAATTGATACTGCCACTATGGAGAACAGTATGGATGTTCCTTAAAAAACTAAAACTACCATACGACCCAGCAATCCCACTACTGGGCATATACCCTGAGAAAACCATAACTCAGAAAGAGTCATGTACCAAAATGTTCATTGCAGCTCTATTTACAATAGCCAGGACATGGAAGCCACCTAAGTGTCCATCATCGGATGAATGGATAAAGAAGATGTGGCACATATATACAATGGAATATTACTCAGCCATAAAAAGAAATGAAATGGAGGTATTTGTAATGAGGTGGATGGAGTTAGAGTCTGTCAAACAGAGTGAAGTAAGTCAGAAAGAGAAAAACAAATACAGTATGCTAACACATACATATGGAATCTAAAAAAAAAAAAGAAAAGAAAAAATGGTTCTGATGAACCTAGGGGCAGGACAGGAATAAAGGCGCAGATGTAGAGAATGGACTTGAGGACATGGGCAGGGGGAAGTGTAAGCTGGGACGAAGTGAAAGAGTGGCATGGACATATATACACTACCAAATGTAAAATAGATAGCTAGTGGGAAGCAGCCACATAGCACAGGGAGATCAGCTTGGTGCTTTCTGACCACCTAGAGGGGTGGGATAGGGAGGGTGGGAGGGAGACACAAGAGGGAAGGGATATGGGGATATATGTATACGTATAGCTGACTCACTTTGTTATACAGCAGAAACTAACGCACCATTGTAACCAATTATACTCCAATAAAGATGTTAAAAAAGATTCATTTCCAAGACTCGTGTGCGGGAGCTTTATTCTTATGTTTTCTTCTAGGAGTTTCATAGTTTTAGGTCTAACATTTAAGCCTTCAATCCATTTTGAGTTAATTTTTGTAAGCGGTGTAAGATAGCATTGACAGTACTGGAATATAGTCTATATTTAAATAAAAGTATTTTATCAATGTTAAATTTCCTGAACTGACAACTGTGTTTATTTTAAAGAGAATATCCTTGTTCATAGGAAATACACATTGAAATATTAGGAGTTAAGGAGGAATGATGTATGAAATCTACTTTCAAAAGTTCCAGAGAAAACAAATTGTGTACAAAGTCATTTACCATGAGAATTTGAGAGAGAATATGATGAGACAAATGTAGCAAAATATTAAAAATGGATGAATCTAAGTAAAGTTTCCATGGGAATGCTCTGGATTATCCTTGCATTGTAAATTCAATGTTACTGTGAAATGCAAAGTTTTAAAAAATTCAGGAAGGTGCTAAGTAGTGATGAGTAAATGAGGGCCCAAAGTTTGGAGACCTCAGGGTGTCATTAAAGCTCCAGATGAAAGTGGGGCAGCTGCAGGGATAAGCGGGAGGCAGAGACACTTCATGTGGTTTAGAAGGACAGGGGATTATCGGGACATAAGTTTCTCTTTTGCTGCTGTAATTTGGACTATGTAGGTTTCGTTGGGGCCAGCATGGGGGACAGGAAATAGACAAGCACTGAGTGCCCATGAATCTGGCTCTTCTCGAAATTGAGCTCCTGGGAGACTGAGATTGTCCAGTAAGGGTTCATCGCCTCCCAAACCTGGGCGCTTTATAGATTATAATACAAAATGAAAATGCAAATTGCTATCACAAAGGTAGGTATCCCATAACATCTCGAGTTATTTTCTCCCCAAAGTCCAATGCCAGTCCCAGCATCAGATCAAGCACAGAAACACCAGAAAATGTCACAGCTGAAGGATTTGTCCAGGTGCCAGGCATGGAGGTGGTGAAGTAGGACAACGAGCTAAAGTGAAAGTAACAATCAAGTCTTGGTTCTCTTACTGCGAAAGTGCAAGCAAGAGGCAAAAAAGAGGTTCCAACTCCCTGGTGTCCCATTTCCCCCATGGAATGGCATCAGTCGAGGGTCAGGCAGACAGAATAGGGTGGGTACTTGCCAAGAGGGGAAAGCCCGGAGTGGAAAAGTACACGGTCAGAAAAGGAGAAAAGTTCCTCAGGCGGCACCCTGTTGAGGAGGCTTTGGTGGAGGCTCCTGGGCTAGGAAGGCAGACATCTGCGTGAGCATGGCTGGCCTGGGGGACCGCAGTTCTTGACAGCGAACCCCTCCAGAAAATGGCAGTGCATCAAGTCTGATGTAGGGATGGCAGCTTCCTCCCATGAGGCCTGCAGGGGGGCAATGCCTTGTATTAGTCAAAGTTCCCCAGAGAAATAGAACCCGTAGGATGTGTGGGTAGATAGATACATAAACAGAGATTATTATAAGGAATGGCTCATATGATTATGGAGACTGAGAAGTCTAGACCCAGGGGAACCAATGATAGATTTCCAGTCCAAGTTCAAAGTCCTGAGGACCAGGAGAGTTGATGGCGTGAGTGCCAGTACAAGTCTCAGTCCAATGTCAGGACAAGGTCAGTGTACCAGCTTGAAGACAGTCAGGCAGAGAGCCTATGGTCTGGCCTGGAAGATCACACAGAGGATTTTGGCTGGAGCTGGACTCCTTACATTTTCTGAGTAAGAAAATCTGAGCTAAGTTGGAGACTGTTTTCCTTCAGGTGGTGGTGGGTTGCACTTTCTCCTTGTAGGATCCCTGTTAGTATGTGGGGACTGCAGTTGGAATGCGCAGGTCCAGACTCTCTCCGCTCCTGGAAGCAGGCTGCCCTCGGTGTGTGCCCAGGGTGGCATCAGTGCCTTGCCGGCACTTGGCGTGCTGGTGGTGTGTGAGCCACTCCCGACTTCATCTCTTTCCTCTCCTGTCTTCTGCAAGACACCGCTTGTTGTGACACTGCAGGGAACTCGGAGTGGGCGTGTGCTCCTTGAGGCTGCCCTGCACCAATGTTCATAACCCACATGGCATGGGACCACCACCTGCTGAGGTGTATTAGAATCCTCGGTGGAGAGTTCTAAAACTCCAGGCCAGCGCAGGTGGAAGACGAAAACCACAGCCTGGTGAAACAGAGATGGACTCAATACACGTCCTCAAGAAGTAATTTAAATTCACTCCACAACAGGGGAAACAGTAAAGGGAAAGCAGAGCCCAGCTGAGAACAGAGGTGGGAACGTGGTTTTAAAAATCACTAGGGTGGTGAGCAAGATCACAGAAGACTACAGCCAATCCTGGCTTTCAAGAGAAGGAAGGATAGCCTTGGACAACTATTAAAAGTCATCACACGATGAAAACACAGAGATGCACACGGCCTAGGCTGACCTTGGCTCTCAACACTGCTCAACAGCTTTGGAACCTCAGGCAGGGAGGCAGGGAACTTGAACTACACCTCAGTCTCCTCGTGTGTAACTTGGTGAGTTTCACAGTACCTCTTTCGTCGGGTTGTTGAGAGGATTAAATGAGATGATGCTTATAAAAGCATGATATGGTTTTGACCCATTCTGAGGGCTCAATGAGTGCTAACTGTAAATATACATACATATTTATATACTACATGTATTCATGTATTCATATATATGCCTGTATATAATGTTACATATGCAAGTAAATACATACATATATATAGTGGTGAAGTGTATTTGCGGTGAAAGTAAATCGAGTAGACAGTGGAGATCATTTGTCCAAACTTTAAAAGGAATCATACATTGAAAAGTGACTTTTGTTTAACTGTGGAGATGGGCAGTTTTTCTTTCCTGAAAGATATTTATTAAGGACAGAAGCCCGTATTAACTCACCGTGGAAATGAAAAGGGACACGTCCCTAATGTCAGGAAGTGAGAAACGGAAGATTGTTATGGTTTACGTTGCTGACATCGCACGCGCCCACGTACACTCATGCACACACGCAGGAATCCCGGGACTGCACCTGTGTTATGTGGGACCAGGGCCATGATTCCTCCTAAGGCCTCCTCTCTTCCAGGCTCATCTTCTTCCCTTCATTCTTTCCTCTTTTTCTTCTTTATGTTCTTCTCATATTTCCCTGTTTCTGCTTTGTCCTTCTCGTGTGTTTACCTCTTATATCCTCGGTAGCTACGTTTATTCATTTGAAAGTCGAAAAGAAGGTAAGAGGAAAAGGAGTTTGTAACCTAAAAGTCCTTCTTTATGAGGGAAACATCAGTCCTTGTTCAAAAATAGCCATGACACTTGTTTCATGTAAAACAGGAAGGACCCAGAGAAGCGTATTTCTACTTAACCCGTGGTGGTGAATCTTGTGGTCATCAGTGGGCTGTGAAAGCAGAGGGAAGTGTCCGTAGGGAGGCCCTGGGCTGCTGCTCTCCAGCCAGAGAATTTCTGGCATGTTCCATGGCCATGACCTCCTCAGGGCACATGACTCTCCATCCCCTCAGTTCCCCGCTGGAGGCTGCAATGTCTCCCCCGATTCAGCTCCCACTAGCCGCTCTCAGGGGCCCTCACCCTGCCTTGGTGTGTGAGACAGCTCTGAACACAGATTTCCACTCATGGTAAACTTATGGAGAACTTGTTCATAAGGGATAAGAAGAGAAACGTAGACGTAGAGAAAGGATGTGTGGACACACGTAGGGAAGGGGAGGGTGGGATGAACTGGGAGATTAGGTTGGACATAAATACACTACCATGTCTAAAACAGCTAGCTAGTGGGAACCCGCTGTATAGCACAGGGAGCTCAGCTCTGTGCTCTGTGATGACCTAGGTGGGTGGGATGGGGAGGTGGGAAGTCCAAGAGGGAGGGGATATATGCATACATATAGCTAATACACTTCACTGTACAGCAGAAACTAACACAACATTGTAAAGCAATTATGCTCCAATAAAAAAAAAGAAATGGAGACTATTATATGTTGATACTAACACCAATGGGAGATTTCGTTACTTTGTAGAAAATATTTGCAAATCTTACATCACTGTGTTTTATGAACACTACAATGCAGTGGAATGATGGACCCATATGCATTTTGTTTTTCTTCAGAACAACATAGATGCATCTATTTGACATAGATGCATTTAAATAAATCAGTGAATTTATTGGGAGGAAACAGTCCGTATGCTAATTTAAAAAAAACCCATAGGTGTGAAGACAGAATGCAGGAAAAAAGAAGAGAAAGAGACATTTTATAACAGTTGCATTCTAGTAACTTGTATTTTGTACATAAAAGAGAACTGATTTTTATTATTTTCTTCTATTATTATTATTTTTTTATTATTCTCAAACACTGATGACAAAGGGGTAAATTTGATGGATTTTTGCTATAGTATAGAAAATGAAAATCTAAATATTTTATTCTTCCTCTTTACTTGGTTGCTACCCACTTACATTCATGGCTAAAGAACTACTTTTGTGGCTAAAGAACTACTTTTGCAGTTGACTGGATGTGACACTTATTTCAAAACAATGTGAAGGTCCACAATTCTCATCATCCCAGCATAAAGCCAAGTGGAATGCCTATTATTCAAAACACTGTGCGAGGAAACCAATTATTGTGAAGAACATAAGTATATGTTAAATGTCTTCATGTGAATATCAGTCCACGTCAAGTGATTTTCAAATGCAGTTGTATTAACATCAAGTGTTTATGCTTGGGAATGTGTTTGAGGCATAACAGCCGTAGTTTTCTAAATGAACTTACATACAAAACAGAAATAGACCCACGGACATAGAAAACAAACTTCTTGTTACCAAAGGGGAAAGGTTGGGGGAGGGATAAATTAGGAGGTTGGGATTAACATGTACACACGACTATATATAAAATAGATAATCAACAAGGACCTACTGTATAACACAGGGAACTATATTTAATATTTTGTAATAATCTATAATGGAAAAGAATCTGAAAAAGACTATATATATATATAAATCACTCTGCTGTATACCTGAAACACTGTAAATCAACTATACTTCAACTAAAAATAGAAAAAAAGAGAAAACTTCCAAGAAAATGTATGTATAACTGAATCACTTCGCTGTACACCTGAAACTAAAAAAACATTGCAAATCAACTATACTTCAATTAAAAAAAGTGCTGTGTTTTCCTTCCATTGCTTTTCTGTAAGTGTGTCCAGAGTCCTGTATGTAATTTTTGGTTTCCTGAGTGTCCACCCTGAAACTGACTTTTCCTCCTGCATTTACGGAGCACACAGTAGCTGATCAACTCATAATTTAATTGAATGACCAGGGCAGGAAAATCTGCCACCCACTGTGCTAGGTGACTTCTCAGACACTAAGCTGGGAGGAGACACCCTGCGTCTCCCGGCTCTTCACCCCAAGTCCCATTGTCCTTGGAGTGGGTAGCGCCTGAGTGTGCTGGGGAAACTGGGCAGAAAGGAACAGTGTACTGCTTCAAATCTATAGTGTCTGGGTTCGTGAGCCAAAGGACCAGAGAGCTGTCAGGGAGGAGTGTGAGTGAAGGGGTGGGGGCCCAGTGATGCCCTCTGAGTGCAGGGCTGGGTGGCCCACTGTGGGTGACTTCTAACGGTGGAGTAGGGAGCTGCTTCTGATGGTGAACTTGACTGATGCAAGGCTAGATGGTGAAATCCGCAGGCCGTTAGCTCCCCTGAGGGGTGGCCAGGATTCACAGGGTTATACACACATTCTCAGACTCTGGGGGGATAGAACTTCCCAGGTCTTCTCCACAAACTCCAACGTGAGCCCTCCTGGGACTCCGGCCGACTCATCTGCCCAGTGACGGGGCCGCATTCAGAAGGGTCAATGAGTGAGCAGACGCTGGTGTCTGCACCTCTTTGCCATCTCAGTGCATCCCTGCAAAACCCGGAGCTAACGTCCTCAGCATTGCTTGGCATTGAGAGTTAGCTGAAGTTTATAGGAACAATTTTGCTATCTATACTGGCTGTACTTCTTGCTGATCAAGATATTATATTTCTAAGTATTGTGTGTGTGGCTGGGTTTTTTTTTTCTGAACTGTCTAAGGAGGTCATGACACGTCTGTAGCATCACACCCCTGTTCTTACAGTCAGTGGATGACATGGCTATACCGTGATGCCACTCTGACTCAGCCTCAGAATCTTTATCTACGGAAAACTCTGGATTTTGTAACGAAACCCACCTGCCACCTCCTGGTCTGGCGAATGTGATGACAAGATGTGAGTAGCCAGGAACTGACTTTTTAAAAATGTTAGCTTGCCATTTGCTGCGACATGGATGGACCTAGAGATTATCATATTAAGTGAAATAAGTCAGACAGAGAAAGACAAATGTCATATGATATCACTTACACTTGGGATCTAAAAATATGATACAAATGTACTTATTTACAAAACAGAAATAGACCCACAGACATAGAAAACAAACCTGTGGCTACCAAAGGGGAAAGGGGGTAGGGAGATAAATTAGGAGTTTCGGATTAACATATACACACTAGTATATATAAAATAGATAAACAACAAGGCCCTACCATATAGCACAGGGAATTGTACTCAATATTTTGTAATAACCTACAAGGGAAAAGAATCTGAAAAAGAATACACACACACACACACACACACACATATATATATATATTCAGTTTTACATATATATATATATATATATATATATATATATATAAATGTAAAACTGAATCACTGTGCCGTACACCTGAAACTAACACAACATTGTAAACCAGATGTTGGCTTGCAATGATTTCTTGGACTATAGCATTTCAACCATCGATTGTCAGTAGATATTTTATCAATGTTGTGGGAATGGTTTGTTGAACGCACTATTCCTGCTGATTGTACATTTTCTTAGAACACCCTTCGCCTCCATAGTTGTTCTCCTTTCTCTTGGAGAGAAGGTCATGTGGCTGGCTGTGTGTACAATGCAGGTTAGGGGTTGTCACTGTGCCTCGGCTGGTGTGGAAGGAGTGGCCCACTTCACCCTCACACCTTCTCCAGTGTCGTGCCGTGAGATCCAGCAGGCTCTTACCATCAGTGACTTTGTACTCAACCCCAAGCAAAGGAGATTCAGAATCAACTATGATACAATTATAACAGCACTTCTCTGCTAGTCATTCTGCTAAATGCTTCAAATCCCTTTTCTCTTTCATTCTCACTGCAGCCTTGCAAGGTAGGTAGTAGCATTATCGTCACTGAAGAGACATATTCAATAGAAATGAGGCTTGGAGAGGTTAAAGAACTCACCCAGAGTCATATAAGAAGCAGCAGAGGCAGGATTGGAAGCTAGGCCCTTCATGATTTGTTCTACGATCTTAAGCCAGGTGGTTTGAAAAGCTCATCCCTTGCGCTATGAAGGAGATGGAGTGATGGCATCACCCATGTCACCAGTCTGCGGGGACAACCTGGTCTCCTCGAGTCGCCCTGCAAGCAGTGTCCCAAGTATGCTCCAGGACGTCACCTACTGGCTGGGTTAGAACCCAGACAAATAGTCTCAACCAGAACAAGAGGGGGATCTAACAGGTGAGTTTTGTGTGACAGAGGTGGGAACACAACAGAGACGCAGCGCTGGAACCTGCTGGATGTGCTTTATCTGAGGCAGGCTTCCATTGTTCTATTTCACGGCAAAGAAATACGTTCTGGATTATTTTAGGTGAGGGAGGGACGGGAAGAGCTGAGGGTGGCTGTAAAGGGGACTAAGAAACTTAAGGCTAGATTTGGGCTGGATTTTGGAATTCAGGAGGTTAACAGAAGCTGAATTTAGGAAAAGCTGTCCTCTCATTTTTGCTCAAAATTGTTGCTGTGTGTATGAGTGTTAAAAAAAAATCAGTGAAGTTACCAGTGTTAATATTCATAATACAAGTTAACGTCTGTGAGGCTCTAGTGGTCCAGGCTTCTATTTTTATTATTAACATCAGTTTAACACCCTCAGAAAAGTTATTAGGCTCAACCTCCCCTGCCGTTGCTGTCATAATAGGAATAAAGGCCATTTTCTTCTGGTTGTAAATTCAGCTTTTAAAAACGGAGCGTCAGCAAGACCCTGACGGGAAACAATCCCAAATACTGTGTGATCACTGTCTTGGCCAAGAAAATGAATATTTATGAGACTGTGTCTCGGCCGTTGGTTCAGATGCTGTGGGCTTCAGGCAGAATTACTATTCACGATCTGAATTGTACACTTAGGTTGGACATAAATAATTTTATTCGAAACTTCATCCCGGGGATTGTGAGGAGCATTCTTCATTTTATTCAGGATGTGCTGACAGCCTAATAAAGGACTCAGGTACCTGTCACATTGCCTGTGTGATACTGATCCACACCTGGCCGTTGGGCGTTTTCTTGGTCTGGTGGCAGAGGGACTGGTGGATCCACAAAAGCCCTTCAGAGTGAGCTGGTCTGAGAACCTGTGTCCTCCTCCCCAGCCAACCCTTTGTCCCCAGAACGTCTGCTAACGTGCGACCTGGTGGCCTCAGACTAGCATTAAGTGTCATCCAAAGATTAAGTGTGGCACAATTTTTCTGGGATATACCTGATTATATTTAAGTCTAAAATTTTTAAAACACCTTGGTAGGGCTTCCCTGGTGGCGCAGTGGTTGAGAATCTGCCTGCTAATGCAGGGGACACGGGTTCGAGCCCTGGTCTGGGAAGATCCCACATGCCGCGGAGCAGCTGGGCCCGTGAGCCACAACTACTGAGCCTGCGCGTCTGGAGCCTGTGCTCCGCAACAAGAGAGGCCACAATAAGTGAGAGGCCCGCGCACCGCGATGAAGTGTGGCCCCCGCTCGCCGCAACTGGAGAAAGCCCTCGCACAGAAACGAAGACCCAACACAGCCAAAATAAATAAACAAATAAATAAAAACATGTCAATTCATTAAAAAAAAAAAAACCAAAAAACACCTTGGTAGAATTTCTGGGACACCAAGAGTCTGGACAACCATAACAATGCCCTCCACACCAAATAGTATAACTCGATGTTCTGATGGGGCTGCATTAATTGCAGTCCTCGGCTTGAGAGAGGAGTTCTCTGCATTTCCAAGTGTTTTTCAAGGGTTTGATTGGATACGGGTAGCCCTCCTACAGTTCTGGGGTGGTGGATGTGTGTGGTTTTGCCCACTCGTGGGTGGCCCCTTCAAACGGGAGATGTCCTGATGTTTTTGACCTACCTTTGGTCTAAGGAATTGAACTTGAATCCCTCAGCTCCATTTTCCACCCTCGAGCTGGTTATGCTGCAGAGCCTTCTCTGTTCTTTGGGGTGCACTGTAGTGATAAGGGAAACAATCAGTACCTTTTTGTGAAGCATCGCTGAAGCCTTATGTGCTTTCTGTGTTGCCGAGCTGTGTAAATTATCTTCTGAAGGAAGAACTCACACAGCTCGGGCTCACTTCGGTACAACTCCGACAGTTTGCTGGTAGCAGAGAGCAAGGAAAACAATCACCATTTGTGCGGCAAAGATTAGGGAGCTTTGGAACTATAAAGGGAACTGAGCGAGGAGTTCCTGGCACACGGAGCCGAATCACGTACGGTCGACATCCTCAGAGCAGCAGGTGTCAAGATGGGATTAAACGCTCACAGGTTTTATTAGAGGAAACTACTGTTTGAGAGACGAGGGAGAGGGAATCATTGGAAGCAGGGAGGATGCATCCTGGACGGCCGGGCTGCAGTCTCTGGAAGGCTCTACAGGACTTGGGCAGCTCACCTGTGTCTCTCAGGAACAAGGCTGCCCTGGTCGCTGGCTGGAGTAGCCCAGGGGAAGCGTGGCCTTGTGCAAACATGGTGAGGATGGATTCCAAAGTGTGACATCTGGAGGCTTTGGTCAAAATGTCTCTGCTGTTGGAGATCTGCAGGGCCCCTCCCAGGGGCTGCCCGAGACTACTTCTTTGGGTTTCGGTCTCCTTAACTTAAAATGAAGAGCTTTTCTTCACGAAATACCTACTTTGTTTCAGAGGCTGGCCACATCCTGGAGTCCCAAAGGGGCTGCCAGAGGGAAACAGAGGAGGGGCCGTGTGCCCCCCAGCCCGGAGGCACTTCCCTGCCAGCCTCCCTCCACACACCAGCGTTTCACGGGCTTCCTAGGACCACAGACCACAAAGCCCGGTGGTCTTCTCGTGTCTTCGGTCCCACGGCTATTGGTCAGGGTCACAGGCTGTAGCCGAGCACCGGCTGTTTGCAGCTCTGTCCCTCAGGGATGGCTTATTGCCTCTTCTTGTTCTCTCTGGACCAGTTCAGGCACTTTCTCTCACATTCCTCTGTCAAGTTTGCAACAGGAGGGAACCCACACTCACACCCGTGTTTAGTGAAAGTGAGGCTCCTACCTGCCACTTCCATTTCCTGCCTGCCTGTGAGTCCGCTCTGCACCTGCTGGCTGTGTGACCCGGGGCATGATGTCCAACCTCTCTGTGCCTCAGTCCTTAATTGTAAACAGGGAGACTGGTACCAATTATTAACTATTACGGATGTTTTGTGGGTTGAATGTGATAATACAAGCAAGCGCTTAGCACGGTGCTCAATAAATGTCAGCTATTACTAGGTTGAACTATTTAGAATTGCCATCTTTCTAAGTCAAAAGTCATTACATTTTGGTAGTTTTATATGGCTGAACTGAGAATTGCCATCGGACAAAGCTTTTGGGGTTGGAAACTCCCTTACCATCTGTGGGATACTCACTTGCCAGGCACAGCAGCTGGCCTGGGCTGCTTCTGCCTCCTTGTCAGGACTCAGCATGTGCTCCTCCAAAATTCGTTAACTCCAAGAGGAGGAAGGTCTTAGGTGGGAACAGAGGAGTTGGCTCCATCTCACCTGTCCTCACCTCCTCTTCACAGTGATCAGTGTTCACAGGGGTGACCTGGGACTACAGGAGGCCTCCCCAGGGTGGGTGCTCAGCTTGTGAAGGGAGACGGCCCTTTCCTGGTTCACAGAGCAAAACAGGGTACATCAGGATGACTCTTTGTATTAGTCAGGGTTCTGCAGAGACGCAGAATCATAGGAGATATATATATATATATTCATATATTGAGAGGTTTATTATAAAGGACAGGCTCACACAATTATGGAGGCTGAGAAGTCCCATGGTCTGTAAGCTGGAGGTCCAGGATAGCTAGGGATGTAGTTCAAGTCCAAACTCAAAGGTCTGAGAACCAGGGGGCCAATATAAGTCCCCATCCAAGTCTATGGGCTGAAGACGGATGTCCCAGCTCATCAGTCAGGCAGAGAGAGACAATTCTTTCTTCCTCTTCTTTCTTGCTCTCTTCAGGCCCACAGTGGATTAGATCATGCCCACCCGCATTGAGAAGGGCAATCTGCTCTACTCAGACTATGAATTCAAATGATCATCTCATTCAGAAACACCCTCACAGACACTCAGAAATAACATGTAACCAGCTCTCTGGGCATCCCATGGCCCAGTCAAGGTCCAGGTAGGTTTACTGTGGTGATCTTGATTCAGTAAGAGCGTGTCTTTGTGGGAATGGCCGGCCTTGGGGGACCATGGGAATCCTTTAGCACCAGCCACGGAATGAGAGGTGCTCCTGCTGAGAACACACTTGGGTCAGTGTGTGGGCAGGTCCTTCATGGTGAGGAAGAAGGGTCCTCGGACAATGGACAGAGAGTCACGTCCTCATCTCTGCTGGGATGCCCAAAGTCACAGGTACTCCTGTGTTCAAGGCATTCACTTCCTAAAGCCAGTGTTAAAATAACAGTGTGTAGCTATTATTCACTTTTGTACATGGGAGGAGCTTAATATGATGAGGAAAAAGCACTGGATTTAAACTGCAGAATTAATTTACTCCTAGTCCAACTGTGTGGCTCTGTGCAAGCATCTTACCTCCCTAGAACCTCATATGTGGCATGAGAGTTGGTGCCAAAGTCAGAATGACAAGTGCACCTTATCTCCAAACCCAAATCTGACTGATGAGTTCAAACTCCTTCAAGCACTGTGTTGGGAGGATTAATTATTGATATAAGGCCATGCCCAGATGATGCCATATGTACTTGACAAAGGACTTATGTCCAGAACACAAAAAGAACTCCTACAAATCAATGCGAGCAAGAAACACAATCCAATAAAAAAATTTGAACAGACACTTCACCAAAGAAGATACAGGAATAGCCAGTAAGTACATGAAATGATGCTCAACAACATCAGTCATTAGGAAAATACAAATTAAAACCATGAGATACCCTTTCACACCCACTAGCATTAGCCCAAATCTAAAAACTGATAACATCAAATGTTTGTGAGAGTGTGGAGCAAGTGGAACTCTCATACATCACTGACAGTCGTGTAAAATGGTACAGCCACTTTGGAAAACGGTTTGACAGTGTCTTATAAATTTAGCCATATACCTTCCCAATGATCTAGCAATTCTACTCCTCAGTATAGCCCAAGACAGATGACAACATTTATCCACAAAAATACTTGTATAAGAATATTTGTAGGAGGTTTACAGATATCAGTCAAAAACTGGAAATAATCCATGTGTTCACTGACAGGAAAATAGATAAACGTATTGTGGTATATTCATATAAGTGAATACTACTGATGAAGGTAATGGCATGAATGAATTCCTAAAACATTTTGTTGAATGTAAAGGACCAGTCAAAAGAAATATATACAGTGTGATTCCATTTATGTGATGTTAAAGAAGAGGCAAGTAGGCTGATAGAAATCAGAACAGAGGTTTTTTTATCGGCGTGAGGAAGACTACAAGGGGACCAGAGAGAACTTTCTGAAGTGATGGAAATGGCATCTTAATTGGGGTGGAGGTTATATGGGTGTATACATCTTTCAAAATTCACCAAATTATGCACTTAAGATCTATGCATTTTACTGTTTGTAAATTTTACTCCAATTAAAGAAAAATAGGAAAAAACGGGAGGAGAGAAATTAGAGACACTGAGAATAGTTTGCTCTTTCAAGGAGTTTTGCTTAGAGGAGAAAGGAGAAACAGAATGGTAACGAGAGGGGAAGTCAGGGCCAGAGGTTGTTTTGTTTTTTGTTGCTTTTTACCATGGGAGAAGTAACACCATGTTTGTGAGCTGATGAGAAAGATTAGCAAGAGGGAGGGAAGATGCATGGTCCAGGAGAACATGGGCCGAGCTACAGGAGTGATGTCCTTGACTAGGTAAGACAGAAGGTATCTAGAACACAGCCGGATTATTAGCCTTTGCCAGGAGTTGGGAGAGTTCACCTATAGCAAGACGGAAGGCATTGCAAATGAGCACGGATGCAAGATTAATATATGAGAATTGAGAACAAGGCCAGTCTGCACACTGAGTTTTCCTCCAGTCTCATGCAGCCCCACCAGTGCAGTGAAGGGAGCATAGATTTGGAGTTCAAGTGAGTAAAACAAAGTGAGGGGGGATGGTGAGGGAGTGAGAGGGTGATTATCCTGATTGGTCATGGACTCTACATTCCATAAACAAGTCAGTGAGAACAAGAGGATGGTGGGGAACAGGCAAAGCCAGGATTGCTAGATTGTTGGTACTGTTAGGTCTGAAGGACTGGAAAAAATGTGCAGGAAATGCAAAATAAGCTGGGAGCTAAATTTTCAAGGAACAAGTGGCAGTGAACTGGGGGTCAGATAATGATGGTGGCAAGCAGGGTAAGTAACTGGTACATAGCCTGATGAGTTGAAACTCAAAGCTAGGTGTTTTGATGAAGGAGGAAGAAAGACAGTCTGGAGGAACCATGTCAAACGCTGCAGATAGATCACCCCCACCTCCAGGCCAGGTGGTGCAAAGAAGGGATGGTGAAGAGAAGACTTGACAGGGCTGAGGGCAAGCAGAGTCTCTGGGAGGGGGAATGGCATGTCCCATGAGAGGAATAGGATGAAGAGACAATATTGGGGAAGAAAGGATTTTGGTATAACAGTACATTTCATCTAGCTCCATGTGCCTCTGAACCTGATGACATTTTGCTACTTCTCATTTTTATCCAGTCTGGAAGGATCACACAGCTCTTATAGAAATTAACATATTACCTGATTGAACGTGTCATGACTTTGTCCAAATATGTGCTCACACTGTTCTAAGGTCTTGCCAGATACAAGAAGGATGATCAAATGACCAACAAACACAAAATCAATCAATCAAAATCTACTTCAATCTTACTAGAATCAAACAAATAGGAATTATTGGAGTGGAAAAATAAGAAATATTTATTTTTCTGGCATTAGAGAAAGTCAAGGAGCACTTTCACACACTGTTATTTGTAATGTCAACTGATACAATCATTTGAAGGACAGTTTAGCCAAAACTATTCAAAATTAAAATGAATATACCCTTTGTTTCTTCCATATCCACTTTTAGGAAATTAACACGAAGAAAACTGCAGAGTTATATAGGAGAGTCCACAGTGTTCATAGTAGAAAAATGATTGCTCATATGCCAAATGGCTATAAAAAAATTGGGCAAACACGTGATAACTCCAGACAATGGACTATCATACAGCTTCAGAATGGATGAAGCAGGTATCTCTCTACATATTTTTACACTTACTGCAAAGTGGTGACTATGTTACAAAGAAGAGAGTGATGTATTTGTCTTGAAATGGAAAAAATGAGACATATTACTAAATGGAAAAAAAAGCAAGTTGCACAATAGTTTGTGTGCATGAACTCTTTTGTCAGTAATAAATGTGTAGAAAATTAATGGGATTTTCACACAGTATAGCTGTAGTTTTCTGTGCATGGTAGCATTGGAGGGCACTTCTCATGTCCTCTTTTTTAACATCTAACAGGGTGTGCAGAGTGCCAATTCTGGATCAGAGTGACTGGATTTGAATCTTGATTCTTATACCTGCCAGGTGTGGTTGTCACTAAATCCCAAATTTCTCTAAACCTTGGTTTTTTCCTCTATAAATTAGGAATTAATAATATCTACCATTGTAAACTGTGAGGGTGATGTAGGAAAAATCATGGCAACTATCACAGCAAAACACATAGAAAGTGCTCGAATTAATAATTGTTATTATTACTAGTGTATTTTACATAACAGACATGTAATTGCTTTTTCTTTATTGGAGTATAATTGCTTTACAATGTTGTGTTGGTTTCTGCTGTACACCGAAGTGAATCAGCTATACGTATACATATATCCCTTCCCTCTTGGAACTCCCTCCCACCCCACCCATCCATCTAGGTCATCACAGAGCACCGAGCTGAGCTCCCTGTGCTATACAGCAGGTTCCCACTAGCTATCTATTTTATACATGGTAGTGTATATAAGTCAGTCTTAATCTCCCAGTTCATCCCACCCTCCCCTTCCCCCTTTGTGTCCACTTGTCTGTTCTCTACATAATTGCTTTTCTATTCAGAAAAGAAATAGATTTTTAAAAATTTTATTTTTAAGGAACTTAGTTGGGACACAGTCCTGGAGAGATGTAGCCTCAACTTCACGTGAAAGTGGCCGAAATTAATGAAAGAATTAATGGAGTGACTGATGTTGGTGGAGAACCAAATGGATTCCTGTGGATATTAATTGATTTGAATCTAAAATCAGTGAAAGATTTCTTTTTGGTTCACAGGAAGCCAAGCAAGCCAGTAACTTTTTAGGATGACATTTTATTTCATGTTTTATAAATTCCTGATGTCTCTTGTGTATAGTAACTTACACCCTGTGATGTGGAAGGAGGGGTCCCTGAGCTTCTCCAGCAGCAGGGAATTTCCTGCCTGCTGAAATCCAAGACTTTCAGCTTTGGAGAGGAGACAGGTGACTGAGGGAGAATAAAGTTGTGGACACTCCTATCCTCAAATTACACCTAGTTACAACGTGGGCCAAGAGAAGGCACCCCTCCCCTCCAGGGGGGGCTAAAATAGAGACCAGGTGAGAGCCGATGGAACAGGCTAAGATATACTAACAGCTGGACCCAGCTCTCGTTAAGTCCCCAAAAGATGTTTCGATTTTCAGTCCCCTTACTCCCTAAGAATCAGAGAGCAATTCCTTTCCATTTTGCATCTCAAACCAGGGTGGGATGGCACATTTTTCTATGGAAAGCTGGGGTCTGGAGGCAATTCTATTTATGGAACAAAATTTTGGAGACTAAAGAACTCTACGCTTTGGGATACTGAATCAAAATATCAATTTTCTGCTCAAGCTTGAAGCCTTAGGCCTAGGCAGACCTCTCTCTCTCTCTCTCTCACCCCTCCACCCCGTTATCTCCCTCCCACCCTCTTTTTCTCTGTGTGTCTTTCTTTTCTTCTTAGGGAAAGTATAGTTTTTGGTCACAGCCCTTGTCTTTGAACCATGTACATTGAGAGAACATAAACTGCAGTCCTTTTAGTAATTTAGATCCTACACTTTTAGCTCATTGGACATCAGTGGAGGTATCTAAATTCAAACGATCACTGGGAGGGGCTGGATGGAAGAGAGCATTCCCAATATGGGAGGATGGTTTGAATCAGCAATTATCCTCAAGATTTTTGTGGTTGCTTGTATCTGTCCCCTACATATAACAAAACACATAATCAGCAACCACTGGTACAAATTATCCTCTTGTGACTTCTGGCATATGCAGTGGTATGTTGTTTTTACAGCCCCTCTATTTGTATTAATGTGTCACATGGTGCCCCCTTATTAGCACAAGAACTGTGGATATTTAAACTGGCACAGAGCAGAGCACAGGGCTCATGTATTTTGGACAAAAGCCTCTAGCCATTCTTCCTTATTTACACTCAGTAGTCATTCTTGAGCCTTCTATGATGCTAAATTCATTTTCTCATCCCTCTTTAGCCAAAACACCTTTGACCAAATGTATAATGTCCTTTTCACCGAACCTTGGAAGAAAGAAACTATGAATTAGAAGGAAGTGTGATTTTCTGTCTTGGGAAGATTATCAGCCTAGGACGTAGTTATACTCTTGCTTGACCTCTAATCTTTAAAAATAATCAACTTCATGCCACACAGGGCCAATAAAAGTTTACTTTTCTTTATATGTGTGATTCTTGGTGTTATTTTTCTCTAGTGAAGGTTATATTTTACATTGTATTAGCTGGAACTATTGTTATAGAAGAAACACTATTAATCATTATTAAAGTGATTCCTCTAGTGTTAGATATTTTTATTAATATTAGAACAATTGTGGATCAGTGTCAGTACAATTTGAGCTTTTTCTCTTTACTCCCACCTTCCTTTTGTTTTTTTTCCTCCACCCCTCCATCCCTCCTTTCCTCTCTCCCTTCTTTCATTCTTCTATATTTATTTTTTAGAAAAGAGTTAAACATATATTTCAGATAAGATATTAGATAGCTCCAGGACTATCTTTGGGTATTACTTATTGTTTTAGATGGAGGAATCACCTGTCAAAGATTTCATTGCTTAGATGCAGAAACAGATCCACTCAAGGCCATTCTCTGACCTCACAACTGATTCAGTACACTGGCTTCCTAATCTGATGTTCCTGCCTTCGATTTTTCTGCCCTGTAAGTAAATAAGCACCCAGTAGTATTACATTTGTAAATGATCAGTTTCATGAAAAATTTGAAGGCTCTTTTAGGGGAATTCTCACTACTTAAAGGACAAAGTCCACAGTCTTACTTTCTGTTTAGGACTTGCAATGAGTGGCTTCCACATTCTTGTGGGAGCAGAATATCATGATGCAAAGCTGTCTTTAAGGGAGGATGGGCTCCATGTTGCCCCTACCCCCCAACAAGTGCATCGCTAACTCCAAACATTTGCTCATACTCTTCCACTCCTCGGATGCCTTTGATCCTAGCCCCACACAAATCCTATCCCCTCACCAAAGGTTCAACCCTACTGTCTCTTTACTAGAAAGCTTTCCCTAATAGTTTCTAGTCTCAATGAATCTCACTTTCCTGAAATTCCTTCAACATTCATTACTTAAGATGCCCTCCAGTATGAGAAACCCAAACACCTATACCCACCCAACTATGGTTGAGGTTGATCTTGACCTGACTTTTCTATCTTACTGTTTTCATCAATATACTTTACTATTCCAGGAAACTCTTTCCCGGGAAATTAAACATTGCAAATAACTTTATTTGCAAGTAGTTCAGGAACTTCCTTTAAAAAAAAATTTAAATGAACCTGAAACTGTTAGAGTTTTTAATAGATAGCATCAAACAACTCTTTACCCTCCAAGGCTTTATGAAATCCTCCCTTCAAAACCTTCCCTTTGGAGAGACCTTCAATATGGCAGAGGAGTAAGTTCACCTTCGTCCCCACAAATACATCAGAAATACATCTACATGTGGAACAACCCCTACAGAATACCTACTGAACGCTGGCAGAAGAACTCAAGCCTCCCAAAAAGGCAAGACACTCCCCACGTCCCTGAGTAGGGCAAAAGAAAAAACAGAGACAAAAGAATAGGGATGGGACCTGCACGAGTGGGAGGGAGCTGTGAAGGCAGAAAGGTTTCCACACACTAGCAAGCCCCTTCTCAGGCGGAGACTGCAGATGGCGGAGGGGGAAGCTTCGGGGCCATGGAGGAGAGCACAGCAGCAGGGGTACAGAGGGCAAAGCGGACAGATTCCCGCATGGAGAATTGGTGCCGACCAGCACTCACCAGCCCGAGAGGCTTGTCTGCTCACCTGCCGGGGCGAGCAGGGGCTGGGAGCTGAGGCTCGGACTTCAGAGGTCAGACCCCAGGGAGAGGACTGGGGTTGGCTGTGTGAAGACAGCCTGAAGGGGGCTAGTGCACCACAGCTAACTGGGAGAGAGTCCAGGGAAAAGTCTGGAGCTGCCTAAGAGGCAAGTGACCATTGTTTCAGGGGTGCGTGAGGCAAGGGGAATCAGAGCACCTCCTAAACAAGGTCCAGAGATGGGCATGAACCATGGTTATCAGCGCGGACCCCAGAGACGGGCATGAGATGCTAAGGCTGCTGCTGCCACCACCAAGAAGCCTGTGTGCAAGCACAGGTCATTATCCACACAGCCCCTCCCATAGCCTGTGCAGCCCGCCACTGCCAGGGTCCCGTGATCCAGGGACAACTTCCCCGAGAGAACGCACGGCACGCCTTGGGCTGGTGCAACGTCATGCCGGCCTCTGTCTCTGCAGGCTCGCCCCGCCTCCTCCATACCCTTCCCTCCCCCCAGCCTGAGTGAGCCAGAGCCCCCAAATCAGCTGCTCCTTTAACCCCATCCTGTCTGAGCGGGAACAGATGCCCTCAGGCAACCTACACACAGAAGCAAGGCCAAATCCAAAACTGAACCCCGGGAGCTGTGAGAACAAAGAAGAGAAAGGGAAATCTCTCCCAGCAGCCTCAGGAACAGTGGATTAAATCTCCACAATCAACTTGATGTACCCTGCATCTCTGGAATACCTGAATAGACAACGAATCATCCCAAAATTGAGGTGGTGGACATTGGGAGCAACTGTAGACTTGGGGTTTGCTTTCTGCATCTAATTTGTTTCTGGTTTTATGTTTATCTTAGTTTAGTATTTAGAGTTTATTATCATTGGTAGATTTGTTTATTGATTTGGTTGCTCTCTTCCTTTTATATATATATATATATTTCTTTTTGTTTTTCTCTTTTTGTGAGTGTGTATGTGTATGCTTCTTTGTGTGATTGTGTCTGTATAGCTTTGCTTTTACCATTTGTCCAAGGGCGCTGTCTGTCTGCCATTTTTTTTTTAAGTATAGTTTTTAGCGCTCGGTATCATTGGTGGATTTGTTTTTTGGTTTGGTTGCTCTCTTCTTGCTTTCTTTCTTTTTTATTTCTCTCTCTTTTTTATTACTTTTTAATCTATTTATTTTTAATAATCTTTTAGTTTTTTATTTTAATAACTTTTAAATTTTTATTTTATTTTATTTTTCTTTCCTTTTTCCTCTTTTTTCTTCTGAGCTGTGTGGCTGACAGGTGCCAAGTGACAGGCCTGTGCCTCTGAGGTGGGAGAGCCAAGTTCAGGACGTTGGTCCACCAGAGACCTCTGGGCTCCACATAATATCAAATGCGGAAAGCTCTCCCAGAGATCTCCATTTCAATTATAAGGCTCAGCTCCACTCAATGACCAGCAAGCTACAGTGCTGGACACCCTCTACCAAACAACTAGCAAGACAGGAACACAACCCCACCCATTAGCAGAGAGGCTGCCTAAAATCATAATAAGTTCACAGACACCCCAAAACATACCACCGGACATTGTCAGCCCACCAGGAAGACAAGATCCAGCCTCATCCACCAGAACACAGGCACCAGTCCCCTCCAACAGGAAGCCTACACTACCCACTGAACAAACCTTAGCCACTGGGCCAGACACCAAAAACAATGAGAACTACGAACCTGCAGCCTGTGAAAAAGAGACCCCAAACACAATAAATTAAGCAAAATGAGAAGACAGAGAAACACACAGCAGATGAAGGAGCAAGGTAAAAACCCACCAGACCAAACAAATGAAGAGGAAATAGGCAGTCCACCTGAAAAAGAATTCAGAGTAATGATAGTAAAGATGATCCAAAATCTTGGAACTAGAATGGAGAAAATGCAAGAAACTTATAACAAGGACTTAGAAGAACTAAAGAGCAAACAAACAATGATGAACAACATAATAAATGAAATTAAAAATTCTCCAGAAGGAATCAATAGCAGAACAACTGAGGCATAAGAATGGATAAGTGACCTGGAAGATAAAATAGTGGAAATAACTACACAGAGAAGAATAAAGAAAAAAGAATGAAAAGAATTGAGGACAGTCTCAGAGACCTCTGGGACAACATGAAACACACCAGCTTTCGAATTATAGGGGTCAAAGAAGAAGAAGAGAAAAAGAAAGGGACTGAGAAAATATTTGAAGAGATTATAGTTGAAAACTTCCCTAATATGGGAAAGGAAATAGTTAATCAAGTCCATGAAGCACAGAGAGTCCCATACAGGATAAATCCAGGGAGAAACATGCCAAGACACATATTAATCAAACTATAAAAATTTAATACAAAGAAAAAATATTAAAGCAGCAAGGGAAAAACAACAAATAACATACAAGGGAATCCCCATAAGTTTAACAGCTGATCTTTTAGCAGAAACTCTGCAAGCCCGAAAGGAGTGGCAGGACATATTTAAAGTGATGAAAGGGAAAAAACCTACAACCAAGATTACTCTACCCAGCAAGGATGTCATTCAGATTTGACAGAGAAATTAAAACGTTCACAGACAAGCAAAAGCTAAGAGAATTCAGCACCACCAAACCAGCTTTACAACAAATGCTAAAGGAACTTCTCTAGGCAGCAAACACAAAAGAAGGAAAAGACTTGCAAAAACAAACCCAAAACAATAAAGAAAGTGGTAATAGGAACACATATATCAATAACTATCTTAAATGTAAATGGATTAAGTGCTCCAACCAAAAGACACAGACTGGCTGAATGGACACAAAAAACAGACCCATATATATGCTGTCTAAAGAGACCCATTTCAGATGTAGGGACACACACAGACTGAAATTGAGGGGATGGAAAATATATTCCATGCAAATGGAAATCAGAAAAAGCTGGAGTAGCAATTCTCATATCAGACAAAATAGACTTTAAAATAAAGACTATTACAAGAGGCAAAGAAGGACATTACATAATGATCAAGGGATCAATCTAAGAAGAAGATGTAATAATTGAAATATTTATACACCAACATAGGAGCACCTCAATACATAAAGCAAATGCTAACAGCCATAAAAAGGGAAATCAACAGTAACACAATCATAGTAGGGGACTTTAACACTCCACTTTCACCAATGGACAGATCATCCAAAATGAAAATAGATAAGGAAACACAAGCTTTAAATGATACATTGAACAAGATAGACTTAATTGATATTTATAGGACATTCCATCCAAAAACAACAGAATACACTTTCTTCTCAAGTTCTCTTGGAATATTCTCCAGGATAGAACATATCTTGGGTCACAAATCAAGCCTTGGTAAATTTAAGAAAACTGAAATTGTATCAAGTGTATTTTCCGACCAGAGTGCTATGAGACTAGATATCAACTACAGGAAAAAATCTGTAAAAAATACAAACACATGGAGGCTAAACAATACACTACTTAATAACCAAGAGATCACTGAAGAAATCAAAGAGGAAATCAAAGAATACCTAGAAACAAATGAGAATGAGAAAACGACAACCCAAAACCTATGGGATGCAGCATAAGCAGTTCTAAGAGGGAAGTTTATAGCAAAACAATCCTACCTCAAGAAACAAGAAACATCTCAAGTAAACAACCTAACCTTACACTTAAAGCAATTAGAGAACGAAGAACAAAAAAAAACCCTAAAGTTAGCAGAATGAAAGAAATCATAAAGATCAGATCAGAAATAAGTGAAAAAGAAATGAAGGAAACAATAGTAAAGATCAATAAAACTAGAAGCTGGTTCTTTGAGAAGATAAACAAAATTGACAAACCATTAGCCAGACTCATCAAGAGAAAAAGGGGGAAGACACAAATCAATAGAATTAGAAATGAAAAAGGAGAAGTAACAACTGACACATCAGAAATACAAAGGATCATGAGAGATTACTACAAGCAACTATATGCCAATAAAATGGACAACCTGGAAGAAATGGACAAATTCTTAGAAAAGCACAACGTTCCAAGACTGAACCAGGAAGAAATAGAAAATATATACAGACCAATTACAGGCACTGAAATTGAGACTGTGTTTAAAAATCTTCCAACAAACAAAAGCCCAGGATGAGATGGCTTCACAGGCAAATTCTATTAAACATTTAGAGAAGAGCTAACACCAGTCCTTCTCAAACTCTTCCAAAATATAGCAGAGGGAGGAACACTCTCAAACTCATTCAATGAGGCCACCATCACCCTGATACCAAAACCAGACAAAGGTGTCACAAAGGAAGAAAACTACAGGCCAATATCACTGATGAACATAGATGAAAAAATCCTCAACAAAATACTAGCAAACAGAATCCAACAGCACATTAAAAGGATCATACACCATGAGCAAGTGGGGTTTATCCCAGGAAGGCAAGGATTCTTCAATATACACAAATCAATCAATGTGATAAATCATATTAACAAATTGAAGGAGAAATACCATATGGTCATCTCAATAGATGCAGAAAAAGCTTTTGACAAAATTCAACACCCATTTGTGATAAAAACCCTCCAGAAAGTAGGCATAGAGGGAACTTACCTCAACATAATAAACGTCATATATGACAAACCCACCACCAACATCATTCTCAATGGTGAAAAACTGAAACCTTTTCCACTAAGATCAGGAACAAGACAAGGTTGCCCTATCTCTCCACTATTATTCAACATAGTTTTCAAAGTTTCACAGCAATCAGAGAAGAAAAAGAAATAAAAGGAATCCAAATCAGAAAAGAAGAAGTAAAGCTGTCACTATTTGTAGATGACATGATACTATACATAGAGAATCCTAAAGATGCTACCAGAAAACAACTAGAACTAATCAATGAATTTGGTAAAGTAGCAGGATACAAAATTAATGCACAGAAATCTCTTGCATTCCTATACACTAATGATGAAAAATCTGAAAGAGAAATTAAGGAAACACTCCCATTTACCATTGCAATAAATAGCATAAAATACCTAGGAATAAACCTACCTAAAGAGACAAAAGACCTGTGTGCAGAAAACTCTAAGACACTGATGAAAGAAATTAAAGATGATACAAAGAGATGGAGAGATATACCATGTTCTTGGATTGGAAGAATCAACATTGTGAAAATGACTCTACTACCCAAAGCAATCTACAGGTTCAGTGCAATCCCTATCAAACTACCAACGGCATTTTTCACAGAACTAGAACAAAATATTTCACAATTTGTATGGAAACACAAAAGACCCCAAATAGCCAAAGCAATCTTGAGAAAGAAAAATGGAGCTGGAGGAATCATGCTTCCAGACTTCAGACTCTACTATAAAGCTACAGTAATCAAGACAAGATGGTACTGGCACAAAAACAGAAATATAGATTAATGGAACAGGATAGAAAGTCCAGAGATAAACCCATGCAATATGGTCACGTTATGTTTGATAAAGGAGGCAAGAATATACAATGGAGAAAAGACAGCCTCTTCAATAAGTGGTGCTGGGAAACCTGGACAGCTACATGTAAAAGAAGGAAATCAGGACACTCCCTAACACCATACACAAAAATAATCTCAAAATGGATTAAAGATCTAAATGTAAAGCCAGACACTATAAAACTCTTAGAGGAAAACATAGGCAGAACACTCTATGACATAAATCACAGCAAGATCCTTTTTGATCCACCTCCTAGAGAAATGGTAATAAAAACAAAAATAAACAAATGGGACCTAATGAAACTTAAAAGCTTTTGCACAGCAAAGGAAAACATAAACAAGATGAAAAGGCAACCCTCAAAATGGGAGAAAATATTTGCAAATGAAGTAACTGAAAAAGGATTAATCTCCTAAATTTACAAGCAGCTCATGCAGCTCAATATCAAAAAAAACAAACAACCCAGTCTGAAATTGGGCAGAATACCTAAATAGACATTTCTCCAAAGAAGAAATACAGATTGCCAACAAACACATGAAAGGATGCTCAACATCACTAATCATTACAGAAATGCAAATCAAAACTACAATGAGGTATCACCTCACCCCAGTCAGAATGGCCATCATCAAAAAATCTACAAACAATAAATGCTGGAGAGGGTGTGGAGAAAAAGGATCCCTCTTACACTGTTGGTGGGAATGTAAATTGATACAGCCACTATGGAGAATAGTATGGAGGTTCCTTAAAAAACTAAAAATAGAACTACCATACGATCCAGCAATCCCACTACTGGGCATATACCCTGAGAAAACCATAATTCAAAAAGAGTCATGTACCACAGTGTTCATTGCAACTCTATTTATAATAGCCAGGACATGGAATCAGCCTAGGTGTCCATTGACAGATGAATGGATAAAGAAGATGTGGCACATATATACAGTGGAATTTTAGTCAGCGATAAAAAGAAACGAAATTGAGTTATTTGTGCTGAGGTGGATGGACCTAGAGTCTGTCATACAAAGTGAAGTAAGTCAGGAAGGGAAAAACAAATACCATATGCTAACACATATATATGGAATCAAAAAAAAAAAAAAAGGTTCTAAAGAACCTAGGGGTAGGACAGGAATAAAGATGCAGACGTAGAGAATGGACTTGAGGATACAGGGAAGGGGAAGGGTAAGCTGGAACGAAATGAGAGAGTGGCATGAACATATATACACTACCAAATGTAAAATAGATATCTAGCGGGAAGCAGCTGCATAGCATAGGGAGATCAGCTCGGTGCTTTGTGTCCACCTAGATGGGTGGGATAGGGAGGGTGGGAGGGAGACGGAAGAGGGAAGAGATATGGGGATATATGTATATGTATAGCTGATTCACTTTGTTATAAAGCAGAAACTAACACACCATTGTAAAGCAATTATATTCCAATAAAGATGTTTAAAAAAAAAAAAACCTTCCCTTTTCTGTGTCCACCAATCCTAAACTATTCTGTGATGGTCATTTTCCCAGTCCTAATTAATACTCCCCTGCCTTGAAAGATTTCCCTTAAACCAAACCCTAAATCTCATCAACATCCCTGACTTTGCTCTCTCCTCTCATAAATTCTCTTCAGACTTGGTCGTAATTGTGTTGAAACTGAGCAGGACACTGTGGGGCCCCTGGGCATGGAAGCCTTTCAAATGGTTGCTAATCAGGAAAGGGAGGGGATGCAGAGACAAGGGAGGAACAGCCAAGAAACAATAGTGCAGTCTTGAGGCAGGGTCCTTGTTCCACCTCAGGGGATACATATAACAATATCTTTGAGCTCTTCACAGAATTAAAACCCCCAATGAATGAAGATGTTAACTACTTGATGAAGCATTCTGCATTCCAAAGAGAAGACCATAGTGTGATAACTTCCATCACCACAGAAGCTCATCAAGAGACCACCTGAGGCCAGATTAAAGGAGTGCATGTCCTGCGTGCACCCTGATCTCTATCAGCAACTGTACCCTTGAACCAATGCTATAAAACTCCCCACCAAATTCTCCTGGGTTGGGACATAACAGTTTTTCAGGGCAGAAGCCTGCTGTGTCCCCCTTTGCCGGGCAAAGCAATAAAGCTATTCTTTTTCTACTTCACCCAAAACACTGTCTCTGAGATTCAATTCAGCACTGGTCACAGAGGCCAAGTTTTCAGCATCAGTGGAAACAATAAACTCAGCTTTGCCTTATTAGCAGGTTGTTTTGGTGGTGTTTGTGAGGAGTATGTAGATTCCCATTTTGTGGCCACCCTGCATAAACAGGAGGGACCTTGCACCTAAAATTTGGTTTGGATGTTGAGACTCAAGAGGCCACACATACCAAGAGGGTATAAAGAGTTCATTGGTCACATGGTGAGGCTTTCTGGGAACATGGGACAGATTCCTAAGCAGGTCTGATAATGGTTTAAGAAAGCAGACAAATTTTTCATGGCCTTTATGGTAGTTAGGCGCTAGGACTGGAGTGAGGGTTCCCTTTTATGGGTCAGAATTTGTATAGTTTTAATTCCGCACTGGCACCAAGGGAAGGAGCACTTAGATTTCTTAGCTGCCCAGTTGTGGGGCAGAGGGAAAGAGGGTGTGATGGGGCCTAAAAGTTGTCAGCAAATGCCACAAATGGAGTCAGACTCTGTATTATACCCCTACTCACCCCCTCCAACATTTTCCCCCCTCTCTCATTCAGCATCTAAAGAATCCCACGAATACTCTATCCACATATGCAGAGTATTGAGGGAATAGAGGCATTAAAAGTTGTTATACTTGTCAATGAAAAATTAATCAGTTGATCTAAGAAAGAATTGAAAAGTTTTATTTGAGCCAGATTTGAGGACTATAACTCTGGAAGAGCATCTCAGAAAGCTCTGAGGACTGTTCGGCTGGTTAGAAATGAAAGCACAGTTATATACGTTTTTTGAGACCAAGAGCTGTACATCAAATGACATATTATTGACAGCTTACACAATGGAGATCTAAGTGCCTTTGTGGTGGGTCATGTGACCCTTTACAAGATCAAGGAGGAATGTTATCTTTTGAGGAATTCTCTTGTTGATGTTGGGAGAATGTTGCTTTTCATGGTTGAGCAGGTATTCCTACCTGTGGGAGAGGTTTGGTCCACGCATAATGCAGATACGCAACGCACAGTGGGGGGAGAGGGGAAACCAAAGGGCAGAGAAGAATTTTTCTTAAAATTTTTCTTGTCTTGCCATAAAATATGAATTTTATTTCACATACTGAACATTCATAAGAATTCAATAAGAATACTAGTACGTAGTACTGATTTTAGAAATAAAATACTGAACTGTGCAGTGGTGGACAGACCCTAGGGGGACCCCCTATTGACCTGTCTTCTGGTATTTGTACCCTTTATATAATTCCCTTCCCTTGAGTGTAAGCAGGACCTACAACTTCTAGAATATGACAAAGGTCAGAGTAATTTGCAGATTTAATTAATATCGCAAATCAATTGATTGTGAGTTAATTAAGGGAGATTATCATTGGTGAGTCTGGCAATCAGCCAAAACACTTAAAGCAGGACTAAACTGAGAGAGAAGGAGACTCCCCTTGCTGGCTTGAAGAAGTAAGATGCCTTGCTGTAAGAGAGCTGATGGACAAGGCTGCATGGCAGGGAACTTTGGAGGGGCCTCTAGGAACTGAGATCAACCTCTGGCTGACATTCAGCCGGAAACTGGGGAGTTCAGCCCTAAAACTGAAAGTATATAACTTTGCCAACAGCCTAGGTGAACTTGGAAGTGGATTCTTCACAGTCAAGCCTCCAGATGAGAATACAGCCCCGTTCACATCTTGATTTCAGCCTGGTGAGACCCTGTGCCAAAGACCCAGCTAAGCCACGCCTGAAATCCTGATCCCCAGAAAGGTGAGCAAAGAAATGTGTGTTGTTTAAAACCATGAGGTTTGTGGTCATTCATTAGGCAGTAATAGATAACTGATGCGTATATGTTAAAGTAATTCCTTATTCTCTTAAGGTAAAGAATGGAAATGTATTCTCTCAAATTGCCTTAAGAACATAAGAATAAGGGCAGTTAGTATACTTACTGTATTTAAGTATATTTAAAAGAGTGGCCTTATTATATAAAAGTAGATTGGGCCACTGTTTCAGTACTTTGTGCATTTCACTTTCTAAAGAATACTGTCTCTCTAGACCAGATTTCCCCTTGCTGTCCAAGTGCTCATTACCTTACCTGTAAGGCTGGGAGGCAGCTGGGAGCCACAGGGCTCCTGACTCAGTTCGCAGATGTCACAAATATTACCTCCCTGTAATGGGAAGACTTTCTAGTTACACACTGACTGTTGGATCCATCCAGTCTTATGACTTTCCAAATTATCTACATCAGAACACAACCCCTAAGAACCATTTCCAGGTATATGGCACCATAAAACGTAACCTAAATTAACTTGGCAAGCAGCTTCATACCCTGTAGCTGAATATTTGCTAGCTAATATTTGCACAACTCGTTACTACCCATTTTGTGTGTTTAGACAGCTTATCGCCCATTTCTCCCTGTAATTAGCGTTTATTTAGATGTGGCCCTTTCTTTGCTATCCGGTCCAGCCCTCAGGCAGGAGCTGGGGGTAGTCATTTACTACATACTTGTTTATGGGGTGAATGATTTGCCTGCGGCTGCCTTCCAGGTTGCCTAAGGCAGTGACTGTGTATATTCTGGAATAAGTCATAAGCTACCAGTTTTTCTCTACCTGCTTGAGAAAATAGTAAGCTCTTCCTCTTTCAAATTTTTAAATAGTTTTCAAGGATAACACCTCCATTATCAATCTGCCCAATACCATTATGATGGATTATAGCTCTAGGAAACATGGCTTAAAGCTTCCTTTGACTGCTCAAAATTTTATATATCCTTACTCTTGTTCAAGAGATTCATTTCTAGAGAAGGTACAGGGCAGAATACACGTTCAATAAAATTATGAGTGAGCCAAAGCCTTCTTTGTGACAAAGCGCACTTTGTGAAAATTTGTTCTCTCTGGGAAGCCCTTTGGCATCTGTATTAGTTTGTTAGGGCTGTCATAAGAAAATATCACAAACCAGGTGTCTAAACAAAAGAAATTTATTTTTCTCACAGTTCTAGAGGCTGGAAGTTCAAGATCAAGATGTTGGTAGTTTCCTTTCTTCTGAGGTATCTCTCCTTGGCTTGTAGATGGCCTCTTTGCTGGGTCCTCATGTAGTTTTTCTTCTGTGTGTGCATGTCTGTGTCCTAATCGCCTGTTCTCATAAAGGCACTAGTCATACTGGATTTGGATCTATCCTAATGACCTCTTTTTAGCTTAATTTCCTCTTTAAGGCCCTGTCTCCAAATACAGCCACATTTTGAGCTACTGGGGGTTAGGACTTCAACACATGAATTTGACAAGAACACAATTCAGCCCATAGAAACATCTCACTTGGAATCCAACTTCACCAGGGTAGTAAAGATTGACTCTGAAAGTGGAGGAGCTCCTGCAAACATCTGGAATGATAGCTACAAAATTGGGCTTCAGGGGCTTCCCAAGTTTTCCTTGGATAGTAAGTCAAGGATGGCCCATAGTCATTCCCAGATGTCAAATCAAAGGAGATGAAGCCACTGCCAGTTTTCTCAAAGATCCAAGAAGAAGCAGTAAACACCTGGAATTTAGATTTTCTCCCAGGACATTTAGAGGTGGGCTAGTGTCCAAGAAGTTGGGAAGAGCTTCACACTGTAATAATGGGTGGGAAGAGCTTCACACTGTAATGTATGAGGGAACAGAAGACAGAACATAAGACCAAGACAGGACCTACTTCTCTGCTCTACACTCATACAGAGAGTCAGGCAGTGGAGACAAAAGTGATTCAAGGCACCATGGACAAAAATAACCAAAGAGCCAAATGGCGAGGAGACAGAAGTACTGAAGACACACAGTGAGGCAAGGACTACATGTTTGCCCAGTGGAACTCACCAGGAATCCTGGACAGCAAGCCTGGACACTAAAGCCTGACAGGACACGTTTCTTCTCCAAGATGGACAGACAGGTGAGCTTCTTTTGGTGAGACCCCAGAGAACTCATGGACAGTATTAAACACTGAAAGGAGTTTATGAGTTGCATGCCAGTGAGCCAATCTCTCAACAGAGGGGGCTCGGAGAGCAGGGAGAATAAAAAATATGTATGGTGCAAAGTAGTTCTTGGTCATCATTTTACTCTGTCAAGATGGCGTCCTTCCTCACTGCAGTTGGTAATAAACTTGGCTTTGCTTGATCAACAAGTTATTCTGGTGATCTTTCTGGAGAGTTGGCAGTTGATATGCCCCCAGATTAGCTTCTAGTGAAAAGTTAAGGTCTTGGATGGTTCCTTAGGTGCATTTTCTACCTGAATATTTTGGAAAAGTCAGAGATAGATACCTTGTAGGAAATATCGGAAATGCAAAGTAATTCTATGTTTGCCTTCCTTGGATTTATTACTGTGGATAGAACTGTCTTCTTAAAAGGCAAAAGCAAATAGGATCAGGGAGCACCTTCAGGTGCCTCCCAAAGTTCTTAGAATTTCTGCGTGTCCATTTCCCAGCCCCTCACAACATTTATTCTGGGACTGAAGGTCTGGGGTGGGCTGTGGCACCTGTTACCATATGCTTATTGTGGTCTGAGGTCAAGTCTGAGGGGAGGTGTGGCCTGTCTGGATCAGTTGAGGTCTGATCTTGAATTGGGAGTTGGCCACATGGGGGCAGGGGTGGAGCTCATTCTTCCATTCCCATTGCTGGTCCCAGTGGTCTCAAAGGGGGCATGGATCAGCTGACTACCACACACTGCCCCCACTCACTTCTGAGCTTTGGTCCCCTATGATCCAGGACTCTAAGTCACAAAATCCTCTTTCAGGGACACTTTTCACAGAGATCAAATGATTTATGAATGACTTCCGGAACTCTCATTAATAACAACAATAACCAAAAGAAAGAAAGGAAAAGAAAAGGAAAGAAAAAGACATTCTCCTGTAATTTTATATGAATTAGGATGCTTTTCTGGCTGTGGATGACTCACATCCAACTAAAAGTGGCTTAAGCAAATAAGGACACTTACCATCTCTGGCAGTAGAGGACTGGGAGTGATACTGACCAGGGTTCTTGGTCTTCCCCAATCAATAGAAATTGCCTAGAGGTCAGACAAGAAATTCAGGAAAGGCTTTATTGGGGCTTCTGCGCTGGCTGCAGGAGGGAGTGAAAACAAGTAACAGGTTCCCTTGCTCGCTCCCCCAGGGGGCGGGGTGAGCTGGTTCCTTATGTGTGGGGAGGGTATGGGTGTGTCCAGGGGATGGGTCAGAGGGTGGCTTAGGTAGTCTGCCCACCCCTTAGGTGGTGGTGTGTGCAGGGGGCATGCACAGTGCCCTGCTTTTGCTCCCGACACCCAGTTTTTGCTCCCGGCTCTTCAGAAATTGCAGTTGGGTTTGTTTTTTTTTTTTTGTCTTTTTGTATCTTTTGGTCCAGAATTTGCCTCAGCTGTGCTGGCACACAATTATTTTTAGTCCCTTACAGTTTCTTTGTATTGTGTTGCTCAAGGAGAAGTGTGTCCAGGTGCCAGCACTGTAGCACTGCAGACAGGTCCCAGGCCTGTCTGAGGAGTGCCAGGAATGTCACCCACCGTGGTTGCCATGTGGCTGTTCCAGCCCAAGTATCATGTCCTCACATGACTGTCTGATAGTAAGAGGGTAGAGATGGGGAAATAAGTCTCCCCTGGATTTCTCAGTGTTCCTATGAAAAGCTGGGGCCTCCTAAGACTGTTCACAAATCTAGAGAATCAGATCTATAGCTGTCTGGTTAATGTCCATTGATGGATGAATGGATAAAGGAAATGTGATACACACACACATAAAGCACACATATACACAGTGAAATATTATTCAGCCTCAAAAAAGAGGGAAATTGGGCCATATGCTACAACATACATGAACATTGAGGACATTATGCTAAGTGAAACAAGGCAGTCAGAAAAGCACAAATACTGCATGATTCCATGTATATGAAGAACCTAAAGGAGTCAAACATAAAAAGAGAGTACAACAGTGATGACCATGGCCTGGGGGGAGGAGGAATTGCTATTCAACAGGTATAAAATGACAGTTTTGTAAGATGAATAGGTTCCCAAGATCTGCTCTACAACATAGGGATTACAGTTAACAATGCTGTTTTGTACACTTAACAGTTTGTAAATCAACTGTACTCCAATAAAAATTAATTTAAAAAAAGAAGGTGGATATCATACTAATTGTTCTTACCACAGTTAAAAAAAAAAAAAGAAATAGACTATTTCTAGCATTCCAGAAGCAAAATTCATGTCCCCTCCCAGTCAATACCTCCCCACTATCCTGAAACCATATATTATTTTTTTTTTCTAATTGGCCTTCATATGCATAGAATTACAAAGAACATACTCTTTCACATCTGGCTTTGACATAATGTTCTTCAACTTTATATATGTGAGACCATCCATGTGGTTGTGTGGTTCATTCATTCTCATTGCTGTATATTATTCCATTGTATAAACCCACCAGACTTTCTACATTCTATTGTTGATGGATATTTAGATTGTTTCCAGCTTTTGGCTACTGCAAGTAGCACTGTTATGATTGCTTTTATAAGTATATGTGATAATTTTGATGAAAAAACAAAAATGAAAAAATCCAGAAGGATATTGAAATTTTTCTTATCCCCTTCAAAGGTCCAAATGGTTACAGCTCAGCCTCAGAACCCAAGTTAAGCCCCCTAGGTGCTAGGAAGACTGGAAAAACTACCTGCCTATTTGTTTACATTTCAAGGGGCAATGAGGCCTGGAACACCTCCAGATCTTAAATACTGAGACACACCTGGGGTTATCTGGCTTCTAGGAGAGATTTTATTTATATACCAAAGGGCTGAAGTAAGGGGGATCCTTTAAGGAGGAGATCTGCCTCCTTTTCTTCATAAGCAGAAAAATATTATTTCTCTTTATTCCATGCCTATGGGTGTAACAACTGTGAAGGAAAAATTCCCATCAGCTCTCATTATGCTGCCTCTTGAGTAACCACTGGGCCAAGGGGGTGGATGCATATTCTTTTTTTTTTTTTTTTTAATAAATTTATTTATTTATTTATTTTTGGCTGTGTTGGGTCTTCGTTTCTGTGCGAGGGCTTTCTCCAGTTGTGGCAAGCGAGGGCCACTCTTCATTGCGGTGCACGGGCCTATCACTGTCGCGGCCTCTCCCGTTGCGGAGCACAGGCTCCAGACACGCAGGCTCAGTAGTTGTGGCTCATGGGCCTAGTTGCTCCGCGGCATGTGGGATCTTCCCAGACCAGGGCTTGAACCCGTGTCCCCTGCATTGGCAGGCGGACTCCCAACCACTGCGCCACCAGGGAAGCCCTGGATGCATATTATTTACTACAAGGTATTTAATAAGAAATTTGAGTCTGAACCAGAACATTTTGTGTGCATATTTAGGACAAAATGAATAAAACAAAACAGAAGGACACAGTCTCTCCTCTACCTCATTTTTCCTCTGTCTCTCTCTCCTCAGGGAGGAAAGCCTTTTCTAGAAACCTCTCCGGCAGAATTTCCATGCATTCTTATTGGCCAGAACAACTGGAGTATAAACCCAATCCTAGCTGAGAAGGTGAGGCTCTGGCCTGTGTAGCCTCATATTGGAGGCAGGGTCCACCAAAATGCGGAAGGAACAGAGAAGCTGCCGTTGTGCAGGCAATCAGCATCACTTTCACATATTGTTGATATTAACAGTGACAGATGTGGTCTTCCAATAAAGTTTAACTTTTTATGTCAATTTTAGAAAATTCATTACTTTTCATCCATGACTCAATAATACTACATTTTATTACCTGTTGAATTTAATTTGTACTACATTGAAAACTACTTGAGGAAAAGTTGCTCTGACAGAAGAACACAATATTGATGGAAATCATGGTGACACAATTACTCTTCTGCAAAAAATCCAGGCTGGTTGCAGTCTTTCTGGGCTCTGAGTTTGCAAAACCAAGCCAAGGATATACTTTTTTTGCATAGCAGCTGACCTCTGCTTGCAGTTAAGATCCATTCACTAACCCAAGATTAACCTCTAGCCATTAAAATGCCATTACTGTGTAAGCGAGACACATGTTGCCCTATCAAAATAAAATAATTCACCAGATAGATTTATGTCAGAGGAGGCTCAGAATGGTGGTTTACTCTAAGGATCTCTGAGTTTCCCTGCTGTTTGATTGTGATCAGAAGTACACGCAAGTCACTAGGTTTATTTACATCGTCCTTGGCAAATGTCTGTGTTTCTTAGAAGACTAAAGAAGGTTTCACATCCTCTCTGAAGAAGTAAACCAAGGACGCTGGTAACCTAGGAATCACACACATCACACACACACACACACACACACACACACACACATTCCCACATGTACGCACTCTTATACAGTCAGTCAGACACTTCCTCCCTCACCATATTCCAAGCCACAAAAGAGAAGGGTAGCGCCAAGGTTGGTTTGATGCATTCAGTTTGAATATATTCCAAATTTCTTCAGCTTCTTCCCCCTCATTACTCTGATCTGAATATAGTTATACCAACACTAATTTGGACGGACTAGAAGAGAACAGAACTATCATCTCCCTTTTCTTTTTTTTTTTTGAAGTATAGTTGATTTACAATATCATATTACTTCCAGGTGTACAACATAGTGATTCAATATTTTTATAGATTATACTCCGTTTAAAATTATTACAAAATAATGGCTATATTTCCCTGTGCTGTACAATACATCCTTGTTGCTTATTCACTGCAGCCACTATGGAAAAGAGTTTGGAGGTTCCTCAAAGAACTAAAAATAGAACTACCATATGATCCAGCAAGTCCACTCCTGGGCATATATCCAAAGAAAATGAAAATACTAATTCGAAAAGATACATTCACCTCAGTGCTCATTGCAGCATTATTTACAAAGGCCAGGACATGGAAGAAACCCAAGTGCCCATCATCTCCCTTTTCTTAAAGACATAATTCTATTCATACAACTTAATTTAACATTTATTCTTGGATGCTTCATATTGTGTCTATGATCTCGTAAGGCCTTAGGTTTTGTTTTTTAATCCTGTTTGCTACTGTTAAGCCATATCTCCCAAATGAAATATAGGGAGGAAGTTGGGTTTTGGATTTAGACAAAGGACGTTCATTCCCTCTCCTAGTCTCACTCTCATTCTTTCCCCCTTTAGCTGATTTTTCCTTGGTCTCTCGCCTATGCTCCAGACTCAAATTCACCTGCTAAACTAACAACTTCTTTTGTCTTTCTAGTTGGTACCTACAACATCACATTTTGTAATGATTGCTCACCAACTGTCCATGTGCTCATTTAGACAGAGCTCCTGACCAATATGCTGGAGGAGAAAGTAAAGAATGTCAGTTCTAAGGCAAAACTTCCAACATCTGGTGCCTGTTCTTCCTGCTTTCTCTACCCAAGACACAGTTGATGTCTTGCCTTTCAGAAGGTGCAGACGTTTTGAGTAGTGTTTATGTAGATAAATTTCTTATCATTTAAATATTTGTATATGTCTATAATCAAATATATTAAAATGCTTTATATCAAACCAAACTGCTAATCATCACCTATCTATCTTGTTCTTTAATAGTTATATGTGATTTATTCTTAGTAGGATATTTTAAGTTAATGTTGATATTTAATTAATGCCAAAGGACATTTTCTTCTCAAAATTGAAAATATTTCCCACATAAGAGGTTGATAAATACACGAAGTAGTACATGATTTCCTTGATTTGTTTTTGGATCTCTTCCATTATTGTTAGAATTCTACTTTTAACATTTTTGGCTGTCCTTAAAGAGTCATGAACTACAATAGCATAACAGCCTCTTTTAGCTCTGATTATAATTCATCAGTAAAAATGTTCTATAGGAATATTTTCTAGATTGATTACCATCACATAAAAACCAATTAGGTTGAGATCATCTATGACTACATCATATAGTTTAAAGCACTTCTCGGGAAATAAGGTGATGATTTTCAATCTTCCCAAATCATTGCATGATATCATTTTACCTGAAGAATTGCTCTCTATATTGAAATTATTATTCTCCATCAAATCATTTGTGTCTGCAGCCAGCTCATCCCAGTCTTGGAGATTCTTGTTTTAACTCTTTCTTGTGCTACAACTACATTTTTAGGACTGTTTCTGTGCTACAATGGCTGAGCTGAATTGTTACTCCAGAGATCATAAGGCGGAAAATCCTAAAATATTTACTATCTGACTTTTACCAAAAATCCTTGCCAACCCCTGGTTTAGATAAGATTCATGGGATCTGGAATGAAAATGGGTATCATTAGAGTCACTCTATTCCCTAGTTTTTGTGAGATAACAAAAGACTCCCCCCTCCTCAACCCCATTATCTTCGGCTTTTATAAATCTCAATACAAAACAAATAATGCTCCTCACCACGGAACATTTTGTTTCTAATTCATTCAATTTTAAAAATTTTTACAACATCTTTATTGGAGTATAATTGCTTTACAGTGTTGCGTTAGTTCCTGCTGTATAACAAAGTGAATCAGCTATATGCATACATATATCCCCATATCCCCTCCTTCTTGCGTCTCCCTTTCAAGTTAAGAGAAGAGATACATGTCTAATTACCACTGTGATGAATACTATAAGAAGTCTCAAAAACATACATAAAAATACCATCAGATGGTAGTAAATGTTTTAGGTTTTAAATCTGTGTCAATCTGAGACCAGAACAGGAGAAGGAATTTTGATGCATATTCTTTTTTTTTAATTGTAGGTGAATATTTAATTTTATTTATTTATTTATTTATTTTTGGCTGTGTTGGGTCTTCATTTCTGTGCGAGGGCTTCCTCTAGTTGTGGCGAGTGGGGGCCACTCTTCATTGCGGTGCACGGGCCTCTCACTATCGTGGCCTCTCTTGTTGCGGAGCACAGGCTCCAGACGCGCAGGCTCAGTAATTGTGGCTCACGGGCCTAGTTGCTCCACGGCATGTGGGATCTTCCCAAACCAGGGCTTGAACCTGTGTCCCCTGCATTGGCAGGCAGATTCTCAACCACTGCGCCACCAGGGAAGCCCTGATGCACATTCTTGGAAATAGGTTTTGCGTCATGAGGCAGGTCATACCATTTTGCCTTTACTGGAGAACAGTGAACATTGCCAAGAAGCTCTCAGCATCCCCCTCTTCATCCCTCATACACATTTAGCCTAATAAAAATGGCCTCTTTCCCAAATCTATACTTTATTACCTTTCAGCTTTCTTTCTCCCCTATGAAAAAAAGAGTAGTGATTTTTTTTTTGCTACTGCTTTAAAAAATGAATCTGACGGCAAACTCCAAAACAAAATGATTTATCTTCCCTTAAAGTCATTCATAAATCATCTCTCATGATCATTCATTTTGCATTATGCTGGGTATTAGCAAAAAATGTAAGTTGAAAAGGGAGTCTTTTCAATGACTTACTTCTAGCTTCTGCTGTCTGAAGAAACACTGTGAAGACAGGTGTGGAGTGATGGGTTTAAGGAAGAACTTGCCTGAAAGACAATGCCTCTCCAGAAAGGATATCTAAGGATGGTTGGGGTACTATTAAAAGTTCCCTCAAAATAGGATCACAACCACCTACCTTAGAAGATTTAGCTGTAAATTTTCTTATAATCCTGGTAGGGTTGCGTTTTGTGGGTACTTTCAGTTTGCCAGCTCTGGGCTAAGCCTCTGACAATGGCCTGAACTGTCCAGATATACTGACCTTTAAGAAAGAAGGAGGGGGCTTCCCTGGTGGCACAGTGGTTGAGAGTTTGCCTGCCAATGCAGGGGACACAGGTTCGAGCCCTGGTCTGGGAGGATCCCACATGCTGCGGAGCAACTGGGCCCGTGAGCCACAACTACTGAGCCTGCGCGTCTGGAGCCTGTGCTCCGCAACAAGAGGCCACGACAGTGAGAGGCCCGCACACTGCGCTGAAGAGTGGCCCCCACTCGCTGCAACTGGAGAAAGCCCTCGCACAGAAACGAAGACCCAACACAGCCAAAAATAAATAAATTAATTAATTAATTAATTTAAAAAAAGAAAGAAGGAGGGAGTGATGTGGTCCCTGTGTTGGAAGGTGACTCCTGGAGTAGACTTAACTTCTAGTGTCTTAGTTTCCTAGAACTGCTGTAACAAGTTACCACAGACTGGATGGTTCAAAATAACAGAAATGTATGCTCTTAGAGTTCTGGAGACTAGAAATCCAAAATCAAGCTGTCAGCAGGTTTAGTTCTGTTTTGGAGGTTCTGTGGGAGAACCTATATCCGTGCCTCCCTCTCAGATTCTGGCTGTTGGCAGCAATCCTTGGAATTCCTTGGCTTGTATATGCATCCTTGTAACAGCTACTTTTGTCTTCATATGGAGTGTCTGTGCCTCTGTCCAAATCCCCCCCTTCTTAGAAGGACACCAGTCAATGGAGTAAGACCCACACTAATCCAGTCTGAACTTTATTATACCTCCAAAGACTATTTCCTAATGAGGTCCCATTTACAGGTATGGGGGTTAGGACTTGAACATATCTTTTTGGGGGACACAATTATACTCACTACACTTAGCACGGCTTTCTCAAGGAGACACATGCTGGTGAGCCAGGTAATTTCTCCTACAGCTTCTGCAAAAACCATGCACACATCACATGCAGTGCATGTTTGTTTTTCTGGAACCCTGCACTCTCTGGAAAGTCCTTCTGCATCTTTCTTTCTTCCACTCTTCTCTCATTACTCCACAGGGATGGGTCTGAGGTCTGGTTAGAAGCCCCCGAACAGGAAGCAGCTTATTTCTTTATAATGCCCTCTTGGCTTTAGAGTGAGCAGGAGACACTAAGGGTGGTTTGAAATTTAAAGACTTTGCCAAATGATTTCAACTTTTACCCCATGGGTTGGGGTGTATATTTTGCAAAAATTAAAAGAGGAAATTCTGGGTGGTGGCAGAAAGTCTAACACTGGGTCTCCTGTGGAAGCGTGTGTTTGGGTTTCAAACTCTGAGTCTGAAAGAGGATAAAGGAAGCTGGGAGGAGAGGTGGCTGCAGTGAGCATCTACTGAGTGTCCCAGAGCCTGTGATTACTCCAAACAGAGCGGTATCCACACAGACACCAAGCCATCAGCTGCCTTTACATAGCATTCAGGGGGGTTGAACAAAATATATAGAAATCCTAACCAGTGTAGTGATAGTCTGTTCCCCAAGCAAAGCCTGTGATGGACAATGTAAGGAGAATCACTGTAGCCTTGACCTTTATGAAAGAAAGAAGGACCTTAAAGTCTAAGCTAATTTAAAGTTGGGATCTAGAAACCAATGTTACCTCAGCCCTACCACTTACCAATCATGGCTTTTGGAAAAGAGTTGGTGGAGAGCTACCAAAGATATCTCACTTTATAGATGAAGTAAATGTAGAGAACGGTCTCACTGCTGGGTGGCAGTGAGACTGGGACCCCCTGGGCTGGGACTAGAGTCAGTGCTCTCCTCTTGCTGCCTCTTTTCACGGGAAAAGCTGGAGAGGCCATGGAGCTGACACTCCTGCTTGATCATGCCTATTGTGATGTTTAGGTTAAATAGATAGCAAGGCAGAATTAAACAAAACACCTTTTAAAGTTGAAAAGTGAAAACTGCAGTCAATGTTTTTATTGGGTAACCTGGAAACTAAAACATAACAAACCCAAACCAAACAAGTGAAAAACTAAACAACCTACGAGTTCCTTCCCTGGCCCATCACCAAACAAACAAAATGAACTTCGTTGTGCTGAAGTTAACCTGTATTTGAAAAACTGAATTTGACCAGATGGCTTAGCAAGTAAACAGAAACTGAGGGTGTTACCTTGACCTTTGAATCAGCCTGGACCTGCTGACGGACCACACTGCTTTTCCCTTACCTGTGAAATGGGCAGGTGTTGGCCTCACAGTGTTACCAAACCAAACTTGGGTCCACTAACCCAATCAGAGTAGAGCCAATCTATTGACACTGGGTTAATGTGTCAGTGTTTATTGCAGGTGCCAAGCAAAGAGTCCAGGTAGGGGAGATATTTAATATGGCAGAGGAGTAAGATGTGGAGATCACCTTCTTCCCCACAAATACATCAAAAATACATCTACATGTGGAACAACTACTACAGAATACCTACTGAATGCTGGCAGAAGACCTCAGACTTCCCAAAAGGCAAGAAAATCCCCACATACGTGCATAGTGCAAAATAAAAAGAGAAAAACAGAGACAAAAAAATAGGCATGGGACCTGCACCTCTGGGAGGGAACTGTGAAGGAGGAAAAGTTTCCACACACTAGGAAGCCCCTTCAACGGTGGGGATGGGGGGTGGGCGAGGGAAAGCTTTGGAGCCATGGAGGAGAGCCCAGCAACAGGGGTGCAGAGGGCAAAGTGGAGAGATTCCCACACAGAGGATAGGTGCCGACCAGCACTCACCAACCTGAGACAGTTGTCTGCTCACCCACCAGGGCAGGTAGGGTCTGGGAGCTGAGGTCAGACCCGAGGGAGAGGACTGGGGTTGGCTGCGTGAAGACAGCCTGAAGGGGGCCAGTGTGCCACAGCTAGCCAGGAGGGAGTCAGGGGAAAAGACTGGACCTGATGGAGAGGTAAGAGACCATTGTTTCGGGGTGTGTGAGGAGAGGGGATTCCGGCTCTGTGTGCCCACAGAAAGCAGAATACTGCCTAAACGAGCTCCAGAGATGGGCGTGAGCCACGGCTATCAGCTCAGACCACAGAGATGGGCATGAGATGCTAATGCTGGCACCGCTGCCACCAAGAATCCTGTGTGCAAGCACAGGTCAATACCCACACCCCACTGGGAGCCTGTCCAGCACGCCACTGCCAGGGTCCTGTGATCCAGGGACAACTTCCCTGGGAGAACACATGGCACGCCTCAGGCTGTTGCAACACGACGCTGGCCTCTGGCACCACAGGCTCACCCCTCATTCCAATTATGACTACCGTACCCCTCCCTCTCCTCAGCCTGAGTGAGCAAGAGAGCCCTAATCAGCAGCTACTTTAGCTACTCCCTGTCTGGGAGGGGAACAGACTCCTGAGGGTGGCCTACACGCAGAGGCGGGGCCAAAACCAAAGCTGAACCCCAGGAGCTGTGTGAACAAAGAAGAGAAAGGGAAATTTCTCTGTGCAGCATCAGGAGCAACGGATTAAATCCCCACAATCAACTTGATGAACCCTGCACCTGTGGAATACCTGAATAGACAACGAATGTTCTGAAAATTGAGGCAGTGGACTTTGGGAACAAATGTAGACTTGGGGTTTGCTTTCTTCGTCTGATTTGTTTCTGGTTTTTATGTTTATCTTAGTTTAGTTTTTAGTGCTTGTTTTCATTGGTGGATTTGTTTATTGGTTTGGTTGTTCTCTTTTTAAATTTTTTATTTTATTTTATTTTTTATTTTTCTATTTTTTTCCTTTTCTGTCTTTTTGTGTGTGTATGTGTATGTTTCTTTGTGTGATTTTGTCTTTTAGGTTTACTTTTACCATTTGTCCTAGGGTTCTGACTGTTCGTTTCTTTGTTTGTTTTCTTTTTACGAGTGTGTGCGTATGTTTATTTGTGAGATTTTGTCTGTTTAGTTTTGCTTTACCATTTGGTTTGGGGTTCTATCTGTTTGGTTTTTTTTTTCCTTTTGTTTTCTTCCTTTTCTTCTGAGCTGTGTGGCTGGCAGGGTCTAGGTGCTCTGGCCAGGTGTCAGGCCTGAGCCTCTGAGGTGGGAGAGCTGAGTCCAGGACATTGGAACAACAGGGACCTCCCAGCCCCATGTAGTATCAGTTGATGAGAGCTCTCCCAGAGATCTCAGTCTCAACACTAAGAGCCAGCTCGACCCAACTGCCACCAAGCTCCAGTGCTGGACACCCCATGCCAAACAACCAGCAAGACAGGAACACAACCCCATCCATTAGCACAGAGGCCACCTAAAGTCATACTAGATTCACAGACACCACAAAACACACCACTGGATGTGGCCTTGCCCATCAGAAGGACAAGATCCAGCCCCATCCACCAGAACACAGGCACCACTCACTTCCACCAGGAAGCCTAAACAAGTCACTGAACTAACCTTACCCAATGGGGGCAGACACCAAAAAACCACGAACTACAAACCTGCAGCCTGCGAAAAGGACAACCCAAGCACAGTAAGTTAAACAAAATGAGAAGACAAACGTGCAGCAGATGAAGGAGGAAGGTAAAAACCCACCAGACCAAACAAATGAAGAGGAAATAGGCAGTCTGCCCAAAAAAGAATTCAGAGTAAAGATAGTAAAGATGATCCAAAATCTTGGAAATAGAATGGAGAAAATACAAGAAACGTCTAACAAGGACCTAAAAGAAACAAAGAGCAAACAAACAATGATGAACAATACAATAAATGAAATTAAAAATTCTCTAGAAGGAATCGATAGCAGAATAACTGAGGTGGAAGAACAGATACGTGACCTGGAGGATAAAATAGTGGAAATAACTGCAACAGATCAGAATAAAGAAAAAAGAATGAAAAGAATTGAGGACAGTCTCAGAGACCTCTGGGACAACATTAAACACACCAACCTTCAAATTATAGGGGTCCCAGAAGAAGAAGAGAAAAAGAAAGGGTCTGGGAAAATATTTGGAGAGATCATAGTTGAAAACTTCCCTAACATGGGAAAGGAAATAGTCAGTCAAGTCCAGTAAGTGCAGAGAGTCACATACAGGATAAATCCAAGGAGAAACACACAAGACACATATTAATCAAACTATCAAAAATTAAATACAAAGAACAAATATTAAAAGCAGCAAAGGAAAAACAACAAATAATATACAAGGGAATTCCCATAAGGTTAACAGCTGATCTTGCAGTAGAAACTCTGCAAGCCAGAAGGGAGTGGCAGGACATATTTAAAGTGATGAAAGGGAAAAACCTACAACTGAGATTACTCTACCCAGCAAGGATCTCATTCAGATTCGACAGAGAAATTAAAACCTTGACAGACAAGCAAAAGCTAAGAGAATTCAGCACCACCAAACCAGCTTTACAACAAATGCTAAAGGGACTTCTCTAGGCAGAAACACAAGAGAAGGAAAAGATCTACAAAAACAAACCCAAACAATTAAGAAAATGGTAATAGGAGCACATATATCGATAACTACCTTAAATGTAAATGGATTAAATGCTCAAATCAAAAGATACAGACTGGTTGAATGGATACAAAAACAAGACCCATAGATATGCTCTCTACAAGAAACACACTTCAGACCTGAGGACACATACAGACTGAAAGTGAGGGAACGGAAAAAGTGAGGGAATGGAAATACTCCATGCAAATGAAAATCAAAAGAAAGCTGGAGTAGCAATTCTCATATCAGGCAAAATAAACTTTAAAATAAAGACTATTACAAGAGACAAAGAAGGACACTACATAATGATCAAGGGATCATCCAAGAAGAAGATATAACAGTTATAAATATTTATGCACCCAATATACAAGCACCTCAATACATAAGGCAAATGCTAACAGTCATAAAACTTGAAATTGACAGTAACACAATAATAGTAATTGACAGTAACACAATAATAATAGTAGTAGGAGACTTCAACACCCCACTTTCACCACTGGACAGATCAACTAAAATGAAAATAAATAAGGAAACACAAGCTTTAAATGACACATTAAGCAAGATGGACTTAATAGATATTTATAGGACATTCCATACCAAAACAACAGAATACACTTTTCACAAGTGCTCATGGAACATTCTCCAGTATAGCTCATATCTTGGGTCACAAATCAAGTATTGCTAAATTTAAGAAAATTAAAAGCGTATCAAGTATCTTTTCCGAACACAACACTATGAGACTAGATATCAATTACAGGAAAAAAACTATAAAAAATACAAACCCATAGGAGGCTAAACAATACTCTACTAAATAACCAAGTGTTCCCTGAAGAAATCAAAGAGGAAATCAAAAAATACCTAGAAACAAATGACAATGAAAACACGATGACCCAAAACCTATGGGATGCAGCAAAAGCAGTTCTAAGAGGGAAGTTTATAACAATAAATTCCTACTTCAAGAAACAAGAAACATCTCAAATAAACAACCTAACCTTACACCTAAAGCAATTAGAGAAAGAACAACAACAACAACAACAAAAAACCCAAACTTAGCAGAAGGAAAGAAATCATAAAGATCAGATCAGAAATGAATGAAAAAGAAATGAATGAAACAATAGTAAAGATCAATAAAACTAAAAGCTGGTTTTTGAGAAGATAAACAAAATTGATAAACCATTAGCCAGACTTATCAAGAAAAAAACAGAGAAGACTCAAATCAACAGAATTAGAAATGAAAAAGGAGAAGAAACAACTGACACTGCAGAAATACAAAGGATCATGAGAGATTACTACAAGCAAGTATATGTCAATAAAATGGGCAACCTGGAAGAAATGGACAAATTCTTAGAAAAGTACAAGCTTCCGAGACCGAACTAGGAAGAAACAGAAAATATGAGCTGATCAGTCACAAGCTCTGAAATTGAAACTGTGATTAAAAATCTTCCAACAAACAAAATCCCAGGACCAGATGGCTTCACAGGTGAATTCTATCAAGCATTTAGAGAACTAACACCAGTACTTCTCAAACTCTTCTAAAATATAGCAGAGAGAGGAGCACTTCCAAACTCATTTGACGAAGCCACCCTGATACCTAAACCAGACAAAGATGTCACAAAAAAAGAAAACCACAGGCCAGTATCACTGATGAACAGAGTTGCAAAAATCCTCAACAAAATATTAGCAAATAGAATCCAACAGCACATTAAAAGGATCATACACCATGATCAAGTGGGGTTTATCCCAGGAATGCAAGGATTCTCCAGTATATGCAAATCAATCAATGTGATACACCATATTAACAAATTGAAGGATAAAAACCATTTGACAATCTGAATGGATGCAGAAAAATCTTTCAACAAAATTCAACACCCATTTATGATAAAAACTCTCCTGAAAATAGGCATAGAGGGAACTTACCTCAACATAATAAAGGCCATATATTACAAACCCACAGCCAACGTTGTTCTCAGTGATGAAAAACTGAAACCATTTCCTCTAAGATCAGGAACAAGACAAGGTTGCCCACTCTCACCAGTATTATTCAACATAGTTTTTGAAGTTTTAGCCACAGCAATCAGAGAAGAAGAAATAAAAGGAATTCAAATTGGAACAGAAGAAGTAAAGCTGTCACTGTTTGCAGATGACATGATTCTATACACAAAGAATCCTAAAGATGCTACCAGAAAACTACTAGAGCTAATCAATGAATTTGGTAAAGTAGCAGGATACAAAATGAATGCACAGAAATCTCTTGCATTCCTATATAATAACAATGAAAAATTTGAAAGAGAAATTAAGGGAACACTTCCATTTACCATTGCAACAAAAAGCATAAAATACCTAGGAGTAAACCTACCTAAGGAGACAAAAGACCTGTATGCAGAAAACTATAAGACTGATGAAAGAAATTAAAGATGATACAAAGAGATGGAGAGATATACCATGTTCTTGGATTGGAAGAATCAACATTGTGAAAATGACTCTACTACCCAAAGCAATCTACAGATTCAATGCAATCCCTATCAAACTACCAATGACATTTTTCACAGAACTAGAACAAAATATTTCACAATTTGTATGGAAATGCAAAGGACCCTAAATAGCCAAAGCAATCTTGAGAAAGTGAAACGGAGCTGGAGGAATCAGGCTCCCTGACTTCAGACTATACTACAAAGCTACAGTAATCAAGACAGTACGGTACTGGCACAAAAATAGAAATATAGATCAATGGAACAGGGTAGAAAGCCCAGAGATAAACCCATGCACATATGGTCACTTTAAGTTTGCTAAAAGAGGCAAGAATATACAATGGAGAAAAGACAGTCTCTTCAGTAAGTGGTGCTGGGGAAACTGGACAGCTACATGTATAAGAATGAAATTAGAACACTTCCTAACAGCATACACAAAAATAAACTCAAAATAGATTAAAAACCTAAATGTAAGGCTAGACACTATAAAACTCTTAGAGGAAATCATAGGCAGAACACTCTGTGACGTAAATCACAGCAAGATCCTTTTTGACCCACCTCCTAGAGAAATGGAAATAAAAACAAAAATAAACAAATGGGACCTAATGAAACTTAAAAGCTTTTGCACAGCAAAGGAAAACATAAACAAGATGAAAAGACAAACCTTAGAAAGGGAGAAAATATTTGCAAATGAAGTAACTGACAAAGGATTAATCTCCAAAATATACAAGAAGCTCATGCAGCTCATGCAGCTCAATATCAAAAAAACAAACAATCTAATCCATAAATGGGCAGAAGCCCTAAATAGACATTTCTCCAAAGAAGACATACAGATTGCCAACGAACACATGAAAGGATGCTCAACATCACTAATCATTAGAGAAAGGCAAAGCAAAACCACAATGACATATCACCTCACTCTGGTCAGAATGGACATGATCAAAAATCTACAGACAATAAATGCTGGGGAGGGTGTGGTGAACAGGGAACCCTCTTACACTGTTGGTGGGAATGTAAATTGATACAGCCACTATGCAGAACAGTATGGAGGTTCCTTAAAAGGCTAAAAATAGAACTACCATATGACCCAGCAATCCCACTACTGGGCATATACCCTGTGAAGGCCATAATTCAAAAAGAGTCATGTACCACAATGTTCACTGCAGCCCTATTTACAATAACTGGGACATGGAAGCAACCTAAGTGTCCATTGACAGATGAATGGAGAAAGAAGATGTGGCACATATATACAATGGAATATTACTCAGCCATAAAAGAAACGAAATTGAGTTATTTGTAGTGAGGTGGATGGACATTGAGTCTGTCATACAGAGTGAAGTAAGTCAGAAAGAGAAAAACAAATACCGTATGCTAACACATATATATAGAATCTAGAAACAAAAAAAAGGTTCTTATGAACCTAAGGGCAGGGCAGGAATAAAGATGGAGATGTAGAGAATGGACTTGAGGACGCAGGGAGGGGGAAGGGTAAGCTGGGATTAAGTGAGAGAGTAGCATTGACATATATACACTACCAAATGTAAAATAAATAGCTAGTGGGAAACAGCTGCATAGCACAGGGAGATCAGCTCAGTGCTTTGTGACCACCTAGAGAAGTGGGATAAGGAGGGTGGGAGGGAGATGCAAGAGGGAGGAGATATGGAGCTATACGTATATGTATGGCTGATTCACTTTGTTTTACAGCAGAAACTAACACACCATTGTAAAGCAATTATACTCCAATAAAGATGTTACAAAAGGGGGATATATGTATATATAGAGCTGATTCTCTTGCTGTACAGTAGAAACTAATGCAACATTGTAAAGCAACTATACTTCAATAAAAATTAATTTAAAAAAAATAAAAGGGATTCCAGGTAGCTAGTGTCCAAAAGACCCAAACTTCTCGAAGACTTTCAGGGAAAGGGTTTTAAAGACAGGGTGAGGGAAGAGGGTTGTGTGTGTGTGATTAGCTCATGAACATTCTTCTGATTGGTTGTTGGTGAGATAATCGGGAGTCAACATCATCAGCCTTCTAGTTCCAACTGGCCTGAGGTCTACATGCTTCTGGGCAGCATAAAGTTAACTTCTTTCACCTGCTGGGGGTTTCAGTGTCTGCATAACAGCTCAAAGGATATGGCTCAGAATATTATCTATAGCCCTTGAGGAGGAGCTAAAAGTCCTTGACTTTGTTTAATGGCTAATCTGTTATTATTTTGTTTTGCTTGACTTTTCCTTTCTTTTTTCATTTTCTCACTTCTCTGATTAAATTTACTATTTGGAAATTGGGGAAGGCCTAGGAGGCTAAAGTTTTTCTACAGACAAGAGGCAGGTGGAGGAGACTGAGGTGAGTCTGTTCCGGGAAGGCCCCATTGTGTCCTACTTGGTTACAATAGGGGTTTTGTGTGGATAAATTGAATTATACACACAGGGCTCTGAAAGCATCGCTGGGCACATAGTGAATGCTTATTGTGGTGATTGTTGTTATTAAGTGGAAAATCTCTTTATATTCCTAACATGTACAAAAGCCTCTTCTTTAAAGAGTTTCTACCCACACTTCTTTTATTACATTTATTTATTTTTCATGTTGTAAATGCTCTAGTGAAAAATTTAGAAAACATAAATGTAAAGAAAAAAACACCCATGCATAAACACTGTTCCTTTGGTTGTATTTTACTTTAATTTTTAAAAAATGCTTGTATATTATTATTTTTATAAAATTGAGATCATATGGTTGTTTTGTATGCCTACTTTTAAATTCAGTATTATGCTTTGAAAAATTTTCTAGGTCATTGAATATCCTTTGAAAATAAGCATGATTTGAAACACATACAGGGAGAACACCATGTGAGGACAAAGGCAGAGCTCGGGGAGATGCATCTACAAGCCAAGAAAAGCCAGTGATGGCCAGCAAACCAGCAGAAGCTAGGAGAGAGCATGGAACAGATTCCCCCTCTCTGCTCTCAGAAGGAACCAACCCTGTCGACACCTTGATCTTGGATTTCCAGCCTCCAGAACTATTTTGACTCAAGGATAACAGAAGATCAAGAGATCACTTGAACACTATCATGATGGGGCTTTCTAAGAGCTGCATGGATGGGACATTAATTACATTAATCTCATATGTCAATGATTTCAGCTCTTACCTATGGCACGTACAGTTTCCAGTGCATGCCAAACAAGAAGATAAGTATTCAGATAGCTCATTCTCTATCTTCTGACTTCCTTACAATGAAGACAGTCTATAACTAGAAGATCAAACCATCAAACATAATAGCAAGCAAGCAAACAAACTAAGAACTGTCAGATGTTTGGAAGAGAACATCTGTGCATCTGAATACTTTGGAGAACCCTGATGGTAGAGAAAATTTTGTGGCAGGGTCCAGTCTCACCTGTCTGCACAAGGATGGATGACTATATTTTACATTCCAAATGCTCCCTCTTTCTGCCTCCTCTGATGTGGATCAATAGGCACATATGGTGTCTGTGTGTTTCTGGGCTTTTTAGTCTTTTCCATTGGTCTATCCTACAGAGGTTTTGCATATCCTTTGGCAGTTTTTTTTTAACTGAAAACTTATTTAAATTTTATTTTGAAACTCATTGTCACTGATATATAGAAATGTTATACACACACACGCACACACACACACACCTATATCTGCAGCAAATTTTTAAAGTATTACAAATTTTATTAAATTGCAGACTTATTTGGATTTTTTCCCTATTTTTTACTTATTATCTGTGATGAGGGTTTTGTTTCTTACTATACAATTTTTAAAGATTCATTTCTTTCACCTGCCTTGATGTAATGGATACTGTCTTCATTGCCAAATAGAAATTGTGACAGTGGGTATACTTGTGTTCCTCTGGATTCCAAAGCAAGGTTTACAATGTTTTGATATTAAATGTTTCACAGACACACTTTATCAGAAAAAAAGATGCATCCTTCTTTTGCCAATTTGCCATGAATTTTTAAAAAATGAATTGGTATTAAATTAATCAAATAGTTTTTCTGCATCTGCTGAGATGATCATTTTTTAAAACTTATTAATGTGGTTGATTGCATTTATTGGCATTCGATTGTTAAACCAAATTGTCATTCCTCAAAAAAAAAACCCAAACAATTTGTTCATGATGCATTAAAAAAATAAACAATTTCCTACTGTGGTGTAATATTCCATTGTCTAGATTAGTGCTTCCCAGACTTGCCTATCAATCCTCTGGATTTTATTAACACAGATGTGCAGATTCACTAGGTTTGGCCTGGGGCCTGAGATTTTGCATCCAGTGCCCATGTGATCCTGATGCTGGTCCCTGGACCACACTCTGAGAAGCAAGATTATAGACATAACATGATTAATGTAAATAATCACTTACTGATAGATACGTCAATTAGAATTTTTTGACTTTTAAAAATAACTCTCTGATGAGACTTGTATTTAAATCTTTTCCTAATTTCCTGGATATGGAATTGGTAGGTCAAAGACTCTTAAAACTTACTATCAAATGCTTCTGATAAAGGATGTATACATTATTGTCCCACCAACAATGTTAAGAGCTCCTCTATGTAGCAACTGGAAAGCTTCTAGAAACTGACTATAAATCCTGTTTGTAAGTGCCCATGATACTTGTTTTCTATTATTAGTTTTCTATTGATGCATAACAAATTATCACAAACTTATCAGCTTAAACAACATCATACTAGCTTCCAGCTCCATAGGTCAGAGTTCTGCACACTGTGGCCAGATTCTCTGCACGGTCCCACAAGGTCAAAGTTAAGGTATTGGCAAGACTGTGCTCTTAACTAGAGACTCGGGGAAAAATTTGCTTCCAAGCTACTTTGGGTTGTTGGTAGAATTCAGTACCTTGGGACTATGGGACTGAGGTCATCATTTCCCTGCTGGCCTTCAGACGGGGACTGTCCTTAGCTCCTATTTGTCACCTGAATTCCTTCTCAGCTAGCACCCTCTCCATCTTCAAAACTGCAGTGATCATCGAGTCCTTCTCATACTTCGAATTTCTCTGACTGCTCCACCACCAGCTGGAGAAAACTCTCTGCTTTTAAGGGCTTGTGGTGTTACCTTGGAGAGCCCAGGATAATCTTTCAATTTTAAGCTTAACTGTGCCATGTAACATAACATGATGCTATGAAGCAATTATCTCATCATATCCACAGGGTCTGGAGAGTAAGGCAGGACATCTTTGGGGGGCCCACTTAGAAATTCTACTTATCATACCATCCAAGTAAAAATTTGTTATTTTCTCTTCACTCTCTGTCTTAACTGTTTCAATTCCTCTGTAATAATCTTATGCCTCTGGATTGTAACATTTCCAACCCTGTTTTTTCTTTTGTATTTATCTGACATGTTAGGGTTAATGATATTGCTGAGGCACTCAAAATAAAAACTGAAAGCCAGTAAATGGATTATAAACTAAAAATCGCTTTGATGGCCAAGACTATCACTGCTCTGCACACTTGTTAACAGAGTCTTTAGGGGTGAGCAAATGGATGAGTTTTCACTCTGAGGTTTAAATTTTTCTGTTTAATTTTGAAGGTTCATTAGGATGGAATACCATTTTCCAGCATGCCAGGGATCTGATCTGCTCCAGGTATATGGCATTTCCAGATTGTTGGTAACTAAATGCAAACTAGTGAACTTATTGATGCTGTTACCCACAAAATCACATTAGCAGTGAGGAAACATTGTCTGTTAGGATTCAGGCCATGCTTCCTTTATCATAAGGTGGATCTGTCTTGACATCCCCAACTGGAGGCGGCATCACCACATGCCACACATTATAGAAAAATATTCTTCATTTGTTACAAAGCCATGCTTTTTCCAAATGCAAGATTATAAAAATTCCCTTTGAAATAATTGTCATTTAGATGCATTTGTCTTGACTTTAAGAAGGGGAGGAGCTTCTATGTCCATTTTATCACAACTTCACCAACTGTCAAAATTATTATTGAAACTTTGTTATCTGATAGATGAAAAATGATATTTCAATTTGAGTGAAACAGAACATTTAATGCTAATTAGTCATTTATGTTTCCTCTTCTGATTCTGTTCTTGTCCATTTTCATTGATTTGTAACCACTTAATATACTCAGAGCATTAACATTTTATCCTGTGATATTTCTGAAGTACATCTTGTCTCATGGCATGCTTTAACACTTTTTTTTGACATGCAGACATTTCAAAGTATTATGAGATAATTTTTTTTTATTTGTGATTTCTCCCATCATTTCTTATGCTCAGAAGTTTGCTTTTTCATCCCAAGATCAGATACATTTTTCCCCAGGCTTTTCATTATTTACATTTTTTTTTGATCCACTAGGAATTTCTTTCAGAGTACAATATGAGGTTGGGACTCTATATTTTTTCCCCCTCAAATACTTAACTTGTTATTCTAAATTATTTCATCAAATAATTCTTTCCCTTTCTATAATGATTTTAATGCCATCTTATATAATATACTGAATTCTCCTTTATATATTCAGGACTGTTTAAGGATGTCTGTTTTGTCTCATTGATTTGTCTGATGATTCTTCAGCCAGAAGCATTCTTCGCTAAGTTATAATTTTATATATATTCTCAAATATCTGATAGAATATAAGAATCATTCTTCACTATTTTATTTTTCAAAAACTACTGTTATTTCTCCAGATGAACTTGAGAATCAGTTTTCAAGTTCCATTTAAATTTTTCTGTTGCACTGAATGTACAAATTAATTTGGAGAGGGCATTGACATCTTTACTAAATTGAGTCTTTCAATTCAGAAATATAAAGAATCTACGTAGTTAAGTCTTTTTATGTTCTTCCTAAAGTTTTAAAATTTTTCTCATGTGAGTCTCATACATGCCTCATTAACTTATATTAATAGATTTCTTATTACTTAATTGGTATTTTAAGAGTTTTGCTATTGTGACTGAAATCTTTTCTCAAACATGTTTTTGAATTGGTTATTAATGATACATAGAGAAGCAATTGATTTTAGAAATTTCTTTTGTACCACAATTTACCTTTGAGATACCTTACTTTTTATTGACAAGAGAAAAAGAAGAATTCCTGTTCTTCTGTTAAACATGAACAAAGTCATAACCTTATAGATTCTCTGCTATATGATGTGTTTCTGTTTTCAGGTAGAACAATCCTCATAAATACTGTCTCATTTCAAACATTCATTCATTTCCTCACCCAAGTTTTTATTAAACTACCAGTACCAATAAGATAGTGAATAAGGACCCCCCAAAGATGGCCATATCCTAATCCCTAGAACCTGTTAATATGTTACCTGACATGGCAAAACAGACTTTGCAAACACGATTAAACTAAAGATCTTGAGATGGAGAGATTACCCAGGAGTACCAGGGTGAGCCCAGTGCAATCACAAGGATCCTTATAAGATGGAGGCTGGAGGGTCAGAGTCACAGATGGAGGTGGGACAGGGCAGACAGAGGGAGATTGGAAGATGCTACTCTGCTGGCTTTGAAGACAGAGGAAGAGGCCATAAGCCAAGAGATGCAGAGGTTTCTAGCCGCTGGAAAAGGCAAAGACATGGACTGTTTCCTGGAGCCTCCAAAAGGAACACAGCCCGACTGACACCTTGATTTGAGGACTTCTGATCTTTAGAACTGTAAGATAATAAATTTGTGTTGTTGTAGATCTCTAGGTTTGTGGCAATTTGTTACAACAACCATAGGAAACAAACACAGGAGCTCACTGAGGAAGAATAAAGGACCAGAAGCCACAGTTTGTACTGTAATGACTTACAGAGTGCAGTTCCCATAACAATACAAAAATACAAGTATTTAAGGGGAAGACAACAGGTGTCAAGTGTGTGTTTTGAGAATCATAACTTTCTTGAAAGTCTGACTCTGGGTTTTAATTGCCTGCATTTCTCCCCTTGGTCATCATCACAGACTCATTCCTGCTCTGTAAATAATGCAGAGAACCAGCCTGGACACACTGGTCCCCTCAAGATTCTGCCTCCTCCCCCTTAAAGCTAGTGCTGGGCCTAACCAGTGACCTCTGATCAGTGGGTATGTCTTTGGGGGGCCTCAGTGCAGTGTCAGGAAAGGAAGGAAGAGAAAGATCACCTGTTTCAGCCTTTAACTTCCTCTCAGTGGTCTCCAGGGTTTCTATCCTGGTTCCAAACACTCCCAAAGCTGTATAAGAAAACCCTGTGGATGAAGGGACCCAGGCCCCTTGGTGGAGTTTAGTTTATCTGCACCTGGTGTGTCACATCCTCCTCCCTGTACCCTCAACATCTACACAAGAGCTCCTTTCAGCCCTGCCTGCTACTTATTTTGAGATGAATTCTGATAAATTCACTTTTCTTCCTTTTCTTCTTTTCTAGAGATGCTTGCTTCCCATGGTGTTTAGTGCACCTCATGGACCAGAGTTCCACAAGGCTCCCCAGCTGGCCCACCACTTCATGTGGCCCTGTGAGGACACAGCTCTACCTGCGTTATATCCCCTCAGAGGCTGTACAGGTTCTGGAAACTCAGGCAGAGTTGGGGACCCTGTAACAACCCATGGTGGTGAGTCTGCAACTCACAGCTATTAAAATAAAAGCTGGATTTATGAACGCCATACATCAAAACTCAACATTCTCTGTCATTCTTTAATGGGGCAGAACTGTGTTTCCAGAATTTGTGTGACTCCAAGCAGAAGGGTTGCTACATTTTGATGTTCCAGTTCTCTACTAAGACAATATAAGTAGTGACATATTCCTCATATATTCCTACTTTTTTTCAAGAGACCCTCAGGCTTTCAGATTAACTAAATACTAAGGTTGGGGTTATTTGTTTTTAATTTTTAATTTTAAAGTAATTATATATTCACAGGAAGTTGCAAAGATGGTGTAAAGAGATACCATGTACCCATCATCCAGGTACCCCCAATGGTTACATTTTATACAACTATAGTTCAATATCAATACTGACGTTGATACAATGTGTATGAAGTTCTATGTCATTTTATCACACGTGTAGATTTCTTGTAACAACTACCACATCAAGATACAGAATTGTTCCATCCATGCAAAGACCTCCCTCATGTTACCCCAGCAGAGTCATACCCCCCACACCACCTTGACCATTCCTAACCCCTGCAAACACTAATCTGTTCTCCATCTCTGTGCTTTTGTCATTTCATAAATGAAATCATACAGTATATGACCTTTTGAGACTGACTTTTTTCATTCAGCATAATGTCCTTGAGATCCATCCAAGTTGTGACATGTATCAATATTTCAACTCCTTTTGAAAATGAAACCCTCCTACACTGTTGGTGGGAATGTAAATTGGTACAGCCATTATAGAGAACAGTATGGAGGCTCCTTAAAAGACTGAAAATAGAGCTACCATACGATCCAGCAATCCCACTCCTAGGCATATATCTGGAGAAAACCGTGGTTTGAAAGTATATATGTACCCCAATGTTCATTGCAGCATGGTTTACAATAGCCAAGACATGAAAGCAACCTAAATATCCATCAACAGATGAACAGATAAAGAAGATGTGGTACATATATACAATTGAATATTACTCAGCCATTAAAAAGAATGAAATAATGCCATTTGCAGCAACATGGATGGACTTGGAGATTATCATACTAAGTGAAGTAAATCAGACAGAGAAAGACAAATATCATATGGTATGGAATCTAAAAAAAATGATACAAATGAACTTATTTACAAAACAGAAACAGACTCACAGACTTAGAAAACAAAGTTATGGTTACCAAAGGGAAAAGGTGGGGCGGGGGAGGGATAAAGTGGGAGTTTGGGATTAACATATACACACTACTATATTTAAAATATAGTAGTACAAGGACCTACTGTATAGCACAGGGAATTCTGCTCAATATTCTGCAATAACCTAATGGGAAAAGAATTTGAAAAAGAATAGATACATGTATATGTATAACTGAATCACTTTGCTGTACACCTGACACTAACACTAACACAACATTGTTAATCAACTATACTCCAATATAAAATAGAAATTAAAATTAAAAAATTTCAACTCCTTTTAATGTCTGAAGAGTATTACAAGCTGTGGATATTTTATAGGACCAAATTTACATTCGCTCTCCTGTGCACAACAAAGCCTATCTACTGACAGGGAGTTGTGGTAAAGGAAAGTGTGTTTATTTCAGGGTACCAAGCAAGGAGTCCAGGCAGTTGGTGCTCAAAAGGCCAGAACTCCTCAATGGTTTTCAGGGAAAGGTTTTTAAAGACAGAGTGAAGGAGACAGTTGCAGGCTGTGTGATCAGCTGGTGAACAGTCTTCCGATTGACTGGTGGTGAGATAACAGGGTGATATTTAGGGAGTCAACATCATCAACCTTCTGGTTCCAATGGGTCTGGGGTCTACATGCTTGTGGGCAGCATACAGTTAACTTCTTCCACCTGATGGGGATTTCAGTATCTGCAAAATAGATAATATCCTGATCATTGCTCAAGATATTATCTATAGCTTGTGAGGAGGAATTAGAGGTCCTTGACTTTGTTTAATGCCTAAACTCTTATTATTTTGTCTTTCTTGATTGTTTTCCTTTGTTTCTGCATTTTCTCACTCCTCTGATTAAATATATTCTTTGGAACTTGGGGAAGGCCTAGGAGGCTAAAGTTTTTCTACAGACAAGAGACAGGTGGAGGGCACGGGGGTGGGGTGGTGTCTGTCCCAGGAAGGCCCCATAGGGTCCTCCTTGGTTACTGATATACCACAGTTTAACCATTCACAGATTGAGGGACATTATACTTGCTTCCAGTTTTTGGCTAATAAAAATAAAACTGTTATGAAAATTCAAGCACAGGGTTTTGTGTGGACACAACTCTTCATTTCTCTGGGATAAATGCCCAGGAGAACTACTGCTGGGCTGTGTGGAAAGTGTATGTTCAGTTTTTTAATAAACTGCTAATTATTGTTTAGAATGGCTGTACCATTTCACATTCCCAACTGCAATGTATGAGAGGTCTAGCTTCTTAATCTCCTCACCAGCATTTGGTTTTGTCACTACTTTTCTTTTAGCTGTTCTGATAGGTGTGTATTAATCTCTCATCATGGTCTTAATTTGCATTTCTCTGCTGGCTAATAATATTGAACATTTTATTATGTGCTTATTTGCCATCAGTATAGTTTCTTTGGTGAAATGTCTCTTCATGTCTTTTGTCTATTTTCTAACTGGATTATTTGCTTTTTACTGTTGAATTTTGAGAGTTCATTATATATTCTAAATATGGGTCCTTTGTCAGATACATGGTTTGCAAATATTTTCTCCCAGACTGCAGCTTGTCTTTTCACTCTTTTAATGAAATCTTTCACAAAGTAAAAATTTTCAATTTTAGTGAGGTACAATTTATAAATTGATTATTTTATGCATATGTTTTTGACATCATGTCTAGAACCCTTTGCCATTCCCTAGGTTATGAAAGTGTTCTACTCTTATCCTCTAAAAGTTTTATAGTGTTACACTTTACATTTAAATCTATGTTCCATTTTGAATTACTGTTTATAAGAGGTGAGTTTAGTCAGATTCATTTTCTTTTGCCTATGGATACCCAGTTGCTCCAGCGCCTTTTGTTGAAAGACCATCCTTCCTCCATTGAATTGTTTTTGTATCTTTACCAAAAGTTTTGAATTTTGCCTCTTATAGAGCATGCAGCCCAAATTCAGATGCAATGAAACCATCAGTACTGTGGTTTCAAGCATCCCATTCAGTGGCTGTTTCTTACATGCATGTGTGTCATCAAGAACAAGTTGCTCTGGGGCTTCCCTGGTGGCGCAGTGGTTGAGAATCTGCCTGCCAGTGCAGGGGACACTGGTTCGAGCCCTGGTCTGGGAAGATCCCACATGCCGCGGAGCAACTGGGCCCGTGAGCCACAACTACTGAGCCAGCGCGTCTGGAGCCTGTGCTCCGCAACAAGAGAGGCTGCGATAGTGAGAGGCCCACACACCGCAATGAAAAGTGGCCCCCGCTCGCCACAACTAGATAAAGCCCTCGCACAGAAACGAAGATCCAACACAGCTAAAAATAAATAAATAAATTAAAAAAAAAAAAAAGAACAAGTTGCTCTGAGAGCCGAATACAACAGGCAACTTACTGGCAGGCTGAGCAGATTGAGAGAAATAGAGAGTTAGTTTGTAGACTGGAGAAAGCATTCTTACCAAGATGCACTGGGTTAGATGCACGTGGCCTTTGAGGCCTTCAGACAACCATCTTGGGAATGCTTGGAAGGTTCAGAGAAATGCTGGTGCATTGTTGAGACAGTCCTCGGGATGCAACTTAAACCTAATGAGCCGTTGTCTCCCATGTTAGCAGTGCTTATACTCCTGGTTCGCAAAAGACAACTATGATTTGAAAATGCCTCTTGCCTTAAGATCTCCCCAGAGAAGTGACAAAAAACAAGCAACTCCATTTTTTTTTTTTTTGCACAATGTATGAACTGATGTCAAATTCATGGGTAGGATGCAGTTTATTTGCTTGAGTCACGGGACCCTGGATTTTCTGGGTAATAAGATGTGGCCACCATAACATAAACTTCCACTTGGGAAATCACTCCTTCAAATGAGGCTGTTGACTTCCCTTCTGGTTGACTTCTGCTCCTTTGCATACATGTCCTGCTTTGGGCCTGGGGACACAGGACCACTGCACAGGGCCAGGATTGACCAAGATGAAGGGCCTGCAGTCTTTCTGCTGAGGGGTTTGACTGAATGTAAAACAGAAAGGTTGCCAGCTGGCCTCTGGAGTCCACCAGCACAGTTGGCTCCATGGAAACCACCAACAGCCTCTTGTCAGACCCAGAGTGACTGTGTGCTTAAAACAGGCTCTCAGCAATGTTATATCTGGCTGAAAATTTTTAAATGTTTATGACCTGGCAGGTGGTCAATTCAAGGACCAAACTGCAGTTTAATTCCCCAAGAAATAAAATCTAGGGTATAAAGGAAAGAATTTCCCCTAGAGAAGAAGAATAAAATTGAAGAACCTTGGAGGAGAAAAGCAAATCATAAGGATAGCAGCTTTGTTTGATCTGTTGAAGGCCCAGCTCATTGTCATGGGCACAGGAGGTGCTGTGCTTACCTGTCATGAATAATTTGTGAATTCACGCAGGACTCCTGCTCCACCATATCTCCAGCAGCTTTTATGTGTTCACCATTTTTATTGAGTTTACTCCGTGTGTCTAGTGAACAGACTGCAGACCATAAGGTGAAGGGATGCTAGTGTGAATAGGAAAGAGACAGCCTTTGAAGGCCAAGTTAGACATTTTTTGCACTTTAAAAAAATTGTGGTAAAATACACGTATAAAATCTACCATCTTAACCATTTTTAACTGTACAGTTCAGTGATATTAAATACATTCCCAGTGATGGGCAATCATCACAATCATCCATCCCCATAACTCTTTTCATCTTGTAAAACTCTTATCTATAGGAAACTCTATTCCTATTAAACAATAACTCCCTGTTCCCCCCTCCCCCAGTCCCTGGCACTCACCGATCTACTTTCTGTCTATGAATTGACAACTCTAGGCACCTCATATCAGTGGAATCATATTGTTTTTGTCCTTTTGTGTCTGGCTTATTCCACTTAGCAAAATGTCCTTAAGGTTCATCCACATTGTAGCATATTGCAGAATTTCCTTCTTTTTAAAGGCTGAATAACATTCAATTGTATATATAGACCACATTTTTCTTATCCATTCATCAGTTGATAGACACTTGGGTTGCTTCCACACTTTAGCTATTGTGACTAATGCAGCTATGAACATGGGTGTACAAATATCTCTTTCAGACACTGCTTTCAATTCTTTTGTGTCTATACCTGGATCACATACTGGATCATACGGTAATTATATTTACAAGTTTTTGAAGAACTGCCATACTGTTTTCCATAGTGGTTTTACCATTTTACATTCCCACCAACGGTGCACAAGTGTTCCAGTTTCTCCATGCCCTTGCCAACACTTGCTATCTGCTGATTTTGTTTTATAATAACCATCCTAATGGGTGAGGTGGTATCTCATTATGGCTTACATTTCACTAATGATTAGTAATGTTGAGTGTCTTTTCATGTGCTAATTGGCCATTCAGTATATCTTCTTTGGAGAAATGTCTATTCAAGTCCTTTGCCCAATTTTGAATCGCCGTGTTTGGTTTTTTTTTGTTCTTGGGTACCAGGTTAGACTTTTGAAAGGGAGTATAGGGCTGTTTAAAAAAAAAAAAAAAATTAGTGTGGCCCAGGAAGCTAAGCCTGAAATGGGGAGGCTAAAAACTTGTGTCAGCTTCAAAGCCAAGTTGTTTTTTGTTTTTTGAGATTAAGCCAATAATGTGGCTTCTGTGAGTCTCAGATTCTTTAAAGGCAAGAAGTTGGGGGCTTAGCTTGTGTTGCTCTCTGAGAGTGGAGGGGTGATTAGAAGTGTCTGGAAAACAGCCACATGGAAACCCATCCAAAATAGAATGAACCACTGCCTCAGCTTTCCATTTGTTTTATAGGTTTCATTTGAAAAGATGCTGCTCTTTAACTCTCCATACATTGCTGCCCATTTCTAGGACATGTCATGGCTGTTTCTGAAGGAGTAGGAAGTGTTCAGAGGGAGGCGGATGTCACTGGTGAGTTTAATTCATCAAGGATCTGCAGGACACCCGCTGGGAAGCTGGCACTGGGCCTGGCAGGCACTCTGAAAGAAAAAAACAGGGAATGACAAGATGTTTGAATGATACAAAAACCCTGAAGAATTTCCAAGCTCACTATGGAGAGAAGATGTCAACCCAGGCACAGTGAAATAAAAGTGCAGTGGGGTTGGGCAGGCAGTTACCAGGATAGGGGAGTGTTGTCACCCTGGTCTGGCTCACGACACCTTAGCGGGTGGCACTGACCTTCAGGATCAGTGTCAGTAAGATCCATAATGCTTGCACTTCACTCCCCTTTCTCAGCACCTGTCCTCTCGCAGAGGGCAGTGGGTAGGCTGAGGGACAGATGGGAGGGGTTTGCCATCAACTGTTATGGTGGCAGATACTCATTCAGGGAGCGCTCCTTCTAACCCTGCTGGAAAGCTCCACTCTGAGACTGTAGTTTACCATCTTGGCTGGAAGTTCCTTCCCCGAGATCTAACATCAATGATCAATGGAGCAGAAGGGCATAAGTGCCTCCTCTCAACCAGGAAGGCGAAAGCAAAGTTTCCTTTAATCAGCAGGGGTTGTAGGTAATCCTGGTGGTTCTTTTCCATAGTTAAGCGAGTGCAAGGCTCAATAGGAATATTAACCCAAGCCATTTCAATGTCAGTTTCTTGTCATCTTAAAGTTGAAGCCTAGTATGGGCTTCTCAATGCTCATTGAAGAAAACCTCTAAAATACGACAATGTTGGTGAACCCAAAATACAACTGACAAATTGGACTTTTTAGACTTAGAGATTTTGAAAATATTTGTAAGATGGGTATTTTCAAGAAAACTTTCACCATTCCCACCATTCAAATAGGAGTTGTTTCCTGGAAGACCTTTAAATAAACCTGTATGTTCAGCCCACTCATCTGCCAAAGGTGAAGCCTGAAATAACCAGGATGTGGGCCTGTCACCCCAGCTGGGTCTCCTTTATCTCCCATTGGTGTTTTCTGATGATGTCAAGCAGAGGACCAGAGGATATAGTCTGACCCCTTCACGTCATCTTTGCCTCATACTTCCCTCTGGTTGAGGGTCAGTTGGAGGTAAGCCTAGGCTCCTAGAGGCTCTTCTGATTATGTCCCATGTCCCTTCGATGTCTGCCTAGCAGATGTCTGTCCATAGGGAAATGCAGATCAAAACCACAATGAGATACGACTTCATACCCACTGGGATGGCTGTAATCAAAATGACAGATGGTAATATATATTGGCAAGGATGTGGATAAATTTGGACCCTCACAGACTGCTGATGGGAATATAAAATGGTGCAGCTGCTTTGGAAAGCAGTCCAGAAGTTCTTCAAAATGTCAAACATTGAATTACCATATGATCCAACAATTCCACTCCCAGGTATATACCCAAGAGAAATGAGAACAAGTCCTCTTCCATATGCTGGAAAAGCTATTCAGGAGCTGTTACAGCTGTAACCCAAGTAGGCAGCCAACATGCATTCACTCATGTAATTCATTCATTCAACAAATGTTGAGTGTCTACTGTATGTCAGGTACTGGGAAACAGTAGTGAACAAAGAGATAAAAAGTCCTGCCCTCATTTACCTTACAAGGCAGTGGGGAGAAGGACACAGGCTATTAACTACATAAGTAGAATATGTACTGAATTAGATAGCGGTGTGGGGGTCAGGGGAGATATTGCAATTTTAAATATGATCATCAGAGAAGGCCTCACTGGAAAAGGTATAGCTTGAATGAAGACCTTAGGGAGATGTGGAAATGAGTCAGACAAACTATTTACTCTCTGGAAGAACAATCTTTAAGACAACAGTACCTCAAGGGCAGTGACCCTGAGGTGAGTGTGTGCCTGGCACATCCCAGGGGCAGCAAGACCAGAGAGGCTGGATGTGAGTGGGTGGGTGGGTGAGGCTGCTGTAAGGGTGATGACTTTTTATCTGAATGAAATAGGAAGAGTTTGGGGCAGAGGGGTGACATGAAGTGACTTGGGCTTTAGAAGGATCACTCTGACTCTTTTGTGGGGTGAGTTGCTCGCTCACTGGTGCTCAGGACAAGGGGAAATCAGGGAGACCAGTTAGGAGGCTATTGCAATAATCCAGCAAGAAATGATAACACCTTGGACCAGGCGATCACAGTGGAGCTGGTGACTTGAAGGATTTCTCCCAGTGCCCTTGGAAGAGTGGCGGTGGATGAAGTCGTGTGAGGTTTTTTTGTAGAGCTAGAAAGAGAGAGTAAAATCGAGATGGATCAAGGAATGTTGAGAGGCGATACGGGCTCTCAAGCAGGATGCTGTGTATTTATACACAGCAAAAGGAAAAGGCTGGTGTCCTAGTCAAAAGATTGCAGCTGTCCATCTACCATAAAATTACAGAATTAATCCAGTTGCTGATTTCACTATAAATGATGGCAGAAAGCAACATATGTAAATTGAGAGGATAAAATTGCTTCGTTGGTTTGGTTTCCAAATCATGGAGAGAAAAACACCACATCAGTTTATTGAACAAACACACAGAGGTGCTTCTGAGCCACAAGGCTGAAAACCGTTTATGTTTACTTTCATAATTGGTTTTCTGGATTGGCTGAGAACATAATACCACCATTCCCTTCAATAGCCTGTGGAAAAATTGATTCCTTTTCTGTCTTATAAGTTCATTTCTTTCTTCCTCCACTTTGTGTGGTTGTAATAATTGCCCCCCTTTGGGTGGTTCAATTGCCCTGTGTGGAAAATAAAGCAAAATATATACACACACATATATATATAATGGATAGGTTTGGAAGAGCCTCTTTTTCTAAGGATATGTAATAAAAGATACATATTTACTTTAGGAAATTTGCTCCTTGATTGAATTTAAAATGTGTTGAATGTTGAAACTCTGATTCCTTGTAGATTTTCAGGAGCATAATTATTCCTTCAAATCCTTCCTACCTGTTATAGGTGATGAGGATGGAGCAGTGAACAAAACAGATAAAACTCCACTTTATGGAGTTACAGCCTAGTTGGGGGAGACAGGAAATGAACAAATAAGTAAGTGTAATGTAGTGTGTCAGATATGAGCTCTACAGAGAAAAACAAGCAAAGATGTGGATGAGGTGCTCCAGGGGGAGAGGTGGTTGCCAATTAAATGGGGTGTGCAGGGAAGTCTCCCCAGAGACACTTATTTATTTACTGTCTGCACTAAAGACCTAGAGGTGGTGAGGGAGTCACGCAGGTGTCTGGGGGAGGAGAGAATAGTAGGTGCAAAGGCCCAGAGGCAGGAGGACTGTCCTGGACCCCACGTGGTTGGGGCAGAGTGAATGGGCTGAGTAGTAAGGGATGGGGGCAGATTGGTAATGGGAGGGAGCACAACGGATAGATGCTCATTGAACCTCAGTTCTCCTAACAGCCTTCTCTATGAGAAAGGATGCCAGAGGAGGGATAAGGCATGTTTAGAAGGACTGTGAAAAGACAGAATGGGTTAAGATGCTTGCAAATCATGTATCCAATAAGGGACTTGTATCCAGGTTATATAAAGAACCCTTACAAGTCAATAATAAAAAGATAAATAACCCAGTTAAAACTTACAAAACAGAAATAGAGTCACAGATGTAGAAAACAAACTTACGGTTACCAAGGGGAAAGGGGAGAGAGGGATAAAGTGGGAGATTGGGATTGACATATGCACACTACTATATATAAAATAGATAATTAATAAGGATCTACTGTATAGCACAGGGAACTCTACTCAATGTAATGACCTACATGGGAAAAGAATCTAAAAAAATAGTGGATATATGTATATGTATAACTGATTCACTTTGCTGTACAGCAGAAACTAACACAACATTGTAAATCAGCTATATTCCAATAAAAATTAATTTTTAAAAAGGTGCAGAGGATTCGAATAGACATTTCTAAAAAGAAGAGCTACAAATGGCTAATATAAATTGCATTTCCCTAATAGCTCATGATATTGAGCATGAAAAGATGCTCAACATCATTAACCATTAGGGAAATACAAATCAAAACCACAATGAACTACCACTTCACATCCACTAGGATGGTTGTAATGAAAAAAAAACAGGTAATAACAAGTGTTGTCAATGATGTGGAGAAATTGGAACTCTCATAGATTGCTGTTGAGAATGTAAAGTGATTCAGCTTCTTTAGAAAACAGCCTGGAAATTCCTTAAAATGTTAAACATAGGATTACCAAATGATCCAACAATTACACTCTTTAGTATATATTCAGGAGAAATGAAAACATGTGCCCACATAGAAACTTGTACACAAATGTTCATAGCAGCATTATTCACTGTAGTCAAGGTTATTTGTGGAAACAGCCCACATGGCCATCAACTGATGAATGGATAAATAAAATGTGGTATATCCATATAATGGAATATTAATTGGCAATAAAAAGTAATGAGGGATGCTTAAAGGCTTCAACACGAATGACCCTTGAAGACATTTTGCTAAATGAAAGAAGCCAGATACAAGAGACCACGTACTGTGTGATTCCATTTATAGAAAAGTTCCAAGACAGGCAAATCCAGAGATAGAAAGCAGATTAGTGATTGCCAGGGCCTTGGGGTAGGGGATAAAGGGGTTGGGAGTTTTCTTTTGGGGGTAATGAAAAGGTTCTAAAATTGCCTGTGGTGGTAGTTGCACAACTCTGTGAATACATTAAAAACCATGGAATTGTGTACTTTAAGTGGGTGAGTTGTATGATACGTAAGTTACATTCTCTTAAAGCTATTAAAAACACACAAACAAGAAAGACCAGTCTGACTGCTCTGTGGAGAACCTTCTACAGGGATGCAAGTAGGGAGTAAGGATCCCAACAGGGGGACTGTTACATCAACCCAGGCACAGAGATGAGGGTGGCTGGACCCCAGTGGTGGTTGTGGAGGTGAGGATTTTACATTCGTTTCATAGCAGAGTGAGGGAGCTTTGCTGACTGAATTGATGTGGGGGGAGAGGGGAAGGGACTGTGCTATTACTCTATTATGAAGACTGGGAGAGAGGAGCCAAGAATGGGGAGTGAACCCCAAAATGAGCAGCCCCATGGCCCACCACTATGGCTAAGGTAGAAGACTAGATGCTCAGGATGTGCAACGGGATGTAGACCCCAGTCCTTGCTGGGAAGCTTACAATCTGAGTGCAGATTTTGACACAGGAACACCAAAAAAGTTAAATGAGCACCAGTACCAGTGCCATGCTGTTTTGATTATGGTAACTTTGTAGTATAGTTTGAAATCAGCAAATATGATACCTCCAGCTTTGTTCTTCTTTCTCAAGATTGCTTTCGCTATTCAACGTCTTTTTGCTTTTGTGTAAATTTTAGGATTTTTTGTTCTAGTTCTGTGAAAAATGTCATTGGTATTTTGATTTTTTCCCATTTTTAAATTGAGTTGTTTACATTTTTATTATTAAATTGTAGTAGTTTTAAAAAATATTTCTTGACAGAAGTTCCTTAAAAACATATATGAATATCTTCTATCCGTCTGTGGCTTGCCTATTTGGTTTCTTAATAACATATATTAGATGAGCAGAAGTTTTAATATTGGTGAATTCCAGTTTACCAAAATAATGATTTTAATGGTTATTACTTTCTGTGGATTCTCTAACAAATTTATGTCCACCCCCAAAGTCATGAAGTTATTCTCTTTGTTTTTCTTCTAGAGCTTTACAGTTTTAGTTTTTATGATTAGGCTTAGATCTCTCCCGGAATAATTTTTGTGTAGGGTGTGAAGTGGGAATTGAGATACTTTTTTTTCCCATATTCACTTGTTTCCACATCATTGTTTGAAAAAAAAAATTTTCCTTTGAATTGCTTTGGTATCTCTGTCGAAAAATTATTGGATCATATATGTTTGGTTTATTCCTGGAAACTCTGTTTGGTTCCACTGATCTATTTTTGCCTATTCTTTAACCAGCACCGTACTGACTTGATGACTGTAACTTTATTAAATTTTAAGTCAGTTAGTGTAATTTCTCCACATTTGTTCTTTATCAAGATTGTGTTGGCTATTTTAGGTACTTTGAATTTTCATATATATTTTAGGATCAGCTTGCCAGTTTTTATTTTTAAAAAAGTGCTGGGGTTTGGCTTGTGTTTGCATTGCATCTACAGATAAATTTGGAGAGAACTGACATTATAACATGTTGTCATCTAATTTTTAAACATTGTACATTTATTTAGGTTTTCTGTTGTATCTCTCAGTATTGTTTTATAGTTTTCACTATAGAGATCCTATACACCTTTTGCTAAATTTATCTCTAAGTATTTCATGTTTTGTGAATACTATTGGAAAGAATATTTTTTAATTTTTATTTTTAAATGTTATGTAATAAAATTCACATGTCTAAGTACATACACATATATATGTATGTGTGTATGAGTATATCTACATTTATCATCTATATTTATCTATCACTTATCATCTATCTATCTATCTCTCTATCTATCTATCTTTTTTTGGTGTCCATTCCTCTGAAGTGGCTAAATTACATTCCTTAGTTCATGCTGCATTTTCATCACTGGCCCATGCATGGCAGGTATGTTTCATGTACATATGTATGTACTTTTAGTAGTGTAATAAGCACCCTTTAATCCACCTGCTATAGCAAAACTTCACTGATGATAAGCTACATCTAATCATATGCCCTCTCCCCAAATCTCCCTGCTCACCATACTCAAATACCATCATCCTGAATCTACCTCTTAATTTGTTGATTTTTTCCTTTGTGATCGGACTTTAAGTGGTCTTTCTAGGTTTCTTCTATTACAAGTAATTCTGTAATAAATATTCTTGTGCAGTATATTTAGTCCAAACACTGATTATGTACTTGGAATGTATTCTTATAGCTGGAATTATGTCAAAGTACATTAAAAGACATGATTTTTAAGATTCTTGTATATTTTACTGCACCTGTAAAATGGGCACATCTCCCAATACCTGGGTACTCGGCACAGATTGAGAGCATCACCCAGGCTTCTGGGAGAACACCTGGCCTGTACCTGTGTGCAGGGGTCTTTCTAGTCCACAGTCCACACCTACCCTCCATCTGTATCTCATCCTCCATAACAAGGCAAAATGTTCCCTACACCTTGGTGTGTAGCCTGTAGAGAAACCCCTTTGTCCAGGGACTCAGGCCCCTCTCTCCTGCCCTTAGCTATCCCTACCCTGGGGATAGCAACGACTTCATGGGTAGTCATTCCCCAGGGAGGAACCCTGTAGATACAGTTTGTTTATATATCTATCCAGTTCAGTCTAACAAGCCTTTGTGATTACTAATAGTGTTCATGGCAATGGCCTCTACCCTTTGAGGGGACTCTTCTATCTGCCCAGCTCTGTTGTAGGCATCCTACAGCATCGTCTGGCTCAATCCTCACAAGTGTGCTGGGGGATGACTGTCATCACCCTCTTTCAAGATGGGGAAAAGGAAACAAGAGGCAGTGACTAACTGCTCAAGATGGCATAGGGGCAAATGGTGAGGCAGGACCCCGGGCAGCTGTCTCATCCTGGAGGCCACGTTTCTCCATGAGGTGACCGAGTCACACCCTGAGTGGAGGGCAGAAGGGGAAGGGGGAGAGGAAGAAAAGGATGTAGCCCTGCCCTCCATGGATTTAACTGCCCAGCAGAGAGCAAAGGACACACATGTACCCACATGTGAACATGTACACAAACACACCCACACTGCACATGCACACATGCTATCACACACACACATCCACACGGTTACACATACACCATACACTCACACACACACTGTTACACACACACTCACATCACACATGCACTGTCACACACACACACACATACACTCTCACATAGGTATACACTGGTGCATGGGGGCGCGGACAGCCCAAAGGTGACACTGCAGCAGAAAGGCCTGCACCGCTCTTCACAGGAAGGGACCCCAGGAGCTGCCCAAGCAGAGGAGACCCTGGGGTGAAGTGAGCTCTGGGTGCTGAGTGCCCACAAGCTGGAGGCTGAGGCTGCTCAGTGGATGTGGGGCCTCTGTCTGGGGAGCAGTGGAAGCAGGAAGGAGCAGCTCACATGCAGGGGACAGTGAGGACAGACCACAGGGGACATTGTGTGATCTGGGGTCCAAATTCCAACCTGGCTACAAGTAAACTGTCAAGGGTTACAAAGTATTTACGCTGATAATAACAATGTCAGATTGATAAGATAGATAGATAAATAGATGATAGATAAAAAAAGGAAAAAATAAAAGAACAGAAGAAGAGAGGAGAGGTGAGGGGAAGGGAGGGGAGAGGCAAAAGGCTTCTCCCTCCTGCTTCTTCAGATTCCTTACCCGGTAGGGACTGGGGAGGGGCCATCCTTCCAGAATGTTTTCAGAATCCTCTATATACAAGCATCTTACCATTTCACTCAATAACATATTCTGGACCTGTTTATGGGACAATAGTCTCAATTCTATTTCACTCTTTTAAGGCCTGACTTCGTATTAGGAAGAATATTATCATTTCTTCCACCCATTTTGGATTCTTTTAAAATACCAACCACTTGCAGGTGCAGAGTTGGCTCCCACTGCCCTGAAAGGGGTCTGACTTCCCCTGGGAGGAGCCCTTGCCCCCAGTGCCCATTTCATGTCCCATGGATCTCTTGATCCCTGGCACCCTCTAGGACTCTCCAACTGGCCTTAGATGACATTGTTCCCACAGCAGTGAAGGAATTGGAGACCAGGCTCTCATGGCAGAATCCTAGAGGATGAACTAGGAGGCTCTGAGCCTGGGTCTGCCTGAGAGATATTAGGAGAGCAAGGTGTGGTTTAATGAAATAAAAGTTGGTTAATTAAGCTGAAAGAAGGACATGCACCCTCCACAGAGGCCCACTTCTGAAGGTGACTTGGCAGATCGGAGACCCTCCCCAAGATGGCAGGACCACATGAGAGATGGAGCCATGGTGACTGTGTCACCCCCAGAACAGGATCACCCTCTTCCAGGAGCACTTAAATTACACAGGGACATGCTGGCTCCACAGAATCCATGAAATTATAAGACCCTGCCAGGTCCAATGAAATTTTCCAGAGTTGTTAGGATTAGAATCCAGGTCTTTCAATTAATACCTTTTGGGACACCCTTCACCCTTCACCCCTGCCTGCCCACAGTGACCACACACAAGGAGAGAGGGATCCTCAGAGGAGGGAGATTCCCTGGGACTTTGAGGGTAGGACCAGGTCTCTCTGAAGCAGAAGAAAACTTTAAGTCAGGAGAATGGGGTTTACCCAGGGAAGAGGTCCCACCACTCTGCCCCGGTGTGCTCTTGTGCACAGAAAGGGGTGTGGCCTGGCCCTGCTCTGACCCCTAGAGGGGCCCAGCTCCAGACTGCGATCAGCCCTTTCCACCTCCCCCAGGGCCTGTATAAGTGATTAGATCACTTTCTATTTCAGAGCAGTTGGGGAGAACTCTTTCCTAGAACCTGGCTGGTCTACTCTCCCCCAGCCTACCTGATCAGCCCTGGGAGGCTGGTGTGAGGATTGGTGTGAACTTTTCTTTAAATGTTCAGTAGAATTCACCTAGAAAGCCATCTGGTCCTGGGCTTTTGTTTGTTGGGAGTTTTTAAAATTACTGATTCAACTTTATTACTGGTCTGTACATATTTTCTATTTCTTCTTGATTCAGTCATGGGAGATTGTACATTTCTAGAAATTTATCCATTTCTACTAGGTTGTCCATTTTATTGCCATATAATTATTCTTAGTAAACTCTTATGATCCCTTGTATTTCTATCGTGTTGGTTTTAACCTTCTCTTTCTTTCTTAGTTTATTTATTTAGGTCAATTTTGCTTATCTTTTCAGAGAACCAGCTCTTAGTTTCATTGATATTTTCCTTTTTTGGTCTCTATGTCATTTATTTCTGTCCTGATATTTATGATTTCTTTCCTTCTACTACATTTAGATTTTGTTTATTCTTTTGCTAGTTCCTTTTAATCTAAATGATAATCTTGCCTGGTAGAGTATACTTGGTTGTAGGTTTTTTTCTTTTCATCACTTTGAATATATGGTGCCACTTCCTTCTTGCCTGCAAAGTTTCTGCTGAAAAGTCAGCTGTTGGTCTGATGAGAGTTTTCTAGTATGCAACTAGTTGCTGTTCTCTTGATGTTTTTAAAGATTCTCTTTATCTTTAATTTTTGCCATTTTAATTATAATGTGTTTTAGTGTGGGCCTCTTTGGGTTTACCCTGTTTCGGGCTCATGAAATGGGCACTGGGGGCAAGGGCTCCTCCCAGGGGAAGTCAGACCCCTTTCAGGGCAGCAGGAGCCAACTCTGCACCTGCAAGTGGTTGGTATTTTAAAAGAATCCAAAATGGGCGGAAGAAATGATAATATTCTTCCTAATACAAAGTCAGGCCTTAAAAGCGTGAAATAGAATTGAGACTATTGTCCCATAAACAGGTCCAGAATATGTTATGTTATTCTTCCTGGACCTGGATATCTGTTTCCTTTCCCAGGTTAAGGAAGTTTTCAGTTATTATGCCTTCAGGTAAATCCTCTGTCCCCCTCTCTCTTCTCCTCCTAGAACCCCTATAATGTGAATGTTAGTAGGCTTGATATTATCCCAGAAGTCTCTTATACTATCCTCATTTTAAAAAATTATTTTTTCTTTTTTCTGTTCAGCTTGAGAGATCTTCGGTACTTTGTCTTCCAGTTCACAGATCCATTCCTCTGTATCATCTAATCTACTGTTGATTACTTCTAGTGTATTTTTTATTTTTATATTTTTTATTGTGTTCTTCAGATCTGTTTGGTTCTTCTTTATATTTTCTCACTCCTTGTTAATCTTCTGAATGTGTTCATCTATTCTTCTACCAACTTCCTTGAGTAGCTCTATGATCATTACCTTGAACACTTTATTCAGTAGCTTACCTATCTTTACTTTGTTTAGTTCTTCTTCTGGGTTTTGTTTTATTGCTTCATTTAAAACATATTTCTCTGTTTCCTCATTTTGCCTACTTGCTGAATTTACTTCCATATATTAGGTATGTTGGTTAAGTCTCGTGATCTTGGAGAAGTAGTCATATGTAGGAGACATGCTATGGGACACAGGAGCACACTCCCCTCTGGTAATCAGAGCTATATGCTCCAGGGGCACCCACTATGTGGGCCGTGTGGTCCCTTTTGTGGTGGGGCTGACTATTGTGAGCATGCTGGTATATGGGGCTGGCCCCTGACCTGGTTAGCTGCCAGGTCCTCCCTTGCGAGGTTGCTGCTGGCCTATTGGTGTGCAGGTAAGCCCCTGGAGTAACAGACTAGAGGGAGGACTCCAAACTAACACTTGCCAGCATCATGTCCTCATGGTTCAATGTGCTCCCTAAGGTGGCTGCCACCAGCATCTATGTCCCCAGGGTGAGTCTCAGTTGCCTCTTGCCTCTCCAGGAGGATCTCCAAGATCAGCAAGTGGGTCTCATCCAGGTTCCTTTCAAGTTGCTGCCTCTGCATTGGGAATCAGAACATGTAAGATTTTGCATGTGTCCTTTAAGAGTGGAATCTGATTCCTCCAGACGTCTGGCTCACTTGTATGCAAGCCCTGCTGGCTTTCAAAGCCAGACATTTTGGGGGCTCTTCTTCCTGGGGTAGGAACCCTGGGCTGGGGAGCCTGATCTGGGGCTCAGACCCCTTGCTTCTTGGGGAGAACCTTGGCAATTGAATTATCCTCCTGTTTGTGGGTCACCTACCCAGGGAATTTTACCATGTCTCTGCCCCTCCTACTTACCTCATTATGGTTCCTTCTTCACATTTTTTTTTTTTTGGTTTAAATAAATGCTTTTATTTAAAAAGAATGAAAGACTATTAATCTAGTAATCATCACTTCTCTGCCCTCCCCAGACCCCACCCTGCCCTCAGCAGATGGTTGACCTTCCATTGTTCAAAGAGGAACGAGGCAGAATCCCTGGCTCTCCTGCCTCTTTCCTTAATGCTTGAACGTCACCCCATTTCTTCATCAATTTCTGTCTCCTTCCCTGTTGTCTTTTCCCAGGAAAGGCAAATTCCTTTACTGGCCTGCTTGATCTCATCCTTTCCCATCTCAGAACTCAACTGCCTTTATTTACTCTCTTTCTCATCAGCTTCTGCTTTTCTTTCCTGTTAAAGTTCTTTGTCTTTGCAGAAAACATATGAAGTATTCTCTTTCCCACTCTTTTATTGAAACAGGCCAATCTAACTCCTACTCCTTCAAGACTCACGTGGCAGCCCCTGTCCAGGGGTTCCTTTGGCACCATCGCCTCCCTTGTCCCAGACCAGGCTAAGCCTCTCCCCGGTGCTCCCACAGCTTTCCACCTACCTTGATCCCCGTCCTTACCATACTGTGTTGAGCAACGTATGTAAATTTCTAGTTTATCCACTAAATTGTTTACTGCTTGAGCATAGGATCAAGTTCTAATCATCTGTGGATTTCACCAACGAGCACAAGGGCACAAGGTAGGCACTAGATACTAAACACTGATTGGAGTATAACCATTTGTTCTAAAAAGAAAAAAAAAAAGCAATAAACACCTAAACACATCAATGTTCTTTTGAATCTATTCCTCCTCGGATATTGGCTTCTGGTATTTTACCCTTAAACTTCTTTTTTTTTTTTTTTTTTCACACACACACACTGTATTTTATTTTTACAAGAGATAAATAGACTGACACCAAGCATTGTACATGGATGACCACAACAAAAGCAACAATGATTGCAATTACCAAACATGAAACAAACTCATACTATGTCATAATATTGACATTCAGTCCAGTAATCCTCCACTGTAACAGCTCCTTTACTTTGCAGTGAGAATTGATTTCTATATTCTTTGCCTCTGAGTCCTTGTGGGATTTTTTTTTTTTTAATTCAGACAGAAAGTCACAAAAATTATACTCATCCTCATCAGTTAACTCAGTCCCATGTAATTAATTTTTTTTTTTCATCTTGATCTTTTGTTAGCACTTTTATGAGTTCATCAGTTTTTCATTAGAGTTCTGAAAATGCTTATTCATTCAGTTCAGCAGTACAGTCAGTTACCAGAAACCTGTACTTGTCAGAGTCTTTTCCATGAATTTCTTGAAGATGAAAGACTTTTATAGGAACATATTTGCAAAAGCATCAGAGTACACCCAGAACTGTCTGTAAATGACAAAAGACTTAAAAATGACCACTGTTAAAGATTTGATGAAAGTTCATAATAATGCAGTTGACAAGAAAATTAGTTATTTTTGAGATATACATTTTAAAGTAATAACTAGGATTATTACTTATAACATTATACGAGAACATATAAGATTTTTAGAAATTTCATGTAATGTCTGAAACATTTATATTAACATATTTCCATACATATTTCCATACAAATACAAATATAAGATTTTTAGAAATTTCACATAATATCTGAAACATTTATATTAACATATTTCCATACATATTTCCATACAAATACAAATATAAGATTTTTAGAAATTTCATGTAATGTCTGAAACATTTATATTAACATATTTCCATACAAATAACCCAATGAAAGTTTAGTATTAGTTGTTTTGTTTGTTTGTTTTTTATATGCAGGTTCTTATTAGGCATCAATTTTATACACATCAGTGTATACATGTCAATCCCAATCGCCCAATTCAGCACACCACCATCCCCACCCCACCACAGTTTTCCCCCCTTGGTGTCCATATGTCCATTCTCTACATCTGTGTCTCAACTTCTGCCCTGCAAACCGGCTCATCTGTACAATTTTTCTAGGTTCCACATACATGCATTAATATACGATATTTGTTTTTCTCTTTCTGACTTACTTCACTCTGTATGACAGTGTCTAGATCCATCCACTTCTCAACAAATGACTCAATTTCGTTCCTTTTTATGGCTGAGTAATATTCCATTGTATATATGTACCACATCTTCTTTATCCATTCGTCTGCTGATGGGCATTTAGGTTGCTTCCATGACCTGGCTATTGTAAATAGTGCTGCAATGAACATTCGGGTGCATGTGTCTTTTTGAATTACGGTTTTCTCTGGGTATTTGCCCAGTAGTGGGATGGCTGGGTCATATGGTAATTCTATTTTTAGTTTTTTAAGGAACCTCCATATTGTTCTCCATAGTGGCTGTATCAATTTACATTCCCACCAACAGTGTAAGAGGGTTCCCTTTCCTCCACACCCTCTCCAGCATTTGTTGTTTGTAGATTTTCTGATGATGCCCATTCTAACAGGAGTGAGGTGATACCTCATTGTAGTTTTGATTTGCATTTCTCTAATAATTAGTGATGTTGAGCATCTTTTCATGTGCTTCGTGGCCGTCTGTATGTCTTCTTTGGAGAAATGTCTATTTAGGTCTTCTGCCCATTTTTGGATTGGGGTGTTTGTTTCTTTAATATTGAGCTGAATGAGCTGTTTATATATTTTGGAGATTAATCCTTTGTCCGTTGATTCGTTTGCAAATACTTTCTCCCATTCTGAGGGTTGTCTTTTCGTCTTGTTTATGGTTTCCTTTGCTGTGCAAAAGCTTTGAGGTTTCATTAGGTCCCATTTGTTTATTTTTGTTTTTATTTCCATTACTCTAGGAGGTGGATCAAGAAAGATCTTGCTGTGATTTATGTCAAAGAGTGTTCTTCCTATGTTTTCCTCTAAGAGTTTTATAGTGTCCAGTCTTATATTTAGGTCTCTAATCCATTTTGAGTTTATTTTTGTGTATGGTGTTAGGGAGTATTCTAATTTCATTCTTTTACATGTAGCTGTCCAGTTTTCCCAGCACCACTTATTGAAGAGACTGTCTTTTCTCCATTGTATATCTTTGCCTCCTTTGTCATAGATTAGTTGACCATAGGTGCGTGGGTTAATCTCTGGGCTTTCTATCTTGTTCCATTGATCTATATTTCTGTTTTTGTGCCAGTACCATATTGTCTTGATTACTGTAGCTTTGTAGTATAGTCTGAAGTCAGGGAGTCTGATTCCTCCAGCTCCATTTTTTTGCCTCAAGACTGCTTTGGCTATTCGGGGTCTTTTGTGTCTCCATACAAATTTTAAGATGATTTGTTCTATCTCCGTAAAAAATGCCATTGGTAATTTGATAGGGATTGCATTGAATTTGTAGATTGCTTTGGGTAGTATACTCATTTTCACAATGTTGATTCTTCCAATCCAAGAACATGGTATATCTCTCCATCTGTTGGCATCATCTTTACTTTCTTTCATCAGTGTCTTATAGTTTTCTGCATACAAGTCTTTTGTCTCCCTAGGTAGGTTTATTCCTAGGTATTTTATTCTTTTTGTTGCAATGGTAAATGGGAGTGGTTCCATAATTTCTCTTTCAGATTTTTCATCATCAGTGTATAGGAATGCAAGAGATTTCTGTGCATTAATTTTGTATCCTGCAACTTTACCATATTCATTAATTAGCTCTAGCAGTTTTCTGGTGGCAGTTTTAGGATTCTCTGTGTATAGTATCATGTCATCCGCAAACAGTGACAGTTTTACTTCTTCTTTTCCAATTTGTATTCCTTTTATTTCTTTTTCTTCTCTGATTGCCGTGGCTAGGACTTCCAGAACTATGTTGAATAATAGTGGTAAGAGTGGACATCCTTGTCTCGTTCCTGATCTTAGAGGGAATGCTTTCAGTTTTTCACCATTGAGAATGATGTTTGCTGTGGGTTTGTCATATATGGCCTTTATTATGTTGAGGTAGGTTCCCTCTATGCCCACTTTCTGGAGAGTTTTTATCAGAAATGGGTGTTGAATTTTGTCAAAAGCTTTTTCTGAATCTATTGAGATGATCATATGGTTTTTATTCTTCAATTTGTTAATATGGTGTATCACATTGATTGATTTGCGTATATTGAAGAATCCTTGCATCCCTGGGATAAATCCCACTTGATCGTGGTGTATGATCCTTTTAATGTGTTGTTGGATTCTGTTTGGTAGTATTTTGTTGAGGATTTTTGCATCTATGTTCATCAGTGATATTGGTCTGTAATTTTCTTTTTTTGTAGTGTCTTTGTCTGGTTTTGGTATCAGGGTGATGGTGGCCTCATAGAATGAGTTTGGGACTGTTCCTTCCTCTGCAATTTTTTGGAAGAGTTTGAGAAGGATAGGTGTTAGCTCTTCTCTAAATGTTTGATAGAATTCACCTGTGAAGCCATCTGGTCCTGGACTTTTGTTTGTTGGAAGATTTTTAATCACAGTTTCAATTTCATTACTTGTGATTGGTCTGTTCATATTTTCTGTTTCTTCCTGGTTCAGTCTTGGAAGGTTATACCTTTCTAAAAATTTGTCCATTTCTTCCAGGTTGTCCATTTTATTGGCATAAAGTTGATTGTAGTAGTCTCTTAGGATGCTTTGTATTTCTGCAGTGTCTGTTGTAACTTCTCCTTTTTCATTTCTGATTTTATTGATTTGAGTCCTCTCCCTCTTTTTCTTGATGAGTCTGGCTAATGGCTTATCGATTTTGTTTATCTTCTCAAAGAACCAGCTTTTAGTTTTATTGATCTTTGCTATTGTTTTCTTTGTTTCTATTTCATTTATTTCTGCTCTGATCTTTATGATTTCTTTCCTTCTGCTAACTTTGGGTTTTGTTTGTTCTTCTTTCTCTAGTTTCTTTAGGTGTAAGGTTAGATTGTTTACTTGAGATTTTTCTTGTTTCTTTAGGTAGGCTTGTATAGCTATAAACTTCCCTCTTAGAACTGCTTTTGCTGCATCCCATAGGTTTTGGGTCGTCGTGTTTTCATTGTCATTTGTCTCTAGGTATTTTTTTATTTCCTCTTTGATTTCTTCAGTGATCTCTTGGTTATTTAGTAACGTATTGTTTAGCCTCCATGTGTTTGTCTTTTTTACGTTTTTTTCCCTGTAATTCATTTCTAATCTCATAGCGTTGTGGTCAGAAAAGATGCTTGATATGATTTCAATTTTCTTAAATTTACTGAGGCTTGATTTGTGACCCAAGATGTGATCTATCCTGGAGAATGTTCCGTGCGCACTTGAGAAGAAAGTGTAATCTGCTGTTTTTGGATGGAATGTCCTATAAATAGCAATTAAATCTATCTCGTCTATTGTGTCATTTAAAGCTTCTGTTTCCTTATTTATTTTCATTTTGGATGATCTGTCCATTGGTGTAAGTGAGGTGTTAAAGTCCCCCACTATGACTGTGTTACTGTCAATTTCCTATTTTATAGCTGTTAGCAGTTGCCTTATGTATTGAGGTGCTCCTGTGTTGGGTGCATATATATTTATAATTGTTATATCTTCTTCTTGGATTGATCCCTTGATCATTATGTAGTGTCCTTCCTTGTCTCTTGTAACATTCTTTATTTTAAAGTCTATTTTATCTGATATGAGTATAGCTACTCCAGCTTTCTTTTGATTTCCATTTGCATGGAATATCTTTTTCCATCCCCTCACTTTCAGCCTGTATGTGTCCCTAGGTCTAAAGTGGGTCTCTTGTAGACAGCATATATATGGGTCTTGTTTTTGTATCCATTCAGCCAGTCTATGTCTTTTGGTTGGGGCATTTAATCCATTCACGTTTAAGGTAATTATCGATATGTATGTTCCTATGACCATTTTCTTAATTGTTTTGGGTTTGTTTCTGTAGGTCCTTTTCTTCTCTTGTGTTTCCCACTTAGAGAAGTTCCTTTAGCATTTGTTGTAGAGCTGGTTTGGTGGTGCTGAATTCTCTTCGCTTTTGCTTGTCTGTAAAGCTTTTGATTTCTCCATCAAATCTAAATGAGATCCTTGCCGGGTAGCGTAATCTTGGTTGTAGGTTCTTCCCTTTCATCACTTTAAGTATATCATGCCACTCCCTTCTGGCTTGCAGAGTTTCTGCTGAGAAATCAGCTGTTAACCTTATGGGAGTTCCCTTGTATGTTATTTGTCGTTTTTCCCTTGCTGCTTTCAATAATTTTTCTTTGTCTTTAATTTTTGCCACTTTGATTACTATGTGTCTCAGCATGTTTCTCCTTGGGTTTATTCTGTATGGGACTCTCTGCGCTTCCTGGACTTGGGTGGCTATTTCCTTTCCCATGTTAGGGAAGTTTTCGACTATAATCTCTTCAAATATTTTCTCTGGTCCTTTCTCTCTCTCTTCTCCTTCTGGGACCCCTATAATGCGAATGTTGGTGCGTTTAATGTTGTCCCAGAGGTCTCTTAGGCTGTCTTCATTTCTTTTCATTCTTTTTTCTTTAGTCTGTTCCGCAGCAGTGAATTCCACCATTCTGTCTTCCAGGTCACTTATCCGTTCTTCTGCCTCAGTTATTCTGCTATTGATTCCTTCTAGTGTAGTTTTCATTTCAGTTATTGTGTTGTTCATCTCTGTTTGTTTGTTCTTTAATTCTTCTAGGTCTTTGTTAATCATTTCTTGCATCTTCTCAATCTTTGCCTCCATTCTTATTCCGAGGTCCTGGATCATCTTCACTATCATTATTCTGAATTCTTTTTCTGGAAGGTTGCCTATCTCCACTTCATTTAGTTGTTTTTCTGGGGTTTTATCTTGTTCCTTCATCTGGTACATAGCCCTCTGCCTTTTCATCTTGTCTATCTTTCTGTACCTGTGGTTTTTGGTCCACAGGCTGCAGGATTGTAGTTTTTCTTGCTTCTGCTGTCTGCCCTCTGGTGGTTGAGGCTATCTAAGAGGCTTGATGGGAGGCTCTGGTGGTGGGTAGAGCTGACTGTTGCTGTGGTGGTCAGAGCTCAGTAAAACTTTAATCCACTTGACTGTTGATGGGTGGGGCTGGGTTCCCTCCCTGTTGGTTGTTTTGCCTGAGGCAACCCAACACTGGAGCCTACCTGGGCTCTTTGGTGGGGTTAATGGCAGACTCTGGGAGGGCTCACACCAAGGAGCACTTCCCAGAACCTCCGCTGCCAGAGTCCTTGTCCCCACAGTGAAACAGAGCCACCCCCCGCCTCTGCAGGAGACCCCCCAACACCAGCAGGTAGGTCTGGTTCAGTCTCCTGTGGGTTCACTGCTCCTTCCCCTGGGTCCCGATGCACACACTACTTTGTGTGTGCCCTCCAAGAGTGGGGTCTCTGTTTCCCCCAGTCCTGTTGAAGTCCTGCAGTCAATTCCCACTAGGCTTCAAAGTCTGATTCTCTAGGAATTCCTCCTCCCATTGCCGGACCCCCAGGTTGGGAAGCCTGACGTGGGGCTCAGAACCTTCACTCCAGTGGGTGGACTTCTGTGGTATAAGTGTTCGCCAGTCTGTGAGCCACCCACCCAGCAGTTATGGGATTTGATTTTACTCTGATTGCGCCCCTCCTACCGTCTCACTGTGGCTTCTCCTCTGTCCTTGGACGTGGGGTATCCTCCTTGGTGAAGTCCAGGGTCTTCCTGTCAATGATTGTCCAGCAGCCAGTTGTGATTCCGGTGCTCTCGCAAGAGGGAGTGAGAGCACGTCCTTCTACTCCGCCATCTTGGTTAATCCTCTCCTTCTTCATATTTTTGGTTGTGGAGAATTTTTTCTTGTAGTCTTCAGGTCATTCTCATAGACAGTTGCTCTGTAAATTGTTGTAATTTTGGTGTACTCATGGGAGGAGGTGAGCTCCGGGTCTTCCCACTCTGCCATCTTGGCCACCCCCACACCCCAGCACAAGACTTTAAGTGTACTGACAACACCAGAGGAGATATTGCAGGAAAATTAACTAGTAATTGCTGTATTCAAAATATGAATTCAAATATATGACTCAGGACTGAAATAGCCCCCAAGGTAGGCCTGAAGGGAGGAGGAGAATGGGACTCAGAAAAGAGGGAGGGAGCCTCAGGAAACCCTGTGGTTTCAAGAGTCAGGAAATATAGGACTGCGGCTGAAGTCAATTTCCCATGGAGATGGAGAGGGAGATGAGGTTGGAAAAAGCAGAAAACAATTCCCTTTTAAAATGCAGAGGGGAAAATACTTTGTCATCATTTGACTGACCGTAAGAATGAGCTCAGCAATTTTGTACCGTATCATAAACCAATTGCCCTCTTGTGCAAGATTAACTACTAGAAAGACCTACTGCCTTTCTCCTGTGATGGTATGATAATGCATATGACGGATTGCCTGGAAAATAAGACACAGTAATGAGGGTCAAACACTGTTATTAAATCCATGTGGAAACAGAATCAGGAGGAGGGGAAACTACTGTTAATTATGGCGAGAAAGCAGATTACAAAGTGGCTAGAGGGTTTTTTTCGCAGATGTTTGAATTTAATATATTTTGAGACTGTCAAAGAGGCACATTAAAATGATTAAATATATTCAGACTACTCTGGGAATTAACTACCTGCTCTTCTTTCACAGGGAGTAAATAAGATGGCCAGGTGATATTTTTAGTAACTGAAAAATGTTTCTTTGATTTAGATTTTATTTATTTTTCTTGGGAAAGATAGATATTCCACCTGTAGGAATTGGAAATGATCTTCTTTATAGCCCAGAAGTGAGGAGTTTGTGTCTTAGAGCTAGGCTGTCTCTGCTCAAATCCCAGCTCCCCACTTCACTACTGTTTAATCTCTCTTTGCCTCAGTTTCTTCATTTGTAAAACAAGGATGATGGTAAGAGTGGTACCCACTTGGTGGGGCTACAAGAGGATTGACTGAGTCACTGTTTGTACAGCAGTTTGTCCACACCCTGTAATGTTAGCTGTGAATCGAACAGTCTGCTTTTTTACCAATTCCTCACTTTCTGCTCACTTTTATTGTAGCTAAGCAGTGTGTTTCTTCTATATTATACATATTCGTATGCCTCCAGTTGTAGGGTCTGCAGTCTTTCTTGGAGGAGGGGATACTTTTCATTTCCAACTGCCAGATAAGTGGCTGGAGGTGATGGGGAAATTTCAGCCAAAACCCACAGGATGCACATGGATGCTGGAGGTGGGGGCATGGGTTCACACACTCACCCCAATACCCTCCACTCAGCACAGTCCCTAGAAACCTCTACTGAGTATTGGCTGTTGACAGGAACTGGTTAGAGCAAAAGCTATGAGGTATGGTTTCCAAATCCACTGGGTGAGTCATTTTGATCAACTGTTAGGTTGAATTGTAAAAAGTGGCATTTATACAGGTCAGAAAGGATGAATGTTGACAATTCTGTATGATTCAACATAATATTTCATGTTTCCTACATCTGTTGATTAATGGATATGAATAGTTATATCATTTACTACTTTCCAGCCAGAGCTACCAATGTCAGCAGGCTGCATTAATGAGCCCCTGAGGACAAAAAGATAATTCTGTTCTACATCCGACCTCAGATCTTTGATTAAAGTACTTTCTGCAATTCATAGATTACATTTACTAAATCCCTCCATATGCTGGGCAAGAGACAATACTTAATAACAGGTATTCACTGTTTAAGATCACTTAAGGTTCATCACAATCATCACCATCATTAGTCATATGTAGAAACACTCAGCCTTACTGGATGGCTTGCAGGAATATTCCTAAGCATTTTGGGGAGGTCACAAAAGGACTCCAGGTTGAATATGAAGTGTAGAGATGGTCAACCTTATGTATAGGCTCACTTTGGAAGCATCTGGGTTATGATTTCGATATGTAGGGAAGAAGAGGAAGAGCAAAAAAAAAAATATTCCCGTGACCCACATGTCTCTCTTTGTCTCTGGTCTTACTTCGGGAACAGGAATTCCTGGGTTAACCATAACTAGTATGATTGAGGAACTAGTATTTTTTCTAGTCCAGTCTAAACTCCTCTTGTCCATGGATACTGTTCTGGTGGTCCTCTCTGTTCATGCCGCTCTTGCCTGAAGCTGTTCAGCATCTGACTGGTTGTGTCTTCCTTCATGGCTCTTATGAATAATTACAGAGAGTTTCAAACTTTGTATCTCCAATGTCAAAAGCTTAATCTCTTCTTTGACAGTCATCTTCTACTGAGGGTTTTGCTTCATGTTATACAAATGCTGGGTAGCAGATCCAGCTTTAGCAATATTATCAGTCAGGCTAGGCTAGGTTATGTTGCAATAACGGATAACTCCAAGATCTGAGACAGAAACTACAAAGGTTTATTTCTTGTTCACACCACATACCCACTGCAGTTCAGCTGGGGCCTCTGTGCATATTACTTTCACTGGGACATTCTGGCTGGGAAAGGCTCCAGCACTATGCTTCCACAATTGCTTAGCCAGAAGAAAGAAAACGTGGTGAGTAATACACCAGTTCTAAAAGCTTCCATATGAAAGTGACACATGACTTTGTTGCAAATCACAAGACCACATGTAACTTCAAGAAGATGCAGAAAAGTGCAATCAATTACGCATGCAGAAATTAGAGGGCTGAGATCATCTATTGAAAAACAATAATGAGCACTGCTAATGGACAGTGGAATGAATGCATGATGTTTGAGCTTTTACTCAGTACCCTAAGCATTCTGTCCTACATCTTTGTTTGCTCAACTGGTTGTGTTTTTTTGAGTATTCTGTGATGAAGGAAGGAGTCATCTTTCACTTTCCTTTTTGAAATATGACTTTTGATTATATGAGTTATAATCAATTATATACCATAACTTTTCTTGTGCAAGTCCCTGAAACATCAATATACAATAGCAGTAATATTTGTTTATTGTATATTATTATTGTTCCAAAATAAACATAGCATACAATTTACTGATTCAACCATTTTTAAGTGTACAATTCATTGACACTAAGTACATTCACATTGTTTTGCAACCATCAGGACCACACATTTCCAGAATTCTTTTCATTTTCCCAAACTGAAACTCTGTACCCTTTAAACAATAATTCCCTATCCCCCTTCCCCCCAGCACCTGGCAACCACCATTCCACTTTCTGTCTCAATGAATTTAAGTATTCCAGGTATCTCATATAAGTGGAGTCATACAATATTTATCCTTTTGTAACCAGCTTATTTCACTCAGCATAATGTTTTCAAGAATCATCCATGGTACAGCATGTGTCAAAATTTTATTTCTTTTAAGAATAAATAATATTCTGTTGTACTCTTATTCCATTGTACTCATATTCCGGACAAACCACATTTCGTTTATCCATTCATCTGTCAATGGACACTTGGGTTTCTTCCACCTTTTGTTTATTATGGATAATGCTGCTGTGAACATTGGTATATACATATTATTGATTTCAATAATTCTGGGTGTATATCTAGAAGTGGGAATGCTGGATCATATGGTAATTCTATTTTTAACTTTATAAAGAAATGCAACAGCAACATTTAACTCAGTGTTTGAAAAGCTGTTTTCTGTGGAACTATGGCCCCATCGGTGACTCACAGCGCATTTTAGCCTTGTAAAGTTCTGAGAAATTCTACAAGAAAGAAATCTTTTTCTCTTGGATTAATGCAGCATTTACCAAATGTATTAAACCATAGAATTCCTGCCCCATTCTTTTTTTAAAACTAAAATTGGAACACATTTTATCATAAAATATAACATCATTACTTTCTTAGAAGAGTAATGCGTTTTTATGGTATGAAACCTAAAATGTAACCTTAAAATAAGGCAGGGAAAAAAGATTGGTGACTGTTTATAAGAAGCACGCTTTTAAGAATGACCTTTCTGAAAATTAAATCTTGTTCAGAAAACTCTGCTTTCTTAGACATCAGTGTGTGAGTATAGGTCAAATGATAATTTTTTTATTTTTTATAATAAAAATTGTTAAAATAGGAAGTTTTGTGTTTCCATAGGATTAGTGTTTTTAAATATAAGTTTTAAAATATGAAATAATTTTAGATCTACAGAAAAATTGCAAAGACAGGGTCAAGAGTCCCCCTGGATACCTCTCACCAAGTTTTAGTTTCCCCTAATTAACATTATCCTGTCCTATTAACATTAACAGTAACATTCTCATTTCATGTTACCATGGTACCTTTGCAAACCTAATACACCAACGTGGGTCCATTACTATTAACTAAACCAAACAGACTTTGTTCGAGCATAGGTATACCTTTAGATAACTGCAGTACCTCCCTACACATGCATTTTCCAGAGGAGTTATTGAAGAACTTAGGTTTTCTATGTCTCATTCTTGAATTCAATATTTATATTTATAGTTATTGTTATCGTTATTGTTATAGTTATATTTTCCTGACTTAAATCATCTGCCTCACATTTCTGGAACTCACTTTTACTGTGAAAGAATGCTTCCTATGATTACCAAGTATGTTCTTTTATATGCAGTAGTTTAAGCAGAATAACTAAGCTACAATCCAATAGGCCTTCCTCATAATCATTATAGTCATCTTTTTAAAAAAAATTTTATTGTGATATAGTGGATGTACAATAGTATATAAGTTTTAAGTGTACAACACAGTGATTCTCACAATTTTTAAAGGTTATAATCCATTTATAGTTATTATAAAATATTGGCTATATCCCCTGTGCTGTACAATATATCCTTGTAGCTTATTTATTTTATCGTCATCTTTATTGAGTAAATCCACATATTGAAGTTCCTAATGAAACTGAGTTCTTAAACACATGAAAATTATTTTATCATTCCTCTTTTTAACTTCTATTATATTGTCATAATAAGAAGAAAGGGAAGCTGTATCAGTCAGGGTCCTAGAAGGGAACAGGTGACATGCCTGGATGGGGTGATTGAGGACACTTCAGTAAGATGTCTATTTACAAATCTGAGGGCAAGTTGAAGGATACCCTCAAGGACAGAGTGACACTCTGGAGCAACAACAGTGGGGGCTATCGTGACCCCCCCGCCCCAGGCTTGAAGGTACCAGAGAGGAGCAGTTGCAAGAAATGATGGCAACATAAATGCAAACAGGAAGTCGGCAGAGAAGTCTGTATCCTGAAACAGACTTTAAAAACAATTCAACTACAACTGTTTGTGTCATTCATTCTAGATGTTATTGCCCACATCAGCTGTGCAGAGTCAAACAAAGGGAGAAATCAGACTTTCGGTTTAAAAAAAAAAGGGAAAAATGAATAGCATGTCTGGTTTAACTTTAGGGTCACAATTCCCCTGCCATTCCTGGTAAATGCTGGGCTTAATGGCAGCTGTGTCAGAGCTCTGCTAGTTTTCTAGAATCAAGGTGGTCAGCATCTTTGCTGCAGAATGAGCTGTCCCAGCTTCATTGTGTTAGCTACATTGTGAAGGGACACTGCTACCTTGGGCATCCTTTGCTCTGGATGCTGGCTTTGTCTTTGTCTGGGTTTGTCCCTTCTCTGTGTTCATGTGGTTAGCAGTTGTTTCCTGCCTAGGGGCTCTGTAAGCACGGGCACATCATTTTCTATCTGTTTCTCCATGTTTGGGTTGAAAGAATTCCTAGTTACGTTCCTTATCAGAATGTATTCATATGTCAGTTTAACCTCATTAAGTCCATGATGAATTTTAAGATTTCTTTTTTGACCTCCAGCATGTGGACATGGATTTTTAAGTTATCATTCCAACCAGGAAGAAAATACTCCAGTGTATGCCCAGACTACTGACAGGCTAGAAAGAAGAATGAGTTCTTTCTCCCTTTATTTATTCACACACTCGTGTTTTGACAAAGACATTTTGGACCCAAGAGTTGACAGCTGGCTGAAACTCTGCTTTGACCGTCATAATAAAAAAGCAATTTGGAGAATATATTTATTTTAGGATTTCATTAGTAAGTCATGAGTTTGTGATGAAAACAAAATAATTTGAAATTTTTCAAAAGGTTAAAAAAAAGACATTACTAGGCTTGTTGATTAGAGAAATAGGAAAATATGTGTCATATTCAAAATAAATTAGGAAAAGTCGTTTTTACGTTAAATGACTGATGGATTTTTCCATGGGGAAATTTTCTCTCCATGAGCTACAGTGCTTGCCTTCAATACTGACACCAAATGCTCTGGGAATTGAAATCAATGACATTCAAAGTATCATTACTGGTAACAATAATAAACACAAGTAACAATGAGTAAGTACTAACATTGTACCAGGCTTTGTGCTAAGCATTGTACAGGATGATCTCAGTTAATACCCACAGGAGATAGGTCTTATGATGAATCTGTTATTACATAAACGAACAGGCAAAGAGCTGAAATATACCCAAGATCACAAAGGGTTGGAGCCAAAATTTGGACCCAGTTTTTCTGATTCCATTGCCCAGTGTCTTAACTATAGGAGTCTGTAGTCTCCCTGTGATTCAAATTCATGCAGGATTGGAGGAAGGGCCGTCTATGAGAATCTTTACAGGTTTGAAAGATGATCAGAACTTAGTGAAATGAAATGTAGCATGGTTAACTTCTTAATGAAGCTGCACTCATGTCCTAAAACTCCCTGTGCAAATACAGAAAGGGGAGATGGAGTTTAGTATCCACAGCCACATAAAAGACCAGAGGTTCTAATTATTAGCATTTTTGAAGTGAGTCTACTGTGTTGATTTGGCTATAAATGCAAGATAGCATATGGGAAAGTGTCTTTTAAACCACAAATCACTACACAATGTCTCATGTACATACAAATTTTGTTGTAGATATTAATTCTGCTCTAAAAGCTGGAGACAACACATGAGAAAGTGTTTGTAAATCACAAATCTCTACACAATATCATATTTGTACACATCTGTTCCAGTGATAGATCTTGATTCTTAAAAGGAGGAGGAATTTGGAGCAATTCTCCCTGTTCTTGGCTGGAACCCCACCCTTTGTCTAGAGCATGGCTCTCATAGCTGGAGCCATACTTTACTCAGGAACATATTAGAGGAGGGTCTTCAGGTTAGTGAGGAAGCTAAACCCAGGTCATGTGATGAAGAAAAAAGAACTCACTGGGAGTTGATATCTATTCAAACAGCTAGAGCTTCCTTGAGAAAGGAAAGTCAGGCCTGTTACGTGTGACTGCGAAGTGAAGCAGAGTAAATGGGTATAAGATGGAAGGTGGATTTTGCTCCACACTATGCGGAAGGAGCAGGTTGGCTTTGCCTAGGTTGAAAGGGGCTATGGGAAGGCAGGATGTTCAGCCAGAGGCTGGATGAGCTGATGGCAGATGGTGGTAGAGGGTGATGGCACATAGACCCTTGAGGTCCACTGCAAGCCCTAAAGGTGTGTGTCAGTGGCTGTTGGACAAACCCACCAAATTAACTAGTAGCTGAGGCTTTGCCAAATCCATCAACAAAATCTCTTCCTCTGATTCAAAGGATATGGATATATATATATATAGCTAAACTCTTGTAATGTAAACTTGAATATCGCCAATGTGTGTCCTGAATTGACTGATAGATGAAACCAGGTAACTGCACTGAGTGCTCTCTGATGATCTGGAAGTGTCTTTCTAGAATCAATTCACAGAATGTGTTTAGACCAGAGGGCAACTTGCCTTAGTTCTAGAGCTTTCTGGGAGGCCTCTGCACTTTCTAGATAGATCCCTGTGGTCTGTTGATGCCAGAGGCCAGCCAGGGGAACTGCCATGAACTGTTATCTCTTTCATTTTGGGGGTGGTGGTGGTAGTGGTTATTTATTGCTGTAATTGGAATGTTGAAGATACACGGTACACAGGATGATTTAGTTGGTTCTTTCTCTACCTCTTCAACTTTGTTTGGTTCTTCTTGCCTTTGCAGGAAAATTCAGGCCATTGCATATTTCTGGTCTGTCTTAGGGATTAAAAAAAAAAATCTTAAGGCCACCTTAAGTCATGGTCTCAATTTTGTACTTAAAAGGATGAGTCCCTTAGGATGTAAGAGTCTCAGCATCCACCTTCCATTAGAAATGACAGGTATTTCTGCACTAGCTCTTACGGTGGCAGAGAGGCTTCAGCTTGGGAAAGGGGTTTGGATGGATTCTCTTCTTCATGATTCTCCTTCCTCATTTGTGAAACTTTTGACACAGCCCCTCTGAACTGGAGAGTGGGCAGAGAAGAGTGATAAAGGATGTGCAGGAAAAATCTTCCTATCAGGTATTGCTTCAGGCTGCTGTCAGGCCCTCTGGGGCTGGGCAATGTGCAAAGCTAATGCTTTTCTCTAGTGAGTTGCTTTTGTTCAGAGATTGTTCCTTGCTGAGGAATCCCTTCCCTGTGGGTGATGTCCCCTCCCACATAGCTCATCACTGACTCTGAAGACCCCAGGAACCCCCGATCCCTGTGGCTTCTCTCTGCCAATGGCTGTTGGCCCAGGCATCACAATCAAACAGCATCATGGTCCCCTGCAGGGACAGATGGATCCCCACCCAAAGATGGTTTTGTATGTCCACACTGATGAAGCCACACACCAAGAGGGATGAAAAGGCTTTTAACTTACATAACTGAGGTCTCTGGGGAGAACAGACAGGCCTCTTGAACAGGTCAGAAATGGCTTGAGAGAGCAAGGAAAGGAGACCACTGGCCTGGGCTTTTACTGCGGGGACCTGGCTTGCAGGGTTTGAGGGAGTGCCCAGACTTTGTTACCAGCTTGTCCAGGTGTGGACCACCTGCAGAAGAAGGGGGGTGAGGCTTGAGGGTGGTCAGCAGTCAGTCATCAAACATGGAGTCAGACCCCTCATCACACACAGGCCTGCACCAGCGAAAGCCAGCCTGAATGGGTCCATGGGATTCCCACACACAGGCACACTTTCTTCCTTGAACCTGAGTGTCAGCCAATCCCAACATGGCCACGCTTCCTTGGAATCCTCTGTCAGCAGTCGGCCAGCCGGTCTCTAGGACTTCAGAAGTCTCAGGAGGGATCAGACATGTGTCTGTCCCCCCAGCTGCACCCCAGGTACAGGGGTTCATGGCACACTTTTCTCCTGACCCCTCTGGCCTCCCTCACTAGGTTCTAGGTGAGGGGCCGACACTCCCACCTCTCATCACTGGAGTGAAACTCACAGTGTAGCTCATTCCTAAGAAATTCTAATCAAAACCCTTCCTGCCTCCGCTCCACCTCCCACTCTTTTACGTTTGTAGTGTTGAGAGGTTCATGAGCGTTGGATCTGCTTGTGCTTCGGAGACTAAATCCAATGACATTTATGTCTGGCCTTTCAGTTGGGAACCGCCATCTATTGTACCTTGGGGCTACATTTAAACATACTGCTACATCTGTTTGTTTGTTTATTACTTATTCATGACACATCCTCCAATTACTTTCTCAGAGGGATTTGAGATGACTGAGGATATAAATTCACGTTCGGTCAGCCAGTTTCAAATACAGTCAGAGACTTATTTCTTCAGTCTTCATCCCCTGAAAAGCACTGCATCCCTATGGGAAATGACTATGATGTTCCTCATGGTATCTCAGAGACACCAATAAAGGTGCTCAAGAACGGGGAAATATGTCTATAGGAAATATAATTCTTAAAGCATTATTTGAGATCAATGAGTTGTAACTAGGTATATTCCGGAATCATCACTGGAGTTTAACATCCACGCACCGGGATCCACCCCCTGGCATTCTATTTTAGTATACCTAGGGTATTTCTAGTACATCTAGATATTTGCACTGAAAAATAAAAGATGCACAGGTGATTCTGATGCATACCCTGGTTAATATCCTCCTTCTTCAAATCATATCTCATCTAATTAATCTCATCTGCAGGACTAAACTTCCTTATATTTTTTATTTTGTTTTAAAATCTAGAATTTCACAAATAAAATGGAGCATTCCTTGCTGTGTCTTGCACATAGTGGGATGTGTTTATTCATTCATCCAATATTTATAGTGTTACCTGCTGGGTCCCAGCTCCTGGGCTATTAGCACATCAGAGAGACCCAGGCTTTGAATGAAGTCAGAGTCATTGTCAGGAAGTGGCACCAGCTGACAGTGAGGCTTTGCTCCAGGGTAGGCTCCCTGGGGAGATCAATGATTTGTAATTCATCTCTGGAGTTAATTTACCCTCCAGGATGAAGTGCTCCACACAAAGGGCTGACATGGAAGAGACCCTACAAGTATGCACCCTGCTGTAGAGTGGTGAATGGCTTATTTGAGTTTTAAAAGAATTTTTTTTTTTATTAAGACTTTACTTCCTAACTTAAATCTTCCTACCTAATGCAATCAATGTGTGAGTAGAATTTCTGTCAGCTGCATTATTTATGATTGTATGAGAAGATGTATGTATGTTTACCACTTAATGTAGTCCTTTTAGTAAACTATAGTTTTTTAGTAAAGAATCACTCAGCAAAAAAAAAAAAAAAAAAGAGTTTACTGAAATCTAGATGGAGGCAAGTTGGAGACTGAAGAGGAGTTCGGGACCTTCCAGAATCATCCAAGTCTCAGGCATCAAGGCTCCATTCTAAGATGGGGAATGTGGGAAGGGAAACCAGAGTATGGATTCAAAATACATTGTAGAGGGAGATGACTTGTGATGTTTCCCACTCTCCAGGTTTTCTCAGCTTTCTTCCATTTGTTGTCAATCAATTCGTTTTGTGTTTACATATGTCCAAATAAATCAACTCCCTTTTTTTTAAAACAATGAGAAACATAAAAATATATACTAATATAGCAAAACAGGCAATATAGACAGAGCCTCCGAAGGACGGTGCTCTTTGTCCCAGTGAAAGGTTTTCTGAAGATGGTATACAAGCTGGGGACTCACAGGATGGGTAGCACTACACTAAGGAATTATAAGCGGGTGGATGGCACGCTTTGTGTACTTCTGTCCTTATCTGCCACTTCTAATGAAAAAGGTCCTCCCCCCAGCTACATCCTCCCCATCTTTCACTGGACTGATTTTACCTTCATTCTCAACACTCTCATTTGTTTTGTCTTGCAAGCTTAATTAAGGTTTAAGGTGGGCAGTGAGCTCTTTTTAATAACGTGTCACAGTTGGAAGCTGGCCTCTTAGGAAGTGCAAAACTGGGAGGCATCTTGTCTGACTCTTGACTTGGTGCAGTGATTCAAGGACCCATTTAGACTTTGTGGAAATTATAGTAACATTTTAGAAAATGACACACATAAATGCAAATGATGCACGCAAATGCAAGCATTAGGATGCAGGAGCCCTTGACCATCTGTGTTCACCAAATGAAGTGTACATTTCTGTGAATATAATGGATGCATTAAGGATTGCGAATGCTGGTAACTCTGTGTTGGATCAATGTCTAGAAACTTCTGATTATTTTTGAATACAGTGACTTAGAACACAGAAGTTTCTTTTTTCCCTTTGTCGTTTTTATTACACTAGATATTGTGTAGTAAAGTTTCCACTGTAGAAAAATTAGAAAATGTTTTTAAAAATTGCCCCGATACCACCAGTCACTGAGTACCATGATGAATAATTTGGTTTATATGGCTATATAATTAGTTAAGAGGGTATCATATTATGTACTATTTTTATTTGTTTAGTTCACTAATAAAAACCTCATAGAGCAGTACTTTTAAAATAAACAGTAATTCCAGATTTATTAATTGAGCATCTACTATGTACCAGGCATATGAGATAGGAAAAAATGGGGGAACAAAACTCCTCTCACAGAACTTATAGTTCAATGAAAGAGACAGTCCTCCATGAAGGATCATGGCAGATGTTGTTTCAAACTGTGATAACTGTGTGAAAGAAGCACACAGTGTGTGATGAGAGGATAAAATGGGAGGTGGGGCTGGTGTAATGAGGAAGGTCAAGGAGGTTCCCTGTGAGGGAGGGAGTTTTGAGCTGATATCTTAGGAATAATTGGGAGATAGCTAGGGGAGAGCTTGTCAGTCAAGACAGTGAAAATCGGTGCTGTTTCAAACTTACCTCACTACAATCTTAATAATGTAAGCTCAGCCCCTTTCTCTCTCTCCTACCCCCTTCACCCCTTTCCTCTTTTCTTGGGTAAGTAGCCTTGAGATCCATGAGTCCAGATCTGTGTCATCTTTAATTTGCTGGCCTGACTCTTGCTTCACATGTCCTTGCATCCCTGTCCTATTATGCATCCTTCTCTTTCCAGCACGGGTTGCTCCAATGCTAGGTCTTTTCTCAATAGGGGCTCCTGTGTTAGGAGAGAAATTTTCTATCTTCATCACCAGTTGCAGGAGGCCAAGATAAGCTTGTTCAATAACATGTGTGGTGTGACTGTGAGGCCCTCTTGATTGCAAGTGAGAAGAAGTTTCTTCCAACGGAGCCAGAGTCAGATTTGCCCAGCAGTTACGGGCTGATGCTGCCATTATGAACACAACTGAAGGAAGTGAGTGATAAGATTTCCTAAGCCCTCTGGTGTGCGTCATAGTTGTTTGGGAAGACCTGGCTCGTCCTCTTGCTAGATGTGTACTCAGGCAGGTTGCTGACCTGAGTTTTCTCATTGATAGTGTAGGGATGATGACACTGGTGTGGACTTCTGTCGTTTTGGCTGCTCAACACCTCTTTCCTTGGGGAATGCTCCTTCACCATCTGGTGCTGGAGAAGCTGCCAATCACAAGACACACCTTTCTGGCCACAGGGGTGTTTATGGAACTCAGGCTTGGCCAATGGCAGTGACCCATGCTCTTGGCCACAGTGATCAGCCTGCGAATAGGAATGTGACTCAAGTGAGGTCAATCAGTGTCCTTCTTGGGGGTCTTATTTATAGTGAGAGAGACAAACCCAGTCTTTCTCCTTGTATCAAAAACTAAAGGGAGATGCGGGCAGCCATGTTTCCTATCTCACAGGGGAAATCCTGTCTGAAGTAGGAAAGAATAAACCAAAAAGAGCTGAGCATAAGTGGGAGGGGGAGAGATAGAGTGAAAGCAAGAGGCAGAGAGGAGGTGGGGGGGGGTTCCAGGCTCATGACCCTGCAGGAGACCCTTGTCATCTCCAAGCCCACCTTCATCTCTAGACTTTCTTGTTACGTGTTTCTTTAAAATTCCTTTTTTTGTTGGTGTCAGTTTTGGTTGGGTTTCCATCACTGGAAACTAAAGCTAAAAAAAGGTCCTGGCTAAAAAATATCTACTTTATAGAGTTGTGAGAACTAAATTAAAATCTGTGTTTTGTTAAGTGCATAATCAGCACAGTATCTGGAGAATGGCAAGTACTTAATACCTTATGGTTAATGCTGTTGGTAAGACTTGTCTATATCTTAGAATCTGGCTAGTAAAGGATGGTCTGTGTGATCCAGCATCATTGAGATCATCCAGGAGCCCATTAGAATTGTCAAATCTTGGTTCCCATCTATAATCTGCTCAGCCAGAACATAGCATTTTGCAAAGTCCATGCATGAGTTGTATGCAAAATAAACTGTGAAAAGCACCAGCCTGGTATGGTGATGAGTTTTTAGATACAGCATCAAAGGCACAATCCATGAAATAAATAATTGATAAGCTGGATTTCATTAAAGTAAAAAGCTTCTGCTCTGCAAAAGACAGTGTCAAGAGAACGAGAAGACAGGCCAGAGGTTGGGATAAAGTATTTACAGAAGACATATCTGATAAAGGACTGTTATCTACTATATAACAAGAACTCTTAAAACTCAACAACAAGAAAACAAACAACTCAATTAAAAAATGGGCCAATGACTTCATCACCAAAGAATATACAGAAATGGCAAATAAGCATATGGAAAGAGGTTCCACATCATATGTCATCAGGGGAATTCAAATCAATACAACAGAATACCATTACACACCTATTAGAATGGCCAAAATCCAGAACGCTGACACCGAATTCTGGCTAGGATGTGGAGCAATGGAAGCTCATTCATTGCTGGTGAGAATACGAAATGGTACAGCCACTTTTGAAGACAGTTTGGTTGTTTCTGACAAAACTAAACATACTCTTACCACTCAATCTAGCAATCACATTCTTTGGTATTTACCCAAAGGAGTTGAAAATTTATGTCCACACAAAACCTGAATGTGGTGTTTATAGCAGTTTTATTCATAGTTACCAAAACTTGGGAGCAATCAAGATGTCTTTCAGTAGGTGAATGGATTAGTAAACTGTGGTATATCAAGACAATGGAATGTTATTCAGCAATAAAAAGAAATGATTTATCAAACCATGAAAAGACATGGAGGAATCTTGAATGTGTATTACTAAGTGAAATAAGCCAATCTAAAAAGGTTATATACTGTATAATTTCAAATATATGACATTCTGGAAAAGGCATATCTATGGAGACAGTAAAAAAAAAAAAAAAAAAAAAATCAATGGTTGCAAGGATTGAAAAAGTGGGGAGGGATGAATAGGTGGAGCCCAAAAGATTTTTAGGGCAGTGAAACTATTATATATGACACTATAATGATGGATACATGTCATTATACATTTTATCAAAACCCATAGAATATAAACTATGGACTTTGGGTGATTATGATGTGTCAATGCAGTCTTATCAATTGTAACAAATGGACCACTCTGGTGGGAGATGTTGATGATGAGGGAGTCTATGCATGTAAAAGGGCAGGAGGTATATGGGAAATCTCTGTCCCTAGCTCTCGCTTTTGCTGTGAGAATTGAATTGCTGAAACTACTATAAAAAAATAATGTCTTAAAAACAAACGAACAAACAAACAAACAAACAAAAATTCTGGCCTGGTCACACCAGACGCACAGGCAACAAAAGTAAAACTAGACAATTTAGACCACATCAAAATAAAAAAAAACTTCAGTGCATCAAATACATATGAACAGAGTGAAAGGGCAACCTACAGAGTGGGAGAAAATACATATAAATCATATATCTGATAAGATGTTAATAGGCAAAATATTTAAAGAACTCCTAAAACTCAACAACAACAACAACAAAATCCTCCAAATAATCCAATTAAAAAATGAACAAAGACTTGGATAGACATTTCTCCAAAGATGATATACAAATGGCCAATAACCACATGAAAAGATGCTTAACATCACTGATCATGAGGGAAATGAAAATCAAAATCACAATGAGATATCACCTCACACCCATTAGGATAGCTACTATCAAAACCCCCCAAATGTTTGATGATAAATGTTGGCGATGATGTGGAGAAATTGGGGTCCTTGTGCATTGCTAGTGGAAATGTAAAATGGTGCAGACTCTGTGGAAAACAGTCTGGCAGTTCCTCAAAAAAATTAAACCTGGAATTACCATATGATCCAGTAATTCCACTTTCAAATATTTAGTAAAACAAATTGAAAGCAGGCACTCAAACACATACGTGTACACCCATGTTCACAGCAGCACCATTCATAATAGCCAAGATATGGGAGCATCTCAAGTGTTCATCGATGGATGAATGGATACAGACAATGGAACATTATTCAGCCTAAAAAGAAAGGGAATTCTGACACATGATATGACATGGATGAACCTGAAGACATTATGCTAAGTGAAATAAGCTAGTCACTAAAAGCCAAATATACTATATGATTCTACCTAGATGAGGTATCTAGAATAGTCAAATTTATAGAGACACAAAATAGAATGGTGGGTGCCAGGGACTGAGAGAAGGAGGGTGAGAATGGGAAGTTACTGTTTTATGGGTACAGAGTTTTAGTTTTGCAAGATGAAAAAGTTCTGGAGATTGGTTGCACAATAATTTGAATACACTTAACACTACTGAAGTGTTCACTTAAAAATGATTGAGATGGTAACTTTTGTTATGTGTTTTTAACATAAATTTTAAAAAGACTAAGACAAATGGCAAAAAAAATTTAAACCTCTGGTCAACTGGGGGTCCTTTGATGAAAGGGTCTGAAGAAAGGAGATGTTACAAGTGTTTGTCCCACTGATTCCAAATAGAGACTCTCAGACGTGTGCCTCAGAAGTCAGAAAGTCAATGAGATGAAACAGTGACTTCATGGACAGGTTGACAGTGACAATATCACCAACAAAGATTTGACAACTAGCAGCCTTAGTCTGTCACCTGGCTCATAAAAGACTGTTCCTACTTTAAGTTTGACTTGGCGCTTGGATAATTGTTACCTTGTTCTATATAGTAAATGTCGTCAGAATTCTTTTCTACCCTAACTAGGGCAAGTTCATTTCTGGAATAAATGCAGCCCTCAAAATACAGAGGGGCTCTGTTCCAGAAAAATTCATTTCTAGATCAGCTGAGTGAAAGTTTGAAAACAATTCTAGAAGTGGTCTTTAAGTTATAAGTTCTTTTGATACAAACCTTAGGAAAGTACCAATGACCTGACAGTTCTTAAAACTAATTTCATTCACAACCAACGGTCATTTCTCATAGATAGAACCTTCTGTAGTTCAATCAAGGAAATTGGATATAGAATTCTAGGCCTAAGACTCTTCCCTCATGCTAGGATTCTGGTCAACGTAGTATAGGCACAGATTACTATCCAAACAGAGGTCAAAATACTATAATAATGGTTAGGAAAGTGACTGATGCCCACTCAAATGCATGGCTTCTGGGAAACTTTGTTGGAGACACAGGCTTGACCTCAGAGTAGGGCCTCTGAAAAATATCTCCCCCAAAATGTATCCATGTCCTAATCCCTGTGAAAGTTACCCTATATAACAAAAAAGGGGGGGGAGGTCTTTGCAGATGTAATTAAGTTAAGGATATTGAGAAGGGCAGATTATCCTGGACTATCCAGGTGGGTCCTAAATGTGATCATATGTATTCTTCCTAAAAGGGAGGAAGGGGGAGATTTGACATTACACAGAGGAGAAGGTGACTTGAAATAACAGAGAGAGATTTGAAGATGCTGGCCTTGAGGACTGGAGTGTTGTGGCCACAAGTCAAGGACTACCGGTGACCACAAAGCGAGAAGGAGCAAGGGACGGATTCTCCCCTAGAGCCTCTGGAGGGAATGCAGCCCTGCTGACAACTTGATTATGGGCCAACCATCCTCTTGCTTCCCCTTCTGCTCTGCTGCCCCAGGTGTGATCTTCCACAGAGGAGCCCCTCCCAGCCCCCAACCCAGCACAAGGGGCTCAGTGCTTCCCTCTCTGCCGGAGTGTGTGCAGGTGTGCAAGGGTTTTGCTTGAGGGGATAGGAGATCTCTAGGAAAATAGTACATTCCTGTATCAAAATAGGTTTGATGATACTCAGCTATTGATTAAGTACCAAAATTTTGAATTGTCTCAGCATTTGCCCAGAAGTTTTAAACCAGAGGTGACTTAGCTGTCTGGAAGAGTCAGGATCACATGTTTTTCCCCACCACCAGAGGAAATGAGGGCTCATGAGCATGGTGTATTCTGCTATGGAGAAATACACGTTGCATCTCTGCACATGTAAATATTAACCTACAAACATCCCACTGGGCAGAAGCCACGCCTGTCCCCAGAGGAGGGGACTCCTACACGGACTCCTTCAATTGACCTCCTTCCTACATGGACCACACTTTTGCTTCAGGTCAAGTTCTGAGCCTGGATCCAAACTGTTGCTTCTTGGAAACATGTTTGGTTTTACTCATAGCACTCTTCATGAGCTGTAGCAAATTTTGCAGGAAAAGTCTGTGTGTGTGGTGGGATCTACAATTCATCCCATGTACGCCCCATAGAAGAAAGTCCTTCTGCATCCTGCTTTTCCTGATATTCATTGACTGGTATTCATCACTAGCTATCTCTAGGCCAGGGGTAGATCCTGTTAATGGATAATGCAGGAAATTTTGCATACTTTATGCAAAAATGGTGGTCCTTTTAATGTCTAAGCCAACAGAACCTAAGATTTAGGTTTCCCTGCACTTCGTACTGAACTTACCACTTTATGCACTCTGAAAATGCAGGAGAGGAGATAGTGATGATGAAAAAGACTTAGAGCTTCTTAGTTATAGGCTCTGAAATGGTCCGCTCTACTGAGGATCATCGGGCATTCTTAGCACGTGTTCAATTTTGGATCACACTGTGCAACCAGCCACCGTTCAGGTGGCAGACAGGGAGAGGGGGCTGCAGCTGTAGTGAGTGACACTAGCTGAATGTTTGCAGTGACCTCACTCTTAAAGCAAAGTCATGGAGATTTTTCTGGTGAGCTTTGTGAGAGTTAGACAGCGATCCTGGCAGCTCTGAGAAAACTAGTGCTGTGCCCAGCTCCACACTGTGGTCTCTGTAACACCCTTAGGCTCTATCCAAGGGAGTGAAGCAACCTCCTTCTACCCAACCCGACCTCCCAAATTGTACCTTCACTTGCTTATGCAGAAAATCACTGGAATTAAAGCCACATGCCCATTCCAATACGGTCCTTCGTCTAAACAAGACCAATAAATGTGGGAAGGAATAGCAGCTGAGGACCACTGCCTTTCAGAAAGTTTTCCATCTCCTTGCAGACACACACATCTGTGTCTTGATCACACTCCTGTGATCTGGTCTTCCTGTGGCAATTGGGTCCATTGATCTCCTGTTTCTATTTTCAGTGTGTTCTCTCCACAAACACCTAGGGCAGTGCTTCCACACATGAAAGCATAATGAATACTTTTCTACCGAATTCTGGACCTCTCTGGAAGTGTCAGCCAGCCAGTACTTGAAACAAAGCCCAATTTCCTATTAATTATACTCAGCAATATGACTCATATAGAAGGAGCACAAAACAAATTGGAAAAAAATAAAATTAGGCAGGAGAAACTAAGGGAGTGAAATTGGACAAAGGTAATAGGAGAAAAAAATAACCATTGTGATGAGTCTGAATGAACAGAGTAGACAGAGTGGGGAGGTGATGCCTCCAGGAGGCTATCACAGAGAATAAGAAATCTAGGCTGAAATTATCACTGGCATATGAGTCATGGATAAATGAAATAACATGTTTTGTTTTGTAAGATAGAGTGTCCAACCAATTTAGTTCACTGATTGGTTTTATTGTTTTGTTTTGTTTTTTTCCCCGTGGAAGAGACTGGTTGTCAGATTCTTCTTTTCTCATTAAGTTGCCTGTTTTACTTTAAGAATATTGCTACCCCACTCTTTTTTTGGGGGGGAGGTTGTTGGGATGCCGAATATTACACTCTGGGGCTGGGCTAGGAGGTGAGAAGACAGGGAACACAAGCTGACCTCAGAGAGAGTCAGAGCAGGTTCAAGTGCAGGACCAGTAAGTCAGGGACCAAGTGCTTATAGCTACCCAACTCTCAAAGACATACTGGGGGGGCTTCCCTGGTGGCGCAGTGGTTGAGAATCTGCCTGCCAATGCAGGGGACACGGGTTCGAGCCCTGGTCTGGGAGGATCCCACATGCCGCAGAGCAGCTAGGTCCATAAGCCACAACTACTGAACCTGCGCGTCTGGAGCCTGTGCTCCACAACAAGAGAGGCTGCAATAGCGAGAGGCCCGCGCACCGCGATGAAGAGTGGCCCCCACTCGCTGCAACTGGAGAAAGCCCTCGCACAGAAACGAAGACCCAACACAGCCAAAAATAAATAAATAAATAGATTTTTTAAAAAAAGACATACTGGAAGATTGGTGCAGAGGAGAGAAACCTGTCCTGGAAACATGACAGAATCTTCTCAGGTAGGATGGCAGAGGGCCTTTGAGGAGCATAAGGAGAGAGGGGAAGGTAACAAAGAACATTGACAGCATTTATGAACTGATGAATTAGGGTGCCCTTTAGATTGAAAGATTCCTGGCCCCAGGATTATATTTTTCTGTGTGCTCTGCCCTCCAAGTTGGGAAGCTGGGAGTTAGGATACCCATCTAGTCTAATTCCACAAGAAACAGAGAATCAAAGAATAGGGAGAAGATCGAGAAGGACAATCCAGGAAACCAGTTCTTCCCAGCTTGATGGTCAGTCTCCTGCTTCTTCCAGCAGCGGCATCTCGCAGTTGATCTCCCAAGGTCTCCCAGTGCCGCCTTGGATCCTTTGGCAGCCTGAGAGCATAGATCATAGTAGGGTCCTTCCCAAGGCTGATAGGGCCAAGACTTATTGAGTAGCTATCATATTCCAAGCACTTTACATACAGTCTAGTAATCTTTACAGCTGAGAAAACAGAAGGTGACAGAGTTAAGTGATTTTCCCAAGGTCTGGGAAGTGGTGAAGTTGGGATTTGAGGCTGTCTGTTGCACAAGCCTGCATTCTTTCCACTGAGACACACTGTCTCTTTCATAAGATAACGCTTTGTTCAGAGTGTGTAGTTGCATCAGGAAAACAAGCCTATGATACTGCATGATGTCACACTGTGCTGAGATGTTTATCAGTTGCTACTTTGAGAGAGAGTCCAGGTTTGCTGACTTTTCCTAGGATCCTTTCCATGTTTTAAAGCAAACATTTTGAAAGGTATTTTATGCAGACCCTATATCTCCTTCTTGAAAATTCTTTCCACAACTCTTCTTGGGTGCATACTAAGATCGGTTTCCATGTGAAGTTCTTAGAGATGATCAAACATACCACGCCTATGAGTGCAGCGGTACAGGTGGAGCACCAGAACCGAGAAAGAACATCAAACCTTCCACAACTATTTACTGAGTGCTTACTCTGCCTCTGTCTGTCTCTCTCTCTCTCTGTCTTTCTCTGTCTCTCATGCACGCATGCCTCATTTGGATTTTGAAATAAAGAGGATATCTCCTGTGTTTTCCTGTCCCACTTTCCCCATTCTTTTGCTGGCACTACACCACTTTTTTTTTTTTTTTCTGGGTAACCGTCCTTTCTCCACTCCTGGTCCATGTGACTCTAAGTGTGGCTTGACCCTGGTATGAATGCATAAATGAGGCAGCTCCTATGAGCATATTCCACACTCCTGTCCAGTGAAAGGTTTGGGAATGGGCATGTGATCCAGGTCAGACCATTCACGGGACCTATGGAGAAAGAATGCTCTCTTTTATGGTTGCTAAGTAGGTGATATGTACACCTGATTCTACTGGGCTCCCACAGCAGAAAGCCTCGCTGAGCATGAAGCTGACCTAGAAGAAAGAAAAACAAAAGGAGATGGACAAGCCCTGTTGGTAATTTTATATCCTGGGACCAGCCCGGGATCTGCGACATAGATCCACCAGATCTCCAACACAATCTTTCACCTTTGGTCATCAGGAATAGCTTGAGCTGTTAACAACACAATACTCTGACTTCCACCTGCTATTATTCTTGGGTGAAGAGCTTCTTTGGAGAGCCCACTGGAAGAGGCAGTTTAGGGGACAGGCATCTTAGGTGTCTGGTCATAATCTCAGTCATAATACAGTTGGGTCTTCATATCTACTGGTTTCACATCTGTGGATTCAACCAAATTTGAATAAAAAATATTCAAGGAAAAGAGTTCTAGAAAGTTCCAAAAAGTAAAACTTGAATTTTCTGTGTACCGGTAACTATTTACATAGCATTTATATTGTATTAGATATTATAAGTAATCTAGAGATGATTTAAAATATATGGAAGGATGTGCATAGGTTATATGCAAGTACTATGCCATTTTATATGATGGACTTGAGTATCCTTGGATTTTGGTATCTGCGGGGGACCCTGGAACCAGTCCCCTGCAGAAACTGAGGGATGACTATACTGTCAAATGTCATCAAAACTCCTAGCAGAGGTCACAGCCATCATTTCCCCACTTGTATTCAGAAAGAATTTAAGTGTCAACAACATCAACAGTTATTTGCAGGGTCATGTCACTGGCTTTCTCATTGCATGAAACTGTTAATGAACTGAGGGTACAAAACCCGAAAAAGTGTGAAATGGAAATGCACCAAAACCTCTGTTTCCTGTGATGTTTGTATACAACCAATTAGTTGCAGTCTTCACCAATGACTTTAATTCAAAATAAAACAGTCTTTTCATTGTACTTTAAAAAGTACCTACCACAGTCAGGTCTTTCAACTAATATAAAGAGTTAGCTGAGGATGTTAAGTGTAACTTTCCACCCCATTCTCACAGCATACAAAAAATGAATCATTATGCAAAAGCAACCTAAGGACCGATCTAGAAATTCAAACCACAGATTACACTTTGGCGCTACCGGCTGCACAAGTATGGGGAAGTGTCATTTCAAATAAAAATAACAATATATATGAAAGTATATTTCTAGTAAGAAATTTCAGCTATGATGGCATCCATCCTTCTGCTGTAAATTATACCACATTTGCCTGCTGGCTTAAAGAAATCACAGCCCTGGAAACTCCTCTAGATGTAATCTTTGCACTTCTATGCAAAGTCCTGAGAGGAAAACACACTTAAAACACAAGAATGTTCCCCTATTCAAGCTCTCTGTTCCCCAGGCGCTGTGCAATAATCTGTGCCCAGTGGCAGGAATAATGCTTAAGCCATTAGCGTCATAAATTGCTTAAAGGACAAGGTGTAGGTGATATGAAAGATACATGGAGTGGAACTGAGCAAATTAGGCCAGTCCCTGTTGTTTTAATCTTTATTTATTAATGGCAATAATTCGGTCCTAATCTTTTGTTCAGCACTTCATCAATTATGTGGCATGCAAAGCTCTTCAAGCTCTCCAAATAATTTTCTTGACTTCCTTTTTCTTCTCCTGCAGAGACAAAATGCAGATGGCTCTAATTCCTTAGAATGGGGTCATGAGTAACCTCAACAGATTCTTGTGGTTCCTGCTGTTAAAAGGGTCTGTAGGAATTCATCATCTCCTCCCCCAAACGAGGACTTTTTTTTTAAATTAAGTTTTACTGGAGTATAGCTGCTTTACAATGTTGTTAGTTTCTGCTACACAGCAAAGTGAATCAGCTATACGTATGCACATATCCCCTCTTTTTTGGATTTCCTTCCCTTTTAGGTCACCACAGTGCATTGAGTAGAGTTCCCTGTGCTATACAGTGCTTTCTCATTAGTTACCTATTTTTATACATAGTAGTGTATATATGTCAATCTCAATCTCCCAGTTCATCCCACTCCCCTTTCCCCCCTTGGTATCCATATGTTTGTTCTCTACATCTGTGCCTCTATTTCTGCTTTGCAAATAAGTTCATCTGTATCATGTTTCTAGATTCCACATATAAGTGATATTATACGATATTTGTTTTTCTCTTTCTGACTTAACTTCACTCTGTATGACAGTCTCTAGGTGCATCCACGTCTCTGCAAATGGCACAATTTCATTCCTTTTTATGGCTGAGTAATATTCCATTGTATATATGTACCACATCTTCTTTATCCATTCATCTGTCAATGGATACCTAGGTTGCTTCCACGTCCTGGCTATTGTACATAGTGCTGCAATGAACATTGGAGCACATGTGTCCTTTTGGAATTATGGTTTTCTCAGGGTATATGCCCAGGAGTGGGATTGCTGGGTCATATGGTAGTTCTATTTTTAGTTTTTTAAGGAACCTCCATACAGTTCTCCATAGTGGCTGTACCAATTTACATTCCCACCAACAGTGTAAGAGGGTTCCCCTTTCTCCATACCCTCTCCAGCATTTATTGTTTGTAGATTTTTTCGATGATGGCCATTCTGACCAGTGTGAGGTGATACCTCATTATAGTTTTGATTTGCATTTCTCTAATGATTAGTGATGTTGAGCATCCTTTCATGTGTTTGTTGGCAATCTGTATACCTTCTTTGGAGAAATGTCTATTCAGGTCTTCTGCCCATTTTTGGATTGGGTTGTTTGTTTTTTTGATATTGAGCTGCATGGGTTATTTGTATATTTTGGAGATTAATCCCTTGTCAGTTGCTTCGTTTGCAAATATTTCCTCCCATTCTGAGGGTCGTTTTTTCATCTTGTGTATGGTTTTCTTTGCTGGGCAAAGGCTTTTAAGTTTCATTAGGTCCCATTTGTTTATTTATTTATTTATTTTCATTACTCTTGGAGGTGGGTCAGAAACGATCTTGCTGCGATTTATGTCAAAGAGTGTTCTGCTTATCTTTTCCTCTAAGAGTTTTATATTGTTCAGCCTTACATTTAGGTCTTTAATCCATTCTGAGTTTATTTTTGTGTGTTGTGTTAGGGAGTGTTCTAATTTTATTCTTTTCCATGTAGCTGTCCAGTTGTCCCAGCACCACCTATTGAGGAGGCTGTCTTTTCTCCACTATCCATCTCTAGAACATCTTCATCTTCTCAAACAGAAACTCTGTACCTATCAAACAACTCCCATTCCCTCACCTCTTAGTCTCAGGTAACCACTATTCTACTTTCTATTTCTTTAAATTTGCTTATTCTAGATACCTCATGTAAGTGGAAAAATGCAATATTTGTCTTTTCATCTTTGGCTTCTTTCATTTGGGATAGTATCATCAATGTTTATCCTTTTTGTAGCATGTATCAGAACTTCCTTCCTTTTTAACACTGAATACTATTCCATTGTGTGTATATATTAGATTTCATTTATCCATTCATCTGTTGATGGGCATTTGGACTGTGTCCACATTTTGGCTATTGTGAATAATGCTGCCAGAGCATTGGTGTACTCTGTTTGAATTCCTGCTTTCAGTTCATTTGAGTATATACTTAAGATTGCTGGGTCATATGATAATTCTATGTTTAACTTTCTGAGAAACTACCAAAACGTCTTCCACTGCAGCTATACCATTTTACGTTCTCACCACTAGTGCGTGGGGATACCAATTTCTCCACATCCTCACCAATACTTGTTATTTTTCCATTTTTGTTTGTTTGTTTGTTTTGGTAATAGCCTTCACAACATATGTGAAGTGGTATCTCATTGTGGTTTTGATTTGCATTTCCCTAATGATTAGTGATATTGAGAATCTTTTTTTTTTTTTTTAATATATATTATTTATTTATTTAGGCTGCACCAAATCTTCGTGGGATCTTTAGTTGTGGCATGCAGACTTCTTAGTTGTGTCATGTATATGGGATCTAGTTTCCCGACCAGGGATTGAACCTGGGCCCCCTGCATTGGGAGCATGCAATCTTACCCACTGGACCACCAGGGAAGTCCCAAGAATCTTTTCATGTGCTTATTGGCTATTTGTATGTCCTCTTTGGAGAAATGTCTATTCCCTTCGCCATCTTTTAAATTTCTTAATGTAAATTCATGTCAGTGATACTGAGCAGGACCCTATGGGGCTCCTGGGCACAAAAGCCTTTCTGTGTCCCCCATTTCTTGATTACAGGAAATAGGCTTCATTCAGCCTCTGTGACCTTCCCTGAGTTCCAATGGGCAGGTTCAAAGAGTTGCTAATTAAGGAAGGGAAGGGAAGGGATGTGGAGACAACGGAGGAACAGTCAAGAGAAACAGTAGTGCAGCCTTGGGGCAGGGTCCTGGTTCCCCATAAAGGGATACACACAACAATACCTTTGAGCTGTTTTGGACATACTGGAACCCCCACCAGGTGGGAGAAGTTAACTGTATGCTGCCCACAAGTGTGTAGACCCCAGACCTGCTGGAACCAGAAGGTTGGTGATGCTGACTCCCACTTACCTCACCACCAACCAGTCAGAAGAATGTCCATAAGCTGATCATGCCCTCTTTGCACCATTACTATAAAATTCCTCACTACTCCCTCCAGGTTGGGACACACAGTTTTGAGGGCATCAGCCCACTGTGTCCCCCTTTGCCTGGCAAAGCAATCAAACTCTTCTTTTCTACTTTACCCAAACTCTGTCTCTGAGAATTAATTCAGTGTCAGGTTACAGAGTCTGCCTTTGGCTTCATAAGTTCTTTTTAATTATTTAATTCCTGGTCAGCTTGACTGTAGGGAGGGACGGTGCTGAGCTTGTTGACTCAAAAAGACTGGCTTACTGCATGGCAGGTTTTTCTACTATAAATTTAAGTTTCCCTGTGGTTTATACTTCAGTCTTCTGAGCCTGACCAACGTGAGTTCATACCTGGGAGATGGATTTGCTCTTGAGGTGTTGGCAAATCAGATTCTGAATTTGTGATGTAGAGGCCTAAACCCAGACCACTGTATATTCCCTACTGTGACGAAAGACCCCCCCCTGAGGGTCTGGGGAGAGAACTATTGGTTCTCCATGATTTTTAGATTCACCTAAAAGCCGTCATATTTCAGCTACTTGGAAACCACATGTGGCCAGTGTCTCCTGTCTGGAGCAGTACAGACATGGAGCTTTTCCTTCGTCTCAAAAGTGCTACTGGGTAACGATGATTTAGAAAAAAAGAGCGTTTTAAAAAGAGCATTGGAAAGTGATCATGATAAACAAAATACAACGATAATAATAAAAAAGGACTCTAGGATTAAGAAACAATGTTAGAACAGAGTTGAAATAAACCCTATACTTTAACGACTAGGGAAGAGCCCATTAGTCTTCTGTGGTATAGAATCATTTGTAAAATGAGCCTAATACTAGTGAGCATGTCACAGGGCTGATGTGACAATTAAGTGAGGATTAACAGCCTAGCACATAGTAAGCATTATATAAGTATGTGCTGACCATGGAAATTCACTGCTCAATTCTCCTGCTGCTGGGAATGCTCACCCTGAGGCCATGCTTCCTGCAGGCAGGTCCCAACCAATAACAGAGTGTGACAGGGTGTTAATGCACCCACATTGGGCAAGATGTGAGATCCCCATTGGTCTGGCAGAAACGTTTTAGAGCTGTGCTATAGTCCAAGACTCTTCCTAATTCAACCCTTCTTCCTTCCTGCTCTCCTTTGCCAGGTGCCAAACTTGCAACATGGTTTGCAGGCTCTCCCCATTTCCATCTTTTCCCATTTTTCCCTTAATACATCTCTTGCATGTCTAATCTTGTCTTAGCATCTGCTTCATGGTAGATCCAAAGTGAAGAAATTGTTCGCTGCTATTAGTATTCTTTCCAGGAGACATGTCTTCACCTTTCTGCCATGTGAAAACTCTTAGCAGCCTCTTTCCATCAAAACTCCCACATTAGCTAAGCGACTATTATTTCTTCCATTTCTTCTGAGCCTCTTGTGATCTTCTCAGCTCTTCAAGCACAGGCTGTCAAGACATCTTTTTGGTGCCTCTAATTTGGGGCTCTTGGAAGGGACATTCTAAGGTACATTCATCTCTCTGAAATACATTCAAAATCCAGATGTTACCTATTATTTTCACCTTTTGAAATAGGTTATTTATTTCTAATTGTTCTACTAGAACACCTGGATTTTTAATCGCCAGTTTCATGAAAAAAACTGGAGATAGTATTTTTTCCCCAATTCCAGAAACTTCCTTCAACCTTCTTGTCTTCTTCTCCAGCTTGGTCAAAACACAAAAGAAAACCCTTGTAAGCAGTGGACCTGAGCTTCAAGTTTTCAATCTGTCATCCAATCAATGTTCAGTTGTTTCCTTCTTCAGAATTTTACTCCTTCATTGGTCCCTATCTCCTCTCCCAGGGCCATGTCTATCCAAATTGTCACCATTACTTACTTACTTGGACAAAACCCAACATAGATGCCATTTTTTCCCACAACCTGCAACACAACCTGCATGTTGTGCAAGGTAAAAAAAAAATTAAAACTACCATATGACCCAGCAATTCCACTCCTGGGTATATAGCTGAAAAAACTAAAAACACTAACTCATAAAGGTACATGAATCCCAATGTTCATAGCAGCATTATTTATAATAGCCAAGATATGGATGCAATTTAAGTATCCATCAACAGATGAACGGATAAAGCAGAAGTGATATATATATATATATATATATATATATATATATATGTATATATATATATATATATCCATTCATATATATATATGTGCGTGTGTGTATATATGTATATATCTTATGGCTGAGTGATATTTTATTGTGTGGAATATATACATATATATACTACATATATATATTACAGCTATATATATATATATAAAACAGCTACATGTAAAAGAATGAGATTAGAATATTTCCTCACATAATATACAAAAATAAACTCAAAGTGGATTAAAGGCCTAAATGTAAGACCGGAAACCATAAAACTCCTGGAAGAGAACATAGGCAGAACACTCTGACATAAATCTTAGTAATATTTTTTTGGATTATCTTCTAAGGGAAAAGAAATCAAAGCAAAAATAAAAATTGGGACCTAATTAAACTTAAAAGCTTTTGCATAGCAAAGAAAACCTACCGAATGAAAAGACAACCTACTGAATGGGAGAAAATATTTGCAAATGATATGACAGATAAGGGGTTAATATCCAAAATACATAAACAGCTCATACAACTCAATATCATAAAAACAAAGAACCCAATTTAAAAAATTAGCAGAATAGCCAAACAGACATTTTTCCAAAGAAAATATACAGATAGCCAACAGGCACATGAAAAGATGCTCAATATCGCCAATCATCAGAGAAATGCAAATCAAAATCATAATGAGATATCATCTCACATCTGTCAAAACGGCTATCATTGAAAAGTCTACAAATAACAAATGATGGCGAGGATGTGGAGTTTCCTCAAAAAACTAAAAATAGAACTACTGTATGATCCAGCTATTCCACTGCCGTATATGTGCCTGAAGAGAACAAAAAAAAAAATTTGAAGATACATGCACTTCAATGTTTTTATCAGCATTTTTTTTACAGTAGCCAAGATATAGAAGCAACCTAAGTGTCCATCAACAGATGAATGGATAAAGAAGATGTGGCACATATATACAGTAGAATATTACTCAGCCATAAAAAGGAACGAAACTGAGTTATTTGTAGTGAGGTGGATGGACCTAGAGACTGTCATACAGAGTCAAGTAAGTCAGAAAGAGAAAAACAAATACCATATGCTAACACATATATATGGAATTTAAAAAAAAAAAGAAAGAAAAAGAAAAAGAAAATGGTCAGAAGAACCTAGGGGCAAGACCGGAATAAAGATGCAGACCAACTAGAGAATGGACTTGAGGATACGGGGAGGGGGAAGGGTAAGCTGGGACAATGTGAGAGAGTGGCATGGACATATATATACTATCAAATGTAAAATAGATAGGTAGTGGGAAGCAGCCACATAGCACAGGGAGATCAGCTTGGTGCTTTGTGACCACCTAGAGGGGTGGGATAGGGAGGGTGGGAGGGAGGGAGATGCAAGAGGGAAGAGATATGGGGACATATGTGTATGTATAACTGATTCACTTTGTCATAAAGCAGAAACTGACACACCATTGTAAAGCAATTATACTCTAATAAAGATGATAAAAAAAAAGATGTGGTATATTCCTATTTATATTAGCCATAAAAATGAATGGAATTCTGCCATTTGCAACAATGTGGATGGACCTAGAGAGTATTATGCTTAGTGAAATAAGTCAGACAGACAAAGACAAATACTGTTATCACTTATATGTGGAAAATAATAGAAACAGACTCACAGATATAGAGAACTAGTGTTTTCCAGTGAGGAGAGGGAAAGGGGGAGGGGTGAGATAAGGTTATGGGATTAAAAGATACAAACTACTATGTATAAAATAAATAAGCAACAGGATATATTGCACAGCACAGGGAAATATAGCCATTATTTTGTAATGACTTTAAATGGAGTATAATCCATAAATATATTGAATCACTATGTTGTACCCATGACACTAATATGATATTATAAATCAACTATAATTCAATTTAAAAAATAACAAAGTTATTTGGTAACCTGTTAGTGTGGAATACAGTGCATGCACACACACAAAGACATCCTCCCCAGAACATAGCAGCATAGCTTAAGAGCACGTATGATGTGGTACAGAACCAAGAGTCTGTGAAGAACAAAGGCTTTGTTTTTGTGTTTTCCCCCCTCATAGCTCTATTTCACACAAAATGTATAAAAACCATTAATTCAAGGGCAAATACTGAAAGCATAAACACATTTTCAAGAAGCAGTAGACAAGTTAATGAGCAGTGCTCACTCTGCATTAGTGGCTCCTGTGAAAGGGTGGCATCTGGGGGATGCACTGGAAGGCAGGTTGGCCCGGGGCTGGCACAATCATCTACCGGTCGATAATACAGCTCCTCTCGGTGCTTAATTAAGTGGTTCCGATTGTTCGCTGAGTATGAGAAAATGCATTTGGAGATTCACGCTGGTGGTTCTGCCCTCCCAATTAATCTAGTTACAAATAGGTCCTTAACCAATTCACTTTTTCATTATTAAGAGGACAAATCACAACATAGCATGAACTAGAAGTAATTTAGCATGGCAAATACTTTAAAACGTAAGTGGAGTTGAAATTAAGTTCACTTAAACCCCAAGAGCAAATTTGCTTCCTGTTTCGGGACCCTTGCGTTTCCAGGGGATTTCACAGGGCACAGCATTTTCCTATCCCAGGTGAGGCTCATCAATGGGGCTGACATTTGGTCATCTCCCGGACGGTTCAGGATGGCCCCCCACAATCTGCCTCGGCCACTACTGCTCCAACCAAAAGAGCAAACTGTGCACCTACAGGTCAAATTTATGTTCAACTATCAATATATGTACTATCACCATTATGAATGTGTGTGTGTGTGTGTGTGTGTGTGTGTGTGTGTGTCTCCCTCCCTCCCTCCCTTCCCTCCTTCCTTCCTTCTCTCTTTCCCTTCTGTCTCTTACTCTTTCTCCTTCTCTCCTGGGTATCTGACAGAGAAAGAGAGAAAGAGAACCACTTTCCTCATCCAAAATCATACCTAAAAGCTAAATTAAATAATCATATATATTTAAAGTTAACAAATGGATTTAAAACTCAATAAACTTCTTCATTTAAAATATTTTTTAAAATTCTTTGCAATTTCATGTTCTCTGCAGATATTAGAGTTTTTAAAGGTAACATATTTTCATCACATTGAGCAACATTTACAAACATCCATTTTTAAAATGCTCTCTCTATAAGTAGTCCTTCCTTTCCCTTCCTCCCTTCCTCCCTTCCTCTCCCCCTCCCTTCCTTCCTTCCTTCCTTCCTTTTTCTTTGTTTGTTTTTTATTCCTACCACCAAAGTAGATTGGGAAAGAAATTTTCTATTCTATCCCTCTCAAAACATAAACAAATGCAAACCCCAAGCAACAAAATTTCTTTTCATAATTTGTTCTTTGAAAGTGGTAGATGATATTTTGTTGCTTTGTAGTGTTGGAGGGAATGGGAATGGAAGACTTTTTCTTTTCCCTCTTTTTTATTCAGTTTACATTCAGTTTTAAATTTTATTTCCCCCTTCTCATCCTTACTGATTTAAAAAGGGATTAATATTCAACATATATAACAGCTCATACAACTCAACATCAAAAAAAAAAAAAAAACCAAACCAAACCAAACCAAAAACCAAAAAAACCAAACCAAAATTTTAAAAAAGGAAAAAATATTGAACATCTACATGCTTCTAAAAGTCAAAAGTACACATTAAGTTAAATTCAGAGAAGTATTATTCTCTCCTAGATACCTTCATCTTATGTCCTTTACACCTTACAGATAATCAGTTTTCTTGTTTTCCAGTTTCTCCTCCCTGTGTTTCTTTGAAGTCATTTCTTAACTGTCATTAAAGCATCACCTTTCTTTTCAAAGGGAATGTTAACTTTTCAAAACATCTTCTTAGTAGTGTATCATCGTCACTTATTTTTTCTGGAACACTTGTCATTGCATAAAGAAAACATACGTGATTATTTTTTAAATTTTGACAACTCTCTTAAGTATTCTGTCATCAAAAAGCCAGTGAAACTTTAACCTCCTCAGGGACAATTTTCCTGGTTATTCCTGACTCATTACAAAGTGTTGCACAGACTCTACTACCTGATGCAGGTTGTGTCAGGCACACTCTAATGTGGATCCTATGATCCGGACCCCTTAATACACACTTCCCTGTAGAACCCCCTCCCCTTGAGTGTGGGTGGGACCTGTGGCTTGCTTCTAACCAGTAGAATATGACAAAGGTGATGGGCTGTCACATCTATCATTATATTACATAAGATTGTAACTTATGTCCAGCTAGTGACTGTCTCCACTGACTCTCTCCCTTGCTGGATTTGATGAATTAAGTTGGTGTATGGAGAGTCCCCTGTTGCCAGGAACTGAAGGCAGCCCCCAGCCAACAACAAGCAAGTTGCTGAGATCCTCAGTCTTACAGCCAGTGAAGAATTGAGTCTTCCCAACCACAGATCCTTCCCCAGTCGGGCCTCAGATGAGAGCCCAGCCCTAGCCTTCACCTTGATTGCAACCTTGAGAGAGACCCTGCTGCAGCAGACCCAACTAAGCCATGCCTGGACTCTTGACCCCAGAAACTATGAGATCATGAATGTGGGCTGTTTTAAACCAATACGTTTGTGGTAATTTGTTATGCAGCAATTAATAACAAATGCACAGGTTTTACTTTTATAGATGAAACATTTGCTGCAGCAGCTTGCTTTTGAAGGATGCAGTACATAAACTTCACATGTGGGGCTGTCTCTGTAATCTTCACCTAGAAATGGTTCTTTAAAATTCCAGGCAAAGCAGCCACTCCATCAGGGGTTCCACTATGCTGTTTTTCCATCAAGCATTTCTATTTTACAAATTACTCTTATGAAGATGTCTTCTCCAATAAAGTTTTCAGTTGGTGGCTCATAAAAAAATGTCATTTATTATTCATCTCCTTACTGGAATAGAATGTAGCAAATACATAAGTGGAGGTATTGAAACATCTCCTTACTGGAATAGAATCTAGAAAATGTATAAGCTGCTGAAGTATTGGAAACATCTATGCTTTCATTCAACTCTGTAGCTAATATTCTCTACCACATAATTTATTCTAATACTTTTTTTTTTTTTTTGAAATTCACGTTCTTTTTTTATTTTATTTATGACTGTGTTGAGTCTTCGTTTCTGTGCGAGGGCCCTCTCCAGTTGCGGCAAGTGGGGACCACTCTTCATCGCGGTGCGCGGGCCTCTCACCACTGCGGCCTCTCTTGTTGCGGAGCACAGGCTCCAGACGCGCAGGCTCAGTAATTGTGGCTCACGGGCCCAGTTGCTCCGCGGCATGTGGGATCTTCCCAGACCAGGGCTCGAACCCGTGTCCCTGCATTGGCAGGCAGATTCTCAACCACTGCGCCACCAGGGAAGCCCTCTAATACTTTTATCTTAAAATGTTAACAATGTTTCCTAAATCCCTTCCAGATTTGTTGACAAAGGAAAGTAGTTTAATTTATTGGTATGTATTGATCCCTATGTATCTGTTTAGCCATTTTTCCTCAAAAGGTTGAATGAGTGCTTTCCTAATGAGGATTTTGCTACTGAGTAAGAGACTTCAAAGGAACCTCTAAACAATTATCATTAAGATTAATGGTATTTTTGAAATATTGAGTATCCAGTAACTTTATACACAACAAAGAAAAATTAGGCAGTGTCTTTATGTTCTGGTTTTTAAGTGTGTTAGTTTTTTAGTTTTTAAGTGTCTTGCTAATTGATGGCATTAATAATTACCAGCTCAGGGCTCAATTATACACCTAGAATAAATTTCACTATTAAAGGAAAGTGAAAATGGTTTTAAATCCAAGTTGCAAATGCAATGTTCTCTTATCTGGTTTCCCTGCTTCCATCCTCACTCCCCATTTGTCAATTCTCAGCTAGAGGACCATTGAAAAACCCATCCTGTCACATCCCTGTGCGGACGGTCCAGTACCTCTCATTTCATTCACAGTAAGAGCCCAAATATTTCCAGATCCCTACATGACCTACACTCTTTTCAGTCCCAATGATTGGACTGCCTCACACCCCACTTTCCTTCTCACTCACTCCTCCCCAACCAGGCTGGCCTCCCAGATTGAGCGAAGTGAGCTTCTATCCCAGTCCTTTGCTGCTGCACTTTCTTCTTCTTGGAATGCTCCCCCTCCAGTATCCATAAGATTCATTTCCTTGCTTCCTTTAGGGTCTGCTCAAATGTCTCCTTATCAGAGAGGTCTCCCCCTCTATAGCTACATACAGATATGTAGCTATAGCTATGTATAGACGTAGCTATAGAGATAGATAGACAGATAGATAGCAATTCCCCAGATACTCCTATCCCCACCTTGCTCTTTTTTCCATATAGCATCTCTCATATCTGACATCGTATATACGTACTTGTTGTCTCTACATGAAAGTAAAACTCTTTTGTCCACTGTTCTGTCCCCAGTACCTAGACTGTATCTGTCTTATAGAGGATGCTCAATAAATATTTATTAAATGAAAGAATACATTCAAACAGCCTTCTTGATAATATAGAATTTTTTGATTGTTTTTATCTGAATTTGGGTTGGGCTGTCATTATTTTTACATGTGATATGGTCACAAAGAGGTTACCATAGGGATAGACATTTTAGCTGTCATTGTGTGGCATCTGTGCATGAATGCTGATTTACCGTCTTCAGAGGGTGTAAGTAACCTTCTGATCGTCTTCAGAAGGAATTTTCTTTACCTAAGCTTCTAGAAGAGTGTGCTTCCTTGAGCTCTGTGTGCAATGTCAGCCTGTTCTCAAGATGTGCAGTGAGGTCAGTGGAACCATCTAGAATGCCATGAGCCAAATGCACTGTCTTTTCTGCATTAGGGATGTGCTGGTACCAATAACAACAGCAAACCTCAAATCCTTGCTTCACTCCAATAAAATGAGAGGCCCATCCTATGTGGTCTCAACCTTTGTTGTCACCTAACAGTCACTACCCTGGATTATTAATGGGCTGCCTTCTCCAGCCCCTCATTACTTCATATGGCCCGGCCTGTGGTCTCTGTTTGTATTTCTTACCTACCAACTCCTCTGATTTCTGACAACTCTAAGTATCTTCACACTGACCTTTCTCAGTTTGTGTATCCTCATGTCAGGTAGGCTGCTACCCACTGCCCTCCACTGAGGGCATCTTTCCTCTTTCTGGTAGTCAGTTCTGCCTTTTCTAAGGGTACTTGGCATCAGTGAACTGTAATTGGGCAAAGCCATAGTGAGCAGGGAGAGGGGAAAACACAATTCCTGCTGGGCCATTCTAGACCTCTATTTAGAGAAAAACATTGGGGCTAAGGGTTCTTGCACAATGGTTTGCTGAAGTTATGACCTTGGACAAGTCATTTAATGTATCTGAAGCTCAAGATTCTTCATCTATAATTGTGTCCTGTCCCCATATGGTTGTTGTAGGAATCAGAATATGTCCACCATAAAAGGCCAAGGACTTGAAAATGTAAGCTAATGTCATTGCAACATTATCCAGAAGGTCCTGTTGGCTTTTAGTCCCTTTACTTTAAAATTTGCTTGCTATATTATTTACACACAGCTTGCATTTAAAAGTGTCCACCTCCCTTTTCTGTTTCTCCTAAAAACACAGACATCAATTGATCTTCTAGTGACGTTCTGTTGTTGTGATAACCAAGGATTGGTAGATCAGCTATTTGCCTTCTTGATATGAAGCAAGCACACAGCTGTTTGCCTGGCACATTCTTCACCATTTCAAGGTATTCTTTTACTCCTGCTCATCTGTGGCATTAAAGGTCCTTTCAGTGAGCACACTGGGATGGAAGGGTGTCTGCAGATTTCAAGGTTAGGGGAGCGGTTAGACACAGCACTTGGTATGATTTTATGCATGAACATACCAGCTTTTTGCAGACACAGACTCTTCAGACTGAAAATAAATGCCACTGGGTACAGAGTCTCACATTTTTATGGTACATTAATGCTGATCTTGTGTTTGCATATCAAAGAAAAATGGCTGAGCAGACATTTTAATATAGTGGAATGATTATTGGTTCTCAGCACGCAGGCAAGTACATCTGTTTAGTCTTTGGGATTCATTACAGTAAACTAATGGACATGTTGACGAGGGTAAGTGTGAGTTTAATGTGTAGAATAAGAGACAATCTTGAGCATTTATGAAGCCACCACCTCTAGTGAGCTAAGCGAATTTATCTGTATTCAACTTTTCCATTTGTAAAGTAGTGGTACATACATTGCCCAGAAGTCTTGAAGCTCTGCTCTGATGGACAAAGGTCAGTCGAGAGAACTGGTTGCTAGATTTCTCCTAAACAATTCCTCCAGGCATGTGATTCTTCACTGGGCAGAGGAAAGGACTGATTTAAGGGAAATGGGGGGTGAGATGAAGTGAAATGTAAGATGAATGCTAGCTTAACCTGTCACAGCCTACAACAACCCCCTTGAAGCTTATGAAAACTATTCATTGTGCATAGGCACCGTGGCGAGAAAAGTTTGCACAACGTTCAATAAGTATTTATAGAATTAATAAATTGAAGTTAGGATCAAAAGGGAGAGAATGGAGCAACAGTGTAAGAAACATTAGTTTCAGATGCCTATTTTCGCCCATGGTCATGTTCTCTTTTCTATCTGCCCAGAGAGCCCTGAAGAGGTTCTCCACAAAAGGAGATCCAAGGGTGATTTCAAGTCCTGGATGGGGTCCACAGGCCCAGAAATCAAGTTTCCAGGGCTTCTCAGACTTGTTTATATATTTTGTCCAATGTCAAATATTAGACGACCTTGATTTATGAAAGAAATTCCTGGTTTAGGAAAAATGTTTTGGATACAGAAGGAAAACCTTGTTGTGTTTTGTTTTGTTTTTTTTCAAAAAGATCATTAATTTATTATTTATTAATCAAATACATATTCTTCTCAAGACAGAGGGCCAGGTCCTATAGGAAATATGGTGTATTATTCTTTTCACTCAGTATTTTTTTTTTTCACTCAGTAAGTTTTTCATTTGCCTGATAACTCAAGATACTGTTGTAGGAAGCAAAAGTATGGATGAAAAATAGTTAACAGTCAAGGCATAGCACTGAATCCGTTTCCTAAATAGACCTGATTCTTTTCATTCTTTATTCTTAAATTATTTATACCATTTTTCTTTGACTTTTTTTCTTTTTTTAAAATAGGTATTATTCAAGCATGGTGCAAAATTCAACAGGGACAAAGGATCCACAGTGAAGTTTCCCTCCTACCTATGTCTCCCAACTACCCAGCTCCTATCCTCAGAGACAGCTATGTTATCAGATTTTTACTTATTCCCCCAGAGGTATCTTCTAAGTATTTTAAGACAAAGTGAGAACATAAGAGAAGACAGCTCTTAATCATAGCCACTCAATACTTCTCTTCCACATGCATTCTTTGTGGAGTCTTATTTGTCTTCTCTGGGGATCTGGGATGGGGGTGAGAGTGTCTAAAATTTGAATCCTCTTAGGAGCAGATCCTAAGGAAGCACATTTTCCCCATCTTCTGGAAGCTCAGGTCAGGTAAGTGGATTCAGAGGTGGAGTCGATGGTGAAAGTGAGGTTGTGGGGTCCATGGCAGGCACTGGGAAAACGAAATCTCTCCCAAACCCAGCGAAATCCTCCCCCAGCATAAGTTGAGGGTCACACAGCAGGTGACCCTGGGGCACAGCTGGTGATACAAGGCCTGGCAGTCCACATTCTAGGGTCTGAGGATAAGGAGGTCTTTCTTTTCCTGTTGGTAGATTCCTTGCAAACTTTCAGGTCTCACTATGATTCGACTCTCACCAACACCTCTCAGGTGAGGCAACCAGGATAAGTGTGAGGGGGCCCAGGGCATACAGGTGTGTTGTACAATTTCTTGGTCTGTCAGGATGATCCTTTTTGATCTACCAAGACTTTCACTGAGCAGATTGTCAGAAATCCTGAGGTGACTGTTGACCGTGGACAGATCTAAGGTCACGTATCCTTGGAATTTCAACGTCCTTGAGTTCACGACAGACCCTCCTTCAGCTGGGGCTGCAGCTCTTGGACTGGAAGGCTCACGGTTCCAGCTGGAATCTGGCTCTGATCTTAGAGATATATCAGGACATCAGGGGCAAGACACAGCATCACCTGGGGGGTTCCATCTCCAGGTGGTCCGTAGATGAGTGACAGAATCTGTGTTCACATGCTGTGGACAGGGGCTTCTGGAAGTGGTTCAAGGAGATGTGGTGGCTCCAGGTTTCTTTCGACCCTTCAGGCCTGGCCTCCCTGCTGTGTCAGGACCCTCCTCCACCCACATACTGGAGACTTCTGTCCTAGGTCACACTACACAGTGCTTCCCTTTACCTAATCTTTTCTTTGATTTCAGGGAATAGACTTAAGAGTAAAGGAGAAGGGTGTTCACTTCAGTGAAGACCCAATCACTGGTCCTTTGCAGTTTACATGTGTTTTCCCCTCTAATATTTTACAATGTTTAAACCATTTTTATTATGAAATATAGCACACTACAAAAAAACTGTATGAAACGGAAATGTACAGCATAAGGATGCATCCCAAAGCGACCCAGACCAACCATCACAGGTACCGCAAAAGCCACCCATCACCCCTCCCATCACGGCTCCTCCCTCTCACCCAGAGAGCACCACCATCCCTACTTTCATAATCTCTTCCTTGCTTTGATTTATTCTTTGACCTCTTAAGCCACAGAAACACTGTGGCTTAGCTTTGATTTCTTTATGTAAATAAATTATACACATCATGACTTTTTTGTATCTGATTTATTTCACTCAGTAGGTTTCTGAGATTCCATGTTGTTATATGTAACTAGAGCTTGTACATTTCTTATTACTTCTTACTGTTTGTCCATATTTATTATTATCTATAATATACTGCTATTTATTTATCACTATTACTGTTTATAGATACGTGGGTTGTTTCTAGCTTTCTACTCTAAGAGTAATGCTGCTGAAAACATTCTCTCTTGGTGCATATGGACGCATTTACATTTGGTATATACCGTGGAGTAGAATACCTAGGAGTGGAGACAGAGATTCATGTTTGCCATTAATAAATAATGCCAAACAGTTTTCTAAAACAGTGGTACCAATTTACACTCCTACAAGTGAGTGTGTTCCCATTGCCTCATGTCCACATCACCACTTGACATCATCTGATGTTTTCATTTTTGCCTTTCCACTGGGCATGTGTTACTTCCACATTGTGATTTTTGTCTTATATTTCCCTGTAAAATTTCGTGTATTTATTGGCCACTTGGGTATACTCTGTTCAAACCTCTTGCCTACATTTCTATTTTGCTCTTTCTATTCTTCTTGATTTATGGGAGCTCTTTATATATTATGAATATAAGCCCATTGTAGGCTTTATAGGTTGCAAATTCCTTGTCACCTCTGTGACTATGATAAAAAATAATTATTTTTTGGTTTTTAGAAGTTATTTTTTTCTCCATTATGAACCTAGACATTGCATTAGTTTTCAGTGGCTGCTGTGACAAATTAACACAGACTTGGTGGCTTGAAACAACAGAAATATATTCTTTCACAGTTCTAGAGGCCAAAAGTATGAAATCAAGGTGTCTTCAGGGCTGTGCCCTCTGCCTCTTTCAGCTTCTTGTGGCTGTCCACATTCCTTGGCTTGTGGTTACATCTTCCTCCATCTTCACATTGTCTGTCTTCTCCTCCTTTATCTGTTATAAGGACACTTGTCATTGGATTTAGGGTCCACCTGGATAATCCAGGATAATCTCATCTCAAGATCCATAACTTAATTACATCTGCAAAGAACCTTCCCCCAAATACAGTCACAATCACAGGTTTCAGGAGTTAAGACGTGGACATAACATTTTGGGGAACACCACTCAATTCACTATCGAAGTTATATATTCACTTACTATTCTTCTAGTGACTATAATCCAAGGTAAAATACACTCTCCTGACTTATTAAAGACAAATATTGTGCCTCTATCTCTTCCCAGAAAATTCAAGAACAGTAGAATACTTTAAATTCATTTATTACCCTCATGAACTACATATTATTGCTGAAGTGTATTTTTATATGTTTATTGTAAGCCTAAAAGGACAGTATTATCATTACTTTACGCAGTTACTACATGGACAGCACAATAAAGCCAGCAGAAGCAGTAATTTTGCTTGATGTATCCAATCAATGGAATAAGAACAATTTTTTTTCCTTCATGTGGAAAAGGATCAATCGAATTTCATTTTCCCATATGAATTTTATTTCTTCATCCATTTGTTTACTCCAGAAATGATTATTTAGTACCTCTTATGCACCAGGGAATGGGAATAGAGGAAGAAGAATGGCAGGCAAATTCTCCAAAGGATGGGTTAAAAAGTTGTTAAACTGGAGTGTTAGTCTGAAGAAAATCTTGAGATCATCTGGCACCTCAAACATTATTGTGCTAATAAGGAAACCGAGAGTGAAGAAATTGAATGACTTTCTGTGCCAGGAGGTCACAAAATCAGACCCCTCAAATCCTTCAGATCCCAGTCTAGCCCTTGTAACTTCTAGAGTAGACATGATATGCTAACTCAATAAATGTATTTAAAGAAGACAAGGTTATGTGGACATCTAAGAAAGATACACAGAAAAATGTTGTTTTACAGACACATGAATCTCCACCTCTTGGAAACTACCTCATGATGTATATCTTTGGTCAAAACATAATACCCATGGCCAAGTCTGGAAATAGACAAAATCTATGGAATGTTTTAGTAGGGGATATCTTTACTATGTTATTAGTGATAATAATAAAAGTTAACATCTCGCGAGCACTCACGATTCTCCAGGTATTGTGTTAAGAATATTATTACATGGGGGAAAAGCCCATGTAAGTCATGCCAGCTTTATGAAGTTGGTGTTATTATCCTCGTCCCTTTTTAAAGATGAGGATACCGAGGTGCAGAAGTTCAGGAACCTGTCTGTTCAGGTGATGTCATGGTGAGTGGTGGAGCCAGGATTCTAAGCTGGAGAGCTGAGGCTTTCTTCAGTCCTCCAGGCAGCCCTGCCCGTGGGTGCTGAGCCACAGAAAGGGGCGTCCATCCTTTCCAGGACCTCTTGTGCTGTTCTCACAAACCTCTGGGTTCATGCTGTTTATCCCCCAGAGAGAAGGGAGGGAAGAGTGGCTCACTCCTTTTGCATCTCACCTACATCTCTTGCTAGAATATTGCTCTTCATGGTTCTTCTTCATGTCTTGAAGAAATAACCACTATTTTCCACCTAAAATCTGGCCATTGTGTCAAAAAAGAGGGAGATCCATGGAAACAGTCGATGTGTCACATGTGCTTTGTCCACGTGGTGCTGGCATAGTGACACAGTGAACGGGACAGATGAGCAGGAAGACTGTTGGAAGTGTCCTATTTTCCCAAAGTGCTCTCCCTCCAGAAAAAAATTACCCCAGAGTGTTTGCTTTGCAATCAGGCCATCTCTTGTTAAAAACGCCCATATTTCTGAGAGGCATTAGGAACTGACAGAACATGATGCAGCCGCCATCACTTGTGAATTCATACCAACAGGATGAATATGAATGAGGAGGAGCAGGGGTTCTAAATGGATCCCTGCAGACTCATCGCAGCACTCCCAACATTTGACAAGCTGGTTTGCAAGGGGATCTTCAGGGCACGGTTTGGCGGTCAGCCGTGAGGATGCCTAGTGTCACTTGGGACTGGAATCAGCATTAGTATTCTCTGCAGGGTGGATGCCAGCTCCAGCGTCTAATCACAAATGCCATATCCGTGCATCTCAAATGTCATTTACGTAAAATTAATTCTGATTGATGGAGCCCAATTCTTGCTTTTAGTTCTTGAGTTGCCTGCTCTGACTGTAATTGGATTGAAATATACATAATGGAGTTGTGAGAGATGAGGATGGGTCGGCTTAGTCATCAGTGTCCTATAATTTGTCCCCCTACATTAAGACCATAAATAACATTCCCTAGCCTCTGGGAGGAACAGACAGCGATATTATGGGCACTGATCTTTTCCTTTTTCTTCCCATTTGCTAAATTAAACTTTGTAAAGTAAGCTTTAAAATGTTGAAAAGTGAAGTTCCAAGAAATTATGAGGGCCACTTTCTTCCTTCGTTAATGAGAGAGGCTGGAGGTAATATCTGAAGTCTCTTCACATCCATTTCTATGACTCTAAGATAGTCTCAGCATGTGAAAATTTGATCTACACTTATTCTATAGTATAGACGAAAAAGTGGGAGTACTTTCCCTATTGCCTCCTCCTCCGAAAACTGTGTTAGTAACTAAAAGTAAAACTAACACAGGCCATCTAAGAATTAAAATGTCTTAAATCTTTTTTTAAATTCAAAATAGTACATAAACATGATAACAATTGTAGGTTAACATGCTTGTGAAAAAATTTGTAGCGCAGTTGTCCTCTGTATTCTAATAATGGCGGCCCTCAGTCCCAAGACCACACACTGGATTCACTTGTGGTTCTCTCTGCTGCTTCATTCCTATGTTCAAGCAATAAATTCTCTGTGATGTCAAAAAAAAATACTTTGGAGCCCAGGACGGTGAGTGAGACCTGGGCAAGAAGGACCACGAAGAGAGCAGCTAGTGTATCAGTTAGTTTTTGCTGTATAACAAACACACCCAAATAAGTGGCTTAAAATGGCAACCATTTATTTGCTTACAGTTCTGTAGGTTAGTGATTTGGTTTAGTTCAGCCAGGAAGGCTTGTCTCTGCTCCATGTGGTGTTAGCTGGGTTCACTCATGTGTCTGCAGTCAGCTGGCAGTTCTGAGGCCACGTGGAAAGCTAGCTGAGGCTGGCTGCCTGACCTCACTCACAGGGCTACTGATAGCAGGGTTGATGGAGGCAACTGGGTTATGTGTTGTTGATTGTCCAGCAGGCTACTATGACTTTGTTCGCATGATGGTGATTGCAGACTTCCTATGAACAGCAAGAGAGGGCTTGCCTCAATGCACTAGCACTTTTCAAGCCTCTGCTTCACCAGCTTTGTGATATCCCATTGGCCAAAGCAAGTCACATGGCTATGCCCAGGTTCAAGGGAGTAGACTCAGCCACTTGATAGGAGGAATTTGTGGTGTTTCTAAAATGTGTCCACAATTCCTAGTCACCTCTCCTACCAAGAGGTGGAGGACACCCTTGAATCTGAGTTAATCTTAGTGACTTGCTTGTAACTTTAACAGTTGAAATGACCCTGCATAATTTTATTTATTTATTTATTTATTTATTTATTTATTTATTTATTTATTTATTATTTTGAAAATTTTTTGGCTGCCCCACACAGCATGTGGAATCCTAGTTCCCCAACTAGGGATCGAACCCATGCCCCCTGCATTGGAAGTATGGAGTCTTAACCACTGGACCCCCAGGGAAGTACCTGACCCTGCATTATTTTAAATGTGAGGTCAGCAAAGGACCTGCTGAGATGGACTTGCTAAAGAAGCCACATGTAGTCACTCTGGCTGACCACCCAGCTGAGCTCCCCACCAACAGCCAGCATCAGTTGCCAGACTTACTGATGAGCCATCTTGAACACCCAGCCAGGTTCAACCTTCAGATGACTGCAGCCCAGCTGATATCTGACTGTAACCACATGAGAGGCTCCAAGAAACAACAGCCCAGCTGAGCCCTTCCAGAATTCCTGACCCACAAAATCATGAGAAAAATACAGTGGCCATTATTTTAATCCACTGCATTTGGGGGTAACATTTTTACTCAGCAATAACAACAAAATTAATCAGTTTAAAAATTCAAATGTAAATAATGTAGTAATAAAAATGTTAGAAGGAAATCTAAGAGACTAAATATGCAACGTAGGAATTGAGATGATCTTAAGCATGCCAAGGGGGACCCACTTTGGTTTCCTGAAGCTTCCATTCTCTCCTCCACCACCACACAACTTAGTGTGATCAAAGCAGGCTTTCCCACTCAGTTGAAGTAAGTGAAAGAATTTAAATGCTTTTCAGGACAATATTTAAGATTGCACTTGAACTATGAACCTTCTCATAACTCCCTGCAGGAGCTCAGGGATGCCCTCAGTTTCTAGGTAGTTTCCTGTCCAGGGTCTGAGTCTCCCTCCCCTTCTCGCCTCAACACTGACCATCTTCACCAATTTATAAAGAAATGCCACTCCCATAGAAGGACAGGCCCCGCCTTGGGATTGGTGTCTCTCTGCCTAGGAGCGAAGTTCCTCAAGACTGTGTTATACAGCCTGCAGCAAAATCTGGGGGTCCTTGGAGACCCCAAGTCAGAGCCTCTTTGAGGTCTCACTGCCCAGAAGAGCTACAGATGTGGCTCTTCCCCTGACCCCCATCATGCCCTGCAGGAACTGTTGGATCACACCACCCTCCCTTGTGTGAACAGTCAGACCTGGTCCCACCCCTACCCAAGACAGACCCACATGTTCAGAGGAAAGAAGAGGATGTTCTCCTACTGGCCACATAAAGCCTCTCCTGCCCGCCCCCCCCCCACACACTGCTATTTCACATGATATACTGTACGGTGTTAGCCTTTTCAATGATGCTCTGCTCCTGTACCCTCAGTTACCTAGACATATGAGCCAGTTCCCCAACTACATAAAGATCCAACCATTTCCTTGAAATTACTGCTTGGAAAGAGCTGGTTAAACATTTAAACCACATCCTTTCTGCAAGTCTCTACCTGAGGAGGTTAGCTCTTTCTCCCCTTCCATCAACTTAAGTTATAACAGATTTCCTTTCTAGAAGGAGTGTAATGGGCAGGAGTTTAATCTCCTCTGGTTCCTACAGAGGCCAGTTCAGCTCATTTTTCTCCCTTTGATCCTTGATCGTGGGAAACGACCTCTCACATTCCAAGGGGGCAGGCTCTGTCTTTGCCTTCTCCTGGATTCCCTTCCACAGGACTTGCCCTACCCCAGCCTGTGGGGCTGGGGCTGCCCAGCCAGGGAGCCTCAGAGCACACCAGGAGGGCCACCTTCACTCCTCTGCTGGCCCGTGCAGGGCCTTTCTCTCCTTCCAAAGTGGCCTTAGATGGAGAACCTGGAGGTGGTGGTGGAGGGGGGGGAATACTGATCTCTCTCAGTATCATTTCAGGGCCAATTAATCCAGAGGAATGATGATAAAGGGCTGTACTAGGCATTAGCAGTGAGAAGGGAAAGTTAAGAATAGGTGACAGAAATTTCATTAATTCATACCCCTTTTTTTTCCTGGCTGCACCACACAGCTTATAGGATCTTAGTTCCCCAACCAGGGATCGAACCCAGGCCCCTGACAGTGGAAGTGTAGAGTCCTAACCACTGGACCACCAGGGAATTCCCATTTCATACCCTTTTTACATTAAGAAATGTAATTAATATTGCCAAGAACTTTCTAAGTACCCCAAATAGTGCTATGGAAAATAACTAGATGACAGACATGTCCCAGAGAAGCAGGTTCCCGTCTAGATGCAATGAATTAATACCACAAAGTATCTCACTATGGGGTTTCACTCTCTTCCAAACATCCCTCCTGGCTCATACTGGGTGAGAGTTTCTTGCTTCTCTCTCAACTGCCAATTTTCTGTGGAGGCAGAGAGGTTTGCCCATCTTTTGTGTCTCCACAGTACCACCAACCCCCAGGTTCCCAAAGACACGCACACACACACACACACACACACACACACACACACACACACACACACACACATACCTTTCAACCACCCAGTAGCTCTCTGCGAGTCTGCCAGAGACTTTTTGCCCCTCAGGGGTCCCCTTGGCCTTAGTGAGCAGCTGGTAACAGCAGGAGCCACAGGAAACCAGTGTGACCACAACACTCGGGCACAAGACAGACCCCTTGTAGTTATTGCTGCCACATCATGGCTGTAGGTTTTCCATATGGGAAACTGAAAAGCAGACACAAGGACAGACAGATGGAGACCAAAGTGTCAGCTTTGCTGCTGACCACAGGGAGGACATTGGATGAGGCTCCTGCATTTGTCTGTTCGGCTCACCACCTCTCTGCTTGTCCCTTCTCCCATCTGGTTTTTGGAGCAGCTCATGAGGGTAAAGTTGGGTCTCCAAATCAGACATTTTATCCAAGATTGCTGCCTCTCATTAGTCCTGGGTGGAGAGGGGAGAAAGGAGATGGAATCCTATTGTTTACACTCTTCTAATAGATCAGCTTCCCACAGTCATGGAACACAAGCCATCAGCAGTCACCCACACCTCCGCAGAGAGTGGCCAGTGAGACTGGAACAAGAGGCCAAAAGGGTAAGTCAAAAGGGTAAGGGTAGCATCCCTTCCACATGCACGCACGAGGAATGGGGACTCCAGGTCCCCCAGCTTTTCTGTTCTCTCAATGCTTAACCATTGGATTTAAGCATTAAGCCCCTGGTCGGCCAGGATTGTACTGTCCTGCTCTGTGGGGCCATCCATCAGGCCAGTGTTACTCCTACCTTCAACAGCCCACTCCCCCTTGGGATACCTTCCTGGGACAGCTTCTGGACAGGATATATTTTGTTCCCAGAAGCTGTCCATTGGCTTAGAATAGTGAAATATTTAAATTAACTTTGAGCCAAGCTTGAGTCAAGGCTGAAAATTTATTCTTTTCTATATTTCTTTGTATTTTTTCCCAGCCCTATTGCCCAATGTAGCTTATCTGAGATTCTGCAATGTGATTAAAAGTCAACAGTAGATGAACTGGGAATACAATGTCAACAACCTGGAGATGACTTGAAGTTGAATGTAAAGCCTTCTTTTATTAAATTCTGTTTTAGTAGACTAGACTAGGCTATATTACCATAAAGAGTAATCCCCAGATCTCGGTGGATTAACACTGGGAAAATTTCTTTCCATAGATTTCACTGGTCCACAGAGGGCTCTGCTCTGCATCACCATGGTCTTTACTTTGGTACCCACCTGAGAGTGTAGCCATCATCTGGAGTATTGCTGGTCATGTGTCAGAGGGAACATCAAGCTTAGCTAAGCACACGCTGGTGCCTACAGCTTCCTCCTGGAAGTGTCAATGTCCCCTCTGCTCACATTCTATGGGCCAAAGCAAGTTACGTGTGGCGCTTGAGTTCCAAAGAGGCAAGGAAGCCCAATTCTCCCACCTGCCTGGAGGACAAGAGTTGGAAGAGTGTAAACAATTCTAAGGACCAGCACAGATTTTCAGGGAGAGATAAAAGGCCACAAATATTAAATGTTCTTGTAAGTTAAAGTTCAACTAATTTTGTGTCTGAAGTAAAGTCCAAAATTAAATACTCTTGTTCTTGTGAAGTCAAGTCCAAAGTCTATAATTCCTGATTTTAAGTTAACATTCAATGAAATTACAGCCCTCTTCCCTTTGTTAAGAGTCTGGCTTTCTTCAACCATCCTGTGTGAGCTGGGCCACCATCTATCACAGTGGACTTAATGCCTTCAGGACTTTAGACGTTGAGTTAGTTCAATTTCTCAGTCTCCACTTTAGAATATAAAGAGAAAGACAAATGCTGTATGATAACACTTATATGTGGAATCTAAAAAATACAACAAACTAGTGAATATTACAAAAAAAAAAAAGCAGACTCACAGATATACAGAACAAATTAGTGGTTACCAATGGGGAGAGGAAAGGGGGGAAGGGCAAGATAGAGGTAGGGCATTAAGAGGTACAAATCATTATGCATAAAATAAGCTACGAGGATATATTGTACAGCACAGAGAATATAGCCAATATTTTATAATAACTATAAATGGAGTATAACCTTTAAAAATTGTGAATCATTATATTGTACACCTATAACTTACATAATATCATACATCAGCTATACTTCAGTAAATTTTTAAAGTGATCTTAGAACCTACAGGATTATCACAGTACTGACTCTACATCATTAACCAACCTCAATGCCTGGAGGAGCCATCCCAAGTGAAATGGGGTTCTCAGGACATCATGTTTGGTAAAATCTTGACCTGTGTTACTGATGTCAAATATGAAGTGGAAGCTGAATGGGATCTGAGGGCAGGTTGGAGGATAAAGAGGAAAAATCATCCTTGGTTTCATGTCTGCAAGAAACTATTGGGGCCAAGGCACCCTGACCTAGGAAGTTAATTCCATTGCAAGAAATGTCTTTTCAAGAGGTTAACAATACCCCTACTTAACCTTCACGTACTGTCTTCTTTCTTAGAGGAGGCATTTTCAGAGACATATTCGGGACATTCCTATCTTCTTGCAGAATGTAGAAATTTGTGATGGTGGCAACCTTGTTTCCTCACCTTAGTTTCCACTTCCCCTTTGAGTCTTGGGTCTGGAGTCTCTCAGGCTGCTTGGAGGGTTGCCTCTCTCCAGTGGCATAGTTGCCACCCAGTGTTATGGATATGTATTTTCTGTCTTGAGACACAGTCACTTGCTTCCATTGCCTCTTCTTGTGAAATTGCAAAGGTCTGAGAGACATGGACTCTGGGGATGATTTCCCTTTGATCCTCATGTGGTTTTCAGTGAATCAAAGAAGATCCCTGAACCCAACCTGCTGTTGATGCTTCAAAAGTCTGTTCTCCTAGAGCACAGTTCTCACTTTGGCTGCACCCTAGAAATTTGGGGGGGGGGGCTTTAAAAATCCTGAGGGCCATGATACAGCCCAACCAATTACATCACTGTCTCTGAGGGGATGTGATGGTTAATTTTACATGTCAACAGGGCTGGGCCATGGAACCCAGGTATTTGCTCAAACACTGGTCTAGAGGTTGCTGTGAAAGTATTTTTTTAGATGACATTAACTTAAATCAGTAAACAGATGGCCTTCCACAAAGCGGGTGAGCCTCATCCAATCAGTTCAGGGTCTTAATAGAAAGAGACCGACCTCCCTTGAGCAAGAAGGGATTCTGCCAGAAGACTGCTTTTTGGATTTGAACTCCAACTTGTTTCTGGGTCTCCAGCCTGCTGGTCTACCCTGTAGACTTTGGACTTGCTGGCCTCCACAATTGCATGAGCCAATTCCTTAAAATGAACCTCTCTCTCTCTCATGCATCTTGTGGGTTCTGCTTCTCTGGAGAGCCCTGACTGATAGGGGTGGTTGTAGTGGGTCAGACATTGCTGCCTTTTAGAGTTCTCCTAGTGATCCAGTGTGCAGCAGGGTGAAAACCACCTCCTGAGGGCGTCTGCGGAGGAGAGGAACCCTCCCTGTGCTCCTCAGCATGCTGTCTTCCCTCTACTTCTGGATGTTCTGGGGCCCAAGAACATTTTTACCTGTAATAGTAGGGGTGCTACCCTCTGTCACCACCCCCTCCTGCTTCTGCTGCTTCCAGGAAAGCCCGGCTGCATTTCCAGGATTTCAGCCTGCTTCTGAGATTGTTTTCTTCCTTCTCAAATGTCTTGCCCTTCGGCTCCTTCCTCCACAGACCAGCAACATCAGCCTTAGCAGGAGCTTGTCAGAAATACTGAGATACGGAACCTGCTGGCTGCCGATGTCCTGAAATATGGAATCCACAGCTGTTCTTTTCCACCTGGACCCATCTGCAGCTCCTCCTTTTGGTCACTTCTGCCCATCCTGGCCACTGAGATCTCATCTTCCCCTCTGTGTGCCCAGCCCCTCCTCTGAGAGGGCAGCATCCCATCCCTCCTAATGAAATCACTCCTCCTCCCTCCAGCTTAATTAGCTTGGCTTCCTTTTTCTAAAAAATTATTCTACAACCCCTTCTCTCATAATAAAATGAAGTACACTTTCACGGTGTTCGAGCTCTTTCTTGACTCTTCTAACAAACCTGACACTTACATAGTAATCCAGACACAAGATTTTCCACTGTACTTCTAACCTTTGGGTCTACAAACACTGAAATAAGTTTGCTTTGTTCTTTTCTGCTCCCTTAAAAGATGACATTTTTCCCATTTTTTAATGAAATTCTTTTATCCTATTTTGAGGGAAGATTCATCTAAATTATATGATCCCTTCATCTACATTTTAACTGTAAAATTAATACACATCCTTATTCCTTTTTATTTATTGACAAATCAAACCTACCATGTTTCTGTAAATAAAACCAGCCTGGATCTCTGAAGTCTAACCTCAGGATTAAAGTTTATGCAACTAAAAATTGTAAAGCCAAGTTGAGATCACATGGTAGTGGTGGTGAGGGCAGTAATGTGGTGACTGTACCAGTAATGGAGGGATTGTAGTGGGAGTGGTAGGGTGGTGGTAATGGAAGTGATGGTGGTGAAGATGCGGATGATGGAGGTGATGGTGGTGAAGGTGCGGATGATGGAGGTGATGGTGGTGAAGGTGCGGATGATGGAGGTGATGGTGGTGATGATGGAGGTGGTGGTGATGGCGGTGGACATGATAGTAGTGGTGGTAGCTGGGGTGGTGAGGATGGTGGTTGCGGAGGTAGTGGGCACAGTAGTGATGGAGGTGGTGGCAATGATAGTGGATGCAGATGGTGGCGTGACACTTAAGAGCCTCTAGACAAGGCACATAGTAAGGAGAGATTCACTCCTCACTTTCCTGAGTACACCTAATGGGGTGACGCTTCTGCCCCCTTGGTCTGGTACTATCAATTTAAAATTGGATCCCAACAAACCAGTGCCCCCAGAGACACACAGAGCTTGCTGATTATAATTTAAAATACCTGCTTACAGACCTGGTTGAGATAATTCAGAAAGCAGCAAATATTGTTCCACCACCCATGCTAAGAAAACATCGAATGCCTGGGTAAGCTGCACTCTCATAGTTCAAGATCAAGCTGCAGCTGTCTACACAGTGAGGCTGTGTTGCTAGCTTGATAAGGAGGGTTCTAAGGTCCCCTCTTATTAAGAGTGGCTCTGTCCCCATAAGCACGAGCTGCTGGCCAGGAGTCCAGACTGAGTGGGATTGCGGTGACAGAGGTGGTGGTTTGCTGCAGTTTCCAGCAGCTACTTGACCCGACTCCATCATTAACTTTCTTAATCTCACCAATTCTTTTTTTTTTTTTTTAATTTTGTTGGCATATAGTTGGTTTACAAAATTGTGTTAGTTTCAGGTGTACAGCAAAGTGATTCAGCTATACATACACATATATTCATTCTTTTTCAGATTCTCTTCTCATACAGGTTATCACAGAATTTAAGTAGAGTTCCCTGTGCTATACAGTAGGCCCTTGTTGGTTATCTGTCTTATATATAGTAGTGTGTGTATGTTAATCCCAAACTCCTCACCAATTCTGCTTTATTCCTTGAGATTCCCAGCTTTAATGGCAGACATCTATGCCAAATGCTCTGTATATATTCCATATATCAAATGCGAGGACTTCAGGGGGTCACTAAGTAACACCCCTCTTCTGCTCACATGATTTCTGAAGCAACAGAATACGCAGAGCCAGACGTGCCGGGATGAAAACATCAGCTGGCTTGGAGGACCCGGCTTAGGTAGGTGATGAGCTGGGCTGGTGAGTACTCTCCACTCCAGCCCTCCCCTCCCGGCCAGCCTGTCTAGCGTTTGGCACAGCCCAGCCATGCTTGGTTTGTGTCTCCCAGGTTCACTTACACAGGATTGCTGGCTCGCACTGGTTACGGGAGGACAGGGAATGAACGTATTCATTTACTTACACGTTCTTTCATTCTTTCATTCATTCACTCAACAAATATTTATTGAGTGCCTCGTAACCACCAAGCGTGAACAGAATAGAAAATATTTCTGATCTCATGGCACTTACCTTTCAGTGGGGACACAAATCCTTCACGTTTATTGCCTTTTCTTGAATTTGTTCTAATGGAACTCACTTTTTATCTGTGAGGAGAAGAGATAAAAGGGCACTAATGGAGTTTCCTTCTCATGAGGAATGAGGTACACGTAATTCTCCCTAATCATTCTGAAGGAGCCAAACACAATTTCTCTTTGGTAAGTGGTTGGCATAGTGGAGGAGGGCCAAGTCCCCCTCCTGGGCCGGTTGGGGCATTCACATCTGTGGACCCATGGACCCTTCTGCTGCTGTGGCTCATAACACATTCTGTGGGGTTGGTTTCTGCTTTCCCCACCTACCACATAGCTTAATGCCCAGAGGTTTGTGAAATTAATGAAGGACTTTGAGGTTTTGAGCTTGGGTAACTTGAGGTATGATATGTTTCTAAATGGAAATAGACATACTGGAAAGATATTCATTTTTCAGGGAGAAACTGGTGAGTCCAGGTTTCGACCTTGTGAAATATTTAGAGGATAGCCTAATATTACCTGTGCTGCTTGGATTTAATGGCTACCTTTGCATTTGAGAGGAAGGAGGGCTAAAACCCTCCCTCCAGTCACACCAGTCACATCCCACCTCAGTTTGTGTGTCTTTTTGCTCCACCTTTTTTTTTTCCAACCAGTTTCAGTCTTTGAAAATTGTACCCGGTCTTTGGTGTTTTCACTTTCTCATTATTCCTCCAACATATAAATGTGAGGACAAGTCCAATACCCTCAATGGACGCATGGATGTAATTAGGCTGTCACTGCAGGGATGACTCCTCACTGAATCGTCATCAGAAAGATTATAGACAAATCAAGGGCAAATAAAGCTAATTTGATACCAACGAAGATAATATGAACTCTGATTAAAGGAAAATGAGGTAGGATCTCAGGTCTAACAGCTCAAAGAGGAGTAAGGGCAATGAGTCTGCGTCTCTCTCCCTCTGAGGATTGGGCTTTTGTATGTAACATGGTTGGGCTGTGATTTTACTTACCAAATAGCTGTGTAATGTGCCCACCCTGTGGGCCATGATATAATTAACATCTCCGAGAAAATGACGTTTTGTCACCTAAATGTATATATTTCACTGCTAAATGGGAACGAACAGCCAGAGTATGATTATCATTGGCTTCATATCAATATTATAAGTTAAAAAATGTATATACATTTGGGCCTTGATTTGATGACATTATTTGAAACACATATTTAGTTCAAACAGCATGTTTTTTAAAAAGGTTGTACCATGTTGGGGTGAAAAGGATTTTGGGGGAGAAAAATTTTGCTTTAAGTTGCAAGTTCCATCTAATTTTCTCCAAGCTCTCAGCCCAGTGATTACTTTGTCTTGCATACCATCCTGACATACTCTATTAATCTATCAAACAGCAGAAGGCTGTGTGAAAACAGACTCCTATCTTGTAGAGATAGTTGGGTCAATTCAGGTCAAAATTATATTGGTCTCGGCCCAAAAGCTATTGGAAAAACTTGTAGAATGAAGAGTAGTTACAATGTGAGCTTTAAAGCAGATTTCAAAGATGAAAGCAGAACAAAATTGGTTCCTGACCATAAAATGTTATTCTTTTCAAACACTTATGAGTTAAATTGGCACACGGATAGAGTTCCATGTTCTTTAAACTACTGGGTATGAAGTAATCAAAACTCTTATGTCTTAAAAAAAAAAGACTTTTCAGATATTAAATCACTTGATTGTAGTAAGTTTCCTTTGGGTTGTTATATAAGTAATATTTTCTGGTGTTGTTCCAAGAACGATAATAAATAAAATTATCTTTTGATCATACAAGATGGGGTTTGTAGCCACAATACTCTCAGTAAGGCAGGTCACCCATATTAGTTTCCTAGGGCTGCTATAACAAAACACCACAAACTAAGTGGCTTGAACAGCAGAAATTTATTGTCTCCAGCCCCGGAGGCCAGAGGTCCAGAGATCAAGGTGGGGGCAGGGTTGGTCCTTTGGGAGAGCTGCGAGGGAGATCTGTTTCATGCCTCTCTCCTGGCTTCTGGTAGTTCCTTGGCTTGTGGCAGTCTTCACATGGCATTCCCTCCATGTGCATCTGTGTTCAAATTTCCCCTTTTCAGAAGGATACCAGTCATATTAGACCAGGGCCCATCTTACTCTTATATGATCTCACTTTTAACTAATTACGTCTACAAAGATCCCATGTCCAAATAAGACCACATTCTGAGGTCCTAGGGTTTAGGACTTCAACAGATGAATTTGAGGGGACAAAATGGAACCCATCACACTCCCATGGTGATGCTTGTGCACCTCAGGAAATGTCTGACTCCAAGCTCTGCATCCTGGTCCATCCCCTCGCCTTCACCACCTGGTCTCACTGAACCTCACGGCCATCCCCAGACCTCCACACTGGCACTAAGGTTGGACTGTCAGCTTTACCCTGAAAAGCACCTTCTAATTCTCCTTCAACTCCTGCTTTTCTCTCCCTGGAGCCAAAGCTGCCTGAACCCTGGCCAGAGGTCTGACTCCAGGCCCCCACTTATTCAGAGAGGTAATGTGAGCCCTTAATAAGCTGCTGTCCTGCTCTGGACACGTGGGGGAACAGCAAGTCCTGAAGAAAGAACAGGGGATGAGGGATGCAGAGACCCCACCAGGACAGCTCATGGCATACAGGGCTCTTGCTCTGGAAAATGATTTGGGGCACGTTTGTGAGCACATTGTCCTAAGGGTTCCTTTTAGACTGGGAAAGGTTGGGTTGAAAAAGTCTAATATTTTGTTGAGATCACTTTTAATATCTCACACCACCTAGGAAAAAAAAAGTCATGTCTAAAATAACCAACCTGTCAGACAAAGAGCTTTGCCTGGAGATGCAATCACACCACAAACGCTGTTGACAAAGTGAGCTGCAGGCACTCGGGTGGGAAGCAGGTGGGGTGCGTCTGGAGATTTAAAACCCAATCCTTACAGTTCAAATGGGGAGTCATTGTTGACTGGAGGGTCTCAGTGGAATCTTTCGTCTTTCTTAAATTTTTTATTAGGGCCTCATGGACTTGGGCTCTTATGGACAGGAATCTACTTACTCACTGTCTAGAGGTGCTAGGATAATAGTGGTTAAATGTAATGTTTTTCTAGGTGGCTTTTCATAAGGTCTCCAGGTCAGTTATGTGAGCTCTATCCAAACATCTACCTCTGCTCAATGAAGGATTTGGGTCACTTTTGACTATGGAAGAGTTTGGTCTGAATATGCAGTAAAATTTTAGTATTCTTTCTACAATTTCAGAAGTTATGGCCTTTCCTGATCTTGATATATGATTTATGAGGAAGGGTTTGCTTGAAATAAATATCTAGATATCTGGATACAGCATGTAGCTGGTAAAAATCTCAACTCTTCCGTATCTCCTGGAAATAAATCATTCTGGACAACCAAATTGACCAGATAGCTGAAGGATAACCCTCTTATTCTCTAGAACATTAAAATCTAAGTTGAACTTTTATTTTTTTTCTGGAGGTGTGTCCTATCTTTTAAAATAGTTAATAACAATCATAGCTTAGTAGTTTCTTAATGGTTTATCATGGTTCCCATGCACACCAGTTATTTTGACTTGCTTCACGTAGCTCTGGATGTAATGGCAGATACTGACTTGGATGTAGAAGGTGTGAGACATGGAGTTTAGTGCATTCATTCACGGAACTTGCTGTCATGTGAATCCCTTGATTTTGCTTTTAGCTCATTTTTCTTCTCATCAAGTTGGGGTGATACACACAAGGGCCACTTGGTTGAGGTCATGCACCAGCCTTTCTGCGGACTCAGGGAATCAAAGCCTGAGCCCGTCTCTCATTGAGTGTTTTTATTACCTTCCCCCACAAACCCTCATCTTCTGATCAGCTCAGAAGCCTTTGATTTATTGGAACCAGGCACACCTGTATCTCTGACCCGAGTCGCATCAGTTTACATCTACTTCACCATCCTGGACTCTTTCTCTGTAAAAGCTGCAGGAGGACTTTTCTCCCCACTAAAGTAATTTATGCTACAAAAGTGTACAGAGTACGTACGCTTACTCTAAAGCAATGGTTCTCAAACTGGGATGAGTTTGCCTTTCCTCCCCAGGAATATTAGACAATGTCTAGCGAAATTCTTTTTCACTGTGAACAATTCAGTGATGTTTAATATATTCACAATCTTGTGTAAATACCTTCTTTATCTAGTTCCAAAATATTCCATCACACCAAAGTAAAACCCCTTACCCAACAATCAGCTTCTCCAATTCGCCCCTCCCCAAATCTCTGGCAACCACCGATCTGTGTTCTGTCTATATGGATCATCTATTCTGGGTATTTCATATAAATGGAATCATGTCATATGTAGTATTTTGTGTCTGGCTTCTTTCACTCAGCATAATGTTTTGGAGGTTCATCTACTTTGCAGCATGTATTAATACTTTATTCTTTTTTATGGCTGAATAATATCCCTTTGTGTATAACACAATTTGTTTACCCGTTTACCTGTTGATGGACATTTGGACTGTTTCATCTTTTGGCTATTGTGAATAGTGCTGCTATGAACATCCATAGAACAAACTAGTGGTTACGGGGGGCAGGGGAGGAAGGGGCAAGTAGATGAAGGGGATTAAAAGGTACAAACTACTAGGTATAAAATAAGCTGTAAGGCTGTAATATACAGTAAGGGAATATAGTCAATATTTTATAATAATTTTGTATGGAGTATATTCTATAAAAGTATCTAATTACTATGTTATTCACCTGAAACTAATATAAAACTGTAAGTTAACTACATTTCAATTAAAAAAGAAATTGGAGAAAATATTTCCAAGTTATTTATCAACAAGATATAGAGAAGTAGTACAAAAAGTCAGAAAACCCAAGCAAAAATGGGTAGACAACTTGACTAGACATTTCTCCAAAGATTAAACATGGATTAAACAAAGGATGAATACGATTTTTAAAAATGGAAAATGAAAATTGTAGGTGAATATGTGGAGAAACTGGAACAGTTGTACATTGCTGGTGCACATATAAAATGGTTCAGCCACTGGGAAAATGTTTGTTGGTTCTTCAAAATGTTAAGCACAGAATTACCATATGATCCCATAATTCCACTACAAGGTATATACCCAAAGTAGTCGAAAACAGATATTCAAACAAGTACCTGCCTAGAGACTTTTTTAATGTTTTTTTTTTTTTTATTGTGGTAAAAGTCACATAATCTAAAACATACTATTTTAACCATATTTAACTGTACATTTCAGTGGCACTAAGTACATTCACATTGTTGTGTAACTCTCACCATCATCCATCTCCTGAAGTTTTTACCTTCCTAAACTGAAACTCTGTCCCCATTAAACACTAACTCCTCATTCCCCCTCCCCACCACTCCCACCCCCTGGCCCCTGGCATCTACCGATGTACTTTCTGACTCTATGAATTTGAATATTCTAGGTGCCTCATATAAGTGGTATCAAAAAGTATTTCTCTGCACCTAATGTATATTGGAATGAATTTTTAAGGTTAACTTAATATACGTTCTGCAAGCAGATTGTACCTTTCCCCCCCCCCCCCCCGTGCTGTACAGTAGACCCTCACCAGCCATCTACTTCATACATAGGAGTGTACCTACATTATTCACAATCTTCCAGTCCATCCCACCCCCCACCCAATGTCCATAGGTTTGTTCTCTATGTCTGTGTCTCTATTTCTGCTTTGCAAATAGGTTGATCTGTACCATTTTTCTAAATTCCACATATATGCATTAATATATGATATTTGTTTTTCTCTTTCTGACTTACTTCACTCTGTATGACAATCCCTAGGTCCATCCACGTCTCTGCAAATGGCACAATTTCATTCCTTTTTATGGCTGAGTAATATTCCATTGTATATATGTACCACGTCTTCTTTATCCATTCCTCTGCTGGTGAACATTTAGGTAGCTTCCATGTCCTGGCTATTGTAAATAGTGCCACAATGAACACTGGGGTGCATGTGTCCTTTTGGAATTATGGTTTTCTCTGTGTATATGCCCAGGAGTGGGATTGCTGGATCATATGGTAGTTCTACTTTTAGTTTTTTAAGGAACCTCCATACTGTTCTCCATAGTGGCTGTATCCATTTACATTCCCACCAGCAGTGTAAGAGGGTTCCCTTTTCTCCACACCCTCTCCAGCACTTATTGTTTGTAGATTTTTTGATGATGCCTATTCTGACTGGTGTGAGGTGATACCTCACTGTAGTTTTGATTTGCATTTCTCTAATGATTAGTGATGTTGAGCATCCTTTCATGTGTTCGTTGGCCATCTGTATGTCTTCTTTGGAGAAATGTCTATGTAGGTCTTCCGCCCATTTATGGATTGGGTTGTTTGCTTTTTTGATATTGAGCTGCATGAGCTGCTTGTATATTTTGGAGCTTAACCCTTTGTCCATTGCTTTTGATTGCCACAAATGGGGGAATGGTGCTGTTGACATCTATTGGACAGAGGCCAGGAATGCTGCTCAACATCCTACAGTGCACAGGACAGCTCCCAAAACAAAGAATTGTCCAACCCCAAATCTCAATAGTGCTGAGCTTGAGAAACCCTGTTCTAAAGGAGATAGCACTTTGGCAAACGTGACACCAGGCTGCAAGTTCTTCCAAGCTCTCTCTATGTTTGACTCATAGAGTTCTGACTTCTATTTAAAATTGCATCTTAATATTAAAGTTCCTATAAAATACCTCCATGATGGATTGATATCTTCATATACTGTCTTCTCTAATACATACTTTGAAATGCATCATAAGCCATAGGTTGAATCCAGAAAGGCAGAAAGTGAAGGTAGGGAAAGGGTTAAAATAAATACACACAGTATTAACTCAGCAACTGGAGGGTGAGCTCAGCTATTGTCTAGTTCCTGTTGAGGCAACTTTATTCAGGTGTCAGTCTGGAATCTGTATTAGTTTCCTAGGGCTGCTGTAACAAGTTACCACAAACCTAGGGAATTAAAACAACAGGAATTTACTCTTTCACAGTTCTGAAGGCCAGAGGTTCAAACTCAGAGGCTCCCTCATGCTCCCTCTGAAGGCTTGGGAGGAGGGGAGCTCTGGCATTCCTTGGCTTTTGGCAGCATCGCTCAAGTCTCTGCTTCCATCAACACATAGCCTTCTTCCCTGTGTTTCCGTGACTCCAAATCTCCTTCTTCTCATAGGGATTCTCATTACTGGCCTTAGGGCCCATTCTAATCCAGTATGACCTCATCTTAATTACATCTGTAAAGACTATATTTCCAAATAAGGTCCTATTTACTCATACTGGAGGTTAGGACTTGAACATATATTTTGGGGGGGAACAATTCAATCCACAACACTCAGTCAAGACATATGAGGCACTTTGCTTCTTGACACCACAGAAGTCCTTTTCTCCCTTTGATGCTCACTTCTCTCCTTTGGTCACTGGTGATGGCAATTTCGTTGCTCAGTTGGACGACTGACTACAAGGCTGCCATACTCCTTGCCTGTCTTCACCACTTACTTTACCCTCTTGTGTCTTTTTTCTTTTTCTTCGTTATTTTCCCATCAATGCTCCTTGTCTGCTTGATTTTACCATTGGCAGCTAATCAAGATCCACTTTCCTTTTTGTTAAGACTCTCATGACATTTACCGAGTATAATATCTGAGTTCTTGCATCTTCCTGGCGACATTCATTTGCTGTCAGTTGCCTGCCTTTTGAACTGCAAAAGATGTTTTCTTCTAAGTGCTTAATGCCAGGAGTCCTTGGGGGAATCTGATGCTTCCAGAACAGTGGACCTTAGATGGCAAAGCTCTGCTACATTAGCAGCTCTGGGAGATTGCAGTTGGGATTGTTTAATATTCAGATGTCATCATTTTGGTTTTTAATTTATTTATGAACAATAGCCTTTGGGGAACCCTGAAGGTAAAAGATAGTAAGAACTTAGAGGCATCATGTAGAAAGCAGGGAGTGCAGTGTCCAATTGAGGAATGAAAATGCTGGGCCAGAAAAAATTTTTTAATTAGGCAATGCAATAGATTCTGTGAGAAGAGGCAAGGGCCATGGGATGACTCCCACCCTCAGTCAGTGCTGAAGAGCCTGAAACCCCTGTCTTGGTCTAACTCTGATGATGCTGAAAAGATGCTCAAGCAGAAATACGAAATGACCATCAACACCAGAGGCAAAAATCAGCACGGCAGCCATGTTCTGTTACAATTACCAAAAGCTGTAGTTGAATGTATGAAAGCTGCTTAAGTATATGGAGCAGACTTTTAAAATATGCACAAGTCATGCAATGAAGAGCTGCAGAATGGCTGTTCATTGGTCTCAACTGTGTGCAGAAGCAGGTGGTTGGAGGTGAAAGATATGTATTGATTTTCCTTCATCTTCTCACTGTGTCATTGCATCCCCTGTCACTCAGAGGTTCACGCACGTGGTCCTCTGAGGTATGGTTCCCTAAGTCCTGTTTCTGTCCCTTTAAAATATTGACAGGAGAGTTCTCAACGGGAACACTGCTGTTATCTATCTTGTCTAAGATTGTGACTCTCTGTCTCTCCCCCGAAATTCTTATCCCCCTTCCATGCTTTATTTCCCTTCTTAGAGAATCACTTCCAAATACACTATGTATTTACTCATTAATCTCATTCATCGTATGTCTCCCCTCCTTAGAACGGCAGCTCCATGAGGGCAGGGGGTCTTGTCTGTTTTGTTCACTGCTGTGTCTGCTGTACCTGACCCAGCCCTGGACCACTCCCACTTTACCAGCCCCCAAATACACATGCTTGTTATTACTTTGGTTGTGATTTTGCTAGAGGGAACAAATTGATGTTGCAGGCGTAAAGTATTTGTAAAATGGGGATAACAGTAGAATTTATCTCATGAGGTTGTTGTGAATTAGTACCTGTAAAGGCCTAGAACAGTGCCTGACACAGAATAAGAGCTTGGCAATGTCCCTCCCTCTCATGGTGCCCCTCTGGCTGTGCTTGTTTGGAGCCCAAGTGTCCTGCTGCTAAAAGGAATTCATATGTTTTGTCTTCCATCAAGTCTCAGAATAAAGGAGCATAACATATAACATTTTATCAGTGTTCATTTTTGCCACCCGTTTATTTTTCTTAACATTTTGGTGCTTGGTCATTACTTCTCTGTTGGGGAAACTATCAATGGAAGGGAAAAAAAAAAAAAAAAAAAAACAAGGGAAAGGAAATGATAGTGCTTATTTCAACAACTTACCTTTTCATAGATTTATGTATAAATATAGTTCTGTTTTCTTTAGAATTATTAAAATTTAATGAATCCATATGCTTAATTAAGTTAAATATATCAATGTTTCATGGTCTTCTATAATTACATCATGACCTCAGGCACTCAGTCAATCCACTCACTAATTTAATTGTTGTCTGGCCATCCAGGCAGATCCATGCCGTTTGCGGGCAACTACTTCTTCCACTTGGGTTATAATCTGGAGGGTCTGTGTTACGGACTGAGTGTTTGTGTTTCCCCCAAACTCATAAATTGAAGCCCTAATCTCTAATGTGATGGTATTTGGAGATGGGGCTTTTGGGAGGTGATTAGGGTTAGATGAGATCAGAAGGGGGACCTCATGTTGAGATTAGTGCCCTTATAAGAAGAGACACCAGAGAGCTCTGTCTATGTCCTCAAGTGAGGACATAGCAAGAAGGTGGCTATCTGCAAGCCAGGAAGAGGGTCCATACCAGAACTCCAGCCTTCTGACACCTTGATCTCAGACTTCCAGCCTCCAGATCTGTGAGAAGATAAATTTCTGTTGTTTAAGCCTCCCTGTCTATGGTGTTTTGTTATGGCAGCCCAAGCTAAGATAGACTGTAATACAGTGTTCTGCTCTCCTCTACATAAGGAGCAGGTGTGACCCAACCTGAGATAATTGCACACATCATCCCTAGAAGTGGATCTTGAGCAGAGGGAAGAAAATACAAATGGGTGGAGTTCATTCACTTGTGTCCCCCTGACCAGACCCCTCTTGCCGTGGGTCTCTTGAAGTTGCCCATACTTTTGCCTGAGTGTCCAGTCTCTTGCACTGATACTGTGTGCTCTTGACATTCTTCCAATAAATCCTCCTATTTAATTTAGACAGAATTAGTGTCTGTTGCTTACGACCCAAGAATCCCAATTAATATATCTACCAGCTCTGCCAGTTAATGTGTAAGGACTACATACCTTATAAGTTCTCCTTTTATAAAATATTATAGCTATATTTTTATGCTTACCATTGGATAATAGACTTCTGAAATGAAGTTGATAATTAGATGACTTTTGACATATTATATTTGAGTCATCGGTTTTATTTTGATGGAGCAACCCAAAGATAATACTAGCTAAAATTTTTATTCTTCATACGGTAATATTTGAATAAATCATCAGAATCATTATTCCCTGTGTTGAATTTCTCATTATATTTGTGAGACGGCCCTGGGGAATGGTAGGATGGACAAATGGTATGCAGATAAGCTTATGCATAGGTTAGCATTAACAGGCATTTGATGTTTTCAGCTTTGCTATAGATTATACAACTATTACTGACTTGCATAAATGAGCAGGAAACTACAAATTAATTTATGGTAAGGAAATTCTGAAAGACTTATGCTATTGACTTTTACTGATACTATGTAATTGGAAAAAGTGTGGTGATTTAAGATGAAAATTGATTTACATAAATGTTCATCATGGTCTTTTATTTCCATGGAGAAGGGCTATTGATGTATTACTCACATTTTAATGTCCACAAGCCCTAGTGAACATTAAACTTTCAGATGATACAAAAAAGCATTGTGACACACTGGATTTCAAGCCAGAGTGGTTGATGCTTCAGTCCCAATGATCAGCTGAGCCAAGACTTGTGGAGGTGTTTGGAGCAAAGTAGATATTTATTCAATTACTTAACTCAATGAATAATTATTGTTCCCACCCTGTTCCTGCTGCTGTGGTGTTTGCTGGGCATACAGTGTGCAACACGGCCTTTTGCAAGCAAAGAGGATATAGTCTAAAAGAAGACATAAATGTATACAAATAAGAGCAATAAATCAGAAGCACCAAGACAGAGTTATCTACCAGAGCAATGAGGCCCAAAGGCTCAGCTTTTCAAGTAGAAGGTGGGAAAGTGTCCAGGAAGGAAGTGTTGTGTGTGTATGTGTGTGTGTGTGTGTGTGTGTGTGTGTAATAATTCTGGTAGAGCCCACAGTGTAAGAAGAGTTTATGAGATGAGATATAGGCAGGGCATGTTGATAAATGCAAGAAGCTGAGCATGACCTAAATATTGGTGTGAGAAGAAATGCAAAGAGAATCAAGGCTGCAAAGGAAGGTCAGGTCAGACCTTGGCAGGGTCTGTGGGCCAGGATAGGCACTTGGAATTGATCTATCATGTACACAAGAGGCATTAACATATTTCAGTGTTAGATTGAAATGATTGGATTTATGTTTTAGAAAGACCTCTTTAGTAGGAGAGAGGAGCCTGGATAAAAGAAAGGAAAAACTAGAATTCTAAAGACCCACTGAGAGATGGCTCTGGGGATTGTTGAGGAAATGGTACTAACTTGAGGGAAGGAAGTGAGGATGAGAGAGGAGGAGAGGGATGGGAGGGATGTTAATGATAAAAGTGTGACCGGACTTGATGCCTGATTTGCATTGAGTTGGAAATTGTTGCACAAGAAAGGGAGGAGGCAAGACTGACTGTCAGGGATGGGTCTCGGGTAGACATTGAGAATTCATAATGTAGAGGACAAAAAGCAAGACTGTGGATGGAAAGCAGGATAATAACTCAATGCTAGGTGCATTGAATTTGAGACGCTTGCAGGACATTTACATCAATGCCCAGGAAGCAACTGAACATTGAAGTCAGCAGGGTCTCTGGCCTAGACATGCAGTTCTGGAAGTTGCAAGCATATAGGTAGAGTTAAAAGTATAAAGTAAATGTGATGGTCTAGGGAGACAGGGTGGAATGAAGAGAGGCTGCCATTTCTTTGTGGGTGGGCAGGAGGAGACCAGCTCACAAAGGAGTTGGGGAGGAAGTGGTCGAGGGGCACACTGGGAGAAAGTGCATCCAGAGACCAAGGGGAGAGGGGCTTCAGGAAGCAGTCAGAAGCCAAAAATGCCCCAGAGAGGGTCAAGTGGATTTCAATTGTATTATATGTTGCTTTGGAAAAAGGATAAGCGAGCTATTTTGAGAGAGTTAGGCTAGGATGCTTATCTTTAGATCAGTTATTGTAAAGGGAACTGAAGCTCTGGGTCCCATCTCTGAGTGGCCAAACGTGCCGTCTCAACTTATGCTGCCAGGATATAATTGAGCACCTGATTGACATGTGTTCTTTCTCCCTCTAGCAAACGATTTCTCAGCCTCAGCACCGTTGACATTTTAGACCTGATAAGTCTTCTTTGTGGAGGGTGTCCTATGCATTGCAGCAGGCTTAGCAGCGTCCCTGGCCTTTACCCACCAGGTGCCAGTTCCACCGTCCCTGTCTCCAAATTGTGACAACTGACAATTTCTCCAGGCAATGCTCAATGTCTCCTGGGGAGTAAAGTGGCCCCAGTGGAGAACAATTTCTCTAGATCTGTAGCAAGACAGATCAAGCTGCACATTCTGAAATGTTCGCCAGGATAGGAGCACAGACATAGAAAATGATTTTAGATGAAAACTGTCAGCCGTGGAGGTGTCTCAGAAAAGATGTGTGTGGTGATGGAAGCCAAATAACCAAGCAATATAGACCTTAACTGTCGGAGTAAAACAGATATTTTTTTTCTGAAGCAATGAACAAATTGTCTCTAGAAGGACAAGACAGAACTGTAAAAGCCAATAATAAAGAAGACTTCACACAGTTACATCCACATGCCCTTGAATACTAAGCATGGGGACTCAAGAGCTCATGGCAATAACTGTTTGTTTGGGTCCATTGGTGAGCAGGACCGTCTATCACTTTGGTAATACTCCTTCTAGATCTTCAGTAGTTTAAAATACCAGCTCAGAGTCATGTCATCTGTTCTCTACCTCACTTCTGCTTACCTCAAAGCAAAGAATTCTGGTGCTCTTAGTTCTTGAGGCAGATGAAATATTTTTTTCCTGTTCATTTGGTTTGGTTTTCTGCTTTCCAGGATCCAGGCAGTATTCTTGGTTATTAGCAGATTTATTTTCCCTTGCTTTCACTCATAAAACAACGGAATGCATAAACCCCCTAGTGAGGGTTTTCCTCACCTGCTGAGTATGCGGTTGTGACTCACTCTGGTTTCTTTCGGAGAATAGTCCTATTCATTGGTTCCTTCATTCAGTCAGTCGACAAGCAATCATCGCTTGCCTGTTGGGTGTAAGACACTGCACCACTCACCACAGACACTGGATGGCGCCGTAGATAGAATAGGGCCCCTTCATTTTGCTCAACTTGGGGAGTGAGACAATAAACACGTAATATTAATATATAAATGGAAAGATGAAATAAATACAAATTGTGATCGTGGTTATGTTAGGAAATAAACAGAGTAATGTGACCGTAACTGGGATGGAGTGAGATCAGGGATCTGATTTAGGTTAAGTTGGTCGGGGAAGGCAGATCTGAGGAGACAATGTTTGGTCTGCTGCCTATAGGATAAGATGCAGCCAAGCGTTTCAGGAGCTGGAAAAAGGTAAAAAATCCTCTGAGAACAGGAAGGACCACAGTCTGGTGAGCAAGGGGTTGAGTGGTGGAAAAGAACGCTGGAGAGGGAGGTGGGGTCAGATCACAAAGACCTTTTTGCATTTGAATTTTGGTCTCAACAATAAAGGGAAGACAGTGAAGGGTTAAGCTGGAGATAGGAGAAGGTTTTGTGTCTAAGGTTTTAGAATATTATTTTGCCTGCTGTGTAGGAACCGCATGGGAAAAGTAAGAGGGGAAGCAGAAAGAACAGGAGGAGGCCATTGGATCTGCCCAGTAACAGAGGATGGTGGAAGGATGCGGGTGGAGGGAGTGGAGAGAGAAGTGTGAACTGATCTGAGATGTGTTGGGTGCAGAACAGATGGGCTATGGTAAGCAGAACAGTGGCCTCCTGAAGATGTCTATGCCTAATTGCCAGAACCTGTGAATATGTTACCTTCCTTGGAAAAAGGAACTTTGCAGATGTGATTAAGAGTACAGACATTGAGATGGGGAGATCCTGGGTTACCTGAGTGGGTCCATTCTAATGGACCCTTAAAAGTAGAGAATCTTTTGCAGCTGAATTAGAGAGAAGCAATAGAAGAAGAGATTTGAAACATGAGAGGGACTTTACCCACAATTGCTGGCTTTGAAGAAGGAGGAAGGGGGCTTTGAGCCAAGATGTGTAGGTGGCTTCTAGAAACTGGGAAAGACTCTTAGCTGGTAGCCAACAAGGAAAAGGGCTCTCAGTCCAACAATTGCGAGGAAGACAATTTTGCTGACAACCTGAATTAGCAAGGAAATGGACTCTCTCCTAGAGCCTCCAAAAAGGACGTGGCCCTGCTGACACCTTGATTTTGGCCCAGGGAGACTCATGTCAGACTTGTGGCCTTCAAAACTGTAACATAATAAATGAGTATTGTTTAAGCCACAAGTTTGTGGTAATTTGTTAGAGAAGCAATAGGAAAGTAACACATAGAGCTTGGTGGCTGATTGGATATGGAGGGTAGGAGGACTGAAGAGTGGCCACCTACGTTTCCACTTTGATCAACCAGTGGGCAATGATGTCGTATAATGAGGTGCAGAAAACTCAGGGAGAAACAGATTATGGAGGGTGGAAACAAGGCTGCTGTTTCGGTCATTGATGTTTTAGAAGTTTGAAATGTCTATAAGATATTTAAATGGAGGTACTAAACAGGAAATTGATTATATAAGCCTTGGGTTCAGAGGAGAAGTCTGAACTAGTGATAAAATTTTGGACTAGAAAGAATGGGTGATATTTACAAATGTGAACTTAACCGATCAGACCTAAGAAGGGAGTGTAGACGGAGAAGCAGGGCTAAAGTCCTATTCATAGACACTGTAGCATATGGTTGTTGTGTAGGGCAGGAGCCGAAGACAGCAGAAGTGATGGAGAAGGAGCCCAGAGTGGTGGAGAAAAGAGCAGGAGAGCACAGCGTCAGAAAATCGAGAGAGAGGTGTGTATGGAAAAGGAGGAAGGAACTGTGCCTAAGGCTGCAGAGAGGTCTGGTGGGGCTATGACACAGAAGTGCCACAGAATTTGGCAGTGGAGGTGGGTCACGGTCCTTGACAAGAGAGTAGAGTGGTAAGAATGGGGGACAGATAGGACCAGGATGAAGAGATGGCGGGGGGCTAGGTGATTAAATTCAGACAGTGAGTCGTAACTTGTTTCACAGGAAACAGGAGAAAAACATGCAGAGGTTTTACCTAGAGTTGAGTAAGAGGTAAAGAGGTGCCTTTGAAAGATGGATCAGGTTTGTGTACTGACATGAATAACGTGGTGGGGAGGGATAAATGTATCTGAGTGGGAGAGAGAGAGAGAGAAGAGAGAAAAATAAGTGAGGAGTAGGATATCTGAGAAGGGAATAGGAGATGGGACCCAGAGCACAAGCAGAGGAATTTACCAGTTTTGTTCCTTGTAGTAGGAAAGCAGGGAAGATGGATAGAGATGATGGTAGGTCTATAGATTTGTTGGTGGGAGGAAGATGAAAAATAAAACTCCAGGCAGCATACTGAGCCCAGCCTTTCTACATTAGTATTGCCTTAATAACAACTTGGGAGTCATAATCCAAAAATTCAGACATAAGGATGGAGGACACTGAGTCACTTTGATCTCAATGACATTTTTATGATTGTACCAAATATGTTTCTGACGTCTGTAAGAAGAAAGTCTAGAATGTGGAGCAAAATAATGCCTTTGGGAAAGAACATTAATGCACAACAATAACTACTAAACCTGCCTCTCTTACTTCCCCAGGCCTCGTGTTTCTTTTAGTCATTTTATTATCAAGCATCTGAGAGGCTGACCAGCAAGCCTGTGTCAAGGGACTGGGCTCTTTAAGGTGTCATCTGGCAGTGGTAGTAGGATCTTTTTGAGTCAAACCATTTGTCTTCCCAGGCGAACTTGAAACCAGAGATACTCATCACTGAGCTGACCTCGTGGTGTCATGATGGCTTAGCTCTTGGAGGCATTTTTTTCTGAACTATCTGTACTACTAGTCTATGCATGGTTTTTAGGGGTCCATAAGGGGAAAGAAAACACTAGAATTTTTATGACAGTAACTTTTATCTCATTCTCCTTAAAATTCTTGCATATTAGAGTATATACAGAATTCTTAACACAGTAATATATGCATGCAATTCACGGCTCAATAACACTCCATAGAACAGTGAGTGTGCTCAAAACCTGTAACCCAAGAGAGGAAAGTGGTCAAAGTCGTTTGTGGACCACTACTCTAAATACCTAAGCCAGCTGACTAAGGTACTTTTGCACTCATCATCTCCTTCTCCTTCCTCCTTTTATCTTCTTCTCCTTCTCCTCCCCTTTCCCCCTTCCCTCCCCACCTTCTTCTTCTCCTCCTTCTTCTTTTCAAGAGGGCCCTGATTCCCACAGCAGGATGTGATTGGCTGCTTTGAATAGTTTTTCAGCCTGGCAGGGACTGAAACCCTCTATGCAGGGATAAGCAATACCTGGGCCTGAGCCCCTTTATCAGGAGGGTTGCTTGGCTAGGAGACTTTGTCTGCAAGAGTGTAGTGGGGAGGGGGACCAGGACAGATGACTCAGGGCCCTCCCAGGTTGACCAGATGTCAAGGCAGCACACACTATGGAGCCTTCATTTTGGTTCTTACACCACAATGAAGGCAGCAGAACAGTGTGGCTGCAGTGGGGATTGTAATCCCAGAGTCCTGTCTACCCAGTGCCTTCTCCCTCAGGGGACTGGCCCCACCTCCCAACCACAGAGCCCCGGGGGTTGCTCTGAGCACTGTGGGGAAAGCTCTGTGATCGAAGACCCTTCCTCAGCCGTGGACTTCCTGCCCCTGAACACCCATCTATCTGTGTGGGCTCCATTCTGCCCCATGCACTGAATCCCCATTTCTCTGCCTGGCTTTCCAGCACTGCCTACAACTTGTGAGCCCCTGACCTCTGCATCCCCAGCCCACTTTACCATCCCATTTCCTGTTTCTCAAATCCTCACTGCCTCACCAGTGATCTGGACACACAGTGTCCTACCCACACATCTAGTCTTGGTTCTCAGCACGGGGCTGGCCGCCTGCCCTGCAGCCCAGTGTCTTTTTCTTTTCACACTCAGAAATTATGGCTAATTTTAAGTTGAAATGTGACTATTGAACAACCTTACACACACCCACACCCACACCTCTGCACACGGTGGTCGTGGGACAGTAAAGCAGTGGATTCTCATCTTTGTCATCTTTGTTGATGGCTCCCTTCCCACAGTCTCGCCTGATGGGTTTGGATCACAGAGAACCTTCCAGAGGATGGAGGACACCCTGGCCACTTCTGAGCTGAGCCATGAAAGACCGGCTCCCAGAGGAAGGAGGAGAGGATGGGGGGAAGCTCTGCTAGAGAGGGAGAAGGAGAACCCACCCCTCCCCTCCTGGAGGGTGATGGGAAAGATGATGGACTTAGAGGGAGAGGACACTCCCCTTCCAGGCTGAAGTCTCCGGAAGGAGTGAATGATGGAGGGAGAGAGCTGGAAGGATGTTTGGATGGCCTCTCAAGGGATGCCCCCAGTCAGCATCTGATGGCTGGACAGGGAGCTTGCAGCTCTGCTCCTGGTACCTTGATTTGTACAGGGATTGACAGCAGAAGGCTGTGGGCCAGCAGAGGCTGGGGACCAGGTAATGAGGCTGCAAAAGGCTCAGACTTGGCAAACAGCTCAAATGACAAGGGCCACCGACTTGATCAGTCAGTCCCGGTACAGGTGCCAAGGAGAAGGTGGGACCAGAGCACTTTGTGGCTCCATTCCAGGCACTGGATCAGACCAGCCCACCAAGAGGTGGTGGTAGCACAGGATGCAAATCTGAAAAACTGAGTCTTTACCTAAAGGACAGGGAGCCATCTCGCCCATTTAAAATGGAAAACACTGGGCACTTGATTGGCAAGTTTAAAGCTTGTCTCCTTGTGCCTTTCCCCAGCTCATAAGGAAGATTATAACAATTATGAGAAAGGAAGAATGTTTGCAGGTCTACATAGCGTTTCAGCTACAGTGATGACCCTGTGATATTATTACTGTGTGTCATGTTATATGATCTGCAGTGCACCGTTCTGTACTGATTGATTGGCCCAGAAGTGGCTTCTCTACAGCAGCTGCCCAGAGCTGGATGAGTCGGTACACATGGTGTATGGCTGTGTGCCTTAGGGAGACACTGCCTGTTTCCAGGGCCCTGTGCTCTCGGGTCTTCAGCAAGGCCATTTGTGAAATGAAGTTATCAGTATCCCACCCACCTGAACCCAAGGGGCTGCATCCAATGATTTTTTAATGGTAACAGCTAGTAGCCACTGTGTGTTTCCTCTGTGCCAGGCACTGTTCTGCATTCATGCTCAGAACAACACTTCGGTGGGTATTCTCTTGCTGAACTTATCTGAAGGATAAGGAAATGGAAGCCTAGGTATTTATGATTGCTCACAGCTAGTAAGTGGTAGACTGAGAATCTGGTTTCATCTCGACTTTCTCCAAACCCTGCATTTTTTTAAAAACAAGCTCTGGCCAGTTTTTATTAAAGAAAATTTTGGCATGATTTACTTTTCACCAGTCTGTTCTGGCATGCTTTTAATGATATCAGAATCGCCTAGAAAATAAGACACAATAATATTACAGTTCATTTAATGGCAACTGGTAATCATCAAATTAGCAATGGTTATCTTCAAAAGTCAGTTATACTAGCTGTGCTGTCATTTCTCAAGGTTGACCAGATACCTAGAGTCACAGACCTTTTCCACATAAGATGCATCACGTAAATCAGACTTGGTTTATCACCAGCATTTATAAAGCCACACTAGGGAAAGAACTAGGTCTGGGGGCACATGCGTGGTCTTAATATAGTGAATGTTTAGCCTGCCCTGGTTATTACAAAATCAGAAGAGCGAGAATATTCACAGCAAACCTTGCATTTTTTAATGCCTCATGCATACCAGGCAGCTTGCAACTGCACACACAATGATCCTGGATTTACAAAGCCCTGGAAGTTAGGACAGCTACACTAGTGTGATGATTTAAGGAATTGCTGATCTCTAGGAAGAATTATTCAGCCCACTTGAATTATTGAGATCATGGCTTCACTTTCCATTTCATTTTTCAAGTGTGCACATACCCTCAGGTAATTTCTACCAGCTACAGTACCCTGTTGCATATTTAAAGGTTATAAACAATAGCACTTTTTGCTTTGCTTTTGTTTTAATGACCAAATGAAGGAGGTAAGTAAGTGAGTGTAATGGCTTCACTTACCTGCATTGGGAGTGCTTTTTGGGGAAGTATTTTCATGCAGCCATAGGAAGCCAAATAAGACATTTGAAAACAGGTTTTTTTTTTAAATTTTAAATTAGGATATATATTTCACCCCTTATTTGTTTCACTTTATTTGCAATTGAGTTAGCTCAAAACAAAGTGCATTTATTTGATTACTGGCCTGTGTCAGTTGCCCTGATGTGTTTTGTTTTGTTTTTTTTCTGTTTATTATTTAATTGTGATACTAAGTGTTAAGCCAGTACTAAGACAGGAAAGAAGATACATAGAGCTTTCAAAGATTATATAGGACCTTGGGCAGGACTTCTTAAATGGGAGCTGGCTTGAGGTCACAAGCTTTCAAATCAATGGATAAGCACTTAATAGAAGGCTTCCCTTCATGACAAGGATGAAATATGGAGCAGATTACACAGGGTGACCCGGGCAGACCTGGGCCTGAAGCCATGTCTCACTCATGTCTGTGGTGTCTTGCCTGTAGACTTTTACGGTCCTCTCTGCCCGACTGTTTGACCTGGCTTGGTCCAGCTGTAGTCACTCTCATAACATGTCAAACACTCCCACTTGTCCTTCTCTTTTTGTGTATTCCTTCAACTTCTATTTAGGAAAACAGCTGAGGGAACGCCCTTCCTGGTACCCCCAACAGCCTCTGGAAGTAGAAAGCTCTAACCCTTTTCTGTGGGTTATGTCTCTAAGCTGTGCAAGACTGAATATTGGTTTATGGATTAAGGGGGCAGCTAAAAACCTGCCCATCAAGACCAGAAAGAGTGGGTCAAGGCATCCTTCTTTCACCTGCTGTGGCTCCTCCCATTTAGACAGTTGTTTGCACACCTGTGTGCACTCCTTAGGCAGGTGACCAGTATACAGCACAGGCTCTTCAGGAATACATAATTAATCAAAACCTAATAACTAGAATAATGTAATCTGAAGAATTAAAATCAGCACTCCTGATATTTGCTCTGTATAGGATGCATATAAATAGCTTTTTGTCCTCTTCAGCTTATACTTAGTGAGGGAGAATTAGCAATCCCAAATTATTCAATAAAAGGGGCTTATGAGCAGGTACCTAGCTGCATGGACACTGGTACTGGGGGGGGGGGTGCCTTAAAGCTGTGTTCGTATAGCAAGCACATTGGTGTTACATAGATCGTATGTTTATTTGCGTGGCTTGGAGAAATACCTACCCAAGCCATCCCTCAGGTTCTGTTTTAGTGGAGGTGAGAGGGTACCTCTTAGAGAATTTGATGTGGGACAATAGAAAAAAGCTATTATTTCAAATATTTTAGAAGTGTAGGCCCAAGGTTGACAACATTGGTTTAGGAGATCCCCCGATGGAGCTTTGTATTTAAACAAAGATAAGCACCTGGTATCTAAACAGTCTGGAACAGGAGTAGTTGAAACAGAGACTCAATTTTCTGTTTTTACAGGGTAGGCCAGGGAGTTTGGGGGCTCAGAGATGAAGAAAATTGGGGTTGGGTCTAGACACAGAGGGTGAGAACTGGCCACAAGGAATATTCTCTGATGCTCTGATGGTGTATTTTTGGGTAACAAAGCACCCAAACCCCATAGGGTAAAATAATGAACATTTCATTATGTTTACAATCTGCAGGTCTATTGATTCCTCTGCTCCAACAAGGCATTGAATGGGGTCCCTGGATGGCATTCAGCTGGCAGCTGGTCTGGTCTGGAGGGTCCAAGACGGCTTCACCCACCTGCTGGGAGGCTGGGCTCAAGTCAACCTCTCCTCTAGCCACAGTGAGTTTCTCCCTCTCATGGGTTTCACATCTCTCCATGTGGACTTTCCCACAGGGCAGTCCAATGTCTTGCATGGCGGCTCAGGCTCCAAGCACAAGAGCTCCAACAGACAGGAAGTGGAGGCTGCAGGTCTGCGTTGGAATCTGGCACAGCATCACTTACACTGTATTCTACTGGTCAAAACAGTCACAGGCCCACTTGGATTCAGTGGGAGGGGACAGAGGCCCCAACTCTCCATGGTAAAATGTCAAAGGCTTTGTGACCTTCTTTAATCTGCCATATCTGCCATTCAGCTTGAGGTTGGCTTTTGTTCTGCACTAGCTTTAGTCCATCTCTCTCTTCCCCCAACACTTCGTAAAAGTGAGCAAAAGAAGGAGAAGAGGCTGTGTTCTTGCCTGGGACACCCCAGTGTAGACAGGAGGCTCGACCTCAGCTGGCAACCAGGAATCTGAGGGAGCAGAGATTGAGAGAGAGGTGAGAAGAAGACCTTAGGTCACCTGAGGGATCTGCAGGAGTATTTGGGAGAGCTCTGGATGCCCCACAGTATGTAAAATGAGGGTGGACATCATCGACTTGAATAATAACAGAAGACCAGAGGACTGGGAAATATCTTGTTCCTACCATAGATTACAATAGAAAACACTTATCTTTTTTGCCTCTTCCACCCAGAAGGTACACTTCACAAAAACAGTAATTATATCTGGCTTTTTTTTTTTTTTGGCCATGTCTTAAGCACCCAGCAAGTGCTCAATTACTATTTGTTGAATAAACATACAGCTGTGAATGTATTCCTTGCTATGTGCTGTTAACTGTTGGTGAATAGCAATTACTACATTTAACATAATGACAACACTATGCCATTATAAGCCCCATGCGACAGATAAAGATAATAACCCACCCACAGTTGTTTAAATCCAGGCATGCCCAACTTCAAGCTTTTAAGCCAGCTAGGCATTTTGACTCTCCATTCACAAGTATTTCTTCAACCATTGCAATATACACAGCACAGGATCCATCCCAAGGGAGAGTATAGTTTATTTAACCAGGGATATGAAGACAAATTCACAAAGAGTGAGTTGGCAAGAATATAACTAAATAATGATTAAAATATGTCACAAGGCAGTGCAGGAGAACCAATGGCAAAAAAAAGACAAGGATAGTAAATTCTGTGAGTCCAGAGGACCCAGAAATTTATGGACTGAGTAAGCTTCACAGAGAGGCTGAGGCTCCTAGGATGGGATGATGTAATGGATTAGGGAGGGGGTAGGATCAGGAGTACCTGCCATAAAGTTGGGGGAGAGGGGAGGGGCAAGGGGAAAGGCATGATTCAAGATGTGGGGACAGTAAAAATGCAAGGCACATTGGAGGAATAGTGACCAGGTTCAAGGGGATATCCGTGCTGGATTTAAAAGTGTTCCCACAAATAACACTCACATAAGAGGTAGAACTAAGAAATGGAAAGATGATTACTGTAATAGAATTTTACCATTAAAAGACTAACTTTAGAACGAGCTTCAAGATGGCAGAGAGTAAGACGCGGAGATCACCTTCCTCCCCACAAATACATCAGAAATACATCTACATGTGGAACAGCTCCTACAGAACACCTACTGAACGCTGGCAGAAGACCTCAGACCTCCCAAAAGGCAAAAAACTCCCCACTTGTACCTGGGTAGGGCAAAAGAAAAAAGAAAAAACAGAGACAAAAGAATAGGGATGGGACCTGCACCAGTGGGAGGGAGCCGTGAAGGAGGAAAGGTGTCCACACACTAGGAAGTCCCTTCGCGGGCGGAGACTGCAGGTGGCAGAGGGGGAAGCTTCGGAGCCACGGAGGAGAGCGCAGCCACAGGAGTGCGGAGGGCAAAGCGGAGAGATTCCTGCACAGAGGATCAGTGCCGACCAGCACTCACCAGCCCGAGAGGCTTGTCTGATCACCCGCCGGGGCGGGCGGGGGTTGGGAGCTGAGGCTCGGGCTGTGGTCGGATCCCAGGGAGAGGACTGGGGTTGGCGCGTGAACACAGCCTGAAGGGGCTAGTGCGCCACAGCTAGCCGGGAGGGAGTCCGGGAAAAGGTCTGGAGCTGCTGAACAGGCAAGAGACTTTTTCTTGCCTCTTTGTTTCCCGGCGCGCAAAGAGAGGGGATTCAGAGCGCCGCCTAAACGAGCTCCAGAGACGGGCGCGAGCTGCGGCCATCAGCGCGGACCCCAGAGACGGGCATGAGACGCTAAGGCTGCTGCTGCCGCCACCAGGAAGCCTATGTGCGAGCACAGGTCACTCTCCACACCGCCCCTCCCGGGAGCCGGTGCAGCCCGCCACCGCCAGGGTCCCGTGATCCTGGAACAACTTCCCCGGGAGAACGCACGGCGCGCCTTGGGCTGCTGCAACGTCACGACGCCTCTGACGCCGCAGGCTCGCCCCGCCTCTTCCGTACCCCTCCCTCCCCCCGGCCTGAGTGAGCCAGAGCCCCCGAAGCAGCTGCTCCTTTAACCCCGTCCTGTCTGAGCGAAGAACAGACACCCTCAGGCGACTTACACGCAGAGGCGGGTCCAAATTCAAAGCTGAACCCCGGGAGCTGTGCGAACAAAGAAGAGAAAGGGAAATCTCTCCCAGCAGCCTCAGAAGCAGCGGATTAAAGCTCCACAAACAACTTGATGTGCCTGCATCTGTTGAATACCTGAATAGACAACGAATCATCCCAAATTCAGGAGGTGGACTTTAGGAGCAACAATATATATATATATTTTTTCCCTTTTTCTTTTTTTGTGAGTGTGTATGTGTATGCTTCTGTGTGTGATTTTCTCTGTATAGCTTTGCTTTTACCAATTGTCTTAGGGTTCTCTCTGTCCGTTTTTTGTTTTTTATTTTAGTATAGTTTTTAGTGCTTGTTATCATTGGTGGATTTGTCTTTTGATTTGGTTGCTCTCTTCTTTCCTTCTTTTTTATTTTTATTACTTTTTAAAAATTGTTTAAAATAATAATTTTTTATTTTAATAACTTTATTTTTATTTTATTTTATCTTCTTTCTTTCTTTCTTTTTTTCCCTCCCTTTTATTCTGAGCCGTGTGGAAGACAAGCTCTTGGTGCTCTGGCCAGGCGTCAGGGCTGTGCCTCTGAGGTGGGAGACCCAAGTTCAGGATACTGCCCCACCAGAGACCTTCTAGCTCCATGCAATATCAAACGGTGAAAATCTCCCAGAGATCTCCATCTCAATGCCAAAACCCAGCTGCACTCAACGACCAGCAAGCTACAGTGCTGGACACCCTATGCCAAACAACTAGCAAGGCAGGAACACAACCCCACCCATTAGCAGAGAGGCTGTCTAAAATCATAATAAGGCCACAGACACCCTAAAACACACCAACAGACATGGACCTGCCCACCAGAAAGACAAGCTCCAGCCTCATCCACCAGAACATAGGCACTAGTCCCCTCCACCAGGAAGCCTACACAACCCACTGAACCAAACTTAGCCACTGGGGGAAGACACCAAAAACAACCGGAACTATGAACCTGCAGCCTGTGTAAAAGAGACCCCACACACAGTAAGTTAAGCAAAGTGAGAAGACAGAGGAACACACAGCAGATGAAGGAGCAAGGTAAAAACCCACAGACCAAACAAATGAAGAGGAAATAAGCAGTCTACCTGAAAAAGAATTCAGAATAATGATAGTAAAGATGATCCAAAATCTTGGAAATAGAATGGAGAAAACACAAGAAACATTTAACAAGGACTTAGAAGAAATAAAGAGCAAACAAACAATGATGAACAACACAATAAATGAAATTTAAAATTCTCTAGAAGGAATCAATAGCAGAATAACTGAGGCAGAAGAACGCATAAGTGACCTGGAAGATAAAATAGTGGAAATGACTACTGCAGGGCAGAATAAAGAAAAAAAAAGAAAAGAATTGAGGACAGTCTCAGAGACCTCTGGGACAACATTAAATGCACCAACATTCGAATTATAGGGGTCCCAGAAGAAGAAGAGAAAAAGAAAGGGACTGAGAAAATATTTGAAGAGATTCTAGTTGCAGACTTCCCTAATATGGGAAAGGAAATAGTTAATCAAGTCCAGGAAGCACAGAGAGTCCCATACAGGATAAATCCAAGGAGAAACACACCAAGACACATATTAATCAAACTATCAAAAATTAAGTACAAAGAACAAATTTTAAAAGCAGCAAGGGAAAAACAACAAGTAACACATAAGGGAATCCCCATAAGGTTAACAGCTGATCTTTCAGCAGAAACTCTGCAAGCCAGAAGGGAGTGGCAGGACATATTTAAAGTGATGAAGGAGAAAAACCTAAAACCAAGATTACTCTACAAAGCAAGGATCTCATTCAGATTTGATAGAGAAATTAACATCTTTACAGACAAGCAAAAGCTAAGAGAATTCAGCACCACCAAAACAGCTTTACAACAAATGCAAAAGGAACTTCTCTAGGCAGGAAACACAAGAGAAGGAAAAGACTTACAATAACAAGCCCAAGACAATTAAGAAAATGGTAATAGGAACATTCATATCGATAGCTACCTTAAATGTAAATGGATTAAATGCTCCAACCAAAAGACATAGACTGGCTGAATGGATACAAAAACAAGACCCATATATATGCTGTCTACAAGAGACCCACTTCAGACCTAGGGGCACATACAGACTGAAAGTGAGGGGATGGAAAAAGATATTCCATGCAAAGGGAAATCAAAAGAAAGCTGGAGTAGCAATTCTCATATCAGAAGAAATAGACTTTAAAACAAAGACTATTAAAAGAGACAAAGAAGGACACTACATAATGATCAAGGGATCAATCCAAGAGGAAGGTATAACAATTGTAAATATTTATGCACCCAACATAGGAGCACCTCAATACATAAGGCAAATACTAACAGCGATAAAAGGGGAAATTGACAGCAACACAATCATAGTAGGGGACTTTAACACCCCACTATCACCAATGGACATATCATCCAAAATGGAAATAAATAAGGAAACACAAGCTTTAAATGATACATTAAACAAGATGGACTTAATTGATACTTATAGTACAGTCCATCCAAAAACAACAGAATACACTTTCTTCTCAAGTGCTCATGGAACATTCTCCAGGATAGATCATATCTTCGGTCACAAATCAAGCCTTGGTAAATTTATAATATGATAAATTTTTCGTATCATTTATGATATGATATTGAAATCATATCAAGTATCTTTTCCGACCACAATGCTATGAGACAAGATATCAATTACAGGAAAAAATCTGTAAAAAATACAAACATATGGAGGCTAATACACTACTTAATGACCAAGAGATCACCGAAAAACTCAAAGAGGAAATCAAAAAATACCTAGAAACAAATGGCAATGAAAACACGATGACCCAAAACCTATGGGATGCAGCAAAAGCAGTTGTAAGAGGGAAGTTTATAGCAATATAATCCTACCTTAAGAAACAAGAGACATCTCAAATAAACTACCTAACCTTATACCTAAAGCAATTAGAGAAAGAAAAACAAAAAAACCCCAAAGTTAGCAGAAGGAAAGAAATCATAAGATCAGATCAGAAATAAATGTAAAAGAAATGAAGGAAACTGTGGCAAAGATCAATAAAACTAAAAGCTGGTTCTTTGAGAAGATAAAGAAAATTGATAAACCATTAGCCAGACTCATGAAGAAAAAAAGGGAGAAGACACAAATCAATAGAATTAGAAATGAAAAAGGAGAAGTAACAACTGACACTGCAGAAATACAAAGGATCATGAGAGATTACTTCAAGCAACAATATGCCAATAAAATGGACAACCTGGAAGAAATGGGCAAATTCTTAGAATGCAATACCTTCTGGGACAGAACCAGGAAGAGATAGAAAATATGAACAGACCAGTCACGAGCACTGATATTGAAACTGTGGTTAAAAATCTTCCAACAAACAAAAGCCCAGGACCAGATGGTTTCACAGGCAAATTCTATCAAATATTTAGGGAAGTACTAATACCTATCCTTCTCAAACTCTTCCAAAATATAGCAGAGGGAGGAACACTCCCAAACTCATTCTATGAGGCCACCGTCACTCTGATAAAAAAACCAGACAAAGATGTCACAAAGAGGAAAACTACGGACCAATATCACTGATGAACATAGATGCAAAAAGCCTCAACAGAATACTGGCAAACAGAATCCAACAGCACATTAAAAGGATCATACACCATGATCAAGTGAGGTTTATCTCAGGAAGGCAAGGATTCTTCAATATATGCATATCAATCAATGTGATACACCATATTAACAAATTGAAGGAGAAAAACCATATGGTAATCTCAATAGATGAGGAGAAAGCTTTCAACAAAATTCAACACCCATTTATGATAAAAAACCCTCCAGAAAGTAGGCATAGCGGGAACTTACCTCAACATAATAAAGACCATATATGACAAACCAACAGCCAACATTGTCCTCAATGGTGAAAAACTTAAACCATTTCCACAAAGATCAAGAACAAGACAAGGCCGCCCACTCTCACCACTATTATTCAACATTGTTTTGGAAGTTTTAGCCACAGCCATCAGAGAAGAAAAAGAAATAAAAGGAATCCAAATCAGAAAAGAAGAAGTAAAGCTGTCACTGTTTGCAGATGACACGATACTATACATAGAGAATCCTAAAGATGCTACCAGAAAGCTACTAGAGCTAATCAATGAATTTGGTAAAGTAGCAGGATACAAAATTAATGCACAGAAATCCCTTGCATTCCTATACACTAATGATGAAAAATCTGAAAGAGAAATTAAGGAAACACTCCCATTTACCATTGCAACAAAAAGAATAAAATACCTAAGAATAAACCTACCTAAGGAGACAAAAGACCTGTATGCAGAAAACTATAAGACACTGATGAAAGAAATTAAAGGTGATACAAAGAGATGGAGAGATATACTATGTTCTTGGATTGGAAGAATCAACATTGTGAAAATGACTCTACTACCCAAAGCAATCTACAGACTCAATGCAATCCCTATCAAACTACCAGTGGCATTTTTCACAGAACTAGAAAAAAAAAATCTCACAATTTGTATGGAAACACAAAAGACCCTGAATAGCCAAAACAATCTTGAGAAAGAAAAACAGAGCTGGAGGAATCAGGCTCCCTGACTTCAGACTGTATTAGAAAGCTACAGTAATCAAGACAGTATGGTACTGGCACAAAAACAGAAATATAGATCAATGGAACAGGATAGAAAGCCCAGACATAAACCCACGCACATATGGTCACCTTATCTTTGATAAAGGAGGCAAAAATATACAATGGAGAAAAGACAGCCTTCTCAATAATGGTGCTGGGAAAACTGAACAGCTACATGTAAAAGGAGGAAATTAGAACACTCCCTAACACCATACACAAAAATAAACTCAAAATGGATTAAAGACCTAAATGTAAGGCCAGACACTATAAAACTTAGAGGAAAACATAGGCAGAACACTCTACGACATAAGTCACAGCAAGATCCTTTTTGACCCACCTCCTAGAGAAATGGAAATAAAACCAAAAATAAACAAATGGGACCTAATGAAACTTAAAATCTTTTGCACAGAAGAGGAAACCATAAACAAGACGAAAAGACAGCCCTCAGAATGGGAGGAAATATTTGCAAATGAAGTAACTGAAAAAGGGTTAAACTCCGAAATTTACAAGCAGCTCATGCAGCTCAATATCAAAAAACCAAACAACCCAATCCAAAAATGGGCAGAAGACCTAAATAGACATTTCTCCAAAGAAGATATACAGATTGCCAACAGACACATGAAAGAATGCTCAACATCATTAATCATTAGAGAAATGCAAATCAAAAGTACAATGAGATATCATCTCACACCAGTCAGAATGGCCATCATCAAAAAATCTACAAACAATGAATGCTGGAGAGGGTGTGGAGAAAAGAGAACCCTCTTACACTGTTGGTGGGAATGTAAATTGATACAGCCACTATGGAGAACAGTATGGAGGTTCCTTAGAAAACTAAAAATAGAACTACCATACGACCCAGCAATCCCACTACTGGACATATACCCTGAGAAAACCATAATTCCAAAAGAGTCATGTACCACAATGTTCATTGCAGCTCTATTTACAATAGCCAGGACATGGAAGCAACCTAAGTGTCCATCAACAGATGAATGGATAAAGAAGATGTGGCACATATATACAATGGACTATTACTCAGCCATAAAAAGAAATGAAATTGGGTTATTTGTAGTGAGGTGGATGGACCTAGAGTCTGTCATACAGAGTGAAGTAAGTCAGAAAGAGAAAAACATATACCATATGCTAACACATATATATGGAATCTAAGGGGGAAAAAAATGGTCATGAAGAACCTAGAGGCAAGACAGGAATAAAGACGCAGACCTACTAGAGAATGGACTTGAGCATAAGGTGAGGGGGAAGGGTAAGCTGGGACAAAGTGAGAGAGTGGCATGGACATATATACACTACCAAATGTAAAATAGATAGCTAGTGGGAAGCAGCCGCATAGCACAGGGACGTCAGCTCGGTGCTTTGTGACCACCTAGAGGGGTGGGATAGGGAGGGTGGGAGGGAGGGAGATGCAAGAGGGAAGAGATATGGAGATATATGTATATGTATAACTGATTTACTTTGTTATAAAGCAGAAGCTAACACACCATTGTAAAGCAATTATACTCCAATAAAAATGTTAAAAAAAAAGACCCAACGCAGCCATAAATAAATAAATAAACAGATTAATAAAAAAGGATTAACTTTAGTTAAACATATGTAATCATGGGATATATATTTTTTTAAATTTATGTGGAGTACAGTCTACTTTCTTGTACAGTTTTATGAGTTTTGACAAATGCATACAGTTATGTAACCATCATCACAATCAAGGCACAGAACTGTTTCATCATCAAAAAATAACCTCCATGTACAGCACCCTCATGTCAACCCTGATCATGTGATTGTAACTGTACATCCAGTTGTACATTTGTGGCGATATTCAAAATGTCATGCAGATTTCTGTTTACTTTCCTCCGTAGCTTGGTGGTATCCAGTCTCTTGTTGGTTCTAGGATAGGGATAAAAACTAGAGTGGCTTTGAGGTTCTAGGAAGGAAAAGTACAAACAAAAGAAAAAGTCCTGAGAGAGAGTAGAATACAACCACTGTGTGTTTCACTCCACATTCCTTTTAGGAAAATATGAGCATGCTGTTTCAGGAGAGAACAGGAGTTCTCCAAACCAGTGCTCTAACAGCTTAAATGATGATGATACTGATGCTGATGGTGATGATGATGATGTTTCAATAAAAAAGATGGCTCAGGCCCATTTTATGATATGTCACCCAATTGTCATAATTCCTTCCTAGAAAAGTCACTACGTAGTTAAATCAAGCATTTGTTTTTCAGTTTTTATCATATGACTAGGGAAATGGTTATAAAAGAGCCCTGGATCAGAAGCCCCAAAGGCTGAGGCTGGAACATTAACAGGTCTCAGGACCCAGAGCGAAACATCTAACTTCTTTGGCTTTTTCTTTTGATCTCTGCAAAAGGTGCACATTTGACTAGAATGACTTCTAAAAGCCCCTTAATTAGGAACAAGAACTGGATGGATAATGTTTTTGGGAAACAGCTCACAAGCAATCCTTTGGCTGTTTCCTTCGGCTATTTCCTTCAATTATTACAGGTTCCCTTCCCTCCCTGCCCCTGGGCCATCCTCATCCCTCTCTTAGCATGTCGGCCCTGCCTGTTGTCTAGCCTCCTACTTATTCCTGATCCCAGTGTAATGTCCTGATGATTAGTCCTCCCCTTGGGATCACTTTCCATCCTCACCCCTGGTGTTGGCAGCTCTCCCCTTCCAGAGAGTAACTCTAGGAGTTGCTGTCACTGTGACCTGTGGAATCCCTGTTATCATGACTGGCCTTTCCTTCTCTGCCATCTTCACCCATCTACCTCCCCATCTTGACTACAGTCTGCTCCCCACTGATAAACTTTCCTCAACCTTTTACATGGAGGTCACTCCTTCTCCAAATTCTCTGTTCCTAGGGTGCATAGGAGAGAGAGGTCAACAGAATTGGTTTTCACAATTGTGGTGGAGGGGGACCAACAGCTGGAAATTTATAAAAGTTGTTAGAAAAAATTATCCAAAATTTAGAAATGCAGCAAAAAAGTAGGTGGCATGTCCTTCACTATCGTACTGGGGCAGAGATCACTCAAGGATTGACCAGGAGAATGAACTTAGTTCATCTCATTTTTTATTATTGATCAAAATAATAAGATGAAGTTACTTGTTAAAGTTTTTTGGTCTGATATAGACACAAATAATTTCTGTTTGTTGGAACTGATGACACTAAAGTTTTACAGTCTGTTGGACATTTATTGGTTTTATATCTAACTAAACAATCTTATTCTAACATTACTCTGTTAAGTTGCCTATAAGTATCTTAGCTTCTCAGATGTTCTTTGAACTAGTCATAACATCTTAGTGGTTCCCTCATTAATTAATAAGTTAAAATCTTTAACACGTGTTCATTTTATATTTGCCCAGAGTTTAATTTTGCCTTTTTGAAAATTAAACTCTATCAAAGTAAAGCCCTGGCAGATAGAAAGTGCTATGCACTCCATTTGAGAGACTGCATTTGTTTAGCTGAGGGAAGGTGTTTGTGGGAAAAATGTATGATAAAGCTGAGGAGAAAGGCTTCTAAAGATGGTCTTATGTTGAGTAATCTGTACCTGGTTCAGCAGGCAATGGAGAACCACTGAAGGTTTTTTAAAAAGGAAATTGGCTTGGTTAGAGTTGTGCTTTCACTAGGTTTACCTGGCAGACGTATGTAGACTAATCGAATTGAGGAGAGAAGAAAGAGAAGCTAGTGAAGGTGTTGTGGCAGTCACCACTGTTGGAAGAAATGAAGGCCTGGATTAGGGGGAAGCAGGGGGATTTCATGGTCAGGAGGACCTTGAGGACCAGGCAGATCCCCCCCGCCCCTCACTGAGCATCCTAAGGTTAAACCATTTCACTGACTCTTCACCATTAGCCATGGTACCATGATTTTGGTCTTTACCATTTCCAAAGTTTTTTGTTTTTCAAATCAAATATTCAAACTCTACCAAGTTTTCAAATGAATCCTCCATGTTTCTCTCATGGCTCAATTTACTTATGATGTTAAATATGTTCATTTCCATGATGCATATTTATTTTAATTCAAATTAGCTAACATGTGTCAATTAATTTCCATGACACATGTTTAGCTCAGGGTGGTTAGGATGAATAAAAGAAGCCAAAATGATCATCAAGACATGGTCTCAGGAAATAAAATAAGAAGGAAAAGGAAAGGTCTGTGCCCCCAGTGCAGAGCCAGTGAGATGGCAAGTCAGAAGTGCTTAGGAGTTCAATATCAAGACACATAGCACCTCCATTCTTATGAGAAATATTTCCAAGGATTCAATGTTGTCAGGTCCTGGGTATCTATGACTCACGTATGCTTGTAAGAGCACCCTAACTTTACTGGGAAAAGCAGATAAAAAATAAATATATTCTGCTCAGGTCTATTGGCTATTCTTATCTCAAAAATGGAAATAACTTTGCTGGACCTCCTCATTCTCTTCCTAAGAAATATCGGGTTGTTGGCTATCCAGGTATTGCATCCCAGACCTCTTCTTCTCATCCCACTGGACACAACCTGGTTTCCTTCTTCAGTATAATAATGTCATTTTAAGGACAATCACATCATCTGAATGTGTTGTTATTTTGGTTCAGCCTTTAAACCACATAAGCGAGGCAAATGCTGATAAAGCAACACATCTGAGCTTCCCACATTTGTTCAGAACCGAGGGGCATTTAATGCTTATCTATTGAGAATATGAGAATGAGAACAGTAGGACACTTAAGACAGAGACCACTGTTTCTTATTTAATATCTTTAGACACTAAAAGATTTGCATCTGGATTTAAATGGAATCACCCTGAGAACATTTAATTTCAACAGTTTGAGAAAAGTGCTCTTTCATCAGGACTTTCTCATAGTTTTAGACATGCCAGTGACAATGACTGATGTCCATGTCTCTCTCCTGGCAGCCTGACTGCAGGACCAGGCCGTATTCACTGTCAGGGAGGACCACGACCTGCAACATCTCTTTCAGAGCTTCTGAATGCAGCAGGGAACCAGTTTGCTGAACCACCGTCGTTATTAACAAAACAATAAGGATTTAAAAAATCTCCTGGGAATCCTGGCAGCATATCAAACATGAGGCAATTAGGACTGTGCCTTTGGAGAGGTGACCTGGCTATTTTCATGATAACCCCAAACATCTTATGAATTACATTTCTCACTACTCCCTCGGCCCTGTGTATCAGTCGTATCAAATCTATCTGTGTTATCCGAGCGCTCTCTTTTCTTTCCCCCTGCAATGCCCTTCCCCCCCCCTTTCTACTTGTAGAAACTGCTTTCATTTGTCACAACCAAACTGAAATGCTGCTCCTTCACCAAGCCTTCTCTCCCACCACCTCCTTCCCCTAATCCACAAGGAGTGAGTCCCTTCTTGCTGGAAGTTTTTATTACCCTAATGGCCATAGTGGGAATGCAGCAGGTTTTAGAGAATTCTTTCATGGGTTGGCATGGCAGGGAGCACTCCCCACATGACCTAAACAAAAATAGGCAGAACACACAGTATTAGCATATATGCAAATATATACAACTAGGAAAAATGGGCATTTATATAAACTTATAGGGCACCTGCTTCAGGCACAGCCCAGTTCTGCTGCCAGGAGAGAGAGAGAATCAGATATACTGTCTCTGCATGCGCTTGAATAAGGGGTGGGTTCCTCATCAAATTTTCAACTCCACTTGATTTGTTATAGATTCTGAGCTGGGTGCTAATGAGGAAATAAAGCTTTGGCTCCTTCCTTAATTTGTAAACTTTATTACTGATAGTTTTTAATCTTTCCATCTTCTCATTTACACTCATGTTCTAACGTTCAAATCACTCTGCTCTGCCCAAGAACCCACCCCAGACATGGTTAAGAGATGATGACAAACTAGACCCACAGCATGTCTTGGGCAGGAACTAAACTTCCCTCAATGCCACTTCTCTCCCTAAGATGAGGCTGCTCATTAACTCAGATGACAAACCCTGGAAAATCTGGATGGAGCATGTTGTACCACTTCACTGTGCCATTTGCTATTTCTGTTCTTTGGGTAGACCAGAAGGACTTGGCAGATCGATGGATAATATGTCTTGTTCCCTGCCAGTCAACATCTGTGCATTTTCAGGAATGTCCCTCACCCGCACCTCAACACACACATATGTATACGCCTCCACTTGGGCAGTTTCTAAGACTTTGGAAACATCCAAAGGAGTTCCTTGTAACACAAAGTGCCTCGGGTTGCATGGGACTGTGGGAAGGCACAGAGCCAGGGTTCTGGGCTCAGGGAATAGCTCCACCCTCCCTCCCTCCCCTCCTCCCCACAGACACCCACACCAGCCCAAGCAGCTTTTGCTGTCTGGTGCCTGCCTCAACCCAACGGGGGAAGGAGACTTGGTCAGGGTCAAGGTGACAAGCATGTAACTCTCAGCAATTATGAAAGCAGCTGGGTTTTGTGTTGATCTCTCTAAAATTAGTTTTCGAACCTTCTTCATATATGCCTTCCCAACAGACAGAACTGTAATTCTGTCTGAAAGTTTTAATTAAATGACTCCTGAATGATCTGATTTCATGAGACATAATAGCATCTGTTGGAGCAACAGTTCCATTGTTCGAAACACGAGAACTATAAATAGGAGCGAACTGACAGCCCTTTTAGTGTGGTTATTTATGTGACGATGAACATGAACTGTGTGGGAACTGAGCTCATGAACAACAGAATCTCAACAAGGGAAGGATGCATTTGCCCATAGCATTAATCTGTATCTACAGGCTGGCAGGAGAAAATCAATGTGGCTTCCGGGGAGAGAAGGCACCTCACCAGGAGACCAATAACATGAAAGAATTAGGACATTTATAGTAAAAATTAACCCATATCCTTAAAAAAAACCTTAATTTTGAGATAGTTTCAGAAATGCAGAGGAATAGCAAAAATAGTATGAGGTTCTTGTATCCCCTTCACCTAGTGTCTCCTAAATTAACATCTAATAAAACCACAAGTACAAGGATCACAACTAAGAAATTCACATTTGTACAATACCGTTAACTAAACTGAAGACGTTATTCCGATTTCACCAGTATTTCCACAAATGTTCTTTTTCTGTTCCACATCCAGTCCAGGATGTCACCTCGCATTTATTTGTTACGTCTCCTTGGTCTCTTCCAATCTGTGAAAATTCTTCTGTCTTTTCTTGTCTTCCAAGGCTTTGACACTTTTGAAGAGTGCTGGTCAGGTATTCTGCAGAATATCCTTCAGACTGGGTCTGTCTGATGTCTTCTCATGATTAAAATTAGCTTGTGCATTTGGGGATGAATACCACCGAGGTGATGGATCCTCCTTAGTGCATCAGGTCAGGGGGTCCGTGATGTCTATCTGTCTTACTACTGGTGATACTAACCTTGACCCTAGGCTAGGGGGATGTCAGCCAAGATTCTCCACAGTGAACTTAGTGTTTCCCTTTGTAATGAGTAAATATGTAGTTTGAGAGAGATCCTTTGAGACTGTGAAAATGACCTGTTTCTTCTTAAAATTTTGCTCACGCTTTTTAGCATCCATTGGTGGACCTTGACTGAATTTTTTACCGTGTGGCTCAAATGGTGATTTTCTATTTTCTTCATTCTTTCTGCATTTACTAATTGAAATTTCTCTAGAAGAAAGTTATTTCTTTTCCTCAGTATGAACTGAAGGGTCATTTATTTTATTCTTTGGGTTGTCTTTCAGTACTCTATTTTATTGCTCAGATTGTTTCATCTTTGGCACTGGGAGCTCTTCAGCTCTTCCTTCCCCCATTGTACGCTTCCATCCTTTTTGTTTGAGCATGTTCTTACTTTCTGACACTGTAGCCATGGAATCAACTTCTTCTCCATAAGCCCCAGTTTCTATTATTGCAAACTGGAACTTAAGAACCATGATCCAGGCACTAGATGTGCTCATTGCTACTGTGGTGTCATTGCTTCTAAGTCTTTCTGCAGACAGAACCAGGAAATACATATATTACACTAACCCATACACACATCTATATTTCTGCACATACTTATCTATGCATATCATTTATAAAAACACAAGTTCATACTGATACTTCTGAGTCCAGTCCAACACCACTCGGTTCAGTCTAGCCACCCGCTCCTTATTTGTAATTACTTTGACTGTGAGAAACCTGACTCTCATTATCTACAATACATTTCTTATTTGTTCAGTCCTAGTACACACATAAAGTGGTTTAAAACTGCTAACCCATACCCCAGAGGAAAAACAAATTTATCAAATAAAGTACCATGTCACGTACAGTTCTTTCTGTCTTTAGCTTTTCAGTATCCAGTCTAAACAGTTTTCCCAAAGACACATAAGTCACCTCTTTTCTTCCCCACTCTTAGCGAGCTCACGTGATTTTCTTGTAACACATTTAGATTCATTTCTCACAGTCTGCTTTCCCTCTTGAGTCTTCCCTCCACCCAACATGCTTGTTGAGTTTTAGAATGTAATTTACAGACAGCAAACTCACTCTTTGTGTTTTAAGAATTTTTGACAAATGAAAAGTCATTTATTGACTGCCACAGTTCCTTAGAAACCAAGTCCATCCCCCATCTCCCAAATTCCCTCATAATTTCCGTTTGCAGTCAACCCTTACCATCATCACCCAACCCCTGGCAACCACTGATCTGCTTTCCATCTTTATAGCTCAGCCTTATCCAGAATGTCATATAATAGAATCATACAATATGTAGCCTTTGGGGTTGGACTTGTTTCACACAGCAAAATGCACTTAAGATTCATCTGTGTTGTTGTTTAAATCAAAAGTTCATTCCTATTTGATCCTGAGTAATATTCCACTGTATGGGTGCACCATAGTCTATTCATTGTCTCTTGGAGGTCACATGGGCTATTTCCAGCTTTGGGAAATGATGAATAAGTCTTCTATAGAAATTCACAATCAGGTCTTTATGTGAACATAAATTTTCCTTTTCTTGAGTAAATAGTTAGGAGGGGGATTGCTGAGTGATATAGTAGGTGTATATCTAACAGCATAAGAAAATGCTCAACTGTTTACCAAAGTAGTTTATCATTTTGCATTCTCACCAGCAAACTAGCAATGCACAGGAGTAGCAGTTGCTCTGCATTCTTGCTGGCTTAAGATACTGTCAAGTTTTTCAATTTTAGCCATTCTAATAGGTGGGTAGTGGTATTACAGTGTGGTGTTATTTACATTTCCCTAATGACTGATAATGTTATCCATTTTTTAAATGCTTATATGCCATAATTGGTGACATACATGTTTGGATCATTTGCTTATTTTTTAAAAATTGAGTTGCTTGTTTTCTTAGTTTTTGAGTTTTGAAAGTTCTTTCTTCTGGACAAAAGTCCTTTGTCAGAAATATGATTTTCAAATATTTTCTCTCCATTTGTGACTTGTCTTTTCAATTTAAGTATGTCCTTTCAGAGAAAAAGTTTTTAAATTTGATAAAGCCCAATTTATCATTTTTTCCCTTTATGTATTGTGGTTTGGCGTTACAATTAAAAATGCTGGGCTTCCCTGGTGGCGCAGTGGTTGGGAATCTGCCTGCTAATGCAGGGGACATGGGTTCGAGCCCTGGTCTGGGAAGATCCCGCATGGCGTGGAGCAACTGAGCCCGTGAGCCACAATTACTGAGCCTGCGTGTCTGGAGCCTGTGCTCCACAGCGGGAGAGGCCACGATGGTGAGAGGCCCGCGCACCGCGATGAAGAGTGGCCCCCACTTGCCGCAGCTGGAGAAAACCCTCGCACAGAAACGAGGACCCAACACAGCCATAAATAAATAAATAAATAACAAAAGTGAATGTTTGTTTATTTTAATTTTATTTATTTATTTATTTATGGCTGTGTTGGGTCCTCGTTTCTGTGCGAGGGCTCTCTCCAGTTGCGGCAAGTGGGGGCCACTCCTCATCGCGGTGCACAGGCCTCTCACCATAGCGGCCTCTCCTGTTGCGGAGCAGAGGCTCCAGATGTGCAGGCTCAGCAATTGTAGCTCACGGGCTTAGTTGGCCTAGTTGCTCCGCGGCATGTGGGATCCTCCCAGACCAGGGCTCGAACCCGTGTCCCCCGCATTGGCAGGCAGACTCTCAACCACTGCGCCACCAGGGAAGCCCCAAAAGTGACTGTTTAAAAAAAAAAAAAATTGGCTGCTGCCTGCCAAAGGTCATGAAGATTTGCTCCTATGTTTTCTTTTGGAAATTTAATAATTTAAGTAAGTCTATTATCCACTTTGAGTTTTTTTTTCTTATATAAAGTATGAGGTATATTTCAACACTTTTTCTTTTTTTTTTTTGCATGTGGCTGTCGCATAATTCCAGCACCATTTGTTGAAAAAACTATCCTTGCTACATTGAATGCTTTTGCACCTTTGTTCAAAATCAGTAGGCTGCTTGATTATCTGGACTATTTATGGACTCTCAATTCTGTTCCATTGATCTATGTGTCTTGCTTTTTGTAAATATTACACTGTCTTAGTTACTGTAGATTTACAGAAACTCTTGAAATTGGGTGGTATGAGTTCTCCAACTTTGTTCTTCTTTTACAAAATTGTTTTGACTAGTCTATTTCCTTTGTTTTTCTGTATATATTTTCCAATCAGCTTTTTAATAGCTACCAAAAAAAGGCCTTCTTGGATTTTGATTAGGGTTATACTGAATTTATAGATCAAATTAAGAAGAATTGATACCATAACAATATTAAGTCTTCTAACTCCTTTTTTAAAAATAAATTTATTTATTTTATTTACTTATTTTTGGCTGCATTGGGTCTTCGTTGCTGTGCACGGGCTTTCTCTGGTTGTGGCGAGCGGGGGCTACTCTTCGTTGCAGTGCGGGGGCTTCCCATTGTGGTGGCTTCTCTTGCTGCGGAGCATGGGCTCTAGAGCACAGTCTCAGTAGTTGTGGTGCACGGGCCTAGTTGCTCCGTGGCATGTGGGATCTTCCCAGACCAGGGCTCGAACTCGTGTCCCCTGCATTGGCATGTGGATTCTTAACCCCTGAGCCACCGGGGAAGCCTAAGTCTTCTAATTCTTGACCACTGTATATCTCTCCATTTATTTAGATCGTCTTTGATTTTTTTTTTTAATCAGAGTTTTGTACTTTTCAGTATACAGATTCTGTGCATACTTTTTTTAGATTTCTAATTTAAAAAAATTTTTGAATTCCAATGTTCACTTCTATTATATAAAAATTGACACTTGTATGTTGACTTTGTATCCTGTGACCTGGATCTATAAGCTCTTTTTTAATGATAGATTCTTTGGGATTTTCTATATAGACAATAGCGTCTGTGAGTAGAGACAGTTGTATTTCTTCTTTTCCAATCTGTATGCTTTTTATTGCATGGACTAGGAATCCAGTACAATGTTGAATAGAAGTGGTAACAAAGGACATCCTTGCCATGTTGATGATTGTAGAGGGAAAGCATTCAGTCTTTACTATTAAGTACAATGATACTTAATTCTTTAGATATCCTTTACTGGTTGATAATAAGTTCCTAGGTTGCTAAAAGTTTTTATCATGAATGAGTCTTGACTTTTGTCCCATGTTTTTTCTGCATATATTGAGAGGATCATATTTTTCTTTACCTTTTGAGTCCGTTTGTGTGAATTGCATTGATTGATTTTTGAATATTAAACCAGGCTTGCAGTCTTTGGAATAAGCCCAATTTGGTCATGATGTTTTTAATGCATTGTTTAGTGGGAAAAAAATACTAGTGAAATAGATTCAGTGTTGGTAAGAAAGATATTTATGTTCTGGTACAAACCAAAGACAGGAGCCCCAGTACTGCTGGGAATCAAACTTTTCCTCCCTAGGGCCACATAGAGCAGGGTAGCTGGCAGCAGAGTGTTCTAGAAGAGAGGAAGGCAAGGTGCTGCACTGCACCCTTTTCCTGCCTGAAACTATGCCCGTCTCACCTGACCTCGTTCACCTACTGTAGGAGACAATTCTAAAGCTCTCTCCCCACGATGTCATCCACTGGTTATTTAATCAAATAGTTATCTGGGTAGGGCTGCGAAGGGGCTTTGCAGATGGAATTAAGGAGGCTACCCAGCTAACTTTAAAATATGGTGATTATATCATGGATTATCCAGGTGGGCCCAAGGTAATCGTATGAGACCTTAAATGCAAAGAGGAAGTCAGAGAGATGCAGCAGAAGGGGAAGCTGGAGAGATTCAAAGCATGAGAAGGCTTGCTCTGCCATTGCTGGTTTTGAAGATGAAGGAAGAGAGCCAGATGCCAAGTAAATGGCGGCCTCTAGGGGCTGGGAGTGGTGCCCGGCAAACAGCCAGAAAGGAAACAGGGACCGCAGTCCTGCAACTGATGAAACTTAGTTCTGCCAATAACCCGAATGAGTTTGGAAGCAGACTCATACCCCAAACCTCTAGAAAGGAACACAGTCCTGCTGATACCTTGGTTTCATCCTCTGAGACCTGGAGCAGAAAACTAGCTAAACCAAGCTATGCCTAGACTTCTGACCTACAGAACTGAAGGACAATCAGGGAGCACTGTTTTAAGCTGCTAACTTTGTGGGGCTTTGGAAAAGTAATGCTTTCACTCACCACACATACATTGAAGGCCATCTGTGTCAGGGCTGCTAGTGCTGAAGACGGGGATGAGAAACACAACCTCTCTCTTCAGGGAGCTCACCAACTCTGGGTAAAATGTAGCTCTAAAGAAAAAGTCAAAGTATTTTGCATATACACTGTCAAGGAAAATTTTCTCCAGGTTGCAAAGAACAGAAAGCAATTCTGGCTAACCTGAAGCCACAAGAACAACCGAGAGAGAGGGGGCGGGGGAGTGAATACATGCTTTTAATTTTGGGAAGAAGGACACTGGAAGTTCTAGAAAATTAGGGAAACTTTATAGGTATCAGATTTGAGAAAAGAAGAACTGGCACAGTCCTAGGACCTTTAATAATAGAAGTTTGTGGACTCTGCTCTTACTGTGACTCTGCCACCACAATTCTTGATCTTCATCTCTCTTTCCCAAGTTTCAAATTATAAGGAGAAAAAATCTGCTGCATTGCATATAGGGTCAGAATGTCCCAGACCAAAACCTCACAGACTTAGTGCCTTAAAAGACAAAAGTGGGAAGAAACCTAAACAAAAATGACAGGTGGATCCAGGGGTATTTGTGACCAAATAGAATGAGAGGTTTTCATTTTCTCCTATGTCTTAATCATCTTGATGTCATGAAATGTCAGGGTTGTGTGTACTGATTATATTTTGACAAAACTATTAGAAGCCTTAATGAGTCTCACAGAAGTTGTCCACTGTATCCCTCCCTCTATGCCTCACACGGTCTGCCCTGGCTTCACAGCACAGCTGACTGCTGACCTTATCCCATATTTTTTAAAAATTAGAATTGATAACAATTGCAACCCATTCCCTACCCCTCTGTCTCCTCTGTCTCCTCTGTCTCCCTCCCTTCTGTCCTCCTTGCACATGTAATTTAGGCAGAATTTTGATATTTATGTATCCAAACCTACCACTGTCGGTATCATTTTGCTTAGTGTTCTTTATCATTTCTGAGGGGTTGCATCAGGCAAAGGCGTCCTCATTCTCCAAGCAAGGAAGCCCCAGCCAGACAGTTGTCAAGGCAACAGAAAATGCACACTGTGAACCACCAAGAAAAGGCCGTCTGTATAATGTTGCAGAGCAAACTTAATTTGGGGGCTTGGCAAAAAATCTCTCTTATGGCTAATTATAAAATGTACCCAACGTTATTAGACTGGGTGATAGATGATTGCCTGCTAAATGTGATGTGAAAAATTAAGGCAGTTTTCAAAGTGAAGGGACCTAAATTAAATGTGCCTCAAGGATCAATAGCTTATTTTTGTCATTCTGCATAACCCGAACAGAACAGCTGAGTGTGCGTGTGTGTAGGAGCTACCAAACTCATATTTATTTGGGTCACGTCGTACTTTTTCCTTCCAAATGTATTCAAAAGAAGGTAGGAGGTGCCCCACCCATATTTAGATAGTTGGGGGGAGAGGGAAACTTTAAATTCAATCCCTGTTGATCAGCGTTACGAGTTTTCAATAAAATGACTCCCAGCAGGTGAGATTACAAAATCAGAATTTGCATGCTCATTTCAGATGGTTAACTGATATTGTATCTCCACCCGATCTTTCTGCCTGATATTATTTTCTTCCTACATACTTTTTTGTCAACAAACTCCAAATAAATGTTAACAGGTTAATTTGATAATAGATGTGGTGATTCGGGACTGAAGGGGTCAGGGTGAAAACACTGATCTAATAATCCACCATCTTAATAAATGTGTTCCTTTGAAAACAGAATGTTTAAATCTGATTTTATATGAACAACTGATCCAAAGCCTTCAGGTCAGTCTGAGAGTGAGTGGGAATTCAGTGGATATAGCTGTGGAATCATCTGACAAAAGGTCATTTTTTCTTTCTTGGGGGAGCCCCACTCTTTGTAAACAAGGTCCATTTGCGTTTAGGGTGACTTGGTTAGGTATCACTCCTCGGGCTCTCACCCTGGGGAAAGAAAAATGGAACTTTCAGCCTTTAAAAGAGGAAATTAGATTTACCTGAGGGAGAGATCAAATCTTCCAGTCCTGTCGACTCAAGTGACTGACCATGAAATTAAATCGTCTTTGTCGTCCTCGCTCAGATACAGAAAACTATTGAGGCTGATCATCTAGAAGAGGGAAATGTCATGGAAACCAAGTATGCTTTAGCCTTTAATGTACATCGTATTTACACATACACATTAAAACAGCGTGTCTCCCCTTTAGCCCGAAGTGCTCCTGGAACTGCATTTTATACACTGGGTATATCTCTCCAGTCAAAGGGATGGAAAAAGCAATTACCTGGTAGACAGACATGTCAACCAGGCTTGTGTGGACAACTTAGAGCAATAAACCAGGTTTTTTGTTTCCTCCATAGCCTTTTGGGCTCTTATTATTTCTCTTGATGGCATTTCCTGTGTTTAAACCGGTCCTGAATGGAGGTGTTTGGGATATTAACACTACAGCTTCCTGAAGGACTCAGTGTAATGAACTCTTGACTTAAGTGTCTTTGCTATTTCATTTCTATCCCTGGTGTGGAGGTAGCTGTGAAAGGGAAGCACTGCCCCAAATAAGAAACTGAATTGAAGTGAAATGGCTGAAATGTTTCCCAATTAGCAGCTTTCTGACATTGTATGTAAGACGGAGGAGGTACACTTGTACATACAAGTGTACATTGTATGTACACTTCCTAGAGAATAGATCGATAGCTTTTATCAGTTTCTTAAATGGGTCCTTAACCCCCAGAAGATTAATGACGGACACAATCCAGGAGTTTGTGAAACATGCAAATGAATGACACCAAAACGCACGTTTTAAAAGAGGGTCTGTCTGCAGGGCAACAAGCTGCAGCGGGCCTAGCGCAGTGAGTGAAGGAGGAGGGAAGAAGGGTCCAGGCAGACCTGCAACCCCCTGTCCCTGGGGCTGGCTGTCCAGTATAGCTCTCCCCAACTCCATCTGAGCAGCGCTCTCTTCAATCTTCCCCCAGTGTCTACTTCAATATATTATCGTGAGAATCAAAGGAAATAACATGAAGAGAGAGATTGTAAACTCTACACACGCTCTACAAATACTCAGTTATCATTTAAAAAATGAGATTTGGCAACACACAAAGGTTTAACCGTCCTGCCCATCACCCCTGGAAATATCTGACATTCAAAATGCTTGTTGATGCTACAGTTCTCTAAGCCTTTTGCTAATAAGTTAGCACGTAAAGTTAACACGCCTCAGACACTAAGATCTGCCATCAACACCCGCCGACGCTTTCCTCCTAATTCAGGGCTGGGTAGGATGCCCCCGAGACGACAGTGATGGGTGATTGAGTGACTCAGAGGTGACATACGAATATAATCCCACAGTGCTGTAAAGCGATGCAGTCAGTTAGAAATAACATTCAATTTCCATGCAGCTTAAATGATTCTGAATTCACTGCAGTGTGAAGGCACGATTATGTCTCAACATGGCTGAGATCAGTCGAACCAGGAAGGAAATCCTCTGTGCAGAGAGCGTAACATAAAGGCCTAATAGGATTTATCAGATTTGTTTTGGAACTGAAAAAGTCACTATATTCTATATATTCAAAGATATTTGCTGTCACCTTTATGTGATTTGAGAAATTTGGGGCATGTCATTTGTAGCCTGGATTCCTATTTGAGGTAAAATGTAGTCCGATTCCAATAACTGGGTTTTGAGCCATAGAACTAACAGAATTGACGGGTCACATATGAAGAGATGTTGATGGATGTAGATTCCTGCATTTAGATTTCCAGGATGAGGAAGAAAAAAAACCCTCTGCTAAAGGTGTTGAAAATAGACAGGGATGACTTAACCTTAAACAAATCATCCATCAGAGATTACTAAACACATTTTTAGAGGCAACTTTTAAAAGCATGCTGGGAAGGAAAAGTGAAAGGATTTCTTTCTTGAATAAGTTATTGAAGAAATGGATTTGATTAGTGATGTCAAAGATGATGAAATTAAAATGTTAGAATGACTTAAAGTAAAACTACCACTTTTGTGTTGTGAAGGTGAAATGAGGAGTGTTCCAATGACGAAGGAAACAGGCAAGGAAAGCAAAACAAAAAACCAACGTGGGGTTGTGCAAAGGACTGGATGTCTGTGTCCCTACAGAATTCATATGTTGAAATCTGAACCCCAATGTGATGGTGTTAGGAGGCGGGGCCTTTAGGAGGGAACTTTAGGTCATGAGGGTGGAGCCCTCATGAATGGGATCCATGCCCTTATAAAGAGGCTGCCACACCTCTTTCCACAATGTGAGGACACAGTGAAAAGTTGGCAGCCTGCAACTAGACCCTGATCATGCCTGCACCCTGGTCTGGGACATCCAGCCTCCAGAACTGTGAGGAATAAATGTCTGCTGTTGATAAGCCTTCAGGGTGTGGTACTTTGTCAGCTTGCACTGACTGAGAAAGGTTTGGGGTCAGAAGTCTCAGATTCTCTGATTCCCAGCCCTGGCATTCAATAGCTGTGGGACAAGATTTCCACAGGGCTGCCCCCGGGCTCCTCATCAAAATCAGAATGAGTACAATGGCCCCTGCCAACCTTACAAGGTTGGGGAACAAACATAAAATGAGATCATTGCACAAAAGCATTTTATATGCGTTAGAATATGGGGGGAAGCTTGGGTGAATTGAGAGTATCATCGACATATACACACTACTGAATGTAAAATAGTTAGCTAGTGGGAAGCAGCAGCATAGAACAGGGAGATCAGCTTGGTGCTTTGCGATGACTTAGAGGGGTGGGATACGGAGGATAGGAGGGAGACTCAAGAGGGAGGGGATATGGGGACATATGTATGCATATGGCTGATTCACTTTGGGGTACAACAGAAACTAACACAGTATTGTGAAGCAATTATACTCTAATAAAGATCTATTTTTTTAAAAAAAGCATTTTATAAACTAAACATTATATAAATAATCCATTTGAGTATTACCTTGAAATTTGAAAAATATCTACACGAAAATTTTCTCTGCTTATCACTTGTACCTCCTGCCCTTATTGAAAAATATTTTCATGAGCTGTTTGCTTCAGAGTTTAAAAGATAGAGGCAGGGAGAATAATTATTCAACCATAATTGATGTCAAGCAAAGTCAGAGAATCTCTTAATTTATTGGAGTCTAAATGCCCTTGGTTATGAAACCCAAATGATACAATGCTTGTGAATGTTTTGTAAATTCTAATGCTCAATGCAAATGTATCTACCTATTTATATATTTTTTATTTTATGTTTTTTTAACATCTTTATTGGAGTATAACTGGTTACAATGGTGTGTTAGTTTCTGCTTTATAACAAAGTGAATCAGCTATACATATACATATATCCCCATATCTCCTCCCTCTTGCATCTCCCTCCCTCCCACCCTCCCTATCTCACCCCTCTAGGTGGTTGCGAAGCACCGAGCTGATCTCCCTGCGCTATGTGGCTGCTTCCTACTAGCTATTGGTTTTACATTTGGTAGTGTACAAATGTCCATGCCACTCTCTCATTTTCTCTCAGCTTCCCCTTCCCCCTCCCCTTATTCTCAAGTCCATTTTCTAATAGGTCTGCTTCTTTATTCCCATCCTGCCCCTAGGTTCTTCATGACCATTTTTTTTTTTTTTTTTTAGATTCCATATATATGTGTTAGCATACAGTATTTGTCTTTCTCTTTCTGACTTACTTCACTCTGTATGACAGACTCTAGGTCCATCCACCTCACTACAAATAACTCAATTTCATTTCTTTTTATGGCTGAGTAATATTCCATTGTATATATGTGCCACATCTTCTTTATCCATTCATCTGTTGATGGACACTTAGGTTGCTTCCATGTCCTGGCTATTGTAAATAGAGCTGCAATGAACATTGTGGTACATGACTCTTTTGGAATTATGGTTTCCTCAGGGTATATGCCCAGTAGTGGGATTGCTGGGTCGTATGGTAGTTCTATTTTTAGTTTTCTAAGGAACCTCCATACTGTTCTCCATAGTGGCTGTATCAATTTACATTCCCACCAACAGTGCAAGAGGGTTCCCTTTTCTTCACACTCTCTCCAGCATTTATTGTTTGTAGATTTTTTGATGATGGCCATTCTGACTGGTGTGAGATGATATCTCATTGTAGTTTTGATTTGCATTTCTCTAATGATTAATGATGTTGAGCATTCTTTCATGTGTTTGTTGGCAATCTGTATATCTTCTTTGGAGAAATGTCTATTTAGGTCTTCTGCCTATTTTTGGATTGGGTTATTGTTTTTTTGATATTGAGCTGCATGAACTGCTTGTAAATTTTGGAGATTAACCCTTTTTCAGTTACTTCATTTGCAAATATTTTCTCCCATTCTGAGAGTTGTCTTTTCATCTTGTTTATGGTTTCCTTTGCTGTGCAAAAGATTTTAAGTTTCATTAGGTCCCATTTGTTTATTTTTGTTTTTATATCTATTTCTCTAGGAGGTGGGTCAAAAAGGATCTTGCTGTGATTTATGGCATTGAGTGTTCTGCTTATGTTTTCCTCTAAGAATTTTATCGTGTCTGGCCTTACATTTAGGTCTTTAATCCATTTTGAGTTTATTTTTGTGTAGGGTGTTAGGGAGTGTTCTAAGTTCATTCTTTTACATGTAGCTGTCCAGTTTTCCCAGCACCACTTATGGAAGAGGTTGTCTTTCCTCCATTGTATATTCTTGCCTCCTTTATCAAAAATAAGGTGACCATATGTGCATGGGTTTATCTCTGGGCTCTCTATCCTGTTCCATTGATCTATATTTCTGTTTTTGTGCCAGTACCTTACTGTCTTCATTTCTGTAGCTTTCCAGTATAGTCTGAAGTTGGGGAGTCTGATTCCTCCAGCTCTGTTTTTCTTCCTCAAGATTGCTTTGGCTATTCGGGGTCTTTTGTGTTTCCATACAGATTGTGAAATTTTTTGTTCTAGTTCTGTGAAAAATGCCATTGGTAGTTTGATAGGGATTGCATTGAATCTGTAGATTGCTTTGGGTAGAAAATCATTTTCACAATGTTGATTCTTCCAATCCAAGAACATGGTATATCTCTCAGTCTGTTTGTATCATCTATAATTTCTTTCTTCAGTGTCTTATAGTTTTCTGCATACAGGTCTTTTGTCTCCCTAGGTAGGTTTATTCCTAGGTATTTTATTCTTTTTGTTGCAATGGTAAATGGGAGTGTTTCCTTAATTTCACCTTCAGATTTTTCATCATTGGTGTATAAGAATGCAAGAGATTCCTGTGCATTAATTTTGTATCCTGCTACTTTACCAAATTCATTGATTAGCTCTAGTAGTTTTCTGGTAGCAGCTTTAGGATTCTCTATGTGTAGTATCATGTCATCTGCAAACAGTGACAGCTTTACTTCTTCTTTTCTGATTTGGATTCCTTTTATTTCTTTTTCTTCTCTGATTGCTGTGGCTAAAACTTCCAAAACAATGTTGAAAATAGTGGTGAGAGTGAGCAACCTTGTCTCCTTCCTGATCTTAGTGGAAAGTGTTTCTGTTTTTCACCATTGAGGACAATGTTGGCTGTGGGTTTATCATATACGGCCTTTATTATGTTGAGGAAAGTTCCCTCTATGCCTACTTTCTGGAGGGTTTTTATCATAAATGGGTGTAGAATTTTGTCAAAAGCTTTCTCTGCATCTATTGAGATGATCATATGGTTTTTATTCTTCAGTTTGTTAATATGGTGTATCACATTGATTTGCATATATTGAAGAATCCTTGCATTCCTGGGATAAACCCCACTTGATCATGGTGTATGATCCTTTTAATGTGCTGTTGGATTCTGTTTACCAGTATTTTGTTGAGGTTTTTTGCATCTATGTTCATCAGTGGTATTGGCCTGTAGTTTTTTTTCTTTGTGACGTGTTTGTCTGGTTTTGGTATCAGAGTGATGGTGGCCTCATAGAATGAGTTTGGGAGTGTTCCCCCCTCTGCTATATTTTGGAAGAGTTTGAGAAGGATAGGTGTTAGTTCTTCTCTAAATGTTTGATACAATTTGCCTGTGAAACCATCTGGTCCTTGGCTTTTTTTTGTTGGAATATTTTTAATCACAGTTTGAATTTCACTGCTTGTGATTGGTCTGTTTTTATTTTCTATTTCTTCCTGGTTCAGTCTCAGAAGGTTGTGCTTTTCTAAGAATTTGTCCATTTCTTCCAGGTTGTCCATTTTATTGGCTTATAGTTGCTTGTAGTAATCTCTCATGATCCTTCATATTTCTGCAGTGTCAATTGTTACTTCTCCTTTTTCATTTCTAATTCAATTGATTTGTGTATTCTCCCTTTTTTTTATTGATGAGTCTGGCTAATGGTTTATCAATTTTGTTTATCTTCTCAAAGATCCAGCTTCTAGTTTTATTGATCTTTACTATTGTTTCCTTCATTTCTTTTTCATTTATTTCTGATCTGATCTTTATGATTTCCTTCCTTCTGCTAACATTGGGGTTTTTTTTTGTTCTCTTTCTCTAATTGCTTCAGGTGTAAGGTTAGGTTGTTTATTTGAGATGTTTCTTGTTTCTTAACGTAGGATTGTATTGCTATAAACTTCTCTCTCAGAACTGCTTTTGCTGCATCCCATAGGTTTTGAGTCATTGTGTTTTCATTGTCATTTGTTTCTGGGTTCTTTTTGATTTCCTCTTTGAGTTCTTCAGTGATCTTTTTATTAAGTAGTGTGTTGTTTAGCCCCCATGTGTTTTTATTTTTTACAGATTTTTTCCAGTAATTGATATCTAGTCTCATAGTGTTATGGTCGGAAAAGATACTTGATATGATTTCAATTTTCTTAAATTTACCAAGGCTTGATTTGTGACCCAAGATATGATCTATTCTGGAGAATGTTCCATGAGCACTTGAGAGGAAAGTGCTGTTGTTTTTTGATAGAATGTCCAATAAATATCAATTAAGTCCATCTTGTTTAATGTATCATTTAAAGCTTGTGTTTCCTTATTTATTTTCATTTTGGATGATCTGTCCATTGGTGAAAGTGGGGTGTTAAAGTCCCCTACTATGATTGTGTTACTGTTGATTTCCCCTTTTATGACTGTTAGTATTTGCCTTATGTATTCAGGTGCTCCTATTTTGGGTGCATAAGTATTTACAATTGTTACATCTTCTTCTTGGATTCATCGCTTGATCATTATGTAGTGTCCTTCTTTGTCTCCTGTAATAGTCTTTATTTTAATTTCTATTTTGTCTGATATGAGAATTGCTATTCCAGCTTTCTTTTGATTTCATTTGCATGGAATATCTTTTTCCATCCCCTCACTTTCAGTCTGTATGTGTCCCTAGTTCTGAAGAGGGTCTCTTGTAGACAGCATATATACTGTCTGTTTTGTATCCATTCAGCCAGGCTATGTCTTTTGGTTGGAGCATTTAATCCATTTACATTTAAGGTAATTATCAATGTGTATGTTCCTATTACCATTTTTTAATTGTTTTGTGTTCGTTATTGTAGGTATTTTCCTTCTCTTCTGTTTCCCGCCTAGAGAAGTTCCTTTAGCATTTGTTGTAATGCTGGTTTGGTGGTGCTGAATTCTCTTAGCTTTTGCTTGTCTGTAAAGGTTTTAATTTCTCTGTCAAATCTGAATGAGATCCTTGTTGGGTAGATTAATCTTATTTGTAGGTTTTTCCCTTTTATCACTTTAAATATGTCCTGCCACTCCCTTCTGGCTTGCAGAGTTTCTGCTGAAAGATCAGCTGTTAACCTTATGGGGATTCCCTTGTATGTTATTTGTTGTTTTTCCCTTGCTGCTTTTAATATTTTTTCTTTGTATTTATTTTTTGATAGTTTGATTAATATGTGTCTTGGTGTGTTTCTCCTTGGATTTATCCTGTATGGGACTCTCTGTGTTTCCTGGACTTGATTAACTATTTCCTTTCCCATATTAGGGAAGTTTGCAACTATAATCTCTTCAAATATTTTCTCAGTCCCTTTCTTTTTTTCTTTTTCTTCTGGGACCCCTTTAATTCGAATGTTGGTGCATTTAATATTGTCCCAGAGGTCTCTGAGACTGTCGTCAATTCTTTTCAATTTTTTTTTCTTTATTCTGCTCTGCAGTAGTTATTTCCACTATTTTATCTTCCAGGTCACTTATGCGTTCTCTGCCTCAGTTATTCTGCTATTGATTCCTTCTAGAGAATTTTTAATTTCATTTATTGTGTTGTTCATCATTGTTTGTTTGCTCTTTATTTCTTCTAGGTCCCTGTTAAATATTTGTTGTATTTTCTCCATTCTATTTCCAAGATTTTGGATCATCTTTACTATCATTATTCTGAATTCTTTTTCAGGTAGACTGCTTATTTCCTCTTCATTTGTTTGGTCTGTGGGTATTTATCTTTCTCCTTCATCTGCTGTGTGTTTCTCTGTCCTCTCATTTTGGTTAAGTTACTGTGTTTGGGGTCTCCTTTTCGTTGGCTGCAAGTTCGTAGTTCCCTTTGTTTTTGGTGTCTGCGCTCAGTGGCTAAGGTTGGTTCAGTGTGTTGTGTAGGCTTCCTCGTGGAGGGGACTAGTGCCTGTGTTCTGGTCAATGAGGCTGGATGTGCAGGTCCACGTCTGGTGGTGTGTTTTGTTGGTGTCTGTGACCTTATTATGATTTTAGACAGCCTCTCTGCTAATGGGTAGGGTTGTGTTCCTGCCTTGCTAGTTGTTTGGCATAGGGTGACCAGCACTGTAGCTTGCTGGTCGTTGATTGGAGCTGGGTCCTGGCATTGAGATGGAGATCTCTGGGAGATTTTTGCCATTTGATATTAGGTGGAGCTGGGAGGTCTCTTGTGGACCAATGTCCTGAACTCGGCTCTCCCACCTCAGATGTACAGGCCTGATGCCCAGCCGGAGCACCAAGACCCTGTCATCCACACGGCTCAGAATAAAAGGGAGAAAAAAATATATATTAATTAATTAATTAATTAAATAAAGTTATTAAAATAAATAATTATTAAAAATAAATTTTATAAAAATATTAAAATAAAAAAGAAAGAAGGAAGGAAAGAAGAGAGCAACCAAACCAAAAAACAAATCCATCAATGACAGCAAGCACTAAAAACTATACAAAAAGAAAAAAAAAAAAGGGCAGACAGAACCCTAGGACAAATGGTAAAAGCAAAGCTATACAGACAAAATCACACACGGAGCATACACATACACACTCACAAAAAGAGATAAAGGAAATATATATATATATATGTCGTTGCTACCAAAGTCCACCACCTCAATTTGGGATGATTTGTTGTCTATTCAGGCATTCCAGAAATGCAGGCTACATCAAGTTGGTTGTGGAGATTTAATCCCCTGCTCCTGAGGCTGCTGAGAGAGATTTCCCTTTCTTTTCTTTGTTCGCACAGCTCCTGGGGTTCAGCTTTGGATGTGGCCCCACCTCTGCATGTAGGTCGCCTGAGGGCATCTGTTACCCCCCATAGAGGACGGGGTTAAAGGAGCAGCTGCTTCGGGGGCTCTGGCTCACTCAGGCCGGGGGGAGGGAGGGGTACGGATGCGGGACGAGCCTGCGGCGGCAGAGGCCAGTGTAATGTTGCAGCAGCCTGAGGCGTGCCGTGCGTTCTCCCGGGGAAGTTGTCCCTGGATCACGGGACCCTGGCGGTGGCGGGCTGCACCGGCTCCCGGGAGGGGAGGTGTGGAGAGTGACCTGTGCTCGCACACAGGCTTCTTGGTGGCGACAGCAGCAGCCTTAGCGTCTCATGCCCGTCTCTGGGGTCTGGGCTGATCGCCGCGGCTCGCGCCCGTCTCTGGGGTCCGCGCTGATGGCCGCAGCTCGCGCCCATCTCTGGGGCTTGTTTAGGCGGTGCTCTGAATCCCCTCTCCTCGCGCACCAGGAAACAAAGAGGCAAGAAAAAGTCTCTTGCCTCTTCGGCAGCTGCAGACTTTTTCCCGGACTCTCTCCCGGCTAGCCGTGGCGCACTAGCCCCTTCAGGCTGTGTTCACGCGCCAACCCCAGTCCTCTCCCTGGGATCCGACCACAGCCCGAGCCTCAGCTCCCAACCCCCGCCCGCCCCGGCGGGTGATCAGACAAGCCTCTCGGGCTGGTGAGTGCTGGTCGGCACTGATCCTCTGTGCAGGAATCTCTCCGCTTTGCCCTCCGCACTCCTGTGGCTGCGCTCTCCTCCGTGGCTCCGAAGCTTCCCCCTCTGCCACCCGCAGTCTCCGCCCGCGAAGGGACTTCCTAGTGTGTGGACACCTTTCCTCCTTCACGGCTCCCTCCCACTGGTGCAGGTCCCATCCCTATTCTTTTGTCTCTGTTTTTTCTTTTTTCTTTTGCCCTACCCAAGTACGTGGGGAGTTTCTTGCCTTTTGGGAAGTCTGAGGTCTTCTGCCAGCGTTCAGTAGGTGTTCTACAGGAGTTGTTCCACATGTAGATGTATTTCTGATGTATTTGTGGGGAGGAAGGTGATCTCCACATCTTACTCTTCCGCCATCTTGAAGTTCCTCTCAATGTATATTTTAATTCCTCTCTTACTTGCTAGAGCCTGTTTTTCTAATCTTTTTACCCCTGATATATTTTTGCTCTAGTAAGTTTAAAAAGTTAAAATTCATTATTCCTGGATTCAGACACCTCCCTTATTCCTGGATTCAGACACCTCCCTGGGAATTCTGATCATCTATAGATATAGATATAGCTATATCAGATATATTTATTTCCTGCTGATTCCAAAGCAGCTCAGTTAGTTTACGCCTACCCTACCCATTTATCTTATGAGTTTGCATCTCACTGTCCTGTCACCTTTTGCATGAACTTGGTCTTGGAAGCATCAAGGCCCATCTAAGCCAAAAACAATATCCAATTTTACATCCTTTAAAGTAATGCCTTGTGATTCAAAATAAACTTCAAGATTCTCCTTGCTGAGAAAGCTCATTTCAAAGCTCCTGGAAGAGTGATGAGGATGCGATTCATTAATGTTTGTAACTCTTAATATTTAGAGATTTCTGTTGTTAAAAAGTGCTTTCTCATATATAAATGACCTCATTTGAGCTTCATTTATACAAAGAAGAAAGTAATACCAACAACGATGTATTTTTACACGTGTCATATCATCCCTTATATAAGGAGAAAACCACCAATGTTTGAAATACGTCAAGTTCAGTATTGATTGGCTAGTAAGCAGGACAGATAGGACTGCATCCATTTCTGTCAAATCATAATCTCTTGCTTTAAAGATTTTCTCTTGTCTTTGGTTTTCTGCAGTTGAACATGATATGCTTAGATACATTCGTTTGTTTGTTTTTTCATTTTTTATTGAGGTAGAATTGATATGCAGCATTATATTAGTTTTAGGTTACAACATAATGGTTCAATATTTGTATATGTGGCAAAAGCATCATCACAGTAAGTCTAGTTAACATTCATCACCACACACAGTTACAAACTTATTTCTTTCTTGTGATGAGAACTTTTAAAATTTACTCTCTTCAAGACTTTCCAACATTCAGTATGGTGTTATTAACTGTAGTCACAAAAATATTTGGAACGCTCCATGAGTTGGTGCATCGTCCTTGCACAGTGGCCTTGCTCATCTCTGTATCGTTCCCACGGTAGTATACATGCTGTCGAAGCAAGCGGTGTTTGTTACTTATTCTATTTTGTGTTCTCTGAGCTTCCTGAATCTGTGGTTTTGTACCTTTCATTACTGTGGGAAAGTTCTTGGCCATTGGTACCTCACCTGTTTCTTCTGTTCTGCTGTCTCTCTCTTCTCCTTCCAGTATTCTAATTACACCTATATTATACCTTTTGAAATTGTCTCACAGTCCTTGAATACTCTGTTCTGTTCGTTTTTGTCCCTCTTACTCTTTGCTTTTCAGTTTGGAAAGATTTTATTGACTTATCTTCAGCTTGGTGATTCTTTCCTGGATAGTGACAAGTCTACTAATAAACTCATCAAAGGCATTCTTTATTTTTGTCATTTTGGGGGGGTAATTGCTAATTTTAATTTTCCCTATTATGTGTAAGAGTTGTGTGTAAAAATACTGGCAAAACACAGACACTTCTCAATTTCCCTCAGCTTGTAAACATGGGCGTATGTCTTTTAACATTATTTTCTTTTATTTGAAGTATAGTTTTTTACAATGTTGTGATAGTTGCAGATTTACAGCAAAGTGATTCGGTTATATATATATATACACACACATATATACATATATATGTGTATATATATATATATATATATATATATATCCTTTGTCAGATTCTTTTCCATTATAGGTTATTACAGGATATTAGATATAGTTCCCTGTGGTATACAGTAGGTCCTTATTGTTTATCTCTTATATATAGTAGTATGTATCTGTTAAACCCAAGCTCCGAATTTATCCCCCCCCCCCCCCCGCAACCATTTCCCCTTTGGTAACCATAAGTTTGTTTTCTATCTAGCATTTCCTTTTAATCCTTTCTTAGTATTTCCATCTCTCTCTTACATTGCCCATCTCTTCTTTCATGTTGTGCGCTTTTTTCATTAGAGCCCTAACATATTAAACATGGGTATTTTAAATTACCTGTTTTAATAATTCCAACACGTGTATCACATCTGACTCTGGTTCTGATGCTTGTTTTTCCTCTTCAGACTGTGTTTTCTTTTCTTGTCTTTTGGCATGCCTTGTAATTTTTTGTTCAATGCCAAACATGTTGTATTAGGTAACAAGTATTAAGGTAAACAGACCTTTAGTATGAAAATGTGTGGTCATCTTGCTAGGAATTTGACTGTGTTTACTTAGTGTTTGCTGTAGGTGTAGGTACTCGACCTCTCAGATTCCTCTAGTTCTTGTTTTTGTCTCCCCTCTTGACTTTGGGCTTCCCTGAATCTGTGTCAGCTTTTTCAGTGCTGTTTTGCTGTTATTATACTGGAGCCTATTGACATGGTGGAAGATGTAGGGGAGGAGAAGTCTTCTAAAATCTCATGAATAAATCTCAGGCTTTTAATGGGTCTATGTCTGGGAACTGTGACCTTCACAAGTATTCCTCCACTGGTATTTCCCCCTGCCCCTACTCTCTATCCTGGCTGCAGCATTCCCAAAATTTTCCCTTGAAACCATGTTCCTTGTTGACCATGTTTTTTTTAATCCCTTATCTATCCAAGGAGACAGGAAGTTTAGAGGGTGCTGTAGTGGGAGGAATACCTTTCCCCTAGTTGAGGCATGGCTCTAGCAAGGCCTTTTCCCATGGAGCATAGGCTTTTGTTGTGGACACACTTCAGAAAGTGTACTCTTCCCCTCCCTCTGCCAGAGCCATAAGGAGATCTTTCACATCTTCATCTTGAGAACCCGTGAGCTTCCTGGAGGTAAAGTCCATGAAGCTGTGGGTCCCTCCTCAGACAGTGGCCCTCAGGAGTTTCTCACTCTCATGGTAGTCCACACTCAACCCTGAGCAATTCATCAGTTACCATTGTGTGTTCCTACCAGTTTATGATTCCAGTGGCTTCTGTTTCAAGGAAACATATCTAGGTTATGTATCTCCAGATTTTGAGGTGGCAATTTTCCCTGAAACCTCAATCCTCTCATGGCTCCAAGAAATGTCATTGATTTTCTGAGAAAAAGGTTCAGCCTTTTCTTTTTGTAAGGATAGAATGATTTCCAAGCTCTTTACATGTCAGAGCTAAAACCAGAAGTCCCAAGTCTTTCCTTTCACTTGAGAGCCTTCACCAGGTTCTAAGAAAGTAAAAGCAAAGTATATAAATAATCCAGCATGTACTTGTGGCTAGTTAGTGGAGCCATTTGTGTCTCAATAAAGAGGAAAGAAACGCTAGTGTATTAACTTCTCTTTCTGCCCATCCTCTATGGCGGAAGGAGCCCAGCTGAAAATAGGAATAGATTTGGAGCATAAAAACTTAGGCATACCACACTGGAATAGGACAACAATCTGCCCGGTCCAGAACCCTCTCTGACTGTGGCTATCAAGGGCATTTTGTGGGGGAGCAAGACCCTGAGAGATTAAGGCAACCCCCAGACATTTCCTGCCTCCTGGTCAGTTATAGACCTATTGTCTGTACAATCATGGGAACCTGTAAAATCACAAAATCGTAGCATGTTGGCACTGGAAGGTAGATAGAAACTGGTACTTTATGTTGATATTTAAATGCTGTTGACTTTTATAAAGGTGTAAATGTCCAAAGAAAGAAAGAAAGAAAGAAAGAAAGAAAGAAAGAAAGAAAGAAAGAACAGTAGTGAGCATGGGAAAAAAGGAAGCAGATAACATCCATTTATTTCCTTTCTATCTCGTCATTGGGGCATTTGTGAACATACCATAAACGAAGGCATCTCATAAATCTGCTGTCACCTCTGTCACCCTCCATTCCACCTGAGACTGTTAGGGCAAGAAATGAGGAAGACACTGATGCTTCTCTTGTTCATTGGTTCAGATGATGAGGAAGGCTGTAATGAGATAGACAGAAAGAGGGATGAGGCAGAGGGAGAGTAATAAACCCACGTGTGAAAGAAAATATTTATGCAAGACTTCAGATTCATCAATATGAGTCATCTGAGGATACCTTTGAAAATGGCATTTTTGTTTTGTTTGTTTGGAATGTTACATAACTTTTTTCTTGTGCTTGGTTACCTTGAAGTCTTAGCCGTCAGAGTAGAAAGGACCCAAAAGTCGATCTAGTTTAAGTCTCCTCAGGCTGTGCTTGAATCTCCTGAATCCCCAGGGACCAGCTGACCTCTGCTGAGATAACCGGTGCTAGGGGCTCATTAATCCCCAACTTTATGTTCCACAGCTTTGGTTGTTAGAAAGCTCTTTCTCTCATTAAACTCAATACTATGTCCTTATAAATCCATGAATTTGTCTTAATTATTGCACAAAATAAATACATTTGACAGTTGAGCTATTCGCTTGCATATAAACTTTGTACGTATTGGACATCGTTTTCTTCAGAAGAAATCTTGGATGAAATTTGACAATCCTTTCTTTCATTTTCATGAATCTCAAAATAGATGAATCAAAATGCCTAGCCTCAGTCATTTAAGGAGTTCAGTAAACTGACCTATAAATAAAACCTAGGGGAGGAAGCTGGGAACGTAGCACATAGAAATGTCTTTTCTTTTTAATAAATTTATTTATTTTTTAAATTTATTTTTGGCTGCATTGGGTCTTCGTTGCTGCACACGGGGTTCTTCTAATTGTGGCGAGTGGGGGCTACTCTTCGTTGTGGCGCGCAGGCTTCTCATTGTGGTGGCTTCTCTTGTTGCAGAGCACGGGCTCTAGGAGCTCAGGCTTCAGTAGCTGTGGCTCGCGGGCTTAGCTGCTCCGTGGCATGTGGGATCTTCCCGGACTAGCAATCGAACCTGTGTCCCCTGAAATGGCAGGCGGATTCTTAACCACTGCACCACCAGGGAAGTGTCTTTATTCCTCCCCAAGGAGTAAATGAACGCACGTCCCTTGGGGCCCACAGAGCAGGAATCTAACCCCAATTTATGGGGATTAGAGACCACTCTCTCATCTAGAGTGGTAAATGGATATTAATCTGGCAAAAGTGGTGAATTGTATTACAGGAAGCATTTCCAATTCCAATTCTTAAGATATGAAAATTGGCAGCATGAAAATTGGTAGCTGTGAGTACACCTAATGAGAGCACAATTACACTTAATATGAGAAGGAGTGTCACATTAAATTGTGGTAGGTGGTATAGAAATTAGTTCTCTGAATGCCCTCCTTTTCAGAAGGACACGGACCTTGAATCAGAAAAACTAAGGAAAAATAAAAGGCGTGGGGACATTACTGTACGAATGTGATTTCAGCCAAGCTATTTGTTCTAAGCTCAGCAAAGTCTGACCTCCATGGGAGGCAGCAAGCTGATAGTGGAAGGAAGAACATGGAGAGAGGAAGGATTGGAAAACTTGGATCCAAGAGAAAATGGCCCTGGGAAGCAAGGCAAAAGTTCTTAATCTCTTCCAATTGGGAATGACCATGAACAGGGACAGCAACAGGACAAGAAGTGAGCTCCAGCTGCAGCAGTCAGTTGAGGGAAGTGTCTGTAATCCAGGTGGGTTTCTTTTACGTATTTAGACCTCAGTACCTGAGCTCTATGTATGTACAAAACAAACCAATTGAGTACCGAGTGATTAGACATCCACGCACAAGGGAAAAGAGAAAAAGGCCAATTTACAACACAACCTCACTCATTAAAGAAATTCAGGACTTGTGGGAGGGAACCTACTCTGGGAGATTCCCAGAATCTTTAAATTTATTGATTTTTAAAATGAAAATGTGAGTCACTTTGTTTAAAATATTGAATGATATGAATAATAATGTCTTAGTGATGATTCACATTCAAATTTATCTGTCATAAGGAACGTCTAGAAAGACATGTTTGAAGAAAATAATGATTAGATGACTAAAGTTAGTGATTACATTCTGAGAAAAAAAAATCGTCCATCACTTGTAAAATCTTCTGTCTCCATAGAAATTTATTTGACATGGCTCTATTTCATTTCCTTAAGCTCACTTTTGATTAAACAAAGCAACGTTAGTCTTTCTTTATTGACTCATTGGATTTAATAAATAGGCATCTAGAAACATTGGAAGCAGCACTGTAACAAAATCTAATTGAATTGACGTTGAGCTGTTTTTAAAATGAGATTTAATCATCTTAGAATTTTCAAAACCAACTTACCTTCTTCATAGGCAGACAAAAAGGAAAGTTCTTGGTACTTTACTTTGAAGAAAAATTTATTGATTTTAAATATGTTAAGAAAAGAGTTCTATGCATAGTTTATCTCATCACTTATACATCCAACTCTTACTTGGTTTCTTTGTAAATATCATAGCTGGAGTTGTCGACTGATGATCACTTGATGTAAATACTATTTATGATGACAGTTGTCCAAGTGAGTAATTTAATACATAAATATATTCAGAGTCTCAAATAGGTTATGTACTCATTCTCTTAGTCAATCTTTAATGGTAATTCAAAAATTAATGTCAATTAATTTAGAAGTTCCTTGGGAGGGGTACAAAGGGTAGAAGCCATTCATTGCTTATGGGGCTGAGTTTGTAGTGAGAACTTATTTGAAAACAATAATAATGAGAGATTTCAGAAAATTAATCTCCACTTTCTAACCTATTTGTTGATCAAATTTTTGAGGTTTATTGATCTCTCTTTGTCCAATGTTGATATAGTAGTTACATATTAGAAATGTATTAGAAATATGCTATATGTATATTATATGCCTTACTGTAATTTTGCTACCGTCACAAACAAAAGCAAACATTTAGGGTCTGCTCTTCCAAATTAAAAAGGAGAGGCAGCATCCCTGGTCCTCAATCTGAATCTCTCCATATATCCTTCAAAAAGCATACAGATCAACGAGAATCACACAAAAAAGTCACTTAAAACCCTCATCATAATAAAATTAGGAGACAAAGAATGGTATAAACTCTAAGTGTGATGGGAGAGACCACTCCAAACCAGCAGAGCCAGTTTCAGATTCCAGGCTGAGCAGAGAGAGGGGCCAGGCTGGGACAGAAGAGATAGGACTGCAGTGCGGATGGAGCAATTGCGGGGGAGGAAAGTGTTTTCCTTTACCCTCTAAGGGTCCCTGGCTGGGTCTGAAAATCAAACTGACAAAGACAGATTCACAGAAGAAAAACACATTTATTTAATGTAAGTTTTAACTGACCAGGGAGCCTCCCCCAAAAATGAAGACCCAAAGAAACAAAGCTGTGTATGTTTATGTAGGCTTGATGAAGAGTAGATGGTTGTGGAGGAACATGGTAGGTTAAGGAGAATGAAGGACATTCAGTAAACTGGGGGAAACTTAGCAAGCCCTATGCATGAAGATTCTTCTTGGTACCTCTATGTTTTGGAGATAAAGATGCCTCTTTCCTCTGAGTATCTTCCAGATACATGAAGGGCACCTCTTCCATGAAGGTTTTGTTTTTTTTTTAACTTTGAATATTTTATTCATAATCTGGAAAGAAGGTACAATTTATTTTCATTTTCATCTTTCTTTGTAAGATAGCAGCATCACATGAAACTGAAGGAGAGTTGGTGAAAATAAAAGTATTTTGACAGCTCAGTAAATATTGAATCACATGTGAAATACTGATTTAAATTTAAATTACTAAAATCCTTCTCTTCTATAATGAAGTTCTAAAATGTTTTAAAACTATTCATTTCTGAAGGACTTCCACTGTCTAGACTATGGCCCTGCCAACGTTCAATTTCATTCAGCTCAGTTCCATTCCGCGAACGTTCACTCAGTGCACTCTTTTTAGGTCCCGGCCAGCTCTAGATGTCCAAAGACAGGTAAGATCTCAGTGAGCTCATCTCCTCCTCAGGGAAAGGACTAAGTCACATGAAGGTTATATGACTCTTCCCTGTTTCAGGAAAGAAGGGCAACAGGAGGAAGAGGTCAGAGTGACATTCTTGCTTCTGCCATTTTCTCAAACTCCTTCAGCTTAAAATATTCAATATTCCAATTTGGGGTATAGCCATATTTTGGGGTAGCATGTCCTGAACCCCATCACAGTGGTGGAATGAGAAGGCACCCCCAGGAGAAGAGAAGGCTCTCCTGAATAGGGAGATATTGAGAACAAGCTGGAGGCCTCATGGACCAGAGCACAGGCTACGGTAGGATTGAAGGGAAGAGGCTTGAAATTCCACAGGAACAGAGGTGCAAGTCTTCCAGGAAAGAGGGAGGCACTGTGCAGGCCTGAGGGTAAAGGGAAAAAGGCAGCAAAAGGCAGATGTTACAGGAAGGAAAGAGCATTACACATCAGAAGGCAAGTTTGACCACCCCTGCAAATTCGAAGACAGTGAATAAGCAGATCCCACTTACAAGGGCCAAAGTAAATAAATAAATATATTGATTTTAAGAAAGAAATGAAAAATATTTAGAAATAAATGTCACAGGAAATGGGAAAAAACCAAGGGAGACTAAAAACACTTCCAAAAGACACATAACAGACTTAAACAATGGAGATACTCCTTATTTAGAGATAGAACAATCCAACATCATAAACTTGTCCATTCTTCCTGAATCAATGAACAAACTTAACAAAATCATAATAAAAATACTAACATGTTTGTGTTTTCCCTTGAGCTACACATTTGATGCTAAAATTCATATAGATTATAAAAAATATGGAATTAATTGCTAAGGAAACTCTGAAAGGAAGTGGAAATGGTCTTAACCCCATGAGGTATTAAAATATGCTTCAAGCATCTGCAATTAAAACCACGTGGAAATGTTCCATGAATGGACAAAGGAAAGAGAATGGAAAGTCCAGAAATAGATCCAGCTATAAAGTAAGCTTGTATATGATGAAAAATGCATCTCAAATTATTTGTTAAACTATGAACTTTCTTGTGAATGGTGTTGGCATTGCTAGATTCATTTGTAAGAGGATAAAATTCTTCATGTAAGGAGAACCCCAAATGATCAGTGATCTTAACACTCAAACCATATGAATACTCCAATAAAACATTATCTTGAAAGGAGGAAAAAACTCAAAATCCAGATACAATGAAAGATTGATACATTTAACATTGTGCGTGTATGTGTCTATGTTATGTAGGAAATCAAACAGAAGCAATGATCAAAGCTAAAATAGAAGAGCACTCTTTTCCCCTGAAGAATTTAAATCTGTGAATAAAAATGCTTCACCTATTTTCATGTGACTAAAAACAGAGATCAATTTCTAGATGCAACTTTGTGAAATTTATAAATCTCAAGGCAAAAGGTCCACCTTGCAAGTATTCAGGCAGAAAAGTCAATTTACCCGCAAATTGAGAAAAATAACCCTTGTCTCAGACTTTTCCCTCATAATGAACATCAGATATAAATAAGAGTAACATTTACAAAGATTTAAAGGGGAAAGGTTGTAACCCAGAAATCTAGACTAAACAAGTTTTCCTTCATCTGTAAAGGCAAAAGTAAATAGTCAAGGCTTTAAAAAGTAGTTCATTTCCATGCCATTTCTTAAAAAGAAAAAAAACACACAAAAAAAACAAAGAAACCCAAAACTGAGTACATACCAAAGCAAAGTAAAAACTTGAGAATGTGGAAATTATGGCAGATAAGTTAGAGAACATTCAGATATATTTTTAAAAATTGTAATAATTATTAAAAATATTGTTGAAAACATAGTGTATATAGTTTTTAAATGCTCCAGAAAGTAAAAGCAGCCCTCCCCACACACGCTCACACACACTCACACACAGACATACACTTTTAAAATCTCAGATCATTGCCACCAAAGTTAGAAAGTAGATGCTGGAGAAGAGCAAGAAAATAAAAAGCTGCTAATTTTAAAATATTACGTAAAGAAGTATCAATAGAAACTGTCTTTACTTGGCAATAATAATTAAATATATATCAATAAAAGTGTATGTTTTAAGATTTTTAAAAACTTAAATAATTAAAAACATATGTATACACATTTCTAGTTACTACATGTAAAATAATTAAAAATAGTTATTGCCTAATCCAAAGTCATGAAGATTCCTGTGCACATGGAAGATTGAGGTGCCAGACCAAGAGTTTCTAAAAGACAGAGTAAAGTCTACCTTAATATCAAAGTACTTGGGAATTACTTTTCCCCAGACGAACAGGGAAGGTCAATTGTCCACTTAAGATTTTTGCCACATTTGAAAGCTACAAGGGAATGGGAGATAAAGAACCAAGCTGGAACCAGAGATAAAAAGTGGATTTGCCCCAGTCTTTCCTGGCTGGAGACAGTAACCCACCAGGCTTTCAAATCTCTGAAAGGTCTTGCCTGACAAACAGAGAAGAACCAGAGATGGGCTGAGTCTTATTAAAAATGCATATGTATAATTGGAGCACAGTCTGGGGGAGAGTGAGAGAGGGAGGGAGAGAGAGAGAGGGAGAAGAGAGAGAGAGAGAGAATGGAGCAAAAGCAATAATTGAAGAGGTAATGGCCAAAAATTTGCCCAGATTGATAAAATCAATCCACAGATTCAAGAAACCCAAATAGTTCAGCAAATGTGTTGAGGGAAGGAAGGAAGGAAGGAAGGAAGGAAGGAAGGAAGGAAGGAAGGAAGGAAGGAAAGAAGGAAGGAAGGAAAGAAGGAAGGAAAGAAAGAAAGAAAGAAAGAAAGAAAGAAAGAAAGAAAGAAAGAAAGAAAGAAAAAGAAAGAAAGGAAGGAAGGAAGGAAGGAAGGAAAGAAGGAAGGAAAGAAAGACAGAAAGACAGAAAGACAGAAAGAAAGAAAGAAAGTAAGAAAGAAAGAAAGAAAGAGAAAGAAAGAAAGAAAAAGAAAGAAAGAAAGGAAGGAAGGAAGGAAGGAAGAAAGAAAGAAAGAAAGAAAGAAAGAAAGAAAGAAAGAAAGAAAGGAGGCAGGAAAGAAAGAAAGAAGGAAGGAGAGAAAGAAAGAAAGAAGGAAACAAAGAAAGAAAGAAAGAAAGAAAGAAAGAAAGAAAGAAAGAAAGAAAGAAAGAGAAAGAAAGAAAGAAAAAGAAAGAAAGAAAGGAAGGAAGGAAGGAAGGAAGGAAGAAAGAAAGAAAGAAAGAAAGAAAGGAGGAAGGAAAGAAAGAAAGAAGGAAGGAGAGAAAGAAAGAAAGAAGGAAAGAAAGAAAGAAAGAAAGAAAGAAAGAAAGAAAGAAAGAAAGAAAGAAAGAAAGAAAGAAAAGGAAAATCATCCTTTGGTACATTATAGGAAAACTGCTAAAACTTAGCAGATGAAGTTAAACTTTTCTTTCAGAAGCAAATATATATCCATATATAATTGTTAAGAAATAAACATTAAGATATTTTAAAACTAGTTATTCATCATAAGAAATTAAGAAAATAATGCCAAAACAAATTCAAGTTTCAAAGGAGAATGCTTATAATAAACATAAAGGCCAAAATTAAATTATCAGTGAGCGAAAAACATACAAATGGCCAATAAGTACAAGAAAAGATGCTCAACGTCACTAACCATTAGAAAAATGAAAATCAAAGCCACAATGAGAGGGCTTCCCTGGTGGTGCAGTGGTTAAGAATCTGCCTGCCAATGCAAGGGACACGGGTTCGAGCCCTGGTCCGGGAAGATCCCACATGCCGCGGAGCAACTAAGCCCATGCGCCACAACTACTGAGCCTGCGCTCTAGAGCCCGCGAGCCACAACTACTGAGCCTGCGCTCTAGAGCCTGCAAAGCACAACTACTGAAACCTGTGTGCCTAGAGCCCCTGCTCCGCAGCAAGAGAAGCCACCACAGGCGCACTGCAACCAAGAGTAGCCCCCGCTCACCGCAACTAGAGAAAGCCCATGCATAGCAACGAAGACCCAGTGCAGCCAAAAATAAATAAATTAATTAATTATTTTAAAAAACCGCAATGAGATATTACCTCACCCCTTTTAGAATGGCTATTATTAAAAGGACAAGAAATAGTGTTGGCAAGGATGTGGAGAAAAGGGAACCCTTGTGCACTGCTGGTGGGAATATAAATTGGTGCAGTGACTGTGGAAAACAGTATGGAGGTTCCTCAAAAAATTAAAAATAGAGCTACCATACAATCCAGCAATTCCATTCTGGGTATTTATCTGAAGGAAATGAAATCACTACCTAAAAAGATGTCTGCACCCTGTGTTTATTGCATTATTTACAATAGCCAAGATATAGAAACAACCCAAGTGTCCATTGATGGATGAATGGATAAAGCAAATGTGGTAGATACATAGAACAAAATTTTATTCAGTCAGAAAAAGAAGGAAGTCCTGACATTTGCAACAACATAGATGGACCTTGAGGGCATTACGCTGAGTGAAGTAAATCAGACAGAGAAAGACAAGTACTGTACATCTCTTATTTATGGAATCTGAAAAAAAAAAAAAACCAAAAAACAAACAAAAAAAGATCTCATAGACACAGAGAAGAGATTTGTGGTTGCCAGAAAAGGGTTGGCAGGGGGGTGGGGTGGGGTGGTATGGGTCAAATTATTGAAGAGGATCAAAAGGTACAAGATTTAAGTTATAAGAGAAATAAGTCTTGGGGATGTCACATACAGCACGGTGACTATAGTTAACAATATGGGATTTGAATGTTTCTGTAGGAGAGTAAACCCTAAAAGTCTCATCCCAAGAAAAAAATTATAACTATGTGAAGTAATGGATGTTAACAAGACTTCTTTGGTGATCATTTCACAATATACAAATATATCAAATCTCCAATGTGATACTTCAATTATATCTCGTTAAAAAAATAATCATTGAGGAGTACCAGAATATGCCACCCCAAAATATACTCTTTGGCATGGGAAATATCTTGAGTCAAAGGCCACTGAGAACGAGTAGACACAGGACAAGCTCTAAGAGCAGGGTATAGATTTTCCTTCTTTAGAGGAAATTTCCATTTGTAGAGATGTGTCCCTCTGCTGTACCTGGGAGAAGAGGACCCTTAACAGGCCAGAAGGCACTGACTTAAATCTGCACAACACACCTTACTAAACACCCCTTGTTCAACCATAATTTTCCTGGTCACCTTCATACAAAGTGCCTCCCCGCACAGAAGCTCCCAGACCGCTTTTCTGGTTTTCGTACTTAAGCCTGAGTTCTAACCACCACTTGGGGTGACTGAGTACTCCTATGTGTGCATGCACAATGCACGTGTTAAAAACTTCTGATTGTTCTTCTCTTGTTAACCTGCCTTTGGCAAGTCTAAGGTAGAGGCCCCGGCAGGAGAACCTAAGATAGATGCAGGAAGAGATTTTTCTCCCTAACATCAGGAAAGGGGAAAACAGTTGAATTGATAGATCAATAAATCTGAAATCCAGTTATTTGAATAAGAAAAACCCAATGAAAGATATGCACTTCCTTTTAATTTTTACTCTTTTAATTAAGTAAATTTGACTCAAATAAAAATACATAAATGTGGGACTGAAAAAATGATGAGATTACAGATTCAGAAGAAACTACAAAAATAAGAGTAAGTTTATAAATACACTTTCTATAAATAAATTTGATATTTTTATGAAAAAGGACAATTTTCTGGCCAAGTATAAATGATAAAACTTTACTTAAAAAGAAACGGAAAATCTGAATAGGCCAATTACTATTGCTTGTTACTGAGAAGGTTATTCAGAATATATAAAATTTACTTCAAAAATTTTCAAGTTCAGGTAGTTTCATACTCTATACTGTATATAATACCACACATGTGCATAAACATATACAGTTATATATAAATCTCTATTTATTTTTGTGAATTAGACTCACTTGATACCAATGCTTGAGAAATCATCAAAACCATGAAGCTAAAAAAAAAAGCACACGAGACACTCACATATGAATATAGGTGCAAAAATTCTAAATGAAATTCTAACAAATCAATTTCAATGCTAAATAAAAATGAGAACATACCACAATTAAATTGAATTATTCCAGGAATACAAGGATCACTCCATGCTAGGAAATCTATCAATTTAACGTATCTTATCTATAGTTCAAAGTAAAAGCTAGACAAGGATCTCTACAAATACTGAAAATGCATTCAGAAAATAGACAAATTTTAAAAAATTAATAGACTTTTTTAGAGAAGTTCTAAGTATACAAAAATATTGAACAGAAAGTACAGAGAGATTCCATATACTCTGGGCCACAATTTCCTCTATTATTAATATACTGCAGTCAGTTGGTACATTTGTTACAAGTGATGAACCAATATTGATATGTTATTATTAAACTCCATAGTTTGCATGAGGGTCTACACTTTGTGTTGTACCTTGTATGAGTTCTGACAAATGTATAATGACATGTAGCCACCGTTAGAGTATCATACAGAATGACAGTTTCACTGCCCTAAAAATCCCCTGTGCTTCACTTATTGATCTCTCCCTCACCCCAAGCCCCTGATCTTTTCACTATCTCTGTAGTTTTGAATTTTTAAGAATGCTATATAGTAGAGAATGGTAGCAGAATATGCCACCCCGAAATATGACTGTAGGAGTTCAGGACATGACTCCCCAAAATATGCTGTTTGGTACATTGATTATTTTGGGCTAAAGGCATTTGAAAAGCAGCAAACTCAGGGAGAGGCTTTCTCCAAACTCCCGTTACCTGCCTAAAGACAGAGCCTCCAAAAGGAACACAGTTGTCATAAATCCCCTTCATCAAACAGGGAAAATTGACTCTTGTCACAGGAGAGATTAGAAGTCAACATCCCACCCAGACAAACTTTGTCACCAACTATCATCCCTTCATCTATTATTCTAGAGGCCCCCATCTTCTTTCCTAAAAATTATTTACTTTTCCCTAAAAGGCCTACATCTCCCTTTCCCTTACCCTATTAAGATGGTATTTAATCCTGAATTCTAAGCCACCTTGGGGAGTTCCGCATTTTTCTCTGGTGTATCTATATACATACATCATGTATATACGAGCTATACATGTGAATAAACTTCTGTTTGTGTTTCTCTTGTTAACCTATCTTCCATTACAAGTCTTGGCTCAGAACTCAAAAGGGTAAAGGGAAATTTTTTTTTTCTCCTACAATAGGAATCCTACAGTATGTAGCTGTTTCAGATCGGCTTCTTTCAATTAGCAATATATGTTTAAAGTTCCTCCATGTCTTTTTGTGGCTTACAGCGCATTTCCTTTTATTGCTGATTACTATTGCATTGTCTGGATGTACCATAAATTGCTTATACGTTCACCTATTGAAGGACATCTAGATTGCTTCCGAGTTTTAACCATTATAATTAAAGCCACTATAAAATTCTCATGTGCAAGTTTTGGTCTGAAAGTAAATTTTCAACTCATTTGGATAAATACCAAGAAGCGTGATTATTTGATCATATAAGAGTATGTTTAGTTTTGTAAGAAACTGTCAAACTGACTTTCAAAGTTGCTCTACCAGTTTGCATTCCTACCAGCAATGAATAAGAGTTCCTGTTCCTCTGTATGCTCACCAGGATCTGGTGTTGTCATTGTTTTGGATTTTGGCCATTCTAATAGGTGTATAGTGGTATCTCCTTGTTTTAATTTGCAGTTCCCTATTGATATTGAGCATCTTTTCTTATGCTTATTTGCTATCTATATGTCTTATTTAGTAAGGTATCTGTTCAGATCTTTTGCCTATTTTGAGGTTTTTGTTTTCTTATTGCTGAGTTTTAAAAGTTCTTTGTAGATTTTGGATACAAGTCCTTTATCCAATATGTGTTTTGAAAAAAAAACTCTCACTAGTCTGTGGCTTGTTCTTTTATTCTCTTAACAATGTCATTTAAATTTTTTTTTTTAATTTTAACGAAGTCATGCTTATCTTTTTTTTTAATTTTATTGATTGTGCTTTTGGATCTAAGAAGTCATCACTAAACCCGAAGTCACTTAGATTTTCTCCTATGTTATCTTCTTGAAGTTTTATAAGATACACTTAAAAAAAAATAGAAGCTCTGAATTAGTCAGCGTTCCCACTAGATGTTTTAAATAGAGAGTTTAATGAAGGGACAACTTAAAACAGGGTTGGCAAGGCTAACGAAACATATAAGAGGTTGTGAGGCAGCTAGAGATAGTAATCATGGTAAGCTATTACCACCCTAGGGCTGATGGGAAAAAGGGAGGAGTTGGTGCTGGAACCTCATGTTGAAACTTTGCTATTATTGTGAACTCAACTACTACTAACGATTTCACGCCTAGGCAGGGAGAGAGCGGAGGGTGAAATATCCTTACCTCTTCTTCATATCTTCCAGTGTCATGTCAGTGACCCTAGCTGGCAAAACCCACTAGAAGGCAGTCAGCAAGGGAGGCTGGGGAATGCAGTCTGCAGAGGCCATCCTCCTGGGGGCATAGAGCAGAGCACAGATGGGTGGGAAATCCATGTGGGAGAGGACACGTGATGAATAATGACTACAAGCTCCTTGTATAATTAAAAAATCAGTATGTCACACTCTAGACCATTACGGAACCAAGTTCAAAGCTGAGTTCTAGCATTTAGCAGCTTTGTGACCAAGGACTAGTTAGTTAACATCTCTGTTTCCTTTTCTTTTTTAAATTGAAGTATAGCTGCTGTACAATATTACATAAGTTACAGGTGTAACATCTCTGTTTCTTTATGTTTAACTGGGGAAAACAATACTACATTATAAATATTGAGATGACTGTATTAAATGTATATAAAGTAGTGATGAGTACTCAATATGCCAGCCACTACTACTACTACTATTATTTGAGTCTTTGTTATTAGAGAGAGAGGAGATGTTATTAGAGAGAGAGGAGAAGCAGGAAGCCTAATCAGAAATGTAAGCACTGTTTCTCAACACAAGACAGAATCTCTATATGAAATTAACAGCCAAAGACATATCTGACAGTGAAATATTAACACGTCCCCACTAAAACCAAGAACCAGTGAAGGATGCCTTCTACCACCACTATCAATTAAGGGTCTAGAAATTTTAGCCAACATAGTAAGATATGTAACATTGGGGAAAACAAGAAATTTACCTTTTTATTACTTTTAGATAATGATGGCTCTCTGTCTAGAAAGACCCCCGAACCCCAAATTTAAAAATGAAGTGGGTAGACAGTTAATGAATTTATAAAAATTAATGGCTTTTATAAAATCCAGGAAAAAATCTAAGTATAATATTTAATGGAAACAATTTCCCATTTATAATGATAACACAAAATATTAAGTGCCTAAAAAACTTTATAAAAATTTTGCAAAAAATGTGAATGTAGCCAAAAAACCTGATAGTTACGTTAAAAAAAAGAATGTGTTAAATAAAAATCACCCCATTTTGAATATTGGAAAGATGTCAGTTCTTCCCAAACTCATTTATATGTTCAATGCAATTGCATTTAAGTTTCCAGTGGGATTTATTCTAAAACATGTTCAAGTAAAACTAAGATTCACCTAGAAGAATAAATTCATGAGCAGAGCTGAGAAAAGTTGAAACAGAAACAAAATAAAAAAGACTAACTTGTGATATTTGTCCTACTAGATATAGAAACATAATTTAATATTAATATAATCAAAACAGGTGGTGGTGGCACAGAAAACATTATCAGAATAAAGGAATGAAATAGAAACTCCAACAACAGAATAAATATGTAAATATGAAGTAAATGTAGATATGTATTTTGACACGATACCCCCAAATAAATACCAGATGGATTAAAGATTTAAATGTGAAAAATTAGCCATGATAAAAATCCTGGAAGAATAGCAGAATATTTGTGTATCTCAGAACAGAAAAAGGCTTTTTAAGTGTAAAAGCAATACAAAATAGTCACAACAGAAGATTGATAGGACTGCATAAAATAAAACCTTTCATATTTCAAAAGTCAGCCCCCTTCAGCTTTTCATAATAACAGCTCTTGCTGCTGATTCAGAGGTTTATGCTTCTAGGTTTGAACTGGGACAAGATTAGAAAGTGTGTTATCCTACAGATGGGTTATCATGTAGACAGCCGCTAGGATGATTTCTTCTTGGAATGAAACTTAGGATTTCGTAGCCCCACTTCCATGGTGCACTGATGTATTAATCATTGAAAATATCTCCCCAAACTTCAATCCAGACAGATCTCTGTGTCTTCAGCACACTGCCCTTGGAATTCAGAGAGGCCCGAGTTCCAGAAGCAGATGGGAGTGTGCTGGTCAAAAAAGGGTAACAGTCGCTATTATTATCCCCATTTTGCAGAGGAGAAATATTGCTCTACCTTACGAACCAGCATTCACTTTCTCTGCATGAGGTTCTATGTGTTTCTTATTCATAGGAATCAGAGATTAGCTGGGCAAATTTTTCCCCATCGTTTCCAAGACTGTGTTATTATTTATAAAATAAATTACACTCAATCTAAATCAATCCACATTTCAGTAAGGACATGAGAACTTTATGTCTAAAAATTAAAAATAAGACAGTTCATCCTGTCATGATTTCCATTCAAATGTTTTTCCTAAACAATAACAGTAACAACAACAACAAAAACCTGACATCTTAATAGTCCATTTAGCTTTCATTTAATACCATTTGTAACATTTAGGCAACACAGACCCTCCTTATGTATTTCCCAGTCTCGGAACAACTTACATGATTATGGAATGGCTGAGGAGCAGAGCATAAAAGCCATGTCTTTGTGGTTAGACCTGTTGAGAGCAGTAGTCATCGCCAGCACTTAACAACTGTATGATCTTGGGCAAATTTCTGGCAGCTCCTTCTGTTACAGTCTCACCAAGTAGTAGGACTTGCTGTCAGCCATGCTCCAGAGCTGGATTCTTCAATGTCACTCATGTTGGCTCCGACGCCCGTGAGTTCAGCCATGGTGAAGATGTTGTCATTGCTTTTTGGTCATTATGCTCTCTGTTGTTCTTCTTCTCTTTATATGTCACGTTATTTCTCCAGTAGCTACCAACCAGCCCGTTCTCTCAGTCTTTCCCTGTTCAGATCCTAATGGGAGAGAGTCTGATGGTCTAAGAAACTCACAGCAACCCTTTTTGAACAAGAGACTTGGTGTGCAGTTCAGGCCACTCTGAGGTCACTGGCCACTGATATACTGGCTGCCTTTGGGTCAGATCCCTGGCCACCCCTTTCTCAAAGGCTGCTTAATGCTACTTCCTTCAATATACTGCAGGAGGCGGGGTTTCCCTTAGAAGAGGACAGTGGGAGAGTGGAGATAGTGGGCAATGTGCCCATTACAAGAGTGCAAATCATCATAGTAAACAAAGTGAGCATTTGCAGAGCACTTACAATGTGCCAAACATTGCATTAAACATTTAACATGCCTTAATTCACTGGAGTCTCACAACCAGAATATGAGGGAGGTGGGGTTATTGCTATTAGTATTTACCATTTTACAGATATAGAGCTTACAGTGGTAAACTACTCGCTCAAAATGTTAAGACCAGTAAGCAGTAGAGTCCATTGGCTTCCAAAGCCTATGCTCTTAGTTATTAAACTCTACTGTATCAGATGATATCTCTCTGCCTTTGGTTTCTTCATCTATAAAACGGGAACTACATTGCAAGGTTGTTTTTAGATTTACAAGCAACATATGCAATGCATTTATCTCAGTAAATGACATATAGTAAAACAAAACATGGAAATAAAGAAAAGAATGAAGAGTAATGGTGAGAATATACATATGGATAAATCTAGATAAGTACTAATTGTATAAATAATAACATCAAGGTCATGAGATTTAAAATAGAAAGTTAAATTCAACAACAACAACAGCATTTTAATAAGTCAAGAATGCATATTGTAATCTCTAGGGCAAATAGCAAAAAAATATTAAGAATAATTTATGAGCTAATAGGAGAAATGTAATTATAAAATACTAAATAAATCAAAAAATCTTAATAAAGGACAGAAAAATCATAAAATAGTCAAGGCAAATAGAAAACAAATAGTAAGATGGTAGATTCAAACCCAAATTACAGTAAATTTAAACAGACTAAGTATTCCAATCAAAATCTAAAGATCCTCAGACCAGATAATATAATAAAACAAAGCCTAACATACTGCTTGTAAGAGATATATCTTAAGTATGAAGATACCAACAGGTTGAAAGTAAAGATGGGAAAAATACTGTGCAAACCAAAAGTTCCAAAGTCAGAGCTAAAAGTGGTTCATTTAAGAAAAACAAAAGTTTTAAATTTAAGATGAAACAATCTTAGATTTGTGTGTACCTAATAACATAGGCTCAAAATACATAAAATAAAAATGGACAGATCTTCAAAGAGAAATAAACAAATCCACAATCATGTTGGGAGGCTGTATACGTCAGGGTTCTCCAGAGAAACCTGTTTTGGCTCCAAAGACCTTCAACTGATTAGACGAGGCCCACCCACATTCTTGAGGATAATCTCCTTTACTTAAAGTCAGCTGATGATAGATGTTAACCACATAGAAGAAATACCTTCACAGCAACACCTAAATGATTTTTTAAATTTTATTTTTTTTTTTATACAGCAGGTTCTTATTAGTTATCCATTTTATACATATTAGTGTATACATGTCAATCCCAATCTCCCAATTCATCACACCACCACCACCACCCCCGCATTTTCCCCCCTTGGTGTCTATACATTTGTTCTCTACATCTGTGTCTCTATTTCTGCCCTGCAGAACGGTTCTTCTGTACCATTTTTCTAGGTTCCACATATATGCATTAATATACGATGTTTGTTTTTCTCTTTCTGACTTACTTCACTCTGTATAATGGATCTCTAGATCCATCTACGTCTCTACAAATGACCCAATTTCGTTCCTTTTTATGGCTGAGTAATATTCCATTGTATAGATGTACCACATCTTCTTTATCCATTCATCTGTCGATGGACACTTAGGTTGCTTCCACATCCTGGTTATTGTAAATAGAGCTGCAATGAACATTGTGGTACATGATCCTTTTTGAATTATGGTTTTCTCAGGGTTTATGCCCAGTAGTGGGATTGCTGGGTCATATGGTAGTTCTATTTTTAGTTTTTTAAGGAACCTCCATACTGTTCTCCATAGTGGCTGTATCCATTTACGTCCCCACCAACAGTGCAAGAGGGTTCCCTTTTCTCCACACCATCTCCAGCATTTATTGTTTGTAGATTTTTTGATGATGGTCATTCTGACCGGAGTGAGGTGATATGTCATTGTGGTTTTGTTGGATAACTAGGTTCTAAAGCCTGGTCAAGTTGACACAGAAAACTAATCATCACACAGACTTAAATGTATTTTTGAATATGTGTTATATTTCAATTGAAAAAAAAATAGTTAACAGTTAATAGTTAAAAAATAGTGAAGCCAGTGGGTTGGTAATTGTTACAGGGTGGTTTCCCTGGGAAGCGAGCTCTGAGATAGAGATTATCATGCAGAACATTTAGGGATTGTTCTTGGGATCAACACCCATGGAAGGGAGAAGGAAGCAGAATTTGGGAAGAAGGAAGTTCAGCTCAAGGCAGTATCAGTAAGAAACTCTGCCCATCCTTGAGGGAGATCAGAAGGTGGTATGACCGTTCCGAGTTCTGCTGAGTCAGGCCAGCAGGGCTGGCCTTTATGAACCTAAGTCAATTGAACATTGGACATGGGGCACCCTGGAGAGGGGGTGTGACCGTGGGTGAGGCAGCTGTCTCCTGCTGAGGGAACTCCAAAGGGGGCTGGCACCTGAGGGCCCTGGGTGGCAGGGCTCCAGGTTGCTGGGGCCTCCTTCCATCCTCTGGGGAACCTGGGCCACACATCACTGTGTGTGGGTTTGGAGTCGTGTTTGGTTTCTTAACATGTTTACTTCGTTGTTGGCATGATGTCATGTCTATTATTTTAAACAAAATAGAAGAAAGTTGTTAGTATCCTTTGATGCTTTCATAAAGAGAACTTATCTCTCTGCCCTACCATATTATATAGTGGTGGGCATTCTCACAAGGTCAAAATAGCTCTCAACTCCAAGAAGAACACTGGCTGGGGTTCCAGAGATTCCAGTGTGTCACTGCCCCTCATCTCTGTCAGTTTCCTGGGTCTCAAATGTCCGATACAAATGCTCGTCTATCAACCAAGAAGGCTCACCTTGGGTCATGGATACTCAGTGGGAGTCTCTTGCCTCAGCACCTGGAGGGCCATGGTTAGTATCCTCTGGATCTGGGGGTGGATGGTGAAGAATAATAATTAATAAGGGCCTACTGTATAGCACAGAGAACTCTATTCAATGCTCTGTAATGACCTATAAGGGAATAGAATCTAAAAAAGAGTGGGTATATGTATATGTATAACTGATTCACTTTGCTGTACAGCAGAAACTAATACAACATTGTAAATCAACCATACTCCAATAAAAATTAATTTAAAAAAGGAATAGCACCGTTGTTACAATGATTTGATGGTTGATCTCTTCTCCTGTTTCCTTAGCTCCACCTCACTGAGCAAAAATGAAGAAACTTGGACCCATCTCTTTTACTGTGATAAAGGAGCTTCATTCATTCAAGACGGCATTTGTTAACCTATTGTGAGTATATGCTTTCCTATTAAGGAATTGAATCCTTAGAATGTTGCCTCATTTACAGTCATTGGTTATGAGTATGACCAATGACTGTAAATCATTCTCTGACTGTAATGCTTCATTGGAAACTCATCATGGAAGATATAGACTTGTTCATCCACTTCCCAGACAGGAGTTTGGCTGCCAGCGGGGAATACTGAACAGTGAAAAACTCCAGATGATGAATGTACAACACAATAATGGTTAAAGTTTTTAAAATGAGTATGGTAATAAAGCGTCCATGAGTTGTTTTGTGTAAGCACAGGTAACTGGACCTTTTCTAGTAGAGTTCTTATTCTTAAACAATTTGGAATACTTTGCCTTATACGATACTGGATGGGCAACTATATAATGATTCTTCTGAGTGACTCAGTTCTCTTAAATGACTTTATGTCTTCTAGTAAATGCATAGATACTGTATTAGTTAGGAACAAAACAAGTAAGATATCTATAGATAGAGATAGAGAGAGAGAGAGAGTGCTTTATTATAAAGTATTGGCTCACATGACCTTGGAGGCTGAGAAGTCTGGCAATTTGTCCTCTGCAAGCTGAGACTCAGGAAAGCTGGTGGTGGGTTGAGCTTGAAAGCCAGAGACCCTGTGGTGTAGGTTCCAGTCTGAGTCTGAAAACCTGAGGACCAGGAGCAAGAAGGGTAGGAGGAGACTGAAGTCCCAGGACAGCAGTCAGGGAGAGAACAAATTCAACCTTCCCCTGCCTTTTTGTTCTACTCAGGCCCTCGATGGATTGGATGATGTCTGCCTGCACTGGGGAGGGCCAGCTGCTGTACTCAGTCTACTGATTCAAATGCTAATCCTTTCTGGAAACACCCTCACAGACACTCCCAGAAATAATGTTTAATCAAATATCTGCCCTTCCCTTGGCTGAGTCAAGGTAACACATAAAATTATCACAGATACAAGTTGAAATTAAATAATAATAATATAGACCTTCATAATGTGTATTTTCAAACAGAATATGTTGGTAAAATCGGTTTAGGAGCATCAGATAAAAAAACACACTAACAATGTACTGAACATTCTGTGTTTGCCCCTTCAGGTCCACTTCCATCCTTCCCCGCCATGTTTTGAGCCCTAGGAGACTGACCTCTATGAATAGAACTAACTGGGCTCCTTTGTTTATGGCTGCCTGGGATTTGGCCCATGGAGGCACCAGAGGAGTCTGGGGCAAGAGAACTGAATGCTGGGGTATCTGTTCTCCTTTTGAAACCAAACAGGACACTGTGGGGCTCCTGGGCATGGGAGTCTTTCTGTCCAGCCTCCATGACCTTCCCTGAGTTCCAAAGGGCAGGTTCAAAGAGTTGCTCATCAGGGAAGGGAGGGGATGCAGAGACAGGGGAGCAGACAAGAAACAGTAGTGCAGCCTTGGGGCAGGGTCCTGGTTCTGCCTCAAGGGATACACATAACAATATCTTTTGAGCTCTTTATAGAACTAAAACCCCCAATGAATGGAAAATGTACAATCCTCATTCCAGAGAGGAGGTCATGGTTTGATAGCCTTGAGAACCAGAGAAGCTTATCTGGAGACCCCCTGAGGCCAGATTAAAGGAGTGCAAGCCCTGCACACACGTAATCTTGTCAGCAACCCTGCCCTTGAACCATTGCTATAAAACTCCTCACCAAATCCTCCCAGGTTAGGACATACAGTTTTTCAGGGCACAAGCCCACTGTGTCCGCCTTTGCTTGGCAAAGCAATAAAGCTATTCTTTTCAACTTCACCCACATCTCTGTCTCAGATACTCGATTTGGCACCAGCGCACAGAGACCAAGTTTTCAGCATCCCTCTCAAGCCACGTGTTGGCAGCACAGCCCCTGTCCCCAGTCTTCTCTTATGGCTCCAATCTCAGCTCTTTCTGGGTCCTGGTCTCCCCTCTCACTGCCGTGCCCCCCCCGGTCCTGGGGGAATTCAAGGTTCTTCTGTGGTTGTTGTGCATGGACATTTCAACATCTGTTGTTGGTTTCCCACAGCCCTGCCCACATCTTTGTAAACAGTCCCCTAATTCAGCTCAGCACAGTCGCATGTTATGGGCACTAAAGTTGCATGGTATGGGCCATGTTTCCCTCCAAGACTCTGATGGAGGAATCATTTACAACATTGGCCTGGGCCACATGCGTCTACCTACTACCCCCTCTATGCCTCATTGATCAGGATTGTGAATCTTTTCTTCCCATGACATAAAGTGCCCTTAAAAGTTTACTGATGCTAAGTATAAAGAGGGCAAAATCAGAACTAGTTTCAGCTTTTTTTAAAGAGGACCTTACGTAAAGTTGGGATATATTAAATACAAGCATTCATATATATTCTCCCCACTGCCTGCGCCAAGCAAATAAACACACACACACACACACACACACACACACACATGCACACACACACGCAGCACACACACACACGCAGGTATGAACGCACGCACACGTGCACACACGTGCATGCACACATGCACACACATGCACGCACGCACACACGCAGCACACGCACACACGCAGCACACGCACACACGCACACAGGTACGAACGCACACACACAGGCGTGCACACGCACACACACACACACGCACACAGGTACGAACACACACACGCAGGCGTGCACACGCACACACACACACACCCCTTTTGAAACCTGTGGAAGCCCACGTTGTTTCCAGTTCCTAGAAATGAAAGCTCTGATAAGATCAATGGGCTCTGACTCAGCAGTTTATTTAAACCAAACAAGAATTCTTTACATCTCTCATTCACTCTGATTTCCTTTTTGCTTTTGGTTAAATTGAAGTTTTTCAGTTAATGTAAGATTTAGAGGTTTCTGTCTCAGCGCTTCCTAAGGCTGGCTACTTTTATCTGCTCTTATTTTTATCTGAAAATCTAGATTTGTCTATGATTCCAAGTATTGACGTTAATGTTGCTTTTTTCTTCCGTTTCACTGAGTGGGAGTAGAGGCGTAGGTGCCACATTACTGCTTATGTTACATCAACTTTAACATCTAATGGAACATCACTCTTCTTGTGTACCTGGAACTTCTTTAAATTAAAATTTAATCTTTTAAAATCGTGGCAAAATATATCAAACATTGATCATTTTAACCATCTTGACGTGTACACTCCGGTGGCACTAAGCACATTCACAATGTTGTGCAACAACCATCCATCTCCAGGCTTTTTTTCTTCTTAAACTGAAACTCTGTCCCCATCAAATAATAGCTCACCCACCCAGCCCCTGGCAACAAAATTCCTTCTGTTTCTGGGAATTCAACTACTCTAGGTGCCCCATATAAGTGAAATCATACAGCATCTGTCCTTTTTTGACTAGCTTATTCCGCTTAGCATAATTCTTTAAGATTCATCCATGTTGTAGCATGTGCCAGAATGTTCTTTCTTTGTAAGGCTGAGTAATATTCCATTATGTGCGTTTATATATGTACACACGTCTACATATGCACGTACTACTACCTTTGGTTCATCTATTCATCCATCGATGGACATTAGAGTTGCTTCCACCTTTTGGCTATTTGTGAATAATGCTCTCATGAGCAAGGGTGCACAGATATCTTTTTGGAGCTCTGCTTTCAATTCTTCGGAGTATATATCCAGAAGTGGAATCCTGGATCTTATGGTAATTGTAGTTTCAATTTTGGAGGAATGGCCATACTGTTTTCCATAGCAGCTGCACCACTTACATTCACATCAGCATGCACAGGCTTCCAATTTCTCCATATTCTTGCCAACACTTATTATTTCCTGGTGTTTGTTTGTTTGTTTTATTTTTAAAATGTGGAGCATTCTTACACGTGGTTACAAATCCATTATGGCAGTCTTCATCAAATTAGGAAGAACATTCACATCACTCATTCTTCCAGGGATAGACATTAGTAAAGTATCAAACTCAATAACACTGATAAACTGGTTCACTTTGTTATAAAGCAGAAACTAACACACCATTTTAAAGCAATTATACTCCAATAAAGATGTTTAAAAAAAAATAATAACACTGATAAATGTTTTCAACTTTGAGGGGGTATAACTGGATTTTAAAACTGCTTCTTACAATTCCAGTTGACAAACTCCTTTTCCACTGAACATGTTAAAGAACAATTTAATTTATCTCAACCAATATTATTGAGGTTCAGCTATGTACTGGGTTCCATTCTAGGTGAATGGGCCCAGCAGTGAACAAAACTTTAAAAAAATTACAAACCATTTGGAAACCCATTATTAACCTTCCATATGTTAACTAGGAAGTAGGGTTCCTCCTGGCCTCATTGTCATGTCTCAGCTAATGAGTTCACAGCTCAGAAAAGACTAGAGTGAGATAGGCACTAACAGACGGGATCCTTCTACAGCCTTAATTTGTGTTTGTCTGTGGCACTTACCACCTGTGATGCTTGTACATATGTTATTTTCTTACCAGATTTTGAGCTTCTTGAGGGAAGATTTCATCTACATTTTATTCCCCACCATTATCCAGTGTTTTGCATATAAGCATTCAAAAGCTGCTTATTGTTCATTTGCTGAATATTAATCAACTGGCCTGAGCCTCTACAATTTCTTAGTCATTTCTGAAAAGGTACAGCTCCCATGCCAGGGAGAGTGGTAATTCTAGACCTCCAGATGAGAGTCAAACAGACAAATCAAGTCACCTTTCTGCCTGCTCCTGCTTTGGAGGGTGCCCCCTGTGCATGGGGTTGCTGGTCTGCACTCCGCTGCCCTCTAGACGACAGCCTTGCACAGACCTCTGGTCTTGTTGCTTTAGTTTGAATTTTCATAGAAAAAAAAAATGAGCAAGCTGAGTTCTGTCTTGGAATGCATTAGGAACTAGAAGGGAAGCCCACTCCCTCTCCCACAGCAGGTTTGGTTAAGGCCCCCCAACATCCCCACGGACATGCCTTTGCCAGGTAAGAAGAAGATGTGGCTCCCAGACACGTGAGATCGGGGAGTGAGTTCTCAATTGGGAAATGCTGCTCCTCCTTCCTCTTGTTTGGCCCCAGGTGTCCTTTTGCTACTTAATGAGTCTGAATGCAATGAGTTACAATTAAAATCTGAATTCTCTAAGTATATTTGCAGTCCAATTTCATCTGAGACAATAAAAATTAAATAACTCAGAGTGACTTTATTACTTAAGTGTCTCAGATTTGGGGGGGGGACAGAATAATAAAGCGAGTCTCTTCACAGCATCCATATGACAGGTAGCATCTGCAGGGGGTTGAAAGCCCCCAAAGTTCAAGTTCATTTCACCCAATCTGTCACACTCTACAAATATGAGTCAGGGCTAGTCTCCAGGTAAGAATGCCCCAGGGGTCTTTCTTTTTTTTTATTTTTATTATTATTTTTTCCCCCCAGGGGTCTTTCTTGAGTGAAGATCTTATTTCATCCTTTTCCAGGAGAGAGGAGGGGTTAGTGTTTGAGAAAAACAACTCCCCAAGTGGTTGTTACCTTTCTGTCTCCACTTATGAGCTGTCATTCTTTATTTCATTTATTTGTATTCCAGATACCAAATGAATATGAGATGTCGGCCCGAGATCTAGAAACATAGTTCCACTGGGTTCCTGGGCATATGAATCTATGTTCAGCATTACTGACACTGAAGACTTACTTTCTCCAGAAATGGTTTTCCCTTCTAAATTCCCACCCTTCTCCCATCCTTTCTCTCTCCCTCCCTTTGTAACCTCACATGGTCCTCCTGTTCCTCACTCCCTCCCACTCTTTTCTGCTCACGTTTTATTGAAAACTTTATACTGTGGATGAATACAATATTGTTACCGAGTCCAAGCTCATACTGCTTGCCACATGACAGGCCAATAAACCAAGAGATGAGTTGTTGGGGCAAGGAATAGAGACTTTATTCGGAAAGCCAACAGACCAAGAAGATGGTGGACTAGTGTCCCAAAGAACCATCTTCCCTGAGTTAGAATTCAGGCTTCTTTTATACTAAAAGGGGAGGAGGTGTGGCTCGCTGTTGCAGACTTCTTGGTGTCAGAATCCTTTGTTCTTACATCTGTCCATGTATGTCAGGTCATGATGTTCCTGTAAACCTCCAACAAGACAAATGTTATTCTCTGTTCTGTAACTTTTTATCTCTGTATGAATGGAAAAGTGTAATGCCTTAAAGGTCAGAGCCTTGGTAATGGGCTATCCTGTATATTTCAGGCTCTAGGCAACATTCTTAACTTGTAGCAAAAGCAATAAGATACAAAGGTTAAAGTAAAAGAAACAGATCCAATATGGAGTCAGATTTGTTCTCCCCTGTTACAAATATGGCACCTCTATTCATGGAACTTACATACTACTGCACTGGCTCCTGCAAAATTTATAGAGCACTTGCCAAGTAATATGCAGTTTTTTTCTCATTTATAAGCACACAATGCTAAAAATTGATATCATTTTCTCCTTTCCATTTCTCAAAGCCATGTTAGGAAGATCAATTGATTCTCCCCTCAGAAAACTTTTTCATCTCCTGCTGTCTTTCCTTTCTCACCGATGACTTTTACTCCATACTTTCATCAGGTCATACACAAGGTTGTGAGTTGACTTGTGTCCACCAAAAAGATATGTTTGAGTCCTAACCCTCTGTATTTGTGAATGGACCTTATTTGGAAATAGGATCTTTGAAGATTCAATGAAGTTAAAATGAGGTCATACTGGATTAGGGTGGGCCCTAATCCAGTGACTGGTATCTTTAAGGAAAGGGAAATTTGGACACAGATACAAACAGGGATAAGGTCATGTAACAATGGAGGTAGAGACTGCAGTGTTATGTCTACAAGCCAAGAAGAACAAACAATTTTTGATAAACACCAGAAGCTAGAAGAGAGACACATCACAGATTTTCCCTCAAAGTCTACAGAAGGAACCAACACTTACATGTTTTATATTTATTTAGGACATGTTTATTTAGGACTTCTACCCTCCAGAACTATGGGAGAATATATTTTTGTTGTTTCAAGCTACCTAGTTTGTGGTAATTCGTTAAGGCAGACCTTGGAAACTAATATGCCCAGTCAGTGCAATAACCGTCCAATAGTTCTCCTTGCCTCCAAACACACTGTGTCCTCCCATCATTGATCACTGTGGCATCCTGCACATTGCTTTCAGGGATGGGTGAGTGCCAGTCAAAGGGAACTCAGCCTTGGGAGGGGAGATAAGAATTTGGAAAGGAGATTCTGAGACTAGAAAGTGATTATCATCATTTAAACCACTGGATACTTGGAGAAATCTTGGGGTGGTCATGGATCACAGATCTTCCCCCAGACATGGAGTGGGGGACTCAAAGTACAGAGACACTACTGCTGCTGTGTGGGTGACATACACGCAATCTCATTGAGTCCTCTCTGCCTGGGGCCACTACCTGCTCTTATAGGGAGGAAGCTGAGGCTCTGTGGGGTAGAGTTGCTGAGCTGGTCAAGTCCAGCCACAGAATTTGAACCCAAAACATTCTGCTCTACAGCCAGTATTCTTCCCTTCCTTGCCTGTACTTCTATATCAGCACACCAGGTTATTTATTTTTCCTGGCCCTATTTTGCCATTTTCTTGTCTGGGTGTCTCTCTTTTTCCTTCTGCACCTGGTCAAAATCTGTTTATCCTTCAAAGTCCAGTTTAAATCTAGTTTTACCTGTTATAATTTCTCCCAAGCACCTCAGCCAAAATAGAGCTGAACTGGCTTCACCAAACAAAAATTAAAGACATACAAATCATTCCATTTGGCACAATTCAGCACGTCCTAAGTTATTCTTCGATTATTGTCTTGATCTCTTTGCATTTTTTCCTCTGGAGTTATTTTTTTTCAGGATTGTTGTGAGCTCTTTGGGCAGAGTCCATAATTTATACTTCTTTGTACGTCTAACAGGCCCCAGAACAGTGGCTTGCACAATGATGCTCAATAAACTCAGATGTCTTAGTTCTCAGTACAACCATCTGCTCTGGATTTGTTAACCCCAGGACACTGAAAGGATCCCTTAGATGTGCTCAGTCTTGGTTCCCTTGCTTTTGACATAAAGAGTTTGACCTGGCAAGTTTCAGTTTCCTCCAGTCCTATTAGGCTGGGACACTACTCTTTTGGCTTAAAGCCATGTCAGGAAGATGGGATGTGAGACTCTTCTGGCTCAATTCCTGGGCACATGGGGCCTCAGCAAGTTTCCCCTGAACCAGATTCACCATATGGTTGGGCTGCAGTCATGACCTTGATGTTGGGAGGAAATGAAGGCCAGGTGTGATGCCAGCAGTGTCTCTTTGTGGCTCAGGTGTCTGCCTGACGTTCTGTCTAGGATACACATTGGAAAATGCCAGATCCCAGCAGGACAGATCTGTCTTCCCACATATGCTCAGAAAGGCTCTGCCAAGATGTTCACACAAGAGCCATGGTCCACAATGTTCTGGGGAATCATGCTCTGAATGGTAACAGTAGTAAATGTACCTGTCCTTGTTCACAGCACCTTCTCAAAAAATAGGTGATGTAGGTGGACATAGATGTGTTAGTGTGTGTGTGAGTGTGTGTGTGTGTGTGTGTTGGGGGAGTGCTGGCATGAACACTTAGAGGGGGGGTTTGAAGCTCTGTTTTACCTTTTCTTATTGAAATGACACCCCTCCCCTGCTGTAATCTTATGAGTGCTTCTCCAGTGCAGATTCATAAAACCCCAAGTTCTACCGATGAGATTTGTGGCCAACTGAAGTTTTATAAGCTGGCAGACAAGTTTTTAAAAGTTTAAAGCATAATTTTAGATATCCAGATGCTGATGGTTTGTGACGGTTTAGGAAGTGAGAACATTCCCTTGCTGGGTGTAGCATCTCCCTTTATTGAACTGTGTTAAAACCCCACAACCAATCATACATTCCAGTGAGAACCATCTAGACATGATGAGAAAAGAATTCTCAATTTTGGTGTAGTTAACAACATCTGGTAGTGCCCACATAACACCACAGCCAGAAAAATTTGGAGGGAGAAGACGATGGAGACTTTGTCCTTAAACAGGGATCACAATAATTGATAATCATGCATAACTTTAGGTAGAGTTCTACAGAAAACAGGCAATATGAAGTAGTTAATTAATTTTTACAGGGACTAACTTTATTTTATGCTCATTTTACTGAGACAAATTCTTTCCTAGAATCCTGAGAAGTAAATGTAAATGCACTCATCATTTGTACTCTTAGCAAAAGAATTCAAACTTTGTCTTTGTTTCAGAGGCAAATACTGTCACTATTACTATTTCAGAATGATTTTTATAACAATTATAGGTGTGATCATTTATTTGCAAATACCTTAAAAAAGTGACAACAAAGGAATAGGTGGAGATTTGGGTAGTGCATTTCTAACTTTAATTACACGTTGTATTTAGAATTCAAAGATAATACCCGATCTATGTTTTTCACATATATTCAACTTGAGGCTGCTTTATTCTAGGGCAGTGGTTCTAACCCAGGGTTGATTTTGACCCCCCCCCCCATTTCCAGGAGACATTCCAGTATCTGGGGACATTTTTGATTTTCCCCACTGTGGAGGGTGCTACTGAGATCTAGGGGGTAAAAGCCAGGGGTGATGTTGGGTACCATACAACACACAGGACAGTCCCCCACACCCAAACTAACGTGGCCCCAAAACGTCAGAAGTGCTGAGATTGAGAAGTTCTGCTCTAAGGAAGAAGAAATTATACTTCTCTCTGATGATAACCCACCATTAACCTTTGAGCCCCGTTTTGTCCAGAACAGCTGAGAGGTCATGACCTGAAAATTAATTTCAGAAGAACTTCACACCGTTGTTAGTGCAGAACAGAGAAGTTATATCCAGCCTAAGTACGATTTGCTACTTTAACACCAACTGATAGCTTAGAGGACCTTCCATGCATCATTGTCTGAAATACACCCCCTCAGCTTGCCCTTCTGACATTTTCTAGGAACCATGATTAATCTTTAGCTAAAGATGCTTCAATGGTGGCCAGGTTTTACTCTGAAGGATACTACCACTTGGAAACAAAGAAAAGGTAAAAGGAGGAAGAAAAAAAATTATGTTTTCATTTTAAACATCTCCAAAGCTTGATGGGGCTCACATAGGGAATCATTAATTATACCAATAGCTGAAAAGATAATGCACATGTTAAAAACACAGCTAGCTATCAAATGTTATGGCATCTGGGAGCACTAGAAGCTGGGAACTTAAAATGATTTTCCTAGGTAATTCTACTGTAATTCTACTGTACTCCAGTATAATGTACTGGAGAGACGTTAGAATCTCACATCTGCTTCCCCTCTGGTCCTGCCCTCCTCTCAGAAGAAGTCCTAAAGTCTAATACAGCACCAAAATAAGGTAAATCCAAATGTCTTGCTTGTTATTTGGCAACATGTTATTGCTATGCCACTGGATATTATTATTTAGAGACTATGTTGCTTCCTTAAACCTTTCTCATACTGGGGGTGGGGGAGACTGAGCTCTGGGGGGGTGATTAAGAAAAGGAAGATGGGACTTCCCTGGTGGTGCAGTGGTTAAGAGTCTGCCTGCCAATGCAGGGGACACGGGTTTGAGCCCTGGTCTGGGAAGATCCCACGTGGTGAGGAGCAACTAAGCCCGTGCAACACAACTACTGAGCCTGCGCCCTAGAGCCCGCAAGCCACAACTACTGAGCCTGCATGCCACAACTACTGAAGCCCACGTGCCTAGAGCCCATGCTCTGCAACAAGAGAAGCCACTGCAATGAGAAGCCCGTGCACTGCAACGAAGAGTAGCCCCCGCTTGCCGCAACTAGAGAAAGCCCGTGTGCAACAATGAAGACCCAATGCACAGAAACTAACACACCATTGTAAAGCAATTATACTCCAATAAAGATGTTAAAAATAAATAAATAGCTAAAAAAAAAAGACCCAAAGCAGCCATAAATAAATAAATGAATGAATGAATAAATTAATTAATTTTTTTAAAAAAGAGAAGGAAGATGCCAGATTACATGTGATGCCCTAGGCTCCTGGAGTAGTTCTTACCTTAGGAAAAACGGTCCTTCATTCCCAGTTCACAGAAGGAACCCATTCCAGACTTCTTGTGATAAGCTCCGTTTCTTAACAGTATGAGGTTAATGAACTTCCTTATTTTTGGCAGGATGAGTAAGTGTAAAGTAGAAAAATCTATCTGAGAGAGCCCAGTTCAGAGGCTTTAATTGCTTATGTGACAGTTAAGAAGAAAGCCCCCTCCTTTCAAAGCAGAAGGCTTCAGCACTCTCATCCTCAACCTGGCAGCTATTCCTCAATTACATAAACAAGAAGGAAATTAAAATATGATGGATTAAATAAGGGGGTAATCTGGTACTTATTTCCTAACTAGGAATTACCATTTTTACTCTTCTGAATTGATAATTATCAGCACCATAGTTTATTCACTGTGTAATGAGGTCTTTTTAATTTTAATTAAAATTGAGATGCTTTACATTCCTTGCCTTCCCTTAAGAAAATCTTTCAAGTGTTGAAGTCCCTGATATTGGAAAGCTTTAATTACACCATAGAAAGAGCAGAGTGGAAAGAGCTGGAGAAGGGTTGTGCCTCCTCATTTCCCATAAACAAAATCATGCTGAGAACTCAGGCAGGTTGGTGACTTTGTCAATTTGCCAAAGACTATGTTTACTGGAAGCTGAAAAGCGTCCCTGAGGGACCATGCATGTAGGGTGATTTCCAATCATTTTGCCTCCTCTGCCTAATTTCAGAACCCCAGCACTCATCACCAACTTCACATATTGTCCTAAAAATATACATAAAAATTGTCATAAAAATCAAGCCAAAACAGATACCCAGGTTTGCACCTGTATTCCACACCAGTGGGAAATCTGCTTATATTGAAATAAGGTATTGCATCAATCAAGGTTCTTCAGAGAAACAGAACCAATAGAAGATAGATAGATAGATAGATGATAGATAGATAGATGATAGATAGATAGATAGATAGATAGATAGATAGATAGATAGATAGATAGATAATAGATAGATAGATAGATAGGTAAATATTTTTAATTTTTTTTTTAAAGTTTTAAAAGACTTTATTTTAAGAAATTGGTTTATGCAATGTCAGGGCTAGCAAATCCAAAGTCTGTAGGTCAGTTTGGCAGGTTGGAAATTCAGACAGTCTTGAGGCAGAATTGCTTCTTCTTTGGGAAATCGTTTTTGCTCTTAAGGTCTTCGACTGACTGGACAAAGCCTAAACATTTTATTGAGGATAATCTCTTACTTAAAATCAAGTGATTGCATGTTAACTACAATGAAAAATACCTTCATAGTAACACTTAGATTAGCATTTGATTAAATAAATGTGTACGATTACTTTGTCAAGTTGACACATAAAACTAACCATCAAGGCAAGAAGCTTGAATGTTTGTTAGGACAGTGAACAGTGGATTAATGCATACTTAACTGAATGACACCCAGAAGGGCTCAAAGCCTTGAGCTTCCCTACCAACCCCATTCTGATCTCAACTCTCCTTCTGTTTTGAGGGTCTGGCCCACTTGCTCCAGTTCTGATCTGCTCTACCTTCCCCTGTCCTTCTGGTTCAGGAGCCTATTGAATTGTAGGACAGACTTCACCATTCCTTGAATGCCTATAGCACTCAAAGTCTATGTCCCATAAGTTTTCACTTGATTCCCATTTTTATGGTTTACTTTACGTGGTTTAACTTGCCTCTCCGATTCAGACTATAGATTTCTGTAAAGTAGAGAATGTTTCAATCTTTTCTTGTATGTAAAATTCACAATCAGGGTTCAGGTAGATACCCAGAAAATACATTCAGAACTTTAGAGGTAGAGGGGATGGAAAAACTGGCAAAAATCATTAATTCATTCATCAATGTTTCAAAATCAGTAGTTCATTCTAAATGATTTACTCATCCATTCCTCTATTTGTAGTCCATCCATCCATCATCCATCCATCCATCATTCATCATGTATCTAACCATTTATCCATCCTTGCATCCAGGCATTCATCCATCATCCATCCATCCACTTATTCTTTTGAGAGTCATATGGCTTAAACTGAGAGATAGGGAAGTTAAATGACTTATGAGGGATGAGGCAATGTTTTCTTGGTAAGGTTAGGCCTCTCTATTAATTTTTAGTCCTTTTTTTTTTTTTTTTTTTTTTTGCATTTCATCCACTTAGCTGCTTTAGGGGAGAAATTCCTGTCCTGTAATTCTTTGAGCCTGATGTAGTTGCTAAAATTTGTAACTCAAATAAAAATGCATGATTCCTGAAAGCGTGTCTCACTTTCTTTACTTCCAATATAGATGTCTGTTTGGTTTTCCTGCCACTAAATGTGAGTTGAGATCCCAAAGAAGTGATGATAGCTCATCAGGGACTGGGCATTTGCAATCAAAGTTTGTGAAATAATTGCGTCAATTCGTTGAATAATCCAGTCACAATAAAATACTTTCTTAAATTACCCACACAATTTTGGAAAGGCTGGTTTAATTTATTTAATGAAACTAACCAGTAACACCTTATGTCTCCAATTTTGTTTTCTCAGTTGAGATCTGGCTTAATATTCCTCGAGGAAAAGTAGAGAATTTAGGCAAAATGTATTTTAAGCTATGAACAGATATTGATGTGTTCATATTCAAAAAGACAATGCAACTAGATGGGTATATTTTGTGTATTATTTATTTAATTAGCACGTACACTGACCCCACCACTGCCTTCAGAATATATCTCTCTGACAAAATCAGAAGAGAATAAAGAAGGAAAGGGAGGAGAGGGCTTGGGTGGGTAAATCTAGGTTGTGTTTCGTACAAGTGGCTTGGGGCCTCCAGGACAAATTTTAACAGAATCTATTGCAGCCTAAAGACAATGCCCTTCTGCTGGGGCCGCTGAACAAAGATGAAAATAGATCAATTAAGCATTACTCCATTTATAGTGCTTTTAGCAAAGACAATCTTTCAGAATTCTTCATCTGCCCTTGGCAAAACTTCAGAGAATCTCCTCCTGTTATTCACACTTGTGGCAACTTGCCAAGAAGAAATTCCACAAAGAAAAACATGTCTATTTTTTTCTCAAAATTGAGAGGATGGCAGAAAGTGCAGGCTCATAGTAGGCACTCAGGAGGTTCTGCCATTGACCTCTAGGGCAAACCCCACCCACAGCCCTACCTGCTGGCTGTTGATCTTGGCTATGGCTCTGACCTTCCAGGTCTCCAGTTGTGGAATGGGGTAATGACAGTCCTTACTTGTCAGGGTGGTTGGGGGACTAGGTGAGACTGTGCTAAAGATGTGCAGGTCACATAGTAAACTGAGAAAAATGGACGCTTTTGTTCAGAGGAGAGAGAGAGACAAGTGGAGTGGATGGAAATATCCCATGACTGTCGAAATTGCCATCACATCAATGAAAATTATATCCCCATGGCTTTTCTTTTTAACTCATAATACCTTCAGGTATTTAGCTGACACTCTCAATATATTTTACAAAGTAGATAATGTTGACTGCTCTTTAATAAAGATGTCTTTTGTTTTCTTGTCTATGAATCAAACGGAGAAGTCTATTGGTCTTCTACTGTTAACCTAGGCTTTTATAATTATTTCAACTGTCTTCTCTCCACTACTCCATTCACTGACTCTGCCTAGGCATGCTTTAAAAAGCCCATAAAATACATAAAGTATATTCATTACTAGTAGCCATCACCATCAGGAGAGAACTTAAACCAACTTATTCCGTATCCTTTCAAGCTGACTTTTGTTCAAAGGACATATCTCCATCTGAAATTACTTTATACATTTTTATTTTCTTATTTATTATCTGTCTTCCTTACTAAAATGCAAACTTGAGTAGAATAGGGGCCATTTGGTATTATTTACCAGTGAACCTCCAGTAACCTGACAGTACTCCATAAATACTTGTGGTATGAATGTTGAATAAACGAATTTGGAAATGAGTATTTATATTGTCATAAAGTATATGTTTTCATGGTTTCATATAATACCTATCTGGTTTTACTATTTATGTTGTTGCATATGACAGTTCTGAAGTAATCCATGAATTTATGTCCTATTGGAACCATACTTGCTGAATGTGTAATTTTCATCAAACCATACTCTAATATTAATCAAAATAAAAAGAATCCTTTAAAAATATTTTTTGACCTTGAGCTTGTATCATGTCTGCATAATGAGGTTTTTCAAGTAGAAAATATTTTAAGGAGCAGAGAGCTATTCTCTTATATTCTGTGTCATGCACAAGGTACAAAACACAACCTCAGATTAAAGCAAGACAAATAAAAATAAAGAAGACAAAATATCAAGAAAACTGAAAGCTAGTTTTTTGAGAAGATAAATAAAATGGACAATTCCATTCTCCATGAGTGAGAATAGCCGAGGGAAAAAAAGAACATAAAGAACAACTTTAAGTAAAATAGATAGCTAGTGGGAAGCAGCCGCATAGCACAGGGAGATCAGCTCAGGACTTTGTGACCACCTAGAGGGGTGAGATAGGGAGGGTGGGAGGGAGACGCAAGAGGGAAGAGATATGGGGATATATGTATATGTATGTATAGCTGATTCACTTTGGTATAAAGCAGAAACTAACACACCATTGTAAAGCACTTATACTCCAATAAAGATGTTAAAAAATAAATAAATAAAATAAAATAAAATAATAAAAAGTCACTGAGGTAAATGTTAAAAAACAACAGCAACAACATTAAGAATAAAAAAGGATATATAACTATAGGGTACAGTAAATATTTTTAAATCTCCAGAGAACATGATGCCAGTAAATTTGAATCTTAGATTAAACCATTTCCTAGCAATTATAATTTTTAAAAATTCACTCAAGAAAAAAAATTAAATCTGAATAGACCAAGTAAAAGCAAAATTGGTTAATAGTCCCAGAACAATAACCAACTGCATAGCCACTGGACACAAATTTATTTGAGTTTCTATAGACAAGAATCAATTGCATTACAGTCAGTTTTCCACAACTTATAGAGCTGTGAAATAGCTGAAAGACATTGAAAAGCAGAGCCAGGGCAGACGGGTGCCCTAGACAGGAGACTCAGTCATTCCTTTGTCCATTTCAAAGTCTTTCACAATTTTTTTTTTGACTATCTAAACTGTATTTTGCTATTGATCTTTAAATATTGACTTGGGGGTAAGCTTCTTTTCTTTCTTTCTTTATTTTGGCCACGCAGCTTGTGGGATCCTTGTTCCCCCACCAGGGATGGAACCAGTACCCCCTGCAGTGGAAGTGTGGAGCCCTAACCACTGGACCGCCAGGGAATTTGCAAGAATTTTAATTTTCTTATTTTTATTTGAAATAAGAAATCAGTGGAGCAAGTGCACTGGTAGCTGATATCAGATAAGTCTATGGGAAGTCAGACCATACCCTTGATGACCCACCGGTTAATCTCAACTGCTAGCAAAATGCTTGCAAGGAGATGTATAGAGTCAGCCTCAGCTAAATAAACCATCTTCTTTTCAGACAACTTAAGTTTTCAAAGCAACATTTAAGCAAACTACACTTGAACCTTGAACAACACGGTTTGAACTGCGCAGGTCCACTTATATGGCGGATTTGTTTCGATAGTAAATATTACAGTACTATAGGATCCTTGGTTGGTTCATGGATGAAGAACTGCGGATATGGAGGAACCTCAGATATGGAGGGCCAATTATAAGTCACAAGATGATTTTTAACAGCACGGAGGGTTGGCTCCCCTAACCCCTGCATTGTTGAAGGGTCAACTGTATGACATTTTTTTTTCAACATCTAAGCAAAATATAGCCTTTCTCCCAGCCCATCTTACTCTCAAATCATGCCCTTGTTACTCTTGAAGTAGAACTCAATGTCCACACGTGGGAGCATTCCCTGTGGGTTAGAGTTCCATATGTAAGAGTCTGCTCTTTTATGAAATGCAAACATTCCTTGATTGCCAATGTAAAGTCATCAGCTGTGCTACTTGCCTAATATTTTCAAAAAGGGACAAGGGGCTGAGGTCAGAGCTCTGAGGTTGCAGGATGCAGGGCTTGACAAGGAGGAGATTGGAAGGGCAGTCAGGTACCCCACCGAGGAAGGGAGCATCAGAGAACCAACAGCATCACCTGGAAATGGGACCTGGGATTCGAGATCGCTCACAACAAGAAAACAGTGACTCTGAAAAGAGTTGCGTAGGTGCTAAGGACAGCATTCATCTCTGCGTCTGCTCCCAGCCTGGTCAAGGATTGACAGAGTGACCCAATTCCCTATTTCCAATGCCAAAGACGAAGAGGAAAGGTTTTGGGCTGGCCTCACCTAGGTTGTTTGTTCAGAGACAAGACATTAGTTCTCTGGACCGTTGACCTTGTATAGAACAGGCAGCATTTTCTGTCTGCCAGTTCTGCATCCTTCCAACAGGCAGTGAGCATCAAAGAATTAGCCTTTTGTAATAAAATCAGCCCTTTAAACCACTCCGAAGACTTATGATAGGGATCACTACCTGGATTAATTTGCTACCAAATACAGAATCAGATGTCAAGACGAATAAGAGAGAACAGCCAGATGGTTGGGTTTGAAAAAAAAAGCGCAAGCCTTTCTTCCTTCCCTTCTTTTCTTTCTTTCTTTTTTTTCCTTCCTTCCTTCCTTCCTTCCTTCCTTCCTTCCTTCCTTCCTTCCTTCCTTCCTTCCTTCCTTCCTTTCATTCTTTCTTTCTTTCTTTCTTTCTTTCTTTCTTTCTTTCTTTCTTTCTTTCTTGTTCTGGTATTTTCAATTGAATTAGTGTGGTTCATCTTTTCTAAGTTGATATGTGCTGAATTTTCAATGATTTAAGTGCACTCATTATCTTTCTACCAGAGGATGGTTCTCTGAAGAGCCAGCCTCCTGTCAACATGACATGATGGTGTCACACATTTCTCAAGGCAGCCTCCCAGGGTTGCTTTTGACCTGGGTTGTACCCTTTAACCAGGTGACAGTAAATGGGGGTCTTCAGGATTGGTTGCCTAATGTGAGGGGCCCATTGCAAAATGTAAATATGGATACTTTGTTCAAAAAGCAGTAAGACTTTCAAGACAGAGATAGAAGATAATTAAGCTACATGGGGGGCCCCTCTGAGAACAGGGCCCTGGGTGACTGCACAGGTCATGGGCCCATGAAGCTGGCACTGGTGGTCTCAGTGAGGGAAAGCAAATCCTTTCTCACTATTGATTTAGTAACTAGTTATGCCAGAGGCTTGAGGTTTATGATTTGGGGCCAAATAAACTGTTTGGACTGGAAAGATGACTCTAATAAAAGTTGTGCTTCCAGAAGAAAACTGTCTATTTGGAAAGAAGGCTTCAATCCTGGATTTCTTGGAATTTACAAGATGATTCAAATTACTTTGTAATTACATTCCTTGGGGATCCATGAAGATCTCTTTTGGAAAAGGTTTTTTCCTTCATTTCATTTAGATTATCTATCCACCTTCATACAGTTACATTCATATCATAGATTATTTGGGTAAGAGCCCCATGCATTACAATATTTCAGGGTCCCATTTGTGTTGGGGTTTATGAATCTGTCAACAAGAAGCAGTCACCTCTACTGACAGTATTTAATTTTTAATGCAGGGTTTTTCAAACTGGGTTCTGCAGAAGTATTCTTGGGTGCCCTAAATTTCAAGTTTGGGAAACATTGTTTTATGTCTTAGTCAGGTTCTGACCCAAAGGTTTTGAAACCTTAGTAATTAATGAGAAGGTCTGTGCCCTTTCAAATGACCATATGGAAATCAAATGTTTAAAAGAATAGCTGAGGAAAAGGAAAAATGGCAAATTTCATTCAGATAAAATTCAGTCTACTGGTTAAAAAAAATTTGAGGTAACCAAATATTGAGGAAGAACAATGTTACCAACAACAATAGTAGTTTTAAATGTTCATTGTATGACACACAATTTTGATATGTGTCATTTTTCAGTCCTTTGAGTTGGGTCCTGATTGAGCCTCTGTTTTGCAGATGAGGAAACTGAATCAGACCAAGGTCTCCAGCAGAAGGGGCAGAAGTCAAATTCCAGCACCAAAGTCTGATTCTAAAGCAAGAGTCTCCCCCACCAATGGCATTTCTTTACACACTTTTGCTAGAAAATCTTTACACATGAAAGTTTGTGTCATTTTAAGCTTTTGCAGGATCTGGGGGCACATGACTTTTAAAATGTAGGCTGTATTATTATTCAGGTATAGGAACCAGGAGACAACTGCCATTGAAAAGAGAGTTTGTTCTTCATAGTTACCAAGAGATGGAGGGCCATGTTTACACCACACAGGGCCACATGGGGAAGCACCAGTGTGAGTCAGGAGGCAGAGAGAGAAAGGGAGCAAAATGTGGGTGAGAGCATTTATTGTGGTCTTTGTGGGAAGGGATGGATGAGACAGGGCAAGCAGGCATAAGATTGACTCATTTGAGTAATTTCAGTGGTCTCTGGAGTGTAGGGGCTGTCTCAAATTGTCTAGTACCTGGCCCCTAAGTGATTAGGGCAGGGAAGGAGTGGCCTGGAGTGTGAGATGTGGTTGTGGCATGGGCTCTGGTTGGTTGGTTTGCATATGGAAGGTATGCTTGTAGGTGAGTCATTTACAGTCTATAGGAATTGGTTAGCCCTGGGAAGACCAGTCTTTCCAGGTTAGCTGTGCCCCAGATGTAAAAGCATCAGAATACAAAGCATGCTAGTACAAGGACCTGGAAGACCCAAGCAGACAAGAGACCCAGGAGCTGCTGCCTGGTCTGAAGAGTCACCTCTTGGGAGCAATGTCCTCTCCTTTGTTAAGACAAGACAATACATCTTTGAAAAATGATTAGAAAGAGATATTGCAAAAATGTGTGTGCAGCTCGTGGAGACAGCCCTGTTCATCAGAGCTGCAACCACACGTCCCAAAGATGTAGACTTGAGAATAAATGGTACTGGAAACAGAAAGCAAATGTGACACTTGGTGATTGCAAGTAGTCATGATTATAGCTTCTCAGTAATTAGGCAGAGATGATAAGCAATCTAAAATTTTTTCAAATGCATATTACCTTTGATTTTCTTTTCTCACTTTGCTAGTTTCCCAATGTCAATAAACAGAATTAGTGTTGATGAGCCTTGGGTTCCTCAGGCCCCACATCAGGGGTCTCACTCCACCAGTCCCCACCCTGCCTCCTGCTCTTGTTTAACTGGTCCTTGATCTGGACTCTCAATTGCCCTCCTATTCCTACTGGGAATCTTGAAGTCCTGTGGGCTGAGGACTTAAGGCACCAAGATGTCTGGGCTCCCTGATCCCATCCACCTGGAAGACTGACAGGCAGCTCTTGACCTCAGTCCCTGTCCAGACCCCTATCCTCCTTTAAGGGTCGACCATGATGCTCAGAGCTGAGCTCAGCTAATGGGACATCAAGATTTGATTCCAAGGCTCTCAGACTTTAGTGCACAGCTCATGGGTTAATAGGTTTCCCTTGCCCCTCCTCCTAAAGTGCACCCTCTACTGCCTCCAGGGAGCCCAGGTGCTCAAATCCCAACAGTCAGATTAGATCCCTTTCCTGGAGAAGTAGAGCTGTCCCCCTGCTCACCTACAGGCAGCTACATCTCCCTTTGAGCTCAAAGTTTCTCTACTGGCCTTAGAAAAGACAAGGTGATGTTCCACTGTCAGTCTTGCTAGAACAGAGAAAAAAAAGAAAAATACAGAAAAAAAAAAAAACTTTTCCCCAGGGCATTGTCCTACACTTACTTTCTGAAAGGTGTAATCATTTTTCTCACCCCTTTCTACTCCCAGCACAAATATCCTCAAATAGAACTTTAGGTCAAGGTCAAGGTCATTTTGTTGCATGCACACACCTCAACATCTTGGCTGTCTCTTCTCTGATACTTAAACCCACTCATAAGTAGACATACAGTATTTCTTTCCAATATTTACTTGGCAGTTACAACTTTATGATGGGCTAGTAGAAGGAATGTGTTTCACTCCTCATTTTACATTCATTCTGCCGTTCTCTCTCAAGTCAGACTCTGTGATGGTCTTGATCAGGGCTTGGCAAACTATAGCCCATGCAGCAAATCTGGCCAGTTGCTTGCTTTGTATGATGCAGGAATGCCCTTAAAAGTCTTACTGGAACACAGCTATGCTCATTCATTTGTCTATTTTCTATGGCTGCTTTCAGGCTACAGTAGCAAAGTTGAGTAGTTGCAAATTAAAATGTATAGCCCACAAAACCTACAATCTTTACCAGCTCGCCCTTTGCAGAAAACATTTGCTAGCCTCAGTCTAGATGATGTAAGGTTCAGTTTCTGGCTCCAGTGCTTACCAGTGGAGTGACGTTGAGGTAGTAACTTAGCCTCTTTTCACCTTTGTTGTCATATCTGTAAGCCAGGCATAGTCACACCCACCTCAGGGATGTATGAGAAAAAATCATCAATACTTAGAAAGTTCTCAGCAGTGATTTGCACCTGGGAAGTGCTCCATTCAGTTACTAGCTATCGGCATACAAATAATGTGTCAATGGGATCATAAGGAAAAAAAATGGTTGACTTTGGTAAACGTCTCTGAACCTCTCAGTTCTCACAGACGTTCTGGTTACATCATCTCTGCACAGACAGAATCTGTGCCCTGACGTTTTTCGTGTCCAGCTCATGTCTAAACACATGTCTTACATGTATAGATGATGAAACAATGCCTTTAACCTTGATCAAGATCATGTGTTTCTGAGCATCTGAGTTGATTGTCAATATTACACTAAGCACAATGTTTGACACATGCTCTGCTAATGTCACAAAGTGTGGCACATGGCAGGGGGACAATTATTGTTTTATTGTTAAAAGGATAATTTAGAAGAAGCCAGGAACTACTAAACTGAAAGAAGCAATTAAAATGTAATTTTCAGATAAGCTCAAATGTCATCTGTCTCCTATTCCTTATCATGGACTAGATCCAGTCTTTCTGAATTGAGGGGGTCAAACTAAAATTCTCATAAACAAAAGTGTTAAGTTCAGGAAAATCATATACCTCACCTAATTTTAAGCCCTATTTTGTGCTTCCTGTGTTACCATCCTTCTGAGCAGTAAATAATAGAACATTGCTATTTACATTTATAGAGCATTCCATCCAAAAGCAGCAGAATAAACATTCTTCTCAAGTGCACATGGAACATTCTCCAGGATAGATCACATGCTGGGCCACAAAGCAAACCTCAGTAAATTTAAGAAAACGGAAATCTATATCAAGCATCTTCTCTGACCAAAACACCATGAGGTTAGAAATCAACTACAAAGAAAAAAAATAAATGCAAAAAGCACAAACACATGGAGGCTAAACAATATGCTACTAAACAACCAATGGATCATTGAAGAAATCAAAGAGGAAATAAAAAAATACCTAGAGACAAATGAAAATGAAAACATGATGATCCAAAATCTATGGGATGGAACCAAAACAGTTCTAAGAGGGAAGTTTATAGCAATACAAGCTTACCTCCAGAAATAAGAAAAATCTCAAATAAACACCCTAAACTTACGCCTAAAGCAACTAGAGAAAGAACAAACAACACCCATAGTATAAAAAACTTTTCATTGAAACATCAACCTACAAAAGAATCAGCAAAAAAGAATTGAAGTTCCTTTACAATCTTGATGGATGACAGCAGTGCTGGAAGAACAGGATGCCTTAGTACTCTCCTTACCCTTCCCTTTGGGGCAGCAGATGCTTCTCATGGCTTCACAGGGAGGTAGTGTGGTGTTGTGGTCATGCTGACCAGGGGTCCAGAGGATCTGAGCTCTGGTGTTGGTTTTGCCATGTAGCCCTGGACCATTGAATCATCCTCTCCAAGACCTGTATTCCTGGGATGATTCATTTTTTATGTCAACTCAGAGGGCATTTTTGGATGAGATTAGCAGTTAAATTGGTGGACTTTGGGGTAAGCCGATTGTTGTCCATAATGTGTGTGGGCCTCACCAATCAGTCGAAGACTTGAATAGAAGAAAAAGACTGACCTCTCTAAGCAAGAAGGAATTCTCTGCTTTCATGCTTCATCTGCACCGTCAGCTCCTCTGGGTCCCACACTGCAGTTACGGGCTTGCCAGCCTCCATATTTGCCAGGGGCAGTTCCTTATAATCTCTCTGTTTCTCTCTGTGTGTGTCTCTCTCTTTGTTTCTCTCTCTTTTTCTCTCTCTCCCCCGAGTCTGTCCTGTCTGCCTCTGTATCTTCGTCTCTCTCTATATATGTATATCTATCTATATCTACCTATATAGATATAGATATCTTTTATATCTGAATAGATCTACCTATATAATGATACACCTATCTCTATGTAGATATATCCTATTGGGAAAACCCTGACTAATATAATTCCATTTGTAAAATAGCACTTGAGAAAAGTCCCTGTTAACGCAAATAAAAAGCTACCATGGGTGTCCAGGGTTGAGTCAGTGACCATCACGTGTAAATGTGCTTTACCTCAAACGTGTGACTTCATCTTGCTTCCTGGCACAGCAAGAGACCTTCTCATTATTGGAGTGATTGAGAGAAAAAGTGCTGGAGTCAGATTCTATAGGTTAAAATCTGAGCTCTGCCACTTAGGAGCTTTGTGGGAAAACTACTTAACCACTCTAGGCCTCAGTTTTCTCATCTGTAAAATAGAGATAATAAAAATACCTACCTCGTAGGATTATTGTGAGAAATAATGAGCTAACACAAGTAAAGTTAATATAAGGTTTCTGACCCTCAGTAACTGCCTATCTCAGTTAAGATAGACCTGGTTATACTGCAGTGATGAATACCTCATTTTTTTTCTCAGAACTTGTTGACTAGAAATACTTAAGTAGTCAAGTGGAGCCTTAAGAAATGAAATAATTGGAGAACAGAATTAATAACTTTCACAGTTATTATTATTCATAGCATGTATTTACATGTATTCATGTCTATGCATATTTAATTAATATTATGTAGTATGGAGTCAACTTCACTTTGCTTCCTTGCTCAGGACAAAAGACTGCTTTTAGCATTAGATTGGTGCTTTCTTCAGGAAGCATCCTCTCCATCTTACTTAGCAGAGATAAGTATGGCTTATTAAGAGATGGTACAGCTTCTCCAATAGTTATAGCCCTGAGCTATGAGATCGTCAGTCTCCAAGCAGATAGAAGTAGTTTAGCATCTTGGGCTGATATCAAGGAGCTTTCCTATGGAAGCAATTACACCCTTGGTGGTAGTGGGCAATAATTAAAGTGCAAATATGCAGTTACTTACTAGCTCTTGGAGGTCATGCCTCCTGCATTTCATTCTGAACTTCTTGCTCAATATCTTTCAAATCTCCCCTGATAATTTTGGCTTCTCAGAAATAATTCCACCAAGGCAGAAAATTGGCAGTCAAATAAGTTTCATTGGCCATTAGATCACTGTATTTCTTAACTTGTAATTTTCCATTGCTCTCTGTTCTCCATTGACTTTCCATTCTCCATTATATTACACAAGTAGTACATGGCATCGATCTTGACACATGATATGCATTCATTTATCAAGGATCAATCCATTAGGTGGACTCCTCCCAGGGAAGTGTGAGCTGTGTCAATCAACTTAAGAATGTAATATACGGACACACTATGTTATAAACAACTTCTAAAAACATGTGCACAGAGAAAATGCTACTCAAGGACATTTAAAATAGCTCTTCTTTATTTTCAGCTGAATCCCCATTAAGAGTTTAAGTAGATTTAGGTAAGTGGTCTGTGTCCTTGACAATCTTGCCATTTTAAAATTTTCCTTGTGACTTCCTCAGGGTCTGATGAGTGTGGCTAGCTAAGGGAGAGAATATGCTGAGAAAATCACTAATTGTGTCTCTTGGAAGGCTCGTTGTCTCTGAAGAGAGGAGCAATGCAATCCAGTTATGTATTCAATCGATTTTTATGGAATGCCTACTATGTGCTAGATATAATTTTAAGCAATGGGACACATTGGTGAACTAGCTGACCAAGCTATCTTGTGAACATTCTGGTGGAGAACATAGATAATCCCAAAGAAATTTGAAAAACGGATCCTATAATTGAAATGAGAATCCTTTGGTTGTGAAAGTGGGATTCAGCATATATTTTGGAGGAAAATCCAGCCTGACGCTTTGCTGGATTAAATGTGTGATGCAAAGAACAAAAACAAGGAGTCAGCATGACTCCTAAATTTTTGTTCTTTGCATCTGGGTAAATGTTGGTGCTATTAGCTGAGAAGATGGGTAACTATATCAGTGAGGGTTCATACAGAAAAAAAAGAAACCACTCCAGGTGTTTTAAGCAGAAAGAGATTTAAGATAGGGAATTGAGTGCTTACAGAAACCTTGCAAGAGCTGAGGAAACACAAGTTAAGGGAGGTGACCAGTAGTATTCAGTTCTGCCACCACTGTTTGGTCCAGTGAATTTAGGAATTGTTGCTTCCACCCAGAGATTAGAAAACTACAGGAAACTAAGAAACTGATGGTGATGGTTGCAGCTGCCTCACAGCCCTGAGCGGAATTATCTCAATGGAAAACCCAGAGACCACTGAAAAAACTTGTCTGCCAGAGCTCCCATGTCCAACATCAGTGCACATGGGAGAAGAATATATTCTGTTTCTCCTCTACCTTCAAAATATCACACTAGAGCATTTCATTAGCAGAACACAGCTGTAACTGGCAACTGAAAGGCAAATGAGCCTGGAAGATAAAGTTCCCAGCCTTTCAGCTGATTGTCAAAAAGAAGCATACAGCACAGGAAAGAGGGGAAGAACTTGTCCTTATAGGCTGGGGGGAGGGGGAATAATAAAACATTCTCAGATTGTTTGGTCATAAGTTTTCCTGTGGACACAAACACATCCAAGTTGGAAGTCACAAGCAGGCAGTTGGATACACAGGTCTAGAATTCAGGGGAAAGGTGAGGAGAGAAATATAAATTGGGGAGCCACAAACATACAAATTGTAACTAAAGGAGTGCAACTGGAGAATATTACTTAGGGAATAAGTAGATTGAGAAGAGGTCCAAGAACACGGTCCTATATGCTTTTAGGAAACTGGGATATGGTGGCAATTGAGAAATGCTCTAGGATAAAGAAGGTTAAGTTGGGACCTGAAGTTAGCTTAAATGGCTTAAGTAATCCAGTCAAAACTAGGAGAATGTTTAGAGGTCAGGAAGAGGAGCAGATAACAGCCAATGAAACTGAGAACGTGAGAAAACAATCTAGAGATGTGGTTTGCTGACAGTCAAGTGAAAGAGGAGAGAATGATAATCAGTGTCAAATACTGATATGAATTTTAATAAGATGGAGTATGAGAATTTAACACTGGATTTTGTCAGATGGCAGTTGTAGGTGATCTTAACCAGAGTAGTTTCCAAAATCCTGAATGAAATAGGCTGGAGAGAGAACATACAGTGAGAAAGTACAATAAATTTACCCAACTCTTTGGAGTAGTTGTGAAGTAATATAAAGATAGCAGAGACATAGAGTAGCAATTGGAGGTGATGTAGAGTCTAGGCAAGGCATTTTTAAAGAAAGGCAATATTAAAGCAGCTTTGTGTGTTGATGGGCATGAAGCACGATCATGACCGTCAACTTGAGAATGGAACAGTCAAGACTCAAACTGATTGGCAGGTCATGATCAACATGATAGGAATCTCTATTCTGATTCCAGATGATACTTGACACTGTAATTTTTTTTTAAGGAAGACATAGAGTTTGCTTTCAAAGAAACTTATACATCAGCAAAATTGAGGAGCAATTTCCAATAAAATATAAATAAGATCAATATTTTATTTTATAAATTATTTTCTGTTTAAGTGGTGGAGGCAGCGAATAAAGAATGAATTGTAAAATTATAAGGGGGAAAGGTAGAGGAACACTTTTTGAAACCTCTTTCCTATAAGATCTTAAAGAAAGTTAAGGGCATGAATTTTTGGAGAAGAGACAGGTGAATTTTTCAGGGATGTATGGGTTACTAATAATGCAGAATGAGGAATCAGCAAAGTATGGTGGAAATACCAAAAGAAGTGGGATAGCTGGAGCAGAGGGGCTATAGTTGGGGGGCCCTGAGTGAGGGTCTTGTCTTTCACCCAGTGGGTAATAAGAATCCACTTAATGGGTAATAGATGGTAGATTCTTGAATAGGGTGATAAAAATGACTTATTTTGCCCATGTCAGTGGATCCATGAGTTATTTGCTCTAAAGCAGTGTTGTAAGCCTTGGAAATGAAGGAAGTTCTTCTGGAATAATGCAACTGTCCATGCCAAGACCTACAGTACCAGCCCACTAGGTGTCCATCCAGGTCGTGCTGTGGCAATTCCCTTAAAGCTACTTTTACTGTTTGTTTTCATTTGTTTCCATAAGAGTGAACACATACTTAATTGCAAAGCTTCCATCAGTAAAAATTCTTATCATACCTCACTGCACAAATATCTTTCATGTGTGCTAGACACTTTCAAAAGTTTAATAATTCTGCATCTGATTTGCATCATCTTATTGAAACAAAGACAGTCTTGGCAATACTGCCTACCAAAACAGGCTTTAAGAAATTACAATAATTTTTGCAGCTATGTACTGACAATCTCTCTCTTCTGAGTTTCCAGAAAAAGTTCTGCTCTCCGTGCTCTTAAGAAAACTCAGGCATTGGCGTAGGGAGATATTGTTGGAAAACGCTCCTAGTGTTAAGAATGTAGAAATTAAGACCAGGTAAGTTTAAAGGAATGGCTTAAGTATTCCTGTCAGAACTTCACAGATAGTGTCAGCATGATGACCTTGTTCTCTGGTGACTCTTCACCAATGCGGTATAATATCCTTTGATTCCATTTCCTATCATCCAGGGAACCCCCAAGAGACTCATGATTCATCAGCCCTTCATGGTATGTGGTAACATCCTTCTGTGTGACTGAACACGCAGTGACTTTAAAAATAAACTACGGTCATACAGCACATCAAAGAGCTCAACAGGGAGATAATTGATGTTCTTCCTTTCTGGTTTTCTGTGAAATAATGAAGAATGACTCTTCCACCCTGTGGCATTTTGTGGAGTGAAGCAATCATACCTCTTTAGGCTTCTTGGAGGATGGGGTTTTTCTGGAAACAAATTATGAAGGGGTGGTGGGTGGCTGGCAATCCAGAGAAATACAGAAGCAGGCTCAGAGAAAGGAGATGGAAAATGCTGCAGAGGAGATAGGATAATCTCACCCAGAAAATGAACACACACACACACACACACACACACACACACCCCTTGTTAAAAAGCATTAAAGCAAACTGAAGTCTTTAAGTCCCCAGTACACAGAGCTCCTTAAGGGTAATTCTGTTAACTTAAAAGGAAAGGCTGGTCCTCTGCAATGAACACAGTTTAGATTCTGGTGGATAATCAGCTACTGTGCTCCATTGCTGTCTTACTGAACTGGTGGATCCTGAGGGCATAGTATGCTGAGCTTCTGCGCGCCAGGCCCGTACTCCAAGCCCTTATTCCACACTGCTGCCCCACTCAGTTCTAGGAATGTTTTCATGTTGCAATTTTATTCCATATTCAATGATATAGAAAATACAGAGTTTTGAGTTTTGGTTCTCTCCCGTCAATCAATCCACTACGGTTGTTGTTGATTATCGTTGTTGTTAATAATTTGTTTTGTTTTTAATACTGGTTCTATTTGTGGTTTAGTAATATGTAGGGAATTTGGCTTGGCTGGTCAATCAGTGAGATCCCCTCCAGTCTGGGATTCTTAGCCTGGGTTGCACTGTGTGCGGGATGGGCTTTGCCTCCTCTAAATGCCCAACAACTACGGGACCCACAACAAATGTAACTGAACGAAAGATAAATTTTTCATGTGCAGGTTTTCCTTGCTCTGAAGTGCACAGTAGACATTAATATTAAGCCCCTGCTTGGCTTTGGCCACCTTTGAATCCAAGACACTGTTTTTCAAGCAGGTGGGTCTGTGTGGAGATGCTGTCATCTTTCTAGACAGTTCACCTACTGCAGAGTGATGTTTGTGTTGCTGAAAGGAGCACCAGCTCCACCATATGTGTGATTCTCTGTAGCTTCCTGAGCCCCCTGTATCCTGGGGTTGCTCCCAGGGGCTCTCGGGCAGGTGATGCCTACATGGCCTCCACCCACCCCTGAGTAGATGGATTCAGCCAGCTTTTCTTGGCATTCTCCAAGGCAGAGCTTAGCTCAACAAGTACCAAGATGTCCTCAGCTTCACATACGCCTGTTTCATCAACATAAAGTGACTCTGGCTCACTTTCCAGCATTTTCCCTCTGAAAATAAATTTACTTATGGACGTAGATTTATGATGACTCTAGGGAAAACCCCAGGGTTTTACACAGGCCGTTTTGGCATTTGGACTTAGTTCTTACTGTTTAAACCTCTCCAGCTACTTATTCTCCAGTTTCTACGCTCTATTGAATGAAGCATCTTGGTTTTCACGCTTCTGTCAAGATGGATTGAGTGAAAGATCCTATCAGATTCTCAATGTACCCTAATCATAAACCAATCATTCTAGTCCAACAAAACATGACCTCCACCACCCACAGGACAGACTTGGCATTTGTTGCAGTGTGAAATCAATTTCCATGTATTAAACCACCAATTTCCATGTATATAGACCACCAAAGGGGTTACTGTGAGGATCTGAGGAATAACTTAGTATATGTGACCAGCAGTGTGGGAAGAGGAAAAAAAAGATCTCTTTAAGGGTGGATTTTTTTTTTCTAGATGGAGGAGAAAACTACCCTGATTATCAAGTCAGTAGTTGCTGAAGATAAAATGCTGCCAGAATATGGATTCTGAGGGAAACCAAGTCCCAAGTGTTCTCCACTGTACACTCTGGTACAACCTGGAGTTCTTTTCAGAAAGGGGGTGGAAAAAGCATCAGGAACCTTTGGCAAAAGGGGAACACCCTGCATCCCAGGCTAATGTGGCAAAGAGGCACCTTCAGAGGCTCAGGAGGTGCAGCCTTTCTCTCTTCCTGGGATGCTCTGAGAGCAGCGGTTGCCCCACTCCTGTCCCTCCCCTTCTGGGTGTTTTACCATGCACTGCGAAAAGGCATGAGTGCTGGGGGTCAAGTCAAGCTTGCTTTGAATCCTGGCTTTGCCAGTTACCAGTATAGTGACTTTAGTCACATGACTTCACTGCTTCCAGTACCCAACGGTAGAGCCAGGGAACTAACGGTAACTCTCCTTGATTTTTAAGGATTTAATGAGACAATCCATGGGAAATGCTTAGCAAACTGTATGACAAATCAGTGAAGTTTCTTCCATTCCCAATCTCTGTCCTCAGTCCCTGGTGGTCTCACAAGCAATTGAGGGCACAGCTCGAAAACCTGAATTCCAGAGTTGATAGGATCTGTTTCTGAGACCATCCACCTCCTGAATGAGGGACGGTCTTTTCAGCCACTAGGGGGCACCAATTACATGGAAAAGAAAGGGTTGAATTTAGAAGGCTCAGTCCATTGCCCTGCAATGAATATCATTTAATTAATTTTTTTTCTTGGAACAAAGTTTGGGTGTGGTTGATACAGAAAGGTGCCAACTATACCTGCTGGGGAAGGTGGTAACACTTTCACGTTGTTTGAAGAGTTTTCTTAGATCCCTTCCATGTCCGGCTATTGCGGACACACAATTTAAAAATAAAAAAAAATCAGCCCCTTTTACTTTCACTCCTTCTTTTTCTATATTTATACTCCAACTGAAATAGACAATCTTCTTAGTGTATGGAAGAGATATGTGGATGAAAGAAGGATCTTTACGTTAAAATGTTTCAGACTTTTTGAGCAAACCAAGTTTATGTTAGACCTTTCAATCTGAAGCCATGTGTTTTCTTAGCCCGTTAAACCTGGCTCATAAGTGGACATAGTGTAATATTCCTGAGATATCTAGGAAGCCATAGGGTTTTTCTTATCAGAATTAACCCCTCATTGCATTTGAAGGTAACTAAATCCTGGGAAACATGAGATGCAATGGACTTCTAGAATCCACAGCAAGTAGGGGGACAGGGAGAGGTACAGCAAATATACCTGCCTAGTTCAGAACACAAAACATGGCTGAGATATGATAGTTGTTTCTCAGAGGGGAAAAACTGATGCTCCCCAGCAGTGCTGGGTAAAGGAGTTTGTAGGCTGTCTTAGGCATTGATCAAACCTCTTCCAATAGCCTCAGAGCTTCCAAATTAGACTCTCTTGACGTACAGCCCAGGAATATGCAACAAATCCATAGGTGACTTTATAGCCCTAAAATTTAAGAGCCACTGCACTAGGAGGTTATAATAAGTCTAACTCCACTGACATTTAAGGGAGTACATTTAAGGGTGTCTCCCTAGGACTTTTGTCCCAGCGAGTTTCCTTCCACCTTCTGGAGGAATCTTTGAATGCTCTTACTGCTATGAAAAGTCCAATCCAACAGCAAAGCCCCCAAAGATCAGAACTGTTCATCCTGAGATTCTTCATGCCCCAGAACCATACATGCAGTCCAGCACACTGCCAGAGTGGATTCCTTGGATTTGTGACTCTCCAGTTTGTATGCTGAAAGGCTCTGAGCTGCAGACTGGCAACCAGGGCTGTGGTTGTGAAAGGAGGTGTCTCAATTACAAGAGGCAACAGTTCCAAGGAGCCAGAGGGGGTGTGGGGTGGGAGAAGCGGGGGTGCCGTGGAACCCCTCTGCAGCATCCAGTGAGCAAAGACACAGGGCACAGAGGATACGGTGCCTCGTGCTGCTCTCCAGGGAAACTCCACTGAAACACAAAGTGAGTGCCGATAGGCTACATCAAGATCATTCCAATTATAAGGAGATGGAAATGGAGCGCTTCATTGGAAATTGGTTTTCAAACATCCTGTGTCTGTTTCTGCTTCTGGAAGGCACTTCTAGATGAACCTTGGATTCAGCTCATCTTCCCTTTAGACACATTCTCTGATTTCCAAGCAGTCAGGTGACCTGGGTGTGTTTCACTGGCCATACTTCCCACCCGTCAGCAAAAACAGAAAAGCCAACCATCCCCCAAACACCCTGGAGAATTGGTACATTGTGTACCTTCCTCTAAAGCTGTATGTGTGAGAAAATCTCTTTTACTACATCCACCCAATGCTCAAATTTAGTTTTTATAGAAAAGAAATCAATAACAGATCTGACGAAATTGTGAGCAAACTCTAAAGAGGGCTTCCCTGGTGGCTCAGTGGTTGAGAATCTGCCTGCCAATGCAGGGGACACGGGTTCGAGCCCTGGTCTGGGAAGATCCCACATGCTGCGGAGCAACTAGGCCCGTGAGCCACAACTACTGAGCCTGCGCGTCTGGAGCTTGTGCTCCGCAACAAGAGAGGCCGGGACAGTGAGAGGCCCGCGCACCGCAATGAAGAGTGGCCCCCGCTCGCCGCAACTAGAGAAAGCCCTCACACAGAAACGAAGACCCAACACAGCCAAAATAAATAAATAGCGTTCCCTTTAAAAAAAAAAAAAAGTCCACTTGTGTTGCTTTAAAGAAAAAAAAAGTAAAATTAATAAAGTAATCTATATTTAAAAAACAAAAACAAAAAAACGCTAAAGAACGCAGCCTCGAGGTGAATCTCCTCCTCACAGGTAAAAATAATTTGCCCCCCAAATAATGTAAGTAACTGCAACCAGTTCTTGACATACGTGGTGTAGGTAATTTTTTTTTAACATCTTTATTGGAGTATAATTGCTCTACAATGGTGTGTTAGTTTCTGCTTTATAACAAAGTGAATCAGCCATACATATGCATATATCCCCATATTTCCTCCCTCTTGCGACTCCCTCCCACCCTCCCCATCCCATCCCTCTAGGTGGTCACAGAGCACGGAGCTGACCTCCCTGTGCTATGCAACTGCTTCCCACTAGCTATCTATTTTACATTTGGTAGTGTGTATATGTCCATGCCACTCTCTCACTTTGTCCCAGCTTACCCTTCCCACTCCTTGTGTCCTCAAGTCCATTTTCTACGTCTGTGTCTTTATTCCTGTCCTGCCCCTAGGTTCTTCAGAACCTTTTTTTTTTTTTTTTTAGATTCCGTAATATGTGTTAGCAACACGGTATTTGTTTTTCTCTTTCTGACTTACTTCACTCTGTATGACAGACTCTAGGTCCGTCCACCTCACTACAAATAACTCAATTTCATTTTTTTTATGGCTGAGTAATATTCCATTGTATATATGTGCCACCTCTTCTTTATCCATTCATCTGTCGATGGACACTTAGGTTGCTTCCATGTCCTGGCTATTGTAAATAGAGCTGCAATGAATATTGTGGTACATGACTCTTTTTGAATTATGATTTTCTCAGGGTATATGCACAGTAGTGGGATTGCTGGGTCATATGGTAGTTCTATTTTTAGTTTTTTAAGGAACCTCCATACTGTTCTCCATAGTGGCTGTATCAGTTTACATTCCCACCAACAGTGCAAGAGGGTTCCCTTTCCTCCACACCCTCTCCAGTGTTTATTGTTTGTAGATTTTTTGATGATGGCCATTCTGACTGGTGTGAGGTGATACCCCATTGTAGTTTTGATTTGCATTTCTCTAATGATTAATGATGTTGAGCATCCTTTCATGTGTTTGTTGGTGATCTGAATATCTTCTTTGGAGAAATGTCTATTTAGGTCTGCCCATTTTGGGATTGGGTTTGTTTTTTGTTTTTTTTTTTTGATATTGAGCTGCATGAGTTACTTGTAAATTTTGGAGATTAATTCTTTTTCAGTTGCTTCGTTTGCAAATATTTTCTCCCATTCTGAGGGCTGTCTTTTCGTCTTGTTTATGGTTTCCTTTGCTGTGCAAAAGCTTTTCAGTTTCATTAGGTCCCATTTGTTTATTTTTGTTTTTATTTCCATTTCTCTAGGAGCTGGGTCAAAAAGGATCTTGCTGTGATGTATGTCATAGAGAGTTCTGCCTATTTTTTCCTCTAAGAGTTTTATAGTGTCTGGCCTTACATTTAGGTCTTTAATCCATTTGGAGTTTATTTTTGTGTATGGTGTTAAGGAGTGTTCTAATTTCATTCTTTTACATGTAGCTGTCCAGTTTTCCCAGCACCACTTATTGAAGAGGCTGTCTTTTCTCCATTGTATGTTCTTGCCTCCTTTACCAAAAATAAGGTGACCATATGTGCGTGGGTTTATCTCTCGGCTTTCTATCCTGTTCCATTGATCTATATTTCTGTTTTTGTGCCAGTACCATACTGTCTTGATTACTGCAGCTTTGTAGTATAGTCTGAAGTCTGGGAGCCTGATTCCTCCAGCTCCATTTTTCTTTCTCAAGATTGCTTTGGCTATTCAGGGTCTTTTGTGTTTCCATACAAATTGTGAAATTGGCGGAGGTAATTTAACGGAACAAAATACGTATTTCTTGACTGACTCTTCCGTGTACTACCCAAAAGTTCATGTTTATAAAATATTATTTTTGCTAAAGTGTAAGCCCGAGGAAGTCAATTAAATAAGACTTTGAATGATGAATCCGAGTCTTGTTTGTCAACTAATGCCCAATAGGCATTTCTCATTGAGAAACGGGGTCATCTTTTATGATGTCTGGAAGCTGAGCCTGGCCCAGTCTCCTAACATCCAAGAACAAATGTGTCCTGGATTAATGAGTGGAAGAGAAAGTGGACCTCTTGGGAGTGGAGGCCTTTCCAGCACTTTATTTTAACCTGTATGTGCTCTTTTAAAAGGAAAAATTGTTAGGAGATGGGGGCCTTTGCCTTAGCTTCCTTACTCACTAGTGATCTTGACCAGTTCCTTAAACATTTGGGCTTCAAGTTCTTTATCTGTAAAATAGAAGGCTTCAGGGTCATGAAACCTCCTTCATAGAATGGGTAGGAAGAGGAAATAAACTTACCAGAGGTGACAACTTTCTGTGCACTCTAAAGTGGTTTACAAATGAGAGGTGTTACCTCTCTGCATAGTTGTTCATCCAGTGATTCTGCACGTGTGACCAGCGAACCTCAGTTCCTCAGGGATCCCGTCAGAATCTGTTTTAATCTCAGGACTTAACTGTGTGCTCATAGGCACTCTGACTCTTACCCCTTTCTCCTTCCCTTTCCCTTTCCCCTTTCCCCTTTCTCCTTCCCCCTCCCCTTCTCCCCTCCCCCTCCTTCCCCTTCCCCTTTCCTTTCTCCTTCTCCTCCTTCCCCTTCCCCTCCTCCTCCTCCTCCTCCTCCTCCTCCTCCTCCTCCTCCTCCTCCTCCTCCTCCTCCTCCTCCTCCTCCTTCTTCTTCTTCTTCTTCTTCTTCTTCTTCTTCTTCTTCTTCTTCTTCTTCTTCTTCTTCTTCTTCTTCTTCTTCTTCTTCTTCTTCTTCTTCTTCTTCTTTTCTTCTTCTCCTTCTCCTTCTCCTTCTCCTCTCTCTCATCCTCTTCCTCCTTCTTTTTACTTAACAACTTGAGGATCTATTCTTTCAGGACAATTTCATTGTCTCAGTTTGGCTATAGTTTACAAATTATAAATGAAACAAAAACCTACAGCTTAAAGCACTGTTCTCAGAATGTTAAAAAATAGAGTTGTTTTTAAGTGTAAGAGAACATATTATCCAATTTCATTTTCCCCCCCTGGGTTTAGGTGCCAGTTCACAACATGGTAATAATGACAACCTATGATGACCTATGATGGGCTTCACACAGTGTGGTCCCTGCAATAACTGTTAACTGCAGGTTCGACAGGCATTGTGTGCCTGCCACATTCTTGGGACATTTGTAACATACCCTGCTCCTCTCATCCTAATAATGCTGTGTGGCCAAATCTGAGGCCTAGAGAGACCAAATAACTCAGTAAAGATCCCTTGATTAAGAAGTAGCAGAGCTGGCATTTGGACAAAGATTTTCAGAGTTCAAGTCTGCACCCTACAAACAGAAGGTATTAGGAGCAACGCCCTTTGTCTGTGACTCCATAGCTGCCCTTGGTACCCCCATGTCCCCTTCTTCCTCCCTTTTCCTTATGTCTTGGATCTGTTTCTATTTTTCCTCTCCTTTGTTTCTTGGCTTCTGCCTTTGCCTCACCAGCAGTGCCCTCTAAACTGAAAATCCTGCTATCCCTTGGTGGTTGAAAATCTGAAAGCATCCTTTGCCCCACCGAAGGCAGAAGGAAATGACAGGAAGAAAAACAATTGATTGGGGTGAGATGAGATGATTTCTGAGCTGGTCTGTTCAAATCCCCAAGTGTCTGGCTCCTGGATAAAGAGGAAAGGAAACCTGGCAGAGCAGGAAGAATTGAGGTTCTGTCTTGCATTTCAGAAATAGCTTTTCCAGAGAGATAATGTCCTAATTCTGTTTTATCAGAGCCAATTCTTCCTGATGGGTTATTGATAAGTAATGAGGTCACATCCAGATCCTTTGTTGAGGACCCACCCAGAGTGGAGCGGTTTGCTCAAGCTGCACGGGGTCTGGGCTGTGTGTTCTCCTTTGGAGGAGGGGTCATGAGAACCTTCTGACACAGAGAAGCGTGAATTACCAGTTTGATTTCTGCTTTGCTGTTTCTGCATGCACGTCTAAATTTACTGTCAAGGGATTTGCATGTGGGAAACAGGTGGGGATACAGAGGACCTATTTCTGCTTATATTATAGAATGGACAAAAGACAATAGATAGGCACTAAATGCACATGGAAAGGGAATACAAAAGACTGTCTCACAGGTTCAAAGGTCTCAGAAGGCCAGGGAGAGTCACCTTTATTCACCTGTAAGCCAGGTTGGCAGCTGGAAGGTCTGATCCACCCTGCAGGTCCCCCTTCCCCTCACTCTGTCACTATTGTCCTTACCTAAAGGTGACCTGTGCCCTCTCCTTGATAACAGCAACAGGGGCAAAGTGCTGGGACAGTCTCTGGAGCCCACCTGGTCCTGAGGCCTGACCCGGGCAGGCTGCTTGGCATGCCGGCTCCTTGCCTGCTGGCTTTCTGGTTTCTTTCCCTCTTGGGCCATCTGTTTCTCACCTGCCTGACGGCTGCCGCCTGGTTTCCATCTGGTTATGTTTCCAGAAACATGGGAAGCAGAATATAACAAATGGTGATCCATGGAAAGAAAGGGACCACAAAGGTTTCAAAGTTGATCATCACCAGATTTACCGACAATTATAAAATTTGGCTCCTTTTAATTCATTTTCATCTGCTTGCCAAAAGCGATCGATTGTATTAAAGACCAGCGTTCTTTACATGTTTCGTTTGCCAAGTCAGCTGGAGTCCAGATGGTGACACTGACCTTCTGCGAGCAACTCATTCTTCCCAGGAACTGTATATTCGAGGAAAAGTCGAACTTCTTACCAACTAATTGGGGAACCTGGATTTTTTAAAAATCACACACACATACACACACAGAGACACACACACACAAACAGACACGCACACACACACGCACAAAGCCTGCAATATCCCACTTGCTCCTATCATTAAAGAGTTGGAATCTTGTACCCCCGGAAAAGTAAAGGCTCCACGGAGGGAAAGCAATCCTTTGCACTTGTGTCACCTCCCCTCCCTAAATGCAAGGCAGCCGCAGGGCATCTTTCTGCTCTTCAGGCCCTCACTGAGGTGGACGTTACATCAGCACCAAGGGGATCCCTGGGCATCTCACGGAGGCCAGGATTCTGTGACTCTCTGGTCGCCCTGGCAGGCATGTGGATACTTTCCTTGTCTCTGAGGTCCACCAAATACTGAGTGTGTCCTTTGCAAAATCAGGAGTGTGAAATGATTAGAAGAAGAAAGTTGTGATCCTGAAACTGAACCCACGACCTTACATGACTAGGATTTTCCAATTTTCCCACAAAAACGAAATGGTGAAGCCATCCTGTGGCTGAGGATGGTTTCTTTCACTGTTAGACTGTTTCACAGGCTCCAGCAGAGGGTGATGGAGACCCTTAGCCAGCGGGAATGGGGAGTTCTGGGTAAAGATAGACCCTGAAAGAAAACTCACTCCAATAATTGTGAAAAATGATGAAAAGATTAAACATAATCTAATCTGCTTTTTGCCAAGCACTACACATCCATCTGTTAGGTACCTTCTTGTTATGGAATTACTTTGTGTTTTCATCAATCCAATTCTAATTCAAGGAAGATGTGATTTCATGTGAACTCCAACAGATTACAGTCACAAGGGGTTTCTGGCTAAGAATCAAGATACATGTCCAGATTTTCTCATTCTCATGTTCTTTATAGTTTATGGATACGGAACACCCTTTCCTCACATTGCCATTCTGTTTCTTTGGGGATTTAGAATAACAAGAGCTGGGTTCTTACTTTGTTCCAGGGTCTGTAGCAAATGCTTAATGCATCTTAACTCACCTGGTCCTCAGGGCAAAGACCCCGTGTTGGTGCTAATGTTGTCATCCCCATTTCCCTGTTTTACAGATGAGTATGTGGAGGCGCGGAGAGGTCACTTTTCCTGAGGTCACAAGCTACTACATGGCGAGTCAGGATTTGAACCAAGGCCATCTAGTTCTGGGCTCTGTGCCCCTAAACACGTTGCCATGCCCTCCCTGAGATGGCAGAGCAAGGCTTCTCAACCGGCCATGATTTTGCATTTAGTAAGCATCAACTGGCACTCTCTAGACACTTCTGGTAGTCACAACTGGAGAGGTACTATTGGCATCTAGTGAGTAGAGATCAGAGATGTTGCTAAATGCCCTACAATGCACAGCACTGCCACACATTAAAGAATTATCCACCCCAAAGTATCAGTAGTGCTGAGGTTCTGATGATGAGAACCTTGATGAAGAGAAAGCATAGGATCACACATGTGCATAACAGACACATAATTAGTAAAATCTATCCATCATCTATCTATCTATCTATCTATCTATCTATCTATCTATCTATCATCTATCTATCATCATCTGTCAATCTCTTATCCATCTATCTATTTATATCCTCCCTTTGCTCTCAGAAGACAGCTGGAAACTCTATTCTTTTGAAAGGTCCCTTGAAGTATTCATTATTTTGAAAGCTTTTAATTTGTATCAAAGATTTAGAGAGCAAAGTTACAAGTTATTGTTCCTTGAAAATACAGTGGTGTGTGCGTATGTGTGTGTGTGTGTGTACATGCACGTGCGTGGTTGGCTCCGTCTCATTTCCTGTGGACTTTCCCTTTGGCTACGGAAAGTTTAGGTCTTTCCCTGAGACCTCGTACCTGTCACTGTGTCGACAGCCAGCCTCTGAGAAGAAAAGACCTGTGTCAGGACAGGCCATCTGGGCACCATGTCCTCACAGTTATTCTAACTGCATCCAACTTACATTCCCCATCCCATGAGTAACCCATTCCATATGACATCAGTGCACATTATGTATGATATTATTACACTTTGCACATCACACTAACACATGCTACATATTCCAGTATTTACATTGCACAGTACATTAGTATGCATTGCGTATCATATTAATAGATACTACATGTTACATTAATACACATCACATGTTCCATTGATAACCCATTATATATTACAGGATTAATACATTTCACATTACATGAAAGCACATTGTGCATTGTATTCATAACACATTACACGTTATACTAACACACATTCCATATCTCAACGATACACGTTGCATATTACACTATTGACACCCTCCGTATTACATGGTCAACACTCTGCATATTACATTAATACACATTACATGTTCTATTAATAGGTACACCTTGATGCCTGGTTAGAGGAAAGCCCATCCTTTTTCAGAATCCACAACTCTGATACTCCCGGTCACCTCCAGTCCTTGTTGTCACTGCAGCTGGTCTAGACAGATTTGGTTACACAGAGCTGACAGCTCCCAAAGGGCAGCTCCTCCCCTGGGCCATCCGGGACCTCTCTCCTCATCCCCCATGCTGTCCCAGCCCTACACATGCCTTTTGAGTTATGTCTGCCCAGTGGGACCCTGTCCTTTGAACTCTTTCCCCACAGCCACTCTCCTGGAGCCCACACACCCAGCCAGGAGGCAGGAGGACAGGGGTCAGCCCCGCCCCACATGCAGGGTCTACCCAGGTACCCCACAGGGCTCATCACTGCCTGCTGGGTACCAGGCACGGCACTAGATGAGGGAGCCTGTGCGATGAAAAGGACAAGGTGTCGCCCTGATGGAGCTTGGGTCTAGCTGCGGAGGTGGGTATAGGTAAGCCTTTAACAAAAATACCTGTTAATTTCTTATAACTGAGGACAGGGCTACTTTAGATCTGGCTGGGAAAAACCATCACTTGGTTCCAGTTCTTAGGGCTTGGCGCGGGGTTTGGGGAAGCTCATCTGGTTCCTCCCTCCTTCCTGGATCGCTCTGTCTCAAACCCTCCCTCCGCTCCTGTTTGTCCCTCCTGCAGTGGGTTGTTGTGAGCATTGGCCATCCCTCAGGCAGGTAAATCTGAAAAGTAAAAGGTGCTTCAAGCCTTTCACTCTATAGAGCCTCCTGGGTCCCATGAAAGCAAGAGGTGTAAGTGGGCCTTTGGGAAGAGGTGCTTGCTTTACACCCGTGCAGTGAGATGTCCCACTTGGGTAGAGACCACTCCAAGAGTCCATTGAAGCCCCCCTCTTGCTAGACCGAAGACTGCAGGCACTGGTTTATGTGGTTCCCCATAAAGGGACGCCCTGAAGTTCCGCCAAAATCTCAAAGTTTAGCCAGATTCAGCCATGGTACTTGCAATGCAATGATATTAATGGTATAATGGTATTAATGGTGCGAGGATATTAATCCAGGCTGCCATGTAGTAAATCTACTACCGTGCTGAGCAATCGAATCTGCAAGGCGTGTTGTATACCTTATCCCTAGTCTTCCTCCAAACACTGCAAAATCTATCAGGATTCTTCCCCATGTCTGCCTGGAAGCAGAACCCGAGTGCCTTTCTCTACTTCACGTGGAGGCTTGGCCATTATTCCCTGAACTGCAATGCCAGCTCTGGGGTAGCCCACTGTACCTGCTGAGTGTGTGCCCACTGCTGGCTGTGCCAGCACTGGTCAGGGAAACAAGGGCAGGGGGCCCAGAGCCACAACTGATGTCCCTAATGTCCATCCTCCAAGACACACAGATATGCCTCCCAGCTGCTGAATTCCAGGAGATGCTAAGTGTCGGTCATATAACTCATCCTCCAAATTTGGGCACCTTTGAGAGTAGAAGGGACATTGTTCATAGCTATGCCAGGACAGCAGGGGGAAGCGACATCCATCATTCTCCCCCTTTGACACTCACCTGTGTCCTCCCACCAGCTGAGGAGGCTACGAGACCAGAAGACATAGGAGGAAGGGCCAGGTGATGAATATTTCTAAGGGATCCTGGTCAATCTAGGTTTTGTGTGGTTGGGAGGGTGGACCCTGTCACCCCCAGTCCTGGCAGCACCTCTGCGTGGGGAATGCGATGCGGGAGGGGAAGAGAATGTATTTCCCCCCATTGCCCATAGTGTCCTCAGGGGTTGCCAGAGGGCCACTTTCTTCCTCACCAGGAAGGGAGCAGGCCAGTGGCTGGTCCCCCTCAGCCTGTCATTTCTGTGCGGTCCAGAGTTTAACTGACCTGGGAGTGGAGGGGACCTTTTGTGCTGCTCCAGGCTGCCCCAACCTTGAACAAGTCCCTCCCCTCCCCGGGGCTAAATGGGGCTGTTAGATTTCAGTCTCCATGCTCCTTCTAGAACCTTCTCCAGCACCAGTCTTCTCTCCAAAACAAAACAAGAGCCATGATCTATATCCAAGAGAAGCAGGGAGAAGCAGAAACACGAGAAGGTGACGTGCCATCTAGTGGGAACAGTGAAAGCCTCAAAGGGGAATCTCAGCGAGAATGATGCCGTTGGACCAGAGTCCAGTGAATTGAATTTCTGGCGAAGCTTAGCTTAATCGAAGACCTCCGTGTTTCTCCCTTGCTGTAGAAAATCCCTTAAAGGTGTGTGCTGCTTACAAAGCCCAGCAGAGTGGCTATCATGGTGCTGTACCTGCTGGTTCTGAATGAGGCACTGCCTCCAGGTCAGCGACAAAAAAGGGTCATAGATTCACAGGGCATTGCAGCTGAAAAAAAGACCTTAAAATTAGTCAGCAGACATTTAGGCACCATTAGCTAAAGGCCAGACTTTGTTCTAAGCACCTTACAAATATTTATTCACTTCATTCTCTCAACAACCCTATACACAGGGAGTATTATTATCTCAATTGACAGATAAGGAAACCAAGGCACAGAAATGTTAAGTAACAAGCCCAAGGACACACAGAGGATAAGTCATCATACCCAGTGTGTCTGGCTCCAAAGCCACTACACCACACCCAAGGTCACAGAGCAAGGAGAACAAGTTAAGCTGCCCTTACCCAGAGATATGAGTGACCAGAGATACTGAGGACTTGGGGTTTAGCACCCCAAACCTCCTCCCATCCCCCAAATTCAAGTATTTTCTACTTCTCTTATTTCTTTCTGGAACATACTTAACACAAATGTACAAAATAGGGTTGTTTGTGAGCACATTAGATTCAAGCTTTGGTCTTCTATATTGACTTGCTTCTGTCATAACCTGGAAGGATATTTTCTCTCCTTTTACAGAATCCTTTATATCAGTTCATTTGACTGATCTTTACCTTTTCTCCTGAAAGTAAAAATCAGGAACACATACCATTTATTCAGGATTTACCTACGTGACAGGAAATGAAGTCCTGAATAAGATGATAATCAACTAAAGCCCTGGGCTATGTGTCCCTCCCACCTCCCCCTAGAGGTCAAGGCACCCAGGGGTGAGAGTGGGCAACGGCACCCCCTGGTGCAGAGCTCAGCTCCATCCCGGTCCTGCCTGGAGCTCCTATAAAGGCTGCGTTTCTAGATCCAGGGTCTTGAGTTTTCTACAGGGCAGGCCCCCAGATACAGGACACTAGGGATTAGGGGGCATCTCACCTCTTTGTGGGAGGAACATGGGGAGGGGCAGAAGTGACCACAGCTCTAGAAACTCGGCCTCCCCATGTCCTGGCCTCCCAAGATGAGCTTGCTTTGGTGGAAGCGACACCGCACTGGCAGGCCCAAGGGTTTGGTTTAATCCAAGCTTTCTCAACCTCCACACTATTAAAATCTTGGACTAGAGAATTCTTTGCCTTCGGGGGGGGGGGGGCGGGGAGGCGTCCTGTGCACTGTAGGATGTTAGCAGTATCCCTGGTCTCCACCAAATGCCAGGAGTGCCCTCTCTAGCTGTGACACCCAAAATGTAAAATTGCCCCTGATTGAGAACCACTCGTTTAGTCTGATAACAGCTGAACCAAAACAAAAACAGAAACAAAAACTTTTGGAATTGAATTCAACCCTCCTAGACCTCTGGATTGGGTCCAGCATCGACCTATTTTTCCCAGATTATTTGAGATTAGTCATGAAATGGCCTCTCAGATGGGCTCAAGGATGGAGCGAGGGGGACAGTGCCATTAGGGAAGGAACATTCAGGCGTGTCGAAAAAGTAAACACAGCTTTTCTCTACTTCATTCAATATTTTTTATAGGAGATTTCAGAAACGGCCTAAAATAACATTTCATGCTCTGAATACAACAGTCACAGTGAGGCCCTGGAGTTCTGGAAGCAAAGCTGAGAAAGATTAAAGCTCTAAATCTTCTGCACAATAAATGTGAACGGGTACGGAACACTCCCCATTCCTCCCATCTTTCCTTTCCTACCACCTTTAAACTATTCTTAGCAGCAGACAGCCTGAAAATCTGTGATGACTGACCATCAAAGCCCAGGGTTTGGGTAATTGAAGGAGTTTGAAAATGCAGGTCTGGGAACCCCAGAGAGAGGGGGAAAGGACCCCCACTACCCAGACCCACAGTATCCTCCTTGTCATCTTCTACGTGCCGTCTGATGTCTGTTCCATTAACAGTACCTGCCTTAGTCCATTCAGGCTGCTATAACAGGATACCACAGACTGGGTGGGTTAAACAAAAAATATTTATTTCGCATACTTCTGGAGGTTGAAAAGTCCAAGAGCAAGGTGCTGGGAGATCTAGTGTCTCGTGAAGGCCCGCTTCCTGGTTCTCTTCTCACTGTGTCCTCATGTGGCTGAGATTCATATCCTCTCTCTCTCTCTCCTATCTTCTTATAAAGCATGAATCTCATTCACAAGGATTCCACTTTCGTGATGTAATTGCCTCCCAAAGTCCCCACCTCCAAATACCATCACATTGGAGATTTAGGTTCCAACCTATGAATTTTTGGGAGACACAGACATCCAGTCCATAGTAGTACCCAACTCCCTTAATGGGAGAACATTTTGGCTGTTGCTGAATTTTGATGCTTATATGAACAAAGCCTCACCAACCCTCTGGGATATTTGCATTGAGGTGGTCCTAGGACTAGACCCAAGAATGAGTCATAGGAGTCAGGCAACCTTTCAGAGGGAGAATCCACACCCCTCTGCTGGGAAACCATATACTACCTGATTCCAGTTTTCAATAAATCCATTTAAAATACAGACAACATCCCAAAGGAAAAGAAGAAAATCTTTCTGACAGCTTTTCTTTAATTGTCTCCAAAGGAATACTTTTCTTCCACGGCAGGTAGAATTCTAAGATGACCCACATCTTGGCATAATCTCCTCTTTTGATTGTGGACAGAACCTGTGGATACGAGAGGATATCACTTCTGTGACTATGTTACCATAGATGATAAAGGAGATTTTTGCAGATGCAGTTAAGGTGCCTGAAGAGTAGAGTTAATGAAAAATCTATTGTCTTGGGTGGGCCTGACATAATCAGGTTCTTGAGGTCTGAGACAAAAGTGAGAGAGAAGCACGCTACTGCAAGAAGCAGGCAGCCACGTTTGAAATGTCCATTGAGGGGTCCACATAGCCAGGACCTGAGGGTGGCCTGTAGGTGCTGAAAAAAGACCAACAGCCAGCAAGAAAATGGGAACCTCAGTCCTACAACTGCAAAGAACTTAATTCTGCCAACGACCAGTGAATTTGGAAGAAGACCCCGGGGCTCAGCTGAGATTCCAGCCCTGGCTAATTGGTTGATTTCAGCCTAATGAGACTTTGAGCAGGTGACCCACTGCCCTGTGCCTGGACTCCTGACGCATGGCCATGAGAGATAATACACTTTTGTTGTTTTAAATCACTAAGTCTGTGGTAATTTGGTATACAGCAATAGAAAACGAATACACTTTCATTTTATTTTGTTGCTAAATTACATATTACTATATTTTCTTATTTTCTGTATTCTTGATGCTCTGGCATCTGGGAACTTATTGATTGGAGAAGGACTGCCCCGCACAGTACTGGCTAATTCTTAAAACAAACAACTTGCCAGGGGCCGAGGTGGGGAGGATAAAGGATGAGTAGTTGGAACACAGAGAATTTTTAGGACAGTGAAACTATTCTGTGTGATACTGTAATGGTGGTTACATGTCATTATACACTTGTCCAAAGCCATGGAATGCACAAAACCAAGAGTGAAGCATAAGGTAAACACTATGGATTTTGGGTGATTATGATGTGTCAGTGTAGTTTCATCAGTTATAACATGGGACTTACCTGGCAGTCCAGTGGTTAAGACTTCGTGCTTCCACTGCAAGAGATGTGGGTTCGATCCCTGGTTGGGGAACTAAGATCCCACATGCCTCAGGAGTGGTCAAAAAAAAAAAAAATTATAGCAAAACTCTGGTGGGGGATGTTGATAATGGGGGGCGTTATGCATTTGTGGGGACAGGAGACACACGGGATATCTCTGTATTTTCCCTTCAATTTTGCTACGAACCTAAACTGTTCCAAAAAATACATAATTATTATTATCATAATAAAACAAACTAGTAAGGTCATTTGGGGTGTATTTGCTTCTATATATGCACTACTCTGATCTTCTCAAACTTCAGAAGTGTAAACGTTAAATGCAGATGACAAATCTGATTGGATTCCATTAGGAATATTTTGGAAAATTTTTCTGTGTATTAAAAAAAATCTTTCACGAAGGAGAACCAGCACATCTTTGCTGTTTTCTCTTCTTACAGATTTTTAGTATAAGTTGAAAGAGAAATAGAAGGATAAGAAAGATTTTGCGGAACAAAACCAAACAATAGGCAGAGTTCCATGTAAAATGCCTTGTTCCTGCAGGCAGACAATATCTTCTAAAGAAAAAAAAATCACAAGTGTAACAAAATAAGTACTGCTTCATACAATACATTGTCCATGCCATTGTGATGATTTTATCCTAGAATGGTCACCCAGAATGTTCTTAATTGCCTAATTTTATACCCCATGCCTTAAGACCAACCTTCCATACTTTCCTAAACTCCAGGAGCTTACCAAAGGTCTTTTGCTTTGTTTTTAATCAAAGAAAAGTGAATTCCTTCTTCTCTTACTAAGGATTTGTACATTTTTCTCTCAGGAAACAAATACTATTTAAGCAAGTGATCTAGCACTACATTATTTTTCACTTGTAATATAAGTTATTACTTATAAATTCGAGGTAGATATTTGTAAATAAATTCTTTAACTGCTAACTTGCTGTTCCTTTACAAGTCCTATTCATTTGATTAATAGCTCCAACCACGCTGACATTTTTTAGCTTTATCTATGCATGATGTTTTCTCTAAGAAGCAGATTTTAAAGGGCGGTCAAGGGTTTCGGTATATGCGAGGTGAAAAATGTTTTTAAGTTTTTTAATAATGGTGTCACAGAACTAAGCATCTGATGGTAGCTGATATAGATACAAGTAAACATAGGCACCCAAGCACGCACACACAACTGAATCCCTGTGCCTTGCCTCTTTCTGTATACACTTTATACATGTAGTGTATGTGTGTATGTGTGACCCTCAAATCAATTAAATGGCAAAAGCAACACAGTAGAATTAGACACCTCTGTGACTGAGGCCAACATGGCAGCGTACTGATTTCATGATTGTGATTGGTTATTTCACTATATTTGAGCATCCATTTTTCTTTTGAATGAGAATAATAATTCTTATAGAGTTACTAAGAGGATTAAACATGGCTTCCCCTGCCTGAAATTCCTTTTCCCCTGACTATCCCACAATGGTTTCTTCCTGTCATTCAAATACCACTGCTTTAGAAAGCCTATCCATGTCTAATACACCCAAAGTAGCCACCCAATGACTCTGCTATATCTTGCTTCATAGAACATGTTACCATCTGCTTTATTGATATTAATTTAACATATTCCTGACTCCCTCTATAAGAGAATAAATATCATGAGAGCAAACACATTGCCTGTCTTGTTCATCAGTCTAATAACATCCAGTGCCAGAAAACATGCCTGGTATGTAGCAGTCACTTGATAAATATCTAGTTGTAGGAAGGAAAGAAGGAAGGGAGGGAGGAAAGGAGAGGATGAGGGATTGAGGAAGGAGGGATGGAGAGAAGCAGGCAGGAAGTAGTTAAGTGCTTAACACATGACCAGCACGTTACATAGGCACTCAGTACACTTTTCACTTGTGATTTTTGGCAGGTTTCTTAAACTTTATAGGCTTTTCTTCTCTTATCTATAAAAGGTTAACAATCATACATACTACACATCTGATAGGGTTGTTGTGAGAAATAAATGAAAAACAAGTAATAAATGCAAAGTATATAGTACACGGCAGAGTATGATATATGTTCACTAGATATTAACTATCATTATTGTTGTTACTCCTTTCACATAATATCACTGGGCATGGACTTCTGTGTTTTCATTCAAGTAGAACTTATGGATTATCAGTAAGAACTCATTCAAATAATGCTATGTCTTCATATATAAAAGTAATCATTTATGTTATCATTAATAAATAAACCAGGAAATACTAATCAGCATTTATAGTTATTAAGTTCATATGAGCAAAGTTATACTTTAACCAAAGGACTGCATGACCCTTTAATTAAAAATTATAATCTCCTTTGACTGTTTGATGGCTGAATCAAACAAACCATAAGAAAATCATTAGAATATCACACTTAAGTCGTTTTGAATTCTTCCTTGTATTTCTGAATAGACAGAAAAGTTGCCTTAAATTTTAAGTAAGGTTAGTATTTCTGACCCCAAACAATAACAAAGCAATAAAGCAAAGTGCCACTGGAAAATAAATATGTGGGCAATGGTTTTGTTTTCATTGCCTGAATGGTGCGTAGTGTTATTTCTCCCTCTACAGCATGGCTTAAATTTTTTAAAAAAATAATGTTTTATAATGAAATTCCTTAAGGTACTTTAAGGAAGATTTTCTGTGAAATAGATTAAAATGTGAAAAGTGATGAAAAGAATCACACTTTCAGCCAGGAATTGCATTTTAATTGGCTAATACAATGACAAGAGTGCTGAGGGGGAAATGGAATGCCATTTCTGGCATCTCCATCGCACTATTTCTTGTTCTCAGAGCTTGCTAAGTGTGTAACCGCTGACAGCTTTGCCAAGTATTCACGCTCAGATTGACGGCTCCATTTATAGCCCATAACGATAGAGAGGGGGAGTTGTGTCCTGTGAGAGCAGAGGCGGCAGCAACCACTGCCTTCTCCCAAAGGCTGTCACAAAGACATCAATGGGGATTAAGTTCTCTACTGCCCTGGATAAGGAGACACTTTATGACAGCAGCAGCCTCCGCCTGGGGAGGGAACAGTCTCGGCTTATACTGTTGCAAAGCATCCTTCCCTGCTGTGGTCTCGCTTCTCCTTTCTCCACAGCTACACCAAGTGGTCAGACATACCTGTGTGTGCACTTTAACCACTTGCTTTCACTGTTGCACGTTAAACAGTGAATCTCATAATGGGAGAATTAATGTCTCTGGCTCCTCAAAGGGATATAATACTAATAGAACAGTAATGTTGTTTAACGAGCACTTACTCTGTCCTAGGCTCCATGAGGGTCATCTGAAGCGAAGAAAACGGGGCTTTGAGGGATTAGGAGACCTGGCTAAGAATGAGCTAGAAGGGAGGGTTGTGCATGTGTGTGTGGCGTGTGGAGGAGCAGTATAACCTAGCAGGAAAACCTTCATCCTCAGAGGGCATGGGGACCGCATAGTACTTTCCATCCCCCAGTTTTCCTTCCAGTGTAGTCCTTCTCTCGTACCAGCCACCCCTGACCTCTTATCTGAGTTTTTGGGGAAGTGGAAGGCCATCAGCTCATCAAACAATAGCATAAAACAAAATTCTCATAGCTGGAGACTCTCCTACAGCTTGAGTTTTCTCCCAGGAGACACTTTGATCTCTCCTGTAGGTCGCCTGTTGTCCCTCACAACACTTCATCAGACATATATGAACATGTCTGCGTTCTCCCCTGCTCATTCCCAAACCAAGGGTCTCCCACCTATTCCCATAGATACAAGGAGTCCCACTCAGAGATCAGGGATGTGCTGAGCCTAAGGCTACAGTGAACAGATACACAAGAAGTTTGTTGTCTGACAAGGGAGTTGGACCAGTCAAGAGACAACTGAAATGCACTATCGTAAGGACCTGTGCAGAGGGGTCACAGAGACTGTGGGCAGACATGAGAGGACACTTAATCTGCTGAGGCCCCAAGAAAGGCCTTCTGAAAGCAGAAACCCCTGAGTTGAGATAGTTGACGTATAAGTGTTATGTGCATGAAGGTGAGAAGCAAAGATGATGTAGGTGGAGGGAAAATGATGAGGGAGGGTTCAGAGGCAGGACATTGACAGGCGAATTCAGAGAGTCCATCCAGTTCAATACGAGAAGAGCATGAAATTCCACGAAGAGTGTTAAGAGATGGAGCTGTAGCATTCGCAGGGACCAGGTCTTAAAGGGCCCTGAGAGACATACGAAGAAGCTTGGATTTGGACTGAAATAAAAAGGAGTTCCTGATAGACTTGTCAAATTTTCTTTCTCTCAGATTGATGGCTCCATTCATGATCCCCACTGATAGAGAAGGAGAATCGTGTCTTCTGAGAGCGGAAGCTATCAGGATCATACTGTATATGTGCTTTTCTTTGGTTACTCTGGTGGCAGTGTATCAAGAGGTTAGAAATGTAGGGGATCTGAGGATGAGGCTATCAACTGAGGGGTTATTGCAATAGTCTAAGTGGATAATGATTGGGTCCTAGACTAAACGGTAATGAGTAGGGAGGGGGAGACGGACAGAGAGGAGAGTAGCAGAGAGCAAAGCAGCAGACAGAAGAGCTAGATGACGGCCTGAATGGAGGGACAGAAGAGATCTTACCCAGAATGACTGGGGCTGCCTTCCAGGGGGAAGAGCGGAGGAAGGGTTAAAGCTGCGTGTTTCAGGGTTATTTGCCAATGAGAGAATGGCTTAGGGAGTATGTCTTAGGAAGCTTCAGGCTCTATTTAGCCAAGATTGGAATCCTGCATATTTTAGAGGGCTTCTAATGGGGATGCTTCAAGGAGGAGACCTCTTGAGCTTAAATAGTGAATGGAGGTATCATCCAGCGCATGGCAACATCTCAAACCCTTGTGTCATGCCAGAATATGCTCCGCAGACTGAGCGCATCAGTGTACACAGGACTTGATATATGTCATCTCGTTCATCCTCCCCCAAACCCTGGTTAGATGTGGTTGTCTCATTTTACAGATAAGGAAACAAGCTTCAAGACAAGCAAAGCCATTTTTTACATAGTTGGTATCTTAGTTTGGGCTGCTCTAACAAATTACCACAGACTGAGTGGCTTAAACAACAAACATTTATTTCTCATCATTCTAGGAGCTAAAAGTCCAGGATCAGGGTGCCAGCATAGCTGGGTTCTTGGTGAGGACCCTCTTCCAGATTTACAGATGGTTGTCTTCTTATTGTGTTTTCACATGGCAGAGAGCAGAGAGAGGAAGCAAGCTCGCTCTTGTTTCTTCTTTTAAGAGCAATAATTCCATTACGAGGGTTACACCATCATGATCTAATTACCTCCCAAAGGCTCCATCTCCAAATACCATCACATTAAGGATTAGGGTTGGTGCAGATCCTGAGCGCATGAGCTGGGACTAGAATTGGTGCGTGGATGATCTTGAGTAAATTAATTGACCTGTTTGAGGGCACTTAGACTAAGTTATCTGTAAGCAGTATTCTAGAGCTAATATCCTATGACTTCATAAAATTAGAAAGTTAATATATTAGAAGAGTTTTCTTTTTTCTTGACAATAATGATGCATGGCTTCAACAAAGGGTGCTAGAACTACTGGATATCTACATGCGAATTAATGTAGGTAGACCCTTTCCCTACACCATACACCAAATTAGCTCAAAATGTATCCTAGACCTAAATGTATGAGCTAAAATTATAAAACTCTTTGGAAAAAAATATAAGCAATCTTTGTGACTATGAATTAGCAATAGTTTTTTTTTAGATACAGCACCGAAGAAACACAAGGGACAAAATAAATAAAGATAAATTGGACTTCATCAATATTAAAAATATTTGTGCTTCAAAGGACCATATCAAGAAAAGATAACCCACAGAATGGAAGAAAGTATTTGCAAATCATATATCTGATAAAGAACTTGTATTCAGAATATGTAAAGAATATCTGCAAATCAACAGTAGAAAGACAAACAACAATTAAAAACGGACAAAAGATTTGAATAGACATTTCAGGCAAAAAGACTACAAATGATCAATGAGCACTTAAACCATGCTCACCATGCTTAGTCTTTCAGGAAATGCAAATCAAAGCCACAATGAGAAACCACTTCACACTCACTACAATGGCTAAACTAAAAAGAGAAAGTGCTGACAATAATAAGTCTTGACAAGGATATAGTGAAATATATAGAAAATCCTCAAATATTTGAAAGTTAAACCACATATTTCTTAATAACACATGGGTCAAAGAAGAAATCACAAGGGGGATTAAAAATATTTAGAACTAAACAAGCAAACAAAATAAAACAAAAACAGACTCATAGAGACAGAGAACAAATGGGTGGTTGCCAGAGGGGCGGGGGATGTGTGTGAAATAGCTGAAGGGGAGTGAGAGGTACAAACCTCCAATTATAAAATAAATAAGCCATGGGGATGTAATATACAACATAAGGAATATGGTCAATAATAATGTAATAACTTTGTATGGGAACAGATTGTTACTAGACTTATCGTGGTGATCATTTTATAACATGCAAATGTCAAATCACTATGTAGTACACTAACATAATATTGTACATCGATTCTATTTAATAAAAAACAAAGAATATTTAGAACTAAATAAAAATTAAAACACACATACCCAAATTTGGAGGATAGAGCTTAAAAAAATCTAAACTTCTACCTTAAGATGCTAGAAAAAAAAAAAAAAAACTAAAACAGAAAGATGGAATAATAGACATAAAAGTAGAACTCATTGAAATATAAAACTTAAAAAAAAATGAATTCCACAGCTGATTCTTTGGTAAAAATCTATGAAATTAAATAAACCTCTAACTAGGTTTATCCACAAAAAAAAAAAAGAGAGGGAAAATATAAATTATCACATCAAGGATGAGACACATTACTACAGACCCCACAGACTTTATTTTTTTTATTTATTTATTTTTAACATCTTTATTGGATTAAAATTGCTTTACAATGGTGTGTTAGTTTCTGCTTTACAACAAAGTGAATCAGCTATAGATATACATATATCCCCATATCTCCTCCCTCTTGCTGCTCCCTCCCACTCTCCTTATCCCATCCCTCTAGATGATCACAAAGCACTGAGCTGATCTCCCTGTGCTATGTGGCTGCTTCCCACTAGCTACCTATTTTACACTTGGTAGTATTTATAAGTCCATGCCACTCTCTCACTTCGTCCCAGCTTACCCTTCCCCCTCCCCGTGTCCTCAAGTCCATTCTCTACATCTGCGTCTTTATTCCTGTCCTGCCCTTAGGTTCATCAGAACCATTTTTTTTTTTTAGATTCCATATATATGTGTTAGCATACGGTATTTGTTTTTCTCTTTCTGACTTACTTCACTCTGTATGACAGACTCTAGGTCCATCCACCTCACTACAAATAACTCAATTTTGTTTCTTTTTATGGCTGAGTAATATTCCATTGTATATATGTGCCATATCTTCTTTATCCATTCATTTGTCAACAGACACTTAGATTGCTTCCATGTCCTGGCTATTGTAAATAGAGCTGCAATGGCGGAGGAGTAAGACGTGGAGATCACCTTCCTTCCCACAAATACATCAGAAATACATCAGAAATACATCTACATGTGGAACAACCCCTACAGAACACCTACTGAATGCTGGCAGAAGAGCTCAAACCTCCCCAAAGGCAAGAAACTCCTGATGTACCTGGGTAGGGCAAAAGAAAAAAGAAAAAACAGAGGCAAAAGAATAGGGATGGGACCTGCACCTCGAGGAGGGAGCTGGGAAGGAGGAAAAGTTTCCACACACTAGGAAGCCCCTTCACTGGTGGAGATGGGGCGGGGGGGCGGGGGGGTTGGCGGGGTGGGGGAAGCTTCAGAGCCACGGAGGAGAGCACAGCAACAGGGGTGCAGAGGACAAAGCGGAGAGATTCCCGCACAGAGGATCGGTGCCGACCAGCACTCACCAGCCCGAGAGGTTTGTCTGCTCACCCGCCGGGGCGGGCGGGGGCTGGGAGCTGAGGCTCGGGCTTCTGTGCTAGCCGGGAGGGAGTCCGGGAAAAAGTCTGCAGCTGCCGAAGAGGCAAGAGACTTTCTCTTGCCTCTTTGTTTCCTGGTGCGCTAGGAGAGGGGATTCAGAGCGCTGCCTAAAGGAGCTCCAGAGACGGGCGCGAGCCGCGGCGATCAGCGCGGACCCCAGAGACGGGCGTGAGACGCTGGGGCTGCTGCTGCCGCCTCCAAAAAGCCTGTGTGTGAGCACAGGTCACTCTCCACACCGCCCCTCCCGGGAGCCGGTGCAGCCCGCCACTGCCAGGGTCCCATGATCCAGGGACAAGTTCCCCGGGAGAACGCACGGCGCGCCTCAGGCTGCTGCAACGTCACGCTGGCCTCTGCCGCCGCAGGCTCGCCCCGCCTCCTCCGTACCCCTCCCTCCCCCCGGCCTGAGTGAGCCAGAGCCCCCGAAGCAGCTGCTCCTTTAACCCCGTCCTGTCTGGGCAGGAGCAGACACCCTCAGGCGACCTATATGCAGAGGCGGGGCCACATCCAAAGCTGAACCCTGGGAGCTGTGCGAACAAAGAAGAGAAAGGGAAATCTCTCCCAGCAGCCTCAGGGGCAGCAGATTAAATCTCCACAATCAACTTCATGTACCTGCATCTGTGGAATACCTGAATAGACAACGAATCAGCCCAAAATTGAGGCAGTGGACTTTGGGAGCAACTGTAGACTTGGGGTTTGCTTTTTGCATCTAATTTGTTCCTGGCTTTATGTTTGTCCTACAGACTTTAAAAGGCTAGTAAGGAAATATTATGGGCAACTTTACTCCAACAATTTTGACAACTTAAATGGAATAAGTAAATCTTTGTAATAATGTTACTTTGGTTTTATTGGAGAATTTCCTTATTCTTAGGAGATATACCTGAAATATTTAAAGTGCAACTCACTTTCAAAGGGTTCAGAAAAATCTTAACAATTGTTGAATCTAAGTGGTGGGCATATGAATATTATTATACTCTTTTTAAAACTTTTCTATATGTTTGAAATTTTTGTAATATAAGTTTGGGAAAAACAAATTAGGCACAAACTCTTGTCAGCAGAGAGGCTCTCACTCCAGATTCTTCACTTGAAATAGGCTGATGGTGGGAAGGACAGTGTCATGACCTTTTTTCCCAGAGGGCAGTGTTGTGACCTTCCCTCTGTCAGGATGAAGCTTCTTGGTGGGGATGCTGGTGGGCCGTGGAGCCTCCTACAAGACAAACACAGAGAAGAAGGACCTAGATCACTGGGTGACCAGTCTTGCCCTTTCACCAGCAGCAAGAGCCAAGAAAAATATTTAGTAGCTTAATCTAGAGGTCTAGCTACTAACAACTTGGGAAATGCCCAGGGGAGTCAGTCCTGGGTTTGTTCTGTAAACAGAGGCCTGACATACTTAATTTGTCCCAGAGGTTGGAAAAAGAAGCCTTGACTCACACAGACAGGAAACTTTGCCTAATTAAATACTAATTACTCATAAGAGCTTTGTTTACCTAAACTTCCCATAAACCAAGTTTGGTATGAAATGAGAGCAGGCATAAAGAAGCAGAATCACTGCTCGGAAAATGACATAAATAGATTTATTCAGTCCTTTTTTCAGAAATGATGTTGCTAATTGCACAAGAATAAACAATACATGAGTTGATAAATCCCACATTTAGGGGCTGTGAAGAGCTTTCCTACATCCCTAAGGAGCTGTATGTTTGGAATGGGTAAAATGAAAGGAAGAATAGTTGGCCATCTGAAGCCACTTTGGATGAAACAAGCAGAATTCTCCATATTTCTATATATCTCCATAATGAGAGAATCTGTCAAGGAAATGAGCAACGGCATGCTTACAATTTTAGTAAGATATAAGGAAAAGAGGCCTGGTAATGTGAGTTTCCCTTTGGCCTTGGGTGCTGGCTGTTGTTTGGGCATCCAGCCACCCTCTCTGTCTGAGTGGTAACCTGAGAGGGAGCCAGAGGGAGGAACAACATCAAAACTTTCTTGCAGGACGAAAACAAACCACTTACTACTTATTTTTTTATGGTCCATTTGTTCAAGAAATGGAGCGTCTCAATCATGAATGCTGTTATAGACACTAGATACAGTGGAGAAAAAGACAAAATAAATTGCTGTTTTTATGCAGCTTACATTGTGGTTGATGTCATAAAATCAAAATTATTTAAATAAGAAAAATAATATGTGAGGAAAGCTTTGGACTTAGAAAATCTGGTCTCTCATCCCAGCGTTGCAGCTAGCTTGCTGGGGACCCTGAGCGATGAGTCCTTTGACTCCCCCTTTAGACCTCAAGGTCTCATTTATCTTGGGTGGAAACGACCACATTTCCCAAAACAGCCCCTCCAGCCCGATCTTTGTAAGGGGAGAGCTGAGTACAGTCCAGTGGGAAAGGGCTGGGCTTTGAAGTAAAGCATTTGGGCTGCTCAGTTATTGAACCTCTGACCTTGGTCAAGTCATTTAACCTCTCTGAGTTTAGTTTTCTTGCTGCAAAGTGAGATGATAATGTTTGTTCAATTGAGAGCCCACAGGCAAAGCAACGCTCTGCCCCTGACGTGCCCTCGTACCTGGTACCTGGCCGCGGCTCCCCTGGGGAGCTGACCTGTGAAAAAGGTTTTGCAGGGCAAAGACAATGGTCATTTTGCTAGTGAAGCAACCCAGAAGGTGGGCAATTTCCCTCCAATCGCACCATCAGCTGAGGCCCAGCCTAAGAAGGTTTGGCTCACAACGGAAAAGGCGTCCCACCCCCCTCCCTCATTCTGAACATCTGTGGTCTGAAGAACTGGAAAATTACCTTCAAATGAGAAAATAATTCCTGGTGGCACATACATTCATTATCCACACTGAGTTTGTGTTCCTTTTGGAAAAATGTGTCCAGTTGAACAAGTCAGGGCCATTTTTCACGCAGCCCGTCCTGGCTCGGAGAGTCTCAGCAAGAGGAGCAGAGGGGCCCGGGCTTGGGCTGCTGTGCGTCAGGTGTGCCCCTCAGGGTGACTCTGGCAGAGGATGGCCCCCCCGGGTCCACGTGTCAGGGGAGGACTTCTGTGACCACGGTCATCTCATCCCCCAGGGGCCTTGTGGTAGAAACCTCGAGGGCAAGGCTGGAGCAGTGGTCCAACACAGTACCATCATTTCTTCTAATTTCCAGAACATGATAGATGATTAACAACACAAGACTGGGATCCAGAACTTACAGAGAACCTGCACAAATCACTAAGAAAAAGACAAGCGAACCAGTTAAAAAATGGGCAAAATTCCTGAGCCAGTGCTTTACAGTAGAGCAGGGTCTGCAAATGAAGGCCCCTCAGGCCAAATCCCTCCCACCCCCAGCCTGGTTTATAAATAGTTTTATTGGAAGAAAGCCACACCCTTTCACTCCCATGTGGTCAAGGGCTGCTTTTCTCTACAGCAGCGGGGCTGATGAGTTGGGGCAGAGACTGTGTGGCCTGTAAACCAAAGATGTTTACTATCAGCCCCTTTCAGAAAAATCTGCAGATCCTGTAATAGGAGAAATCCAAGAGCCCACTAAGCATATGAAAAGGTGCCCAAAGATATCAGCCAAGAGGAATATGCAAACCGAACCCATAGTAAATTACCTCGTGCACCTATTAGAATGGCTAAAATTCCAGACACTGACCAGTGTGACAATGGTAGGACAGCTGGGGCTCTCAGACATCCATGGCTGAAGTGCAGAGTGATACCACCTTGGAAACTGTTCTGCTGTATCCCCTACAGGTAAACACACGCGTTTCCGTGTCCAGCGGTTCCTGGGTGTGTGTACACTCAGGTGAGATGGGGGCTCGGGCCACCAACAGACACTCGTGAGAATGTCCATAATCATTTTTACGTATAATAGTCCCAAACACGAACTAACTCAAATGGTCATCAGTTGTAGGACAAGTTGAATCAACTGTGCTATATTCACATAATGGGATGGTACACAGTAAACAAACGAACAGTTGTTCCAGGCGAGGACACGTCACAGACACAGTGTCAAGTGAAAGAAGAAGATCCCAGCGCGTGTACTGTGTGAATCCACCTGCAGGAAGTTCAGTAACACGTGGGGCTGGGGGTCAGGACAGAAGCCACCTCCAGCTTGGGGATTATTGATGGGGGTTGCTATTGACCAGGGGTCCTGCTGGGGCCTGGAAAGTTCTGCATATTGCTCGGGGAGGTGTCCCATGCTGGAGACGTATGTTAAAGGTCCCTGAATGCTACCCCAAAGATTTGAACACCTACAGTGGAAGTGTTGTATCTCAATAAAAAAGAAAAAGATTAAAGAAAAAAAAAAAAAAAGACTGGGAGTCCTTTTGGACTTGAAACTTAATGTCAGCAGTGGATTCTGCAGAGTGAAGTTTTAACTAAAATTCAAACTGTAACGACTTTTAAACTTTGCCCTAAAAAGAATGAACATTTCAGAATGTACTAAAGTCCTCTGGGGCTTCCCTTGTGACGCAGTCATTAAGAATCCGCCTGCCAACGCAGGGGACACGGGTTCGAGCCCTGGTCCGGGAAGATCCCACATGCCGTGGAGCAACTAAGCCCGTGTGCCAGAACTACTGAGCCTGTGCTCTAGAGCCCGTGAGCCACAACTACTGAGCCCATGTGCCACAACTACTGAAGCCCACGCGCCTAGAGCCCCTGCTCCGCAACAAGAGAAGCCACCGCAATGAGAAGCCCGCGCAGGGCAACGAAGAATAGCCCCCGCTCGCTGCAATTAGAGAAAGCCCGCATGCAGCAATGAAGACCCAACGCAGCCAAAAATTAAATTAAATAAACAAATTTATAAATAAATAAAGTCCTCTGCAGTAACCCATTTCTCTCCCTCCGCCCCCCGTCCCCACCAAAGCTGTGAGGACACTAGCTGTGGCCCTGGATGATCCCTGATGTAGATGTGTTTTGAGGTGACACCTGTGGGGTGTGTGTGTGTGACTCATACCAAGGAGACCAAGGACCCGGGCTGACGCCAGTCCTGCCCTGATGGCGATGGAGGCCCATCCTGGTCACTGGAAGGCTGCCATAACAAAACATTACAGACTCGGTAGCTTCAACCACAGAAATGTTTTTTCTCACATGATACTGTCCCTTGGCTCCACCAGCGGCTAGAGGGGAACACAGCTCACAAATGTGAGGACCCCTCCCAAGAGACATAGGTGGAATCACTGCCCAACAGCAATTCAGAAGGCATAGGCTGAGCAGGAACACCAGGGGCCATTCAGGACCCTTGGTTCTTCTCCAGGGCCTCTCTTAACTCAATGAACAGGTGCTTTTTTTCTCTGACCTCTTTTCCTCAAGTGTAAATGGGCCTGGAGCACAGAGGGTTGAACTAATTTCTCTCTCCACAGTTGCTCTCGGCACCCATATCCAAGGGCCCTTCACGGATGGAACTCAGTGTAATGCAGATCCCCATTGCATATAATATGTGTCATTCTAACTGATCTCAAAGAACATGATCAAGGTCAAGCACTGTCAAACCCTGGCTGGTTTCTCCCCACTTCTGACCTCTCCTTGCTTTCCAAGTAAGGCCTGCTCAGGACGTGAAAGTTCATCTTCATGTAAGGCACAGATGTTATAAAAATGAGAAAGACAAATCCTGTATGATACCATTTACGTATGGAATCTGCAAAAGCTGAACTCATCGAAAGGAGAGTAGGACGGTGGTTACCAGGGGCTGTGGGGTGGTGGTGGGGTGGGAGAATTGGGGAGATGGTGCTTAAGGGTAACAACTTGCAACTAGTAGATGAATAAGTCCTGGAGCTCCAGTGCACAGCCTAAAGATTACAGTCAACAATACTGTATTATAAAGTTCAAAGCTGCTAAGAGACTAGATCTTAATTGTTGTCACTGCAAAAAAGAAATGATAATTATGTCGTGTGATAGAGGTGTTAGCTAAGACTATCGTGGTAATCATATTGCAAGATATAAATGTATCAAATCAACATATTGTACATCTTAAACTTACACAAAGTTATATGTCAGTTGTATCTCAATAGAGAAAATGGTGAGGCTGCATTTGTTACCAAAAATTGTCATATGTATAGCCATATCTAAATACATCAGTTTGCATTTTCCATTGGTTGTGGGCTATCTGTCAGGGCTTAAGACCTCCTAGCATTATTTCAGAGCAGGGAGGAGGCTTGGGCACCACCCACACCCACCAGAAATCCACACTGGATTCGTCCCAGATGGAACCCACCTATGGCGGTTAGAAGGCAAGGACCACACAGAATGAGTGAATTGTGGTTCTTGGGATTTCTTGGCCTTTGCTCAGGAATTTATGCCTCTATCATTGCCTCTGGGGCTGCAGAAACCTGGACCACAGGTGTAGTGCCTTCCGAATGCTTTGTCATGACTTTCCCATGTGTCACATGTGAAAATGCTCTAGTAGTCAGAGAAATGCCTACTCTTGCCTTTACTTCTTGAATATTCCCAGGAGCATCACGTTTTCCTCGGTGGTGATTTTTGTAAGGGCTGCCCTTATGTCCAGACACATGCCAGACTTTCAAAAAGATCCATGTGTAGCATTTAAGAGGTAGGGATGGTGAAGCCGCTCGAGATTATCTTGACAAATCATTTCCAACATGCATTTTATTTACAAACAAAAACAAAGAAAAACAACCTGTTCATCCTCATTCTTACAGCCTTTACTCCTCTGGATCCTGGACACAGGGAAACAAAAGGTCAGCGGGAAAGGCCACCACCCTTCACTGTCATGTCCTTTGTGGCTAGGGGTCCTCTCTGGACTCACTCCCTCCCAGGTCTCATGTCTCCTGACAAGGGGACCTCCTGCAGCCTCAAGCCCTTCTGAGCCATCCCAGGTCTAATTAGATGCCAAATGGAGAACAGGAGGCAGCAAGTTCCCCTGGAAGCCCTGATTTGGGGAACGGCAGAGCCCTGAGTGCATCTGGATGGGGACCTCTTTATTGGCACAGCTTTAGGACTGGACACGAGCTGTTATCACACATTCCTTCTGATCCCTTACCTCCCTGTTGGGTGTGAGACTTTGGACCACGTGGACATGCAGACTCCCTACAAAAGAGGCACTTTAAACATTCCAGTTTCAGGATGTTTGAAATGGCAGGGACTTTGTCACACTAACACCCACCCCCCTGCTCCCTGCACACACACATGGCTGTACAAATAATAAGAGCTAGCATTTCTCAAGGACTTTCTATGTGCTGGCACCGTGCTGTGAGCTTTATCAGTATCATTAAGAGAATCCCCACAACTACACTATGAGGTAGGTATGAAGAATTCCTCCATTTAACAGATGAAAAGATTGAGGCTCACAGAGTGGATAAATTCCCCCAGGACTCAGAGTCAGTAAGTGGTAGAGTTGGAATTCAAATCCAGAGAGTCTGGCAGGGAGCTACCTCACCTTCTTGAGTCAGAGGTGATGGTCAAACTCTGGTACAGGGAGGGGGCAGGTGTCAGACCTGTTCCCAAAGCCAGTGCATCCTCCAACCAGGTTCACAGGAAGGTATGAACAGAGCAGGTGCCTGTGGGCACAGGCGGGACCTTAGAAGGCACACCCTTGAGGGAGGACAGGTGAGAACAAGAGAACCTGCCTCAGGCTATGCCCGGGGACCCTTGGTTTGTTTCCCAAACACTCCTTGCAGGGTTCCCCAAAATATTATTATCTGTGATATCTGACCTACCCTTAGATATCTGACTTTAGGAATATTTTTTAAAAGGAGTCATCAGAAATTTTAAAACAATAAAGAAGAGATGCAATGTTTTAGGTTGGTAATAGTATTATCAGTTTTTGATCAGTGAGAGAGGTGATATTTTCACTCTTCCACCAAAATCTCTCCATCCCTGTTGATGACAGAGAACTTGACCCATTTCTTTCTTATTCTTTAAACTGAAAAATCCCAGTTCATAGTTAAAGCTCATAATGACTGACAGTGAATAAATAATGGCTCAGAGAGGATTTAAGTTCACAATGAACCCAAAAACTAGGGAGCGATTTCTCAATGAAGAAGATTCTGCTTCCCTGAAAGATCACGGGAGCATCCGGGAAAGCCTGAGTTCCCGCTGGGGATGCTGGCTTTTCTCCCCTCCCCTCCACTCCCCTGTCCTTCCTGATGGTTCCTGGCAGGTCCTCAGCTGCCCAGCAGGTCTCTCCCCACCCCGAAGCTCCTCTCCCTGAATCACGCATCAGCAGGGTTTACTTGAAATGATTATTGAACGTTGCATAGAAATGGAAACCAACCAAGGAGAGATGAGTAAAATATCCAGCTCACTTGTTTTCTCAGTGGAAAACACTGACCGCAACCCTTTTCCCTGCAATTTCATGAGCATATTTGCAAGTGCTCCCGGGTGGGGAGAACTTCTCCATGTGTCTCCAAGTGCTTGGTGCCCATCACGTGCTCAGTCTGGGTGGGGTTGGGATGGATGTCGGGCAGATGACCTGGATTGAGGTGGGAAGAGGAGGTGAGGGAGGGAAGGAGTGATGGAGGTGGGAAAGGAGAGGAAAGAGGCAGGAAGGGGAGGGAGGGGAGGCGGGAAGCAACTGGAGACAAAGACGGAGCGGGCAGATCAGAGAAGGGAAGGGGCAGAGACGTTGCTCTTCGCAGACTCGGGTTCACATTCTGCTCTGGCCTCACCAGCTACTGAATCTGACGTGTTTCTCACCTGGAGACTGGAGACCCTACACAGACCTCGCAGGATCGGTGTGAGGGTGGTCCCCTCTGCGTGTAGACAGGGAGGTGGGCGCCCAGACGGTGGACATGCAGGTGACGTGGGCCTGATGTCCTCTGTCACCTTGAGCTGCTGCTCACCTGGGCTTCGAGGACAGAACCTTCTTCAGTGTCTGATCTCTGTCCGTGTGTTGCCATGGAAACCCTCTCCCCGTCCTCCACCTGCTCTTCACTCTGAACCCATCCCGGCCCTTCCGGATCAGATGCCCACAGCCACCACCAGCCAGGAGCTGTGGCACCAGAGATGGTGTCATGGCCCCCAGAGCGCCTGGGACAACCCAGCTGCAGGCCAGCACTTTTTCTCCCTGAAGCTCTCAACACAGGATCCTGAGCCCCCTTGTCACCTGTTGGCCCCAGTCCCACAGGAACCAAACTGGGGGTGGCGGTGCTCAGGGTCCTATCGTTTCACCTCGTTCCGTGAGCGTTCTCATCTTTAGAGCGACCCGAATATCACCAGGGGAGCCCAGACTTTCCGCGCTTGTCTCCCTATTCCTGAGCTCAAGATGACGGGAAATGTGGGTTTATCATTTCATTGGCAGCATCGTCCTTACTAAAAACCCCACCCCCTCCACCTCCTGCCATCGTTTCCTGGCTTCCTCACTGTCACAGCTTAGAGACAATAAATAACAAGTCCCTTTTCCCAACGTCCTTTGGCATCCTTCGGCCCTGAAACCAGGACACGACGTCTTCCAGGTGGGAGTGGCCAGTAAAATTACTACCTCGGTCCCCTGTTCTTAATAACTGGCTATGGGAACCAGGTACAAGATCCTGTCCTGTGATCAGTCCTCTGATTTCCACGCTGGCTGGGACAGGGGTGGGCTGGTGAGGAGAAGGCCACTGCCATGAGCTGGGGAGGGAAGGCGTGCAGTCCCCCAGACCAGCCGCTTGGGAAGAAGGTCTTTCCTGGGTGACTCATGCAGATTCTGGCAATAACTGGACAGCAAGTGGGCCCTGGGCGGCCAAGACGGGAGGTGGGGTTTTCACAGGACATCACTCAGGACCAGATGGTGAAATCCTAGTTTAGCCTCTGGGACGGGATGGGGAACATGTCAGAAGGCTTGGCAGAGCCTGTCTTTATTTTCTTTTTGTTTTTTTTTTTTATAACATCTTTATTGGAGGATAATTGCTTTACAATGGTGTGTTAGTTTCTGCTTTATAACAAAGTGAATCAGTTATACATATACATATGTTCCCATATCTCCTCCCTCTTGCGTCTCCCTCCCTCCCACCCTCCCTATCCCACCCCTCTAGGTGGTCACAAAGCACTGAGCTGATCTCCCTGTGCTATGCGGCTGCTTCCCACTAGCTATCTATTTTACATTTGGTAGTGTATATATGTCCATGCCACTCTCTCACCCTGTCACATCTTACCCCTCCCCCTCCCCATATCCGCAAGTCCATTCTCTAGTAGGTCTGTGTCTTTATTCCCGTCTTGCCACTAGGTTCTTCATGACCTTTTTTTTTTTTTTTCCTTAGATTCCATATATATGTGTTAGCATACTGTATTTGTTTTTCTCTTTCTGACTTACTTCACTCTGTATGACAGACTCTAACTCCATCCACCTCATTACAAATACCTCCATTTCGTTTCTTTTTATGGCTGAGTAATATTCCATTGTATATATGTGCCACATCTTCTTTATCCATTCATCCGATGATGGACACTTAGGTTGCAGAGCCTGTCTTTAAAAAGGGACTTACCTGTGACTGCAGAATGCATGTGGCCTGACATTAAGATGCTTGATGACTCTGGATTAGCCAAGAAGGGGGTGCTGCAGAGAGGCGGGATTAGTCCCCCCGGGGAGCTGATCTCCATCACGTGGCGGCTTCTCCCAAGGATCCTCATCCTCACCTGGATGGAGAGGCCACAGCAGCACATCACCTGGTTCACCCACCGAGGAGCCCATTTGCACCCGCAGGTCTAACCAGGGCCTGCTGAGCGCTGGTCATGCAATCCCGGGGGACTGCACGGTGCAGGAGAGACGGTTCCTGCCTTGGAGGGAGTGGGTGAGCAGCACAGGCAGAATAGCTGCCCTGGGAGGCAGGACCTGCAGGTGGGGCGATGGGGAGCCTACATCCCCTCGGGAGGGCCCTGTGTGCAAGGGAGAGTCCCAGGCAGTGGCCTCCTCAGGGTCTCCTGTGCGGACCCCATGGGAAGCTCTCTGACAGCAAGTCTCCAGCAGGTCTCTGCTTCTTCTGGAAGAAACATTAGGTCCTGGTCTAGTCCCCTTTCCGCTCGGCCCAGAAAGCTCGGGTTACATGGGGCCCCAGCACTGTGACCCCTTGAATCCCCGTGACCCACACAGCGTATCCTGACCTCCTCCTCCTCATCTTTCTGTCTTAGTTCTCTTTGCTCTGATCGCACGTGCATTCGAGTTTTTAATCTTCAGTTTCAGCGATGCTCTCCTGTGCGCACCTCAAATCCATGAGGAGCGAGGTCCAGGGTAACAGCACACTGGTCGGTCTGTCGTGCCTGACCAGGGCCTCCACGCCCAGGGCTCTGGGTGTCCCCACAGGAGATCCTTTCTCACATTCCTCCCATTGGAGACAGGAGGGAGATCAGGCACCGGACAGGCAGGTAGACAAACGGCCCATCTGGCCGGCAGGGGATGGATCAGTGGGGATCTTCATGTACTAGAGGACTCCTGAGTCTTTCAAATGAACAAACTAGAACTACAGCCATCAACATGACTAAATCTCCAGCACAGATGACTGAGCAAAATATCAAGTTGCAGAAGAATAAGTACAGGACAGGGAGTTAGTGTTTAAGTCTGAGACGATAAAAAAAGTCCTGACGATGAATAGTGGTGATAGTTGTACAACCTTGGGAATGTACTTAATGCCCCTGAATTTTATACTTAAAAATAGTTAAAATGGTAAGTTATATATATAATATATAATAATATACATTTAATTTTATGATAATAAAATAATTTGCCCAAAACCCAGTAATCAGATAATATTTGAATGCAATATTTTTTAAAGATCAAAATTAAAGCAGAAAAATCCATGGTGAACAAAATAACAACATTTTAGATAAAAAGAAATGCTATTACTGATTTCTCCTTTTGCCCCAGGCTCCACTATGGCTCAGCCTGGTGCTAAGAGGTTCCCTTCTTTAAGAATTGACTTACTGGTCACAACACAAGTGTGACTTCTTCCTCAGCGGCAATCCTGCAAAGACAGTGATTATTCTTGTCTCTCGGATAAGTAAACTGAAATTTCTTGGGATTAAGTTATTTGCCCAAAGCCAATCCTCTGCCTCTGTCCTCTGCAAAGCTGCCTCTCCAGCTGCATACAGCTGATGAGGTGGTGGCCACAGGCTCAACATGGAAGATCCCATTAGGTTCTTCTTGAGAAAAATACTTGCACGGGGCAGAGGGTGAGTTGGAGATTTCCACCCTGTCATGAATATCATAAGAAACAGGCTAATGCATGGCTTTGTCTTCTGTGGTTTTGCATTAATCTCTTTTTTATTTTATTGTTCTTTTAATGATGTGATCCTTTTAGCTCTGTAATATGTCCTAATAAACTCTGTAATTATAAGTTATTCTGACTATGCTGTACTGAAGGCGAGCCTCCCCCGACCCTCACCCCGGCTACCCCAGGGATCCAGGCAGGGGACCTCTGCCCTCCACAGGGGCCTCAGTCACCAGTGCCTTTTGGTTAAGTTCAACTTTTTCAAGCTGGGATCTTGTCTATCTTGTTCATACTGATATCCTCCAAAAGTGCCTGGTACCTGGTGTAGAAGTTCCTTAATAAATCACTGTTAGGTGAATGAATGAATGAATGAAAAAATAAAAGTATAACCAGTTTAACCTTGAAAAAAAACATGCAATCTTTTTGGCAGCTGCCTTTGAAACCTGTACCTGGGGTAGCTGTCAGTTGAGAATTTTGTAGGTTGAAAGGAGAAAGCATTGTGATGCTTTGAAAAAAACACATGTTAAATATACATATCTCTAAACCCTCAGTTGAAGTGGACACAGCAAAATACATATCCTTTCACCTTGCCAAAGGGGGTCAATATATATATGTGTCACCAAATACTGACACATAAGATGTGTTTGCATTTGATGTGCCTACTAGCTGCACAGACAATTGAGCAGTCAGACACCCCACTCATGGGACAAATGAGCTTGTATTTGTGGTCTGAAGCCATTGACATCTTCAGGATAAAGAGCGTTCTATCGTGCAAAGCTGTATCTGTGTCTGGACAGAGCGGGTCCTCTATGGCTGGCCTCCCACAGGGGACCTTAAGTCTGTGGTTCCTAGTGCACCTCTGAAATGGGCATTGTTGTAAGGAGAGCGTCCCCACGTCTTTGAGAGGAGCCCTGGACAGGATAAGTGGGAACAGAGTGTGTGCACAACTTCTACATCTGTCCGGCTTTCTGGCTTTCCTGTCCTGTCCTCCTAGCTTTGAGTTTCTGAGCCCCAGAAAGCTAATTGCACTGCCCACCCAGAACAAGCTGTTCTGTGTCCTTGTGTTTTCGCCTGTGCTGTGCTTTCTGCCAGAAATGCCCCTTCCCCCTCCAACTCCCCCCACTCCTCCCCCATAACCATCTGAAATTCCTTGCTGTTCCATGTCCTGTCCCTGTCGACACCATGAGTGGCAGCGCAGGGACTCAGGCCGACCCAAGACCTAATGGATTGGAATCTGCTTTGTGACACAATCTGCTAGTGAGTCATATGCCCCTAAATGTGGGAAAAGCACTGGAGATAATTCCTACACATCCTTCAGTAATCAGCTCGGGGGCCACCTCCTTCAGAGAGCCCTCCCAGACTTCCCACCTAACCCCCAGCCTGCTGTGAGGACAGTTAGAGAGCTGGGCAAGATGCCAACAATGACTGTCCCCGTCACCTTCATGAGCACTTCTAGACCCTGAGTCTGTCTCTTCGCAGCCTGTGCTCCGCTGCGGTAAACCTAGTCTTCATCTTGGTCTCCCCACGAGTAGCATCCTGACAGCTCAACTTAGGTAGGAAGTGCATTACACTTGGAAATCTTCTCCCTACACTCCAGCCCCTCCTGTTCCTGCCATTGGAACCCCTGTCGTAGGAGCACCTGGGAGGTGAGACCTTCTGATCACGAGGGCCCTCAGGAACAGCAGAGACCACGTGGAGTCCAAATGGACCTGCGTACTCCACGCTCTACTCCTTAGAGAAGCAGGCTTTCGTGGGATGTAATACAGCTACGCTTTGCTGGATTCGTTGGGATTTCCTCTCAAGAGACTTTACAAGAGTTACTTGAAGTAGAGCAAAGACACACAGAGTGATTAGAAAAGGTCTGAGCTGTTTCTTATTCCTCCTCTCTGACCCCCCAGCTGCCTGAACAAAGCCCCATCTGTCGTCCTCCATCTCTGTTTCGACTACCCCAGTGCCAGCCCCCAGTGTTCTATGGAGACCCCTGTGAGGGCTTTGCCCCCAGCCCTGACCCCTCCCCACACCCCACCTTCCACTCTCTCCACGGCCACTGAGATCTGTGTAAAGCACACATCACACATTGTCCTCACCTTCCAACCCTCTCCCTCCAGGTCTGCACCCTCCTCTGGGGTCACTACACTGCATTAAAGAGATGTCTGTGCAGTGGGCTGCTCCCTGCCCACCTCGCCCCTTCCCCATCATCTTTGCCCTGTTTCCCGGCCCAGAAACCCAGTTCTCAGGCCTTTAGACTCCTGTCCTCTCTGCCTGGAATATTCTGCCCCATGACTCTCCCAGGCTAACTCCCCTTACCTTTTAAAATATCAGTGTAAATGTCACCTCCTGGTGTTAGCCTGTCACCCTGGTTACACGTCACCCTGGTGGCATCGTCTGCAGAGCAAATATTACCATCCTTTGTCTCTTTTTCTTTATTATCTGAACTCTCCCCTGACTAGAATGTAACCTCTGGGGTCCACAAGCCCCCCTTGGCTGCTTTTGTCATCACTGCATCCCCAATACCTGAACATTGTCAAAGGTCAGAGTAACTCCATAGGTATTTACTAAATAAACGGATGTGAATGAATAAAACAAACATACACACACTTTGGATCAAATAGAGTCAGTTGTGCTGGTCATTCTCCAGATTCTACCGGGCCCTCTTCTGGGCTGTGCTGTACCCCGAGGCCACCTCCTGCTTGCACTACCAGGGCCCCTGGGTGGCTGTCTTTTGCTCAAGCAGTAAATGGAAGGACAGGACACAGGGTGCTGAGAGTTATTTCCGGTCCCATGACAGCCCCTCACTGAGCTCAGATGACACCACTTGTCCCGCTTCCCTCCAGGCCCAGGGGTGGGGACAGCATCCCTATTGCTGCCACCTGGGAGTCCCCATCCTTGCTCTTTCCCTCATCCTCCCACAGCCCAGGTAACCACCTTCATCTCAGTCCCTCCATCTGCACCATTTGGATGAAGTGTTTCTAGTTGGAACCTTACTGAAGCATCAGGTAACTCTCATTTCTTTGTATATGATTTAGGAATCTTTTCTCTATATACAAATTATATAAACACAAATTTTCTTTTCATTATTTATTTTAAAACATTCTAAAAAATTTGAAACTCTATTTTTACATTTCAGTTACTCACCCAACAACCAAATAGGCCCAGTATCTATCCGTACTGTGGTGTGTGTGTGTGCTTGCAATCAAGACAAAACTTTTTAATTTTGACTTCATAAACTTTAGAGATGTTAAAAAACAAACACTATCTTGAACGAAACAACAAAAGTTAAGAAAAAATTACTAAACAGTAAGAAATTATTGCAAAATCTTAAGTCTTCCAATCTGTATATTTAGGACTATACTAATTTTATGAATTTAGGACTAAACTATGAATTTAGGAGTACACTAACAAATCTTCTGTAGTTTGAATGTGGTGTTGTTTTATTTAAGGTTTTTTTGCATTGTTTTTAAACCAACCAAAGTTTATTAAAGCAAATATTAAGTTACCTCTTCAGATTTGTAAAAATAGGCAGAGTATAGAGAAATGGTCTGTATTGTGTTAAACTTTTCTATCCATGTCAAACTTAAAGAATTTAAGTCATAGTGGCCATTTAATTTAAATCAAAATAAAATACTTATATAATCCTGAAGGGTCCAATGGAGATATTATTTATTCATGAGAATTATACAACGGAGTCTATATTTAAATAATACTACCATAAATGTATAATGCTATACTAATAAGGGTAATTGTGGCATCAGTTTAGGAATAGTAGCATAACTAAAGAAGGACAAATCAAAATTACTTCAACAGAAATACATGCAGATGTAAATGAAAGTTTGAAAAAAAAAAATCTTCCAAATTATAATGCTTTATCTACCTGAAAGAGAATAATCAATTAAGTTATAGTAGCTAAAAATAAAGAGAAAAATAAAATTACTTCAAGAAGGGAAAACACATGCAGATGTTGTGTCCTGGTTGTCGGTGTCACAGCTGCTGTGAGCTGAGTCGAACCTGCAAGTGACCCCAGGTTCCTGAGCCCTCATGGCGTGACCCTCCTCCTTCCCAGGAGGCCTGATGACTCAAGGGATCCCCTGACACCTCCGGGCCTCTGTGGACTGTGGGTAGAGCAGCAGGGGAACAAGGGCCCCTTGGAAAGGCTGGAAGTTGGACTTGACCTTGGCCAGCATCTGCCTGTTGTGGTCATTCTCTTTCCTTAGCTCCTTGAGCTTTCTCTCCATGGCCATAGCCACCACCCACTTTCTTGAGCTTTCTTCTCATAGAAGCAGGTCTCCTTGTGATAGTAGGAAGTGGTTCTCTCTAATTTTTTGTCCAAGTCTTAGGCTACCTTCTCGTAGAGGTTGCAGTTCTGATATATGGAGTTCATGTCTCCACACACGTTGGTAACTTTCTTCTTGATTTCTAAGCAGAGAGAAACAGTAACTTAGGATATATGTAGTACAAACCCTCTAGATCAAGTAATAAAAGTTAACAGGAATAATATTGGGACAGGCCAACCTCATGTGCCTCCGGATATGATGCACTGAAAAGAACACAACAATATTTCTTTAGTTTTTCTGCCAAAAATGCATAACTGGAATCTAATCATGAAGAAATACCAGACAAACCTGAAGTTAGGGACATTCTACAAAATTACTGGCCCATATGCTTCAAAACAATAAAAGTCATGAAAGACTAAGAAAAGAATTGAAGAATTGTTTCAGATTAAAGAGCCTCAAGGAACATGACATTTAAATGCAATGAACAATCCTGGATTAGATCCTGGGCCAGAGGAAAAAAAAATAGAGATGATAGTATTTGAAAAATTGACAAAATTCAAATACAGACAAAGGATTAGATAAACATTATGTCAGTATTAAATTTCAATTTTGGTCATTGTACTATGGTCAGGAAATACTAAAATGCTTAGGGGGTCAAGGGGCTTTATGGCTTTACTTTTGTCAAAAGTTGTCAGAGTTACCAGTAATTCCTCAGCCATATCCACTTCCTGCCATTATAGCCAAGCTATGCCTCATGCTAGATTTTTCCTCGTTTTCTGGGTAGGAATTTTTCATAGTGAGAAAACACAGCATATAAAATCATACTAACACCCTATGGTGGTCTAAATCTGCTTTGAGCCTCCCAGTGTCTGAAATGTTCCTCCATATCACAGAGTACTGAACACGTATTACTACTTGGAATGTGTGACCATCATCCAATCAATTCCATCTTCAAATTCTCCCTTCAGCCTTCTTCCACGCCATTATAATGTCTAAACTGGTTCAGTGCTTGAATAGTGTCTAGCTCCCAGGTCCCCACTGGCTTCTGTGAAAAGCTCTGTTACTAAATGCCCACTGGCAGCTTGAAACAACCAAAATGTGTTGTCTTATAATCCTATAGGCCAGAACTCTAAAATCAAGGTATCAGCATACACTCCTTGCTGTTCCTAGGCTCTTAGCTGTCTCACGTTCATCTCTGCCTCCATCTTTGTATGGACTTCTCTGTATGTCTCTCTGTCTTGTCTCCTCTTTAAGGATGTCAGTCTTTGGATTTAGGGCCAGTGCTAATCCAGTATGATCTCATCTTGATCCTTAATTACATCTGCAAAGACCCTGTTTCCAAATAAGGTCACATTCTTATTTGGTTCCATTTTGACATGCACTTTTGGGGAGGCATTATTCAACCCATTAAAACTGGTATTGGTGCCTCAATTCCCATGGAGTTTCTGGGTAATTTGAAAACACCCAGCTTAGCCTTGTCTCTTCTTGATTCTAGATTTTACCTTTGCATAGGACTCTTTCCCTCCACCCACCTTTCAGAGTCCCCCACACATCCCTCTTCCTTTGTCTTTATTCTACAATCCCACCGAGACTGCTATGCCCCTCCCATACCCAACCCTGGCTCCCAGAATCCAGGCATATTAAACATATTATGTGTCCCATGTGTGAATTCTACACAGGATGCTGAAAAGTGAAAGATGTGCATGGCTCTGTTTGTCAAGGTATTTGTCTAGGATATGGCCGTAAGGGGTACATGGGGTGCCTACTGCCACATTCTCTGTCCCTCATGGAGGACTATGGCTTGCTGAGTAACTCAGAACCACTGAATTTTCTTCTGTTCAACCTCATTCTAGTTATTTTGGCTCTAAGATAAAGAAAAGTTAATTACTTGCATATTTGATCAACTGAAAAAATCCAGACTGTATATTTTGAGTCTTGATCATTTAGGACCACATGCCCAGATGAACCAAATTAATGGTTTCCTTCACTTTTAAGTGGTGTGGAAAAAATCTTGGCTGCCTTTCTCACTGCACCTACGTAAAGACCAGACTTTGTAAAAACAATAGCGATGGTGATAATAACTTTGGCACTTGGTAATCAACAAATCTCTGATTCAGGCTTGGTCTCAAGATAACTCTGCAACATGAGGCATGGATTGGGCCACCTTGTGTACAGGTGAGACAATGATTCCCACTGCTTTGATCCTTGGTCTGATCCTGTATGGGCATAGTTTGGTCACAGGTAGGACTAATTCATTCACACTGTTGTTTAAGGCTTTTAACTTTGAAAGGGCAAAAAGGAACCATCAGAATTTAATCTTCATATGAAAGAAAACCTATCCATCTTGGCAATTAGCTCCTCTCTTGTCAGTTTATCCTTCTCTCAGCTTCCTTTTATTTCTAATATTTAAAAGGCAAGTTAAAAAAAAAAAAAAAGGTAGCATGGTATGTGGAAAGTAGCTCAGGCTTCAAAACAACCCTAGGTTGAATTCCACTACTACCACCTACAAACATGACTATGGGCTTCTCTCTTAACCTCTTTGAGGCTTGGTTTGTGCACCTGTAATGTCAACCTCAAAGTCAAGTTGAAAGGATTGAAGAAATGATGTATATCATGCACCCTACATGAAACCTCTCACAGAACAGAGATACCCAGTGGTAGGTAGCAGGCTTCCTCTCCGATCTTGGCAGACTCTGATTTTGGGACAGGATTGGTCCTGGATTACAATGGCAAGGCTAACATTACAGCAACCTTCAGGCCAGTGTGCAAACATTCAGATCTGGCCATGTCGGGATGGGATGGGTGTGCTGTGGTACGAATCACTGCCTGGTGAGAGAAGGGTGATCTGTTCTCTAAGTTGTCAAGTTCATCCATGCCTTACCTCCTGGAAGCTCACTTCCCTTTTTGTGCTTGGATTCACCTCCTCCAAATGGGATAAAATAATCATCTCCCTCATCATACTGCTGTAAAGAATTGTTAAAAACAACTGTCTTAAGTGAATTTTGAGAGAGAAAATGTTAAGCAAGAACTACCAAAGTGTTACAAAAATCAATAAGGAAGCCTGTTTTCAGTTAGCAAGATCCCTAACTAGGAGGGATTAAGCAGCTCTTACCCAAGTACACATTATATAATTTCATCACAAGCTGAAAGCCAGCATCTCAGCATCCAGCCCTGCACCAACATCTGAAATACGTTTTCCCTTAACCCCCATCAGCCAAGAATAAACACTCTTAATGAAAGTCTCAGGAGGAGGTAAAAAGGAATTTGTTTTTCCAGTTGATTTTAACCGTCTTTCCTAGAGTAAGGGGCTGTCCCTGGTGCTGCCTTCTTTATAACACCTCAGTCAAATATGGCCATGGCCACTGCCTCTAGCAAATTCCCTGGCTGCCAAGAATCAGGACCTGAGGACCTGGCACCCGACAAGACGAACAGGCACCAGAATGTTTGGGTTCCAATTTTCTAACTACTCTTTACTCTTTGGGTGAGCTCACATTTTAAACTTTGCCAAGAGAGACATACCCTTGAACTCTGCAGTTTTGTCCTGCGATGTAGAAAGCTTAAAAGAGATCAAACACTTTGTTATTTCAAAACACTAACCGTCTCAGAAAGCTCCTTGGAATTAACATCAATTACTCACTATATGATGAAAGACCCATGCATACATGAATGCTCTTTTAGCCAGAGGAGTGTTTGCTGGGAATAATGCAAAGAGAATTGGAGAGCCAGATCATTAGTAGGAACATAAAAACAGATCTGAAGATGGGAAATGGTGTTCCCCTGGCAATAGGAGTTATTGAATCCTGAAAAACTCTTGTTTATGGTTTTACCAGGAGCTTGTAACAGCATCTAGAAAATAGATTTACAAATGTAATTAAGTAAAGTAAATAGGAAACTGCATGGAAAATTTGGCAGTGAATTATATATATTTTTCTGATTATGTAAGTAATACACATGTTCTTTGTGGAACATATGAAAAATAATAATACAGTCTGTAGAAGAAAATAAAAATCACCCAATTCTACCATCAAAGATAACTGTTTTCTGATGTATATATATATATATGCATATATATATAATTTTCTTTTTCCACAAAATTGTATTTATGATCTATTTGTATTTGTCCTGTGATTTTTGCTTCATGTAATCATATTTTTATTTTGTGATATCTGAGTGCCTGGCTTTCTAGGATACCCAATGCAAACATAATATTTCTTTGAAATTAAGAGTTATTTTAAAACATTTATTTGAATTTTCCAGTCTACTCTAAAATATATCCATATATATCCATATATCCAAAATATATCCATATATCATATACATGGATATTTAATACAAAATATGTATTATATAAATATAAAATGTAAAATATATTATAGATAAATAAATATAATATGTAACATAAAATATAATTTTATAAAATAGATACATATATGAAGAATATAAAAATAAAATAAATAAAATACCATAGCTCTACATAAGTGGAAGATGCTATTTCCCTGTACTCTTGAAATTTTAGTTTTTTACCACTTAAACACTTCTACTTACCACACGCCTAAGAATTTTTGCCCAAGTTTAGACAGCATCTTTAAAATACTCTATGTCATTGGAAAAGATTCAGTGGTAGTTTTTTCCATACTAAACAAAAAGTTATCAACTCACAGAAAAAAATAAAAATCAATGGGTCTTAGTTTTTCACCTTCAAATTTTCTCCATTACATTTCCCATGCAGTTTGATCATCTGTTGCCACTTGCTGGCCTGTGAGAAGATGAGTCACCATGTGGCAGACGATGAGCAATAGAATCATTCAGAAATAGGCACCAATGCTGGACATAGAAGTTTCTTTCCACATACTCCTCTGGTTGTTATTTTATATTGCATGTAATAAAGTCATTTGTTCTCCAGGCACAGGCGTGGTGTTTCTAAGTGGAATTAAATCCATCAGTACACCATGACCCACTTCACTGGGTGTCCTGGCTTCCCACTGTGCCACCTGATCTAGACAGACAATCACCATTGTAGGAAACCACCCGGTCCCCTTGGGCATAAGAAAGACACGTGAACTGAAAGATGGAGACACAACTCCCCGACCCAGTAACTTACCATTTACTGTAGGAATGAGCCCAGCCTAGTCGAGGAGCTATTCGTGGAAGTGTCTCCACGTTCCAGCTCACCATAGCCCAACATTCCACAGTTAGATCTTCATTCCTTTGGCTTCGACCTACAGAGGTTGTAGGTCCAAATTCAGATACCACAGAGATAAAACCATACACTTTAATTGATCATTTCCAACAGAGTTTCCCAAAGAAGGTTGATCAAGTTGTCTATAACAGTATCCTAGGGTGGGGTAGGGGGAAAAGGGGGAATGATTAATTGGAGATTTCTAAGTCCTACCCCGAGAGATTCTGATTCTGTAGCTCTGTGGTGGGTTCGGGGAATATGATTTCTAGCAAACCCTCCAGGAGAATCCCATGAACATTAGAATTTGAGAAACAATAATGTACATCTTGAAAATGAATGCAGTTATGAATCCTTTCTTGATTGCAGAGGAGATAATTAATGATCTCTGGGGGTAATTCAGTGACTATCACTAAAGTATACAAAGAGGAATCTGGACAGGACACTGAACCAGTCCTGTTTTTCCTGGAGTAGTCATTTATTAACTGCTTTCTCCAAGAGGGTATAATAATTGTGTACTTTGTATACATGCACTGTGAAAAGAGAAAAACAAATATCTGGGCCTTTGTGTCCCCTTCTGTTCCCGTAGGAAGTGGTTTACACAGCACAAATCAAAGCCTTCCACCTACCTTGAAGTTCTGTCCTTCATTTAGGCACGAGCCCCAGCAGAGAGTTCTGGGTACCAGCTGTTTTTAAGTAGGCTCTGAGGGCACTTACCACAGCAGAGCCCTTTGGTGGAAGAAGCCACCGGACACCTATATTAGTTTCCTGGGGCTACCATAACAAAGTATCAAAAAGTGATTGACTTAAACAATGGAAATTTATTGTCTCAACAGTTCTGGATGTAAGAAGTGTCAACAGGGTTAGTTCCTTCTGAGGCTGTGAGGGGGATTCTGTTCCAGGCCTTTCTCCCAGCTTCTGGTAGCTTCAGACATGCCTTGGCTAGATGGCCATCTTCATTTTGTGTCTTCACATCATCACCCATCTGTGCCCATCTGTCCCTGTGTCCAAGTTTCCCCTTTTTCTAAGGACGCCAGTCATATTGGATTAGGGTGCACCCAAATCACCCCACTTTAACTTGATTTCCTTTGTAAAGACTCTATCTCCTAATAAGGTCACACTCAAAGGTCCTGGGGACTTCAACATCTTTGGGGGGGACACAGTTCAGCCCTGAACACCTCCTCTTTCCCACTGGGTTTGTCTCAGCTATGCTGCTCTGTGCCCTTGCAGGCTGGGGGCAGCAGGCCTAGTTCTGCACCTGGTCTTCCACTTCGCTCTGAGAAGCTGAACAAGCACCTCTCGTCACTCCCCCGCAGCCCCACAGAGGATCCAAGCCCATCCTCAGCAATGCATGGGGAGCTAGTAAAGCCAGCTAATCACAGCAGGGCCACAAAAAATTAAAGCTCAACCTGGATGCTTACACCAAGCTAGGGAGTTGACAGGCGAGCCCTGGATGGTCTTTCAGAGTCAAGTTTTACCAGATTTCTCCTCCTTAGTGCGACTTTTATTAAACGCTTCTTAAAAAGTTGCACTATTGTGTCTGAACTTAGAAATAAATTATACCCATGTCTCTGGAGGGATATTTCAACCTTGCCTCTAGGTCTTGCCCAGGAAAAGGTTAAAATTCACAAACAGAATGATTGAAGATTCACTTTTCCCATAGAACAATCTTCATCTAAGAGGACAATAATAGTGACAACAGCAAACCTCCTTAGGATGCTATGATTTCACATTTTTAAAATTTGTTTCTACAAAAAAATTGAATTTTCTGCTTGTCACCTTGGAGGAAATCAAAAAGAATATGATTATTAGCCCTCAATAGGAGGTGAAATTTCCCACTTATCTTAAGGAACCTTATTTACTTCCCATGATCCTCACTCATGTCTGGGAATATGGAACCCTCTTCATCCATAGTCTTTCCAGTGGGACCACTTGATGAAGCCACCGGCTCCTTCACCATCACATCTGTACGGGCGCCATGATGGATGTCGTCTGGCGCTGCAGGGCCACTGCTCAACCTCCTGATAGGGAAGGAGGTGGGGGGGGTGCTCGCCACTCCAGGGCATTGCTGGAACAGACTTGGCAGCAAGACATTAAGCAACAGAGATTAGGCTTAAGAATCTAATATGCAGCTGTGTGCTTACTGTTATCCAAATATTAGGAAACAATACGCGGACTCAGTGGCATTAGATATGTGCCCAAGGGCACAACTGAAATGTGATGCTTTTCACCTGAGAGGTTTCTCCACTTGAAACACTCTTCGGTTTGCTGGAAAGACTCGTTCCCAGGAAGTCATGCCCATTTAGTCTGCCTGCCAAGTAGTGCCAGACTTCTTATCCAGGCTGTATGTGTGGGTGTGTGCCTGTGTGTGCTTGAGCATGTGCATGCACGTGGCTGGAAGAAGGCAGCCCTGGGTAGAACCTAATTTTATCTGGAAACAATGTTTAGCTATTGTTCTTCTAGACCATACACGTCTAGGAAACAATCAAAACCTTGGTGATAATTAGAAAATAACTAACCCTGAACTCTCTTGTGTCTAAGCTTGGGGTCATAGGACCTGAGTTGGGCAGGTAGTCCCAAGGGACCAGAGTGTGAAGCATCACTCTGTGTGCCGGCACTGCTCTAGGACATGTTCAGAGTCAAAACAGTGTGGCAAAATCTTCTACAAATCCAGGCAACAAGTTTGGGGTTGGGAATGAGGAGACTACACTAAATATCATCAGAAGCCCATGATGTTGGAGCATAAAGCTGGAGTGATGGCAAAGTGAGAGGACCTAGCTGTTACCATGGACCTTATATCTGGTTTCCCCTTGTTTTGCAGCAAAATGTCCAGCCCTTGGCCACCTTCAGTTATGAATGGAAGCCATTTCTGCAGGATGAAGGGCCTGGCAGCTCTTGGAAAGGGCTCAACCCTTATATTCAGATACTCTGAGGTCAGTCCCAGCTCAGCTGCTCTGTCGGTGGAATCTTGAGATAGTCACATGACTTTGCTGAGCTTCCTTTTCCTAATCTTCAACCTGGGATAATAAAATCTCCCCCACAGGAGGTGAAAGGCTTACACATGTGAAAGTGCCTTGTACGTATTAAGCACATAATTCCCAGTGAGTTTAGCTTTTAGCTATTAAGTTTTGAGGTGACCTAGAAAGATACACCTTTAGAAAGCTAGAGAGGGCGGTCATTGTACACTTGTGCATATCTTGAATGTTTCTTGACTGATCATTTCACATTTCATACTTGTATATGAACATGTTTCTCTTTTCACTGAAAATTAATACTTATTTTGTTTATAAAAATATTATAGAAAAACTGGGAAAATACAGAACTTCTAAAGAAACATCACCCAAATCATCCATCTTGAAAATCACCATATGTTGTGATATGTTTCCTCTCGATGTATATTTAACAATTAATTAAGTTTGAGATGTTTCCTTATACCCGTAAGATGGGCAAAATTTAAAACATGTAAGAAGCATGCGGGAAAATAGTCCTAGCTCCTTCTGCTGGGTATGTAAATTGTTTCACGTGCATTGGAGAGCAATTTGGCAATATCTGGTAAAGCTGCAGATTGGTGGACCATAAGGCCTGGACATTTTCCATATTGGTATATACAATATAGAAACTTTCTGTATGTCCAAGGAGACCAATTCAATTGTGTTCATTGCAGCATTGTTTGCAATAACCCCAAACTGGAAACAATCCACAGGCCTATCAATGGTAGAATGCATAAATAAATTGTGGTAAAGCCACACAATGAAATAATATATCAAAGTAAAATGAATGGGCTCATTCTACATGTACCAGCATGGGTAAAATTTTAAATGTGTAATATCGAGTGAAAAAAGCAAGTTGTATAATTATACTTTTGCAGAGACTGGCCAAATGTACACTAAACCCATTTCGCTTTCCTGGCAGACTACATTTCTCAGCCGTCTTTGTAGTTAAGTAAGGCCATATTTCTGAGCTATGGCCCAGGAGATGTGGATAGAAGGGATGCATGCAGCTTTAGGCCTGTCCCCTAGAAGCTGACATCTAATTTAACCTCTCTAGTCCTCGGTTTCTCCATCTGTAAAATGGGGATAATAATAATAGTACCACTCAAAGTGGTTATTTAGAGGATGAGTTAATGAGTTAGTACACGGGAACTGCTCAGCCTAGTACCTTGTATATAATATTCTCATAAATATAACAACAATTGTTATTGTTGCTATTATTTTTAGTATTACAGATGATCCCCAACTTATGATGGTTGAACTTAACAGTTTTTGACTTTACCATGGTGTGAAGACAATATGCATTCAGTAAAACCATGCTTCAGATTTTGAATTTTGACCTTTTCCAGGGCTAGTGATACAGGGTATGAAGCTCTGTTATGATGCTGGGCAGCTCCCAGGCAGCCGCACAATCACGTAGGTAAAAAACCAATAATACTGACATCCATTCTGTACCCAGACAACCGTTCTGTTTTTCCCTTTTTCAAGACAGTATTCAGTAAATTACATGAGATATTCAACACTTTCCCCCCCACCCAAATTTATTTATTTATTTATTTTTAAACATCTTTATTGGAGTATAATTGCTTTACAATGGTGTGTTAGTTTCTGCTGTATCACAAAGTTAATCAGCTATACATATACATATATCCCCATATCTCCTCCCTCTTGCATCTCCCTCCCACCCTCCGTATCCCACCCCTCTAGGTGGTCACAAAGCACCGAGCTGATCTCCCTGTGCTGTGCAGCTGCTTCCCACTAGCTATCTATTTTACGTTTGGTAGTGTATATATGTCCATGCCACTCTCTCACTTCGTCCCAGCTTACACTTCCCCCTCCCTGTGTCCTCAAGTCCATTCTCTACATATGTGTCTTTATTCCTGTCCTGCCCCTAGGTTCTTCAGAACCTTTTATTTTTTTTTAGATTCCATATATATGTGTTAGCATATGGTATTCGTTTTTCTCTTTCTGACTTACTTCACTCTGTATGACAGACTCTAGGTCCATCCACTTTTTATAAAATAGGCTTTGTGGTAGATGATTTTGCCCAACTGTAGGCTATTGTAAGTGTTCTTAGTACATTGAAGTTAGGCTGGGCTAAGCTAAGATGTTTGGTGGGCTAGGTGTATTAAATGCGCTTTCAATTTACAATATTTTCAATTTACATTGGGTTTATTGGGACGTAACCCCATCTTAAGTAAAGGGAAGATTTGTATTTATTCATTTTATTTATTTATTTAGTACTGCTGCTGCTGCTACTGCTACTTTATGGAAGGAAGGGAATGTGAGTAGAATATTATTCCATGTCCATGATTTCACCCACCGGAATCCCTTAGGGAATATATCATTATTATTTTGCCTTTACAGATGAGGACCCTGACTTGCAGAGCAACTCACTAACTAGTAAGGAATAGAACTAGTATATGAACACAGGTTATTCTTCGAAATAACACAAATCACCTCTTTCGACTAACCTGTGGGTCTAAAGGATTCCACATGACCATAAGTTGAGTTGAAGATTTTGTGTGTACCTTTCATTTACTAATTTATAACATGCGGCATTGTAAAAAGTTTTCTTACCATGCTAGTTATTATGAGTTTATTTTCAAATAAAATTACTGATAATATTGCAAAGGGAAAATAGAATAGTAGCAAGAGAAAAGATTGACTGTAAAAGTGCCTTGGATGGTAATAACAAGATGCCATTCAGCTCTTGTGGTTGCTTCAATGGTGAAAGAAAAGTCCTAAAATAAGAGAGATTCTTTGACATGCACCTTGGAGCACACGTCAAATTGTCGTCAGAGAAGAGAGCAGAGTCTAAATTCTAGACCTGCCCCACAGGAGAGGTCACTAAACACATCGAAGTTCTTTCCAAACACTTGGCATGGTGAGATAAACAGTTTTTCCCATTAGTTTTTAAACTCATGGGTATTTAAAAAAGAATAAAATATAACTTCTAATTAATTTATGTGCATGTTATAAAAATGTTATTTTATGTAAAAACATCTTTGTCTTTAGAAGTGTATTGAGCATGTTAATCAAAATAGGAGACTTCAGGGTATAATACAGTCATTTCCAACAAATGGCTCAAAAATTAAGGCCATTCTAGTATAAAGTAATTTTCAAGAGTCAGGGGCAAAATGTGAAATAGAAGAAAAATATAATACGTTTTCATAAAGACATTTATTCAATTTACATTGAATACTGTAAATTATTCATTACATTATGAATGTAATGGGGGGGGAGACTTGGGGGGTATTCTGGTGTTAAAAATATTCTTTTCACTGAGATGATATTGATTATTCTTTCTTCAATTATTATTTCATTATTTGGGCTTTCATTTTTGTTTCCCTGTACTACTTTCTTTGTAGTTAGCTCTGATCTTTTTCTAACTTTTCACACTGACTGCTTAGCTCATTAATTTTGACTTTCTTTTTTGCCCCCCCCAATGAATATGATATATATTCCTATATATTTCCTCTTAAACACTGTTACATTTGAGGGTATGGTATTTTTCTTTTCATTTATTTCTAACAGTCTTCCATTTTGACCTGTTCTATGACCTATGTTTATTAGAAGTGTTTTTAAACTTTCAAAATGTTTTAAAACATATGTTTTAAATTAACTTTAAATGGTCATTTTCTATTTTTTGGAATACTGTGCCAAAAGAACATGGCCCCATGATACATAAGTATTTTGATATTTTAAAGGTTTGCTTTGTGGCTTATAAAGAGGTCAACTTTTGTGTGTTCCATGGGTGCATAAAAACAATGTATGTTCTCCAGTGATGAGATAGGGGTTCCATAAATGCTAACTAGATCAAGGTTTTCAGTTTTCTCACTTAAAAGTTCTACACACCTAATACTTTTTCTATTTGATCTGTTCTTCTGAGATAGATGTGTTAAATTTTTCAATTCTTATTGTAGATTTTAAAATTTTACCTGATAATTTTCTCATCTTTGCTGCATTCATTTTTAGGCTACATAGTTAGCTACACATAATTTCAGAATTTTTATATATTTTTATTGAATTATTCCTCTTTTATGATGTGGTGACCCTTTTTATCTCTAATAATGGTTTTTTGTTTTTTTTTTTTACCTTAAAGCCTATTTTTTCTAATATTAATAATAATGATATCAGTTTTCTTCTGTCTTCGCTTACTTTTTTTTTTTTTTCATTCTATTGTATGATGGGTGGGGGACCACATTTAGTGCCATGTCAAATGAGTTTCTTAAATTTTTATTTATTTATTTTATTTATGGCTGTGTTGGGTCTTCGTTTCTGTGCGAGGGCTTTCTCTAGTTGCGGCAGGCGGGGGCCACTCTTCATCACGGTGCGCGGGCCTCTCACTATCGCGGCCTCTCTTGTTGTGGAGCACAGGCTCCAGACGCGCAGGCTCAGCAATTGTGGCTCAAGGGCCCAGTTGCTCCGCGGCATGTGGGATCTTCCCAGACCAGGGCTCGAACCCGTGTCCCTTGCATTGGCAGGCAGATTCTCAACCACTGCACCACCAGGGAAGCCCAACTTTTTAAAAACTTAGACAACATATAACTGGATTTTTTAAAAATCCAATTTGAAAATTCCAGTCTTTTAATTAACAAACACAGTCCATTGTAATCAGTCACTAAGAAAATTAATTTGTACCATATTATTTGCAGTTTTATATATACTATGTATTTTTTGCTTCTTTTCTTCTCCTCTCCTGCTTTATTTTCTTTTATAAATTGTTTTTTTATAAATTCTCTCTTCCCAGTCTATCCTAAGTTATATATTGTGCTTCTGTTCTTTAACTGATGATGCTTAAATATTTAGTATGCATACATAACTTGAGTCTAATATCAACAAGTACCTCAGCCATTCTCATGAACTATACAAACATATGAGTTTGCTTGAAGGCCAATCACTCCCTCTCACCTTATAGACTATAGTTATCTATTAGTTTAATTGAACCTCACTTTTTACGTTTTACATTTAGTTGCAAATTTTTTAATGGTCCCTAAATCAGTTGTAGTTATATGTGTATTCAATTAAGTTTGTTGTTCTTAGGTTTTGCATAAATCAAAATGTTGTTATTTCATCCTTACTCTCAAATAATAGCTCAGTTGTATGTAAAATTCTATATTAATATTTTGCCCTCAGCACTTTATATTATTTCTTTATCTTCTGGTCTCTATTATTGCTTTTGAGAGCTCCGTTTTATGCTAATCATTGTTCCCTTGTACTTGACTTTTCTGATACTTTTTAATATGTCATCTTTGTTTTAATATTCTGTGGATTCACTACAATGTGTCCAGATGTGGATTTAAATTCATATCTTCCTACTCAGGACTCAGTATACCTTTTGAATCTGAGTATCCTGTCTTTGAACAGCCCTGAAAAATTCTCAGTAATTATCTCCTTGAGTGTTGTTTCTTCCTCATTTTTCCTATTTTATTTCTGGGACATCTATAAGAAATATGTTAAAGTTATTTATTCTTGCATATTTTCCATCTCTTTATCTCTCTTTCCATATCTTAATCTCTTTATGGCACAGAGGAGGGATAAATTGGGAGATTGGGATTGACATTTACACACTACTGTATATGAAATAGATAACCAATAAGGACCTACTGTATAGCACAGGGAACTCTACTCAGTACTATGTAATTGCCTACATGGGAAAAGAATCTTAAAAAAAAAAGTGGATATATGTATATGCACAGCTGATTCACTTTACTGTACAACAGAAATTAACACAACATTGTAAATCATCTATACTCCAATAGAAATTTTTTAAAAAAGAAATGAATATATGACAATGAGTATTACTGTTCAGTGATAATGTGTTCATGAGTCTGTGTGTGTAAAACCCAGATATTTTCTCATTGCATTGGATGGTGGCTTTCCTTGTTGTTTCTTTTTTGTTTTTGTTTTTGTTTTTTTATTGCCAAAACTCTTTGTGAGAGAAAGTGATATGTTCCCTTTTATCAGTGACTGATTCAACACCCTCTTGACTTGTCACATTTTTCTCATTTTTTCCCTAAGATTCACAGTTCTGATTCTGCTCTCTCCTGGGGTTTCAATGTAGTTAATTTTTCTCACTCATTACATTTTAGCTTTTGTGTTAAATAGTGGTAGAATAAATCACAGGCCTTCTTTTTCTTTTTCTTTTTAATTTATTTATTTTTGGCTGCATTGGGTCTTTGTTGCTGCGCGTGGGCTTTCTCTAGTTGTGGCGAGCGAGGGCTACTCTTTGTTGCAGTGCGCAGGCTTCTCATTGCTGTGGCTTCTCTTGTTGCAGAGCACAGGCTCTAAGCGTGCGGACTTCAGTAGTTGTGGCACGTGGGCTCAGTAGTTGTGGCTCACGGGCTCTAGAGCACAGGCTCAGTAGTTGTGGCACAGGAGCTTAGTTGCTCTGCGGTTTGTGGGATCTTCCTGGACCAGGGATTGAACCCGTGTCCCCTGCATTGGCAGGCGGATTCTTAACCACTGCGCCACCAAGGAAGCCCCACAGGCCTTCTTGCTTTACTTGGAAATCAAATTTTGTGTTTTCCAATCAATCACTGGAGTTTTTGTTGAGCTCCTTGAATATAGATTGAGAAGCTCGCTGACTAATTTACCAAAAATGAGTAAATTCGAGAGAAATATTTTTATTTAAATCCCCATAGAATCCTTTTTTCTTTTCTTACTTTGCATAAGCATTAATAGTATTCGTTCTATTACCAATCCAATATTGGTAAAAGATGCAGGCATTTTTACTTTTCTAAATATTTTCTTATTTAGGGGGACTCTTTATTAAATGGGTAGCAAGCAAATTTAATATTTTTTGACACTCACTAAAGTTACAATACCAATTATGCTAACTAAATAGAAACATAGTGCAGGCCCTAATCCGTGGAAAGTTATAATTGCACTTAGACCATTTTCCTAACTGGGTTTCCCTTGAGCTCCAGGATATAAGCTGAAAGTAACAAAAATAATCTATTCTTTAGTTTTATTGTGAGTAATAAGGGGCAAATGATTAAGCTTCTAGAAATATAAAGTGTTAAAAGCTGAAGTCTTCAGATGTTGTCCAATTACTGCTATTAAACACTGTATATGGTGGTTCTCAACCAGGAGCTATTTTCCCCCTCTCCCCCAAAGAACGTATGTCAATGTCTAGAGACCGTTTGGGTGGTTATACCCAGGGGAAGGGATGATACTGCATTTGGGGAGTAGAGGCCAGGGATGCAGCTAAACACCCTGCAATGCACAGGACAGAGGGATGCCTGCCGCCCACACCCCGCTGCAGCATCAAATGATGTGACCCAAAATATCAAAAGTGACAACATTAATGAATGCTACTGTATTAAATGATTTTTCTAAAGAGACTAAAACCTTATACTACATGACTGGCTCATAAGTCTGTTAAATTTTTAACACCTTTATTGAGATGTAATTCACATATCAAACAATTCACACATTTGGAGTGTCCAATTTAATGGTTTCTGTTTGTTCATAGAATTGTGCAATCACCACAACCAATTTTACATTTTCGTCACCCCAAAAAGAAGGCCCATACACTTTAGTCATAATCTCCCTGCCCTTCCCCTACCCCCTCCCCAAGCCCTAGGCAACCACTAATCTACTCTCTATCTCTATAGATATGCCTGTTCTGTATAATTCTTATAAATGGAATTATACAATATGTGACCTTTTGTGTCTGGCTTCATTCACTTAGCGTAACGTTTTCAGGGTTCTTCCATATCGTGGCATGTTTCAGTACTTCATTCCTTTTCATTGATGAATAATACGGTATGTAAATAAACTGTCTTATTTATGCATTCATCCGTAGATGGGCATTTGGGTTATTTCCACTCCGGGGCTATTTTGAATTGTGCTGTTATGAATATTCATGTATAAGTTTTTGTGTGAATGTATGTTTTCATTTCTCTTGGGTATATATCCAGGAAAAGAATTACTAGATCATATAACTCCATGTTTGACAGTTTGAAGAACCGCCAAAGTAGCCCAACCATTTTACATTACCACCACTAATGTATGAACATTTCAATTTCTGCACATCCTTATAATTTATCACTATCTGTCTTTCATTATTATTATTCTAGTGGGTGTGAAGTAGTATCTCATTGTGGTTTTGATTTGCATTTCCCCAATGGCTAATGATGCTGAACATCTTTTCATGTATTTATTAACCAGTTCTTAGAAGAAATGTCTATTCAGATCAACCACCCATTTTTAATTCAGTTATGTATATTTTTATTACTGAGTTGTTAAAAATTCTTTATATAGACACAAGTTCCTTATCAGATATACAATTTGCAAATATTTTTCTCTCATTCTGTGGGTTGTCTTTTCAGTTTCTTGATGGTATCATTTTTTTTTTTTTTTTTTTTGGCTGCATTGGGTCTTCGTTGCTGTGCACGGGTTTACTCTAGTTGCGGCGAGCGGGGTCTACTCTTCGTTGCGGTGTGCAGGCTTCTCACTGCAGTGGCTTCTCTTGTTGTGGAGCACGGGCTGTAGGCATGCGGGCTTCAGTAGTTGTGGCACGTGGGCTCAGTAGTTGTGGCACACAGGCTTAGTTGCTCCGCAGCATGTAGGATCTTCCCAGACCAGGGCTCAAACCCGTGTCCCCTGCATTGTCAGGCAGATTCTTAACCACTGCACCACCAGGGAAGTCCTTGATGGTATCATTAGAGGCACAAAAGTTTTTAATTTTGATAAGTTCCAATTAATCTATTTTTTTCTTTTATCACTTGCATTTTTAAAATTTTATATCTAAGGCTTTGCCTAACTTTAGGTGACAAAGGTTTCCTTCTATGTTTTCTCTCAAGAGTTTTATAGTTTTAGCTCTTACATTTAGGTCTATGATCTATTTTGAGTTAATGTTTGTATAGTGTAAGGAAGGCATCCAACTTCATTCTTCTGCATGTGGATATTCAATTGTTACACCACCATTTGTTGAAAAGACTATGTCCCCATGGAATTGTCTTGGCATCCTTGTTGAAATTAATTCACCATAAATATGAGGGCTGACTTTTGGACTCTCAATTCTGTTCTATTGATCTATGTCTGTCCTTATGCTAGTGCGACAGTGTCTATTAGTCTTGTAATAAGTTTTGAAATTAAGAAGTGTGAGTTCTTCAACTTTGTTCTTACCCAAGATTGTTTTAGGGACTTCCCTGGTGGTCCAGTGGTAAAGAATCCGCCTTCCAATGCAGGGGACGTGGGTTTGATCCCTGGCCGAGGAACTAAGATCCCACATGCGGCAGGGCAACTAAGCCTGTGTGCCACAACTACTGAGCATGTGGGCCATAACTAGAGAGGTTGAATGCCACAAACTACAGAGCCCATGCACTCTGGAGCCCATGCACCACAACTAGAGAGAAGCCCGTGCTCCACAACGAATAGCCTGCACTGCAACAAAAGATCCCGTGTGCTGCAACTAAGACCCAACACAGCCAAAAAAATAATAAAATAAATGAAAAAGAAAAAACATTGTTTTGGCTCTTCTGGGTCTTTTGACTTTCCATATGAATTTTGGAATCACCTTGTTAATTTCTGAAAAACAACCAGCTGGGATTTTGATAGATATTGTGTTGAATCTGTAGATCAGTTTGAGGGATAGCACTATTTTAACAATATCAAGCCTTTCAATCCAAAAACGTGGAATGTCTTGCCATTTATTTTGGTCTTCTTTAATTCCTTTCAAAAAAGTCTTAAAGTTTTCAGTGTACAAGTCTTATACTACTTTTGTTAAATTTATTCCTAAGTTTTTATTCTTTTTGGATGCTATTGTAAATGGAATTGTTTTCTTAATTTAATTTTCAGATTGCTAGCATATAGCAATACAAAACTGATTTTTTAAATTGATCTTGTATCCTACAATCTTGCAGAACTAACTTATTTTAATTTTTTTAGTGGATTCCTTAGGATTTTCTATATACAAGAACATGCCATATATAGAGATGATTTTCTTTCTTCCTTTACAATCTGGATGGTTTTATTTATTTCGTTTGTCTTTTTAAAAAATATTTATTTATTTGTTTGTTTGTTTGTTTGTTTATTTTGGCTGTGCCAGGTCTTAGTTGCAGCACGTGGGATCTTTAGTTGTGGCATGTGGACTCTTAGTTGCAGCATGCGGACTACTTAGTTGCAGCTTGTGGGCTTCTTAGTTGTGGCATGCATGCAGGATCTAGTTCCCCGACCAGGGATTTTGTCTGCCTAATTTCCAAAGCTATGCCCTCCAGTATAATGTCAAATAGAAGTGATGAGAGTGAACCTGTTTGTATTTTGCCTTATTTTGGAGAAGAAACATTCAATTTTTCGTTATTAAGTGTGTTGTTATCTGCGAGCTTTTTATAACTACCCTTTATGAAGTTGAAAAAATTTCCTTCTATTCCTAGTTTATTGAGTGTTTTTATCATGAATGGGTGTTGGCTTTTGTCAAATGTTTTTATGCTCTAGTGAGATAATCATGTAGTTTTTGTCCTTTATTCTATTGATATGGTATATAAGAGTGATTGATTGTTAGATGTTAAACCAGCCTTACATTCTTGGGATATTTCCCACTCGGTCATAGTGAATAATCCTTCTTATATGTTGCTGGATTCAGCTGACTATTATCTTGATGGGGATTTTTTGTGTGTCTGTGTTCATAAAAGACATTGGTTTGTAGTTTTGAGAGTTTTCTTATGATGTATTTGTTTGATTTTTGTGTCTTTGTAACAATGGTCGCACAAAATGGTTTGGAAATAGTTTCCTCCTCTTCTATTTTTTCAAATAATTTCTGAAGAGCCGCTATTATTTTTTTTTAAATGTTTGGCAAATGCACTAGTGAAGTTATCTGGGTCAGGGCTTTTCTCTGTGGGAAGTTTTAAAATTAGTCATTCAATATTTTTATTTTTATAGGCCTAATCAGATTGTTAGGTGCAAAACGTTTATAATTATTATATTTTTCTGATAGATTGACCCTTTGATCATTATAAAATGTCCTGTTTATTTCCAGTATCATTTCTTTGGCCTTAAAGTATATTTTGCCTGATATTAGTAGCTCCCTTATGATTGCTATTTGCATGGTATATCTTTTTCCATTTTAAAATTTTCAACCTCTTTATATCTTTGAATCTAAAGTTTATGACCCAGGGGCAACATATAATTGAATCATGGTTTTTTTAAGCCAGTCTAACAATGTCTGCTTTTTGATCAGACTATTTAATCTCTTCACATTTAGTATTGTTACTGATATGGTTGGATTTGCACCTTCTGTTTTGCTTTTTGCTTTCTATATAGCTCATGTCACATTTTGTTCCTCTGTTCTCCTTTACTACTTTCTTTTGTGTTAAGTGAATATTTACAGTGTAATACTTTAATTCTTCTAATAATTTTTTGAGTTACTTTTTTAGTGGCTTATAAGAAGGTATTTTCTAGGGCTTATACTATACACCTTAATTTATCAGAATTGACTTCAGACTCGTGCTAAATTCATACCAACCAGTGAGATATAGAAACTTTACTCTTACGTAGCTGTATACAGTCCTCATCCCTGTTTTGTGGTATTATTTTTATACATGCTCTCTCTCTCACATATATATGTGTATAAATATATATATGCACATACATCTGTCTATATATGTATACAAATATACATATATGTATATAATAAACCCAACAATACATTGCTTTAGTTACCACTTTAGGTAATTTTATATCATTTAAGGAAGCTGAGATAAGAAGGGAGAGAAAATATGTATCTAAAGACTTGTTTATCTCAGTCTTCTTATTTTTCATTTCTGGTACTCTTTATTTGTTCTTGTAGATTCAAGTTACCATCTGGTGTCATCACTTTACCCCAACATGTCTTTGTCCCCTCCCACCTCCTTTATGCTGTTATTGTCAGATATATTACATTTTTATATATATTCATATAAGTATGTGTATATATATATATGAATCATATTTTGAATAAAAGTTCTACACATAGTAAAATGATTCGTTACTGCAGTCCTGGGTTCCTTGTAGATCAAACAGAAACAAATAAACAACTTTTTTTTCTAGCAAGATGTAATGATGGAAATTAAAGGACTTTATGAACTTGTGACCTGTTTGAAGGACCAACCAAGGCTGGGTTTAAAGATCCCCTCCAATTTATTAAAGAGAGCTTCACAACTGGGAGCCCTTTCTGAGTGGACCAACCAGGCACTGAAACTATCACAACCCCTTCAATGTCCGATATTCTTATAGCTGTAGAGACACAGCTTGAATGCTGGCATTGGCATTATTCTAGGGTTCCTTTTTGCCTATGTAAACATTTCAATAAATATGAGTTTATGTATAAAGATATCCGTTATTCGGGGAATCTGAATAATGAGCACATGCTTTTTACAACATTTTATATTTCTGAATTTTAAAACTCGTTCAGCATCCTGAGTCAGACAAAAGTAAGAACAAAATGAAATACAAACCTGGCAACAGAGGTGTTTTCTGACTCATGAGTAAGACATACAGGTAGAGGCAATACCTGTCAGACAGGTTAGTTGTGTGGCTAGATCACTTTCGCCATGCTCAAACAGCCTGTGATGTCTGGAAACCCACGAAGGTAGTTTCCTGATAAAATCATGAAATGCTGGGATTTCAACTGAGATCTTAAGTCTTGAGAAAAATCAATATAGTCCATGCACAGTGTCAGTAGATTTCATAGGTTTTGGACACAAAAACGCTTCTTTGGGGCCTTTCTTGAAGCATATAAGACATTTCCTCCCTTTTCTTTTTACCTTTGTTTGTTGGAAAATCTTTCAACAAACTGCTTCAGGTTTTGACTAAACTTTCTCTCCTTTTGCTCAAAAAGCTGAGCTAGAATTGGAGCTTTATTAATTATTCCCAGAGAAGAAGGTGTAGATACCCCATTGCTACCCAAGGGAGTGCAAATGGGAGCCTAGTGAGGGCAATTTGTTCTCCTTGTTTTCTGTGATTGTACTTTTAATCTATGAACAATATAAAAGTTTAACGTTTTGTCTGAAATGTGGAACACCAAAATTACTAAGATACGGAGTACTTAGAACTACTAAGTAGTTAAAAAAGCCATCAGTGTCTATCGGTCTGTGAAGTACTCTGGAAGTTGTTAACTTTTACGGACAACAAAGAGACATGTGAAGATAAAACAGTTGGATCTTTGATGACCGCCAGAGATGATTTTCTCTAGAATAAGTATGTCATTTTTCTAAAGATAGATGATTAAGACCGTGCTAATATTTCTATTCTGCAATTGTATTGTTATTTCCTTTTGCCCATAACTTTTTTTTAATTGAAATATAGTTGATTTACAATGTTGTGTTAATTTCTGGTGTACAGAAAAGTGATTCAGTTTATATATATATATATATATATATATATATATATTACATATTCTTATATATATTCTTTTATATATATATATTCCTTTTTTTTTACATTCTCTTCCATTATTGGTTATTACCAGATATTGAGTATAGTTCCAATACTCTATGTCCAGGGATTGGTGTGGAAAAGAAAGACCACAGGGAAAAATGTTTCTCCCTTTCAGTTCTCTACATCTTTTACCTGTCCTTCCCTCACAAAACATTTTTGTTCTCAGAGGTTGTTCCCTGGTTAGACATGATCCTGTAACTGGGAGGCAAGTGGCTTGGGAAGGTCTGAAAGTGAAAACCCTACAAGTAGATTTGCAGAAGTGACAGGGAACATCTGGGATGTTTCTGGATGAGGGTCAACCTGCAGAAACAAGCCATTTTCCACTGAACTGGAAAAGCTAGCTCGCTGTCACGGGAGGAAAGACCTATTCACAGGAGCTGATGGAAAAGAATTCAGATCTAGCTGTTCTGTTTTTGTTTTTGATATTTCAGGGAGCCAGATGTTTGTAGAGGCATGTTCACCCTTACTACCAAGACTGCAACCAGAACAATTTTTGATGTGACATTTACTTTACAACTTTGATATTTGTAACATTGCTCAGTTCCCACAAGCTTGTTATCTGATCAGCCCAAGGTCACAAAGCCACCCACCCAGAAAGTATATCAAATGTAATAGCCACCAAGGGTGGCATTACAGTGAAGGCATCCTGCCTCCCCCGAGAATCCACAGGCAACCCACAGGACTCCAGTGGCAGGGAATCTGAACGCATGAGTTCTGAGAAAACCTCTTCTGGGGTCCTGATTTATTTTTATTTTACCCTTTTCTCCCTTTTTTTCTTTTAAAAACCTTCAAAAAAATAATTTCCATTGTAGCTGGAAAGGCAGAAAAGGTACTTAACTTCAACCACGTTTCTGGTACCCTATAAAAGCTAAATAAAAATAATAGTGTTATTAGAGTTAGTTAGTGTTAAATAGTGAACAAAGCACAGCATAGATATGCGCAATCTTTGCAGGCCAATGAGCAAACCAAAGATATGGAAAAGGTCAGCTCCTTCAATCTTATCTTAAAATAGAAATTAGAGTTACAAGGGAAATAGAAGCACTTCCACTCCCAGCATGGGGAACTCTGCTTGGACCCTCATCTGAGCTTTAAGTGAAAGCAGAAAGCATTTCTGTGTGTCTGCTTTGCTGTGACTTCCCTACAGTGGAAAAAGGACATTTTTGCTGTGACTTTTATCATTTGATGCAGATGTTTGGCCCAAGTCTCCTGATCTTGTCAGCAAAATTGCCATTAAAAAATTAGAACAAGACTCTTGGTTTATGTGTGTTTTCTTATGAGGTGTAAATTTGCATATATGAGCATTATTTTTACTGCAGTTCCTTACAGAGCTTTTATTCCTGGGGTATATTTCCTATTCTTTCTCCTTGTTATGAGTAGTTAGATATATTACTTAAATTTACTGGTCACTTCTATCTCTCCCCACCCTTGTATCTCCAAGGACCCCCATAACAAAGTACACTGTATTACAGTGATGGCTTGTCCTTTTTAAGGACCATCAAGAAGCGCAGTCTCCCACCATGACACTGCCGATGGCTAACCCTCTCGTGACCCTTAGATTTTTCAAAGTCTGCAAAGAAAAAAAACAACGCAGAACACTCAAATTTCATCACGTCTAGTTTTTCCTTAGCGGACCTAATGATTGGATTTGATACACTCTGTCCAGTTTGCCTGATTAAAAATGGTTACAAAGGAGCTAGGAAGTACTGAAAAAGCAAACGTGGTTATGATAACAAGTTAAGCACTAGCAAGGAAGTTTTTCTTGAGCTTGATTCTTCACGCTGGGTCTGGGCTTTATGAGTAATCTTACACTGATCGTCTGTTATCCTTTTAGAGGTGGATGGAAAGTTGCTCTCAAAATGCATCTGAGTTGTTGAATATCCATTATGTTTCAGGGAAGCCATTCCTTCTTCCAAAACAATTTTAATTTTTATGGAGTCTAAGTTAAAACAGGAACATTTATTTTCTTATGGGGATAATTCTTGGAATGTTCTATTATGAGGATTTAGTCCATTTCTTGTTCAAATAACATTTGACCAAACATTGTTTTCACAGTTGACTTCTCTTAAAAGGAAAAAAAGATTTAAAAAGGCAGGCATTTTTGATCTGTAAAATTCAAGAGTCTTCCCGGAGCTCGGTCTTTCAAAATGCCCATCTCTCATGAAAGATTTCCGTAGTCAACAGGTGGTACCAGCCATCAGTGTTCTGCTTATGATAA